>NC_139726.1:32408314-34808314 GCF_964211835.1 Anser anser
AAAGCTAAGACATGTGGGGGAACAGGTGGAGACAGCTGGAGACAGAAGGCAAAATGCCACCTGTGGAGGGCACTGAGCACTGGAATTGATTCGGGTACAGACTTGACATGGTAGAGCCTTTATAGCAATCCCCTGGTGCAAGAACCGGGCTCGGAAGAGCCTGCTGTATTAGTCAGCCGAGTGTAACTGAGGGTGGGAGGCAGTACTATCCTTGACTAATGACAGGAATTACAACTGTGCAGGGCTTTCTGCAGGGAGTGAAGAGGCAAAAAATGATGCATGCACTGGATATGACAAGAGACAGACCCTAAGTGCTCTTAGGAACTCTATACAGCAAAACAATATACTAAACAAGCTGATTACTGTGTGCAAAGGGGCTGGCATACAAAGGGTATCTCCTAAACAACCATATTTGAAAGGGAATACACCCAAACCTGTTAGAGTAGCTATACAGGAGGACTGGAGAGACCTGATAAAATCATACTGCAAGCTGTTGGAAGAATTAAGAGTACAATCAACATCACCTTTGCATTCTTCAGGAAGCTATGACCACCTTCAAATGCTCTTACACTAGCTCCAAACACGCCCTGGTCCCTCTTGGTTAGGGATCAGAAATCTGTCATCCACTCTGAAATTTCCACCGTTTGAGTAGTTACCACATCATTTTTCTACAGACAAACCCACCTAGCAAGGTCCCTAGTGCATAGCCATTTCATTCTTACACAGTCACAGTTATTCAAGCCACTGAGTGCATTAGTTGCCTTCCTCAAAACCCAAAAAATAGTGCCATATGCTCATTAAATAGTAAGGTTTGCTCCCAAACTCAGATCTTTTACTCCCAATTTCAGACAGTTTAGTTTTACAAACATTAGCCACACTGACTGTCAAAATATCAAAGCATAGCTACAGGAACAGAGGTGCTGTCATTAGTGTATTTTTAGATGGTGCAGAGAACAAAATATTAATGGATAACTAGTATGTGGCCTAGTCATCACTAACAGTAGTAGCAGCTTTTGACATTAAATACACTATCTTGTTACTATATTACACAGCCACAGAAGTCATCGAGGTTTAAGAAAAAAGAACGCTCATTAATAGAGAATTCTATTATCTCTATATATTCATCAATTTCAATTAGAAAGCTGCTGAGAAAACATACATCTGTGAAATAATGCCTAATTGTTCTCAGCTAGTATTTTAACCCCCGTTTTCTCACACCTTGTCACTGTGCTGTGAAATTGAGAAGCAGAACAAGATTCATATTGCACAGCACAAAGAAAAGCAAAAACTGAACTCAGAACAATCCTGGACTGAAATTACTACAGTGGTCAAGATGTGCATCGAAAGCTAAATACACCCATGACACTCTCAGGTTTTGTATGTATTATTACAGTTTTGACCATGTAACCCTTCAGGGTGGACAGTGCTCAATTAGTGAGCAGTTAAGCAGTGGCCTTATGCTGAAAAGCATGCAAGTTACTATTACTGTTACTGGGCCATGTTTACAGAAATCCATATAAACTCCTTATAAACTGTTGTAAAGACCAAATTAACGTCTTCACAGTTGTTTTTTACAGCACTTTTTACTGAGAGCATCCAAGTCCTTCACAAACAGTAATTAATCATCTCAGCCCAGTCTCACAAGCAAAATTATTTACATTTTAGAAGAGTAGCAGAGATACGCTAAGATTAAAAAGCGTCTAACTTAGGAGCCATAGGGCCCAGCTTCACAAAATAGCACTGCAGAACATGCAAACAACACCAGCCGACATCATCCAGAGCCCCTGGGTGCTTAGCTTCGGTGCAAGTCATGGTCCTAAAACTGGGCATCAGCTACATTCAGAGTGCACATTTTGAAGTGACTCAAACAGCATGCATTTCACAGGAACTGCCAAATTCCTGCAGAAAGGTGACATGCAATAAATGTTTGGTCCTAACTTCTTACAGTACTCTAAAATAAAAGGAAACAACTGCTTTCCTTTTTGTACGTTCTCATGGTATTACTCTAACCACATAGCAAAGAAAAAGTTTCATCAGGTTTTTCTTAACTGTAATAACCTATTATTTTCAATATTTTTCTTAACAGCAGTACTAGATAACAAGGATGAATGTCAACTTGCTTTTCAGACATCCATTCAGATGAAAATAAGTGTTTTTCCAGTGAGGTACTTGGACTAGCACACAACTATCGGACTTCAGTATGAGACTCCTTAACTCTAAAGCAAAAAACAGGGTACAGTTTTCTGTTGTAAACAAAATCCAGTCATTGCTCTACTACTTTTCAAATTCCATTTGTATTTACTATAGGCAGCATACTATATGATAATAACACAATGCCAAGACGAAAGCATATCTATTTCCACATGCTCTCAGAGCTGTGACATCCTTCCCTTAGGGCAACCCTAAAGCTAAGTAAGGCTAAAAAAAAAAAAAAAGTAATAAAAACCCTTATCATGAAAGACTTCAACCTCATCACTTCTTTCAGGTTTCATCTCCACTGCATACCTCCACTGAGTTACAAGTGTTCATTTGTTTGGTATTCCTCCCAGTATATATATTAATGCAAGGCAGCCAACATTTTATACTCCAGTGAAGTTAGCATCTGGCAGCCTCTATTACTTCCCAGCCAGTGCCATTTCAGTTGACATATAATAAAAAGCATTAATTTTGTTACTACAACATGTTTGCAAACTATTCAGTGAGCAGGAATAAAATGTTGTCAGTTGCCACCGTGCCCTTTTGGAAAGTGATATTTGATAGTGATCATTTGCATATCTTGAACTGAGAATTATCTCTACATGGAGAGAACACAGTGACAGTTGTCAGAGCTCCAGAGAGTCAAGTATCTGTTTATTTACTCTCTTTACCAATTCCACACATTGCACACTCAAAAACAAGTAAATTATGGGACAAAGAAAAGCTACTGAAGACTGAACTTATAAGCAGTGGAAGCACAGTGGCACCTTAAGAAAAGCCGATTTTTTGCCTAAGTACAAATGCAACAATTAAGGCAGTGATCCCATCCAGAGGTATCTACAGAATGTTGTTAGGAAACTTCACCCTCTAAGAGCACAAAACATCTGCCTCATAGACAAGAGACAAACAAGTCTTCATGACACCTGGCTATTTAACCCAAAAATGTCTTGAGATCATCCTAAAGCCCACCTGTATGCTATATAGTGCAGCTTTGCTTCACCTTTCTGCCATGAACATATGTATCGTATCTCCAGTGCTACTGGAGGAAGATGCGAACATGTTAGACATGCTGTATGGGCAGTGGTATAAAGCTTCTGCCTGCAGACACATCCATGTCTGAATGGACAGGAGAGCTCAGTGACCCTATCCTGACTCAGAACCAACCTAAAAAGGCAAAAAGAAAAAGGCAAAAGAACCAGGAGGTTCTTTCTTCAGAGAGCCTTGGAGGCCAGAACAGAAAGAGCTAGTAGGACTGTGCTCTGCTCATAAGCCCTTCTACTCACTAAAGAAGAAAAGTTTCTAGACAACAAGCTGATCTAAATCTTCAGTGACAAGCTGCTTTTGGTTTTCTTCAGTTTGTACCTATTCTAAATGAAGCAATCTACATTTAAAAAAGAAAACACTAACATTTTTCTTACCCACTGTTTTCCTAAAAGCAGCAAGGATTTACTTAGACACAAAAAACATGTCAGGAGCAGCTCCTTGGCTTCAAGAAGTTAAAATTCACCATTTGCATGCACGTGCCATTCTGGATGCTACCAACAAAACCTCTTCCTGAGCTATTTTAGTCAATGGTTCCACTGCTTTACCTCAAAATAATTTGGATCCATCAGTATCTGATTATTTACCACTGTTAAATCAGTGTTAATTTTCACCCGAAGACACTATCATGATTACTCAGATCACTGGTCTGCTATCTGCCTCTCCTGTGTACCACAACTGCTACAAGAATCTGTGCCATACAAGCTAATGGTTAATAGAAGAAATCCCGTAGAGAAGGCAGACTTCTTTCAGGAATCTCCTCTCCTGCTGAACAGTTGAAACTGCTCACCTCCGGGGAGCAAGGATCACCACCACTTCCACCAAACTGAGAATAATGCAGTATGCACTCTTCCCATCCTTCATACACACATCGCTTACATAAAATGGTACAAGAAAACAGAACTGTATTTTTGTTGCCATCAACACTGCTATGCTAGCCACCACACTGCAGCTATCAATAAAGCTATCCCTCCCTTGTTACTTTGCAGATAACTAAACACTCCTAATAAACTGCTATCATTTAACTTATTCAGTCTGCTACAAACCAAAGGGAAGAAGAAGTTATGAAGAGAATTTCCATTCACTTTTTAATCTGGCAGTGAATAGCAAACCAATGCATCTTAGGGAGATTGACACCTGATGATCATTTACTTCCAGCCAATTACTATTTAATGAAGCACAAAACCACACTGATGAAACACGCAGATGATTGCAGAATACGGTTTCAGTATCATATTATTGAATAATTGGTGTTAGGGTAACTTCGAGTACAATTTCAGCACAGGGAAAATCAAGGTAACTAGGAATTTCAGTAACACAATGCCTGCAAGTGGCACAATAGCAACTGATTGGTTTTGCTCCAGGGATCAGTGCTTAACCAGCGTTCCTCATCCGCTAATGACTCATAAGCAAACTTCACCAGGAAGTGTTGATCATCAAGGGATGCGCTGACATGTGTGTCAACATTATTTAGCGCTTCACAGCTATGAAATTAAACCATACTAACACACTAATCAATGGTACGGAGCTCAAAGTCCTGTTAGAGATATGAATTTATAGAATGCTTAACCCAGTAAGAAAAAACCATTTGCTTAAACCTTCCGCCAAATCTTAATACTTATTTCAATTTTCCCTCACTGTATTTATCTGTGGAGCAAGAAACAAACAGTGGCTCCCATTAAGTCACCATCATTGTCCTACCCTTTCATTCCATTAGTCAAACTTCTGACAGCATCCACATACAAAGTTCTTGAAGTGAACCCAAAAAGTGAATAAAATGTCAGGTTTGATGTATTTAAAAAGCAAAGCTGCATTTCTTTTTAAGTCAATTGACAGTAAACAGACTTGCCTGTCTATCTGTCTTTGTCTAACTTTTTCCAGCTGGGTAAACCCAACTGCTATTAAAGTTGACAAAAGACAATGATATTATTAATGAAAGCAGCTACACAATGTTAGACTTTTCATTACAGGCTCCTAGTGAGCTTCAATTAATTGCATGGCTGCTTTGCCTAAAAAGGCTGTAGATGAGAAGAAGGGCTGGGAAGAAGTAGGTATTTTTAAACTTCTCATTTTAAGGTACTCAATCCATCATTTTCCTTCTCAACTTTAAATAAAATATTGCTTCTGAAAACCACTCTGAAGATTAACCATACACTTTCTTCTTCTAAGCACAAATGCATTAAATTACACATCTGTATTTGCAAACAGTCTGTACACTTTTTAATACAATGAAGATTCATATCCTATCTTCAATACTAATGCAGTTGGTTAAGGGATTTAATGTTATACAAAATATTTCTGAAAGGAAAACAGAACTAACAACGCTACCATGACCCCCAGGTGCCTGGAGAACCTTCCTCACACCCTGCTGTTCCCAGGACGCTCTCCCCGAGCACCCAAAGGCGCTTCCTCCCCACAAACCTTCATCTCATCAGCTTGATAAGCCAGCCTGGGCAGCTTAGATAAGACACATTCCAGTACTCAAGGAATATAGTAGGGCAATGAACACTGCAAATCACTCCAATGATGCTTTTTAAGAATGATGGTACCCACAGAGATCAATGGTCACCACTAAGATACTCTATCTCAAAAATTTAACATTAACCTGTTTACAAAAAAAAATAAAAATATCAACAGTTGTGAAAGAGTACATGAAAGGTTTTAATTACCCACTTCAAGAAAAAATCCCAAGCAGAGAACCCAGCTGACAAGCTGTAGACAAACTGAGAAGAAAAAAAGCTCATGTTACAACATGCCAGTCCATGCCCCATACCTTATTTCTGGATGACTTGTTCAACTTCATGAGAAGGTATTTCTGAGACTCCCTCCCGGCAGCTTTCTGACCACTTCTCTGTCTGAAATTGCAAACACCTCTTTAACAGGAGAGAGGCAGGCAAGAGCTGTGCTTGACTGACCTGTTCATAAATTATTGATACTAATTCACACTTTAAGTCCTCTTTCACCAGAGAAAACAACATTGATATCTCTCTATGAATCCTTTCTATACACTTTGAGCTTTGTGCTTCCTAAAAGCACCTACATCAGCCATTCATAGACATAAATAGAATTATTCCTTGCATTTCATTAGAGTCTTAATTACTGCCATATCCATACTCAATTAACCACTTTAAAATGGCTGGCCTTCTACCCTAGCTTTGGGGCTTATCAACATACGCCTAAAAAACCCACAGATTTCCCAATGCAAGGGTGATATTCCTTTATAAGCAGCTCCCAATATTGCACCTCTGCCCTTTTTTCAGCACAAATTTAAGGTAAAGGCTGAAGAAATTGAAGTTATTTCTTGCGTCACGGATTCTATCCTTTGTAAAAAGTGCTCGAGTTAACCTACAAACATTAAATCCAATTAACTCTTAATTAACATAAAACAGTCAAGTTTCAATAGCTTCCTGGAGCATTATTCCTTCCTTCACTTAAATTTATTTGTTGGTTTTTCTAGTTCAGAAACCTTCAGCTGACTTTTCCTTTTCCTGCTAGTCTGATCGTATCCCTCACGATCCTGCAGTGACCCAAGACCATCCTCTACTTTGTACTACTAGATGATTTTTACATCGCTATCTCACTTGATTGCACATTCCAGACCCTGAACTATTCAGAGACATCTTCTGTCCCAAACAACTTGTGTGAAGAGAAACACGCTGGAACCTACCAGAGAAAGAAAACTTGGAAATACAAAAAGCCCATTAAAAAACAGCTTGTTATGCTTACTAATATCAAATACTACAATATTTGCACTTCATCATCACCAAGCTATTTACATTTTGTACTAGCGTCTACCCAACAACAACGTACAGATCTATAGCTAGTGCTAATCATCAGAATTTTATTTTGGCATTCAATAAAGAATGTCATATAAAAGTTCAGATAATCTGTAGACAATACAGCTTCCAGTCTCCTCACAGATCTTGTTATGTCAGGGCTCATATTTATGTCCTTTTATATTCATTTTGTAAAGATGGAGCCTGAGCCATCTGATCTAACTATAAAACTACATCTTCTAGAACAGCTTGGACTGAACAACCTCTAAAGCTCCTTTCCAGCCTACATCATTTTGTGATTCAGTAACATCATCCTGACCACAACAGAAGGCCTTCTGATAGCAATAAATGTATCTACTGTATAAAATGGATGAAATGGAAGATTATAAACATCATTTTCATACGCAGGTAAGCATTACTAATCTTATTGCATGTACACCTGCTCTTCTGTTATTTCCCTGTGCTTTCTTAAAACAGGCTATCTACTTAACGTACTAAAAACAGTAACAGCACCTTGAAATAAAATATTTTGTTCTGGCAATCAGGAAAAACAAAAATCTTTCCAAGCCACACTTGTACAGTCACTACACCATAAAGTTCACATTCAACGATAAATTTTACTCTTCTTAACAAAGCTGTGATGCATTAAATGCTTAAATGGGGTATCACATATTGCCCTCATAATTTATTCATTTGAGGAAATACATAATCTATTACAATTAATTTGAAATGTATGTGCTAAGGGACGCTAGGCAGTATGTATGTATATATATATCATCGTCTCCTTAGAGAATTGCTGGAGCACTTCCAAAAAACTTCCAAAACAAAAGCAATGCCCTGGCACTGAAACTCCACACAGCACAAGGCAACATCTCGCTATCTCAGGCAAGTTATCTCTGCTTCAAGGACCACAGAGCTCTCCTGAGACCAAGATCTAACACTTACACGTGGGCTCCTCACACCTGCAGGAACCGTCTCCATACAGGTTACCCGAGCAGCCAGTACCGGAACATCACAGATGCCTCTGGCACCCACTGCACCTGAGGACTGCCGTATTAGCAATGCTAGCACCTGTCCCTAGGTGCAACAAGGATGCACTGACACACACACACACTTTTTTGTTATGGTGTTCACTCCCTTACCAGCCCCCAAAATGCAGTGATTTAAATTTACCAGGTTTTCCCATTCAAATGAGGATCAGCAGGGATCTCTTACACCCACACTGTTCAGCCACATAACTTCTACTTTTTGCAAAATTAAAGTGGTTTTGATAAACTTTGTGACCAGCGATTCTGTATGTAAAGGAAAATAGAAAGCATTAGCACAATGTCAACTCTTCGCACTCCTGAATTTTACTATTTAACATCTTCATGAATGTTGGATGAGGACAGCACAGCTTTGCAAAAATAACCTTAAATGCTTTCAAACTGTCCAAATAGCACAGTTAATAAACGTTAGCACAGGTCTACATTTCGATGGGTTACATTCAATTTCCTGTTAAACAAGCATTATATTACTATGAGGAAGCCAACCTCTTGATAATAAGCAGTGGAAGATACATAAATGGTCTATTAAAGGATAAAAAGAGGAAATGAAATAACTGAAGATCTTTTAAATCTCTTGTGTGCCATTTTGATGCATTCAATGTGGTACTTATTTTAAACTATTTATTTCATAAAGTACATGAAGTTCATGATTTAAAACAAATTTCCTAAGAGACTGATTTGCTCCTCTTCTTCTGACCCATTTCACAATTAAAAGCAGCAAAGCTGTGGGATCATCAAAGGACACATTATGTGAAACTTGCTACCTTTGCATATCCTTTATGTTAAATGACTTCATTAGTGACATTTCTATTCACAATCACAAATATACTTTGCTTAACAGTTTTAATGATTGCAGAACTGAACAAATGGATTTTAAAATGCAGCAATTAATAAAAATCCTAAGTGATCCCTAAGGTCTATACCATGACTGGACTCAACTTTACTTAAAAAGTACTCATTAAGAATAGCATAATATATTCTATAGGTGATTTGCTAATCTTCTTACAAATGCACACAGATGCAGGTATAAGTTCACCAAAAATCAGTCTTTTAGTCTTGTTTTACAGTTTAATTTTCAGAAATGACAGCAACAAGCATATTTCCTGCTAATATGGCACTTAGGTCACCATTAGTGGATATCAAACTTGCACAAGACTACTTAAAAATAAAGGTATTGAGTTATCAAAGCATGTTTTACTTATCTCAGACTGTGATTTAATTATTTCAGATTTAATGAAATTATCATCAGAACAGCATCCTTGCCAAAAAGGGCCATTGTACAGCAGAGCTTCTGCAAATAATCCTCCATAAAACTTCAAGAAGTATTTTTGTTAAAAATACAAATACCTTATTATTTGATTCGATTGCTAATGTAATTACTTAAGAGGAAACCTAAAATGTGCTGAGACGTGTAAGAGCCCATTCAGAGGGGATTCTAAGGGGAACTTATAGAAGTCACTTCTATACTATTTTCCCATGTTCCATTCATTCACTCTGAGATGTGTTGCTATTTAGATACTCACACTGGTATCACATCATTAAAAGATCTTTATTCCATTCAGGAGAAAAGCCCCACAAAAATAGGAACAAGAATAAGCACAGATATCTATATGCAGACAGATGCAGAAAAAGCTCCAGAAGTACAGAGGTGGAAAAACAGACTGACAAAGTGAAGAATTATTATTAAACCACTGAATAGCGTTTTAGAGTTTTATATTACCCTCAAATACATAAGCTGTATGAGTTGTTATTGCCAGTATGTCACTAACATCCCTTTATTTCCATTAGATTTTCCTTAATTGTTTTTGGAGACAAAATTATCACTTGTAAAATGAACAACTTTATTTTAAAATCCATAGTTCTTCAAATTCTCTGCACATCTCAGATTACTATATCTTGTTTTCAACAGAAAAAGCTTGGTTTTGTGTGGTTTTGCTTTGTTTTCTTTTTGTTTTTAGGGAGTATTGATGTTAGGGGTTACAAAACAGAAGAAAACACTGGATCCTGTTAACAGTAAATGAAATCGATTCTTAGACTAACAGAGTGAAGACTAACAGCAAACCAGCACCAACAACGAAACCACCATTCCTGACTCCAATTCGTACTTGCTGTCTTAATGCTACAACATTATACATGAATGTTTGCTGCCCTTTTACTGTCTGATTCGCTACTGTAGCATAATATGATGCCTTACAAATATCTAGCACCAAATAGCTACTAATAACTAAGGTAAATTTGTCTGCCACTTTCATTATATATATATATATATATATTTAATATGAAACTCTACGAGTGTTTCTTTAATTGAAGGAAAATATGACTGCTGCCACAGTGGAAAGATTTATAATAGGTATGACTAATATGACAAGCCAAATTTACAATGCTAGCATTCATTACAACATTAATTTCAAGACTCCATAATTGATTATATTTTTTATTTCTCTCTCTCTATATAAAATATATATAAAACCATGAGTCTAGAAATACAGGTAATCCTTACTTAGCTGAAAATGGGACAGACATGGAATTAAATAAAATTTAAACTAAAAACGCACAAAGCAAAGGCTGATTATCTTCTCAACATGGTCTGAAATGACATTTTCCAGCTCATTAATCTATAGTCTGCAAAATAAACCTGTAAATTATGGTCACTATAAACGTCTGTTTCTCAACTACAGCACTTAGCCTTTACAGCACTTACCATTCTCAACGCAGACATTTGTGCAAGGGCCAGAAGGAAATAATGTCATTCTACGGTTTGAAAGGAAGTAAAAAGAACAAATAAGTAAAAAGTTACTCAGCTCTAATGACACCTAACTGTAAAGGCCATGAAAGCTAATGGCAGGAGAGAAATGCTTGCTTCTGGACAGGACAACAGTTTCAGAAGTTCCTCTAAAACATGGCAAAAACATCAAGTACACATCAAATTATTGCCACCTATATATTGCATTACACATCCTGTTATCCTTAGACCTCAAACCTGAGATTTTGAAAATGGAAAAGAAAGCAACTCTTCAAACCTGGCTTACAAACAAGAAAAATTTGCCAGCACTAAGGGAAAATAAAAAAAAAAAAAAAAAAGGGAGGGGGGTGGTGGTGAGTGGCTGCTGCTAGAGGTGAAACGACCATATAGGGTCAGCATATAAGCAATTTTCTTAGCATGGAAATATTACAAATTCACCTGTTACTCTGTCTGAGCCTACGGCTGATCACTAAACAACCTTGATCTTACAAGCCAGCCCCTGAGCAGGGGAGCACTGCATCTCCTGCACTCCTGCAGGTGCAGAATTGGCTGTGCCATGTGTTGGTTACAGACCCGTACTCTGAAATCAGTGATTTCACTTGCTGTAAATTGCCTATCAGATGGAATGTGAATGCAGAGGAGAATAAAGATATTGCTCTGATTGAATAAAAACCAAGAAATTTGAAAAAGCAAAATGCCAATTCAGAATTCAAGATTGTTCAAGTCATATATCATCATTCAACCCCAAAAGGACAACCTACAGAAAAGGTGATATAATAGATGCAGATGGCATTTAAAGCAGGACAAAGATACAATTTCTTAAACCATAACTATTTGTAGGGCACTCAGTCACTAATGACAGCAAGTAAAACACCTGGATTTGGAATGGGCTTTGGGATATTCAAAACTTAATTCTGTGGCCCCACTTTTAAGATCAGAAAAACACCAGCAATGAAGAAAGAAAAAAGTGCAGCTGCACTACTATAAAAAATAAAAATAAAACATCTGAGCCCAGTTTCTAAGCAGAAACTCTCCTCTCTACTACCATTTTTCTTCTGATGAGAAAGCAACAAAATCCCTACAGAGAATAATAAGTGATGAAAAAGATTTTAACAGTAAAGTTTTACAACACAATTTACATAAAACAGCTGTTCAAACTGCATGAGCAGATTTGTGTGACTATAACAGAGTTACAGCCATTGTTATTGTTACAGTAATTGTTGCTCTAACAAAAGAAAAAGACATGTCAGCCCAGCCAAAATGCATTTTTTACTCTTCAAGGCCAGAAAGAAGAAGAGCAGGAATAGGTATCTCCTGCCACCCTTGTCTACATGCACACCATTAGCACATGCACGTACTTTTCCATGACAGGTGCATCAACTCGTCCAACTGTTGACCAATACAATGACGCTTTCATGGCAATATAAGATCCAGGTTTGTTGCACGCATCGTTATTCAGAAAGTGCACAAAATTAATGAAAATTCTAATTGATTTTCTGTCAATACAGAGCAGCCTAGATATTCTGTACTGAGTTAAGGTCATTATCCTTTTGTCAAAAATTACTCTGAGGAATGGTAGTTTGCTCACAGTTACCACACACAGTTACAAAATTCAGTTTAGCATACTGGCATGCCCAGCACAGGGCTGAACACTTCATACTTTTTTTTTTTTTCTTTTAAACTATTCACTATTTAAACTGATTCACTAATCGAGCAAGCCTTTACTTAAAACTGGTAGTATCAGGTAATAGTGTCAACCTACGTCCAGCAGAAATAGCCAAAGCGTTCCATACTCTCCAACAAGAGTATTTCACAGAACAGAAATACTGTTTTATATCCTGTCATGTCTTGAAAATACTAATTATGAAGTAACCTTTCTTACTTCTCATGAATTAACCTTTTCTACAAGAAGCTGGTCCTGACCTCAACTACCCTGCTGAAAGTCTCGATTCATGCATTTCAATGAAAAAGGAGGCTTGACTTACAGCAGTATGTAAACTAGTAATTCTGGTGTGAATTATACAGGATAAATTTGTTACTGATATAGCACCGTACTCTCCAAAAATACTGGATATTATATAGAGATACTAACACAATTACTTCCAAGTACTAATTGTTTTTTCTTAGGCATACAGTGGAGCGTTGCCAGATGTCACTAATCTTTGGACAAAACTTTCACCGTTGCCCAAACACTGTGCCCAGGACTGGCAGGAGCCTTCCTGCCCAGCAGCACATGCACACACACACGTGTCTGCACTTCACACAAGGGCCACTGGTCTCTGCACGTTCGTGCTGTCACAAAAGCAGGAGAGGAGGTGATGTGGGTGGAATTGCAGGCACCGGGCTAGCTGAGAAGTGACATACATAAATCTTGTCTTAATAGATAGAATGGCCCATTTTTCCATTTAATGGACTTTATTCTGCTCTTGTACAGACTGTCATTTTAAAGACATTGAAAAGACATCAAAGACAATGTCACTTCATTTATTCAGAAATAAAATACACACCTGTCCCCTACAGCCATTACCAGCAGCACCATTAAGAACACACTCTCTAACAGGCTCAGATGGAGTTGTCCCAGGGTTCTGCAGCAACAACAGAACTGAAAGGAGGGAGGGCAGTTGGTTTTTATGCAGAGTTTGTCACTGGCAATCTGTGCTGCATTTTTACCAGGACAAAGTTGCCCAAATACTGCTCCAGTGTTGCTAGACTGCAGTTGACATAGTCCCTCACTGCAATATAAAGAGTAACACTTAGCAGATCTAAAAGGTCTTGTATTTTACAGCTGATTTCCACACAAGCACATCCTTTATTTTCCTATAACCGTGCTGAAGTGAGCGACATAAATATGTCAAGAGACAGTTACCTGTAAAAATAAACCTTCAGTACTGTAAAACTAAATAACACACACGCACGATCTATCACTGCCTGATTCATGCACTGCGACAAAACCCAAAGTTCTGGATTTACGCACACAGAGTGACTCAGGGCTTCTGCAAACCAGGCCTCTGAGTCCTTTCACTAAAATACCAATAGCCTGAAATGTCATAATACCAAACTGCTGCTTGTTGCACCTAATTCTTGCAATACAAGTCTTGTCAACAACAACACGAAGACTACTGTAACAAAAGCCTACTCAGAAAAAAACATTCAGTGTTACTTAGAGTGACTACAGGAGCTTGCACACAAAACATTTGGACAACGTTTTAACTTATACATAGAAGCATTAAAGAAAAAATATTAAGACTTAAAACTACACATTTCAGCAATGCACTTTACAGTGGCTATTGAATTGCAACCCAATAGAGAAAAGCAAACATCTTGACAGAAAGCTTCTACTACCTTTGGCTTTCACACAGGGCCCGAAAGCTACATTCATTCCTCAAGCTGTGTTCTTCACTCTTTCTGAAAAAACACTCTTTCAAGCTGACACTCTACTCCATGGAGTAATTTTCCAGATATTGAGGCTTCTCAGCTATCAAGTTAGACAAGCATAACATCGGCTTAGCAAAAACACCATTCAGTTTCACTACAAAACTCAATTTCCTGGTTGATTTTCAGGACTTGGGCTCACCATTGCCAGCAACTTCCAACTTATCAGTCAAGCCATGCTGAAAGCACGCATGTGTCTTACCTCGCAGGTTCCCATCTCTAAATGGGCAACAGAAAAATGTTCAGTCTGCAATAAAATTGCTGAAATTTAATACATTTGATTCCACAGCAAGAGTAAAACTTGCACAATGCTTTTGTGCATAAGGATGTCCATTGGTCTGCTTAATCCCGATTAGGAGGACAATTTCTGAAGTGACATTTGAAGAACTACTTTGGGTCAATCACTGAAGAAAAGCATGTTTTAACACATTTAGTAACTTTTTTTTTCCAAAATTTGGTGTTGAGTCTTGAATGAATGTTTTTATATAATGCCAGATGCAGAAGTACCTTTGCATCTATAAATTTTATCGTCTGACATATACAATTTTAACAGCAACATAACATTTAAATCTAATTCATCTCAACCTTCCAGATGCTAAACTAACAACACCGAAAATTTCATATGTCAGTACCTGATTGATTAGAAAGCCTGAATAGACAAATTATAGTAAACCAAAAAAAAAAAAAGGCTGCCTTAAGAATCCATGGAAACCAGCCATAAATGTAGACACACAAAGCACATGAACTTAGAGCCTTCTGAACATCACCAATGATCCAAGAAGTGAATGGTATGAGAAAAGAAGGGGGCTTATTCCCCCACCTCACTGGAAAACCAGGTTCTATTTGGAGAACAGAATCAGTTTAATAACGATGCTTGGTTAACCAGTCATCTCCTAGCTTCAGATTACCTTACAGGATGCACCTCACCTTGCCACCTTTGTCCCCCCGAGATCTTCAAACACTTTAGCTACAGAACTGGGTCTGGAGTAAAAGCACTGACTTCTGTAGAGCTATTACTGATTAATATGTCTATTTCTAAAGACCATTCCCGTTCCCCTCTTCCTTCCTTAATTGGTGTCTTTTCTGTCAGAGCAGTTAATCTCTGGACCTTCAGAACCACTGTATATGGCTTTATCATTCACTGTAAGTAATTACATCCCATGTACTTTCCACAGTTTAGATTCTTCAAAAACAGAAATTTCATCTTTCATGTGACCTTAGTAGATGTGGTTTGGTTATTATTCCCTCAAGCCTTTGAATGTAAAGCACACTGACTCATTTTCATCATTCATCTCTTGCAGCAACTGAAATTGCAGTCAGCTCTTTTAAACCCACAGAAGACCTTTTTAATGGTTTTTATATACTACATCCGTGCCATCGAACATATAACCCAAGATTCATGGAAGAAACAGGGCGAGACCCACAATATACTCCTCCTGTCACATAGCAGGTTATGAGGCTGCTGCTCCACTTGTGTCTGGGATGGGGAAGCCCTGGCCTGGTGACACCTCTACAAGATGTTTCCTACCACATCTCTTTACTGTACCTCATTTTTAGTATTTTTAGTATTTTTCTTGCCTGGTTCATTGGTACCAGAAGACTGTTAAGCAGCTAACAACTTGACGAAAGAGGTAGCTTTGTTGTGTTTTTTTTTTCCTCCTGTTCAAACCATAATCAAGTAGTTCAAATTCCCTAAAGGCAGACAAAAATAATTACGTTTAGCAGCTGGAAAAAAATATGAAGATAATTGAATTCAATTTTATTAAACAAAATACTAATGGCATAGATACTAAATTTACCTATAGTACAGCATAATAACGTGCACCAAAACCATCAAACGCTTCTTTTTAAGTTTCAGCATATATCGTTCCTGTAGTTTTTACTTTATTGTATTAAATTTTGAAGATGTTACATAATGAGCAAGTATGGAAAGAAAACCACCCCACTTTCGAAAGTAAATGCACATAAAATCCAGAACTTATCCACTTAAACAATTAAGAGATATAAAATGCAAGCTTCAGAAAATTATAGTTACAGCCCTTGAAATGTGTGTAAATTAGGTTTCTTGAAGATGCAAGAAATGACACTGAACATGCAGAGTTTCTCATTCCTTGTTTTCACATTTGTAGCTGAACTCATGGAAGGTTTGAAGAAGTCATCAAAAATACAACCACATACACTGCAAGTTTTAAGTCTAACACTTTGCTTAGTTCTTGATCCTAGATATAAGATACTGAAGAGAACCATACAGAAATTTTCCAAGTCTGAGATTTAGATTTCTTTAAGGCATTATTGACTTGACTGGTATAGCAATACCATTCTAATGTACCACAAGGAGCAGAGATACCTGACTTCTTAAAAATAAAAATAAATAAATAAATAAATAAAACAATTCTGGCAAAGCCAACCTAGCGCATTCTGGCAGAAATCTAAAAAAGCCAAATGACATGCTTTTCATCAAAATATGTAAACAACAGCATATAGAGGTAATGGTCCAAAAAAAGTTCTTTAAGGTAGGCCACCTTTACTTGCTGAATTTACTAGTAAAATGTTTCATTTCTTTCAAGTTTTCCATCTGGAAGAAAACTTGTAGAAACTCCAGTATTTGAAAAACGCTGATACAGTTATTGAAAGACCTCAGGATGAATATGATACACATGAAGAAATAAGCATTTTCTGGAGCAAAGGAATTCACAAAGCCCTGTCCTCTACAATATCCATTTCATCATTGACTGAAAACTTACTCCAGTGCCTTCCAACTTTTCTGGTGTTCATAAAATCTCTAAATCACAAGGATTCTCTAGCATTAGATACATGTGGGATCACAGAGCAATCTTGCCCAATTTTTGCACTTTACATGATCTCTTCTTTCTCCCTAATCTCAATTTTATGTGGCCACTGATTCCTCAAATAAGCGCAGTGACAGATAAAGACATATATTCTCACACATATCATTTCATAAATCTCATTTTCTCCAGGAAATCGAACTAGTAAGTATGAATTCTGTCAACAGAAATATATTACTCATCATACACAAGTTTATTTCACCTTCCCTCCCAATTTCTTTCCTCCTCTGCTTGCTTACCCTTACAAACTCTTGCTAAGAAGAGAAATGAAGCCCCAGTTCAATTTCAAATAACATCTTGTGATGACAGCCCATTGATCCCACCTGACCAAACAGATTTTGCCATACGGTGTGCTGCTGTATTAGCAGAAAGGATGCAGGACTCAGCTCTCCACTGAAGAGCAGCACAGTACCAGGCAGGATGGGAGAGAAGAGCCACCCAACAGCCTGCCCACATTCCCAGCGTTTTGTGAAGCACCTAGGCAGAAGGCACTCGCAGAGACTTACTGTGGTTACTTCTGAGCAGCTGCAGATTGCGTCGCTTCTGCCCTTTTGTGCCTTTGAGCTACCCCCTGCGTAGAGAACTAGGGGATAGCACTCCCCACATCTCTTTTTCGGAGCAGTGGATGGCTTCAGAGACTACTTCATTCTGTCCCATGCAAGGCTGGAAAGCTCCCTTGGACCTGGCACCTCCCAGTCCCTGGGTATCCATTATTGCCACATTCTTGTCCCAGAACTGTCTGCCCTACATCCAGTTCAGCATTAAGGCATTACATTGCTGACAGTGTTCACGTTTTAGACAATAACTGAACGTAAGGCTACACTGCTGAGTGGTGGAAGACCTTCTAAACAAGCTCCATTTCCCACGAATAAAAGAAACATGGGAGCCCAGAACTTCAGAGCTGTGAATTAAGTCAGGACTGGGACTTGATTTTAATGCAATTACTTGTTAATTTAATATGCCTGAATCATTATTGCTCTGGGGCTTTTGCCTGTAACTCTTAATTCTTCTCATTTTATTCAGCGTGTAGTGTACAAAACTATACTATGCTAATGGAGAAGTTGCAATTATTTATTTTGTGTATTTCCTGCTGACTGGGGTTATTGCAGCACGCAAGAAATGTCAGCGTGTCAGAATAAAATACTGATAATAGCACAGCATATAATAAGAGACTGCAGTTCCATCATTTGTCATTGAATTTTTGCCTTTTGGGTAAGCAGAAAGGCATTAAGTTGTTATGTGAAAGTATGGTGCTGCTCAAAGCCCATCCTCATTTTCAGCATGAATTAGATGATTTTTCCAATAGTGAAGTATTCCAGACTCCATTTAATTTACTTAACTATGAAATGCAGGCAGTCAAGTTCTTCCTGTATAATCTAGCAACAGCTTTTTAAATGCCTATCATGGACATGTATGGAGGTTCATAGGAGATGAAGAATTGACTTTTCTGTGAAAAATCTAAATTACATTGTATTATTTTGTTCTACTGGGTTACTTAAACATCAGTAATATAAAGAATAATGAAAGGAAAGGTCACGCTGCCAAGTGTTACAGGACCTTTGTCCAAGTACTATTTAGGCTGAGCCTTGCAATGAAAAGAAGACAAAAAACAGTAATTAGAGTTAAAATTGAAATATAAGGTTTTCAGGTATTCACTAGTTAACATATGACAATTGATCATAGGACTTTTTATTCAAGCCAAATGAAACCTGAGACAGCAATGTTTGAGATGGTCATAGGGAAAAAGAATATTTAAAACTCAAAGTAATCAAGGGAACCAAAAAAAAGCCAAAAGTCATCAAAACATGAAAGCCGTCTTTCTACAGTGGAAAACACAGACCTGAACTTCAAACACAATGGAGGGTCCTTTGCCAAAATCAACTGAATTGCTAGCAGAAATCCTGACTGGTTCTAAAATCAAAGTCACAATTAAAAGTATAGATTTTAGAAGCAAACAGGAGCTTAAAAAGAAAAAAAAAAAAAAAAGGATTTCCCAGGTTTTGGATTGTTTCCCACAGCATCTTTCTTCCATTGGTTGTGGGCTTTTTTGTTTTCTTATGCTAGAGGAAAGGATTCTCTCAACCAGTCACAAAAAATGAGACTTGAAACAACAACAAAAAAAAGCAAAAAACAATGCAGTTTCATGAAACTTTCATTTAATTATTAGAATCACCAACACTAGGATGGTGCAACTTCAGCTCACTGCAAATAAACTCTGGTATTTAAAGACCTGATCGATTTTAAATAGGAGAACAAGTGATTTAGCACTGCATGTTCCCTATTCAAGCTACTTAATGACAGAACAAACTATTTTGCTTCTTAAAGCTAGTGACCCCATTTCAAAACTAACAGGCATCTTTCAGCTGCAAGAACAAGTCTCCAAATATGTGACTTCAGAACAGTTTCATTTTTAAAGATACTAAATCAGAACTCTCACAGTATTAAGTATCATAATGCCTCTATCAAACACTCTTCCCCTCCAAACACTCCTGTTATCATGGCAGGATACCCACAGTAAATTTGCATAAATCTTCAGAAAGCAAAACCTGAAGTCTATATAGCCTCATCTGTCTTGTTAACAGATGCTTTATCACCTGAATTCTGTAAGCTTTTCCATTTTTGCAGGATAAGAAGCTGAGATTTCTCAGCTCCTCTGCCTTTTGTACCATTTAATTCACAGAGGTTCCTAAATGCCTTGAACATCCCATTTTTATAATGAAAGAGCTTTCATTTGTCGTCCAATCACCTACCGCTAACACTATTCTATACTTACCGCATTTGGAAGTAATAAAACACTCTGGGGGGCTTGTAACAGCACAGAATGAGAATTGTATTAAAGCTGATGCCTCTTGACCCAGAAAAAAGTACTCACTGATTGAACCTTTCACCTGGGGCAAAACCTGTCTGTCAGTCCACTCAGCCCAAGAGCAAATTGCTCGGTAAGCAGCAGGTACCTAAACCTTACAAAAGGCTGGGAAACATGCAAATTTTTCCAAAGCAAATTAACATTTCAAATCAAGTTTAAAACTGAATTCGTTATTTTAAAATACTTTCCACCACTGAAACATTCTGTTGATGGTACAGATGGGTCCTGTAAAATCTAATTCAACACAAAAAGTCAATTCTCAATTTGGTGATAAAACCATAGTTCTAAATTAAAAGAGTATGAAGCTTACTGATAGCACCTGAGAAAAGAGCCTCATAATACTTCATTTCAGCAAACATAGCAGAGCTCAAAGGTCTATCTTTTATCTAGAAAAGATGGCTTTCCAACTGATAAGCATCCATCTATATGTGCTCCAAAGTATCTAAAAGAAAAATTTTCAAAGGCAAAAAGGACAGCAAAGAGTTGCTCACAGTCCAAAATTAATGCGGAGGTGCTCAAAAGGCCAACAAACCTCCCTCTGTTCTTAGCAGTTATACTTGTGACAGCCATATTCATCTGTGATCCTTGTTCTTCTCTGCAGAAGTGTAATGCCTGGCCTGACCTCACCAAGAGAGGGGAAACAAGCAGTCACAAAGGGTATGTAAATGAAATGATTCCAGTTTCTTCGGTTCATTCCCCAAGAGCTCCCCAGACACAGCAGGTGGGGCAGTAGAAAGAGTCACAGTGAGGCTTCAAGTGATGGAAAACTCATCATCAGGTGGAAAGACAAAGAAAAAGTCAGGTTTTCCCCAACCTCTGCCTAATTTCTACAAGGAAGATGATCCCCAAAGAATCTGTAAACAGGCCAAAACCCACACGACCCACAACAAAAGTTTAAAAAACACGAATACCACACACACCCAAAAAACACCTACCTAAATTACACCTGAAAATATAAAAAAATATTATAAGCATACAGCATTGATAAACCAAGAGTGTAAAAGAACTTTAAGGTAGATACATATTTTTTCCCCAAGCTGATGAAGCTCCTTTCCATTGTCTTTCTGAAGCTTAACTTCACTCTTGAAAAAGGATGCTCATTAATGAATGTGCCACTGAGCACTGAAAATGACACATCAACACATGGGGAAGAATAAATGTCAACTTGTTTCCTACGTGTTTCTTAAAAGCATTAGGTAGATTGCTGTTTCCATCAGGCTCCAGTCTATACTATACTAAAGTGCTTAAAACCTGAGTCAGGAAAAAAACCCAAACCGCCTTTGCAACTGCCATACAGTAAAATCCAGCTAAAAAGTTCAAAATGAATCACAAAAATAACGCAGAGGACCAGAAGAACTGATATAAAAGACTTGGACAATAAACAGCAAAGAATACACACTCTGCAAGATATTGTAAGACATGCTTTTAGGCACTGTTCAGGCGTTCTCTGTATGTCAGCAGAGCTGACATTACATCGCACTACACGTTTTTTTCCAAAGACGACAGTGATACCCAATTGGAAGTGACAATGGTACAGATGCAGGTGTGATTACAGTAATGTGGATGAATTTACAGGTCACATCAACAACTCACAGTCTATTTAAAAGTAAATTAGGGATTGGAAGCCTGCTTAGTCTGTGACCAATAAAAAAAAAAGTGATTTGTGCTATGGTTGGAAGCAGTCATCTTCCTGCAAAGAGAACAACTCTTCCTCTAGGCTTTGCTTGGAGATGTTTCCCTCCCGTTCCATTATTTTTAGATCTTAATGTTATCTAAGAATTCTTTAATTTACATGTTTTATAAAATGAGTATAAATGGGTGTTTTATCTTTACCGTGCCTCTTGTGAATTTCTGTCCTTCTTCCTTCAACAGATAATGTTTAATCTAGTAAACTTTGGCGTAATTTAAAACAGTGCTAGTCTCAAAAGCCCTTCAGATCTCTAGCATTTGAAATGTTATTCTTCTGGGAACCCATTAATCTTCACAAAAAGGTCTCAAAGGGCTGTATTAATTAGCAGATCCAAGTAATCTACAGAAACTAAAATACTGCCAAACCGCTCCACACATACTGCCAGCTCATTAAAATACCAAAAACCTCAGTTTAACATTAAATAATTCCCGCAAGACTTTCAAAATAGCTTACACAAGTACTATATTTAAAATTTGTTTTAAATGCTAGGGAAATTTACTATGATTTATGAACACAATTATACATAATAAGCCTTTTAGAGCTAAGGTTCTAACATGAGCTGTAACTGCTACTATACAATAACATGCTTCATTAGTATGTCCTTTCAACACAGATTCTGTGCTCCCCCTCCTCTCCCCTGCTTTTTACAGAGCATTTTCTTCAACCCATCCAAAGAAAAGGACTGAGACAGGAACAGCAAAACTATAGACCAAAAGTTTTTCTCCTGAACTTGAATTTTAGTAGCTACCAGAGCTACCTTAGCTTCATCTCACTGTATTTTTACTTCTCACCAAAAGGTAAGATATATGGTAGGTAGCTATACTCTCAGGAAAAAAAATAATATATATATATATATATATATAAAATAAAAAATGCAACTTTTTCTGATTGATCCAATTGCAAAAAGAATTTGTAAAATGATGACAGATCAGGTCCAGGTCTAGACCAGACCTTACACCAAGACAGATATGAAGTGGTTTTTTTTACATTAAAACCATGTTGACAATGATGAACATGGCTTAGAAATGGTTTTGAAATACTTAGCACCTAGTGTTTAATTCAGACGGCTCTTCACAACTCTTATCACAAGAACGCACTCAGAAAATGTCAATGACTACCCAGGTTGCCTACCCCAAGCACGACTGTGCACGACCCGGTTTCACCCATGTCTCAAGCTCTCAAATGCAAGGTCACACAACTCCTTCCCCATTACTATGTGCAGGCATTAAAACTAAGCCACTTTTCTTTACAATCTCTTAAAGACAAAACATGTCTTGAAGAGAAAAAAAACACTTAACCTTGTCTGTCCCCACCAATTCTTGCTTTCAAGCCTTTTAGTTCTTCAGCTCAGTCTTGATTTTATTCTCTTAGATCATATTAACAATACCTCTTGGTCTTCATTTGAATACAAGGTCTTCGGATAGATCCTTGGGGTAAATACCCACTTAAACTTGTAGAATGGAATTAGAAATAACAGCAATAGTGCAAGCTGTCTCGAAGTGCACCACCACATACACCATGCCTTGCACTGTAAGATACAGAATAGTTCAAATACCTGAAACACACACCTCAGTGTTTTGCTTTACACTATAACAATATGCAACAAAATGGGGTTGAATGACGTCACAACAGTGTATAGCAAGTTAAAAGAGCCCGTCCAGAAGCCATCAAACTTTCATTTTCTGAGGCAAACCAGTTTCCACGCATGTTTAACTGCTTCCCAGTCCACCAGGATAGGGTTAAAAACAACCTATTCCTTGGATATTTTTTTCCTGACTACTCAGAAACCCAGGGAAGTTATTTTTGGATAAACAGCTCTCACAGATCTCAGTGGCCATCAATCTTTCTTCATTTACTGTTGTCTTGTTTGTCCTTTCTCTGCCACTATCTGTCTTGTGATAGGGAAGCAATCTACTTAAACACTGTTCAAACCACAGAAAAAGTTTCCTGGCCTCCCTGACTTCCCGTGAAGCCAGCTAGTAACACTGCACTCAATGCTGTACTTAGAAATAATTGAAAATAAAGGATGCTGCATAAATTAGTTTGAAACTATACAAAGCTCCACCAGAAATGCTTCTGGTTGGGTGAACCAAGTGCTATTTGTTTTCTGGCTGATGGCACCTCTGCTTTTTGAGGATTTTCCTACAGCTTATGGTTGCTGATGTATCTAATAGCTGTATAAATATGCATATATTTTACTGAAGATGACATTTTTGTATGGCGTGCATTAAAATAACAGTGGTTGGGAGAACACTGGTGTTTGGCACCTACTGATTCCTGTAAAATTTCACCAACTGTCTTAAAGTTGTCTTAAAAGCTGATTTACAGTTGTTTGGACAGCAGAATTATGAGGTTTGGTTTCCTGGTATTTTCACCCCATAGCTCTGAAACAAACGCAAACCACAACGTGTGCAAGAGCATACGAGGCACCACTTCACAGCTACTTCATGGTATCAGCTACACCAGAGCCACAGCGACCTTCAGACACTGCAGGAGCTGCTCTTATTACCTCGCATGGCCTTGAGGTTTACTTTGCTTAGTAAGAGCCCAGTGACAGGGAACTTCTCTCCAATACCAGGTAAAAGAGGTATAAGTGTTCTGCTGAGATAATTAATATAGCAAACCACAATGCATGCAGCAGCATACCAAGAGTGAGGCATCCCTTAACAGCAATTTAATGAAATTAAGACCCAGCAAAGACCCAAAAAGCACGAAAACAACAAAAGCAACACATAGCGCCAAAGCCCTGTTCTAAAAGTACCAAGAACAAAGAGCAATCTCCTGCAGCTGCGTGTTGGGAAGAAACGAGAGACTGACGAAAGCCAGGCCAGGTGAGATGGGCTTTGCTGATCACACTCCTAGAGAAAAGTCTTGGTATGGTGTTTGCACAGAGCACTGTCTCCCCTTCAGTTGCTACATCTGGGATGTAGAATAACTTGTCATGCACTCCAAGACATTTATTTTTCTTTGTTTTATGTTTCTCAAAGCTGTGCCATTTCAAAGGGTATTTAAAAAGGATATTTTTATATATCAGCTAAGACCACTTCCAATATTCCCTCTTTCTCATGACAAAGCACAAGCTTGCTTTTTTCAATACGAGAAATTATTGGAAAATATTAAAAGCAACCTGTTCCTAAATTTCATTTTAAAATCCAAACAAAAAAGCAGGACAAAAAAAAACTGTCTGCAGCCATGTGCACAATACTGAGCTATACAGTCTAATAAAGCAAAGTTGCTTTGCTTTGGACTGTTTCTGCCTAAAAGATGTCATCTCATAGACAGATGTATTTATTTTTATGGGAAAAACAAGCAACAAGTTTCACCAGTACAGAAGCTCAGTCTAGAAATTGCCCTGATACTTGCACAAGCTGGCTTCCAGTGTTGCAGTCTATCAACTTTCATGACTATGATCACTCACAACTGAACAGGGATGAACACAGTCTTAGACTTTCACCTGGTTGACATTTTTATTCACAGAATCATCTAGGTTGGAAGAGACCTCCAAGATCATCTAGTCCAACCTCTGACCTAACACTAACAAGTCTTCCACTGAACCATATCACTAAGCTCTAAATCCTGTTCAACTGCTGTCTATGTCCCATGAATTGGAAACTGAAATCTTTTTGAGTAAAAGTTAGAGTTGTGAGTCTAATTTGCTGTGAAACAGCAAAAGAAAATATCTGGCAACTACTCTTCAAGCACTTAGTATCCATTAGTGTAAAATGAAAATCAAGATGTTAGCTCAGTAGACATTGTCCTACACTGAAGACTGCAAAATCTTACTGTGAATTTAATGACGTAGTTTAAGACTGAACTAAACGCTCTACACGTTTTCCAATTTTATCAATATCTACAACTGGCATCACATTTTCAGAATATGCCAAGCATCCCAAAGGCAACCTGGTCATTTTGTTCAAGCGTCTACACAGGAGTTGTTCTCATATGGATGCTTATTTATATACCTGCCTAGGAGCTGCTGAAAGCTGCGTCTGAATTAGACTTTGAGCACATGAGATATAACAAGTTTGTCCCTGAATTTGAACATTAGTAAAAACACTCAAATAACATTATTACTGCCATAGGTCTGCTCCATTTCAGAGTTCCCAAATCCCTAGCTAGCAATCTCTTACTCCTTAGCTAATCCCCACAGAAACTAGCATAGGTAAGGAACATGAAACTCATGTGATCTGATCATGATACTCAAAAAAATTACCTAGCTTTATGCCAGTCCTAATTAATTCTAACAGCAGCAAATAAAGCCCATTCCATAAATGAATCCAGATATAACTTAACACAGTTATGTGTCTTTCACTTGCTTGTGAGTAGCAGAGCAGGCTGTCATACTTAGAGCCTGGAAAAACAAAATAAAAACACCCATTACAGACAGTGCATAGCCTCTTAAATTTACAGCATCTCAAAAAAAAAAAAAAGAGTTTTAAAATGCGTCACTGAATTTTTGGTAGTGGTATCTTACTCCAAACTCTGTTACGTAAGTGAAGAAATATGTAAATTCTAAGCCTAAAATGCCATTATAAAAATTGGTATTGGGTACAGAAGTGACAACCTCCTGAAAAAGGTGGTTTTGTTTTCTTTTGAAGGCAAACTTTGGTAAAGCACTCCAAAAAAAAAAATTGTATTGCTCGCTCTTCTGACCAATTATATTTTGACATTTTATAATACAATGCTGGAAATTCTCCAGGGAGATAGTTTCAAAAGATTATCAATGGAAACCAGGAACAAGCAAGGAATCCTGTTGAGAACAGGTCAACAGGTGACACGAATGTTTCTAAGTCTGTCTTGGCATCTCAAACCATAAGCCCATGGGAATTGGCTCCCCTTCCACACCATTTGAACATCTTTCAATATTTTTTAAGCTTCACCTTTCACACTAAGTTCAACTCTTTTTCTATTAATCTTATCAACAATTGCACAAGCTCAAAGTGTGTCAATATTGATATTTTCAGAATTTACCTTAAAGCAAATGTTGCCATTATAATAGAATAAAAAAGAAAAGCACCACTAGGAGCTGCAAAGTTTATGAAACTATATATATATATATATATATACACACATACGTATACACAGAAAGCACAGTCAACACATGCCTTTATATAAAATAAAGACAAAATGCGAAAATACACAGGCATACCTGCAAATGGGACAGTAGTGGAAGTGTGGAGTAATTTCCATAATCTAGTTTACGAAAAAATTAACAAGTCAGCATTTAGCAATCATACCTGACGTTTCCACAACAGGATATCTTAAATAATATTACACAAGTTGAGCTCTGGCACAACAAGATAACTTGGACAAGAGCACAGAGGACAAGGCAGTGAAGCTGTAAGGCTGGAGGTGCTTCTTCTTGGCAGTTTACAGTCTGAAACCACACAGGACTGCTGTCCTACCTCATCTTTTAGGCAGGAACACCTGGTAAAGATAAGGTAATCCCTCACTATTTTAAGTACAGAGCTTTGTCAGCTCTGGTCTTCACAAGAAGTCTACAAAACTGGCTAAGACCATGCATGCTTTTTCTTCTGCCTTGTGCCGGGCAAAACCCCAGAATTGCATGGCTATGGAGAATAATCCCAAGAATTTTATACTAGTTTAAAGATTATCCTATGACACAAAATCATGTGAATGTCCTGAGGGAACACTGCATAACATTCTTGTAATGACCCCATTAGTTCAGTACTTTTACAGGTATTTCTCCTTACTGCTTTTTGCTACTGATGAACTTTCATTCAACAACTCAGCAAGTTTGTCCACACACTAGTAATTCTGCCTTTTGGCAAGCTACATATTTACTCAAACACACAAGCAAATATACTGTTTTTCTTTACATTCCTCATATTTCCCCTGCTTTTCATCAGAGATGCTTGCAGCTACTATAATTCAAGTACTACATTCATTTTAATAATCGAAAACCTCCTTTAAGAATACTTAAAATAATGGAAAAAAACAGCTGAGCATGTTTGCTTTTTTTTTTTTTTTTTTAAATCTTCAGATATTAACATCCCACAAGACAAAACACATAGATGACAAATGAAGGGGAGATTTCGATTAGATGTGACATGAGGAAGAAATTCTTCACTCGGAGCACAAAGCACACATGGGAATTAGGGCTGAAGATGCACCTTGCTTCTGTTCTTTTCCATAAAGAATAGAATGAAATTACCTAAAAAACAGTGTTAAAAATAAACCCAGGGCACAGGATGGGCGGTGCAGGGCAGTCCCTGTGGCCGAGGGGCAGCCTTTCTCTCTGGCAAGCCAAAAAGCCAGCCCCAGAAAAGGGGCCCTCAGCCTCAGCCCCCCCCAACCCTCCTCCTTGTCCATGTGAGGGCAGCTTCCAAGCCGCTCCCAACACAGCCGCCTTTGGCCACATGTGGGCCACTCCACCACAGAGGCTTGCTGAGGTCACAGTGGCCACCACTGCCCGGGGCCCTATAAAACAGGCCCCCTGCAGCTGGCCCACCATTCGCTGAGCTTCTAGGCCCTCTGACCGCCAGCTTGTGCGGCAGGAAGGAGACTAGAAGAGCAAGGCGAGCAGCAGGCCTCCTTGGTGTGCGAGGACAGCCATGCAGTCCGGTGAAGCACCAAGAAGGAATGCACCTGAGCAGAAGGAGATGTGTCGTGGGCACAGGGATAGCGCCGGTGGCACAAGAGACACCAGTGCCCAAGGGACCTCTGGCGCCCAGCCCACAGACACATACAGGCAGTACCATTCGCACCGCAACGATGTGGGGAACAGGCCAGCCCTGGGCCTTACCATAGGAGCAATGGTGACGTGGGGCGAAGGCAGGAGCATCAGGCAGACAGCCACAGGGAGCAGAGGCGTGCCCATAGTCCAGAGCACAGTGCGGGACCCAGTAATGGCCATAAACCAGATGGCACCATCGGACTCATGTATGAAAATCAAGCCAACAGTGGCATGGGATCAAGCCATGGAACCAGACGACCCCCTGGTTCAGCACCCTGGCCTGAAAACATTCCGGATGGAAGGCATCCCGTTTGGGCAGTCCCGGGCAAGGACTGGCTTAGCCTTCTACCCAACACCGTGGAGCCCATGGAGCTGGATCCACCAGATGTGGAGGAACCAATGGAAGTGGATCCACTTCAGCCAGAAGAGACCTTGGACTACTGCGGCATGTCTTTGTGCTCTGCCATCCGACTGCACCAACAGCATCGGAGCAGTGCCTGGCGAGCCCCCTACTCGTTGCTCAGGCTCCATCGCAAGCATTAGCTTGGAGCCACCAAACACCACGGACATCCCGCAGGCTTGCCTGCAAGATGTCCCGGCAATAAACAGCTCTTGCCAATTCTCAGGGGTTGTGTGAGTGCTTCTTTCTGGGGGGGGGGGGTGGGGGGGGGTGGGGAATGGGCTAAAGTTGTGCCAGGGGAGGTTTAGGTTGGATATTAGGAAGAACTTTACCGAAAGCGTTGTTAGGCACTGGAATGGGCTGCCCAGGGAAGTGGTTCAGTCACCATTCCTGGAGGTCTTTAAGAGACATTTAGATGTTGAACTCAGTGATATGGTTTAGTGGGGTACTTGTTAGTGTTAGGTCAGAGATTGGACTGGGTGATCTTGGAGGTCTCTTCCAACCTAGGTGATTCTGTGATTTTCCCAAGCCAAAGCGATTAGGAGAGACGAGCTATGGAAACAAACTGCCATTTTTACATGTAGTTGTGTGTTAGTGTTTATCTGTAATTAGTTTATCTGTAGTGTTTATCATTGCAACCATAAATATCTAAAATCTCTAGTGATTCTACACTCAAGTAATAAAACGAATGCTGGATGATTTCAGTTTCTATTACCTCAGCCAATAGAAAAGGAACAACTAGTACAGTAGGATTCTAACACATGCACAGCATCTTTTCATAGGTCCCACCAAGAACAAGGAAAGATCAGAAGCACTACTAGATCAATTTACCATTTCTAGAAGACGCATCAAAAAAGCAAGAAGTACTTTATGGCATTAATTACAATACCTTAAACGTTTTAGCAAACAGAATTCCTCACTTAAACAGCGTGCGAAACCTCATGATATTTTGGAGCAGCACCTGATTTGTGTACATTTTGCATTATTCTTTGAAGCACTGCATTTGTGTAAGTCACTTCTATTTAGAATATATGAATTTTAATTTGGCATTATATTTTCATTGTGTTCCTCATCCTTCTTCTCTATCACACTGTATTACGCATTGAACACGCTCTGGTTCTCAAAAACACCATTCAGCGATGCTCCTTTCTTTCCCAGAAAACAAACTGTATAGCTTATTTGTATATATGAATATCTGAGTCAGAAACAAAGTCCTGACATGATTACCTAAAATTTTATGAAAAAATACTTTTTCCAAATATACATATGACCTTCTTTATATGTAGAAATGTATTGCCAAATACTAGAAAAACTACAAAATTAAAATCTGGAATCAAAACAAGGGTTCTTAGATAAACACTCCCTTCCACATTTCTTGACAAAGAATAGCTCTGAATAGATGCTAAAAATATAATAGAAATCAAAATAGATTTTCAACTTCCAAGAAAAGTTAGTATTGTACATTAATTGAGAATCTTTTTGAACATAGCTGTTATAATTGTATCAGTCACTGAAGTGTCAAGATAGGTATTATTCACCTTTTGGAAATCCTGAAGTGTTAATTTTTCTAATTTTTCTGTTCTAAATTTTCTGTTCTGTTGCTTTTTAAAAACAAACAAACAAACAAAGAACACAGATTTCCCCAGTGTGAATTCTCCCATGCAGATTCTTTTTCAAGCACAAAAATATTTCATTTCAATGAAATCCTAACATCTTGTTTACACATCATAGAAGAAATTTTAATAGTTATTTTCAAAATATCTTTCCTTAGAAGTTAGCGCATCATCCCGTATGACAAATGCTAAAGAATTCCTTTTTTTTTAATTTGTTTTATAAATTATGTTTGTTCAAAATAAGGATATTTCAATGAAATCCTAAGTTATAATCATATTTGTTCTTCAAAATATTTGGCTCATCGTAGGCTGGCTGTTTCTTGAAGTTAAACACTTACCTGAAAATTATTGACCCAATCTATTAAACCCCATTCTTGTCCACAAACTACTAATAAATAAGGGAATAAAAACACAAACCAAATTTAGAATTGCTGACAGTTACCATGCACGATACCTTCCAGTCTATGGAGAATATGCAAGAGCCTCAATAAAGTTGAGGCTCTCTTTTTACAATCATGTTTTTATAAACAAGTACTTCCATGATTTTCTGCAAAGTCTGCCTCAAAAACTATGAAGGTAACTAGTAAAAAAAAAAATACTATGTACTTTCCCTCTGTTGACCTTCCCTGAAAGTTTCCTATTTTCTGATAAAGATGCTTGTTCGCTAACAAAATTACCGAGCTGCCCAGCTCATTTCATGTGCACGCCATAAAGAACACAATACGACTTCAAATTATTGCTGTTACGGTTTCAAGCTGCCCATTAAAGTGATGGCCAAGGCCTTCCCGCAGGAGCGATCACTTGTGGCCAAAGTTGCAGGCAAAGCTAATGAGAAACAAAGAGACTTCTTGAAACTAGGATAGCCAAAAAACTTACAGAGAGGAACAGGAAGGAACATTACCCAGGTGAATGGGGGAAGAGGCAAAAAAGGGGAACATTTACTTCTCTCCTTGTATAACTGTGCTAGGTCGAAAGAGCTACAGATGAGGCTGAAGGGTCATAGCCAGGAGCCGGGCACCCACACCAGCGCCGCGCCAAGCCCTTCCCGGGTTTATCCAAGTGTGATCCGCGCTGTGCTCACTGATTATTCACAGAGAGCTCACTTGTTCTCCTTATTAAACCGCATTACAGGGAGCTAAACTACATTTGACATTTTCCTACGAGTACTTCTTCCACATAAGCTGCACTAAAGCTGTTACAGAGACATTGTATGATAATGAACAGACTGAAGTCCAGGAAATAATCTCTCCGTTGTGGTGGGGGCCTAAACGCGGAAAAAAAGTTAAGAACTTAATTTCTATAAAAACCACTGATACCCTGAAATAGAAATTTAGAGCACTGAACTGTGACTCAGAAGACATGAATTTAATTTCGGGGCCTTCCACTTATGTAATCTTGCAGGAATTATTGCACAGGAGGATAATAGCGCCTCGCAGGAAGGCCGGGGAGATAAGCATGCACGTGAGGTCCCAGCGAGCAGGATGGTCAGAGCCACACGAGCACAGGCACAGATATGCCTGCTCTGTCTTTACTGCGTGTTAGATCTAAATTAAATCTGCACTGCCCGCCGCAGCCTGGCAATCGGCACTCCCTGACTCAGCTTCAGGCTCCCCGTACGGGTGCTGGCTGCTGAGACTACGGACACCCAGGCTGCTGAGAGCCCTGACACTCAGGCTGATCCACCTAATCATGGATCAGGGGGCACCCAGGCTTCTGGGGAAGGGCCCCACGGCCAGCCTGTGTGCCTGGCACCAGTCCCACCTGCTTCCGTGAGGACAGAGCCTATCCTTCACAACCCACAGCAGGCAGGAGTGCTGCTAGCTGTACCCATGACACTTGGTGGCTTCGGGGTGTTTTGTCACTTGTTCTTTGGCAGGAGGACAAAACCTCCATTTATTTGCAATGGAAACACACCTTTATATTCCCTCGTCAACTTCACAGACACTTCCCCTTGTTGAAGTGCAGAAGGTTCCTGCCAGCCTTCTTCTCCAGCCTGTTCAGGTCCCTGTGGACAGCAGCACAGCCCTCTGGTGCCAGCCACCCTGCCCGGTTTCATGCCATCTGGAACTTGCTGAGGGTACCCTCTGCCCACCATCCAGACCATTAATGAGGATTTGAGCCGGATCAGAGCCAGTACTGCCCCTTGGGGCACACTACTAGTTACTGGCCTCCACCTTGACTTCGCACTGCTCATCACCAACCTCTGCATGCAACTGTTCAAGCAATTTGCAACCCATATCATGTTCTATAAATGCAAGTCATACCTAGGTAGCAGGGGACTGAGTAATTCTGCATGCAGGTGAGACTCACGTTGTTCATGTTTGAAAAAAAACTCTGTTTTATATATAAACTGAAGAAATAATTAAGGCCTTGGCTTTTGGAGAACAATAACAGAAAAGGGATACCTGTGGTTCTAATACAAAAGCAATTCCTTGCCTAAGTCTTTGAAAGGTTCAACATTATAAATTATATACGTACAAAATTACATGGGCATACATTGGTTTTAGTGGTATGTCTAAGGCCTTGAAAGGAAGGGCCTTCTCTCCTTAAGAGATTTTTAGACAAGTGCTCATTTGTCTCAGCCAAATTATGAAAATATTTTGAACACGCTAACATGAAAGATCACATGCTGGGATGGTTAGTCCCAGAAAAACGTACATACCTCAGGATTCCAGAGTGGTTTGGTAAAAAGAAAAAAAAAATCCATTCTGGAGCTAAACTCAGACGAAGCTGTGAAATCCATACTTTAAAAAAAAAGACATACTCACTTTTAAAATTCATGGGACTTGAGTATGAAGCATGTGTTGGAACTAAGAATGAGTAAGATACGAAACAAACCAAACAGGAGAAAAAAGGGTAGCTTCTGAATCACTGAAGTGGGAAGGCAGGGAGTGGAAGAAATGCCCCATGGTCATCATGGAGCAAAGCTTCAAAGCCTGCTGTGCTGGAGCTAAACATCTGCAATAGCTACATCATATGTCATATTCCTTTAAAATCAGGAATCATTTCCATAGGAAAATCAAGCAGCAGCTAATATTGCTAATGCAAATCTCTAATTCACAGTGTCTACTCATGCAGGAAATCAGCACATGATGGCATAATTAATAAAAACAGTTTCACTGTTAATGGAAAAATGAAATTTAATAAAATTCTTTTCTCATGCTTTAGGGAAACAAGTAGAGGATTTAAATAATAAATAAATAAGAAGTCTTCTAACTACCTAAATTTCTCCTCTTTGACAGGAAACTCCACCCCATGAAATTTGAATTTCTAATCCTTTTTTTTCTAGCTTGCGTTATATGAAGACACGATATGATTTGTATGACTGATCACCTCTTGGCAGATGGGCCCTATTTTGCTTGGCATCATGCAGACATGGAACAAAATGACATTACTTCACCCTCTGTAAGACAACAGAGATGGAAACAAATGGGCGGAACACAGGAAAAAAGGGAGACATTTGTCAGTATGACATGCAGCAGTCTCAGCAAACTGTCAAGCTAACCACTGTCAGAAGCGTATAGGCATAACAATAAAGAAGAGTATAAAGGAGCAACGGGGAAGTCATCCTGAAATGTTAAGATTGAGCTCCCTCCAAATGGGAGGGGCATCAGAAATAAAACTATCAAGATGTTTGCTAATGAACTGATCTGTACTACTTCTGTTACTGTGTTTATGCACGACAAACCTTAATGGCCTGCTTCTCCCACATACAGCTTTATGAAGAAAGAAGTTTGGGAATGAAATGGAAAATTGGGAGGTATCCCAACAAATGAACAGAACCAGGAGGTATGCCTGAAAGAAACTTAATGCAGAACACAGACAAAGTTTCACTGAAACAACAAAATGCATGGTTCTGTATACTACTGCAAAATTACCTCCGCCACAGTTTGAAACTAAAGAAATGATGCAGACCAGCACCATCACATTTTACAGGAAACGTAAGACTATAAGCTATTTCAAAAGGAAGTTCCTCCTGTTAACACTCACCAAGTATTCTTTCTGCAAAGACAATTCCTCCATATGCATGTGTATGCACATCTGTGTGTATCAGTACACATGCAGTTGTACGTAAACAAGGAGAAAAAGTAATAGGAGCTAAAAGGGAAAGGGTGCAGAGTTTCACAATTTTTGTTGTCCTACCTCCGTAACTTTGCACACAGCACCACAAGGCTAAGTTTACTTTCAATTTGTGAATAAGTCTCATATAATCACCTACACATTTTATACTGCAAGGCAATTTGCATGGTTCCCAAGGAGATAAGTTTTAAAAATCTTCTCTGGAATCCACTGATAAAAAAATTGAGGAAAACTAGTAATAATAAGATATAATGATGAATTAGTCTACACAGAAAACTTATCTTTTACTGAGCCCATCAGGAAAGCCTAGATAATCACTAAACATTTTGTATTGCTTTTCTTTATTCTTATCTCCAGCTTCATATTTTTACCGTGACTAGGCAGAACGTTTTCGATTTTCTATCTTTTTCTTTTACAAAATATCAAACAAGGATAAAGGATTTGGGAACATGAAGTTAGACGTAAACAAGAATAATATAAATACATTTTCTGTTTGTGCAAATATACTTACTAAGCAAAGCATACATTTTAAATAGGCCATATACTTCTAACCACAACCAAAAGAGTCATTTTTGAGACAATTGCTATACCTGATAAACCTCAAATAAGCTTTGAATGGAGAATTGTAACCTCTGTGTGCCATGTGTGGGAGGGAATGAAGAGGAGGAGACATCTTAAAAATATAACAAAAAAGGAAAAAGATGACGGAGCCCTCGCTTGCATTCTGCTGGAATTAAGAGGCATTATAAAAGGTCACAAGTAAACTTACAAAAGCCAGTATTTTCACAACACTAATTTCCTGATCTAAGATTTAAGCAAGAGAACAACAAGGGAAAAAGGTTATTTTCTAACTATAAAAAATAAATGAATTATATGCTAAAAATAGTATTGCGCTAAACTCTCAGGACATTACTACAAGTTTTTTCAGTTGAACTTTAGATGAGTATCTCTCCAAAATAATATATGACATTTTCCTATTTTCCAACACTGTCCTATCCCTAAAAATGCCCTGAATAAAGATTGCACTGGCATCTTTCTTTTCCCGAGTGGATACAGTATTAATTATGACAGATGTAGTACTGCATATAGTGAGGCAGAAGTACATTCCTTGGAAAGCCATACCAACCCCTTGCGGTTACATGAAAGATGCAGACAGCAGGTAAGGAGAAAATGGACAGTAAGCGAGTAAGATTGAGAAGATCATTTATGCATTATAGATCTCACAGTGCTCCTTGTAGGCAGAGTAAGATTTACGAGGATATTTACAAGGACACTGGAGAAATGTGAGCTTAATGCAGGAGAAGAGTACCTATGTGAAGATTTGAGAAGTGGGAAACACATTCAGTTTGGCAGAAAGCAAACACGGTTTCCCAAGGGATTTCTTTTTCCTACACAAATACAAGTTTCACTGAATACTGATGAAGGTCTGCAGAACTAATCTACATCAGCTGGAAGGCATGCAAGAAGTCTGCATTTCTATTTGCTGGTGCTACAGAAATGTAAAGGATCCTAGTAATACACACACAAAACAGATTCTGTTCTGTCTTTATTAGCTTTGGTGAAAAAAATCAAAAAAATAAATCTGGTCTCCTCCTAAGTTGACAAGATATTTTCTATCTATCCTATAAACTACAAAAGCAATACTCATCTAGTGGCTACTACTTTCTACCTTCTGTCTTTAAAATCAAATAGACAGTCATAATTACTTTAAATGCATTTAGTGGAAGTTCAGCATTTCTTTAAATGGACCATTTTCACTTAATTCCCTACACAGAGAATTTAATCTAAGTTATTTTTCTCTGAAAAATCTCGATTTATGCATTTAATAACCTCTTGGACTTCTGAGGAAAGTCAGCTTCAGGACTGAACAGCTGCTCTGTCAAACCAAAAATGATAACCCAAGCCATGTGCATTAGCTGTATGCCTTGAGATTGGATTCTATAGCATCTAATAAGGTATGAGCTCCATTTGAAGCTGTTCCCAAAAACACAGCATTCACATCTTCTCTCCCCTCTTTGAATTCTTAGCTATCTGTGGCCAGTGGTGTACTAAAAGCATCCTTTTCGTCAACAGAGAGATTTGTTTCCTTGAAGCACACAGGGATCTAGTACTCTGAGTCTTTTATTTCTCGGTCAAATTGTTTGAAATTGGGGAAGGTGTTAAAAAATACTCCAGAGGGGAGACTGTCAAAAATGACCTACCTTGAACAAACCAGGCTACGATATAGCCTTTAGCATTAGCAAGAGAAGAAAAAAAATATCTTGCTTTCCAGTCACTCTAGAAGATAGACTTTAAGCAGTGGTATACAGATAGGGAAAGCTTTTTAATTAAAATGTCTAGAAATTGCAAATGTTCTTTTTCAGAGTTAAACATATAGACACTGTGATCCAACACGCTCATAAAGAGATTTTTAAGCAAATGAAATGTTCAATTATAGTCCCTGTTTTGTAGTGTTTACATTCGCGCAAGACCACTTTAATATTGCTTTTTTCTTTGCATACATTTATATTTTTACATTTTTTAAATCAGCATTTCAATTTTAGAGCTCTATCCCAGGCTCTCACTTTCTTTAAGGCATTATCTTTCCACAAAAGTCAACATCATTTTGTTAGTTTATGAAATTAAATACACGTACCCACTGTAGTGTTTTTTTTGTGTTTTTTTTTTCTCTCCCATTTAGTTGCTGTTTCTTGAAGCAAGTTTTGAAAGAGTTTCCAAATAAGTTTAAAGACATCCAATTTATTTGTAACCAGTAAATTACTTTCACAAGTGGTATTGTATCCTTAAGGTGTGATACCCACGTTTATTAACTGTAGAAAGCAGTCAGAATTCCCTCTACACATGATCATCTCTTCTAGCAATTACAAGAAGCACTGGATGTAGATGCTTTCAGTAAATTAGAAGAATATCTTTCAGGAAAGATAGGGAACACAAAGAATATTCTTACATGAACACGTATTATGCTTACCTGTTCTTGTTCAAGTACACGGTAACCGCAGAATGTAGCTAGAGGTGTCCTTTCTTGACTAGCATACAAGTTATCACTTTACGCAATTACATATTATCTATTTTAATACTCACAAATAATTTGCAACAACATTTAAAAGTTTGCAGCACAAACCTGGCTTTCTACTGCAGGTAAAAAACTTTTAACAGACATAGCATGAAAATTACATTATACTTGCCCATCACATGCGTAAGTCGTCTAATGAAATAACCTGTAAAGATTTTATTTTGATCATTATTCTACCTGATTCACTGAAAATCTTAAAAAGTGTGGAAGTGTTTTCCTTCTCCCAACTGAATCTTCCCCCTTACTATCCCCTACACCCTTCTTACACCTACTGTTCTTCTGATAAGCTCAATAACCCACCTACATTTGGGGTGAAATTGCTACAGCCTCCTCACAGTGACAATGCATTTCTTTCCTGATTGGCCCAATGTAACCATGCAAGAGAAAATTATTCAAAATATTACTTTAAGAGTATAGGTTAGGAACTAACCAGATGGGAAACCAGAACCAAGTATCTGAGAGACTAAGCAGAAGCCTACCAGCAAAACTGAAAACAGTACAGTGAACACAAAATATGGCATGTCAACTAAAAAAAAATAAAAATCTGTGAACTTTGGATTATATTTATTAAATGTGTAAAGATGGTTTCCATTTTCACAGACAAGATTTACCTTACATCCACCAACCCAAAAAACATTTTCTACTTTGTGTCACTGCTTTACTTGGCCCTGATTTTCAGTGCTGTTTAAACGACGCAATACTCTATTTCTTGACAACGCTAATTTTTTGACAAGTCAGTCAATCGTCAAACTTTTACCCTGCATGAGAAATGAATTGCCCAAGCTTTTAGACTTTTAAAACATAGCTATGTTGAAGTATGGTTCTTAGATGCAAAAAGATACTAAGCTACTGAAGGTAAATGTAGGAATACAGTTTTTCTCCAGGGAGATACCTTCGGAAGTAATCTACTTGCAGTCAGTGTGCAATAAGAACAGTATCGTGCTACATGAAACTTATCTGAATGGCAAAAGTAATGAATTATTTTTTTTTTTTAATAAATTTTAAAATCTATTAATACCTAGACAATTAGTAAGAAATATCTCATCTTCCATACTAGTACATTTTTTCCCCAAAGATTTTTATGTTTATTCTTCCTCAGCCTGCAGCTAGCAAGCCCTGAAATGTCATTGCTTACAGGCTATTGCACACTCAAGCTAATCTAAATTTAAACTCTTCTGATTTTTGACCCAAGGGAATAAACTGCAATCAAATACAAATTGCAAAAATATTCAGCATTATAATTCAGCATTCTGGAACCAGAGTTTATAGACATCCCTGGTTCCCATTTTTATATTTGCTAGCCAAATCCCACCCTTCTTACATACAAGATGAATCTCAATCTGTAAACAGTTCTGCCCACGTGTTTTACTGCATTTGTGCTCCCACTAAATATCACGATCATTTCTTCTACTTTCATATTCCTCAGAAAACATCCCCTGACTGGGGCCAGTAGTTTTTTGGAAAATCTACTTAAAGCAAAAGCTTATGAATGGCCTGCTCAAAAATAAGAGTCAACACGCATATAACAACAAAATTAATGTACTGTTAATAACTCCTACCAGCTCACTGCTAAGTCGTGCACTTTTAGAGTGTTGCCCAGTTTATACTCTCCAGACTTCAGGGGTTGAGTACATTCTTTAGCACGAGCAAGGAATGAGTTCGCGTGAGTATCTACAGGAAACTCTGAATCCTGGAGAAAAAATAAAATTATTAATTATCAGAAAAGTTACATAAGTTCAAGCAATGTACTACTTATTATGTTACTATTTAAAAGCACGATTTTATCTTATTTTTTCACCCTGCTTCATTTTCATCAATTTTTAATTCTCTATTGTTCTGATTTTATCAATTTTGATATATATTGTTAAAGCTGAATGTAGGCGTATCTCGAAGACCGGTGCCTGTAGTGAACAATTGAGTATTGTCAGATTTATTAATTTGTTCTGCTATAATTATATTCCTGTAAGCTCACTGTTTATACCAGCAAAACACCTTCTTCCCCAAAACAGAAAAAAACACCTACGTAGTTCAGCATAACTGCAGCAGGAAAGAAGCAACTCTGCACTGTGGATGCTGTGAGATAGAGTTAAAAATGGCAAATAAAATTCTGCTGTCATTTATACACAGAACAGAGTTTGTGTAATGATACAGGTGTAAGTAACAAATTTGGCCTGATGTTTTAATTATAAGTATCATTTATGTACCCCATACTGGAAGAATATACCAATCCCCTATAAGAAAATCCTCTCTGCGCAATTCAGGACAATCTCTGCTTCCAATAAGTATCTGGTGGTAGACAGTCAAAAGTTAATGCCAAAAAAATTTCAGGTAAACTAAATATTTTTCCTTAAACAAAAAAATGTTAAACGAGAAGTATAAAATTACCAATTAATATCCAGTGATCTACTCTGCACTGTACCATCTCAAGATCAAAAAAAAAAAACTTTTAGAAACCTTTCCGTTTCATCAACTGGCAGCCCCAAAGCTCCTCCAACTAAATTCGAAGGGAAGAACTTACATTGCCCTTGTCCTAGTCACTCAATTTGTATTTGATTTCCCTCTCTTTATCGTACATACATCTCCTACACCAGAGATGAAAAGCATAAAGTCCCATGGCCATGCTCAGTGCAGCAGGATTCATGGTGCAATCACTGAATTATCAGCTAAATAGTTTCCATTATATTTCTAAAAGGAAAAATGATGGAAACAAAGAGAGAAGTGTGCCATATATGTTCACGTAAATAATAAAATGCAAAGGAGAGCAGACACAGGTAAATAACCTTTTTTTTTTTCCTTCATGCATATATGCAGACCTGTACTGAGAGTAACTCCAGGCACTATTTCCCACAGACCACTGCTATGTGGACAAGATGATCCTTTTCTCTACTGGAATAAATGACCAGTTTCACATGTGGCATCATTCCTAAAGAATTCACCAGCACAGGAACACTTGTTGAACAGAGCACTGCAACTTCAGGCGTTCAGAGGAGACAGCAGCAGCTGATGCTGTTCAGCAGCACACACTACATCAGGTAGTTCCAGGTTTGCAGAGTTTTAGCTGCCTCTCCAGAGCAGCAATGCAGTGAGACAGCATCTGCATTAAATCTACCCCTCTGTAAGATTCAGCTACAGACCCAAAGCAGTCTGTTCTTCAAGGCTCTTGTCTTGTGAAAGGACAAAGACAGACCTACCATTCAGCATGGGCAAGGAGGCACCTGTCCTGGAAATCTGTAGCTTCAAGAACAAATGAGAAAGCTTTTTTTTTTTTTTTTTAATTCAGATAAAACTAATTAGACATAAGACAAATTTGGACTGAACCCTGAAGATAACTCCCTCTATGTGTAATAAGATATCTTTCGAGCATGGCATTCAGACTTTTCATTTAGTAAAAGTGACGATCATCATGAAAAACATCCTCATCAACAGATAACAGAAGGCAAAACCAGGTGTTAATTGAAATGGATGGCTCAGCAAAGATTCATGGGTAACATGCTTAAGATGCTGGACTGTAGGACTAGATTCCTAAAAACGGCCCAAATCCTTCAAATATATACTGAGCAGAAACAAGAATACTAAACTACCGGTTTCCTTCAGCTCCAGCAGTTTAAAGCATAAGACCCACAGAACTTCTGCTGGAGCGCACCGGCGTTGGAGCAAAACATCTGGTCCCTGGGACACAGTGAAGACAGTCTGGCTGTGAACCAAGAACCTCACTGCAGAGTTGATACTCTGTATACATGCCATCAGAGATGGGGGCTGAGGTTTCCACAACAAACCTCAAACAGCCCTCAAGTCAAACGTGAGCAGACTGAAGTTGTCAGGCTCTTCCCCAAGAAGAATACAGATTTCCTGGAGTCGGAGCAGGCTCTGCCAGATCAGCGGCAAAAGGGATCGCAGCATGAGGAGGGTTCTGAATAGAAGGAAAGAAACATATCAGCTTGCCCAAACAGGGAATGAGGACGTTATCCAGCGTAGGACCCAGAAAGAAACTGGCCCTAAATCATTGAGAATGGATCTTCGTACTGACATTCAAGTCAAAGACAGACTTCAGATGGCTGTTTGGACATCAACTGCACTTGTCATTTACAATCAGCTTGAAATAACTGTCTGTTCAGGGCTTCAGGCAGGTAAACTGCATACAGCAGTATTTAGAGTTCACCATAAGATCAACCCTGCTGAAAACACCTGATGTAAAATCTTGACAATCTTTTTGGTACAGAACAGAACTCTATTTATTTATTTATCATTATGGGCACATGAGATCTAAATTGAGCATCAGGTTGTTATTAATGGGTAAACGTGTGCTTTAAAATAACTTGAATGAGTTCTCCACGCCAAGAGAAAAATCTGTTACTCCAGAATGGGCTGTGAGACAGATCTTACGTATTCTCCAAAATACTTTCTTCTTACAACTATAAAGGTGATAAAACAACAAAATGCATATATTTCTTGCAAGCTCACTTTCAATCTGCGTGATCTAATGTATTTTTTTTTAAGATTAGTCAGACTAGATTTATTACCAACTCTAATTAACCAAGCTAAACAGCTTTATTAAAAATAGATTGTCATTAAAGACCATAAGGAGGATAACCATACACAACATATTTTAAGGGCTATGCTAGTCATTACAAAACCACTTACAAAGACTGTAAAGTTTTCTAAAGACTAAGACGATCTTTCACGCTTACAACATTTTCAGGACATCCTGCTGCGAGAAACTTTAAAAGAAAGAATGAAATTACCATATTATTTAAAACGCCCATAACCACTAAGATTAAGAACAGAATAAAATCTATGTATTTTAATCCAAGTATGTGCACACACAGCAGGGATATCCACTAATATTTTTTTTTTGTTTGCACTTAACTTGATGGCAGCAGTTCTGTTAATTTGAAGGAATAAATGTACAGCAAATTTCAAAATTACAGACTATGAAGAGAATATCATTTTGTCTCCCACTTCAGAAGCTTTCTACACCACATGTCTGTAAGGATGCTATTAACCCGAATCAAACTCTTCAAATGATTAGCAGAATCACTATTAATTTTAGCTACTGACTTAATGATCAGTACAAGTGCATCTATGACAAATAACACCTGAAATATACTGTGCAGTGTGGCTTCTATCACATATGTAGCCTAATAAACCCAGTCCAATATCTAGTGGGTTTTGATGCTGTTTGTTTTTACTTGTTTACAAGAAAGTAAGACTGGATGTGACAAAGCTTTACATGTTTAATACCTCACATACTTGGTCATAGATATGTAAGTTTTGTTCCATCTAAACTACGTTTGTTTCCCCTTCAAAGTTAAGAAACTACGCATTTAGTTTTGTGTGCAGAAAAACTTCTCTGGTGTCCCCTATGCAATTATTTTCTAAGCTTGTATAGATAGGCAAAACTTTAGCTTCAAGAAGCCATAATGATGAATAATGATGAAACAATGGGCTCCATTTCCGTGGAACAGCATGGACTGAGAATGACGACTAACTCAGGACGTTGGTCTTGCCCTTCTTCTGGCTGGAGAAGACGACAGAATCTGGGGAGATTCTGCAGAGCAGTAATCAAAGTCATCCTTTGGTGGTGAAAATCCTAGTTTGTTTTTTTTTTTGTCAAGTGCGGTATTAACAAGACACCTATGTCTTGTACTGAAGTGCTAACTAAACACCTATGCCTTCAACCAACCTTTTCACAGTATTTCACAGTATCACAGTATCACAGATTTCTAGGTTGGAAGAGACCTCAAGATCATCGAGTCCAACCTCCGACCTAACACTAAGTACTCCACTAAACCATATCGCTAAGCTCTACATCTAAACGTCTTTTAAAGACCTCCAGGGATGGTGACTCCACCACCTCCCTGGGCAGCCCGTTCCAATGCTTAATAACCCTTTCGGTAAAGAAGTACTTCCTAACATCCAACCTAAAACTCCCCTGTCGCAACTTCCGCCCATTCCCCCTCGTCCTGTCACCAGGCACGTGGGAGAACAGACCAACCCCCACCTCTTTACAGCCTCCTTTAAGGTAACTGTAGAGAGCGATAAGGTCGCCCCTGAGCCTCCTCTTCTCCAGGCTGAACAACCCCAGCTCCCTCAGCCGCTCCTCGTAAGACTTGTTCTCCAGACCCCTCACCAGCTTGGTCGCCCTTCTCTGGACTCGCTTGAGCACGTCCATGTCCTTCCTGTAGCGAGGGGCCCAAAACTGAACACAGTACTCGAGGTGCGGCCTCACCAGAGCCGAGTACAGGGGCACAATCACTTCCCTACACCTGCTGGCCACACTGCTTCTTATGCAGGCCAGGATGCTGTTGGCCTTCTTGGCCACCTGGGCACACTGCTGGCTCATATTCAGCCGACTATCCACCAATACTCCCAGGTCCTTCTCGGCCAGGCAGCTTTCCAGCCACTCATCTCCCAGCCTGTAGCTCTGCTTGGGGTTGTTGCAGCCCAGGTGCAGGACCCGGCACTTGGCCTTGTTGAACTTCATGCAGTTGACCTCAGCCCATCGGTCCAGCCTATCCAGATCCTCCTGCAGAGCCTTCCTGCCCTCGAGCAGATCGACACACGCACTTAGCTTGGTGTCATCTGCAAACTTACTGAGGGTGCACTGGACGCCCTCATCCAGATCATCGATAAAGATATTAAAGAGGATATATTTTGATATAGATTAGCTGTCGATAGCTTTCTACATTTCCACTTGTGTGTATTTAGAGGCATACTAAGAAACAAAGAGGACCAAAAAAAAATTTGCAAACATGCTTTGGAAATCAGTGGGATTTAGGTGGATTTACACAGAGTAAAATCACTATTTTTTTAAAAAAAAGTTCAATACACACTACTTGTATTTCTTCATTTGACTAAATAACTTACGTATCCACCTTCAAGTTCCTCTTGTGAGAGTGGATTGTAAATGTTTTTAAAAGTAGCAATACAAATATTCATTATGGGAAATCAACCCCAAATTAATACCTCAATTTTTAAAATTCTATGTGAAACATACAAAAGATAACAGAACCAAAATTTCTTTGTATCTCATGGGTAGGAACAATTTTGGCAAGAAAGATTAAGCTACGCAAGGAAAAACAAACAAATAGAAACATTCAAAATTAGGAAACAAATACATGAAGTTCCCATATTACTGGAATCCTGTATTGTCATTCCAGCAATGTATTTCAGGAATAATATTCCTGCAGATCTGACGCCAGTCCCAGGAAAACTCCATACTTTTTCAAAATCTGGGAGTGATTAAAATAAGCCTGCAGTACTTACTATAGGCTAAAGAGTGAAGCAAAGGGCGAAAAAAAGAGTGAAGTACTTACACAGGCTAAAGAGTGAAGCAAAGAGATTAACTAAAAATCAGCATAATTCCAATTTGTGCCACTAAATTTTGGAAGCTTTACGTGGTCCTTGTTTCACAAATTTTTACCTTTCAAGAATTACATGTATGCACAACCAGAATTATGACTTTTAAAAAGCATATGAATCAATAGGCTTTTTGTAAACCATCTCATTCACTTTCAGTAACTAAAGCAATTACTAAATGTAATCAGACCTATTCATTTCAGAGGGAATTGATTCTAGGAAAGCCTGAACTAAGGTACTCTGAATAGAAGTCACTAAAAGTCTTGCATTTTCCCGTACGAAAAAATGCATCCTATTTCAGGAAATATTGTTGTAAATTTCACAAATATAGTTTAAAAAAGAGCATAATGTGAAATATTACAATTTCTATCATTGTTTACAAAACACGAATAAAAAATTACTTATCCTCTCTTTCCTCATCAACAATGCAATGAAGTCAATTACTGAAATTGTAGTTTTGACCTCCTTGGCTGTGATAATCCTTTTGTTTTACTAGAGCATGAGACTTAGCTTCAGTTGTAGAGATAATTCATATCTGTGCCTCATACTTTTGGGTCTGAACAGCACAAAGAGCATTATCACCTGTCATGGCCAAGTAAAGTGCCAATTTCAGTGGCTCCCCAGAACACACCAGGTGGAAGGCAGTTCAAACAACCAAGTCTGTTGGTGAGGTGATTTCCCACATGAGAGAGCTACCTAGGAGTTCAGAAGCAATGGCAGCTTAAGGTGTTCTCTCAGAGTATTTCCAAAATATATTATTACTGTATAGATTTATCCAAGCTTCATTGGAACTTCAATTTATGTCAGGCATAGCTCAGTACAGAGGTAGCTCAACAAGCTGCGAATTCCTCAAAAGGAACATGAACACGCTACCTACCAAATTACAGAATTCAATATGGATTTTTTTTCCCAGATACAAATGTTTATCACTGTGAAATAAATGTGGTATCTTTATCCTGAAAAGCTCCTACAATAAAAACACGATACTGTTAATGCTAACAAAAAACAGCTCCCCTCTCTCAACAAATTTTGGCAATGACAGAAATGTCATCATTTAATCCTTATTCTATTATTTTCAATCACTAAATCTAAGGGTAGCAGAGAATCCATTACACAAGTTGAGCTCTTGCCTCACAAGGCTTTGCGATACGTATTTATTTCCATGTTGATTACAAAGACTGACACTGCCATCGACAAGTGAAGTACATGCCAGAAGTCAAGGAATGCATGCACTGAGCACCAAGAAGCCAAAGCAATATAGTAGGTTTTTATTCACTCTTGTATCTGCAAGTTACTTGACACTGGTGCTATGATGAACATGAAAAGCTATTAAGCTTTTCTCTTACATCAGTATAAAAGAGAAAGTAAAGCACTTCCTGCCTGTGAAATCCTATTACTTCATTATCAAAGGCAAGGAACAGGACTTTTAAAATGGTGTCCTAGAAAGCATCTCTCTGAACCATAGCCACACATCCTCAGTACCTGCCATCAGTGGAAGCAAATAGTGCACTGTACCTGCCCAGACCGGCATTTAGATACTACACTATCTTTGTTATCTAAGTTACAGGTGAAGCAGATTGTTAGCCACCAACAGAAAGTTAGCCAGCACCCTTATCCCATTTACATGCAAGCATTTCCATAGCTGTCAAGAACACTAACAGGAAGAAGTACACACCATTAACCCCAATTGTTTTGTAGCCCCAGGGAAGACAAATGGTTGATCCTTGGCAAAGGTAATAACACAAACCCATCTGCACCCCCAGGTAATAAAGGATGCAGTACTGGTTCATTTGACTTGTCTAGAAAGCCCTACAGAAACCAGGGCTGCATGAACTCACAGAAGCATTCTCTGCTCTAATCCTCACAGGTTGATACATGAAAACAAACCCTAAGAAAGGAATTTATTTATTTTTTTTCCCCTCCAGGTAAGAACCTGTTTATGGACATGGGGCATGTGAGGATTTAGTGATTTACTGCAGACCAAGCTGGAATTCTCTACAAGAGCTTAGAAACCCAACTATCTTCAGAGTCTCAGACCATTGCTTTAGCTCTTCCTAATAAGATACAAATCTTGTCTTGATGGGAATAGATATGCAATTTAGACAATTCACCCTTAAAGCTCCTAGAAAGCTTCTTGCCTGTCTTGAATTCTTACAGGAAGACTGCTTTTTCTGCCTCTGAAAGCAAGGCTTTTCAGAGCAAGTCTGCAGCTTTCATTTTCCTTGAGGAAGACGCGAGAGATCCTCATTTGTCAAAACATACCAAAGGTAATGAACAGGTAAGTGGAACTGCTTCAAATCATCCCACGGCTGAGAAAAGCGTAGCGTACTTTAAAATGAAACAAGAAACATCCAAATCAGTTTATCAAAATAACAGCTGGGCCTTGTCTCTACTATCATCACCTAGTTCTAGGTTTCTCTGTATTCAGATGTGAGAAATCGAAGTCTGCATGACCTAGCTTTACTATTTAACTGCAAAACAGCAAAAATCTAGCATTCTAACTTTAAATAAAAAAAAAAAAAGTTTAACTGAGGCAAGGATCATCAGGCAGTAATTTGGTGAATCAAAGTCCTCTGGTGAGGGAAGAGGAGGTGCAAAAATTAATCAACTCTATAGTATCAGTAGCAGTTCTGATTTGAAAATTATATAGGTCATTCTCAGCCTGCAGCGACATGCACAAGAGGAGCAATCACCATCACACCTCCTGGCATATCCATACATACAATTTAAAGCAAATACTAGACGTTTTGTTAAGAAATGAGAACTAAGTAATAAAAATGAAATTCTTCTTAGAGTCATAGCCACTGCATACGGCAAAGTCTCAGCAAAACATTCTGATTTGTGTTATTGTCTAAATAATTTCAAGGAGGTGTTCTATTCTCGATTATAACCCCAAATCTGGAATATCTCTGCATTTCTGTACTTGGAAAAGTACTGCACCAAAGACAGCTACATTCATAGACCATTGAAATAATCTTTTTACCCAAAATTAGAAAGATGAAAAAATTAAGGGTTGTTTGCTTAAATGTCCTGGAAATTCAGTTTTGCTTATACTCTGGAAGATATATTTTGCCTTTTTTTTCTTTTAGATAAACAAATTTCAATATATTCAGTTTCCTATATTTTAGTTCTTGAATATCAAAGCAGTTCCATGGAAATCAGCAAGCCTACTCAGGAAGTCCTTATTAAATATACAGTTCTCAAAACAGGGCTTTACTTCTTACGCGTCATCTCAGTTCTTGTCCACATTATCACAGCCTTCAACACAGGCTGAAGATTACTAAGAACCCACACATTCAAACGGGAAACAGAAGAAATCTTCAGATGCAAATTTATCAAAGGAGAATGGAAAGAGTCTTGGCTGTAATTGCTTACAATGAATGTATCTTACTCATCCAACTATCAAAAACAAAGTATGTCAAGCTAGAACATTTAAGAAAGCAAACTATAACATGAGATTTCCCAACTATTTTTCCTCGAGTTACTGTTTTTACAAGAATCAGACAATTTCTGGTGAAAAATGTGACCAATGTCCACCTTTAAGATGGCATACAACACTATTTAAGTTTATTTGATGGTTCAAACTAAGTTTTTAAGAGAGATTCAAGTCAGTGCCTATTTCCATCTTCTTGATGATGAAAATCCTGATCCCCTGTTCTGATTAGCTTAGTTTTGATGCAATGGAGATAGGCTGCCTCAAAAAGAACCACATAGTAACCAGGTATCTATTGAATTAGTATTAAGTGCTTTGCTGCAACGATGACAGAAAATTAATATAAAATAAGGTAAACCAGAATTATTCCCCCTTGTGCATGTTTTCTGTACTTGAAGGAATAACATATCCTTTTCTAGCAGACTGAGAAAAAATATCTGAAGATACTCAGTGTATCCCCTGAACAGAATGCCACCAGTAAAATATTCAGTAGTCTATGTTGTCTGATTCTCAACACTGAAACAACCCAATTTCAGAACGTTCCCGTGTCTATACTGAGTGTACCACAACACATTTACACCTTGTTTTACTATATTAATCATGGCTATAATTATTTTACAAACGTCTGAAATATAAGGAAAGGAAGTTGAAAGCCATAGCAGGAGAGCACAGTAAAACTTTTATTGCATACTACATCTTGCCTGGCTTGCTAATAAAAAGCATAAAAATCACCTACAAAAGCTGTGGCCACATAAATCCTCCTTATCCAGTATATAACTCTGACAGGTTTTCATTTTTTTTTTCTTTTTAAACAAACATGAGGATAATACACAATAGGTAGTAAAGACAAATTAATTAAAAGAGCACCTAAAACTGTTCTGACTTCACATTCAAGGCTACTGTATTCATGCAACTTGGAAGAGCTGGGGAACTGGTGCTAACAATAAATTTCAACTTGAAACTGCTCCTGACAATGGCACTTTTAAGGGTCTGCCAAATCGAGTCTTCCTACAGCTGGTGCCTACGCAATAAAGTAGAAAGCAGTAGTACAATAAATACAGCCATATCACAGATACTCGGTACTTATTTTGACAAGAGCTCTTATTAGCACTTGTTGATAAATTTTAAGAAGTTATTTGTCTACTATAAAAGAGATAAACTTTAAGATAGGAGGCTACTGCACTAAAACTTTGTTTCTTTTATTGTGGCTATTAAAACGGTGTTTCTCAATGATCACTAATCTGAGAGATTTGAAGAATAAGAGGAAACTAGCAATTATAAATATCACTGAAATGTTATAATTTTCTTCAAATGTTTACTACTATAGCTTGTTTAAATTTATTGCCAATATTTCAAAAAGTAAAGGTATGAAAGGAAAAGACCTTACTGTATGCAAAACACACAGCCAAATCCCACAGAAATAAAATAACTGCAACTTTTTAGCTTCTGCTAAATTGCAGATGGGCACAACATTCAAGGGGAAGATCACAGCTTGCTATCTATCCTTGGGAGATGCAGTATATACAGAGACTACGCAGCCCACAGGGTTGTGCAGTTGCTCAGAGGACTGAGAGCTTGCTCAAGGAGCTCAGAGGACTGAGTCCAGAATGATTACTGGATTTATGATGCTCTGCAGCCACATGGAATGGAAAACAAATGCTGCAACTTCATGAAGATAAATATTTTTTTTCACAGAAGGAACAGTCATCAGAACGTATTAATTGAAAATCTGTCCCGTCTCAGAAAGGATACCGGTGCTGTGCAGAAATACTGCTTGTGACTTCTTCCATGCTTTCTACCATCTCAGCTACCTCATAAAATGTAATTTTAGTCCCTTATTTTAATTACTTAATCTAGTTTGTTACGATATAGCATGACCAGCAATCTCTGGTGAGTCACTAAGGTGAAGGAGGAACCACAGTGCAAAGAAGTGCACGAAGGTACTATTATTCTGAGCGACACGTCTCCAAATGATATAATAATCATCCAACTTGTAATTTACCACTCCTTGATGGTAGTAATATAAATTAATACATTGAATTAAATAATTAAAATTACTTTTAAATTATGCAACATTACAACTCTAAGATACAAAATCTATACTGGTACCACTAGGTCTGGATTTTAAGTATCTACTTCTGGCTACCTTTAACCGGAATTGAGAATGTAAAGTTATGACAAAAGAATAAATTCAATGCTATTTTACTGGTAGCAATTCTGAATGTGTTGACCTGATTCTTGTCTCATAGAATCACATCATAACAACAGAATATATTCCTACTAGACTTTTTTTTAAAAAAAAAAACAATCCTATAGATAACCCATCCTCTACAGGGCACAAAACAATACCTATATTTATACACCACAAACGTACAAAGCAACTACATCTATACTATAATTTTACATAAACAAGTGAAGACTGTTACAAAACACAACTTGATCATTTGCCAAGGATAAGTAAAAGAAAATTAATGAGAACACTACAGTAAATTATGATGATACAAGGTATGCACTTGGTTGCCTGGATTTTCATAGCAGTTTTGTAAATCACAGATAACAGTATGTTATTCCTGAAGACATTCCCCACCCCCTCTTTAAATGGCTTATACTTGAAAAAGCTACTAAATTTATGATCAATGGTAAAATAAACAACGGTACAATAAAACACAGAAACTTCTACCAATTATAATTTTATTTCGTACATTTAAATTTTGCTTACAATGCAATTAAACTTCAGTGATACTTTAAATTACTGCAACACGTGATGAGTATGCCATACAACTCAATTAGGCATGTTAAAGAGGTAATTTTGATTATACGATGGACATGAAGTTAATTCAGCTTTCTGGCATACTCCAAATATGTTGCAACATTGTCATTTTTGTACGTATTAAAAATTGTTCATCACAATTGATATATTCTCTACTAGAGAAGTATGCTATAGTCGAGTTGATTAACAACTTCAGATGCTTTCTTCAAATAATTTGTCTAATTCCTATTTGGTTCGTCAAAGCAGCCATATGAATCAACAAACTAGTTATTAAACATCACATATCCAAATCCAAATGCATAAAAAGCCCCCTAGATCATAAGTATGCTTGTATGGTTAGCATGACACTATAGATAGTATGGTATTTATTTATTTTTAAATCACAACCTATATCAAATCTAGGCTTCTTGTACAATTCATCCCATTGCAACACTCGAAGTGGTTAAAAGAACCTAAGGTTAGAGGCAGTAACAGCTAGCTTACCACCCACGGTTTGAAAACCTGGTTTAACGTTAAAAGAACGTATTTACAGAACTGAATAAAGACTCTTAAATTCAGCTTGCATTATCCATTAAGTTACTACAAAATATTTGTACTGATAACCTAAGGTCAAAGTGAAAAAGAAAAGACACCCAAGATAAAAAAACAACTCCCTGATGTGTTTAGTAGAATTACATTTCATCCAAGGTCTGTATTAGAAAAACACTTTTTTGCATGCCATTGTAGCACAGTGTAATTTTGCTGTGAAAGCAAAATGCATTGATGTCATCACCAAAGCACAGCACACCCTTTATGCTCCCTGGGAACAGCTGAAGCCATAAACTGTAGGGGTCTCCTTCTACCCAAATATACAGCCCTAGTAAGAGAGAAGCTTACAAAATGTTGACGTAAATTTTTCCTTAATGATAGTTGTAATTAAACTAGATGCTTTTTAGGTTTCTAGAGTTTATCTTGCATCTATTTGTACCAGAAGTACTAAGTCACTTAGTCCTTTTGAACTTGTGGCACAATTTGAGACATAGCATACAATGTAAAAAGTAATTTCCTAAGCATCAGTATCACATTTCTGGGGAGTTGCCAGGTTATTTCTTCCACATTGTCTTTCTACTCAAATAATTCATTTTGAAAAGTTTATTCTGAATGTTACTGGTTCTGTGTATTTTCTTTCTCTGCTGAGAAATTCATAGGACCTTTGAATACCTAACAATATAAAATCTACTTCCATGTCTACAGAATCCCAATGCACATTAGAAATATAATACCATAAATGCACAGTAGGCTGGGAAGATAAGAGATTTACTCAGGCAAACATTAGTTCTTTAAATATAGCAGAAGACTGCACTAAAATACCTCCGAACAGAGTTTCTAGAAACAGATTTATTTGTTGTAACAAACAGTGGGACTAATGTATTGCTTTATAATACATGTACAAATATTTTAATTATATGTAATGTTTATGTATTACATAAGTACAGAATACATACATTTTATACACACGTGTGTATTACAAAGTGTGGAAGACATGAAGCAAGAGGAAGACTGAACTTATGAATGTTAAGTGTTACTGTATTTGGTAAATGTTTTTTCTCAAACTAGAAAAATATTCTTCAAAAATATTCTTGTTACTGGACATAAGTGCTGACAGAAAAATAAGTGCTGACAGAAAAAGAAAATGAGAAGACTGCTATGCATACAGGCCGTGTGATACTTAAGGCTGGCATGTCAAACACTGATTCATAATTGTTAAAATTAATGTTTTCCCTACAAAGAGTTATTAAGTCATTATGAAGTTCAGTCAAAAAAGATCATATAACCAAAATGAATACCATAGCTTTCACCAGCTATCAAAATGTTTTCATGCTACAAAATACCGCCAAATGTTTCTTCATTAATTCCTTCCTCTATCCAGCACATGGGGTGTCTTTTTATAAGAAACATCTTCCTATAAGAAACATCTTCCCATTATGCAAAAGAACAAGATCACAATTCTAAGAATTCTGACATAACACTAAGATCTCCATCAGGACTATTTTCCTAGCACATGAGAAAATTGACAGATTTCCACCAAATTCAAACACTGCACAAGCAAAACTGCTATATTCTTCTACTCAACATGTTTTACCAGAGCTACTAGCCATTTCAGACAGACTTTTCATGTGGATTGTCTATTTAAGCTAAGAAAAAGCACTTCTACATTGTTAGGATTTCCAGAATCACAAGTAACGTCCCTATAAATTCTGTGCAAAGAGGATGAAAGTGTTAAAAACATGTCATAAGTGCAAAAGAAAGTTTATGGAAATAGCAATGCCAAACCAGAAGACACAAGTCCTTACAAGCTAATCCAAAATATGCTCATTTATGGATGCTTTAAAGTACAGTTCATCTGCATCCACTCTGATTTTATTTCTAATACATTCACTGTAAATAGGTGTGGAAATTTTTATTATTTTTCAGATTTGGTCGGACACGATCCTATTCTGCACTTGCAATAAGAGAAAAAATTACCTTCCCTTAACAGTTCTCCTACCACTAGTCTCATCCAACATTGATGTTCCACATTCAACTAAATTTTAAAGTTTGCCATTTATTTTCCCTTACTAACTTTCCAAATCTTAAACAAGTTTCATTTTTCTTTAAACTAGTATTCCACTTTTAAGGCATTGTCTGGAACCTCAAAATCACATTTATATTCTCAATATCTAGTAGACATTAATTTTTTCATTTGTAACAAAGTATACGTTGTGATCACCTCAATAACTGGTATAAGCACAAAGGATTTACAAAGGTTCATATATCACTACAATGAAGTAGTAAACACATTCAGGGACCATTAGTTATTGATTTATTTGCAATTACCCTTTACAGATGCTGTCCATATTACTCCCTTTTGCATTTAATCATACTGATTCAGTTTCAGGACAGGTAGTAACTGTTATTCCAAGCTCCACATAATGATTAATAATGAAAACAAAGCCGTAAGTACTTTGACAGGGCTTCCTCAAGTGCAGATACAAAGCACTCAACTTGCCAGTGCTGGCGAGTAATGAATTCTCTCCAACAAAAAGCTGATTATTTGACTACAATAGTTGTTAGCCATATGTATTATACCAAAAACGGGCTAATGCTGATTAACCATCACAGTAACTCGGCAGATTTTCAGCACTGCAGGAAGCAGACAGTACAAAATATGCAGGTGAGGTACAGCCAGACTGACTTCACAAATATGCCAACAGTTAAATAGGAAACTGTCCAAAACTGCCTTGAGGTGGAAGGCAGACAGCCTCTTATATTCATCAAGATTATAAAGCCAGAATGGACAATTTTTGTAATCTATTCTGGACCCCATAAGACCCAGGCCACTGCACTTTTTTGAATTAACATCTACTTGAATTACACGTAGCTTTAAAAGAAAATCAGCTATTATTTAGGAATTGTCAAATTGTCTTTCAAAATTGAAAAATTTACTGGAACTACAGTACATTTGTGAAATGCCTAACTATACTCACTGTTGAAAAGCAACACTTTATTTCTAACCCCAAATGTCTTTAGATTCAATTTCCATCTACTGAATCCTATTCTACTTTTCTCTGCTAAGTAAACAGTCCTATTAGGAACATTTTCTATTCCCTTTTTGAGTAATCACAGCCAATGATGAAAATGCTCCTTAATTCAATTTGTGAAACTAAGCAGACTGCATAATGGGACATTTCTCCGCTTTTCACTAGCCTGATATTCTCTACCCTAATCATACCACCATCATATACAAAACACAACTTTCCTAGCTTTTCCCCATATCCCTTATCACAGACCTGTTAGTAAGGCATCTCTTTTCCTTACATAATTTTAGTAGTCACTGTAGTAAAAAGTAGACTTTTGTGTTTAGTTTACCAAGCGTTCCAGGCTTCTCCGCCTCATTTACCTGGCTTCTCTATGAGCTAACACTTTTCCAGTGTGTCATCTATAAGCTTCATCAATAATTCTGAATGAGATCTGGTTCAGATTTTTGAGATTTATTCCAAGTCTCCCATAAAAATATTTAATAGCTTACAACAACAACAAAAGATCTCTGAAACACACCCTGAAAACATCCGATGATTCTCTTTGAAAGGCTCCATGTCAAGCCTTGCCATCTTGCCTTACTATTTAGGTTGATTTTGAGTAACAATTGTTTAATGTCAATAAATCTATTTTTGACAATCACAGGACAATTTTTATTAATCATTAGTACTAATCATATGTATTTTTCAGTTGCCTGTACTATTAGTTTTCCATTTCATGACTAATTTTTTAAATCTCAAATACAGTTTCAGAAGTCTCCACAAATATCTAGTACAATCATAATGAGGCAACTTCTTCGTCCAGAGAGAGACGAAAGAATGGAACCTGACTCTTAAGTTGCACAAAAATTACTTTGTGGGGGATATCAAAACCACCAGATTTTATTCAGTTCTTGAAGCCTAGTCCATGTACTCTCAATAGAGAGTTAATTTGTTTATGTGGGTTTGGACAGATGGTATGGGGGACCTTAAAATGAGTTTTACTCTCAACACCAGCAGTGGTTCACCCAACAGATCTGTTCTTTTTTTGTATTTGAAATCATATCTCCTTAGAAAGAATCCAAGCAACAGCTGGTATTGCTTTTTGTTAATGTTATCCCCTCAAAACCAACTCAATTTTGACATGAAACTAGATTCCATTTGTCTCAATTTCATTCCAAACATAGGTCCCTCAACAGTTTCAAAGTTTCTATTAGAGATGCCATACTTCATTCATCAGAAGCCACACCACAGGATGGGTATGAAGAACATGGACATTAGCGCTATTAATTTTTATGAGTGTTTTATATCAATGCATCTCTGTGGGCTCGGAGAGCACTGGTACTGCCAGCTTTTGCCAGCTTTCCCAGAAAATGGGTAAAATCCCACAGAATTGACAGACCACGCACTTGAGTTTAATGCTTAGAGAGATACCAGAAATCTATGATGGAGAGGCAACACCCAAAATTACCTGTAAAAAGTAAGAAAGTGTCTGATCCCAGGTTGAATCATCCTGTTTTAATCTACCAGACATTTCTAGAGCAAAAATCTGGATAAGTTTTAGAAAGACTGAAAAGACAATATGGATGAAAAGGGATCAAGACACTTGAGGGGAAAAACAGAGATGGATATAGCACGGAACTCGGCTCTAGAGCATACAGAAGCTGGCAGCATGCAATACTACCTCAGAGAAAAATAAAATTAAGAGAAGAATAAATGAAATTCTCATCCTGAACTCACAGCTTTACTACATCAAGAAGCTAAATAATCACCTCTGTAGATCTCTTCAACATTTTAATTGGAAAGATTATTCAAAAGTGCTCTCCCAAAAAGTTTTCAAAGAACAGATGAACAGTGAACGTACATATGCACCTGTTAAGGTTCATTCAAAGCCTCAGACATGGATAGGTTTTAATTCCAGCTTGAATGATGTCATGGGGAAAGGGAGGAGAAAGAGTGCCAAAATGCAGGAAAGAAAGGCTGAATACTAAGAAATACAAATGGGCTTTTCAGAAACTGAAAGCATTCCTATTCACAGCATAACTCTATGTGTATTTTATGTGTATCTGTAACTAGAGTGCCCAAGCCATACCAGGCAATTACTTAAAAGGTTATTCAGGGAATTCACAGTTGAAACAAACACTAGGAACCATGCAGCAACAGCATACGCATTTAGATTTCCTGAGTTTCAGTGCTAACGGTTTACTTGCAAGCTTTTAAGAAATAACAGCTCCTGCAGTTTCTGCTGCCAGGTCTAAGGGGTCCCCAGGAATTGTGCCTGGCCTTCCAACCTTCACTCTGACATCTGAAAACTCACTACAAGCTATTGTGCACAGCACAAGATGCAGCCAACTAGATATCAAAGTGGAGACAGAGAAAGGACTTGGAAGTGTTCCTCTTTATTTTTACCACTAAGTAACACTAAACCTGAAACTTGGTATCTTTAAAAGAAAAATAAAATCTGCATTAACAATACAAATGAAGAGGAACTCTCAAAACAGTTGAGAAACAATGAAGTGTAAGCAAATAGCATGTTTACTCTAGCCACCATTCGGTAAAAGGTAGGTAGGGAGTTTCACACTTGTAAGGATTTTCTGTGTATGCAGTGTACACCTTTAAATCTATTGTAGGAAGCAAGCACGGTGAAGAATGCCTGTGCTGATGCACTTCTAGACTGCAATACCTCCCACTGTGATACAAAAATTGAAACCATGTTGTGGTCAAGGGCACTACAGTGGCCTTTTGCTGCTGAAGAAAACTTTTCACCTGTATTTGATGTGAGGCTGGCCTGCTCCATTTTGCTTAGCTCAGGTTCTCCATAATGCTCTCATTTCAAGTGAGCTACACATCTTTTTCCGTCTTCTCTCAAAAATCAATGTTGTACACACAAGATAGCACCCACAAAAGTGTGGCATCTTGGCAAAACAGCCCCAAAAATCTTTGCTTGTGTTTCTAACCAGCGTCAACAAGCCACTCTGCATTCATGCTCAATTTGTGTATACACACACACTTATTCCTTCCTTTCTCCTGTCAAACCTAGACTACAGCAACACTTACTGTACACAACCCTGTCCAAATCACAAATGCTGGTATTTCATTGCCTTTCCAATACATTTTGTACACAAAATATCTTTTTAAAATTGTGCAAACAGGACATATTGCCCTACTTATTTTGCCCAAAGTTTCCTCCTCTCAAGTTCGTTACCTTTTTTTTTTTTTTTTTTTTACATTTGACTATGCGTAATATCTTAATCAATAATTTTCCCCCTCAATTTCACCCTCTAGCATTTTTTTTTCTTGCCGCTTTTACAGTCCTTGAGAATCCACAGTGGTGCAAACTTTATTCTCTCGAACTCTTCCTTGAGCCCTACTCCACTGGTCACGAAGTTATTTCTCACTGTCATTTGGACACCCTGAGCAGCTATATCTCTCCCTTTTCCACAGGGGAAAAACACTTGCAAAAATATAATGATGAATGTGAATTTCACTCCCACTTGTATTATGAAGCAACTTAAGTTTATGTAAATGGCCATCTTCTGCCTCATCTTGCTGGCATCCTTCTCTAGGACTTCAATAAAACCTTTAGCATAGCAAGTCACCTTACCATATTCCCCTTTACAGTAAACCCAACTGGATGGAGTGAGACTAAGTTAATTTTCGATTGCCAATACTCTACTTGTTTTAGCATACCTTACACTCAAAATACTAAAATTCCCCTATGCCTTACCACCTGCAAATTTAATTGCACCTTTTTTTTTTTTGCTCTACTTCTGTCTTCTGAAATTCTAAACCGTAATAACCTTCTAACCGCTTTTTTCTCATTTATAATCTGTACCTCTGCCTCAGTCTATTTTCAGTTGACAGTCATCTGCTATGTTCCTACTAACTCTTCACTTAGTTATTGTTTTTCTAGTTTCCATGCATTCCTAAATACCTACATGGTATGGGGAAAACTATATATAACAATTATTTCAGTTATGAAGAAAAAGACTTGCGCTGCTGTCTTTCCCATTTTTAAGTGCTAGTTCAATTAGCATGTATTTCAAAGTGTTTTTACAGTGAATAAAGTATCATAATGACAGGGGGATTTTCATCAAAATAGCATTTCTGAAAAATCTGTTTTGGATCTGGGCACAAAATCTATTTCTCCTAGCAGATCGTCCTCACTTTCTCATTTCTAATCTAGACTGCATGATTGTAAACTTCCACTCGTCAATATTCCAGCAAACATGGGATTGTTAGAGCTCACTTTTCATCTGCAACACAAGATTCACAATCACCCGATCCACTGTTCTCCTCTACGCTTCCCCAAGCTTACATTCAATTCTCTATTGAGCTCCTAATTGCCATTTTACTTCCAACTCCCCAAAGCTCCAGTCATCTTACTCATACAGCTGCCTCGACTTCCTCACCTGTCATTTCATTCTTTTATCTTCTATTTCTACCCCCAGCTGTCACACCAACACCTTAAATCATTCCATTTTTTGCTGCGCTTCTGCCTTCAGTCTGCAGGCACCGAAGGCAATATTTGGCAAGAGCTTTCACACATTAAAGCTGGGAAAAGACACAATTTGTACTCAAAGTAACTGCAGTTACTAAAGGCATTTAACTTTTTTTTTTAAAAGAGATCTTTTTCTATGTGATAACAACCATTGCTGCACATCAGATAAAAGGCTGGTAATGTTTCAGTCAAAATGTTACCTCTGGACCCCCTCACATTTGCCCAGAAGGAAATCCAGACAAAGTCTCCAATTTCTAGCTCCTAACTGAAAGAAAATTCTCTAATTCTCTGCCTCCAGATCAGACTCAGAAATTTAGTGGCATCACATTGACTTTTTTTTTATATAGCTATTAAAGGAATCTTTTTTTGTGCTATGGAGAAAAACAGAGGACATATTCAGAACTGCAGTTAGACTTCACAAAGCAATGCTCACTAAAATGTAACAAAACTTACTCCTCTCTCTCAATTTCTATTGTTCCCACAATTAAATACATACTTTTTCTGAAGTTCAAAAAACCTTGTGAAATATATGTAGGTAATGAATTTCAATAAAAAATATTGCAGTATCACTGATAGTTGTCTTTCAGGATTGCCTTGAGACCAAATAGCGTCTTAAAACGAAGTATTCAGATGAAACCCATTTAAAAAATGACATTTCAATATTAAAAAAAAAACAAGTTACACAAATACCTCTGCTTCATTCAATTATCAGTAAGCTAGCCAGAAAGATCAGCAAGTCTAAAATATTTCTGCTCCTTTCATTGGTCCCAAGTCTCCTACTTGCAGCTGGACACATCACTTGACCGAGGGGCCCTATACAGAAGTTCAGGCTTTTTTGATGCCTCCATCTTTTGATCAGGTCATGGTACTTCTCCTCCTTGCTAGTGAAGTCAAAGTTCAGCTTGAGTCCTGAAGTCTTTCAGTATTGTCTTCAATGTCTAGTACACACAGTGATGACAACTATGGGAAAAAATATCTACAGTATACAGCATTTTCATGAAAAGAAGAGAAAATAGCGTGTTGCAAAAGCATAATTAAAGGCAGTTACATAATTGTGTTTGAGAAACAGGTCCCTAACTCCTCATTTCCACTTGTCTAAATTAAGCTGCGGCAAACTTTTTCATCCAAGGTTTCAGTGCTAATACAAACCCACATTATCTATGTGTGCCCGTGACCTTAATTCTGCCTTAATCACATTTTTTGGAGGCTCCTATCGAATTGATCAGTACACCCTCTCAAAAAGTGTCCTTTTCTGACCCAGAATCTACAGAGAATGTAAAGAACAAAGGAGAATATAAATCACAAGAAGTCGAAAGAGTAAAACGTCTATAAAAAGTCTCAAAAATTTTAAGTTATAACACTGTTTAAAGGACATGGGGATAAAACAGCATGGAATTACTTGCATATTCCTCAGAAGAAAAAAAAAAAAAAGCCAGCAGCCAAGTACCAATTTAGAGAAACAGTTTAAGTATCTACAGAAAAGTAACTGAACAGAAGAACTCAATATATAATCAAGTTTTTTTCCTACTGATATGTAAGGTGTTCGTATTCGTAGCTTCTATGCACACTTTGATAGAGAGGTAAAATACAATGATTGATACAGGAATAAGTTTTTACATCATAACACTACAACTTCAGCCTTCTAAAAACCAAAAACCCCAAACAATGTATGCCTTGCTGTATGATTTGAGTAGGACCAGACAGAACTTCTAAACATGTAGTGCTCAGAAGAAAAATACTGGTCAGAAGTACTCTTTATGCCTGAACTAACTCTCACCATTGCTTCCATTAGCTTAATCGCTCCTCAACAGCTACAGCAGAGCTCTGCCTCAGATCAGGAAGGCTTTTAGGATTCTTCCTGCTCTTCCTGTGAAGAGCAAACGAAAGTGAGATTTCACATCACTTACATACTAACCTAACACCTAGCAGTCAGAGATGATCCTTTGCCCTCACACATGCTGATGCAGCTTTGCCTTCCCTTACACTGACCAGCACTGGTTTGACCCCATGGTGATCCAGCTGACCCCCCTAACCCAGCAGAACACCACCACCACAAAAACAAATTATGTTCTGCAAATAATGAAAGGAGAAAGGAGAAAATTGAGGCAGAAAACTGTAACCTGGTCAGTGGCAACAAACCATTAGATCTGTTCAACTGGTTATTAAGCTAGTAGATTACAAGAAAATTAGCCTTTGCAGTACATTATTACTGACTTTAAACAGAAGCTGGATATTTAACTCTTTAGCATGTTTAGAAAAGTTATTAGACAACAATACCAATCCAGTCAAGGCATATAACCCTTAAATCCTCAAAAGCATTTAGGCATCTACTCCTATTGGATTCAGTGACAGGAATCCCAACACCTTCGCAGAACTTCAAATACTAACTGCGTCTAAGTGCATAGGCACTATTTTAAGAAAAACAGAAAACCTGACAACTCTTTGGTAAATGGCCTACTCATTTGGATGTGCCTCTAAAGCACATTAAGAGGATATAAACTAGATCAACGTCTCACTCCTAAAAGATGGGCACATTCTACTTGTGTAGCTAATAACCGAAATAGAACTGGATGCAGACTGACCATAAGATAGCATCAAGTAACAAAAACCAGTCTCAGCTGTGTCATTAGTATATTGAACAGCACAATCCAATGATACATACTAAAGGGATATTCAAATCCCTTTGACTGGAACCGAAACAAGGTTACACTTTGCTTGCTTCTTCTCTTAACTTTTAGCATAGTAACTTTCTTCTGACATGAAATTCATGATGAATGAATTCAATTAGCAGAAAGATTTTTAAAAGTAATAAAAACGGGATTTGAAATATAAGGAACAATATTTCTAGCTCCAAAGCCTCCCATTTAAAATCTGTCCTGACATCCATAAATTATTAAAAATCAAACTTTTTATTCCAAAGAACCAGAAAAGGGTTGTTTCAAACAATAAATTTTAAGACAATCTAAGGCCTTGCGGAGTAGCTGATATAACTGAGTAAGAAGAGTCTCCTGCACAGGTGTTGGTGTGTTCTGACTAAGCTCCTAACCACAGCTCTGGCACGCACAGCCAGTTTTACTGGCACTGAGGCTGTCGACTCATACAGATTACCAGATGGTGGCTAGAAGCTTACTGTGTGTGTATCCTGATGAAAATGGAAATAAACTATACACAGATTGTAAAGAGCTCTTTCCTGTAATTCTCAGACCAAAAATAAGTTAACTTGGCACCAAGGTTGACAATATACACGTGCGCTTTAAAGTTTGGTTGTGTTTTGGGGAAGAACACAGGAGTTATCAAATACAACATGGGATGTATCCAATTAACTTTAAATGTGTCCCCCATACTGTCAGCCTTCCTTCCCCTCTCATTGTTTTTATGTTCACACACTTTCTGAAATACTTAATTAGTACATAATAGGCTGCTTTCCATTTAAAAACAAACAAAACACTATAAATAAGCCATAGTGCCAGCAGAGCCCTTTCAGCTTCTCTTCACTGTTATTTTCAAAACCATTTTAGCCTGGGTGGATTTGTGAGATCAAAGGAAGTCTACACACGTGTGGTTCAGAGCTTTGGTGGCAGGCAAAAACTGGCCGTGAAGCATCAGTTAGCAAAACAGAAGAGAAGCTGGAGAGGTAAGATCAGATCAGGGGAAGTTGAGTCAACAACAGAGAACGGGAGCAGCAAAAGAAAAAGCTGCCAGAGCCTCTACCCTGGAACTCAAGACAACATCTCTTTCAAATTACTGTTTTGTTTGGACAAAAACAATAATTTAACAACTGACTGCATAGCAAAAATTTCAAGTAAAATACACTTGAAATGAGGATTTATTTTTTTTAAGGATAGTCTTTAAAAGTAAAAATAGCTCCTATTTCATTCCTACCTTTATTACTATTTTTCATGCTTGGAATAATGCAAAACCAAGGATAATTTCTCATGTTAACCAACCCTATGATCTATGCTTAAATACAGAATTGGGGTATTTCCCCTATCACATTAACATGGAGATGTGCTGCTCCTTGATTATTTTATCTGCTGTCTCCAGGTTTGCACATGAACACCATATGAAACAGCAACACATTTTATATGAAGTGTGAAGAAGGGAGCTTGTTAACATCTTTCCTTTTAAGAACATCCTTTTACAGACGTTTTTTAGGGTAAGGGCATGAAAAATGCATATATAAGCAGCTGAGATGTCACAGGTATAGTATGCATTGTTACTACATTAGCTACAAGAACCAAGTATCCTAACCAAACTTAAAAATAATAGTATCAGTATACACCAGAAGTGTGGAAATATGAAACACACAAAGAATTCTCACTTGAACAAACAGTACCGGTGTGCATGACTGTCTTTTTTAAAAAGTCTGGTGATTTTTTCCTTTTCTTGTTTTTGTTCTTTTTAACCTAAGAAAACTTGTGGAAATTGCTTTTGACATTTAAATCAAGGCAGACACTCTCAATTTTTGCTGTATTACTTCAAGAGAACAATTTCTTTACAGGTGCCACAGAATGCATTGTAGGTTTGTTATGCTTGTTTGCTTTCTAGCATGAGCAAAACATTCCTGCAGTAATAAAAGCTTCTTTGGATGTGTAGTAATTGTGTGATTGGCTGATCTGCTCTGGATGACCTACAATATTTAACGTTATCTGAATTGTACATACACCAAATAAAAACTTCGTGAACATAAATACAGGAAAATGTCACAAATTATACAAGAGTTACAAGTAAACTGAGTTTGCTGGATGAGTATATGGTGATACTGCCATCATTTCAGCATCATCTGGCCCGTGCTTTGAGTAACCAAATTCTACACTAGCCTTTCAAACTTCTGTAAACACTTCGTAATTCGGTACCTTAGTTGAAAGAACCTAGAGCATTTACAAGGAGTGGAAGTAGGGAAGAGAGGGGTAGCTGCTCGGGAGAGGAAAGCAGCACTGACAGGAAACAAAAAAAACATTCTTTGAGATGAGTTATGAAGCTACTTGAGTACAAAAAATCACACAGTGTTTTTTCCCAAAGACAAAGCTCTAAGAGACTGTTGCAAAATTCCATTTTAAGAAATTAGACTGCACTTATGTAAAACCAAATACCTTTGCAATAGAGTATGAAAGCACACTTAACAACAAAATTGCTGTCTGTTGTAGAACATATGCTGTTTAGCAGCTGCGCTTTACACAAGTGATTGCCTTTAGCTGCAGCAGACTTGATCCACCCTCACTGTCTAAACATTACTCTGTAAATGATTTCTATTCCACTGACAAAAAAAAAAAAAAACACCACTTGAATATACATCGTTAAAGGGCAGTTTCCAAGGAGGAATCCTTCACCAAGGAAGCTTTCTTCAGGAAAATATAACCCTTACCTGCAGAGGTGTTATTGTCTGACACTTGTTCAGCCATCTAGAGCACGGGCTAGTATTAAGGACAAAGAAAGTACGAATGGGGTGGAAGGCAGCAGCCTGAGAGGACCTTTCTCAAACACAGAAAGGCCAACAAGAACTTCTCCATCCCAGTTATGCTCCTCCCGAAGCCTAAGGAGACCATAAATTCTCAGCGCTCTGTCAGACCTCAGCCTCCCTGCTGACAGAGACCTTATTTGGGTTACTGCAGGCACAGGAAAAGGTAAGATCAGCAAACCCTTGATTACACAACAACTTGCTTTAGTCCTGACCAACCCTGCCAGGCCTAAATTTGAACTGAAAATCCAATTATGCGAAGTCCTGTGACACACTAATATCATCTTCACAATAATGTGACACTCAAATAAATATAATGAAATTTTCTGGGGAAGTGTCTGATTATTAATTCATAAGCTGTTTGGCATACAGCCTTATTTCTTTTCATATCCACAGTATTCAAACAAAAACAATTAAGACTATTTTCTACTCCCAAAAGTCAAGCATTGTTTGAATATACAAGACAAACAGCCCTGCATATGATGAGCAGCACATGCTCCTGCTGGAATACTTACGGCACGGTAGAAAGATTCGTTACCATGAAAACTAAACACTAATGCTCAATTTCATTTGCCTTAGTGATGCTTACATATGCAAAGACTTTGTTTAAATATTGGAAAAAGACTGAAACACCAAAATCCATAACTTAGCATAGAATAGTTAATTTAAAAAATAAATACCACAGTCAGTGAGCACCTGAGCCCTTCCTTCCAGATTTTAGAGGTCTGAGTTCTTATTTCATATTTCAATCACACTTCTGTAATTCGAAAGACCTCCAGATTTATGGATGAATAATTTACACTGAACTATATTAAAATGGAAAAATGGAAAACAACTAGTACTGTTAACTTTGGCCTCATTCAATCACCATTAAGTTTGCTTCTTTTTTTTCCCTAAGCGTATCATGCAGTAGCTTCTTCCTTCATACTGCTCCTTCCTTTTAACCATATCTCTGGAACACCAGTGTAAGTTAACCACTGACTTTTATATTGCTAATGGTTCTTCTGGAAGAACATTTGTTTAAAAATAGCACTGATTATTCCCCTACATTCACCATTCTGAACATTTTGACTTCCAAGTTTATATCAATTCCAGTTAATTGTAATTAACATATTACATGAATTTTACCAATACCTAAAAATAACAAAACAGACCACTGCTTTGTTGTATTAGAAACTGTAACTATGTATATAAGGTTGCCGAAGTTATTACAGAGCTCTTCCCACCTCTTGTGTTGTATAATTTTTACAGTAAAATAGAACTTGAATAAGAGAAGAATTATAATTGGAAATAGACTTCTGTGGAATTCATTTTTTCTCCCTCACACAGGGAAAAAATCACTTTTTAAAAACAATCTGTATTTTTCAAGTGTAATGAGCTTCATAGCAATTGCATCCTAACCCAGGCACCCAGAGGCTGAACTGCCAAAAGTGTTGCAGAGGCCATTCTAATAATACTTCGTAATTTCTCTTTCCTTTAAAGAGCAGACACCTTAGAAATGCTATACCTTTAAAAAAGCATTACAACCGCGCAGTTACAAAGGAAAGTTGTACTGGCATAAGCTGCTTTGGTGGGATTTCACCTGAGCATGTTTCAGAAAGCATGCTGCAAGCACAGTGAACGTCTTCGTGAAGGAATAAGCACACCTGAACCCATCTCCTGCTCATCCCCTCTAAAATTCCCAAACAATTGCTGAATTTTCAAAGTCTTGATGCTTTAAATAAAAGGAAAACAAAGCATTATTCCACAGTTAATGAAATTACTCAATTACGGTCTCACAGGCCTAACCACGCTGATGTTACTGACAGTTGTACAAGTGAAGCTCTGTCACCCGCTGCGCGCTTTGTATGGGGCTCTTGTTCTCTTGTCAAGTCCTCTGAAATCATGCAGAGTCAAAGCCACTGGAAGAGCACAAAGCAAATGAGACAGTGCACTGCAGGAACTCCTGCGGCACGAGGAAACCTATGCACAACAATTCCCAGTCCTCCCGCTTTGACAGGGCTGTCCCGAGGAAGATAGCAACAGCTATTCTTGGTTACATTTAACTAATTTTTCAATCTCTCAACAAATCTGACAGGCCTTTTTTGTGTGTGTGTTTTTCTTTTTGTGTGTATGCGGTTTTGTTTTTTAAATTCAAGGCAATTTCAATAGGTCCCTTTTCCAGGAAATTGAAACATCTGCATATAAAAAAATTAGCAGCTTTATCGTCAGCACTTTTTGCTGTTATAGCAAGGAAGAGATTCACAGTCTCTCAGAAGGTGGGCTATTATTCTAAAATCTGTCACAGTATTTCTACTCAGCTACAGAAATATATGACTATGTAAAGCGTATCTACAACTAGATCAAATACATCTTACTTTCCAAAACTCTTCTCTATGCATTTTCAGTCTCAGGGGCCTGTTATTTCATTACTTAGCAGCATGTAATGACTCAAAACAAGCAACGTTTTTTAGCAAAAAGAATCCCCTTGGACGCTCTGCAAGATAATTTTATCAAGGGCCAATGGTTTAAAGTATCAAATGTAATTATTTCTACAAATGCATGGCTTTGGGTATCTTGATTTAACAAAGCTGCAATGATGTATGGAAAATTATATCTATGTTGTCTTTTACACATTTTTCTTTTAGACTTGTATTTTAGATCCATCTTTATTTGTAGATAACATTCTGAGCTTTTTTCTTTTTTTAGTTTTCTCCATGTAGGTGTGACATTTAAAGACACATTTAGGCAAAGCCTAAAACTAAAGCCAGCAACATATCATCTATTGCATGGCCTAACATACAAATTAAAACAAAAGCATATATTTCACCTAAAATGAAGTGTGTTTTTTTAAAGCGTTTTCAAAGTTTATAGTAGGAGCTTTAAAATGCTATTACCTAGCAAGAGATCTAATTCTTTTAAATTAGATTCCATCAAAATCAACTAAAGAACCTTTTTAGCTTACGTTAAATGGATCGTATTCTTAACATCTGGGTCACAGAACAGTAATTCCATAAGCAGAGAGGCATCATACCCTAAAGATGACTGCTCTTTGCTGTTTAATACCCACTGACACCACAGTAGTGCCAGCCCCCACTGTGTATCTGCTGATGGTGCTCCTCAACAAGAAGCTGCTCAGGCTGTCCTAGAGCTAGTCACACTGATCAGTTCACAAGCACACATCCGCAGGCTGGCAGCTCATCTGACTGCTTTCCCATCTGCAGGCACTAATTTGAATATTTCCCCTTTTTCTCTGCCACTGAATCTAATAGAAACTGTAGAAACTTAGTTTGATATTGCTGTTCTTTTATACAACATTAAAAGTTGCTCTTTCTGGGCAAGTGTTTTGGGTTTGTGTGGCAAGGTTCTTGTAGCCAGGGGACCACAGGGTGTCCTCCACACACAGTCCAAGCAGCACATTACATTAATCTCCCTACACTGAGGCTGTTTCACCCATGATGGTAATTGGTGAGCAATTTCCTTGTCCTTACTTCAACCCTTGAGCCCTTTCCCATCATATTTTCTCCCCCTATTCCCTTGAGGAAGAGGAGTGCGTGTGTGGTCATGGTGGAGTTTAGCTGTCCAGCCGGGTGAAACCACCACAGTAAGGCAGAATCTTTTTCCCCCATAAGCACAATTTTCTGGGAAACCTAATGACGGCACCTAAACAGATCCTCTGCTGATGAGTCCATGCATCCCCTTTCCCAAAGGGTCACTACACATACGTAACTCCTCCAAAAAAGTTCTCTATCCTATTCCAGTGACAACCTCCCCAGGCAATCTATTTCAGTGCTGCTGCAGATTTACTTTTATACATTTTAATATGTAGTCTCAACCTTTCTTATTGGATTTCTACTTCATTACTTCTTGTTGTAACAGGTCGTTTCCCTTTTTTTGCAGAATTTTCGTTTTTGAAGATATATCCTGTCTCCCCCTGGTTTTCTTTTCTGTTAGCCATGCACTTTCACCTTTTCTTTGACAACTTTATTGCACAGACTTCTAGTCGTTCATGTTGCTCTACTGTAGATGCTCCGCTTCTCTGCTGAAGAGCAGGGCTCAAACTGAGCATGATGCTGCAGTCAAAGCTACATGCCAGCTGAACAGAGCCGGAGGGTTATTCCACATCTCCCCTACAACATCCCTGGCTTGCATGGCAGTATGGCTTCCAGCTATTTTGCAATATCATGTCATTGTTGACTTATGCAACCTTGTTTTACACAACAAACCCTATATCCTATTATAAAGGAATGCTGTTTAATTGACCCTTTATCTTCTTGTTCCATGTTTGTACAGCTAATCTTTTTTGTAAAGGTAGAGTTTCCTACCTTTTTTTGCATTCCATGTTATTTCTTTAGATCAATTCTCCAATAGGTCAAGTTTTGAATTGTACTCCCGTCCTCAGCTATCATTACTGTTCCACCCCCTTCAAACCCAAATAAAATAAAGCAGTCCACAAATTTAGTATTTTTTCTGTTCCATTTTCCAGGCCATTAATGAAAACATTCTTGCAGAAGCCTATTCAATATATCTGTATTTTTCCAATCTGTTTTCTGCTGATTTAGGAAAGTTTCCATCAGGCCAGATTTCAAAAGCTAAGAAACAGTATCCAAAGCTTTATTAAAAACATAAAGGCTCTTACCTATTAACAATAAACTATAAATTAACAATATTTACTGCTTCTCCTCTATCCATGAGACCTCTTATCCTGTTAAGGATGCAATTTAAACTCAATTGGTACATCTTTTCCTTGCAAATACATTTTCACTGCTAAATCTTTTCCTAGTTTCATCCAGACATTCACGAAATTATTCACTAAATTTTCATTTATTCATTCCCAAATTCTTTGAGAACTTAAGCTATAATGACTAGTGTTTCATTTCTTAGCTTTTATTTTTTCCTCTCATCTGAAATAGACATTTTATTTTCCATACACCAGACTAAGATCTTTTACCCCTGTATCTGGTATTAATTTCCTTAGATATCTTACTGGAGTTTTACAATACCAGTGAAGGAGTACAGAAATAAGTATACCTGTATTATCTGTCAGTTTTCTTCTCTCTAATGAATGTCAAACCCAGAATGATTGCTTATTTCATTTATGACCCTTCCTGATTATTTTAGAACCACATCTTTCCAACTCTGTCCCAATTATGCCATTAATATTAATATAATTTATACTTAAGCTCAATAATCCAATCAAGTAATCATTTAGCTTTTAGCTTCTCTTCTGGTTGACAGCACAGAAACAGTAGATATGTATTTTGTGTACTTTCTTCCATCGAACTGAGAGGAAACTTGGGTTTCATACGTGTATTTGGACCCATAGTCTTATTAGCTACAAAAGCTATTACTAGTGTACGATTATTGGATTTTACTTCTGTAATTCTTTAATATGCCATTCCCCATAATTTCAAAATCTGTTCCACAGTCATCAGAAGTGTCCAATGCACCTTTTGATAAAGTTTTACACCAAATAAAATTTCAGAAAATTAAATGGTGTTGTAATATATTATACGTAGAAATTTAATATACCTGACAGAGAAGCTGCAATTGTCCTGTTAATAACAGAAATTAAACAGAATTTACTGTGTGGGGAACCTGAGAGAAATTAATGATATAAAAATAGTAAAAGTACATTTCAACAGCATAATGAAAACCACATTATCAAAGGTTCTCTACAATTTTAATGACCTGTGAGTGCATTTTAATTTAAATGTTTAAAGCAGTACTCTACGCAAATTCTTAATCTAATAATATTTATGCTATTGATTCTGACTTATCAAGGGCTAGATATATAAACAATTTAGCCTAATGGCCTGTTACTATATGATTTGAGCCTTGCAATAAGGATTTCAAAATCAAATGTAAAACATTAAAAAAAATTTCCAGATATTTTTTCCACTGTTTCAGGGATACATTTCATCTCAAATGGACCTTGGGTTTTAAATTACATATTAGCTATTACAGGATATTACAATAACACAATGCATTGTCTGTCCTTGGAGTGAGTGCACTAGCTCAGTCATATTTGCATTTACTTAAAAGTAAGCACAGGCATTTGTTAGATCATTATTTAGGTACAAGACACAGAAGAGACCTTAAATTATTTTCATCACCATAGCTGTATCATTAATGGCACAGTCAATACAAATGTTTACAATTTTGTCTCAAGGATACAATTTCATGACAATATATTTGCTTTTTACTGAACATGATACAATCCAAATACCTACATTTCAAAATTGGATAAACTCCTGGATAAGTTCACTCTGTGAATTTTTGTTAACTTTAACTAACTAACATTTTATTGGGGAGGTAAAGTTGACTTACATATTTAAACTAAGGCTACACTTCAAGTTCCCTTTATACCACATAGAATTATTTTCATTATTGTAAATAAGAACAATTTACAGCATACTCTTTAATAAATACATCGCCACATTGAAATGAATTATTGTATGAAAGAATGTAAGTCACATAAGAGATGTGAGAAGTGACAGAATCTTTTGATATAGTCAAAGAAGATGAGGTGGAACATAGAAATTTGATTCCAAACGTCATATAAAATGATTTGTCGAAGGCAAGACACTTCTATACCTAATGCTTTCCACTGGAACAAGTGCTCAGAGCTCAACTGTTGAGTGAAAGTGCACTATTAATAATTTAGATTAAAACTGTAGTTCAATAAATGAGCACTACAGGACAGAGTTCTCAAAGCATCCTTGTTTTAAACACAATTTTAACTCACCCTCTTGCCCTCTACAGACTCTGCCATTTATTTCTAAATAAAATAATAAAAATAATACAGTAAAATACTATAATTCAGATGAAGTAGTCTAAAGTAGTATCTTTTGTTAGGAGGAAAGGAAGTAGAAACAATACACCCAGGAAATGTGAAATGGAAAAAAAAGAGTATGGTTCTGTTGTTGGAAAAGATCTGTTAACCTCGTACCTAAGATTCTAGATTATCGCTTAGCCAAGTCAAAATCTAGTACATTCACACACGCCCATATTTTCTGATGTCTTATTTCTGGACCCACTCCAGTTTTCTAATCCATTGATTAAATAAAGACATCAAGGCCTCTGGTAGGACTCATTTGGGAACATAGTATCTGCAGAAGCACAGAGACTTGCCAGAACCTGCCAACTAACAGTACTTGTGAATTTCAAAGAACAAGAGAAGCCAGACAGGCACACTACCTGTGCAGTGCTTATGTATTGTGGGGTGAAACATAACTCCATAGAAATTTGCTATAAAAAACCTGATGACTTCAGTAGAAATAGAAATAAAAGCAGAACTTCATAAAACAAGAAATATTCATCCATTTACAAGTCAAAACAAAAGGAAAAGGTATCTATGAGAGTCTAAGATGGAAGTTTCTAACCACTGAATGATGAAAAGGGAAAGCGGAAATGGACTGACTGGCAGGTGCCTCAGGAAGACTCAGGTACTAATACGTAGGCAGGCTGTGCAGACAATTATTTCCAATACACATTGACAAGTGCTTTAAAGAGCAATGGAACATAGATATACACACCACTATACATTATAAAAACATAAAACTTACAGGTTAAGGACAACGAAAAGATGAAAACTGAAATAAATGGTAATTTTTGTCAGAAACAACTTGCGTACCAGTATCAAACAGAAAAACTCCCTTTGAAAAACAAAATGGATACAAATACACAAAAAAATCACCATATACATATCATTACAGAGAGAGGAAAAGACAGAAGTTGATTCTGACTACAACAAAGTAAACAAAAATATTGCTGTGTTTTTCTTCGGAAACATTTTTAACTCTAACAGCAGTTCCCAAACAAGAAAAATAAGCCCATGTAACAGTTTTAAGAACCTAAAAAACCACCTACATTTTAGAATGTTTACCTCAATCTGGAAAAGTAAAAACTACAATTTAGTCCTAAAAAGCAACTTTGAAAAATAAAGAAAAGAGTAAACAAAATTATTTCAACCAAAAAAACTGTCAGAAATTCATCTTTGATTTTGCACAACCTGCAAACTAAAACAATACATCTTGCTCCATTCGAGTTGAGAAATTTTCAACTGTTAGTAGATGACCAATTTTTTGCCTTTAGTCTCCCAGATGTTGTATCTTTTAAACCCTGGTAAAACAGGCTGAAATGCCTGAAAAGATTGCAAGTGTTATGGAATAGGCCAGGATTTCTCCAAAGTTACAAAAGAAACAGAACAACAAACATGTCTAGTCAGTGCTCTTTCTCTAAGGTGATTATATCAGGCTCTTGAGAAGTAGTTTGCTAGTTTCAGCTAATCAGAGTTCCTATTAGTTTCTATTGAGAGTAATTTTTTCAGGCAATCACATTAAAAAACTGATACTTAACCTGTACTATTTACAGGTATGAAACATGTCACTACAGGACAGACTGCTCTCAGTCATGTTGGACAACCACCCTTCACAGCAGCTTACTAAAATGTAACTGAAAAGAATGTTGCATACCTTTGGATATCTCTTGCCTATCTTCGCAGAATCTTTAACTGGACCATATGAAGACCTTTCAGTATCAATCATTTTTTGCTGCCTGGCTTCCTGAAGAGCTTTCTGGGTGGGACCCTCTAAACCTTTTTTCCTTTCACATTCATGGCATGCTACAAAATAAAACCATCATTAATGTAATCAGGATACTTTTTTTTTTTTTTTTTACTTAATCTTCTGATCTTCTGGAAAATGTTTCTTTACTTGATATTATCTAGACACGTGAAATTCTATCAGAAATTCCACTTTAAATAAAGATATCCAGGTTACTGTGCCATGCACGTCAAGTATTCCAAGACTGCATATAACGCTGTTCCACTGATTGCTTTGTGACCTGTTTCAGCATAACTAATGATACCCTAGACTTTGCCCACAAAATGCTACAGAGGCTTTGGATCTTGCTGTACAGAAGAATCACAGTAAAATGGATGCAACTGATCATCTTGCTGAATCCTAATATTTCCACCAATGCACTTCTCTAATTTACAGCCTGAGTTTCCTTTTGTTTCCTTGTCCTTTCTCCCAATGCACCTTTTGGACAAGGAATTACTTACCAATAGGGAACAGCACAAAACTCCTTAGCTGTTATCATAGCTGTAGATTGTCAGAATAGGCTGAACGGAATACAAGGAAAGGTATAGCCCATACAGACTATTGCACGGTGCATCTGGATCTCCCAGGATCTGGCAAAAAGTATACTATTCTCCAACACTCAGTATTGGCAACTTCCATATGTCCGAACACAGTCCCTTGCAATCCCTGTATCTTGTTAAAATGGTCTGCAATGTGTGTGAACGTCAAGAGGGAAAAGAAAGGAATACTAATTCCAACAGGTTTTGTGCACTTACCACCCCTCCAGTTCTTTGCAAAAAAAAACTCACATTGAAAAAAATTAGAGCTGAAATCCAGACTGAAACAAATAAAATTAACACTACACATTCCTAAATGTTTGCTGTTGTAACAAAGTTTTACTAACCTTTTTTCAACCTTGACCACAAAATTCAAACTTTGACTTACTATAGGGGGAAAAAAAAAGAAAAATCCCTCTCTGCTCTTGAGGCAAAAATCATGGATCAAACAAGCACAAAACCTTGTTGTATACCCAAACTGTGACACACTAACTGATAAAAAGAGCTATGTCTGCTCCAACTAAATATTCACATTCTCATTGCTTTCGAAGTGAACACTACAGATACCCTAAGTAACTTTTTCTGAGGAGCTGTATACTGCAAAATCGTTTCACATGCAAACACTTTCTCCTCACTCAATAACTGCTACCCACTAATTAGCATGTTATTCACAGGGTACTTGGTTTGCTGGTGCCTTTGAAATACACGTAAACCAGCACAGTTATGACAGTTGAAGGGCTTAAAAAGTCAGTAAGCACTGAAAAATGGCAAAATACCAAAGAACTGTTGGATGGGGCTTGCACTAAGATGGCAACAGCTTGTGTTTACAGATTTTTCTATTCTGATTGCACTGTAGCTAGAAATGGGACAACCAGGTTTAAGTACTTAACTGGTGTCTTTTAAATTACTTCTTACATGACCTTCTAAGAGCACTTACACCACATAAAGGAAAGAAAAAGCACAATAAACAGCCCTAGCAATGAGTTAATTCAACCATGAGTAAAGAAACTCATTGAGTGCAACTTTTGAGTATAATTGGGTAATAAATTAGCAGCTGTTGTTTTCAGAAAATACAATAAATGTACTGAGCAAGTAACAGTTTTATAACACATTTTTAAAACCACTTGTTATACTAGCATTCAGTTCGGTTTATAAGTAAGCAACAATCTAGATTGCTTAAATCCTTTAGGCAAAAGTGATCTTTTTTCATATCACCACTTAAAATTAGGTCTTGATCCCTAAGTAAGGGTGCAAGTGCTGAAAATGTAAGATCAAGTTATACCAACATATCCTTCAGAACTGACTTCTGAGTAAGCATAGCAGAGAGAGGAAAATTCTATCAAATGGCCAAGTCCTAATCCTAACTGTGAACTAGTTCCTCTCCTATTGTTAAGTGTCCTTTCTATCAACTCTAAATGTGGCAAGTGAATAGGAAACAAAAACTTATACCTGCAATTATTTTAAGAACACCTGAAGAAAACTTCCTCTTCAACGATTTGGGTATGAGCACTCTTTGCAAAAAGCTAAATGGCAGTCTGACTGGCAGTGGTACAGCAAAAAAAAAAAAACCCACACCCTATCAAATAAATAACTTTAAATTACATGCTCTACTGTGGATGCTATCCTATTCAATTATTTGAAAAGCATCACACTGATGGCTGCTACATCAAATGCCTTAGTAAATCCAGAATAGTGGTCTTAAACATTAAATAGTTTCACTTTTTTTTCCTACCTAGCTACCAGATACAAAGTTATAATGAAAACTTCGTGAATGCTATGAAACTTCCCTTGGTTCTTAATTACGTTCTCTATATGGCTCACCCTGAAAACAAGAAAACCCACAATGGATTGGATGTGCTGGACCACATTGCTACCGTTCAAAACCTCTAACTCTTAAGCAATCCTGAAACCAGTTATAAGCCACTCTGGATGCCCTCCAGCCAAAGCCATCGTTCCAGGTGTCATCTGGTCAAGTCCAGGTGTGGGAGAGAAGCAGCACCAGGGGCAGTGACAGAATCTCCTGTGGCAAGGCAAACAGCCATCCTCATACCACCCTGCTCTGCAAAAAAAGCAGGCAGCTAGCCAGAAAAGGCATCTCACCTTGGCAAATGACAACTTGCCAATCTGAATGTTCATTGTCTTCTAACCAAGACGTAGGAACACACAGAAGTCAGTCCTGAAGACATAGCAACTGAGAAAATACAGCTGTAGGTCTCCTTACAGCAGAGACTTTTGAGTCCAACGCTACTTGTTCCTTCCAAACTGAAACTTAAATTTAGAGAAAAATGCAGCAAACGTTTCTCCATCTATGCACTGCTTGCTTCTCAAGGTCTCAATTATACCTTCTTATGAGTAAGAATTCAAGAGGCAATAAAAAGTATCTGAATAAAACTATTACCCACTGAGACACGCGTAGATGACCAAAAGAGTGCAATAAGAATTATGTAGTATTAGCAGACAAAGAAATGAACTGAAATATCAGTTAATTTGTGATATGCAGCATATTAAGCAAAGTAAGACTTGTACAAGCACATGGGTGGCTGATGAGCTTAATAATTTGTGCTGGAGACAACTTATTTTATTTTTTTTTAATTTATAAAGTGCTCCCCTGCTTGTCACTTTTTGGTACTATAAAGTGCTCTCAAGAGTTTTGGAGAATAAACAAGTACTGTGAACAGCCGGAGAGCAGTTTTTAGAATCACTCAAATAACTAATCAAAGTACATGTAGTTTGAAAAATACAGTTGGGGCATCTACAATATAAAGCACTGGCATGAGGGAAGAACCCCACTATCTATCCTCAATCCAGAGTATAATGGAAAGTTGAATGCTACATGCCCCTCTCCTAAGTAAGAAAATAAAAAGCCCGTTCTCTTCCTCACTGTCTGAAGTGGGATGAAGATGAGTCCAGTGCTCTTCAACAGGGCAGAGGTTTATACCCTCAGCTGTAAAAAAATGTAAAGACTAAGGCAGAGCACATCCAATACATATAGCCACAGAAAGATACCTGGGGCCTGAATTGTGCTTTGCTGAGGAATACGGTATTAATTCATACAAAAACAGAATCAGAATCCAAAACAGAAAGATACTGTGAACACTGAAGAGACCACTGTTTTAACACATCTGAACTCTATATTTAAAGAACTTTTTATTTTAGTAGCTATTTGCTTCCATACAAAATTAAAACTGTAGCTTAGTTTATACCAGGTAGGACTTCAAAACCCTTTCAAGTCCTTATAGAAAGGAAATCTGGTAAGTTCTTGAACTGAACAGAAGAGAACTGTAGTTGGGTGTGTTTCAAGGGACTCCTGGAAATCCTAGTTGCAAGACATGCTTTGCTGGGCATGGTGCATCACGTGGTCACTGATGTGGCTGAAAAATTTGGGGTTCTCTAATATCAAATCTGAAGTTCTGCTCACAATGAAGGTAGGTTCAATCCCCCTTCCCCTGTGAACATTTTATTGTCAGAGAGTAGAGTTCACTGTTTCCCCCCCTTTTTTTTTTTTATCATCTCATCTATTTTCACTAATCTTTTTGAAACCTACTTTAAGACTTACCTCCCTCTGTCAAATGTAATTGAAATTGGAAGGTTGAAAATTATTAGTTGGAAGAGATGCTGACAAAGAATGGGATAGCATAGATTTCACTTAACTTGGAAACAAGAGGACAATTAAGTGCTAGTTTTTGTAGTTTTTTTTGATGGAGTTAAGAAAATGTAATAGTTATGGATTTATTCAAAACATCAGGTAAGTAGTACCATACCATACAGATAAAGACCTTATCCCAGCAGGTATTATATCAGCTTGCATTACTATTAACCTTCTGTAAAAGTGAGACATGCTAAAATATGACGCTGGATTTCATAATGCTAGTATTTTCAAATTGTTCCCAGACTGCCATGTATACCTTCTCACAGTCAGCTGAAAAAACTCAATCGTGAAAAAAGAGTTAGTGGAAAAAATAATAAAAATCTGACAAAATAAGATTTCTACGACAAAGTCCTTCCACAGTTGCTCATTCATATTGTCATGAGCAGTTTCACTGTCCTCAATGGATACACTTTAGAATAAACATTCAAAAGATACAATTGCCACTGTCACCACCACAGCTGATAAACATTTATAGTACAAGCATTTTTGATTTATTGATACACCTTTTTTTAAAAAAAATAATTATTACAACACAGAACCCATAACCAGTCTGAGTTTGTTGATAGAAATATTTTACCTTTTGTCACAGGACTCTGAACTGCATATCCAGACTCTAAGTTATGTAATGTAGCTTGTAAACCTGTAACCTATTGTAAAAAAAAAAAAAAAAAGAGAAAAAGGTGATATCAAAATTTTGCTTTTGAACTGTCTGTTCACAACACACAGCATTTATATCTTCATATTTAAATAAATTATATGTATTTTTTTTCCTTTTCTGATTATCTTCAAGTTATAAACATTAATCCTAATTCTAGATTTTGGAAATGTCTAGTGAAACAACATGATAAAATACAGGCAACATAGAATTTCTTCAAATACTTTTTATAACTCCATTAAAACAATACAGACAAACAAAGTACTTGAGATCACACAGCAACCTCAGCTTTTACTGCTCTCACTGATCTTTAACTTAATGGCACAATATGACATGCAGCTTTATCATAAAGAAAAATGACACAAAACTTGTTAAGTTACAGAAAAGCCATCAGTCTAGAATTCTTCATCCAATTCATCACTGGATAGGTCTTACTCGAGACTTAGCGGATAGGTTCCTGAGATTTCATAGCTTTGGAACTGTTTTATGTTTTGTACTCCTTATTTAGCATAATTGTATATAGACAGTAACCTTTCTTTTTAGGACATCTTTCTTTTATTTAATGCAATTTCAAATATGTAATCCTCAGTCATTTTAAAGTAAACCCTCAGGTGACCTGAGCAAAACTGGAGGCAAAGGAAAGGAGGAAATGAGAGATGAGAACTATTAGAAGAGAACATGAGCATGCTGAATTCCTTTCATGTCACCCACATGCAGGTAATGCTACTGCTGAAAAGCAGTGTATTTTCAGAGTTTCATTTTAAGTAAACAACCTATTGGCTAAACACAGGAAAGATAATCTCTGTTCTTCATCCATCCTATCTCTGCTTATAGTACCTTCTGCTAAAAGAGTGGAATGTCATGTATATCAACATATACATCTCGTAGGATTACAGGAGTAAAATATTACTCCATTATTCCTCTCGCAAGACAGAAAAACTGCGTCTGGTACCTACTATTTGAGGTAAATTACATTAAGGTAACTAAACACCTGGTTATAACTAGGAAAAAAAAGAAACAGTAATAAACTTAGACATTTCTAAAGGCATAGATGGAACCATATGAATCTGTGGGGATAACATACCTTTCCTCAAGATGTTGAGGCAAAGCAACCCAGGGTCTGCACATTATTTGCTCAGTGCTGCCCTTCAAGAGTCAGCAATGACTGAGAACTACTACCTTACGGCACTAAGACTCACATATTTTCATTATTAATATTTCACCAAATAACACAAAACTCACTATCCTGCTTCAAGCTATCAGATAAGTGAGTTGATTTACCAGAAATATCCTGTTTATTTATCGAATTATATACCAGAAGCATTCCATGCAGCTTTGCAAGAGGTGTTCACCATAATTTTACCTGTCCAACTGCTCTGTCTCTCTCCAAACTAGTTAACATTTTCTGTCTCAATGTAGTCTGGTATTTTTCAGTCAGCTGCTTCAGCACTGGTTCATAGGATGCATAATGTGCCTTCAGCCTATGAGCAAGAAGATGACAAATAGTTCCTCAACAACTTCACAAAACTACTAATATCCTAATCTTACACAGTTAACAGAATATAACAGAATTTCAGAAGGACAGAATTATGGAATTAAATGTTAAAAAATTAATTATTATACCTCTGTACCAATGGCCTAGCTTGAGCTTATTTGCAACCAAAGCATTAGAGTAAATTCCACATAGCAAGTTCACGGTGTAAAAAAAGAGAAGATACCAGCTACAGGAATCACAATTGCAAAGGTTCTGAACTCAGTGGGATACCAGTTACCTTTACAAAGGACAAAGGATCCAAAATCATTACATATTCACAGCAAAAGATCCGGGTGAGAGAACATGTCATTGATATTTTTAACTATTAGAAATACTGTATAATTATTAATACCACATCACACCATGGAAAACATACAGAAGTTCATTACGAATTAATAGGCATGGAAGCATACAGTACATAGAAGAATAGTCTGATGGAATTAGTTTACCAAGACACTAAGTAAACGCATCTAGCTTTACTATAACACTTTAAATTCCACCATATTATCTTATTTCCAGGCAACAACTTGGCTTTTTGTTTTGCTTTTTTACCTTTTAATGTCACAGATAAGCCTGTTTTTCTCCTGGACCACTCGCTTATGATGCATTCGATGGAAGTCACGTTCTTTCTGCATTTTTAAGAAAGCCTCTTTTGCTTTGCTACACGTAAACAGAAAATACATGAGAAAGGTATTAGCCTCCTCCTGTTGCATGTTGAATACACACAGATACATTTTCAGATATACACATGACTACTTCTGCTACTACACCCTGTGGTGAAGAACATGCTTTTGAGGTCTCTTTGCTGCTCAGCGATGTACAAAACAGTGCAGACTTTCACCATTACCTTTCTTCTGTTCCTTTATACAGAATCCATAGGGATTCTGGCATTATACATCCCAGAGTTGAAGTCAACCTTATTTTAGGCACAAGGCATCTTGTGGAGGCACGTATTCAAGGTGCAGGTAATCAGAAAACAATACTCTTCTTTGGAGTTACTAGACTTTGGAGATACTAGACTTTCTAGTATTTACATCAGATCTGGAGCCCATCATAACAGCACATTAGAAGGACACATGCAGAGGGTTAACTGTACCATTGCCTTGCAAATTCGTGTTTTTAGAGAGCTTCTGGAAAAAAAAAATGCACTAAAATGCACTAAAAATGTTCTAGGCTCTGTTCAATAGCATGCAGCCTGTCAAGATCAAATCCAAAACTAACTGCAAACTTACTCATCACCTGTTTTCCCCTACGCACGTTCTACATACAGCCACATGACATCCAGCTTTGCTACTCCATAAACATAATAGAAAATAGCCTAAATAAATTTAGTATATACAGATTCTCCTTGCCTTTACTGAGGTGGGTTTGGCAGGGAAGATTAGTAGATGCATTGTTTAATCACAAAGGAAAACTGAAATTACCTTGCACAGTAATTAGATATTTGTTCTTTGCAAAAATAAAGCTCTCTTCCTCTTCAACAGGAGTTGAATAGTTAGAAAAGCCATTATGACAGTGTAATATGCAAAAATTACAGGTCCAAGAAGACGACCTGTAACTATTACATATAACTTGCATTATATTTAATAGTACAAATAATACATATTTACTATATATGCACACATTTGCTTTATTTGCTACCTATACAAACTATCATATGAATATGTGCACATTTACATGTGAATTGCTGCTCGTAGCAGGGGCGGTTAGAGCTGTAGAGCACAGAATCTAATGACACTGTGCAGCAGTCAAAGCTGTCAGGGAAATGAAAAAAGACAGGGCTGCCCCTGCAGGAACCACTGGGAAAAGACTCCAAGGAGCCATAGGCATGTACATAGCTTTGTGTATGTGTGCGCAGTAATATCAGAAGTTGTGAAACAGAATAACTTGGGATATTGGCATTGAGATACAAAGTACAGATTAATGATTCTGCTCAAGCTCGTGTGAACAGCAAACAAACTGAGAGGTAAATGAATCAATGATTTCAGAATAGTTCTGTGAAACGCCTCCATCATAACACCACTCACATAAAATCTGACTTGCCGTAAGACCTTGAATACAAAACCCAACCCTTTCAAGCTAAGCAGATGGGTTGTTCTTTGAGTAAACGTTGCTACAGCCACAGAAAAGTTAATATCCCATTATTTTGGTTAAAATATTTGTCAGACTGTAGTCAAAGTCTCTCCATTTGAACTTTTCTCAAGCAATTAGTTTGACAACAACAGCAGAAGAGGGAAGGGCTTGATAAAACCAAGCATGTTTTATGCCCTGATCTGACTGAACTCAAGTTGTATTCAATTCCTCAGGATGCTGCAAGTTGTAGCTTTCAACATTTTAATGAATATAAAGACAATTTTAGAAAACATACATGAATAATATTTAATACGAATTAAACTCAACTAGTCTACTATAAGAGATAAGAGTCAACAATTTTCAGAGATAATGTTTTCAAATTTTTCTTGTATATTGGGAAAGTATCTCTACTACCAGAGAAATACCACAACAGATAACCCCCCTTTATCAAAGGATCAGAGCTCAACTGTAGCCTTCAAGATAAAATAACGTGAAATGGAATACACTAAAGGTATATTTTATCTACTGTCACACAACAAACCAATTTCTATCAGAATATAATATCTGTTTTTAAAGTTTAAATAAAAATTAGCAGTGTACCTAAAGTGTATATAAGCCAGTAACTATCACTAGCTTTGGAATAGAAGAATTATGCTGATTTATTTCTTTTAATGTATGCATTCCAGTGATTTTGTTATATATCAAGACGGCTCTGGATCTTGGACAACCTATTAAAAATATGTATTCATTGTAAACAGGAACTGAGGCTGCTGATTTTCTCTTTAAACAATTAAAAGCCACAGTGAAATGTAACCAACAGGCTGAAATTTAGTCTACTTGCTCACCTGCTTGCCACGCAATCATGTAAATGCTACATCAAAATACCCAAAATACAATTACATACCCCTTCTAGACACTGTAACTCTACCACCAATTGTTAAACTACATTAAAGCAGAAGGTACTTTGTTTACAGTCATTTAGCCTGGGCCCCCTTACCATTTAAGCCGCAAACAACACCTCTTTCAGCTGAAGGTTGTCAAGAGTAGCAAGCTCAAAAATACCAGATGTAATTAAAAGCTATCTTCAAATACACTTCACAGCACTGCACCATGAAAGCTTTCTGACTGATCCACATCGCAAAATCTAGGTCTGTCTTTGATCATGAATCATTATTTTCTAACTAGTCAAATCAGCATTTCTTCAGTGCTCTTAGGCGTTCTGGTTTGAGTATATATTGGTGAGTTCTCTCTCACGAACTTGAAAACCCAAACTGTCCTCCAGGTAATTTTGGCTCCTGCCGGAATATTTGCTTTATTATAGCAAGGGTACTGACTTCAGTTATTGAGTGGATAAACAAGAAAAAAATTAACAGCCACATCAATGAAAGGATTTAGCATAGGTTGTTACAATCAGTTTTTTTTACAATCAGGTTTTATCTAAAGGACAAAGGACATGGTATGTACAGCAGAATTGCTCTATTTCACTCTTCATTCCATAAATAGTACTGTTTTCATTCATAAAATACTCAAAACAAGTAACTGAAATGAATGTCACAAGGCGCACAACTTAATAACATTAACAACATTGAAAGCTTGGAAAATTATCTGAAATTTATTTGAAATAAGAGGTTGAAAAATAATGTAGCAACCATTATTATCACAGACTGTTTCACAACTACATATGTTCACTCGTGAGGGCAGCAGAAAGACTATGAAAATAAAGTTCTTGCTACCATCACAGAAAGGAGTACCTGTAGTTTAGTTTGCGTTTTAATATGGTACATGCAGAGTAAGTGCAGTATTTAACAATAAATGCCAATATAAATAATTTGTCCACTTCTAATTTGTGACCTATCAAACTCCTCTATATATCACTGTGATCTCTGGAATGTCAAAAAGGCAACATGACCAGACCTCTGTTGTTTTGTGTTTCATGAAACACTACAACATGAAGAAGCAGAGCTGAGTTTCAGTTCATGGATTTTTTAGTTATTTTTTTTAAGCACAGTTCACTTCACTGACTGTTGGGAATTTTATTTAACAGATTGCCAATATGCTCGGTTCCTACAGGCTATGTCTTTTCTCTCTCCTGCCCTCTTCCCGTTGCACATTATCATTCTGTCTTTTAGTCTGAACTAGGCATCTGCTACAAAAAGTTTTATGGTGCCCTGTAGAAAGGGCGTATAGAAATCCTAATGGGGAAAGAAAACAACTCAGGACCATGGTGAAAAGATTTTGAGCTTTATGTTCTTAAACAATCATGAAGAAATAACACAAGCCCACATCAACTCATATCAAGTCACTATCAGCTCCCACTATCTTGTTATGGCACATGCTGCTTCATACAGGAGGAAAAAAAAGAAAAAAGGTGAGAAAAGGAAGGAAAGTCTGTTAAAATTACTACTGAAAATAATAAGTTTCATATGGGCCAGATTTTGTCTAGCCTTCTTTTATAGCACATTACAACTTCTTGCTCTCCCATTCTAACAGGAGACATTCAACACACAAATCCAATGTCCAAAGAAACTGGAGATGAAAATTAAGACATTTTATGTGGCCCATGCACCAGTGCAAGGGTCTAAATGACTGCAATATTTGACTTTATGATTATTAAAGCTGTTTACATAGCTTATAGACTATGGCCAATTAGTTTATTTATTTGAAATGTTATAAGTGATTATCATTGGAAAATCATTTGATGATAGTTATTACCATCAGCAATGATTATTTAAAATCTGAGTAGCTATTTTTCATGTAGAGGAACAATCTAAATGAAATTGAGTAGCTTGAGCAATCTTGAGTAAAATCAGAGATGGAGTTAACGTATTTTTACAGCCCCGTATTTTAAAATTATGCACTTGCAAAAATCAAAGTAAGTGCATTATTAGCTCTCAGGGTTAATTCAATCATCATGTATAGATCTACCAATTCTTCAGTATACGTAGTTAATTACTACATCTCCATTAAATAGGGTAAATATTTTAACTCTCTGATGACTGTATTTGTAAAATCAGGTACTGCAATGTACACAGATATAATCAATGATGGTCATTTACACTGACATACCATTTAACTCTCAGACCAAAGCAACAGATTTTTGCATTTTTAAATAAAAATTTATAGTTTTTTTCCCTATGCTGATATTTCATGGCAGCTATAACTTACAGTACTGTATTTTAATACAAAATGCATATAATCATTTATTTTGTACTTCTACATATTATACTGTCATAATTCTTTGTAGTAATTTGTTGTGATTACTGGATCTTGAAAATTATGTTCTATAGCCCAGTAAAGGCAAATAATTGAAATTAAGATTTAGGTTTCTAACAGAGCTCAGAAAAAAAATTAAACTAATTATAAATGTCACCTAGAAGCAAAAATATGTGCAGCCAGCATAATGAACAGAAATTTATTTTTTAAGATTTATTTTATCTGGCCTTTTACTACCGTATAGCAAAGTTTCATTAAAACCAAGTAACATACTTAGCAGCAAGTTTATAGTTGTCCAGATCTTTCCTCAAACGCATGTTCTCAGCCTGAAGTTGCTGGTTCTGAGTATACACAGTTGGCACCAGTCCGACATCTTTGGCTGTGAAGGCACCTCTCTCTATTAGCTCATACCTAGTAGAAAAGGGAAAGGGATTTTGGATTTTATTCCATTTTTCCTATTTCTCAGTTCACTGATGTTTCTTCTCTTACGCTAGCATTTATATAAAATAGAATCAGATATTTACCAACTGAAGGCATTTACCTCTTTTATAATCATTAACAGTTAGCAATATTACTACTCCTGTGTTCTATTTTTCCACTTTCATTCTAAAAATGCATTCTTACTGTAATTCTAATGACATGCCCTCTATGACACTACTTCAACTATATTATATATATACTACTTCAATAGTTCCATTCCTTCCTTTCTTCCAAATAATTTAAGACCAAAAAATTTTTGTTTAAATACTGATTTAACATTTTAAGCTTTTGTATATATACACACAATGCTTTTTCTCTCATATGCTCAAATACACGCAAGATATTTTCTTTTCTGAAGACTCAAATAAGATGACAAAGTTGTGAAAAACCAGGATGAATGATTCTAAAGGCTATCATCAACATGGAACTCTAAGCTCACATCAGAAAATCTCTTCATTCCTGTTCTTCATTGCTTCCTGTGTGCTAACGTCACCTTCTTATATTTATCTATTTTACCAGCCCCCGAGGAAACAAGAGTCTATGATGTAGAAGCCTGAAGGCTGCTTTTGTTAAATAAGTGTACAGACTAACTTGCATTTTGAGCAGCAGAAGTGAATCTGGGGCAGCATGTAATTCTTTGTAGAAGCCAGGAGCAACTGAAAGTATTTAAGTATCCTCTATCAAAAAAAAAAAAAAGAATAGCGTTACTAGAAAAGATTCAGAAAAACATGACTGTCACTACACAAAGTAAATGATTCTGCAAAACTACACTTGTTCAAGGAATGATTATAAGCTATCAGGATTTGTCAGAGTATTTCAAAACACATCAAGATTCAAGCCTACATATATGATAAAATACTTGTGCTCACACTGCAGAGGTGATTCCAGAATCCAGTACAAAATATGCATCTGTTTGCTTTTATCCTGAAAGAAGGAAGGGCAGGACCTTCAGCTACTAGAAGCTTTTACAGATCCATTGAAGATAAAGACGTGCACTATGTAGCTCTATCACTTCAGCATAGGTTCAGCAGAGCTATAAATAGCTTACATCAGACATCTACTAGGCCCCCAGTTTTTTCCCCTGCTGGTCTTGACTGCAGCTGGAAGATGTTTTAAGTAGGAACTCACTAGAAGGAATAATATAAATATTATTTACCTTTTCAGAGGAAAAGCATATTGAATCTGTGCGTATTTTTTCAGTTAGCAAGTAGGAAAACAACAACAGTAATTAGTGATAAAAATATCCTGAACACTGTATCCTGCACATGGATACAAATAGCAGGCTTGAAATCTGAGCATGGTAAGCAGCATTCCTAGATCGCTAAAACATGCTGTGGAAACAAGAAGTTTTGTAGAGTAAGGGATTCTTATCTCACAAGTGACTCTTACATAGTACCTTCTAAAAATTAAGAGGAACGTTACGAACTCCTATACCTAGATGAACTGCTATGGTCAGCTGCTTTCCTGATTTCTATGGGTAGTCTTAGAACGCTCATCCCTATAAATTAAGCTATCATTTACATTTGCCACCAAAAGATTATAAGATTTTGAAAGATTAAACTGGATGTGTCTAAAGCAAAATTCATTCCATCATCACTTAGTTTTCTTCAGCAAATTGTAGTAGCAACAGACTTTTAATGCCAAGAAAGAAGCTTAGTCATTTTCCAAAAATATTGACTGATGTGCAGATACAATTCCCATCAAAAACATTGAAGATAAGGGCACTTCTCATTGCAAGTGATCACAAATCTATGAACTTCTTTATTTGCCAGGAAATTTTCTCCCCTGAATGCCCTAAGTGCAATTCATGAAAGCCATCAGCTTTCTGCATGAAGACACATCAGACATGGATAACTGATGAAATTAGTCTCCAGCAGAGCTAAAAACTCTGAAAGACAATTTTAATGAAAGACAATTAATATCAATAAACTCACTCTTGTCTAAGAGTGCTACTAAAAATGAAGGCTTTTGTGCATGTAGAAGAGGAACCGAAAGCTACACAAGATTGCGTTGTGAGATCTCATTTCATCAAACTAGTCCTGTAAAACTCCTGGAGCTCCTGCATACCTCGCTGACTGCCACATAGCTATTGTTCTCACTGCTTTCCATTAAAGAAGGGAACTGTGATGCAAAATTAAATTAGTTAGTTCCACGCACAAGGGAACATTATTCTAAGATTTCAGAATAAGCGAGTTATAATTCTTGAACTACCATTTAAAGTTAACCAAGAATTTGGAAGCTTCAGGAACAGATGGCCATCTATGATTTTATGATCAAAGCCCAGGACGCTGACTTACAATAATACATTATTACTATATGCTTTACATTGAACTAAAGTTTCTAGGAGTTCTAAAGGAACCAAGTTGCAGAGGCCCTGCAATTAAACTGACATGTAGCTCAGGATAATCCTTTACCAAGGGACAAATCACCTGGAGATGCATTCACAGACTACAATTTCAAGTTTTAGCTCTTACAAGAACTTCTTGCTGAAAATTATAATTCTAACTGATAACCTTTTAGACAGTTTGAACAGAAGACTAAGAAAAAAAATGAGTGCAGACAATAAAGGACCCTTTATGCCCCAGTGTATTCCTCCCATCTATTATTTTGGCATGTAAGTAGAAACTGTATATTACCATGTTATGCTTGCTCCATAGACAAGTGACTTGTGCAGAACTAGATTAAGACAAAAAGGATCCAAATTTCAGTCTCCTGTGGCATCCTTACATACTTCCCATTAAATAAATATAAATATATGCTTCCGTGATGAAGTGAGAAGTTAAACGAATAGATAACTAGAATATATAACTAGGCCATACGCACAATATTAGGAAAGTTTGTTTGCTCCTGATCTGAAATATGCATTGTGCATTCATTTGTTGCAGCTGCAAGCACTCCGTAAATCCATGTCGACATTCATAGACAGACGTGTCTCAATCATAATAAGCACAAGCTGAGAACAAGAACCAATTCTATTGAATCATCTCAAGAAAGAAAAAACTAGGTACACCTGATTTTTATTCTTATTTGTCTATATATATAGTCAGCTCCCAGCATCAAGAACAAGTATATATGTTCACCTGGCTTTCTGCAAGTGAACTTGAGGCTACTTCACTTGTGTCCTGAGCTAGTTCTAATCCAAAACCTCCATCTTTTAGTCCCAAACCCCCATCTATTAGTGTGATCCTGCCCTAGAACTAACAAGCCTCGTTGCTCTCAGGATTCAGGAACTCACAGCATAGCACGCATTACTGTGACTTCATGATTTCCAGGCTAAAGAGCACCCAGAGCAGATGAAACTGAGGTCTGCCTGAAATAAGTAGACTGTTTCCACTGCCTTCAGGGAGCTGTGACATGGGGGATCACAACCTACATCCACTGTCTTCATTCTGAAAAAAGGATATATGTTTTTTTTTTAAATAAATCTACCTTTATACTCAGAAAACACAACAGCTTCCCTGCATACGCTCTATTATGCATGATCCAGACAATCTTTGCAAAGCATACAGAACAACCAGAGAATTTGTTACCTTGCACAGTCCTGTAAGTTTATTCATAATTTTAACCATATTAAAAAGAAATGAATTTTCAAATCATGTTTCTGTAATTAGCCTGCAGGTTTCATTTTCCTCACAAACTGAAACATTGCCAGGTCTCCAGGACCACTTGGAGATTACCAGCCCAATGAGTTTACTAAAATACAGAGCGAGAGCTCCATGTGCATGTGTGAAGAGCAAATGATTCATCTGCTCATCAGCCTGGCAAGATGCTGCCAGCAGCAGTGAGCTCTCTGGGATTAAGAGGTACTGACTGTCGGATACATCAATTTACAGTTGATCAGCCCTTGCACTTCATACTCCAGAGCTGTCTATCCAATATCTTTCATAAGCAACAAAAGCACTATAAAGTCTTGTATATCAAAGGAACAGAAAATTTCATGGTAAATTAGATATTCTAAAAATAATTTAAGTCTGATTTTAAATTCCTTCAAGTATAACTGGAAGGAAAAACGTGCAAAAAACTACATATGTGAAAATATCACTAGAATTATTACAAAATTATTCATTCCAAAGAAAAATGGCTTTGGCTTAAAATACAACATAACCATGACATTTTATACAGCTGGACAGAATAACAATGTTTTCTCAAACTCTGAAATAAACAGATAATTTGCTCCAATTTAACTGACCTTTAGATCTTAGACAGACAATTATTTCAAAGCAGCCCTTTTGATAAATTTTCTCTACGTTAATTAATTTCTCATTTTAAATTCCATTAGTACTTGATCACCACAGCATGAGAGCGAGAGAGTCGTCCCAATACATAATGAGGAACCTGAGTACACTAATCTGCTCTCACTTTCATTAATATTGCAAATTATCTATCTCAAACCAACATGAAACATTTTGAAATAAGGCATTAAATGCAGACAGTCTCAATATAGTAAGATTAGATCCTGACACGCTGAGCTTTTTTGTAATGTTACTGAAATCTAAAAAAATACTACTTACAAAGGAAAAATATATATATATGTACAGCTAAGGATTTACAAGATAGAACCTGCTAAAACCTGCTCTTGCTTTATTAAAAAGCAATTTGAGTTTTGCCATTGATATAAATTCAAACAGCACGTACTTCAAAGAAGGCTGAAATTTCATTAAAAGGCCAATATTTATATCCATCTAGTATTAATTATCTCCCCCCCTCCCCCCCCAAAAAAAAAACCACTGAACTTCTTGAAACTTAATGCTATTCCTAATAGTCCTTTTGTTGAAAAAACACAGAACTGCAGTGCTCCTTCTCTAAGGAATCATTTAAGTCACACTGTTACGCTATCAAAAAGCAGATTATTAATTCTAGAGGCAGTGCCTCATTGGCGATTTCTACACTGAGACAACTAGAGTCTCATCAACAACAGCAGTTACTCCCCACTAGAGACTGTTTCTAACAAAATTTAATAGCCTATGAGCATCACCACTTCTTTTAGGAAAAGTGATGTTTCTAACTTTTCAGATTCACTAATTTTCAAACTGCACAACTTCAAAGCACCTTGTTAACAAACCTCTGAATGCCTCGTTTCAAGACTGACCACAAGATAACTCCAACTGAAAGATGTTTTCACTTCTCAGAATCTTTCCAATGTAATTTGCAGATTAAAACCAAGCTTGTAACTGAAAATATTTCAAGACAACTTCACAACAAGCGTCATCTTTACTACAAAACAATTCAGCTGTCCTCTCAAGCTTTGTAGCACTTCTAGCTAATCAATAGTAAAAATTATATAACCTGAGGGATTCCATATATGAAGCAGGCTATTTAGATGAAGCTGAACTTTTAAACTTCTGCAACAATTTTACATTGAATCCCTGCTCTGCTGAGGAAAGGAAGATAGCAACAGCTAAAGAGTTTACTCCTCCAATTACTACAGGAATTAAATTTTAAAAATACCATATTATTTTGACTCATATACCCAAACTACCAAGTATCAAAAATTGTGCTTATTCTACTTCAAAGTACAAGGTCTCTATGATGAAGGTCTGAAAACACACCTGAAGTGAAAACACTATATCACACTACAAAGCATTCAAGCTTCTAAGCAAGCACACGGGTTCCAGAAAGCAGGAAAATAACGAGAACACCTAATTTCTCAGTACTACTGAAACAAAACGTTGGTTATTTTGCACTGGACCCATTTCATCCAGTGATGACTTCTGCATTGCAGCTGGTTTCCAGTCTTCTTTGGTACTCAATGGAGAGCAGAACGTACTTGAAAAAATACACTTAAATTCACTTCAGCTTAAAGGAGATGGCTAAAACAACTTAGATGGGTTGCAGCCTAAAAGCGAGTATTTCTCTTCACTAGACATAAAAGAGGCCTGAGGTGACCACTTCAGGCTTGTAAACATCTGGAGTTAGGCAAACTGCATACAGTCCTTCAAATGTACCTGTTTAGGAACTCCCTGGATTCAACGTTTTGGAGAACCTGTCCTTAAAACACTATTTTTCATCCTCAGTCTCAACATGTTCATTCATTCAGTAAAATGTCACATATGAATAAATTCTGCAATACTTGAAATATTTGAATCCTGAGCATCTACTTCCTAATTCTCAAAGTCAGAGGGTCATTTAAATGTTTTACCATTCAGTCTGGAAGCAGTCGAGGGTTCTAGACATCCCCAGTCTGACCAGAAAATTGCAGAAGAAGTCATCCATCGCTTCAGGTATTTCAGACACTGATTTCTCTGAGGTCAGAACTGATTGCAAAGCCTGAAATTAAAATTTGATATTTGTTATTAAGCCTACAACAGAAATGCAGTTATCATACTCTATTTCTGAGGCCATCTAAAGTCATAGATCTATTAGAGTACAGCTGAATGTTTCCCTTGTCTTTGTTGATTAGATCTGCAATCTCTGATCCGATACCTTCTAATATCAAGGTTTGTGGAAGGTTAGAGAAGTCAAAAACCACCTGATTTTTGTACTCTGAACCTGGCATAATCTGATATGGACCTGAAACTATTTCATCTGATGGATGCTCTTCTGTCACTGAGCAGAGAGAAAATGTTGGTTCTTGTATTCCTGCACCCTTCAGCAACCTTCAAAACTCACAATGAAAAAATCAGTACTTCATTTCCTGAAAAATGCCAAAGTCCAAGGTGACAGAAAAATAGCATTTTTTTTTTTTTTAATGACAGTGCATACTATAGACAGACCAAGAGCTGCATCTCCATCAGTAGGTCTCTTACTAAGGAAGAAGCCCCACAAAGACCAATTTTCCCCTTTCTTCTCAACATCCACATGCAGACACTGAATGAAGCTGTCAGATAACACTGCTACAAGTGTTAGCAGAACGCAGATGGTGCACCAAGGCTTCATATGCATCTCCTCCAGTGCCAACAAGATAGACAGCTATTAAGATAAGATCAACTCATGGGTCAAGGACAGTTGCTAAAAGCTCAATCAAAACAGAACACTTTACTACAGAGAAAAAAAACACCTTCCATACCTCTGTTACGATGCCAACTTCTTGCCTCCACCCAACCACATGCAGCCCACTCACAGTATCACAGTATCACAGATTTCTAGGTTGGAAGAGACCTCAAGATCATCGAGTCCAACCTCCGACCTAACACTAAGTACTCCACTAAACCATATCGCTAAGCTCTACATCTAAACGTCTTTTAAAGACCTCCAGGGATGGTGACTCCACCACCTCCCCGGGCAGCCCGTTCCAATGCTTAATAACCCTTTCGGTAAAGAAGTACTTCCTAACATCCAACCTAAAACTCCCCTGGCGCAACTTTCGCCCATTCCCCCTCGTCCTGTCACCAGGCACGTGGGAGAACAGACCAACCCCCACCTCTCTACAGCCTCCTTTAAGGTAACTGTAGAGAGCGATAAGGTCGCCCCTGAGCCTCCTCTTCTCCAGGCTGAACAAGCCCAGCTCCCTCAGCCGCTCCTCGTAAGACTTGTTCTCCAGACCCCTCACCAGCTTGGTCGCCCTTCTCTGGACTCGCTCGAGCACGTCCATGTCCTTCCTGTAGCGAGGGGCCCAAAACTGAACACAGTACTCAAGGTGCGGCCTCACCAGAGCCGAGTACAGGGGCACAATCACTTCCCTACACCTGCTGGCCACACTGCTTCTTATACAGGCCAGGATGCTCTTGGCCTTCTTGGCCACCTGGGCACACTGCTGGCTCATATTCAGCCGACTATCAACCAATACTCCCAGGTCCTTCTCCGCCAGGCAGCTTTCCAGCCACTCATCTCCCAGCCTGTAGCTCTGCTTGGGGTTGTTGCGCCCCAGGTGCAGGACCCGGCACTTGGCCTTGTTGAACTTCATGCAGTTGACCTCAGCCCATCGCTCCAGCCTATCCAGATCCTCCTGCAGAGCCTTCCTGCCCTCGAGCAGATCGACACACGCACTTAGCTTGGTGTCATCTGCAAACTTACTGAGGGTGCACTGGACGCCCTCATCCAGATCATCGATAAAGATATTAAAGAGGACCGGCCCCAGTACCGAGCCCTGGGGGACACCACTAGTGACCGGCCTCCAACCAGATTTGACTCCATTCACCACAACTCTCTGGGCCTGGCTATCCAGCCAGTTTCTCACCCAGCGAAGCGTACGCCAGTCCAAGCCCCGAGCAGCCAGTTTCTTGAGGAGAATGTTGTGGGGAACGGTGTCAAAAGCCTTACTGAGGTCAAGGTAAACCACATCCACAGCCTTTCCCTCATCCACCAAGCGCGTCACTTGGTCATAGAAGGAGATCAGGTTTGTCAAGCAGGACCTGCCTTTCATAAACCCATGCTGACTGGGCCTGATCGCCTGCTTGCCCTGCAAGTGCCGCGTGATGACCCTCAAGATAATCTGCTCCATGAGCCTTCCTGGCACTGAGGTCAAACTGACAGGCCTATAGTTCCCCGGGTCTGCCCTGCGGCCCTTCTTATAGATGGGCGTCACATTGGCTAGCCGCCAGTCAACTGGGACCTCCCCCGATAGCCAGGACTGCCGATAAATGATGGTAAGTGGCTCGGCCAGCTCCTCCGCCAGTTCTTTCAGTACCCTCGGGTGCATCCCATCCGGCCCCATCGACTTGCGCACATCCAAGCTCCGTAGCAGGTCGCCAACCATTTCCTCATGGATAGCGAAGGCCACATCCTGCTCCCCGTCCCCTTCCACCAGCTCAAGGCACTGGGTATCCAGAGAACAACCGGTATTGCTGCTAAAGACTGAGGCAAAGGCGGCATTAAGCACCTCAGCCTTTTCCTCATCCTTAGTAACTAGGTTTCCCCTCGCATCCAGTAAAGGATGGAGATTCTCCTTAGTCCTCCGTTTCGCGTTGATATATTTGTAAAAGGATTTTTTGTTGTCTTTAACGGCAGTAGCCAGATTGAGCTCCAGATGAGCTTTGGCCTTTCTAATTTTCTCCCTGCACAGCCTCGCTACATCCTTGTAGTCCTCCTCAGTGGCCCGCCCTTTTTTCCAAAGATTATAAACCCTCTTTTTTCTGCTAAGCACAAGCCGCAACTCTGTTGAGCCAGGCCGGTCTTCTTCCATGCCGGCTCGTCTTTGGGCACAGCTTGATGTTAAGTTCTTCTAGAGAGGCTCAGAGATGCAAGAAGGGGTGGAAAAAGTACAATGTGACCCAGTCTGAGACTTCCTTTCCCAAAGCCATTTAAAGATAACCAACTGAGAGAGACTGCCACAACTTGGGAGCTGAAGAGGTGGCCGTAATTCATTCAGACTTCAAATGGATTACAGCTACTTGACATGCCAAAATGCAAAGCTCTCAGAACTTGGGAACTCCATAGCGAGAAAAACACCACAATGGACTTACTTAACAGCGCGGTCTACTAAGACAAGCTACAGCACTGCGCATGCCTGTCCTACTGGTGAGAGGACAGACCAAAACCTGGGCTTGGCGACTATCAAATCACTTAAATGCACCACTGGAAGAAACTAAGTTTCTATGATTTGTGCTACATATTATGAAAAAATACCACTATAGAGAAGAAATGAGAAGCAGATAGAGCTTGGACACACGCCTACCTTTTCTTGTCTTCAGTACTAACTGAAAACAAAATTCCACTGAGATATTCATCAAGAAATGCTAGAGGCTGTGACTGCAAAATATCTCCTCAACCCAAAATATCTCCTCAATATAAAATAATCTGTTGGCTGGGGAATTTTAGTAACTCCAGCCATTTACAGCTTATTCATATCCTTCATGGGAGTTCTATCAATGCAACTGCATAAGTTCCTCGGAGATTAAGGCATTTCTCTTGATACACTAAAAACAAGCAGTATTCCCTATACTGGAAGATCTCATCATTATTTTTTATGATACAGAAGACACGTTTAATCCAAGCAACCTATCTAACAAAGAAATGTACATACAAGATCAAGACATGTAGCACTGGAGTAGGAATGCTGCAGTATGCCAAGTGCAGTGCAGTATTTGGCCTATTTTCATCACTGGACATACAGCACAGACAGGTCTATTTTCTAATTGTGATAACAGAAGGACCAAAGAGTACGTCTGCAGACATGCAGCTGCATTCTCCTCCTTGCTTTTCTTTCTTTATTCTAAGTGAGGCCAATGTCTAATATTGCTGCTCGTAGTTACCCAAACACATCTATAAAGCCAGTCTTTGGAAGAAATGACACAGCTTGATTCCCTTAATAAATGGAAATATGATAGGAATCCATTTCATCTGTGCAGAAGAGAATTTATTGGCTAGATACTACCACTGAGAAGCATTTCAGGAACTGAGCAAGGAACCGCACAGGGAGAAATAAAGGCAGTCTACCACGCACAGTCTTGGAACAGGGCCTCAGGAAACCAGAGGGAAATTCCTTGTTCTTTTGCAGACTTCACAAGTGTTATTAAGCTAACTGCTTGAACTTGATCTTAACCTCAGATGACTATCCATAGAATGGCAAACAGTAACTTTTTGTATATATCGACCTCTCTAGAAAGAAGGAAAAAGCAATCTCTTGATATATGTGGTGTGAACGGACACCCTGTAGTAGCTACACAGGCAAAACCCATAATGTTCTGACTAAATGGTCAGAATTCTTTAAAGTATTTCTTTATATCAGCTAAATATTTCTTTTTGAATTACAATCTTCAAAAGATTTTGATAGTAATATAAGGATTGCACATTTGATCAATAATCACCCAGTTTAATACTAGGGACTTCCACAACATTTGCAAGAATTTTTGTCCAGTGAAGCAAGACTAACACCAAATACCCTAATAATTTCCCTGGAAAACAAAATGACATGTTCTTGCAAAAAACACAGATTAAAAAAAAAAACAGGAATGAAAAAAGGATTCAAAGTTTATTTAACAAGATCAAATAAAATACAATCAAACCTAAATAACATGACTAAGGTTAAAGAAGGTAACGTGACTTCAGGTTCTATTTGGTATACTAAGAAAACAAAGGTCCTGGAAAGGAAGCGTAATAGCTGTCTCTACTGAAGGAAGTAATTTAGTCTGCTTTCTTTTAACTGCCTGGTTTTCCAGAAGTTCTGTAACCTTTTCCCAGGGTCCCTATCAGCTGAGATTTTCTTTAATATGTAGAATATACAGTTGCTTGTGTTTAAATGTAAATTATATTACTTTATAATGACTAAAAGAAAGGACAACGGGAAAAAAAATCATGAGCTGCAACTGAAAAGGAAAAATGGAACAGGAAGAGGAGGCAAAATCCCTGCTATGCAGAGCATGTCTTGCCCAGCACAGCTCTGCTTTGCATTAGCTGCTGTTTCACCTCCAGACTAGGGGGGAAATGGTATTTAGAGGTTAGAGCTCCACCAGCCTCATTTCTCTGTTGGGATCCAAATATGAAAACACGCACTGTAAATGATAATCTGCAGGTGAGGTAGCCTCAGTAGCTCCACTGCACCCAGGCACAGATCCAGAAGGGAAAAAAAATGCCTCAATATTCCCTGTAGAAACATAGCTTTAATTCAGACAGACTTTTTTGGGGGAAAAAATGGTGAAAAGCATTATCTTATGTTGGCTCATTTTCATTTAGTAATTACTGCTAATTACCTTGGAAGGAAGTTTGAAAATAAAACATTTTTCTTAATTTTTCCTGGTTGTACTTGACCTTTTTTTTTTTTTTAAATAGAGTGTAAAAGAAACTATAGTTACTATAAATATCCACAGTTTCCAAACTGAGTATCTGCGTTAGGCAAATTGCTAAAATATTTCTAGATGCTCACTTGATCTGTGCTTTCTCTATAAAATTTCTTAACAAAACATTTGCATACAGTATTGAAATACAATCTTTAATAAAGAATTAGGTATAAAAGATACTATGAACAGCAAATATACACAAAATCACTTAAAACTGTTTACTGCAGTGCAGCTTTTCTCAGATATGGTTATTACCTAATTTAACCTATTTAGGCAAGCTCAGAAGCTGATAATTGGGGGCAAAAAAATGTACCAGTTATTTATCATGTGAAGACAACCTTCCACTGTGCTTCTTAGCTCAGAGTTGGAATACTGATTCAATATTAATTCACAGGAAACAGCGCTTCTACTTGGGTCAGCAAAAGCATTTGCTGCAGCACTTGGTTTTTCCAGTGAATTAGCATCAAACAATCTAGTCATTGAGCCTCACAAAACATACAGCATATCCTTATGAAAGCTGTCAAGAAACTAGCAAGTGTGTTAAAAGTTTTTTTTATTATTATTAATGTCTGGCTAAAGGTTGAAAGCATGATTCAAATTCTGAAATTATGGAAAAAACACCTCCAAATAAAGAGCCAAGAAGCAAGATGGCAGACATCTATCAGCATATGCACAAAACCAAAGAGAATTTGAGTTTAACCACATCTTCTGATCTACAAAAAGCTCATGGTATCTAATCCATTTCATCAAGCTGAGAAAACTGTTTCATACCATTCTTCAAGTTCGACCATTAACAGAGGTACAAGATTAGTTATTTATTCCACTGCTGAAACATCAATAGATTAAAAATATTTCTCCTTGTTTCTCCTCCATGTCAGGGATTACACACACATTAAATTTATTCACAAAGAAACAAACCCTAAAATATTGATTTTAAAAATTTTAAAATACACCCGTATATTTGAAATATGAGGTCATCTATGGGACATAAAATGAACAGAAGTTAAAGGAAAATGAGATACAGGAAACCTAAGTTGCCTTTTCTGCTGTGACGCATTTACTCCTAGAAACTTCTAACATGACAATCTTTTCAACAAGTATTTCATAATTCAAATAAATTACAATGTGCAAATTTCAACTCAGTAATACTAAGTAGTTTATAGACAGTCTTACTAATAGTTACAAAATTCTTACTAAAATATGGGCATCTTCAGTCTGCTCTTGAATAGTCTGCAGAGCCTTTGACAGATCCTCATCATCTTCCTGAAGACTAAACTCATCATCTGCTGGAACCTAAATGAAGTGATTTAAAGTAAGAGTATCAATATTTTATAAATCTTTCTTTCAGAGTGTAAGTACTTTCATTCCTAATCTCATTCACATTAAAAATATTGCGCCCCATTTAAATATATTTTAAGTTGTTTAAATATTAACTATAAATAAGCTGGAATGGAAATAGCTGCATCTTTTTTAAAAGTATTGATGTTGAAATGAAAGGCATAAGTAAACTGACACTACATCTCCTCTTGAAAAGTAAAGATTACTCATCATCACACTTCACAAAAGGAGATTTATGCCACTCCTCCGTCACATTAATGAAGTAAAACAAAAGAATGAAACATGAATACCACAGATATCACATACGATAATCAATTTAGTCAATTACCTCTTCGTACTGATAATCATCTTTAGAGTAGTCTGTTATTGTAATTTCTGCAGGTTTTGTTAAGCCTGAAACAGCTGGTACACAGGATCTGTTCGAACTTCAAAAACTGTAAAAGAACCATCTGTTATGACCACCCTCAGCCTTGTTCTTTACACTGCCAAACTCTCAAGGCTTCCACCAGCCTTTAGATGGCCAGGCACAACTCCAACAAAAACTACATCGGTGCACAGAGTCAAACTTGTCCCAGCAGGTTTAACCACCATTAAGACTAGCTCAATCAAACCACCAAAAGCAGAACTCAAGTATTATTCTGAATTAAACACCGGCTAAATTCTACTCTCACTTATCCAATCACTGGTTTTCACAAGGGTCTTACAGCACTGACACTTCCACAGACTTGATGCTTCTAAGTACAAGTAACTCGGTGCTCTCAGAGAAAGGCAGTTTTGATCAAATGCAGATGAGTTCCAAAACGAGCATCTGAAATAAAACACTGAATACTAGCTTATTTACTGAAGCTGGCGCTTGTGCCTCAAATAATAATCACAACACATCTACAATATAAATGTAAGTGAACTTGGAAATTATAAAAATCCATTGCAAATTACAGTTCTTCCAAAAGCTTTAGTCAAACTTTCCATTAAAATAACAAATGGTGTAAAACAAAACTAAAATAAACATCTCATCCACTAGCGTTACAGCCCGTGAAAGTATAACTAAAATGTTTTTAGTAAGATGCGCTGTTGACTGTTTCCCTAGGAAATCAGTTAGCCTATAAATGACCCATGTAAATAAACTAGAAATTAACTTCTGAAGAAAAGAAAAGCTGGCAATTCAGTACTTCACACACATCAATTTTAAACCATAGGTTCTTTACATAACAGGAAATGAAATGAAGAGGCAAAAAAATGCGTGATTTTCCAGTTTAACATCGCTTCCCAAGTCTGAATTCTTCTAAAGAACAGCATCATGACATTCAAGGTATCAGTTGAATTGTAAGCACCTAGAAGGCTGGCAGGTGGAGGTCACATCTCAAAAAGGATACCCATCTTTGATTTTCAGGAGATGTAATTCTTGAGATAATAGCCAAAGAGATGCCATTTTCTCTTGTGAACAACAACAAAAAATAGGGGAGTCACTGCGTGAATAAAGGCCTCCTTTTCAGCAATCAAGACAAAGCACATCTGCGTACCTCCAACTGCACAATTACACTACATGCTTACTAAAAAAATTGTCTGCATAAATAGGAAATGGGCATGAATGTTTCTTAAGAATTTCCTATCTAGGCTTAAGTACATAAAAGTTAATGCCTGTAATAGATATGCCCCCAAATTACCGCATCACAGGCCACAGATGTGGAACGCATGACTTGAATTCAAGTCACAGCTTCTCTGGATCTCAAATGTCTCTCTGTAAAAGTTTTGTTTTCTAACCTGACTGATTCTCAAGTGTTTAATTCTAAAACCAAAGCTATGCAGAAACTCAACTTCAAAAAAAAAGTCTCCTATGTTTTCTTTTCTTTCACAAGGAGAAGAAAATAAATGTAATCGTCTGGGGGCTTCTGTTAACAGGCCTAAAACTGTTTTCTATTGCACCAGAAGAAATCTAGATTAAGAACTCCACCTTTAACAGGAAGGGCAAAGAAAGCGTGCAGTTCAACGAACACACCTTTTCTCAGCATAGTACTCTAGGACCACATGTGGGTCCATCAAGATGAGCAAAAAGAAGTGAGATGAAAATCGCTCGCATTTAGACATGACATTTAGGAGCTGACCCAAGAAACTCAAGATAACAGTCAAGGATTTTGGCGTCAGGCTGGTCTGTTGCTGGTCTACTTGCTGTCGTATTGACAGGAACATCGGGGACCTCACACCAGCGTCTGACCACATCCCAGTGAAACAACTCCACATTCCTGGACTTTATTCCTTCAACGCAGAGGGAGAAAGTTCATCTGAACTGCTAATTACATATGAAAAAGGGAATAAAGGCATGAGTGCAAAGCAGTTTTCCTTTGTTGTTCTAAAAAGCAAGAGAACAGCAGCAGCCTGGAGTTTGAGATAAAGACACAGTAACACTGACTAGTTAGGGTAATATTCTGAAACGTCCCTATTTTAATAAGGCATGCAATCATTAACCAGCTGACAACACCTTTTAAAGAACAGTCATCTTTCCATAGTGTGAATACCTGGGTACATCATTTTTGTATGAAGTCAGGCATTATTTCCATATATATGGAAATACATACGGAGTAATTTTACGTACAAACTAAATAATCTGCTTGCTCCTCTGGAATCCCTAAGCCTCTTCGTTACTTCACAGTACAGTATTTATCAACTGAAGGTTTGCTTAAATAAGGTACATTTAAATAGAACACCATACCCAGCAATTTTTCCACACCGTGTTTTCTTATTTGATCAGAGACTATTTTTCTAAAGCTATGTTTTGTATGGGCTAGAAACGATTCTTCCCCCTCACGTCCATCTTGATCATCTCTTTTTATCCACGTTTACCAAACCTTCCAATACAGATAGAAACACTGAATCTATCGGCAGCACACCCCTGACAAGTAAAACACTTGCAAATTTCATTTTCTTCCTGAATTTTCTATCAACCTGGCTATCCTCGTGATCTGTTATAGACTTAAGCTAACATGTCATTACAAATGCTGTGCACATAAGACTAAAATCTTAAGTTAAAAATCCCATTTTCAAAAACCATATCCAAGTGCACAATAAAGCAGAAACAATAAGTTTTAAAACTTGTGTTTTCCTACCAAATGCTGTGTTTTGTTAAACACTCATACGATGCACGGCTTTTTCTCAGCATACCACACAGCCTGAAAACAGGCGTGCATTTTCAGGAAGTTAGAAACTGAGGCACAAGCTCACAAAGGCCAATCTTCCAGTTAATTTATTGCCTTTTTTTTTTTTTTTAATTGGCTTTCATCTTAATTCCAGTAAGGCAAGAAAACTAAGTTACTGGTAGTACCTGGCTAACTTTTAAGCAGTGCTCATTTAGCCTCTAAACCAAATCTGGCAAAATCTTCTTCATTTGGCAGCTCACACCTAAGACAACCACAACAGACCCATGCTGACCTAGCAACAAAACTAAAATTTGGGTGACCTGACTAAAATTTACATTTAAAAGCTACCAACACCTAACGTGCCACAACTTGATCCTGAGAAGAACTCAAAGTGTTGCTTTTTTCTTTAAGAGCCTCAGAAAATAGAATTATTTCTGGTTTACTGTGTTGTAAGCTTTTGACTTGATCATACAGCATTAAAAAACCCCCTGTGGATACCTGGGCGGGTACCATGGGGCAGCCATTTCCAGCACCTCCTACAGCAGCATGGTGGGGCTAGGAGTCCTCCTTACAAGCTCTTCGAGGATATTTTGTGTTTACTCATCAACAAACCCAGGAGAGGATTTAATTTCAGAACTTTAACTCGTTTTTAGCCTGTCCTAACGCGGGGAGATAGAGTTCCAGTAAAGAAACCCTGTCAGGGATTTTTAACACCACCACTGAAAACAAACATCTTGGTAAAGCGAGACAGACCCTCCTGTCCCTGTAAGCAAACAAACACCCCTTTACATTAACCCTTTACATCCTCCAGAGGCAACACCCTATAAAACGTGGTGGTTTTGCTAGTTTTGCTTTGTTATTTTTATTTTTTTTTCCACGACACTCGGTGAAAGATCTCGGCACGCCGCGAGCCGGTCCCCGCGCCCTGCCCGAGCCGCCCCCAGCCCCACTACCGCAGCAGGGGCGCTGAGGGGACCGCGGGGACCCCGGGGCATCCTCACCCCCACCGGGGGCCATGAGGGGAGCCCTCCCAAAAGGAGGGGGAAGGAAGAAGGATACTCTGCAGGCAGAAGGACGCCTCAGAGCTCGCCGACTCCTCCATGGCCGCTGACCGTTGCCAGGGCGGCGAGCGCTTCCCTTCTCGCGAGAGGCGCCGCAAGCCGGGGCGGAGAGGCGGTTTCAGTCATTTTGGGGTAACTTAGTGGTCCTGAGGCTTTCTGGCACCCTGTGCCCACCGAGGATTTTAGGGCGAGGCCAGGCTTCCCGCGCACCCCTCTGCGACGGGCTGCTGAGGAGACCCGCGCAAGGGCGGGAAACCTCGTGATGGGCCTGTCTAGGAAATGCTCTTTTTCCTTAATTGGGAGAAAAACCTGCTTCAGTCTCCCAAAAGAAGGACTAATTTCTTCCTCGTGGGAAACATTTGTCACTGCCGTAGGTGTTTGGAGGGTCACAGTGCACCTGAGCTCAGCTCTGTGGGACCGGTTGCTTAAATAAAGTCTTTGCAGTGTGCTCCCGTTTAACTGAGAGCGCACACAGGAGCTTTCCCTGGCAAAAGCTTGGAAAAGAAGCATACCCTACCCTGCATATATTTAACAAGATTACCTGTTAGGGTTTTCAGTTGTTTGAGGTGAGGTTGTAGGAGTTGGAGAAGTATTCTGTTGCCTTCTCTAATTTTAAAATTGGTTTGTCTGTCCCACTCCTAAATTCCCCTTAAGCTGCTGTGAATTACACACAACAGGAATCCAGTGCTTGAATTCATGCACAGTAACTGAAAATAAAAGTGCCAATAGTTGGTCTGAAAGGAAAAGTACTGGTATTACTTGCAAGCTCTAAACAGTTAAAAATGAAACACAGCCTGAAGATCAGAGAAGATGGAAATGAATAAAATTGAATTTTGTTGTTCAATCTAATCTTTAGCCAGAAAATATATATACATGATCCTGGAAGATGGCATATAACCTGTGAAACTATTAATTTGGCATTCTTTTTCCAGAGATGATCACACAGGATTGCCTTTCTTCTCCCATTGTAGACAGACATCCATGAGAAGTGATGAGTTACTTAAACACTGTCATACTCTCCCAACTGTAATAAAAGAGCCATGTTTTGGCACAATATTGTCACAGCACCAACTAAGGCAATGTGGCCTGTTGTATCCCTTCATAAATTCTTGTTGGCTGCTTCTCTAATGGGGAGTTTGGGTTTGGTACCTACCAGGGTTTGAACTCATCTGGGCTCAAGAGATGGAGATTCAAGTGGTGGGTTTTACACTACAGGGGAAGCTGCTGCGACCAAAACTACATTTTTCATGGATCCGAACCAAAACAGTAGTCCTAAACTGTAGCAAACTATCTCAAAGAAAAGCAAAGAATAAGTAGAAGTGGCCTCATAAAGAGCAACACCTTTGAGTTGATATTTCCAAAACTGTGGAATTAAAAAAAGTAATAATCATTCAAAAGGATTTGAATGAAGGCCTCATAGTTAGGGAAGATGCCGACTGCAGCACACATCACAAATTGTGGCTGTACTTGTGTCATACAGGGAAGCACAGCTGATTAATAACATAAGCTAATACCACTCTGCTCTCAGCAGCAGGTGTGCTCTTAGCCTGACAGAGCTGAATAAAGTGCCAGGCAGTTTCCTTCTTTACTCCTTAGTTTCATCACCCTCTGCAGTCCTAACTTCTCCCTACAAATTTTTCACTAGACTTGTCTATCTCACTAAAATATGTAAATTTATAGTATTCCCAATTCAAATCAACTGGTAAAAACTTAAAAGGGGCTCAGGGTAGTACTTCAAGAAAAGATTAAGGCTGGAAAACAATTAATAGTGAAGGCCAAAAGGATCTCAGTCCTCTTGGTTTATTAAAGGAACAATTAAGCAGCTTGATCAAAGTACAGTTGGAAGAGATTTGCTAAGAAAGGCTAAGCTAAGATATAAACGTAACCAACCATCAAGAATTGAATCAACATAAATTACAACTAGAAGAGCAAGTTTTTGATAGGGAGAATAAATAACCACTTGACTGCTTTCCAAGTATAACGGAAACTTGCAGGAGGCTTTTAGTAATGACAGAGTTCTTCATAGAAGTTGTGCTCTGCATTCAGACACCTGATTCACCCAGCTTTATAGCCCTGTAACCATCTGAGTTATAAATGATTATCTTCTCCCAAATAGTACTAACCAATGTCGTTACTGTGTCCCATAACTTCTCATGAGAAAGACATGGAAGCAGCATCTGCTGTCGCTTGAGCATTTCATTAGACAGACTGCTTACTTTCCTCACGCAGCCAAGACTACGCACCGTAGCTGTATCAGCCAGACAAGTTACATTATTTGAAGAGATTGATCATGGGTAACCTGGAAAGCTCCAGAAATATTACATTTGCTCCCAAGCCCAAAGGGCTAGATATTCTTCCACTGCCTGAAGGAGCGCGAGACACTGCTCTCACTCAGAGCAAGATATCCCCTCCTACGGAATCCGACAAGCAAGCTGACTACGGTTCTGACAAGCTGAGTTACAAAACAACAACATCTGTCCAAGCTACTTCCACTGACTTTCAGGCCCTTGCAGGAAAACATCCAAAAGTTCAGTTTGCATGCTTCATCACAACAGACAAGTCATCAAAGAATTACCTGACCCACTGACTTCCACACGCAGATTGCTCTACAGTACAGCTTTTGGGGAGAGAGGACAACAGAGTGCAATCAATTCACCTTTCTGAACGAGCACAGCACGGCCTGGAACATTATACGGATGTGACAGTGACAGCAAAGAGGCCATGAGGCAGCATGGGACCACAGCTGGAAGCTGGGATGAGTTGGTAAACACCTTGTTCCAACTTCTGCTGTGCCGTCTGGCTTCCAGTTAGGCAAATGACATTAGATGTATTTTCTCTGTATTGCCATCTGGCAGCTGCTTGTACAACAACAACACTGAGAATTTGGCTAGCAATTATCTTAAGAATCACATCAAGGATACTTAACAATGATTCTGAAACAAAAATGGCTTATAAGAAGGGAATTTCCTTTAGCCAATGACATTACACCCACATGGAGTATTGCAGGTAGGGGACGGAATAGAAAGGTACACATCCTTATTTTCTGCATGTATTTATTTTACAGAGGTCCCCTGAAAGTGTCTAAGAAGTTAACCATAGAAGTTTCAAAAGGGTGTGAATATTGCATGCAATAAAAGTTTCTCAGAAAGCATCATTGCTTTTGTCATGCTGTGAAAGTTCAATTTTCCAAAAAAACAAGGAGCAGGGCTTTTTTTCCTTGAAGTGATGTATGTATGTATATGATGTATGTTCAGTTTAATAGAGAAAAATTAGAGTATCTGATTAGTACAAAAAAGTCTCAAAAATAATACTTAAATACTTAGATTGAATTTGTTGAAGTACAGTGCACCTGGAAAATGCAGTGCAGTCTAGTAGCTGTAGCCTCAGGTCTTCATATTTCTGAATGTCAAATCAGCAAAGCTAAGGGGGCCATTGTGACCTTAAATGCAACAGAAAGGGGTGATTTAAAAACTGGAGACGAATTTGCAATAAATGATTCTATAACAACACAAATTTCCTATTGTACTTCCTGCTGTGCATTACTGCCTCTTTCCTACCCCCTTTGCTGGTGACTCATATCCTCATAATTTACAGCAGATAAAAACGAATCCAGAAGGAAAAGAGGTGGGTTTAGGTTATTTTGTTTGTTGGTTTTTGAATGTCAGGAAGAGCAGAACTAAGATGCAAGAGATTTAGCAGTCAGAGTTAAGCTGAAGTTCTTAAATGTAGTACTATTTTGTCTCTACAGAAGAATATTCAATGTTTAAGCTTCTACTACATTTACAGATATCTCTAGAGATTAGGTCTAGGATCCTCATAGGAGAGAAGGGTTTGAGTTGAAGTCAAAAATGAGAACTCACGTTTCCAAATGCATCAGCAGTTCTGCCAGTATTCTTCTAAGCATTTCATTAAAATCATAATTAACATTGGCTGGAATACTAGTCATACTATTCAATCATCTGATCCAAAAGCTATTTTTCTTTGAATTTCTTGAGTTCGGTCTGGTTTCAATTTCACACAGCTTTTTTTATGTGCAAGTGTGCAAGACAATCCTCCGCTCAGAAAACAATATGAGTGCAAACGGAAGTATGAAGATGTTTGACTCCACCCGCACAGAAGTTTGGGAATGAACAGCCAGGCATTCTGTCAACAGTAGAGTGACATAGGTAGCGTGATCACAGCACAGGTTTTACATGACACAGTACTGCAAAGTGCGGGTTTTCTAGTGCAGACAGTGCAAATATAACATATACAGTCTAGCCCGCACACTAATGTATAATAAAAGTTATTCTATCTGTGCTGATGCTGCTGTTTCCAAGGTCTACTGCCTCCACATCTTCTGTGGTTGTTCCCTTTGAAAATTCTCAGGAGCATTGGACAGATGGTACATTTTGGCTCTCCGTGTACTGAATTGGGGATATTTCTGTATCACAGACAAGAATAAACTGTACTAAGAGACACAGGAGTTGACAGTCTCTTTATTTTAGAAATGTAAGTGACCCGTGTTCTCTCTAAACTCTAGTTTTATGAGCACAGAGTTATTTATCCAGCTTATAGGAACTAATGATCATCTGTTCCCCATAATTAGAGGCTTTCCTTATCATATTTTCTTCTGCTCTTTGAAACTACGTTTAGTTGGCATGCTTTTCAAGTTTGGGTAACTTGGACCACAAAGCAGCTAATCTAATCCTACAACAACCTAAAGAAACATTTAACTACACGTGACAGTTGTAAGACTGAAAACCACCATCCTTAACACAAAAGCACAGAAAACAAGCAACGGTGTCCTAGTCTGTACTTAATAATAGAGACATCATCTTGTTAGAAAATGAATAAACTAGAGGACAAGCAACAGAAAAGCTAACAGAAATGATTACTTAGTTTTACCATGCTTCCAAATAATCTACTCCTTGTTACCCAGGTAATACATTTTCCCTTCACAAGTCTCAGTCTCATACTGAGTAGCACATGCCAGAATCACTTTGGCTCGTTTCCTGCTTCCTTTCTTTACATGCTTAATTTGCTTTTTTTTTTCCCCAGTAAGAAAGTATGCACACATTAAGACCCAACACGGCTAAGTTTTCCGTCTGTCAGCTTAAAAATAGACAGCAATGAATATATCTAGCAAAAACATTTTTTTGAAAAAAACTGCAGGGTGCTTCAACAAAATGGTTTCAGATTTTCCCCTGCCCCAATCCTCAGCTGTATCCTAATCAGCTCAGCACAGAAGACTTGACTTCCTTTCACCCCACTGCTTTCCTTACTTGGACTCACGGCTTCCTTTTTGCTTGGATTTTCCCCATTCTGACCAACCTCCTTGGAAGTCTGACCTCTTCCATTTATGTTTTTATGTTTGACAATCTTTGGGTGTTTGTTTCCTCAATGCATTACCTTTTCAGAGGTACACCAAGAAGATACTGTGTATTCCTATTCCAAGAAAACAGCCAGGAAATTATAATTGGTCAGAGAAAGGTCACCAAATTTGATGTAAGACGGGCAATGACTAGCAGGTGCATTATAGCCAAAAGCAACATTTGCTACCAGAGAATTTAGCCAAGCCTTCAGGAGCTGCTTAAAGCCAGTTGTACTGATTGAGGCTGTTTTCAGTTTTTTTCAGCTGTTTTCAGAAAATTTTCATTTCCCCTGTACTGTTTTGTTTGTTCTTAGTGCAGTGCAATTTTCTCACATACAGGATGTGAAGATATAAATAATTAGAAGTCAAATCATCAACCTCTAATCTGTCTTAACTCAGCTGAGAGCAGCAGTGTATGTATGCTTCCGTATATTCATATAATGGTGACTATAGTCACTATGTCTACCTCATTTGCTTCCTATATTAACAGATACTTTTATGGAATTGTTGCTAAAAGTCCTATATCATCCTCTATCCAAAATAGTGTTGTTGTTTGTTTTGTTTTTTTTTTTTAAAGTCTTATGTACAACACATTACAACTTACGATGTAGATGAAGTATTTTGTGGTTTTCATTTTCATATCTTTGATGGAAGACAGTAAAATATTGACACCCTATACTTAAATGTCAAATCTTTGCTTCGTGGTTTTTGTAGTATTTCTTTTAAATACTAAAGCATCACGAAATTGCAACCTGAAAATGCTATGTTTAAGTTCTTGGCTTTTACCTTCGTGTTGTTTTCAGCACAGCCATAGCTTTCGTTATCAAGCCATTTGCTTGCTTTGGTATGAGCAAGTGTTCTAATTCAGCTTATCTTGAACAGCTCGATCTCAGGCACCCTGCATTGCATTTGGAGGTATCCAAACTGGTTTAAAGTGTGCTAGCTCACATACTGGAAGCTTAAGTTAATATAAACTCTGCTTAATATAATTCATGCTTTCTCCTATTATACAAATATATCCCTGTAAGTTAGAGCCAAATCCCCCATGTAGCATGAAGATAGTCCTAGTAGGTTTCAGGCACCTGAAACCAAGAGGAAAATTCTCTAGGCTTTCACTAATGACACCTTCAAACTCACTTTGCAACTTTGTGCCCTGAGAAGAGGAATTGCAGTGCCCAGAAGCAGCTTACTCTATGAGCCCCCACTATACTGTCCACTCCCTGCAGTCTGGGATGAGGTACCCAAGTCCTCAAGGAGGATGTCATTTCAGATAGTACTCTTTAGTGCTGTTTTTTGACCAGATGAGACAGCTCCTTGCTCTGTGTTGATTACTAAACTACCATCCTGAGGCACCTGTCCAAAACACGTATTTACAAGGCTGTTCTGAGGGCTGCTGATTCTTTGCCACTGGTCAGGAATACAGAAAAATGTAGCCTTACTTTTAACAGTAGGCTTTTTTTTTTTTTTTTACACTAGAAGGAAAGATGATATAGCTATTTAAGGACTATAAGATCTCTCTTTAAATTGAGAAAGATTTTGAACAAATACCTCACCATAATGGCACTTCTCTGACTCTTCAAAATATACAGCTGGTTCAGAAGATAAGAATCAGAATGCACTCAACTAAATTTACCTCTAATAAGTTTCCAACAAGAATGTCTATTACTGCATTGCAATAGAAGTTTATTCACAGGCCAGTGTGACCACGTCTACCCACCTTCGCTGTTACAGAAGATCCACAGCTCCCTTTGCTGCAATTTGTAGAGTTGGTCACTCTTGAAAAGAGATGGTCCTCTTCAGAGATGATTGTTCAGGGCAGTATTGCCCTGTCCCAGGAGCAGAGTCATAATTGAAAACCCACATTGCTGTAGTTCCTTATAGTCCATTCCATATGATGGGGGAAAATCTGAAACAAAATATAGAAAACTGGAAGTTGGCTGAATAGACTATATATATCCCTTTTGACACTTCCATCATAGATGTGAAATTTTCACTCTACACTTTATATATATATATTTTTTTAAAGCAGAAGGAAATATTGTGGTTTTCACAAGCTACAAATCATTTTTGAACATATGACAAGTGACCACAGTTGTAAGTTCTACTCTTGGCAAAGAGAAGATTGCTTGCTTTAAGGAACACAACTTTGTGGACAAAAAATGTCTCTACACATGAAGCTGGTTCTCAGTGAGCTGAAGTTGTCACAGGAATACATACCTAGTGCACGGGAAGCAATCCTGGCCCTGCAAGCAAGGTGCCCACCCACGTGCTCCAGGGCACATCTTGGCAGGATGAGGCCTGAACAGAGTCCTTAGGTTGGAGACGAATGGAGAAGGATGGGATTATAAACAAAACCATAGGTTTGGGCCTCTTGCACAGCACAGCTGGTGTGACGATGGGGACTGATCCTGCTGGAAGTGTCTTCCATTGGGATCCAAGTCACCACCAGGCTTTTGCGTCTTCCTCTGTGCCCACAGGATACGGGAGCTCTGCCCTGGGAGGAGTCACTGACCAATTTGCTTCCCTCTGGGTTTTAACATGGGAGAACATAAACCTCTATTTTTGTTCCTTCAGGGCAAGAGGCTGAATAAACCTAGGCAGATGAGAAAGCCTCAAGTCCATTATTGAATTTTTATCTCCTACCTGGCCAACCACATACACAAACAATTAAACTCCTCTTACTGACTAGTTAAGAACCTCCTCATGTCTGCTTCTGGAGAATCATCATCACCTTTTAGTAAAAGCCTAATTTGATAGAGTCACCTCAAAAGATGCACTGTACAGAAACATGATTAAACACCAATTTGACTGTTTAAGTTGCTCATGCAGTGAGAAATCCTAAGCATAAGCAAATTTTGAGTAAACTTTTCAGAGATTATCAGCATTAAAGCTGTGCCATGGAAACCATGCAAATGCTTAATTGAAACACAGCATATGGAAACAGTCACAGTGAGAAAGGTTGAGAAAATCCACATTTATCATCTAGCATTTACTTGCAATCAGTAAAAAAAAAAATCACAGTATATACACATCCTGTTTATTGGTAATATTTTAAATAAACTTGGAAAATTAATTTCCGGACAGGATTACTTGTATTTCTTCCAAGAGTGTTGTTTTTAGTTCCAGAAAGCCATGACATTGCTTTCCATCATGGTGTATTACAGGAAAAAGTGATTTGTTGGCCATCTTGCCCATGGGTAACAGGCAACAAGCAGCTGCACTCAGACAAAATACAGGAACCAAAATGCACGATGCATGTACATATGTAAAGATATTTTTGCACAAGTCCCAAACACAGGTGTGGTGGAATGGGAAAGCAGAATACATGCCATACCACTCGAAATGATGCACGATGTTAGTCTTAGTTACCATGAGGCAAACTGGAGTGCACAAGGAAAAGCACAGCTGCCCAGGGAAGTGTTTCAGTATCCCCTAACATCACATCTGACTGTCCTAAACTTGCTGACCAGCTGCTCTGAACTTGGGAGCAACTCAGACACACACAGGCATGCACTGTGGTTGCAAAAACCTAATGCAGCTACTCCCCATACCCTGCATGCAAGCATTATGTTTCATTCCCATGAATTGCAGGGTCCCATCACACCTCATAAGCCCTCTCACATCCCATATCCACGCCAGATCTTCAAATCATCCCTGGGCAGCAGTAGGCTGCAGATTAGCCATCATCTGCTAATTCAGCCCAAGGATATCCTCTGTAAACAGCCGCTTTCTTGTTCATCTGCAGGAAAGGAGATCTTCATTGTAAAAAAAAATAAATTAAAAAAAATAGAGCTGTTCTGCCAACAAGTTTTTGCAATGACATCTCCTGGTTTGCTCTGGGGAATAGAAGAGGATGCCAGCTAATAGTGCTGCGGTTCCTCAGGGAGCCAAAGCACTGAGGGAAAAGGGAATTGGTCACAGTTGCTCAGGGATGCACTTGGTGGACAGGACAGCCAAGCTGTAGGAACTGGGCACTACCAGGAACCCCTCTTTCCCTTTTCACCAGCCCTTTTTTCCTGCCAAGTCTCCCATTTGGAGGGGGAGCATGTGCATCCAGTACAATGCAAAGTATGTCTGTGTCACACTGTCCTGGTGGGCTTCACGTGGTGTCAGACCCTTGTGTCCCATCTGCTGGGTCACTTCTAAGACAACAGCTTTTTCAGAGCACCTCACCAAGTCTTCACCCCACCCCCCTTGGCCCACGTCTGGTGATTCTGCAGTGAGCTGGCAGTTACTCAGACTGGCATGTGGTCAGGTCATGTGTCAGAGACATTTATCTCATTTACAAGCCAAAGATTCCCCAGTGAGTAATTCTCAAAGAAATAATCACCTTCCTGGTCCATTTTTCCAACCCAAGACTGCGTCTAACAAGCACCTACTGAACCTAATGAGATATGTTGACTACAGACATAAACTATTTAATAATCTTAGTGCATGCAGACATCACCCAGGCATTTTACTTATTGCTCAAGGCAAAGAGCAACACATTGGCCCAACCCTCAGCAAAGTCAGATGAGGTTTTCCCATCAACTTAAGATGGATCTGGACTGGATCTAGCAAAATGAACCCATCATATCCATTGTTCACGGGCTCTCACCACGAGCTAGATCACTGGCTTTTTGGAAGCTACACGTTATTTTCTTTTCAACAGCCCCTGGGCACGTAGATTTTCACAAAGTTTATAAAAACGGTAACAAATGGCAATTGTGATTTTGCTGAGCAGATCTGAGGCTGAAGAAGGTAAAAGGTGTCAGCAATGTTTTCATCTCTCCAGTTTTTTAAATGAGATTTGCCATACTTCATAAACACATGGCTAAGTCTGTTTTCTCCTAATTTGTGTGTGAATCTCTGTGTTATAAGTATATTAAGATAGCACAGAGAACTTATTTCTTACATCTGTATAATATCCCAAGGGTTACCTTGCTTTGTGTAAAAGAAACAGCTGAAAATTTGGCAGTTAAATTATACAGGAGAAAGTAGTGTGTGACTCTGAATGATGAGAAACTAACAAGCCACAACCTTTTCCCTCCCCTCTGTTCATACTGAGAACACTCAGTTAAGTCAGCGCTAGCCCAAATCTTCTTAGACCTGGAGGGGGATTGTTACGAGCAAAAGCTTGCCCATTTTTTCCAATTTTATCAGCTAGTCCAAATCAAAAATATTATCCTTCCCCACAAACTGTACTTAACTAAGCAGTTTTTAAAGCAGGAAGAACAGAGGAATAACCTCTATTTCACACACCAAGTTGCCTAACATACATGACAAGTATTATGACTATTAAGACACACAAAGGCACTTTGCCTCTTTCATTATCACTTTGAATACAATGTCTTAATTAGCATTTGATTAACCCTACCACTAGGTGTTAATATTAATGGGTGGCAACAATTCTAATTATCAAGAACGCATCAGAGACATTGGTCCCATGTCTGGGTATGACAGCGGGGCCAGCACACACAGGGCAAAAGCTTAGTTCTGGGAAACCCAGTCAGACTGGTGCTAAAAACTGGAAACCAGCACTGGGTCCAGAATGTTTGAAGCCTGAATTCAAGCCTGAATGTTTGTTCTTGCGCAAGCGTGTCAATCTAGAACTCAGCTTCACAGCTTAGTTGACATTGGAGTTAAGTATGACAATATTGCAGTACGAGTGTGAATGGTTTTATAGAGCCCCAAGTTGTTAGGATACAGCTTTGCTCACCACAGTTAACCATGCCATCTCAGTTAATCATGTACCCACCACGCCGTAAGTCTGTTAATTTAACAAAAAAGATTTACTACAGTATTTTTGTATAGCAGCCTTCCTTCTAGGCACATGGTTGCACTTCTTTCCCTGTGCTGCATCACCATTAGGGTTCCCCTGGTCACAGCTAATTAAGACCAGAAGAGCTATGCTGTGGAGATATAAAACAATGCTGGAAGCAGCTCACAGCCACCTCCTGCCTATGCCCCCACCACCAGGTGGTAGGAAGAACCTCCTGGAAAAGCAGGACCCTACACCACAGCCTCCCTAAAGCCAGCTGGGAGGAAGGGCTAAGCAAAACCTGGGCCAGACTCTTCCAGACAGAGTTTGTACCCTGCTGTGATGAAGAGCAGCCCATGTCCAGCAGATCAGGCATGAAAACTTGCTAGGGAGAACAGAGGGACTCCACACCTGGAGGCTTACAGAAGGAACCGTTTGACTTTGTCACCATTAAGCTGCGTGCCATTATCGAGGCTGGAATACCCTATGAAGACTGTTGGCTCTGCCCATAAGTGTTCCCTGCTTTTTCTGTAATTACCTCAGTGAGAATGAGAGACTTTAATGGGGATATTTATAATTTTTGTCTGAACTATCCCCTGTACTCCCTAGTCTTCTCTGCATAAGGATCTTCACTCCTGCACAGGGTATTTGCATTCCAACTGTGTCAGTTCCTCTAACGACATATCAGCTGCTTCTTCATCAGAGGGAGAGTCTGAGATGCATTAAAACAAAGGAAGAGATCCCATGGGCAAGAGTTTTCTTTGGGTTGGATCCCTATAGAAGCTTTTATCCTCCTGGCAGAGCAGAGCAAATTTCCACAGATCGAACAAGATTGAGGGAACACACATCAAAACATTTCTGATTTTCTTCCCTTCTCGTCTCAGGTGCCATGCCAGCTTGTCTCCTGTGGCAGTGATAAACCACGTGCACTGAGGACACATATATGTGTTGCCCACAAATGAAGAGGAAACAGCAAATCTGTAACAAAATGCTTTTCTCCAAAGCATTATGTTACGTCACATAGCATTCTCTTCTTCTTGCAGGATTTTATCCACTACAGGACCAAACACCCCACCAGATACACCACACAATCCAAGTGCTCCTTATTTCCTGTCTAGCCCAGGTCCCTGTCAGGGACATTAGCACACAGCTACACAGAGTGCTGTTTCACTAGTGTCCTAGCAATATAACTGCTGGAATTGTTGGTGATAAAGGATCTTGACATGCTTTTCCCAAGCAGCCTGTAGATACTCATTCTTGTATTGCATTCTCCAAGCACAAGGAGAAAAAGGTTTTTTTTAAGTCTGCCTGTCTCAGCTTTCAGCATACTTCTCCATGTAGTAAGATTTCTTCAAAACACCATCCACTGCATACTGTCCCTTCATTAAACAAAAAGATTTTTTTTAATATCAAAAAGAAATGATAATAAAAAGGACCTTCTAAATTACCAGACACTTGGGTCTCAAGTAGGAAAGCCTTCTCGTAGCTTACACCTTGAATTTACTGTGGCATTTCCCCAGGGATGTCATGCTACCTGGTTTCTATCCCAACCAGCAACTTTACAAATTGACAAACTATAAGAAGGGCTTCTGCTCCAGAGTGAAGAATCAATAGCAGTCTACTTGGATAGCCTCAGAAAGTCCTTAACTTTTAATTGAACACTGGAAAAGAAATTGCAAAATGTGAGAACTCAAAACAGCATGAAGCCCACATAATTATCTTTCTCCTTGCAGTTCCTTATGTAGACTGGAGACTAATTAAACACATATGCAGCCTAGAAAGTGATTTGCAACAATATCTTTTGTCAGTTTGCAAGTGGACTGAACCAGAAGGTGAATATGAACAAGGAATGGGAGCCACTGCCTGGTGTCCCACATCGCTCTCACTAATGCCTTGGATTTTTAGCTTCAACTACCTATAGAAAACACAAAATAGACATCACACCTGCTTTATAAAGCCATAAAGCAGGGTCATCTTAACAAGTAACTCAGATACCAAAATTTGGAAGAACTGTAGATGCATATACAGCGTTTTTTAAGCATTTTTTTGCTGGTTTCACATTATAGTATTCTCCAAAAAGCTACCTATCCTATCATGAGCTATTAGAAAGATAAATGTAAATTAAAGTCAGTGCTTTCTTTTTTTCTGTTGCAGAAAAACAAATTCAAGTCTTGATTCACAAAACCCATTCTTTATTCTTTAATCACATTAATGAGAATGCTTAGAACATCCCTTAGAAATCACACACAAGCAGCACTGCCACTACACTAACTACAATAAAACCAACACTAGCGCTTCATTAACCAGCAAGTTTTCCCCAACTATTAAGATAATTTGGGGAGAACATAAAAATACAGAACCTCAATGCAAGAGGATAAATAAAAACATCTCCCAAAATGCAACCACCTACCTCCTCTACCCACCACCCCTCTCCAGGAGGAAACCTAGCCTGCTCACTGCGGCCTTAAGTCCTGTCTCTTCCCGCAGCAAACTGGAAGCACCTGCCTGGGCTGGCTCTCAGCTGGCAGGAGCAGTAGAGATCCCGGCAACCCTGCCCTAGCAGGAGGCAATCTCCTTGCCTTTCATTTATGCACATCAGCGGCAACCAGAAGCAGGTACCAAGCATCAGGAGGACACCCTGATGTTAGTACATGGTGTTAGAGGCCAGAGTAATTACCACAGAAACGAAGGATGCTATGATTAGTCCAAACATCATGTGCAGTTATTGGAAAATTCACAGTTTTCTGCGGTTTTCATCCCCCACGCACCACCTGAGGACTCAGGTCGCTCAAAGGGTTGTGGTTTCTGTGAATACAGAGTCAAAAAGAAGTGTCACCTGCTGCGGGGCTCTGCAGCTCTGGCAGGACAGCTCAGTGCCAGGCCCACGTGCAGAGGGACACCTTCCTGAAAATGTGCTTGCCACCAGAGGGGCTGTGGTAGACGTTGGGAGGAGAGAAATCTTCCCAGATGAATGATCCTTTCTCACCTTTACCAGCGAGTGTGCTCCATCAACACTTCAAAGCCTCCTGTGCAGCTGAGCGGATCCTTTCTGGTTCTGCTTCACTGCCCTGGCTCCTCTCCTCCCAGCAGCTATCCCATCTCCCCCTGCACCCCCCAAAAAAACAGGATGAGGGCCAGTTCCTTCTGTCCCCGCTCTGACTCAGCTGGGTGAAGACCAACTGGACATCCAAGGGCTGCCTGAGGCTGCTTCATGCCATAAAACATCCCAGAGCCATCAGAAAGTAATGCTGCTCATGTCAACGGGGCAAATCGTTGGCTCTGGTGGACCGGAAAGCTCCGTACCCCTACACACAGCCACACGGTCCCCTGTACCTATATATAGCTCAGCACCTATAGCCCAGCACCTATAGCCCACGCAGCCCAGGCTGGGAAGCAGAGCTCCCACGAGCACAGCTGGAGCTGCTGCACATCGCCATTGCGCGGCCAATGCTGCCACCCGAATGCAAAGCCCAGAACATAACCGGGCAGGAGGGGATGGCATCCATCCCGCAGCGTGTGCGCCGGGAGCCAGGCTGGGGGCACAGAGCCGGGGGTGTTTTATCTGCTGATTTTTGGGGATGCGGAAACAGGCACAATCATCCTCTTGCAACGCACAGAGGGCTATATCAAAGGCATCCCAAGCGGGGAAAAACAGCATATGATGCTATCGGCACAGCCTGGGGGAGAAGGGATGCCACTCGCCCTCCCAAGGGCCTCAGTGGCCCAACGAGGAGATGATCCCTTCTCCCGTGCTCCTTGCCAAAATCAGGTGGCATGAAAAATTGTTGGGAAAAAGCCTCAAAGGAAGGCCAAGCGGGGCATTAAACTGACGGAAAAAGGCTTCGCCCCGTCGTTTTAATACGCCTTAAGGCATTAGGCAACGTGAATATTTTTAAAGCGCGCAGAAACGTGCCGAAGAGTGAAAATCAATGTTTTTCCCAATCAGCTGAGTATTTCCTCGGTGCGGACAGCCTCCCGCCGGTGCCCCTCTCCTCCGAGGAAGGCTTGCTGCGGGCAGAGGCAGGGAATGGCAATGCTGACATCTGCTGCCTGCGCTGCGAAGCGTTCCTCTTCCACCCAATTAGCGCTAAAACCTCCTTTTTTTTTTTTTTCCGCGAGAGCCCCCAAGTGCAGATTGGAACTGTGTTGTGTTTCCTGTAGCAAGAATAACACCACACCACCACACACACCCCCCCACACACACACAAAAAAACAAACAAACAAACAAAAAAAGCCTTAAAGTTACAAATGATGCTCATAGGGGTGTTTGTGCCTCTGGAAGCATCAAAAAGTTGCAAAAGTTTATTGGGAAATGGGTTATTCCCGATGACGTTTTTTAGTGGAGTATCCCTAATTATGAGCAATTAATTTCTTTATAGACAGGTACTGCAGCCATTCCCACTCACATCTCCTTAGCACCAGCGCTGCATTGCACACAACGAGCAGCTGTTGGTGCAAAACTCAATGGTCATCTAAAACAATCCTGCCACTTCTCATGCGTTTCATCACAAGTCACTTGGAAATGCCAAACTGTGGTCTCGTCTTTTCTCTCTTGTCCCTACCAGTCTCTAGAGCTGCTACACAAGATGCAGCCGTGGTGCAGTGGCACAAAACTGCATCAGATCAACACCTGATGGGCATTTCACCCTAATGCAAGGTGCATTTAGGCAGGGGTGCTGGCCTCAGGTACGGTCCTGGGAGGAAAACAGTGTTAGGGGGTAGTCAGAATTTTTCTAATGAGAGGTTTCCTCAACAAGCAGAAATTCTCAGGCAGACAGGTGATGGTGGTGTTTTCTGCTATGCTGGAGAGTGTGAGCCAAGCCCCTGTTTTGCTCAACAAAGCAAAAATAATCTATTTTTTATGCTTTCTTTAATGTTGCTTAATCCTGAGGAGAAACATTTTTCCTTCTACTTCCACACTGTTGTGCCTGACTGAATTAGAAAGAAAGGGGAAACCATAAAAAGTCTCTTTATGAGATAGAAAAATGGTATCTTGTAGAGTGTTTCTCTACCCTAATACTTGTAATTCACCTCTGTTTGCTCCCTGGGACGTGTTTGCTGGGGGAGACCAGAACTTACAATAAAATGCAATTATAGTGAAATGGAGAGGGGAAAAAAGCCCTGAGCGGGATGCTCTTCCACCCCTTGTGAGAGCACGGAGCCCTGCCTGGATGCCTGAGCACAATGTGGTGCTGGGCTGGTGTCCTCCTGCCCTGTGTCCCGTACCACCATGGGTCTTGGGGTGCCCACATCTGGCCCTGTCGACTTCCCTGGCATTTAGGGAGAAGCAGGGGAGGGTGTTTTTAAGCGATGATATAATCCTGCCCCGTTTTTTTGTGTGTATGAGGTAATGAACATCTTTAGTACTTAAAGGTGCTGTGAGAAGCTGCAGGGCATGTGCGAATGCCAACGTTTTATGGAAGGGGTGGTTTTACTGCCAACAGACTTTAAAAAAAAAATCCCTGCAGTTTATATTAATAAGACTGGATGTTATTGCATGTCAGGAGTTATTGTGATTTATAAAGTACTTCTTACTCAGTGTGTAATGAAAACACTTGGCTCTCAGTCCCAATCGCTAAGGGTAGATGATAGTAGCTTTATCTGCAATAGCCAACTTGACCCAGAACTTTCTATCATTTTTAATGATATTTTAGTGCTGCCTGTTGCTTTCACCTGAGCCTAGGGTTGCTTCAGCTTTCACAGTGAGAATAATAGAATCCTCTTGGAAAAAAAAATGGGGGGGATGCTGCACACTTAAGTAATAATGCACCCATGCACGAAAGTGTGGGTGCTCATTGTGCAGCATTGCAAGGTTGGTCCTTTAATAATAACCCCAGCTGCTGTGCGCAGGCTTCTTGCTCTGGACTACATTCTTCTGCTGATAATTCTGTGTGCTGTAGAGATGCTGAAAATATAATGGGGGGGAGAGGAGTGGAGATGAGTGCAAGTAGGTGGATGGCTTGGTTGAGAGCTGCATAATTGCTCTCAAGTGTGCTTGCTTTAACCCCCTGCTGTGTTTAACACCAAAGGGTATTACTGCAAAACAGCTGTGAGTGAGCAAAGATGCTTTCAGAAGGGGACTGCTCATGACCACACTACTGTTCTTTGCCCCAAACATGTGTGCATACATATTTTTAATATTAAAAAAATAAATAAATAAAGCTGACTTGCACAGAGCTACTTTGCCACTATCTTGCTATGCTGTTTCTTAAATGATGGTTAGGTCAAGTATAGGTATAGCTTGAGAACTGGATATGCCAAGTACAATATAACTTTTTTTTTTTTTTCCAGGTGTAGGGGAAAGCTTCCTACCTAGTAGGCTAAGAAGTCTCATAAGCACCCAGAAATGTGGCTGTCTTTGGCAGCAATGATGGGTGATATCACCCGAGCACCATGGGATCTCTTGTCCCTGACCAGAGCTGGTCCTGTTCAGTCCCACTTTGCATGGAAAAAAGCTCCCATGTGAGCCTGGTCACCAGCAGCAGAGCTAAATTGGGGAAAAAGGTGGAGAAACCTGGGTCAAAGGAGCTGCTACAAGATATATTTTGGTCACACTTGGTAAACCAGTCTTCAGGATTATTTTATAAGATCTAGCTCCAAGTCAGAAATGTTATGTAAAGGAAGGAAGAAGAGGAAATGCTCTCCAATTCTTCAGATGTTAGCTGTCCTCCTTCGAGACACGTAGTGCATCAGGAAAAAGGCAAGGAACAGTCTCTGGAATTGCTGTAGCAGCCACAGGAGCCAAGCACAAGGGACACAACAATTACCTTAGTGGATGGCAAATAACTTGCAGCCAGCCTTCTTCTGAAATGCAGGTGGAGAATGACCACAGATGCTTACAGGAGACTTAATTGTCCTTGCCAGCAAGGCTCATTATCCATATGTAAACATATGTGCTGCTTTTTTAACAGCAAAGTGCATTTTTTTCAAGAGAATATTTTACGTCTGAACTGCTTGAGTGTCAAATTAGATGAGTCTGGGTTGGTTTTAATTACGCCAGTCATTGGTTTGTGCAGAAGGATGAGGGATGTGCTACTTTTGAAGGCAAAAGAGGATTATTATATATAAAACAGATTGCCCCATCATTCCATGGGAGCAATGCTGGAGGTCAGCAGCGAGTCTTAATTCCTGTTTCAGTGGGGTTTTGCTCTGGGCCTCAGCCAGGTTCACCTTTTTAAGAGACTTTGCCTCTTGTTGATTAAAACTATGTAAAATGAGCCCTGGACCTTGGGTCTGTTGCCCCACACCTCCTGCGGTTGTGTGTACTCAAGCAGGCAGGTGGAAAAGACAACCAGGTTAGCCTAATAACTGTTTTTATTCTTGTTCTGCTTTCATGTAAAGCAGTGGAGAACCAGACCCTGGGGAAACAGGTAATTTCCTGCAGGTATTTAACAAGGTGCGTCAGGAAAAAAGGGGCAAGGGCAGCAGCTCCTGGGACAGAATTACCAATGAAGTGATTTTCTGCCCTTGGGCTCCATTTATAACTCCTGTGCTGCTGCTGATGTGCCCCAGGTGCTTCAAGGGCTGTGTGAGCATGGTGTTGGCAGGGGGTGCAGGAAGGGCAGCCTTTGGAGTATGAGTTGAAGAATAACACCTTGGGCATGGGGTGAAGGGGGAGTACTGGGATGAGTGGAGTAGGTTGGGTGAAAGCAGGAGAGGGGATTTACCTGTTTTTACGTGAATGTTAACCAGGAGGCCTGTTCACATCTCTTCAGCTGGGCCAGATTTTTCAGAAGTTAACTGCAACAGTAATCAAATTGCTGGGTAGTCTAGTGGGAGAAGTATAGTTGAACTATGCCAGAGTGTAGCTTCTGCCAAAAGTTGCTCAATGAACAGAGGGCTTTCATAATCTGGTGCTTGCTCCCTCCTTTTTTTTTTTTTTTGTGGGCAGAAGTGAACAAAACGTACTTTGGTGAGAGCTGGACATATGGTTTGTCCCATAAGCAGGCTAGCTGGGCACAATCCACTAGGCTTGCAGAGCCTGGGCAGTCCTACACATGAAAAAAGGTGAAAATAAAGTCAGCAGGGTTATTTTGCATGCACCCTGATGCCTGGTGAGGTGTCCCAGGAGCCCCACCACTGATTAGTTTGTAGGACTAAGAGATGGTGCCCAGAACTACACTGATACCTACCAGTGCAAGCCAAATCCTTGCATGGGTCTCTCCCATGAACAGGGCAGCAAACTTTGCAGGCATATCCTTGGAGTGTTCAAGTTTTACTTTCTCTAATAACTAGCTTATTACACTGAAATGTGTGGGTTTTTGTTGATGAAAGCCAAGTTACAACATTGAAAGCCTGTAAGTCTGCATTTACAGTGAATTTACGAAAAGCCCCGAGTGTCCAGGAATGGAAATGTCGTGCTTGCAGCATGTCTCTTGGCTCACAGCATTTGCAAGTAAAGGTTAATAATGTTTGAAACTCTTAGCTCAGGGTTTGGCCTACCATACTTAAGTGAGGGAGGGAAAACACCTTAAGAACCAATTCAAGATTTCCCTTGTGATAGCAAGGCTGTGACCTGAGGCTTTTCAGCCTCCCAAGTACCATTTCTGAAATCCAGAGCTGCTTTATGCTCTTCATGTCAAAAATAGGGGGGTAGTATGTGATCAGTGGCTGTTATTTCTAAATAAGTGTTGAAGTGAGGAGCCCTGTGTGCCTATACCAAGCTTCATGTTGGTGGGGCTGTTATTGCTGAGCAGTTCGGGCTGCAGCTGCTGCCAGACTCCATGTGCAGAAGGAGAACAAGTGGTTTTGCCCCATCTCCTACCCTGAACAGCAAAGCAGGGTGTGCAGCCAAGACCAAGCATTCAAAGCAGGCAAAGCATAAGTCACCAAGCAGCAAGAGGTTACAAACTAGAAAACAGTCCATTATAATTACCTTTTTTCTTTGTGCCAATGTATCACCTTTTAGGAGTTGGGTTTTCAAGAGCTTTTCCCTCCTGAATGTACTTAGCTTTTACTTTGCAATCTCAGAGTAATAAGGGAGGTAAAAATACATTGAAAATAGGGTTTATCACTACAAAAAGTGGGATAACAGGGAAGCTGGGGGGGTGTCGCAAGACTCAGGCTCAAGTCTCGATCAAGCAATGCTACCATGAGAGCAAAACAAGGGGCACAACAAAGACAGTTATGAGAACATACAACGTACTTATATCTCCTTCATCATTGAGACAGGAAAAGGGTGCAAACACAGAAGAAAATCCCCTCAAGAACCTGGGGCACGAACAAGAAGTGGTATGTGGGTATAGCTAAATATATGGGCACACATCCTGCAGAGGGAGTGATAGCTGTGGCCCCATAGATGGAAAGAGCTCTGGGGCATGAGAGGTAGCACAGGATGGGGGAATGGCAGGGACCAGGGGCAGTCAACTTTGTGCCCGTGTTTTGGTTCCCAAACCTGCAGAATTTGGCTCTTCCTGACGTTCAAAAATTACAAGTCAAATGCCGCACAGGTTAGGTCAGTGGTTTTACAGAAAAGCACCCCCAAGTGCAGGATTTCTTGCTGATCTGGCTTTTGTTTCCTTTCTGGGTTTTAGAGCCTGTTAAGTTTTGCTGCACCAGGGTTTTCCATAACCACAAGAGCTACAATTTGGCCTCTCTGAAAACTGACAAACTCACCTGGGGCAACGTGGAGATCTGGCTGCTGCTGATGGTGGTCATGTTAACAGTTTTCTGTTGTAACCAGCCATGTCGTGAGGCTTTTTAAGGGAGGAGTATTTTGGTTTAAAAGCCCCCTGCATCCCCCTTAGGAGAGCTCTGATGGTGATGTCAGGGCTCTTGTCCATCTGAGGTCCTGAAGCTGCTCGGTGAGTCGTGTTGCATTTGTCCTTTTGGAAATGTGGATGTCTGTTCTCTGGCTGGTCCTGGGTGCAGCTGGTGCCTGAAGAACATGGGGCTCTTGGTGCTGGGGGTGTCTGTTGGATCATCGTCTGCTTTTGGGAGGCAGTTTTGGAGATAGCTGAGGGACAGCAGTGCTGCTCTGGGGGCTGCAGGTAGAGCACAGCCTAAGTGTCACCTCCAACTAGGCTTCCCATCTTGGGCTTTGCCTCCTTCACAACAAGGCCTGCCTCCAACAGTGCGGCCTAAGCCTCATCTTGGGCATCCGGGAATGGTAAGAGACAATCGTATTCTTTCTTTGTGCTGGCTTGGGTTAGCACTTGCCCCTCTGGTTCCTGAAGAGGCCTCCTGCCCAGCTTTCTCATCTCCTTGTGCTGTGGAGCCATGTTTCGGCCCACTTACAGTCTGGGTAGCGAAGCCTTGCTGGTGCTCCCGAAGTCATCAGTCTTCTCCATCCCACCCAGGGCTGATCACCCTTCTGGGGATTTTACTCAGAGCCTCTGAAATTGGTGGGTTCCCACTGTGTGTAGGTCAAAGGGAGCAGCTCCCCATGCCAAAGGTAGGAGCTGGCAGGGTGTCAGCCAACAAACCAGATTTCTGGCCAGACAGAGCTTGTGACTGACACAGGACACCATCGTCACTACCACTGTGGAAAATAACTCAGCTGAGGTGATATGCCCCAGCCCTGTTCTCCCAAATGCTCTTTACACAGAGTCTCTGCCTCAAAGAATTTCAGCGCTGTGGGGTTTTGTCCTTGCAGTACCTACATACATAGGATCTACTACATACCTACAAACCCATGTACATGTGTAGCTGCTGTGGGGAGAGTGGGCAGCCATTTCTTGCATTGCCTGCCCAGGGGAGGAACATCCTGTAACATAACCCTTTTTCTTGCTTCCTTTCGTACTTTCTCTTCACCTCCTGCTAATACTGGGGGGCACGACCAGAGACCTCTGTACCTCCTTGAGGTGTTTTGGCTGGAGTCTTTGAGATTTGATATAGGAAACCTTGATGGCAGTGAATTTATATTTTCCCCTACCTGAACTTTTGCAAAAAAACTTAGTGAGAAAAGAACCTCAGAAGTGTCAGCTTCTGTGCTCGGGGACAGAGATTAAGGTTTTCCTTAGCAACTGCCTGTCACACAAAGAAGGCCTGCGCTACCAAGGCCAACAGCTGGCAAAGCAGCTGCCTTTGGGGCTCCTCTCTGCTGTTTTGGGGATGCTCAGGTGCTGCTGGGGCTGTTTCAGGGCACACAAAGTGCTTTGCCAGGGAGCATGAGAAGGAAGGCTGCACAGCGTGGGTGACTACAATATTTTTTTCCCTTTCCCCCTCCCAGTCAAAGCCTTGGCACAACTTCTGGATCTCCTACGTTGCCATCTGACTGCAGCGCTCGCCTTGTGCAGTGCTTGGCACCCACCGAAGGACTTTAAAGCAGGGTTTTTCATGAGTAACTGTGAAGTGTCTGCTTGGTGAGCTCCTGAATTTGCTCAGAGGGTGGTGATAGCCCCAAAATCTGCTGCAAAATTGAGCCTGGTCTCCTCTCCTGGGGACAGCCTGAAGCTCAAACAGGTGAGACCAGCTGGGGTGGACATGAGGGTGTGTAAGAGTTTTTCCTAAGTGCTGGAAAAGGACTCAGAGAGGGAAGTAAATTAGGATGCTTAATTAACTGACCAAGGTAATAGGTGCAGGGCCAGCTTCAGGCCTGCTGGGAGGTTACTGGAGTCAATGGGAAGAGCCAGGTGAGGGTTGGCAGGTGTTACACCTGTGCTCATCCTGCTGAGTCTCCTCTGGGATGGTCAGTGGTTGTGATGCACTAGTTATGGGATCCTGCAAGCCTGGGAGAGGCTGGTCAGGTTTAACACCCAAATTTCCCCCAAAATGTGGTCCTAGCTCTTAAATAGCAGTAGTAAAGCTGTCTTGCACTGTGTGAGGCGAAGAGAAGTGTAGTGGTCTCATGTGTGTCAGGGCTGAAGCCCGAGGAACAAGTAATCCCGATGCCTCCAGAGCATCGGGACCTGGGGAGCTGCTCCTCCTGGCCAGGCTTCCTGCAGAGGGCAGGGCCTACTCCTGCCCCATACTGTGGGCAGTGGAGGGGATGCTGTTTTTATCCAGGTGCCTTTGGGAGAAATGCTGCCAGGCCTGGGCTCTGCCGACCCCCCCCTGTGGGCAGACCGTAGGTGAAAAACAAGCGGGTTTGTTCCGCGCTGAATGTGCCCACGTCTTGTCACACAAATGTGCAGCGTGCGTGAAAACAAAAAACAAGCTACAGATGGACACGGGCAACCTGTCGCTAAGCACAAGCCTCTAGATTCAAAATAAACAGAAAGCAGCAGCTAGCATCTTCTGAATGGTAGTTACAGGACTTCCATCGTGGATATTGCAATGTCCTTATAGTTGTCTTCAACCTGGGCTTGAGTAGAAGAGCAAGCATTGCCAAGGCTTTCTCAGCCCAGGAGATAAGGGCAGCTTATCTTACCCTTCTCACAGGCATTTTGTCTTCAGCTGAGGTTGGAGGTGGCTGCAAGGAGGGCAAGCACCAAATGACTTTCTCTCCATGGCTCTCAGCACACCCAACCCTACCATGCCCACATCTGCCCAGCCCCAGGCAGAAATCAGTGGCTGAGCACTGGAGATGGACCTTTTGTTGGTCCAAAGGCTGTGGTGGAGTCCCTAAGAAGGGTATTGAGCTCTGAGTAATTAATTGCATTGTCCGTGTCTGTGTGTGCCCAGAGTAATTAAAGGGAGTGAAACACATGTATTTCCAGTCTTACACGCTGTGGTTAAGATAGAAATTAAGATGATAGACAAATTGAATTATTTCTTTGTTAGCACGGTGCAGGGACATCTCTACAGCTCTGTAATTAATTTTAATTGTGTGTACGAGTGACTCCTATCAGGGTTTCGAGTGAGATGCTGCATCTGCATCCCACAAGGAGGAACGTAACTGTTGGTGTACAGTGAAGTAAAAAAGTGAAATTGTGGTGACCTATTTTACTTTAGCGCTTTATTTGAAGATTTCTGAGGTGATAGAAACAGCAAAGCTCCTACTGCACCCAGGGGTGGGATATGGGACCTCCACACCTCGATCCAGAGCCCAATAGGTTGTCCACACTTAGACAAAAAAAGTGGAAAATGGATTTAATGCTCTGACCCCACAGGTTATTTTCTCCACGGCCACAACGTGCAGCAGCCATCCTGGAGGAGTTGTGGGGACCTGGTGGATTCATTCCTTACCTGGTCTCTGTTCCTCTTTGTGCTACAGAGACTCCAAATCTTCCAAGGAGTTTCTCAAGTGCTTTAATATGCATGTGGAGAGCGAGTTGGAGCGTGCAGAGAGGCCTTAGAAGGTCCGTCTTTTGTGCTGGTCTCTTAAGAAAAAAATGTGGGAAAAGACAGAAGCAGCTTGGAAGCTCCACCTGACACTGCAAGACCCATCGCTCCTGGTCCCTGAGGTGTCACCCAGAGATGCTCCAACACATTTGTAGGACAAAAGCATCCATGGGTGAGTGCTGCTGGTGGCGGTGATGCACTTGTGAGTGCCACTGGGCCACCCCTGGGCTAGGGACAGGGCTGGGGACCACTGGAAAGGGAAACAAAGGGCAGAGCAGGGCAGGTCCTGCACTCATCTGCCTTTGCTGTGAAGCAGGTGTAATCCTCCTGTGTGGCACCTAATGGTTTGTCTGGCAGTGTTTTAACGTAAACTATTTTTAAAAGGACAAGGTGTTGAAGCACAAAGCACAGTTATGAAGTATAACCTTTACCGCTACACAGAAAATATTTACCCTGTTTTTGTTTGCTGATGAAAGACCATCTAGTGGTATAAGGAAAAAAAAAAAAAAAAACTACTGTGCTGCGTTTTAATTGCAGCCTGGCTTTTGATCAGATGTGTGTGGGGTGGGGGGGGGAAGAGAGAAATGTGGCTTTGTGTGTTCTGCGTTGCGTTCTTATGCAGCAAGCCCTAAACCACAAAAGCTCCTCGGGGAAGGTTCATTATCACATTAAGCACCAGGTAGGGAGGGGATGCCTGCCTGGCAGCGGCAGGCGAGCTGCTCTGCCTTTCACTTTGTTTGGGTTCGTCCCCTTCCCTTCAGGGTGTGTAAGAAAAAAAAAAATCTCAAGACTCAAGTGCATGGAAAAAAAAAAAAAAAAAGCAAACTCGTGAGGAGGTTGGCAGCAGCTCCACGTGGAGCTTCTTGTGTCCCCCGAGGGCTGATCCCTGCCAGCTTGGGCGAGAGGGTCCCTCACTGGAGCAAGAAAGCTGGGATTTTGAGGGACCGCTGGCACCAGGTAGCTTTGGGGTGGACGGCACGGGATGCTTGCTGATGAATATCCTGGCAATCGTTTTTTTTTAATAACAGCAGAAGTGTAGGCCATGTTCTAAAAGTGATAATCTTTAAAAAAGCATAAACTATTACAGGACCTTTATTCTGCATAGTTCACCTGGTTTTAGAAATAAAAATCCTTGCACGATCCCTGCGTGGATGGTGCTTTTGGTTTCAAAAATCCCGTTCTTCATGCGAGGGAATTCCACGGCTTCAAGACTGACTGCTTCCCCAATTTGTGGCTTTAAAAAAAAAAAAAAAGGCAAGATGCATCACTTGCGCGTTACATTTTATTGATGTTACTGTAAAATACATATTTGCTTGCATTCCTAATTGGGGAAGCACAGATGGCAGTGGCTTCTGTTGGAGCGATATGCTCTTTAAAATATCTGCTAACATTACAACAGCGTATAGTCATTAAAATGACTGTCTGCGCACCCGTACGCGGCAGGAGTTTGGTGCTGGGGAAAACAAATTTCTCTCTATTTTAGGGAGGGAGGCCTGGATTAACCCTTGTGTGTGCCCATGTCTGGCACATGGGGATAGCCCGGCACGGCTCTGAGCGAAAGGAAAGGAAGAGCAAGGTGGCATCGGCTGCAGGTAGCTCCTCTCCTTCCGAAGGCGCCTCTTGTTCCCTCTTCCCATCCAAACCAAGCTGTCACGAGCAACTGCAGAGCAAGTGAGCAGCATTTTGCAGAGCGCCTGCAATGTGTTGTCAGCAAGCAGCCAGAGTGTGCGGGGAGCTTTTGGGAGAGAGCGGTTCTGCCAAGGAAGCCGCTGCAGTCGGATGTCCCGTGCTCTGCAGTACGCTCCTGTCCCAAAAAGTGTGCTGCTGGACCCAAGAGGGTCTCCTGCCTTCTCTGCTCCCCTTGGCCAGAGTGTGATGGTGCTATAGGATGGTGTATGATGGCTATAGGGTCTCACAGAAGGCTTGTTCTTCATCCAGTTGTAGCAGGACCAGGAAAGCCCTGGGTGTAAAATCATCCTATAGTTTCACGCAAAGTGGGATTTATTAGCTGGGTGGGTTTTCCCCCCTCCATCTAGGGGTCAGATGCAGTGGAAGAGTTTGGAGGGCTGGAAAAAACAGGTGTAGTGAGCTTTAGGAGGGGTTTCCCCGATGGCAGAGCTTCTGCTTGCTTTTGGAGGGGGAAAAGCTTCCATCGGGACGTGGGGCTTTACGCAGCCTGCGAGGGGGTTTCAGCCCTGCGCCCCCCAGGGCTGCTCCGTCTTTGAAGTCAATAGGAAAATTATCCCTGGCTTTGATAGGCTTTGGATTGGGCCTTTCAAGTCATGTGAAAGACACCTGCGTTATTAAACCAGCAGCAGCAGAGCGCTCTGTCAGTTACATCGGCTTTTATTTTTTAATGGCAGTGGTAGGTTTAGCCTTGGGCACTATCTGAGGCTCATAAATAACCCATGTCTAGTGTAACACACCTACTGGAGAGCCACAGAAGACAGAGGACTGGGCTGTTTATCTCCCTGCATTTTTCAGTAACGAGCCACTCGTACCTTAGGAGGGGTAGATGTCCTCCAGCGTTCATTAATAAAGCATCCTTAAACAGCCAGCCTTCTCCTTGATCGTGCAGGGCTAATGTGATAAATATCTTCTTTCCGCACTCTCCTGACAACTGAAAGACAGGAATGCAGTCTAGCTTACACCAGCGGTCGTGGGAGAATATGGCAGGTCTCGCAGTGCGGCAGAGCCAGGGCTCCTTCCCCTTTGGGAAGCGGAGGACCTGGGCATGAAACGCTGCGCCCAACAGGGCTCGGTTTTAAGCTGTTTAACCCCTTAAAAGGGAAGGAAAAAAAGAAGAGGTCAGCCATGAAAGGGAATTTAATAAGTGCATCTCATCCATAAATATTTGCTTCTGCTCCCCAATGGCTGATTCCTCTAGTTTCTCTCTTAAAAGAGGAATACCCAGGGGACGCTCGGTATAAAACCGCCCCATTTCCAGAGCTTGTTAACCACCTGGTGCCGGGAGCATCTTGTGCTCTGGAGCAGGGAGAGGGGCTGGAAGGGACCAGGGCCACGGAGCAGCCCCATAACCACGTCCCCATCGCTGTGGGTGCATTCCTGGGCTGGCAGCTGTGGGTTTGCACAACAATTTGAGCAGCCAGGGTGACTTGAACTTCTTAGGAGGTGATGCATTCCTGGTGGTGTCCTTCTCCTACAGCTTATTTTCCTTTCCCCTCTATCCCCATTGCTTTGCTCCTTGTCTTCCCCTGCTTGGTGACCTCCAGGGGTCCCTTCCAACCTCACCCCCCTTTGACTCCCAAAACCAAAGCATCCCTGAAACAGAGTTGGGACATCCAACCCATGCTCTTCTCACAGCCAGCTCTGCACTGGGGCTATAGGTGGCCAAGCGACGGAGCTTTTCAGCAGCAGCCTGAGCCAAAAGGCGTTCAAGTCATTGCTGAAGATTTGGGGTTTTGCTTCGCTAACCGCAAATGCAACTGGAAACAACCCGGTAGGATACAGTTGCAGCGCGAGGTGGCAGGTGTTAAATAGCACACCCGGGGCTTCAGCATCCTCCGGCTCAGCAGCTTTGAGGTGGTTTCTGACTAATAGGCTCCAGCTTCGCTTTTAGCTCTGAGGAGCTGTGGCTGATGCTCGCTGAGCCCCTCACCCCCAGGGCTCGAGCTGCACCAGGTTAAAGCCCAGGAGGTCCCACAAAGCTGTTTCTCAAACAGACCTGTCCAAGGACGGCCTCAAAACACCTTCCCACTCTCTTGCACGTGGGCAGAAAGCCCCAAATCCTGATAATGGCAGCTGTGTGATAATGCCTCTTCCAAGCTGAGCGCTTTTCATCCCAACTATCGAACAGGAATTTGATGCTCAGAGTGTGATGGGTACGTGAGCACAGGGACTGTCAGCAGCAGGGGTGCTCCTGCCTTCCCGTTAAACCTCTCCTGCAAAAGAGGGGATGAACAGGGAGATCCCGGCCTTGCCAGGTCTCATTTTTGCTCAACCAGAGAGCAGAAAGGAAACTGGCTCCGAACAGGGGCAGGTGGGGAGAGGAGAGGCCCCCAGGTGGGTGCCCACCCCCCAGCACATCTGGAGCCCACAGCTGGTGAGTGGGGCCCTGCCTTCAAAGGGGCGCACAGCGGTGGTTTTGGGGGAGAAAAGGGGAAACTGAAGGAAGCAAAAGAAATACGAATTGGTGACAGGTCTCGCCCGTAGGCCTCAGGGACGTCTCCCTTGGCCCTACTGCTTCTCCTTCCCTCTGCAGTGAAATCAGGCTCTTAAAACGCCGTGGGTGGGGAAGAGGCAAGTATTTCGCAGAGGCTGTCAGTACCAAGTTTTAGCGTTGGTGTATTTTTTTTCTTAGAGAACTCAATACTGAAAACAGTTTTTTTATTATCAAAATGTCCCTTCTTGTACACCTGGTAGGAAGGAGGAAGAGAGGTTTTTGTTTTTTTCTTACCTGCAGAACGTAAAGGAATTAAAACGTCTCTGCAGATCCTAAAAACCTTATTACTTCTGCATTCACTCAGAAGCCAAGGATGAGCAGAGTATAATTTTAAAGCCTTTATTCTGCGCCTTTGAAACAAACACTCTCTTCCTTCTGATAAATGATTAAAGTACCGGCAATTTATTTTTAAAAGGAAAAGATCACAGGAATTGCAGAGCTCAGCACCCAGGCTCAGGTATAAATTGGTCCTTGCTGAGGTTATGCTGCTGTACATTAATAGCTGGGTACTTCCCACCGTAGTAACACAGGAAACGAAAAAAGTGCTGCCCTGAAATAATATATGCAGTGACAATGAAATCGTAGCTTTCGTAAAGTTTTCTTGATGTGCTTGATGCAGCCAATTTCCAGCATTGTGACATTTCGTGACACCGGTGTCAGCTACGGCGGGTTTGGTTGTTGGGGATTTTTGTGTGTGTGTGCTTTGGCTTTTAAAAAAGCCATTACAACAAATGTTATGGACAAACTTGAAGGTGTAAGATTTTATTCTTCCTCTGCCACCACAGATAATGAAGTTTTATCAACTCCCTTTTATAATAGTAATCTCAAGCAGTATCCTGTAATAGGATCATAAACATTTAATGAAACTCGATGCTGTAGGACAAAAAAAAAGGCACGGGAGAGGTTTATGGGTGGGCAAGGGGATCGGAGAACAAAAGGAAATCAAAGCAGCTCAGGGGTCGCCAGTCCAGAGGCTCTGCAGGTGATGTAGGTGATGTCCCATACTTTGTTACAAAGGAGATTTGGTGCAGGGAGCGCCTCCGCTTCAGGATGAATCTTCCTGAAATTAAGAAGCGATTGGACTGTGCACTTAGTCACATGGTCTAAACTTTTGGGTAGACCTGTGCGGTGCCAGGAGTTGGACTTGATGATCCTTATGGGTCCCTTCCAACTCGGGATATTCTGTGATTCTGTGATTCCCTTAGGGGGGATTTTCCCTTCCAGGAGCTGCTCATGGGGCATCGGGTGCTTTGCTTTCCCTTCCCACCCATCACAAGTGTCTCCAGATCCTGAGAATGGAAAGGGGCCACATCCATACATCATCCATCCCTCATCCGTACACCATCCATCCCTCACCCACACGTAGCCCTGGCACCCTTGCTTAAAGCCCCCGGCGTTCATGGGTTTGAACTTCTATGTATCCAGAGCATTGAGCCTCATCTTTATGATTATTTTTTTTTTGCTACAGTTTGAACACTTTCTGGCTTGTTCTGCGGGGCCTTTTAATGTACTGTTTCATCGCTTACTTAAAAAGAAGGGGATGTTAATTGCTCTGACACCATGAGAAGCATAAATGCTGCCTAACTGACATTCACCGGTGCATTTCAAAGAGCAGATGTATATTATTATAGCATGGCAGTTACATTAAGCCCGTGCAATAACAATAGGAAAAACTGATAATAAACATCAAAATCATCTGCCTTTCACCACAGAAGAAGAAAGCTGAAGGGTAGTGGAAAGTTTTGGCTTCTGTTGTGCAAGCTACCCCTCTCTTTCTTGCTCTAGAAACCTTTTGAAGGGGGCAGATTTCTGACTGGAGGAGGCAGCAAGCAGCCCCCAGGCCCCTAATTCTGTACTGCAAGAGGCTCTTGTTTTAGCGGGGGCACTCGTGAGGATGGTGAAATGCTCAGGAAGGATGGGGATGTGGGACATCTGATGCCCTGCACGTGCCTGCAGACCACATGCAAGCACATGTAACTGCAGTGTGTGGTTGTCTGCTCTTGCCCTTTCCAAAATGCACACCTAAAAGCATCTGCCATTAGTTCGTGGTAGCCAGCGTGTTGTAAATCTGGAATGCCCCCAGATCTGTGACACTGCCCTTGGTTTCATTCCTTAAACACAAGGGAAAGAAATCAATGAATTTTGAGTGCTGTTAACTCTGAACGAGGAAATGGACCAGAATAAGGCAAATAATGTTATTCCTTAATTATCTTGCATCTGTTTTCCTTCCCCAGAACCTTTGCTGGGGACTTCTTCTTTCTGTCCTCTGCAGCCTGGTGTCTTGCCTGCAGCTATGGACTAAAAGCAAGAACAAAGGTTAGAACTAGACAAAAAATTTCCATCCTTTTTTTTTTTAACAGAAAATTTGAATTTTAATTAAAAAATATGGACAGGGAAATAATTTCCACTCAGCATGATGCTTTTTTTTATTAAGAGAATGGAAGATCCCAAATCCAGAAATATGTTTCCAAAAGTAGAAAAGTTAAGTTTGGGATAGACATTTGGTCAAGTTTAACAGGTACAAACCAAAATGGGGGGGGGGGGGGGGGAGTTTGTCTTTTTGATGGCAAGCAGTCCATCACATTGCATGTTTTTCTCTCTGTTGCAGTAAATTGTAAAGGATGGGTCTTCAGGCACTATAAGCTTGTGTGATTAGTTTTTTATCTTCCACATTTCTCCTATTCTGAACTAATAATATCAGTAAATGTAGAGTAGTTTGTACTAACTTCCACCTTTCCCCTATTTTTTCAGTCTTTGTACGCATGGCATAGGTTGTGGCCCAAAAGGAATAATGTGACATTGAGAGCAACGAACGTGATGGAAATTTAATTTCATCTCCACAGCTGTCATTTTAGCTATATCATAGGTGGGCTTATTTTTTTTCCCTCTGCTTTGTTTTAATGAAAATGGGGAACATCGTTGTGAAAAGGGAAGCTTCAAAAATAACGTGTGATCTGGAAGCGTGAGAGCATAAATTATCGGAGCCAACTTTTGAAATCTACATTTGCAAGTGTTACAATCAGACACGTTTTAGAAAGTAAACTGTAGTAGTTTTAAGATAAATGGCTCCCCAGAGGAAAGCAATAAATAGTACAGCCACACGCTTGCTATGCCTCAGCTGTGTATTTCCATTATTTATGAAAAGGTAGAAAGCAAGCTACAATTCCACAAAGCCCTTTGATCAGTGTATTTTTCAAATACCTTTAAAAATAAAATAATTTAAAAAAAATGAGAAGTCATTGAAAGACTGGAAATTGTCTATGGATTTTAAATATGCATGAAGGGCAAAAAAAAAATGGAATGAGTAGACAACTTCCCTTGAAACCTCTCCTTGATGTCAGTGATAGTGCAAAAATGATTAAACCACTGGAAACCAACTCTTTTTCTGTATCTTATGCTGCCTCTGATATCTATTGCTTCTTGTATATATAGACTGTCATGTCTTTGAGCCTGGTTGTTCTCTGATGGCCACGGGAGCACTCTGAGGGCCATGGGGGACTCAAAATATAAGGCACTGTTAGTACTAATGTGGAAGTAGTAATGGGGGAATTTAGGTTGGAAGGGATGCTTCTGGAGCTCATCTAATCCAGCCTCCTGATCAAGACAGGGCCAGCTGCAAATGGAGTTATTGGTTTAAGTGCGTTGTTGGATTGGGACCCGAACCTAAAAATTGAAAGGAAAATGTCTACATGTTTCACTCAGCTGAAAGGAAAGCTGAAAGACCAGGAAAAAAAATATATATTAGTATTTCTTACTAATAGTTATCAAAGTAAAACACGAGCAGGCGTCTCACAACAGAAACGTAGCTGGTGAAATCATGGAAATACTGGTTGTGACTCTATAAACAAGTTTGTGCTGAAAGTACCATTAAAACTGGCTCTTGGGATTTCCTCCAAGAATTCACATCACTTATAAGAAGTGTCTGGATTGTGCCTCTAGTCTGGATGTCTGGGTTTCTGTCCATGTTTTGAGACATTTTGTTGAAGGTGTGGGACGTCAGAAGGCTGTTAGCTCTTGATGTTTTTCAGGGTTTCCAAGTCTTGAAGTTCCTCTTGTTTCATATCCAACCCTGAGCCAACAAGTAAACATATATAAACATACAGTAAAGTATAGAGAAGGTGATTAGCCTTCACCCAGCAGCATAAACTCCATCATACTGCATCCACCCGTGTGTGTGATCCCAGTGAAATATATTCAGAGGTGACTTTGAAGGCTCTCCATATTTTCCCTCTCTGGCAGATTTCTCAGAAGCCAAACCTTCAGAAGTGTCAGGGTAAATTTGCAAAGGGCTCCCGTTTCAGAAGTGTCCTTGAATCGGTTGTTGCTATGTAGGAAAGATGATGGTTTCTGTTGCTGCTGATATATTGCTCAGTACTAACGTGAGAAGGTGGAAGGATGGGTAGGTAGTAAGATGCTAACCTCACTAGTTACGGCTGAGTGAAGAAGTCTCATCAGAATGTGGTAGAGTGGATGTGATGCACAGTTTTAAAAAGCCGAACATGGCAAGATCAAGGTGGTGCATCAGCATAATATGCTTATTATTGGCTTGGGAATTTGCAGATTTGCAAACAAGTAACCTATTTGTGTGTTCCTGCACAGAGAGCTAAAGAACATAATCCTTCTTTGCAGACCTCGAGTAAGCAAATAGGAAGGTGATGGGGTGGGTCCTTTTTCAGCAATTGCATTGAAAAGTGAAATTTGGAAGTTAAACAACTTGAGGTTCCTCTATATAAACCACCTCTGTGAAGTGCTGACATCTGGGGATCGAAGGGCTCCATGTTCTCCAAGTAATCACCTGGTCCTCTGACCACAGGGCTACGTGTTTTAGTCAGGGAGAAACTGTAATTTAGGCAAGCCAAAACAAAGTGAGCTGTGATAAGGAACGATGCTGTTGGAGGCCCTGGCACATCAGTGCTTGGACGTGGCTGTCCCTCCAACTCCTTCCCCCCTGCTCCCAAAGGCTTCAGCAGACAGAGCATCCCTGCCCGATGACAAGTAACACCGCACAGCCGTGACCCGCTCAAAGCATTTGGACTTGGAAAATCAAGGTGAGGTCTGCTCCCTTAGAGTGTTTATGCAGGCCACGTGGCAATGAGTGACCCTAAAAGCTTTGGTCGGTTCCCTCTGATGTCGCCCTGGCCATGGGAGAGAACAAGTTGAGGCTGAAGTGGATGTAAATAGTGTTGTACAAAATGCAGAACAACACCGTGGCTTCTGTTCTTCTTAGAGAGGCTGCTGCCATGTGTTGACTTCAAATTATTAATTAACCAGCTATCAAACATCACCGAATAATCTTGTAACCTCATCAGCTTTCTTTAAAATAACGCAAAGCAAGGTGATGCTTTGCTCACCTGGAGAAGTTAAAATAAAGAATGTACACTGAAGTCAGAGCACTAGTCTCTGTTGGAAGTCCCCAAATACAATTATTTAAAATACGAGCGTAGCTCGTGTATCCTTGAAAACCCTTGTGAGAAAAGCTAAACGGGTGAGTGTTCTGAAAAGGCGAGCACAGTTTACCCCAGTTTCCTTTTTCCCTTGAGGCTGAGCCAGCTTAGTGGCACAGAAAAAAAAAAAAAGAAAAGTACACGGGCTGAAGCTGCTTAGCGTTAACAAAAATTCCTCCCCGTTTAACAGTTGAAGTTACTGCCTGGGAAGGGTGATAAGAAACAGGACAGTGCTTTGGAGATGCCGTGCATTAAATTTTGAATAATGTACTACCGTGATGTTTAAAATAGCTAAAGTGCAAAGTGATCACGCAGGCATAAAAGGGCACGCTGGTTACATAAAATATAATAATGTACCGTTCAGTGAGGTGACATGTTCCATGTAGACGATAATGTACTATATGAAACCAGTAACATATAACAGAGTGAGGAGAGTTTCCAAGACCAGACAGGAGCAAGGAATAATACCAGAGGGTAGCACATGATGATATATGACATGTGGCGGAAATAAGAGAATTAGATTGAATCTCGGGGAAGATTGAAGTTCTCCACGAGGAGATAAATATAATCTAAAACAAAGATATTTGGTAGGAAGGAGCTACTTACCAGGCAATCATGTTGAAAGTGCCTAAGTGGATAGCAAATCAGACATAAGCATGCAATGAGATTGAAAAATAAGTGTATAAATGCCAATGTGGTTTGGGCTGTGCTGCGGCAGGGAGGCAGAAAGAGGCACTTCTTCACAAGACACAGAGATGGTGCTGGGTTTGCAACGCTACCTTTGGGAGCCTTGGAAATAAAGATGCAGAGGTCGGAGGTGGCAGGGTGAGGAGGAAGAAGAGGGGCTCACGATGCAGAAGAGAGAGACCCCGACGGGACTCCCACGGGAGCAGAATTTTGTCATTTTTTGTCATTACTGACAAAAAAAGTCAGTAATGTTGGTCCATCTTTCTACAGAAAGGGATTTTGTCATGGAGCAGGAGTTTGTTTGGCTGATTCCCCAACGATAGGAGAGGAAGGAAGGGCAGCTTGCGCCTCGTGGTGCCCATTGTCCCACTTCATGGCGGTGAGGTTCTGGGGCTGCTGTGGGACTTGTTGCTGCTGAGATGCACCAGGAGGTTCTTCCATCTCCTCCTACCTCGGCTGCGCCCCGAGGCGAGGACTGCTCACTGGCTCACAGCGTTTCAAGTACTGGGGGTGGCCAGTGGGTGTCAGTTTTGCTCCATGCAGGAGCTGATGGAGCTTCCCTTATCTAAAGGAAGAAACTACTTCTTAAAGGAAGCAGTGGAAAAACAAAATGGGAAGAACATTCCCATGGAGAAATGTGAGGTCAGCCCCACAGCCTAGCGTTTTGTTCTTGCCATAGCTCAGACTGCTTTAAGCAGTCGCAAATAACAATTTGTAGGGAAGGCTTTGTCTTAGTTTTCCCTCTTTCAGAACCTCCAATTTTAGGGTGATGACAACTAAGTGAGGGTTTTTCAACAGAGATCTTTCATCTCTCCAAAGAAAAAGCCACCATCCACAGACAGAAGAACACTTTATTTCAAAAGGTCATATGTGCAAATGTTCCAAAACCTTGCGTGAACCAGCGATGATAACCTCACAAGAGGGTTGTGATTTTGTTGTCGGCCAGCGAACGCAGCTCAGTACAGCATGGAAATCACTTTATGATCGAGTCAGTGCTAAAGACCTATGGCTAACTTAGGTTACAATGTCCGTGGAAAAAGTCGTACTTTAAGGATCATTTTCAATGCTATTTTTAACCAAAATTCTGAGCCAAATGCAAAATTATACCCCTGTTGAACTAAAAGCCAACAATCCCCAAACAGCAACAAGCCACTACTAAAAGCATTTGACTTTCTAATGCAGTGAGTAAGCTGAGACCCACACTTCTATATGGCTTCACAATAAACTTTGTGAGTGTTTTGCACCAGGATAGTTTTCTTCTGGGAAGAAGTCTTTTGCAGTATAAGGATGCAATAAGCTGGCCTAAGCAATTCAGGGAAGAATCCTTAACACGAAGATGATGATGATCTTAATATCTGCAAAATTTTTCTCCTACATATGTCCTGATTCATAAACCTGTAAAATGGGAATCTTTGTTTTTCACTTTTGTAGGCTTTAGATTGGGTCTTTTCAGCTGAAGTCAGTAAGAAAATTTCTATTGATGTTTGTGGTGTAAGCTCAGCCTGTGCAGCAAAAAAAAAAAATACCTGATACCATGACATCTTTAGCCATTGTTCCACCAACAAAAATCTTAATTAAAAGACTCCCTCATGTTGTCAGGAAACAGAAAGTAACATTTGTTCTTCCAGATCTCAGAAAGAATGACAGTGTTTTAGGAGAAGCCGGGAGGGAAAGATTTTATTTTTAATCTATAGACTGAATTATGTCTTTATTGATTTAAATCCCTAAAGGAGAATGGAAAAAAAAAATGGAAACACCTCCCTCTTAAAAACAAACAAACAAACAGGAAAAAAAAGAGGTATTTTCAAACCACAAGAATGAAGTTATGTTTTCTTTGCTTGCACACTTATGTGTGGGTAATATCTGGATGTAGAGAAATGTTCCTTTACTGGAGTAAAATAAGAATAATAAATAAAACTTTGAGAAATGAAGAAATTCTTACCACCAAACAAAACAGTCTCTGAAAAAAGGCCGTGAGCCACTCCATCAGCTCTGCTGCTGGAGAGAGACAGCAGAATGCGTCGCAATAAAAATTAACACGCAGCTCTAAAAGGCTGTGGTCAAACACTGCTTAATGTAACACTGAGAGCAGTGTAAAAAGATGCTAATGCTTTATTTTTATGATCTAAATTGTTGCCCGGAGTTAATCAAAGTTAACCCAGCTCCACTTTAAACTGATTATGTGGCCAGTTAATTTAAGGTGACCATATTTTCACAATCAAACATCAAGACACTTGTATGATGACATGGGCAAAAAAAAAAAAAAAAAAAGATGTACAAAACCCTATTTTTAAAATGTTTTCCCCCATATACTCTTTTGGCCTCCATCACAGCTGTATCCAGGCCTCTGCCCCTCTCACTGCGGTGTTGCATGATTCTCAGCACAGTTGACAGGGGAGAAGAAATATCATCAGCTTTATTTTCTAGGTGAAGAGCTAAAGGATGAACGAGGATGTTCACCCACCGGAAGTGTAATTTAGCCAGCTGATTCCTCCAGCCTCCCCGTGTAGTCACTGGGGAAAGAAATGCTCCTCTGGAGAGTGACTACGGGCAGGAGTTTAATTTTTGTTCTTGGAGTTGCAGTCTGGATGCATCAGTCTTTTTCCATGGACTCCAGAAGCAGCCTGGGAATACGAGGCCAAGCGAGGTGCCTGTAGCTGTGTGCCCCTTGTAAATGGAGGGGGAGATGAAAATCCTCCTCCAGAGCGAGGAGCTGATGGTGAATCCCCCACACTGAGGTTTACGTTCAGTCTCCAGGCTGTGCGTCACCTCCGAGATGACATGGTGTCTGTCAGCCTCTGGCTCAGCCATGCCTCTTCGGGAGGTGGAGAGCTGGGCGGTTTTGTTTTCTTGGACAATTTTACGCTCTGACTTCATTACTCATGAGACTGATGACATACTGTTTCTGCAATGATCAACAGACTGGTCTGGATGGCAGTTTTTCAGCCCTGGTGTTTAATGCAGATGCAGTCCTGTGCTGAGCGGCACTGGCCTAAGGTGAAGGGTGCAGGGGGGCTGATCCCTGCCTGTCCTCTGCTGTGCATGGTGAACGAAGGTATTGTAGTTTTTGGAAAGGTGGCAAGTGAAGAGCGAAATGAATAATCAGGACATCCCTCGTGTGTTTTGAAGTAAGGCTGTGGGACACTGAGGGAAACTGTGCAACCATCCAGGTAGAAAATGGCCTGTTTAACTTCCAGGCAGGTTGTCCAGCACCTGCAAGGTAAAGTGAGATGTGAACTTAAAAGAAGCCAGTTACTTCCCTCGTGCACAGCATCACTCCAGCAAAGGAGGAGTGGGATGCTCAACAGCCACAGCTGAGCAGAAGCGTGCACAATCTATTTGAGCATCTACCTTCATTTCCTTCACAGCAGCTTGTCTGAAAGCTCATACCCAAAGCTGCTCAGCGTTGAAGCTGGCTGTGTGATGTCAGCACTCTGCAGGCACTAACAGATCCTAAGGGCCATGACCAGCCTTGGCTGGAGCCTCCACCCACACCCCTGCCACAAGGCCAGGAGCACCTTCAGATTGTTCTTCGCTTGGGCTCTGCTGGTCTCCAGCCTGGTCCCAGCTGTGGACTTTGCCGATAATAACTTGCAGATTGACTTCCTGGCTTGACACCAGACCTGCCTCACCCCTGCAGGCCTTCTCAAAGACCAGGGCTCTTGGTTAGACTTGACCAACTCCCGTTCCCTTCCTGGGGGTTGTGGGATTTCCCTCCTGGCCTCTCAGGAGCCACTGGCCTATGCTGAACTCTGGCAGGTAGTCCAAGTCATCTGTCCTGGAGAAGCCCCTTCAAACCCAGCTGGGAACTTATGACCTTTTGAGATTCATGTTAATTCTGCCGCAGAGAAACAGGAGGACTCCATTCCTGACAGATTTTCAGATGCTGTAAAGCCATAAGTCCAGTCGTTTGTCCCTGAATGTTCCCTGGTACTTTGCAATGCCAAACATAACAGAGACCTGTGATTTGTACTAAATTTCAGCTTGAGAAGCAATTGCCCATCTGCCCTTACCCGCCAGTAATTTGAATAGATCCAGCATACTTTTGTATCAGCTGCTTAATGAACATCATACTGCTGTGCTGTTCTCTGTTCAATATTGGGCGTATGTAGTTCTGTTGGTACTGAGATTTCCAGTCAAAAGCAAAACACACTTTGACTTTTAATTTTGGTGAAATACTAAGTGGGATGCTTGGTCGCGCGTAAATCCTCCCTGTGCTAGGTGCTGTACAAAGAGATGATCCCCTGCTCAAGGATTCTCTGCTCATAGCTTGAGTCATAATTAAATGTTAGGACACGAGAATTGTCCCACCTACCTGGTAAGTGATGTATCTGTATACATTTATATCTCTATAATAAAAGAGAAAACCTGTATACTTTTACTGTTGATAGTAAAACGTAAAATATTATACTATTATCCAAGCAACTTGGATATTGTTAACAGCTATTGGCTATAAGTAACAAGTTAACTTGGATATAAGTATCAAGCAGTCTGAGTATGTAGTGGGGAGGAGAGGGAATCTTGATTTCTTGTATGCTTTTGGTTTATATACACTTATAGCTGTTCACTTTGTAGAAGGAAGCAGTATTTGTTGTGAAAACTGTCTCACACGGAGCACGCTGAATTCAGGTGGAGAGTACAGAGCAGGAGCTGGTGCCTTCTAAGAGTAAAATACTGTCTTCATGAATAAAGCTCCAACAGTAAAGATAAGAGAAGAAAATACAGCAACCATGTGATATATTAGCGGAATGTTTTACAAAGTCCCCCACAAAGCATCCGCTGCTCTTGAAAAGCCTAACCAGCCCAAGTGAGAAACTATTCACAAATTTAGTATTCAGATTACATACTCTGTCTTTTCAACTGCTCTCTGTACAATGAATGCCTGTACAACTACAGTAACAGACACAGATCTACAGTTTCTGTGGCCTTTGAGCTATTATGAGTATTGTGCTTCTCCATAAATTACATCTGCATGTCCTGAAAATACCAACTGTTTTAATAGGAATTAATCTATAGGCTTTTATCTTGGTGAAATACAAGGGGTGCAGTATGTTGAGTCTCTTTTAAAATTAATAGGGTATGGCCTGAAAATATTCAAGGATGTTCATTATTTTCTTTATAGGTCTCTTTATTGGTGCATATAAGCATAAAACAGTGCCTTATTGTAGTAAAGAGGAGGAGATGGAATAATGAATAGTTTAGTGCTTATATGGTTTTAGATTGCCCAACACAGTTAAGTAAAGAAAGGTCTACATTTGTCCTGTTCAAAGTATACTGGGATTTGGTCCAGCCTGTCTTCAAAGTGCCCCTTCTGTGGGCAGAGAAGAGAGGATTCAGTCCAAAGGCAAGAAAGCTGATCCGGGGGTCTGCAACTCTGTGGTGTTCATAGGCAATGGTGTTAGATATGCCTTTTAAAAATTTGCTAAATCTAAATAAACCTGGAGCGAGCTTCAGGTGCGATAAGCTATTCTTTAGGTGAATACCTAACACTAGGCTTTTGGGAGCTAACTCCTAGAAGACTTTGACCTTTATAAAAAGGCCCATGAAAAAGAAGAATTAGATAATATAAGCCAGAATTTACATAAAAGCCTTTTTTTTTTGAGTAATAATTAACACATACATGCATGCGCACACACACGAGAGTTAAATGCATATAAAGTTAAATACTTTGCTGAAAACAGGCTAAGCCCATCACTGACCTATCGAAGCATGTTACTGATGGCAATAAGGAATTAATTTCTCCTCCCGGCATCCCCGTGAGATGGGGGGAATAATGCTCTCATTGCACTATTCACTGCATTTTAGAAACAGAGAACTGAAATGCAGAGGAATAATGACCTGGCTGAAATTACACAGAGGACCTCTGCCCACGGTCAGATGTGAATGCTGTTCTCCTGATCCCTCAACCATCACTTGGTCCTCAAGATCATCACAGCTACTCCAGCAAGTGTAATTAGGAGGCAGGAGTGTGTGGTCGATGTAAATCGCTGGAGCTCTCACTGCAGCTCGAGCTGAGGCAGAGCTCAATTTTGCAATGAAAAAAGTGATTCACCCCCACGCCCGTGTTGCTGTAGTGAAGATGCTGTCATCTCTGCAGTCCTTGGAGTTAACATATTGATTTTTAAAGGTGAACTCTTTCACTTTATTGCCTGTCCCCTGCTTTTCCTTTGGTCACTCTTGCTTGCTTTCACAGCTTCATTTGGTTTTGAGAGCTTATGGAGCAGCAGGATTAAAACCAGAAATAATTACTGTAGAGGATGGGTCTGACTTTTCCCATCAGCTTGCACAACTCAAGCCAGTTCCAGAAGCTTTGGGAGAAGAGCTGTTAGTTATTAAATTATTACCTGTAAGGAGAACCAGCTGGAAGCTTTCAGCTTTCAACATTTTGATGAAAAGCATCATAAAAATCCCGACAACAAAACTTCTAGCATTTCAGCGACACTTCTCGCATTTATTCCTACTTTTCAGTGTCCTGAAGAAGCCATCAAAGTCTTCAAAGCGCTGCTGAGACCTGTACCCTAGGAATTTTGGCCCACTAAAACAAAAAAAAAATGCCAAGACCAAAGTGTTTGCTGTTGAGTGAATTCATTTGGACAGCTTTTGGGAAGTCACCTTCCATGTGGAGGAGAATGTCCACAAGGGGAGTTATTCCGGCAGAGCTGTTATGGTATAATTACAGAGCTATAGCTATGCCAGTCTATTTTCTGATGTAGGCAAGCCAAGTCTAGTTGTTGAAACGTAGGCGTGGGAAACAAGAAGTCTGCTTTCTAGGCTCAGCTGAGTACAGCTCTTTGTGGCCTTGGGCCAGTCCCCTAACCTTTCTGCCTCCTTCCTATGCAAAATGAGAAGAGTTAAATTAACCCACTTCACAGATGTGGCGTAATGACTAATTGGCTAAAATTTGTAGCGCTGTGGAGAGAGCTATTAACTTCACTCTTTTTGGCTCGCTGAATAATTTAATGTATTTTTGAAAGTGGAGTTTGTCTCCCTCTCTCAGGATAGGGTGGCTCTGTCACTACAAAGCAGGATGTCATTCAATATGAAGTGTCCAAACGAATAAGGGAGGGTTTTTAGTGCCTCTTGCAACAGGATCTCAGCATTACACCTGCACATAGCTAGAGTAGGAGTTGAGGATGTAGTTAAGATTTTGTTTGAACGCAAGACTTGCTGATACCTACAGCCCTGCCATGCTCATAAATACGCAGAGAATATGGCTATGTAGTGATGGAGGTACTCTAGTCAGGAAATGTTTGAAACTCTGGCAAAATGTATGGTATTCCCCTTTGGTGACCAGTGTAGGTGAAGGATAACTCCCTGTCAGCTCCCGTTGGGTGTAATGGCGGAGCGTATGTGCAGCCTAAAGTCTGATGCTTCCTAATGCTTGTGCACTTGACTTTCCAAATTTAAGTTGCTTTAATATTTGTGTATGTCACACACGACACACAACAAGAGCGTTTGAGCGTTAACCCAGGTGCCTACTGGCACCCCACACTCGCCCGCATCCCTCCCTTCAGCTTTGATGTCGAGGGGTGATCCTATGGCACCAGACCGAGACGTTGTGAAGGCGGTGGGATACCTGTGGTGACATGACAAAGGCAGAGGGGTGCCTGTGGTGACATGACGAAGGCAGTGGGGTGTCTGTTCTGACATGATGAAGGCAGTGGGCTGTCCGTGGTGACATGATGAAGGCAGTAGGGTGCCTGTGGTGACATGACGAAGGCAGTGGGGTGCCTGTGCCCCACGCGTTCACCACTGCACCTCTGCCTGGGCCCTCCATGAGGCCCGGCATGTCACTTGTGACTCGGTGTCCTCGGTGGGAGCGTGAGGTAGGGTCTTTGGGGTGGGTGGTTGGGGAAATGCTCTTTTCTGACTGAAAAACGCTTGGAAACGCTTTTATTCCAACAGGGCTCCGAAGGGAAACACTTGAAAGAGGGTTAAAACCAGAAGTGCTGAATCATGACTCCAACGACAACCCACCCACCCCTCCCTCACGACGGCTGAGGGGAGGGAAGGGGGGGGGGGGGGGGGCGCGCCCCGCTTGCCGCCGCGCTGCCCTGAGGGGGCGGCGCGCGTGCGCGTGTGCGCGCCTCCGCGGCCCTCGTCCCCTAATCGATTGCCGAGCGCGCTGAGCGGCCATGCCGGCGCGGGCACGCGCGCGGGTCCCCCCCCTCCCCGCCTTTCCCTCACCCTCTCCCCTCACGCTGCGCGCCCCCGGCCGGGCTGCGTGTGAGCGTGTAAAGGCGCGTGTGAGGCGGGTGTGAGCGCGGCGGAGGTCGGCGGCGGATCGGTTTCTCGGGGTTTGACCAGCCGGTCCCGGGCTAACCCCCGGCTCGCTCGCCGAAGATGGAGGCGGCAGCGCCCGGCGGATCGCCCCTAGCTACGGCGCCGCTGCCTCAGTTTCCATAGCCGGCCGCCGTGCCCCGCACAAACACCCGCACACACACACAAGGGGGATGGAAGGGACTCGCTGAGGTAAAGCCGCGCCTGCCTTCTCCTCCTCCTCCTCCATTCCTCTTTTTTTTTTTTTTCTTGCCCCCCTTCCCACCTCCCCCCCCCCCCCCCTCCTCCCCCTTCCCAGGGGGTCCCCCAAGTGCCTGTCGCTGAGGGGGCGACTTGTTGCTGTGTGTGTCCCCCCGAAAATAAATAAATATGACGATAAAACAGAGAAGCGGTGGCCGTTCCCCGGCCACAACTGCCATTTCCCTCCGCCACCTGCCTTGAGGAGCCCTTTGGGGAAGGGGGGGGGGATATAAAAGCGAGGGGGGCGATAAATAAAATCCCCCCGGCAGGACTTGGGTTACTTTGACAGGTCGTGCTGAGGGCTGGCAGAGGCAGGGATGAGGAGCTGTGGTGGTTTTTTTTTGGTGTTTTTTGTTTTTTTTTTAAACGCTCCGGGGAAGTTGGCCTGGGCTCGCAGGGCGGGGTGCGGGTGGGGGTGCGGGTGCTGAACCCCCCCCCAAAAAAAAAAAAAAACCCAAACCCCTCAAACCTTCTCCAGCTCCCCCCAGATCCCCCCCTCGCCTCCCGTTGCCGTGCCGATCGGGAAGGAACCGGTGGATCAAGTTTTTCTCTCTCCCTCCTGGTTAATCGCATTGCTGTAGCACCGGCTGACCTCCCTCCCTCCCTCCCTCTCCCCTTCCCTCCCTCCCTCTCCCCTTCCTTCCCTCCCTCTCCCTTTTTGTTCTTCATCTTCCCTCAAACTATGTGCCATTCCTGAGCGCCTGTCCCTGCCGGCTCACCCCGGGCTGCCCGGCTCCGCATGCCCCACCTGTAAGTGCCGGGGGCGGCTTTATCCCCCCCCCTTCCTTATTTTTTAAACTTTCCCCATCTCGCTGTGTCCTCAGCACACCCAAAAACTCTCTCTCCGTCTCTTCCCCCCTCTCCCTTCATTCGTCGTGGAAAGGAGAGCTTAGCAGCCGGGATTTGCCATCGCAGCCTAAAAATGGTGACCGAACTTTTTTTTCTCCCCCTCCCTTCCCTTCTCCTCCTCCTCCCCGCTTGGAGAAATAAAAAATAAAAGCCAAACCGTGTTTTAATTTTGGTTACGGATGTTTCTGTGTTTCTTTTTTGCCTTCCTTTCTCTTCCTCCTCCCTTCCTCCCATTTCTTTCCTTCCACTTCATTGGCTGGGATGATCTTTCCCTGTTGCTTCTGATGTTTCTTTCTTTTTCTCAGTGTGTGCCTGCCTACCTGGACTAGGGGGAAGATAAGGTAATTTTGAAGGGCTTGAGGAAGCGGCTTACCTGTTTTGGAAACTTTTTGGAGATTTTTTTTTAAGTCATGTGAAAAATCAGTAACCGAAGAGAGTTTGGTAGCAGCCAGGCAGGTTGAAATTTAAGTGTTACGTGCTGAATGCCTTGGGAATTTGATCTGCTTTATACCAAGGAAGAACAGAGAGAAAAGTATTTATTTATTGGGGGAAAGACGGGGGGGGGGTTGGGGAGGGAGGAAAGCGGGTTAAGGGAGGGGGAGGGAAGTGGTTTTGGAGACAAGAAGTGAAGCTGCCTGTTTTCCAGTAAGTAATGGAGAAATTCCAGGAGCCAGGGCTAAATATACTTGGCGATCAATACAGAAATGGCTCATTGTGAATAATTTAGCTGCCTGGTGCAGTGAGAGTTTTGAAACTAAAGGCAAAAAAGAGGCCATGGAGGGAGAGAGGAAATAAAATTCTCCTCTGGTCATGTCAGTTTCTTAACTTTTCCACTTAAAAGAACATAGTTATGATTATTGATCTCTCTCTCTCTCTCTCTTTCTTTTTCTCAATATATATCAAATGATAGCTAGGGGGTGTCATTCTATACAGTTACTTGGGTTTCTGGAAAGTAATAGCTTGTTCTGTGTCAGCAAAGTGCTTCCAGAAACTTTAAGATTGCTTCACGCCAAAAAATGCATGGTCTGGGAGCATCCAGTGTGACGTTCAGCCCCGTGCTGGGGCAGATCAGTAAGGTTAGAAGGAGCAGGTGCGTGTACAGGTGTGTGTGCTGGTGTGAGGGTGGTGGCGTGAGACAAAGGCTCGTGAGGACCCTCTCAAAGGGGCATGGGCACGGAGGGCTTTATGTCGTTCAGAACAGGATGGAGTCTCCCGGAGTACGTGTGAAAAGACCAATTGTTAAGAGTAGCAATCTCCTCAAAGTCTGTTCTGGCTGTGAGAGCTGATAATTGACAAAGAATTACAATCCTCTCTTGGACAAAACAAGTGGAAAGTCTGGGGAGGGAAAATTCAAATCAGGTAAAAATGCGAGTGGGGGACAGCTCTTGGTCAGACCAAGAAGATCCCAGCACAGGCTGCCCAGGGGACAGCTGGATTTCTCTGCTCAGATAATTTGCAGGAAGAGTTCAGTGATTCGCAGACGAGCACATGCACTACACTTGTGTGTTTCTCTAGGCAATGGTTGCAACAGCAGTAAAATGGGTAACTACTTAGGGCTTTAAGTAAGTTTAATCATTTAATGGTTGATACTGACAGGCGTCTTTGAGGGTGTACTTTTCTGCCTTGCAGCACTGCACTTTGACTATGGAAGCAGAGGCTGCTGATGGATATATAACATGTAAGTAGTCATTTTATTTGATTATTCTGAATTACTTTCCTTTTCCCACTATCTTTTTGTCATGCAGACACCTGAAACTTTAGCTTTCTTCTGTATGGGCTTTGCTTTGAGATGCCGCTGAATTAATGGCATTTAAACATAAACTTGGTGTATGGCTGAGAAATGTGTGGGTATGGGCTCATGGGTGAGTACCTCGCAATTTAAATATTTGCTGAGGATGAATGAACTTTGCAAAAGAGAGAGAGAGAGCTTATTTTCAGAAATTCACATTGCAGCCAGAAACTTTTAATGCCTTTCACTGTGCATTTCTCCTGTTTTCTGTGTCAGAGCAAAGCGTCTTTCTGAGTGCGTTGTTTAACTGTCAGTTAGCTGGAGCCTCTGAGGGGAAGGTCTGTCCTGTAAAGTAATATTTCAGCCCGCTCCTGCCCCGTACTGATTCTCAGTGTTTGCAAACGGAGAAGTAATCCTAGCTTCTGTTGAGACGAAGCAGCTGGGGCAGGATTTTTCATAAGAGACTGGTGACAGTAGGTTTGAGGGGGTCCTTAAAATCAGTCAGTCAAATATGTACTCGTGGCCACTGAGAACCCAGTTTGCACAGGCTTTGTAAGGCTCCCCTCGCAAAGGGAGGATGGGCAGGGGCGCAGGGAGCCAGCGAGGCATAGCTCTTAATCAGGGGGTCTCTTTGCGGGACAGCGGGACGGAAACTTATGGGTGACTTGTTTTGTGAAAGCAGGTGACAATGAGCTTTCACCCGAAAGGGAGCACTCCAACATGGCTATTGACCTCACCTCCAGTACACCCAATGGGCAGCATACCTCACCAAGTCACATGGCAAGCAGTAAGTCTCTTTTAAACGTGTTTCTCTCGAACAGCGTGTTTGGGTTAGTCCGGGTCCTCGGCTTGCTTTCCGTGTCTTAACCACGGCTCTAGGCTTTGCTAATAAAAGAAGAGGACGGGGTAGATTTTTTTTTCTTGTTCACGCTGGTGTCTCATCTAAACATGAACGGGATTACTAGTCTGAGCTATCCCAAGGTGGCATTTGAGAGCTGGTCCTTACCTGTTCCAGGTAGGAAAACGCTAGGCTTGACGTGTGCTGGCTTTGTTTCATCAAGGTTTGAAATCCAAATGCGAATTGTTGCTGTTATTATTTTTTACTACTTACTGTGCTTCCAGAAACAGCTTGAAGTAGTTCTATTTGAAAACAAACACGCTCTATTTACAAAAAGGCTTTACTCTGGCAAAAGTATAAAGTTAAAATGTCTGGGTTTGATGGCAGGTTGTGTTTTACTGTTCCATATAGAAGCTTCAGCATCCTATTCATTACCGTAGCTTTGCCTTGGCAAGTCCAGGGATGGCTGGGATAATTGGAAATTTATGGCACTCAGTAGCTGACTTGCTAACAAACTGAAAGGATTTTGTTTTAGAGTGTCGAGGAAGAAACTGAGAAAATGTGGAGAGATTTAGGAGCCTACTGCGAGTGTCAAGTGCTCGTAATACTTTTATAATTATTTTTCATGCTGTAGTACTGAGGCGAATAAATGTAGTTTATATACATTTCATAAAGTAGCCTCCTTTGTTTTTTGTGTTTGCTTGTTTTACTTTTGGTTACAATTCTGCACTGAAATACTTACCTTAGAGTACCTCAGTACTTGTATTAAAAAATAATGTGGTGTGCTTTGCTTACAGTATACTTTCAGAAGGTTCCTCTCTATAGCATGTGATACTGATTTTCTTTCTAGTCTGCGTGCTATAGAGACGTATTTATCTTTTTAAACTGCCCGTATAATACCCCATCAAAGCATGCAAAAGAAACAGAGTGCACTTAGAGTTGCTTGCTTTAAAATACGGTGCATTGCCTCCAAGGTCTTTCTTCCTGAGAAAAAGATGTTCCTTTCCTTTAAGAATTTCTTCTTTCCTCCTGCAAATTACGAGTAAAACGCAGTTTTTATGAGCCTTTAAAACTGAGGGTTATAATGAAGACCTACCAATTATATACATGTTGCTAGAGAATATGATTGCTAATACTCTGGACTGAACTTTATATGACAAGCTATCATAATTCAGCATCTTTAGACAATTCCAATCCTGCTGCACTGGGATTCTGATATATTTTATTATGTTGTAAAAGTTTTACTACTCACTTTCTTCATTTTCTTTGTTTCCTTTTTATTAATGGGAAGGCTTCATTGGAAGGGGGGAAAAAAAAGCTCCATTTTAAATCTTCTTTATAATCTAGACTAAAAACCAGAGTCAAATTAGGGAATAAAAAGATCTAGGATGAAGTCATGCAAAAATACTTTAACGCATTCAATATTTTCATGTTCATTGTGTTAACATTTTCAATGATTTTTAAGCATCGTTAGTTCATGCAACACACATGCGTTTACAGCCTTGGTGAATATCTTTTTTTTTAATGTGTTTTGTGGTATCTCACAGGTGTCTCAATTGCCTTCATCGTCGCCGGTTTTTGTAAAGCACATGCTGCTGTTGGAAAATTAGGGGCTCTGCCTGGGGTTCTTAAGCCATGCAAAACAAGAGCATCTTAAATTTGTTGTCACTTAGTTATTCTTTGCAGGCATGGGAATGTTTTGGGGAGAGGCAGTTTCTGTGTTAAACATGGAAGGTATCGATCAGAGGTTGTTGGCTTTTGTGGCAGCTGTTGAGGTGGTTCACTTAAGGGTTTTGGGCAAATCTTAAATCTAGCATGCACAGACTAACTCACCAGGCTGTGCTTCAGAGCCTTGCACCTGATTTGTGGTGTTCAGGAAACCTTTTTAGAGAGAGGAGAGTAAGGAGGAAAGGCAATTTGTAAAACTAAGTATGGCTTCAGGAACGAGCCATCGTCCATCCTGCTGTGGTGTTGCAAGGAGGCCTGTGAAGCAGCGATGGGACATGAGGGGAGGAAATAGCCGTGCTGAACGCAGTGCCCCTTAATTTCTAGCGGAGCCATTGCGCTGCTGTCAGCCCCCGTTCTTGTGAAGCTCAGGGCACGTTGTCCCAGCTGCATAGGGTTTGCCACTGGAGGAGGTGGTACGAAGATCGGGCTCCAAAGGCTTTGCTCCCGGTTCTGTTGCCAGCTGTCCCCAGAAGGTGGATGGCCCTGTTTCGCTGAGCGCTCGGGATATGCACCTGCAGGGTAGAGCTCTGAGTTCTGACCTTTGTTCTCGCGTTCCATTGACTCGCTTTGAACCACAGCTCTTAATTTAGCTTTAATTTGTGTCTGCCTCAAACAGAGACAAAACCATAAGAAGCAAATTTCTTGGATCTTTACCGAAACAATTGAGCAGTGCTCTCCCAGCAACAGTAAAATTATGTGCTAGGTAAAGAGTTTTCTGTGCTCATTAGCCCCTGGCAATTCCATGTTAGTAAGAGTTCTGGCTGGGCTACTGATGTTTTCAGGTTCTGTTCCAAAAGGTTTCAGGTTAAATATTTTGGCTCGCTGTGGAGAGTTGTCTGCTGCATCCTTTAACCTATTATCATTTTCAAGTATCTAGACTGCATGTATAGGTTATGGATGGGGCCGACACTCAATTTTCCTTGTGAATGAGGTGATCCTGCAAGATAAATCACAGCAAATCACCTGTCATAGCTAACTAATGATCTTACATATACCTTACGGTATGCATCTGCCTTTAGCAGAACATTATATGCATGTTGGCAGATGCTCTGTTCTAAAATACTTTATTGTAGTTTTATGTAAGCAAAGATTTAAAATATGTGTAAATAGTCAAACTGAATAGGTTGATGGATCATCTTGCTTTCTTGTATAGCAAAAGACAAATTAGTGCTGTACCTTCTGATTACAGATGATGTGTTCACGTAGCCCCAAATCTGGAAGTCCAGATTTTCTTCGGATCTTCTGTAGGAAAACTCCTTCAAAGGGTGAAGCACAGAGCTGGGTGCCAAAGGCCTGCTCAACTAACTCCGCATTGGGTGCTGAGGAGTTCCCTGGGTGCCCTTAAGCTGCCCACTGGACCCCACAAAGCCCGAGGGAGTCAGACTTGTTGCCTCTGGTTCGTGTTGAACTGAGCTGCAAGCGATCAGGAACCTCAGAGTAGGAACTGGTATGTTAATTTAAAGGCTGATGGGGAGCCATTATAAAAGAGGCTTTTATAAGGAGGTGGCTGGAAATCATTTATTTAATACCACACTAAGTTCTTACTACAGTTACTACTTTTTTTTTTCCCCCCTGTAGGTTAAAGTGGGCTTAGAGGGTCTCCTTTAGAAGCCGCAAGACTCTGTTGTTTGATACTTAACTTGGTGACCACTTTGTGTAGGACGAAGGCTGTTTCTTATAAGACCACTTGCTTGGTATGCTATGGAAAGTAACAGCAGCTAGTTGTATCTGACAGTCAGGGACGGAGGAAATTTACTCTTAAATTAGAGACTTTACAGTGGGCGTCCTAGATAACTTTCTTATCTCTGCTTTCATAGACAAAAGGAGCCCTTAAACAAAATGGAGGCAGAACAATCATAAATATCAAACCCAACATCTGATGGTTGGAACTGATTAAAATTGTGGTACGCTTTCAAGATGTGTTTATAATAGCTTAGAAGCGTTACTAAGTTATGAGGTATAATTTATTAAGAAAATAGCATTGTTGGCTGACTCAGTTGCTGAACGTAACGAGACGATTCCATTTTCTGCGTGGTGGGGAATGATCACGCCTTCTGACAAGAGAGCTGTTGGGACAGCCATGTGCAGCGCGAGTGGTTCCTCTAACGGTATTTACGGCCGGAGTCTGTTGCAGAGAGCTCGGGCAAGGTCTCATTATGAAGCAGCGAGTGCTGGATTCCCAGCAGTTGGGGTGGACTGTAGTGGACTCTTAGTTGCTTTTTATTTTTTTTTTTGGTAGCTTCAAAACCCTACATCTTTCTTGATTACTTTCGGTTTTCCGCTGTATACTGTCATACAAGTCCTGTTTTGTCACACTTGTGTTGCCCCGAGCAAAATATTTCATGTACCACCACTGTATCAGCACCACATCTGTATGGATAAAGAAATGTAACTACAGAGTCTGCCTTTTGGGATGAAACCAGGTAAAATTAGAGATTGCTTCATGCCTCAGCTACGCAGCAAACAAGCCTTGCCATTGCCAGCACTACTGCCCAGGCAAGCGAGGCTGGACCTCGTGCTGGGATTCCTTTTGGCTCAATGTGTGTTTTTTTAGTGCGTGGTGTGGCTGAGCCTCCGCAAGAGGTTGTTCCTGGGGGCTGGTGGCTGGGGTGTCGGGGCCGGGCTGCAGGGGGAGGAATCGAGTTGGTGCTTTGAGGCAGTCACTCCCCTGACACAGGCGCCAGTGCGTGAAGGATTCTGGCAGCCCGACTGTCGCGCTCTCAAGTGGGGATTTGGGTCTCTAGTTCTTCCAAATACATGCAAAGTGTGAAACGCTGCATATGGTACTAAAAACTTGGGCTGGATTACCTCATGGTGCTGAGGAATCTCTTTCCTCGGAGGCCTTTTTAAGGAACAGGGTAGGCAACATCTGCTGCTCTGGGCTATAAGTGCAGCGAGGTGGGCTTCTGACTCGCTCGACACATCCTCCAGACCTTTGTGTCTGACTTGCTAACCTTGGCAGTGTGATGTTTAGAGAGGTCAGCTGGGGAATTTCACAGTGGTGCCTAAATACAGATGTACCTGTGGCTTCTCAGGTTGAAGGGTGGCAAAGACATGCTACACCAAGACAAGCTTAGACGTGAGAAGAGCTCGATAAAGTGCAGCAGGGAACTGGAAGAAGTGAGTTAACGTTGACACTTACAGAAGCATTGACTTTGCTTCAGCCTTGTAACCTCAGACTCCCTGAGAATTGCTTGGGGGAATAATATTCACAAAAGCTTTAGCCAGTTACCTTTCTTGAAGTTTAAGGTGGGGAATAAGGTGATGATCGGGCTTTACATTTTTGTCCACATATTAAGAAACTGAAGCTCTGCAAAGTTGTGTTGCACCCATTTAATTTAAAAAAAAAAAAAAAAAAAAGAAAGAAAGTACCAGGAAATGAAACATTTGCTGGGATGCTGTTTGGGCTGTAGCTTCATTCACATCAGCCTAGATCCTTCACAGGGATATGGTTATAATCTTGAAATAGTTCCTGTGATACAAACCCTGCGTGTAGACAAACACCAAGGAGCTGCTGAAACTTCTGTGTATTTTTCGTCTCTTCTGTCAGTGTGTCTCTGGCATTCCCGACGGGATCAGATACTTGGCTGTAAAAACATTCCTCCCTCTCGGTGAGTGTTATAATGAGGGTGGAGTGAACTGATCAGTTAATCTCATTAAATAGGTTTTTATTCATTCTGATGGAACTCTCTTGAGAGGTCATCTGCCAGGGCTTTGTTGCAGCACACACCTTTCTTAGGGAGCTTCTGTTATTCTCTTGGACTGTCAGGTTCGGTTAACTTTCCTTGGTACACACCCTGTTACAACACTCGCTCTTCTGGGTAGCTTCGTAGTCAGCATGTTTTCAATATCTGCTTCTGGAATTTCAGTTCCTTTTCAGACACGCCAACGAAAAGAGCAGTCTTCTTCCTTGAAGCGCAGCGCTTCGACAGCGGCTGGATGACTAGATACCCGTTACGGAGCGCTCCGTCCCTCCCATCCCCAGATCTGAGGGAAGGTGTCACTCCCGTTGAAATCAGTGGGTATTTTCTCTTGGGAAATTGGATCAAGGCCTTTTTTCCCATTCCTGTGGGCCGTTGGCGCTGTCTCCTTCACTAGCTAAATGGCTGTTTGCAGGGCTAGGCTTTTTAGGTGGCAGTGCAGCTGCCCGTGTTGTCCTTACGCATCGCTGAAAGTGGGCAGAGCTTGTCCTCCTACTGCAGAGAGGGAATTTGGGAGGAGTGGTGTTTATCCAGGAGGGAATGACATACCCCTCTTCTGCATTTTCCTTGGTGAATTGGGGTGAATGAAACTTCTTGCAGGGGGTCTGCCTTGAGGCAGCTCCGTAGAAGACTTCAGAGAGCGCAGCACGCCTGTAGTGATGAGGCCAGTCGCCAGCCTGTGGCGCTGAGCCTGTGCCACGGCGTGTTGTCCCTCGCCCAGAGCCATGAAGTGCTGGCAGCTGGCTGCTCACCCCAAGGGAGGGGAGCACAGCTAGGGCTGTCAGCAAGGAGCAGTGAGGCTTGGCAGGTACGGCTCTGGGCTAGGGGATGGGGGGCCCGGTTTTTCTCCCAACTCTTGTCATCGCAGGGGATTTCTCTCATGTTTTTGTGTCTCTTTTTTCCAGAATCACAGAGGCCATATATCACTCAGGATGGAGGTTTGGATGGCACACATTTAGACCTCATCAAAAGCAGGAGTTCTGTTACAGTATCTACTTTGAGGTGTTGATTTAAATTTCATTTCTACAACCTCACAATTAGGCACAGATAACAGTACCTCAATACTAGTGTAGCTTATTTCCTGTCCCACACAGGAGTAATTGTGATAGTCCTAAAGGCCCCTGTTGTTTCAATGTGCTTTCATGGCAGCAGCCACAACATTTTAACTCTTCTCATCCAGCTTAGCCTTACCAGGTCTGTGCGTGGACAGACCCCAATTACACTGCCCAGCAAAATGTGCCCTTGATCTGGAGCCAGCTCTACATTACCGGCCTCTGCTGGCACCGCTGTGTCAGCCTGTGGCTTCGGAGGGCTGCAAATCCCCCAGAGGCAGAGCAGTGCTGGCAGAAGCTCCTGCTGCAAGCACGGCCCTGGCTGGCAGGGTCACGTGTGAGCGGTGTTACAGGTGGTACGCTGGAGCCTGTCGTAAAGCAGGAGACGCTGTTCCTGGAAAAGCATGGGGTTGATTCATCCCCCTCGTCTGTGTGCAGATAAGTCAGCTAAACTTCTGTGAACTAGAACCTCCTGGTTTTTAACTGGCTCTTGCTTTCTCCGTACTTCTTCTTTGAGGCTCTGTATTCCAGTTTTGGGGTTTATGTTCCATTACTCTCCTGACTCCCCCACTATGGCCAAGCAGAGCACCACCTGTGTGCATTGCATTTGCTCTTTTAGCTCACGATTGCTCTGTCCTCTGCACATCCGGAGAGGCCACAGAGCTCTTGGTACCCTTGCGGTGCATGTGGGGACACCTCCTGGTGAAGCTGAAGTTGCCGGTTGGATCCCCTTGTGCCCTAGGAACAGGGCGTTGGTTATCTGTAGGTGATTGGAGGTCAGTCCTAGGGGGACACAGCTCCAGGTGTGGAGCAGGTGAAATTCGGCAACCACCAGCCAGTGGTGAACAAAAGACAGTGGAGTTTAAGTGCATCACCTCCCCAGACAGGTAGGAATCCCTGTCCTCAGCAAGCTCTGGGTTTTGCACGAGGCATGGGCAGAGGAGCGTGATTCACTACAGACCGTGGCTTCAGGTTACCTGGAGAATCTGGGAGAAGACCTTTTGTGTTTGTTTTTGTTATTTTTGTTGTTGTTTTGTTTTTTTGTCCCCCTCTTTTTACTTAAGTATTGGTACCACCTGTGAGGCTGTCCTGGGCACAAGTGTAGCTGCTACAGCAGGGGAGAGAGAAGGGAAAAGTTGACATCTCTTCCCTCAGCGTTGCTGGGCTGGAGAAGGCATTTTGGGGACTCAGCTCTGCTGTCCAAACTGCAGCTTTGTGTAGCAGGGGTAAAAGACCCGACTGCATCTTGGTGCTGCGGGTGTCACCCTTTGTCCTGCGGGCAGAAGTCTGAAGCAGTTTCCGAAGAAGGTAGGACACACTGAAGCACAGCAAATCATCACCCTATCTTCCTGTCCTGTCTATCACCTTTTTTCTAATGAGGTTTCTTCCCACGTGAGACAGAAAGACAAGTCTGTATTTCATCTCTAGCTAGTGGAAGCTCTGTGGAGGGCTTACCATAGGGGTGATACATCTGCAGTTAAAGCACATACATGACAAAGCCTGAGTTTCTGATGAGGAATAGTTTTATTTATTTATTTATTTATCCCCTTTGTTCTCTTCCCCTTGAACAACAACAAAAATGTTATCCTGAAGATATCTGTGCTCTGCCCTTCACAGCAGGATGGATCCTTCCTGGTTCATTGTTGGCCATGTTTCTGTTGCATTCCCTCAACTTCTGAAAAACCCTAATTGTATCAGAAGTTGTGTTGCCCTGTTTTTTCTCAGGGGATGTCTGTTCCCTCAGTCCGTGAGAGTTATGGGGGTGAGCAGCACAGAAAGCTGCCTGGAGAAGCCTGTGATATGCCCAAATCCATACTAATTTTTCCTGTAATTACTTTTAGGTGTGGTGTGTGTGCGTGCAGTGAGAATTCACACCTACTATCTCCTAGTTCCTAACTCAGCCTCCAGACATTTTGTGATTACCTCTGCAAGCAAATGTGCTCTCTTAGGTAACAGTCTAGCCATAAAACACAAACTGAGACAAATTTTTGTAACTGTATCTGGGCATCCTTTAAAATCCAGCAGCATGAATTAAACACCCCCTTCTGTCCAAAGAGCAGCAAGTGCGGTGGTGTGAATTCCCTTCTTTTGAAAATGAAAGAGGTTGCTTCTTTCTGTATGAAAACAGCAAGTGTTTTTACACAGAAGAGGTACAAAGTCTATTCATCTGAGGAAGAGTAGCTATTCTCTTGAAGTCATCGATGATTTAAAAGTTTCCAGGAAAGAGTTGCAGTAGAGTCAAGACCTTGTTCAGGTTAGCAAACCAGTTGTGTGATAAGGGGAGAAGGATCAGGCAAAAGCAGAAAACAGGGTTTGGTTTTGGTGCGTGGTGGTGGTTTGTTTTTATAATCTCTTAAACTTACCTCATGGCTTCTTAAGAAAATGACATCCTGCAGTGTATGTTTTGCTTTGTCCAGGTAATGACTTCAGAAGGGGAGCAAATCTTAATGAGCAGTTTTGCAAACCTCTTTTAGTTGTCTATTCCTAGGTTTGGTGTTTGTATTTCACGTGCAATATTGTGGTGAGGGGCCTTTCTCCCTGGCTCTCCGCAGAGTCTGCGATCATCTGGCACATGTGCTGTGTTTGCCTAAGTGCAGAAATATTTTGGAATACACCTTTGTGCCTTATATTCACACCGTGCCTTGACCCTCATCACCTTTCAGATGTAGACGTGTTCTAGGCACAGCGTGTAGTAGTTCTATGGTTGTATCTCCTCAAATTGGGTTATTGTTACCAGGTGTTTTGACCTTGAACCAGCACAGGTGGCTCCTGGGTGAGATTAGTGCATCTCCATACAGCTGCAGTGGAACGAGCTGTGGTATCAGCTTTACTTGAAACACCCTGTTTGAAAATTTCCTCTCTCTTAAATACACAGGCCTCTCTCTCCAGCACTGTTAGGTATTATCCTTCAGATAATCTATTCTTTTAGAGTTTAAGGTAATATCTCCTCATTATATCATTCCTTTTCAACAATAAATCTTGCAGAGCTTCACAAAGGGTGCCAGTTTAAGAGATACAAATGGGCGAACAAAATTATAGGCTGAAGAGGTGGAGATAAATTAGAGAAATTAGTGTTAGTATGAATTCAGCTCCTATAGGTGGGAGGCAGTCAGCTTCATCATTCGTGTGTGTGACTTTAAAATGGCAGATTATAGGTAGCTCGAGTTCAGAAGAAGGATGTGCTAGCTGCCTATCAAAGGGTCAAGTACTTGAGAACTGAGTTGATTCCTGCGCCCTCTGAAACTTGTATTTTATCAGCTGCACAATGTATTTATTTCTCCGAAATTCCCACATGCTTGTGTATGTATCCCAAGCCAGAGCACTCTCAGGGTGTAAATGCTGTCACCAGTCAGCTGCCCATAAATAACTAACACCAGATAGAGGAGGTAGGCAGGCAGCTGGCGAAAGCAATCTGAAATGTGTCCAGCGCTGGTTTGTGACAAGCCTGTGCATGTGTGATGTGTGTAAATCCACGGTAAAAGCACTTTTAGAGAGTCTCGGTCAAATACAATAGAGATGTACGGGCTTGAAAAATATTACAGTCACGCAAGCCTTATGAAATTAGGAAGCCAGAAAGAGAGGAGAGATGTGAATTCTGCCTCCGTTGAAGGAAAAGCTATTAAGCACCACCTTTTTCTAATGTCAAAGGATCTGCATGGGAAAAAGTTGCTGGAAGACGCTTTCTGTGAAGCCTGCTGCTCGCAGAACCTACTTTTGGTTAGATGTTTGTGCAAAATCACCTCGCTGGTGGGACTGTGAGACCAGACATGACTCAGCCCATCAGCACGTAACGTGGTTTCAGGTTGCCGTCTTGCTGCTTTTGGGTTAAAGTCCTGGAAAAAAAGCATTTGCTTTTTTTTTTTTGTCTCACACTTTTAAAGCGTTTCACTTATTTAATGTCATTAGTGCTATTGTTATTTAAATTTAGCTTGTGACTGGTAACCATTAAATATTTATAAAGAGATCAATAGTAGTGAGATTTTTGCTGTAGTAAATATATATATCACATCTGTATTCAAAACCAAAGTGAACTGCAGTGCATTCCAGGAAATAATCTATAACGATGCTCTGTAGAGCACTTGCTCATCGTCACGTCGAGACACTTTATCTGTGTCCCAAATGCAACCACTTCGGCAGCAGAACCCTCTTTTAGGCAGCGTAGCCTAGAACAGCACTGCCCAGTGCCTCAGGAAAGGAGTGAAAATAACATTTTCGTTGAGGAACGTGAAGGAGGGTTGCCATATCCCAGGTTCTTTAGTGATTATATGCAGGGAGATCCCTGAGTTTTAAGTCGTGTCTGCTCTGCAAGGCTTCAGCGATGGGCTAGGGTGTCTGCTCCACTGTGCTGGTGCAGATCCCTCTCTTCTGCTCTGCTTTCTGAACTTCTTGAATGTTGCTTGATTCTCTTTGCTGTTGCATCTGAATGCCTTTATGCAACCAGTGGTGTAAGTGATTCCCTCCTCATACACCGAGGAATTTCTGACTGGTTTCTTGTGGTGGGGTCAGAACTCAGATTTGGGTGGAGGAAGGCTGGGCTTGCCAACTGGAAAGTGTTTTCGAGGACATGCGGTGTGACTTCAGGCTCTCCTACTCACCTCCGAAGGGTTCTTGCAAAATTTCCCACCTGCTGGCCCCTAAGGTCTGCCTTATCGCAGGGGAAGCCTAGCCAAATTGAGAATGTGCAGCACAAAACTTCATCTGTAAATCAAAAATTGAAAGTCTTTTTAAACCAATGCCTGGTTAAACATCGAGGACTTCAAGTGGCCTCAGAGGCAGACTAGGGTTCCCTGGAGAGAAAGGTATGAGAGATGCAGGACGCATGGGGAAGGCGAGAAGCCCGTTTCTTCTCCGGCCTGGGCATCTGTGTGACCTCCTCGTGCAGCTCCAAGTGGAATAAGTCTCGGTAGGTCAGCAAGGGGATGGCCTGAATCAGTCGTCCTGGCCGGGTGTTTTGGAAGGGAGAAAGCTTCCTTAGGAGCTGGCAATGAAATGTCAATTTATAATTATGACGGTAGTTTATAATAATAATTCTAATTATATACATAAATAGTTTAATCTACTCTAATGTAATATGGTAACATTTGCTGAGCTTTGGCTGCTTTCAGATAGTGAAAATATGCTGGTGGTTGTTGGCTAGGGTTCAGAAGCGTTTTTCAGAATTTTATGCACTGTGTGAACAACAAAATTTTGTGTGGATTAAGCAATTATTAATTCTCCCCTATTATCCTTCAGATAAAACTACAACTAACTCATTAACCCAAATTAAATGTAAATAAAGCTGATCTGTTGTTGAGGAGGCTAATTAGAACAGTAATTGTGTAATGATGATGCATTTTAATTTCAAAACGCAGATTTGAAAGCTACCCCTTTTGGCAGCGACAGAGCAAGGTGTAAAGCAGGATGCTCGTTGCTGTCATTGTCCTATTAATTAATAAAACCAGGGTTCCCTGTGCTTTCAGCTCTGCTTCTGTGCCCTGCAGAGCACTCAGAAATGTCCTAGTTCTGCTGACAATGATGCTGGTGGTTCAGCTGTGAAGGGACTTGGACGGGAAGACAGCGCGGTGTGGCAGGGCTGGCGCTGCCTGTGCCTGGGTTACTGTTGTAGCAGCGCATCCCCGAGCTCGGGGAATAGGGGCCGTGCTTTGGGATTTGCTGCGGGCTTGCCATGGAGATGCATCTGGAGTTTCAGGCCAACAAAACTGAATTGTGACTCATGTTTTAAAAATGAGTGAGTAATTTTCCATGCAGTTTCATTACGGTATCTTTTGCCCCAAGGATTATTTACCATAGGTTAACTTCCAGCAGTTTTTCACTGTTGTACGTAACCTGGAATTTCAATAAGAAAGAAATTGTTTAAAGCAGTGCTTTTATCCCGAATTGCCCATTTCTAATAGTAAAATTAGCATCAGTAGTAAAATCAGCAGTTGTACCTGCTAGCCTGCACACACAGTTTGTTGGATTTTTTCATTTGTTCAAATGTATTAAATACTATTTTGAGTTGCTTTTTAGCATAATGTGTTTTTATTTTTAACTATCATTTGAATCACTAACGAAGAAATAGACATTGGATACAGAGTACATGATTTACCTTTTCTCGTTGCTGTAATCTCTACTGATTTTTTTTTTCTTTCTGACTGCTTTAGAGTACCTTCAGTTCTGAAGGTCTGAATTAATCTTGAATGTTCCTAATAATCAGATTTGAAGAAGTAAAAACACATTTTCCCTATTTTCTTTTTAACTTTTCCTATGTAATTTTTTTCTGTGCTTCCTGGTTCACGGGGGGAAAAATCCTACAAGCATGTTTTAGTTGCATCACTAATATTAGAACTGAGTAATCGGGTGGCTTTGGCAGCAGTCTCGTTTATAAATTGTTGGTGAGCAGATGGCTCACCAAGTTGGCATGCCAACTCCAAACTTTCACAATCATGAGTCAAGTTTTAAATTGCAAGATTGCCTTACATGCCATGAGATTTTTTTTTTGTTTGTTTTAATAAATGTAATTTTCAGCGTATCTTCTCGTCTCTGAGCTGTTTTCCACTGAGGCATGGCTATTCAGCAACCTCTAGGGCTGGGAATGCCTTTTTTTTTTTCTTATTTAGATAATTTTTATAGTCACTTGGTGCTAAGAAAAAGCAGTACCTAGCAGGCTAGTGGTCATGAAAGTGAGACTTGGCAATCCTGGTTCATGTCAAACAGATAAACTGCTATGATCATTGATAATTTTAGCAATTCCTGGTTTGTAGGAACAGTAATTTGCTAGAAATTCACTGCTGGTATCTGTAATCCTGAATATGCAAATCTGTGCCAATTTGTTTGTTTCCTGAGCGCCCAGCTTAAGTCGTTAGGCGGCACAGAGTACAAATCTTACATTTGGAAAGGCAAGAGTGAATAGTGTCTGCAAGCAAAAAAGTAGCAGTAAGAAAGGAGAGCTTGAGCGCTCAGCTGTTCCCACTACGAACACAGCAAAATTCCAAAAGGGTCAGATCTTGATCCACTTGAGAATTTGGGCAAATATTAATGGCAGGATTTAAAAACAAACAAACAACAAAAAAAGCATTCCCTCAACTACAATTACCATGGTATATGTGGGTTATACTGCAGTGTGGGACCTGCTACAGAATGGTAATTAGAAGTTATTTCTAAATGATTCCCCACAAAGTGTGCTGTTGTAAATGCTAAACAACTGTGTTTCATCCGTAATCATGTAATTGGTGTGTGCAGCTAATTAGTGCGTGTTCAGTTTAGGCCCAGATTTTTTGGAAATGTCTCCTGTTCTGGTCCTGATTTAGCAAAGCCCTTAAACAGCTGATTAACTCCCATTGGCTTTAATAGGACTTAAGCACATTCTTAATCAGGGCCACTGTGTCAAATCATGTCTCTCGGTGACAATCAGAACAACCTGCCAGAGCTGGAGTGAAAATATCTGTAGGTCCTCCTTAAATGCAGATTAATATTTCTTGTGAAGCATTTTGTTTCAGAATCTGAAGCTGTGTAGATCTTTTTTTTTTTTTAAAGCAAATGCTTATTGTCACAATCTAATTGTATGTATAAAGTTTAAAGATTTTAACTAGCTTGGCAGGAGGCTGTTTACATCAAATCTGCTCAATACACCTTTGAGATGGAGAAGAAGAAAATATGCATCTGAGAGTGCCTCACTGGAATATAAATGTCAGCGCTGATAGATATCTGTGATAGAAAATTTGTGTGGGAGTAATAATTTAGTAATAAAATAGGTCAAATTAATTCTTATGCTGAAGGGGATACCTTACAATAACCATTTTGTAATTTTATGTTTGACAGTTTGCTCTGCATTATGTGGATAGGTGGAGCTGAGATAATGTAATCCATTTCCAATTGTAAACAAGATTGCTTTAAGAGCTGCTGTAGTAAGATGCATGTTGGCTGACTTTAAGCTGAAAGGTAATTGCCTCTGAATATTAATGTGCATGTGGGGATTTTGTTTTTAATTCTGGGATTTCATCTTTGCCCTATAGCAGCTCTGAAGAGGCCCTTGTTTTCCCAAACCCCACTTTGCTGCTAATTGAAGCTGATGGCAAGTGTTGCGCTTTGGGCCCTTTGCTTTTATTTTATGTGGCCTGTGTACCTTGGAGAATGCTGCTTTCTGTGACTTTTTTGTTGTTGTTTGCTAACCACTTTTTCAGAACATGACGTGTGTTGGAGATGTTCTCGCTTTCCTGTGGTGGCTGTGTCTAGGTCCTGGGTGAGGGGAGATTCTGAGGAAGGGGAAGAAGTTGGTGCGTTAATTGAATTGTAGCCTTTCAGATAAATGGGACTTAAGGTGACGATCTGTGCCGTGTAGCTGGAGGGCTTTGTCAGAAGTAACTGAGGACCTGATCCCAAGCCCACAGTTGGAGGTTCTCCGTCTGTTTCCACCTGCTTTAGAGCAGACCCACACTGTGGAGGCAAGATGTAGGTAGTGACAAGCTTACTCTGGGGGAAACCTCAACTGGCTACGTTTGTATATGACATTTTTAGTCACAGAAGGGAGCAGGTAGATTACAATCAGGTCCTGCCTTGTCTTCACATTTCAGTTCTGCCACTTGGCTTCTCTGGGCACCATTACCCCTGCTTGCAGTGAGGCTCTGCGCTGGGTGCAGCGGGCCTGGTGCTGAACAGGGCGCAACTGGGGCGAACAGCAGTCAAACAGCATGGCAGGCACTTGAAAATAAGCTGGTGTGTGCCAGGATTTAACCTGATTTAATGGTGTTGGACTTGTGGGCTGTCACTTAGTATTTTGAGCAATTTATCTAAGACAGTTTGAAGATGTTATGGCTGCCAGGTGGCCCGCATGCCCTTCTAACAGAGATGATTCTCCTTAAGGTTTGCATTTAAGGTAGAGTTAAACATGCCCTGCTCTCTGTCAGGCTGGCTGGTTTGGTTGTTTTTAAATAAAGAAACAGAAATGGGGGTATTTTTAGCTTGAATCAATCAGTGTCCTACATGGTCTCTCACAGGGACAAGGTGATGTCTGAGCAGGGCTGGGAGCTCCTGGTGCTGGTGTTTCTGCAGAGGGCAAGGTACACTGACCTGTGCTGGTGGCTGGAGCTCAGAGATCTCAGCTCAGAGGTATCCCTGTGGGGCAAGGAGGTGGTGAATTGGCTGCTCTGCTCCTCTGCCGACTGGCGAGGGGTGGTTACCCCTCGCAGAGATGGGACCGGCAGCAGGTAGGCACTGGTTTCACAGCCAGCCCTTCGCAGATCACTGTCAGCCCGGGGGCCACAGGTGAGCTATAACCTCATGTGATGTTTCTGGTTAAACAGGGGGTGGGAAGTAGGTGGTATTCATAGTGGGATCTTGATTTTTTTGTTTTAGAACCATTTATAAATTTGCGTAGTGCCTGTCTCGAGTGGTTTGGTCTGTCCCCTCTTGAAGTCGATGGGAGTCCTTCGGGTAATTCAGTAGTTTTTGCAGTGATGCTGCTTGTAGCAAATCTGTTCCATGGGTGCCTTCCCTAAAAAATAAATAAAAAGGCTACAGAAACATTTGACTGTAGGCTGGCAAGCAGAAAAAGTGAGTGTGTGTGGGTTTGTGAATGTATGTTGCCCATTAAGGAGTCTCATTCTGTGCTGTGGCTGCTTCATTACTATGGTAAAAATAACATAAAAGGGTTCTAATAACTAATTAACTTGTTCATTAATGGATCAAGCACTGTCTTAAGGGCGGCTGTTTAAAAGAGTGCGTTTAAGGAAAGTTGACTGGAGGTGTGTCCTGTGGCTATGACAAACTTTGTTTTATAGTGGCATGTATTTTTCAGTAGCTCCTTACCGTGCTGTAATGTGGTTGGAGCAGGAGAAACAGAAAACTGGCCATTTCCCGGCAGATAGCGATAAGTTTCTACTCAGTCAGAAGGCTCTATACCCCGTGATAGGTTTATAATTATTATCCTAAGATTGATGTTTTTGGGGGGAGTGTAAATTTGTGCAGCAGTAATCCATTAAGAAATCAATAATCATTCCATCCTGAAATGCAGTTTCTGTACGACGTTATAAATGCGCACCAAAGGTTTGAAACTAGGCTTGTCTTCCCTTCTCTGCCCCCTCCTCTTCCCTGAACTCCAAGCTCGATGTCCTTTGCAGTGTTGGAAAAGCAATTACATGGTAGGACCCTTCTTTCCCACCGGAAAACCGGGGATAATAACGTTAGCATCATCCTGAAAGCCTGTAAGACTTTTAGCATGACCTTTCCTTTATCGCAGCACCCATTTGATCTTGGGAAATTCCCCCTCTTCTCTGCCTCAGTTTCATCCCTGCGAGATGGGGATGATGAAGATTCAGGCGGTGCTTCTCTGTAAAGGACTCTGGAGAGGAAACGTTATGTAAGTGCAAAGCCGTGGTGTGTGCACACTTCCTTTTCCTCGCTCCCCCTCCTCATTCGGTCTCCGTTTAACATTACATGGGTTCGACCATCAGAGGCCACCGCGTCCTGCAGGGCTTCCCTTTTTGCTCTGAGTTGCACCCGGTTGGGCAAACGTGTTTTCAAAACGCTGTTGTAAGTTATCCTCTGATCTCGAGAGCTGGAAACCTGCTTTATCTCAGAGTACAGGTGTTTGTAGCTGATAAATAATAGACTCTGTAAGGGACGCTGGGAGTAGCGTTTTTGCTTCTCTGTGGAAGGCTGGGTTGTGCAGCATAAGGCGCTGGGCTGGTCCAGTTCTGATCTTGCAGAGGAAATTGTGGATGGGGCAAGAAGATGCAATTACACCAGTAAGAAGGCACTTACCTACTGACTTCAGCAGACCTTAGCTAAGAGCTACAAAGCATTGGAGTACTTTAATATTATATTTCCTTGTCCTTTGTTTTCAACCTTTCTCTACTTTTTGTTAGAACAAGTTGAAAAATCAATTTTAATGGAAAACGCCTCCATTTTTCTTTTGAGTTTAAGTTACTATTATTTTTAGCCAGCTCAACTGTTGATGCAAACGGGAACATTCCTTAACGATAAGCTTTGTGTCTTACATTCGTGGTGTTTGTTGTCCAGCTCTAATTTCCCCGTCTGCTTTCTCATCTACCCCAACAAAAGCCACGTGTGAGGGGAGGATGTGATAACTTGGTACCTGCTTTTTACTCTTCTGAGACCATCATCATCTAGTGCGTGATGTTCACCAGTCTTTTCAGCTTTCGGAGGGAGATCAAGACCAAAGTGTTCATCGCTTTTCCTTTGGAGATAAGAGTCTCAGGTTGTGGCCGGAGGCTGGCACGTGTAAAGTGTGAGGTTTTTGCCTTTGATTTGGCTCATGGGTACCTTGCCTTACCAGAACAGGCCACGGGAATACCTACGTGGGGAGAATTTTCTGTGTATTTCAGCATTCACAGGCTTGCATCCTAGGTGAGATGTGTGGAGGAGCTGCTGGTGAGAAAAACTGGACGTTTAGCGGCTTTGGCTTTTTGTCTGTTGAATTACTTTTTTTTTTTTTGTCGAATTACTTTTTTCTTGTTTAAGGCCACAAACTCTGCTCTGGGCTGCTTTCCCATCAATCAAGAATACTTCTTCATTTCTGCAAAGCTCTCCCTGATGCTCAGCTGCTGGTGGCATATGCGTTCAGCAAAGGCTGGCACTTTGCTGCGGGTTTTGACTTGCCTTAGTTCAATACCTCGTAACTCGTACTGCTTCTCTGTTGGCCCACGTACCGATCAATGTCTTTTATATATCAACACGATTCTTACTACTGAAAATTGCCTCATTTATTTATTTATTTTTCTCCCCCTCTGGTCAATTGGTGATACAGAAGCAGCAGCTGATTGACAGCTGATTTTTCTGCAATGATTTGCTCAAGTGCTCATGCAAATGACGTGTGGCTTTTCAGCGAAATAGCAAGACTTTATCACATCTTTTTGGGTTTTACCCATGACCATTTTTTTCCAGTGGTTGCAGAATGGTGAGTGCTAAAAGACCAATATCGGCTCACAGGATGCTGAGTTTAACAGATAGGGCTTTATTAGCTCTCAGCTGCGTTTGTCTTTACTTCACAAGTCTCTATTTAGAATTACCTGCAAGTGTTTATTTTCCAGTGTGGTTTTCTGAGACAAACCTCTTCTGCTTCTTTTGTTGTTGCTATTTTTTGAACTACTAACAACTCACCACCATCTATATGACTACTATGACTCTGTGTGTCCACCTGTAGCCTGAATGGCAGCTTACAGAAATTGGTGAAAATTGTTCTTTGGAACAAAAATTCTCCAAAGAGAAATATTTAACCAAGTGAACAATTAAGAGATGCTATCTCAATCAATAAGTTAGAGTTAATTGGCTGTGTACAAAGCATTTTTAAGCCATTCCCCTGAAGATTCTGCATATTAGGTTTAGCGTGCCTTTCTAGTAGACTGTTAAGCTACTTTCAAAGGCCAGTTTTCAAAAACCATTATTTTTCTTAATGATTATTGAAATAAAAAAATTAATTCAATATTCTTCAATTTCCTAAAACGTTCTACATTTCAGCTATGGATCTCACAAAGTGAATTTAAAGCTGTTTAATAGCAGCTTTGCATTTCTTTTTTTTTTCCCTTTTGTTGTGTGCCCCTAGGATTATTCCATGCTCTAGTGGCTGCAAACTGCTGCTCTGGAGTACAGTCCCCAGCCACTGTCAGCCCGTGGGCAGTAACAGGACTGCAGACCTACCGTATTCAGTCCCGTGTCACCTCATTTTTCAATTTCTGTTGCTGTGGGCATTATCAAAACCTACCAAGTGCAACACATTGACCACAGACTGGGGGTTAAGACCAATGGTCCTAAACTGCTAATTTAACTTCAAGCTTCTGTGCATGGTTTAGAAACCACAGTGGAATGAAGAGACGAAGAAGCCCCAACTCTCACGTTAGTGTTAGCAGGCGATGGTTCAGAAAGGGCCTTTCACCCAAAGGTCTCAAACACATTGATGGTGATAGGGCAGTAGCCTTGGTGCTTTCAGCAAAGAGAGGTGCGAACAGGACTCTTTTGGCAAAAGCCCCTGTTTTTGGGATGCCTCGCCGGGGGTGTTGTAGGTCTGGCTTCCACAGATGGCATGGGTTGCTACACAGTCTGAAAATGGGTCAGGAACACATCAAGCTGGGCACAGCTCCTGAAGAGTTGGTCCAAAGTGACTCGGTCAGTGACATGCCACATGAGTCAATGGCAGAGCCACAGATAGAAGCTGAAATGCCTGTCTGCCAGCCAGGAGTTGGCTTCGCCAGACCAGCATTTCTTGTCCCGTGGGCTGCACACACGTGTTAAATGTGTTTCATAGAGCTTCCTCCACTTTTTTTTCCTAAATGTCACCTCTAAAAGTCAAGGTAAATTGTAAGAAAGAAAAAAAAAAACTAACAAAATCAATAGACTTAAGTAGTTCAAAGCAAAATGCTTTTTCTTCCTTAAATGCTAGTCCTGGAAATTGTTCTTCCAGTTCTGGCCCACCAAAGCTCCTCTCCAGGACTCGTAAGGCAGAGGAGGGTAAGAGCTCCACGCCAGTTGAGCAGTGCTCTGTTCGGATGGAGGAATCGTAACCAATCTTATTCAGGCTAATTCTCACCAGCTCGGTTGGGAAGAGGAGGGGGGAGTAAATCATTGAGTAGGTATACCTTCCATTCAGCAGGAGCTGCACATGATGGGATTATTAGTATTTCTAAACTAAAGCCCCTGACAGATCCTTGGATGCTTAAAGCTGTTGTGATGCTTTACCAGATGGTTCAGAAACTCAGACTGGAATATCTCATTGGCTGGTGCTGAACAATGACATTTCAAACCCACACGTTCATTTGGATTTTAATTTTCAGGAGGATTAAAGCTTTTTGGGATATGGGCTGTCTCTTTCCATATATATGCTCAGCACCTTATGTAGTTGAGATGCTTTTGCAGTGTCTTTGTAATTCATCGACAGCCGTGTTACTTAGGAAGGAGCAGTTTGGACGGTCGCACGACACTAACTGCGTACCTGGTCCAGCAAAACGTGGACGGGGTAAGCCTGTGAGTTGTTGGCTCGTCTGAAGCGTTTGGTGTGACTCCTGCAACTGCTTCGTCTTGTATCTGGTAACTGTGAACAGGTGACTGTGCTACAACATGCCGTTTTGATGCTGTATCCCTCTGTTCCTTTCACTTCTCAAATCTTGTCTTTGAAGCCCTGAGTCCTGCAAATGCTGACACATTTGCCTAACTCAGTACAAGCGGGGTGTCGATGTTTCTTCCTGTGAGGAGCTGAGCTCTTCAGTCCTGACTCAACCAAGCGCTTTGACTGAGACCCTGCTGCTCTGGGGGAGAAGATCAAAGGCAGTGGGCTGGTTTTTACTCCCTTTCAGTCTCATGGCATTTTTTTAAATCGGGATGGCGAGCCCCTCTGGCAAAACGTGGAGAAAAAAAAAAAAATAAATTCTAGAGCCTGCCGAGTCAGGCAGTCCTCCCCCGGCTGCCCTCGTGGCTGTCCTGTTAGCACTGGGACCTTTCTGCTACTTCTCAGCTGCCTGGAAGAAGGCTTGGGAGTATTGCTGTTAAATTCCCTCGTAAACTCCTTAGGGCGAAGATTGCTTTTTGTTGGCTGTAGGTATGTTGGGTGGTGATAGGTTACTGCGTGGAAATGCGACTGCACAGACGATGTTGGGATCAGGGAAAGGATTTGAGCTTAGTATTTTAGGAATGCAAAATTTATTTATAACACGTGTTTAAACAACAGTGTTAACTTGCATTCTGCAGAGCAATGAACCAGGATGCTTTGCTGGCAAGTCTGGGAGGTTTTGCTTTCTTTCTGCCCTCACTTACCCCCTAGATCTCTACTAAGATAAAAGCATCAGTGGGGAAAAGGTTGGGCTCTGTTGAGAGGAAAAAGGACATTTTATGTAATTATTTTGGGGTGTTAGACTGGTACATTCAATCCCACTGCTCTTCACATGATTCATTCTATTTGTACATGACGGCTGCACAGAATTAAATAATGTGGGGGGTGTTTTTTTCTGTTAAACAAGTATTCCCTTGGCTTGTCACAAAAAGCTGACACATGTTCGTTCTTCACTCAGGGAGTTCTGCATCTGTCGACACTTCAGACATAATCAGTTTAGATTTCAGCAGCTGATTAGTGCTCACCTCTAACCAAACTGAGAAGCTGCTCCTCCAAATGGTAACAAATAATATCCTAATTAGTCCTCTGCATATCGCTAGCGGGAGTCTTAGCTGAAAGCGACTGATCTCGGAGGCCTTTCTGTTCTAGTCCGCTGGCTTTACAGGCTGTTGTATCAGCACTTAGCTGGGCTTTTATTCCCACTGCCTCCCGGTGCCTCGCAGAGCAATTAATTATGCACCTGAAGGTAGGCATTAGGCACGCAACAGTATTCCACGTCCAGTTACGGGCGTTTCATTAGCGCCAGTTAATTTATGGATGCTAACACATGCAGGAGCAGGAATGCTGGGCAGGACTCCAGGATTATCCCGTTCGGCTGGTGGATGTTACATGTCCCTGCGAAGCTGTCTGAGCTGACCACCCGGCGCAGCTCGTGCTGCCTGAAACACCGTTCTGCTCAGAGCAGGATCCCGTGGGGAGTGGAGCGGAAAATGCAGAAGGGAGAGCAACGCGGGAGCGACTCCTCCGTGCGCCACTGCCTGCCTGTTTGTGACAGCACCAGGAAGTTTTACATGGGTTTATGCTCTTCTGAGTCTGATTAGCCAGTTAGCAAAACATGCCCATCCCTGTCTATTAAACTCTGTGTACTTCCTCTTAGCTGATAGTGTTTTATACAACCCTGTTGTGTTTTTTTAATAAATAAATGAGGATGAAGGCATAATTTAACAAGTACCATTCACAGCAATGGCACAGTATCCATTGTCATTTTGCAGAACAGACGTGAGGTGGGCAGCCTCAGGTGAATTAGTTTGACCACAGCAGCACAAAGAATTGGGGAAAGAAAAGAGGGAGAGAGGTCGAGGTGGGGGGAAATGCCTCAAGATGCCTTCAGCAACATGTACACCCACGGCTGTCCAAAGGCAGGCTGTGAGCAGGCCAAACATTACAATAGATAAATGTCCAATAGTTTAAAAACAAATTTTAAAGTTTAAATTGGATTTTTCAGGTTCCATTTGATAACCTTTTAAAACCCCTCCTGAGTTTGAAATTGAGATAACCCGTTTTAATAAATCAACTCTAACAGAAAAATCGCATAAATAACTGCGAAAGTGCTGCTTAAATATTTCTGGCTGAAATGTTTAAGGAAGTCTAGCTGCTAAAAGTGGGGATGCCACAAAATCAGCACCTAAAAGCAGAGCTTGTTGCTGAAAATGCTTTATTGCTGTAGTTGCTGCTTTTTCTGTTGGTACAGGGGTATTTTCTTCAGTGTATTCAGAGTTTAGTTGAAGCAGCTGAAAAAGTTAGGAGATTAAAAAAAATATATATATTTTTTTTCTTTGGCAAGCTGTTGAATAAAAACTGTTGTGAGAGGTTGAGACCAATTCAAATTTGTGTTCAGGATGAAGACGACATAAATAATGAATTTAAAAAATCATCTAGGAAACGTTGTTAATTAACTTTAATGCATTAACATGTAAAACAAACGTGTGACTAAATGCGAAGCTATTTAAATGAGCGCAAAGTGATAACAAAAAGAAGTGTCTGATCTGCTATGGAGCTGATTTACTTGCGAAATCATTGGTTTCTGTGGCTAATAGTTAATTTTTGTTTAGAAAACAACTGAAAAGTCCTAATGGGGCGCGAGGTCATGCTATGGTATTTAAACTGAAGTTTTCTGCTTGCTTTTTTAATCGTCAGCTTTAAAAGGTGACTGAAATGACTCTATTATGAACTGATTCATCAGGTCTTTTTCCTTAATAATATACATGTGTGTATATATTAGAAAAAACACAGTATAGCTAATCTATTAAGGTTTCTTTAGAGCATCTGATATGCAGTTACTGAGAAAGCTGTTAGTTAAACTGAGAAGATAAATTGATGCAGCTATTATAAAGTGCAGGAGAAAATGCCTAAATGGAAGATCATGGCAGGCCGTAATAGATGGGAATTATCAGGTGACAAGGAGGTTGCAAGTTCCTTCTGGTTCAGACTCAGAACTGATTTATTTCAAATAGTCATTAATGATTTGCCATTACAAACGATGAGTTACTGATCTGACTTCCAAGTCAAATCAGAAGGCGATGCCGGCATGAAGGGGAGTCAGAAAATTGCACGGGAAGAGTTGAGGCGCTTGGGCAGTGAAAATAAGCTGCAACGTGACCGTGCGGGGCTGCACACACTGGGACTAACAGGAATCTGTTGTAACCTGCGTGCCTGGGAGCTGAAAAGGAAAGAGGAGCAGAAAGGTCTGCATGTTTTCAGGCGACTCGAGACGTCTGTCAGGCACTGCTATGATGCAGTTAGGAAGAAGGCACATGCCGTGCTGTGATATCGCAGGTGAAGTGTTTGCAGCGGCGATGGGAAATGCTGACGCTGCCGTACAAGCCCGAGAACCGAGGTAGCCAGGCCCACGCAGAGGTCTGTGCCGCAGCGACTAGGCGTCTTCCACTTCGTGAGCTCCTTCTCAGACTAGTTCGGGAATCTTTCCTCTCTGTCAGGAAACGAAGGGGCCTTCGGTCAAGTCTTGTCAGCCTTGAGAAAGGGCAGGGGGTTGTGCCTGTTGAACAACACAGGAAGGGGGAGATGTCACATCGAGGCACCCGTGCTCTTTATAGAGGTCACCAGTCGTGTGGCCTGCCTGGAGCTACGAGAACGCCTTCCTCGTCTTAAATTCTCACTTGAACACGGCTGGTGTCAGCCTCTTGCTACTCCTTTCCCAGGCCTGCGACGCCTGTGTGCTTACACGAGGTCTCACACAGTTTAACTGCGCAGCAACAGGGCCATCATATTTATGTACTTCTCAGGACTTCATGCAGCTCTAGTATGAGTTTGCTACCCTGTCAGTTGATGTGAGCTCCAGCAGAAAAACTTTCTCGGCAAGAACTGCAGTACGTCTATAGGAGGGAAACAGTTGAGAACGAAAAGTGCTGGGCTGCCTGGAGGCATGGTTATGAGCTCCCCTGAGCTGGATGACATGTCCCATGTTTTACTCCAGAGCTGGAGGAACTTACGACTTAAGAGTTGTCTCTTTTTTTTCTGTTGTGCCATCAGGCAAGGCAGTGCAAAACTGGAAGTGTTCAGACGCTTCCACCCTTCTTCTTACTTAAGGAAAGTCATCCTACTGAGCATCTGTGAAGAGTCTAAACGATGTGCTGCTGTTTTGGTACCACTCAGTGCTCCTCTTTCGTTAGCCACTTCAAGCAAGGTGGGGTAAGACTTTGCTGCTCTGTAATAACCCGTGTTATTCAGACTTGCCACGCAGCAAGCGTTTTGAGGAGGGGAAAATAGAGAACAACATTGTTTTCAGCAATGTGTCTCTTCCTAACAAATGCCATTAAAATATAGAGATTTTAATCTATTTTTCCCTTGAAACATACGAATTTAGTGTTTTATGCCCCTCATGCATGTTTTACGTTACTTTCATGTTATTTCCTGTATCCCTCTACTCAGAACCTCCTCTCGGGTACTTTACGAGGAAGAAGTTAGATCAAGATATTTCTCACTGGTGCCACATAACAGTACATGCAGGTTATGAAAACATAGTGTGTCCCTGTTTCCAGTCCACTTGGGTGCAGGTTTTTTCCCCGACTTGCTCTGTGAAGGGCAAGGTTAGACCCATCTTTGATTTTTAAATGTATGAATAGCTGCAGAGATCAGGGCTCAGGAACACTGAAGATTTAACTCTCTCTTGGATAAATGAAATTCTGGAGCCCATTCAACCTTTGGCCAAGCCATATATATATATATATATATATATATATATTTTTTTTTTATAAAAGCTACTGTAAGCTGTGTGTAAATATTCTGGCCAATTTGCTTTGATTTTTATGCAAGATGTCCGTACAGAACCAAAATGTCAGCTGGTGCCAAATTTTCAGCTGAGGTAAACTGCTGTAAGTGTAGATCCAGCATAGGACTTGTGATTTAGAGCACCTGACTTTTAGTTTACTAACTTGACGTCATTTTTATTGGACATAAAGCTCCATAATAAACTATTAGTTGGTTTATTTTCCTTTATATTTCTCAGATGGAAAGGAATTCCATTTTTCTGTAGTGTTAGAAATTGTAAATTCACTCCAATGATCAAAATGCAGTTTAACAATCTACCTCTCCTCTGCTATGAAGCAGGATGGTGTAGTGCCACGTCTGGCAGACAAACCAAATATGCTGCCCAGATAGTAAATGAGACGAGAGATTAATTGAGGCTGGCTAACTGGATCTTTGGACAAGAGTTTTCTTATAAAGAATTAATTATAATGTTTTTGAGACTTGTAAATTTTTTTTGTAAATGCTAAAATGCTCTGAGATATATTTTCTAAGTAGCGTTTGCTAATCCTGTTAACAAATAATGGGATTTGTTTGTATACCTCCCACGGGCTGATATGAAAACATGCTTTTAAGTGTCAGAAGTTTTCTGGATGCACGTTTAAGACTGACTACATTCTTTAAAGGCTAAAAAGCAATTTCCCAATGCTCTAAGTTTTGATCATACCTGCATATTGGGAGAAACTGCTACAGGTGGTTAAAATAAATGTTGGACTACTTCAAAATTATCATTTTAATGCAGACTTCTCATGGTGCTGGGCTGCCTGATCTGACAGTGGAAGAGCCTGGGCTTTCCTAGGAGATAAATATGTTCATTGTATTTATGTAGGAGAAGCTATGTGTTGTGCTTTTCAGGTGAAAAGTTATTCTAATCAGCCTTACCTCAAGATCTTGTCTTTCAGACCCGAACAATAAGAAATTCTGCATACATATGTGTTGAATATAATTTTGGTGTTCATTTTTTGTAAGGTTCACCACAGGTTAGTACCTGCTTGCTCTGAGTTTGGCCCTTGGAATATGATAATTCAATGTGTCACTGACAAGGTGACAAAAAGGGTTCAGTTCCTGCACATTTGTGTCCAAAATCTAGCCTTATTTCCACTGCTGGGCTGCTGTCTTTACAAGGCCTGCCTGACAAGGGGAAGGAAATGCACATTTTGGTTAAAAACTAGCACTGAGCGAGTTTTTGCCTATTTTCTTTGAATGGAAAGGTGAACCTAATGCGGCTCCTTCTTATCAAGGAACTTTTTAGCTGGAGGCAAGCTACAAAATGGCGTCGGGGGCCTGTGGGTCCCAGTAGGCCTCAGTTTAATACAACAGCCTTTAAATATTGCTTTAGCGATAGGCAGGTCCAGGATTTTCTGTGCCCTAGGCCTGCGGTAAAGCTGGAGAACAGCAAAACAGTTGAATTAAAACCAAAACAACAACAACAAAAAGTGTATTTGAAAGCCAGGAAGTAAAGAGAAGTGTCTTCCTCTGTTCTCATGGTAGTTCTGCTGAATAATCACTTGGCAAACTGCAGTGACGTGTTGGAGAAGCTCACAGTTGCAATTTAGGTATAGGGTATTTTGGGAGGCTTTGCTAGCGTTTAGCTGGATGTTAGAAAAGCTGTGTGATAAGGACATGTTTCCTATTAAGCCGTGTCAGTGGTCTGCAGCATTTGAGGCTCTTAACCAAGTGTGAATGAGGAAAGCTGATGCTTTTTTCTGCTTGGTAGTGGTGGTGGAACTGCCAAAATTGAGGGAAGGAGACGAGCTTTGGAATAGAGCTCTTTCACTTTTTTTTTTTTTTTCCTTGAAGAGAGAGGTTTTCAGTGGCCTGGGTGCTCTCTCTTATTCTTTCTGAGCCCTTGGACCAGGATTTTTGCTGTTAGCTGGCTTTTCAGAAGAGACTGGTCCAACAGAAAACTGTTGATCCAGGAGCTTAGGTGGATTCAGTCTGACCTGCTCTGTAGTAAGTCTCCTCTAAGCACAGTTAAAAACTTCAGTTCTCCTCTCTGGGTTACGTTTGTCTGAGTTAAGCAGGCATTGAAGCAAATCTGTTTACTTCTATTTTTCTTTCTGCACTGCTCCTTCATTTCTGAGCCTTTTACCACTGTGAAACAGTTGGCATGTGAAAGGTGTCTGACCCTCCTGTACCAATAAACATTTCTAACATGTCCTAGAAATCTTCTCTTTCTGTGGAATTTAAGTTAGCTCCTCCAATTCTTCTTCGTAACATTGGAGTTTTGGTATTTGGCATCTTCCTGACCCGCTTCTCATTGAACTGTTTGAAGGGTAGTGATAAAACATCCTCGAGGAACTGACTGAGATGTATACAAGTTCATCAACCCAGGTATTCCTCAAATGTCTTAGATCTGAATTCAGCAGCACACAGTTTAATTAAGCAGTTCTGCACTTGTTCAACTTTGAGCAATTCTCTCTTTGAGTAATTCACCATGGGTCCGTAGACGCTGACAAACCCCTTTGGTGTGAACAGGATTTGAGTGTGCACCCAACAGCCTTGTTGAGTGAAGCCTTCTAGAAGGATAACCAAATACCTTGTCTGCTTTTTACTGGTTCCTGTGTATCATACTGGAATTTCTCAGTCATGCATCTGTCATGAACCCTAGTTAGGAGCGGAGGAGCCTTTCTGTCTCCTGTGCTCTTCTGGTTGTGAAATTGTCCTTAGCTGTTGTGAAGGCAGCAGTGTCTCAGTTCCCTTAAGCTCCACGCTGAATCTGATGAGGCTTTTTACTCCCTCTCCTCCCCAGCATATCTAGAACTTGTCTAGTTTCCAGCAGAAATGTCTTTGTGCATAAAGCTTAATCTATTTTGTTGACCAGCGTGCTGGATTATGGTTTTAGGTCCTTGTGTGTGCACAACTCCCCAACTATCAGCGGGTTAGGCTCACGTAGCTGTGAACTGATTTAACTGCTTCAGGTTTGCCTCTATCAAACATCATTTGGGGTATGATGGATCCGTTCCTTCAATGTTCTAGTCCTGTTCCAATTTATTTGTATTATTTTTGCCTTTTAGTAATGATAACATGATGTGTAAATGTAATGCACTGAAACATGGAAGAGAAGAGCAAACCACAACCACTTCTGCTTATATCAAATGTATAAATATGCAACAAGAGCCTTATTAAGAGATTTAAACTGACCTCTGGAGTGCCGTTCTTTTGATTTCATACCACCCTGAAGTATTTTCACTTCTGGTACCGTTTGGCTTCTGCTCTTAACTCTATTTACTGTATAGGCTCCCACTTTAGATCTTCTTCCAAAGCTCTTCTCCTTAGCTGTTGCTGTCTGGTGCAGAACCTTGTGAAATGCTTTTTAATGCTGTGAGTATACAACAGCCCCCGAAATTCCTTCACGTCATTGCAGTGCCGTCCTCGGGGAATTCCAGAGGTTTTGCTAAGCGTGACCTCTTCTGCCTCCGTCCAGCCGGCACAGTCTTGGGCAAGTTGCTCTCCACGTTTTCCTGGTGTATCATTCTTATGGCATGCAGCTTCCAAAGCTTTCTCCCCGCAGTTGATTTTCAGCCTTCTGGCTAGTAATGCTGCTGCTTACTTCTTGACCTGATACAAAGTGGTACTAAGATGAAGGCTTTTCTAACATAATTCACTAAAGATTAAGTCTGCATTGTAGGAATCTTGATGCAGGGTCATTTGTGCGTTATTGCGACAGACTAAGAGAAGCTCAGCTACTTTAAAAGAAATAGGAGCCTTTCTATATAAAAGTTTGACATGAATTAAAAAGGTTTTGGCTTTTTACTCAGGGGGATGCAAGTTTGTGGCATTTCTTCATATTTTTTTTTGGATGGTATTATCTGAAAGCGATGTAATATGGTTATTTCTGGTTTGCAGAGAAGGCATTTTTAGAGCAAGCTGATAGCGAGCCAAACTCTCTGAAACCTTAAAGTTGTGGTTAGCAGAAAGACAGTTTAGGAAATTAGGTCACCATTACCTCACTATTCTCTTATTATTTTTTTTTTTTTTAAATTTTAAATCCTGTAGTATCTCCTGTAGTTGCCACTGTTGCTGTTTTACTGGTAGCTCCAAAGATGGATTGGATCCCAAGCTGGCAGAAGAAAGGAGGCTGACGGCCTGAAGCTTTGGAGGGGTGAATTTGCTGTGTGAAGGCAGTGCCACCAGAGGATCAGCTGGACCAGTGGGTTATCTGGGGAGGAAAGCCAGAGTACAGACTCATCTTTGACACTGGAGGAGTAGGTTGGATTTAGGGATCAGGTAGGAGGTGCTGCCCTGGTGACTGGCTAAGCACCAAGGAGGCCAGGCAAGATCTCAGCCCAGGGGGGCACTCTGCCTGCCTGAGTGGGTATTTGCCTCTGCTCCATCAGCTGTTACACCTCCACTGCAGCAGAAAACATCCCCGTGTGGGCTGCCGGGATGAGGTGGGAGCAAAAGTAACTTGAAAACCCAGACCTATTTATATAGGCATCGATTTTTTTATTTTTTTTAATTTTTCTTCTCTTAAAAAAATGCTATTAACAGAATCTGGGAATAGCTGAAAACTTTATTCCCATCTGTTACACTGTGCGTGGCTCTTTTAAGGTGTGACCTTATCAAAGCTGGAATCAAAACACAAAGTAAAGCTGAAGGCAGGCTCAATCTAGTTGAGATTCCCTTCAGTAGACCATGGCGATGGGGAACAATGGAAGTGCTGCTGAAGTTCATTCTTTCCCTAAGTGTGGTTTTATCAGCAATTAGTGTGTAAAAATAGCCCTTACTGGCTTCAGGATCCTTCCACTTGCTTGCAGACTTGCCTTGGCTTACTTTGCCTAAAAATCAAGGAGGTTTCTATTCCAACCAGAGTATTGACTGAGCCAGTACAGCCACACCTGCCACGTTACAACAGGTATTTGTTCCTCATCCCTGGGATTGCTTGTTAAACTCCAGCTGCAGAGCCTTTACTGCTGGGTTTTCTCCATGGGCCGGGAGGAGACCAGTTTATATCTTCGTCTTCCAGGCCCAGGGAAATGAATCATTTCAGAGAACACCAACATGGTATTGCGCTGTGCTGGATTTTAGTTGCTTTTCAGGTGTGTTTGGAGTGCTTTTTGTGGTTTTTAATGAGTCATTGGGATTATTGTGACTAACTTGGTCATGATATATTGTAGGGAGAAAAGAGACTGAAAAGGAAGGAAAAAGAAGGATAAGGAAAGATCCAAGGGGCAGATTTTATTTGTATTTGTAATCCCTGAACTCTGGCAGAATAACTACTCAACGCTACTTAAGCAGGTAAAGGTAAAATGGGCATCTCCCCCATTAACCCTACTTTCTCAGCCTGCACTTAGACCCTGTGCTTACCCCAGAGGTTTGGGTCTGTTCTTTTTGGGAGGGGGATTGTTACATGTGGAGGGGTTCTCCATGTGAATTGCAATTTGGGAACTGTAATTTATATATTGTTGAATTAGCTTTCAGGCCCTAACAAACATCGAAACCACATTCTTCCATCTCTTTTACGATATCACCTGTGACAGCTTCAGTTTACAGACTCCATTCTTTTTGTGGAAATTTTATTGTGTGACCATTTCCTTGTTTAGTAATACAGTGGCTTGGGAGGAAGCAACTTTATACTTTTGATCTAATTTTAAAGCCTCAGAATAGGTCATTCGCTCCTCCAAACAATTTCTAAAGATTTTCAAATAAGCCATAACTTGATTTAGAAGGCGAGGAGTAAAGCGTCAGGGCCAAAACTTTGAAGGAGCTTTTATGTGTAACCTTATTGGGATTTTTAATGGGCTAAATACAGCATTGTAGGCAGAAGCTGTAAGCTGAGAAGCCCTCCATCTCAGCAGATCCTTGGGGATATGCCCTTGGGAGGGTTTCAGACTGCAAGAAAATGTGGAAAAACAAGAAGATTGCTCTGCAGGGATGGACATAATGCAGGGAGAGGTTGGGAAAGATAAATCCTTCTGGCCCCCTTCATTATGAGAGTAAAACGACACTTTTGGCTAGAGGCCAGTGAAACCTGGGAGATCTCGGATGGTGCAGACAGGACTAGCAACAAGTTTTGTCAGGGAATGGATTGGATGAGTGCAGATTTGCCTCAGCCTTGTGGTTTTTGTTCTGAATGCATAGCATTAACCCCTCCTTTCCTGCCGCTTTCTAGAAGCAGAAGTGAGGCAGAGACGCTCAGCCCTCGCAACAGAGCAGGGGAAAACTGCTGTGGATTTTAATTAAACTTGGAAAAACAAGTGGAGGTAGAGGAAGAGCTGTAGGATTGTCGGAGGAGCTGCCTGTTGTGACTTTGACCCAACGACAGAGAGGTTAGCAGCCATCCCATCCTCCCTGTGTAATCAAAATTGGGCAGTGCTGTGGAGAGGAGGGCTACCAGGCAGATTGGCTTACTCACATTTAAAAAACTTTTTTTTTTTTTTTTATTAAAAGAAACTGAAAACAATTTTCAGCAAGAAATCTGTTCTGAAAGGCGATTTTGATGTAAAATTTTGGCATGCCCTTTGGGTTTTAGCTATGTTGGCTCACCAGTATATGGCTGAGGTGGTGCTTTCAGGGAGATGAGGAAAACGCTTGTCCTTTTTAGCATCTTAAGCTAAAGTACAGCACCTTTCCTGTGGCGACGGGAACTTAGTTATTTGCTGTAACCCTAGATTTTTGTCTGTGATACGTGAAAATGTTCCTATTTGAAATTAAGCCATTAAAGGCTAGTTCTTTGAAGGAATTCGGGATCCTCTGCTCCTGTTAAAGCACACCTGCGGTTGGAGGGGTGACAGCAGCTGCAGGTTTGCTTGGGTTGCCTTCAAGTTAGCCCATATATCAGCATGGAAGGGGACAGTACCATGCCCCGGCACTGCTGTGATGCCTGCTGCCACCCCGCTGGAGCAGCGCGGTGTAAAGGGAGCAGTGGGTGCTGCCGCCTCTCTCTGTAAAGCTTCCAGGATTCTCCCTCCAGTTGGCTCCAGCCAGCCCGAGCGTGCTCGGGAGGCTGGGTGTATTTGCACGATCTCGTGATCTTCAGGGGACAGCGTTTAATTTTTTTATAGGAGTTGCGTGTAAACATGGGAGGGTAGAGCTTGGCCCGTAAATAGGATCTATTTGGGAATAAGCCTTTTCCAGAGCTAGGCTCGTATAATGATAGTTTTCATTTCTTCACTTAGACGCAAATGAGGGCCACGAGCCTAAAAAGGCTTACATGGAGGCTTTATTTTAAGATTCACCAAGTACTGAAATTAGCCTGTAACTTCAGGGCTTGTAAGTTAAGCATGCATCTCAACTTTTTCAGTGCCTCTGGCCATACCGCCTTTCACCTTGGAGTACTTGTGCTGTTCCAACTGCTGTAAGTCTAGGCATGATAGCTTTCTATTTCCAGAGTCTGAGATTTATTTTCAAGTCCAACTTGGTGAGGGTGGGGGAGATATCACTGGAAAACAGTGCCCCTTGCTATTGAGGTAGAGCTGGGCAGTTTAAGAAAGCTTCCTATTTCTAACTAGGATGAATTAGCAGTTGTGTTTTAGGAGGTCAGAACCAGGACAACACGCATGAAGGGTAAGTCTGAGCTGGCATTTGTCACTTGAACCTTTCAGTGACCAAAAACCCTAGGAAATCCACTATAAAAGACTGAAGGACAACAGGATTTAATTGTACATCCCTTGGGTGTCTGTACTGGCAGTGCCCTAAGGAATGATGCCATTGATAAAGATTTTTATTTTTTTTTTTCCTCTGAAAATCATAACTGATCTTTGGCCATGGAGAGAGGGTGCTGAGTTGTTAGCTGGGCATGGTACCAGGGATTTGTGAATGAAATGCCAGTTGCCTTGTGTCTGAAGGCTTCTGAGGGCACTGGGGAAGTGAGAAAAGTTGTTGTTTGCAGTCAGGTCGTTGTGCTCAGCCCAGCACCTCTGCCCCAGTCCTAATTTTCTGCTTTTACCTACTCACTTTCGAGTATCATCAGCCTCCACTGTTCCCAGGGTGCTTAGCTGTAAATCACGCCAAACCTTTGAATCCTTGAGTCATTTCTCGCTATGACTTTTCCTCCTCTGTGGTATGAAGTACACGTGTGTTATCTGCTCACCTGGAGCAGATCTGAGAGGTGCTGTGGTCTGTAGGAATGAAAACAGGGTTGGGAGGCAGGAGGTGGTGAAATCTAGTTCTGGCTCATGGGGCAGACTTCAGCGAGCTGCTTCACCTTTCTGTTTCATTTTTCTCGCCACTGCAAGGAAAGGGGTAAGAGTGTTTCCCCGCCTGCCTCACGCGGCGAGCATTGGGTAGAAGAGTTGACTAAATCCCTTCCAAATCTTTGGAAGCATGGCATCATACAGGACGTAAATGTCTTCTGGTGACTGTTAGCAGCAGTCTGATAGGAAAGAGTGGATTGTCCTCACTCACTCCGTCGTTGGTCCAGAGGATGTATGCATGCTCTGTGCTTCCTTTGTTCCCAAACCTGTTTGCCTGCAGCTCCGAAGAAGGAGATGTGGCAAAGGTCAGCCATCTCGTGCATGCCAGTGCAGAGTGATAGGAGCCCCGTTGGCCGGTGGGTCTCCTTTTGCTCTGACACACGCTTTGGTCACATGGCAGAAACATGTATGCCCATTGAATGTGGGAAATTCACTTAAGGGAATCCTGTCTCTCACTTTTTGCTCTTCTTCCACAGCATTACCTTATTAGCACCTTTCCTCCAGTTGGGGAAAGGCTGGCAAACAAACACCTCACCACCTGCCAGCAAGGACCACACCTTGGGTTTCCTGAGAGTCACAGCCGTCAATTTATTGCAGGGAGCGTGGATCTGTTTTCCAGCACTGAAACCAACTGGTGGTAATGCCTATTAGAGCAATCTCTAACATAAGAGAAGCCATTCTTAATATAAGCCAAATAGTCATCTTTTCCCTTTTAAGTAGCACAGAAAACCTATTGCTCCATCACAGTTTCACTGTAGGAAGAAACGAAAAATATCCAAGCAATACCTGTAATTCCCTATGCGTTTCTTTAGGACCTTTTTGTCTCTTTTTCATTTTTTGCCCTTTAAGAAAACATACAGGGTTTCTTTTCTATTAAGTTTATAAGTTCCTTCTACAAGCTTGCTGCTGTTGGACAGGGCAGGGAAGCCGTGCAAGTCAGCTTGCAGGACTTGTGCCCTCGCAAGGCTGGTGGAGTTGGGAAAAACTCCAGCTCCTGCTGATGTGCTGCTTTCCAGCAGCACGCTCTCCTCCTCCCTTGTAGCCTGGGATTAAACCTTGCCTTGCTCGGTGTCTTGGGCAGAAAGACTTAGCGTGGTGGACAGCCAGGTGCAGCCACGTGCTGGTATTTTTGGGGTGGGTCACACAGCGTGCCTGTAACGAATCTGGAGACGACTGCAGTGGTTACACCGTTAGAGCTGGGGACTGTCCTTGGAGGAGCTGTGTACGTAACGTGCTCGTCATTTACAAGGGAGGGAAGCGAGTTGGTAGAAACCTTTGAACTACCCGTGTGTGGCACCGGCAGCAAAGGAACACGAGTGGTTTGGGGAAAGGTGACAGCCAGCGGGCTGTGGCTTGTGTGCAGGCACGGATGGGAGAAGCTCTGTGGCTAGAGATGGCAGGCGAGATCACAACCTCTTCTGACCTCCGTGTGTCTGAGTCCTGCCTGGCTCTGGGCTTCTCAAACCATCCTACCCGCCCCGTTACTGGTAGTTTGCCTTTTGTTGTTTCACAAAGATTTGATGGGAGGTTGTGTGCCATCATATGATGCGTGGCGTGAATGCTTGTAACCTCGTTGTGAAGTTGTAATATATTGAAGCTTTCCTATGAGTGTGTGCCTCTCCACGTCTTTTCACTTCTGTTTCTCTGTAGTTGCCTCTCCCATGGAAATAGTGAAAAGAAAAGGGTCTGTTTTTTTCTTTTTACCTCTGCAGAGCAGAAGAATAGACTTAAGGCATTATTAAAACCAGCATCGCTGGAGGATTTGGCTGTATGTGGAAGAGAAGTGCACATTACCTTTCCCTAGTCCCAGTTTGAGGTAGTTTTAATTTTTATTTATTTATTTATTCCTCTGAGAATCAATAAAGTAATTGAAATAAGTACAAGATTTTTTTTTCTGGCATAAATTCACCCTTGATCTATAATAGGGAATTTGGAGTAACCAATTCTATTAACGTAAAATACTCTGCCTAAAACTTTCTCAAATCTGAACAGGGCTTGTAATAATGTAAGAAGAGCTCAACTTCAGCATCATGTGTAAAACACAGAAATGAAGATAGGGGTGAGCCACGTCCTTTAGGGTTTTTGAGGGGACAAAACAGGGAATAAAGTGGAGGAGAGGTGGTGGTGGGGAGTCTCAGCCACCTGGAAGATGAAAAGGCATAGTGATATGACCCAGCTTTGCTCATTGTCTAGTGAGGATGACTTGCTCTGAAGGTGATTTAAGGCTGTTGTTTTAGTAACAAAAGGCTTCAGCTGACATGATTAGTGGAAGATATTTTCCCCTTTCTGTCTAAGGAGTTGTGTGCTGAATTGAGTCCTGTCTGCGTGGAATTTGTCTCCAGGAACCTCAGCCGTGCAGAGGCTAGATGGCTGGTTCAAACTAGTCGTTTCATCAGCTCCTGTAGGCTCCTCCAGAAATCATCTCGCAGATTAGGTGGGATGAAATTATTTGCCCTCTGGAGATGCGCATTTATTTGGATTGACTTCACAGGGAGCCTAGACAGTGCTAGCGGGGACTTGGCTAACCGGCTGTTAGATGTGTAAAGAGAGGTGGCATAAATTTGCCCTGGCAGCAGGGAGCGGAGAGGTGATGGTTAAACTCACCACAGGGAAGGACAAAGATGGGAATGCAGGCACAAAACCCTTCTGGAATTTGAGTGTGGCGAGGCCACCTCTCATGTTGGTAACTTGAAATACAGCGGTTGTTTTGATATGCTCGTTGCTCATAACAGTAACCATCTTCATAGCATCAGCCGGGCGCTGTCGGCGCGTGGAGCTCCCGTGCGTGATGGAGGAGCACCACCAGGTGATTGCACCGGAGATGAAGCTGGGGATCAAGGTGACAGCATTCTCCATCATTTCAGGTGGCAGAGACACAGTCTGGGGTCTAGTCACTCTGGCATACGTCTGCGAGAGGCAGAGAGGAAGACTGGTGCGGGGTGTTTGTGCAGGCTTAGGGGATAGCAGTGATGTTGGAGTGGTGCGGGTAGGCATCTCACCTACCAGGCTACTGCTGCACAAGTGTGATGATACTGTTTGATTCCTTCTGGTATTTCTGTAGTACATACAATCCTTACCAAGGATCAGAGTTATGAGAGGTATTTCCTGAACATTATAAAGAAACACTTGCACTTCTCACTGGTCTCTTTGCTGGTATGACAAACTAAGCTGACCAACCCCACCAAAGCGATAATGCTCCGTGTGCAACTACTTTATAACTCCGCCATCTCCCATTGCCTGTTTCTGTGCTGGTTACTTGGTCTGTGGGCTTGGTGGAGCTTTCAGTGATTTTTAAGAGGGAATGCCAGAAAGAGCCCCAGTCTGAGAGGGCCTTACACCTGCTTCATGGTCAGTAACATGCTGAGGGTCCTCCTCGTTCTCACCTGGCCCCCAAGCATGGGCTGTGCCAGCTTTTGTTTCCTTCCTGCCTGGGCTGGCAGCACACCCAGCTGCCTCTGGCTTGGACAAAGCAGAGATCCATTTACAGCCGAGTTGATTCAGGAGGGCTTCAGGCTTCATCTGGAGCGAAGCTTCAGCTCTGCCTCCAGGTCTGTAGCTAAGACAGCACAGCCACTTTGCAAAGGGCTGCTTCCACCGACAGGCGTGGGTGAAGATCCAATTTGGCATTTTAAGATTGTTGGGAGGAGGCCTGTAACAAGTAATAGCACAGCCTGATATACAGCAAAGAGCTTATCAGTCAGTAAAATAACACAGTCCCTGTATTTACTGGAGTGTTCTGCTCTAGGTCAGGTGCAGACTTCAACATTTGAATTATTAGGGCTGAAGCTTCTCAGGTTCACCAGCCTGTAAGTGCAGCAAAGCAGTTTCATTGCAGGCAGCATACAAGACCTGCCACGGCTGGGTCTGTGCTCATGGGTGTTGGTCCTTAGAATGATCTAGAGAGAGATCCTTCTTTGTATTTTTTTTACTTTATTTATTTTAGCTACTAATGGTGTCCTGCTGTCTGCTGCCAATAGCTACTGTCCTTTTTTTAGTGGAGTTTCTGCTGAAAACATGAGGAGATTGAACAAATAACGTGAGGCTGGTCTGTAATCAGTACCTTCCCCACTATCTCTGCAGCATCTCTAGACATGCAGTTTTGCAGCCTGGATCTTTCCCTCCTTTGCCCCCCAAATTCTCTCCAACTTTGCCAGATTGCTACTGTTCGGAGGTTTTCTGTTGTCGCTTGGTTGTTGTTGTTTTTTTTAATTGGGACAACTCCATATTCTCACCAGCAAACGCTCTGACATCCAGCCACCAGAAGCCTGGCTACTAGTTCTGTATCCCTTGTTGTAAACTGGCACGAAGCTCCCTCCCTAGGTCCACGCTTCCTCAAGAGAGCAGCTGTTGGTTAATCCTTCTGCAGAGAGCAGAAAGTGAACAGAGTTTGGTTCCAAGAAGCTGCTGCAGCCTTTGGCCAGCAGCGAGCAGCCCCGATAGCATCGGTTACGCGAGGATGAGGATTGGAAACGGCAAGGCCAGTTTTGGAACAACTGCATCCTTGTTTCTCTACCCTTGAGGACAAGGGGGACAAGTGCCTACATGTGTTGGATTTTGTTAGCTGGATCCAGTTGCTGTGTTGAGTTAATGAAGGTCACGTTAGTGTGTGGGATGCTGGGAAAGCAGGGGAAGCCGAAACCCAGCTGGCCCATCCCCAGGCGAACTGGTTTTAACCAGGAAAGAGTCAGAGAATGCGAAGAAACTTCTTGTACATCACCTCAGGCAGTTATGTATTCTGTTTCCTAGTTACATTTTTTTTTCCTGGTATCAATTCCAAAACAAACAAATGGAGAGGGAAAAAAAAAAAGAAGCATTCCTTAAAATAACCCTTTAACATCTTGGGCCAAATTCTGAAGATACAGTCTGTCTGTGCTGATATTGATAGAGAGCACCCCAGCTCTGTGCTGGAACAAGCATGAAATGAAACTCATGGCTTTTTACTAATTTTGAAATAAAGATTGGAGTGGAAGGGTTATGTCATGTATTGGCAGCACAGTGAATAACAGGATGGATAAATGGGCAGGGCACTGCTGGTACAGACCTCCTGCCTTGCTGCTGCTGCACTTTTTCTTCATACTCACTGAGCAGGATAGGAGCCAGGCCTTGTTTGGGGTCTGTAGGCACAGCTCTGATGGAAGGGGTAGTAGCATGGCCATTCAAACAGCAGCTTCGGTGTTTCAGAGTAGTAGCTCAGCGCGAGTGTTTCCTGTTGGGCTTCTTAGGAGCAATGGCACAGCCAAACGCGGCTCCCACAGGGCTTCTGTTCGCTGGCTCACGTTGTGAGTGCTGAAACCTCGGGCCTCCCGCATTGACTGCACATTTTCACTTCACTGGGGCATTTGCAATGCATGATTGTCATACTGCAGTGCTTGAATAAAGCTGCTTTTTTTGTCTCTGGGTGAGCACATCCACTTCCCCCTCCTACTCCATGTTATTCTAGTCTTTCAACTAACTTTTGACTCCAAAAATTTAGGGAGTTTATCATGCCCCACTTTCAAACTGACCATTTGATCTTCCTGACAGCAAAAGCAGAAGACATTTCTCAACTTCCCTGCACCACTGCCCTCTATGCCATCCTGTGCAGAGCTCCTCCATACAGCTCTTAAAGTGCTATATAAGGTTCTGAAAAGTATCACGTTGCTTGGCTCAGTGCTGAAGGCAGTAGGGCACACAGTCTCTTTGGCATGCTCCAGCAGCCAGTGGAAACAAGGGTGAGCCAGCTCGTGTACATCTTAGCTTTGGCAAGGATGATCAGAGCCATAGCTCAGCAAGAAATCAGCATTCCCTCTGCGAGTGAAAGGTCAGGAATGCAGAAAGCTCACTGCCTTTTTAAGAAGGTTGAAAGTTTGCCCTCCATTTTTCCCCCCAAAAAAGAAGGCAGATAAGATAATAATTCCGTTTTCTTTTGCAAAGATAGAGCGTTTGGCTGAAAGAAGGTTGGTAACCTCTGGTCAAATCCATTTCATTCAGTCCTGCCTTTTGCTTGACTCACCAGTGGCTGATGACGTCTGCCAGGTACCAAAAGGCAGTGCTCTGGCACAAACTTCTCTCGCCGGCAGATGAAGACGCGATAGGAACAAAGCCCTGGGACAGCACTTCTGGTGCCACCAGGGAAAATAACTGGCAGCTCTTCAAGGCTTATGTTTTCTGATAACGTACATTGGCAATATTCCTCTTGGTGGTAGCAGGCGTGCTGCGGGAGGAGATGCCAAATGAACCATCACAGGCATTTCTCAGCCTGTAGGATGGACAGTGCTCTGATGAGTGCAGGATGCTGTGATGTTTTCAGGCAGGGACAACCAAATCTAAACTAAGGAGAGAGTGTAGCTTCACCAGCAGGAACATGTGTGCATGTATGTTTGTGTATATATATATATATATATATCTATCTATATATATATAGTGTGTGTGTATATTATATGTATACATGTGTGTGTGTGTACCTTTTCTACCCAAAATCACCAGTGAAATGGGTCTGCTACCAGCCATTCTGCTCAAGTGGGCGGGAAACTACTCGCAGAAGCTTTTTTCCTGCAGGAAGCCTTTGGTGTCTAGAAATCAAAGCTTCTTGCAGATGTGTGCAAGTCTGGATGAGTTCTAAATTGAGAAGATTTCTAACATCCAGATGGAATTCCTGATCAAAACGCCTTTGCCAGCTGAGAAGGTAGGGGATGCAGCAGTGCCACAGAGAGCTTGGGCTCAGTTAGTCTGAGCAAATGCTTCAAGTGTCACTGAAGACCCTAAAGGGGGTAGAGTTCTTCACTCTGCTGGAGCTGGGGCCTGCCTTACATCTTCAGGATTTTCTCAATGACAGCCTTGACATTTTCTGTGTAATAAAACCCCCGTTTAAAGCTAGCGCTAGTCATGGCCTGTGTTTAACTAGAGGGAGAGGATAAAATGTATTAAGGACTAAGTCAGACATGTTCCATGTCTACTGAAATAGATATTTTAGCAGATGTAGTGGGTTTTTCTGCCAAATTACTATTAATGTCATATTTTGTCTTAAATTAACATCCAGATTCTGTTTTTTATCAATATATTCTGTTTGCAGTATAAGAAAAACTCGCTGTAGTGATACAAATTAGTTTTCCTTCGTGCAGTATCTGGCCATGCTTCCAACACTGGAAATAGTGACTTGTGGATTCAGCACGGTCTTTGTGAAGGACATTTCAATGGGCACGGTCATGTTATAAGATGTTAGTGTTAGAAGATTTTTCCCACTTAATTTGAGCAATTTCTCTTTTGTGCAAACATATGCGAAGTCCTGCCTTTCTTTCTTTTTCTTGCAGCCTGTGTTAAACTTCAGTTGTCGCAAGAATTTACATTCCAAGTTGTTCTGCATCAATTCTGTTGAACCCAACAGCAGAGAACTTAAAGGATGTACAGAGATTTTTTTCTCTGAAGGGCTCATAGGAGAGGCAGGCTGCTACTACTAGCTTGAGCCAAAATGTATGAAATGAAAATTGTGCAAGTTCCTTTGCAAGCAGATGTATCTCGTCTCTGATGGAGAAGGCACTTGCTTTACAAATGCTGGGATTCCTGTAAGCAGTGTGTGCCACTTAGGCTGCATTAGGATTTGTTTCTACTTCCATTGACTTCAGTGCACAAACATTAATCTCCACTGTTAATCAGTTTATTGTCGCTGAACCTCCATAAGGTAAGGAGTTACAGCCTGTTTTGTAGATGAACTGAGCTGCAAAGAGATTTAGATTCTGGTTTAAAGGTTTGTTTAGACATCTCAAGATGCAGCTAGGTGCCAAGTAAGACTCTACGGAGATGCCTTAGCTGACTTTTATTGGAGGTTTAAGGTCCAGAGAAGTGAGGGGCTTTTCTTAATGCAGATATTACATATTATTACATATCCATGCCATCACGTGTGGTCATCATAGTTAAGGACATAGAGATGCTTCACGTCTTTCAGTTTTTGGTGTTTTTAGTTGTGTTTCTGTGTTGTGTTTGTTTTTTGTTATTTAAACCATGCCTGTTCCAAAAATTCCTAGACTTAAACATATTCCCTACTTCTTGATGTAGGAGACTAGCTTGAGAGTGGTTTGCATCCTTCCAGCCTGCTGGGAACGATATGCTGTGGTAACTGCTAGGTAGAAACAACAAGCAATCAATGTGTCCAAAAAGGCAGCCTGCGAGCAGGACCAAAATGAAATTTGAGTCAAGTCTGATGAAAATGTTGGGGGAGAAAACACTTCCCTGACATTGAAATGGCTTTTGCTGCTTAAAAGTAGAAAATGTTTCCATGTTTGCTTGAAGATGATCTATTTGAGCTCTAAAGGGCTAGCCCTTGAAAGGGAGGTTACACAATTTCCAAAATGTTTTATTTTCTCTTTGCTCAAATAAATGTCTTGAGTCAACTCAAGTTATTTTAATAGCAAACTAAATGTTTGCTTTAACCCATATGATTCTTTCTTTCTTTTTGCCTTCCGTGGTCAATGCAAAATCTACTCTTTCCTTACGTCTCCTACCAGAACTGAGAGTTGGAGACTGGGACATTCGCCCTCTGCGTACATGCAGGATGCAGGTGCCTAAAATAAACCTCTGAGCTTTAAGTGTCTCAGGCTGTGCCTCACAGTGGATGCTTTATTCTTTCCCTTGAGTGAGAATCCCCAGTGGGCGATATCTTTAAGGAAGCCAGTGCTCCCAAAGCCCCAGGCGAGAAACAGCAGAGTAGTAACAAGGAATTGGTTATATGAACAAGTCACTTTCTGCGAACAGCCTTTAGCATATGCACATAAATAATAGTGATTATGAATGTTTGGGAACATTAAAGGAAGTCAAGGAATCCGATACAAACATGAAAGCAGATAAATGAAGCATCACGTGTGATATATAAAATTATACGTCCTACTTGGGGGTATGTGTGCTGCCTTTCTGAACCCCTCAGATTGAATCTGGCACTGAGCTAGCTGGGTCTGGCGTGGTTCTGGTCATAACCTTTGCAACTAGAGTTGTGCAGGTACCTACACTTGATGAGAATGTGACAAGAGCAAATTGAATGTAAAGTCTGCTAGACAGCCAATAAATTTGTTTTATATCTTTATCTCATCCTTGCTTGGCAATTATTTCAGCAGGCACTGAACTCTTTTGTGCTCGCTGTGAGTGAAGGTGCTCAAATGACCTACTGTAAATTCTTGATATTTCCTAGACTTAGAAGAAGACAGTCACCCGAGGTACTTGGATGTTTAGTGCAGATTAAGAAGAGTTTTAAAATAATGCATTTTGATTTTTTTTTCCAAGATCAAGACTGGTCATAACTAATGGTTGGTTACCTAGTACAATATAACTGGAAAACATTCATACTGTCGCCAAACCTCTGTGATCTATTTTTACGAGAGTGGGGCGGCGTTGCCACTCAGGTCCTTCTACATTATTTGTTGTAATTCAGCAGACTGTTAATGACAGCATATCACTATTAGGTTATAGCCCTCCTAGGTTATGATTTTTAGAACTGTGAAGCAAGAGCTGCAGGATTTCGGAGGTTGGTTATAGAGAGAAGTTTATTGTTATTTCTTACGCTTAAATCTGTCAGGTAAGTTAAAATAGGCAAGTAGATGCGGAGTAGAAACAATGTGCAGTTAAACACACAAAAAAATCTCAACCTCCCCTCTGCAGGAAAGCTATTAAAAATGTTTATTGTACATTAGTATTGTTTGTTATCTGAACTGCTACTACAGGCAGTAGTTTGAGCAGGCTATTACCACCTCTAGCTTCATGCTGCAGTGTTCTCGCTTGTCTGCACAGTTGACCCGATCCTGTATGTCATCAGGGAGGAGATGTTTAACTTGTGACACTACTAATCCTTTCCTCAAGGCTTTTCGTTCTTCCTGCACAATGTCCTTTCATTGCTTTTGTGAGCTGGAACATGCCTGCTCAGCCCAGTGATGAATTCATGTAATTACCTATGTATGTACCAAAGTCCTGTTGACTTTAACGTTAAAGATCGGTGATTGCTTAAGTATTGCACTGAATCAGGACCCCCCAGGCACTTTCACATGTACGAGCTGACTTGGGAATCGATGTGCCTTGCTGCGTCTCTCTTCCGATGGGAACAAGGCGCTGCTGCAGCCCAGCTGTCACTGCAGGTACCTGGCTGGGCACGGGGACAGCTGGGAGCTCAGCACCCCAACAAGGGGCTCGTCCCACCAGGTAAATCTGCAGGCCACGGCTGGCCTGTCTTCATTTGGTTAATCCAGTTGTAGAAAGCTTCATCCCTCTGTGTGCAGTTATCCAAAAACACACGTCCACGGCAGGAATCTGCATCCCTGTATGGGGATGTGTGTGCACACCTGTGCACAAACCCTGTTTGCAGGAGCGCCTGGTGCAGAGCCCTTTCTGTCCCAGCCAAAGTTTCACACGAGGGCATGGATGCTTTTCCACGTGCCTCTTGAAAATGTGCTCATCTCTGCATTTTTATATTGCTGGTGTCAGTGTGCTGGGGGAGCGCCGTGTGTTGTGGAAAAGGTGGCATTGCTGTCAAACCCAGAGTCTAGATTGGTCTTGCTGGCATCAAACCTTTGTAGAATATCACCATCCTCAGCTGGAAGGACAGACATTCCTGGGAATCTTATCCAAACTGGGGGAAAAAAACAAAGAGAGAGAAGAAAAACCTTCCTCTCCAGCTGCTCCGTTGTCATAGCCCAGCAGGCACGTTGTATATTCCCCACAGAGGCTCATTGTGATCCTTCCTAGTGCAGCTTGCCCTCGGACGAATGCTTGCCCTTTGTCAAGGGGGAGATGTTGCTGCTGGAGCAGTTGCAGTCTGCGCTTCTGCTGGAGCCCTGTGGCATTGCTTTCTCATGTTGATGATGGAGGAGTGGACTTGTGCTTTCTCCATCCCTTCAAAAGCCATCCGTGCTGCTTCCTCACTGCTTTGATATTCTGCCAGCCGAGGGAGGGAAGAGCCATTTATAAATATTTCTGGTAATACAGTAAGTACTCTCACATGTTTTGCTCACTCATTTTCCGTATCCAGAAATCCATCCGACCAGAATCGGTTCACTCTCTTTTATTAGCAGAAATAGATCCACAACAATTAAAATTGATTTATAAAAAAAAAAAAAAAAGAAAAGAGAAGCAGCAAGCACAACATCATATTGACTTACTGTGCGTATATTCACACTGGCTTCCAACCCATGGATAATTACCCCTCAGAGATTGTGTGCTATGTACAGTACGGTGATGGAATTATGCACTTTAAAGAGCTTTAGCGAGGCTCTTAGGATGCCAAATTCTTTCCTATTCCCCCCCCTCCTTCATTGCAGTGAGTAATGATTTTTAAATGCACATGACCCATCCTCAAAAACTAAGTAAAGTATGTCGGTGATGTTTCGTGTATCTGGATCTCACATTTCTTGCGTTCATAGAGTAGAAGAGGTGTACTGGTGAGATGAAATTTGGGGAATGGTCAGAGGATCCCCTGGGATTGCTGGCCCTTGTTAGTGAGGGGAAAAGGGTAGACTTGGATGCTACTTGTTCTGTCTGGTAGCAGGTACCCGAAATGGGATTACTGCAAGGTAAGAGGGGTTGAAGGAGACTGTACAAATCTGTAGAAAAGCACAGGCTTCATTAATTTGGCTGGTCCTGGATCAGCTTGTTTTAACTGAAGAGCCAGCGGTGGTGTTTGCTCCCATCTCGTTGTCAGAGCCAGGCGAACTGTTGTGATGGCAATTTCACGCGCACAAAAAAAAAAAATATTTCCTACAAATTTCAGCCTAAATCATTTTTGGCAAAGAGAGAAGCAAGTAAAAAACAGGGCCTTATCGTAGGAAGTGTCAAGCAGTCTTAATTTTAGGCAGAGATACCAGCTCCTCCTAGAGGAAAGGAGCCAGTACGTAAATAGCTTCCAACAGATCCTTCACCCAGGGAGACAAAAGGTTGGTGTGCACAAGTTGCAGCTAATGCCAGATTGGAGCTTTCGTTGCATTCGTCTGCAAGATGTGGCTTGATGTTTCGGCAGGAGCATTTCCTGATGTTTGTGCTGTTTTGGAGGTGTTAACAGTTCTCCGGATCTGCTGGAGATCTTTGGAGAGCAGCTCCCAAGGTGCTATTGTGGCAGATGAAAAAGGAGGTACCTTATAAAATAAATCAGTCGGGAATGAAGTTGTGGAGCTGCTATGCTCCTCTGGGGCACGGGCTTGTTCTCTGACCATCCTTGTGGCTGTTCATGGATTTTATCTTTTGTTGAAGTCTTTAATGAATCTTTAGCAACAGTTGATGGTGCTGCATCTTGTTTCACCGCCCTGTGCCAGTGGGCTGTCACATTAAAGGCAGGGCTCCCAACGATAGCTCATTGTGTCCCAATGAAAGTCCCTTTGGGGACAAGGTCCAGGCTGAACAAGGCTTTACTTGCCACCTCCCTCCAGCCCCTTCCTTCCTGTGGCCCCACCACCCTCTTCCCTTCCCGTTCCCTTAAACGTGTGCAGCTGATGAATAGCAAATCTTCTTGTAGAGTTCTTCGGGAGTATTTACTGTAGGGTTTAGCTTTTGTTTGCTTTTCTGGTGACTTGGAGATGGCATGGTGAGAAAAGAAACATGTGAGCTAAACCTGTTGGTTTGAACATTGTGTCAGAAAATATCCATAAATTGCAAGTTACTACACAGATGTATAGATTTAATGAGACTGTGCAATGCCATTTATTTATGCTAAAGAATCTGACACATACGGTACTGAAAAAAAGTTAATACTCTAAGAGTTATTTTATATTTTTCTATTGCCATCTGTCACTGCCTACATAATAATGATACAGGTGAAAGCCTAGCATTTCTTTAAAAAAAAAAATAATAATCAGAATGAATAGTCATTTAAATATCTTGCTGCTTTCATAGCTGGTGTGTTTTAAGTTGTGGGAAGGAGGCACCAGAGATAGCCTTCCCCCCGTGTTTAATATATTAAATTTGGGGCTTAAACAGATTTAGATTTTTAAAGTGACTTCTGAAAGGGGAAATTGATTGTAAAATGCTCTGTCCTTTAAATCTGGAAGAGTCAAGGGACTGAGCCGGGTCCTGCAGTCCTTATAATACCACCCGTGGCTGGCTCTAGGAGCAGCCCTTTGATGTGTACCCTCAGATGGAGGGGAATTGCATGCTCCAGGTCCTGCCTGCGTGGACAGAGCTCCATGCTGCTGGGGGCTCGGGACGTGAGGGGGTCTCGCTGCAAACGCCTGGCCCCCGCTGGGTGTCTGAAACCGGTAAAGAAGATGTAAGAGAAAGGCACTTGATCGTGTGTCTTGAGTGAAAACACACGGCTCAAAGCATCGCTGTGCTGACAGAGCGCAGCGCTTACAAAGGCACTGTTGGCTTTTAAGAGTTTTCATTCAACTTCATGCAGTCACAGCGTGGTTAGGCAAAACTGTTTTCCCTCTTTGCTTTTAATCACAGCAGAGCCCAACACGGCAGTGACTGTGAAACATGGGGGGAGAAGTCCCTGTACAGTGCTTTGGGACTGCAAGGGCTTGTTGCTCCCCTGCAGCTCACCGGAGGGTTCCTGTACCTGGGGAGCTGCCCCGGCTTTGCATCAGTCACCTGCCTCCAAGGGCGCAGACAAGGCTCTGCCTCAAATAAATAAATGAGACAGGTTTCTTTGTTAATCCCCTTTTTACAGTTCGGTGACAAAGACAGAAAATATTTTTGTGACAGGTGCTTATCCTATAATTTTCCATGGGCTGATGAGTCAGGGGAGGCACCTCCTTTGGAGGAGGAGGAGGACATGGCTAGGTCAGCTTGCATTAAGATGATTTAGAGTTGGTACAATTAAAGACAAATGCATCTTTTCCTGAAAGCTGTGAAGGATCCAATAGTGTAGCTGTGTAATCAAAGCATTTCTCTTGTTTAAAGTAAGGTCTCTGGTGCTAAAAATGCAGTGACAATGCCAGAAAATGAACCAAAGGGCCTGGTCCAGACCCTGGAAGTCATTCCGTGTGCTTCAAGGAACTTTGTTGGCTGTATTTTCGAATATAGTGCAGATCCCTCGTGGAAAGTTCCTTATAAATGAAATAGCCATTACTGTTATAATTACTACTCCGTGCGTATGTTGGAAAGCATTTTAGGAAGTCAGGCACTTCTTAAGAAGCAGAGATGACAATGAGTGAGCAATGAGGTTTTGGTCGCTTTGAAGGGGTGTTATAAATCACTTTATTTTTGTTTATAAGGGATGATCCATATATAGCCGGAGTTTGTCAGCGTTTTCCATTACAAACTTCTAGGTTTGGGTACCACGCAGAGCTCTCGACGGGCTCTTAGAAAATCCTCTTAGCGGTGAATGCTGTGTCGTTGCTCAATGAGTATGGGTTTCTTCTGCTCCCTCGTCAGAGTTTGAAGCAGTCTTATACATAAAAAGGTGTTCATGGTCTTAATGCTTTGAGACAGTGTTTCACAAAAGGGCTGAGCCTGATTTTGTTTTTTCCTCCTCTCCCTGCTTTCCAGCGTACTTTGGAAGTAGTTGTACTGAAGGCAGAAGGAGCGGTGGTGAGAGAGGAGCCTGGCTTCCAGTATTTATCGCGCGTGCTGCAGACAGTAGGGGACTTGCTTTAGATCAGCCAGGGGAAGGGCTGTGAAAGACCACCCACATCACTGAGCCCTGCCTCCTGCAGTTCAGCCGAGCTGTGAAACCAAAGTTTACAATGAAAAGGGGCCCTGGAGAACACCTGCTAGGCACCGCAGCCCCCATGCCCCCCCAGACATCACCTGCCTGCCTGTAACAAGCATCAGGGCAGCAAGACAAAGGCAGCAAGTCCTGGTGGCTGCGGTACGCAGAGGAGCGCAGGCACTGACCACGTTTGCTTAAAGGCAGAAAGTTTGCTAGGCGACACTCAACCAGAAAAGCGTGTTTCATAGAGAGAAGGAAAAAGAAAATCCCTACCCCTCTGTCCCCACCAAAACAACCCCAAAAGGAGCAGAGCAAACAGGCATCCAACATTTTGACCTTAGGGAAAAATCATCCACGACTCCAACCCTAGTAACTGGCTGAGCTCAGGCACCGGCAGAGGACACGGCAGCTTGTAGCCGAGTACCACTGCGTCCTGCTTTTCTTTCCTGGGGATCAGGTCTGACATTGCACACGGATTTACAAGGGTGTGGGGACAAGGAGGCTCTTCCCTGCACCTGAAGACAGGCAGCAGAAGCCTGGTGTTGTGTTAAGCACAATATTTGTTGCACCATAGTTACTTGGGAAGCAGAGGGAAAGGAGGAGGGGGAGGATGGGTCACCAGAAATGCTTTTGCTACCCTGGGATATGAATACATGACTCTCACTCGTGTAAGTACAAGTTGCATAACTGCATTTGCGGGTGAAATTTGGCCCGAGGTTCTGGAGAGGAGTCTTGCGACACAGAGCAGCCGTGTATGTTCGGTTAGCAGTTCGTGCCCCTGCCAGGTGGAGGTATGCAGCGCGGCTGACTCGCCGTGAGCAAGCAGGCAGTCATGCCTAAACTCTGGCCATCTGGGGCAAGTTGTGGTCTAGACGCTGCCATCCGCGCTGGTACCGAGATGCTGCTCAGTCAGCGTCCCGGCCTTTGGACCGGAGCAGGGTTCTCGCTGAATGGGGCTCAAATCATCGAAGCCGTCAGGGTTTGAAAATCCCAGGTGGGCTCCCCCTGGCCTCCCACAGCCCCCCATTCCCATGATGGCACAGGAACCCTGATCCAGCTGAAAAGAGGTGGCTTCCTTGGGAGGGTTGGTGTTGGTTTACCGCCCAGCTCCCCGAGCACTGGTGCCAGCAGAAAGGATTAGCGGGGGAAGGGGTGGGGAACGGGAGTGCGGCAACAACGGCTTGTGTCAGCTAAAGCCTGACTGAAGCTTGGCTTAGCGAGGCAGCCACATCCTAATTTAAGCTTCACTTGGGTGTAACAGACCTGTTAGTCTACACTTGGTGCACGCAACACCTCCAGAAGATATGAAATAACTACTCAGCCGTGTTCTGCGAAGGTTTAAAAGGGTTTCAGAGGTAGCAGGCTTAAACTGAGATCCTTCAACGTGGAAACTAAAAATTTCTGAGGTTGCCTAAATAAGCTGATGATTTCTCGCTGAATTTCTGGCATGTTAACCAGCTCCATGTGGGCATGCCTGAAGGCTCCCATTTGTAGCATGCAGAAAAGGACTCGATGCTTTTAAATCTTTGTGTTCCCCCTTCCTCCTTTTTATTAGCTGTGAACTATTTGGCTCAACCTAACTGCTAGGAGTAGCCGTAGCTCTGCTGCAGTCGGTGTGACAGCATGGTGTCACCGGCTAAGATTTGCACTAGCTCGGTGGCCAGAAGCTGGATCTTTTGGCAGCTCGTGACAAACAAATTTGACACCCAGCATCGGGGATGTCCAGGTGTAACGTAAGAGCCCTGCTCAGGCTTTTGTCACTTGACTCGGGTAATTCCCCTTCCTTTGCAGGTGACATTCACCATCATCTGTTCCATCCAGAGACAGCTTCACTTCTGTAGAGTGCTGTGCTCCCTGTTTAAGCAAAATTGACTTGAAAAGCCTCATTAATTAAGAGCCAAATTGTACCAGCAGCAAGAAACTCAGTGATGAAGTTTTCTATTCACTGAGACTCCTTTGTACTGTTCCAGGAGGAAAGTATGTTGAAACATGCCTTGAAGTCTCACTACACTCCTAGAGAGGTGTAAACACCCTCCTTAAGGACCCTTTTTGCTATTGGAGTGCTCTTAGAGTAAGAGTCAGGGCTCATTGTTTCCAAGTTTTGGCATTCCTTACCTTGCATTTTCAAAAAAAATGTGCTTTTAATAGTGTGGAAGAGGGGCTCCACATCTGAGCGTTGCCGTGTTTAAGAACTAGGTATCCAGGTTTGAAAAGGGGAAGAAGTTGGGTCGTTTTCTGTTTGTGTTGAGCTGCCAATTAGCAATGTTGTTAATTACTGCCTAGGAGAAGTTTGTGAATGGAACAGCGAGGTTGGCTGACCATTGGCAAGGCGATGTGCAGCAGGTTGTGCTGTACCTGGCTGTCACTGCTGGAGCCCGGCCTCATTTTCCAGAGGGACGTAACAGTGCTTAATTTCTTTGCAATCAAAGCTAAGGGCAGACCTTGGCAGCAAACGTTGCATTATTTTGTGTTATGGACATGGAATCTGCAGCAGCCCCTGGGAGAGCTGCTGCACCATCTGCCCCCTGCGTCCCACGGGGCCAGGGAGGGAACACGTCGTGTCCGCCCGAGCTGCAGCCGTCCTTCACTGCGTTCGCCCACGGAGCCACCCCAAGGCTCTTCGGGGGCGGCAGATTCGAATTTTGCCTCCTCAAGGATGAGGATCTGAAGCAGGGCCAAAGCTTTGTTTCCTGCTGGTGAGAGGAGAGGAGCTGGGGAAGAGGCAAGGGTCAGGCTTGCTTTTTCTGCTGCTCCGGGGGCAGCAGGAAGAGGCCGGTGGCACGCTGCCGCTGCCAGGAAAGTTAACCTCCAGCTGGAGACCACAGTCCCTTGGTGACAGTGGCCAGCCTGCTTCTCCGAGCCCACAGACAAAATAAGCAACGACCTAGGACAGCAGACAGCCGAGGAGACGGAGGGGCACAGTCCTGCTGCGTGCTCCCTGGTGTGGTGGACAGATGGATTTTTGTTCTTGAGCAGGAATTGCCCTCTGCCTTGCATGCTTAGGACAACGTGACCAGAGCTGTCCTTTACAGCCCACCTGGGCATCACATCTCTCAGCAAGGCTGGGAGGTGGCTTGGGTTTGGTGCGTTTTTTTTCCCCCCAAATCTCACTTTTGACTGAAACAAATTTCTAGGATAGAGGACAAAACACGAGGAACTTCTAGCTTCTGGTGCGTAGCTACACTAATTTGTGGGTGAAAAAAATATTTTGGTACTGAGAACTTGCCAAAATGCAGTTTAACAGGGAATTGCAGTTCAATTAGCACTTAGGAGACATTAACAATAATTGTTTTCAATTTGGCCACTCAGGATAAGGTGTGATTCAGGATCAGCTGCTTGCTGCTCTGAGATAGGAAAAGAGAAGAAGGAGAAAATTAGAAAAAAATATTGCCATGTGGTCTGCTGAACGTGTGCCACTGGCTTCTTATCCACAGGTAGAAGCTTTTGAGACTGCTCACCTCCCTTTGTGTGTGTGTGTTTCACGAGATGTTGTCTTGGACAGGGAGAAAGTGGGAGGCAGTTGGATTAGCTGGAGGGAAATGGTTTGACTGCAAGTTCATGCTTTTGCAGCAAGCTGGATTAGAGTTCATCCCCGCTATCTCATTTGCTGTGATTTTTAGGAAAGGTGCCAAAAAATTTTTAAATTTTTTCCATTTACTTATTTATGCTTTGCTCTGCCAAGGAATGAGAAAGCCTGCCACTTTTAGCAAGTGGGTGAGCAAGAAAGGCAAGGGAACCCGGGGTGAAGCTTGACGTGGAGATAGCGAACTATGCGTCGTAGCCGTAAACATCCCTTAAATATTTCTTCTCCCTTTGTAGCACGGTTCATTCCGCTCTGTAAGTTTGTGGCTGAAGGTGAAAACAAAAGGCAGTTCTGTAAAAACGACTGCAGTTTCAAAGGCTGGCTGAGAACAGAGAAAATAGTGTGCGCAATTTAAGCACCCGTCTGTATACAGCCGTGCACCAGTGTGATGCGGAGATGACCTGATTAGCCAAGCCCTGACAAAGAGCCGAGGAGATCCTGCTGCACCAGCGATCCCCTCCTTGGAGACCTGCGAGCAGTCCCAGCCCAAGGAAACCTTTGCGCAGCAACAAGCTAACAGAGGGCTTTTGAGAATGGCAGAGGCAGTGCTCGGTGTGAGGGCGAAGGTGAGGGGAATGAGGACGGTAACCAGCCTGCAATACCTTGCAGAATAGCTGGGATATTAAGAGAGGTGCTTCAGAAGCTCCGTGGACTTTGTGAGCTCTGTTTGCTGGATTTTGGGAGCACTGCATGTTTTTGGAAGGTTGTATTGCAGCAAACGGCTCACTCTGCTTTGTTGTGCTGCTTGTCCTGCTGGACAGCCGCCAGCATTCGGCAGCAAGAAACGTTGGGGCAAGATAAAGTAAGTGATCTTCCAGTTTTATAAGCTCTTACAGCCTCACTTTCGTAGGGGCTGAGCAGCCAGAGGTCTGCAGGCTCGCATGGGAGCTAGTGGTGCTGGGCACGGCTGCAGGCAAGTGATTATTATTCCATGTCAGAAACAGAGCTCAAAATTTCTGAACGTAATGCAAGAAGACACGTAAGATATGATACTTTCTCTCTCTTGAGGATACATATAAATATACACAGTTGGTATGAAGTATTTTGGCTATTTTATGCATTACTGTGCAAGGAGAACACACGGTCCTGTAGCAGCAACCCGGGATCTCGGGTGAGCAGCACCGGCACTGCTCCTGGCCCTACTGTAGCTACTTGTGTGGCCAAGTGTATTAAATCCCGCTCCTGAGGACAGCGAACCATTTACTCAGGCTCCATTCTCCGACTTGCTGAATACCCCAAAAGGCTGCTATTATTAGAGAAAACTGCCATTCCTTAGCTCTAAAGTCAGGCTGTCCATAAATCACCAACATGTGCTTCGCGCAGGGAGATGGGGCGAGGACCTCGGCTGCCTCCCCGCCAGTGTCCTCCCTTCTGCTCGGTCTCCTGGCCAGGAGGCTGGCAGAGATTGTGCCCAGCCTCCCCTTGGCCTGCTCCAATGTTTTGTAGTTGCAAAGTGTTGTGATGACAGTGCCTGTGCTGGTACAAGTCTGCTGTGATCTGTGTCCTCCTTCGGGCTGGGCTCTGCTGCAATCGTGCTTCCATTCCTGAACTCCCATTAGCGCCTCAGTGAGTAGTGGAAGATGCATTTCAACAATTTTATGATTAAAAAGCAGCATCTTAATGTCGTTTGGTCTCTGGTGCCTTCGTCCCTTTCATTACGCTCTGTCTGGTAGTAACAGCCATGGTTTAGAATTGCAACATCAGTCTCTGAACCTTGTGTTTTCTGTAACCATAAATTTGGGGGCAGGAAGGAGGAGAGAGGACGAAGGAGCAATTTGAAGCAGTAGGGTTAGTTCTTCCGATACTACCAGGCCAGTTGTTTGAAAACGTGATGACTCACAGCGATCAGACACACTTCTTTCTAATTCTTCTGTTCACTTCCCAGATGTGGTGGGTGCTGCTCTGGGGCACATCTAGCAGGGCTTTGGGGACACCAGGCGCTCCGAGGCCACGCGTCTGCGCTCAGATCCCCTGCTGCCATCGGCTAATGGCCTTAGCACCGAGGTCAGAGGCTGCTTAGGTACGAAGGCTGAATCACCTCCTTTTTAAACCCCTCAGCAGGATCAAGGCTTATGGAAAGTGGCATGTGGGCTTGCCTTCTGGCTGGCGGTGCGGATGGAGAGTGTGACTGTGGGGCAGGCCTTTCGGCAGTTTCCACCAACTGTGGAAATGTTGAAACGTGGGTGGCTGGGGGGTTAAAATACCCCTGCACTGAGGCCCCCTGCTTAAAAAAAAGCGTGATACACTTATTTTCATTCAAGACTTGCTGATCCCACGAGCTCTTGCTAATTCTAGGAGACTTGCCCTGTGACCTGAGGATCACAGAAATCAGCAGGGGGCCCATGGGCCTGACCAGGCAGACAAGAAAGGTCTTGAATTGCACTTAATTTTACAGATATAAGTAAGCTAGCAGTGTACGTCTCGCTTCAGACCTGTTTGCCTTGGCAATGTCCCACTTAGGTGAATCAGAAGATGGTGGCAGAAAAGCACTCAAGGCTCCTGTGGCGATGCTCTCCCCTCCGTCAGGAGACGTGCCTGTGCAGGCAGGGTGCTGTGGAGATTACTGCCACAGCCCTGTTCCCTCAGGTCCCTGCATTTTGAACAATCCTGTCTGCAAAGTGTGCTCGTTTCTGTTAGCTGTGGCTTTGGGAAGGTTGGGGCTCGCTGCCCTAACTCGGGGCAGGAGGCATCTGGCTCCGTCCTACCCATGTGCTTGGGTCCCTCGAAGGGAAGGGGGGCTCCTGTGTTTCACCTTGAGCAGCAGGAGGTCAGTTTTTAAGCCTGCCATGTCTCTGCAGCTTCTGGAAGGTCTCTGGTTCGCTCCATGTCTTAGTTTCTAAGCTGGAAAATAGGGATAGAAAACCAGGAATTAAATTTCTTGAGAAAAGATTCAGTCGCAACTTGTGCTACTGTTACCACCGCAAAGCCTTCGTGTTGCTTTGATTCTTCAGCCTCTGCTTTAGTATTGGTAATAGTAGCAACTTTCCATACTAGCAATTGGGAACTTAGAAAGTACGCGTTTTTAATGTTTTGTTTTGTTTTGTTTTTGTTTTTATTTCAGCAAATTCAGTAAAGCTAGAAATGCAAAGTGATGAGGAATCTGACAGAAAGCCTCTGAGTCAGGAAGATGAGGTCAGGGCTCATGATGAAGGAAGCAGCCTGGAAGAGCCCCTCACAGAGAATAACGAGATGGCGGATAACAGAAAGATCCAGGAGCTATCGAGCGAGGGAGGAATCCGGCTTCCGAATGGTAAACTGAAATGTGACGTCTGTGGCATGGTTTGCATTGGGCCCAATGTGCTAATGGTACATAAAAGGAGCCACACTGGTAAGCAGCTGAAAGAAAATCTGATGACTGCCCGTGGCGTCTGATGTTGATGTTACCTGACAACTCTTCTCTCTTCCCTTTTCATTCAGGGGTAGCAGGTGGCTGGGGAGGGGAAAGGTGGGCTTGGTTGTTTCGGTTCTCCCTCTGCTCCTCAGATGCTGATGATTACATGTCACTGGCAAGCATGGTGCTTCCTGATGTTGGTTTCCAGCCTTTGTTTCTTAAAAATGCAACGCAAGTCTCGAAATCAGTCTTCTTACTGTTCTTAACTGGGGGAATATGGCAAGAATAATTCTCCAGCATGGGGTGTGTGTGTGTGTGTTCATGTGTGCAAGGTTGTTGATCCTTTACAGAGAGTCTCGGAGAGCTTTCCCTTGGAACTGCTCACAGTTGGACGAGGCCAGCAGCTTGGGGGACACACGCCTCCTGCACGAGGGGCTGGGCTTGCTGCTGGGTGACCTGGCCAAACCCAGGCTTAGCAAACCCATGGGGTGAACACATTACCTCATGCTGGAATGCTGATCCTGGGGCTGGGGTGGGCTTGCTGCTCATCGGGTGACAGCTCCAGCAGGGAAACCTCACTTGAACCGCTCTCAAGGGCTAGTGCTTCCTCCTCCCGACCATACAGATAGCATTTTTGTGGCATCTTTCAATGCATGCATTCTCCTTTTGTTTATTTTTATTATTAGTGCTGCTATTGTTTGGAAATCAAAACATCTTACTAGGCGTAAGGATTTGAGAAGTCAAGTGGCAGATGAAAACCTTTGCCATGTGCTGATTGAGTGGGTCTTTGGGACCAAACGATGGGCCCTCGAGTTCCAAACAGGGAGTTCTGGAGGAGTTTTGGGCTAATCCAGCAAACTGGGGTGCCCAGAGGCTGATACACAATCACCTCTGCTGTTGCTGCTCAGGAGGGAGCAACAGCTACCTCTGACAGGACAGAAGTGCAGGCGTTGCCGAAAGACAGCACTTTGGGTCTGGTGGAATCTGCCTGGCCAGAGCCTTTAATGCAAAAAAGCACTTACACATGCTTCAACTGCATAAAAAGACATGCTTAAGTCACCTGAAGTGCTATAATATATGCTTAAATTGAGACCCACGCTTAAAACCTGCTTAACCTTAGCAAGATTTTACATTGGAGCCTCGGGGGGTGTTTGTTCTCCATGTTTTTGTGGACAAACTGCAAGATTTTTTTGATTTTTTTTTTTTTTTTTTTAATCTCTCCCTACTGTTATTTAACGGGGTGAGTGGCTCCCACTGTAACTGCAAGATATCTGCCAGGATATAAAAAGAAAAGTGGGGTTTTAAGGTAGAGTAGGAGAAGACTTTGTCTAATCCCTTTGTAAACCTGGTAGTTTGCAGTCAAGTAGTGTGTGCTTGGTGGGAAAGAAATCAATAGAATTTCTGTACGGAGGAATAATAAATATATATTACATAGTTAATGCCCTGTATATAAGCTGTATTGATAATAACTTAACATAAATGTATAATGCAAAGCATTGCAGTATCGTTTATGATGCAGTCATGATTTTAGACAGCAATTACGACAGGGGAAACGCATTAGCTGTAGGAACGAAATCTTGATTAACAATTTGACGTGCTATTACTAGGAAAGGGGGAGGGAGCAGAGAAGGCAGCAGACTGAGTCTCCAGCTTTCAACCTCCTGAAAAGTTTTCATTGGCGCTCGCATCTATCTGAGCATATGTATTGTAGGTGCATCAGAGTCCACGTATTTGAACTTGAACAGATAAATTAGGCCTACTAAATTTAGATTTAGGTACTTAATTAAATAGTCTGTGTTTTTTGGAGATAGCTTGCACATCTTTAAATACTGCCGAGCTGCCTTTTCATTTTAAAGAAAACAAGCAAGTTCTAAATGAGTAGGACAAAATGTCATCTGGGTGCAGGCGATGACCACTAGAGATGAGTGAATTGATAGGAGTTGCATAACCAGGAGCTTTTTCCTTCTGCTGGTACTTCACTGAGCCATGACTTTTCCCATCTGAGCAGAGGAGCTCTGGTGCACTGCTCTGTACAGATGATCTCAAGCTTTATAGAAGCAGCGTTCCTTTCCGTGTGCAGCCTGGTGCTCTACTCGCAGTAAACCAGTTGGCAAATTTTGCGGGGGATTTTTTTTTCCCCCGCTTTGTTTGTTTGTTTTTTAATACATGCTGCTACTTCAATGTCCACAACAGAAGGAGAAGCTTGCTTGGATTTCCACATCCTTGATTTTAAGGAGTATTTTTAACCTACTGGTATCTCTCTCTTAAAGTGCAGTATTTTAAAATATATCGCCACTTCCTCAGCAGTTGGGCTAAACGGGCTGACCCCAGCTCTGGAATGAGCCCTGACCTGTGGGCAGTCTGGTTTTGCAGCCCAGGGGAGAATGGTGGAGGGAAGGGAGGTTGTCCCTGGTGAGTGGAAACTGATGATATTCTTTATCAGCTAATGCAACTGGCATGTAAATCCGTACCTCTGAAGCCAGTTCATATGTGTCTTGGGAGCTGGATCCCGCCTCACTCTCCTCTTTATCGGTGCTCAGCCGAAGCACGGTCTGGCCAGTTGTTTGTACTGGCAAAAACCGAAGTCCTTTTCCCTTCCCCAAAAGCCTGACAGCATTCTATGTAAATCACCCAAAATGCTGTGGTCACGGTAGAGGTTGTAATTTGCATGTATGCTGGGACGAGAGTGTGGCTTCCTTACACCAGGGACTGAGGCTTTGTGAAAAGCTGTGCCATATGGCTTTGGCTGTGTTGCACACATAAAGGGAGATGGTTTTCTGCAGACGTTATTCATCTGTTACTGAGGAGCAGTTGTCTTTCCCCTGCCACATTATGATAGTTCAGTCAAACACATCTAGGGATGGAAAAAATAACCTCTGCCACGGGTAAGGTCAAAACAGATGAGTTCAGTGTCCCATCTTTCATCCTCATGTGCTGGAGCATCCATTCCCCTGATGTCTGTGGCCACCACTTCCCATAATAGAGCCAGGGATTTCCCATTCATCCTTCGAAGCATTGGGCATGTGGTGCAGGGGATGCTGTGCTCCCCGGCCCCTCCGCAGCGGAGCTGCTCACCTGCTAGCACAGAACACAACATTTCTCTGAAACGCTGACAATTCAGGTGAAGCGTTTGGGTAATCTGCGTGGCCATCAGCAGAAGGCCTTTCTATTTATTTGTCATCGTTGACAGAAAATAAATAAAGTGCTCGATGTGGGAATTGTGTGATGCACTTGCTGCTTTAGGGAGCTGGGTAACTCCACACCCCCTTCCTCACGTGCTCGTGTTGGAAAAACAGCAAGTGTCAGGTTCGATTTACTTTCCTCCTCTCCCATACTATCTATACTATCTCCTTTTGGTCCAGTTTTCATACTCCACAGCAAATGCCCCAGGTTGCAGCATCTTTATCAGTTTTTTGTTAGTGCAGGAGGCGAGGAGTCAGTAATATTGCCACTGGATACTCCGGGGGCTTGTGCTGGGGCATGTTGAGGAACGGGGAGAGGAAGAAGCTCAGTTCAATAATCCAATTTGTCCGAGGTAATGAAAAGGAACGCTGAAGACTTCTCGCCTCTTTAGGCTTTCTACTAGTGGGTCTGAATTAAAATTTCCTCATTTTTGGTAAAGCAGAAACTATTTACTGTTATAGCCATACTGTGAGAGGTAAGCTCCACATGTTGCACTGTCAATAGGGATTTTTCTCCACGATAACATCCAGTCCTTTCCTGAGTCCACTGCTGGATTTGGAAACACCTCTTATTTCTAAGAGGGGGTTGGGACCATCCTTATTGTTGAAAGATTTGGGAGTGGTAGACACCCAGAGGATAAGGGATTTGCTGTGCTGATGCAGCAGGACAGCCGCTGTGCCCCAAGCCTTGGGGAGAGGACTTGGGGTGCTGGGTATGATGCAGCAGGCACAGGTGGTAGCTCTCACCATGCTCTCCGTTTTGGCTGCCGTTGTGTTACTTTTAAGCTTTTGTGGGGTGCTAACCGCAGGAAGATCTCTGATTTTTGCTTGCTTTCCACATGCATTTCAGGACCATCAAGTCAGTGAAACTGGATTAGTTACGTGCCAATGAGGAACACCTCCAGGTTCTACTTTAACATCCATCGTGTTATAATCAAACATATGCAACACTGGAACTCTAAATTAAAAATAATTTTTAAAAAAATCACGTAAAATTTTAAGTCACTATCAATAATGAGGAAAAACCCAGTCATACCTTTCAGTATCAAAAACCTTTTTGCCTAAAGCAGCTAACCAGGAACAAATTTAAACAAATGGTCGTATTAACACCTTACGATTAACTCCCTTAAACTGACTAATGCTTCTAGTCGAAAAGTTTTATTGGCTTTAATTTGTGATTTGTAGCCTACTGCATGCTCCTACCTCTTGCAGTATGAATCGTTGGCACTGAATCAAAAATAATAGGGCCAGATTTCTTAATGTAATATTTTCTACTTAAATTCCTAAATGAATAATCTAACTTTTCTTAAAGTCTCATTTTGTACTTAGGCATAAGAAAGAAGAGCTTAGGTTTCTGAAATTTCTCTCCTCATAAGGATGTGTTTTACTTGCAGTACTTGGTAGCTGAACACTTTGGATATTTTTGCCCATTCACTTAAAGGATTTTTCTCCCTTCAGAATGCGGTCATAAATTTGTGTACAGAGGACACCTGGAAATCACCCAAGATTTCCCAAGAATTTTTCCTGAGAGATTCATCACTACTATTTTATAATAAATTGCCCTATCTGGAAGCAGTTTTTTCCCCAACAACAACAACAAAAACTTAGTAAAATCACTGATTGCAAGTGAGGTACAGACTGTGAAGTGACTCTAAAAGAAGAGTAAGTAAGTATTTAGACAAGACAGTCCCCAGAATAACAAACACAGAAATGGAGCAAAGTCTGGTGCTCTGTATTTCACTTGGGTGAAGGCACGATGCAACTCATTGCCTGCCAGGGTGTTAGCAGTGCAACTAATTTTTCATTTGTGCTCCTGGGACAGAGCATAATCATAGCAGATGCAGCATGTGAAGAAATGTTTCCTTTTACCAGAATATGAACAAAAAAATCTACTACGGAACAGTGAAAATTATTGCTGTTAGTATTAGCAAATATTTAAATACTTTCTCATGGCAGCATGTGCATAGTAATGTTGCTTTAAGAGATTAAAAGAAAATAAATTCCTGTCTTACAGGTACCTAAGTTATACTTTGTGTATCAAAAATACATGCCAAAAAGAAAGGACCGAGATCTTAGGTATATATTTAACTAGGACAGATGTGAAATGTAGTCCCATTGGACCTGGTTCTTATATTTATAAAGACTTTATCCTGGCTTTCATATGTATTGTGACGAGTCTTTAAAAACAGTGTTTTTTAAAAGTGTAATTAAAACATTCATAGGAAAGAGCTTGCGCACTGCTGTGAAAGTAAACAGGCCGCTCTTCTAACAAAAAATTTGTATACTAATGTGTATTAGTCTGTGAGTCACTCTATTTGATTTCAAAGGAACAGAAGTTATCAGGTGAGGGTTATGAAAATCCAAGTCTTCTTCCTTGGGAGGTCTGTGTGTTTGAAAAACACATGATCCAGGAAATTGGTGGTTCACTTTCCCACATTTTACCTTTTAAAGGTTTAAGCTGTAGAAAGCACAACAGGACACCTCTGATGCAGGAAACAATTCATTTAAAATGGAGCTAACTTCAAATATTTTCTCTTAGGAGAGTTACAAGTTTTTTTGTGCAGATTTTGCCAACTACCTGTGATAGTCGCATTAGAAGTGTTAGAACGGTTTTGGACGCTCTTTGTCCTCGCTTCGATTTCTGTTTTGATACAGAAAATGTCACTGGTGTATTTTGCAGCCGTACGAAATTCAGAGAAGGCTAACTCATACTGAAACTTCTACGCAGCACTTCCGTGCTGAGGCGGTAAAGGAGAATCAATGTACAGGGAAGCTTCCAATTAAGCAGAAAAAGGGGTTGGTTTGCTTTTTGAAATAACATTTGACATATACATGGTAAAATATGGCAGCTATTAATAGGAAGTTAATGAGTTCATTCGCCTGGTTTCAGGTTGTATCAGCTAGAAAGCACATGTAGCTTTTGCCGTGAAGTCTCCAGCCAGGAGCCATATATTAAAGATGCTTACCAAAGGACCATGTCTTACTAATAACCCCGACTCTATCTGTCCACGTCATTTTTCATCTCAGTATTTGTTTACACAACAGCAAGCCAACTTGTGTACTTTAGACACTAGTATATCTAAAGAGCAGTGATATTTCATTATAATTTTTTTTTGGAGAAGAAATAGCTATAATGGATGCATGTTAAGCAATGCACTGTGAAGTTTCATCAGTATTTTACTGTAACTTAGATGTAAGTATGTGAAATCATACCTGTTAATTAATACTTTAACTACAAAATGATAAACTCCCTTGGGTTTTGTTCTGTTTTTCTTTTTAATTATCAGCACTGCTTCCTGGCACAAGCCCCTCTTCCTAAGCCTTTAGGAAAGGTAATACTTGGCAGCTCTGCCTTACCTTGCCTTGTCCATTCCTGAAGTAGCTTTAGATAATTAAATTCTCTGTGCAGGAGAAAAGGGCTTTTTAGGCATTCTTGGTTTTGTCTGACTTAAGGTCTTAAATCTGGAACTGGAAAGGAAACATCTTTTTTTCTTCGGTTAGCTGTTCTTCTCAGTGTCGCAACTTAGTCTCTTTTAATCACTAAGGTTTGAGATTTTTTTTCTGCCATTTTAGCTTTAAAAGAGAAAAAAGATTTAGTAATGTAACAGTAGACTAAAAATATTTTGCACTCAGGTAGTTTCCAGTGTTAAAAAGCAAAAAGCTCATTTAGTTACATTTCAGTACATGCCCTTCTTAGGAGTTCTTATTTTAATAAATCAGTACAAGTTTATAGAGTCAAAAGGCAAGTACTAGATAGCTATAAATGGTGAAACATACACCGTGCTTATAATTGTCCATAGCCTCTTGTAGTCATGCATGCAGTCTGTTTAATAGGTCTGTAGTTTCTAGTACGTCTGTGCTGCAGTCACCCCTAAGGACTGGAAAATACCTTAAACACAGTCAGGGGGTGCAAAAGAGAGAGGAAATGTATTTAGGTGAATATTTTTCATGAGTCAAGAGTTTTTAAAGTGGGCGGTGGAGCTGCCCAGACCAGCGTCAGATAGGTTATCCCATGCATCATGCAGTGCCCGTGGAGGCTTGGGGCAGTGGAATCGGAGTGACCCTACTGCACCAAGATCTCCTGCTGCACAAACCAACACCTTGGGGAGACCAGATTGCTGCTGTCTGATCCTAGACTTACAGCTCTACCTAAATCTGGTTTGATAATCCTTCATAAAGGATGTGCTTTTATTATTATTAACTGAATCTGGGAATATAGCAGAGTTATTATCAGTGGACGTTTAGTTAGAAATATGATCAATTTTCAGCTTATGAATAAAAAAACCTTTTTACACAAGTGTAAGGGAACTGAATAAGGATGCCAGGATTTTTTTTTAATGTATTTATTTTTTATTAGGAAGTAATAATAATGCTGGAGAACTGCTTACAGATGTACTAGGAGAAAGCAGCAGGAAAAATAAGGAGCAGTCTTCGTAAGGCAGTGAAGTGATGACAGTTGGTTTACTGCTTATCTGAAGTGGGCATCGGACAGGAGTGTTCTTGGAAAGGCAGCAAAATCTTATTACTCAGTTTTTACTTTTTTGGGGCACCCTTCTATTGGGTAATTGTGTCTAAGATTAACTGTACTAAATGTAAAAGCTGCTACTTGACAGCATGAATGACTGAAATTAATGGTCATCCCAGAAGCCTGCAGTTTAATCAAGGAGCAGAAAATAAGTGGTTGGCCAAAAGTACAATAAACAGATCAAAGCAGTTATTTACTCAGAATTAAGCCAATAAGGAAAATGAATTCATGCTGGTTTAAAATAGATTATTGAAGGTTATTGAAGGTAAAACGTGCTATTGTAGCAGACTGTGTATGTGGCAAGAAAGGAACAGGCTATTGGTGACTTTGTGAAGGATGTTCTTGTGTCATCTTTGCCACTGAGCTGTAGTGCAGTGGTTATTTGAATTCCTCACTGAAGGCTTTCAGCACCTCCTTCAGCTGCCTGCTTACTGAGGAATAATAATACCTGCTCTTACATGGCCTCCAAGAATATCAAAGATCAGTTGGGTAAAACACATTAACAGCATAGCTTTAAATGCAGCAGGAGGAAAAGGCAAGTCTTTAGACTTGGTAAGAAACCTGCTGCAGCCTTTAATGTTGTCATCCTGAAACTGAAGCTATCATTCCTGAGAAATGTGTCAAAGGAAGGGGTTTTGCCTGTTTTCTCAGACAGTGAAAGCAAAACAGAAAAGAAAAAGAAAAAACACGTTTGTCTACTGCAATCTCTTTACATATCTATGTTATGGACATCTTAAATGATATAACAGAAGATAATGGCTAATCAGATCCTTTAAGTGTATTGTGGGAGTTTAAAAGGGAAACCACAAACTCTTTATCAATTCCAATGAGCTCGTGTTCTGTATATTGGAAGAAAAGCTTTATGCTGAGATTTTTTTAAATTATTATTATTACTCCATAATATTCTTGGCAAGAATGTAGGAACCTTAGCATTTTCTGCAGTGCGTCTGCAGTGGTTTCAGGTGTAGTTTCTAGCTCGCACACATGAAATGAAGTTGCAGAGGGTTGGTATGTATGTGGCACACCTACCTCTGGTGCACTCCTTGCAGGACCACACCACTGCGGTGGTTTAAACCACTGCAAAGAATTGCTAGAGGACATCTCTAAGAGCTCTCTTCATCCTTCTGTTTCCATTTGAATCAAAAGGCAGATGCTGGAGTTTACACTAGACACGTGAACTACTTTGATAAAAACATAGCATTATTTTTGTACAGCAAGGGAGTAACCATTTTAAGGCAATTGAAAAAAGGTTTGGAGAGATGCGACAGGTCACAGAGCATGTTTATTTTTCATGAGAACTGTGCTTCAGGCCGGTGAATTCAACCTCAAAGTCCCACCAGGATTTGACCGAGGCTCCATAATAAGTGATGTACTGAAAAAAATGAATGAAAAAATGGATTTCTGCTTACATCTGAAATCTGATGTTCAAGACCTTGTTGAACTGGGGCCCTGGTTGGTGAAGTGATTTCAGCATTGAAAGCCTAGCTTCAGTAAAGCACTTGGGCAAATAGCAAACATGAGTATATACTTGGGCCCTGTTGATTTGCACTGCACCCAGTGAGATATAAGTAGGTGATTACAGCTGACTGGGGGCCTAAGGGTCTGAGACGGACCCGAGTGGCCTCAGCAAACATTGACATAGAGTATGATTTTAATAATACTTTACAAAACCTGTGTCAGCTTGTATGTTTTTTCCTCTTTAAATTAAGAAATAAAAATAAAAAATGGATGCTCATGGACCCAATCCCCACTGTCAAGGGCAAATATGAATGATTAACATCAACTTAATCTCTGTGTGTGTGTGTGTGTGTGTGAGAATGTTTGGGGAGAAGGGAGCAGGTAAGGGGTAGAGTTTCTGTTAAAACTACTAATTTTTTTTTCACCTAGCAAGTCTTTTCCATTAGTTTTACTTCAGACACTAGTTTGCTTATTTCTCAGTTTAATGGTGTGAGATTTTTTTGTTTGCTACTTCCCAAAGCTTGTGGGCCTGATCCTCACTTGCATTAATTCTCCTCATGCTACTCCAGCAAGGGAAAACAGCCTTTAAGAGGGGATGTCAATTTAACTGTAATGCAAGCGAAAGATTTGGTTTGAAGCAAAGACCTTAATATCTGTCCAGGTCAAATTGTCATGATGAGTTCTGAATACTCATCTAGATCAGACCGATACTAAAAATAAGGGGAAAACCATAGCGATAAACACCACAAAACCCCAGTCATGGGTCTAAATTTTGAGCAGAGCTCATCATTTACGAAGGATGAAACTTCTGAGGTGGAGAACTTGAGGAAAATCAGGCTCTGCAGCACTTCGAGTGCTGCAGCATTACGGGGAGAGCCCCGAGACAGTGCTGGAGGCTCTGCCCGTTGTAGGGCCGCAAGATGGTGGTGGCGGGAGTCAAGGTGGTGGTGGAGGGAGCAGGCCTGGGTGAGGAGGCGCTGTTACACAGGGTGAGGTGACGGGCTCCCTGCACTTCTAGCATTTCTTGACAGCTTTCTCCCTTCCATTTTCCCTTCCAGGTGAACGCCCCTTCCACTGTAACCAATGTGGAGCTTCTTTTACCCAGAAGGGGAACCTGCTGAGGCACATCAAGTTACACTCTGGGGAGAAACCGTTCAAATGTCCCTTCTGCAGCTATGCCTGCCGACGGAGGGACGCCCTCACAGGACACCTCAGGACGCACTCTGGTGAGCCCACCGTGTCGTTTCTATCCTGTTGTTTCCTTTCTCCTTACTGTTGAAGGTTGTGAAAATAACTGTATGTTCCTGGTGGCTCTGTACCTGCCTCTTCAGAGAGCATAGCTCTGAACCTTGGAAAAGCCTCGATGTGAATCAGTGAAGTTGTGGTTCGGCCACACCTCTCCTTTTGTGTAACTGAGCTCCTCTGCTGATGCTATCGCATTTCCCTTTGAACGTCTCCTTGGGTGTATCCAGACTTGGCTGGCAGATTGTTCTGACACTCCGGGCCCCAAAGTGGCTGTGAAATTCCAAAGATCGCTGAGAGTGGATTTGTGCTTTTGGAAGTCTGCTCTGCAGTTCGTACCCATTTCTTCATCTAATAAATGCCATATGCTGGTAGAGTTCATACTTGTTCATCTTTCAAAATCCTCCTAATTGCATTTTTAGTTCGGTTATTTCTCGCTGTGAAGTCCTAATTCGTGGCAGGCACAGCGCTTACCCTAGAGCAGAAGGTGGGGAAGAGAGACTGGGTTTTCCTTGCCATGAGTCTCCTTGGTATAGTTTTTTGATGGGATCTAAAAAAATACCTGTCACATAATTGCATGTTAGTAAAGACATTGGTAGCCTGCATGGTCAGGATTGGGGGTGTTTCTGGTCTCTGTATGCTACCCCAAGGTGGGCTGCATTCTGCCTGCTTACTCATTTGTGTAGGACTCTTGAAAGATCTTAGCTTGCTGTGTTTCTTTCTTTCCTAGGATGTTCAACTTTTATGTCCAGACCATTAATAGGGGACTATGTTTTTCATTGTTGAATGAGCAGAGATAATTGGACTGGTTAGAAGTGACAGGATTACAGATGAACTTTTTTTTAAGGTGTTAGCAAATGTGTGACTACTGAAACACGGTGGTTGAAGTGCAGCTGCAGGCAGAAACTGCATGTGAAAATGTCATTGTGGAGCTTCCTGACTCTTCATACACATTTCTTCTAAGGGTCAGCCTCACTTCAGTGGAGCTTTCTGTTTTACGAGCATTAAATTGGTTTTAGGATCCAGAGTTGTCTTTACATTTCTGAGAATCATAAACGATAAGCTAGTAACTTTCTCCAGGTAGACTTCTTCTCCAGGTAGACTTCAGAGTATGCAGGAGGCTGCATTACTGCAAACATCCTTCTGACAGAAAACATGAATGTGAGTGCAAACGTGGGACTAGGCTGAAGGAGCATTGCCTGAGAGCTGTCAGCTGAGAGGATTTGATCTGAAAGTTAGAAGGGAAGACGTCTCTGTGGAACAGTGAGTTGTAATTTTCGCACATCTGACCATAACTGTAGTTTCAACTTGAAATTTAGTAAAAAAGAGAACACGATAAAAATATTCACAATTAAATTAAAAAGGGAATCGTGACATAAAATAACCCACATTACAAAACATGAACGTTGTGGTTGAGGATTGTTTTCATATTATGAATATAGATTTTTTGTTACCTAGATACAGCCATTGATAGCAATTTTTCACTCTTCCTGTGTGAAAAGTGCATGGCTGATCTTTCTGCTTTTTGCATGAGGATGAAACACAGTTAAGGTGTGGGATTTTCAGAAGGCATCTAAGCTGCTTTGTCATACAAGTCCCCCTGGAGCTCCTTCCCTAACTGATGTAGCTGTGCTGATTTGTTGATTTTGTTTTATTTCAATGGAGAGAGTCATCGCTCTAAGTTATAACTGTTTTGACCAGAAGCCCAGGAGGATTTCAGCTCCCACAGTACTCTCCAAGACAATTCTTAGTGTATCACTCGTAGATGAAGAGTTTAAAAACCTGGGATATTACCCCCAAACCTACAGCCACCTATACAAAGGTGAAATACCAGGCCAACGTGAGCATGGACGTTAAGGTGTCTGTCCATCCCTGACACGTAGGTTGGTTGGTTTTATGTCCACATCTGTGAACCTGCTTCATGGAGATGTATAGATGTTCCCTAGGGTTTTATACTATTTTCTATCAGTGTACTATGCAAATACTTTCTGCTTTAATAAAACACACATCAGAGTCTGGCAGGTAAATCTTGAAGACCAGAGCAAAACATAGTAAACTTCATTGAATATGTACATCTGCTATTTCTGACCAGAAAAGAGGGTATCAGGTAGAAAAACTATTAAAAGGGTGAGAACTGTTTTGAAATATGAGACTTCAGTCCAGTTTTAATCTGGTACATTTATGTCTGAATTGAGGTGAGTCTGAATATGTTTTTATATTTATAAAAGGAAAGCTCTTTAGATCAGATACTTAGCTAATATAGATTGTAATTACATCTCCTAAGCAAGGCAAGTAGCGTTATTTTGCACTAGCTGAGAATCTGGCACATGATTACATAAATGCAAGACTAATTTAATTTTTTGTTGTATGTCCCTTTCCACTTTGAGAGTGCTATTAATAATAATAAAAAAAAAAATCAAGAATGTTTTAAACTGCTCATTCTTTACGTAAGGTAGAATATACAAGAAAGGAATTGAAGAATTTTTTTTGTCTTTTTTTCTGCCAGCTAGTTTGATCTGTGAATTTGAAAGCACTTTGTTTGTGTCACCACTTAGTCAGTTACACTCTCTCAGTACTGCCAGTTAGTCAATTTTTCCTGTGCTTAGTGCAGAGTTTTCATACAGTGAGACAGGGAAGGTGAAAAACTAAGGAAATGTAATTGTGGAGAGAAATTAGCGGAAACATCTTGGAGAGATTTGAAATAGCTGAAACTACTATTAGCTTAAGAAAAAAAATAATTTGACAGCTTTTTCTTTTTTTGCTATAGAGGGATTTTTTGCTCATGCCGTTTAATACTATTTCCTACTTATTTCAGGTGTTTCTAAGCATCATAATCCACATTTTGCCTACCTTTGTCATACAGAATAGTATCTTTCTATGTAAGTGTTCCCAGGATGAGTGGTTAGCAAAATATTACTTTGCATCTGTAATGCTGCTGCTGTTTAACCCTAAATAATTAAGGACTTATCTTGCAGTTATTTACTCCTGCGATTATTTACCTTTTACTGACATATGCAGTTCTGATGAACTTTGTGTCTATATTTTCCTCCCACATGCAGCTTCTTTGATTTCAGCAATATAATGATGCCTTCAGGACGTCAGCGGGATAATGCCTGGGGAGAGATTCATGCAGAGAATTACACTAAGAGTGGGCTTGAGCCTGGAGGTACTGACAGGAATTTCAGATGTTGTTTTCAGAATTAACTCTGTAGCTCCACAACACAGATGATATTGGAGAGGTGCCTGAGTGGGCTTCCAGGACGTGAGTCTAAGGACAGGCTGTAGAGGGCAGGGGCAAAAGCTGATAGCCCCTTTGTGCAGGGTTTGTGTCACCAGACAGCAGGCATTGGCTTCACCTTGCCTCACGTCTGCTCTTTTAGATAAAAATATCCAGGCAAAGCCACTATCCTGATGGAAGTCACAAAATACCTGCCATCTCACCCTGAGACGTGCCCATACCCTCCATCATCTCTAGAACTGCACAACTGAACAAAGGCAGATAGAACACAAATGAGACAAATTCTGCTGTAGGCAGCTAAAGAACAAAATACAAATTTTAAGGAGGACAGTTGTTCTGACAGATAGATCTGATGGTTAAAGCACCTAGGTGTTGACCTCTGTGCTTTGAAAGATGTGACGTGCAACCTGATGCTCCTTTATCCTGAAAAGCCAGGCATCCTCAAGAGGCCACGTACAATTATCAATTACATTTTGACGTGAATTTCTCATGTCTAAAATGGAGCCAAGTCAGCCTTTCCCTCCTAATGCTATTGTAAACAGAGACGCTTTGATAGTTATGAAAAAAGTCAAGGCTGCAATGATGAGCAATCCAGAAAAGCCCATCGAAAACAGTGCATTAGTTTTCAGAGCAGGGCTTGGGCAGTAAGCAGTAAATGAAGGATAGGATCACTTGCTAAGGGGAAAACAAAACACGGAATAGGTTTTCATTAAGTGGGATGCATCCATCCATCCTTTGCAATAAGCAAGGGTGGTCCTGTGCACAAATTATTTTGTGTTTTTTTGTAATTAAAAGACTGTGTCTCATCATGCATACGCAGACAGGCCAAATGAAGCCTTCTCAGGCATCCTTAATTCTGGAACTTCCTGATTTTTCTGTCTTTATCTTGGCAACCTCAATCACATTCCCTTACTGTGGGAGTAAGTGTTATTCATATATGAAAGCAGTTTTACTGTTTATTTTTTCCTAAAAACTGGGTAGTCAAATCATTATTTTTTTCCTGTCACAAAAGCTTTTCCTCACAATACATTTTAAAATTTTCTTCCAAGCTACTTCTTCTCTGTCTAGAAAATGATTTTTCCTTTTTCTGCTTTTAACAAATATTTGCTTTTTCTTCCCTCTCTTCTTCCTGCATTGCTGCTGCACTTTGTTACTGCCCAGCTCCTCAATAGCACTGAACTAATGGTATCACTTTATTTGCAAAAGAAAAGCAGTGAAGCATTTGTTTTGAAAAGCAAAGCTTAGGCAAAATCTCCCAAAAGCACAATCTTAGAAAACTATGTACAGTGCACAAGACGTGCCTAATTAAAAAGGTAAATGCCCTGTATATGGAAAGGTAATTGAGTAACTCTTTTTACATTTCTTGTTTTGCAGTTCTCATCTATAAGGGCTTTCTTCTCAGCTCCTTGTGTTGTAGCGAGCCGTGTGAGGTGTCCTATATGCCTGCAATTGCATGGCTTGTGTCAGCAGAACCTTTTTTTAAGGGATTGGAGCACTGATATTCATGCATGTGGCTGCTTAGAGGCAGAAGGAACCTGGTTCTTAATTATTATGAAGCGCCTGACCCAATAGGTGTTTGAGAGCGACATCCCACCTGTGCGTGTTTCAGTCCAGCTAAAGAATTGGATGAACAAGCCCAGTGCTGAAAAACTGTTGTGCTTGAGGCACTGCCTGGCAAAAGCCAGTGAAAATTACTGAAAGAATGGCAAAGGTGGCTATTGAGAATTGTAAAATTCTATGTTTAAAATTGCTTTTTTCATCTTAAAAAGACTTGTATCACTGTTAACACCTCCGCTCTCAAAAGACCCAGGTAAAGTCAGTATCTATTCTGTAACCATATTTTTGATGATGAGAACATCATAATTACAACAGTCTTGGGACCTGAAATTCTCATTATACTCGGAGCTGGACTGACTCAAGCACATCATGAATGGGGAAAAAATTTAAATGTGATCAAGAAGGATACTATCTGAAAAATGAAACAAGTATGTGAAGGGGTGGAGGCGATATTTTGCATACAAATCCCAGTTGTGCAAATAGGCTAGCAAACAGCATCTTTGCTTAGATGTGATGAGCCAGTGGGCATTTATTCTGTTGATCCAATACTTAGAGCTCTATTTAATCAGGCAGAGCTGCTCTTCCTTTCAGGTTTTCTTACACTGCTTCAGTTAAACTCGGTGGAATTAATCTCGTCACAAAATCATTTGGTTATTTTCTTATCAGACTCCATGTTCTAAACTGCTATTAGCATGTGCACAATACTGAAGCAGCTCTGCTTTCTCATTAAAGCCTCCAGTACCTAGAGGCCTTCAGTCTGTGTTGTAGTCTCTGAAGTCTTTAGTATTCTCCTTTCCATGTTGTTTATATGTGCAACACTGGAAAGTGAGAAGATCAAAATATATACAAGGGTAGGAGATTGGTATGCAAGGTCTTTCATACCCTAGGCACCCTCCTTTGAAGCTTAATCTTCTGCAGAAGCAACTTGTATCCCATGCTTCACTAAATCTGAGGCTGATCCTTGAAGTGGGGAGGTCATTTTCACCTCCGGAGCACTACTTGTACCAGTATCAGTATAAGCTATATGAAAAGATCATCTTTTATGAGCTCAGAATTATCTTAGTGTAGAAGCTTGGTTATGGTAAGCCTTTTCTACAGAGTGTAATTATCAATGAGAAACTCTCTTTGATTTCAAGATGCTGTAAGACCATGCTCTTTCCAGAAAAAGTACATTTGGACTTTGTGTTCAGGAGGAACTACTAAAAAGATAAGGTTCCACCCAAAGCAAGAAACGTTCACTTTTTGCTAGTCAGACCTTTAAAAGTCTTGAAATTCCATAAAGATTCCCTCTTATCTGCAACAGTTATGAATCAATCTTTGGCTGTTCAACCCAAGAGACCTGTTTCCTGCAGATAAGACAGAAATAGGAGAAGTGGTCATGGCAAGCAAAGGTGAACGTGCTGTATACCGGCATTATGAATCTCTCTTAGCAGTGGGTATCAGCTTTTCTCCCCCCTTTTTTTTTCTCCCCAGGGTGTGCAATTGAGCTGACAGGGGAACAGATGCTGTACAGCTCCCTGCTTCTTCCGTCTGTAAGCAGGGGATGCCCTGTTCCTGTAGCGCTTCAGGGCTGCTTGTAAATTGACTGGATAAAGAAAGGCTCACCCCCCTACTAGTGATGAGACACACCAGTACCATGGGGATATTCTCTTTCCACGTGCCAGTTCACAGTAAGATTACTAGATGCTAAGATTTATTGTGTCTGTGAGACGAGTCTTGTGCCTCCTGGTATATCTTGGTGGAGCATGGCCGTGCTAGGTCTCTGCCACCTGCAGGTTTCCCAGCAAGCCCTCCCTTTTTCAGCAGAAAGAAGCAGGGAGAGAAGGTCTGGAGAGAAGTTCCCCTGTCTCCTCCTGTCACTGATCAAGTTTCCTCTCCTTAATGAGCCAGGGTTGCAGAGTTGTACATGTGGTGTCAGGACCTGTAAGTCTCTGGACCCTTAGCAAGGAAGAGTTTACTGTGAAGGTACGAGGTCGTGCACCCCAAATTGGAGAAGAAAATGGAGTATTAATGTTCCCAGAGTTTCAGGTTCACCATGACGGAAATTTCCTAGGGCAGATTTCTGTTCTGTGGTGTGACAGGATGCTCACAAGGAGGGGACTGCGTGTCCTTTGCCCTTCTTTTCAGAATTCCTGAACCTTCTGTCAGTGTAGTCAGAAGGTTGGACAGCACCACAGTATTTGGGGGTATCAAGGTCCTTGTTTAGACATCTTCAGCACAGTGTAAGATTCACATGGCATCATCCCTCATTAATTTCAATTTGTTCCTTCTTCATGTGTAGCACCAGTGCCAAGACGCAAGTGTGTGTTTGGTACAGGACTGCTGATGTCCAGTTTTCTGCCTGTTTTCTGTCTCCCCTCTGTGCTAGCAGTTCACATCCTTCTGGTGGGACAGGCCAGCTTTTGTGTGCGCTGGAGAGAAAATGGACGCTTCTCCACTGCTGAGTGATGCCAGTCTTTATATCAGTCATCTTGCTTTGCAGCAGCAAATGTGATGGTGACTTTCTCTTTCCTCTGGGCCTTGATTGTGCCACGACATTGTATGTGGGATTTCACTAGCACCAAAAAGGCAGATGAACATGATAAGGCTTCTGATTATAGAGCAGCAGTGCTAAGCAGCACGCCTAACCTGTTCTTTAAACATCCAGGGAGGCTGTGTTTCTGTTGCCTCCCTAGGGAGACAATTCCACTTCCCATCTGCTTTTTATAGCTATGACTCTCATCCTTATACTTAACCTAAACTATCCTTTCTTCTGCTGCAGATTATTGCTCTTACTAACACCGTCTTCTGTGACTGAGTAATTCCTGTACTCAGTTTATACTGTGACAGCATTTATAGTCTACAGTCATCTGTCCAGTATTGATTCTGTTCTAGACTGTCTTTATTTTTCTAATCCTCTCATCTTTTTTTATTACTAATTTTGATTATTTTTTTTGCTACTCATTTGTGAGGGACCTAAATTGTGAAGTCATTTTCCTCTTGGGGAAACAAAGACGAGTACAAATGCAGACCCCTTAACCTCATCTCTGCCTCAGCTGCCTATCAGTGAAATCAAAATAAGAGAACTTCTCAACCTTGTCGTGATGGGGAGAGGGCAGGATGCACGAGCGATTGCAAGGCTCAGGCATATTGCTGCAATGAAGGTCATGTAAGTACATAGCAGAGTACTCCAGCGCTGCTGGCGCCCCTGCTGCATAGCATTGCGTATTATCTCCTTAGTTTTACGTATCCTTTGTTCAATAGTGAAATGAGATAATTACAAAGTGGAAGGAATAATAACTTTGTATTGTTACCGTAACCACTGAGGTATTATACCCTGATACCTGCGTGATTATCTTAGACACAATAGTAAGGTGATTATTAATAATACTAAAGGACTTACTACTTAGCCTGCAATTTTTGCGTCTTGTTTCCTTTATGAACCCTATCTATTTCATCAGCCCAAAGCCTGTGTGAAGTGGGTATGTGTTGTTGCCTCTCTTTTCAATGATGGGAAAATGAAATAGGAAAAAGCCCTAGGAGACCCAATTTGCAAAATCAGGTATCTAAGCACTGAGGTAGCTTAATTTAGATTACTTGTCTTTCTGTACCAGCACTGCTATGGACAGGCTGTCAGGTGAGGGTCTAATAGCTGAGATGTTTAAAGATAGGTAGTCCCTTAGTTCCTCTAAGCTCAACCTACAGAGGCCTCTTTTGGACCTTGTTTTCCCTGTCAGCAGGGATTATTACACAAATTCTATATTTGTAGGCTCAGATTGGCGTCTGGATACCAAACTGGAATTGAAGGTACAGCCGTAAATGCAGGCATTGCACAGCCAGCCTCCAGACCTCCTCTGGGAGCTGGGTGTCTCACGGCACTGTAATACCCATGAGGGACGTGGTGCAGTGAATCAGGAGTCCCCCTGCTTCAGAAGCAGCCTTCTGAGGTAGCTGCAGTTGTTTTTGCAGAACAAGAGGACCAAGGGGGTGACAGAGCTTTCTCGTGCACTTGAGATGAGAACACGGTTTTTGACTTGATGAAGCCACATCGCAGCAAAACCAAGACCAACCGCTTCTTGCACGTACTCTGTTTGAGCAGCAAAATACCACAGCAGCTCTAAGGAGAAAAAACCTATTTTTCTTTCCCCTGAGAAAACTATTTTCAGGGGTGAGAAGCTTTTGCATTTTGCCTCTGATGAAAGGAAATGCAGCATTTGGAGCTGGCCTTTGTCAGTTCTCAAAGGAGCTTGTGAAACCCTTCAGCTTAAGAAAGTTGGAGCTTGGAATCACGGACTGGTTTGAGGCCATCTTTCATTGCTATCTCAGTTTTTTTACGGGGCAATGTAAAATGGAGAACTGCCACCGACATTTAGAAAATATATGAGTGCTTTAAGGTGTAAAAGAGGTATTTTTGCCATCTGGAAAGGAGGCCAAGAGAAACTAAAGGAAAAAAAAAAACACGTGGTTAACACCGTGCCACAGCAGAGCTGCAGAGAGCTGCTACTGCTGTATTCTTCTGAGCTCTCAGCAACCTGTAATTATGAATTGGCTTACAGCTAAGATATTGATGGATATCACTCAAGAAGGAAAATGAGAATGTCTACTTTTTTTATAGTGAACCTGTACTGAACTCTGTGTGACTCCCTCCTATTTATAACCCTGTATGAAGTTCAAGGAAACTTGTCCTGGAGGTTTCCCATGAGAGGGAACTGTGTTTTTACCTGACTAAAGCTCTCTGGATATTTTCCCATTTTTTATTTGATCTAAGTGTGAACTTTCTCCACCCTCCGCCCCTCCTTCTTTGCTGGAGTAGTTAGCGAGGTTGATTACAGCGAGGATTACACAAGAGATGCCAGTTGCACACATGTTTTGCATAACTGTGCTGTGTTGATTTCAGACAGGGTGCCCCAAGTTCCCTCCTTGCTTTGCAACAGAGAGACAAGATCTCTATCTTCATTCCTGAAGCTGGAGAAATGCTGCTGAGGCCCTGCCTATTGAAACTTTGACAAAGAGCACCTGGCTGGGACACTCCCCGACCGCACAGTTATCTCTACCCTCACAAGCTCTTGCTTTTGGAAAAGCCTCTGCTTCAATGTTGTTCCTTCTGTTCGTATTAAATCTGCAAGAGCAGCTGTACCTCTGTGAGCAGTTGGTGGGGCAGTGTTATCTGGGAGGATTTTTGGTGTCAGGCCACAGAGTTCCTCAGGATGTTGCTGTCCCAAGACTCCTCGTGCCCGGGGAGCCGGCTGGTCACTTTGAAGGCCGGGGCAGTGTGCTCCTCACAGGCGTCCCTTCCCTCCTGCTGTGACAGGCCGGTCTGGATGCCCCCACGTGCTCTGAAGGAGCTGAGGGCCTGTGGTGAGGATCCTGGCCGGGGATCTAAGACAAGCTCAGTGCCTAGTGTTGGTTTTGGGGCCAGTTCACCTCAGCCCTCATTTGTAAATTCCCTGAGGTCTGCTTGTTTTCAGTCAAATTTAGGGGCTGCCTGTGCCTTCTGACAGCCCTTAGACACATGGGACAGAGCTGCTCCCACAGGTGGGCAAAGCCCGGGCTGTTTAAGGGCTAGAAAATAAACCACGTATCAAGGACCTGCTGCTGAGAAGTGACGATGAGATTTCTGTGTGGAAAAGCGACACAGGCCACAGACTGTCTCTCACTTGGATACCCTTCATCTGCATGCGCTTTGCTCGTCTCCTTGGAGACAGTGGCTCGTCTGAGAGCAGCTCGCCTTGGCGAGGAGAGGCCTGGCGTCTCAGGTCTGGAGGGCGAAGCTGTGCTGCTGAGCTCTCCAGCAGCCATACAGGCATCATTTGGTAACGGTGTAAGCGGTTCTGTGTGAGGTTATCGAGTGAGCATCTGTCCCCAGTACCCCTCTGGGGACACGGCGCGAATCCCTGGTATGAAAGATGGGTTTGGAGAGCCTTGAGGAGAGTCCAGCAACCTCCGTCCCTCAGCAACCAGAAGTGTTTGTGAAATTGCTCCCTTCCCTTTTCCTTCTTCCAAAGAGCTGAGTCAGCTGGACTGGCACGTCTGGAACTCGGTGGCACTGCGAGCGGGCGGCCTGCCAGCTGCATTACACACCGCATCCACAGGAACACGTCACTCCCCCCCCTTCTCTCTCTTTTTTTTTTCCTTTGTAATCTCCACCCTCTCCCTTTTTTATTTTTCCTTGTTGATCCGTGTAGGTGAGTCAGAGAAACCTGCTCATCCACAACCTGTTCCTTCTTGCCAAATCCTGGAGCAGCACTCCCAGTTCTTGTTAGGTGTCAGGAATAGGTTATGAAAACAAAAGCTGATATAGGCAGTGTGCTGGGTATAGAGCACATACTGTAAATGAAAATTAAATGCACAGTAAATGTGCCACTTAATGTGTTCCTAATAGAGTGATGTCTTTTGTAGGAGGCACTTTATTCCGTGATTCATTTATAAGATTAGTTTTCTTCCTATAAAACACCAGGATGGAACGGGGAAATGATTTGAGGTATAAGTAAGAGCACATTTAGGGAGAAAGGCATCTCAGATGCACTGGATTTTAAAACAACAGGAGAGTGGAAAATTCCAGTAGGAAAATAGGTTGTACACAAATGTGCTTTTGAAAGAAATGACAATGCTTAGATATCAATTATAGCTGTAGTAATCTGAAGAAACTCCACTGATATTGGCAGAATTCCTCAGAGTGTATATTATTGATGTGTTTATAACCCCAGGAATTAAAAAAAAAAAAAAAGATGAATCTGGATCCTCCAGGTCACAGAGGCTTACAAATGAGGAGAGTGCAAGGTGCTAAATTGCCCTTTTTATTCACCTGAAGACACTTATTTCATGAGTGGGGAGGAAGGGAGAAAACATGCAAGCTAACCTTTCCCTTTGGTCAACTGACTTCAGGAGGTGGAAGCCGAAGGAAAACAGTGTTGTATCTGACTTGGGGGGAACTGCAGGTGTTGGTAACGCTGTAGAGTCAGATCTGTATCAATATCCATAGCTACGTTACCACTGAGCAGCACCAAAGGATGGATTTTTGGCATGTTTCGTTGGAATGAAGCTGCTCAAATTCAAATAGATCATCCACCAGAAAAAGTGCTTTGTTTGACTTTTATGTGCCGCAGTAAAATGTCCACGGTAGCTATATTGTGAAAAATGTATTCATTATGTTCATGTCATTAGTCTTCTGCAAACGATGAGTTTGTCCCAAGGGCTAATGAGGAGCCAACTTCAAGAGACTGCAAGTGCAGATTTGATTCGGATGCATGAGATTTCTGCCTTTATCAGCGTAAACTCCAGGATGAATTTGAGCTGGCTGGCATGCAGTTGCTGGGACAGGATTGCACAGTTGGTACAGAGACAGGAAAGGACCACTTTGTGTCAGGTAATCTGTAACAGTTAATTCTCAGAGTTCAAGCCCAAGACAAAAAGACAGGAAGGCTTACTGCCCAACCACTTTCTGCAGAGGACAAACCTAGAATACAGGCAAAAAGAGACTTGCAAAAGACATTCAAGATATCAGTGCTGCAGATGGGAATGAACCCAGATGTCCTAAATTCCCATTCCCTTACTCTGTTACAAGGCTCTCCACACACCAAGGAAAAAAATAATAGATGTAAGAAAATGAGAAAAAATTTTCTTCCAGGTATTGTGCAATAAGAAGTTTTATACCCTTTCATTCTTGCTTCGGATTTCTCAGAGAAATCGCTTGTTTTGAATAGTGTAGTGGAGCCATCAGTATGAGTTTTTTTCCTTTCATCAAAGAATGCAATTAAATGTATTCAGAGTTTCCTAAACTCCCTGTTTTTACAGGAAACCTTTTTAAAGCATTTCTGGATGTTTAGAGAGCTGTGTCTTGTGTTCTCCAGCTTTTCTGTCTACTTTCAGCCCAAGTAGATGCTTTTGCTTTCATTCTTTTCTTTTACTTTATTTTGGTTTAATTTCACACCCATATTTAATTTCCTTTCATTTTGCCTGCCTTTCTTTCAGCCAGGATACAGTTTCTGAATCTATCCAGGGCTTGTATTGCAAAACTAATCACACCAAAAAAGAAACACCCTAAAACCCCAAATCTTTCCTTTCTTCCTCTCCCTCCTTTCTCATTCTCTCAGCTGACCAAACCTAAAAAAAAAAAATCAAGGGGAACTGCAAGTGCTCTGGAACTGTCATTATTTATTTTTTCTGCTACAAAAAAAAAGTCTAGGGAAGATATCAAGACTAACAGGAATTGCTGGATTTTAATACCCAAAAGAGATTAATGTAACTTCGATGTCAGATGTAGACACTTGACGTATAGAGGTTTGCAGTAGAACAGAAACTGTCCAGAAGCCTCAGTTCATTTCTCAGCTAAAAGATCCATTGTCTTTTAAAAGATATTTTACTTTTAATATTTTTTGTGCTGAGAATTGTTCCCATAAAGAAATGATCCTAATTTTCCCCCCTTCTAAATGCTGTGACTTGGAATGTGGAGCAGTGAACACCACAAGTGTCAGCACAATTCCAGATCTCTGTGGTGGTGGCAAGCATGGTGGGAGAGGAGCTGTCTGTCCAGCCCTCATGGCATTGAACTCCTTTGCCTTAATGAAGCTGGAGTAAGTGTTCTGGGTGTCGGAAAAGTTTTTGAGAGCAGTGAGCTGGAAGAGCCTTTAGCATGTGGTTTTCAGCACTATGCAGCACAGCTGGGCTTAGCACTGTCTGTTTTAGGAAAGTCTCACCCCCCTATTTTAAGCTTCTCTGTAATGCTAGTGTTAAATATATATGTTGTCAGGCATGTTGGCAGAGAGCAACACGAGCAGGTAGGAAAGCTGCATAGGTAAAAGGAGTCGGTCGGCTCATCTTCGGTTTGCCCTCATTTGACATCTGTGCTAGAGATGACAAAACCTCTGAACAGCAGATCTTTACAGGACTAACACAGTGGCACTGGTTCTTGGGCAACGGGGAAAGTATGACTAAAAATCTTCACGTCCCAAAGGAACCCATTAGTTTTGCTGCCTGACCTGTTTCTTGGAAGCAAGGTTCATTTCTTTGCTGGTCTTGATCAAAATAAGTGAAAACTCCCAGCTTCAATGGCTGGGAAAAGCAGAGGAGCTGTCAGTATTATTCCTCCCTTGTCGCTATTATGTTCACAACAGCTTGCTGTTAATGGTCTGCTTCCAAGGCTCTGGTTATGGCATTGACTAGAAAAGAGAAAACTTAAGGAAAATGGGAAGTTGTTCTTCCTATATCCTAATATCAGACTCAAAACTAAAAGTCTAAAAGAAATAGATTTCTCCTGTGCAGGAATGTATAGGTGGAAGTCATTGCCATGGGATGAGGAGTTGGCTAGAGATGAGGGCTTGTTTGGTGGTTTTGTGCAGGAAAAAAACTCTCTAGTGCTATAGTGAAAGTTAGATGTCGTGTATTCCCTATCTCTTTGTACGGTATAGAATAACCGGTAACAGTATGTTTGGCACTGCTTGCTTCAAATAATTCATAGGTTGTGTTGACTTTACAGTCAAATGCTAAAGGGCTTCTGCAAGATATGCAAAGGGGCTGCACTTGTAACAACTATAAACTGTAAGCAGCTGATGTAAATTGGCTTCAGGGAATCACTTCCATTTACACCACCTATAAATCTAGCCCAACGTCTATGCTTGTTTTCCCCAAGGGGGGGGGGGGGGGGACAACAAACCAAACGAGCGCTTCTCGAGGGAGTGTTTGTCCAGCAGCATTCCTGCTCCGAAGTGAGGCATCCCCACCCTGTGTTGCATGTGCGAGCTGCTCCTCTTCCCTCGGAGCCGTCCACTGCCGAGCATGACTCGCGGTGACGTCTGGGTCCCCCTCCTTCGGCTCCCGCTTCGCTGTGCCGCTGATGGGAGCGGACAGGACAGAGAACAACAGACCCACCTAAACTTGTTCTCTTTTTTTTTTTCCTATTTGCTGTGTCGCTGGAGCAGGTTGAACTGAAGAGAGCGTATTTTGGAAGGCTTTTGTTGCGTAAACGGATTAACACTCTGCATATCAAGTCAACTTTAACATAATGTTAAAGGTCCGAAGCAGAGTGGAAAGTACCGAGCCCATAAATGCAGTTAAGATGTAACCCCCATCCTACTTCCACCCACATCCAGATAGAGAGGAAGGCTCCTGTCCTGAACAGACCATCAAACTTGAGGAGTCCCCTCTCATATTTTTTGCATGGCCTCTCCCCTGTAGAAGTAAGCTGCAGCAAACCTCGTTGCCTTTAAGCAATTTTGAAGCTGGCAAGGTGATAAAAAACATCCAGTTATTTGTGGACTTCCTGGTTTTTGCTATTTATCTCACCGCCACGCTGCTGTTTCAACACAGGCTCTTTTTAATAGTGTTTAACCATTTCAGAGTTGCTATAAAACTCCTGGGGACACCCTCACCCAGTGCCAGGGGTGCCCAAGGGACTGGGACATGCTGGTAGGGCATGAGGACAGGGGGGGGGACAGAGATTCCCAAATGAAGGGGGGACCTTAGAGCTCCATTGCCATTAATAGCAACTGAAAAAGTTGGGTCCTTTCTGCCAGCTCTGAAGCTCTTATTTTGAAGGTAAGAGAGGTAAGCCAAGAGAAATATGTGAAGAGAGCTGCTATCTGTTGCAATAGATATTTTATGGGACATGAATTCAGAGCAAGTAACTGTGGATTACATCCTTTTCAGAACTTAGTACAACTCTGATGTCCTTATCTGTGTTTTCCTTGATTTACTGTGTAATTTATTTACATGGTTTCACTTAGACAAATAGACCTTTCTTCTGTTTTCATACATACATTTACATAGATGCAGCATACAAACCTGCGAAGTAAACTATTTGTCTTGTGCGTTGCAGAGGGAGAAAATGGGGTGCAAGCTTTTTGCTTTTCTGGTTTTGATTGATTTAATGGGTGCTGAGAGACTGTGACAGGAGCCCTGTAAGTGTCTGGATGGCTAGGGAGATTTCAGTAATTGTGATGGTGCCAATGGAACAGGAGTTTGTTTGTTTGTTTGTTAAACTCCTGGCACAAAAAATGCTGCCTACTTATTTATAACCCTGGTGGCAGATTGGAACATTGTTTTATCTGTAGAACTGTGTAGATCAGTTAATAAATAAACACAATCTGATGAATCAGATTAAACAGTAGAGCCAATAACCGCCAGTAGCTGTGAGATAAATCGCAATGAACTAGTGAAGTAATAAAAAAAAGCTGCAGACAGAACCGTCCTGAAGGTACAAATAAGGACCCCGATGCCGTAGCTGTCGGGCACTGATTTACACCACGTTCAGGCCAGTGTGCATTACACTTAGAGGAGGTATAGTTGCTTGAAAGTTTGCACTGACTAGTGTATTTGCTTGTCCTCTGCACATGCTTTCTTGGGTCCCTTCTAGACAAAATGTAGCACGGATGAAGTCTTTGGAGTTTATATGTAATCAGATGTTTAATGCTGCTCGCCACAGAAGATTGAGGAAGAGCTGGATGGCAGCGCAGCACTGCACTGCTAGCCACTTGCTTTACAATACCATAAACAACTGGCAGGTAGGTGCAGGTGTCAAGCCGCTGTTTTATGCCCCGGAGATATTTATAGGAAAGGCAGGCATGCCTAGAAAACAAAGGGTGTGTAGGTGTAATGTTTTGCCATTGTTTTACTGCATGCTGACGTACTACAAGCATCCAGTGGTGTTACACTGCTAGCTGGCTGGGGCTGCCGTAATAGTACGTGGTGGCTGTCGGCAGAAATAACTTACCCTTGGCTGCTACTGTGCAGAAATGCAGGACGAGCTGTTTTTTAGTCGCTGGGAGGCTCACAAAATCTTAAACAGCCACATATATATCAATAGGCGATTGACAATAATCTTTACTAAGAGGCATTGGGCCGTGAGGTTGTGAAGTGAGTCAAATGCACTATTTCAGGTGCCAAGTCAGGAAGGTACGAGTTGCTTAATGGTGTGTGTGGAGGCTTCTCCTGTTGTCCTGCTGCATTTTATTTCTTGAACTTGTTGAGGCTTCCAGAGTATCCCGAAATGTTTGTAAGTGCAGATCTATCTCTATTTTCTCTCCTCTACTGCATGACTTGGCAAACCTGTCTGTTAACACGTCCTCACAAACCTTGATACTTGGCCCAAAATACAATAAAAAGTGCTTAGCAAACAGAGATGTCAGAACTCCATGAGATCCAGAATGGATTCTGCATCTCATTTAGAACAGTGAATCTTTAAGAGATAAAGCTTTCTTCTCTTTCCAGAAGTCAAAAAAGCAAAAAATCAGGATTGAACTTCACCAGCTGTTGAAGGTGGGGAGTAGTTGGAAGAAGCAACCCCTGTAGTGTTACCTGTAATCAAGTTATTGTTATGTTTTGTCTTTCTTCCCTTCCCCACCCATCACACAATAGGAGGAGGCTTCCTTCCAGTGGATCTACAGTTTATTAGTAAGCAGGGCTTTAATTCTGAGCCATGATAAGGCAAAATATCTCTGCATTTAGCTGCCACTCAGGTGCTGAGACAGCGACACGTACTGCAGGAATTGCTTCCTGTTTGGACTGACAAGCATTAAAAGGTTAAAGCAAAGTTTTCGTAGTATGAATAGAGATCGGGTTCTTTCTGAAAGTCAGGCTGCGTTAAGATGTCACAAGTTGAGTGCTCAGAAGTGGAGGTACCTGACACTGTCTCAAGTCTGTGTGCTCTGGCAGCCTGCAGACTTGTGTTAGATGTTTACATGTTGTGACTTCTGCGTGCAGGTTGTCTTGGACAATCTTGGTTTAGTTGTGGGACTTGCTGTTATTTCTGAACTTGGGTATAGACTGATTATTTTGTATCTGTACGTTAAAAAAAACACACAACAACAAAAAAAAACCAACAAAACAAAGAGCCCCTATGAATTTCAATGAACACATTTACAGTCATTAGGCACAGCAGTGAGATACAGCATTGGAGTGGGAGGCAGTTTCCTTTGTAAAGCTACGTGCTGCTCAGAGCCAGCACAGGCTAACGTCTCACTTTATTTTTTCTGATTAGTTCAAGAGTCTATTCCTCATGTAAATGTTTTTGCGTGCCAAGCTTTGGGATGGGCACCTCTAGAAAAGCTAAGGTGCACTGTTTCATTACAGCTGTGAGCCGGGGGACCAGTTGTTGCTGTGCGTCTGCTGCCTCAGTCCTCCTGCCAGCACCTTAGTACTACCCCAGCACTCTTTTTTTTTTTGTCGTCTGTGGTGGTAAAAGTCACCAAGCTAAATAGCATTTTACATTTCTCCAGGCTGACCATTTCACAGCCCAAAAGGACACCATGCTTGCAAATTGCCTAATATGCCACCTACTTTTTTCTCTGATTTGATTTTCTTATTCCCACTTGATCCTCTACTCTGTGCTATCCTAAATATCTCCTCCTGCTCTTTAATGTTCACTCCCATATCTAATAAAATCAGTGTATTATTAAGTCTTTAATTTCTCAGTAGAGATATGGGCCATATTTTCCTGTGTCTACCTACTTGTATGAGCTCCAACGAATTATCCTCTGTGCATCTTGCAAAGTGCCTGAATTCATTTACATGCTGCAAAGAAGGGAATTATTGCCTTAATCATACGTATGAATAATTGAAGCACGGGAAATCAGTGTAACTTGCCTGCAGTCACAAAATTTGTAGCCTAAGAATTGAACCCTAGGCTCCCTAGTCCCAACCCAGTGCCTTAATCATATTTCCTACTGCTGTGTTAAAACTGCTCTTGGTATGGAGAGTCCCACTGAAGGCTGCTTTGTGGTAGGTAGTGAATATCTGCAGAGCATCTCCCCTGTCCCAGGCAGCTTCCAGATATAGGGAAGAAAGGAGAATTAATGAATTAATATTGGTTATGGTTGTGACAGTGGATTCTACAGCCTCGCTCTTGTGTGTCTTAGCCCCAAAGAACATTTAAACTTCTTTGAAGCTGCTTCAGAAAGCTTCTTTTGGGGAATATGGAGGTTTTTTCCAGCCCTGAGGTGTTAGGGGCCGAGTGGGAGTTCAGATTTTATAGACCTGAGTCACGCTGGGTGTGCTGCCATCAGGAGGGCTCCATCAGGTGCAAAGATGGACACTTAGTCCAGAAAACTGGCTTTCCTTCTGAGAAAACAGTTGGAAAATGCTGATACAAAGCTTAGTGTAAAGGCTAGAAGATGCTTTAACAGCCCTTGAATTGGGCTGACCCACACAAGACAGCCGTAGTAACGCATTTCCCTACACAAGCAGGTACTATTAGTGATTGAGCTGTTGCAGGGACTCGGGACGCGGACAGACGGACAGGAAGGAATCCTGCTCCACACTGCTGCAGAAAAGCATGTGATACCCAAAACAGGGGAATGTGGGAGTACTTAATCCTGGCTTTTGAAACCAGTGAATGTTTTGTCACTGGTGTTAATGAAGGCAGGGTTTTAGCTTAGTGAACCTGTTCCGTAAGCCTTTTTCATGTTGTGTGCTCATGGCAAGGTATTACCTGGGATGCCTTGTTATTTCCCTTTGACTTACTTTATATTCTGCTATGTGCTCCCATCTCTTTTGAGAACAAAAAGCTGCACAAATGCCTTACGGGCTCTTCTTCTTTCGCTGACCTTTTTTTATGACTTAAAAGCAGTTTCCCTAGGCCCAAGTCTGCTTTCTGTCTTGAATATTGACCTGAGAATTGCACCATCTCATTGTCACTGCTTGCAGACTTCTCAGCTATCAAAGTTCACCCACAGGACTCAAAGTATTCCTAACTCATGAGCACTTTGCCTGTTGCATCCTACTCCTCCTCTTCCCCCTCCTCTCTGCACACGAACATTTTAATTTCACAAGCAAACTCGGTTGCTCTGTGAATTTCAGCGAGTGGTTTACCTGTTTCATGGTAAAAATTCTACTTCAAATTGAAATATCTTTTTTCACTGTGACTGTCATAATATTTTCCACTTGAGGCTGAGACTCCACTGTGGGTTTTCTGTGCCACATTGTCATCTGTATGAATCTGAGCTTAAATGCATGGAAACTCTGACATTTAAGAAAGAAATACGAAGTGTGTTTTTTGTATTCTTAAGTCAGCTGTTTCATAGATATGGCCGCTGGGTTTTGCCCGGTGCCCTGGTCTTTCCCAGTTCAACAACAAATCGAAGGTTTCTCAAGATTTTTGGGGTTGTTTGCCTTCGCTGTATTGTGTCATTTTTATGAGAATGAGTGATGGTAATTTTTTATCTGATTACTTACCCTGAAAAGGTAGTATAGGAACAATTACCCCAAACCAGGAATTTCCGAACTGCGTTTGCCGGCGTGCCACTGCCATTGGCAGCAGCGGTGATGTCCAGCACCGAACATCATGTCCAGGCAGCAGGGTCCTCAGTCAGGAGCTAGAGGAGGCAACTTGGTACCAAGCAAGCCAAACAAAACGTTGCCTGGCTCCATAAAGAGGCGGTTGAAAGAGCTGCCTTCGGTGGGGCTCAGGGAGGTTTTTGGTAGGCTTTGAGGAACTCTTTGCCTTCAAGGCAGTGGCCCAAAGACCAGGACCCCCTGAGCCCAGTAGCATAAGCATTATGTTCCGGGGGCAACTCATGTCCATTAACATTTACTTACTATATAATATATGATAAAGGCTGAAGACTCTCTTGACAGCTATGTGGTTTCATTTGGTGGTTTGTTACGTGGAACAAAATACACTTCTTGTTGTTGTTGTTGAGGAGATCACCAGAACTGAATTCTCTAATAAGCTTTTACAGCTTTCTGTTGGGTAACACAAAATATGGAAAAATGTACACCCACTGGCAAAGTTCATATTCACAAACGTATTTTTTGTCATGAGCTGCTTTGATGAGAGTATGAGGGGAAATTTGCAGCTATTTCAATGTCTTGGCATTTGTCACAACGACCAGGTTCCTAAAATCTAGACCGCAATTGCTTCCACTGCTAGCCGCGCTTCTTACCAACTGGATTGCGAGTGTAGCTGGTGACAAAAGCTACTGCTACCCAAACCTACTCTGTTGTGATCTGTCTTGATCAAGTGTACCATGGCCCAAGTTGCAGTCGCTTTGTGTAATTTTATAGTATAAATCACATTTTGCCCTGTGTCACTTGCGGTGCTATGGTGTGATTGCATCTATAGAGCCGGGGGAGCCTGGGGACCAACTTGGCAAGTGAACCCAAGGGAGTTATATTCAAGTCTACTGAACTGGAATGCACAAACTTCGCTCTTCCCTGTTGTGTTTGAGCAACTTCCAGTTGTGTATTAGGCAACATGACTAATATTTGTCACATGTTGTTTATTCTCTTATCTTCTCCCCAGAGGAAGGAGCTTGTGTGCTGGAGTATTTCTTTCCTTGGGGAGTTACGTTCTCAAATCCCATATTGCATGTAGAAATCTTGCCTTTATCATTAGCTTTTATCTTCTCCTATGAACCTTGAAATTTGATGGAATTTGGGTGGCTGGCTCTCCCAGATACCACTGGAAAAGCTCAGTGTTGTTGTCTGTGAACAGTTTGTGAAATGGTTGCAAGGCAAGGAACAGAAATTTGAAGAGGTAGAATATCAGCTTTTTTTTTTTTTTACATTGAATCAATTTTTTTGTACTGCAAGCTTGCAGGAGAATATGTTTCTCTGTGCTAAGTGATCATATGTTTAATTAACAGCAGCTACCTCTGGAATAACTGAAAGCAATCATCCATTTCCCTTGCGTCTTACAGTTTATCTAAGTTGTTTGAGAACCTGGTGTAGCCGAACTGGGTGGGCTAATTCAGCCCTGCTTCAGCTCTGTTAACTTAATCCCTTCAACTGCTTTAAATTTCTTGATTAGACATTAAGCTAGCTTCTAATAAAGGCATCAGACCGACGGACGTTAAAGCCATCTAGATGCATGACGAAACATTTTAATTGTGATGATGAAAGTTTTCCCATTCCAGGGCACTACTGGTACGTTATCCTGAAGGTGCCTGCAGGATGAGACAGATGGTTTGCATTTAAGAGCTGAGGCTCGATCCAGAACTTGTTCACATCAAAGGCAATTACTCTGGGAATGATAACGAGCCTTGCATCCTTGGCCTCAGCTGAGTTTCCCAGTAACAATACCAGTTAGGGCAACAATGTGAGAAAAATATGAAAAAACTGTTTTGGTCTGAGACACATTGCTTCCATGAGGATGAACTTTATCTCCAGATAAAGAGAGAGAAATCCACAGTTTGGCTGCTTATTAAAAGCTGCTTTTTCTCCCCCGGGGGGGGGGGGGATAATTTCCCTGCCTCTGGGTCTTCCGTGTTGAGGGCTTCAGCCCCACCTCAAGAAGTTGCCTGTGTGACTTGTTGTTGGTCATGGATGTCCTCCCACCGTGTCCCCTGCAGCTCCCATCCCAGCAGGGAAGCACCCCCAAGCTTTTTGGGTTGGAAGCCCATGGAGAGCAGCGTGGAGGGGTAACGGAGTCAGCTTTTGGCTGGGTTGGAGGTTCTGGGACCGGTGTTAGTCCCGTCGTGCCACCATGTCCCACAGCAGGAGGAAGGGACCGGCAGCCCTCCATGACGGTGCCTCTTGGCTGCCGTCAGTGCAGCTTGGGTTTCATTAAGTAAATGACAGCGAAAAGCTTTCAGGACTGGGACAAACCCCAGTAGGAACATGTACAGTATCCAGCAGAGGATATTCTCGATTTCTTTGGCTAGCAACTGAAGTTCTTAGCGAAGACTTGCAAAACTCTGTGAGAAGTTTGACTTTCCCCATCCCTCAGGCAGCTCTGAAAACCTCAGCCTGTGGTGTTTTACTGGACTTGCAGCGCTGACTTAATAGCTCTTTAGTTATTAGAGAATAAATACTTGTGTTCTACGAGTTGGAATTATATTAAAAACCTTTATTAGCATGGCTTGGCAAACTACACTTCTGGCTAGCTTTCTGGCCTTGGGTTAGGCCATTCTTGTGGTTACTTAATGACATGCTATGAAAGGGATATACTTTATGGGGATCTGGTGCCAGGTTTTGCATGTATTAAGAGGCATTTGCCATTTAGTCATATTGCTGCTGAGTGAAACACACACACAAAAGAATTGGAGTTATGTCTTGCGTTCATCTGGCTCAATTTTTGTTGTACTCGGCCTTTTTTTAATATTATCCGGTCTCTGTGAATTACTGGTGACAGCTCAGCCCTGGCGTGTAACGGAGGCCGTTACCAACGTTACTTTCTGTTGTCTCTTCTGTGTTCTTTTTTAAACCTTCCCCTGGTAATTTTGGCCAAGTTGTCTCAAAGAAAGAACCCCTCTGTGCCCCGCGATGGCTTCCCCTGGTTTGGAGCAGAATGAGGCCACTGGGGCAGCACGTTTTTGCGAGGGCAGCTGCTCGTACCGTGGGCAAAACATCTCAGAAGTCTCTTTCCCACGAGGCTTGGTGACACACGGGCAGCGCCGGGGTGTGATTCAGCTATTTGGTTTGCTTTCCCCTCTTGCAGTCTGTTTGTTTGCTTTGCGACCAGTGAGTTCGCCTCTTTTGGCTTCTGCCGATACCGGGTGTTAGTGTGAAAAACTGATGGGGCCAAGTACCCGGCAGGTGGGAGGAGGTGTGTGTGGTGGGAAAACGGGGCTGGGAAGAAGGCCTGGGACTTGAGTAACCTTTCTGAGGCGTCTTTCCATCTCGAGAGTGGGTTTGTTGCGAAGATGCGATGTCGATAGCAAAAGTGGGTTGCCATGGATTTGACCTGAAGCTCTCGTTCTTTCCGCAGTGGGGAAGCCTCACAAGTGCAACTACTGTGGCCGGAGCTACAAGCAGCGCAGTTCGCTGGAAGAGCACAAGGAACGCTGCCACAACTATCTGCAGAACGTCAGCATGGAGGCTGCCGGGCAGGTCATGAGTCACCACGGTGGGTGGAAACCGCGTTTTGAGGTCTCTTGGACTTGGAGCATCTCTCGTGGTTTTTTTTTCCATCTGTTTTTCTTCCTTCCTTTGCGCTTTGCATCGCTTCCATCTTATAGATTGCTTGCACTTGGATATGCAAGAGGAAAAAAGCTGGGCTAAAATCCTCACTCTGATTTAACAGCTATTTTTTGCTGGCTTTTTGTTGTTGCTTTGAAGTCAGTATTTCACTTTTTCAGTTGTACAAATATGCAGACTTCTAAGTGATCAAAGTCACCTGTGCAAAGTTACTGTAAAAACTAAGGCATGTATAAAATGTATGAATTCCCTTCCCCCCCGTTGTGATGGTGACTGGTAATTTTAAGAACTAAGGATGGTGGAGGTATTCAGGGGTCATTATTTCCATTCCTTATAATAACATATTCCATCAAGGAAAAAAAAGGAGGGGGGAATTGGATGTAAAAACCTACAGAGCAGCATGGAAGTCAACAGTGTTGAAAGTAATTATATATAAAAAAAAAAATGTTTGTATGCATTTACATGTGTTGGTATTAATATGCTAACTAACACTACATGTGTTAATATACAGAAAGACTGAAGATTGCCAAAAAGATTGTTGAAAGCAAGAAATGTCAAACTCTGTGAATTTGTTTTCAGAAATTTCTGTAGCTGTTGGTATGGGTAATGAGCATAGCATCTCTGACTGCGGGGTTATACGTATATCTGTAGTGCTAAATAATAGTAGCTGTCCAAAAATTATCTTTTCATTCAAAATTAGTGTTTTGGAAATTGAACGTCTTTTTAACTTTTGAAGATTATCTTTATTTGGTACTGGAAGTATTTTAAATTTCTCACTTTGAAAGAAATATAAAAATGACATCCTTTTTTCATTTTGAGTAGAAAATACTATATACCTTAGAATATCAAAAAGCTAGACAGTAGGTAAATGAAAAAGGAGAAAACTTTTTTTTTCATTTTGCTTTTCATCGTTGAGTGTAGTCATCTGGCATCATTTGGAAATCAGGTAAAAGTTCTGAGAGGTAATTTCTAAAAAAACTAAAAAGACAAGCTGAAACAAAATCTGTTCAACATTTCTAATGTTAGGTATTTTTTGGTGAAAATAATCACCAAAATATTTTAAAGAGTACCTTTCTGTGAAAATTTCAAATCTATAAAGGCATTCAAAATATATGCTGTACATATACTCAAAATGTTCATATGGCTCTATTAAGTAAGTACCATCCTTTTATGTAGGCTGGGGACTAAAATCAACCTTTAAAATGTAATGGATGACTTCAAAGTCCTTGAAGGTAGTGATTATCTACTTTAGGCCTTACTTTATGCTTGTAAAAGTCAGTGGGAAGACTGATTTTAGGGCTCTACTATTTGGAGGGACCTGTTGCGCGCTTCATCTGTTAGACAGAGCACTTTAGGTGATAGAAGAAGTTTAGCCACCTACTCCATTCCCAACAAAATACATGCTCTTTGCTCTGCACGGGTCTGCCCGTCTTATTAACCAGCTAGGTGATGGTATCAGCCAGCCTTTTCTTAGGGAAATAACAGTCGATCAACAGCGTTGCGACAGCCAGACTCTTTCAGAGATCACTTTATGGAGGTTCTGCCCAAATTCCACTCAACTTCTAGGTTTATCATTAAGTTATTTATTCAAAATGGGATTAATATTGTTGATGGTGTACTTCTGAGGAAATCTAAAGCTTTTTCCAAGCTGCTTAATGCTATGACAAGAAGGCTAAGTCCCTAACCTTGTCCACCCAGAGAAGCTGGTATGGCTGACCTTGCATTGATTTTTCCACCAGCTGAAGTTAAACCAGTGTGAACCCCATGTGGACAGTTATTTTATTTACAGCCTGACTGCCTTTGCTTGGGCTTAAAATAGAAGCGTTCACGCACATAGTTCACTTTTCTCAGAAAAATTAGCTTAAAACAGCACTTTGAATTCCACTAGTGCGTCTTTCTCCCTTTGGTAAACATGCCTAAAAGTCCCCTGGTGAACGTTTCAGGGATGTTTGATCCACACTTTGCATCATGCTGGTTAGAGAGGGCAGAGTGAGGATGGGCAGCGACAGGGAGCCGCAGATCTGGCTGGGCACTGGTAATAAATCTCACCTCGCGTCCCTGTATTCCCACCTGGGAAGCTCTGTGTGTGCCAGAGGGTTGTGAGCACCACACCGTACGGGTCTGTGGCCAAGTCCTTCCTCTGGGGAGTATAAAATCACCAGGGAATGACACACAAATGATTTCTCTGCTCTTTGTTTGAAGTTGGGTCTCAGTCTGACTCTGAAACATGCTTTAATTTCCTCCTCTCCTGTGTGTCACACTTTGAAAAGATATTCTTGAGGCTGAGTGAGGGTGTGCTTTAGAGATTTCAACCGTTCCTTTATTTTGCATCACAAGAGCATTAAGCTGGCCTTACTCTCTTTCCAAATTCTTTTGAAGAATCTTGTTTTTGCTGAGTGCTCTGAGCCCAGCTGGGAGCAGGACCTTCTGCAGCCACTTGCAGCGATTCCTAGAACTGGATTACCTGGATCTGTACGTTCACACCAGACTCCGAACGCATGTCAGTGTGATTCCTCTTCACACCTTTAACACCATGAAGCACAGAATGGGTGAACTTGGGGATTTGCTCGTTCCTACCAGCATTCTGCTTTAAGGGTGCAGGTGGCAGTGCTGGGTCCAAACCATTTCAGCCCATGTGTAACATCAGCTAAATTATTCTTGCAGAGATTAATTCCGATAGACTTGGGGCAACCCCTTGAGAGTTCGGGGGTTTTTTTTCAAGCATTGTATTCTGCTTGGTCAAATTATAGGCACGCTGCAAATATTTACTTTGATTTCAATTATCTTTGCCTTGCAGATGGCTAGATCACCTGACCAAAGCCACAAGGGGAAGCAAGAGGCAGTCAGAGAGGCTTAGTTTCAGCGTGTGGGTAGGAGTGTACAAATTTCTGGCACTGGGGCTCTCTCCATCCTTTTGCAGGGTGCCGGCTGCTTGCTGAGCTGCCCCTCCTCGTGGCTGGGTCCCGGTCCCAGCTCAGCACAGCAGCTCAGTCTCGTGCTGCCTGCTGCAAGAGAGCTCCTGTGACGTTGTCGGCGGCAATTCTCAGCTAAGCAGCTCTGGCTCTTGGGGTAGAAATTAGTCTGCAGTCTACTAGCTAGCGGTGTGTTGAGGGGTGACACAAGTGACAGTCTCTGAAGGCAAAGAATGTGATCTTTGCATGAACAACTATGGAAAAAAGGTGAATGCCAGCCGTGGTTTATATATGGTTTATATATTCTTCTTCATCTCTACAAAGGAAAAAGTCTAGGGAAATTCTGAAAGTGGAGAAGAATACTCTTTTTAGGAGAAGGAGAAAGGAGTTTAGCCATAGGCTGTGAAAGGCTCAAAGGCCAGCTCCACATAAAACACACAATGGCTTTGTGTCCTTCCCTCTTACATACTTGCTTGAAATGTAGTTAAAATGCTAGTCCCACAGGATACTTCACACTAGGGTCCATGGGAATATTGCCTGTCATTTCTCAGTGCGTGCACACACACTTTTTAAAATAGCAATATTGTGAGCTTAAGAAAGGAAACTGAGGGTGGTGGAGTAATACTAATTTGTACCAGCTGAGACTTAGCCCAGTGTCTGTTGTCTGCACACAAAAATGTTCATCAGCAAAACACATGCTGGGTAAGTTTTGCCTTGTTTTTTCCCCTATTCTTTCCTCATTGGAAGAGCATGAACTTTTTTTTTAATAGTGTGTGTGGTTTCTTTTAAACGAGGAAGCAAAAACTTAAAAAAAAAAAAAAATCCTATTTGAGCACTACGACCATGAGACCAATCTCTTCAGGAAAATTAAGACTTTGTTCTGAAGACCATCCAGATTTGTGTATGGAGAGTTTGAGCTTAAAAACCCTGTTTGGTGTTAACTGCAGTTGAGGACATCAGCAGTGTCAGTGAACATTTGCACAGGCAGTCCAGGAGTGCCCCCTGATAATGGAAGAAGAACATCCTTTAACAGAAACAGACTCAGGCATGGACGTTTCATGAACTAGACACTTCCTTTTTGGGATTAAAAAGCCCTCCTGAGCTGAGACTGTAAGTTCACAGGATAAAATAAGTTGTGGTATCAAATGTAGTTATAACGTGTCAGCTGTTCTTCAGTAGCTCCCACTACTCAAGGTGATGAAGCACAATGAAATGCAACGCAAAAGGAACTGCATTTATTGCAGAATAAACGTGTGCATGTGAGCTTCCATCACAGAGCAGCTGATCGGTGCTAACTGTTGCTTCTGTGGGATTGGTTTGATGCTTTTTTTTTTCCTCCAAAAAATGGTGCAGGCTGGCCTGCTTGACCTTCATCTGTATATTTTGGAACTGAAATGAAAAGTAATGCACGTGGAATTGATAATGTGATCTTTAGCTTAACTCTTTGGGTTTCTAAGTTGTGACATCTCTCCTGTTTGGTCCAGGTTTGCATGTGCTTTAAATAGTTTTGGAAAGTAGCCTATTTCCATCTCTCCCGTCTTCCAGGAGATCTACATAACAAGATGCTTTCTGGTAACTTACTCCCATCCTAACTCAAATATTGGTGTGATTGAGCAGTTCTGTTGCAAAAAAAAAACGTGTCCTGGATTATAGAGTTGAGTTCTGAGGTGGGAAAAAGAGCTTGCAGGATCCAATACAGAAAAGAAAATGCTTTTACTGGTGATGCTTTTACTTTTAGAAGTCCTAGCAGAATTTTTGCCTGACTTAGAGAAGAGCAGATGTCTTTTTTAGCACTACTCATTTTTTGTGGAAGAAAGGTTTCAAATTCCATCTAGGAAATTTTGCACACATATGCCCAACAGTCAAATTATTCAATTATTAATCTTTATAAGACATACAAATGTCACTACATTTTGGGCTTAATCACATAGCGATGAAAGTAATTAGGAGGCTTTCAATTGATTTTGTGGGCACACAGTCCTTCAAAGGCTGCAGGTCTTCATAGGAGGAATTTAGAGCCCTCTGCCCCTCCTTAGGTTCTCACCACAAGTCCTGTGCATCCCACAGGTAAGGGCTGGAAATCCTTGAAGTGGTCCTCGTGTACAAACCTATCCCATCACAGCGAGGACGGGTATTGCCACTGAACAGGAATCCAGGGTTTCACACGGAGCGTGTGTGCATCTGCATATGCTGATTTTTGTTAAGCCAAAAGGACAGTCAGACACCAGTTCCCAGTGGAAATCAGCAGATGTAATCACTCCTTTCTTACAAATCTCCCCAGTAAATACTTGAGTAGGTCTAGCGCGGAGAGCTGTGGCCCAAGCAGAGCGTTTACATAACCTTAAGAATTTAGCCATATCTATTATAATATTTCAGACCTCCCAGACTGCACTGGGTATTAATTAGGTCACTTGAACACTGCATCCCAGTTTGTTGCAACATTAGATTCATTTCATATTTGTGCTTTTTCTTCCTCTCTTTCACTGATGCCAGCAGGACTGCCTTGTAAATGAGAAACCATTGTGTTTCTCAGGGGGAGCATCCTGTACAAATAAAAAAGCAGCAGAGTAAATCATTTTATAGCATATGGGAGATTCTAAAACTCCAAGTACTCAGCTTTCCCTAGCAGCAGAGGCACAAATGGAATCAAATGAATAAATTGCCATGTTTTCTTATTATGAATGTCTGAACTGAGAAGTTCACCTGAGCAGATATTCTTGTTTTGTGATTGCCTGGTATTTGCTCTTCCTTACTAGAAAGAAGGCAAAGACAAGGCTTTTATCACCTCATTTTTCATATATTATGTGCTAGCAAACAGCTGCATGTTCAAGAACAGGCAAGTGATTATTCCCTATTAGGATCCTAAAGGCAGTCGAGTTCCAGGGGAGGAAAGCAGGCTGGCGGTGCTCGCTTATGGCACAGTCTCGGAGAAAAGGTAACTGTGAATGAGAAATGACATGCGAGGCTGCTGCAGAAACAGCAGGGAAGAGCTAACAGAAGATGTGGTGTGTTTTTACTACCTCTGCAAGAGCACCTGTGACTTCACTGGAAGTTTTACCTAATAGAGAGAATGTGATGGGATGTTCACAGCTTAGAAATAGGAACTCTTTGCCACATTATCCCAAATCCTATTTCTCTGCCATCCGTTCTTCTCACATAATTTTCTTATTATTATACCTTGACCTTCCTATTAGCACACAAACAGTAGTGGATGATCCTTCTCATGTTTCTCTTGCTACCTTCTGGAGATGAATGAGGAACAGTCAGGCCATGTATGAAATTCCTTGCTGCGGAGTGGTGGGAATAACTACACTTGACGTATATTGCGAATGGCTTGGGGTTTCTGAGTTTAATCCTCAGCATGTTACCACTGACTCTTCTGGTGTTTGTAAGAGGATGCTCAACAAAAACAATATTCTGTAGATATTTAGCGAACAGTATGTCAGCAAGTGACAAAACTAAAGTGCTGTTTGGACCCTAGCTTGGTTGGTAGCCCATAGAATTCCTGTACTTTTTTTTGCACTAGCACTTTATTTTCTAACCCAGCAAGCACTGAGGAGTGAAATGAGGAGACAGAAGAGGTCATTAATTTCTTGTTATTGTTTCAAAGACAATATATGAGTGTTCCCCTAGCACAGGTAGCACAGGGATGCTCTCTGCTGGTCCCAAACAGCAAGAAGACAGATTAAGAAGAGTTGCATTTACCAGCTGTTAGGTCTGCATGTGAAGGGGAAAATGTTAGTTCAAGAACTTGTTAGTTTCTTTCACTGGTTCTAGAGGAAATCTCCATATAACTTTAATCCTATAATTTCAGTATACTGTTTGGTGAATTTTTGGTGTCATGTATAGAAAAAGGGAAACACACCTTAAACATTGTTCATTCTGTAAGCCTTTGTCTTGGGGAGTGCAAAGCCAGGCCCAGGAAACTCATATCACTAACACCTTGTATGTTTTCTAGTCATTGAGATTAGCGCGATAAGGAAATAAGATGGGTAAACATGGCACGTGATAAGCTTGATGTTAAGTGAATGCATGAAGAACGTTACCAGTGTACCTTTAAGGTTGTCATGGGACCATATTGGAGGGAGAATAACAGAAAATGGGATCTGCAGAGGGAGTTTTCAAAAATGCCGTGCACCATTAGCTTTCTTCCCACTACGCTGGGGATCTTCGGTATTCAGAACAAAATGAGTTCTTTAATAAATGCTTAAAGCTGGGCTTCTGCAAAATAAGATGGTCCCAAAGACAGGGAGTTGAAAAGCGTGGCTCTGACTGCTCAAGGGTGAATGCTGTCTTGATGCCCGTTGTGTTCTTGCACTTTGCTTTGTTTTGCATTGCACTTGTTGCGCGATCAACAAGGCTCAAATGATTTGTTGTCGTCTGTGAAGTGTAGACCAGACTTGTCTGATACGATTTTTTGGTTTTATGTAGTACCTCCTATGGAAGATTGTAAGGAACAAGAGCCTGTGATGGACAACAATATTTCTCTGGTGCCTTTTGAGAGACCTGCTGTTATAGAGAAGCTGACAAGCAACATGGGAAAGCGTAAAAGCTCCACCCCACAGAAGTTTGTGGGTAAGCTTGAGATACGCCTTTTATTATTTTTAGCCTGTAGGTATAGGTTGCTTGTAACTTGTGAACGATAGCCAAAAGAACAAGGGGAAAAGTAGCACTCTCAGGACTTGGATGTGATGGAGCGGGGCAACAGCTAATATGGTTAAATCACAGCAAGAAATTATGCAAACAATGGTATTAGTTTTGCCAACCCAGGCTATTCAAAATTGAGGTCCCCATAATCACGAAAATGGCTTAGAAGATCTTGAGCTTTCCCCTGTGCCTCAAGTCCGTTTTTTTAAATGGTTCTCTGGCCCTTTGTCTTTTTGACAAAGACTTGTCATCTTTCCCTCTCTTCACCCCAGCAAGTAAAATATAAAACTCATATAATTATCCATCTACGTATGTGTGTGTTTAAAAAAAAAAAAATATATATATATATGTTATCACAAGACTTGTAACTTGTATTAAATTCCTGAGAGTTGGCAACAACTGGTCTGATAATATCAGCAGGAGGAAGGAAAATCACATCACTTGTATTGGAAGAAGTGCTTGCTCCAAGTGCAGTGTTCTGCACCCAATAAACTTAATTCATGAATATAAAACAGCATTGGATTACTTTTGGTTACCAAATTTAGAATCCTAGCCCGAAAATTTGTATTTTGCTTTGTATCTTTACATCTTAAAATTGTTCTGCTAGTAACAGGAGACAATATTGACTATTTTACTTGAGGTCCAGCTAAAGGTGATTTTCACAGCTATTGAGGCAGTGTTAAACTACTTAGGAGGGGAGGTAGGACAGAGAATTATTTGGGGTAAGTGTATGCTGCTAGATTCTGACCTAATGTAATGTGTGTTTTCCACACTCACTCACTGTAAGGACAGTCATACAGATTTTAAGGGTGTCAAATACTCATTCTGCCTACAGTGAGGACACTTATGGAGAGAGGATCCAGAGGGCTGTAGGCAATTAAGACAGCAATTTGGAAAAGTCATTGCCCCTCAGCTAAATGGAGATTCGGATGGATTTGTTAAATCACCACTGAGGGTGATGTTAAGCTAACCCACATGGTTTTGAATTGTAGGGGGCTAACAGCATGCAGCTTCTCACCTGAGGGGTGCTGACATACTGACCTGGCTGCTCTCGGTCATCTGACCATGCCCAAATACCAGTGCGAGGCTTCTTCTGTGCACTGATTAAAAATTTTCATGTCCTTTCTTTTCCTTCTAAGCCCAGGTTAGGTCAGGAACAATTCAACCCACACAAGAAATGCTAGGAGGGTTAGGAGGGTTCAGGGTTTTTTTTCTATATTGTTACTAGTCCTCCTGAGATAAAAGCTTAATTCTTATTTTATTGTCTTTGAGTGCTCTGAAATGAGTTACTGTACAGCTAGTAAGAACTGGAGGATGGTTTAATCTACTGCTGTGGCACTAGTTAAGGTTGAAAAGGGTGACAATAGGAGCGGGGCTCTATGCTGACAAGCCAAATCCAGCTATATGATACAGTAAACATAGCTCCATCGTAACAGATCTCCTTAGTGTTGTCTCAGTAAGTGCTGTGCTTTCCTGCACATTGTGATCAACAGTGAAATAGTTATCCATGCCGACTTTAAATTGGTGTACTAGACATCAGACCCATTACAGCCTTGGAAGAAGGGCAGTTCGCACCTCTCACTCTTGCCTTTTTTTCCCCCTTTTTTTCCCCTCAAGTTGTCCACAGATGTAGACATAATTGTATTTTTAACACCTCTTAAAGGTTACCTTTTCAGGGGCTACAGAATTCATCTGGGAGGACTAGAGACTTCTCTCCCTTCCCCCTTAAATTTTGGAGTAGCTATGCTGCTGTCAGAAGCAGCATAGTTTTACTTGTTAAAGTAAAACTTTACCAATGTCCTTCACAACTGAGGATGGTATAAATGCCATCAATTTTTGGAAACTGTAGATGATGACCTCTTTTTTTAGACCAGGAAGGTTATTTTATTTGTCCACTCGCGTGCATTTGGCCATATGTTGTTACTGTCTTAAAAGGCAAACTTATTGCTTGGAAATCCTTGTGAGAGATATGCTAAAACTTTTCATTATTCTCTTCAGTAGGGTATATTTCTTTGTTTTAAGATGAACCTGTTTCATTTACAGGCATAACAGATGACTTTGTCATTCTATTTTTCAGAGGCTAGGAACTTGGGGTTTCACATGGCATGCAGCTTTTTATCCAGATTCAGCTCTAGGGGGAAAAGTGTCCTCTTTCATATTTACTGTATTGTATTTTTCTGCCATTTCTAATCTTTCCTGGCAGCACTGTCTGAGCTGAAAACCAGCAGTCTCTCTGCTTTGCTACCTTTGTTTTTCACCATGACCTCACTTTTCTTCCCGTTTTCTCCCCAATGAAATATTGTTCAACTCTATCAGGAAGAACTTGTAATGGTTCTCTTGCTTGCAGGAAATTTTCCTGTGCATACTGCAAGTATGGCACTTGTCCAAAACAACTTAATGGTGTTTATGAGAAGGTCATGTAAGCGTAAGCTCAAATCTTTGCATGCTACATCTATCAATGCTTTACTGCTCTTTCTGATCAGCAGTCTCCAAGGGACCTTGGTTATGGACCACAGTCTCTACTCTTGGCTGAAATTTCGGGAGGAGAGGAAGCAGCATACAGCAAAGAGAGTTAATTTCTGATTGAGGAACTTGGTTATATATCTGTCACTGAGGTACTAGTCCTGCTAGCTCTGTTGAGATAGTGGAGGCAGAAATATAACTTAAGATACACAGGAGTCTGAATACTTTTTGCCTCTTTCAATAGAGAAGCAGGCGTTTAAAGCTATCTTCAAGCTGATCACATGAAGCAGATTCACATATTCTTAATTTGAATGTTGTACTCACAGTCCCAGACTGTCATTGAGGTTAAGAACTTGGCAGGATACAAAAGAAGACATTTATACATCTTACGATAAGACCACAGTTGTTATAGTAAGAATTAAAAATGTGCAGGCATCTCAGAACAGATGAAGACCAACCTGCTTCAAAGTTGGTCAGCTTCTAGTTAATGGGGGTCAGGAAGAAATGTACCCAGTGGTAAATTCTGTATCTGATTTCTCCAAGGTTTCTTACAGCTTTCTCCAAAGTGTCTGAAATTACAGTTGCTGTAGATACTTGACAAAATGGACTGCAGGTACACAGGACTGTGTTCTTTCATCTAGCTTCCCATATGTGTTTTGTGGGGTTTTTTTTTTGGATGTCATATGATAAGATGACCACAGTGGAGAATTTCTTCTTCCATTTCAGTAATGTAAGGTAAGAATGCGTAGAATTTGAGCATAGTTTTGAAGAAATTAAAAATGATGAATCTGATTAGTTAGTTTTAAGTCCAGATTTGGCTAAAGAGGAGCTGAAATAGAAAACCATGTTGGATTGGTTTATTAATGTTTCTTCTGAGCTCTGTGTTTTATGCCCCCTTCTTTCCATGTTAGCATTTATTTTACTGTTGTGTGTCACATGCCATTTTTAAGGCTCTGACATCTTTGGAGCATAATTAAAGGAATGAATAATTCAGATCACTGGCAACTTACTATTTTCTCTACTCTGCTGTCTGGTGGAGTCGCTAAATATGGAAGGTAAAAGGAATCAAAATAAGGTCTGCATTGTTCATCCAAGTTGTCCATAAAGGACAGGTGCTATTTCTTGATCTATCTGGCTTTCAAAGGACTGACAGCGTGTTTGGAGACTGGATCATACCCTTTTTCACCAGATCCAATTCCTTATTCAAACACAGGAGCGATACAGTTGGCCTGAGTGGGTGTCAGAGTGCAGTAGACTCTTCCATTTCCTTTTCTTTCTCTCACTGTGCCAGAGGTATCCCACATCTCCTGCAACTCTCCTCCAGTCACACTTTGGCCCTACCTGGGAAGTAGCTGCTCAGTTTTGAGTGGGACTGTACCCACCTCCCATCAAAGAGTCATCCATCCTATCTGTGGCAGGACAGCCGTAACTGACAGCAAGACAGAAATGCTAAAAGGGGATGTTTGATTACAGGAATCATCCTTAAGTCACATTAGATAACAAAGGCCATCACTGCAATACTGGCTGGTTGTTCCTTCCCTATTTTTCTCCAAATGTCTAATGTGCAACAAAGGAACGGTTTTCTATGTTATGCTTGCTTTCAGTGAGCTATAAGTGTAACACAGCTGGCTGTAGGGAAATGTAATGAGATATACAAACATGGTCCCTAATCAGAAGCACATGAACAGTGCTGCCAAAGAGTAGGAATATTCACGTGCCTCACTTTAAACTTGCATTTAATTACCTTGCTAATCAGGGCTAAGTTCCCAAGCAAAAGCGATGCATCATCTCCAAGGATAACCTGATTGTTCCATGGGTAATGTGAAATTATTTCCCTCTTCATGCATCACTTTAAGATAAGCCATACTAAATGGGATGAATTATTATAGTCAAAACTAAAATGCTGAATGATAGCTATGTTGAAATGTACTAATGCTATTTGGAAGAGATTTGGGATTACAGTTCTGTTTCTTTCTTATGTTGGTTTATACACATTTTGTTCCAAGCAATTTTGGCAAAAGGTAACAAGATTTTTGAGTTTTTAATGCTTGGATAGCCAAACCAGTCGTATGTAGTGACTCCCTGAATTGATTAGCTTACACTATTGAAGAAAAGTGTGCTTTTATGTTCTGGGGCACCAAAAAGTAACAAAGGCAATGAAAACCCACCAAAATTATTTATCAGACTTGTAAAATCAGTTTCAAAAATTAACTCTTAACAACTAACTAATATTAATGCGTGAACATGTGAGTGTGTATATCTTTTATGCATACAGTAAGCATATAATCTTTTATATTTAGTTAAGAAGAGCTGTTAAATGAACTTTCCTTGTACTAACTAACACACTAAAGCCGTCACTGGAAAAGCAGTGCTGCTAAGCTGAGCCCTGATGTAAGTAGCTGTGGTTTTGTAACTTCAGAGGAGATCAGCCATACACAACGTGCCCTGTGACTAGCATAATTTACCAGTTTGTGGTTCTGGTTTCGTGTATCTGTAATGCCATTGATTTTAAAAGGCTACAAAGATTTAAATTTGGATTCACATAGTAATGAATCAGCCAGCTTTCATCATCATTATATATTTGTTTGTCCTATGTCAATGAAAGATGCTTTTGCCTTTTACTAAATGAAACTTAGCTGTACATGTGGTTTCTCTATTCTGCTTTCCTGCCTAGACAGCCACTTGAAGGTTGTTTTTTTTTTTTTGTCCTTTTCTTCAGCCCAAAATGCTGGGGAAGGCTTTGTTTCTTGTTTTGAGGGGATGAGCTGCAAAAATGCTTTACCCTGAACACAAGATACCAGGTGATCCAATTATTTGCTGCATTCTGTCGTCAAGTGTAGTCACATTTTAATTTTTTTTCTGTTGGGTGAAGGATTTATATAATTGTGGCTCTAAAGGTGTTAGGTCCCCACCTTACCAGCCCTCTGTAGCGGTTGCTTAAACTTCTGATTACGCAGCCCTGATGTCAGGTAGGTATGAGACACTGTAGAGTTGGGGGGGACAGGTGGTACTGCCTCCTTTAATTTGGGGAGAGTATGTCTTAAGGTATCAACTGGTAAAGCTTCACTGACTTCAGCATTACAATCCCATTTTCTCCCTGTTCACATGTGTTTTCTGACTGGAAGTGTGGGCACAGGGAGGCCAACTGGAAGGTTTGGAAACGGTCTGGAGGTCACTGCAGCTGCTTGCTTCACCCATAATAATAATAAAGCTGTAGGTGATGGTGCTGTTTTACCCATCTCAAGACAGAAACTTTGTACAAGCTCTGTTAACAAGGAGGAGGCAAATTTTGGGCTCTGGAATGAATTCCACTTCAAGCCAGGTGTTTCTGTCCCTCTCCACCCCTTGTACAGTAAAACTGTGGAGCAATTGCATTGATGTTTCTCACTGATTTGCTCTTGTCCCTTAGGTGAAAAGCTCATGAGATATGGCTATCCAGATATACACTTTGATATGAACCTACCCTATGAGAAGGAGGCTGAGCTGATGCAGTCTCACATGATGGACCAAGCCATCAACAATGCAATCACCTACCTTGGAGCTGAGGCACTTCACCCCCTGATGCAGCACACACCAAGCACAATTGCAGAGGTGGCCCCGGTCATCAGCTCAGCTTACGCTCAGGTCTATCATCCGAACAGGATAGAAAGGCCCATTAGCAGGGAAACAGCTGACAGTCACGAGAACAACATGGATGGCCCGATCTCCCTCATCAGACCAAAGAGTCGAACCCAGGATAGAGAGGGCTCCCCCAGCAATAGCTGCCTGGATTCTACTGACTCAGAGAGCAGCCACGAAGACCGCCAGTCCTACCAAGGAAACTCTGCCTTAAATCCCAAGAGGAAGCCAAGCCCGGCTTATATGAAGGAGGACGCCAAGGCTTTGGATGCCACAAAAGCTTCTAAGGGCTCTTTAAAGGATATCTACAAGGTCATCAATGGAGAAGGGGAGCAGATTAGGGCTTTCAAATGTGAGCACTGTCGCGTTCTTTTCCTGGACCATGTCATGTATACCATCCACATGGGCTGCCACGGCTACCGGGACCCGCTAGAGTGCAACATCTGTGGCTACCGAAGCCAGGACCGCTATGAGTTCTCGTCGCACATTGTCCGAGGGGAGCACACATTCCACTAGGCCTTCTCATCCAAAGGGGACTCTTATGAAGTAGAAGAACTGCACATGAAGAAATACTGCACTTACAATCCCACTTTTCCTCAGACATTGATGCGCCTATTTTGTTATTGTTGCTGTTGTTGTTGTTGCTGTTGTTTAATTATTATTATTAACCTTATTTTTTTTTTTGTGGACCCAACCTCATTTGCTCTGCCCAGCTTAAGAATGGAAAGAAGGAAGGGAAGGGATAAAAGAAGGGTTTGTTGTTGCTGTCACTTTTTGGTGAGTGACCTGACTTGCTTTCTGTGGGAGTTGAAAGGCAGTCTGTTTCTGTCTCAATCAGCTGTATATCGTGTCCTATTTTGGGATGTTGCTCAACCCTGCTAGGTGCTTTAAAGTCATGATGAGTTGCCGCTCATTTATAATTTCAGACAAATAGGTAGAAACATTTCAGAGGAGAGCCTTTTTCAAATGTGCAGATACGGTGGGGGGTTCTGGTGGTTGGAGAAGACTGGGGGATCTTTATTCTACAGAACGAACAATTAGGTTTAAAGCAAAACTGTTTAGGGATTTAGGAGCACGAATCAAAGTCAATATTCTTTTCAAAATTACTTTCTAGGGTGAGCTGCTTTTCTGGGTTCAGTGTGTATTGCCCCTCTAGAAGGTAAAGAAAAAAGAAAAAAAAAAAAAGAAATGTATGTCTTAACACTGTACCACATAACAGCAGTTTAGTTTCATAAGTCCTGAGGGCCTTCTGTGGTAAGTCTGAGGCTCTGTACTTTTATTTTCCTTAACTTATGAAGCACCTTTTTTAGAATTGTTGATTTGCCATTACTCCATGCCTATGTGTTGACTCACTGGCTTCTTAGAGACCCTTGGGAGCCTTACATATTTAGTTGCACCCTATGGTTTAAGAAATATCATTTGCAAATAACATTTAAACTTGCTTCTAGGACAGTAAGTGGCCTAGGAGTGGGCGAGAGAGTCTGTAGTTTACTCAAGAGGTTCTGCTGCTCTTCTAAAATAATTTTGTTTTAAAATTACAGATTTTAAAATGACAAAAGTACTGGTAGCAAAGTGTTCTTTAAATATAATTATATATCTATATATACCTATATAAATACTTTCTCATTCTATTATCACAGTGTTAACCTCTTGGCAACAGCCTAAACTTGAGACTTGCAGCTGAGAAAACGCTAGGAGCCAGATCATCAGCCAGCATTAATCCTCTTAGCTCCATTGAATTTAATGGAACTAACCCAACTATTTCAGCTACGTCAAGATCTGAGCCTCGATCGTTTTTTTTCTCTTGTTGACATCTTATTAACTGAAACTGTGATTTCCCTTTGTTTTCTTGTCATCAATTCTTCTTTAATTTAGGGGTGAAAGTGCAGGTTTTGCTAGATAGTCTTTAGGTTTTGCTAGATAGCTCCTGGAGAGCCAGCCCACAAGCCTTGCAAACAAACAGATCTCATGAACTTCCCTACTTCTTTAGAAGTTGATGCATGGAGATATGCAGGTGCTGTGCTTTTGATTTCAATTCACATACTTCATTTTTATTCATAATTTATTAATTTCAATGTAGAAAAAACAAAGAAACAAACTCCAGAGCAATTCCTTGAGCTACAGACTGGACAAGGGAAAAAAGAAAGAAAGAAAAACCACCTATCTGTTTTGTTTCCTTTCTTTCTCTCCCAAAAAGTAGCAAAGCAAGCAACCACCCAAGCTGCAGGTTGCAGCAGTAAAAACTGGGCTTAAACCTATGTGACAGATTGCCATTGCAACCCAACTGTTTGTACCAATCACAATTGAAATGTTGTTGTTTGGCAACAAGAGCGCAGCTTGAGAATGGAAAGAAATGCATGGGTTTAACCCCCTCCGTGCAAGCGGTCCCCATGCACTTGGCGAGACCTTTTCCAACGTATGAAGTTACTAAAGTATAAAAGAAGAGAGCAAGATCAGGCCATAATGAGTTCCCATCTGCTCGCTTCAATCTGCATACACTATGCATATGCCAGTTTGCTGTTTGTTTTGAGGGTACTGGGTTTTTTTCTTCTCTTCCTAGACCTGGAGCGTTTGAAAGTAAGGAGCTGAGTGGTATCGATTGAAATCTTTTTATGGTGACATTCTTGGCAGCTAGAACCTGTGTTTAGAAAGGATACAGTAGATCATGGCCAGATTACCTGATGACTGCTTCCCAGCACTGAAATGCTATTAAGTAGGAGCTGGTAAAGTCTTGCAGTAGCCTATTAATTATAATACAATATGGAGAGAAATGTCATCTTGTGTAATGTGAGAGCTATCAAGGCTGGGAATATACGGGCTTTGGAGAGACAGATTTAAAGATCTATTCCCAACATTGTTCTTAATGTCGTTGGGTTCCTCCCCCTCCTTCTTTCTTCTTTCTAACGCAGAGGAACCTCAGGCAAACTAATCTCCAGCCCTTTCTCGTTTTCTTGCACTTGGTGTAACCGAAGGAGATTGTGCAGGAGAAAAAGGGGTACATGCTGGAGGGCATCACTTAGGTTTTGTATGGCTGATTGTCTAGAGCTAGGAAGGTTGGCTTAGGAGGTGGCTGGCTGCGTTCTGCATCATCCTGGTGGGAAATCAAGAAAAAGGGGGTTACTTTTACAGCATGTCACAAAACAAGGGTTGGGGAGGGGGAAGGTGGTTGCGACGTCTTCTGAGGCAGCAAGGGTTTTCTAGGAACAATGTGCAAAGGGGAAAGGAGCTGGGCTTGAAGGTCACTAGGCTTGCATGGGACTCCAGAGTGCAAGAGGAAAGGGTGGCCAAGAATCACTTTCAGTCTTGGGGGGATAACAGTCCATTCTTCCCTCTGGTCAATGGAGAGAACAGGCTTTGGTTTCTTGGTCTTGGAATGGCTAGCACTAGGGAGCAAGTGTTTAAAAAAAAAAAAAAGCCTATGTATGGAAAACCAGAGGAACAGGGAAAGGAGGAGCATCATTTGTGTATCCACAAATAAGTTGTCTGTGATTATACCCACAGTTTGTGAGTGTGCACTTTCAGTCGCTGATGATTCATTGATACCTCCTGCAGTGTATATGCTGGAGATGTTTAAAAGATGAGACAGGGAGGCTTGGTGGTTTTGTAGCTGGCTTCAGTCAAGCCTAACTTCTTGTTCCAATAGCAGCACTCAAGATCAGTTTGTGAGCAGTGCCCTGTCCTGATATCACAGAACTAGAGGATGGGAGAGACAGTGAGAAGGGCACTCACTGTTACTTTCCAAAACCTGTATTTTTTAGAGAGCAAGAAGCTGAATGGTTGCATTAATTTCTATTATCAGTGTGGTTTTCTTAGGGCTCACTGAATTTTTTCATCCTAGAACTAGGGAAGGAAGAAAGACTAAATTCCAATTGAAGTTTTGAACCAAATTTTTGACTAGTATTTATTTTTAACGTTGAGTTCCCACTTGGCATTTTTGTTGGGAGAGAGTAGAAAAAAAGGCAGTCCCCAGTTCTTCAAAATCAGGTGCCTAGTTGATCTAGGGAAAATTAATAGAGTTTTGTATACATCACTTTGCCCCTACATGGGCACGTGCAAATTTGGGGCCTTTGAGTTGGTGTTTTTTTTGTTTGTTTTTTTTTGTTTGTTTTTGTTTCTTGCTCATTCTCTGCACTTATCTAAGAAAAGCTCTTGAGTTTTGTCAAATCCATTAGTCAAAGTGTACTAGGAATTTGAGTAGATAAGCCTTGGCCTGCAGATCCATTTGTTCTAAGTATTTGGTGTTTGAAATCAAACCTGGCTGATTTTTACTGGACTCTCTTGAAATTCTTGGAATTGGGTTTCCAGTTAAAAACATGCATTTGCAAATTTAGAATTGGCTTTCTGCAAACATTCCCCATTTTCATTATAAAAAAAAAAAAAGCCATTTCTGCAAACATCCCTGCCAGTAAACCCTTTCACTTCTTTTTACATCCAAAATGGCAAGATTCTGACTCAATTTAGGGTAGTACATGCCTATTAATTTAAATAGAAGTGTGCCTGCTTATTCTCTTCTTGATATGATCCATGTTCTTGGAGCAAAGGGCATTATCTATATATCTGCTGTTATGGCCAATGAATTTTACAGCCACCTTTCTTTGCAGTCAGTTAGGAGTGCACATCAAAATATATAGCATTTTTCAGGAAAGCCAGCTCTTTACTCAGTAACCTATGAGACTAAAACAATTTTATTCTCCTTAAAAAGTGCTTCCATCTATGAAGTGATGTGAAAGGTGTCTAGGCATTAACCTCCATTGGTTTGTATTAGAGGGAAAGAATCTAAATCTGTAAATTGGCCTTTTTTTTTTGTGGTAGTAGTTTCTACAGTCTGAGAGGACAGCTTACATAATAGCCACGTGGAAATAAAGTGTATTTACTTAAAAGTGAAGAAATTCTCAATTTTAAAGCGTTTCAAAATTTCTCTGTTTACAAGGAAGGGCCTTCTTAAATTGCAGCTGTCAGGCAGAGGAGGAGGCCATGAATTCAACCAAACCCTTCAAAACTGATCTTTAATAGGACATTATTACTGTTGTCTGGGTCCTGAGCTGTGGTGGTTTTTTTTTTCATACTTGAGAATACATTGAAAGAAGCCAGAAAACAATCTTTCCTCCTGAGAGAAACTTTGGAGACAATTTAGGGAAAGGTGCATATTTCAGCCAAGGACAGGAGCAGCAGTAATACGGTTCCTGCACTAGATGATATTCCTTTACTTAACTGTTTCTGTGCATTATATTATAATGAGGGAGAAGGGAGTCTGCACTGTTACCTGAATCACCTAAATTCAACTTGAGGTTTTTAGGAAAAGTGTGATGAAATTGGCTTTGGCGCTAGAAATGTGCATCTTAGCTTGGCTTAGTGTCCTTTCAAAACAAAGGTGGATGGTAGTGATGGCGTGCGGTCTAGAGCAGCTGGAGATTTTGAGAAAGTATATTTATATATATGGTATCGTATAATTAGATATATGCTTTATTGTATATGTGCCTTTTTCTAATGCATTTTGAAAGTTCATGGTGTCATTCGTGATATCTTGCCCTGCCCTTTCAGAATGCATGACAAAAACCAACCCAAAGTAAAAATCCCTTCTCGTACGACGTGGCAAGGCAGATCCCGGTCCCCCTCTGCGCCCTTTTTTGCAGCTCAGCCGGGAGGGAAGGCTGTCTTAGTATTTAGCTATGAGATTTCCTGCTGAAAGCTGGTGTTAGGAATGGGAAGGGCTGTCATTGCCCTAGCGAAGTGCATTCCAGCCAGAGCTGGTCTCGGCGCTGGTCCCAACCAACGCGGCATTGGACTTTGCTTGACTGTGACGCCGCCTGAATCATTGACATGGAGCAAAGAGAAACCCGCCGGGGGGTGATGTTATGGGGCATGTTCACCAATGAGGCTGGGGCGAGCTCGTTCTCCTCTGTGGGGCTTTATTAGCTGGCACACTTGGGTGAAAAGTGCAGTATTGTTTTGGTACTTTCCTGGCAGGCTGGTGACCTACTTTCAGGTCTGGTTATTTACCCTGCACGGGTGCAGCATCTGAGGGTGCAGGCAGGGGAGGAGGTCAGGTCCCCAGCGCATCTCCCACGGGGTCCAAGCCACCCACCATCCCTCTGTGCTTGGGGCCACGGTGGCCACAGTGAGGACATGGGAGCAGGAACAAGGAATTAGGCAGAGAGGAGGCAGAGTTTGCTTCACAGCAAATGTATTCCCATTCATCCCATTAAGAATTGTGCTGAAGGATAGACCAAGAACATTACTGTTTTCTATTCTAGGCTCAAACAACATTCCTAGTTACTCCAGTTCACTTCCAGCCCTCGGAAAGGTGGTTACTGGTCTTCTCACTTGGATCCTTGTCTGAGAGTACAGCTGTCCATGCACCCCCCTGCTCTAAAAAGTTTAGATAAAAATCATGGGACTTCATTGATCGGAGGACAGCAGCAACCATTTCAGCAAAGATGTACACTGCTGTAGTAAATCCCAATATTATTTACAATTAAAAAAAAAAAATACTGTGGTGTATTCACTAACAGTACATGAAGTATTTTACAGAGTGAATGATGATGAAGTTAATCAGATCATGTCTTGAGGGTGTTGTGTTATGTGTTCTCCACTGGGAGAAGGGCAGCAGCTTGACCCAAAGCTTGACGAAGACGGCCGACGTTTCCTTCCAGCAGCAGCCATTTGACTCAGCCCACTGCGCCGCAGCCCGAGGAAGTATAGGAGCACGCCATGAGCCCCATGTCATCCCTTTGATTCAATTTGGAAATGCATGGGAGCTTTACCATTAACCATGTGCTTAATTTGTTAAATCAGGGCCTTACTTGCTCCTTGGTACAGCATGGCAAGGTCCATGGTTGATAGCACTCGGCAGTGGGGTTCGGCGGTGAGCATGAATTCACGTGCGTTGGTGTAGTAGCCTTAATCCCTCATGCTCGGCAGTACGCACGTACCGGTAGCCTGTAGTCTGTATTATCCATCAAGGGTAAAATACAGGAGCCTCCTGCAAGGCAGAGGGGAGAGCATGACTCCACTGTTGGCACAAAGAGGCCAGTTTGCAGTAAATTGGGCCATTTAGTTTTACCTCAAGTGACATGGAATAAGAAAAGCTTCTTGAAGGGGTAGAGGTCACTGAATCCCCGACTATGCACTTACTGGGATTTGACATTGCTTACTGGAAATGGATGTTCACTTCTGAACACGCTGTAACGAGGGAAGGACTTCTGGTTATTTTTTGTAGTAGTTCAGATTCTGAAACTGTGATCAATTATTTGACTACTTGTCAAGTGTTCTCAGAGCTTGAACGTGTTCACTTCCTCTGTTATGTAGCAGTTTCCTCCGGTTTCCAATTGTTTTCTCTTTCTCCCCCCTTTTCCTTCTCTTAGCTTTAAGTCTGGGCCTGCTGTTATCTCCTGTAGCTTTGGGCTGTCTAGGTTTTTTTGTTTTTTGGGGGTTTTTTGTTCATTGGCTGTACAGTCTGTTTACATATTTTTGTACTCGAGTGTAGTTTTATATTAAAAACAGGAAAAAGAAAAAAAGTTCATTTGAGAAAAAATATTAAGGTACGTACTCTTTGTAACACTTTAAAGACCTAGGGTACCTTCAGAGATGACTCCACAGTGATGTAATTATAATACTGTATATTTGCCTTTTTAGTTGGTTTTATTTTCTGGTTGTATTTTTTTTTCCTAAAATGTATATCTTTTTATGAGAAACTGGAAACTTTTAATGCAAATGTTTAGAAAGATTTAAAAATTGTAAAGTTAAAAAAAAAAAAAGTCATATAACTTTTTTTTCCTGTTGGAAGAAAATGCTTTAAAAAGTTTTACTACTGTTGTATTCCAGGGTGGGGGTTACTGACCCCAAATTTCCTTCGTATGCTTCATTCTTGGATCTTGCTTTCTAAAGATGCTCATTGCAGATATGGATGATTTGCTTATATTAGTTTAAAAAAAAAAAAAAAAGACAAAACCACCTTTTGGGGTTATCTTTCTGTTCAAGTGCAATACTTTCCCTGACATCTTATTAATGTAAAAGGGTTTACTTTTTCTTTCCTCAGTCAATACAAATCAGTGAAATGAAATTCTGTATCTTAAATACATTCAAAGATAAGCATCAAGTAACCGTGTAAATTAAGATTGACTGACAAAAGGTGAGAAACTGTAAGTTAAGGCTAAAGCCCAGACCTTAACTCTGGCTTTTATTTGACATTGAAACACATCCAGTGGTCTGAAATAAGGACAAATGTGTTCTTGCCTCTTCCTTCATTTTCTTTTATAATTGCAGCTTTCTTTTTTTTTTCCTCTTAAATAAGCACTTAATATTGATGTTTTTTGAAAATAACAAAAAATAAAAAGATCATTTGGTCTGATCCAAAACCCACTCAGTGGAGACTCTTGTGACTTTGATGATGGATTTTGGATTAGGCCTAAGCTCTTAGCTAGGGCAAAACTGCCATTTACTCTGATGGGAGAGATTTGCCTGCGTAAGAATTACAGGACTTGTGTCCTTTATCTACCTGAGAGACCAGAAAAGCTTCTTTAGAGTTGTCCTTGTCTTATATACGTTTAGATGGGACTTGTTTTACATATCATACATATTTATATATAGTGTATTTTTAATGACTTTTTTTTTCCACCCCAGTAGACTGAAACCGCTGTTCTGTAAATATGTATTTAGGTACGTAATAAAAATCCCGTTGAGATTCTTTAAAAGGCAGTTACTGCGCATGCACAGTAGCCACTTTTGTCTTCTAAATTTCTATTTAAGATATTCCTTTTTAATAACAGCAAAGGTGAGTAGACTATACCCCATTCTGACAGATTGCCAAAATAATTTCTCAGACTGGACTGTTTGAGTTCAAGTAGAAAAATGCATTCAGTGGGCGACTGTCGCAGTTGCCGGTGGGGTCACACTCTTAGGGCCAAATTCTGGCAATGTCCTGCAGGTTGTTGAGGTCCTCCCGCAAACGGGGACCGCACTGAAGCAGTGGGATCGTAGCAAAGCACGTGAGCTCTTGTGAGCACTATTTCAGGCTGTTGGGTCTTGACCCGTTTGTCAGCATCTTCGTGACTCATGCAGTGTTGCACTCTCCCCACTCTAGTGCCGAATTGGACATTGGTCGTTTTCTGGAGCAGGATAAGATTTGGTGAGTAATCTGGCAAATGAAAAAAAAAAAAAAAAAGTTTTCCCCCAGGTTATGATTTTTAGTTCTGCAACAGATGTTCTGAACTCAAATTGAGGAATCTAGAAAAAAACAAAAATCCGAGTTTATTCCAAAACCATTGGAACATACTGTTAAATTGGAGTTCAGAAACAATCACAGTGGTGCATGTGAGCAACCCCAATGTAAACCTGCATCCCCCTGCTAAAGAGTTTTGCCGCTGTAGACTGAACTATGGGACTTGTTATTTTTTTCTCCTTAGCGTACATGCATACATATGGTTCCACATCTGTATGTGTGTACTCTGTACATGTGTGAGTGTTGTACAGCCATGTGAGAGTGTGAGTCTGTATGTGTGTATAAATAAAAAAGCTGCAGAAACTTTGTAATACTTTGTGAAAAGGATTATATTATAAAGGTTTGTACTGTCTTGAGTGCACAGCTACTGGAATAAATGTAGGGAATCTCAGGAACAAGCATATAATTTGTCCAAGAATTATTTCTTCTCAGAAGTGTAAGTGCAGTTTTTAATTCTGTATATTATTTAATATTTTACCAATAAAAATAAACTTCTGACATGAAAGGGTTTTCCATTCAAGCTTTCTGGAAACATTGGTGTATGCATACATTTTTCTTTCTTACAGCAGGAACCATGAGTGGTAATTTTGCACCTCGGAGGGATCACATTTCTACCTCGTAACAAATCCTATTAACTACCTAGAGAGGCTGAACGAGTTATGAGTTGGGGTTATGAGTATGCGTTAGGAGACTGAGGAATGGGGCCAAGATCCACTTTAGGAGTATGTTGAAACTTAGGATCTGTCCACCAGCTATAGCACATCAAGTTTTTCAGCGTGAGTTAGAGTAGTATTCCCTCTAAGGTGCTGTTACATGAAATGGTGGCATCAGGTACCTGCCGTTTGGTCCGCCCTGTTTTTGAAACGAGTCAGTGGCCTGAGGTCCAGCTTGTGCTGGAAAGTGCTCAGATCACGTAGGCAATGACTTTGACCCCTTCCCTCAGCTTGGGTTTTTGGCTGAGTTCCCCTGTGTTGTGTCCAGGGGTGATCTTAGCCGTATGGATTTATGGGGTAGTTCACATTGCCCAACTCATACTTTCTTTCGTAACACAGCTATCAATCTGGTGGTGTTCATGGCTTAAAGGGGGGTGGGGGTGGGGGTGGGAACACTCCAGAATAAAAGGAAGATCTCATGAAGCTTCTTAAGTTGTGTTGTTTGTTTTAAGAATTGTAAATTCTTGGTTAAAGATTAACCAGCCTCTCCCCACTAATAAAAGTATTCATCATTGATGTGAGAATGGAAACTCCTTCAGATATCATCTGAATAAAACTTAATCTTCTTTTAAGTTGCTTGATGTATGTTTTTCCTGAGGAATGCCTCTGCTTGCCAGGCAGAAATTCCCGTTTTACTTCACTAGGGATTGCCAGCTCACTGGTTTTGCTTCAGAAAGACCCAAGATTCAGCTAACGTGACAGTCCAGTTATTTAAAGCATAGACAAGACATCAGGTCATGCTGTAAAATTTTAAGACTGAAAAGACGGACTTGACCCACTTGAGGTCCTGCCCTAAGACTTACTGCAGATGCTGGTGATCTTTTCCTTGACTTCAGACTCTTCAGAGAAGATTCAAAGACAAGGAGGGGAACCGTAGGCAGAAGCTAAATGAGCCATAATTATTAGGGCTACCAAGTCATTTGTGGGAGTAAGATTCTGTGCATGGTCCAGGTACAAGTCGCATGAAGGTGTACCGTTGCCTGTTTTGTACCATTTACCTGCCATTACCAAGCCTTAATTTGGTGTAGGTGAGGCAGTTTCAAAATATTTCATGGTTTTCTGTGTGTCGTCTTTACAGGCTCAAATGATGTAGTCATAGCAGGTCTTTTAACCTGCAGCATCACCCTCTGTTCATTGACTGGGTCAGCCTAGTAGTGAGGTAAGCAGCGTGTTTCTGACCCACGTGTCCAGCATGCTGGGATTAAGCTCAAATTCACCTTGTCACCAAGAGTTTTGACACGTGCCTTCTGCAGCTTTACTGAAACCAATATCATCTCCCTAGTTAATAAATATTATGTTCCTGTCTTTCACCTCGATAGCTCTAATATCTCCAGTTTTATACAGTACTTTCAAGAAATTACAGAAGCTCCATCTGAGGGCGAATTTGTGTTTTTAGAAATAGGTGAATCGAAGCTGGCTTTCTCCATCTCTGTGCCTGCATGTGAGATCCCAGCCCTACAGTGAATCATTCCCCGCTAAGACACCACGGCGCATCGAGCACAATGGTGTGCAGGAACAGCAGGCCCTACCAATTGCATTATGAAACTCACAATAATTGAGGGGCTAAAAATAATTTTTGCTCAGATTGCACTTTGAATGTGCTTGATTTTTTTTATTTTTTATTTTTAGTCAATCCTAATGCAGTTAGTCCTCAGTAAACTCAGCTCTACCCTACTGCCCTTCGGTGCTTATTTTTGTCTCTCCTGGTGCATCACATAAGCATGGCATAATTTCCAGCATGCAGTTATTAGTATTTATTCTTTTTTTCACAGCAGGGCACCTTAGGAGCCACAATGACTTCTGGATACGATGAAATGCAAGGTGAAAGGATTACTGTGTAAGTACTTCGGTTGCTTAAAATTTAAGGCTGAGAATGAAAGCTCTTTTCAAATGAATATATTCGTGAATTAATAGGCCTGTGTCCTATTAATTCCTGTTACAGAGATTATGGATGGAGTCTCAGAATACAACATTTCCCAGAGATTTCTGTTTGTAGAGGAATTTAGCCCTTCTAATGAGACGACATGAATGCTCAATATTATCTCATTATTTTTCATTAATCCATGCGCGCCAGCCCGCCTCCACACGCTGTAATTCCACGTTACCACCCGTGTTCACATTAAAATAGGAACAGATTATTCAAGACTCCCACACAAATCATGAACCTCTATCCCTCCTGAGCTGTTCCTGCAGCCAAGGCCATTCCTGGGATGGAGGAAACCTCTCCGCAAGGCAAGAAAAAGTCCTTAACCCCATCTGCCTGGTACTTGGGCACTCAAAATCCCATTTCTATTCCTGGCAAATGCTCCCCTCGCATCCAGCATCTGAGCCTGGATGAAGCTACCCTGTCAAAACTGATTTTTAACAGAAAATTGCTTTTTTTGGTGAATGCTTTCTCTATGGAAAGTGTCTGCTTTTCATAGATTTGGGAGGATTTGGGGATTCTTTTCTCAGGAAGAAAGGCTGAAACTCTAAACCCTCTGAAGGTTTCTGGGTTATTTTGTTTGGTTTCAAGAGGAAATACTTCCCTCCCCTCAGCTGTTTTCATATCAGTTCAAATAATGTTAGGACGCGATTTGCTGCTCTTTCCCATTATTTTTGTTACTTTTCCTGTTTCAGGCTGCCTGTGTGTAGTTTATAGGGTGTGGTAAGGAATGTAAATTATTATTTTCATGTAGGTGTGGTAGCTATTCAGTTGTAAATCCTGTTTTCAATCCTTCTGACTATTTTATTTGTGATCTGTAATATTGATCTGTCTTCAGGGCAGAGAGCACTGCAATCTATCAGGAGCCGGGACTTTTATTCCTTACTAAAATAAAGCATTCAAAGCAGTCCCTGAAATCTATGAGACTGGGGGTGGGGGCAGATCTTGCTTGAAGCTTTTCTTTTATTTTTTTTTTTCCCTATTCTTTGAAATGAGTAGAGGAATTTGTTTCTGTGGCTGATTTGTTTTTATCAGTTCGTTGCAAAATGTGACTGGCCTCACTTTTCAAATTCATCTCTGATGGTAGCCTGCCAGTGGCTGTCTCTTGATAACTGACTTTATATACATATAAAAAAAAGCTTTAAGGTTTGCCTTTGGGTGTGATTCATGATGGTAAAGAAACAGGCATAACTGAGCTCTGTGCTTGTTACTGGGTTTGAGTAAAGCTGTTGATATAGTCGTAGTAGACACGTCTGAAGCACCGCTGTATTTCGCACAAACTGCAAAGTGGCAAATTCACAGCCTCCTGTCAGCAATACCTCCAAAGCTCTGGCTCTCCAAAATCGTCTTTCCTGAGCCACTCTCATCCCACGAAGTACAAGCTGTTGTGTAAGGCACACTTGGGGGTCAGATGCTCTCGTGGGGCTGGTGTACAGCACCAGATTCCTGGCTGCTGCAAATCTGCTCTTACTGGAGCTAAGCTGATTTATGCTGTGTGAGCGCTCAGCCCGAGTCTCCGTGAGGTGTGAGTGCTCCTCTGAGCCCTCTGGGCCCTTCTTCAATCATCTGCTTGTCACAGGAAATTCATCTTTCTGCACGTGTTCTTGTGGATGTGCTCTCATATATGTGTATGCTCTTATGCACAGGTTATGCGTGTGTGTCTGTTCTGGTGACAGTCATTATAGCCACCAAAAGCTGGAGATTGTGTCGGCTTGTGTTAGTGCAACTTGACTTCTAGCAGTCAATTCAGTCCACACCTCATTTATGGATAAATCCAGGTATAGATTTTAAGGAGTGCGGTCATTGAAGAGATTATTTCACCTGGATGGTTTGCTCAAGGCCCACGGTGTGGTCATGCCTGAGGTTGTGCCTTGTGTCACTTTTGGCTCTTCCTGATATCTAAATTCAGGTGTTGCATGTTGTATGTTCCAGACTGATGGCCACGCTTGCCCATTTTGGCCAGCATGCAATCTACCTGTCCTTGGCAACCTCTGCATCTTGTCATGTAGCAATGAGATGCTTAAAACATGTCAAACATCTGCCTTAGAGAAAAATGCAGGGAGAAAAAAAAACAACATTGTGGCCACTTGTCAGTTATACATACACGACCACACCAGGTAGGATGACCAAAAGAAGAATGGGATAACAACAGAGGCTGGGTCTCAAGCCGAAGAGCCCACATAGGTTGATTTGCTCACCTGCAGACAAAAGCTGAATTGCATCTTGCTCTAATGGCTGACCTGACAGCAAGCCAAGTCCTACCAGCCCAAGAAGCTGCTCCTTTGGCTGAAGTGGGAGAAATGTGTAGTATTTGGGCAATGGTCGCATTTCTGAAGCAATGAATGCACAGTTCAGCTGCCTGCAGTATATAGTGCTACTTTTGGGCCATGATGAGGCATTTACAGTGCTTTTTCCGGGGAGTTCTTTTTAAAGAATGAATTTCTCAGTCAGAGTTTCTCTTATTTTTTTTTGTTCAACTTTTTTCCCTTTCCTCCAGTAAGAAAACAGCAAGTTGTCGACTGACACTAGAACAGAGCAAGGTTTAAATCAATCCAGGCTGATATTTATATTTGCCTTATGTTAGTTCTTAGAAGTCCTTCAGAGCTAGGTGGTGTACTAGCACCGAACAAAAAGTAGGTCCCAGATAACACTAAAGGTTTTATCATCTAGGTATAAAAAGAAGCCAAGCTTCTTCTCATTTTCAGAAGTTGAAAGATAATTTTGTAATGCTATTCTGAATCCTGTATCTGTTAAAGCATGGATACCTGGCTTGGAGACAGTATGCCAGTTACTGTCCCTCTAACTAACATCTCGCTGCTTCTTGAGACTATACAGAAATACATTATATATATATATAATATATATATGGGTATATAGAGAAATACAAAGCTATGGAGAAATATCTCTTTGCGTTTCCATGAATTACTTTTCAATTCTTGTGTATCAGGGCGCTGTGCTTTCAATCGAGTGCTGCGTGTGTGTAGTTTAGCTCTAGGCTTTGCCTGAATAACCGCTTTCCAGAATACAACCTTCCTCCTTATAAATGTGACCTACATTGCTGGTCCTTAGGCGTCTGATCTGAAACCGAGATGTGCTGAAGCACGTGTTGGTCAAATGAGTCCCGCTGCCCAACAGATCCGGATGGGTTTGGATAACTGACTTATCCTAGTCTTTATCGTATTCTCACAGATCTGTGTCATCTGCGAACGTTACCAGCTCTATTTCTCCAGTTTGGGGTAGATGTTTTGATAAGATATTAAATGATCTGGGTCAAAACCAAAGCTAAATGGGACCCTGCTAGATACACTGCAGCTGGGTGATGCCCTTTGCAGTTCCTATTGAAAACTCTCAGGTACAGAGATGGGCTGCCATCCATTTAATACGTGAGAATTGATTTTGCTTTCTCCAGAGGGAGAAAGCGATAACAGTGTTGATAGAATACCATTTCTATGCTGGTCATATCTGCTGGGAAGGAAGTGTTTAAGACGAAGCTGGTGTGACACGCCCCGTGCAAGACACTTCTGCCGCCCTTAGGAGACAACCTTCTGTAACAGATGAAAGGTGAAGGGCTTTCTGCATTTGGGACAGGCAGAGTTGTAAAAGAAAACTCAAGCTCTTAGGGAAGGTATGGTTTTGAAGATAGCATCACTAGCCAGCTCATTCAGCTTCATGTGAAATTCCTGATCTGTTAGTGACCTCTGACTCTCCTCTCCTGCCAAATTCAGGTGAAGGCACTGCTGTGCTTCATTTCACCCCGTGTATTGCTGCACTGCCAAGACTTCTTTGACACCTGGGCTGCTAGCAGGGGAACCTTGGCTGTTGCTTCAGGCTGACCTGTGCAAGCCTAAGCTAGGCTGAATGAGTTGCAGAAGACCTCTGGTGTAATTTTGTCTTCAGTCGCTTGTCCCATTCCTCTGATAGGCTTGCAGACGGCCAGAAACCCTCATCAAAAAGTTTATTTTTAGGGGAAAAAAAATGATTCACTACACCATTTGGCTCATCCCATTCCGTGCAGGACCAAAAAGCAGTTCAACACCGCGAATCTGCCCAGGGAGGTATGTGGGCAGGGGTATTCCACAACAGCCATTTTGGGCTGTTTCCCCACGTAGAGAAGCTCTAGCCCTTATCTAGATGGAACGAAAGGCAGGCCTGTTCTTCTAGATAAAATGTTTTCCCTTCTAACTGCCTGATGGCTTATCTCTGGTCTTGCAGCATCTGTCATAACCCTTCTCCTGACCCACTTAACTTCTTGCTTTTAGCAGAGCTGTAAGGATCGGGGTGGGGGTGGGGATGGGGATGTGATTTGTGATTAATAATCACTTTCTTTTAATGTGAACAACCCTTCAAGTTCTCCCCACTTACATAATTAGGAGTGAAATCTCTATTCTTAATCAGATGATAAATTATCTATGGACAAAGCTTTGAGAATGTATTTCTGGTGTGGCTGGCTAATATACATTGCTGGGTTTTAAGATTTTTTTTCAGAATCTCCTAACAACATAACTTTGTGAACCCTTTGACACTTGCCACCTTGTTTCCTCTGCCTGTTTAAAAATAATAATAATAGCAACAGGACTGGTTTTTTGTTTGTTTGTTTGTTTTTTCCCCATAGCCAAAGCAATTTCTATGAGATCAATATTTTAGCAAAAACAGCAATCGACAACTGCTCACCTTATGAGCCTAAGAAAAAAAAATAGATAAGGACTGAATATAGGTAATCAAGGCAGTGAAATACTTTGTCTGTCAAATTTCAGTTTGAACTCAGCCCCCTGGCAGCTACAGCCAATGCAGGCTTGTTTGTTAATCTTTTTAGAATTAAGCTGGTACATTTAAGCCATTTCCTAGTGAATGATTATCTATCAAAATGTTTTTATCAGCTGTAGCTGACTGGTGTTAATTCTGATAGTTTCTTGGAGAGATACCATGTTTGTAGTTAAGTAAAAATCTGTCCAGTTTCCTATCTGACTGTTAATTTTATGTATTAGTTCTTAGCTCTACAAAGTGTGGTTGGGACCACCCGGAAAATATTCTTCTGCAAATAATCGCAGTGGTGTGATAGAGATGGTTCTGTCAGTGCATCGCCACTGGATGGCCTGGCAAAACAAGGTACGATAAAAATTCTGGCAGTTGTGAGTGAGATTATTGAATTGCAGGCTCTGGACCCTCCAGGATAGACTGCTGGGACACAGCCATGGAAACTCAAACATTTGAAGACAGAGTTATGAAGTGGGACTAACGCAAGGGCATTCCCTTTCCTCCCAAAATTTAAGGGGCTGGGGGGGTGGCTGCCAAGATGCATGTGACGAGATGCTTGGTTGGCCTCCTAGTTTCAGCTCAAGGGAGAGGAAAGAGTTGGATGCAGTCATGGGCACGTCCAACTGTAAGGGTTGTCGCCAGGTTTTGCTTTGGGGAAATGGCAAAACAAGCATTTGGTTAGTAAGCATCTTTACATGGCACACAGCCTTTGGCGTTCTTGCCTTTACCTTCATTACTTCGGTAATCATATCAAGCGTCACCATTACACCCACTGCTTCCCAGGGAGAATTTGACCACGTCATCTTTGAGTTTTTTCCATGTATTCATTCATTCTTGGATGGAGAGGAAGAAGGATACCTGCTTTATTTAGCCAGCGTGGAGCTATGATTTCAGTATGCTGGCATACTGAGTTGCAGTCATGTGTCACAGATCTTTTGCTTGTCACCTCTCATGTTCTTGCTATTCACTGTTGCTTTAAAATTAATTTGTGCCTAATTACTTGCTCCACCCAGAGATCTCCTGCTTACAAGGCACCACCTGATGGGTACGATGGAGAGGGAAAAACAAAACCAAACTCTTGTGCCAACCAGTATGATTAGTATATCCCATCCGTGACATTTAATTTAAACACTTTTATTAATGAAGCTACCTTCATTATGCAGAGAATTGGTTCTACACTTATTAAGTTGTAATTTGGTCTGTACGAGGGAGTAGAAAGAGGAAAGGTGTAAAATCTTCCTTTCAGAGTTTGTACAGGGTCTAGCCCTCCCAGGTCTTGGTGGATAGTTGAGGTGGTTTGGCATTAAAACCATGAGTATAGTAATTATGTTAAAGAGGAACCACCTTCCCTGTGGCAGTTGTGCTCTGAAGCACGCTGCAGTCCTCTGAACCACGGAGTGGTTGAGGTGGACATGAGGGGGGTGACCTTGACGTGGCCTGGTCTGACCCTTCTGCTCAAGCTGGGCCACGAGGGCTGTGTCCACCTGGGCCTTAAATATCTCCAAGCTTGGAGACACCACAGCCTCTCTGGGCACCCTATGTTTGTCCATCCACACAGTAAAAATAAATGGTTTCTGGTGAAAACCAAGTGAGCAGAACCAGTCATGCTGCCTCAAGGGACAGGCCTTGATCTGGGAGCAATTCCCTGCCTGTGCTGGATTTTCCCTCCCAGAGGCCTAGCAGGAAAAGACCCTCCAGGACCACAGACCTTGCATGGAGGAGAAGACCACGAGGAGATAAAACCGCAGGCAAGCAGGGCGCTGACAGCAGCGGGTTGGGAAGGAGGATGGCCACGAGGAGCTGCACGCGCCGGTGGGATAAGATCAGGGCCGAGCTCCTCGTGTTGCTCGGCGCCGGCTGAGGGGAGAGCCGCAGTGCACGGCCTTGCTCTCGGCTTGCCGTGTGGTAGCGACTGGGAGCCCTCTTATCTACGGGCCCTAAGCAAGAAAGCCTCAAACCACGGCTGGGAACGTTTTGAAACAGATTTTTGTCACCCCTGGAGGAAACATAATAGGAGAGTAACAGGTCCTGGTAGCTGTAAGCCGGTGATGACAAGATAAAGGCACCAGCTCATCCCTTGTGCATATCAGACGCTGTAACAGCAATTAATTTTAATCCCCTTATTTCGGGGTGGGAAAGAACGGGCCATCTCTATTTCCCAGGTCTTATCACTGTTTTGTTTCCTAACCTAATGCATGTCTACACCTATTATTTTTCTGAAGTACATATAGATACGCAGGAAGCCTGGGGGGTCTGTACGCACGCTGAGAGAAGCACAGTGCGCAAAAATAGCGGTCAGTGGTATGGAAATGCAGCCTGAGAAGTCAAAAGAAGTATTTCGGGTGCGTGGAGCATTCTGGTACCGCTCAGGACCCAGAGACATGGCACTGAAGGCTTAGTTGGACTTGTTTCACGTGTTGCCTCAAGCTGGGTGCTGCACAGAAGTGAACTCCAGCCAAAGGCAGCATTTTACTCTGCTCTCTAAGGTTGCCTTTTGCTTGTGGAGGAGTTCTAGAAAAATGTAGATGGTGGAAAATGCCCAGAGAAGACACAGTTTGACCCAGAAAGGGTATTTCAGGAGAAAAGCTGGACTGGGCTGGACAAGTGTCATCAGGCAGTTGGCTGCCATCACTGCTATCCTCATCAAAATAATGGACCGAGCATTGAATCTCTGTGGAGGAGTGAGGGAAGGAGAAGCCAGGAAATCACCCACAGGTGGAATGGGTTAATATAAAAAGCTACAGTAGTCCAAATAAAACTGATTTGCTTTACCTGGTCCCAAATAAGCCCCTGAATCAGAGTAAATCAATACTAATGGAATCAATAAATGTATCTCGATTTAGCCTAGTTTAAAATGTATTTCAAAAGAGAACCAAAGGCAGGCATTTTAATACACTGATGCATGAAATACTGCTGTCAGAGTAGTTCAGCTTATGGATAAGAACAAAACCAGGCTGCAGAGACACAAACCAAGTATCTGTTAAGGCTGGTTTCTTGGGAGCTGTCAAGAAGGGTGAAGTGAGAAGTGGTGGTGTCCCGGCACCAGGTGACATTTGTGCTGCTGCTCTTTGCTCTGTGCTTCAGAGGCGGTGAGGGAACACGGTCTCTAGCAACACCAAATAACATGATTTTATTTAAGTCTAGCTTCTACCAATAGGTGAGAAGTATGTCTTCTTTTCTTCAAAACTTAGTCATCTCTGACACGCTTGGCTCCATTTTTATTTTGAATAAAAGGTGGTATCAATTTCCAAATCGTCATGTCTCACAAATTCTTCGAAACCTAACTGTGGAGTACCTCAACCTGTTTTTTTTTTTTACAGTATTTTCTCATGCGAATTGGTATCTGTGCCTGTTTGTACCTGGTTTGCAATGTGTGCCACCCAAAGAAATGAAGCTAATGTGACAGCCAACCAAAACCAGGATTAAAGAAAAGGTCAAATATATTATTAAGCATTAAAATTCTGAGAAATCCCTGTTGTGCAGGAGATTGTGACAAGAAGAGGAAACAGCACAGCGCAAGCGATCTCTTGTGATAAAGATCTCGTGAGCAGTGAAGAGCAGAGGAAGTGGGACACATGTGATGATTCCTGTGGCGGTACATGGCCCTCCTCATCAGGTGATCTGCTTGGGGCTTGGGCTGAAACAGACTGGAATTTGGTTAAACTTGGAAAGAATTTTACCTGTCTATTGATTCCATCATGTAAATGGGAACTTTTTGTAGTTGTGAAAAGGCTTCTGAGGCTGAAGTGGTCTAATCCCAATAAAATGGCCATTTCTCTTCTGGTCCCCGAATGCATGTGTGTTGGGAGGAAGTCAGCCTCCCACCTCTCCAATGCCACCATCTCTGTCACATGCCTAATGTGTGACTTGGACCCCTGTTTTCTGAGAACTAGGTTGGACAACAAGTGTTGTCCCACCTGGGCACCAAGCAGGTCGGTATCGAGTAATCGAGCCTGGTGACAAAGACATGATTCAAGTTGTTCTTGTGAAGAACTTTAAAGGTTCTCACTTCACTGTTGTAAGGCTTGAGTGGGTTTGCAACATTTAGATGCATCATCTATAGGGTAAACAAAGATTTGTTGAATGACCTCAAATAAAAGGAAATAAATTATTTTTGCTGTTTCTTAGTATAATCTGCCGTGTAACTCTACCAGTGGAGGCTTATTTTTTGGATCAGCGTTCATCTGATAATTAGCCTCTGCTTTTACCTGCAGGTAAGCCTGATGAAAAACATGATGATGAAAGAGGTCCAACTATGTCCATCTGCACCATGGCTGTACTTTGAGCAGCAGCTGGCAGATGCCAAGTCCCAAAGGCTGGGGCGACATGGTGCCACCCCTGAAGGCACCAGCTTCTTCAGACACCACACCTCGGGCAGGACCTGGGCTTGGCTCCACAGGTGAGTGGATCCTGAATTTCCTCCTCTGACCAGGACATGCACCAGAGTAGAAGCAGGATGCCCTTCTCCATGCTGTTGGGTTTGCTGCTGGGGTTTTGCAGCCCTGTTGAATTTTAAAGCAGCAGTGGTGGTTTCTTTTTTCTCCCCCCAGGTAGGTACAAGCACACAAGAAAGTTGAATCGAGGAGAGGAGGAAAACAGTCAAATTTCACAAAGTTCACCAAAGAGCTGTAGGTGATTAATAGCTGAGGGTTGCTCACGGCAGACTGGGTGGGGTTGGCTAATTCACCCATGCATGCAATTGCACTCTCGGGTGAGAAGAGGCAATGGTATGGCAGCATTTCATGAAAGGCACTGGGGAGAGCAGGCAGTGAGGGGAAAACCTGCTGTGTGCTCAGAGAAGAAAGGACTCGACACATCGATTGCATCTGAAAGACCTACGGTGCTGCTGTATGCACAGAGGTGCAGGCACCAGCCGGGGGCCTGGGTTGGTTTAGTGGAGATTTTGATGTGAGATCATTCTAAGACTAGTCTCACACACACACACCAAAATAAGTAAATAAATAAATAAATAAAAAGTGGCAAAAGTTGCTCCACCTTGCCTCCCCACACAATTTTTTACCTAGCTCCAACAATAAGTTAGAAGCAGAGAAGTTCAGGGCTGAAATGGACTGCAGGAGATAGAGCAGACCAACACCACTGCACAGATGCATGAACAGTTTTAACCCTCACAGTTAAAAAATAAAATCTGGAAAACATTCAAACCTTTGTTCAGTATGGCTGCAGTGGAGGGCTCCTGTGCAAGAAGGGCTCCTGTGCCATGATGGACAAGGCTCAGGATACCTGAAACGGGTACTTTCAGGTGCTGTCTTGCTAATCATATTCAGCACTCACCAAAATAGCTAGAAAAATAAGTTTGCAGATTGCAGCAGATTAGTCTGTGGTTGGCTTCAGCTGGTGCTTTATTCTACAGCGGTTGAAATGTGCAGCAGTTTTAAGGGCCTGGGCTTAAAAAGTTGGCATAACGTTTTTTCTCCATCTCTTACTTCCCTTTCCATTCATCACAGAAGGAAAACACAAACTAACAACAGCCTAATTACTGTCTGTGATTTTCCTTTCTTCCATGCTTTTAGTTCTCCTTGTTGCTTGCTATCTAGTGTTTTCCCTGCCTTTAGAGCCATGGCTGAAGAAGTAGAAGGGGAAACGAAACTCTGGTGATGCAATATTTTCCAGGTACATCGAAGTTTTGCTTTGCGGAGATGAAAAGAAAAACTCAAACCCCGTTTCACTTTTAGACCTTCAGATAGTATACTAATGCCTTTGCGAGCGCGTTAGGAGAGAAACTCTGTTGATATGTGTGTAGATAGCAAAGACACAATCCTTTTCTGATTGTACCGTGGAAACCCCTCACGTTATACTGCCTTAACAGTCATGCAGCTGTTTTGAGGATCCATGTGGTTTGTCATCTTTTTTTTTTTTTTTTAAAAAAAAGGTCGTCTTTCCAAAAACAAAGAGCTTCCTTTTACCTCCTTCAGACGCCTTTCTGGAGAGGGCTGGTTTTAGGTCAAGAGCCTGCCTCTGGTTTCGGGTGGCAGCCTGTCAGGCAGGATTTGTATTTTTTTGCCGCCTGGATGAATGATTGGCCTAATTCAGGAATTCCAAAGCTATCATTATTATTCTCTCTGGGCATGAGAAACACACCTGTAATTTCTCACAGAGTACTCTCTCTGGCAGAAAAAAATTGTGCTCCCTCCCGCACCGAGGCATGAGATGCATCCTTACGTAAGGAGCAGCCGAGCTCACCTGCTTGCTGCTCCGTCAGGCCACGCGTCCCGCTGCCAGCCTGCTCGTTTGTGTGCTTCATGCTCATTAAGCACCGGGGCTAATAGCACTGCCCAGAGCTGTGTGAGGGTTAGGGCCATCTCCCTGGTCCCCTCTGCCACCCGATGCTCCTCCTGGCCATTCACTGCTCCATTTTCTTTGGGTTTTGCTGGGTGATTTCTCCCCCAGCTGATTTTTTGGCTCACTTGTGAGGTGGTCATCACAGAGCCAGTTTCTAATATTGGTACTTTATCAGCATTGTCTCATTCATGCTTGGCAAGAATTTTGAAGGCACATCTTGTTTGTGACAGGAGCGATCGCAGGTGTGTGGTGAATGCTGGTGTCTGACTTCAGGCAGGTGCTGAGCATACGGGAGGTGGCCCCAAGATGCTGTGCATCGCTTGGGACCGAGGGAGAGCTTTTCTCTAAGGTCATGGGGCTTTTTAAAGGGGGGGAGATCTCAACTCTGTCAAGAAAGGCTCCAACAGGGTGGTCAAAGACAACATAAATGAGGTTTGAAGGGGTTGTCCTTGCTGATGGTTAAACAAGTGGTTAAAATGGGGAGTGTTAATGCTAGAAAACCTACACAGTGCCTACAGTCTCCATAGAGTATTTCTGTGATAAGCTGTAGCTGGGATGTATGAAAGCGTATTAGGGATTTGGGCTCCACAGTCTTGCTCATCTTGTCATCTTCGAGCTTCTCAGCCTTCTGCGAACTTTATCATAATTTGCCTGGATGATGAGTACTTATGTTCAAGTTATTATCCTCAGATAACTTCAAGTCTCACTGAGTGATGGAGGCTGCATCGTGAAAGTTACCTTTTCTCCTGGATGAATTATCCTTGAGTGATAATTTCACTCTTACAATGTGCAGAAAAGATGCATCTGATCTTCATTCAGAGGTTGAAATTAGGTCTCATATTGGGCAAAAACACTTTAACCGGTAAGATACTGAATGACAGGTTCTTTCTTCTCCTTTGCAAGGGAGAGTTACTCTGCTCAAATTTTTAAACTGGAAGATGGAAGTGCTACGTTGAGGAGTGAATCTCAAGCAAGACAAAATCCCAAGAGCACGGAGCTATGGCGAGGTGAGATGACAGATACCTCCATCCTCATCGTTCCCCAACAAATGTTTCCTGTTCCTTTTGTTGAGCTGGGGCAGCTGCCCTCTGGTGTGATGCTTAAAAGGATCTCATTTTTTGAGACAAGCAGCTCTTCCTACCTGTTTGCAGCACAGAGGACATCTCTGTTTCTGCTGTGGGGACCAACCTCTTGTAAACTCTCCCAAAGGCTCATGGTTGCATCCCTTCAGTTCCTTTGTCAAAAGCTTGACAGCAAAGTCAATGAAAGAGCAACCATTGCCTCTGGGAACTGGAGGACTCATCTATATCTAGAAGTACATCCATTATAATTGATGTACTGAATGCAAAATATAATAGCCCTCATTATATGGAAGAAGAGTTGATTTATTTTAACTTATTTTCTTATTCTAGTTAAGAGCATCCAGAAAAGCTCTTCCAGTCAATTTTCAAGTGTCAACAAGCTGTTTTTCTTGGTCTCACAGACTCATCTTTGAAATGGGAATAACTTAGTCTCCCATATGGTGTTGAAAGCTACTTCATAGTGGAAATCTTCTGTATATTCATATGAAATTTTAGAGGAGCAGGTGGAAAATATCTGGCAATTAAAGTTAGTGCTGTGGAGCTAGGACTTGGGATGACACAGTCAACCTATTCGAAGTTCGCATCTCCTGCTGTCACCAGTTGGTTACGTGACTGTTCATACTGCAGTGGGGACACAGCCCATGAAGAGATGACAAAAGATTTCAGCTGACTTACGATAAATGCACTTGAGCAGGTGATTGCATTTATCAGAAAGGAAACGGTTAAAAACAGTTCTTCAGCAGTTCTGGCTCTGACGAAGTTCTGCAGACTTATTGGGGTATTAACGAAGAAAAGCAGCTTTCTGTGAATGCAGGAAGTTACCTCTAATAAAGTTGATAAAATTTCACAGAAAAACGGACATAAAAAGGTCAAGACTTTCCTCAGTCCTTCATTTATAATTTTATTTCATGCAGCAGATTTCTCAACTCATTTGAAATACTCAGGTCTGAGCCAGAATATAGGACTGCTGCCATCATCCTGAACGGGAAGCGTTCATCATCCTCTTGCAGCAGCAGCTTAAGGTGTATCAGTCCCCATTTTTCAGAACTGCACAGTATTTTCACGACTCTTTGTAGATGATGTTAGATCGCCAATGAAACATTTTTCTCAATTGCAGAAATGGCAGCCTTCAGGATTTTTTGTTTCTCTGGCTTTTTTTCAGTATATGCTGAATTAATTATTCTCCAAACTCCCTGAAAGGGTTTGCTCAAACTTTCCAAGCTAACTTGACTGAAGCACCAAGGAACTATTGCAGCTCCACAACGTGTGACTTGTGGAGAGGAGTGAGCATGTGTAAAAGCTGCTTTGGCTGGAAATTGGTTTACAATATTGTTTCAAACGGTGCCCACAACAGCTGAAATCACCTATAAACAGCTGCCATCCTTGGAGCACAGGACCATGTCAAAAGGCCCAGAGGCACGATACTGTGCAGGACGGAGGAGAGAGTAGACCGGGACGGACCCTGTGTCCCCGTGAGCTGATTTTATCCAGCCTATTTGCAGGAAATCCCAGTGATGGAGCTCCTGCAGCCTCCCCGACCCATCTCCCACCCTGCTCCTTGCTAGGGGAGTTTTTCTCATGCCCATCCACCATCTCCCATGCTATAATCCAAGTGATAATCTGAGTAGGAGCAACCCAGGTGAGACCAGTTCCTCAGGGAGCAGATGCTGGCATTTGGCTTGAGCAGGCCTGGAAGGAGGAGGGGATGAGCTGGCCTAAAATGAAGCAATGAAAATTAAAAAGGAGCACGATCAATCTCAGCTGGAAGTTGTTTCGTGTTAAATACAAGCTGGTTCTTTATTGCAGCCTGTGTAAGGTTTTGCTAATGCCCTTGATTTATTAGAGAAGCTGAAATGACTTTGCACAGCAGGATAACATGCGTTTGACTTTGTTCCAGGTGTGACAACAGCTGAGAGTCATCAAAACTAGGGAGAAAAGAGCTGCCAATGGCCCTGTCTAACTCAGCTGATTGGGATTTTTCTATGTGCCCCATCAAATCCTGCTCTCTTGTTCTTTACTGATGGAGCTGAGGACAGGATTTCCCTTTGAGAGCAGCAGTTTTCCATGTCAGCATTAACAGCATGTTCTCTGTGCGATACGAAGAGTCGCGGAAATAAAACTTTCTTCTGCCTCCTTCTGCTTCACCTGCAAGAGCTGCAGGTACTGGGAGGACACTTGGGGTGGAGAGGCCTGATCTCACGGGACCACAACGTTCATCTTTTCGAAGATTTGCTAGTGGAAAATGCCGAAGGAATACTGTCACCTGCTCCTAGTGACAGCAACTGGAAATACCAGACTGCTTTTTTCCCTCCCCTCTTCAATGATAAGGACAGCAAGGGGCCAAGTAAGCCTTCAGCATGTCTTGGCAAGGAAATATTTTGTGGGAATTGGACGTGTGGAAGGTGTGGATGCTACAAGATGTGTACCAGTAATTAAGGTACGGGATGCTGGTCTGCAGCACACCCAGACCCTGGCTGTCTGAGGTTTCCTGCCATGGAAGATGGATAGATTTTTGTGGCTGTTTTCGAGGGGAACTATATGTGTGCTGTGCATTGGCAATGACTTGTCATGCAGGCTTCTGTAGCACTGCAACTGGAGTTTTAAAACTTCACACTTTAATAAATCTTCAGAGAAAGAGGTGATTTGGGGCCGGTTTAGGCTATAGTGCAACAAAAATAGAGGAAAGCCTGAGGTGATTTTTATGCAGCTTTGTTCTGGGAGGGACGCCTTCCCAAACATATAAGGGATAATTGGGTGACCAATTAGATAAGGTGATGTATGAAGAAAGAACAAAAAAATGACATTTGAACTAGAAAAACATTAACATCAGGCATTTGGGCACTTTCATAGTCATTTAACATAACTGGAAATTGGATGGTTAAAATTTGGCTAAGTTTATTTACCCATTTTACTGATTAAGCAAAATGTGTATTTATGTCCTTTTTCCCCACCAGGCTGTAGTTTTGACTGTGAGTTTTCATGCCTAATGTGAGCTGTGGATATTTTTTTTTCTTTTAAAGTGTAAAATAATTGGATTTTGAGCTACTTTCTAGATTTGAAGTTAGTCAGACGTGTAACTGATGGTTATGAAACATGAAGGCATTTTTCAGGTAGAGATGAAGAAGCTGATAGTGCTGATGTCCACCTTTCAGAGATCTGTGCAGGTGTGTAACTCGGCGCTTTTGCACCTGAAGGCATTTCTCCATGTTCTTTTTCATAGACTAAGGCTCAAAAATGCAAGTGCATTAATACAAGTACAGTAATAGTATTATTTAGGGAAACTGAAGGTAGCCTGGCCTCGAAATCCCATCTCCCCATTGCTAGATGCTTCTGAAGGCACGTGTTGTATCTGCTCTTATAGTTGTATATAATTATAAGCTACATATGGTTATAAACTATAGCTGTAAGTAGTTACAAGCTACTCAGGTACCTTAAAAGCTGTGAAGGTGGAAAAGATGAAATATTTCAGGAGGGCTTAGGCAGGAATAAGAGCCTGTGCTTGGGGATGTGTCTCCTCTGTTGTGCACAGATGTGCACAAGGGGGACAAACACCTTGGAGAGTTATCTGAAGGTTTGGGTCTGCCTCTCTGCTTTGGTGTGGAGCTTAAACATCGGCACAGAGGGAGAGAGAGCTGCTGGGCTTCATTTCTCAGGAGCTTTCCAGGTCTGTGACTCTAGCCGGTCAGGAATCACGGTGCAAATCCTATTTCTTTTTTTGCAAGGGCGGGCCATATGGTCTGCACAGTCTTGGTTGTTGAGTGCCGTTACCTGGTGACAGAATTGAAATTGTCTCATTTGGGTTTTGTAGGTGGCCATCCCTTCACCCCCAAGACCACAAGGCATGTGAGGAGTGCGCGCAGGAGCTTGCATTTGATACAGATCTAACCAGGCTTTTAAGAAGAATTCCCCTGGGGGTTGCAGTTCCCACTTGACGTTCACTGCTAATATTTATTTTCAAATGCAATACTTTGGCTTGAACAGCAGGCTCCTAATATGGGAAAAAAGAAGTCCAACCCCAGCAAACGCAACATTTGATCTGACCTGGATTTCTGGCCACAAATCCTGCGTGGTGCAAAGCAGCCACCCTGACATTCTTGCTCCCCAATTAGGGGGATGTCAGCGCAAGCACGGCTGAGCAGCAGTCTGGTAAACAGAGGAATGTTTTTATTAAACAGCTTTGGGATACAAAATTATTTATACTGACCTTGTTTTCCAGCTCTTCAGAGGCCCAAGGAGAAAGCTTGAGATTCTGTAAGAAGTAATGCTCCTTCATTATACTGCTTCCCATCTGTCGGGTTAGTTTTTAGGATCTATATGTATTCATCTCTCGGGGAGTAATGGGGATTTCACAGACAAGGAAAAAAAAAAAACATGAATGAAACTTTGTTTACCAGCAAAGGGTCTGAGAGCAATTTTGTGTATCGTATGGGCACGAACGTAATTGCAGGTGAGGGGGCTGGTGGCACAGGAAGAAGCTCAGGTTTGTTCCTTGCTTGTGTGGCTGCATCCAGCAGCACGACCAGAAGTGGGGCATCAGGTTCATCTGCTGAAAAGTGTCAAAACCTTTGGGCTGTGGGTTGCAAGAAAAACAAGAGGAGGTGTGAGGTAGCCTCTCCCCTCAGTGTCTGTGAGGATTATTTCCTAAAGATGTCGTCTGAGGATGTGATTCCCTGGACTGGCTGCAAGTTGTGCCGGGCAGCAATCAGCCTGAGCGAGCCCCAGCCCTGCACAAAGGCTGTGATTTTTCCCAAGTGCTTAAGAGGCTCATCAAAACGCGAGTCCTGCCAGCTTTTAAACTCAGACTCCCCCTTTTTCTGACGCTCCAAGTCTCAGAGTCACTTCAGGGGATGCTTATCCCTTTTTTAAAAAAGATTTTGAGTGCCCGGTGAAACGACACGACACCAGCGGGCGCCTGGCTGCTCGTGTTCCCCTTAGTGGAGCTATTTATTACGTTTTGGAAAATGTAATTAAAAGTGAAATCACCCATTTTGACATATGGTTTATTGGGCCCCATCTAATTAAAGCCTGCCTGGGAGAGAAGTGCTGCAGCGAGTGCAGGTGGGATCCCAGGGAAATCCGACTCCTGCAACGCCTTCCCAGGGCATGTAGAGCCGGGGGGAAAGATGGAATGAAAATAAATGATGCTGGCTGCAGGGAGCAGGTGACACGATTTCCTATTATGCCCGGTGTCTCTCTCCTCATCCCCACCCCTGGTGAATAAATGCAGGTCTGGGGCTTTGCGTGCGTGATCCTCAAGCTAGTTGATCTGTGATGAGTGTTATTTTCCATCCTTTTGTGCTGCAGAGGACTCTTTAGATGAATTTAGACAAGCATGTTGTGGATCCAGGATGTGGAACCCATCTCTTATCAGCCTTCTCCTCAACATCCTATACCTGCCTGGGTATAAATGCTTTGGTGCCGCTCTAGAGATAAGGGACTTGGCTGGAACATGCATCACCAGAACAAACCGATTTTTATTTCCGTATCGCCCTCGTGTTTGGGCAGTAGGGTTTCTTTGCTGCTCTGTTTGGCCTTTCATCCCAAGCTTGACCTCAGGAAACTGATGGAGCACGTGGAGGACTTCTGCTCCTGGTGGAAGCGTGGGCCTTGCCCCCTGCCCTGTGGCGCCAGTGACTTTCTTCCCCAGCTCCTGATCTCCAGGCCAGTGTTGGGGCTCGCTGAGGAGCATGTGGTCGGTCAGTATTGGAGCTGCTCAGCATCAGTGGTGCAGAAAGCATTGGCAGGAGATGCCACTACCAAGCTGGTGAGTGAGGGAGAGCTGTGCCATGCTGCTGCACCGGGGCGGGGAGAGCTTTCCTTCTGCTTTCTGCAGAGCTGGGCTCCTTGGCACCCCCCGTTTATTAACCCTTGCTCTCACACCTGTTCTTGCTATCGCACCTCCAGAGCTCCGGAGCCACTTCTTGCACCTCCCACAAGTGCACATGCTCCTGCTCCGAGAGCCTCCCTGGATTTTCGGACCTGTGTGTGATCAGAATGAATTAGACTTGGCTGAGGCATGGGATTATTGCAGACCTGTCACTTCACAGCATGTTCCTGTTACAGCCCACACTCATGTCTGCTAGTATTTTAAAGTAAACTTTAATTAGCATCTTCCAAAGAGCGTGAATAAATTGTTTTGTTGTTGTTTTAGGTTCGGTTTTGTTTCAAGGAAAGGAGTGTTTACTCACCGAGGACGTATTTCCAAACTCTCCATCCACTCTAGCCCTGGTTTCCTGGTCTCTCGGTGCACGTGTGCCTGCGCAGCAGTGCGTGGTGCTGCTGGTGGGGGCCAGGCCGCTCAGCAGCAGGCTGGGACGTGCTGGGGAGGCACGTGCAGGTGGCAATGGAGCATTCTGGGGGACGTGGTGAAGCAATGCTGTCTGCTCCAGACATCACCCCTTTACTCACAAATTGCTCTAGGAGAGTCACTCCAGGGTGAAAATATCCGTGCCTCTCTTGGTTTGGTGTAGCAGCCCCTTTACCTGAAGTCTGGTGGGCATGGTTTAGGCTCGGTGCTCTCAAAGGTCTTAAATAGATTAAGATCTTCTGAAGAACAGTGCCGTGATCCAGGGACACCGGAGACATCTCCCCCTTCCTGTAAATAATGTCTGGTCTGCTTTTGGCAGGGGGTGCAGAACATGTTTTCCTGCCTTTGCTCCAGCAAGGCTGACTTAGGTATCCGATGTGGTCCAAAGATCTGCTCACAGAAAGCAGAGGGATGCCAAGGAGGCTTTGTACAGGGCTGAATTCCTGCAGAATTACTTTACTGCTGAAATTAATTGTATTAATGCCGTGCAAAGCTGTCTCTCACTCAGCCCATTTTTAGACCGAGGTTATGCAAGTGGTGGACTCGTGGATTGGCAGGGGATGGGCTGCAGACGTGTTCGCCCTCTCCGTGGGCAGAGCAGCGAGGAAGGGCTGAGGCATCGCGCCGAGGCTGGGGCGTTCCCTCCGGGCGCTGGCACGGAGTGGCCGTCCCCACCCCATACCATCCCTTTTAAAAGGTGGCGTGCGACACAAGGAGGGTAAACCCACTGCCTGGGATACTGAAAGCAGGAAGAAGTGAAATAGCGATGGGGGAAAAGGCTAAATTTAAAGGCCTCGGTGGTAAGCAATGTTTTTTCAGAAGAAATTAGGTGTTGACCTGGGCAAACTGCATGGACTCCATTGGGTTTTTGTACTGCAAGGAAATGTGCTTGTGCAAATGGGCTAGTGTGAAGCAGTAAGGCACATACATCGACTCCTTTTAGCTTCACCCATGCATGGCTTCGGTTCCACCCATCTTGTTAAACAAACATACTTGGTTGGGGATAAGGCAAGGAAAATCCTGTTCTCTGCTTGTGTTTGTTCTTCCCTCTGCTCCTCCAGCAGCGACACTTGAAACACAGATGGAGCTCAAGGCGTTAGGTTTTAACAGATCCAAATCAATTTGATGTGCCCTTAAAAAATCCCACAGCCATTTCCAGCGGCATCCGCAGAGTTGCTAACAGCCAAGCTTGTGCCCAGTGAGTAGCTGCTGCATGTATCGGTTTTCTCATGCCGAAAGCCATTCTTTTCCTGCCATGTGAAGGCTTCAAGTGCATCTCTCTAGTGGCCTCAGCAAAAGAGCATCCTTAGGAGTTACAAAATGGCATTATCTACAGCATCAACATGGAGCAGCAGGGCAGTGGGTGGTCATCTTGGGCTTCAAAACAAGTTGTTCCCAGAGTTTCCTGGTGAAACCTCTTGATTTGCTGAGTGCTGCATAAAAAGGACTCCCTGTAGGTGGTCAGAAGAGGATAATGGCTGCAAAGCTCAACTCCCAGCTCTGTCCCTCTTACCTGCCAGTGGGGCAAACGGGCTCCCTGCGCAGCTCAGCTCTCAGTCCCTTCCAGCAGCTCCCTGGGCACAGCCCCCTGCTGGAAGGGGGACTCTGCCTACTGGTAGGAACTGGAGAAGAGCAGACGCCGTTGCTTCCCAGGATGACACCAGGAGAGATGCATTTTTTATCTTCATGTCCCATCTGCACCTTATCAGCCACAAGCAAGCGGCCATCACCCCTACGGGCCATTACCAAGAACGCTTTGGCCATCATCATGGTAACTTCCCTTCAAGTTGTGTGGGCAGGAGTTTGGCTGTAGAAGGTAGCAAGAATTTCCTTTTTTTTTTATTGTGTTTGTGTTCAGGAATGACTCTTGGCAGCCCTCGGCATAGCTCTCAGTGGGGAGAAAGCTGCTTCCTTGCAAGCCCACAGGGCAAGCCCCTTACCTGAAGACAAGTTCCATTTCTTTCAGGAATATGCAACTCAGTAGCTACCAGAATCGATTGTAAAGGATTATAAGGGACAGAGCTCTGATCAGGAAGCTCTGACACACATTTCTGTGCTGCACTGAAGTCTTCCCTGCTGTTTTCCCCCGTTCTGACTCACCTGGCTCGGTTGCTACGTGTTGCTCCATCCTGGGGGAAGCAGAGCGCTCAACACGTTGCTCACCTCTCCTGTGACCTCTCCGCTGCCACACCTTTGTTGGATGACAGCAACAAAAACAGCACAGAGAATTCCCAAAAGGGTGAGGACGCCTTAATCCCTTCAGAAAACCAACCTGATACTTCATGGGTGGGTCACTGCTCGCCTCAGAGTAAATTAACATCTCCTTCCTCATCCACAGCTCTCTCCTTTGCAGGTTACAGTAAATGCAGGTGCCAATCCCATGTGCCCGTGGCCAACCTGCCTCCTTGGCAGTGCCTCATGGGGACAAGGGCTTTATCCTCATAAAATCCTGGCTACTTCCCCTTCTCTGAGCTCACATACAGATATCTTACTCGTGGCTCAAATTGCCAGTGGAAAAGCCAACCCATCAGCACTGGTTTATATCAGCTGGCAGTTCTGCTGCTGCTTTGGTGGCCTCCCTCGGTATGTTCCACAAATGTGCTTCTCTTTGGGCTGAATCCTTCAGCTATGTATTTAGCATATCTCTTCTGTTCCTTGCACAGCCACATCACCATGGTTTCGAGACTGACTTTGGTCAGTATCAGATTGCTAGGTCATTGAGAGAATTTACCTCCATTTTTAGAGGAAAAGGCTAAAAGAAGTGAATCACCCAGATTATGTGATAGTTTACAGGTGGGACGGGACTTCTGGGCCCCATTGCTGTCCAGTGAGACCATCCTTCCCATGTGGTGCTCCCAGAAAGACGTGCTCCCTGCTGCAAACCTCCAAATCCCCATGTCGAGAGATGCTGAGTGACAGGCAAGCCTTCCTGCCTTTCCCTGGATTTGTAAGGTTGTGATTTATCTAGCAGGAACACAGCAAACCAACATCTTGTTCTACAGCTTCACCGCAGGGGTGATTCACATGGACTACTGCTGGCATCTGGCACCGGCTTTTGGCTGCTCTGGTGGAAATAGTGAATGCTTTGTGGATATCTGGTCATTAGATGATGAAGGGTTTTTTTGGTTCATTCTCACCTGAATTTAATTTAGACTCAGGTGCCACACATGTTCAGTAATCCTCTTAGCCATGATTTGGTTGCACCCTCTTACCTGGAAGAAAGGAATTTGATAATGCACCGATGAAATGAGCTGCAGCCATCTGATATTCAAACCCAGACAAACAAAACTCTCTTGACTCGCTTGGAAAAAAAGGAAAAAAAAAAAACAACCCACATCAATTACATTGTCAGTTGTATTTACTTTGCACAGCCCTGAACCATCCCAGCGCTGGGACATGTGCCGCCAGCGTCTGTGGCGAAGCCTCTGCGGTTAGGGACGCGCTTGGGTCGCCGGGATGGAGCTGGGGCCCTGGAGAACCCAGGGGCTGGAAGAGGCTGCAAGAGCGGTGGCTCACCAAGTCTGCTTGAGCTTGGCAAAGCATGTTTTGTAAGCTGGGTTTGCTTTTTAAAAGAAAAAAAAAAAAGGAAGAGGAAAAGGAAAAGGAAGGAATTTGCTGGAAAGGAGGGGTTTCCCAAGTTTCTGCTACACACTGCCTGCTTTTTATAACAGGGTGATCCAGCTAGAGAACTAGAGGACTAGTGTCTAAAGAGCTGCTCTCCTTGTGGGATTGGTGAGCAGCAAGCAAGCAGGTTATCATCCTGTCCTGCATGTTCAGTGCAGAAAGTTAAAATAGATACATGAGCAGATTAGGTGTCAGAAAATGTCTAATTACGGCTTATAAAATCACCAGCTCACTGGTTTATGAATGGAAATGTGCAGGGGAGCTGTGTAGCAGTGTTGTCTCCAGTCCATCCTTAAAAGCCTCATCTGTAGAGAAAAAGGAGAGGAGGGAACATGCCAGAGCTGTTCTCTACACCCATGGAAGCTGCAGGCAGCCCAGACCCACATAGCGTCTGGTTTCTGGGAGCAGCACGTGAATTATGTTTCAGAACAGTCCCTCTCCTGAAGTATAGCAGAAGATACGTTGCTATTCATCCTCTCTGCCTGCTGTCAGCTCCTCGAAGTGCTAACGTGGTTTGTGTTGTCTCTTTTGTGTCTGTACCAACCCCTGTTAAGGATGGATGCTTCTCGTTGCCCTCTCACAGCACTTGCAGCCTGTGTTCACGTGTGTGGTTCTTGAAAAAACTCAGACCGAGGCCTTCATCCCTCCAAATTTATGGTTTTGTGGTCTAATGGTTATGGTTTGGTTATGTATTAATGGCACACGGTGATTTAATACTTCTCACTTGTGGCAGTTTTCCATGAAACCCATGGAAGTGTATGAGGATGATAGCCAACTACACTTTGCTCTCAGTTTTGAGCATGAGACACTTTTCGGTGCAATCAGTATAAGCTTACAGTTTATACGACAAAGCCTGTCCACAGAGCTGTTTGCCAAGGCCGGGCAGAGGCGTGACTCACCAGTAGGTAATGACTTGCTTATCAGAAGGTATTGGGAGTCTTTGATGGACTTTGTGTGTGTGCCAGAGGCACGCTCACAAGCAGGGACTCTCAGCGCCCCTCCTCGCAGCAACAGCAGGAAAGGAAGACAGATTTTCTCTTAGGCTTCCTGCAAGATAGCCAAAGTCTGTCCTTTAGTAACACACCAGCTGCATCCTAAACTATAAGAGCATCTGTATCAGGAACTGACATCCTCTCTGGTTTGTTATATCGATCTTCCTGTCTGACTAAAAGTGTTTCAGCAGAGTCCAAGGAACAGTTCTCGGGCACAAAAACATAGCTTGGCATTGTACAGGCCATACATGCGATGACTTTTCCTCCTGGTGACTCACGAAGTAGGTGTGCCCTCAACTTCTTTTGGAGCATCTAGGTGGAATAATTCAAATGGAAAGGGCACTCCTTGTACCCGGCCTTGTGTGCTTGGGCTGGTCTCGCCACAGCGAGGGCCAAGACCCAAGGTGTTAGTCCTGTCTCGGAGAGACCCTCGGCACGAGGCAGCTCTTTGGAGCAGGTTATCTTTTATGGGAGATGGTTGTTTGGCCACTTCACCTTTGAAAACAGATTGCCAGGCATGTGTATCCCTGGGCTTCAAATCTGTCTGAATATTTACCTGTGCAAACCTAATGAGTGCTTCACTCAGCTTTGGAAGCACTTTCCTATAATGCCTGATTTTTTTTAATCAAAATAATGTTCCCTCTGAGCAACCACAGTAGGCATACATCTCAGGCCACTACCAACCCTTGCAGCAACACTTGTTGCTACAGAAAAACGTAGTAACTTCAAAAAATCAAGCAAGGGGGTGGATAGGGACACAAAGCTTTCCAGTGGAGCTGGTTGCCCTGAACAGGTCGCTCTGAGGCCTGAGACGAGTGGGGATGTGTGTAAATAAAAAAATGTGTTTCCTTGGACTTGTCTGTCTTCTACTTCCTCTCCATATCTATACAGATTTGCAGGTTTTCAGAAAGTTCATGATGTGAGAGCAGCAAAATGCAAACACGGTGGTCCTAGTCATAGTTATGTCATGAGAAGGTTGTGATGGGATGTTTCTCTTGTTCCACGTGCAAAGCGCAACAAGCTGGAGGCGCGGCTTGATAGCAGAACTTTCAGTGAGCGCAGAGCAGGGTTTAAAATCCTAAATATCCTGACATCCTGAGCCCAGCGTGGTGAACAGCAAACCTCCCAGGGGCGCTCAGGCGTCACAGGGACTCACCCAGACATACAGCTTGTCAAATTTGTGGTCCAACCTTCTCTTTTTTTTGGGTGCAAAGTTGGGTCTTTGACTAAAAGCGACCTTTTTCACGTGCGCATCTGCTTTCCACCCCGTATCTTAGTGTTTGTATTATCATACTACTGGGAGCCAGGCTGTTCTGGCTGACAACCAAAGTGTTTTGATGCACAATGGCATTAGCACGTCTCATGGGAATGGTGGTTTTCAGTACCTTCTGCTTCCATTCTCCTTTCTGGGCCAGGTTTTGTTGCCACCTGCAGCTCCCAGGATGTGCGCAGACAGAGAGAGGCTGTGTGTAAGCTAGAGGAGTCTCGTGCTTTCAAGGTCTGCTGAATTCCCGTGCAAAACCTCAGGCTACAGAACAAAATGCTGGGGGGGGAGGGGAAGAAAATAAAAAAAAAAGCCTTAAGGGACAAAAAATGAGACACAGTGACACAGTTTTGAGTCATGCTGTTTCATTGCTCGAGAGAGATATTTCACTGAAAAATATATTTATTCTGTGGAAAATTCTGATAAAACCCAAATTGCAAGAAAAAAACAATTGCAAGGAAAAAGTTTTGACTGTAGCTGGATTATGTGGGATTTTAGGAGCCCACCTGAATGCTCTAAAAGCCAATTTCTTAAGAAAGAAATCTCTCCAGTTTCGTAATCTGAGGGCTGTTTCTATAGCTCCATGACGTCTGCCCAGCGCTCTAAAATTTGGGAATACGTTTTGATACCTGAAAAGTTTGTTTATTTGCAGTCACAGGGTAATTGGGGGCTGCTCAGTGCATGTTGCTCGGGCTGCTTTTGTTCATCTGTATGGGAAAAGTGGTACAACAGGGCTATGACTGTTTATATAGATGTGTTTATTTCTATGAATGAACAGGGTTTTGTTCATTTTGTTTGTTTAATTGTTTTTCTTTTAAATGTAACCGTGTCGGCATTAGTGGTTTGCTGATATTAACGACATTGTGTAAATTACAGCACCTCTGCTGAAATACCGAAAGCTGGGCGTATGTTAGTCCCACCTGAGAAAAATGTGAGGTTTTTTTTTTATTTTTTTTTTTTAGCCAAAACGTTCAGAAAGCGTGTTCTGCCTGTGGTGATGAGCTGCTGTGTAAATCCATGGAAATCACCACCCACTCGCTGTGTTTGCACAGTAATTAAAGGGGGATTACAGGCAGGGGGGAGCCCGGCTCCCCTGCCCTGCACGCACCGGGAGCCTCAAAGCCACATTGTTCCCCATCGCCGGTGGCACTGCTCTGCCCCAGCGCTGTCACCGCCAGCATGGGGGACAGGGCGGGTTGTGCAAACGGGAGAGGGCAGTTTCTGCCTGGGAGAGCCCTTGTTCTAAAAACAAAATAAAACAGAAAAAAAAAAAACAGGGCGGGGGAAGGAATGCAGTTAGGTTTTTCTTCTTAAGGTGTATTGAGTGGTGTTGAGTGTGTCCCAGCCTCCGGGGGATGCGTTGCACGAGGTGGGCAGGAGCAGGTCTTGGTTGCAGCGGGACGTCGTAGGATGGCCGGGCACCAGCAGGGCCAGATTCCTGCTCCCCATGGAAACCACCTCCCAGAGTGCCCACCCCTCCCCAGCCAGCCCTAATCCTCCCCTTGCGGTCACCCCAAGCAGCCTCCCAGCTCTCTTATCGGCGAGGATCTCCCTTGAGCAAATATTTACGGGAGGCTGCTCCTGGCGGCTCGACCAGAGGGGCGGGGAGCCAGGGGACACGAGGTGGCCTCGTGGAGCCACCAGCATCAGCCTCCTGTGTTTGGTTGTGTTGGGTTTGTTTGGGTTTAAGACCCACCAGAAAACAAAATCCAGCTTTTAAGCTATCCACAGCAGCAAAACCCCCGGGAGGTGGATGGAGGGCTGCTTGGAAAACTCATCCTCCCGACACAGCGAGCAGTGGGTGAGGCCTCCATCCCTCTCCCATGTGTGGTTCTGGTCTTGACCCACCAGATGTTGGTGATGATTCTAGAGAATTTCAAGTAAATGCATTTTTAATTGTCTGTGGGCGAAGAGGTGTCTTGAAGGTGAAGCCACCTGAGCAAAGTGAAGGTGTGAGCTGGGCAAGCAGCTCCCAGTGGAACTTTACATCCTTTGATGGCATCTGCGGGAAGGACCTGGGTTGTTACAAGTGATAAAGGATGGCTATGGGTACTGTCCCAAAAGCAGAGAATAAAGAAGGTCTGGGCTTCAGGGTCAAGGACACAATGCGCACACAGTGCTGCTGAGATAAGGCAAAACCGCTCAAAGCATGAGACTGTGAGAAAAGCTCGAGCAGCCGATGAAAGATGGTTCTGGCAGTGCTGTGTTGGGCAGACTGGCGAGAGTCTAAATTAGTCACCAGGTGCTTCCTGCCTCAACCTCTTCATCCGCGGGAGGTACATGTTGATACAGATCAGCCTTCAGATCCAAACCCCAAATCTCAGTTGCTGTAAGTGCACAGAGACCAGTGGCCAGGTCTGCAGCTGAAAATCATAGCGAAACCCAGGGGTGTGAGGCACCGGAGTGCGCCCTGCGCAAGGGCGAGCAGGGTGCGTGCTGAGATGGTCTCTGCAGAGAATACAGAGATCCTCAAAGGAATTGCAGAAAAATATTTTATATTTTATTTTATTTTATTTAAAAAAAAAATGGCTTTGGGAAAGCAGCAGCTCAATGTGTGGTCTAGGGACAGCCTGTCCCAGCTTTGGCACAGCCTCGCTCCTGATGATGGCAGCACCTTGATCCATAAATACCTGTGTGTTTAGGTGTTCTGCTCACTTTTCCTTAATTTTTCTTCTGGAGCACGCAGTCAATCCTGCCTAATGGAGGGAAGGTGACAGTTAAAGCTGGAGGGGCTTTGTTACCCTGCAAACGGTATGGAAAACAGATGGGGACCTGGGAACCATTGAGTTGAAAGTAATCATCAGTCTGTGCTACAACATCATTCTCCCTGAACAGGCAGCATCGAGAGCGTCTGAGGAAATGAGTTGATGCTACACAGTGCAGCACAGTAAGTAAATGACACCCGGAGCCTTTTACAGCATGAGATGGGTTTTTGCATATTGCCATACCGCTCTTCTGCACCATGCAAACCAGCTGGTGAAAAGGGAGACATACCTTCACTTGTGCAATAGCACAGCTACCGGTGCAGGTGAAGGTTAAGTGCTGTTAGGATTTCTGGTCTATTCTCAAGTCCCCTTGCACGCGCATCCCACATCCCTCGATATAATACAGCAGTGCTGGCTAAACGGGCACTGCTCACTGTCCAAAGCCCTGACAAAGAAAAAAAAAAATCCACCTTCTGCTCAGGTTGAGTCTCAGCTTTGTCTCTTCTGCCTGCCAAATCACACACCGTGCCCAGAAGACTGTGTGGCTTGCAGGGGCATCTAGTGGCTGAATAATATATGAGTAAGTGTGGCATTACAACGCGTTTCGTACACTGTAATCTAATCAGCGTAAATCAGCCCTCTTGTCTCAAACAGGTTCGTCTCCATCGTCACGCAAAGAAACCCACAGGAGCAAACCTGGAGGTCAGAACCACTGCCAATAACCCGATGTAAAAGGTATCCCTCGCTCCACTTCCCCCCTCCCCATCCCCAAATAACAGTTTTGGATAAAAAGCAAAACTTTGCAGATGACTTCATTCCTTGTCCTGTTAAATATGTGGAAGTAGTTCTTAGTGGAGGGGCATAACTTCGTAAATCAGCCTGTCTCCCTCAAACACACCTGACACCAGAGCTGCTAAGGGGAAGCCTGGAGGCAACCAAAAGTTTGGAAAAATCTTGCTATTACTCCCAAATGTTTGCTTGCATGATTTATTTAGCTCAGGCATGTCTCAGCTCAAACAGAGCAAAGAAATCACAGAGCTGGGCAGGAGGAAGGAAAATCTTTGCGTGCCGTTTTGCAAAGCCAAACCTTTGTAGCGTGCTGCAGGGATTCAGGACAAAACCTGCTGGGGACAGCGTGGTGATGCTAAGCACTGCGATTGCCTGGGCATTAATAGAGAGGATTTCAGCTCGGAGGTCTGTTAAACTTCATTGACAATGAAAGCCTCCAGAGTCTCCTCAAATGAGACTGAACACAGCCCCTTCGCTTTCTTTAAGCCTTCAGAGGACAATACCTACGGCAAACACTCCCAGAAAGTAAAAGTGCAATATAGCATACTGAAGGCTGATAAACAAGGCTCTTTTGTAAGGACTAATGACTCATGTCTCCTGGATTTATAAGAAAAAGAGCATAAAAGCAATTACTGGGGTGTGAATTATTTTGTTTTTTAATGGCCTGACAGTTTTGACAGCTCTGAGCTTGTTATCTATCACAAACTCTCTTGATCTTCCAACTTTAACATGACTTCTAATTATACTTCCTTATTAATAAAAGGACAAACAGCCTATAGTCTGGTTTTCGTTCGTGTCCGACGTATTTAAACAATAAGAGATCCTTTTCCTCCTAGTAGGGCTGAAAGTGTGATTTGGTTGTCTAATATGGTAGCTGTATACAAAAAAAAATTTCAAATAGTTCAAGGCTTGTTCTTCATATTAATATTTTGGTATTGAAAGAGCAACAGGGACAGAAGCGGTCCTTCCATCTTTTCTGTAACTTAAAAATGTGTATCTGCTTTTGCTCAGGTCGTTTTCCCTCCGTCCTAGAAGAAAATAATCTGCAAGGCTGTCCCATGCCCCATCTTTGCAGGTGTGTGCTGTGACCCAGCCACGTGGGCTTTCAGCGTCGAGTCCTTCTTTGTGCCAGAGCTCCCTGACGGCCTTCAGACAAGGCATCTCGTGGAGGAGAGCAGTCCTGTAAGTAAAAGCACAGCCATTAGTTCTCAAGCATGATGTGAGGGTGACTTTCTAACCTTAGCAGAGTTTAATGAAGAGGATGGAGTCACTTTGTTACAAGGATTTTCTGTTGCTGGGGACCTGGAGCTGACAGCCTTTGCCCTGCAGAAGTTGGCTCGAATTTCTCTTCCCTCACCTCCCTTTCCTTCCCACCAGCAATGTGGTGGGGCTTCTCTTCTTGGTGGTCAACCCAATTTGTCTTTGCTACGCCTGTGTTTGCTTATAGAGATCTGAGTTTTGTTAATCAAAGGTAGCTCCCGACTGGGGTGGGAAGGAGTAGGGGTGCAGGGAGGACCCTGAGGTGCCCAGTTCTGTGTTGGATATGTAGGTATGGGTGGTCCCACATGACTAGGCAGGCTCAGAGCTCTCTCCAGAGACAGCAGGGTTATTTTCATGGTGGGAGTAAATTGCCTTTGGTGAACTTGGTAGGTGTTTGGGTTTCTCACCCAATCCCAAACGTGTGCGAGGTTCCTCAGCGTAAGAGAAGTTGCTTCCCATAAATCTAGCTCAGTAGTCTCCAGTGATAAAAAGAAAAAAATCACATTAAGATGTTTTTAAAAGACCTTTGATGTGAAAGGAGCAATGTACAGGTCTTCCCATACCCCACAGAGTCCAGCTGGAGTTGTTCATGGGCTTTTCCTACAACAGCTGGACTCCACCCTACTGCTCCGAAGCACAGATCCAGTAAGGAGTTATGTGCACCCCTACCACTTAAGTAGCATAGAAAGCTTTCAACCGGTGGTTAAAAGAAGTATTTGAAGTGCGGCCAAGCACCATAAAATCCTAAAGCAGCATTGATTTTTCCCTAGTGAAAAACGAACGGAGCTGCTTGCCCAGCCTGCTCCGCTCCCAGGCATCCTGCAGTGCCCACCCCTCCTGTTAACTCACTTCAGGCAAGTTGTTAGCTAAAACCCACTGCTTAAAACTGCTCAGCTCAGGTTTAAGCCCTAGGTATCTTTCCCAGCCCTTCCCCACCATACAGGTCCTGCTAAGGCTTAAAGTATCGGGTTCTTCTAGGTTCTGTTTAGCACACAGAGAAAATCGTCTCATTAAAGCTATGATGTATTATGTCAAAGACATACCCAGGGGCTGGTTCCAAGGTAATCCGATAAAGCCCAGGCCAAAACAATGTTTCATTTTCTGTGAGATCAGAAATGAAATGTCTAATGAAACAGTTTATCCTGTGCAGGATGACACAGCTCTTGAAAGAAGAGTGAAGGGCAGGAGAGTGTCATGCAGAAAGGTCTGGCTCTTGGTTACCTTACGCTTATATGGATCAGGAGGAGAGCTTCACCATGTCTCAAGTTTCCTTTTCCAGACCACATGTCCATGCTTTGGTGTTCTGGGGATGTGGGCTCATTGATGGTGACAAGCCTGCTACATATTCTTGATCCTGTTTCTATAATTGACCAAGCTAAAGCACCTTGAATCATGGGAAATTACTATTTTGCCATGACATTCATTTTCCAAAATCTAAAGCTTTGACACAAATGGCTTTTTCCTTCCCAAAACACAGGTTTTCCTTCCCATCCCTGCTGATTCTTAGTACCATCGTGCTGGTCCTCACATTCCTCTTCTGGAACTGGTAGGAGACCAAGTCCATTAAGGGTTGCAAAGAACTTGGAAATTGTGGTGATGGACAGCGTACATACTGAAAGTGGTAAGTTGTGAGGTGGAAATAAAGTATAAATAAACATTAGGAAGATTACAATAAAATTTTGATATGCACTACAATGAGCAAAGTTACAGCAGGAGTAGTTTACTGTGTTCCTCAGCCTTTTAAAAGTTAGGAGGAGCCAGGGCCAGGACTGCTTGTGGAACACCTCTTTTTTTTTTTCTCTATCCTTATGTATATGCATTAAGACATGTTTTTTAATGCTGTCATTATATATAAATTTTCTCACATGACCAGTTATGGGCATCTCTTACAGTATTGGAAAGCAACAACATATATGACCAGAAGGCCTCTGGAGTTGCAGAGATATTAAATAGATCCCATACATCAGTTGTTTGTTTGTCTGTCTAGTGACAGGCCACTGTTTATCTTATGATAAAACTGCATGTTAGGGAAATGCCTCTCTCAACTGCAATTCTATAGAAAATGTTTTTTGTAGAGAGAAAATACAAGGAAAAGGTAAGATGAGAAAAGTTTGAAAAAAATAAAAAAATTAAAAAAGTAACTTGAGAAATTCAGGGGCAATAAATCACTACACCAGATGGTATTCATCTGTGAATTCTGTGCAGAGCTATCAATTTAAAAAAATTGCACAGGAAAAAAAGACAGGCATGATATCTGCCCGTTTCCACTGCCCATCTCTGTGGTGTCTTGGCAAGTCGCAGGTGACTTGGTGCCATGCGCCAGCACCTCTGGGTGCCTCCAGAGCCGACCTGGCGGCCCCACCACAGCCTCCAAAAATTTGACTCAGCGGATTATATGTATTTACTTAGTAATTCTCTTAATTATAGTGAGGAAGTGCAACTAAATAGGTGGATTCTGAATAACATTTTAAAAATCCATCAGAACTGATTAACTCTGATCTTTCTGCCAACTTAAATTCCTTCAGAGATGAATGCATTATGTTGAGCTCACACACCTTTCATCCTAGGTTTTAGAGGGCTTTTGGCCCACATATGGCTGAGGAGACAGCCCGTGATACAGGTACAGATCAGGATGAAGTCTCATTTTGACATGAAACCCATCCTCATCATCCTGAGCGGGGCCTTGCAGGTAATTCCCATGGCTGGGGGGACAATGGATGGAAAAATAACTCATCTTTATCTGGTCTTGGGTATGCAAGATAAGAGTCCCATCAGGGAGAAAGCATCCCCAGCTGATGGCTGGGTACCACCTGCTCTCCCAGAGAAAAATGTTATACAGGGACCCAGCTATGAAATGCCAGGAGGATGTAACCAGCAAGGAATCTACAGGGTTAAGCCCCAGCTTTATCGAATTTAGGCAGTTTTGTGTTGTTTTTTTTCCTAGCAATTCCCTGAAAGTGTCAGAAAAATAATGAACGTTAGGGAATCCAGGAAACATTACAACAAGGTGGTGATATATGGATTATGAAACTTGCATTACAAGCTAGGGAAATTACAGTTGTAGTGCCTGCACAAGCTGGGACTTCGGTGACAGCAGGAAAACCCCTGCATCTCCTCAATCATATCTTCTCCCTTCCCTGCCTTGTGGATTGCAGGGCGGGGATAAATTCAGTGGGAGCTTATAGAGTTATAGCAGTTATTCGGAGACATGAAATAAGGGAGTCCGTGACCTCAGTAACCTGAGATGCAAGCCGCTGTCATTTAGGGTTTGGTAAAGAAATAGAAAATAAAGGCTGCTTAGGAAGCCATGGTTGTGGTTACAGGGTGAAATTGCCAATCAGCCTTAGCCATTCCTACCGAAAAGCCATGCTGCTGCCGGCAGGTCTTCCACAGGTAACAGCTCAGCATGTGCCAACCTCCCTGAGGGGTGAGCAGCGAGCGTGGGTATGGCATCTACGGAGAAAAATACTTTGTTAAAAAATGCACTGTTTTATTCGCCGGTCCTAAAATGACGTTTTACAAAGAGAAGAAAATTGATTTAAAGGCCACAGGAACAAATCAAGGGGTCAATTTTGACTTTAATTCCAACAATTAATTAAGGAACTCTTCCAGAGAGGTTTGCAAAATGAATATTGATCTCGGATCTCAGGCACTTTGCAGTCATGCCTCAGTCCTGGTTCATATCCTCACGCTCTGATTTACGGGCTGCATTTGGCAGCAGAGGAGCCGCTCAACAGGTGGCTCAGTGGAGATGTTGGGGTGCCTGTCCTGAGCTCATCGTCTGCACCCAAACAGCGGGGTGGGTCTGAGCAAGGTGGGGATGGATGTGCAGTGTCGGATGGGCAGGAGTCACCTCATGCTGTCCTGCTGCTCCTCGCCCTTCTGGCTTCCAGAAAATATCACAGAATGGGCAGAAAGAAACTAGGGGGGGGTAATCAATCCATGGGTGAATTTTTCTTCATCTCTTCTTTATTCTGCCTCTTCCTCCTCCTCACTGGGAGCACTTGTCTGAAGCCAACAGATTGTGGAGTCACAGACATTTGGTGAAGGGTGTAGCTGCATTTGATGTCGACCTCTGAACATAACAGAAAATCTTGGGACAAGTTAATCTGGACCATTCCTCTTCATGCTCTACCTGTCACCCCTCTTCTTTCAGATGCACTTTATGCTGACTGCAGAGCATGGCTTTGTGAAATGAGTGATGCCAGCAGAATTTGCGATCATACAGTAAGTGAAAACATCAGACAAGCAGGATTTTCCTGTGCCACCTGGACCTAAAGCAAGCAGCATCAGGGTTAATGCTGCTGCTGCATTTAGAAACCTGGGAAGTGAATCTCCAGCATAAGAAACCATTTCTACCCACTCGGTACAAAATACGTCCCCTCTTCATGGGAACATAATCTGATTAAGCAGGTGAGAGAGAGTCAGCGTAACTTGGAAAGATTAGGTGTGAATTCTAGTCACAACATAGCTTCAAAAATAGAAATCAGGGTTTTTAACATTGAGAATTACTGCAGGGCTGAGAAGTACCCCTGATGATGAAATATAGCTGATATTTAGATTCTTATTGTTTTATTTACTGCCACATTTAGAGCGTGCCCAGCTAGTTAGCTAACTACTTACAAAACATATTTAATGTTTGGAGGCACTCAGTATGGCCATAAAATTATTTTTAAGGGCACGCAAGCACAGTGTGTTAACAGCACACACACTCTGGTTCCCAGTGGAAGGAAGAAAAAATAAAAAGAAGAAAAAAACATTTTCCGAGTAGGCTCAATCGTCTCATCCTGAGTTTGGTGGATGGGCTGCACAGCTCAAGCTGGTTGACTTCCCGGCACTCGATGGGAGCCACTTAGAAGGATGAACTGAAGAGATCAATAACTGTTACATGCTATAAGTGATGTATCACCGAGTACTTCAGGGCCGTTAAAAATTCTGTGATAAAGGATGGCTTGCTGGAAGCTGAGAAATTAAGGAGGGCAAAGCACCCCACGTGGTGGCTGTAGGGATGGAAAGTCTCCCCATGCAGAGACGGGGACAGGCACTGGAGAGAGGCACCCGTGTGAGTGTTTATCCATTTATGAAAATCAGGAATCCAGAGGCAAATGCGCTCAGCAGTCCCCCAGTGCAGGTAATTGAAAACGAGAGCTGAAAACATGAGCTTACGTGTCACGCTCCAAGGGTTAATAGTCTTTTGGGGCACTTAAGACGAAATCCCTGCGAGAGTCCACACCATGTCTCCTGCCTATCCCTCAGCCATTACTTTGTTTCTTCTTTCAGTAAATTTTTATTATTTAGGACAGAGTGATTTTTTCCCTAGCAAATCTCATGCGGGCTCACCCTTCACATACTATATTCATCAGGAGGCTCTACAGCTTTCTCTAAGGATCCTTGCTGCTATTTTTCCTGGTAGTGTGGGGAGGGCTCGGGAGTCCTGGGAGAACCATTAGTTCCTTTTGAAAGGATTGATATGGACTTGGCCCCCTTCCAGTCCTCTACTGTAGAAACTGTAATTTATCACTAAAAAGCATACATTATTTTTGCGAGCCGTTCAGCTACTTCATTCTCAGTTCCTTCAACTTTTCTGGATGGGTGCCATGGAAACCCAAATGATTTATTATAATTCAGTGGTGGGGATTGAGCAGGCTCCTCTTTATTGCTATCTGTACATCTCCATCAGCAGGAGCAGCCCAGTCCCCACGTCGGGTGCAGGAGGGACGGTGGGACCCAGACAATGGGATGGGGCAGCGTGATCAGCATCACCTGCTGGAGGTGTGTGGCCATGGGATGAAGGCAACAAACCAAGGTGAAGTAGGAGGCTCTGTCTCTGCTTCGTGTCTTCCTTAAGTGTGTTGGGTTTCTGGACTGGAGTGGTGAAGGTGAGGTGACTCTCCTCTTGTGTGCTGCCTTATGAGCATATTCATGCTTGTGGTCACACAAGGGTACTCCTGGCATTAGTCATTTTGGTATCACGCTGAGGTGCCCTCGATGCCCCATGTCTAGCTGGCTCTGAGCCTTCCCTATAAAGCTGACACAGGACCAGGTCTGAAACTTGTTTCCCATCATCTCAACAACCCTCGCTTCTCTGCTCTAGGGGACTTCTTGCTGTCCTATTGGCATGGGAATAGGAATAAAAGCAGAGAGAGGCTGATCGCATATCAGCTTCTTCTCAACAAACCCTCCCCCCTTCACTGCTGTTTACAGATTTTTTCCGGTCACCTCTGACATTTCCTTCTACTCCTCTCAGGACTATTTATTTCAATAAAAGGCTTAGAAATAACGACTGGGTGCTACCCTATGGCACGTAGGAGTGCTACAAGTGATACACTAACAAACGAGCAAGCCAGAGTAATGCAGCAAGGCTGCTGCTATCTCACATCTGCATGCACCTATGCAAGGTAATATGTAACACAAGTAATGCTGCCTTATGTTAACAGCAGGATGGCCAAATAATGTAGGACAGCAAACTTTCTCCCCTGAGATTATTTTGCTGGTGCAGACACCAGGACTGAGACATTTAAACAAGAAGATGCAGATCCCTGAGGCTGAACATAAAATATTTATATGAAGAGACCGTGGACCAATAAATTTCAGTTATAAATGTTTACAGCTGAAGGTAGTAATAAATAACCTTCCAAAAGCAATATTTCAGTTTGCACTTATTGTACTTGTACTACACATTATATTTTCAGGAAACAATAATAATTATAGCAGGACATAGAATTAGCTCATGTTTAATGAATGATTACCCAGTTTACTTGTGATCGTTATAACATCAGGACACAATTAAAACTGTGAAATGTTGTTTATTCTGGAGAGATATGGGATTGTTTCTCCATGGCTACCATTTATATGCCCAACCAATGCATAATATGTTCATTAAATTGTGACAGGTGGGTAAGCTTTAATAAATTTGTCAGACAACTGCTAATTCTTGAATTTCCAGCCATCTAACTTCAGCCACGCAGACTTCACATGGGCTTTGGCAACTTTTGGGTTGCCTGCCTGGCACATTAACCTCAGACAGGGAGAGAACAGAGTAACTTTACAAGTTACTTTACATGCGTGCAAGCTGGAGGACTCTGATGAATCCTGAGTGAGCCTTTAACAGGTGGGCTTCACCTTTCCTAGTGGGAGCTGTCTAAAACCACAGTGTCTGGTCAAGCACAGTTCTTAGGCTCCCGTGGGCCGTGCACAGAGGGAGAGGCATCTCCTGCGGAGATTTACCATGGGGTGATGCCACGAGTCTTCTCTTAGGGAGGCTTAGTGCTTGCTGTTGCTATAAACCACGTTCTACAACAGCCTCTGATTGATCAGCTTTCACTGGACAACTTTTCACTGTTTTTACGCTTAATAAATTTATTTTCCAGGCAATCTCTAGATCCACTTGGTGGATGCTACTGCTGTGCTTGCATCTCATGCCATTTAGCAGCAATGGGAAGGATGCTTGGATGCTGGGAAGGGACAGTACAGGAAAATAGTGAGAGTTAACTTTTCCTGAACACTCCTTGGGCTAACACACTTGGTGAGCTGCCTTCTTTCTTTCTTCTCTCTTCTAAGAGAGTATGAGAAGCCTGCCAAATTTCCCCCCTCATAGCCTGCATCTCCACTAACAACTACCTGAGATAAATTTAGCTGGGGAACTAAACCGGTTGGTTTGCCTTTTGGGGGAAAGCAACCATTTTGCAGGCTTTGATCTTCACTACGACGCTTGGAATGTGCAAGGAGAGCGAAAAGGAGAAATTGGCAAATATCTGAATGCAGCCCTCTGTGACAGCTCCCCATAGCAATCCTCCTTCAGGAGTCCCCTCGGAGATCTGCGTTGTTTCAGGAGCAGACCAAAAGTAATGATATGTGTGGTAAGGATGCACAGTTTCCGTGTTCCCCTCCACATTTCTGAACAAGCTATTGTATGAGGTTGTGATCTTTTAGGCTGCAAAAACAGTATTTCAGACAATTTTTTGCAGATAGGTTGGCAAAAGCAGAAGTAATGCTTCCAAAAGCTGTGGTGGGAGCTTGGACCAGACTCCTACACCCAGAGCATGAAGGTAGCTCTGGTGAGCTGCTCTTGCTGCTAGAGCCAAGAGTGCAGATAAATGTTTTGGTGGGCTGGGACCTTGGGATAAGGCATGAGCTGGGACATTCTGCATCTGCCCTCATATAATGCATCATTTCAGGTCCATGTACGGCTGCCCTGCAGGATCTTTGCACAGCTATGCAGATGGGAGAATGGAGAAACTCCGAACAAATGATGAAAATATTAATGAAGGTTAGGATTCCCATTAATTATTGAACTACTAATTGAATTATTGAAGAATAATTATTAATATTCATAGCATCCAGATTGGTGGTGATAGATTAACCATGATGGCATAATTTAACAAACATTTTTTAAAATAAAACATTGAACAAATAGCGTTTCCACCATTTTTCCATCTTAAAAAAAATGAAGTGTGACGGGCTCATGAATATATGCAGCCTTTACTGATTTTGAAGCATGTTTTTGTATATTTTATTTTTATTATGAATTGTGTTATGGTAGATTTTGTCCTCAAGTTGTTTCCCAATAAACTTCTACGCTTCCTGAGACAGGAAGAAACCTATGACAAAATAAGCTTGTGGTAACAGCACTATAAATCCATGGCATAGGGGTAAGTATCATAGTAAGTAAGCCTGTAATATATCTCTATTCCTTTCTACTGATTTCTGTCTGAAGCCTCTATAACACAGTGATTGATGTATATGAAAAACCTTTTAACACATATTAAATTGGGAAGTGAAATATTCTTTTAAAGTTTTCCAAGATATGTAGATCCAAACTGATGCCAGAATCTCCTGAAAGGTTACATTGACTAGCGTTTTGCAATAGTCTTTTTTCATTAAATAATTTCTACATCAGATTTTTCATGGCAGTGGTATTACAGTAAAATATAACTTATAGTTAAAAAAAAGGAAAAGTTTCACAATTGAACACCAAAATGCAAAACTCTGCAAAGAAAATTTGCAGTTTCTGCAAAATGTAAGATTTTGAAAAGCTTGTTTGTGCTTCTTAATCAAGAAAAGATTTGCTGATATTTTCAGTCCAAAAAGATTTCTTCTATTGGAGAAAAAGGTTTTAGGAGAGACCAATCCACCGGATCTGACTACAAGCCCATGCCTATCAAATTCTGTCCGTCTCTTCTATAGGAACTTTAAACAGATGTGTTTGCTGTCTGTGATTTTATCATCTTTTCTCTAAATTATTTAACTGCACTTCATACGGAATAATGGTTCTTTGACTTCCTACACAATATAACATCATATCAAAAATAGACTTAAGATCCCCTTATTTATATTACTGAAGTACTGAATGGCCTTGCCTGGGAACAGGCTGTTCCAGCGTGAAGTAGAGTACCAAGCTGTGACGGGAGATGGCCTTTGCTGTGAAGAACTGACACTCGAGACAAACAAAACTAGGAGTAGAGGACATCCCAAGACCACCAGAAGGAAGTGGTGGAATATGAGTGACAAATCTAAGCTGTCTTCCAAAGTATCTCACTGTTTTCTGTTTATTCATCCCCATCTTGCCCTGTCTGGCCTGGGGACGAGAGGTAGAAAATTCCTGCTTTACTTCAGTGTTAGTACTGAGAAATTAGCTTATTAAGGAAGCAGATCCAAAAGTGCCCCGGGTTGTATGTTGCAACTCAGCAGAAGATGAGCCAACAGGGAATGGGGATGACTAAATTTATTCATTCTGTGGGTGGACATTCCTGTCTTGCAAACCACAATGACAGATCCATCATAAAATATGGGCTATTAAATTGTTGTTTAGCAAATACAAACTGAAACACCTCCTGTATGTCTGAAATGATGCATCTGTGCAGGGTTCGAGGTCAGGCTGGCCCACTGGCCGGGTGATGGCTTTAGTTACCCTTTTTATAGGCAGAGCTAGTAAGGCTAGTCCGTTAGGGCTGAAGCTAAGAAGGCAAACTTACTTACAGGCTCATTTTATTTAAAGGTGTCTACTATGTTTTTATGTATTTGGGGGGGTAAATAACTGAAAATGTGCAGTTTTTCCAGAGCACTGGAGTAAGTTTCAATACTTTATGCTATGTCTCTTTGTGAGGATGCACACCTAGCACTGGGTCTGCATTTGTAGCTGTTATTTTATTTATTTTCCGTTTTTATTTATTTATTTATTTGTTTGTTTTATATTTTATTTTTCAGTGGAATACTGCTGAAATAATGACCAAGATTTGGGCCACAACCTTGTATCAGTTGGCATGTGGAGGCAGAGGTCAGACCTGGGGCTGGTCCTGCTGAGCACCAAGGTGCAGCTGTGGCCCTCACTGCGCTGCCTCCAGCCTGCCCTCGGATTTTGCACCTGTAGGGCTTTGCTGCCTGCCAAATGCCCAGGACTGATTAACATACTTAATCATTTCTCCTCATCAGTGTCATTTTCCACATGCCACCCTGTGTAAGTGCTCTGGACTTGAGTTTCTTCTGCCCTGGTTCATGTTGCAGCTGGAACCTCCCTGCCATGAACTTACTGGCGAGCTTGTAGAACTTGCAAATAATGTGTTCTTGCCTAAAAGACAAGGCAATGCTGCTTTAGCAGCCGCTGTTCTTAGAACTTATCTGAAGGCTTTGTTGGTAAGCAAGCTCTCTTCAGGACTCTGTTTCCTGTGATATATTGGAGGCTGTTACTCGGTACAAAGCAATTAGAGGCGAGGCAATTTTGCAGCGGAAGGCATGGGGATGCTGGCTAATCGTGGCCTTCTCAAGTGCTGCGCTTGCTGACAAACCCGTCCTTGCTGTTGGGAGTTGTGTTTCCTGGAGCAAATCAGGTCACTGAGATCTGCACTCTTCCATGCAACTCAATAAGGTGGCACACCACGAGATGTCCCTGAGGCTGCAGGTGCGTGCGGTGTCCTGCGGGGTGCAGGAGGCCACTCGGTGTCAACTTGGTGGAGCCTGGGGATGTGAGCTCATCTGGCAGGATGTTAGTTTGCAAATAGGTGCTTCTGCTCAACCCAAAGAAAGACAGAGCGTTATCTTCCCCAGAACAAGAGGCTTTGCCAGTAGGGTTTGTGTTCTAATTGAAAGGACATGATCTTTCCCAAAATCCTGAGCATTACCAAACAAGACATGGAGTTTGAAACTGCTGTGTGTTTGCAGCCATAGGACCACGATACATCTGTGCCATGCAAAGAGCTTCTTGTCTGATGCATATTTGTATATGGAGATGAAGTTTTTCCAAAGAGACAGCAGTTCCCTTCCCCCTACAGCTAGAAGATAAACTGTATTATTTCTTTTTCTTTTTTTTCAATAATAGGTTCCTGCAAAGAAGCCACATGTGGAGCTTCACTTGCTTATATATCTGACATCCTCTCAGGTGCCAGATCTGGTGGGTGTGCAGTGCTGATCTGAGCTGGTAAAAAGGGGTCTTACCCCATCTGGACATTTGTCCCCTGAAATGGAGGTGATGGGGACACCTGGCTTACTAGAGCTTGGTGGCAGGACTAGGGACACGAAGAGGGCAGCGCCAATTCAGCACAAATTGGTGAAAGTCAGAAATGAGGACCCTGAGAGCACCACGAAAAAGGGGCTCGAGGAGCAGCACAGCGCAGGAGCAGTGCCTTATCCTTTGCATGGTGAGCTGGCAAAGTTACATCTAGAGAGGAGAGGAAACCACGAGAATGGTTTTCCTGGAGAAAAACTGTCTTCCTGGGCAGATGGCTCAGCCAGCCAGCAAGGATTACAAACCTCTTTGGGAATCCTTGCTTTATGGCTAGTGAGAAGGTGATATTGTTAGTGACAGCACAGAAAGATTGGCTGAAATAAAATAAAGAGGTTTCCATGGTGATCCCTTCATATCGCAGTAAATTTCATCCTGCAGTCAGCTGGGTTGCGTCTCTTCCCCCGGAGGAAGAGTCCTCAGCTCCCCCCCTGTTGTTAGTTACTAGTTGTGCTGGGAAATGCCGGCAGATCCCAAGCAAAGACAGTGACAAGGATCTCTGAGATGGCCTTGTTGACGATCCCAAAGAGGTCGGGTTGGCCAGGCGGTGTCCAACTGCTTCAGAATAATTCTGCCTCCTATTATAAATAGATAAAGAATAGATATCGAGATACAGATGTGGCTAAGAATAATAGAGGAAAGCAGGAGGCTTCTTCCCGTTCTAAAGTGGGGAAAGGAAGCTCTTTGCACCGGGGTGACTGATGTAGTGTCAATACTGGGAGCATAGCAGGAGGAAGAGGCAAGGGGTCTCCCTAGGTTGGGTGCTGACAGCCCACTGACAGCACGCCCTCTCCTTTGGGGACACAAGGAACCCCTCCAGCTGCCTGCTCGTGGTGCCACGTCCGTGTGCTGTCTCTGGCAGAAGAGTTGAGCAGCTGCAAGACACGCCGTGCTGCAGGCAGGCTCGGCGACAAGCTTCCCTGCTTGTCACCCCGGGATGACGGCATCTCCCCGTCTGTGTCTGAATTCGGGAGCCGCGAACGCAGTGCAGGTTGAGCTTTGCCACCCGAAACATGCTTAGTAAGAAAAGCTTTTCCCTGGGAAGGTGTGGCATTGAATGCAAATGAACGCTGCCTTAGGACTGCGTTAATTTATGCTACAGAGCAAATCCCTTTCATCTGCTTAACGCACTGTAAAACCAAAAACGTGTTGACCGACGACGCATGGCCATGCTCAGACCTCTATAAATGTGGTGTCTTCAGAAGCAAAGAGGGATGTGCAGAAAGGGTGCCCTGATTATTGCCAGCTGTAAGGGCTCAGGGTGTGCGGGGACACTCGGGAGAGCAGCAGAAAGGTTCCCTGGGCTCTGGTGTGACGGCGAGGGTCCTCCTGCCACCAAACCAGCTGGTTAGACAGGCTGCTGCCCTGGGAGGTAATTGCAGAGGACATGTTACACCCACAGCCTTTGGGATTAGTCTGCCTGGCTTTGTTTAGCCCCAGCCGCTTTCCAAGACAACCTTTCATCAGATGGGGCACGTTTAAAGGAACCTTTCATCAGGTGGATGGAAAAAAAATGCAGCTCCGGAGCTACCAGGCTGCAAAGAAAAGCTATTTATAAAAACAAAAAAAAAGAGATCAGGATACATACTGACTGACTCTGCAGGGAGAGCTTGAGGAAGCTTTACGAGGGAAAATAAAAAGACCCTGGTTGTGGCTGGAGGCTGTGACTTTTACCCAGGCTCAGCGCCGGGGAGCTGGGTGTCAGCCGGTCAGGGTGCTCGGGGTGAGTGCTCGCCCCGCTTGCTCACATCGCCCTCCCCGGGAGTGGCTTGTGTGCATTGCTGGGTTAAATTTGCTTTGCAAATCTACCTTTGTGTCTTCAGATTAGCTTTGTTTGCTCAGGGATTTTTGGAGGTAATGTGGGGGAATATTCATGTTTCTATTAGTTGGAATTTCTGCCTTTCGTTAACATCATGCCAGCATGTCACTCAAGGCAAGCACACAAAGTGGGTATTTTCAGGATAGCTGACAATTCTTTTTTGCTTTTAGATCATTTCTCTTGAAGCTAGTGACCCTGCTGTGGGCAGGTCTCTGCTGCTCACTGCTCTGACTGCTGGCTATCGGACCCTGCTTTGGCTAGGTGGGTGCTGCTCAGCAGCACTGCCAAAAATCCACTGTCTTGTAGGTACAGGAGAGTCATCTGAGGACACGTGCAACCATTGCACTCCCTCAGCACCCCTTGTGTGGGTGTGCTCGTGCTGTGCAGTGTGCTCTCCTCTGCTAGCATGGCTGGTGGTGCACCCTCCGTCCTCCTGCGCTGAATCTGATGATGTGCAATGTGTGGCTGTGAAGGCTAAGTTGTCTTTTCTTGCTGCTTGCATTTCTATGCAACCCAGCGTTAATTTGGGGAATGATGCAGGAAAGAGAACCTGACCACCTGCCCTGTCAAAACTTGGAGAGAGGGAACAAGAGGTCCCTGGTCATCCTGTGCCAGAGGAACATGGGGAAGCCCTCCCACCAGCAAGTTTTATTTATTCCCAGTATAAGATACTGGTTCATCATAGGCTTCTTCATTTAAAGCAGCGAGAGACTCCTCTCCATAGGAGTTTTTGCCTCAGGCCAGCCCTCCCCATAGGGCTGGGAAACAAGCTGCCCACCCAGCCGAATGGCCTCAGCAGCTTGGGAGCAGGAGGGTTTCAGTCGAAGACCACAGGCAGATTCAGAGCATAGTCAAGGGGCATCCTCAAAGAGGAGGAGAACAATTAACGGTTTTCATGCTATAGTAAAATAAGTTGAATTTGCATAAAATGATGAGCTGGGATCTCAAAACAACCTTTGGCTCCCTGGAAAATCAAGTTTCATCTCTTATACCGGCAGCATTTCAAAGAGAGGTGCTAGAGATGGCAGAGCAGAAGAGCAAGAGATGATATGGAGTGGGCTATGCCATAAAGGCAGTACTGGACACCACGGAAACCTCCTTGGTACGGTGAGGTGAGGCCAAGAAGGTGTGCGTGTTGTCCTTCCTCAAGGTGCAAAGATCAGAGCTCTGCTGGGTCTAGTGCCCAGAATGGGCTGGCTTGCTAAAACATGCTGCATGGACAGCCCAGACCTTAGGGATTAAACAGAGTTTGTTAACAAGAGTTTCTTTTCAGGCTCAGAAATTGGGGAGCAGCCATTTCACCTGCTCTGCTGGGTTGTAGGACTCCGCAGTTCACAGAAGGAGAGTCGCACCTGATTGGCATTGGCATTCATCCACCAGAAGGCATTAGCAGCATGCTCAGAAATCACACCAAGGTAGGCAACCACCAACTCCAAAAACGTGGCATCTGCAGGAATTTGTTACTCTTTATTAAAAAAAAAAAAAAAGTGATTTTTTTTCTTTTTTTTTTCTTACAATTCCCATTCGTTAAGAGTGTGCAAGCACCTCATTAACTCCGATGGTATGATATTTTTGGCTAGCCGCATTGCTAAGCATGTGTTAAGCTCTGATGAAGTGCAAGAAATTACCTTTGTAACAGCAGTGGTGTCTTCTGAATGCAGTTAGCGCCTCACCAGTGCTGATAAGGTGCGAAAAATGATCTTCCCATCTACAGTTGTGTCAACTGAATGCAATTAGCACCTTTACATGTGTTTAAAATCATGACCGTAGGTTATACATTTCAGCAGCCTGCAATACATTAGCACTTAATCCCATCTTTGTGAATCAAGGGGAAAAAAATCGCTGCAAAACCAGCACAATGCATACAATTAAGTGCCATTAACATTCCATTAACTATTTTTAATGAACTAAATCCCGTCCCAGATTGGTGAACAATGGACTGGGGACTTTGCATAGTTCGCTGACAGGAGTTGCTGGCTCTGTAGGGTTGTGCCAAAGGAAGATCTGCTTACCCCTGCTAGACTTTAACTGTCTCTGTTAAAATGGAGTGGCAAAGCCCTGCTTTTCCTTTCCTGGGTATTTAAGAAATAGTGGATGCTAATGCAGAGGACATGAAATGGGGCAAGGAACTTCCAGCAGTGGGCCAAGATGTGCTGTGTTGGTCGTTCCCATGTCACTCTCAGGCTATGAATCTCTTCTCCAACTGTACTAAAGGTGATCTGACCGGTGTCTCCATGTGGAAGTCTCTCCGTGTCCAAATAACTTCTGTCAGCAGTCGCCAAGCTCGCAAACGTACCAGACCGAGGACGAGTGCGACTGATGCAAGAGCTCCACTCATTTTTTCACGCGAAGGGTGCGTACAGACTGGTGGTATTCAGACATCACACACTGACCCAGGAGAAGCTTTCTGTGAATATTTGAAAGCTGTAAATAAGGAAGTAACAGAGCTACTTCAAAAGTAATTTTGAAGCAAACTTTTACAATAAGGATTGAACTAACGATCAGTCCAAGCCATTTTCTGTGCTGAGACTTGCATTGCCTCCTTGTACAAAGCCATGCTTTTCAAGCAGTTTTACCAAAATTGCTGGTGACACCTCCACAGGAACAAGCATCCCCGTGCTGGGGCTGGAGGCTGGACACCACAGAAGTAGTTTCTGTATTTCACCTTTAATCATTTTTTAAAAGCCAGCTATTGATTTTTCACTTCCAAGAGGAATCTGCAACAGCTGTGAGGGTTGCTTGGTTGTTGTTGTTTGACTTTTATTTCCATTCTTTGGACCGCTTTTGTAATTGCAAGGGAGAGATCCACATCTGAGAACCTTGACAGGGGGTGTTAAGGACTTCTGCTGCTGCTGACAGCAGTCCCACAGCAGTGGGAGCCTGGGGATTGTCAGGGTGAAGGGAGCACCACGCTCAGCTCGTTGCACTCCTTGCGCAGCATGGGACACAAAGCTTCAGTCGAGTAACTTGTGGCTGAACCAGAGCATATCTTTGAGAAAGGCACACTCTATCGTGCTGCAATTTATTCCTGACTGTCCTTTTTTTCCTCTGTATTTCCACAGTGCGTGGATCTCTGTATGCAAGATTAACATCTGGAAAGAGTTATTTGAAGGTGATGTTGTCCTGTTTCTGAACCTAAATTCAAGCCCTGTCCCTGCTAATAGAAATGTCTGCTGTGAATTTAGATGTTTATGTTTTGTCTTCTTAAAACTTAAAAAAAAAAAAAAAAGAAGTTTTAAAGGTTACATTTCAACACCAGTGTCTTAAAGCACCACATGAACATGGGTGTCTAGCAGCCTCCTGGACCAACACTGTTAATGGAAAGGGGCTTGAAGCCTGCTGAAACAAACCACTGTGGGTAGGTTGGTCTGGCTGATGTTGGCTTTGCTGGGTAATTATTTCATGTTGTGGTGGGAATTGTATGGGATTTACAGGACCCAGTGAGGTCCTTTACTTCTTTTATTAAGCCTTGTCTTTTAGGGTTTCCTTTACTGTGCTGGGACAAACATCTCACTGCTGTGTGTGTATGCATGCGTGGTGTTACCCCAAAGAGTCTCAACCCTAATTTTCTGCTCACTGCACTCCTTTTCGGAGGGCAATCCCTGACCGTATGGGCAGCAAGCCCTGAGTGGCCAAGGGTGGGACAAAGGGGATTTATTCCCCTGCTGCTGCCCAGGTCCCCCATCCCCAGCGGGACCCAGAAGCACCCGACCAGGCAGTGAAACTTTTCTGCAGCTCACTGAGGGCTGGAACAGCCAGGCTGACTCTGTTTTAAGGGAAAGATCCTAAAACTGGAGGTGAAAAAAGAGATAAATCAGCATTATTAAGTGAATTTGATGCCATGTGTGCTCAGTCCAGGCAAGGCAGCGCTGCAGCAGCATCATGCCTGGAGCCAGGGCGTTGTGCATCCCTGTTGGGATGCAGCTGGTGGGACGTGGTGCTGACAGCCATCCCTTCTGGAAATTAAATTTCACTCCCCTCAGTTGTCCTCGGCTGGCAGCCCTGCTGCTCACTTGCCGAAGGATTGCTGACCGTGCAGGTTATCATGGGCTGAGTCCAAAACCTGTGAGATCAGTGAGAAAGGGCTCTGGCAGCCTTTTGATCGGGTCCCAGAGGGAGGTCCTTCTCCCCTGGGAGACACGACAAAAAGCCCAAACCCTCTGAATGCTCAAGGACCCTGAAAATGAGCCAAAGGTTCGAGTGTCTCTCCTTGAACCAGGGTGCAGATCCCCGTTACGATAACCGGGTTCTGTGGGCTGAAGTCCATGCAGGTGGGATGAGCAGAGGAAAATGTGAGCAATAACTGGAGATGAGAGAGCATTGCTGAGTAGGCAGGGTCTGAGGGGAGTTTCTGGTCTGAGGAGCAGAAATTAAAAAAAAAATAAAGGCACAATGCTTGCTTCTGCCTCTAGATGATACCTGCTGGGTTTTCCAGTGATGTGCAGAGGGAAAATAGCCCGTGTAAGCTACTGCTCGATGCAGGTGTTTATAAAATTGTATCTATTTAAACAGAGGAATATGCTTTTTCCTGATGAGGTCGCTTTGAAAAAACAGCAGTATGTCGCTTGACCTGAGCCTTTAACTGGAACTGTCTTGGCAATTTAATGAAATTAAATGGCTTGACTAGGGGGAGTTCATTAGTAAGTAATCCAAAGGCTAAAGCTCTCTGAGCTAGTTCAGCTCTCAAATGCTTATTTGTGTTTGCCAGGTTCAGTAAAGCGAAACCCCTTAATAGGCGCTGGCAGCATTTACGACGTGCTCTCCTCTGATCTGGGGATGGCAACACACACATGGGGGTGACTTCACATTTCGGCATGAGGTTTGCAGAAAGCACCTCTGGAACGGTCACGCAGCCCCCTGCGTTTAACCAGGCAGCCTCGGGTGGCTTTGCAGAGGCCGCTCTGTGTCTCAAACTTCTTGCTTCTGGCAAAGCAAGCCGGGGAATCTCATTTATTTCCAACGAGCTTTCCGAGACGGCTGCTGTTGGCAGCAGTGCAACGCTGAACCTGCGAGGGGCTCCGGCTTTCTCATCGTGCTGGGCCACGGACAGGATTACGATCGGTTTTATTTTGTGCCATTTGCCCAAGGGCGACCGAGGTTGTAAAGTGTCTCTAGGATTTTGGCGGGTTGTAAAAAAAAAATAAATAAGTAAAGGACACCTGAACTGATGCTTATTTCCTTTGAGAGGGGATTCAGAGGAGCAAGAAGGGTAAGGAGCTTTCTCCTGCTGCGTAAAGGGAGCTGGGAACCCAGAAAACAAGTGAATGTGATAAAGTTGAGCAGTGCTTAATTCACCAGGTGTAAACAAGATTTACAGGTGAGTGAGCTGCAGCACTGCTGAAGGGTTGGAAGGGGAGCTCGCTAAAAGGTGCCTGAAACAGCTAAAGGAATATCCTGAATATATCTGGATTTATTTTTTAAGGTAGCATGTGAAGATCAACCAAACCTCGTGCTGGTTCTTAGGGAGTTCTCTGCCCTGAAGGTCCCTGGGGAAGGATCTGTGTGACACATCCCAGAAGTCCCCTCAAACATTAAAATAAATAAATACATAGCTCATTAAAACCTCTTGATATGAACTTAGTAGAAGTCCAACACAATCATGTGGACAGCGGACAGCCCTTGCACTGGAGTTAAGAGCTGTGTATTGAATCCCTGCAGAAAAACTTCCCTGACCTGAGTTAAAGCTGGTGACTTCCTAGGAGGAAACAGGTTTTTCTGTGATTGAAACCCATTTTACGGAATAATTATTGCTGAGCTTTAGCGTAGCTGCTGTACAAATTCTTCTAAAAGTAACTAATACCATCTGCCAGGTGGCTTTTACAAAGAAATTCTGGTATGAATATTACAGAGAGAAAACCATCAATATGACTAATAGATATCCCAAATACTGTCAGATCTGCAGTGGTTTCGGCTGTGTGGGTTTTGCTCTGAAATGGGTAAAATGTCCCCCGGGCAGGCGGGTTTTGAGAGGATGGTTGCTGCCAGGTATTCAGGGGACCTGTGTTTTTTTTTTAGTGCTGTCTGAATTTACACCACAGGGCACTTGATCCCAGAAAAACCTCGTGTTGAGCATTGCCAAATACCACTTACATGGATTATATTTATGATATGGAAGAAAAAAAAAGATTTTATCCAGAAGTAGGACATGCAAGGTCATAGGGCAGCTACAGGAGACCGTAAGCTCTGCAGAAGCCTATGTAGCAACCCTGTCTTCTCTTCTCTGAGGTCGATCCAGCTGCTAACCCTTGTGGGCACCTCTTCTTTCCCTTCCAGACTTCCCAAGCTGAGCAGGAGCTCACTGGCAGCTCTCAGGGCATGCACAGTCTGTGCTGCCCCCCCATCGGTGGAAAGCAGCTGAGCTCCTTCCCCAGGTGCTGACAAACTAGTGGTGTCTGCTAGCCTGGCTCGAGAAGTCCAGAAGCTGTCAAAGAGCCAGAACTAGCTCTAAAATTGTCCATCCGCAGCTTGGTAATGAAGTGCAGTCCCTGACCCCTCTCCATGGGCGCTGTGCAAACACAGGCACCCACCCTTACAGCATCCTGCGCTGGGACGAGCAGCGAGAGCAAGCGGTGGGGCTGGGCGAGCCCTCTCCTGAAGGCCAGCATTGCAGCAAGCCCAAGCAGCCATCCGGCACCGGCACGCACGTTTGTACGGGAAAGGCCCCGAGTTTCCCTGCGAGGTGTAGAGCAGGAGGGACAAAAGTAGCACAGCAACGACATCTTGTGCTGCACAGCCACTGCTGCATGTGCTGGGAGCACGCCGGGGCTTCCTCCCCTCCTGTGGCACCTATAGCAGCCATACGGGCACGGCTCTTGGTTCTTACATCCCTGAGCCTTGGCCAAGCCCAGAGGTGGGGGTTTGGTCCCTCTGGGGAGCCCTTCCACCTGGCTGTGACACAGGGGCTCCTGATGGACAACCTCCTGCATTTTTGTGCAGTGTGTGGCACTGGGAAACCCTATTTTCCCCTGCCCAGCTGGAGCACTCAGCATTTCCTTTGCAAAGGGGACAGGGGAGAGGGAAGCTGATGGACAGAGAGGGACCAGGAGGATTTTTGGCAACAACAGAATGGGGTTGGAGTGAAAAGGATAAGGTGGAAAGACCTGCTTATTACATCCGGTAGCTTTTTCTCTTTTAGTCAGTGCTACAAAGCACTGAAATCGCTCCAGCGTGCTCTGTGGAAACCTGCACTCCACCCATTTTATCTGTAGAAAAAGGCACACAAGTAATTTATTTTTTAATAAGTATGCAAGTGCATTTACGCAAGTGATGCGTCTTACATCAAAGGCTCAGTGTGCCTGAAGATCGAAGTCTCGAGATGCAGACTGGCATTTCATCCCAAACCAGGGCTGCAGTATCGCCCCCTTAGCTGTAGCCTGGGTTGAACTATGACCATTTTTACACCAAACTCCTGCAAGATCAGCACATTTTGGAACAGTGGTGAAACGGCGGCAGCTGAGTTTCTTTCTGAGTCTTTGTACGGAGCAGTGCTGCAGTGCAGAGCTTGCAAGACGGAGGCCGTGCTCCGAGGTGCATCACAGATAAAGGAACTTTGCATGAGGCCCCGCAACATCAGTCTGCTGAGCTGAAGGTAATGGCAAGCAGAAACCAGGAGGCTGAGCTGTGGGCTCCGGTCCCACCTGTGTTGCTTTATTTCTCTGCACCTAAGGCATGCAGCAGCAGAAATTGCTCTTGAAATTCAATGGTACTCTGTCCAAAACAGCCTCAGGTGCTTTTTAAAGACCTGTCTTCTGTGTAGCTCTAAACGCTTGCAAATTACAGTTAATTCATGTTGCTCAAGTGTTTTAGGGGAGCCCAAGACTTCATTCCTGTCCTGCTTAGGCTCCCACTGCTGGGGTCTCCTCCTGGACATGTTGGGTTGAAGGGCTGGTGGGGCTCAGAAGCAGTAGTTACTGCCTTCAGCTGCCTGAGAGAGCCAGTATTGCTCATGTCCCTGTGTCCCATTCCCCAGTTTGTAGGGACAGGTCCACATCCCATGGCTGGCATAGACCTATCCCAGTACAAGAACTGAAAATGACCCGATGCAAGACATTAGGAACAAAATAAAGCAGGTCAGGCTGTGGTCCTGCTCCAAGGCACCTCGATGGAGCCCCAGCACAACGACCAGGGTGTGAAGGCTTGAGCTGTACTAGTGCTTCATGGAAAGACTACCGCTGTGTGACAGACGGTGCCTGGGTCCAGCTGAGCAATGCCACTGTTCCTAGGGCACCCCTGAGAGAAAAACAAGAGCGGCTGTGGTTTTGCATGGGTTGTGATGCTGACTTCTGTCTTTCATGTGGAAAGGGAGGGCCCCGTTGCACTCAGAATGAAATTAATACCAGCGAGGAGCGTAACTAGGCCACCTGCCTACCCAGCCATAGAGCCATTAAGCGTCCACGGGGGTTTCCTCATTGACTTTGGTTTCTGTTTTGGGTCTATCGGTCCTTCTGGTGTTTTGCACAAATAAGCAGGAAGAAGTGTCCCCCTGTAAATGAGGTAGAAACTTGTCAGGTTTCTCCTCTGACCCTTTAGGGGGTCGTGAGGGTGATGGAGCACTGGAACAGGCTGCCCGGGGAGGTTGTGGAGCCTTCTTCTCTGGAGACATTCAAGGCCCTTCTGGACACCTACCTGGGCAGCCTGCTCTAAGGAACCTGCTTTGGCAGGAGGGTTGGACCCGATGATCTTTCAAGGTTCCTTCCAACCCCTTCAATTCTGTGATTCTGTGATTTATTCAGGTTGGAGAAACTTCTGAAATTGGCTGAAGCTGGTGAACCAGCCGCAAGTTTTAGTCTGCTCATCACTGCCTTTTCCAGCCCAGTCTGATCACAAATAAAACCCATGAGCTTGGCTGAGGCTGTTGGCTCCTGGCAGGTTAAATAATGTCCCATGGGTCTGACAGGTAAAATGTGGAAATGGTAAAGGAGTGGGAATAGAAGGTGGGGAGGGGAAGGTTGATAACTCTCTTTTGCAGAAAAAAAAAATGCTGGTTTTGTCCCAAAACCACTGTCACAGCTCATAAATGTTGTAGGCAAGGGTTGGTGCATTCATTTGGATGTGCTTGTGGGGCCATGGGGTTGGGGTTTTGTGCTGGACTGCACGAGAAATGCGGCACCGCTGCAGCTCTGTGCTGGGTCTGGTGGGACAGTTCAGCTCTCAGTGGCAACCTGCAGTCTCATGGCGGCATTCCTCAGCTTTGTCTGAAATTTCACAGAAAGTCCTCAGGAAGACCTTAGCTGCGTCAGTAGCTCCACGGGTAGGTTCAAAATGAAAATCAAGGTTGTCTTCTCCATGCATGCTACGATAAAATACAAATTCCAAAAGACATCCAGGTGGTTTGCTGCTCGAAGTCTTCCTCCACTGGAATGGAAATGGCCTATATAATTTAATTTGGAGTATCCCTGGGGGGCTTGGGGTGAACAGAGCTGAGCAGAAAACAAGACCAGTGCCGCGGAAAGGGGCGCCAGCCCGCGCCTCGCCTCATCACGCAGCCCTTTGAGAGGGCTGTGGAGCTTTGTGGGACTTTCCCAGTGTGTTTGTCAGAAGGTGACGTTGTGTAAGGGTGCTGCACGCTACCGTTGGCATGAGATCTTGGTTCAGGAACAATTTCAGAGGCTGCCCAATGCGCTGCCTTGGTTGAAGGAAGCTGCGGCTGCTCCCCTGTCCTGTGCCTTTCAGGGTGATGCTGGTCTCAGAAGGTGGGCTGGCTCAAATCATCCTGGGGAAGTACGGTAATTCAAAGGTGAGCCGTGTCACCTCCTCGTTCTTAATCCCTCTGGGCAGAAAGCCCAGCTGCTGCTGAATCAGGAAATGGAAACGGTGATTCATAATGGAAAGGGCTCTTGCACCCAAAAGAACCCGGTACTGTCTTCACAGTGCCCACACTGAAGACTAAAACCTCTTCACTGAAATTGGAAAGGGCAGTTGGATTGCTCTTAGTCATTTCTAATGCCTGTGTGGCTGAGGGTGGAGGTGTGTGGCGGCTGTGATTGTTACTTTTTTATATATTTTTTTTTTAACTTCTTTACTCCTACAGATCAAAGTACTGGTGGTGGTGCCCTCAGATGCTCAAAGGCCACCAGCGCTCTCTTTGGAGAGGCCCACGGGTGCTCAGACTTGCTCTGGGGACTATGAGAGCAGCAGAAAAAAATGAATGAAGACAGGAAAGGAAAAATAAAAGCTACAAATCAGCCTCAGCACACAGGGTGCTGTGTAACCAAGTGGGGCTCTGCTGACAGCAGCACGCTTGTTGAAGAGATGTGTATCTGGGTGCAGTGGAAAAAACTTGCCAAGTGCCCGTGAACTATTTTAAGGTTGCAGCCTTGTTCATTTTACAGAGATAACTTAAGTGTCAAACTGCTTGGAGCCTATTGGATTTTTTTTTTATCTCTTAAAATAGATTTTAGGTGCTACATTTTCTGCTGAGGGATGCACACAATGGTGTTGGGTCAACATACAATGCTCCAGCTAACATAAAGGAGGGGTTGTCCATTGAGCTACAGTGTTTGGGCAACACCTGCTGCTAGGATTTTTGTAAATAAAGTTTTGTGTCCTCATGCAGCCACCCTGTCATTTCTTGGAAAGGCTGCAACCTGTTGGCTGATTTCTGTCAAATCCATGGTTTCTCCAGGACTTGTGACACCAGTTTGAATGAGGCAGCACTCCCCACAGAGGCTCCCAAGGTGACTTCACCTTTTTTAGCTTCCATTAAGATCAGCAACACACAACAACTTAGTAATGGAGACTGGAGGAATCTTGCTGCTTGTGGAACGGGCTCCTCACCTCGATGAGCAAACTGTTTGTACAACTGTACAGGAGGAAAAAAACCTGCTCGAAACCTCTTTGTGTTGATTGCCTTCTATAAAAAGATCTTGACAACCTCTCCTGTGAAAAGCTCTCACACCTCTGCTCTTCAGCAAGCCTTTGATGCTCAGAGTGGGTAGTCCTTGGGCTACTCCAGTGCCTTGCCTTTCTCTCCTGCACCGCTCGGCTCCCCCTGTCCTGTGGATGGCTGTGCCCCCTCCCCAGGCCCTTGTTTCATTCAGGTGTGAAGGTATTTCTTCATGCTTTAGATGTATCAAAGGCTTGAATCCTTCTGCTTCCAACCACTTGCCTGTTCTGGCACCGTAGAGGAAGAAAACAGACCTCAGTGGGGTATGCTTATCTCAAGCCTCACCCTAACGCCTCAGACTTGATGATCTTTGTAGGTCCCTTCCATGTGAACTCTTCTCTCAGTGATAATGACACCTAGATATACTGCTGTGCCTCTGGGCATCTTCTCTGACTTGGTGTGAAGCGGCTGATAGTCTCAATCTTCCTGTAACTTTCATCGTATTGAACTTGTTTGTGGAGGTGGACCCTCTAGATACACCAAGAGCACTCATCTCTGGTGGTGCAGGAGCAAGAAGGTGCTTGCAGATGTCCTTGTCTTGCTTTGGTACCACAGGTTTCTTGGTTGCAGTGACTCTCCAGCAACTCTGTGCATAGCCCAGCATGTCCCACTTCCTTTTTTTTTTTTTTTTTTTTTTACCCCTTTTGTCCCCCTTATTTATGACACTGAGATTCTAGTTTGAAAGCCCTAGCTTCATACTCACAAACTTTGTGTTTTTATCATTACAATTTCCTCTTGTTGGCACTGTCTGTGCATCAGTCAGGAGCTGGTGTGTCTGGCTGGCTTCCTCAGAGGACAGAGCTGCTTACAAGCTTGTAGCTGGGGGGGTGGAAGAAAGTATTTAGCACTGAAACTAAGCCTGGGCCAGATTCTCCATCCTTGTGTAAGCAGGGGTGCAAGAGCAATCCCTCCTCTGCTCCTTGTCTCCTATTTCACATTTGAGTGATATAAAGGAAGCCTCGTTCCCTGGTGTAATGGGATCATGGAAAAACAATGAGACGTGAAATTATTTTCCTTCCTTTCCAGATAAATCCCTTGTTGTAAATTAAAGCATTTACCCATTTAACTACAGGTGAATCACCGATGCCTGCATAAGTCTACTGTTAATAAGGAGGGAGATTATGCAGGACAAACGTTCAGATCTCCTGGGTCTCCCTTGCTAACGATAATGTAATGTTCTTCACAAGTTATGTTATCACCAAGATAACAGGGAGCCTGGGGGAATGAGTAGAGGGTAAACTGCTCTCAGCATGAGAGCTGGATGGATCCCAAAGGCTGGGTGATATCCCCACACTTTCAGTATTATCCAGTTCGCCAAGCACAAAAAGACGTTTCAATTGAAAAAGCTCTTTTGATTAGCATCAGATAAAGTTGTGCACGCAGGGAACTTTGCAAAGGGTGGAAGGAGAGCTTTCAGGAGGCTGTCAGGACATCCCCTTGCTGAGCTCTGCCAGCGGCAGGGCTGTGCCTCAGCAGGATGCAGAGTGAGCTTTGCATTCATTACCCTGCCTGGTGAAATATGAAATTACATGCATATCTTGGCAAATGTAATCAAGTATAACTAAGCCAATAGGGAGACAGGACTCATCCTATTTTTCACTTAATTGTCTTTTGAAATTAATTGGAAATACTGTTTGTTTTACACAGTGGATACCAATCCTCTTTCAAAGGGCTTGAAGCTTGATGTGTTTTATCCCCACGTTTTGTGGATCAAGGACGGTGAAATCACAGCCTCTCAAGTGTCACCCCCTCCCTCTCTGCTGAGGCAAAACCAGCCACATAAAACAGCTGCCAGAAGAAGGTCTGATGAAGGCTGCTCACCATCCCCAGCCACCCAGTGCTTCCTCCTTCTCCTCATTAGACATCTGCTTCTAATGTAAGTTTAAACTTCTCATGCTTCTACCACCTGCAAGCACCTTGAAGAAGTCATTCCCTTCTCAACAATAGTCATGTAAGGATTTTTTCTATATCGTCCCCTTTTCTTCAGATCGCATCTTCCACCATCTTCTCATGGATCGTGTTTTCTGGATGCCTGCTCCTGCCTGTGCTCCTCTGCAGTCCATGTCTTTGCCTTCTACTGCCTTAAATTCAGTGCAGGACTTATCCAAGGACTGCTTTGTTTCTCACTGATATTTAAGCTGCAGTAATCCTGCAGGAGCTTTTTCTGCCTGATATCACAGTCAATTTGTTCAAATAGTGATCCCGTTGCAAGGACTAACCTACCTCTTTCACAAAAGCTGGAGTCAGCATGAAAGATTTAAGTTAAGCAGCATTTTTCCTGTTACCTAGGACAGTTTTCCTTTGGACTGGGAGTAGAATTGGTTCCATGGTTATCACTAAAAATTCATTGTTTCTACCTAAATTTGGAAAAAAAAAAAAAGTGTGATTCATGCCCTTAAAACTCCTGAGTGTCTGTAACTCATGGTGGTAGCTGATGGGGGTTTGGATTCTGCTCCTGGACAAACTGCAGTGGAAATCCTACCCCACTGTCTTTGGCTGCTTTCAGATCATTCCCTGCATCTCAGGTTTAATTTGACCTAACTATAGCTCACTGGCAAATGACAATTCATAGTTAGACAATTTTCCAAGTCTAATTGCACCGGAGTTTTCTTGGTACTTCAGAATTTCTTAATTGTATTAACCAAGGTGAGGATAATTGCTGCTTTCATATCCTTGAAACTTCTCATACAAAAGAGGCTTATGCAAGAATATGCTCATTCTCTCCAATAAATGATCTCTCTGTTATTAAGGAGTGTGCATTGGGGGACTGCTGGGAAGCATTCCACCGAACCATTATGTACTTGAACAAAACCTGAAACTTGCAGATACAAGACTAAATTATAGTCTGGGGCAATCATCAGAAGACACTTTTTTTTTTTTTTCCTAGAGGTTGCTCTTTCAGAAGAACAAGCCTCAAATCCGTGAATAACCTGGTATTTTATATATTGGGGATGTTCTGGGTGGGGAAATCTCCTATTTATAGGTCACTGCTGCTCTGGCATTGCTCCTGGTCACAGGAACCAACACGGTCCTGTTTGAAATGGCTAGTCTGGGCTAACAAAGAGGCCTTATTGTTTGCTTTGATCCTAAACTCCTGGAGCAGGGACCTTTTTACCCTCTGGTTCAGGGATCTCAAGGTGTATGTGGGGTTTCTAGACATCAGGGTATCATAGCTGTGTGCTTGTGTGTACAGTGCAACAAAAACACTCCAGCAGAAAATCAGACATCATGTCTTTCCTTAAGCTCCAGCAATTAAACGTAAACATGTACACACACATTAAAATGCCATGTATCACTTCTGAGACTGCAACTCCCATTAAAAAAAAAAAAGGATGAACTCTGTGTTTTCCAACACCAATCCAACAGACTGAATGTAGGAACGAGGCAGGCACTGAGTCAAACAATCCAAGAAGTAAGTTCTACATAAATTGCTGATAAGGTAGACGCATTTCACAGCCCATTCTGGGGAATATATCACATTTCATGGTGCTTCGCAGAGGAGGAGAAATCCTATTAAAATCCTGAAAAATTATGTACGCGAGTTAAACATGGATGTTTAAAATGATCCGCATTTTGGATGCAGGATAACAAGTAAAATGAACATCTCTTAGGGATAATAGCAAGTGCCACGGAGGTTTTACGCAGGGTCCTCGGTAAGAAGTAATCTTCTTACAGTTACAGAACCAATTTCTCTTGCGCCACATGAAATAATGCTCAAAAACAGACTAAGTATTTCTTTCAATCACTAGACAAACTAGGAGGATAAATAGGATGGAGACCCTAATTGCAACTGTCTGAGCACTGCAAGGACATCAAAGCTTTCAGGTAAGCTGTTTCCTCACTCCAGGGCTTTAAATTGGGATGGGCTGTGTCATCATTCTGAGGCACCTGAGCTATAATTTAGGAGCTTTTTCCACTTACCATGGCTGGCTGAAGTACAACGGTATGAGTTTTGCTGAGTTTTAAATGACTGCGGTTTAAAATCAGATGTCAGTGCTCTGACTGCTGAACTACACTGATACAGCAGACCAGAATTTGCTGTCTCCTGTATTTCCTGTCCATGGGCATGAAGCGGATCCACACCCATTTGCACCCACCTTGGCCGGCATGCATTTTGTGTACCAAATTTTTGTTACAAGTATTTTTATAATCTCCATTTGGATTCTGTCTCTCCAGAACCAGGTAGGTCTCAAAGTTGCTCTGAAACTCCTGGCTGCAACACAAAGTTTCTCCAGACCAGGAACAGGCTCACCCAGAATAAACTTTGTTCTACAAATACTTGTGTGTTTTCCACTACTGTCTTGTGTGATTGAGCTTGGTTGGTCACCACGAGACTTGCTGTCTGGAGTAGCCCTTATTCTCCTGGGAGTCAGTGCCACAGAATAACCCAACAGAGAAGCTGTGTGACCGAGGGATATGTATTTGCAGAAGCTAGGGGAAGCATCTTTGGCAACCTTCCTGGTGCTCTGGACAAGAGGATAAGCATGGACCCAACTCAGCCATGCTTCATTTCACTGTTAGAAGCTGTGCACTGCTGAATTCCTGTGGGCTGAATCCCTGATATCTGCTTTCATCAAACGTGGCACTTAGAGAAAGCAGAAAATACTTCAAGGCATGAATCTTAGTGGTGTGACAAAGACCTTAGCGGATGAAATGGATGGCTCTGTTGGCCATGGAAACCAGAAGAGCCTGGTTTCCTTCAATCTCATTCTTTGCCTTGGCACCTCAGCACACTCCAAAGTCCAACCAGGAGCTGTTGCTTTCCTGTGACCTAATATGAAACCAATAGTCTGGAGTAATTGGTCTTGGAAACTTAATGCCAACTTATTTGCTGAACTTCAATGAGAACAATCACTTCTTCATGACAGTTAAGTACTGGGAGGTGCTAAAATGGTCATAAGTGACCTTCTCTAGTGAAGGATGACAAATTATTAGCTTGTGGAGGCTGTGTCAGTTCTCAAACACCCAGAAATATCCGGGGGGAAAAATTGCCTCCAAACACAGATTAGTTTACTAAAAATAGCACCAGGAATGAATCTTATGTCAGACGGTCTGAAATGATGTAAAAAACAAAGCCTTTTTGAGAGCCTCTATTACAAGGGATGTATGGGATGCTGCTATAACAGTCATTTATATGGTTGCCTGCCAGCAGGTCCATATATTTGTTACTGGCAATGAATGTCCATGCTCTTGGAGGGAAAAACGTTTGTCCTCAGACTTTGACAAGATAGGTTATCCACTTTGGATGGAGGGAGAGACTCCCAAAGGGGAATTATATTCCCAGTTGTTTTCTCTGCTTCTGGAAGCTCTTCCCAGAGCATTTTATGGCCGTGCTACAAGCAGGCCCAGCTCCTGAGAGGTTTTTCCATGGGCACATTGACTCTGGGAGCAGGAAGAGGGTGTGAGGTTTTCAATTTGACTTTCAGGATTCAGATGGGAAATTCTGGTCAAACACAATGAGGTGAGTTACGCAAGCCCACAAAAATATCTTCCTGGTGGGACAGACATTCACCCTGGAAGGACAAAGAAAAGCATTCTATCAAGTAGAACTGAAGCTGTCCGGGGTAGTGCCAGGGTGTGGAGAGGAGATGAAGGTGGCTCATCCCTGATGTGTTGCAGCACCAGAGAAGCTAGTTCAATTGCCTGTGACAGGAAAAAAAAAAAAGTGAAAAAAAAATGATGAGGTACCCAAGTACATATATATGTGTTTACTAACGTATACAAAAAGAATGTCAGAAGATAAGGCTTGGAGAAGTCCTGGGACTGAACTCCTGAATTTTCATTGGCACTTCCCTGGAGGTATTGACAAGTTTCCCAGGTGCAGTTACCTGCTGGAGAGGCACTCCTGGCTCCCAGCCCCAGCGGCTGAGAGCTACTTATGTGGTTTAACTTGCAGCTGCCTTGCGTTGCAGGCACTCAGAATTTTTTCAGAATCAAATTCGCCTCTTGCCGAGGCGATCGGCTCCGGGGCAGATGCGATCTGCAGCGGAGCGGGGGATCGAGGCGGGCAGGGCTTTTTTTCCGGCACCGAGGCCGCTCGAGGCAGCCGAGGGAGCCGCCGGCAGCCCCGTGACGGAGGCTGAGGAGCCGCGGGCGGAGCCGGCAGCGCCCCTGCCCCGGCCGGACAAAGGCGGCCCTGGGGAGCGCGGCGGCCAGGCCGGGGCGCCTCAGGCAGGGCACGGCGCGGCCGTTTGCGCGGGAAGGGCGGGCAGGGGTGGCCCCCTCAGCGCTCTCCTCCAGCGGTCCTTCCCAACCGTGGTTGTAAGCTGCTCGTGAAGAGCCCGGCCGTGGTATCCACCAGGCAGAAAAACATGGCCTCTGCATGCTCTTGTGGCCTCTCCAGCCACAGTCACCGATGTGGCTTTTGGTGACAGAAGGAAAACAGCCCTGGGTATGGGGAGAGCAGACTTCAGGCTGCTCAGGGAACTGGCAAATGTTGTACCAATTTTCAAGAAGGGCAAGAAAGAAGACCCTGGCAATTACAGGCCTGTCAGTCTCATGTCAGTGCCTGGTAAAATTATGGAGAGGATGATCCTTGAAATTATTGAAGCGCACCTGGGGGACAGTGCAGTCATTGGTCCCAGCCAACATAGGTTCGTGAGGGGTAGGTCCTGCGTAACAAATTTGATTTCCTTTTATGATAAGGTCACCCATCTAGTCGATCAAGGGAAACTAGCTGATGTGATTTTTTTGGGCTTCAGCAAATCTTTTGACACAGTTTCCCACAGGATCCTACTGGACAAAATGTCCAGCATACAGCTAAACAAAAACATCATGCGGTGGGCGAGCAATTGGCTGACGGGCAGGGCTCAAAGGGTTGTGGTAAATGAGGCACATCTGGCTGGCGGATGGTCTCTAGTGGGGTCCCTCAAGGCTCCATTTTAGGGCCAGTCCTCTTCAATGTTTTTATAAATGATTTGCATGTAGGACTAGAAAGTGTTCTGAGCAAATTCACCGATGACATGGAACTTGGAGGAATTGTGGACTCGGATGAGGGTGGAAAGGCCTTGCAGAGAGATCTGGACAGATTGGAGAGCTGGGCGGTCACCAACCACATGAAGTTTAATGAGAGCAAGTGCTGTGTCCTGCACCTGGGACGGGGCAACCCTGGCTACACGTACAGACTGGGTGACGAGACGCTGGAGAGCAGCCCCGCAGAGAGGGGTCTGGGGGTTGTGGTTGACAGCAAGTTGAATATGAGCCAGCAGTGTGCCCTGGCAGCCAGGAGGGCCAGCCGTATCCTGGGGTGCATCAAGCACGGCATCGCTAGTCGGTCGAGGGAAGGGATTGTCCCGCTCTACTCTGCGCTGGTGCGGCCTCACTTCAAGTACTGTGTGCAGTTCTGGGCACCACAGTACAAAGAGGACATTAAACTGTTGGAGAGTGTCCAGAGGAGGGCGACGAAGATGGTGAAGGGCCTAGAGGGGAAGACGTATGAGGAGCGGCTGAGGTCACTGGGCCTGTTCAGACTGGAGAAGAGGAGGCTGAGGGGAGACCTCATCGCGGCCTATAGCTTCCTCATGAGGGGGAGTGGAGGGGAAGGCACCGATCTGATCTGTTCTTTTTAATGACCAGTGATAGGACTTGCGGGAACAGTGTCAAGCTGCAGCAGGGGAGGTTCAGGCTGGATATCAGGAAGAGGTTCTTCACTGAGAGGGTGGTCGCACACTGGAACAGGCTCCCCAGGGAAGTAGTCACTGCACCGAGCCTGTTGGAGTTTAAGAAGCGTTTGGACTGTGCTCTTAGTCACATGGTCTGAATTTTTGGGTAGTCCTGTGTGGTGCCAGGAATTGGACTTGATCCTTATGGGTCCCTTCCAACTTGGGATATTCTATGATTTGATGAAAACCAAGTGCCCTCTCTCCAATAGTGCTCCTGAGCCCCAGGGAGAAATACTGGAGAGTTTCTTGAAGCCCCAAAAAGGTCTGACAGCCTTCCTACTGAACCTTTTAATGCTGAAGATGCCAGGCTTGCAACTAAACAAGTGTGTAGTAGCAGGGAATGACTTTGTCAAGGGTTTTTTCTTTTGCCTTCTCTTTCAATCAGTGTTTTTCTTACTCTGCCAGATGTATATGTGCTGCCCCATTAAGTCTCCTGGACTGCCATGCTCCCCAGGGTGAGATAACAGGATGGAGAAGACCCCAGGGATGCATGTCCCTTCAAGTGACTCTGACTGGGTCTTACTGCTGCACCATGCAACAAGGTGACAGGAGACTTCTGTGACAGGAGAAGGGGAGGAAAGGCCAGGACTTCTGACTGGGAGCTGGCTGCAGGTGAAAATGGTTTGCACGTTACCTGATGGGAAGGGTCATGTGTGGATAAAAGGAGGAGGAGGTGGTTGTTCATTCATGTTTGCCTGTGTGAGTTTTGAGTGGTGGGGGGGGGGAGGTGGCTGTGTATTTTTTCTTGTCTGTATGCTAAGATTTTCAGACTTCTTTTATGTATTTTTTCAAAGCTATGAAGAGCTTGCTGAAATGTGGCGCCCGTATCTCTTAAATCAAGTCTGCCATGCTGTAGGGGCATCTCCAGCAGAGGAGGACAAGCTGATATGGAGCCAGCAGCCTGCTCAGAAGGTATGAATGTGGAACAGGAGACATCTCCTTACCTGGTACAAGGTTGGTCTTATGTTAAGGCTGACAGAAATATCACGTTATGCCATTGTTGTTGGGGGATGAGCCTTTCTCCACCCTTATGGATGGATCCTGGTGGTGCATCTTATGGGGCTGGGAGCCTACGGATGAGAGCACCTTGAGTGCCTGTTCATAACGCGGAGATTTGCAGTGCCTTGCAATGCTTTCTGCAAGTGTTTATATAACTTAATGGGCCCCTTATGGCATCTGAGGAGACAAGGCTTGACATTCCTTAGTCAGTGCATCGATGAGAAGAACATTTGTATTTAATTAAGACTGCTCCACAGTAATGGGTATGAGGCTGTAGAAAGCTGAGCAGGGATGAGAACAACATTGCCCAATTCCACCAATGCAGAAAGAAATTATTAGTTTAACGGGGCATGAAATTATCCATTTTGTTTTCTTCAAAATTAACTGTAGTTTGCACTATAGTCTGCTATGGCTGATGAAACTACATCAGGGTTGCCCATGCAAGAAACCAGAAAACATTTGCCTTGGCTGTAGGACTCTGATGTGTAGCTCCAGGAGGACTTTGAGCAGATTATCTGCTCCTTGATTTCAAAAGGGACCAAAGACCAATACCCTGACAAAACTCACCTGCTCATTTGTTTATAAGGTTTTACCTGTGCATCACACCCTGTGGCAGAGCATTTGGGAGACTGCCAAGAATAAAGCATATTGTCAAAGCATGTGGGTTTTCTGCAAGTGGAAATGGCCACAGGATGTGTTTGCTGCGTGTGCCTGGTGGTGGCTGAGCGGCAAGTGGGAGGAAACGCTCGTTGCTCAGCATGAGGGTGATAGAGCCAGATGGAGAGTCTGGAAAATGCTGAATCCGTCCCCTGCAAACACCAAAGCCTAAGGCATGGGAAATGAGAACCTCCTCTGCTCTCCTAGAGCTGGTGGATGGCAGCTGGTAGTAAATTGATTGGTGATAATATGATGCTATAAGAAGCTGTTTTTAATATTTAGAGAGGAAAACTAAGTGGCTGGGTTCCTGGACTATTTTGGGCATACAGAAGTGGGAATGGTATGATATTTCTGCAAATACTAAAAAGACTTTTGTGTCTGCATCCTTATTTTGTCCCATTCAGATGGTTGAAAATTTGCCCAAACGCAGAATTGTTTATGTCCAAGAAATCTTAAAATGTAGCTGATTACATGAATAGTTGAAGCTCTGATATTGGATGAGTTACAAAACAATGATATCTCAGCTCACCCAGTCCAATCAATAGTGAAATCTCAGACTCCTGCAGTCAATTTGTGACCGAATGTGAAGTCAAAAGGTGTTCAGGCAGAGCGTTCCTGGGATAACTCTAAACCCAGGTCATATCTGAGGAAGTGATAGATATGCAGGAGACTTGTGAATTAAAAAGGAAAAGAGAAAAAGTAAACTTCAGTGGATTGTTAACTTCCATTGTGCACTGGAGTATGCATCACTGGGGTTTGCACAGGGTGTCCATTGCCAATGTGGTGCAGGGATGGGGCCAGGTGATGGTGCTCTATGCTGCAAGATCCCTTTTGGAGTCAGGTTGCAGCAAGGTCTGTAGGTCCTAGCCATACGTTATGCAGGTGTCCAAAAGGTGCCATGCTCCAGCTGAAATGAACACCAACAAAGCTAGTAGGAAAGAGCACATCTGGCTCTATTTTTAGAATAAGCTGCAGTGTTTGGCAGTTGTCAAAATCAAGAGCAAATGAGCTGTACAAAACACACAGGTAGCTTCTCAGAGTGAAATCTGTGTACGTATTTTCAAGTAAACCTTGTATTTGCAGGCACCTGATAATGAAAGGAGAACTGTATAACAGGCTGAAGGAGGTAGGAGTGTGTACGCATCCTGCAGGGAGGCGTGCATGTAAGAATGGAAACAGGATCCCTTGCAGCCAAGTTTTGAAACTGGAGAGCTGAAACTCTTCAATGGCCGATGCAAACAAGGCTGTCCTCCTGAGGTTATCTCCTCTGTTGGAGACTTCATTAGAAATCCTTTGCCATGGGTTTCCCAAAATCTCAAAATAAGTAAAGGTCTTGAAATTAGTGCAATGGATGGATGAGTGCGAACACAGATAGTGGGCTCCAGCCAGAGGACTAGCTGAACATTGGCCCTTTGGAGACATTTTCAGAATACTGGTTTTGAGCTCAGCCTTTTGTGTTGTCCCTTTCCCACCCTATTTTAAGCCCCCATCAACCATTCCTGACTCAACATCTTCTACCTCTGTGGTCTTCTGTGTGGTATCAGTGGGGTTTCTCCAGCAGAAATGTGTAAAAACATGATAATTTTTCTTTTGCTATCATGCAGAAAAAAATTTGGCTGCTCATCCAGTGTTAATTAGCTATGGCTACATGGAAAGTGGCCCCTTTCTGAAGTACTGCAATAAAGAAAGATGGTGTTGAACGTGCTAGAGAGGGGGATAACCTTTAAAGTTGAAATATAAACATAAAACTCTGGCAAATATGTAGCAGTTAGCTGAAATTGCAGCTGTTAATGGCCCTATGTAAAATGATTGAGAACCCATTGCTTAAGCAGCCTGTCAAGCTTTGCAGTAATTGTTCTCTCATTGAAATCAATGACAAAATCATCACTGATTTCCCAGGGACAAGGCATGAAGGAAAACACTTGCTATTTGCCACAGGCTTGAACTGAATCTTGAGTTAACACTTTGAAAGGAGAGGTTAAAATCCTGGGGCTGATGCATATGTTTTTATACCAGCATAATTTGAGTTGCATGAAGCAACACTGATTTTTACCTTTTGCCAATGCAGGGCTTAGTAAATTCTATTTCTTCTACACTTTAGTGGTCTCCAGACTAGGAGATGCTTCTGCAAACAGTGTCTTTAAGTGGTGGGATGGCTGAGCTAGCCTGGTTACAAGGAAAAGCTTATGACAAGTGAGCAATCTGCAGATCAGTTCTGCATTGCCTGCTAGCAGTGGCTGCAAAACCAAAGATGCACGGCTGATGGCTCACTCGTGGGACTTCAGAGGTCTGGGTCCTTTGGCTTAAAGAGAAAGCTTGACGTGGTCACAGCTTTCTTTCGGCAGTGCTTTGTTTGGATTTTTGTGTTTTTGGTTGGTGGCAGGAGTTGCAGCCTTAGCAAGCCACGGGCTAGGTGCTGACAAGCAGTTCCCAACATGGTTTAAAAATAAACTCCCTGTGGATTGTTAAACTCCTGCAGTATCTGTCTTCTGGCGCGCTCTCTCTCCTGGTAAGCTGACTTGACTGTTTAAGGAGAATGGATTTCACCAAAACAAATGGACATTTTGTCCTGTGATTTTAGGTTGATTTATGGTGGATTGTTTGATTTATTGCCTCCAGCCGGTACGAAAGTTGAAGCACTAATTTATATTATCTTTCCTTCAAACCTGAATTAATAGCAGCTCTTTGAGACGCTGTTAAAACCGCAGAACAAAAGCAGCCAGTAGCCACCTCCAAACACCTGCTGCAGGAGCTGGGACGTTGGGCTTCCAAAACACCGATACAGCATGCTTTTTGGGGTGATCATCCATGTCTTTCAAGAAATTTCTTTGTGTCAAGAGCTCTTTAAATCAAAAGCAGTGCTCTCCGTTAAAAAGGAAAAAAAAAAAAATACCATTTTGCTGTTTCCTCCCCATTCTTCTGGCTCTGTCTTGTTTCCTGCCCAGCATATGCTTTCCTCTCTGAAAAACCCCTCTGCTAAGTGTCAGTGATAGGTGCCAGTCTCCCCCAACACGTGTCGGGATATAATACAGCGCAGAGTGATCAGTTGGCTTTGACTTGTTCATACCGCACTGGTTCAAGGCCTGGATTCGTGAGGCTGGAGGAACACTAATGAGTTTTCAGTGTTTGAGATGGGATGGATCATTAGATGGTCACTGATAGGGGTTTTATTATTCTTCGGGAAGCAGACCAGAAAATGGGATTTTCTTTAATTTTTTTGCCTTTTGGGTAGGTTTTGTCTAAAAATAAGCCATAAATGTGGCATTGTATTTGGTTGTATCATTACCAGCTACCTCTAAAGTGCAAAGGTCCTTGATATATTCTTCTAGAGGGCAGCTTAGCCTGAGATTTAATTTCAAATATGAGTCTACCCCTGTTCTTTCAGTGAAGTTTTACAGTTTTCTGTACTTGCTTGGAGTCTGGATGACCTTTGCAACTCTTTGTTTATGAGTAGTGACATAACAAGATTAACATTGATCTTTCTGCAGCAAAGGTAGTTCCCTACCTTTCCCCTGAGGCCCTTGTGCTGCTGTTCAGTGCTAGTGCCACATACCTGAAGTTCTATATTCAGCATAATGCATAGGAATCCTTAAAATAAATAAAAATGAAGGGCCTTATTTTGTCATTATATTCATTGGATGGTGCACTGTTCATTGTTAGATCAACAGGTGTAAAGCAAAATAGCACGTACACATACTGATGGACGAAAGATAACAGAAGCTCCCCTTAAAATTAACATGTTTTCTTCACAATTCTTGGAGTACTTTTGTTTGTGTGCTGCTCATTATAGGTCCTTCATTTTGTCCAACATCTGAATACTCAGAACAGCGTTGGTAGTCTGTGGTGCTGGTCCAGCAGAGTGCCCTGAGCAGTCAAAGAGGGCGCTGAGGTCCATCTCCTTCAGCCCTTTGTTGGGGAGGAAAAGTAACTGGGGAGAGGAACAGAAAGCTGACACTTTAGCCAGGATTGTAACTCCCCTGGAAACGTAGGAGATCTGCTAATTCCAGAAGTTATTGGTGTCTTAGGAGATTGTACAGATAATTTCAGCTGTCTTGGGCTGAAGTCCAGCCCCCAGGAAAGCCAGTAGTCTGCATGGCAATTTGCATCAACATATATTTATTATTATATCTTAAAAGACTGCAAAATTTGATTTCAGGAGGATACAACTTTAACTGGTATAAGATAACCATACACAGGATGATCTGCAAAGAAACTGTAATTAAGCAGTAACCTCATGGTGCGTGAGCATGAGTATCTGACAGCTTTTTGATAAGAATTTCCAACTTTGGAATTAGGCTGGCTGCATATATCGGGATTTCAGTTTGATTTTGTGCCCCCAGGTACCATTGCTGATGCTGGCTAACAGCAACACACTTAGCAGATGGCACACAGCCATGGATGTTTTCTGGGGTGCTCTTCATAGGGAAAAGGTCTTGGTAGACTTACCTTGGAGCTCTGCATGGCTCGTGGTGGCACAGGCTCTGCTCTGCTGCTGCTTTCTGCACAGAAGCTCACGTGCAGCTTCTTCAAAACCCTGCCTGAGCTTCCAGGTGGTGAGTGAAGATGTTTCCTTTCCCAAGGGATTTCCACAGGCTGAGGCCATATCTCAAAGCTGACAGGCAGGGGGCTAATGCAGTGCTTCTCCTATCTGTAACTGCTATAAATCTTGGCTGAGACCTGAGCTGAGCAAAAGTGGGATGTGCTCCCAAGTAGGGGAAGGCAGGGTGGCAGGTGTGCTGATATATTAATTAGAAAGTGTAAGGAGTAGTTAGGTTTTGAGATAATGGCACAGGTTTGGTGTTGATAGAATATTTTTCTTCCTTTTGAGACAGAAGCAAAAGGCTTATAAATTATTTTTTTCTTCCCCTCCCCTACTTTCCCCACTTTTTAAAACAAATTCCTTTGAAAGCCGGTTGCACTGACAGACCATGTGTGCACAAAAAGGAATAGGACTATTTAAAACCAGCTAAGGTAGAGCTAATCTGGTGCCGAGATGACGATGGGCTGCAATATACTTGGCTTCAATGTTTTTGATTATTTGGGGAGGTGAGGGGGGATATTTGTTTTTCTAATTCAATTCACATTTTGAAGATATCAGCTTCAGTTAATATTTTCAATGGTTTTTTGAATCCATATTCTTATCTGAATTTAAAAGCAATTTAAGTTCTTAGTAAAATTGCTTCAGGCAAAATTGTGGAACTTCATAGAATTTATATGTATATTGACTTTGTTATTCCAAGTCAAAACTTTAATGAATATAATATCATTTCTTTGATTTTTTTTAAATTTTGTGTTACGTTCCTTATATTAAAAATATTTGGCCAGATCTGTTAAGCATTTCTTAGCAAATACGTGCCTTTTTTTAGATCTAGCTAATATTGGCAGGTACTCTCTGAAGTAGAATTAAGACACCTTTGGGGTCATGCCTTTGTTTGGCTTAGCTACTTTGCTTTAAACTACTGTTTACATGCATAGGCAAATTTGGGGTGGGGAGAAGTACTGCTTAGATCTGGAAGGGAAGGTGGGTTTGTTGCAGTTTTGGTGGGGCATTGGTACAAAAGACACTTAGCTTTTTATGTATAGGTTTATTTACTAGTGATTCCACTGTCACTGGAAATTTGTACAAGTGTAGGTAAAACACTGACATCTAGTGCCTAAAACAAAGCATCCAAACATACACGAAGACTCCAGTCCTGTTCCTTCAGTCACAGACAGGGTTGGCTGTCCAACAACATTACGGACTGGACAGCAGTATTATGGATATATGACTATGGGCTGGCTCTGGATCAGCCAAAGAAGTGGCTGGTTTGTGCACTTGATGGGACAAAATGCAGCTGGAGGGTGGCTGGCGGAGAAGGGGTGAAAGGGGAGGGGAAGGTCTCTGTCTGCTGGGAGCTGGTTGCTCTGGGATCCCAGAGATGGGGTGTTCAAACAGGAAAACCAAACCTACATGGCATCTATTGCTGTGTTCTCAGATTCCTTCTGTTAAAAGACAGAAATGTAGCACATCTAAACATGGGATATAAAGAGGAAGGAGGGACAGCGCTCAGGCTGATGAAGCTGAGCCAGATGCAAGGGAGTTGCAGGGTCAGGTTGCTCACCAATCTGCTGAGGCTAATAAGTGCTGAGGCACTTAACCAAAAACTGGCTGTAGTTAGAAAATAAACCTTGAGGTCTAGATCTGAGAGCTGGGAAATCCTTGCCTGGTGCAGGGAGGAGTGACTTTGAGGGGTCAGCAATGTTCCTTAACCTAACCTTGGGCAAGTCCTTATGGTTACTGACCTGGTGGTGTCTGTCATCACCCACTGCAGTGGTGAACATAATGGAAAAAGGGTTTTTTATTTTTAAAGTAATGGTGGCTCTGCTAATGTTCCTACTTTAACTTTTATTTTAAAGCACCCAAAATGTCTTACTTCAGTTTCAGCCCCGTGTTTGCAGACCCCTATGAGGCAATGCCTCACTGTATGGTGGCTTGGGTGCTGGTGACCCCATGCGTCAGAGGTTTTTCCTGAAACATGGTAAAATTTGAAGTAAAATCCCTGTGGCTGCTTTGGGGAAGCCAGCACATAGGAGAGAGGTGAGCCTGACATACAGCATGTCATGAAGGATGTGCAGTCTTGGGCCTTGATGAATAAATCCAGACTGAAGCATTGCATCAGCTCCAAAACTGGAACTGGTTGGAGTCAACTCCAGTTGGAAGTAGTTGATGTCCAACAAAAGACAAACTTGCTCCAGTTCCGCAGCCTTCTTCCTATATGCCAGTCTGTCAGTGCAGGAGGTAAAGTTGGCCGGGTCTCTCTGACCTGCCTGCATTGCGGGCTGGGTCCCAAGAGCAGGGCAGCTCTGGAAGGCCTGGGGATGGTGTAGTCAGAGGGAGATTTGAATGGAATTTCACCTGCAGGTTGGTATTTGGAGAGAAAAGGGATGTCACGGTGGGGGGGAGTGCTCCTCCTTGTATATGTATATATGTGAAGAGGTATTTTTCATCCCTTTAAGAGATTTCATATGGTGCCAGAAGGTGCCACTGCAACGCTCTTATTTTCTGAGCCTAAGTGTGCAGGGACAGGACTCCTCTGTGCTGAGGACCTGGCAGTCAATCTCCAGCAAGCGCTTCCTTGCGGGGCTACATCCAGCTCCATATAAGAAGTGGCTCTCCTCTGTCCTGTGCTATTCCTCGTAGAGGGCTGCTCCATAAATAGATGCTTCTCATGGTTCTCTTATCTGTTTCTAAGTTCAGGATTAACATATTTGCGGCTGTGTATGCGAACTTGCTCTTGTGCCACTGCTAATCTTCACTTTCTACAGCAGACAGAAGGAAAAGCTGAGTCAAATATCAGCTGATAGACACTGTTCCTTAAAGGGACCTGATCTTACCTTATCCTTATTACTAGATAAGTAGCTTAAAAAGTTTTCTTCAGATGGGCTTCTCCTTTCTGTCTTTTCCTAGTAACTGTTGGGTGAATGTGTGCTTGTTCATCTGTGTGTGAATTTCCTAATGCTCTTTAGGAGGTCTCACCGAGTTTCCCCTCTCAGTTGTTACCAGCTGATGGGCTCCTGTTAGTAGCAGAGGCATCATTCATTACTAAAATCTTAATATTTTATGCCTTTACTTTTACATGGGTCTTTGGAATCACTTTTTTTCTTCTGTTCCTGCTAATCTGCACTAATGGTGCCTTCCAGCAAACCCTTCCAAAGAATCTCTCCAGCAGTGCCAGGGACCAAGGCTTTCAGGAATGAACAGCCCTGGGAGCAGCGCTCTTCCTCTCAGCTGCATTCCTTAAACTGCCCATCAAAAAAAAAAAAAAATCACCCTTAATTACAGCTATGCTCCTAGATTTGGTAATTTCTCCTGCTACAAAAAAGCCTGTGCGAAGTCTGCTAAAAGTGTTATTCTTGCGAAGTGCATCATTACAATGCCTTGCCTTTTTCTTATGTTTCTTTTGCTTTGCTCTAGCTTTTTCTGGTTTATTTATCTGAATGGAAGGGTCCTGCTGAGACAACTTAATAGTAGGAGGGAGTTAACAGGAAGGGTCTCAGGTCCTCCCTTTAAGGTGGGTACAAGTTTCTCTGTTTCTGGAGAGCCAGTTCCTCCTCCCCATGCGCTTTCCCCTGCAGAAACCAGTTCAACTCAGAGGCTCAGGCACCATGAACTGTTCTTTTTTCTTGTTTGGGGCATTGGACTTGCTTGGAGAGCACAGATACCTTCCTGAACCTGATGTCTGAAGTTTTAACCAATATTTTAAAATCGACTTGTTTCTTTTATACAGCATCTTTTAAGGCTAATGTTAAAATGGCAGAAGAAATCTCTGCTTTGCTTTGGTACCACTTCCCCTTTGTGCACCTGGCTTTATCCTTAATGAGAATTTTGGTCCTTCTGCAAGGATGGTAGTGCAGATACACACAGCTCAGTCCAGCATGGGAGAGAAAAGCACAGAGGAGTTTGCGGTGTTGCTTCTTGTAGGTTGAGTTGTAGAGAATGAACCATATAAAAACACTTCTTCCCCTGCAAAAGACCCCAGATCATAAACCATAATTTGAAATTCACATTCATGCTGATAATAAATCTTCAATATTTTATTACAGCTTACATTGCAAACACTGAGTGATGCAGGAAAAAATTACCAAATACTTCCATGTACAGAAACCATCTGAAGTTGGTTTTAAAAGGGCTGGTTGTGATGTGAGTAGGAAATTACAGGGTTCCTACTCTTATAACTGGGCCATTTCAATACCATGTATTCTGAACATAAGTTTAGTTGACTTTTGCCAGTCCTTGCTGTTTCTGCATGGTTCTTTTAGTAGTGCCACCAGCTTTGTGCCCCCTCGTGCACCAGTGCTTCTCACCCAGGAGAGGATGCAGGTTTCTGAGCAGGTGGCTATGCCCGAGCAAGGAGAATGTTAGCTCAGGTGTTATTCCTACGGATGACTGTGGTGTTTCTAAGTATGATGGTAAACGAAGTCAAACTCCTTTTGTGTAGATGCTGTCCCCCAAAAAGGCTCACGGGACCTCCCAGACACTACACTACAGATGTCTCTCACCTTGCTTACACTGTGCTGTGCCGTTGTGCCGTCAGAAGCAGAAAGATGAGGCTGTAGCATGGGCTTGGAGCCAAATTTACTGGATTATTTTTATAAGTCTTTGTAAGTTTTATAAGTACCATAGTTAGGTATACATATTTCTTCAGAGGTGGTGGCTCAGTCTTTAAATCAACTTAGGAGCCAGTGCAACTGCCTGGAATAATTATAGTGTTTGTCACTGGTTTTCATATAATCCATTAAGTACATCCTAGATTTCTCTTTCTGCATCTGCAGTCATCTGTCACTTGCAGTTTCTAGTCTAAATAACTATATTTATGGGATTAGCTGACACAAACTGCCCGTCAGCTGAGATTTGGTATCTGGGACCTGAGTTCAAGAAAAAGGCCTTCTTTTGGTCTGCCATGAGCAACCCTCTTTGGATTCATTTGCAGCTCTTACTTGTTGCATAAATGAAATAGAAAATATTTGCTGGATACTCTTATTCTGCCCACTAAAATATAAATTATGGAAACTTTCTATGCAAGCCTGTCTTCTAAGAAACCTGAAATCATATCTGAGTTATTAAAGTTTAATAGCTAGTGGAGGGGGGAAGTAATTACTTCTCATAACATCTTTCTCTTTCAAGAATTTTGTTGTAACCCTTGATGCAAAATTATTCCACTGGCATTATAAACTGCAGTGTAATGTCTTATAATGTCACCTCTTACTACCACAGAGAAACCTTTATGTTACGACTTAGATTACACACCAGAAATGAAGATGAATATAATGAAAGTCGATAGCTAATGTGTCAAGGTGGCATTTGAGCTAAGGACTTTTTTTTTGCAACGTGTGTCAGAACATGAAGTAATTAAGCATGGTTTTTTGTCTTGGCAAAAAAGGAGCCAAACATGATTGTCTTCCATGGTGTTTTGCTCATTCTCTGTCAGCTGAAATGGTGCCAGTAAAGCTCAGATTTGCTTTTGATTCCTTTTTTTGCTGTTGCTTTTTTTTAATAGCATCTCAAGCAGGTGTGGTTTAAAATGCAGTCAGATGTGTCATTGAGATGAAAATTGAGTTGGTGTGGACCCCAGCGATGCTCCTTCAAATAGGAGGAGAGCCTGAAGTTGGGTTTGCCCTTCAGTCATGGGGCTGATGGTCACTGATTTCACTCTCCTTTTGCTATCTTGTCTCCACCCTTCCTCATCCTCCCTCCCACCAAAAATCTACCAAGCCTGGAGAGGAAGCAGAAGAGGTGAAGCACTGTGTGCTACAGCACGGGACTCCGTAGCATCTGATAGACCTTAGGTCTGTGCCAAACGGCAGATATTGCCCTATTACAGTGAACGTTTGATAGCAGCTAAAACAGTGACCTATGTCAATTGAGACTTTCTCACATTCTACTTCTCCTAGTATCTTGCACTGGACCACAGAGGCTTTTGAGTGTTGTGGGGCCATAAGCAAGTGTCCGAGCTTCTCTGAGTAGGGTTTTATTAGTAACTATAAGGAATCCCTTCCAGACCTTATTCCCATGAATTTATGTCCCATGGGAAGTCATACTTGAGGAAAAAATGTTCGGAATAGGTAGCTTTTATGGGTGTCCCCTGTATGGCAGGAGGGGTACTGGAGATGTTAGATCCAAACTCGTTCCTGTTTTGCAGGTAATGAGTGTGCTGTTATGAAATCCATGTTGTTCCCACAGTATTTCAGTGTCCTCCCTCCGAAATGGTCTTGTCGGGCATGGGTGGGATGGCAGTGAGGAGCTTTGTTCTGCTGCTGGAAACAATGATATTTGTTCAAATAAAATACAACACAGGAGTGTGTCAGACTAAATCACATACGGACAGGAGATTGCATATTTGACGCTCTTCATTTTCTTGTCTGTTCATTTTGCTGTTGAAATGCTTTTCTTGAACTTTCTTTGATTTAGTTTTGACTTTGCTTTTAGTTTTAATATTAAGTATAGGATATTACAGTGAAGAATTCATGGGGTTGGGAAATAGGATGATCAATATAGAATTACAGCATTATTAAAAAGAAATTGCATGATATTTTTGAATTAGACTAATCTGTGGTTTATTCCCACAGTCTTAGATTTATCCTCTAATGTTATATTCCTGGGATGGAGAGTTAATTTCTGGCTTCCTCATAATAACCACACCCATATGGGAGCTGAATTACTTTAAGGGTTTCAAAATGCATCAAATTCAAGCTCTTCAGACCTGAAGCAGCTCTCAGCTGTCAGAAACAGGATTTTTTTTTCTTTTTATGGCAGCAGTCGTATTATTAGAGCAAGGTTGTTTGCCTCGCCAGAACATTTCCTAACTCCCATCAGCGGAGGCTGGTTTCTGACACACAGCGGCTCTGCCGATCGTATTTCAAGTGACCCTTGTAATTGGTGAGCATCAACCGGCAGTGAAGTTCCAGCATTAAACTTTAACTCCTCTCATTTAGGGTCTTAATTGTGCTTTGAAATGTTTGATGGCTTGGCTGACCTTTTTTTTCTGGGTTAGCTGAGGCTGAGATTTGTCTGCCAGAAGAGAAGCCGTGGAGGAAACCTTGAAGCATTGCACCCCGTTGGTTTCAGTTGGGTAGCGTGGTCTGGTATCTCTTGTTTTAGAAATGTCCCCGAGCTTTTTATTGGTTGTAAACGGAGCTATGGGAAAAATGACACTGCAAATGCCAATAATTTTACAAAGAGTAAGAAATGAATGTAAGCTGAAGAGTTACCTACATGAAAAGCAGAAATTGGATGTTGTAATCTGTTTAATCTGGTTTTGCATTTCTAAGTTAGTTCTAAACCTTACTTACCCTGCAGGAAGTCTCCCAGCAGTACAGCAGATTTCTCTTGCTGGATGAAAAGTCCTGTGCTAACATTTATGCCAAATATTTCCCTGTTTCAGAGACCTGCAGTTTTCTCCAAAAGCAGCAAAAATGTTTTTCATTAGATCCAATTGAACACCTCCTGTGTAAATGGGACAGCAGGCATACGATGAATACCTATATTGCACGTGTCATCTTTTTCCTAACCCTACGAACAATTGACTTTCATGGCAGCCCCGTGGCTCTGTGGTGACATTTGTTCTGCTGCTCCTCGTGGAGCTCAGCACCAGCGCCGTGTCCCACGCGCCCTGGCGGGGATGTTGCCCTCGTCACCGTGTAATTAATCTGAGAGCTGCGAGATGTCAGAAAAGTCATCTGGCCCCGTTTGTGTGGGAAGAGAACAGCAATGTCAAACACAGAAGGTGAGCAGTGGGGCCAGGCAGCCAGATTTAGTCTGAGGAATGGCTTGGGGCAGTGCCTGGATGGGCAGCATGACTGATGGGGTGGCAGGATGAGGGGAGCTTGCTTGAGAGGGCTGCAGGAGACAAAATTCCCATCTTTTCCCTTTGGATCTGTTCTTCAAATCTCCATTCCTGATGCTAAAAGGTTATTTAATACCACAGGGCTCCCCAGACTTCCTGGTGCAGCATCTTTGCACGTTCAGAAGTCTCCCTGCTTTGCCTGACACCTTGCTAAATATTGGTTTCTTGCAGTAATATTTTATCACGTATTTATAAACCTGGAGAGCTGCAGAAGAAACACAATGATGAATACAGCCAATTACCTTACCTTCATCCTCCAGAGCATTGGGCTAAACCCAGCCACTGAATAATTACACCTGCAGAAGAAGTTTTATTGGAAAAAAGGAGTGGGAGGACTCGGTGGCTGGGGTGAGATTACAGCAGTCTGGCTGTGCCCCAAGGGGTGCTAATAGTCTGAACCCCCCAGATGTGACCTCCAGGAGCTCTTGCATCCTTATCCATCACAAAGGGAAGCGGAAAGAGGACTGCCTGTGAACTAAATGGAAATGTAGTTGTGAAATTGATTGGCAAATGCCCCAATTCTGCTTGGTTTGGTCACATAAAGGCACTGTCTGCTTGGTGGGAGAATTCTCCCAACAGCTTTCTTTTTTTTTCAGTATTTCAAGATTGGTTGCCTTTGGAAAATGCTTTCAAGCCTCTTGGCTTGAGGCTACATCATTAGCTCGCATTGGTGACTTATTTGTGAAGTAAATATTGAGTGACAGCCTATTTATCATACACCCTTCAGCTCACAATCTATTTTACTTCCATTGCCAGCGTGTTGCATGGTCGTGGGTTACAGCTAGAACTGAACAGGCTGTTCCATGACTTCTTGGCTCGTGCTTTATTTTTAATCAGGAATGAATCTGGGAGATCCTACTCTTATCAGACCCCTCTGAGTTGTTCAGGTGGGTGCTGATGGGTGATGCTCCACCAGCGTCATGGCTCGAACATTATCCAGTTGGAGCCATTGTGGAGAGGACAGTGACCACGTCTGTCATCTGTTAGGGTCAATTTTAAATAGTATCTTGCACCTTTGCTTTGGTGAAAGTGTCTGAGGTGTTCAGGGAGGTAGGTTTTTTCGTTAGTTTATTTCCTTCACAGCCAGCACCCACCTGCAGCAGACACCTGCTCCAGACACATGTCCCACCTGACCTGGGCTTAGTGCTGGCTTGGTGCTGCGAAGGACTTTTTTTTTTTTAGGTAAATTAAGAAAGAAATGAAGGAATCGCACCCCCCCTACTCTGCCTTTGCTCCAGGAAGCAGCTGGATGTCAAATCAGAGCACTAATCCCCACGGCGTGCTTGCCCCCATGCAAAATGGGGTGGAAAAAAGGAGCATCCCTCTGCGATGCCAGAGCAATGAGGGGGGGGGGTTACCCCGGGTTTTTGGGTCGGGCTTGCACGTGTGCCCCCGCGGATGTGAAGTTTTGGCTGCAGAGCAGCCGTGAGAGGGCAGTGTTGTATTGCAGGAGGAGGAAGCTCCGGAGGAGGGGGGGAAGCACCTGCAAAATCCCCGGGGCTCAGCACCGCCGGAGCCTCCACCAGGGATTTGGCTGCATTTTGCCGTGTGGGCATGTTGTGTGCCAGGGCAGTACCCGCGATAGCTGCGGGAAGGCTGTGCTTTGCCTGGCGTTTCAAACCCAAAGTGATGGCAGGTGATCTGCTCTTACCTCCCTCCCTTTAGTTAACTGGAACCAAAAACTTGCAATAGCTGTGAAATACAGGACCTGACCGCACGCGGTAGCTGGCTGCCTTCACCTTTATCTGACATTGCAGGACAGATGAATCCACGCCGCTCCGTAGCACTCGCAGATAATTACCTTTCTTTCGCGAAAATTTACTTATCGGTACAAATGACATCTCAAGTCAGGAAAACGGGCTCAGGTACTTCACCCTTCTTTCACAAGGTCGAACAATGAGGAGCTGATGATTTCTCTTGTACTATTGTAGCAAAGCCACCTACTCATTTTAGATTCCTACTCCGTATGACAAGAATATTAAGAGTGAGAGGGAAAGCTCAAGTTTTGCAAGCCCAGTGCTGTGCCTTGCAGCAGCTGAAGAGGTGCCTGCCAGGTGGGGTGGAAGAGCAGGTCTCACAAAGGTGGGTGGTCTGACCATCTCTCCATGTTCCCGTAACGCTATATGGGGACCTTAATATTCAAACCAACCTCTTATTTCCCTGCAGCCATCTGTGTTGTGGAGGATTTCTTTAATATGTCAAAAAAAATAAGGACTAAACAGCCACAGAAATGGAGAGTCTAAAGGGGTTTCTTATCTAAATTGTACCTCTCTGCAATGGTTGTCTGACAAAGCAAAGTGAATGACCAAACCAAACGACTCCACCCTCCCTCTTGAACTTTCTTAGGTTAAAGTTTGGAGAGGATAAGGGCTATTTCTGAGACTGGATCTTGCATTTGAGTTGACTAACCCCCTGCAGGGAGGGTGCTCTGGAAGGCTGGGGCCACATCCAGCCCTTGCTGCCTCCCCCAGCCTTGCTCCCACAAGAGAGCTCAGCACTGAGGGCTCACAAGAAAAAGGATATGAAGCCTCATGAAGATCAGAAGCTGCTCTGAAGGAAGCCCCTTCTAGCACCAAGTTATACAGCAGCCCCCTTTGCTGGCAGGTATGGGTTGTTCTACCTGGACCCTGATGCAGAGGGGGAAGGAAAGCTTGGTTGTCTTCATCTTTAATAAGTCTAGTAAGTATTTCAGAAGACAGTGATCTGCTTGTTTGTGGTACAATTGTTCTGTCAAAAAAAAAAAATCAAAATAAAATGAAGGTAATATCTGGTCTTCAGAGATGCTAAACTGGCATTTCAGTGAGAGTGGGATTCAGCCCTGGGCAGTGTTTTCAGGGCAGTTGAAAGAAACAAGATGGTATCAGAAACACATAACATTCATCTTAAAGCTTGAGCCTGTGAAGAGAGGATGGGTGAGTTTAATGATTCTTGACTTTTATTGAAATCCATCTTTGTTGGGTATCGAAGGATTTACAGTGGCTAATGTCTTTCCATAATGCATCCCTCTATCAACAGAGACAACTGTGTTTGGAGAGCAAGATTTCTCACCTGCTTGTCAAGCAACAACAAACCACAAAACCTCTTTTTGCCTCCCGCAGCTAATCATTCATTGATTTAAAACATCATGTGTTGTCAGTAATGGTATGGGAGACTGGTTGTCACAGTTAGGCTTTTGCATACCCATGGAGAGATGCTGAGTGTGTGTAAACAGAGGTGCTACCAGTCAGAGTGAAATACTTCTTGGTAGGCTTTTCCCTTGTGTTTAACCGTAGATATTTCAATAAGATCCAGCTAGCATTTCTTTAAAAATTATTAAAAAGTTGGTGTAATGTTGATGTTGGTGCTTTTCTGCATAGTGGGAGGTGTAATCTGCTTAATGTCACACAGCAGACAGCCTTTAAATTTACATCTGTTTTATACACAGTGGCAGCAGAGATTCCCAGAGATGCTTCAAGCCTCATGTTTCATTTCTGAGTGAGTTTTATTAATAATGAAGGAGAAAAATTGATCGGCAGATCCGCAGAAGGGGAAAAAAATCTTGCTAGTGGATAAGTCACAAGAATTCAGACAGGCAGGGAGACTTCTGCAAGTCTTAAATGTAAAACCTGCACATGGTAGGCTCTAGTTATGTTGAAGCGCTTGTTGTTTTGGTTGTATTTCTCCAAACCACAGGAATATTTCCGTTCTTTGGGGGGGGCAAACACTTCATTTTTGATAAAAGCTCTATAGTGACCCAGTTACTTTAAAAAAAAAAAAAAAGAGGGAAAAGATGTATTGGCAAGTCAAAGTAGGTGTAGCCACAGTCATTCTCAATAATCCAGCAAGTTACTACATCTTAACAGCGGCTCATTTCTCCCCGTGGCTCAGACTAAATTGTTTATTAGAATTTTTGTGCATTATTAAAAGAAAAAAAAAGGGAAATTGTAGCTCTTCATTTTAAAGACTGCTGCAATCAAAACTCAGATTATTCAAATTTATCATGTGCATTGTATGAGGTAATAACTACTGCTATTTTTCTTTAATACTGCAAGATATTTGCTGTTTTTTCTATCTTGTTTGTAGTCATAAATAAGCAGGCTGTTTACAAGGCATTGCTACAGGGGGAAGAAATAATATAAAAATGAAAATTTGATCCAGCCAATGGCTGGAATTGCAATGAAAGACCTGAGTGGGGAGTTAAAAAAAATTCTTGAAAATAAAGAGAGGCTGCCCAAAAGCATGCCAGAGCTCTGCGTGGATTTCTTGTGCCACTTCAAGGGAGGATTCCCAGTATTTCCAATCATGTAAATATGTTTTGGGGCTGTTCTTTTTTTTCCAACTCAGATGCTTGCCAAGCAAATTGAACCTTACAAACATAATTAGCCAGGGGCTGAACGTTTAATCTTAAATTCTGAGTCTTCATTAAGACTTAATTTAAACCTTAGGAGGGAAGCGTGGAGCAATTCCCCGCTTGCAGAGATGGATGGGTTTGTGGCAGGATTTCACCACGGAGGAGGAAAATGTCTCCAAGCCTCGGGCACGTGCTGCGTTTTGGCAAACTGGAGCGGTCGGGATCTCAGAGCCTGTTTGGTGGTAGAAGATAAAGGAGGAAACCTCCAAGAAATTGCACTGTAAGTGTTTGAGTGGGTTGTGTGATGGGTAGTTAGGTAAGGTCTGGGCTCGAGTCACTTCTTACATGGTTAAGGTTGGCCGATTAGGAAATTAAGAGGGTGGTACCGGGGAGTTGTGAGGTCTTGCTTTGCTCTAAGATGCAGCCTGCAACAGAACTGCCTTAGATGATTTATTAAGTAGTTTAACACTCCCTTTTTATTGCCTGGCAAAAAGTGGCATGGAGCACATTGTTTGGGCTGGAGGATTTGGTGAGTTGAAACATAACAAATTTTGGAGTTTTATTCTAAATCTGGGTGGTGTTTTTTTTTTTGGCTAGTTGTTTTTTTTTTCCTTGGATAATCTTCCAATGGTGGCATTGCTAATTGTGCTTTAAAAAGGAAAAAGTGTAATCTTCTGAATCTGGCTCACATTTTGTCTGTCTATTGAGATTAAATAAACTGCTGTTATTAAATTTGAGTTAAATTTCTAAGCTGAAAAGTCATGGAGAAGGGTGATAGGATCTGCATTATAATAAAATAGTTGGCAAATGTACAGCACCTCATTGTCCTGGGGAGGATAATGCTCATTTGCTTTGGTCTGAGTCCATGGCTGTGGCTAGCAGCAATCTCAGTGGGGCTACAGTAAGTCAGAGCTGATGAGGAGCTGGAAAACCATCTCCACCAGTCAATCCAACGTCCTCTCTACATTGCCAATGCAATATGCACACAGCTGGCTTTGCTGTAATCAGCTTTTCAGGTTGTGTGCACTGTTCTTTTTTTGTTGGTTTTTTTTTGGTTCAACCAGGCTAAATGACAGGCTTCCTCTTTACGTGAGCAGGGGAAGGTTTGTTACCAGACCATCCATTACCTTATGAGAATGTAGCTGACAGGTTCCTGCTAGAAACAAAACGCCTGGTGAGAACAACCAGGTACCCTCGTCAGTGCAGAAAAGATGCCAGAACTACCTGTGGTCGTACGCCTCCCTTTCCTCTTTGTTGGTGATAAGGCACAAGGTGGCATCTCTCTAAGGTATGTTCCAGGATCTCTGTGCACAGGATAAGGCCCAAAATGCATCAGGACTAATTCTGATAATGGCTTGTTCCAAATCTGTTCTGTTGGGTGTTGTCAGGATGGTGGGACCTTTTGGCATAGCCTGAAGTAGCACACTTCTTTATTTTTTTTCTTGCTAGACAAGCAGTAGAGGATGTGAAATAATAAAGTAGTACATAGTGTTTGCTAAAACTTTTATTTTTCTAGTGCCCTCTCCTCAAAAAAAAGGCAGTGCAAGAAGAGAGCATTCACCTCTCAAATGGCTGGATTCCAAGAGAAAAAAAAAATTGGGAGGTGATTTGCACGGCTGCCTGCAGACAAGGAGCCCCACTGGCCTCGTGCCTGCTCCTGGACTGCCAGCGGAAGCTTTGCCATGGCCTTGGCAGCAGCGTGTCGAAATCCCCCTCGGCTTTGTGCTGCGGTTCCTGGTGGGCTCGGGCGACGGGAAGATGCCGGTGGAGGTGCTCTGCATGAGAAAGCACCCCGCGTGTGAGCCGCCTGCTAAGCAGCACCTCAAGGCTGCCTCCAGGCTTCACTGCCGGCTTGCCTTGGTGTAAGTCAGCCCGGCCACATTGCCTCTGGCTTGGCCACCTTTAAGGACAAGCGATGGCATCGTCAATGGCAAACCTATAAACCAGTTTTGTGGTCCTCTCCAGGACTGTTTGCGAAGTTGCCGGGTGTTGGATTGCTGCTGGTTGTGTTCAGCAAAATCAGAAAATGTTCATTCAGAAAATGTTCATGCAAAATTAGGACTTGATAGGACTGCTTGAAACAACAGCCCAGAGGGATGGGGCTGGTCAAATTAGCTCTTCTTTCCTGCAATTAAACTCAACATTACTATAAATGAATGGGATGGTCCCCTGGAAGCAACCAAACACCTCATCCTGGATATCTTTATGGCCAAACTTGAAAGAAGTGGTTTTGGCAGCTGTTTTTTGATGATGAGGATGACATATCTGTAGGTATGCTAAGCCAGTACAGCTGTCAAGGTCCTGGGAGCACCCTTGTCCTCAAGCACAATGCAGAATTCTTCTTTGTGGGATTGCTGTAGCAAGCTGTTGGGCAAATGGTACCACCCGGCACATGGTGCTCAACCAGCAACCTGTGCTGATAATGCCATGCCGTTAATTTCCTCCACAGAGCTCTAAGTGGAGCTCACCTTGCCCATAGAAATGTAAAGAGGCAGGTGAGCCAGAGTGTCTATTATTTATAAATACGTTCTGTGCAGTATAGATGAATTTTTCATAGGAAAACTTTGTATGAAGAGGGAAAAAAAAGCATCAGAATGCTTCATAAATAAGTGACTGGGAGCTTCAAATGTGCTTTGGGGAATTGGTGAATATCCTTTAGTTGTCACCCCCTCCTTCAATATTATCAAGGTGCAACCCTGAATGCGCTGAGAACAGTGAGTGCTTTGACCCCGGAGGAGGAATCTCAACCCCGCTCCTGTCAGTTGAAAGCACCAGGCTTGCAAAACGCTGACTTGCAGCTTGTGTTGGCTTCAGTTGCCTTGCAAAATTGAGGCCCCCATGAGCAAATACTGATGCTATTAGTATGTTGACATGCTTGTGATGTATCACTTGAAAAGTGATGTGTTGGGACCGGACTGAAGTACCATCCACCAACTAGTGAGCAAGGAGAAACTCTGCTGTTGTGAAGTAGGTGACCTCTGTATTGTCTATACCGCATTCTGAAGGAAAAAAAAAAAGACATAAAATATGGCAGGGAATCATTGGGCTGCAAGGAGTTTGCAGGGGTGTGAGTAACACAGACTCACCATCAGGGTAAGGAAGAAGGCAAGGGATGGGTGGGAGAGAAGGATGGGTGAGAGGTCTGGATAAGAGGATGCTGTGTTTGATTCTGGTGTGAGGAAAACCCCAGCACACCTTTCTGTATGTGGACAAGGATTTAAAAAAAAAAAAAAAGCCAGCATCTTCTATGGAGGTGAGAAGCAGAGAGGGGCTGTGAGGTGTGAGCGAGGCCCTGGTAAAGGCAGGCTCCCAGGCTGATCTACATATGCAGGAGGACAAAAAAAAAAAAAAATAACATGATGCTCTACCTCAGAGAGGACCTCGTAGACCTGTTTCGGGTCTCCTTAAACTGAGAGTGTACTCGAATCCTTTTGCTGTGAATGTGATATAAACAACACTAAAAATCAAGCGTGGCCTTTCTTGAGCTGATTCCTTCCAGAAAACATGGCTATTAAGCCTGTGTTGTATTTGCTATCTACTACTTTTGAAATTTCATGCTTCTAGCATAACTCGTTCCACGGTCTAGCTGGCTGGCCTGTCTCAGGTTCCCAGCATACATACTGTGCTCTAGGGGAGTTTTTCTTCTCCCTCTTCTCTGCAGCTATTGTTTGGGGAAGACCAGCTACTGCATTGCTCATGCCCTTGGGTTGTGAGATCATCTCTGAAGCCCTGCGAGCACAGCTGACCCCACACTGCTCCCTTTGTGGGTCCTCGAGGCGCACATGTGGGCTGTGGGGACAACAGCCAAGTGGCAGAGCTTCTTTCCTCCCCCAGGAGCGGGGTGCCACACTTCCCCCTTTTTTTTGCCACTGGTATCCACAAGGGAGATGTGCCTTCAAGGCACTGCTCATGTGGGTATGTGCATGTAGCTCCTGAATTTACTGTCCTGCTTCCTGATGTGTGAAGGACAAGGCCTGCACTTATTAAAAACCCTCCATAATTAGCTGTCTTGCGTTCCTTTGAGGGGGTCTGGTAGTCTGCACCAGGGTGCCTACTTCCAGCCCCATGCTGCCTCGCATGTGCTGCCTGATGCTGAGCACTCCTCGTTCAAGGAGGCTGACAAGGAGCGTTTCTGTCACGCAGCTGACACATGCCTGCTTTGTTAGATGACACAGGATGCTGCTGTGCAAGGCACAAGTTCTCTCCCATGCTTGCAGCTGAACAATTTGCTGCTGTGACTTAAACGTCCTCCTCCAGCCCCGTGATGGAGAGGAACCCAGCCTCCTCCTCTGGAGCTGGCGATATTTTTCACCACCGTGGCCCTCTTTGTGCTGCTTGACATTGCAACAAGTGGTGAGCAGAAAATGATGCCCTGACCCAAGTACCATTCAAATATGCTCCACAAAACATCTTCAGGAGCTGCTCTGCGCTCTCAAACTCACAGCCCAGTGCAACGTGTTTGTTTTGCTACCTTGTGGCTTCCACAAGGCTCAGGGATGTGTCTCTGCACAACTTCGGGCATGTGCAAAGCCAGGGGTTTGGGAAGTGTGTCTGTTTCTGCAGCGTTCTCCTTCCCAAAGCATGGCACCTTCTGTAAATCAAATGCTCGTGGGCAGTGACATGGGGTGGCACCAGGGGATGTGGTGCTGTGGCCTCTTGCAGGTACTCGCAAACAGTTGCAACCCCCCTGAGCTAGATGTCTGTGGCTGAACACGCTAAAAGGGGAAGCAGTAAAAGGCTGATTTATGCTCTGAGCCACAGAAGACTTTTATTGCTTCTATTTTTATTTTTTAGCGTAACTGTCCTGCCCTTAAACATCTGCTTCCTGTGGATGCCACGGGGCTCAGGTGCCCGGTGGTGCTCCGTAGGTTCCCTGTGCTGCTTGCCAGCAGTGAGGTGTCCACCAGCCCCGCAAACCTCAGCGTGGGAAGGGGGCAACAGCAAGCTCCCTGCCCTCCCATCACTAATCCCTCAGGACTTTTGGAGGTTTCCCCACCGATTACAGTATTTCCCATCCTTTTCTTTGTGCCCTGCCCTCTTTCAGGGGAGAAAAAAAATCCCAGGCTGCTCTAAATGAAATGTGGATTTAGGAGCTGGACCCTAGGCATACACATTTAAAGATATTGCCCAATTATTTGCCCAATTATTGCTTCATTTTTATTAATTACCATTGGTCTTTGAAATCATTTATGGCCCCTTTTTAATTTAACCTCTCAAGAATATTACTTTAGGAAAAAATGTCATCCCATGAACAATTAGCAAAAGCTACAGGAGTACAATAAAAGGGAATGATGTGGAGCGGGGGGAGATGTTTCAGATAGGCTGGAGTGTGTAAGCTTTTGGGTGAAAAAGACCTTGAAATTCGGATAAAAGTAGAACTTGTATTTAATAAGCACCTAGAGAAAGCGTATGATGAAACAGAGGGAGCGTGCTGCTGCCAGCTGCTCGGGAGGCAGCCCGCTGCCCACCGGATGCCACTGTTGCTCAATATTAAATCACACGGAGAAAAGTCCTGTGGCAAGAGAATATTTGGGGCTTAAGGACACCCTGGCCACCAAACGGAGCTGCACCGTAAAGCTGCAATTTCTCAGCCGGCTGCTTTCGGAAGCCCCATGCTAATAGGCTTACGGTGAGGGAGCCCAGGCGAGGTTCAAAGAAAGAGCTCCTGCAATAAATAAACATGAGGTCAGGATGGGCACCGCAATAATTGCTCGGCATGACAAGATTTGCATAGCAAGCATTAGTGATTAATGTACCGGCGGCGTTCTGGAAGGAGCCGTCGGTGTGCGAGCTGCACCTTCCAGCCCGAGCAATGCATCCACGTGTAGCCAAAGACAGCCAGAGCCTGAGTTTTTTATTTAAATCAGAGGGAGTCTGGGCTCACGGCCTCCGTTTCGGGCGGCACGGGGGGGAGCTCGGCGTTTTGGCTGAGACAGATGCTAAGGGAAGAGTCTGGCTCCAGCCTGGGCTGCCCCAAACCGTGGTTCAACTGCAAGTCCTGAGGGGCTGGAGGCTGCCTGCATCCTGCAGCCTCTCTTCTGAGCCTCCTCTTGGTAGCAGGGCTCTGCTTCCCTGCTGCCACGGGGCGCTGAAGTGTGCACTAAGCCCCTCGCAGCCGCTTTTCTGCAGGGTCCCGCTCCTTCTTTCCAGCTGCAAGGTTGGAGAAAGCGCTGGCGTTGGCTTCGGGGTGCGAGGCCGGGGTTTTGCTGGAGACGAGGCCGTGCAGGGTGGTGGCAGGGAGGGGTCTGCAGGAATTCCTGGGGGAAACTGTCCAGGCAGCAGGCCTGATGCGAGGGGGGGATCCGAGCATCTCCACGGGGGCTTGCCCATGCTCTGGGACCAGAGCAGGTGCAGGGCGAGTCCCACCTCACCTCGGAGCAGCCTCCCACCCCTTTTGGCCGGGGTGCCCCTGTTGAACACCCCCTCACCAGCAGCCCCCCTGCCGCTTGGGGCGGGGTGTGTGTGTGGGGGGATGTCAGATCCCCCTCTTCCCCCCCCAAAGCTCCGTCCCGCCGCCACCGCTCCTCCTCCTCTCTACCTCCTCCTCCTTCCTCCTCCTCCTCGCCGTCCTCCTCCTCCTCCTCCTGCTGCTGCTGCTGCTGCTGCTGCTGCCGCCGGCGCTCTCGGTGCGCTCCGCTCCGCGCGTCCCGCAGCGGCGGCCGCCCCGTCGGGCCGCGGAGGGGCGGCGCTGGGGGCGGCGGCGGCGGCGGCGGCGGCGGCGGAGGGGCCGGGGCCAACTTTTGGGGAGGCTGCGCGGGGGATGGCGGCGAGGCTGAGGCTGAGGCGGTGCTGAAGGAGGAGGAGGAGGAGGAGGAGGAGGAAGGAGGAGGAGGAGGAGGAGGCGGCGGCGCGATGCCGGCGGCGGCCGGGGGGCTGCTGTGGTGGAGCTGCTGCGTGCTGGCGGCGGCCGCCGGGGCTCCGCGGGCGGCTGCGGCGCAGGCAGGTGGGTGTTTGCGGGCTGTTTGCGGGGGATGGGGGGGATCTCCCAAACTTATCGGCGCAGCGATGCGCCTAGCCCCCACGCCGGGCGGGCGGCAGGCTGTGGGGTGCCGCTCCGGGGGGTTGTAGGGCCGGGGGGGGGGTCGCGGCGGGGCTCGCCCCGCGCTGAGGGGGCGCAGCGCGCTAAGGGGACCCCGCGGCTCGGCCCCCGGTTCGCGCTGTCCGCCCTGTTACGGGGGGTGTCCCGGCCGTCGTTGGGGTTGGGGGGGGGATCTAGGGGAAATTATGGTTGGTTTTGGGGGGTTTTGTGGAATTTCGGCCCGCCGGGCGGGCGCGGGGTGCTGAGGGCGCACGCCGGGCTCGGCTTTATGTAAGCGGCCGGCCCTCGCCTCCCTGCCCGCGATCGCTTCCCAGTTCCTCAGATCGGCAGGGGCCGAAGGCTGCTTTCCTCTTCTCTTGCTCTTTTTCTCTCTTTTTTTCTTTTTTCTTTTTTTTTTCCCGCGGTGTTGAACGGGGAAACCCCAGCTGAAGGAGCGCTGCGTGCCTGCTTCCCCGAGCCCCGCTCTGGCTTTTCTCCCTCAGCCCCTGACCCGCTACTTTGCCCCTCTCCCGCTTTCCCCGTCCCCTTTCCCAGGAGTTCCCGCTCCGAGCGAGCCCTGCTTGATTTACCCCCCACCAAAGACAGATAGCATCGAGCCGGGCGAGCTCGGCCGCCAGGATCCCCGTCACGGCACAGCCTCCGGTCCCTGCGCCGTGCAAAAAAGCCGCCCCGTCCGCAGGGATGCCAGGGCTGGCGTGACCCTCGCCACAGGAAGGGGCTCGGGGGCTGCCGCTCTGGGTGACAGCGGCTTGTAAGGCTTGGCTCACGCTGCTCAGCGCTAGCCGAAACAGCAGCGTGGGTCGGACAGGTGAGCTTCGATCTGGGAACATTTAGGAGCCCCACAAAAATCTGGGCTCCTCCGGCTTTCGGGGGCCTGAGGTTGGGGCTCTGGCTGCCACCTGCATTTTCAGCACATCAAGGGAGATGAGGACCACCGCTCTCACCCAAAGTTTTCATTTCCTTCTCCCAAGTCCGTCGGCCGAGGCATGAATACATGTTTTTTTTCAATTTCTGCTCTCTCCGTGCTCGGGCATATAATGTTTGCAGTGCACAGCTCGGGGTCACGTGAGCCAAACAGCTTGGGCTGTTACCTGGAAGCTGGCGAGTCTTTGTTCTGCGTGGAAATAGCTGATAAATTAACTCCTTTTTCTGATATATGGGGCTGTTGAGTCGTTAAATAATTACAGCCAAATTAACTTAGTGCCGTTTGAAGTATTCAACTGCTCTGAGAAATTAATTGTACTTCAAATGTTTTGGCAGCGCAATATTTTATTTTATTTTATTTTTTTCCCCCTCTTCCCCTCAGCGAGGAGCCCGTTCGGGCTGGTGCGTGTGCAGGCTTTAATTTCATGCCACTGCTCCTCGCGTGTGCCCTCGGCGAGGTGCAGCCGCCCTCCTGGCACCCCTCCCGCCCCGTCCGCCACGATGTCTGTCCAGAGGTTAAAATTAGGCTGAGCTCCGAGTGCCTTTGCGGAGGCACGATAAGCACTGACCGGGAGCTTCAGCCTGACGCTGCCACCGGCTGACTCGGTCCCTGCACAGGGGACGTCCCGCGGCAGCACGGGTACCGAAGGGGTGCTGGTGGGGACCCCGCGTCATGCTTGGGGGCCCCCGCTCTGGGGGTCGCTGTGTGGTGGCCAGGCCGAGCTGCTGCCGTCCCCAGGTGTCCCCCAAGTGTGCCGCTGGCCAGCACCGCTCACCGCAGGACATCGGGTCCGGCCCCACCGTTCGGGGCATCCCTGGGGACTGGGGATGCAGCCGGCATCGGTGCCGGGTCGCGCTGTGCAGCCTGCCTGCGTGCGCCCGCCTCGCCGGCACTGCAGAGTGCCCCGCTGACCTCCTCGTGACTTTTTTTTCTTTTCTTTTTAAGGAGACGGTAATTGATGTATATGTGTACGGATGCTGGCACTAAGAGCCGTGCTGGTAATTAACATGAAAACAGTAATAAGGACCTGAAATACATGCCTACGAGTGAGCAGAATGAGACTTGGCAGTAGCAGCTGGCAAAGGGAGAAGCCCCGTCTTTGCTCAGGAGCAATGCTCCCCTTCTAGTTTTTAAGGGATGCTAGAATTGCCATTATTTTTTAGTTAAGTAAATCTAAGCAAACTGCAGCAAGCTCAGTTGCACCTAGAAAGAGCAACCTGTTTGGCAGCATGCATGTGTTCAATGGGTTTATGGAAAAATTCCCCCAAAAGTCACTGTTGGTGCCACAGAGCCGCTCGTATGGGTGGCAAAACTTTGTAATGGGGTGCCGTGGGGTGCGCGGGGTGGCGTGCCCGCAGCCGTGCCGTGTGAGCAGCTCTAGGTGGCAGCAGCCCCCAGGAGCTCCCCGGCAGCGGGACACGCAGCCCGGAGTTGGAGATGGGATTTCCCGGGCCCTGATTCCCCCCGGATCCCTTCTGCGGGGGCTGGGGGCAGCTCTGGGGGGCTCAGCCTGGAGTGGGAGGCACAGGGAACCGGGCATCCCGTGGGGCCGCATCCCCACGGACCATGGAAAGCGTAGCCGCGAGCTGGGAGGATAATTCAAAGACTACGCAGTGCTTCGAGTACGTGGCAAAGTGAGCTCAGGCAGCTGAGAGGACTGTGGGTTTTATCCCAGAGGACTTGAGCTGCCCCGTAAGTCGGAACCAGACTGGTGTCTGGGTGCTGAGGGCGGGCAAGTTCACATTAAGTGCGTGCTCTTAGTGGTGTAATAACTCCTGGGGCAAGCTAGGAAAGGGAAAAGGCAATAAAAACACATGCACTTGCTCAAAAGGAGGGTATAGCTTTTTTTTCTCCTTTTTTTTCCTTTTTAAATGCTCAAAGTGGTCCTTTGCTGTAAAGGCAGGTGCTTTGGCACCACGAGGAGCCCTCTCCGCGGGAGGTGAGCCCTGCTGGGCTGCACCCTTGGCAAGTACGACCGGCCCTTGTTTTTGTTGACTCAAAGCTTCTCCTTCTGCACAGAAGCGCAGGCTGCTGCTGCTGGGCTTTGCATGCCCACGTAGCTGAATTATCCCACAGGAGGACCGGGGTCTGCCAGGAAGATTCATCGTTTCAGCAGCTTCAGGTGATGTTTTTTCAGGAACTCCTCGGTTTGGAGGAGCTGCGTATACGCTGCGCTCGGTGGCAGCTTCCCTGCGTGCCCACGTGATAAACGAGCGGTCTCATTTCGGCACCTCTGCTGGGCACACGGGCAGATGCCAAGCCTCCTGAAGTCTTCGAACAGCTGCTGCTATATATATATATATATATCCTTTTTTTTTTCCCTCAGCCTGCCAGGAAAACTCTCCCCACTGTGTAAACGGGATGCAAAGTCCAGGGCAGATGAATATTCACGTGTGCGTCGGTGATACCAGGGGTCTGACGCTGGCAGGCATTAGGGCAGCCAAGTCTGTAATTCAAACCACAGGAGCATGTACGATTTGCACCGTCAGAAAACCAGAATATAAATATGACAGTAGAAATGCTAACTGTAAGGATATCGACGTGTATTTGTGCTTTCCAGTGATACCTGCTTTTTGTTTCTATCTTTGAAGCCTATCAAATCTAGCTCCTGCCAGAGCAGTAGATGGGCAAATGAAGTAAATAGTGTGAAAGCAAGCCCCTGAGTTTCAGCAGATGCAGTTCTTCTCGGAGCTATAAAAATATTCAGTCACCATATATGCTTTCTTTAAGGTCAATGCCAGAGATTTCTAAAACGTACCGATTTTGTTTCCTCTTTCTCCTGATGTCTGTGCAGTTGGGTGTACAGTACCCGAGCAGGCAGTTATAACTTGGTCGTCCTTAAATTTCTCCTAACAAACCAGCAACGTGTCCCGTGCTCTTGTCGCATGCCGGTGTGACTTCTGTAGGCATCTCCCAAAACCCAGCTGGCTGTGCATGGGTCCTGAGGACTGTCCCACAGCGATGCAGGGCTCAGGAAGTTTTCTCCCAGAAATAGGGATGTGTGGCTATGGGGTACACGTGCAGCGTGGCATTTAGGGGATTTCCTTGCTGCCCATTGCAGGACCGGATCCTGAAGGTTGGGGCATGGTGCAAAGCTCCAGGACCTGCCCACATCCCACTGATACCAGGAGCGTGCCGTGCCTCCTGCTGCTCCTTCCCAAATGGTGTTCCCGGACATTCCCGTCTGGTTTTTCTAGGATGTTCAGGATGGAGCTGCTCTGGCACGCGGACAGGAAGAAAAAATCATCATGCTTAACTTGGTACCCATCCTAATGTTCAATTTCCATTAATTTAAATTACATTGAAATATCGAACGTCTTGGGCGTGAAAGTTTATGGAGCATGGTTAGTACACTAATGGAGTATTTCGGAAATCTTTAAGGTTAGTGTAGCAGCCAGGTAGAGATGCAGGGATAAGGGTTCCTGAGAGTTACTTTGCTTTAACCCCTTTTCCAAAACCTTCCATATACTGGCGACTCTTTATCGGTTGTGCTGCCGCTGCTATCCAGCTACAACTCCAAAATCCCTGATCCTCTCTGCAAGGTTGCCTTGCGGATATTTTTGCTCGTTACCTTTGGCAGCAAAAATGTGTAGATCTAAATTTAAATTTCTGTTTGCTAAGGATATGTGACAGTATCTAGAATTCAGCATTATTTTATTATCTCTTTGAAAGGATAAAAAAAAAGGGCTCATTTATTTCAAGAGATATTTCTGTAGCGCATAAAAATATCAGTGAAGTAGCGAGCATTTTCCAGTTGTTGTTGACTTCAAATTTAGCAACCATTGTCCCCGTTGATATATTTGATGCTCTAAAAATGTGCTTGCCATTAAGTAGGAAGCTGAAGTGATTGGTAGGCAGATAATATTCTTTGGTAGCTATTAATAATGCTCAGAGGATGTATGCATGGGAGAGTATGGAAAAAGCCATGGAATTGTGTAGGAAGGAGGCAAAAATAACGTATGTGGCTGCTTTATTTGAAAGCCACCCGTGTTACTCTGTCTGTACGTACTGCAGCGATTGCTGCCCGAATTAGCTCGTCGCGAGAGGGAGAAACCGAATCTCGAGCAACGTGGTGGTTCTGCTTGGCAAGCAGGGGTCTGAAATTTCCAAGAAAACAGAAAATTTCAAAGTCAATAGGGAGTCAAAGTCAAAATCTCTCCTTTTGTCTGTTCCTCAAGCCCATCCTTTGTGCCGGTGCACTGGCATTGCTGCGGGTTTCTCTCCATGGTTTTCAGCACGGGGCTGCCTCTTTGTGCCCCAGATTTTAAAGCTGCCCTTAAAATCACGCATGTTCGGGTGCTCCCGGGTAACGTGCCCAAAGCCAGGACCAGCTCACACAGCCACGCAGCCTTGATGTTATCCAGGGCTGTATTTCCTGCTGGGAAGATCTTATTAGAAAAATATGGCATTATTAAAGTCTGAGGAGTGGCCGTAACTTTTGCAGCGCTTTAATTGTCCTGGTGCTGCAAGACACACCTCAAGTCAGGGGCTGGGTTTGCTTCTAGCAGTGCATCAAGTGCTGCTGTGAAAGCTTGTTACAGCACACTGTAAGGTGCAGCTGCTGTGGTGTTAATGGGGTGCATGCAGTGCAGGTGGGATTTTTCTTTTTGGGAGTTGCTGAGAGGGACAGGACTGCTTTGTTTGCTGTCCCTTGGTCCAGGGTCCTAGAAAGGAGTCGAAGTCAGGTCTGTACTGTGTGGTTTTGGCTGCCTGAGGGTCTTGGTGTGCAGCTTGAGCCCGTGATATAGCAGCTTCTCAAATAGCCTCTTATGAGCGGTTACGTTTTTGTAGTAACAAAGGATTGGGGACAGTAGGAGAATGTGTGTGTTTTTTTTTTTCTCCCTTCTTGTTTTGGAAGATTTACAACTCAATTCATGCAGCGTTGTTGGCTGCAAGTTTCTTGGTGTTAATTTTATCCTAAAATCTCAGGGCTGTGTGAATCTCATCCTCCCAGAGGGGAAGAAAAGTGAAGACGAGTCAAAACTCCTGTAGCTTAAGAAACAGGAGAGGGAGAGTCTAAGAATTACTGTTTTTGTAACCCACTGTTTTAAACTCTTTTGTAGGATTTAATGCAGGGGCCGCTTGTCTTGTGGCTTTCCAGTGTCTGGCAAACGTTGGTGACTTTGGGGATGGAAACCTGGGTTTATTAGGAACCTAATAGCTGTAGTCTGCCTGCTGCCCTGATGTGTGGTTAAGGCATTAAAATATATGGGTTATGCCTTGTGCTACAGTAGAACAATTACCAGGTGTGTGTCCTTTCATATTGGAAAATGATCTTGCCAAATTTCTGTTGTCAGCTTGAATCATCTCAGTCATGCTGAAGGCCCACAGAAATGGGGGTGTTGGGGGGGGGGTGAGGCATTATAATTAGTGACTCTCTCCAAGCAGGGGCCATCCCGTGGTGTGTGAGTTCTGTAGGTGCTGTCTATCCCAGACTGGTTGTGTCCCTTTGAGTAAAAGCTTTTTGGCCCAGCCCATGTCTGCCCTGGGCTTTTCCTGGGTTAAGAGTGTCCGGATTGTCCAAGGCTACGTGAGAATTGCTGCAGTGCTCGTTTCCATTTGTTTTTTGGGGTCTAGCCTGACTGTTTGATGCAGTGATGTGACAAAATGACATCAGCTGCTGGCACGTTCATGGCATCAGTATTTGTAAGAGCTTCCTTTTTGTCTCATTGATTTTTGGCTCCTTCCTGCAACCAGGGAGCTTTTGCATTGGGTGGCGTGTGTCAGGTGTAGATCTGTTTGGCTGGTCTGCTGGGGCCAAGTGAAGGGTTCGTATTGTGGGTCCTGAGCATTGATGATGCCAGGGTCTCCTGGGGCGTGATGGCGTTTGGTGGTGGGCTCAGAGTGCTGGGGCTGTGCTGGGCAGGGAGGAGGGATGGATGTCTGCTGCCTGCCTTGCTGCTCTTTGACTTGGCCAGTGCTGATGTGTGGGCCAAAGTGCTGGGGTGTTTTGGGATCCCCTCTGACTCTCGCAGATCACACCTAGCATCACTGAACCTTGTGTTTTCTTAACCCGGTTTCTGCTTAAATTCTCTGAGAACTTGTATGAACCCGAGCACTCCTGCATTTCTAGGAATATCTGGAATAAAACCCATGCTTATCAGGTGGCACAGGCTCAAAGTCTTACTTTGCCAGGTGAGATAAGGCTTTTTTTCAGGAGTCAAGAGAATGAGGTGCTGGAACAATTTCACTTCTCAGACCACAGGAGCCTGACTAGTTCTGTTAGGAGGGTGTATCTGGGCACCAGGTAATACAGGGCATCCGTGGCTTGCGGAGGTGCAAGAGAAGTAAATGTAAGAGGCAGGAACCGAAGTAGCAGGGAAGGGTACACAAAGGAGCAAGCCTTCCAAAGAAAGCCACACAGATATTTGCAGAAGGGCTTTAAGCGTGGTGCCTTTACTCAGAAATGAGATCTTCAGGCTGTAGCTGGGAGAAACCTGCCTGGGTTTCCTGAAGAACAGTGCTGGAGCACCACAAAGGTCAGCGCACGTTGTCCTGGAGAGGTCCTGGTTCGTGGTCTGTGTTGCTGCCATTGAGCTCAGTGGTCCTAAAAACCCGAAGACTTCGGGATAATAAGCTTGGAGGGTGCTTGGAGGGGCAGCAGCAATGAGCGGGATCGCAAAAAAGTGACAGCACAGGCAGTCTGAGCCCAGTCCTGGGCTGGCGGGTGCAAACAATGTGCAGCCATCCTCTGGCCATCTCTGCCTTTGCCCCCAGCTGTGTTACGTTTCCTCCCACCCATTTTCTCCCTAGCCTAAATGTAGGTGTGATGGCATAAATACAGGCTAGAAAGTATTAGTCACTTTTTTTTTTTTTAAACCTCTCAGGCTTCAGCAAACATACGTGTGGCTTGAGGACCGTGACACCAGGTCTGGTGCTTTTCTTTTCACCGCCATGCATCCCGAGGGAGCTGGCAATTACTAAACCGGCGTTAGGCTTTGTTTTTAACGCTCTACTTCATTTCTTTCCCACCAAGTTTGGGTTTCCAACGATATGATTACTTATGGATTTGTAAACCAGAAATAGCCTAGTAATTGCTATATTGCTTTGCCCGCAGTAGCAATGAGCGTCTTAAATTTAATGCATCATCCACACAGAAAATTGATATTTGGCCAAAACAGGAGGCCTCTGACAGCTAATCTTAAAGAGCTTTTGCTTGACATGTAAAATAGAGAGTTGTGGATGACATTCACGAGAAAATTGGTGGTCTTCAGGATTATTCCATAAAAGAAAAATACTCCTTACGTTGGCTGGAAATACTTGAGGATAATTAAGTTTGCATGGAAACCTTTCCTTAGAGGTCAGCAGTGCGAAGGCCTGGGAAGTTAACCACTCAGATCACATGTGAAGGAAAAAAAAGCATGACAAATAATAATTCCAAGACTGAATTTTGCCTGATCTTCAGGGGTCATCTGGTAAAACAACGCTCATGAGTTGCTGACCCCACAGCTAATGGGAGGTTTCTTTTAATGTGGTTTTACTCGAATTTTTTTTCTCAAATACTACCTAAGCAGCGAGAATGCCCAAGAACAAGTCTTCCACGGAAAAAATTACCCACAGTAAGAAACTGCCCAGTGTTTTGGATGAAGATACCTGCTTGTACAGATATGTTTGCCTACATTGGATGGGTATTTTGCTGGCAGTCCCAATGTGAAGGCCCAGAAGTTTCCTCAGGGATTTTTGCAGCTCACTTTGGCAAGTGTATGCCACTCCATGCCCGCGTGACATGATAGGCTTTAGGTAAAGACATGCTTGAATGTATTTCGTCAGTATTTGGTTTTGAGTCAGTAGGTCCTCATGATTTTGCTTCAAAAGTAGCCAATATCTATCTATTAAATACAGCACTCGTGTTCAAAAGAAACTGTAAGACCCAATTTCTAAATTAAGCCCACACAATTATGCAATCAGGTAATCGCGCGTGTAATTGCTTGCACAAATGGTCAGTTAGATGTGTAACTGTCCATTTGCATGCAAAATTAACCAATTTTGAAAATTGGGCTCTGAATATTCATGGCAGAAAATGCAGCTTTCTGGACATGGCTGCCTGTGTCACACCTTCTCACCTTCCTCTAACAGAGGGGTCCTCCCCAACAAGCCTTGTGCCCTTCTCTTCAATGAAATGCTGGAAGCAAAGGACAGAAAGCCTGTGTGCCAAAGGCTTCTAAACTTAAAACCAAAGAGCAAAAGAAAAATCAGAGATGGCAAGGAGTGAGTTGACACATCCATGGTTGCACAAGCAGGGGGCAAAGCCCAAAGTAGCATTTGACTCTCCTGGTGTCTGGTGCCCTTGGGGTTTTGCTTTCACCTTGGCATTGTGGTCTGAATCTGTGACGCTTGTCTAAAAAGGCCATGAAGGGTGTGTGTCTTAAATTTAATACACAGGCACAGGTGTAAGACCTACTAACGCACGTGTAATCTTATTGTTCAGGAATTTACTTATTTAAAAAGAAAGTAATGTGATGCTTTTGTCACTGCAGAATTGATTGTTTGAGGTGTGTTTGAGCACTTCAGTTATTTGTTTTTGTTTGTCAGGTGTGAATCATGTAACTGGCCCGTGTGTGCATGCTTTAGCCCCCCGAGATGAGCAGTGCTGATTTGTTATCAAAATTTGGCACTGCTTCCAGGGAGGGGGTGCTCGTCTGTGCCTTTAGCCTAAGGCAGCTGCTTATGCATCTCTCCTGGCTGGGCCGAGGGAAATGCTGATGTCAAGTTGCTCCCACAGAGCAGGGCAGGAGGAGACCTTTGGGAAGGTGAAACCCTCCTGCCTGAAGCTGGCTTCTCCTCCCAGAGCAGCGCTGCAGCCCAGGAAGGATTAAGCAGGAGCATTTTAAGGTCACTTTTTATTCCCGAGCAAGAGGTTTATGTCCTCTGTGCATATTAATTTCACAGCTTGGGACGTGGTGGAAGAGAGAGCAAATGCAAGTGTGTTGGGCAGCCTTGGTGGCTGGTCTGGGAGAGAGAGCCTGGACTAGAAAGCAGCCTTCCCCTCCCACGCTGCATTAACGCAACTGCTGTAAAATCTGTGCAAAGGTCCGAGCCTGAAGCTGCAGTGAGCAAGGTTTTTTCTCGGTGGTGTATAAACAGGTCTCAGTTTTCCCTTGGAGTCGCTTTAGGACGTGATTTCCTCCACAGCATCCCTCTGCGCTTCCTGGGTGCTGTTGGATTGCATGCGCTGCTCTCCTGCACCAGTTGGCTCGCTGAAAATCCAGGCTGCAACCCTGTACCGTCCCCAAGTCACACTTGCAAGCTGCTCTCCTTTTAATTTGAAATGTAAACAGAGAGGCTCGGCCTTCCTTGTGGCTTATTGATTCTGCCTTTGCGGGACCAAAATGAGTTACCACCCGGCTCGCAGTCAGCACTACAGATGTTATCTGCAAGGCTGGTTTTAAGCCGTGGCTTGTCTTGCGAAAGGTAATTCTGTTTGTTTATGCCAGCGTGCCATTTACTTCGTTTGGGCTGGCAGCCGGGGGAGGTTCGGGGGAGGAAGAGCAGGGAGTCGCAGGTTGCTGCGCACAGAATTTGCGTGTCTCTGGCTTTGTGTGCATAACAGCCAGAACTCTCAAACGCTTCCTTGTGTGTTCTCAGTGGCTATGATGATCGTGCATCCACAGGGGGGTGAAGGAGATGGCATCAGAAAAGCACAGTTTGCAAGCCCAATGTGCAGGTGAAGGTTTGCCCCTGAAACGCAGGGCAGGTGGGAGCAGAGTCGGGGTGTGTGAGCCTTGCTGAGGTCTGCCTGAGCACCCCGTGCACCAGCTGCTCTGCAGAAACTGCTGACACACGCGTATACGTACATGTATAGATATTGTGCAGGTGCTTTAAGAGACAAATGGGGTATTTCCAAAATCTGATGCAAGTGACTGGTTTTCTTCATTTCCCTGTGTAGAAACCCGTCATCCTCTTGCCCTGCTCTGGAGGGGATGGGGCCTTGGTAGGGGATGTGTGGCAGCAGCTGGTGGCTCCCCAATGGGACACTGGTGCTGCTGGGCTGCTGAGAGCCTTTAGACGTGGCTGGTGGTGGCCAGTGAGGGAGTCCTGGGGATCGGGAAATAGTCTTGAAGGCTCGAAAGCTCTCCAGAGGCATGAGTTCTGGTGCACAGCCTTGCTTCAGGCTGATAGCCCTGTGAGGAAGGGTGTGAACTGGTAAAGAATCTCTGCATAGGAAAGGATAAAAAATGCTGCATAAATTATGATACCACCTATATTATCAGCGAAAGAGCTGAAAGCTGGGAGCTGTAGAGAGAGACTTCTCATGTTAATGTGCGAGTCCTTGGCTCTGCCTCCTCCGAAATCACCGCCGCAGCTCCCAGCTGCTGGCACGCACTCGCTTACCTTCCGTTCTGGCTGTGAAATAAAGTATTAGATGTGATTGCTAATTGTTGATAGTTTTTTTCCTAAGGTAGCTCTGGCATGCCATTAGTGGCCTGGAAACAGTGTGTGGGTATTCCTGAATTTCTAAAAGGCATTAGCCTACCTTTAAGGACAAGGGATGTGTTTTATACGCAGCTCTCGGCACTGTATGGGAAAAGAGAAGCGGGCTCCAAAGCACAGACCAGGAGAATTGATTTATCATCAATTTATTGCTTGGAGCTCTAGGCAAACTCATCTCAGGACGGAACAGGGATCTATAAAATCTTTTCATCTGAAACTATGAGTTAAATTGGGAGGAACTGCTGATGAGAGGCCAGAGCCAGCAGGCAGGCTTTCGGGAAGCGGTCTCCTGCTGCAGCCAAGGTGGTTGGAGGGACAGGAGCCCAATCCCCTACTGCCCTCTTTCTTTCCCTATTATCAGCCTGGTTCATGCAAGAGCAAGCCTGCAAAGCTCTCCCCGCCTCCCCTTTGATTTCAGGGTAAATTTCCCTTTCTTTGTTGGCGCCTCCTGTTAATCTTGCAGTTTCTTCCCCCGGCGCGCTCCTTTCTTTTATTACGTTTTATTATGCGTGCGGATTCTTAAACCTGATAATGACGGGGTAGCGACTCGCCTTGTTCAGCAGGAGGCCTCTGAAAACACGCTGATGCATAGGGGTTGTCAGATCACTATATAAATAAATAAAACCTGCTCATATATTCCCTTCAAAGAAGCTGGTAAGTGAGACAATGCTGAAGAACTCTCTCTGCCGCTTTTTTTTTTTTCCTGGTACTGGAGGGAGAGGGGGAAAAAAAAAAAAGCTGTATTATGTCAGGACCTGTAATAAATAGCACTGCAATGAGAAGCGACAGCCTCATTCACCTTGCATCCATGCAGAAATAACTAAGCTCTCTTCCCATGCCTTGAAAAAAAGGGGAAAGAAGGGAATTAAAGAAAAGAATTGACCTTGGCTTGGAGTCGCTCTCGTACTCGCAGGGAACAGGCTGCCTGCGAGAGATTGAAGTTTCGCTGGCTGTTCTTGCAAGCGGCGTATTGCCTGTGTTACTTCGAGCTATTCAGCCCGCAGAGCATGAAGTACGGTCCTCGGCTTTCTCTTGCTGCCTGAAACTGTATTAGCAGAGCTCTTAATTGGCAAAAGACAGAGGTTTGGAAGGCTTAAATATTTTAATGGAAAAATGAAGAAAGGGGTTTTCACAATAAGGAGGCACAGTGTGGTCAGGCTGCTTCGCTGTAATCTATTTTTTATTTCCTTGAGTTGTCACGTTTTATTAGGAAGTTAAAATAAAGTGGAAGCTTTCTTGCAAATTGAAGTAGTTAACAAATTAAAGGCGAAAAAATAAAAGGCATTTAAGAGAGCTGGTGGAAGACAGACTGATGGAAAATGTACTTCTGTACGTTTTTTGCAAAACTTTGTTATATCTGTGGCTGGCTTTCTTCCTTACTTTCTCTTTGGAGTATTTGATTATTGTTTATGAAGTTCCCAAGGGCACGGAGGGAAAAAATCTTACTTTGCCAGGGTTATTCTGCACTGGCTTTGTGTCAGCAGGTGCCTCCCCTCTCCCTGTCTGGATGCTCCTGGCTGTTGGTCTCTCTGGGACAGAAGGAAAAAGGTCCTGGGGGCTGGGGACAGGGAGGCAGGAGGAGAAACAGCACCAGCACCATTACTTCCCTGTGCTGGGGGTGCCGTGCCTGCAAACATGCACCGAGGTGGGTGTGAGGATGCAGCAGGGGTGGGAACATGCACCAATGCTCTGGTCTGCAGCAGGTGGTTACAGAAATAGATGCGTGCACCCACCAACCCCCAGATTTCACCTGCAGGTAGCCCCAGTGTTAGAAGTGGGTGCTTAACCCTTCCTTCCTGTGCTTTCCCAGGTGCAGGAGACCGCAAGGTGTGCAGTAAAAGCCATCCCCCCTCCGCTTCTGTTCCCTTGCGGGGCAGTGCTTCCTTGCAGCAATTCTTTATTGTGAATTCCTTCGTTATTCAGTCTGTAAGCAGTGGAAAATAATGAAGCCATTTAGCATTCCTGGGGATGCCACGTGTACTTCTGGAAGTGTTTTATTACAGTTCAGCGTTAGTTAATGTGCACTTACAATAAGCTGTTATCACTGGGGCTGCCTCTCATTTCTTCCCACCGAGTGTTTTTCTTTTAGCATGGGGTATCGTGCTGCTTTACTTGGTGTGATACTTCAGACGTGGCGTGGTGGCAATTTGCAGGGAGTGAAAGGTGAACACACAGACCTGGTACTGGAGGGATGCTGCTTACGGCTGTCGTGTCGCCGTGACCCGAGAGCCCTGCTCTTCCTCACCCTCTCCCTGCGTGGCATCCTGCTGGGCCCCCAGAAATGAGCAGAAGACATTGTTTATGTCTCCCAGATTTTTATTATTTATTTACTTGGGGCTCTACAGTGTTTTTGGCAGGTCAGAACACTTTTTTTTTTGTTATCTATCTCCTCTTCTAGTGCTCCATTGTTGAGCGTTTGTTAATTATCGCTCAACAACTGGGCTTCCATGGAACTGCGGGAGCCTTATCTGAAGGCACAGCAATTGGCAAACGAATTCATTATGATCAGAGCGGCTCTAATGAATGTTAAATTAATTCATAATAATGTGACACTTAAAATCAAATGTTAAGCATATTGTTAATAATTACGCATGCACTTTTACCTTGTCTGCCTTTAATATTATTTCTTCCTACTGCGTGTACTGGAAGAAACCTGGGATGGGCCAGCTTTCCCCTACTTATCTCCTTACACCACTAATTCCAGACTCTTTTGGCTGCAAATAGCTTAATTACCTATTTGTCTGTTTCATAGTAAGTAGATACACAAGTGTGAAAGCTAGTAAGTTGATGTGAATATATATAATTTATAGCGGAGATCCCGTAACTGCAGGTTATTACGGAAAAGTGACAGTAATTAATGAGGATGGGCTCTTGCTTGCCATCTTTCATGAGAGAGAGGGGAGGGGAGAAATGTCAAACATTCCCACACTTATGCTTAATACAATATCTATGGTTAGTTATTACAGTTATTTGAGAATGCAAAGTGATTTCATTTAAGTAAAACTGTAAATTTGATACATTTTTTTTTTTTGTTTTAAATGCCTGAAACTAGCTTTGCACGTTAAACTCCTCTCTGAGTCCTCTTGCCCACGCTGGTGTCTTTGCGACCATCCTTTCTTTTTTATTGGATTAGTTATCTCACCTTTTGTCTTTGAAATGGGAGCTCTAAGGGTGGCAGGGGTGTCCCGGGGTGGATTTGTCTGGTGAAACGATTGAGGCGCAGAGGCATGGGTTGTGCCGTGGCTGTGCTCCACCAAGAGCGTAAGGGTTTTGTTTTATAAAAATAAATAGAAAACAAAACAACAACAAAACACAAAGCACCCACAGATGCTGATTCTGTTGATGGAAAATAGTGGTCAGTGGTACCTAATCTGCATCACCTTGTTTTTCCCCCTCTGGTTTGCATGGCCGCAGCAAGCAGAAGATGCTGCGGAGCTGCCTCCTGCTTGGGCTGCTCTTCCCTTTCAGGCTTTAGCAGCAAAATCTGCCAGGAATGTGGCCGTGAAATACCTTGAGCTACAGCTGCTGCCAGGCAGCGCCTTGGAGGGGTGTTCCTGCTTTTTCTTTTCTTTTTTTTTATATTTTTTCTTCTGAAAACGCTGGCGTGGAAGCGAGCGGGAAGGCTTCTTTGGGCTGTGCCTCCAAAGGTCATATAACACTTTCTGTTCTCCCCGACATGACACAGCGTGACAGAACAAAGTATTTATCTTGTGTACTTGTCAGCTCCGTTCTGCCGGCTCCAAAATGATGAAATACTACAGAATATGCTGCTGCTTGTTTCCTTTAGGGACTTGCGCTGATTTGTTTAAAGTGTCGTCTGCACCCAGTAAACGCTTCATTTATTACAGCTGACACCTGAAAACATCTGAGGGAGATGTATCAGGGCATCACACAGATATTATTTTCTTTATTTGCTGCTGTTTACTTATGTCCCGATATAAATGCAGTCTGCAATGATCGGTTTATTGGTTGTGCTTCTCAGGGGTGCCACCCGTGTGGTTGCGTGTGTTGAACCTGCATGGCTTCTGGAGCCGTGCTCCATTTCCATCAGAAAAATGCATTTTGACTCCTGATGGGGCCAGCTCGACTGTTAATTACTGCGGTGAGTCACAAATGAGCTCTTGCCTCGGGAGCTTCGCCTGTCCTCTCCTCAAACTTTTGCCCATTACTTGTTCTGATGCTTAAGCAAAAATAAAAATAGACCTCTTACAAAGGGCGGAGTGAGCGTTTGGGACAGTGATGTGACAGCGGTAATTAAAATACCAGGTGCAAAGGTGCTCAGGTTTTAATTCTGAGCTCTGTGTTGGATTTCTTGGTTGATTTTATTTTTATTTATTTTTTATATTGCATGATTCTTTGCATCCAGCTGTGTGTGCATCCCTACAGCACCTGTGTGTCAGTATGGCAAGTGATAGGGTCTGCATTTGGGGTGCTTTATGTAGCTCTGGTCCTTCAGATTCCCACACGGGTTAAACCACTGAGATACAAACCCAGGAGGAAACCAAATGATTGTAGTTGTCGATTTTGCTCCCCCTAAGTGAATAAGCAGTGCTGGGGAAGAAGCGAGGCCTTCCCGATTCGACGGGAACTTGTAAATGGCAAATATACTGCGTGCTTTAGTGTTGTTTTGTTTTACAGCTGTTGTTACAGTTTTAATTAGTGAAATTAGATTCCTTGCTTGAATAGCATCCTTGCTTTAATTTACTGTGGCGTGCCTTCCGCTCAGTGTGTGTGGGTTGGGAAGGAGGTGAAGAGGAGGGGGGTCTTCCTCCGGTTTCTTGCCACAGCACCTTTTTTACTGTTGCTCATGAGCTGGTCCCCGTGTGTCCCAGTGTCCAGTTCCCTGCTGAGCAGCACGACGGCTGTCACCACGGCAGTCCAGCCTTCGGCTGCTCCTTGCCTGGGTTTGTGAGGATTTGGGGTTTGGCCACCAGCTGCTGGAATGGCCAAGCTGGTACCCTGGGTGGGGAGGGGTTGGCTTGGGTGGCAGCTGAAGGCAGATGATCAGCTTCGGGACATGCTGGTTTGCTCTGGCCTTGTGGGCCCTGAGATGAAGAAGCGGTGTCCTCTCTTTTAGGTGAGTGTTTGACAGTGGGACAGAACTTGAGAATTCCTTAATCTCCCAAAATTTGGTTAATCACAGTGAATTAAGAGGTGACCCCAGGTGTGAGGCTGCCCTTGTTGTGTACAGGGCCATCCATCTCCCTGCAGAGAAGGACCTGTGCCTAACAGGAGGGTCGAATGCTCATTTGAGGCTGTGAGAGCCGAGGATGCTGATCCCAGTAACTTTTAGGAACTGGGAAGGTCCAGTGCCAGCAAGCTACTGGTTTTATGCTCAGTAAAGTTTGGCGACATCCGTATCTGAGTCTCTTGGAAGAGAAATTGCCTCCTGTCATGGGGGAGGCTTCAGAGAGGTGCTGAAGTATCCTCTGTTGAGGCGAACTCCTTAGAAATAATTGGCATCAGTCATTTGTATGTTAATATTTCACTGTGATTAATTTAACAGACAGATGGTGGTCCGTATTACGGTGTATGAGTGGGACTTTTCCCTGGGCCAAATGATTACCTACACAGTTTTCAATTAGCAAAGCCTGCCAATTACCTGGAGTGGCTTTTCTTTTAATTACGCAGCCATTATGGCAGCACGGTGGCCAGGCTGTGGGGAGGAGGAAAGCTCTGCAGTGTGGGCGAGTCCTTGCTAGGAAAACCCATGAAAACAGGCCAGAAAAGAAAAACCTATATCATAGGAAAGTCTCACGAGGCATGAGCCCTCCTTCTGGTGGTGTGAGTGATAATAAATAGCTTTAAAATGCCTGGCTGGTGGGCTGTGGTATGGAGGAGAAGCGGTGGGGTGTGGGAGATGCTCTGGTTTGGAGGTCTGCTGGCCACACGCTTCTTGAATGGTGCATATGTAGGCAGGGCTTAATGTAACACCAAGGAGCTGATAGATGAAGTCTTCGGTTGTCATCTTGCTTCCTGTCCCAGCTAATAACAGCCCAGGCAATGAAAAGATACTTCCTTCATAATTACAGACATCTCCTGCTCCCTTTGAGCCACACGTTTAAATCATCGGCTGTCCTCTTCATCTGAGTTGTCTCCTCGAGCTTATCTTCCTCTGTGGATCAGTCTTTTATTGTATTTTATTTTGATGAGGCTGTTTGTCTCCCCTCGGCTCTGCTGCTACCAGGACTGGTTTCCCTGTTGTCCTCGAGGAGCGGGGAAGGAGATGGAAGAGGCTTTGGGCTTGAATTAGCTGGTGATGAGGTTGGGTCTCCTTTGGGATGGGGATATTAATGCAGCATCATGAAACACGAGGCCTGCTTTCACTTTGGGTGGCTCTGATAATGAAAGAACATAATTAATCATAATTGGCTCTGCAAAGGATATGTAATCTGGGAAAAACACCTGCCCTATAGGTGGTGGAAGTACGTGACAGGAGCAATGAAAGGAACAGGAGCTGCAGCAGCCCAGGCTACTTCTACAGAAGTACTCAGGAAAGCTTTGGGGAGCCTTTAATGACAGTGAGGATTTTGTTGTGTTTTGATGTTGCCTTGTTCCACAGCGTGCTCAGTGAGGGTATTTTAGGTTTTAATAAGCTTGAGAATAATGGTTGGGCAGTGGCATGCACACCAGGGGTAAATCAGGGAAAAGAAGGGCTCTGTAAGTCATTTGGGAAGGAGGTCATACCCCTGCATCCCTGCGTAGCCTTCCATATTGGGGCACTTCAGCTGACTTCTTTTTTTTTTTCCCCCTCTTTCTAAGCTACTTAAAGGCTGTGTATGAAGCCCTGGCACGTTGTAGATGGCTCCCAAGTCCTCAGTTTGTTGTTTTTTGTAACACTGGGTGCATCCTCCTCAAAATCTCCCCCTAACAGCAAACAACTGTTAAGCAGTGCAATTTACCACTTGTGAACAATGATCACTTTGTTGCTGATGTGCAAGGTTGGGGTTGTGCATTTGCTCTGGAAGCACGGTGAGGACACACAACTCTTCTTCCTTGAGAGCTGGGGGACACAGACTCCATGAGCCTGTCTGTGTCTGGATGAAGCCAGGATGTGGGCTCCTACCATTGCTGCACCTGCTCGATTCATCTGTTTTCTCTGGTAACCTGGCGTTATTCGTCTTGTCCACGTTGTGCAAGGAACCATTTGCAGTGGAGCAAGAGTATCCTGTGCTACAGTGAACTTAATCCATTTCCAGTGCAGAAGTGCAGCAGCTCAAAGCAGGGCTTACATTGCATTGTCATGTTCAGCAAGGAAGACTGCCAGAATGGAACCTAACTCATGCCTTGGGCTGTAAATAAATCCACATACAAGGCTACCTTTTTTTTCTGTCTTTGGATCTACAGCTTCTAACGGTTGAAAATCTTTGACTGGCTTTGAATTTCTAAGGATTAGTGGTATACAAGACTGCCAGGGAGACTTGAAGATAGACCAGAGGGGCCCTCCAGAATAACCTGGCTGTAATTCCAAATAGAAATGTGCTGGCCAACGTGGCATGGACTGTGGTGCTGCAAAATAAAGTAACCCGTCTGGCTCTCCGCTGAATCAAAAGGAGTTGTTCTGCTTACAGAAGTAGCCAATTCAGGCCCAAAATAATCATCCTTTTATTTATTAGCGTGTTAAAATTCCTTTAATTAGGTTTTGGTGCGGTGTCTTGAATCCTTTGACTTGAAAGTTTTCTTGTTCATAACTTACGTGTCAAGCCTTTGGTGTTGTGTTACAGCTCCAGAGATGATGTGCTGAACTAATTAAGTAATAACGATTGAGATGCAGGGTATTTCCTTGGGATTAATGACTGTCTGGGAGGAGTTGATGGCCCAAGGTGTAGCCATTAGCCCAAGGAGGGCCATTAACACCAGCCAACTATTAATTCTAAGAAAATGCCACGTGCCAAGGTCATCATTGCTATTAGAAGTTATGGGCAATGAGGAGGCAGGTGGGGGGAGAGATGAAGTAACATGAAGAATATGGATTTCAAGAAAAGGTAATATAGTTTTAATGGGTGTCTGCATGGTATACGTGTTGATTAGCCAGTCTACTTGTTCCTTTCATTTCTCACTCTTCTGTCCAAAGCTTAATGACAAGGATCACGGTGATGCTTTTCTCATTTAGTGCCCTTTCCTTAATGGTGCCTCATGCATTGGTCCAGCTCAAAGGGCACTTCATGTGTAATTCTTTTTTCCATTTACTAGAGGGCTTAATCCAACCTAGCAGCAACTAAAACCATGCAGAGCGTTATTCCTCAGTGGGAAGAGATGCTGAGTTAGTTGTCTATATGATCAGGAGGGAGAAGAAGAGTGGGGCTATTGGAAAAACCCACACATGAGCCGAGTGCTGATTCGGGATGCAACAACACAACACACTGCCCTTGGTGGTGAAGGTGCTGCAGGAATTCCCTCCCCACCCGTGGGTGCTAATTATTACCATTGCACAGGGCTTATGTTGGTTGTTTCAGGCAGCTGGTTCCCAGCAGCCTCCTGAACAGTTGTGTGGGCACAAAACTGAATTGGCAACTTGGCATGGTGAACAAGTATCTTAACCCAGGTTTCTTGCCAAAAACTTGATGTATTGGGTAACCCGTGCCTTGTGATTATTACTACAGAGGTTCAAGTGGTAGACCCTTGATTCTGGGCATAAGTTAGCAAGAAGCAAAATTGTAGTTGCTGTGTATGTTTTGAATTGTAGGGGGAAAAATAAACTCTTAATTTGAGAAGAATCAGTAAACTTTTGACATGTTTTGATGTAGTTGCTTATTATATATGTGCAATGTGCGCTCAATATGGTGTCAACAGTTGAGATTCCAGAGTGGGTGGTGGGGACAAGAGTTTGAAGACCCTCAGATCTATCAGGCTTCCTTCAATAAAGGTGTGTTTTCTAGGTCATGCTTGCCAAAGTGGCATTAAAAAAGGTGTCATTACCTTGGGAAACGGTGAATAGTGTGTTAAAGCACCTGTTTCTGTAGCGAGGGAATTGTATTTCAAGGCTGAACTGTAGTTGCCATGTGGTATATACCATGTTTTGGGATTTCGGTGGAAGGCTGAACCTAACTTCTCCCCCAAGGACCGTAGGATAAAGGTTAAGTCTTCAGATAATTGCTGTGTGTATATTCAGTTAAAAGCTTAAGAGACTGGAATTTACGTAACTCTCATTGTCACAAGTGATGGCTGTAGCTATGATCTTGGGATCTCTGACACACAAAGCAACTTGCGTGTTGCACGTCCTTTTTCCTTAGTGTACTATTCCCAGCACCAAAGGAGCGGGGCTTATGGCTACCTGCAGGTATTAATGAGCTCAGTCGAGTTTCCCTTCTTGGTGGCATCCACCCAGCAGTGAATTCCTATGGGATTCAAAGCCTGCTTTGGCTGTGACGGCTTGAATATTACAAGGGAGTTATTTAAAAAAAAATAAAATTGGAGGGGCTGTCTCAGCTGGTGAAGGAGGAAAGGAGGTATCTAATATCTACTGTATAAATAACTGATGGCTGCCTTGGGCGAGCCCTGGCCTTTGCCAGAGCAATGTATTTGCCACAGTTTTAAAATTAGGTCCGGGATGCCTCTGCTGATAGCTTTCACATGGACTAACAACAGAAAATCAGACTTTCCTGTGGCTTCTTGTTTGGCTGGAGTACATGAGGAATGAGTCTCGTGGAGGCAGGACTCGAGGGTGCCCTTTTCAATGGGGATTGTGGAGGGGCTCAGGCGGCCCTGGGGGAGTCGCAGGCACTGAGCATCCTCCCATCCCTGTACGGGCACTGCAAATCCCCATCAGAAAACTCCTCTCTGCTGGCATGTTTCTGCAGTCTTCAGTCAAGTCTAAAATCAATGTGACTTGCTGATAAAAATAGGTTGTACTTTATTTATTTAGTTTTTAGGAATTAATTCAGGCATTTAAGAAAAGTTTAGACCAGTGCGGAGACGGAAGCAATTGAAAACTCATGTTTTTCATAACTTTGTAATTTTCTTAAACATCATTGTAATGTTAATAATGATAAATAATCTGCTAAAAGCAATTATGGCCTGAATAATAATCCTAACTAATAAACAGAATGTACTGTGTAATTTTGGTCGTTTTCAGCCATCTGGCTCTGGTCTCCCTAATTGACTTAAAGCATAGTGACAATGTCAGCAACATACAGTGTTCAGCTCGGCTGAAATTCCTGAGCAGGCATTCCTTACAGAAATTGAGATTTTTTTAAAAGGAATAATAAATCAATACATCAAAATTATTACTATCTCTATTACAACAGCACAGATCATGAATCCATCAGCGTTGTCTTCCACTGAGCATAAAAACTTTATTTATAATGATTTGATTGTGTATGCTTTCATTATTTCCTGGTGAAACTGAAATTGGAAGACTTTGAATGTTTCCAAGTATCTAAATTCAAGCTGGCACTCGCTTCTGAAGCTGCCAGAATTTAAATGCCTTCAGTGTTGGCCGGGCTGAAGGCGTCTCTTAAAACTCCGGCGCTCCTTTCAGCCAGTTGCTATTTGTGTCTCGCTTTTTGGGCTTCCAGGGCTCGTGCTTGGTATCTTAGCCCCTCGGTTTCACTTGCCAGAAGGACGCAGCACCTCTGAGTTTTTGAGTTTTTGGTCTTTGATGTGCCCCGCTCCGAGCAAGTGTTTGCTGCCAGGGAGGACGCGTTTTATTGCCTGGATTTGCTTAATGGAGCACATAGCCTGCGCTGCCGTCCCTGCCGCTGACGTTTTCTGCTTAGTTTGCTGAATTTGATTATGCCATTTGGACAAGTTTTAATATTTACACACTTAGAAGGAACAATGTAAATGGCTTTAAGAAGCAGCAAGGTATGAAATGTAGCTTCTGCCCATAATTTTGTGGGGTCCTGGTGCAATAAAGCTGTGGTTAAAGTAGTTTGGGCGCTCCTACAGGGTATGTAGCAAGGTGACTTACACAGTAGCATATGTGAAAAGAAGTAAGTATAATCATAGCTACTCTCAGGTGTTGGCCCCTATCTCTTGATGTGAAGTTGACCAATGTACATCATCAGGGTTGGAGATGTAGGTTTTGCATAGATTATGAACTGAAGGGTTCACAATTAGAAAACACAATTTCTGTGAGGTCTGGTGAGGTCAAGATCTGAAGCTGGGGGGGATCTCTGCAGTCTGATCCATGCTTTTGCATGTCTGCTGATTTAGGGCTCTAGATTAATTGGTGACTCACCCAAAACTTCACAGCCCTCTAAATGGGAGTGAAAAGCTGCTTCCCTTTAAGTGAAGCTGTTGGGTCATGGCTAGGGTGGGACCTGTGCCAAAATCTGGGATGAAACTCGATTTATTTTGGGCTGAGGCACCGAGCTGCTTCCTGGCAGGATTTTAGGTGGCTTGTGGGTGAGCCGGGGAGAAGGGAGATGGCCACTAAAATCCTCTTCTGGGTTTGGTTGCTTTTTTAGCAAGCCCTGCAGAACTGTTCTCTGCTTGAGGAGCAGACTTTGTTGGCGTGTTTCTGATCAATGTAAGACCAGAGATCTGCTGGGAATACTCTAAAAAAGAAAAAAAAATGCTGTATTTGCAGTATGCAGTGCTCAGTCCGTGTCTTGTGGTAGCTGACAGGGAGATGTAAAGCCCTTGGTTAGGTTGATTGCCTTTATGATGTGCTCAATATGAGTTAACTTGTTTTCTCTACCTTCTACCATTTCATTTTGTGGTAGCAAATAAAGCCTCCATGTAGTAAACGTAATGTATACTACTGCTTGATTTTACAGGCCAGTGAATAAATGAACTTCCTCTGATATTCCATATCTTCTCCTAATAAACAGCAACGCCGCAGTGGGATTGCATGCGAGTGACTGGGAATTACTTATCGCTAGCTCGTCTCCTTAAAGTTGCTCTCCTCATGCACTTGCATGTTTTGCAGTTTACCAGCAAAATAATTTTGGACATCAGATTTGAGATTAGTGATTTACAGCTAAATCAAGGCGCTCACCCACGTGATCGTTGTTGCATCGAGGTCTGCAGCTCTGCAGTGCTGTGAAGTCAGAGGTATTTGAGAATGAATTAGTACAGCTGATTGAATCTATTGAAATGAAAAACAATGGGAAGATGTTAGGAAATTTCTGTGCTAATTGGTAACAAATGATGCTTACAGGTGAGCTGTGGGTGCCCCACCTTGGTGCTGGTGAGCTGCTAAACCAAAAACCTTGGCACCTGCCTGCTCAGCTCCTCGCTGGAGCAGAGCCCAGCCACGCTTGTTACTGACACGTGGGTTATGGCAGGAACCCTGTGGGGCTATGCTAAAAATATTCAGGTGGCCATCTGAGTGCCTGAAGTCCTTTTTTCTGAGGCATGGCGAGAAAGGTGACGAAGACTCCTCGTCTGCTGGCTGTCCTCGCAGCACAACCTGGCCGCTGAACTGCTGAGTGACAGGCAATCTGGCCTATCCATATGACCATATTGTTTTCCTCCCCTAATTAGCCTGGTCCTTACTGTGCTGATGAGGAAACAGATGCACGGAGCAGCAAATTACCTTCATCTCGCCTCCGAACAAAAAAGACACAGCACTTAATTGACTCATTTGATCTCCGGCGATTCAAAGCAAGGAAAGTGGAAATATTTAAAGGTGGCACTTGGTTTCTGGGAAGTGCATATACGTGCACTGGGGTATGCGTATGGATTTGAAGTATTGAATGCAAGGGAGATGGTGCTGCTTGTGGTGTAGCTATTTGGTGCCCCTAAGGAGAGCTTCCGACCACAAGAAAAAAGGTGGAAAAATACTGTATTACTTCCTTTGTCATCAGCAAAATATTTGCATACCTACTTGCATCAGTATTTCACTATTGTTCCTTGGTATACATCCATTTTCCTTGCTGCGTGGCATGCTGTACCCACCCCATGCTCCAGCCTCTGCTCCTGCATGAGCACTAGGTATGCCACAGGACTTCTCCTACTGTCCCTATTTTCTTTATTTTTCTGCCTTTTTTCCTCTCGTGTTTCTAAAACTATATAAGGGTACACGTCCGTCTTTTGGAAGGTGCTGATGGAGGACTGATCACATAGCTGCATGTGGCTTGTGCTTGATGCATGCTCTGGTGTTGATGCACTGTCCAGCCTCCTCTGTGTAGTTCTTGTGGTCCCTGGGAAGCTCTGGGCAGAGGTACATGTTGCACCTTCCCAAAATTTCTATGTGGACCAAAAGGATGCATCGAGCACCATGCAGCCAAGCCTTAAAAGCTGGGGGGAACTTCATCTTTTATTTTATTTTATAGCCTGCATGTGTTTATGCTGGCAGCTGTTTCAGGGGTCCCCAGGTGAAAGCCCCAGGTTGTGGCAAGTGGTCATTCCTTGAATTTAGTGGCTTGTCATGGCTGGGCTTACTTCACCGAGCCAGAAAACAGAAATCTGTTATTGAAGCTGTGGTGGTGGTCACGTCCTTCATCTGGACACCTTAAGTTAGCAGATCCTAGAACATCCTTAAGCTGCAGGTTGTCCCTCTGCTACACTGCACTAAAACCTGTCACTCGGACATCTTCCGTTTCCTTTTACCTTCTTTGCGGTGGTGTAAGGTTAGTGCATGTGCATGCACAGGGGCTGCTCAGAGATTTTGACAGAAATAACAACCTGTTGCATGCTATCAGGACATTATTGCAGACATTTTTCTAGTTGCTCCCCTGTTTCATTTTCTTATTTTCCTCCAGTTTATAAAGCACAAGCGTGGAAGAAAGCTTTTGGGCTGAAGTGGGATGGTTCAATAGGGAGAGCTCTCAAGTGCGCAGCAGATCGAACGCACGCGCCTCGCTAATTCGCTAATCAAAGTGCATCGTGCTGTAAAGAGCGCTGAGGATTGACATAATTGGAAGGACTATTTTGGTTTCAATGTGAATTATATTTGCTAGATTTGGCCATGATAAGAATCCTAACATGACTGTTAACTTGGCGGTTTTTAATTGTGAGTAATGATTGCTTTTTTTCTAATAAAAAATTGGATATGCTTATTCCATTTTACTTGAGCATAATCTTTCCAGGGGGAAAGACGTGGTCTCAGGTGGTAGGGTAGGGCTGTGTGTAAACATTGCACATGGAGGTGGATTTTTCAATCCGTGTTTTCCTCTGATTATCTAATGTGCAGTTTCTTGTACCTGAAAAGCAGGTAATTGCCTAAATAGAGCCTGCACGTGCCAGTGGCTGTTAGCAAAGAAAGTAGAAGCAAATGGTAAGCTGCAGAATATAAAAGCTATGTGCTTTACTAGAGCAAAGACAACGATACTTATAAAGCAAGAATAATGAAAAGATTACTTTAATTACCGATACATTAAGTGGCTCCCTTTTACCTAGCGTCGTATTGCTCATCTATTTAATCATCTCTTGCTTTTAACATTGCATGTGTTTTAACAGAAATGAATAAAGGAAAAATGTGTTTGCCATTGAGTCAGCCCGTTACGTTCATCATGGGCTGTTGTTTGGATTTTAAATAATTTGCTAGAGCAATACCCTCAAGTTTATGGTATTGTTATGTATTCTGAATCAGATCATCTGAGATATGGTGCGTATGTTATGCCTGCGCGCACTCCACGCCTTCTTGCAGGAAAACCAAGATCACAGGCAATGAAAATAAGGCTCACCTCTGTTCGCACTGATTATTTTGGATAAATTTGTGTGGTGGCTGTGCTGTGTTCAATGTCCCTGCTCTGGGGTGACATATGTGTGGTGTGCCTGGTCTTGGTGCTACCCCGCAGCCATGAGCACTTACGGGGCGGTTCTGGCTTTATGGGTAAGAATCAATAATGCACGGGTCAATAATAATGCACAAGAGTCCTTAGGAGCGAAAAAGAGCTTCCCATCAAGAAATGCGTGAAGCTCCTAGAAAGTACCCAGAGCCATGCTGCTCTCGTCCGATGTGAGACTCCAGTGATCTGGTGTTGATTAGAGCAGGGCATTGGGCATTGCCTGGGGACCAGTGTCTGTGGCAGTCGGGGCTCTCGTGCCCAAGAGGTGTTTTGCTGTTGCTCTGAACACTGCTGTAGGTCTGGGTTTGGTTGTGCTGGTGAAATGCCAAGGAAAACCTGTGGCTACAGGTATCCAGTGCTACCAGGAGGGAGAAAGCTTAGCCCAGCCCTACTGCTGCTCCAACATCCGTCCCCAAAGCCTGGGAGAACTCAAGACTTACTTCAGTCCTTTGTTTTTCAAGGTTATTCTCGGGCTGATTTTTTTTCGTTCTTCTGCTGTCTTGGCTGCCATTGCCAGAGCTAACAGTTCAGTCCGTGTCACTGCTCCTAGGCAGGGTGACTCTTGGCAAAGTCTTCCTGTTCCTCAGCGCAGGGGGAAGGAGTGCCCCGAGCATCCCAAGTGACTTCCCTATCAGAAAGCTCCCAGATACATGTGTTTCCCTCTGTTGGGATGGATAAACAAAGGAAGAAGGTTAAGAAATCACCGAATAACGTAGCAAAAATTTGAAGAAAAAAAAAAAACATTGCAAGAAAGAAAAATGCTATTAGTCTGAAAAATTAGTCATTAAATGTTCGGAATGCCACTAAGGACTGTGGAGCAGTGACCGCCCTGAGGATGCTGGCTGTGCTCAATGCGTCCTCAGTGCCTGGTGCATCGCACCAGGAGGTTAAATCGAGGGGTTTTCCAGCGCTCTCCTGCCTGGCGTGTCGAGTGCTGAAGGACAGGTATTTCTGTGCGTGCTACACCACTGTGCCAGTCCTCGCAGAGTGGGAAATCACTTCTTCTGCAGACAAGGTCAGAATGCCAAGTGCCTTCCTCCTTCCCCCTGCCTTCTTTCTTTCAATATTTAGTTAAGGTGGTTGAGCCGAAATCTAAGATTTTCCCCATGTCTTCGCATACATCATTGTGCAACAGTGATTCCGTAAACCAGAACAGGCCTCAATTAATCACCTTTTGAACTCGGCGGTGCAGCTAATTGAATGAAACTTGCTGGGAGAGACGCTAAATAATTAGTTTGTGTCTGTTAGGTTGTCAATGCATGGCTATTGTAACTGGACTTCTTTTTAATCGCTTTTTTTTCCTTCTGTGGCTACATTTTACATATTTTTAAAGTATAATTAGCAAGGAGAGCGAGGAAATGTTTTCCTTATTTGTCCTGAAAATAGCTAGTTGTCACTTGTGAAGATCTCAGGATTTTAGAAACGGGGAGCTAAGTGCTGCACGTGCAAAGGAAGGGCTCGTGTTTCATGGAGGGCTTCCCAAACGTGCTTCCAAAGCGATCTGCATGCCAGTGGCTTCTCAAGGGCTTAGATGAAATGTGGAGCCTTCATGTCACTTTTACCCATTGGCCTGAATCCTATTCTCTCATAACTCAATTTCTTTCTTTGGTTTTTATAGGAAAGCAAATCTAGTCTAGGCGACTATCCCAGCGCTGCGCTTGCGTGTGGTAGATCGTCTTGTGATGGCTTGGGATATGTGCGGGCTCTGCTCAAGAGGCACAGAGGTGGCATGCACCTGCATGCTGATAGTGGCAGGAAAATAGTGTTTCCCTCAATTTAAAAGTAGGCACTATGTAATTTTTGTGTTTGCCAGTGCTGCTGAAGGGTCTGGCCCCTCGCAGTGCACGCTGCAGTGTGTTTGCTCGTTTGCCTCCCAGCGTTTCGGTCCCCTTCACCTTCCCTCAATAGCACTTTTCTTTGCAGCATGAAAGCTTTGCATAGTAAGGACCTCACAACACAAGAATGAGTTACTTCCTTTTCTTTCTTTTTTCTTTTTTCCCCCGTTCTGCTTTTTGCATCCATACAGTTTTGGCTGTCTGCTGCCAAGCCAGAAGCTCCTTTGTTGTATCAATAGGGCTGGCTGAGCTGAGGGGCTCTATCCTGCTTTTACCCATGACGATTCACTAGGGATATGTGTGTGTCTGTGTGTGCTTTTTTTCCTTTTTTCTTCCCATTAGCCTCTCCGAGTAATTAGCGCGGCTTTATGCCTCACGTCGGTGAAGAGAGTAGCAGTGAAATCTGTCCGCAGTCAAGCGCAGCAGAGGCTTTTATTGAAGTTATCAAGAAGAAAAAGTCAAAATGAAAAAAGTAGTGAATTACAAGGAGTATAACAATTTGCTGCCCCTTTCATTTGTGTGGGACATGGAGCTGCAAACAGGTGGAAGATCTCGGAAGCATCTCTCGTCCTCAAGAATTCAGGACTGCAGCTCATGGTCCTTCAGACCTCCCCCCCGCTCCCAGATTAATAGTTCACATCCTGATGATGTGCATTAATTTGCATTAATTTTGATTCAAAACATTGCACAGTGAACTGTTTCCAGGTACTTTATGGAAAGCCCTGCACTGTATTGAAAAAATAAGAGATCGTGGTGAGAGTGGTGGTGTGGAAGATTTTGGCTCGCTCCATTTCTTCCACATCTGAGAGCTCGCTCCTGTGTGAAAGCCAACTTTCCCAAGTTGATGCTGCCCCTGGATTTGAAAATGGATGCAGTATTTAGTTGACTTTATGCTTAGATAACTTCCTTGCAAAATACTTAATTTTCATTAGCTTTCTGATTAGACTCCTTTTTTAAAAGCCTAGAGTTTCATGTAATAATAATTGGACATCAGTTGAACAAAGTGTAAGTCAGCAGTTTTCAGCCTCTATATCGCATTTTTTTATGGTAGATGAGATGGTTTTTGGTAGAGAGAATTGGGTGCTTTCCTCCAATTTGCTTTCTGTTGTCGTACGCTGCAAGAGGGGTGTACCCAAGAAGGACCACTTGTTGCTGGCCGAACGTGGGTCCGTGGGACAAGAGGCAGTGGATTAGGTATTGAAGGTGATGAGCATTCAGCTTGTGTATTTTCATGACCTTGAATAAGTTGATGTCCATAAATCCATATTTAGAGAACGCTGTCTGCCTTGTTTGCTCACTTTAATGGTCTGTTACCATATTTCAGCTATTTCTAGAGCTGGTCAAACTTTTTGCATGAATAACTTCCCCACTAAGGATATCTTGTTAGGTTTAAGTTACTGTCTTCTAGAAAACTTCTCTTCTTGGGTTTGTTTGTTTTTCATTTTTTCCCCAACAGTTGAGCGTTCAGACCTAGCTTAACAACTGGAAGGAAACTACTGATTTTTACCCTTTTCAGTCAACTTTGAGTCTTTGTTCTTAAACAAAAGTGAAATAAAACATCTTTACATTCTGAAATGGACATCCAAATATTTCATAAAATTGGAAAGTAAGTGGTGTTTGAATGTAAACTTAGGCTTAGGTTGTGAAGGCACCTTTTTCTTTTAAAAGGGGGAAAAAATAATAATTTTTCTAAAATAAAATTCCTTGTGGATTACATCTACATCTCTATTCTTAGCACATTCTTTGAAGCTTAAATTTAAATGCTTTTCAAGTTTGAGCAAATAACTACAACTCTAACCTAGAATGACTTGTTTAGATGTGTGTGTGTATTCAATGAGATTACTGAAATGCCATGAGAGTAAAACCCAGGTTTTGTCAATGGGATGCACTTTCAGTATTTGACTGCTTACCTTTTAATTTAAAGGTAATTTAATTTAAAATCTGCTTGTTTGTTCATTATCCAGGGGCGTGTATCTATATAGCCTGCAAATGGCTATATATGATTTTCGGTGCTCCTGTTTTAAATGATAACTTTCATAAAAGGACTGAAGTTATTATAGAGCTTGCTCTGTGCATACTTAGGAAAAAAAAAAAAGTAAATCAAAAAGTCTAACAACCCTCATCAGTCTGTAGGAGTTGGGATGAAAAGAGCTAACGATTGCTATCTAAGTGATAAATGGAGGAGCTGCTGGAAGGGCTTTGGCAACAGGAGAAGACAGATGATGGCAAAATGGCTGCTGTCTGCCTGTGTTTTGTTCTTTGAAGAATACTATGATTAAAGCATATTTAGCAGTCTAGCTCCTAACTTGGGTCTAAATGATGTTTTGAATGAAACAGTGCAGCAGTAATAAATTGGAGCAATTAGTGACTAAATATCACTTCGTCGTATAGAAGCAGTGTGCCAAAACTTCACATGGAGAGGGAAGACCTGTCTTCACTGTGTGAGATGAGCAGATACCCATGGGAAACCCATGCTGGGGTGTCTTCAGCTGATCGCTTTATGGTCTTGCCCTCTCCAGTGGATGGACTTCAATGTCATGGTCCATGGGATTGGGATCCATAAGGTTAGGAATAGCCTGCATGGAGCACTCTGTTGTGCTAGAAGGTGTCTGAAAGCACTGGGATGGGACATTGGGGATTTATCTTGGAGAAAAAAATTGATCATATCTAACTGCACACATCAGATTTGCAGTGTTCAGGCTGGTTCTGCTGGTGGCAATCCTTCTGGGGTTGAACATACTCCAAACCCATCCTCCATCCCAGTTCCCAGTTCAGTCAAGGACCAGGTTCTCCAGAGGCACCTTGTGAAGCCTCCATGGTACGCAAGATGGTGCTTGAAGCTCAGCGTAAATGCTTTGTATGAGGTAGGATGTGTTTAAGTGTGTGTAAAGGTTTTAGGGGATTGGGCTGTGAGCAGAGGGGGGACATGCTTTTTCTTCCATGCTTCTCCTGGAAAGGTCACCGAGGCAGTGGGATCCTGCCCTTGCAGGAACTACAGATTTTCCCTTTTTCTGATTCACCTGGAGCAAAGTTTCTGGAACAAAGAGGTCGGATGAGGCATTCTGGCACGGTGTGACATTTGGGTTGCACCCTGCCGTGTTGTATCAGTACCAGTACGTGGCGTGTGGCTGCACTGGTCCTGGAGGAGAGTTGTGTGCTGTCTCACCTGCTTTGTCAACAATTGCCTCTTACAGGGTGCAGTATCCACAGTGGCTGTTGTCCCCAGTTTGACAGAACTGTGTCCGAGCTTTTCTTCTCCCTTGCTCCCAGAGCCTATAAAACTGACCTCCTGGTAGGGAGACACAGGTGTGAAGTTCTTGAGCTGGTGCCAGAAGAAAGGTTGTCAGGAGAAGCCAGGAGCAATGGGAATGTAAGAAAATAAGTCTTAATGAAGAGTTACCCCTTGTTTTTCAAGAAGTTATGAAGCTTATTTATGTAGCATATGAAGTTTAACTACGAAATGGAACACTAAATTGAAAATGCAAATGCCAACTGAATAGCTGCAGCTTCAGCTGACAGTGGGCTTGTCCTTTAAATTGACTTGATTAAGATCTGCTATTCTTTTCCTAAACAAGCAGTTATATGCTGAAAATAGTACAGTGGGGTTGAATTTTGTATGTTATTAAATTTTATGTTCATACACAGTGATATATAGGTTATAAGATATCAGGGAAGATGCTTCTAGGAGTAGCTGCAAGCATGGTCAAACCCGACAGGTTTTGAACCCATATTGTTAGAAATGTATTGTTCAAATGTATTTTCATGTATTAATTTTGACCTCCCAGAGGTCAAATGCTGGGTCAGAGCTCATGTTACGGCCACGACCTTCCTGGTCCTGTAGGACACAGATACTGGCAATTTGCTGTCCTGCCCCGCTCTTCTCTGCAGGGCTCTGCAGCCTTTTCGGGATGGAGGCCATCAGCGAGGGCGATTATCTCCCTGAGGGGGGTCTGGTGAGACTCTGAAATGAGAGGCATCTGATTAGCCACACTTCACCTGCCAAGCATTGCTTATAAAAAGATGCACCTTGCTGCTAAGACTGAGTGATTAATTTGCAAGCCAGCGAGTCATTAGGTTGTGCTAACAATTACCAGATTTGATAGATTAAAGCCCGCACTAGGGTTTCTGTTGCCTTGGGAGTTTATTTACAGTTCCTGATCTGTGGCAGGCAAAGAACTCATGGTGTGACAATTACTATATAATGTCTCGATGATCCCGTCACGTTTAAAAATAACGTCCAACCAGAAAATTGTGCCCATCTGTTTGTTACGCGGGGACCCAGCCCCGCCAACCCTTCCTGTTGAGAAGCTTAGCTTCTTCCTACAAGAAGTCATCGGCCAGATGCAAGTCTCTGCAGAAAATCTTCCTTCTGTGAAACAAAAATTGGGAAGCCTGAAAGCCTGTGTTTTGCTCTGAAAGAAAAATGTGGCCCTTTAGATGATAACTAATATATATATATATATATGTACAAATGAAATGTATATATTTACATGTATGTATAAAGGGGAGATAACTTTTTACACTGTGCACAAGAAACTTCAGTTTCTTTTGTTGGAGCTGCTCCAGTTTGGCACCAAAGATGCTTGATACAGATAAAGAGCAATTTATATAGTCCAGTGGCTTTAGTTTCATAATATTCCTTCAGAACAGGCTGAGATCGTTGGGGGTGGTGGTGGCAAAAGGCAAGGAGAAGAAAGCCACCAGTTCAGTGCTCGTTCAAATCAGAAAGGCTGTTCTATAAAGTGCTGCCGATGAAATTCCCATTGCTTTCTCTTCGCAAACAAATAACCTCTCTGACAAGAGCTATTGCCCTTTCAGGGCCCGACGTGAGCATGGTACCTAGTGTTAACAGCCCTCCCTCCGTAGCAGCAAGCACACAGACGTGCCCCATGCCTCCCATCCCTTCAGGAGGCAAGGACCTGTGTCCTTGCTTATGTCAAGTTCCCGTACTTCCCCCCCCCCACCCCTTTTCCAAACAGCTTTAGCGATCAGGCCCTGTTTTAATAACTCATGAGCCTGCGCTTTTGTTTTTGCCTCTTCCAGCCGAGCAGAGAGGAGAACTTTGCCTGCCAGAAACCTCCACCAGCGCCCCAAAGGTCATGCAGCCCGTGTGATTTACGGACCCAGGGCCTGTCCCTCCTCCTCCTCATTCCCCGCATACCCTTGTGCCCATGTCATTGCTGGGCGCTCTCCCTCGCTCCCCCTGCATTGTTGTTGTTCTATTTTATTTTTTTTTAAGTTGAAATGAATGACTGTAGCTGCCCCCAATAACCAGGCTGGGGGGAACAATGTCCCCCTTGTCCTGCGCTCCCTCTTGGGCGGCTGTGGGGCTGGGAGGAGCCACTCCGTTGAGTCGGTTTTGGGGTCGTTTGGTGGCTAACTTATTTATTTTTATTTATTTTTGGTAGTCCTGCAGACTGGGCTTAACGAGATGATTCATAGCCGTTTAGTCTCCAGCGCCGTCGTATTGATTCTGCAATCATCGCTAACACATCTCTATTACTATCTTTTTGCTTTGGCTTTCGGTACATTTTCTGCCTTCCTCCTGGTAAAGCCAGTAGCAGATGACAAGAATGCTTTGAAATTACATTACAAGGACCGCAGCTGGTATAAATAGATTTTACTTTGATGGAGCTGCTCTGATTTACATTACCTGGAGATCAAACCTTAACTGTTTGTTTAACTCCTGTACTTCTGTTTAAAAATAGCACTTGGTGATAAATTCCTGTTCATTACAAGAGAAGAAAGGAAATGAAAAGGACAGCATCCTTCCACCTTTGACATTTTGTAGACAGAAAGTGTTTTTTTCTCCCTAGTTCTAAGCTGCATCATTTCTCACTTCTTTAACAGGCGTTAAAATGGTTGTCTTCAGCTTGCACTCTTGTACAGGGAAGGGAATAAAAGGAGCTCTTCTCCACCCGGGTACCTGTGCTCAGCCTAGCAGGTAGTGCCCAGGAGGCACTTTTTGTGCTCTTCCTCACCCATTTTTGCTATCTATATCCAATATATGCCTTTGGCAGGGCTGGCAGGATGCTATCAGTGGGTGAGACAACGTGTGAGGCAGCTTCTCAGGAGGAATATGAAAACCAGCTCTGTAGCTCATCATAGAGGTAACATGATAGATGGGGTGGATTTCGGTAGGGCAGTTGTAAATGAAGGAGCTATGTGTCCATCAAATGCAAGTGACGGAAGAGGAGGGAATCAGCACATGAATGCAGGTGGAAAGTGTTACTGAACAACTTGTGGAGAAACAGAAGGGAAAATTGCTTGGAAAAAAAGACGTGGAAAATCAAGTGGGATTTTCTTATACTGCCAAGATGTGGAGTGAAGGTAAAGGAGGATAAGATTGCTGTTGTTACTAAACTTTAGCAATACCTAAAATACCACCCTGAGCACAAGCACTCGTTTCTCCTTTTTGCAACAGAAGCTTCCAGTGCTGTCACAGTCTTGCACTGGTACAGGGTGGGCATCCAGAGCAGTTCAGGGCGGGGAGCGGGGGGGAAGGTGAAGATAAAACTGCTATTCACACATAGGAGATACCTGAAGAGAGAAGTGTCGTATAGATTTTGGTATTAAAAAAAATATAAGGTGGTAAAACAAGACACAGAAGTGAAAGAGAGGTATCACCTCAGTGGCCATATGTTACAGGGGGAAAAACAAAACAGGAGGATCAGCAAAGTGCAATATAAACTGCGAACCTTCTGCGCTGGGCTTAGCAGAACTTAAAATAAGTGGAAAGATAATAGACAGTGCAGCAAATAGGTCAGAAAAGAAAAATACTCCAACGCTGCTGAAGAGGTCAGCCAGCGTCTGCTTTAAGAGCTGTGACAAACAAACTTCTGTTTTCTGAAGTCGTGGTTTTGGGTCCCTGCTCTGTGCCAGGATGCAGCACACACCATTTACAGGCTGCAAAACCGAGAAAGCTGAGGGCTGGGAGTAAATTCCTGGCAGCTTTAAAGTCAGTAGAAAACATCTCTCGGGCTAGATGTCACCGTGTTTTCCGTGAAAGGGGAGGGTTTAAATTAAAGGAGCCTGTGGCTCGGTGCCTGGGGTTTTACTGGTGCAAGCAGGAGTGACTCAGTTTCCCTGTCTGTAAAATAATACAGGCGTCTTGTGCAACGGGCTTTTGAATCCTTTCCCTAACAAGCTCGGTGTTGTTGCTGCAGTGAGACAGAAGGAAATACCTGACTGTACCCAGAAGAGGAGGAAAAAACAAACAAACAAACAAACAAAACCACAGGAAACATCTGGGAGCAGAGCTGAAGCCGTCTCGAAAACCGAACCCAAATGCCTGTGCTCCTAGTGTGGTTGCAGAAGAAAAGCCGTGCCTTTCCCGAGACAGATCATATTCCTGTTAATTCCCTGCAAGGTGCCTGACAGTGTTTGCAGCATCGATGGGATGTCTGTTGGAGCAGGAAACATGGGGCTCTTCATCTTGGCCCCTTTTTCTCATGCTCTTGCTCAGGTCCTCAGTCGTTGCATCGATATTTAGCATTTGTCATGAGTTCCTTTCAGCTCTGTCACATTTGTGTACTTCCTCCTTGCTCTGTTGCTGGTTTGAAAAGCACTTGCAGGATCACAGGGATTTTTCTGGCTTTGTACAGGTCTGTGAATTATGTGTTCTGCGAGATTTTCATGCATCATGGACTATTATTATTATTATATTTTTGGCTGTAAGTCAGGAAAATATTCCTGGGGATGATGAGAGTTCACTTTTTCACCGAATTGCTTGTCTCCTAAATGCACCGAGAAGCATTTCTGTTGAGCAGCTGATCCCATCCTCTTACTGGATTCCGGCTTTTTTTCTTTTTTCTTTTTTTTTTTTTAAAAAAAGCAATTATCCAAAATTCACACTTACCTTGTCACCCAGAGACAAGGAGTCTCTTGTGTGTGGTGCAAATGCCTGCCCAAATAGCTCCGAAGTTGGGGTCTGCCTGGCACAGGGCAGTGCTAGCAGCTCGGGGGGAAGCCTTTTTCCTGAAGGCAGCTTTGGTTCGACTCGCTGTAGTTTTGGCTCAGCTCTTCCAGTGTACCAGAGGTCAGCTTATGCCCCGAAGTGCAGGCGTTTGTATTTCTTCCAAAGCTTTTAATCATCGTGGTGGTAACCCTGCTTGGTCTCCTTTTAATTTGTGGATTATTCTCATGTAGGTAGAAAAGGCAAAATGTTGAATAAATGTTTCATGATTAATGGTTTTGTCAAGAATTATTGCTGATGATGATGCAGGCATACTGGCAGTATTTTTAATTTTTTCTTGGCTGACATAAAAGCAAGGAAAAACCAGAAATATTTTTTTATTTAATATTTCAGAATCTGTCTTTTTACTGCTATTATTTTTGGGCATATAGAAGGCTGTAAATTGTGAGTAATTTAATTTTAATTAGTTCTACTAAAATCTTTATTACTTTTTTTTCCTGTTCTCTTTCCGCACAAGTGATGGCAAAAAGCAAAGGCAAATGGCTGGGAGTGTTTGTGCTCCTGTGTGGCTGTTGGAAGGTGCTGCTTTCAGACCTACCTGCGTGATGTGCACATCCCCAAAATTCTCTGTAATCCTCAAACCTGTGCTGTGCAGTGCTCAGCTCTGTTCAGAAAGGCTGCAGCAAGCAGCACTCACGCCAGGCACTAGGGAGAAGGGGTTGATGTTATTCAAGAATTGGTTGTTATGGTTATTTTAGGTATTTTTTCCTCGAGAGCCTTGTTACCTGGAGCTCAGCAGCGTCCAGTACCTGCAGGGCTTTGAAGCTGTTACTGCCCCAAATGCAGGGCTCAGCCTTTACAAATGGCACCAAAAAACCCAACTGACCACTTGTGTTTAATGAACCCGCTTGTTCGGGTGAAAAGCATTGCTGCAGATGATGGCTTTGGAAAAAAAAACAATGGAAAAAAATCCCTAATTAGATCCTATCAGGTAACCTCCCAATGAAGCAACACAAATGCTAATTACTGCTATTGGTGACAGGTAGAATTATTGAAGCATAATGCTGCTTTCAGGCTTAAAAAAAAAAAAAACAAAACCACTATATTTACAAAAAATAAGTTATTTAACACTCAACAGGGTGCATCTCAGATAGCGTGGCAATGCACCTATTAAATTTTTAGTGCCAGATTATGATTCACAGCCAGGGTACAGAAGTTGCCGAGCAGCATAAGCCAAGCAACAATTATTAATTAATCAGGTGCTGAAAGTGCCTAAAGAGAGAGCAGTAGGCAAATGATAAGAGCCTCCCTGGGATGTGATGCTCTTTTTTCTTTCTTTTTTTTTTAGATTGCAGATTAGTTAAAGCATGTATCATAATGTGATGTCCCTGTAGCAGATATTGCATCCATTATTCTTTCCACCCGTATTAATAAACCTATTGATGAATGCCCTCATTCTTTAGACTGTTCCCAAAAAATGATTTGCAATTGTAAAACCATTTAACTCGGCAACTGTGCATACTGCAAGGAAACTTTGGGAGATAACGTAAATTATTTTGACAGATTTGAAGATGCTGTTTATATCCATTAGTTGCTACAAATGCCAGGATGTTGTGATTTGACTGCCTCATTCTTCCTTGCCGAGGGAGGATGTGTTAGATCATTTCTGAAGTCACTGAAGAAGGACGAAAAACTTCTTTAGGAGGAAAATACCACGGAGTTGGTAGTTAGGTTTAGTTTTCCGCCAGGGTTATCAGTGAGATTGCCCTCTGGGGTGGGGCTGGCAGCTCTCAGGAGCATCCTACAGAACACATTGTTTGGGGACGGGACTGTGGGCTGAAGCTGGTGGCATGGGACAAAATGGCACCCTCGTGAGCGAGAAATAATGCGCCTGGTGAAGCTTATTAGTGCACCTTCAGTGGTTGTTTCTGGTGTCACGCTGCGTCTGTTTAGCTCATCATTTCCAGTGTAATTAGTTTCCTTTCTGGGAGCCCTATTGCTTGCGCACTTAAGAGCGGCTTGACTTCTCAATTTAAGGCTTTTCATTTTTATTTTTTAAAGCACTAAGTCAAGAGTATGCGTTGACAGGCAGGGCACAACCAGCAGACCAAGGGGAGAAAGTCCTGCTGCCGAGGAACAAAGCAACGTCTTTGCAAGGAGGTAGTAAAACGGCGCTGGCGGCAGCAGCACTGCTGAGGCAGAACAAACCTGAAACCTTGCTCTGTGCTGTTTTAAGCCATTATGAAGTAGGTAGTGTTGTTTTAGGATTAATGGTTGGGTTTGGTGGCATTTGGGTATTCAGTTACCATGTCATCGTGTCCATGGAGCTCTTTGTGGGGCTGCTCTGGGAACTTGGTGCGTGAACTAACTGGGCTGAAAAAACCACCCTGTTTTCCCTTCTTTGTTTTACCACAATTGTTGCGAACAAGCAGCTTAGGGTAGGGAGGGCTAACTCCTTAATTCAGCTTTGTCATTGAACATCTCCTGTTGTGGAGCTGAAGGTTTTTCTGCCTGTGCTCACTTGTGGCATCTGAACCTGGTGGTTAACACCTGCTTAGGCAGGTGTTTCTCCCAGTGCACAGTCATCCTTTGTAGTTGCTGTCCACATGCTTCTCTTAGCCCATCTGCTGTGCCTGGTCTTCTGAAGGCATCGTGTAGCTCCTGGGTATGGCTCGGGCCTGAGAGCTGGAGATGGGGTATACGTGTGGTGTTACTGGTGGTCCCTATGAGCCCCGGCCAATGCACAGCTCTTGTTTGGTATCATCCCCACTCTTCTCTTGGGAAGCTGTGGTCCGATGGCATACACCACAGCCTGGGAAGGTAAACACGTAGTTTTTTCCAGTCTAGTTTTTTCAAATGCTATCTTGTAATATATGAAATTAATCCAGAAACCTCCTAGATGGAGCTGGAGCTGGGTTGGGTTGTGCACTTGATGTATTACAAGCAATTTTTGGAGCCTCGTCATGAAGTAGACAGTGTTCAGAACAGACAGCCTGTATGGTGGTTTGGTAGGTGGGTTTTCTACGTGGGGGTCCTGGGAATGGCAATAGGACCAGTGGTCATATCTTCACTCTCCAGCTGTCATTCTTGCTTTTCATTTGCAAATGAAGATGCGAGTAACCTGCTTTTTAGCATATGGCCCATTAGCCACCTCCTCCTATTCAGATGGTAATGTGGTGGACCAGTGGTGATTTATGCTCTGACTTGTATGGAACATAACAGATTGTTTACGCTGGTAATTACGCTCATTTCCATCTCAATTGGTCCAGCTAGACCAATGCCTTCAAATAAAGACTTGTGGCAGGACAGTACTTACCCAAACTGGTTAATGGAAAAGCTTTGTGTTTGTTTTGGCTACCGCTTTGAATCGTTGGGGAACCAGACAAAGGCAGAAAGGGGGCTGCAGATGAATCATGTCTTGAGCGAGTGAAGACTTGGGGTGAGCTACCAAGTCCCAGCAGCACAATGGGTGTGAGGAATTTGATGAGGCTGAAAAAAGGCATGACTTTGAAGGAGTAGTCAGAAAACGCTGTTCTAGATTACTAGCAGATAAAAGCCAGCAGGGGACTCGGGGGATCTATATGTTTTTAATGCCGGCGAGGTTCTGGCCTCTTGACTTCCCTGGAGTGGCAGTGATTCATTCAGTTGAGTGTACAACCAACTGCCATTAATTATTCCTAGGGTAGCTGTACTAAGAGTAGCTGAGATCCTGCTGCTGTTCTCGGTAGTCAACAAGAGCTTGGCATCAAAGCAGAAGCAGTTTTTTTTCTGAAGAGGATGAATGATAGGAGTTTTATCCAGGAATGCTGGACCCAACACGGACAGTGACCTGGTGGCTTGTGAAGCCCCACCTGGTGCCGATACCGTCGTGGAGGTGGTCAGAAATGGGATTGTCAGATTTTGGGGGTTCGGGGATGGTGGCAGCAGCTGTAGTGTGGGGAGGTCGAAGCAGCCGTTGTCTCGGTGCCCCTTCTAGGACTGTCTTAAATTATTCTATATGCTCTTGTTATTTAAGGTTTAGAAGGAGTAATACAGGGAAAGGTGAGATTTATCTACCGGCAGCTAGGGAACGGCTTGGGAGCAGAGAAGTTTCCTGGACTTGGGTGTTGGATTTCTGTAGCAATAGGATGCAATTTAAGCATTACTAACGGATGAGGGGAGGTGAGGCGGTGAGCTGGTAACAGACCAAGAAAGCAATCCCAAAAGTGGCATTAATGAAGAGTAGAGCAAAGGAGTAGCACACATCTTGGGCTTCCTCTGAGCAAACTACCCCTTGGAGCTCTGCGGTGCTTGATGCATGGGGCATGGTGTGCTTACTGGTGCAGGATGTGCTGGGCAGCGAGCTGCTAATGTGTGCAGTCAGTGAGTGGTAATGGTGCAGGGCAACTTGTGATCAGAATCATAGAATCCAGTTGCAAATGACCTCAGGAAGAAAACAGTGGCAAAACAAGCCCCCCAGACCACAACCTAAAGATACAATTCAAATTGTTCAGCCAGAGGGAATGATATCTCTCACTTGACAGAAAATAAAGATGTTAAGGTAGAAAAGAGAAGTTGTTGCTGTGACTTTCTAGCACAACTCCCCAAGATCCCAGGGCCATCTTTACCGTGGGTATTATTTGTTACATACTTTTTGTACAAAACATGGAAATTATATACATATATATATTCCAAATGTGATGGGAACATTATATTTTGAAATGGAAATGATCTAGAGGAGAAATAACACAGAACAAATAGGTATTATAGGACAACTATTATAATTACTGTAAAATGCTGTGCGGAGCTTTTTCCTTTTTTTCCCCCATTTGGCTTCACAGCCACTTATGAGAGCAGGAGACAATGACTCAGTGTGACTATTACTGTGAATGGAATAAACATACTTTGTTATTAAAACACCCAATAGAGTACAGTTGAAATGTCAATAAACATTTGTCCTGTGGTATAATGATACAGGGGTGTATTTCTGAAGAAATGTACAACAGAAATGCTATTTGCCATGGCAAACATAGGAGCCTGGCCATGCTTCTCTAGCTGAACAAGGAGTCGGAAGGCTTTACATATGTCCTGAAAACCAACATGAAGGAATTTGATCTTTTCAACCCACGCACTTTCTTACCAAGTTATATTCATTTCATAAGCAGAGCATTTGCTTTTAATCACGGTTCTTGTTATAGTTGTCTAACTACGTTGTCCCTTCTTCACATTAGTACAGCATGACTTAAAGGCAATGGAGTCGCACACAGATAACTTTAAGGCCTGATCTGTTTTGCACGTCAAACGGAGGGTGCCAAGCTGCCTGTTGTTGATTTTTTTTTTTTTTTAAGAAAACAAAAAACAACCAACCACCCAAATATGATCTGAAAGGTGTCAGACTCAAAGAGGTTGGGTAAAACTGAGCTTTGTAGCGCAGGCTGTAGCGAAGGTAGAGGTTCAGTGGTTTGGGCACCTGGGTTGGGGATAGCATGGTGATGTGGGGCTGGGTGAAGCAGTCTGGCTTCTCTGTGTCTCATTTCATCGCCTCTTAAACAGGTGAATTTGAAGGATTTTGTTGGGGAAGTACCAGAATTGGGAAAAGGTTTTTAAGACCTTGATATAAAAGTTTTCATAAACTACATCTAACGAGGTAAACACCCGACCCACAAATGCTGCTGCTGCCTCGCACCATAAATCTGAGTTCTAGAACAGAGAGAGGGAAGTAAATGCATTCCTTAAAATGATTTGCTGAATAAATACAAGACTTATTAATCAGGAGGAACCAGGACAGTTGCTTAAATTTTCTTCTAAGAAATATTTTTTTCCGCCAGTTAGCATACTGCTTTTAGTAGGAAAAAAAGGCGAATGAGAATTCAGCTTCAGCAGCGTTTGGATGGGGCTCTTTGTGGTAGGCAGCGTGGTGGGGAGAGATTAGACGGGTGCGTTGAAGAACAAGAGGCAAATTACGCCATTTAATGAAAATGAAGACAAGTACTGAAAAAGACCAAAATGTAGGAACAGCTACAGGCTGCTGTACAGAGCCACTCTGGCTTTTGTTTCACCCTCCTCACTGTCTCAGCTCCACTACACAGAGCTTTCCCTGGTTAAGGTAAGCTCACTTCCCCTTTCTAGGGAAAACCCTCACCTGCAGCTCCTTTGCGTTATTTATAATCAGCTACTTTCAAAAGATGCACAGTTCCAAACAGCCTGGTACCCTGAGTGCTTCTCTTCTTGACACACACAAGTCATGTGCTGGAGAAATGTGCAATGAAAAGAGAGGAAAACATCTGCACCCCAGTGGAAAAACCTATTCCACTTATATAAAACCTATGTATTCCCTCACCCTTCTCTCAGCTGTGGGTCAGGAGCAGCCTGGCAGCGACTAATCGCTCGCACCACGTGCATCTTTCCCCCTAAAATCTGCTGTAACCAAGTGCAATGCTCTGCAGAAACACCTTGATTTCAGCATCAGTGAGCAGGGACTGCCAGAAAGGAGTTTATGGGCTGATCTGCACATTTCTCTGCATGTGTAATGGGGTTTCATAGGAACAGCTTAAAAAGCATATTTAATATAAACCGTGCATCTTTACTTTTGTAAGTCTTTGGTGGATATTAGCACCAAGGATACTGTATTTAAACTGAAGATGGGACTTAAGACAATACCTGGATCAGGTTTAATAATCCTTAAATTATAATAATGTCAGATGCTCCTTTGCATTGTGTACCGTGATTTTTGCAGCAGCCAGTTGGACACCCATGCTACAGGAGTAGCATGTAGTACAGGAGTAGTAGTAGTTTGTAAGGCCATACAAGAAAGAGAAGGAGGTGCAGCTGAAGTTACTTTAGGTCTTGATAACCTTTAAGCCATGAATGCAGAGATCCCCATGTGTTCAGCAGCTCTCTGTGTCTCTGAGTATGTCCCTTGGATGTTATCTTGTGAGAATTACAAGTTTTTTAATTTTCCTGTTAGCACAAACAATGCTGTATTTTTCTCTGTCAGCCTCGCTTTCCCTGCAGGAAAAATAATCTGCAATAAAATCTTATCGGGACTTTTCCAAGCAGTGTCTGGGCCGGAGGAACCTGAAACCAATCCAGCTTTTTATTCCTGGTTCAGAATCAGTGAAGCGCAGGATGCCAATATGCCGATTTTTATCTTGTGCATTAAAGAAACTCAGAAATGCTGCTAGAAAGCAGATTCTCTAGCCATCATTTAGGAGTTGCATTTATTTCTGCTGTGACTGAGCATCACGACTTGAGCTGGCTGGGAGGGGGGATTCTCCACCACCAGTACACCATTTAACAACAGCATTTTTCAGCATCAGCCAAGCCTAGAGGTATGGAGCGAAGGGATGGAGGGCACTGTGTGGTCGTGCAAAGGTGTTGCACCAATGTAGCAATGGGGTTAGCGGGATAGTTTTAAGCCAATTTTGAATTACGTTCTGCTGATGCTGTTGTAGAATTATATGGATTCATATTTGTCAGTGTAGCAGCTGGTATTCAGATTGACCCCATCCAAGAGGTGGTAAGTTGGAAAAACAAACATCCGGCAGGAGAGGTTCCCTTGAAAAGACTGAAGTTCTATTGAAACCCCTCCCCAACACATATTTTCCTGTTTTTATTTTTTCCCATGTCAGACCTGTCAGGGCCTTTGGTTTAGGGCTCATTATACTCCTTTTCTAGGAACCAAGCATTTTCAACTACAATAGGACTGTTTTTTCCCTTTATTTAAAAAAAGGGGGGGGGAAACAACTTTTACAAGATGAAAGGCTTGACGGAAATTTTCTTCTCAATCAAGTAACTATATTTTATGATAAATTAATACCTGCTGTATGTTCCCTGTAGGTATTTATATAATCTCTACCAACAAAGGATTTGGGCAATTTCTCCTACTTTAAGCTCCATGTGTGTAGGTATTTTTACTCAGGGATTAAAATAGATACGTGCAACTTGCTGCGAGGCTGAGGCTGAAGAAGAGCCTTATCCTGGCAGAGAGTCCGTCAGGAGCAAAACCTTAGCAGATGGCACTGCTCAGAAACACGACTGCTTTCAGGGGCTGCTTGAGCTTCTGGAGCCTCCTTTATGCCATAATAGTCTTTTTTTTTTTTTTTTTAATATTATTAACTCCTCAACATCTTTTTGTCTGGTTTCTCTGGTTCTGAACACCCTGGGTCATATTGGATCTCTGGTCTACCAACAGCAGCTGTGTCCTAATGGAGAGCAAGGGAGGCCGCCTAGTCCAGGACGTTATGAAAGGTTTGGGTTCTGTCTGTCTGTATTTCCCTTGTGTGCAGCTTGGCAGCTCTGCACTCTATGGGATCCCCATCCTGCAGTGCCCACCAGAACGCCACCAGCCCCAGGAGGGCTCTGCCTTGCCACTGCTTCAGTCGGTGTATCCTGCTGTGTCCTCCACCAGGCTCCTTCCCGGGGCATCCACGTAAATCCATTCAATGTGCTTCTCCCTTCTCGGCCATGTAAAGTCGCTGGAAATTGGAGTGAAAAATGCTGCACTGATTTCCAGTAACTTCACTCTGTGGGAACCAATTTGGAGGCTGTTGAGTGCTTCATCTGAGTCTGAGCACTGCAAGGTCTTGAGCGGTACATTTCCTTTTAAATACTGTAATTGGAGCCCTGAAATTTCTTTAGGCGCTTTATTTTAGAAATGGCTGGGGTTTTGGAACGCAGTCCTATAAAGTCACATAAAGTTATTGCAGCACTTTACAATTTTAGGGGACTTTTAGCCTGCCAAATTGGAGTTCTGGTATCGGTATGCACGAAGGCTCTTCCTCGGCTCAGCAGCAATCACACCGGCAAACTGCAGCCCCTAAATCACGCCGGCTGTTTTAGCTATCGGTTAGAGCACTGGAAAATGAGAATACAGGTTTTTATGACCTTTCGTGAATAGGGCTATGAACCTGTCACTCGTGAAATTTTACAAAATGTACCCTTAAGAAAGGAAGTCGTGCTGGTGGCGTTTGATGCAGGCAGGTATCATTACTGAGCTCAGCTGCTGGGGCCTCCTGGAAAACTCTCCTGATGCTTCACGTAGAACTAGATTTCACCAAGAATTAATGGTGGTTTTCCCCTTTCATCTTCCTCTCTTACTGCTTAGGCAAGAGCTCAGGAAAGCAGGATGTGAGGAGCTGGATGTCTGCTCTCCTTGTCCCACCCTGGAAGTTACCACTTTGATTGTTTTACGGTTCTTATCTTTAACTTTTTTCTTTTTTTCTGATGGAAAACTGCTCCTTACTAAGAATTGTCCCTGGCTTGGGCACCTCCCAGCATCGCTGGCTGGGGCTTGGTTTAGGACTGGGATTGACACAGCTCAGGCAGAGCTCAGCACGGTGCAACATTTCCATGTGTTTGGATAAGAACAAAACAAACCCTTCCTATTCTGCTGTCACTTAATTCCTGCAATGACTCAGGTCTTCATAAATTAGAGGAGAAAAAAAACCAAAACCAAACCAAACCAAAAAAAAAAAAACAAGACTGAGAGAAAACAAATGAAATGGGTACATCAGTCGCATCCTTTGTTTTGGCTTCACGGGGAGCAGAACAGTGAATGAAGGCAGTGAAGGGCCAGGCTCATGCGTGAGCTTGCTGCCAGAGGTGCCTCTGTATCCAGAGGGGTTTTCCTGTATGGGAGGGGAAGGCCAGAAATTAAATTGGAGAGAAGGAGAATCAGCAGCTAAAATACATATTTTTAATAAAGCAAAAAAGTAAAGATACCTTTTCAGCTTGGAGGATCATTTTGGCTCTATATTTCTGTTTTGTAATGCATTTGGGTCTCTAATGACTTTGCAAGTCTGTGTGCAGCTATAAATCTGTCTCCTCGATGTACTTGGTGAGCCTGCTTGGTTCTCCTGCTATGCCGTGGCTTTCAGCACACGTTTTGCTGTTATGCCACCTCCCTAGTTCTTATTCCAGTAGCACTTGGTATTTTGGTTCAGAGCAGAAGGATAGTTTTAAGGCAGATCCTTCCAGCACCCTCACTTAGAGCATGCTAGTTTGTTTCACAGCCTGTCTGTGTGGTGTACGCATCCTAAACTGCTTTTGGAGGCAAGAAGCTCTGATGCTCTACTTTGAGACCCCCCGAAGATGTGCTCCCTGATGGAGGGAGACCAAAGGGTCCAAACCCGTCCTGCAGGCAGCTGCAGTCCACGTGCACAGGGAGACTGATGGGCTTCCTATGCAGGGAGGCGTTCGATGGTTTGGACCTACTGATCTGCTCCTCTTGTGCGCAATTGTGGCACGTGTGGCTGTGACCTCTGCTGTCCAGGCTGGTGGTCTTTCGTTTCTGGCATCTGTAGTAATAAGAAAAAGAGAGGAGCTAGCATGCCCCTTCTCCATTTTATAGGGTGAAAGCGTCTCCCCGTCTGCACTGTTCAAGGCACTTGGTGGATGTTACGATAAATACGGCGAAGCATTTACAACCAGCCGAGATTTTGGCTGAAAGAGCGCTCCCTGTCTCCCTGGTGGCATCCAGCCAACTGCCTGTCAGAGGGGAATGAAACGCCTCAACATTTCATAACCAGGACTCTTCAGAACTTTTGTTCCAAGAAAATAATTAGTGTAATTTGACGTTGCAGTCTTGATCCAGGACATACGCCCTGTGTCTGGCTGGCTGGTTGCAGCACTGGAATTTGAGAGCACTAAATTTTTATAATCCAGTTTGCGCATTCTCTGGGTGTTTATATGTGGGGAGCTTTAGGTGGTGTGGTCTACATTTTTTCTTGATGAACATTTCTGGTGGTAGGAGGAAGTCGAGTCTGAATTACACTTGACATCTTAAAAAGTAGCTAGGAAGATGCCTCATCACATCATCGTATTTCTGACGTATTTATTTTGTGGCAGTGTTGTTTATTTTATATGCACCTTTGTTCTTTTTTTTTTCCTATGTGTACATAACATTTACTTTGGTGGCTAAAGAAAAATGAAAAAGAAAGAAAAAAAAAAGAAAGAAAGAAAAATTTTATAATACAGATGACTTATGGAGCTTCTTATTTTTTAAAAAAGAAAACCACTTAATTCTGACTCTCCCTTCAAGAAAAGCATGAAATCTTTATATGTCAGATCTTGGATGCTAAGATATCTGTCCTCCTAGGGTTAGAAGCCCACGTCTTGCAATCAGAATGATGTTTTTCTGACTTTGCAAAGGTAAAAAGCACACCATATTTACATTTTGTTTAAAATGGGGAAACTCAGGCTCAGCAGGGTGAGGCTGCTGGGTGTAGTGGCAGGTCCCTATGAGGTGCTGGCAGGAGTGGCACAAACGTGTGTTAATACGGCCTGTGCTCATTGCCTGTGGGATGCAGCCGTGAGCTGAGGTGGGATTATAGAGTGATGGAATCTGCTAGGTTGGGAGAGGCCTTCAAGATGCTCCTGTGTCTCAAATGAGACCCTTTAATAACCTTGGTAAGTCATTGACACATTAACTCAGCTCCTCCTTCAGCATAAATCTCATGCTCAGCTCTCACTGTACACCAAAAGAAAAAAAAAAAAAAAAAGACAAAAAGCACAGTATGCTCATTTAAAATGAGCAAATGCCCTTGGGCTGGGGCTTTTGATCCTGGCATGGTGCTGGGAAGCATTACATGAATAAATTCGCAGTCCTTTTGTGGGAGGCTGTAGTCTCGGTGCAGGTTTGGGGAACCCACTCAGATGTGCCTTAAGACTGACAGCTTGCTGCCCATCAGCCAAAGCCACTTTACACAGGGCACCCGTGCACATATCCGGACAGCATTGCTCCATTTTGCTCTTGAGACCCCTAAGAGGTCTTTAAATCCTTTGCTGTTGATTTTATGCTTCCCTGTTTCTACCTTTTGGTAGCCTCTACATCTTCAATACTTGTCAAATAGAAAAGAGAACTGGCTTTTCCTGGTGCAACCCCACAATCGGTTATATTTCTTCCAAAAAAAACGTAGCATGCACTGGATAAAGCTCAGAAGCTAGAGCTGGCAGAGGACTGTAGTTTCTGCTCCATGATATGTCTTTAGATATTAAATGAGGCTTCAAGGCTGTGGAAAGGAAATGTGGTATTTTTAAAATATATGGAATAGCAAGTATTAAAAAAATCATTTGGAAATCATAGGTGTGTATATAAACGGAACAGTATCTAGTAGAATAAATAGAAATATAATTCAAGTAATGGACTTGTCTAAATAAAATGGCAAAGTTGAAACAAAGCTACTCTGTTCTTACCGAAAAGACATGTTTTGACAGTATGGAAATGAAAAAGTAGAAACAATGATCTTGGACTTTTACCCGGTACGTTTTTTCTTTCTGAGATTCTATATACCACTGAAGTACCTTGTATTTTGTTGAAGGTGGGTTGTTTTCCAGTGGGTACGATATTAAAATTTTGACAACACTCATACGATCTTAAGCATTTTGGGCATATTAAAGTTCTGCTGCAAGTCTAATAACCCTGTGCAGGATCGCCAGTGAGTCTCTGCCATTACAAAACATGAAATGCAGTTATCATTATATCATTATATCATTATATCCCACCGATACTGAGTGAATTCTGTTTTAGATCCTAACTTCATGTGGTCTGAAGTTCATTTCTGATTCTGAAAACAAATTCTGAACTAAATCCTGAATAAATCAGGTTGTGTTTCACATTCCAAGTCTCTCCAGTGCTGGTGCATCCTCGTCCGGGGGAGCTGGTGCTGGGGGAGCTCCCTGGGAAGGGACAGCAGTCAGCAACACATTTTGGCTCACCCTTGCTATCGGTTCTGGGCGCTAAAGGATTTCTGAACTCCAGTGGTTGAGCCTGGAAATAATCCAATTGGTGATTCATCAGCACGTTGCCCGGTGCGAAACCTTGCCTTGCTAATATGACGAGTCTGTTTCTTTCTTTTGAGCTTGACTTCCATGGGATCAATTAATGATAACGAGTTCGAAAAGTGGTTGTTTTACAGAGTCAATAAATGGTGTCAGCGTTGAATGATTGTGTTACAAAACCTCTCATTACCGAGCTGAACAAACAATGCAACTTCCAGTCCTGACATTTATTGGCACCAGGGACCCATGGATAACCCAGTATACGTTCTGCTAACAGAAGAGGTATAAATAAAACATCAGGAATGTACAAAACCATGCAGGCAGCATGATTTGGATTAACCCAACTTGGGACAGCTTTTGAACAGAATATAATAAATTAAAGCTGTGACTGCTTTCGGTGCAGCCTGCCTTCCCATCCCAGCAAGAAAGGCTCGAGGGCCCCGGGGTGTGGAGGCGTTGGCATGTGCCTTTCGCGTCGGTGAGTCAGCCTGTGATTCCAGGGGATCGCCACCTACACACGTTAGGTGTGTGTGCCAACTTACACAGGGTCTGTTTTACTCGTTAGAAACAGATATTAGTAATAAGTGAGTGCTGGTGGCTCAGTCCATGAGGTGACGCATTCGTTGCCTCTCACGTCTTGCCAGCTACTTGCAAGGTTTGGTGCTGGCGGGTGACATCAGATGAAGCTATCCAGGGAAAGCTGTCACTTAATAGGGAGGAAAGCTCTTCATCACTGCAGAGAACTGGTTTCTGAGTGCTTCTTCTGCTGAGGTGAGGAGGGAGAGCCATCAGCTGTGTTCGGTCAAGGCTCCTCACTGCTATTGCAGGGCTTTCTTCCCAAAAAACATCAACATGGCCATGGCAAGTAGGAGACTGACAGCCTCTCTCTTGGAAAAGAAGGGTCTCCTCCAGTAGAAAGCATCCCCAGGGGGTTTTATGTATTTTCATGCTGCAGCCTTTAAACAGTGCACCTGCAATTGCAGGAGGAGTTTGAAGTTGTGTTTTGTTTAGCGCAGGTATCAGATACCTAATCCTGTGCACCTTGTCGCTTATGCCTAGGATGCTGGGTGGTGATGTGCTCGGTGATACATCTGGAAAAGCTTAAATAAAAAGAAGGCATTAAGAAGTGCAGAGGCATTAATTGCTATCAGATCCTCACGGTGCGAGCCAAGTGGTTCCCAAACAGGCACGCGTTTGTTTGCTCTACTTATGCGCTAGCGAGATGCTTTAGTATCTTTCATTAATAGCAAAGGAAAACAGTTGGTTTAACTGTTTGGGGAAAAGGGAACAGTGGAGGACGAAGGTCCAAGAGCACTTGCCAAATTTCTTTCAACCGAATCGGCTGCCAGTGTGTAGTGTGAATGAAGAAAATTGAGAATGGCAGCTCAGGCTTAAGTAATGCAATCCTATTTGGGGCTGCAAACAAAGACTTTGGCCTCTCTGAACAGTGGCTGACCTTCCATTTGTGGACTGAAAGCTAAAGGGCTTGTGGGCTTCAGTGCAACTGAGAAAATACTAGGAGAGCAAAACAGAAGCAGGAGCCACAGCCAGGTGTTGCTGAAAGGACATTTTGTTTGCAAGCAGAAGAACAAAAAGCTCTGTCTCCACATGCAGGTGTGGTTTCTAAGTGGGCTGAGCAAAATCCGCCAGGATTTCCGTCCATCTGATGCCATGGGCATGCTGGGCTGTCACATAAGCCCCAGCCCTTCCAGCCTGGGGGGTTATTAGCCATTGCCACCACTTGCCTCTGGCTCGGTCTCTCAAGGGCATGTTTTTCCCACCAGTAGTTCTTCACACAAAGAGTTCTTGGGTCTTGTCCAGCGTTAGCTCTTCGTTTTCTCTTTTGTTGGATGCCCAAGGAGAGGCTCTCCAAGAGGGGTCTTCCTTTGCTGTATTCACTGGCCCCTCTTGGCTGATGGGCTTGGAAATCCGCAGACAGACTGAGCAAGCCCATCTGTTCCCTCAAAGCAAGTGACAGCAAGAGCAGCTGCCGCAGTGAAGACGAAGTAGAATGGCCCAGCAGCCTCAAGGTATGGCCACAGCCCTGTACATGCACCTGGGCAGCCTCCCACTGATGTTCCTACCTGCTGTGACCATAGGCCACGTTTAACCCAGCCGGGAAAAAGAGAAGTAATAATTTTCTGGGCATGCCCCAAGGCCAGACGGGCTGTGTGATGCCTCAGTTCTGGTGTTGGGGCTGACCTGAAGCAGCACAGCAGATGGTTTTAGCAAAACATCTGAGGGTTGTGAGTGCTTTCCCACCCTCTTCTTACTTAATGCTAAGAAAGCCAGAAGATCGGGAAGTGTTTTGTTTGGAGTATTGCTTTTAAGAGATTTACGATTGTAAATTCAGAAGCAATTAATAGCAGGAATGTGTATCGGGTCCTCTTGCTAGCCAAAGCCCGAACTTACCAAATGTGAAAGCACTGAAACTATTAAAGACTGCTCTCTTTTTAGCCTTTCACAAAGCTTTTACAAACTACCATGATGTTCTCTGGATGTCTTGTGAGGCTGTGCATGTGAGGTTATTCAAGATATACAGGTAGTCCATATTTTGCTGCTGGATTAATGATGCCAAGAAAGCCATTTGCTTACCTAATGGCAGCTAATTGCTGCCTTGGCAGCACCACAGAGCCTGTGTTGTACCTGGTGGGTGATGGGGTGAGTGTTTGGGGCTTTGGTCCCTGGAGACCCTACCATGTGCTTCCTTGCATTAGCTCAGGTGGGTTGAATGGGAAGGATGGCCAGAGAGTGACTGCCCTGCACGTGACGGGGGAGTAAGCAAAATTGATAAAGCAGAAGACATCCTGACTGCAAGCAAATAGTGAAAACCCACATGTGTATTTAGCGATGCAGTGTTACATTCAGAAAAGACGAGGCATCTTCTCTTTCTGGCTCGATGCCCTAAAACTCGCTGCTTTTGTAGGCTTTCTGCTGTGTTCCGGCTTCCCAGCCCTCGCAGGTGCCTCCAAGCAGCTCGGGGATGTCCTGTGGAAGTGGCAAGGGGAGTATCTTCAGTTTTTCAAGAGGACTGGCTGGCAGCTCCAGCCACTGTATGGAAGGGATATTAAATGCTTTTGGGCTCAAAAGTGCTGCTGCAGGCATCTGAGCTCACCTGGGCTGTCCCCCCCCCACCCAGTGCAGGGGAGACCCTCCTCTAGAGGGGACCAATGGGGCTGTGCAAACCCATGTTGAAGTCTCAGTAGTTGGGTTTCCGGTTGTTTTTGTTCTTTATTTTATTTTTATTCCAAATAAGCTGTCATTTTCCAATGTTTAAGCATTTTTTTTCCCTCCAGAATGTTTTCCTTTTAAAATCAAAACAAAAGCAAAATGAAATCTGTTCTGACAGGAGAGGGGAAAAAAAATTGGCTGACTCTACGCGCGCTGGTTTTGATTTAACACATGGAAGATGAACTTCTGGGCGTCTCCTCAGACGCCCTGTGTGTCACCGCAGGATCCCTGGTAGCTGGAGATCGTGGCGGAGGAAGCGAGTGGCAGGCACTGGGCTCTGCTCAGGGTACAAGCCATGGGTAGAGAGGTGAAACGGAGGGAATGCTCCTGGTCCTTGCTCAGGGACGGGGGCAAAAGCAATAGAGAAGGTTTCTTTAGGCTGTATCCAAACTCATTCTTGAGGTAGAGAGGCAAGGCTTTACTTCAAAATGAGTTTTTTTTATTTATTTATTTTTTCTTTAAAACAAAAAAACAAACATAGAAATGTAAAAAGTTTCAAATTTGTGTTTTCTTTTTATATAACATCTCCACTCATCCTTTCCCTGGAGATAAAATTAAGAAATACTAACAGTGAGAACCTGTTTAAGAAAATCAGTATTTGATATTCCAAGTAGGAAACCACAAAAAATTCTCTTTAGCTTCCTCTTACTTTCCAAGACATAATTGTGAAAAATTACTTAGCATTTCTTAGTCAACTTAAAAACCTCATGCAGTCTGCAATACCAATGTATTTGGGCATACTGTAGGACGTTCTCGTTTCCAGGGCCCACCAGGAACCATTTCATGCAATGAGATGTTTGTTTAACTGTACCGTGCTTACTTCATTTGCTACCTGTTTTTTTTTTTTTTCCTGTTTGAGAGGTTTTAAATAGTTGGTAAAAGCACACATGCACGTGCACGTATGCACAGACACTAGCACGCCAATCTGCTTTCTACATGCTTGCCCGTTTAATGCTTTTTTTGTTGTTGTTTGAAAAATCATGTAAACATAATGGGGATAATTAGCTTTGACTATGAGCAAATCTGGCAATAAAACACATTAGCTACAGCTTTAAATCGACATCTCAGCCTGCAGTCTTGACTTAACTCGTAGTCCCAGTAAAATCTAATTAAAACTGAAATGATCATCTAGGCATTTGATTTTAATTGCGTGTGTGTGTGTATGTGTATGTTTGGCCTGTACAGCTGATTTTCTTGAAGCAGCTGAATTTGCTGAGGGCTGCTTTGAACCTCACGCCACAATCGCAGAGAAAAGACACAAAAACTTAACAGAGACATGGCTATTAGGTTCAAAGCCGCCTAATGACGTTTCGAAAAAACTACTCCTGTAGGTAGCATGTCTGTGTTGCATTATTAGATGCCTGGGAATATTAGTTATGCATTGGCTCAGACTTGCAGAAATCAGGAGCGTATTTATAAATCCACATTCCTAGGTCAAGAAAAATATGCCAGAAACTCGAGCTGAAACATATAATAATAGAGCCTTAGATTTCTGCTCCTCCTGAAAGAATAGCTCTGTGTTGACTTCAGCCATGAAAAGCCATTTGTAATGCAGATTAAATCTGTTCACATAGGGAATTTGCGTGGAATTACAAATGCATGTTCAATTCCTGCTCTGATTTACCCCGCGCTAATTTCACCTTGTAGATGAGCTCGTGCCATTTGGAAAACCTTGCTTGGGTGCCTGCCCGCACCCCCTCCCTTACCTCCACCTGATGCCTTTGCAAAGACGACCTTAGGTGTTCGCCTCCTGCAAACGCCCGTGCTCCCTTGGAAGCAGCGGAGCCGCGCTGATTTACTGTGACTGAGAATGTGACCTCGGCTCTCCGACGGCAAACACCCAGGGAACAAACAAACCCAACGCTGCTTGTCCAGGAAGGCTGCAGGAGAACAGAGCCAAATGCTGCTCGTGCAAGGCCCTTGTGGTGGGGTGGATGTCAACAGATTTAAGCGAGGTTAATGTTGATGTGCGTTATTCCTGTTTTATTTCCTGGTGACACTCAAAATAAGCAAAAGGAGAAAGGAAATTTCTGTTGTTGGAAAAACAAAAGATGCAGCATGTTGTACAAGGTGGAGTCAAAGCAGTTCTGCAAAATGTGGGAATCTGGGGTCTACTCTTCTTGGCAAGGGCATCCCTGCCGAGGAGCACAACTTGTCTCCATCGCTAGTCTTGGAAAACTTGCGTTTTGTGCGAAACATCTTAAAAGTGGCATTGTGACTTTGGCTTTGTTTGTGCGTCCTTTTGGGTCTAGGAAGGTCCAAAATGTGGTGCTCCCTCACTTAGGAAGAGCCAACAGTGTAGGACCGTGCATGGGGTGCCTGGTTGGGAGCACTTGGTTACCGGCCAGATGTGAATTTGCATTCAGAGCTGCTGCTCTGTCTCCCTTGCGCTCGTTAGGCAATGCTAATCCCTGTCCCTGTCTCCTTGCTGCCTGGCTGAGTGACCTTGTTGAGCTTGTAAAGCAATTTTTGCGAGTTTAATGGCTGTTGGTAGCATGTTGCTCTTCCCATCCAAGGGTTTGTGGGCTTTCCAACCCCGCTGAGCTGCAGCCAGGACCATCCAGCTCTAGGATGCAGGACCACGGCATCAACTGGTTTGGCCAAGCAAGTGGGGTTGACCTGTTGTTCCTAGACTGGGTCCCATGTCCTATGGGGGAAAGTTCAGCCTAAATGAAGGGAAGAAATGAAGTTGGGTTTGTTTTCCTTGTCATAAAGCTCAGTCATGGAATTGGTTGGCACTGCCACAGAAATGACGCTTTCAGAAGATGGGCATTTATGGTCTGGGGAAGAGTTAGCTTTTAGAGTTAATTTAACAGAGCAAACCATTCGGTGCACTTCAGCTGATGGTGCACGGTGTTCCCCAAAGAAATGGTAACTCGTTGCCTGAAGCCAGCTTCAGTGTGAATGCTAGTGATTAATGCCTGGAGATCCCAGTGGTCTTGGAAGCAATATAGTTAAGTAAAAGGCAATGGGTTGGATAAAAGGTCTTAAATCAGACTAATGTTGGCAAATGTCACTTGAAAGAGAGGGATTTTGGAGGGGGAAAAAAAAGGAAAAAAAGAGAGCAATTTCAGAATAGATTCAAAGGAAGGAAAGCAGACACTGCTACAAACTAATAAAATCTCCACAAATGGGAAAATGAACCTTCTCAGAGTGAAATTTAATCACAGAATGGATTTTATTGTAATAAGGAGAATTATAATTACTACTTGAACAAGGAGAGGTTTTCCTGCCTCTCAGCCGGCGCACGGCTGCTGCAGCCCAGCACTGAGCATGAGAAGATGGTGCTGGGGTGGGGAGGGAGGGCCACAGTGCTTGTCCTACCAGTAATTAATGTACACCCTGCCAAAAACGAAACCAGGTTCATTTAGAGAGGCCATTGTGGATGTTGCATGTGTGAGCACTGTGAAAGCATTGCCCTAGGAGCTAGCAGGTATCTTCCCCAGTAGTACAGTGCTGTTCGGGGATGGTCCCCGCTGGGTTTTCATGGTGCTCCTCTACCCAAGCTTGTACGGGTAGGTTTGGCTGCTTGGGGCAGGCTTTTGGGATGGGCGTTGGAAACCCTTGGGCTTGTGCTACAGCTTTAGTTATGCTTTTGGCTCTTTTTAAGGCCACCCAAGCAGGTCAATAAAAGCAGAAAGAAATGCAGTACTAGTACAGAAGCGTCAGTGGCCATTAACAGAGCACCAATTGCACGCATATTTCCTTTTGAAAATTAGTGGGTATTGGTATTTTTGTTCCAAGAAAGAATTTGAGCAGAAACGATGATAAAAATCCCACCTAACGTTTGTAGTTCAGAATTACGAATCCATTCAGGAGCTAGCTGACCATGCAGTTGGGCTTCTAGCTTTATTTAGAAACAATTACAACCTCCTCAGAGCTCGAAATATGTCTGTAGCTTCTCTTTAACAAGTCAATATTTTCTCAGCTATTCCCCTGCTGAATATGTTGTTGTTTCCTTCCTTATTTTTGTTATAGATGCAGTTCAGGCTGGGTTTGCTTGATTGATATGTTCTGTTTCTTTTCTGTATTTATGGTATTGAGCTCCTGGATTCTCCATTGACTTCATTAGAGTATTTTTGGAAAATAGGTATCCGTAGTGTTATTTTATCTCCCTGTCCCACTGAAAAAAAAAACAAAACAAAAAAACGAAACAAAACAAAACAAAAAAAAGGCACAGTAGAACAGCATATTGAAGTGCTTTAAATGAAAAGGAAGTGGTTGGTGCATACAGTGGCGTGGGGAGTGATGCCAACAACATGGATCAAGCAGCCAGTTCAGTATTCTGTCCACAAAAAGTTTATTTATTTTTTTTTAAATTAGGATTAACATAATATTTGACAGCTTTTACCACATTTAAAATTGCTGCTGAAGTGCTCTGTGGCAAAACTCACATTCTGCCTCCTTAATTTGGTTCCTTAATAATTATTTTACATCCACTTTCCTCCTGAATTTTAGAAATGCTGTTCACTTCATCGTGAACGTTCTTGTGGCTGAGCATGTCAGAAGGACGAGATGCATTGCAAATGGCAGGGAACATGCATTAGTATGCGGCCTCACCAGCCATCTGACATGGTGCAAGATAGGAAATGAATTATGATCATTGCTGTCAAAATACATATAATTCCACATTGGTTGGTGCTTGAGTCCTCCCTTGAATGTAATGGTTTACATCCAGAGGAAATCAAGAAAATGTGTCTCCCCATTGAACCCTTCACGCACCATATAGTCCACAAAAGAACAGTTTTTTTCACGTCTATAAAAATTTGAGCTGAAGGTTTGAGGTAGGAGGGTGGGTGCTTTCCCTTGCTGGTTGACCTGTCACCTAATTGGTGTTTCAAGGCAGTTTTCCGTGTTTGAATTAATTTCCACATAAATATTGTGCTTGGAGCAATGGCAGTAGACACCTTTTACCCTCGTGGAGGTGGGCAGCACCCTCCCTTTCTTCTTCTGAAAACCCAGATAAAAACGCATATTTTTCTTGTGGGTAGATGTTCTGCTTCTGCAAACGTCTGTGCTGGTGGGAAAAGTGATGTCGGATGTTGGCCTTTTGGGATGGTAACAGGGTGGCCAGCGGGCTGTTTGAAGAAGATCCAGTTAAGGTTGAAAAAGAAACATTTAATGGGAATATGTCTTTGCGTCAGCACTGGAGGAGTTAATAAGATGGGGTTTAAAAAAGAAAAAAAAATGAAAATTCTTTACTTGGCAAGAATATGCAATGTAGACACAGTCTGTGCTACAGCTCCATTTTTTTGTGCCAGCGGAGGCATGCAGCTAGTGGGAATTAAGCAAAGAATTGTGCAAACATTGGGGAGAGTCGCTGAAATTATTCAGCAGTCATTTTTTGCTACTTTAGGATTAATTTGTAAATTTGCTCTTGACAATCATTTGTAAAATAACCATAACCCTGAAATATTTCAGGTCGTAACAAGATGGTAGTTTAAACACGTTGAGCCTGGTAAAATGAAAAGTCAATCAGAATAGAAATGTGATTTCTAGTATTTCATGTTATTCTGAAAAGGATGGTTTCAGAGAATTACAAAATAGAAGTGAGTCCCTGGCATTTTCCATGTGTCTAGTGCTGTTATATTCTCCAAATTGTACTTCTAGGAACTCTCTGAGAACATAAATACATGATTTTTATATTTGGAAATACTGTCTTTTTTTAATTATCTCAACTATTAAACAAAGAGTAGTGAAACATGCTTTTATGCTGTGTATTTTTACAGCAAAGTATTTAAACCGGCCCGTTGAATAATTTCACGGTGCGTTAAGTTCAGTAAGATCTTTTCGTATACATCATTTTTAGTGCTTTCTATATCTTTGGCCATAAACTTTTTAATTACCATATGAAGAAATGTAATATGAAATTTAATAAGAAATAATTTTTTGGTCGTTTGGCTTCATCTGATTTAGCATTTTTTCAGATCATGTAGTCGGCATCAGTCGCATGTTTTGTTTGGAAATCACTGGATCCCCTTTAGGATAACACTGTCCATCACTCACCAAAAGACACCAAAAGCAGCAGCCAAGTGAAGAGAAGAGGTTTTATGAGTGCAGAAAGTTTAATCTCTGGAATCAGAAGAGCAGCTGTAATTTCAGCACTCGTAGCGAGTCATTAAATCAAGATGTTAATGGTTTCCCGTTGGGCGTTGCTCACAGTGCCGGGATTTTGTAGGAGACACGTGGGCCAATTTGGGAACTGGCACCCCAATAGCACTGGGAGCGCGCAGCCTGGGGCTGTCTCACCCTCCTTTCCCGCAACAGGGATTACTTTTCCTATCTCACATCATTTTTTGGCATTCAGATGCTTTTCATCTCCATTCTGGTTTTGACCACACACTGCAGTACTGAAATTACGGGCTTTTTCTAATGAAGTTTTCCTCACACCCAGCGTGCTTGGGTTTTGAGGAATCTGCGTTTTCAGAAAAGAGGAAAAAAAAATGTTTTGTTGAAAAAGATCTTGATCTAGTTTAGAGCTACAGACTGAATCTTGGCAGCCCAGGGACACTTTCTTTGGAGGTGTTCTTTAGGTTAGACCTCTACATAAATACTTCACAAGCTGGGTTTCTGATGCTGGCTCTCCTGCAACCTTTATGAATACAAATAATGTGCTCATAAATTCAGCAAAGGGAAACAAGAAATTGAAGCTGATGAGTCTGTTGTATGTCTTGGAGAGGAAAAGGAAAATAAAGGCAAACTAAAAACCTGCTTTTCCTCCAGCTCTGAGCTCTGCATCTCCGTGTGCCCATTGCCACGGCTCTCCCAGTGGCTGGTGGTGCAGTCCCCTTCCCTCGGAGCTGCTGATGGGCAAAAAGAGAAGTCTTGAGGGGCTTAATGCTCATTGACATCCAAGCCTGTGGAGCAGGACTTAACCCACGGCTGTTTTAATATTGGGGTAGGGCTCTGGCCTGTTATTTTGCTATCAGCTAGCTTCCACCCCATTTTAATGGTTTGAAACTCAATACTTACACACTTTATTTTTTTTTAAACTTTTTAAATGATTATAATTTGAATGATGATCCATTTTATCCAGTTTGTTTGGATCAGCCCCACAGTATTGAGGTTTGCATGCATATCATTGATAAATTATACCTGTTTGTGAACCCAACCTGGTGTTATATCAGGAAGGCCTTTGCTTTTTTTGTAAATTTTGGTGCTGCAGATCAAATGTACTTGAGAGGCTCATTTAACTCTGTCCTGAATTTGCTAAGCATTACTGTGGTGTCAGGTCCTGTGAGTAGTTTGACATGCCCTAGAAATTTGTTCTTGAGGACGGGTCCATTTTTGAGGTCCAAGGCAAGTACCCTTCAGGTGAGCAAGCCTTACCAGGTCTAGAAATGTTGGTTGGAAATGGGCTTAAGCTTCTGTGGATTGTCCTGGTTGTGAAGATGCATGGAGATGGCTTCCCTGTTCTCTAATTGTGTTTTTAATTGGATGATAGCAGAGGGTTCTCATCTGAACAATGCATTTGCTAATTGTTGAGCATTGTGGCTGAGCTGATTAAGAAATCAAATCTGAAAGAACCAGATCCTCCCCAGGCTGAAATTGATGCCAGTGGGTGCCAGATCTCTGCTTCCATTTTGGTGTTAGATCCAGAAGTGAGTTGCTGAGCCTGGAAAAATGAAATTAAAACTAGCATCTTCTCATTGCTTTACATTTTCCTTTGGGATCTGCAGATGCTCTGAAAGCATTTTGTCAGACACACTAGCTGAGAGACTTGATTGGGTTTTGGGGATCGGGATACTATTATTTTAGCCCTTTACGTTCTTTGGGGCCTAACCCAATCCTAGAGGTCTATAGATGCTGCTCCCATACTGTCCCTTTCTTATCAGATACCTGCTGGGGAGGAACTCGAACTCGTGGCAGCAGTTACAGTTGAGTTGTCTGCTAAAAAAAAAAAGAAAAAAAAGGCCCAATTTGGTGAAACTTGGAGACTTGAGCTTGGAAGTCATCACCTGAAACACAACAAAGGAAAAGTGAACCCTGACTGTGGCTGTGGGACAGGGGGGAGGCTATCCAGTGTAGTCATTTGGGGTCTGGGGGCTCCTCTTTTCCATGACTCAAAGGTCCACGGACTCTGTATGAGCCCCAGGAACTATAATTTCTGCTGCAGTATTTTTACTGTGTTTTCCCAGTTTCTCATGGTGTCCTCTTCTGGACATCCTGTATCATCACTGTGTCATCATGTTAGTACCTCATGAGCAACAGTTTAAAAACAAAACAAATGTTAATATTGGAGAATCAGGTTGGGGTTTTTATTATTTATTTATTGATTTATTTTTGAGAGACCCTTTCATAATGTTTAATTTCAGAGACTCTTTCTTAATGTTTCCTATCGTGACCATCTTTATCAGTAGAAATGTCCAGGCCTTTCTGGTGTCCCACTTAGCTCATGGCTTAAAAATGTTTCTGGGTAATTAATGCAGAGCTTGGTTACGGACTTGCTGGACAGATGTTGCTTTATCTTTTAGTGTTGGTAGCTTTTTAAATTCTTATTCAAGTATGTGGAATATTCCCCATTTTCTTTTATTATAAGGTAAACAAAATTACTATGATCTATCTTCTCCAATTTCAGTTAGGATTGTGCTTTGAAACTAAAACTCTAATCTATTTTTAGCTGAAAATCCTTAGAGAAAGTCTAAAAAAGCAAGAAAATGCTTTAGTAGGAAAGTGATATGTTCAAATAAACCTTACAGAGATAGTGCTCACCCAGCAGATGAAAATATTAAGTCTGGGGATTGTTAGGCGGAAGAATATCTCTGAATCTCTCTTTTCTTTCTATCTATCTGTAAGGTAACCTGATTATCACAGTAATCTCTTTTGCTCTGTCAGTTTGAAAAGACAGTATAATCTGTCATTCTGTAGGAAAAAAAATAAAACCCTCAAATAATTGTAGGCAGAAGCAAGTATTCCTTATCTGAACCTTAGTTTAAAAATGAGAGTAATATTTATACAGCCAGAAGCATGTTATATATGTGTGTATATATTATATATATATATCAATATATATATAAAAGAAGGTGGCACTGATTATTTTGAGCAAATACAGTGGCACATGGTTTATGTTCTGTGCAGTTTCTGCAGGTGATTGCTCCACTGTTGGGCCATTACCTATTAAATGCTTTATCTTCCTAGCAGGCATCATCTGCACAGGGGCACTGGCACAGCCTGAGTGTGACCAAGCATGTATATGCCACTACATACATTTATCTTCCAGAAGTGGACCCTGAGCATGCATAGGACTGATCCATTGGAGAGCATTCAGAGATGTGAAATATTTTACTCCACCAGCTAAGATGTGTATGAAAATCAAATTTTGTTTGGATAGACAATAAATGAGAGGAATCCAATTATTTTTGGTTTGTCGGTCTATCCTGAGAAAGCTGCCAGTAAGGCAGCAATAACCTATATGATATAACTTATTTAGCAGAGAACCCATTTTTCGTCTACCGAGTTCAGGATTTCTGACGGATTGTATTAAGTAAGCATTTTGTCAAGGCGGCCAAAATCAGCAGTGTGGTGGCACCGAGTCCTCTACCATAACCAGGGGGTGTGTTAGCAAGAAGCACACGCGCACACAGTTTGTCCTCCGTGAGCATCCAGCTGGTAGGTGCCAGGTCTCTCCTGGACCTCCTGCCACTCAGGTCCCACTTGCAGACACCTCCGAGCATCCCTGAAGCACCTCATGCAGGTTTGGGGCTGGTGAGGCTTGGGGTTTTTTTGGCTGTGCTGGGCAGCCCCCGTGGGTGCCAGGATGCCTGGTGCAGGACTGTGGGTCCTTGGCCAGCATCAGCACAGCTGGCACCCTTTTGGCGGTGATGGGGGACACCTGCGTGCCCCTCTGAATGAAGGCAGCCTTTGACGTGGGACAAATCCTGCTGATTTTGCTGCAGCAGTGCTGCCCCAAGTGGGAAAGTCCATTCTGCACGTTTCTGCTTCAAATACAGTGTGGCAAATCCTGGCTCCGTTACAGCAGTGGAAGCTGGATGGCACGTACAAGGCTTTCCCCAGGACTCTCGTCAGGAGCTGGAGCTGATTTTCAGCCTGTGCTCAGGTGGACTGGCATGTTCAGCGGGGTGGGGAGGTCAGAAAGATAACATCTTGCTTCATCTCCCACGTCCAGAATTAACTCCAATGGCCAAGTCTAAACCTGCAAGTACACCAACAAACCTCTAAGACAGACCTTTTTAGGTGTTACCTGTTTTTGAAGTCATGCCTGTTCTTTTAGTTCAACAGCTCGACAGCACCAGAGCATACAGAGGGCAATGATAAACATAATTAAGCAAAATCTAACTTACAGGAGGTTAAAAATTAAAGGATACCATTCCTGCAGGGGACAAGGGATTATAGCTAGTTCCATTTCGGCTTGGTGGTGAGTGTAGCTGGCGGTCTCTGTAGGCTACAGATAATAATGTCACAGATTTTGCTGGCGGGCGTTGACCTCTAAAGACAGAAAGAAAGCTCTCTGGGCCACCTTTGAGCCTGTGTAGTCTGGAAAATGGCTTTCAGCAGCACTTCAGACAAGTTTTCCTTTTCATTTAAGTCTGAGCCTCCCGTTAAACCACCTGCCTGAATGTCCAGATGATGTACTGGGGGGGAATTAACTACTGAATATTTATTTTTGTTTGACCTGACTGTGTTTTACACCCTGCTTAGCCATAGAGCAATTCTGCAAACTGTTTCGATGGATTAAATCTTGTAATAGCATGCCTGAATGTGTGAAGCCATTCTCCAATTTGTAATGACATGCACCAATTACATGCATTTCCTGAAGGAATCCTCCCAGTTTTGGAGACTAGTTTGCCCTCTAGTTCTTACCCCAAATCCACAGGATCTGGGAACCAATTTTCCCAAATACCTAGAACTGGAGCTCAGTAGATTTGGATGAATTTAATCAGCGAATAACTGTTTCTTGTTCCTGCACGATGGACTAGGTGTGAATTGCTTATTTCTGGTCTTGGTTTGCTTAAAGGAAAAATAAAGAGGTGTCTTTCCCAAGATCATGGCACTTTTGCTGAATATTTGCAATGCTTTTTGCAATGAATTATAGATGAATCAACAATGTGGCATGAATTTAATAATCAAAAAGTATCATAGCATGTCACGCTACTCTCATTTTCTCCTTTATTTCTAAGGCCTGGGCAGACTGGTAGGATTGGCAGTGTGCAAAGTGTGAAAGAGCTGTTTTTTGATTCAGTGTGTACAGCTTGAGTTCCTTCATGAAGAATGTTTTCTCTTGTTTTAAACAGTCAAAACAGCACCTGACTGAGCCTGCAGTTAGCAGTATGTATGTAAGTCCTGTATGATATGGAAGCTGTTTTGAATATTCGAGTTGGAGACATTTCAGCTGTCTTCTCCTCAAACTACATGGGAGTCCTCAACCAGGGTTTGCCTCTGTCCCTCTTTTCCTCTAGTCTTGCACCAAGGAGATGACCAGTCTTCCTGGGATTACTGCGTAAAGTTTTACAAAGGTTGTCTTTCTGGCTGGTAGTTTAACGTGTTAGGTGTGGTTTTGTGGTCTAAAATAATGAATTGATGGAAATCCTTTAGTAATGCCCCCAGATCTATTCTTGTTTGCAGCGAGGTGCACGGATTCTCCCTTAAGTAGCTGGGAGAAAACCAGGGAGGCTCAGAGCCCTCTGAGAGCTTCAGCTTTTGGATGCTGAAGGAGTGGAGCATCAGTAATGGCCCCGTGGGTTTGGGTCATGAGCTGTTGTTGCTCCTGTACTCACTCACTCAGAGTAGTAAAATAACATCCTTGGACAGGACCATGGGACGTCATCTGGTCCAACCCTGGTCCCTAGCGGGGCCAACACAGACATCACATCGCGTTGCTCAGGTCCTGCTGGTCACTGCGTAACTCTGAGATAAAGGCAGATGTGGGGATGTGTCCAGATCCAAATGACTCCTCAGAAACCGTAACATGAACATTATTACTGTCTGGTGTGCTGGGTAGTTTCCTGTTTTTTAAAAAAAAAAAAAAGGTTGTTTTTGTAACACCCCATTTTAACTGATTGATGGCTTTAGGGTTGTTGGCTGAGCCCATGCAGTGGGGACCATTGGGTTGGTCCCAGACCACATGTCAGTGCTTTTTTTTTTAATTATTTATAAGTAAATTATCATTTATAAATAAAGACACATCACCATCTCCAGTGTGGTTTGCCAAGGGCATAGTCAGGTAGTAAAGCAAACAGGGTCTGTTTGTGCAATTAAAAACTAGGTAAGGACAGAAAAACTGTACTGCTAAATCTAGTCTTTGCTGTAATATGCCAGTGATCAGTGTCTGGGCTTCCTAATCGTCTGATGTGAACTGTTGATCGTGTCCTTTCTAAACTCTCCATGTTTACGACTTGTGCTTACCTGAACAATTCAGCCTCTTTTTAGTGTATCGTAAGCAGAATTGCAAATCCTGTGCTTTGCTAAGGAGACCAGAGTAAAGCAGAGTGTGTTCTTTCCTCCTTTGTTTTTAATGTAATTACGTCTAGCTGGGATGCAGGGCTGAGTCTGAGGTTCAGGCTTTTCCCAAGGAAATGGCAAGTCAGAAACTCTGATTATTGATACTTTTTTGTGATCTAAGTTCTTAACTGCTGTGAGTTTCAAGGTGTGGAAGTCAGCAGGAAGTCAGTCAGCCCATCATGGAGTGGAACAATCCTGCTAATGCAGGAAACAGAGAAGCTGGTGCTATAACGCAGCCCAGCATCCGTCCCATAGACAGCCTCTTGTTTTGGCTAATTGCAAATAATGCTGTGTCTCTTTCTCAGCTAACTCAAGCTGACTTCCCCACAAAAATACAATGTGATGATGGTGGATTTTTTTTTATTGTTGGATTGTGTTTTGGTCATGTTCATGAAAAATGTCACTTTAGGAAAAAAAAAAAGGTTTTGCTTCAAACCCTCAGTGGTTGTGAAGCTTTGGAAAGTTTTCATAGTCAGAATTCTTTCTGTAATCCAATATGCATTGTAAATTAAAGCTCTGTTACTGTTCAAAATGTGTCTGTGTTGACTATAAATCTGAGTTTCACATGGTATCCCTAACTGCAGTAGACGTAAAAGAGCTTTTTCAGCCTTTGGACAGTTAACACAGAGGCATCTATGCTAGATCAGAGTATACCTCAATGCTTTCTATGTTTATTTTCTCCCTGTGAGCAACATCAGATTGATTGACTCGTTCCTATAATTAATCCAAAAAATGTTTTGCTGGCATAGTCACTGAGTTGAAATCCAGTGTGACATTTCCACAGATCATACCTAGTTATTTCAGAAGGATAAAGCTTATTTAATTGCTTGTATTGTTATCGCAACAAGTGTCTTGAATCCTGTCATCTGGTGTCAGCCACAAGATTTGCTTTGTGCTCTCAGAAAGCAAAGAATCCCAAAAGTTTTTTTTCATGTTTTTTTTTTTATGTTAGCTACAGTCATTCTTGACCTTGAATTTCCATGCCTGTATGAACCATATGCTTTGATAGTTTTTTGACCTGGGAAAAGTAACTTATTAAAACAAACCTGTTGTCTGTGGGCTTTGAGGTGATGCTCCAGATCAACATGAAACAAGTTAGGCATATCAGGAATCTGCTGGCAAAGACCTTTTTGCAGCTGTTAATGCCAGAGGAGCCCAGTGTAGGATTTCCCTAGGAGTCTTGGTGACTTTCAGGCAATTTCCAATATTACGCTGCCTGAAATAAGTGAGAAATGCTGAATTTTCTTTTTTATAGGGAGCCAAACCCTTAGATGCGTGGAGGGAGTGCTGTAGGGATGTTTGGGATGGTCTAAAAACAAATTAAAAAGAAAAGGGGAAGAAAACTGATTCAGACTTAAAACTTGTTATATTATTTTTTTCTGAGCAGTTTCTAAAGTTCTTGAAAGACCTGTATGCAGTCTGAAATCGGCAGACAGGCAGCTTTGAACTATGCAGTGGATGCGCAAAGAATATTGATTCCTTGCAGCTTTCTCTAACCTTGGTAGTAAAACACTACAGAGTCCGTATTTTCAAATGGGCACAGTGTTCTTGAACAGTTTCTGCAATGTATTAGTCACAAACTGGTGTTTCTTCAACAAAAGGCATCAAGACTTCTCTTTCCAGCAACCTCTTTTATTGGTTATGACTGCAGTAGAAATGGTTTTCCTTTGTTGTGGCCAGGCTTGAGGGCCTTTCTATGTCCCTTTTCTGTTTAGTGCTGTTTGTTTGGCTATCCAGAGTATTTGGAAGGTGATTCTTAGAAAAAAATAATCTGGTATACTACTGAAATTTTCTTTCTTCTGCTTAATGTGGTTAACTCCCTGGCTGTGTCTTGTGCTGATTTCTGTGCCATATCTGAGTCTCTGTTGCATTTCTCTCCTCCCTGGATTAAACCTAGGAGGAAGGATGGAGAAGCAAGCCATGTTTTCCAGACAGCCTGTGAACAAGGCTCTGGCTGGCTTTGCCTCTGCAGCAGACTTCACCCAATCTCTTTGCAGTTGTTGCATTTTCTTAGTGCTGAGCATCCCTCCTTGGATTTGCCTGCCAGATGTTTCCCATTCAAGCCATATTGGTTTCCGTTACCACCTTGAAAATTGACTTGAGGTGGAAATGAATATTGCAATTATATCATTTACTTTTGCATAAATTAGTGTCATTTTCTCTTAAATACCCTGCCATTTTGGACAAGCACAGTTTATTAAAAAATAATAGTTGCAGTTCAAAAGCATTGCTTCTGAATTCAGGGAGGGAAGGGATTTTTTGTGGCTTTTCCAAAGCAAAGTGGAGGAAAAAAAAAAAAAGGCAAAAATCAAGGCAGAAACCTGAACTTCCTTGGAGGGCTGGGAAGCATCTTGCAGGAGCAAGCAGGGCAAGTCCCACAGGCTTCCCGAGGTGCTCCTTGCCTCCGTGCTCTTCTGGCTGCCCCCGGGGTGGGGAAGGAGTAGTGGAGGGGACCTGGAGGGTGCTGGGGTGCCTTGGTGGGGGCTGCTCCTGTTCATCGGGGGCAGCCTCAAGCTGCTGCGAAACTGGGTGAGAATTTCGATGAGGTGCTGCAGGAGCGTCGTGGCTCCATCTGTCTGCAAAACGTGCCTTAAAAGAGAAAAAGAAAAAGGTAAAAAAAGCTGTATGTGGGGTCAGAATGGCTGTCACTTGCCTTATAAGATGTTTTTGCTTCATGGGGAAGGAGAGGCAGCTCATGCATTTGGTAAGAGCTTGAAGCTGCCAGGGTTGGGCAGCGATGTCCTCCGTGGATCATTAGATTAAGGATTCCTCCAGTCTAAGGTTTGATGGAAGCATTTTGGGGGAAGAATTGAAAAAAGCGAGCAGAGGGCACGGCTTTGCAATATGCAGAGGGACAGTCTCTGTTCATGGGTGCCTAGCGCAAGTACACAAGAGTTAAATTGAACTATGTAAAATCCCTAATACAGTACTGGATATTTTCTTTAGGAATCATGAAGCATGTAACATCCTTATGTTCTCCAAAGGGTTTATTTGGCAGCCTGTTAGCATCTCACTGTGAAATGACTGAAGGGGGAATAACCAAAATAACAAGGAGGGGGGAAAGAAGAAAAGGCAGCAGTCACCAAATTGGAGTAACAACTTGGTAGCACAGCACCTTTGAACCTGTGGCTCTTTTTTCCCTTCCTCTGAGTGGGCAGCAGGGCTTAATGCCCTTGAAGACAACACTATGCCGGTCAAACTGGGACTGAGACTTGAATAATTTTGCCTCAGGCTTCCAGTTGCTGCTGGATTTCAGCATGTTTGAGGATAAGCCAGTCTGTGTAATCCAAGGCAGTGTTTGCTCATTCACTTTGGTCTTCTGCAATTATCCGGATTTTAGGCTGAGGAGCACCTTTGCAGCTAACGCGTAGCAGCAAGAAGTTGCAGGGTAAATACTGCAGGCAGCAGGAAGGAGATCTGTGCTATGGCAAAGACTGCTGCTTGTGAAGAGACAGAAAGTAGCTAGGGTAAGAAAATAAAAGAAAGGGGGTGAACAGGGGAAAGGATTCGGGTATTCAAATAGCTGGTGGATTAACAGAGCACAGTGCATACCTTTGGGTCTTCACTCTCTTGATTTGAAAAACAAAAAAGCTTTCAGCTCATCTGTGATATTAGTTTTTATACAGATACCTTTAATCCTAGAGTTTCCATTTTCCAAGCAAACAAAGATGTGTTTATTTTTCTTATAAGCCCTTTCCCTATCCTACATGCTGTATTTTTGAAGCTAATGACCTAGATATACGGAAACTAGAGGAAAGCAGGATCAGGGTGCTAATGACAACCTGTCAGAGGTGTCTCCTCCCGATGCGGAGCTGCAGGCTGGGTGCCTTGCTGGGGGAGCATCCCTGCCCAGCCCCATGCAGTTTTACTCAGTTCCACTGTTATCTTTCTGTTTCTCTCTTTACTGCGGTTTTATTCTTGGGCTGTGGCAGAAATTTGCTACATATGTTTTTTTTTTTTTCAAGTTATTTTTATTAAGAGATCAGTGATGCGATGATAAGGGGTGTTTTTATGTCCTTTGTGGTGCCTTGACCTCTCCCCCATAGCTTTTAGGTTGCGAATGTCCCAAGGTGCCTTTGGGAACCCCTCAGGTTTGGGAAAGGTTTTGCATTACAGAAAGTCAAAATAGGATGCAATGCAGTGACAGTGATGCTAATATTATGAAAACACAGTAACTGTTTCATAGAGAAGTTCCAGAAACAAGACTACCTGTAGGAAGCTTTGGGAACCATAGAAAATTTTCTAGTGTTTCCCCAATCCTGCTATTTTCTTTTTACTTTAAATTTTTTTTCTTGATCTGTTTTCCCAGTTTAGTACTGGTACACTTTTTTCCCCTTCCCCACTATTGTGCTTTTCCTCTCCTGTTGCCAAAAGCAGCTTCCTCGGCTTGTTTTGGTAAAGCAGAGCCTCTGCATGCAAGTTCATAAGCTTGAAGCATGCAGTCTCTTTCTGTACTGTAGCTGTGAAGGATGGCTGCTATGGGGCAGGACTTCTGTGCGAGGGAAATGCCATTTCTCGTTCTCTGGAAGAAGTGTGGAGAGCATCTCTGTGAATGGATGGCAAGAGGTCTTCCAGATTCAGATCCCTGGGTGCTGGATGAAGAGAAAAGCATCCAAATACAGGCTGTGGTCAGGGAGCAGAGCCGTGGGGAGAAAAATATTACCTAAATTTCACAGTCTTCCTTTTAAGCCTACCTATTTTTTGAGTGGTTCAGACCAAAACCATCTCAGGGTTTTTTAGCTTGACTCTGGGAATAAACCTTCCTGGTGACTGAGCACCATCTGAGTTACTTAAGTTGGGGGAAGGATGCCGCCCATCCATCGTAAGCCTTCTCTGTCTCGTATATATTTTTCAAAGCCTACATCCTTTTATGTTTTCTTTTTTTACATCCTGGAAATTAATGCAAGGATTCAGTGTCTGTGTGCCTAAATATATATGTGTATATGCATTTGTATATGTATAAACGTAAGTACATGTATAATCTACCCAGTCAAAATAGTTTCCCAACACATCTGTTGCTGAACAGATGCTCTCTGTATTGGTCGATTTGGCTGTTGTTGGCCTTCTGTGGTTGATGTTAACATAAATATTTAAAGAGTAATGAAGATCTGATTGCTATGGTGTAATCTAATGTAACATAGGAGAATCCCAAAGGTTTGGCTTGCTCTGAGTGCCACGTGTCCCAGAACCTTAGCTCCTACTGTTTGCAGTTCACTTGCTGAAGTCAAGGAATCAGCTATGTGACTTTGATTGCTGGTGTATGACAGCAGATGTTGGGCTGCTTCAAGGGGCGTGTGCAGGTATATTAACCTGTCGTCTGAAATGCTGCTCAGCAATGGAGTGTAGGCAATATTTGTAATAAAAAAAATAAAACAGTACTGTAAAGTATTCATAGAAATGAAAGGTAATACAAGAAATGGCTTGTAAGAGTGAGAATTTTGCAGTATTTAAGAAGTGTATGCGTATTAAGCTTTTACTTGCATAACTATAGGATGTCTCCTTTTAGAACCTTTAGAACATAATATTTTTATGTAAATAATGCAATTGTTCCTTGCACTTGCATTTACAACATAGAGATACTCCACCTGCCATTCATTGAAAGTGGTTATGTGGGTGGAGGAAGTAATGTCTGTAGTCATGCAGGTACTGTTGGCTTAGACGTGGTTCCTCATTCCTGAATCTCCACGAGCTTTACCAGGAGGAGTAACTACCAGTATCCTCAAGTGACAGATTTGTGCAGAGGTCTTAGGCACTTTGCTTTGCAAAGTACTGACCTCTCTCCATGGCAGACCTCGTGGGAGTCGTGGCTGTCCAGTAGCCTTGAGATCAGAGCTTAAATGCTGTTGCTGAGGTTGGGGCGCAGGTCCCAGGGGTGTCAGAGAAGGAAAGGCTGCCCCACTCCCAGCATGGGCGCTGCTCTGTGTCCCAGGATATCACCTCATGCAGCAGGACTTTTTCTGCAAGTGTTGGTAACCATCGTCATGCTGGTTACTGCTGGAAGGCATTAGCATTGGATTTTTGTTTGCTGTTTCTGTATTTTTTAAATTATTTAATCTGCTTTTTATGTGTATATTTATATGTATATATATTCACTGTGTATGCATGTGCATTCTGTATATACATCTGTTGTTTCAGGCAGAAATCTCACAGATTGATCACTGGAAAATAAACCACCTGACTTTGTAATCTGTGCAACTACTTAGGTTAGCAATAACTATGTTTATAGCATAATAATTAACCGTCCATTTCCTCCCACCCAATTATTTTATACAATGCTTCAGTTGATTTAATCAGTGCCCTTTCGAGCAAGTGTGTCCTTTTTAAAACTAATGGATTTCCAGCAGGATCGGATTTTCTTTTTGACTCTTTTGTTGCTAGTTTCTTTAGAGATGATTTAATCTCTGTAAAACTGGCATCCATACTTGCCATTCTTGATTATATTACTACTTAACAAGCTGTATTAGATTTGTGGAAAAAAAAAATCAAATCAGAAAATTGAGCACTAGACAGTAACAAGTAAAACTTTTTTTTTCTAGTACTGTTTCCACTGATGGCAAGTGTATGTAATCAAGTTATTTCTGAATTATCTTCAAGCTAGGAGAATAAGAAAACTTTCAAATGAATCATTTGAAAGTAACTACACAGAAACGCCACTACAAATGATGGCCCATAACTTCATCATGTACAGCACTGTCCTTGCCTTCTCAGCGAACCATCTGGTTTTGCTTTTGCATACAGTGGGACCTTATCTGGCTGGAATCTGCCACAAAGTGGGTGTTTGAAGGTAGTTTGAAGGAAGGTGCTACAGAAGGGTACTGCTTGCTCTAATTTCGGCAAATCTTGTCCAGAAACCAGCCCACATGCAGAACCCGGAATTGATGGTGGGGAGCTGCTCAGTGAAAGCTTTGGGTGGTTTCATGACCCTACAAAGTGTCAATGACCAAGAAGAGCCAGGATGTGTGGCTACAGAAGAGCAAGGGAAGAGAGAAGAGCTGCTCCTGTCCCTGGGGATGCAAGTAGGTGCTTGTGCCTCAGGGCCAGAAGTGAGGGTTGTGCTTCCTACCCCTGGGGCCCAAGGCAGCGATGAAGCTCTTGGGGCTTCCTCGGGATCTGTCCAGGCTTGAGGAACTTCAGCCTTTAGGGGCTGCAGGATCTGAGCTGCTCCGTATAAACACTGAATCCTCTGCCATGATTCCTGTCACGATTTTGAGCCTTCCTCAATCCAAAATACACCCCAGCAGTCTCCTGGGAGGCCAGGCCACACAGAGGAGAAACCCCCTCACAGACCACCCCAGGGCCTCGGGGTGAAGGGCACCCTCCCGTCCCTCCATCGAGAGGACCGGTGAGGCCTTCTCACTGCCCTTGCTTGCTTCCTAGAAGGGGAGAAGTGCACAAAGGCTGATGTGCCTGGGGATCCTGGTGGCCTTCCCCAGGGAAAGAGATGATGAGGAAGGACCAAGGCCCGTGGGCCTGGGAGGAGGCAGGCAGCGCTAAGCAAAGCCATCATTTTTGAAGCAGAATCGCGTGTGGCGCCGTGGGGGTGCAGTAAGTTGCTCACCAGAAAAGTTTCTCTCTAATGTCCATCATTTAATGGTTGGCTTATGCCCTTGAAGTGAGATGTCTTCTGTCCGTAATACAGCCACGGTAATTTCGTTCTAAAAGTACCCTATTTGATTAAGAAGCAGCCATGAAGGCAAATATCAAATCTCTAGGTGGAAACTTGGCCCGGCAGAAGTCAATGAGAAGTTTCCATTAAGCGAGGCCAGGCCGGGGTGTCCCCTCCGACCAGGGCACGGGGCCGCTCAGCACGGCACGGCCCATTTGTCACAGCAGGAGTATAAATTTGTTTTCTATTACTGACATATATTTGTCCTTTCCTTTATTACGGTAATAATTTCTTCAAAATACCTTCTTAAAAAAAAGAGAAGTGTCGAGAGCATCAAAGTTTAATCTTAATTTTGTCCTAACCTTTTACAAAATAGATTAAATTACTCGTGAAAGTAATACCAGCAGCCTTGCTCACACCGAGCTGCTCGGGCCAGTCAAGGCGAGCTATCCACCTTGTAATATCTGTTAGCGCATGAAATGTGAGGAGCACCTCACCTGCATGAGGTGTGTGGGCCTTGGGTGCATTTAAACAACACAAACGTGGTGCAGTGTCATAGAGGAGCCCAGAAATGTTAAAACAGTCCACTTGTTTTACTAGGCATCTCTGCCACCGCAGTGGGTTTTCTTTTTCACTTGTAAATTTTTACGCTGCTGTATAAAATATGGAGATGCTTTATTATTATCTTGTGGCATCAAATTATCAGGGAACGTGGAGGAAGCAAGGTGTTTTACATCTGGGATAAATAATGGCTTTTCTCAAAGGCAATTTTACGGCAAAAAAAATCTGGCAGCCTGCTGGTGCTCAGGACAGTGCTGTGTAAATGCACCTGTGCTTTAGCGCTCTTGCTATGGCAATTTTATGGGGCAACCTGTACCCGTTAAGCTGTCCCCTGGCAGCAGTTGAGGATGTTTGCTCTCACTTTAAGCTAAGTGAGGGCAAAACTGGGAAATTTTTGTCATGTTGAGGTGTCTGAATCAGTTATGGGCTGAGTGCTAATTCAGGTGAAGGCTTTGCCATGTGTGGGGGTAAGCAGCATGAATGGTTGGCCTGGGTAGTTCACACCTGGCTCACGTGCTTGTGCCCTAAATTTGACTGGAAGAATATCAGCTGCTATGGTGCTTTCAGACAAGACATCCAGCCACTGCAAAAATAGAAGGGATAGCCCAGCTGCTCACAGGGTCTCTGGAGGAAAAAGGAAAACCTCGTCTTGTTTCTGATCTCTTCTGCAGAGGTTGAAAGCATTTTTCCCAGCCCATGTGATGAGGTGGCTGCAGAAATGGTGGTCTTTGCATGTGTGCATGAAAAGCTGCTGAGCTTCCCACCATGCTGCACCTTGCTGCCTGGCAGAAGTGAGCTGGCGGGCTGAGCAGAGCCTGCTCCCAGCCTTATATTTGTGATCATGGCCATATTTCAGCCACATCCCATCTAAAAAGCCATGCAACTCTTCTCTCCATGCCTTGTAGACAGTTAACAGTGTATTTTGCTGTAATAAATGGAGGTGATGCACTGGAGGAGCTGATTCAGCTGCAGAAAAAAATAATTGGTTTTGTTGGTTCTTTTGTTCTTCTTTTAAGGGAAAAACAAAAGAGGAATCTCAGGGGAGGATATATATTTGTTTGTCCATCTGCCTTTTTAGTCCTTCTTTCTGTGTTTCTTCTTTTTCCCTCCGTAAAGGCAGGCTGCCCCAGCCTGCGAGGATGCTGACGAGGCTGCTTTATTAGCAGGAGTCGGGGGGACTGGGACAGAAATGCGTGGTGGTGTTGTGTTTAATAAATAAAAATAGGAGGTCTCGTTGGAAACAACTGGCAAGGAGCATTCCCTGATGCCGGGAATGTGTGAGGACAGCAGGCACAGAGTGGCTTGAGCCCAGGATCTGGTTTCTGAGCCCTTCTTTGAGATGCACCATGATGCTGCTTCTACTCCGTTGCTTTAGAGCCTGATTTAACTGTTTTAAGTGCTTTCCATATAAAAAGTCAAACTGTACCTGAGGTGCTAGTCATTAAAAACACGCCACCGGCAAGTTCGACAGCAGCATGATCTGGTGGCTCTCCTCTTCTGTTCATAACCATTCATCTTCAGCTGCTCCCCTTCAAAATAAAAAGGAAAAAGGCTGCTGAGGTCTGTGGAAGACTTACCCTATGAGCTGCTACTGCCATTGTGCTGAAATCTGCTGGGTGTGGGCATGCAGGCACATGCGGCCATGTTGCAGGAGGGTTAAAAATACACATACGCTCATAGGACTTCGAGGGAGGTTTCACCAGTGTAAAAATCCCAGGCCTCCAAAGCTGGCAGTCGGTGGGTGATATTTTGAGGCTCTTAATCCCTGTGGTGTTTGCCCAGTAAAAAGCTGTCTCGTGGCTGGCATGTAGAAACTGACATGCTGTATAGTGATTAAAAATATGTTTATGTAAAACGTCCCTGCTGTTGATGCGTAACTATTTCTTTTTAACTCCTTTACCAGGGAAGTTAATACGTTAATTATTCAAAGAAAGGTGCAAAACAAGGGGAGTGAATAGAGAAGAGGAGATTTAGAGACCGGTTTCTTCAACCACGGCTTGTTGACTTATTCCACAGTTTCATGCTGAAGTCCTCATGTTCTCAAATAGATAAAGGTGGGACTCCAGTGCTACATGCAAAGCAGTGCTTAAGCATCTTTTTATGTCTTGTAATTGAATGGTTAATTGTATCATCCAAGTAAAGAGGTATGTGGAATAACTGTCCAGATCTGTGCAAGGAAATGGCTTTTCAGTGAAAGCTGTCTCATTCCCTGGGGCCCCATGACTTTGTTGGGTGAAGACATGCAGGCTGGGCGGCACAGGAGCTCAGGCTCTGCCTGCCAAAAGCAAGGCTTGACCTCCGGGCATGGAAAGTCACGAAGTTCAGCTGCTTCTTGCAGGAAAGCTGGCTTGTCAGTCTGCATTGAATGGCATGGGCCAAATTAATCTCTAACAGGAGTAGGCACAACTCATCGCTGGTATCAATCAGTTGTTTGTGTTGGTGACAGGTTTAAGCCCGAGTTCTCGAGTTCATTTAAACACCACTCAAATCAATGACATGTTTTGAAATATAGTAAGGAACACATTCATAGAAGAAAAATCCATAGAGGGTTATTAAATGTGGAGAAACTACCTGTGGCTCGGGAGCTCCCTTGGCACGAGCTGCTGGGGACCAGGAGAGCATCTGCAGAAAGACAGCGTTTTTGACCTGATTGTGTAGTCTTTCCTTGGGCCTCTCTCAGCTGTAATATATAACAGAATTATGTTCTTACATTAACTTTGATTCCTTCTGCGATGTGCCCCTGAAAGGCTGGCCCTACCAAAAAGAAAACACGTTCTTTTATTTTTATTTTTTTTTTCCTTAGAAAGAGATGAATGACAATACCTGCTCCAAACACATCCCCGGTGGACTTTCATTGACTTCAGGGTCATTACAACAGGGCAAAGCCAGCCAATATTCTTCACACACTCTTTTGCCACCTTTTATACCCATTTTGTATTCCCTAGGTGGGCTTTGCTGCCCGCACGGCTGGGCTGGTGCCCTGTGCATCCAGCGCGCAGCAGTGATTAACTGGTATGCCCCTGAGGTTTCCCCCCACAAAACCCTCTTTCAGCAGATTCCTTATCTGCTATCAAGGGAGTGTTTACAGCAGCTAAAGCTCTTAAATGCCTTGTCTCTGAGACTGATGGCGATAATTAAAGCAGTGCTTTCCAGCCCTCTGCTCTTCTTCGCTGAATTGCTGGAAAGTGGGGAACGGGGTTGTGCAAGCCAACAGGAAACCATGGAAATCCATGTTCAGCAATTCAGTGTGTATTATTTCTTTGGCTTGTTAGCATGTCCTCGCTGCTGGATGCAGATACCTAGCTTGCAGAAACCTCCAGGTAGGGGAAAGAATTGCCCAGCAATTGTAGGCCGTGTTTCGACTCCTCCTGTGCTGAAAAAAGTCCATCACTATGTGTTGTAATTCAATCAGTGTAAGAGACCTGTGTCTGTGGATTTATGAAATGATGGGGAAGGGTAGTGGGATATTAGCTTTGGGGATAAAAAAACAAATAAGTGAAACGATTGATTTCTCTTCTGCTCCAATTATGGATGAAATAGCAAAAAAGCAGCATCCAACTAAAACACCAGACACAGAAATCATGGCTGGTAATCATAGTGACACCAGGACGAGTTTTTCTAGATGTGCTGTGAAATTGTGCAGTAAATTAAGTTAGACGAGATGTATTATTCCCCGTTTTAGTAAATAAGTCTCCTGACAGGAGGCCCCAGCGAGGAGCGGCCGCAGAGAGCTTCGCTGCTGCATGGGATCGGGGCTCAGCGCGGTGCGTGGGGCTCAGCCGCTCCGGCACTTTGCAAGCCAAGTGCTCTGGGAGATGCTGCTGAGGGCTCTTGGTCTCACACAGCTGCTGTTGTCATCTTCTCTGTCTTTTTCTTTTGTCATCTTGTCAGCCATGCTCCTTGCTTCCGTCTTCCCAGCTTATGTAAAGTCTGGGGTTGTTTTATGGTCCTGCATCGCCCCCGATGGAGGCAGAGGCTGTGTGGTGCCTTGCATGGTGTTTCCCAGGAATCAGGATGTCCCCTGGCAGTGTCCTGCAGGTGAGCAAGGACCACGTGAGCACCCCACAACTGCTGCCCCAGCTGGGAAGTGCCCCATCCTCGGTCCTTGGCTGTCTCATGGCCCACATGTGGTAGATGTCTCGCTCTCTGGTCCCTCAACCTGCATGTGGCACAGGCTGATCCCCATTCAAAAACATACCATGCTTGCACCCCTTTCTACAGCAGTCAGGGGAAGGGAAGTGATTTCATCTTCATTCTACTGCAGGTCAGGCTCTGCCATACCTTCTGAAAGCATCTGCTTGATTCTGTGGCAGCAGCCCTCCTCTGAAACGTGTCATCCCTGTCTTCAGTGGAAATGGTGCTAATTTTTCCTGATCTCTAGACCTAGCTGTGATAACTTGGCTGCTTCGCAGCAGATGGGCTACGTGGCCTGCTCACATGTGCCAAGTTGTGATCTGAAGGGAGGTTGATATAGCATGGCCAGCAGCACACATGCTCATGTACCTGTAGCCACACACTGTTTTCAGCTGGATGCCTGATGGGGAACTGCAGAGCAGGTTTGGATGTGCAGGGGGGTGAGCCTGGGGGCTTCTTGGCACAGCGTGGCATGAGGAGGTGACCAACAACCAGGCTAAGCTCAGAGACCATGTTAAAAGCCAACTGTAATAATTCAGCTGCATCCTCATGCACCTGAGCTTGTAAATGGCGGGCTACAGCAGCGGTCCCTGCAGAGCACATGGGTTATGGGGGAAAGGCAGCACTTGCCCTTGGTGCAGGCAGTGTGGTTTTGCCTGGGTTGTTTGTGGGTAGGAGTACAGAGCCGCTGCTCCTGGCTGCGTCTAAGGCTGGATCCTAGGACTTGGCTTCATTTTTTAACCTGGGAAGCAAGGAGTAACTATTAAAAAACAAACAAACAAACCTGAACTAAGGCCATCAGGGTCTGACCTCTGTATAAAAATAAGACAATTTGTTCTGAAAGTAATAACGCAACAAGAACATCCAGAAAGTCAGCTCATGCGTAAAGCCACAGAGTGCACCAGGTAGAAGCTGGTTCCTAAGCCACCGATGTCTGTATCCATTACCCAAATTAGCACTTAGCAAAAGAGGGGCTCTTCCCCCCGCTGTGCTCGCACTGGGAGGGGGTAAGCGAGCGGTGCTCTGTCTGAACCTGTTATGTGCTGTTGTGTGGGTAATCGCTGACAGTACGTGCTCTCTGGGAGCCGAGGCTAGTGTTACGGTATCTTCAAGAGGTTTAATGACAGCATAAAAAATGTGATCAATATTCAGTGGACTTAAAATTTCAGCATTCAGTTGTAGTATTTGATTACACATAGCAGTTTTCTTCCTCACACTTGCTGTCAGCATCATTGGCTGTGGCATCCTCTTAGTACAGTGCAGAAATCCTAGGTGGTAGCTTGCTGTCCAAATTGTATTTTCACTGAGACGCCCCCATAAGCAATGAAAATAAATGTTCTTAAATGTTGATTTGGAGATTTCTTTAGTAAGGAGGTGTTTAATAAGTACCTACCAATGTAAACAAATTGAGTTCCTTGAGTCACAGCTGGAGCTGCAACTTTTTCTCCCTTGATTATCAAGGAATATATTCTGCATGGACGAATTTGCATCTTACAAAGACATCTGGTTGCTAAATAATATAATTAAAGTAAACACAGAATAACAGAGGCCTAATCCCATGTTCCTAATGAGGAGAGAATAGTTTTTGGGTGAGTGCAATGCATTGTCTGGACTTGTGCTGGGAAGAGCAAGGGAAGAAAGAAAGAGCAAGAAAAGCTATAGGGAGAAAACTGGAGAAAAGGGAAGGGGGAGAAACAGAAGAGAGGAGGGTGCAAGAAAGAGGAAATAAGGGGTGCCTCTGCCAGACCCTGGAGTGACGTGATGCCAGAGGCTGCGTGTGCTAAAAGGGAGATGAGCAAGAGGCAGATCCTGGAGAAGTCACTGCTGATGGAGCTGCGACACCCACAATAGATCCTGGTGGTTCCTCAAAACTGGCAAAGCATCTACTTGTGCTTTGCTCAAAATTTAGAGGCCTTTTTTTTTTTTTTTTTTTTAAAACCTCAAGTGATTGCAGAAAGGGCATTTTTCTTCCTAAGCAATTAGCTTTTCTGTTTTGCTGTTTTAATAATTTTTGAGCACGGAAAGCCAACTGTCGACAAATCTGTGCAAAGTTACTATATTTAGTTTTTGAAGACAAAACTGCTCACAGGAGCATCTAGGTGGAAAGCAGTTAGTGATCTCAGCTGTCCTGCTCTTTCCAAGCCGTGATGTTCCAGTAGTCTGCTTGGGGCACACCAGAAAGGTTTTTTCAAACCTTCAAGCAAAGGTTCAGGGTGGTGGTGGTGGTAACGTGAGCCATCATCTCCTGAAGGTGCCTCCTCCCAAGGGCAAAACCCAAGCACTGCTGTTTTCTAATGCTGAAGGTGTGCCCTATGTGTCCATGTCCCTTTGCTCCATAACAAAGCAGTGTGGCATTTGGGAGGGTTTTCCTGTAGGGTATTGTCCCCACATCTTGGCTCTACCGCTGGTGCTTGGATATCCTGGCTTTGCTGCATGATGGGTGTAGCTTTTGCTATCAGAGCTTTCATTCCTCTTGCTTGGCAGCTGCAGTACTTGTGGTGGGGTCCTTCTCCTATAACTCCTCTGTTGAGCAATTATTTCGAAGACGTACTCTGAAGTGGTTACTTTCTGGCACTACTGAAGATCTACAGTGAAAGCTCTTCAACCACAATGGTAAATCTGTGCTTTTCCAGAAAGTTGTGGGGGAATTGTCTGGCTGAGGATGTTCTTCATGCTCCAGCGTAGACCTGGCTTACTTTGGCAGAAAAACCTGTCTGGGAGATCCTGGCAGGGCAGAAGATCCCTGGGAGAAATTTCAGGCACAATTTGGAGAGTCCCTGCTGGGACAATGAATCACACGTCTGTTTGCCTGCCAGTCGTGGGCTGCCTGTTCGATCCTCATTGTCTCTAATATTTTGCCCAGTAGGAATTAAAGATAGCACTAACTTACCTTGTTGCTGGCATCAGCACGTCTCAGATGTTCCCAGCACAGAAAGCATTCGCTGTTTGGGTGTACTTGCTGTGATTTCCATCACGTTGGTTTACAAAGACGAAGCACAGGCAGACTGTCAGTCAGGGCTGCTGGAGGAGATGCGGCATGGGGGTAATTGCTCTTCCATTTTCTTTACTAACTGTAAACGAAATGGATAAAAACTTGAATGCCGGTTGGTCACATTCTCTTATTAGCTGCTTCTCCCACAAAGGCATTCAGCAGCTCCTTTGTTATAAACCTCTTTGCAAGAAAAGATAATGGAGTTAAATGATGTGCCAGCTGGGAAGAAAAGTGGGTGAGATGATAGTGTCGGAACAAGGACTCTGGTTTCATGAAAACCAGGCGATATCTACCCTTACCTTTTGTACGTGAGTACATAAACCTTTCATCTGCTCGGCTCTAAGGAAGATTTTCCCATCTAACGCCCCGCTAACAAATATATTTTCAATGCAACATAAGATAATATATTTCTTTACTTAGTGTATTTTATGTTACTGTATTTTTGTATTTCTAGGTTGTGTTTAGTGGTGTACTGGCGTTGCTCTTAGGCAGGGGTTCCCTGGAAAAGCAATGTGCAGGTATGCAATAACATACAGAAATCTTTATTGTAAAACTCTCCTGGGAACTTTTAGTATGAAAGGCAAAAAGAACAAACCAGATGCACAAGCATCCAAATAACCCCCACCCTAAACGTTTCATGGAGGATGTTTTGAGTGTTGTCCCACTGTTCTTGAGTTGGTATGGGATGTAAAGATTTATAAGATCTGTCTATTTCCCCTAGTATTATGTGATTTGGTCTGTCCGTGAGAGAGAACTTCTCAGACTCAGAGCTGGGGCAGGAGCAAAGCAGAGATCCCACCATTTCCCTTGCCAATGTAGTGACCATGCTGCCGAACATCATCCTTGTATTCCCCAGCACCACGTGCCCTACTGCTGTGTAGTGCCCGTCCCTGAGAGAAGCAAACCGTGGAAATAGAGCCTGCTTTGTCGTATCTTTGACTTCAGAGACCCTGTGCTGAGTAAATTCTCTATTAGTGTGTTCCTGCATTGAAACCTTTGTGTGAAGAACAACACTATTTGATTTATTTGCTTCTTGAACATGCAGGGCAGTAGCCTATGTGAAAACATATGTAAGAAATCTAAGGTGCAGGTTTTTGTTCTTTTTAATGGGGTTGGTTGCTCTCGTAATGGAGAGCATTTCTTTGCATGTTGTTCTCATAGCTCGGCGAGCTGCATGGAGAAAACAATGTGCCTTCGGGGACAAATGTCTTAGGATAAAGTAATGTCTTTGTGGCAATACATCTGTATTTTTTTCAAGGGAGAGGCATTTGCTTGTTCCTCTTCCAGGTCACATCTGGATTGGCTTTTCTGAAGCGAATTTCCAGGCTGTCCCCACTCACTGTGCTTTGGTTGGTATGACAAAGCTGTGACCAGGTGCTTTTCTTTGGGGTGAAATTCTACCAGGTGATGTGCTCCAAAATTCCCTTAAGGCCGTCTCGTTGCTCACAAGCATTTAGGCCCCGGGATCGGGATGGAGCAGGTCTGCATGAAAATTTCCAAAGTGCATGTGCTGTTGGGGTCAGGTGCTGGGTGCTCTTTTTTGTTCCTGCAGCCCAGGACATGCGGTGAGTCTGGGAAGGGAAAGGGAGTGACTTTGGCTGTCTCTGCCTTTCTTGTGCCAGGCATTTCCCTCCAGTGTGTTGTGGCAGGATGAAGGAGGAGGTGTCTTATTATGCTGTCTTTTCACTGTGGGCGGTGTTTCACTGCTTGTTCTCTGCTTATTACTGCTTTCCTGCAAGCTTTTAAGAAAACATCCATACTAAATCCATCTGATCTGATTTTGTTTGGGGAAAGCAAACTGCTTCCCCTCTTACACCTCCGTCAGTTTCTTAAGCCTTTCTTTTTGCTCAGATTTTCAGTTCTTACAGTAGCAAGATAATCACATCCCTGCTTTCCTGTTCTCTTTTCAGCCCACCATGATACTTCTGCTGCTGTCCTGCCTCATTTGTTTCTTCCTCTGATTCTCCTCATTAAATAAATTGCAGCTGGAATGTCCTGTCAGATGAACAGTAAATTGATATATTGCAGCCCAAACTTCAAAAAGGAAAAAAAGAATTTAATTACAGTGACCTGCGTCCTTATTCTACCATGGTCAGTGATAAAATGGCTATCGACTTAATTGGGAACAAAGCACTGCTCCCCCTGACTTCACATTGCTTCTTTATTATCATTAATAACTGGGGTTTTGCAATTTATATGAGGAGCAGTCAGGCCAGTAGGCCAAAACCTTCCCTTTTTGTTGGTTTAATGGTTGGGGAGGTTTTATGGCTATGGGCCAGGGACCTCCTCAATGGAGCTGACCTGGGAAGTACCACCTCCAACAGGGGAAATAAAAAGAAATTCTGCAATACGAGATAGGAAATAACATACCAAGTGGGTATAAAATGCGTTCATTTGGCTATGACATTTTTTTGTTTAAGTTCTGAAAAGAAAGCCATATGGAAATTACCTTTCTGTTTTATATATTGAAATAGAGGAGCTCGGGGGCAGAATTGTAAATGATGTGGTTATGAGTTTACTCTGCACTCATAGGTATGTTCCCTTATCTTGTTATACGGCTGCTCGTAGGAATCAAATATTTAAGTTTACATTGCACTACTTCTGATGGCTGGAAGCATTTGGTTTTGTAGATGATGCTGTATATCAGCTTTACGGTTCTTTTGGTAGTTTAAAGGAAAGGGAGAACATGCTCTCATGACTTCCTCAACAAGACCTTAAAACTCTGGCACTCTCTTTTCCTGGAGGACAAGATTTATTCTGGTCATCTACAAGTGTACATTTTTCAGTGACTGCAATTTTTGGTGCTGTCTGGAAGGCAAGGCTACTTATGTTGATCGAGGGTTTCTGTTGTTCTTGACTTCAGGAGAAAAAAGAAAACAGAGTTTTTGGTTTTCCTTTCCGCTTCAGCATACGCCGTGTCATTATGCAGTAATGTGTTATTCGCTTTTGCTCCCAAAACACCTTTTCCTTTCAGTTGTGGAAGTGTTTTTGGCACTCACTCCACACTAGATCATCTTTGTTCTGAAAACAACAATGAACTTAAGGCGACGCTGAAGCTGAATTGTAGACTCTCGAGTAGAAAAAGGAAAGGGCAAACCTTACACTTGTGTATTTGTGCATCCATTGTGATCCGGAGCACATCATAGATTTTTTTTTTCCTAGCATGCTTCTTGACTTTGTCATGTTCCCACGACCTCATCAGGTAGAAAAGAAGAAGAAATTGTGTTGCTGGGGTGCTTTGTGGAGCACCTCATCACCCACTGGGGATGCCTTAGTGTCTCTTTCTGTGCTGTTTCTGTCTTTTGAAGCCGGGTTTCTGGATGTCGATGTCACAGCAATCTGGGCTTTCCTTTGCTGCCCTGGGGAGTTAAAATGAGCCGTGTGGGGTGCCCAGGGGCAGGGCATGGGAGTGCCTACGTGACACAGCACAGTGTGGAGCATTTATTTGTTTGCTGAATGTGATGTTAAGGTCTTTTCAGATGTAAGGTGCTTTCAGACTACGTGGAGAGGTTTTTCCCTCTTTCCTCTGTTCTTGAAAAATTCATCCTGCTTGGGGGTGCTTGAGAAATTGAAAAGCCATTCGCTCACCACCTAACAGAGCCTCAGGGCAAGGGAGTCCCAAACCCACCTTCTGCTGACCCGCAGCGGGGGGGCTGCAAGCCACTTGTCTGCATTGGAAATGCTGGGCTGGTGGGAGGGAGCCTCTCTCTCTTTGTGCCATAAAGTCAGACCGTGCTATTAAGAAGTCATTTTGATTATTCAGAGGTGTTGCACAATGCTGCAAAAATGCATGTGTTCCTGTCTGCGCTGTGGTTTTGTTTGGGGTTATTCAAAGTACAAGAGAAATTGTGTGTGCAGCTGTGGCACAGGTTGGATTTCTTGCTGGGGACATGCTGTGCACCCACAGAAACCAGAACTCCCTGAATTGCAGCAGAAGGGTTTTTTTTCCAGGTGAGAGGGGCTGATGTTGTGGAGCGTGGAGCAAGGAGCAGTGCACCTCCTGGGCTTCCCCTGCAGCCATGGTCAATGTCTTCATGGCTGTTTGTCACCCTGAGCCTGAGCCTAAGGAGCGAGAGGAAATTAATAAATGTTAATATATGCTAGTTTAATTGAGAAGTGCTGTTTTCATCAACTGCTGTTTGAAGAACAGACTTAAGTATGTTTGTCAGCTCAAACAAATGTTCACTTTTTTTAAAGCTGTTGCACAAATACTAGGCTCTTGCTGTCTTTAAAGAGGTTTAGAGCTGCGAACTGTGCAGAACCCAGAATCTGGGGGTGAATACTGTGCCTGCAATTCAATAAAGCTTATTAAAGGTAATATTTTCTAGCCAGTAGCTTAAACCAAGCTATAGACAGCCTTCAGATCCTGGCCCATGCACCTTATTTTGTGGTTAGCTCCAGCACTGCAGCATCCAGCCTTCTTGTTTATTTGGAACAACCAGAAGTGATTTTGGTCTTACTCCCTTGTTCATGTGTGCAAATGTATTTTAACCCCAGACCTTTTGAAGGCTTCACTTCTGGTTTGAGGAGCAGGAAGAGCTGACTGTGCACAACAGTGTGCTGCTGAGCGAGAATGGCTGTCCCTCCCTTCTCAGCACCCCCAACCCAGAGAAGTCTCATGGCAATAATCATCCAATGTGGAAATGTGATCTCCATACGTAAAACTGGGGGACTGTTATGTTCAAAAATGTTTGAGGATATTCCTGCTTTCTCAGGGAAACCATCTGAGCCATTATGGTGTTCTAAAGCTGAAGTGACATCTGCCTTACATGTCTTTTTAAAATTATTTTTAAGTGATATCAAGGACTTTTCTTGAAATTAATTATAGTTGGGAGGTAAAGGGCAACGCAATTTGAAAGTTAAAGACCTGAGCAGCTTTTCAAGGTTGGTGGAAATGTCTGAAGGCTGCAGACTTATTTTTATAGTTGTGGTTACTTGGCTCCTGTCTCACAGAGAAATTGGTGCCTAATCCACCAGGTAGGCAGGAAAGATGAGACCTATTGACCACAAGGAGTGGCTGGAAAACCTTCAACAGGCATGCTTTGGGAAGGAGTGCACACTAATAAACTGACATTACTTTGCTGGGTGTGAATTCACTTCCTAATGTGCATGTCCAGTATCGCTGCCTCTTTCTGCGCATACCCAAAATAGACTCATTTCTTCAGAGACTTGGTGGTCAAGGCACAGGAATCAGGATGTCCTTGAGTTCAAAGAGAAATTGTTGCTTGGAAGCAGGGGTCCTGAGTTCTGGTTAATTAATTCTTGTGATTTCCTATAGAAATGGCCTGTTCCTTGTTTCATCGGTAGCAAATTAAAACATGGCCCCTCTGGGTAGTCAGAACAAGAGGCTCGTTGTGGTATGCTGTGTAGCACTAACCTTTCTCAAACATAACCACAGATCCAGATCTGTAATATTAGGAATAACACACAGGCTGAGACCTTCACAAACCAGTTTTCTCGAACTGAGATAAAACCTGGAAAAACAGCCCACCCTATAGCCGTAATCTCCCACAGGGAGGAGACAGGCGTTCCTTGTCGCGGGGGTAATGCACGTATTTGTGTAGTGCCTGCCACCCTCCTCCCTCCCTTAGCCAGGCTCTATTTTAACCTCCCTGGGCTTCAATAGTGAATTTGGGCTGACACAGGCGCTATTGATGTGGCCAGCACAGATGCTGATTCACGTGGAAGGGGCTGGACGTGAGCCGCGGAGAAGCCCCTTGGCTGTGCGGGTGCACCCGCCTTTGGTATCATCCCTGCTGGGAAAATCCTCTTCAAAGGTCTGCACATCCCGCTGCAGCTGAGAGTCAGGGAAACAGAAGCCCCAGTATGGGGGTGTTTGTGTTTCAAAAGTGTGCAAGAAGGGTTTCCTTGTGACTCCGGGCAGATTAATTTCACTTCCTTGGTTTTGGGTGGCTTTTTTTTTTTTTTTTTAAACCAGTGCATTTAGCAAATTTAAATAAAAATGCCAAAGGCAGCTTGATGCAGTCATGCTGTTTTCAGATATTTCAGGCAGCCACGTTCCTGGCCAAGAGCAGCAGCACAAATCTAAACTGTGCAAAGCACCCTCTGTTTGCAGAGGCTAATGGCATCCCTCTAGAGTAGTCTTATTCAAGTAAATCTGATGTAATTGTTTGTTTTCATCACAAACAGCATCAGGAAACCTTAGAACATATATCACCCTCATGTCCTTAGGTGCTTCGAAGTGCAGGATACAGAAAGACCAGGAGGTAGAGAAGCAGTCAGATGTGTGAGTGGCTCTGCAGACATCATAGCTATTCTTTCTTTGATTGCATATGTTTTAAGTAAATATTTTTTACTTACTAATCTCTTAATGGCTGAAAGAAACACCCCAGCAAAGGTAGACCAAGGGCACGGTGCCTGACAAGGGCAGGAGGGCTCACAGAGCTGTGTTGTTTCAGGAGTTCTGGACTTAGTGGTTCCTGGAGAGATGCAGGGTGCTTGGCACGAGGGGCTCTGTACCTCCAGTTTTCTGCCTCATATATGTACTTCTCATATATTTATTGTGTTCCTTATGGAGGCATGTGCTGTCCTTTCAGCAATCTTCCTTTGTTCCCTGAGTTAAATTAGTGCCATCCTGTCTGCAGCACGTCTCGCTTTTCATGTGTGGTGCAGCATAACTTTAGTCTATGGAGAAATTCAAGGGAATAAAATGTCATATTTTTCCTGAATTCTTCCAGAAAAAAAATATATATATATAAATATATATATATATTTTTTTGGCAAGCTGTCTTGCAAGGATGCTGAATCCTCGGCTGCATTCGTGGGTGAGGCAGGAATTCCCTCCAGGTCGACGTTTTTAGCGTGGTTCCTATTCTAAGCAACCACACGCAGCGAAAACAAAAGAAGCACAAACACATTATGCAGCCGCTGACCTTGATCAGGTTCAAAATTATTTTAACCATTAAACAGTAGCAAGAGTGACTTTTATTGTGGGAAGTATTTTACACCACATTCAGGCGTGATTGCTGGAGTCCGGGGCCCGGCTTTAACTTTATTATGCTCCACGTCTCTGAAGCTAATTTATCAAAATGACATACAGCTCTGGGGGCAGCGCCATGGTGTATGATTGACTAAATAAGACTCTGAATTTCTCAAACGCTTTTAAAGTTCACTGCTTTCACACGAGGTGTTTTTGTTGTTCCAATGCAGGGCATTTCCTTTTGGAGCTGCCCCATCCTCTGAGCGGCGTAGTGAATTTTCTAATGACAGAAATTGGGCTGCAGGGCCCACCAGCCATGTCTTAAAGGCACTTTCTTGTCCAAATGCTACTGAGCTGGTTGTTTTGACACACACATCCATTTTTGTATGTGATCAAGAGATTAAACTCTGAATTCTGGTGAGTTTTGTAGGCAGTCATCATTTTGAAAAAATGCTGCAATAATCATATTAGCCCTTTTGCTTGCTTTGAAATTTACCTGCAGTTTTCAGTACAAAGTGAAATAACTTTTTATACTTTTTTAAGTATTACTCATAGTTTTAATTGTTTCACTTCCTGGCCGCTAATGAAAGAGCATAAAATTGGAGTGTCCCATTATAAACATATTTGTATTGCAGAAGAGCACTGAAGAGGAAAGGTTGAAGAGGAGATTTAGCCTGGGCAGCACTGATTGCATCAGGGAAGTGTGGAAGCCCACGCTTATCATTCAGGTGTTCTGTCCTCAGCACTATGAAGGTACTTTTGATCAAACTCGTTTTTTGTTTTTTTTTTTTAAACACCTGTTTTGGTTTTTTTTTGAAGCCAGCTGTTTTGTGGCAGGGCATTGCTCCTGATGAATTCCCAGCAAAACAGAGGTCCGTCCCAGGGCGCCTGCAGGTGATGGCTGTCCCGTGGCCAAACCTCACGCCCTGCCATCCCAGTGGGTGACAGGGAACCTGGATCTGGATCTGGAGCCGGCACAGATGCTTGGATATCGGGGCTTTGGGTTTAACAGACAACAGCGACAATGGGACTCATTTCTCTTTCTTCCTTAAGAAGACCAGCATTTTTCATTTAAGTTCCAAAATGGGGCTTTAGGAAGAAATTCCACTTTTTGACAAATCTTTAGTCTTTACACCTGAGAAAAGATGAGTTTTCCTGTTGCTTTAGGGAATCTCACAGGGTTTTTCTCCTTCCATAGTGGTCTGTGGTTGTTACTGTACTTGGCTAAGCAATGATGATAGTCATATGCAGGGATTTCTTCCTTCCAAAACATATTTCCTGATCTTTTTCTAGCAACCCACCTCAAATGAGAGTAGCATCTCACAAATGTGCCAAAGGCAAGGTAAGGACCAAAGGGAGTCAGAGAAGAGGCATCCTAGGAATGGAGTAGATTAGATGGGGGAAAAAAACATGGAGAAAAAAGCTGTGGAGGAGAACTGGGGCTCCCGAAGCCGCAATTTCCTATTTGCTCTAAAGCAGAGTTCACCACCTGGTCTGAACCACGCTGTGTTATGTGCTGTATTAGCAGACAACGCTCTGCAAGCACTGGCTGCGTACAGTCGAAGGTCGACACGGCTTGATGACACGGTGAACAGCTGTATTACTGTACCAATTTCTATTTCAGAAGAGATAATGAAGCGTTTGTGAAGGCTTGCGAACAAGGTTGAGAGGAGAAGCTGTTGGTGCCAGGTGATATGCTGAGTGATAAAGGAGCCGGGGGTAGGGTGACATGCTGCTTTCAAACGTACCCGGAACCAAAATGAGGTGCTGAGCGTGCTTGGCACTGAGGTGTCATCGTTTCGGCTTGGAGGTAACTTGTATGTGAGACGAGGCGATGTGAGATCATCCCCGTCTTGGTGAATGTGCCCTATATTTTGTAACCTGGATGTGCATATGAAGCCAGAATTGCGATCATTTGCGAACACAATAATCAGGGGAAAAATATAAGCTGAGTAAGAATCGTAGGAGTACCTCTTGAAGACTGTACGTGGAGATTAAGACGGCTCAAGCTGACATTAATAGGAGGGGTGTAGTCATTCTTTTCATCCCTTCTCCTAATTACAGATGCTTTTTGAGATGTCTTGATGAAGATTTTTGCAAACCTCCCGACGGTGACATCTGCTCCTGGTGGGAGGCTCCTAAATTGTAGGTTTCCTTTGCTGCAACTGTTGTAGAGTCTGCTAAATCTTGCTGCTTAGTTGAAAATAGGAAGTTTTAGCTAGGTGACTAGAGAGTGTGAAATCAGTGATGTCACCGAAGGAGCCGTACGTTGTGTCAACCACACAAATGCCTTTGACCACTTTTTCCAGCAAACTTTTCGATGTCTGTGCCTGCCGTAAGTCAGTGCCCTGTGACGTGCTCCACTTAGGATCCTTTGGCATTTGCATTGTCTGCAACTGCTGTAGTAGATTAGAGCGTATGCTATTCAGCCAGGGAGCAGGGCTAATCTGACAATAAATGTATATTTTTAAGTGTAGCTGTTGCATTGCATTAATGTTGTTTATCCTGCATTTGTAGTCTGCATTGGCACATGACATGAGCAATGTTAATGATGTGTGAAAGGCAGGGCTTTTTAAAGGGCCAAGCTGGTGCAAAGCTGAGCGTGGTATAATTACCAGCAGACCAGATACTGCTCTAAAATACAGGCAGCCTAATTGCCAGTATTTTCACTTTCTGAGTCTCTCTTATTCATCAAAGACTTTGCTCAGCTTTGGCCACGTACCCCTCTCAGGATAAGGTGACTCACGTGAAAGCATTTGCAGGATTAATTTCTACTTATTGTCAAGAAAATTGTGGGAGTTAAAACAACTGTATAGATTCCTGTTATTTTTTTGGTGTATTTGCCCACTGGGGCTGTTCCTAAGGTGCTGAAGCAGTAGGTAGCGCAGTTACATAAGGAGAAAATCTTGAAACTGTCAAAATACAGATGTGGGAATTGCATCACCGAGGGAGGAGGGTGAGCCAAGGGGACTCCAGGGGACCGGTGTCGAGCATTACTTGTGCTGAGATGAGCCTGTGGGCAACTGGGCATCGCGGGAGGCCAGAGCTCAGCGCCGGGAGGTGCAGCCACGTGGATTAGGACAGACGGTGGCTCATGCTCGGCAGGGGCCGGGAGATGCGGTGCCAGATCAGGAGAGGGATGCTGAGATCAGGGGAGGGATGCTGAGCCGCGGCAGCAGCCACCTCTTGTTGGCACCCCCTGGGCAGGCTTGACCTCTAGCTTTCGAAAGAAAATAACGTACGGCACACCACCGCGGAAAAGCTGCCAAGCTGCAGCGACCACAGGTGCAGATAAGGAGTCCGGTTGAATGAAGCCTCTGTTTTTTATGAAAAAAACATGCAGTGTGTTGAACAAAGCCAGTCTCTTCCCACGTAAAAGGCCCATTAGGAACTTTTCAGCTATTATTTGTTGAGACAGGAAGTATATTCTCCTTTTACAGTAATTCATTGGCGGGTTTATAAAGGTTGCTAGTTAAATTTGTTGGAGTGGGAGGACAGAAAAATGGACATGAACAAGCAGCTAGCTGAAAAGCCAGCCCTTCTCTCAGCGAACCGTGGTCTGTCCTGTTTTCCAAACAGAAGCATTAGTAACAAAGTCAGTTATTTCTGGTTGTTTTCCCTTCAGCTTATTGGAAGCCACGTGATTCCTGTGACACTCCGCATATTTGTGTGAGATTCCGGAAACCCTTGCTAGTTACTCAAAATTTTGAAGTCAGTTAATGTTGTAACTGGAAGGATTCAAAAGCTTGGGTTCGAAAACTGTTTAGAGACACGGATTTAGTAGGCTAAGAAAATAAGGATTATAAATAGAGTACTGTTATGTGACACTTCATGGATCTGTAAAATCAGTTCGTTCCTTTGGAAATAACCTGGCAGTGTTAGCATCTTCCCTAAAGATTGATGCCTTAATAACAGATGAAGATCTGTTATTTACTATATATATATTTTTTAAAACTTTCAAATACATTAGAGTATAGGATTTTTGCCAGCCTGTGTCACATGTAAGTCTATTAAATCCAATTCCCTGTCTCTCTCAGAGACAGCATGCCAGAGGCTTGGAGGAAAGCGTTCGACCTGTGGAGCTGATGTATCAGATAATATTGCCATAGGCTTCGCCCTGATCCCTAATAGCAAGAGACTGGCTTCTCTGCCAAGGTTTACAGTTTAATATCACTTCCAAGATGTGCTGTCATTAGCCATGACTTTGGAACTAAATCTTGCGTCTTGTTTTGTCTTCGGGACACTTTGAGGACTCTCAGTGTTTGTAGGCTGGAAACCAAAACTTTCATGGCATCAGAGAGATGGCATTTACTTCAGGACATAGATCCTCATGCTCTGTCAGCTGGAGTGAGACACAGCAGACCTCCTGCGTTTCTACTGCACTGCTACTGTATGAAACATCAGTAAAAAATGAATAGAGCCTGCTTACAATTAGTAATGTGGGGAAAATGATACTTCTTTCAGTAGCCAGTGTTAAATGTGCTTCTGGGGGATGCAAAGTTTCTCTTTGCTCACCATGTTATGCCACGGTACTGTGAAAATTGATGTTCTTGATTCCTTGGGTTGTCTTTCAGACCTTGTTCTGTGATCTTGGTGGGCAATTTCCTACACAAGGGCTTATGTACAATTTACCTGTTGTAGGCTGTGATCACCCATTGGATATGTCAAAGAAAATAACAAGGGTCGTAGAGTGTTATGGAGCAATATTTTCTGTCTCTGTGGAGCCTATGTGACAAATATCCCATCCATCTTCTACCTTTTTGATCTCAAGAAGGGTAAGAGCAAGGATCAAGTCATTCAGAGTGGGAAACCAGGTTTGAAATTGCGAGGACAACGTGGTAGGAGGCAAAACGGGGCAGAAGGTGAACAAACTTTGGAAGTGGAGCTTAGCTTTCAGCCCACCGTGGGTGAGGGACTTTCCTGGTGGGGGGCAGCAGCCACAGGTGTTGGCACACCTTCAAGAAAAATGGATAAGTCCATTTTGCCCATGTAAAAACAATTGGTGATTGCCTTTCATGGACCAGGAGTAGACAAGGCCACTGGCACCCAGTAATTGTTGGACTTAAACGTTCCTGCAAGCCTTCTGAAAAGTCTCCCATAAGCGACTGGGGCTATTCACATAAGTATGCAGAAGCATCATTCAGTCCAGAAGCAGAAATTTTGGCTCAGCAGAGCAATCTGCATAATTACCTAATTCCATCCAGTTTGATACTGAAGTCATTATGTTTTATTTGAATTCATTTATAAAGTCAGTGTATTTTTTCTCAGCAGTTTCAATAAGCCAAATATTTTTGCAGTGTCCACATATGGCGATGCAGTATATGTCCTTGGTCGTGGTAGTGGAACAGTGGGAAGTTGTGGCTCTTAAGCAGAAAGAAAAAGTAATTCCAGTGGCATCTTAATCTCTTCCAGTAATTAAAATGTGAGCCTACATGTCTAGTGCTGTTACAGGCCGAGGAGCGAGGCACAAGCTAAGTGATTTCCCAGAAATCGAAGGCAGCACTGGGGGAGCAGGGAACTGATCCTTTGATGCTTGAGACGTGAGCTGATGCTGAAGCCATGCTCAAGTTCCTCCTTCCCTCGCTGCTAGGGGGCAACTGCCCATGAGTTCTCTCAGCCTGTCCTCACACAACAGGTGCTCCAGGCCCCTCATCATCTTCATAGCCCTCCTCTGGACTCGCTCCAGTAGTTCCTCTTGTACCGGGGAGCCCAGAACTGGACACAATACTCCAGGTGAGGCCTCACCAGGGCTGAGTAGAGGGGGAGGATCACCTCCCTTGACCTGCTGGCAACACTCTCTCAATGCACCCCAGGATACTGTTGGCCTTTTTGGCCACAAGGCCACATTGCTGGCTCATGGTCAGCCTGGTGTCCACCACAACCCTCAGGTCCCTCTCTGCAGAGCTGCACTCCAGCAGGTCACCCTCCAGCCTGCACTGGTGCTTGGGGTTACTCCTCCCTAGGTGCAAGACCCTGCACTTGCCCTCGTTGAACTTCATGAGGTTCCCCTCAGCCCATCCCTCCAGCCTGTCGAGGTCCCTCTGGGGTATTAGTGACTCCTCCCGGCTTTGTGCCATCAGCAGACTTGCTGAGGGCGTGCTCTGTTCCATCATCCAGGTCATAATGCCCCCCCAAAGGTATATGAGGCCGGCACTGGTGTCCATGAAGCATTCAGTGGGGAGTGAGGGAGGGGTTGGCTGGGTATTTTGGCAGTGGGTGGCTGTTGTGGGGTGAGAACCTTAAGTGCAGACTGACTGCTCTGAGCTTTCCTGAGTAGCCCATGGGATGTACTCTCCTTGCCAAGGTCCCTTCCTGCAGCCAGGTCAGCCTCCTCATGTAAGAAAAAAGCTGGAAAACCACTGTTTTTGTCACAGGGAGTGATTGCTCTTTTAAGAGGGTTGGTACTGCAGTATATCTGCAGCAGGGCAGAGCCCTGGGCTCAGCTGGGGTTAATTCCTGTGACTGTGGGAGCCAGCAGGGTGTAGTGGGGCTGGGGAACCTGTAACTCAGCCCAGTTGTGCCAGAAGCCCTTGCTCCCAGGCTGGGGGCAGGCCAGGAGATGTTCCCTGAAAGAACGGGGAAAAAATTTGGAGAAGACTTCATCGGATCGCTCTGTGCTTTGAAGCCAAGGAAAATTATCCTGGTGGAATGCAGGGAAAGGAGAAAGAAGCAGAAGACTCGCTTGGAGTGGAGGTAAGTCCCAGGTGCCATGGAACTGAGAGCTCTGTTGGCAAGTGGGAGATATTTGCAGACCTTAGGAAGAGCTGGTTTCTTGTTTGGCTGTATGGTGATGGACTATGATCACAGACTGTTTGCATTTCGTGGTATGGTTACACCTGGCCTCTGAATTGTAGCTCAGTGGGTGATGAAACTGGGGGCAGTGTTAGAAATAAAAACAAATTTAGAAGGTCCTGCTTGTGGTGTCACCAGCTTTGATACCTGTCAGCGATTAAATGAAGAACCAAGCCCACCAAATCCAAAGAATTTGCCTCAAAGTAGACACTTGCTGTTGAGTAACTTCATAAGCAGGCCTTTCTCTCCTTCTGAGCTGGCCCCTGCATTAAACTCCTCTGAGATCTCTCATGGCACCCTGCTTGAAGTCTCAAGGCTGAAGTAATTTTTTTCTGCAGTAGGAAATGGCAGGCAGTGATGCAGTAACCTTCAAAATGTATGAGTAACACCAGTTTTTTGTCAGAAAGCCATATAGCTGAAATGGCTCGGTCAAACTACCTGAAGTCAGAGTGCAGACAAAACGTGGTGGGTCACAACTCAAGTTTTATAGGGGTGTAAAAAGAATAGAGCGCTCTCTGATGGATTTTAGGGGCTGGTGGAGTGAGTTACTGATGAGTCTGCGTGGTACTACAAAGCCAAGTCTGGAAAGTGTCTCTGGAAGGGTGATGTTGTATTGAAATGCACTTCTGACCAGCTGTGAAAAAAACAGGTACTCAGTTGTATACCTGGAAGCGTGATATAGAAAAGATTATCCAGAAGGTATTTTTAAGGAGATTAGCTATGTTTTGAATAGTAAATGGAGGGTTTCCATATTACGAGTTGGTGGGCAAAATTACAAGGCAGAGAGTTTGCTTTCTTCTGTGAACAAAACTGGGGTTATGGTGGTAAAAATGTATTTACGTATGAAAAATCTAAGATGTTCCCTGATATGGATGGACCATAAGGCTATCCAGTTCAGTCCTTCGAAGTTTCCAACTGTTGTATCACGCAATCCCTTCCACACATTCGTTGTGACGTCTTATAGCACTAGGCTGCCATTTTTGCTTTGTCTGGTAGGAAAGTTCAGGGGTTCCTGGGATGTTAGGAAACCCTTATTTCTAGCTTGGGCATTACTCTCAGTGCCTTCCTCTTGTTTGTTTGTGTGACAGTATTGTATTAAGCAACTACTTTGTTTCTGTCTGGTTGGTTTTTGGAAATACATGTTTTCTTCTTAATGTCAGTGTAGTAAACACTAAATGCTCCCTTAGCCTGTATTCTCTGAGGCTGAATGATCTCAGTTTCTGAGTGTCCCCTCTGAAAATGGGCTCCCCTGCTACCTGGATAGGCTGCCTCTGAGCCTCTTCCTGCATGAAATGATCGGTAGTGAGGAGGTGCCTGTGCCTTTCTCACCAGGGTGGGAATAAAGGTCTTTCCCCCATCTCTGGAGGGTTGTACTTTGTGGTGCAACTAGGTTCTTCATAGAATTCTTGTGGGGAAAAAAATAAAAAATGCTTACTTCACCTTGGCTTTTCAGTGTGCTCTCCTGTGCAGCCAGCTTGTTCCTCAGTTCAGTTTCCCGTTTCCTGGATGGAGGGAAGAGGGGACTGGCGCTTTTGTTTGTTTGTTTTGCTTTGTGCCACAGATATTCTGCTTATCTAGTCTGCACATAAGTACCTGCAGGTCTCCAGTTGTCCACGTTGCCTCTCTGCTGTTATATCCTTACTCCCACTGTCTGAGCTCCAGCATCGTTCCCAGCTGTTTCTGTAGTCTTCGTACTTCTTTGATGTTAATCTGCAAGGTATGCTTCATGCATCGTTTCTGCCAGATATTTACTCAGTATGCATCCTATAGACTCTATATCCTTTCATGTCTGCTGTAATTCTCAAATGTTTTCTCAATGCTATCATCTTTTTCTCCCTTGTGGTACTTGCTTATCTTCAGAGAGAAATTGAACAGAATCCTCAGATCTTTCCCCTACAGTGTGTCCCATTTTGCACTCTGAACAATCCCAAGCTTCTTGGGCTTAAGCCCTTTTCTTCTTGCCTTCCAGTTCCACCATTTAAGCTCATCTCTGCACTGTAATGTCAGGCAGTACAGCTGTGCTGCTCTAAGTACGGCCACCACCTGAACGCACCCAGCAATCTGCAGTCTTCCAAAAGCGAAACCACCAACCCTACAGCAACAGAAACAGGCTAACATTCGTCCACACCAAAGGAATACAAAATGGGAAAGGAACAAGTCCCAGGCAAACTCCCTCAGTGATTTTTGGTGTTGTTGTTCTCTGCTTTTTAACTTCTCAGCAGGGATATTGGCTTTTTGCATTCCTGGCTGAAAGCCAACAAGACACATTGGTAGCTTCAGTTTTCTGTTGGAGAGCCAGCCCCTGTGTCTGATAGTAGTCCTAGAAACCTTAGCAGGTACCATCCTTGAGATGTATATAGCTATGTGTCTGAGTTCATTTCAAAGTGTCTTCCATAATCCAGATAATAATCTACTATTCACAATTAGATGTAGTTCCAATTTCTTGAATGCTCAAGCAATCATTTTCTTTGGTAATTGAGTTCCCCATAGAAATCCACTATTCTGATCTCCTGCTCAGAAAACTAAGCATATTAATTTGAAAAGCTGCATGAATGCCTGGCCAGGATAATGGCAGCAGAATAATTGCAAGGAAATCTCTTACAACAGGCCTATTTTCATCTAATAAAGCCTTCCCCAATGGTTACGCTGCATGCCATGAATATGATGCGAGCTCTGTAGTGTGTGTCTGTGTTTGCGTGTGCAAATATGAATTTTAACTTGCTAAGATCTCTTGTTTATTTTTTTATAAGTGCTTAAAGATTGTTGTTTAACCATTGTTAAGCATTCTGTGTCTTTTCTCATGACAGTTTTGGGTGGTAAAGGCAAGGGGGCTGAGAGGAAAACTGACAACTTCTGCCCACGAGATTTCTGTGTGTATAGTACGTATTCACGCATGTTAGAGTAAAAGTTGCATTTCATTCTCTAAATGAAGCTGAGGCCTTCTTCTCTTGGGTTTAGGGCAAACACCAGCAGGCTTTAGAAAGAGCTTACAGCTCAGAAAGGTGAGGAGGGAGAGGAGAAACAAGCACAGAGAGGTGAGAGCTCCAACAGTGTCACCCAGCAGGCTGGTGGCAGAGCTGAGTTCCCACCTTGCCAGGTCACTGTTACTGGTGTTTGATAACAGAGGATATAAACCTACTGGTGTTTGGTAACAGGATATAAACCTTGATTCATCGTGCCAGGCTGTAAAGCTGCAGCAACAACCCTGTCTGGTTTAGAGCAAGAGTCTGGTTTGACTAGGTAATTGAGTTTAGCAGTTTAGGATGGCATCAAATATTGCTATTTTTTTTTTCCTTAAGGGTGTTGCCTACAAGGAATATCTGTGTACATGCAGACCAAGTAGCAGATGCTGCTATAATGTGAGGTGTCTAGAGAATGGTTTTCAAACCTTGAGCATTACCTTATTAATCAGTGCTGCTGAGCTCTGGGCCTGCAGCTGGCGAACGATAGGCCTGCTGCGTTTCGGGTTGCTGGAATTCCTTTCCCCATTACTTTTGTTGTTGTTCCTCTGTCATTTCACCTACTGGAGTCTTTGGTGAATTGGGTGCTTAAATAATGGGAGATGTGAAGTGAGGTAATTAGCAGGGATTCCTGATAGGGACGTGGAGTTGATGCTTGTCTCATGTATCTAGATAAGATGTTTTTCTTCCCATAATAAGGTCAAGTGGCATAATCTTGTGTTTTCAGAAGAGCTGGGTGGCCAACTCCCATTGAAACTGACTGTAAGCTTGATGGACTTAATGAGACCCAAGGATGCAGAAGAAACCAAATGACTTGAATCAACATAAGGGATAAGACATCAAAAATAGGACCCACAGTGGAACTGAAGTACTGCAGAGCTAGTTGAGAATGAAAGATCTCCTCAATGTGCTGCACCCCTGTTTTCTATAAAAGATGGCACAGTCTGTGGATGCACGACTCCATAAATAGTTGGTATATGTCAACAGTTATGTGGCACAGTAGTATGAGTGTTTTGTTATTTACAAGTAGTTGCTGTAGAGGTTTTGCACAGTAATCCAATAGCTGGAATATTTCATACAGAACTTACTTCTTGACAGTCAGGTAAGTGATATTTTTGGGCATCAGAATTTCCAAGGAAAATTGGATGTGCAAGTTCTTGTTCAGGATGACTTCTACCTTCTGCTTCTCTTTTCCCATACACACACCCCAGTATCGAGTAGCTGAAATTTTCAGTCAGTCCAATCAGTCGTTCTTAAGAAAAGAGTTTTATTTCCATAGTAAACATTTCAAGCAGCAGCAGGGGAAAGTCTTCTTTATCACTCTGTTTTTAAAGTCTGGCAGCTAGTGCATCGGAAAAGCAGGTCCAGATCCCTGTGCTTGCTAGTCTTACTGCCATTTCTTCATGGAAAACACTGTCTAACCCCTTAGACGGGGGAGGTAGGATTTGGGTCCCCACCTAGAGTCTGTGCACAAAGAGTAACAGCACTTTGCCCTGTAACACAGAACAGCTTTCTTCAGATTTCTTGATGTTTGCTTTTGTACCCTATGGAGCTTTCATACAGTGGTGTGCATTCATCTTCAGCTATGTTTGTAGCGATGTGGAAGCCGGTCATGTTTGTTTGCTGATGATGTGAGATTTTGCACAGCAAGAAAGCAAAGGGGATGTCAGGCTGTGTGACTGAAAGGGGTTGATTTCCCCCAAGAAAATGTGAAATAAGAGTTCCCTCAGTTACTGACTGAAGCACAAAGAAGTGATTCAACTGTATGCAAAGGCAAATATATGCCTCTATACCTAACTCCACTGCCTGATTCCATCTAGGTCCCTCAGTGTGTGAGGTGCAACAGGACGAGAGGCTGAAAGCCAAGAGCAGAAAATCTGATATGTAAAAATAAAAGCAAGGAAAGTACATTACAGGTACCTAGCCACAACCTTGCTATTACGTTTCCGCTTGGGTTGGATTAATGTGATACAATGGTGAGCGGCTGAATATTGAGGCACTTCTCTTCTGCTCCTATCAGTTGAAGTCGCTTTCAGTTTCTGTGTTGCCTTTCCTCTGCTAGTCATAAATGTCCTTGGCAAAATCACATTCATTATATATACAAAAAAAAAATAAAAAATCCCTGGCATATTTATTTTCTGTTTCCTGCCTCACTTTATTGGACGGCAGAACAAACTCCTGGCGTCTCCTGTGCAGGTATGTGTGTATGTAGGATCATAAATATTTAACTAATACCAGAGGTAGGACTTTATGCAAAGCAGAGGGTAAGCCGCAGAATCCAAGCTGCTGTTTTTGCCAACGGGGGTTTTCCCTTGTTCTCCCTGTCAGCAATTCTGGTGTTTTTCTCAGTGTGTGCCATGGCTCCTGTCTGTTGGTGTAGATGATCCATTGCTACCAATCTTTACAAAATCGTTTTGTGGAAGGATTGACTTCTTTTTTAGCGGAATGCTTTTTTTTTTTGGACAAGTGTCACTTGCTCTGCAGAAACCTTTGAAGGTGATGGTGATCTTGAGGTCTCTCCTACTTCTCTGTGCACTCTCCCCCTCTCAGGCTTTGCCTGGGGAGGGGGCAGCATGCCAAAAATCCCAGGGACCTTTCCATCAGACGGGGTGAGACATGCGAGGCAGCTGGCTCCGTTCCTTCCCCGCAGTCGCCTTCCTCCTTTGGCAGGAGACATCTGGGCTGCTTGGCTGCTCCGCTCTGCACCAGCTGCCGCCCCAGCCTCAGCACTGCCACCCCCTCGCCCATGGCAGCTCCCCACAGCTCTCGTCCCCTTGCCAGCTCCTTGGTTGCTGCTTTCATGAGAATTAACCTGTCATGTGGCTGTAATTCTGGTTCTGTGCGGATTGCAGTAACGTGCACGCCTGTGCAGACATGCATCCACCTGTACCCATGGGTTTGGACTCCGGCTGGTGGCTATGCAGTTTAAAACTGACAACAATGGCTCAAATGCCACGTGGAGCAGTTCTGAGAGTGTAGTCCTCATGTTGAAATGGGAGCTGGCATCCTATTTGGAGTAACTAGCTTTCATTTTATATGAGGGACTTCTGTGACTCCATCCCAAATTAATGAAAGAGCAAAAAGTTTGCGTGTGCTGGCTTTAACTCAGAGGTTGTGATAGGTTAAGAAGACTTTACATTTCTTCTGTCCCATCTCTAATATATTTATTCCAAGAGAGCAAATGAACTGTGGCAACAGAGTTCTCTAAAAGGAAAAAGAACACCTTCTGCATTGTTCCTAGAAGCTAGATGAAGTGCGTGAGGTAGAAAGGGATGCAACAGAGGAAAAAAATAAATAAATTACATGTGCTGAAATAAAGGGGCTAACTAGATGAATTGAGTGAGCCAAGAATTTCTTGGTGTCTGTAGATGTGTCAAATCTTTGCATAAAACACTTGAACTTAGTGGTGGGCTGTGGAGTGGGGTGTGTGTTTGTTTTTTTAACACTGGTGTGTTCTTATAGCAAACACCCGAAACGAGATATGCTATGTCAGCAGGATATATTTGTTAATATATTTTAACATTCAGAAGTAATCTGTGTCAAGTATTGAATATCTGCTTTCCACTCTGCTGGCAAGCCCGAGGAGATGGCAGGACATTGGAGAAGCATTGATTTTCAGCGTATGTCATTAGAAATGCATTATAGAGCTTGGCACAAGGCTTGTCTTAGTCCATCTTTTCATATTCTTTGGGGAAGAAAGAGGTGAGTGTTGTCAAGTCACCATGTGCCCCGTCTGTTCAGGGCTCCCGCCTTTGAATGCCGGGGAGCCCAGACATGGCTGCTCTTCTGACCTCAGATCAGTGATGGAGAGGGAATTAAGCCACCCTTCTTCCAGCTGTCTGCTGGATCTGGAGGGGGTGAAGGATGGCCATCAACATGTATCTTACTTCTTGCGTGATAGGGAATGTCATCTACTTCCCTAATGTCAGGTAGAGGTTGATTTAGCTCACTGTTTGCTTTCTGTATGCTAACAGTAAGCAGTACAAGCATGATGGAAAGAAGTACAGCAGTAAAACTGAAGGACAGAGTGGAGTGGGGGTTGGAAAAAGATGTTCATTACTCTTAAAAATTCTCTTGTTTTGCTTTTGCTAAACGGGGTTTAGGGGGATAAATCTTACAAGGTGTAAAGAGAGGAATTCAGAGAGCTGCTGTCTTCTTAGTCCTGCCTGAAATGGTGTGCACAAACTTAACCCTGCTCAGTTATCTGAGGCAACTGGGTTTGTTTTTTATCTGATATTTTAGATTTGTTTTTCTATATGAAGTTCTTCCATGTTATGCCATGTGATTTGCAAGCTGTTCCTTTAGAGGTCTGACACTTTCAGGCATGTCCTGCTTGGTATGTAGTTGCATATTCCACGTATAATTTTCCAGTTTGAGAGAAATGACATTATATATCCCTTCAGCATTTGTCTGCTTCATGTAAGGCAATCAGTTGTCTTCTCAGAGTTGTCTTCTCACTGTGGCAAATAACTGAAATCAGTGAGCTTATGTATCAACAAGATTATTAGCTGCGCTGTCTCAATACCAGCAGTAGGAAGATGACTCTTGCATACACATGTACATTTTGTGTGTACGTATATATAGGATAAATGAAAAGTTGATTTAAAAAAAGGGCAAAAATTGCAGGTCATGCTCCTTGCAAAGCATCTAGGCAATTCTAATTATAAAGAGACAATAAGCTGTCACTAGTTAGATTTGTGGCCAGCTGACATGGTAACCTTAATCTTTAATACTCCTGTAACTCAGCAGCAGTTGTAACTCCGAGTTAATGCAAAGACACAGGTCTGTTGTCTCAGTGTGTAAGGTTAAAGCTCGGCATTTCTGGAATGCCACAGTGAAAGGAAAAGCACGTCGAAGCTGCTAGTAGCTTGAAAAATAATAATGCCTGCAGCTATATAACCTGTTAAACATCACCATCCGCTTTCAAACCAAAAAGAAAAATCTCCTGCTCCTCTTCAGAGAGGCCAAGCTGGAATGCTGAAAGAAAAATGGATTTTTTGTTCGGTGTTTTTTAAAAGGAACCAAATGGGCCCGCATTCTTTTCCTGACACTTAAAAATTATCCTGTTTTTTAAGGAGAAGCTAGTTGCTCAGTTCCTGTCCGTCAGCTGATGCTACACACTCCAAGCAGGCAATTTCTTTCAGCGCTTTATTGACAAACCACTTTTATCCAAATGCCAGGGGCAGTGTGGGTGCAATGCTGTGAGAGAGTGATTGGGAACTTGCTCACAGTCACGGGGGACTCCAAGGTAAATTCACCTGAAAGCTTATTTCGGTGTGAGTGAGAGTTGCCATGCAGCTTGTGTACACTGAGTAGGAGAAATCTAATGATAAAGGAAAGAGTGTGAACTGGGAATTGGAGCAAGTCTTTGCTTGCTGCAAGTATGTAGTAGCTGAATCTGTTGAAAGGCAATGCTGGGGAGTCTTGATGTTTGTCATAGCAAAAGGCTGGCCAGCTGACTTCTGTCGAGAGAGGTGGTGCTGGTGTCTGAGCCAGAAGGGTTCTTCTCACCTGTGTCTTGCTTAAAAGTTGAGATATGGTGAGAGTTATTTAAGCGCAGTAGTTTGCTGAGCAAGGCAGTGGGCGCAGCATTTGTCAACTGCTTTTGCTTATTTAAAAAAATTGTCATGACAGTAAAAATAGGAATTCAAGACCCGAACTAGAGAAGTTGAATCATAAAATATACATAGAGCCCTCAGGGGACCTCTCATCCCTTGTAGAAGCTGAGCCCTGCCGGTTTGTGCATGCTTCGAGTTGATTCAGCTTGTTGCTAACTAGTGTACACGACTGGCACTACATTAGGAGCATTAAATGTATTTTCCAGTGCTGGGGTAGATACATACCTGAGCTCAGTTCTGCTCCAGGACTTGGAGCTGAGGTCAGCTTAGCTGAGGCTCCCTGCAGGTTGGAGAAGCCTTGGGTTCGGGTCAGTCTCTTACATACAAGTGGCATGTCATGTGGATAGGACTTTTTTGTACTGGTCACGTGGAGAAACAGCATTTGGGTTGGTTTTGTGCTGTTTAAATGCTTTTTACTGGTGAGTAACTAACTCCAGTGAATGATGGTGGATAAGACTGAGTCTTTTCTTGTTACATCAGATGCGACTCTACATCCATTGTAAAGCTTATATTTGCATTGCTGTATTGTGTGTGTGGTATTTTCTTCTAGAAGTCTTGGTAAAGGCTTCAGGAAGCACATGCAGAAATATAGCAGGAGTAATTCTAAAATGCATGTATATTAGTGGGGAATTCGGACTCTAGAAAGTAACTGTCAGTTCAGATATGGGACACAACCCTTTATGGAAAAGTTTGTCTCTTGGGCAAATTTCATACCCTAAACCGAAGCCACCCAAAATAGTTAAACATGGAAAACTTTTAAATCTTGTTATTAATCTGGAGAACTGTGAACGTAATGATTTCCTTTGAGAATTATATCCTCTTTAACAACTTCATTTGAGGCTCCAATATTAGCTGAATAGTTGCAATTTTGCTAGATGCATAATCTGATATATGGTATATGGTAGATTAATTTAACTAGTTTTAAAACTTCTGGAGTAGAACAGGAGTTGTAATCCCGAATGAAACCAAGCTTTATTCATATGTGCTCTGCTCCTTCCCCTTCCTTTGTCTCAGCCTCTTTTGTGACAGCTTACAATACCTCCAGCAAGTGGCCGCCTGTAAAAGCTGGCAGTGTGCTTGTATAGATTAGCTAGGTGTTGTGACTGTCTCCCCAGTGGCAAAGTGCATAATTTGAGCTATATACTCATTCCTCACAGGCCCAGGGCATCTGATCTGCATCAGCTCCGGAGCTTGTATCTCCTCCTAGTTAGCAGTTCGCTTGCACAGTTGCCTAAAGACTGGGGTGGCCTTGATCATTTTAATTGTATTTGAAGTAGTCTGTATTTTTGTGCATCTGTGACTTGTTCATGTTGTTTTCTGGAAAGCAGCTGTCTCTTGATATGCAGGAAGCAGTCAGATAGGTGAATAGACAAGGAAAAACAGGGGCTGTGGGGGGAGACCAAGAAATGCTGAAAAGGAATCACTCTACCGTGCTCCCAGCAGGGAAATTTAATTTCTGGCAGTACTACTTTGCATTGACTCCAGCTACTATCCGAGGCCTGTTGCCACTAAGAAAGTACTTTTGTGGCAGTGGGTCCTTCAATATCCGGCCTATTCTCTTCCTGCAATGCCTGTTTTCTCATTGGCATGCATGGCTAGATCCTGTGACAAAGCTAGAAGCCTACAAGAACACCTCCAGCCGTAAGTAACCCCTCAAAAAAACGGCACAAAATTAACTCGGATTTCCTATCTAACTTGGATCATTAATTCATTCTAACTCTGCTCCCATCATACAATTAGAAATACTGCCAGTGTCCAAAAGCGTGATTACTACATCTGTTAGGAAAGGGAAGAAACAGAAGAATTAATGTTGATGATAATTTATACTGACACACCGAGGATGAGGAAAGCACTCAGGGCACTGAAGACCTGGCTGGAGACTTCAGCTGAACATTTGGAATGATGCAATTATTTGGGTATTGTTCTTCTTTCTTGTTCTTCCTTTAGTTTTTCTCCAACCCTTTTTTTCCCTCCTTACCTCTGTGACGCAAATGAGTTTTAAAGTGCCCTGACACACTAATGTTCTGTTTACACATCAGTACTGAAAAATCTGAGGCTTGTGCAAAGATTTGGTTAGCAGGAAAATCTTTCAAATGGCTTTTTTTTTTTAAAGCATTTAGGAGGGTCTTATAAGGTCCTGCTGTATAGCGCTCTGCATTTCCATCAGTGTGCCTGTTGAGTCTGACCAGTGGTCTAGCCAGCCGACTTTTCTGTCCCTCAGCATGTTAAAAAGGGTGGTGCTTCGGGAGAGCTTCTCCTCAGTACCATCCACAGTTGTTGTGGGGAGGTCAGGTCCCTGCCTACCCTCCCGGTATGTGCCCGTGGACCTATTGTCTGACTCATTTTGAATCCCCTGGCATTGCCTGTTTTCTCAGCCTCATGGGGCGGGCAACAAGTCCTAGGTGTTCACCACCTCCTGAGCAAATACATTTTCTTTATACCTCTTAGAAAATCAGTATTCTCAAAATTTTTACCAATTCCCCTTGCTTCTCATTCTGTAGCACTTGGCAAAGTGCAATTCCTTAAGCTTATCCACTGTGTTCATGATTTTTGTAAACCTTAAAACCACAATTCCACTTCAGGTTTCTCCTCATATAGTTCATGTTTCTCTTCATATAATAACAATTGTTCTCCTAATAATTCATTATTAAGCTGGGTAGTATCTCCTCGTTCAAGACAGCAGCTCCATCCCCTTTACCACATCAGCTGACCTTGGCTAACTGTTGCAACCTTCCCGAGGCCAGGACTGCGTACAGGATGGGGGCATTCGGGGGGTTTGTGAGGTGGCAGAACAACACCTGTCCCTTTCACAGTATTCCTCCAGATGATTCACAGCATTTTGTTGACTTTTTTTTTGGAGGCCACTGCACAATGAGCTGATGATTTCAGATAACTGTCAGCGATGACTCCAAGATCTGAAGGTGTGACTGCCCTCATTTTCAGCATTACGTAGGCATTGTTTAGATTAAAGGTAAAGCAGCTAAGGATAATGAACTGAACTAGTCAGGCCCAGCTGTTTCCTTCTTGCTCACTCACTCAGCTTTGGGTTTCTGCTGGAGTTCCTCACTGTTGATGCAGCATTTCACTACCCAGAATGGTTTAGTTTCATCTCCAGGCCTTAAGATTTCACAGTTTACTTCCTTCTCCATGTCTCTGATGGAAGGTGTTGAATTAAGTCCTTGCAAATATGTATCCCTGGAAACCACAGTGCGAGCTTTACTTTATCCCAAAACCTTTTGCTTCTTAACCAGCTTTTAGTCCATAAAAGAGCCTTTCCTTCAGGCCCATGGTAGCTTTATTTAATAATGTAACACTAAAAATAATGTAAAATATAAAATATTTAGAAATAGTATAAAATGAAGAAATATTTAAAATTATTTTTCATGGGGGGGTTTGTGAAAGGCCTTTTGAAAATTCCTTTCATCCATACACCAACTGACTGTCTCATGCATCCAGTTTATTGAGGCAGGATTTCCTGTTTTGGGAGACAGGCTAATTGTTTCCCCACAAGTTTCTATCTGTGTGACCAGTGTTTTATTCTTTATAAAGAGCTCTACCATCCTAGCAGGACTGTAAACTGGGCTCGGAGCTCTCCAGCTCCTAGGATGCCCTGGTGGCCATTTTGGAGAAGGGACTCGTTCCGTCCAGCCGCCATTACATGGCCCAGCAGCTGCAGGCACTGAGGCTGCACCCTTTGGCCTGCTCTTGTGTGTTTTTCCATTCAAGTTCCTCCACAACTGTGGGGTGAATTCCACCATGGCCTCAAGCTGCCTGCTGTAAACTCTTTTTGCTTAAAGGTAGCTTTTCTGATCCATCTGCCACAAATTAGACGATGGGTGTGGGATTTCCCTTAATATCTTCAGCAGCTGTGGATGATGCAGGGGCTTTTGTGAGCTCTTTTGGCTTCACCATCCCCGAGTGCTGCTTTTCCAGCTCTGAGCTGGCCCCACCATTTTCTGCAGCTTCTCCCTGCCTCTGGGGGGTCCTGCTGAGGGGCTGCCCTCAGGGACAGAGCCGGGCTCTCCTCATGGAGGAGCTGGGAGGAGGCAGGAGGTCTCTGCCTCAGGGGTAGCACCTTGTTCTCCTCAGGAAGTATTTTCACCTCAGAATGTTGACAGAGAGAAGGGGTTGTATCCACCAGTGGTGCCTGGCTCGTGGGTGATGCTCATGTTGTGTTTTTTGGTGGGCATCTGGGCAGCTCCACCAGCCCGTTGCAACGACCCCTCAGCGGTAACCACTGAATATTTACATACAACAAGGCAGGCCAGGATCTTCCACAGACTTTGGGAGCATTTGCAAGATTTCCTTCTCCTTCAGGTATGTCTCTAGTTCCTTTTCTTTGCATTTTTTCCTGTGAAAGGGCCGCTCAGTAAAGTGGGGTTCTTGGGGAGGAAATGGTGAGTGGCTTCCATGCTCTCCTGGGGGGTTCAGCAGGGCCAGGGTCTGCCCCGTAGGGGCACAAAGTGGGCCCCACAGCCCCCCATCTCCTTGGAGAGTGTTCCAGTGGTCAGGCATTGGCCTCCCCTGAAGGGACCTGTGGGTTTGGGGGCTTTTTTGAGGTGTTTTTGAGGTAAGTTATTGAGGAAAATGTCTGTGGCGGGTGGCCCCCAGGCTTGAGCGGCTTGGGGGGGACTGAGTTTAAAACAGGCAAAACTGGAGCCTAGTAGAAAAATAACCTGTGTTGGCCCACAGGGGAAGGAAATTGTTCGAATCCATCCTGGAGAGCGTATATTGATGGAGAAAACGTGGTGCTGTCACTTTCCTGCCCTTGGTCCTACTGCTTGCTTCCCCCTCAGCCAAAACCCCGAAAAAATCGCTACTTTTTTTTTCAGCCTGGATACCTCATGGTAAGGTGTACAGGTATGTGATACTGTGGTCAGGTACTGAGTACCTGAAGTTGGGTTCACAGACACAAAGGTCTGCCTTTAGTTGAAGCATAAAAAAATAATAATAAAGAGCTTTGGAGACGAGATCTTTTTCCCATATAGCTTTTTCTATAGCTCAGAGAAACATGGAGGGGACGTAAAAAGGGTATGCAAAGCAGGAGCTGCTGCATCTCTACAATTTTGGAGAAGCCCTCATGAATTATCGCCACCGCTTTAGCATGATGGTTGTCAAAAAATTGAAATGTGACAGGTCTCGCATGTCAGGAGCTCAGCAGATGCTACTGAAAATGTGATGTCCCAGACAAAACCATGTAATTAACACCGCTTAACATGATGGCATTTGGGTAAATGCAAATTGAAAAAGCATTAAAATAATGTCATTATTAATGCATTCTCTTAATAGCGGGGGGGATGATGTCTCCTGAGATTTCTAATGAGTTGTGTGCTCATACACAGTCAATATGAAAAGGGCTGGTGTGTGTTGTTTTGCTGCTCTGCTCCATTGCAGTCTTTTAAAATATTTGGTAACAAGATGGGTTTGTTGAGAGCAGGTGCCTGTTTTTCTTTACCACAGACAGAGCATTTTGTTATCCTCCCACTCAAAGCGGCTTGCTGCGTTGTGCTCAGCTGTGTGTAAGCGTTGTCCATAACGCTGCCTCGTCATGTTTGCGGAGTTCATGGAGCAGCACCAGGGAACTTCCCACAGCGTTACCCGTGCAATGTTGCCTTCTGTCTTACTGAGGTGCTCTCAATTTTCAACCAGAGACCGAGGGGAGAATTAAAGATGCTTCGCTTTCTCTTTGATTTTTCATTTCTCCTTATCAATAACTCTTCACAGTGCTGTGGCAATATGTATTCCCTATGAAAAATTAATAGCTATGAGCTCGTTGCTACTGAGGCAGCTTTCTGATGTCCTGACAAGGGAAAAGCATAGCAGCTAACAGGCAGCGAAGCTGCAAGTCAGGATCAAGGCATTCCTCTTGATATAGAAGATGGCCGCCTGTCTTGCTCTTTTTTTTTTTTTTAAGTGTAATTAATGCATCAGTGCCATACACTTCTTAAACAAGTGTACAACTTCATGTCTAATGGCAGTGTCATAGATCCTTCATGAGTTGTTTTGTGCATCAAATCCTTTTCTTACTCCTTAATGGGTTTAATTAAAGTGGACCTTCTAAGGAGCTTGTCTGATTTCAGGAGATGATGGAGGTTTTTGTACCATGCATGCCTCTTCAGAACATGCCAGGCTGTAGTTCTGGCCACAATGAAGACTGTCATAAGCTTTCAATTGACTACAATAGGGCCAGGTTCTTACCTATTGTTATTACAAATTAGTATGCTGGCTCTTCACTGTTAAAACGTACACGTGTTTTTTGATCATGTGCATGTCCTTTGCCACGGTATATACCAATACACATAATAAGTCAACCGTGTCAGGTCTTGTAAATCAATGATATAGCACTGTCTGCTGTAAGGATGTATTAATGCTGCGTTGACTTGGCTGCATTATTTGCTGTATAGGTGAATTTGTTACATTCATAGCTGAAGTTAAGCTAATTGGAGTAGATTTAATTGGGATAGTTTCCTTCATTTTCGTGGTTCCTTTCCTGAAAAAAATATAAGGTAAAATAAATGGGAGTATTGACACCACAGAATACTTGTTTTCTCAAGATCTGCCAGATCAAAGCTTTCAGGGTTCTCTCCTTCCTTTTGAAACTGAACCTGAAATTGATCCGTAAAGCATGTTTGCTGTCCTGGGAACAGAAATGGGTATCTTTATTCAAACTGAAATTCTGATCCAGAAAAACATTCTTAATTTTAGATGGAATACCATTGATTTCAGTGTTGCATGTTGTTTCAGTAATAAATTGCTGAAATGCAACCAAGACAGGGTAGGCACATCTCTGTAGGTTTTCAAGGATTAAGAAAATATTTTCCCTCTCACTGGTGCTTGTTTCCTTGTTCCTATGGTGATGGCTATTAGTGGATAGACCAACTCTGAAGTTGGAAGTAATAATAACTGAGTTGTGTGTAATATGTTGCAAGATAGAGTAGTTTAGTAACAGATTTTCAAATGTATCTGCAATTTTTGGGTGGCCAGCTGGAGTCACTGCAAAGAGACTTTATTTGCAGAAACCTTGATGCTGTGCAGATTTCCTGAAAGAAAATCCCATTAAAGTTTCTTAAAAAAAATAAATAAATCACACCTTTTAAACTTGCCTATTTTATTTTTATGATGTAAGCTCACAAGCAGGCTTGTATACGAGTTTTTTAAAAATCTTTCGCAAAGAGGCAGTATTGAGTGGAAGATGGGCAAAGGGAGGAATTATTTAGAACAAACATTTTGCACATCTATCACTGTATGTGCTGCCAGACAAAGCAGCTATTTTAGAAAGGAAGCATTTTATTAACCTCAAACAGATCTACAACCTGTCAAATATAACTGACTGCAAACTCCGTTGCTGGAGAGTCTTTCAGGAACAGCTACTCAGTGTCTGTGACCAATATGCTAGAAGTGTTCAGAGCACTACCTGCCACTAGGAGGGTAAGGAAATACGTGGGCATTGGCTAACGTGCATAAAGAGTGAAATTTATCCTGAAGTACTGGATTGTATGCAGCGGAAGCACGGATAACCTAGCCGCATGGGAAATGCCCTTTGCACAGTGGAAAGAAATCCCCTCTGCAGTGTTAGATGCAGGCAGACACCCACCCCACCCCAAACACTGTCTCGGTGTTGCGCTGGCAGGAGGTAAGTCTGTGATGGATGTTGCCTTGCTGGAGGAGTCAATTGTGGATGCCCCTCACCCCTGTTTCATTATTAATTACATGGTAGTCTGAATGCTGGGCAATAAAACTGCATTTTCACCCATAGCTGATTTCCATTTAGTCTGTCACGTTAATAGTGAAATAAATTGCTCTAATTGCCTGCAAACTTCATCAAATTCATATTTCTTCCCTTTTTTATTGAATATTTATTAAACTTCATGTCATGTCTTGCTTGGCTGGTAAAAGTGGTCCAGTCCCTGCATAACATTATGCTTTAAAATACAGGGTGTCATATTTTCCTTCTCCTCTTGAATTTTAATTTAAGCTGTAAAGTTTTGCATTTGTCTTCATATTAATCATGCCATTTGGAGAAAGAGGAACAAGTTTTCAAAACATCCTTGTCTTTACATAGACTATTGTTCTCCTCAAGCCTCTCGTCCAAGCAAAGAAGCAGCATCGGGGCCAAATTTGAGCCTGGCATGAGTTTTCCAGCAGAGCTTGCTGTTGGGGTGCAAGGACAGGAATGAGAGGCTGTTTCCAGAATACCAGAGTTGGCTTAAATTTTTGGAGTGCTTATCTTGTTTGAGGTTGTTCAGGTACATTTTGACTGCAGACGTGTATGAGTCAAGTGCAATGTGTGATGAAACAGGTAGCAGCATCGTTGTGAGTCCTGGAGGAACTTTAAAAGAGAAGTGACGGAGCCTGAATTGATTCTGGATTTACTGCTGGTTTAATGCTTTGGGGGAGCGGTGAGAGGGCGATTGCCATCACATCCTTGAGAAAATTATGGTGTCATACAAGTGTTGTTGCAACTAAGTATTAGTCATACATAATGCTGTTACTGTTTTCCATTCTCTCTTTTTCCTACATCTCGCAACATTTAATTTTCTTGGAGATCTTTGCTCTTGGATTTGTTTCTCTATGTGGCAATCTCTTCTTCCACTTTTTTTTTCTCTTGAAACTCATTTCTGGACTTTGGTTATGGGGAAAATATGACAAGTGAAAATGAAAGGCTCCAAAACCATGTGGCAAAAAAAAAATTATAAAAAATGGGGTGACTGAACTAATATTGTCAATGATTTTTCTAATCTCATATTTTTAGGGTCAGTTTATTTTTGAGCAGCTTGACTACTGGTTTGCAGACTATCCATTTGTAAGACTGTGTCTTTAGAAACCTCTGAATAGTAGCGTAATTATTGCATAATATTCAGTAATGTCTGCAAATCTTCCAAAAATTTAGGAAGTTAGACAGGGATAGATACTGAGGGGGAATCTATCTAGGTACTCTATTTCCCTGTTTGCCTAGGGAGGAGAGTAAAGCGCCTAGGCTCTCATGAGAGTGAAAAAGAGGAAAGATGTTCCAGCAGTTAGAGCATCAGTTGGCTGCTTTGTGAGCTGCCTTTCTCCTTCTCCTCTCTCTCCTTCTCCTCTCTCTTTTTCTTTTTTTCTTTCCTTTCGTTTTCTTTCTGCTCCTGATCATCTGAGGTGACCCTCTCCTGACTTATTAAGAAGTATAGCACTACCTCTTATATCTCTGATAATTACTTGCCAGCTCCTCTGTAACGCCCTGATTTTCTGCTTTTAGGAGCGAGGGTCGAACACCTCAGACCGTGCCGATTGGCTTGGTTAGGACATGGACATGTGGATGTCAGCACGGGGAGATGGTCCTCCCTCTGCTCACCTTCTTAGGGAATCCTGGAGCAGTTGTCGGAGCAGTTACGTCTTTGTGCTCTATTCTTTAGATAAATCCTTGTGTCCAAGTATGTATTTGGATTGCTGTATTTTGCTTCCCTTGTCAGCTCTGCCACTTCCAAAACTCATGGGAGGTAAAACTCAGCCTGCTCAGACTCGGAGGAAAGCAGAATCGTGCCAAGTGATCTCTTCTTCCAACTGCTTCTAGGTTTTCAGTGCTGCAGCCTTATTTTTCTGTTCTGTCCTCTTTTTTTTCCTCTTCTGCCCTTTAACCGCTGGTGTAACTGGTGTCCTTAAATACTGGAATGAACTATGTCTTGCTTGGATTTCTATTTTTTTTTTAATTTCTGCTCCCTAAGCTTCTAACCATATATTGGTCAAAACTGGTATTCTTTATGGATATAATGAAAAGTGTGTGTTTTGTACATAAACAAGGTGCTGAATTGCGAACGCATATTCATTTTAAAAATAATAAAGAATTAACCAGTCCTTTTTCAATCCAAGTAGCAAATGCTCTGAAGAGGGTTTATCTCTGTGTGAAAGGCTTTTATCAAAATGCCAGCGGAATTGCATATAATGGTTTCATGTACCTCTCATAGTTGGTGTTACAGTGGCATAGACTTGCTGAAGGAAACCTAGCCCATTTAATAAAAAAAAGAAAAAAAGTTAAAAGTATGATTTGTATTCCAACTAAAGAAATGAATGTGTAAGTACTTACCAACAGGCACAGCTTTCATGTTTATTCATCCAAGGACTAGAGCACATATTTTAGCATCTGAATGATTATAAATATGTTTACTAGCTATCAAAATCAGAGCTATTTAATTTGAGAATGCCGATTCATATTCAGATGTGTTTTGCTTTTCACTACTAGGGTTAGTTATCCTGTTCAGCATTTGCAGTTCTGGCGTTCATCATATTTAGCTCACAACATATTGAAATAAAACTGAGGACCGGTGTCAAAGAGGTTAAGGGACATCGTTGTATGTTTTGATTACTCTTGCGTCAATGCGTCTTGTCAGAGGAATTGGATGGATACGTTCTGAATATATGCAGGATTACTCACCCTATCAGAAAGGCAGCATTTTTCAGTTTCTCTTGTTTTAAGTAATGTGCATGTCCAAGGAAAACTCAAAGTACAGAGTCAATAAAATAAGCCTGACTCAATTAAAAATGATTGATGCTTGCTTTGAAATGCCCGTTTCCAAAAAGCACTTTCTGTGGCTGGAACAAAACCAATGATGATGACTGTGATATAAGAACCCACTGGGGCACACTTGCACAATGCTGCATTCGTTTCCTATTTTGTCTTGCCCAACACCATGGAACGTTAATTTACTCCTTAATTACCTAGACTCTCCTTTGCAAAAGTTAAAGGCAAAACACTGAAGAGGTCTGTTTGGGAAGTAATTTCATCCTTCTATCGTGCCTCAGTCCTGTCTGATCCCTTTCCTGAGCCTTATTACAGGTTGTTCTAAATTACCTATGGATATAATAATAACATTTAGTGGCTCACTTTCTCCCAAACCACAGGCTTGCTTCACAAATCAGTGCAGAAATGGTGCTCAGATGATGGTGTGCCCATTTGTGAACATCGCTTTTCATTTCAGCAGCTCTCTGCTGGCATCAGAACTGGAGGATCTTGGGCAGTTTGTGCCACTCTGGTGCTGATTCTCCATTTTCTGGGGGGGGGCTGGTGAAATTGGGAGAACTTGGGTGAGTATTTGTGAAGTTTACCATGGGCTTCCCATTCTGCCTTGAAGAACAGCTGGAAACAGGCTTTCCTTGCGGCTCCAGGAAGCAGAAAGGTCACTTGGAATGCCTTGCGAGCTGGCAGGTGAGGCTCAGGTAAAGCCTACAGAGACCTGCTGATGTTTTATTGCTTTCTGTGATGAATTACAATGATGAGTTAAACGCAGCTCTTTTCACCTGCTGGTGCTAAAGTTTTTTTGTCCATTGTAGTTTTTTCCCCCTTTAGGAGCATTTGGACTCGAGTGGAGTTTTCATTGCCCTCGCTGTTTCCTATAGTAGTGTCCTGCTTGCTAAGTATGGCAAAACTGCTTCTGCTTCCCAACCAGCCTTCCCCTGTTTTTCTTTTCCTTTTCTGCTTCCCCTTCCCAACTTACCAACTTGTTTTTCCTAATGACTGCTTCTTGTCTCAAATTTTTATGCAAATGGCCAACTCTGCTGTGTTCTCCAGCAGAGCTTCCATCCAGACATCAGACACAGCCTTGGGTCTTCCCTGAGCCCTCCGAGCAGGGCTTCAAATTAAGCTTTCCTTGCAGCGATGTTCTGGCCAGAACTGCTGGTGGTGTTTCCAGATTCTCTACCATTTCTTGCTGGTCTTAAAGGTTGCTGTGGTGACACACTGAGTAGAGGTACAGTGGGAAAGATAAAAACTGAGAGACAAGTTGGGGAAGCAAGTTTTTCCCTATTGTGTAGTGAAAAGTCTGTAGTTCAATAATTTTTCTTTATAAGTTAATTTTTTTTCTTATCCAGGTCCCACATTAATCATTTTTGTGTGCAATAGCTTTCTTCAAGACGTTTCTCCATTCCCCTCCATCCCTGGTTTGCGTACAGAGTTTTTATATTTTGTGTGATATCGGCAGTGGCTGCAGGCAATACTATTAATTTGAAATCCAGGTGTGTTGCACAAAGGCAATGGGAGGAGAGAGGAGTTTTCTAATGCATTTGCTTTTGAAAAAATATGGTTGTCTTGGGAAGCATTACTGCCACACGTTTGTTTTATGGACTCTTGGAAGTTCCTGTTTTAAAGATCTGTGTGGCACTTGCTCGGACTGGATATCCCAAAGCATTTGGCATTGCCTTGTTCCTGCTGGGATAAGCGGTGGGCAGAGGAGGAGAGAGAGGTCCCTCTGGGCGCAGCAAGAGACTCAGCAGTGCCGCCTGCAGTCTCACGTATGGGATGAGCCTCACGGTATGGCCTCCGTATAGTAACCTCTGATGGGTGCTTGATTTGATGTAAAATGCCCCATGGGATAATCCATTTAAATGGCTGCAACTGCAGTGATCTGAGCCACTGGCACAAGCCTACTGGAGTCCAAAGAAATTGCATTAGTCCATTATAACTAACTGCTGTAATCTCAGTATCCTAACAATATGTGAAATCCCTGTGCTGTTGAAACCTCTGGGTCAGAGGAGAGCTTATGGGGGAAACTTTGTTGGTTGCCAACAAAGCTTTCAGCACATCTTGCAAATTCCACCGGTCCTTTAAGATCATCTTCAAACTATAACAGTGCTTAAGATAGTGTTGCAGTAGTGTCTTTCCCAGAAAGTTGGCTATTTCCAGGTTCTTGGCTATCAGTTTACAGGGAAGTTGCCCATAATGTTGGGGTTTAGCTTTCTTCTCAGGTGAACCTGGTGGTTTGATCTGGTCAGTGGTTCTGAAATGTGCAAATACTCCCAAATACAGCATCACCCAAATGCGGAGATGTTGAGAAAATGTCTGCTTTATTTTTTCAGACAGGAGATCCTCAGCACTTTCTGAAGACTGTGTCTGTTTAAGTATCAAAAATTGCTGCTACTATTGGAAAAATCCTTCTCTTTGATATTGCCATTTGAAAGCGAGTTTGCAGTATTGAGCTTTAGTTATTTCCCACTTTATTTACTCTTTTTAGATGGAAAATATGGGAGAAAAGCGTTGAGCATTTCTAGAGAGATACTTGTGTTCCTCTGCCGGATGCACAGAAGTGAAAGAAAGCATTATGCATAACAAGATATTCTCAGGAGATCTGTTTAGAGAAAGGGCACAGTGTTACATGTAATTTGTTTACTGACAGTTTCTAACAATGGTGCAATGGACCAGGAAACATCAGTAAAGTAATGAGTCCTTTCCTTTTTTAGAGCGATTATGTTTGAACAGTGCAAATTAACCTGCTTTTTGAGGCTGCTATTTAGGGGAAACAATTTGCTGATGTAAAGACAACCCCCAGCTTGCTCCAGCAGCCAAGGTAGATGATGCAGAGTATGTATGTGCATAGGAGAAAAGTTGTTACCTGTAAATCAAACGCAAGTAGCAAGCAAGCTGATCTAATCTAGGACCTACTGTAGCTAAACAGTGAGGCTAAAAACAAATGTGTAATGCTGGGTATAAAGAAACTACTGTAAATAAAGTTAGCTCAACTGGAAGAACAGCATGCTTCCTGGGGGAAGAAAAAAGAATTACTGCAAATACTCCGTGATCTTTTCACACAACAGAAATGTCCGTCAGCTCTCCCTGCTCGTTTGTGCCTGGAGTCCAGGATTTTCACAGCCCATTGTTCATCCTCGTGGCCTGCTGCACTGCTTGGGCACAGATAGTGTTTGTGATATTATCTCAGAATAACGCAGTGTCACTACTGCTGGGTATCTAACACTGGTTTGCATAGCTGGCAATAATAAGCCCCGATTTGAGCTCTCCAGAGGAATCACTCAGTATTTTGGGAAGGGCATGCAATTAATATGAGAACATACAGCACGTTTTAGGCAGGTGCTGTTAGCTATTCAAGCCTGACCAAAGCAGAGAAGCACATTATAGCGGTTTTAGGTGAATCTGATTTTGAACTACCTATAAAAGGCCTGAATTTCATCTTTATTTAAATGGCTTTTTTTCAAACGGGCCTGATTGCCTAATGTGTGAGTGTGACGGCAACGAATGCAACAAAACCCAGAAGTTCCTCTGAAATTTAACTGGAAAGGAAGTAGCGGTTCAGCATAACAAGTCATGTGGGAGACTTCCACATGCACTGCCGAGAATTAGGCTTGAGTGATGGTGGGAACTCAGTGCCCAGCTGCCATGACTCTCTTAAAAGAAGTCTTTCCCTAGAAACACAGGTTGATTACTAGTTGCTTGGTAGTAAGTCAATCTTTTTTCCCCTCTGGTTAATTAAAGGCTCCTCTGAAAGAGGAGTGCAGTTTGGCCTCTTAACAAATCCTTGTAAAATGATGGGATCAGGGTTATAGTTTTGATTTCCTTATGTACTGGAGCAGACTAAAATTAGTGTGTAGTGGTTTCTGATGTGCTTGAGCCTCTTGATGGAGCTGTGCAACTTGGGTCTATAACACAGTGTTTGGTTTGAAACTACTGTGTCTACTGGCTATAAAGCCAAAATATACCATTCACTGGTATATATACTACCAGTGGTAAATATTCTACCACTCCCTGGGATTGCATGTCTTCTGGTGAAACCTCCTAATTTGAAACGATCACCTGTTTCAGAAAAACATATCTGCTGTAATCACTCGTACTGTCTCACCTCTTCCAGTCACTAATTCCATTTCAGTGACTAATGCCATTAATAACTAACCAGGATGTTTTAGTAATGCCATCCTCTGGCATAACTATACCACTAATATTTTGGTTTTTCATTATTCAATATATTTTCTGTATCAAAATTACATACTTTTCCTTCCAAAATAGAACAAAGCTCTCCAGGATTTAGCACTACAGCTTCTGCTGTGGTGTTAGCAAAAGCCAAATATTGACATTCCCTCTTCCCCTCCTCTTAGTTGTGCTACACAGGAGAACTTGGAAAGCATTAGTTAACCTCATGTGAGTGAGCCTTTGAAAAATGTTCTGCTCAAGGCTGGACTCGGTTTCTTCTACCTCCTGGCATACGGAAGATGATGATGACCTCTCAGCAACCTTTGGAGTATTCAATGACATTTAATTCTCAATTAAAGTCTTTGTGGTTTTTCTGTTTGCCAGCAGATGACGTTACCGCAGATCTCTGTGCTTAGCCTAGGGGCTTGCTAGGGAATGCCAGACAGCGTCGTAATGTTAGATCTCTGGAGTGATTTTGGCAGTAGGTGTTGTAAGCCTATACAGCCATTATGTTCTGTAAACTCATCCCTAATTCTTTTTTTTTCCAGATTTTTTTTTTTGCATCTTTGTTAAAAGGCCTAGAGATATGAGTTAAATCTGCAAGGAAAAACAGGAAGCTGGCAGAAAAAGCACAAGGGAAAACAGAAAGATAAAGTGAAAATACACGTTCAGTAGATTAATTCCAAGTCCAACAGTGTATTTTGAGTCTGTTGTGAGCAGACCGAGCACAGACAAAGAGAATAAAAGAAAAGAAAAATACTATATGTCCATCGACAGTTAATAAATCTTTTTGTTCTACTCACATCTTTCATTATGAATTTCCCTTGGTCTTGCCTTTTGGTAAGAAAATATTCTGAAGGTTCGCAGTTCAGTTCACAGAAACGGCATGATTGGAGTTATCAGGTGTATACTGTACCTGAAGGTTCGATTTTCTTTTTTTAAATTTATTGTAGTTAAGGCACCGGCATCTCATATTTATTTTGATGTATGCTAAATTGCTTCTCTCGGGAGATATCAAAGCTTCTTCCAATTAGAGATGCCACTTCTCTTTAGCAGTAGCTCATGACAAAGCAATATACAAATGGTATATTAATCTGCACTAGGGCTGGTTAGTTTCCGAGGGTCTGAAAAAGGCACTTCTTTGGGTGATTGCTTCTTGCTTCTGTGTGCAGAGAGATGAGGAGCGTTAGGGACCCAGTTACAAAATATGTCAAAATATTTCTTTCTGTTAAAACTGAGGCTTAAGTAATACTGCCAACTTGCTTTTGAACTTCTTTGTGTTGTTTCCTTATTTAAAAAGGGCAATACAAGATCGCTTCATGTTTTCTCTCAGCAACTTAAAAGAAAGGGCATATTAGCCAGCCATTCAGATATTCAGTACCTGCAAGTTAAGGATGACTGATTTTGGTCCCGTATTTTATGGCGTTGTCAATTGCAAGGGCAGTGCTGTAAAATGTGGCTTGTTCTGGGTGTCAAGGCTTTGTTATCTACCTAACGTACTGCAGTCGGCAGCTGGAAAGATAGAAGTGCCTTGTTTGCCCAAGTTGGTAGCTTTTCACTGGGGTGTTGTCTTATAGAAACTGACTTCAGTTTTTGCTTTTTCCTCCTTTTTCTTTCCATCGGCAAAGTGAATCCCCAGCACTTCTGTTTGGAAATATCTGTGTATCTTATTAGCAGTGATGCCAGTTACACGCTGTATCAGTTAGGTGGAAGGCAGTGATCACACAACATAACATAGCAATGAAAAATGAGTGCAAACCCACGTCTGGCTCCAGAGCTTGGGGCTCACTGCGGGGAAGGGAGAGCTGTGTGCTTGCCATGCTCTGTCCTCTTTAGGCATCTGCCTCATTGTGATCAGAGAGAAAAAGGCTAGCTGGCCCTTTCTTCTGACCCTGCACAGGGGCTGGTGTGTAGTGACAAATTGAGTGCATGGTGCTCGGCCTCTGATGTCACTGCTTCCTCAGCTGCACTGCATGGCTTGACTTGGGTTAAGGCTTTGGTGGAAGAATGCCGTGGAGTATGTGAAACCCAGCTCACCTGAGTTGTACAGTCTCAGGGCCCCAAGTTGCGGGACTGGCAGCTGCTCCCCAAAACACCAGTTGTGAGAAGGCATGTTGGATGTCTCTGCCCATGGCTATAATTGGAAAGATTACGTTTTTTTCTACCTGCTCTTCCGGGAGTGAGGGAAGTACAGTAATAAAGTCTACAATAATTTGTTTTGCCATAGATGCTGCTCTTTTTTTCTTCCCCCGAGTTGTTAAACCAAATGCGACTGAATGTTTTCCTGGATGGCGGTAAACCATGGACCTGTCACCGGGGGAGTTGCTCAGGCTGCTTTGGTGCTTCAAGTTTGCAGCTAATGACCTCCGCAGTGGTCATACCACCAAATGTCACACTCAAAAGCCCGGAAGTCAATGAAGCATCTAGGCTGCTCAATGTATCAGCATTTAATTGACAATGCGCAAGATCTGCTTGTGATTTACAGCCCGATAAAGGGACACACTTTTTATGTTCTGCCAACGCAATTGGCAGAGTATTTTAGGCACAGATGGCACATTAGCCTTGGACAGCTGGTTCCCTCTCTGCTGTCACATCCTAGGACCATCTAACTAATACTGTCACACACGACCCAGTTCACTGGGTAACTGAGAGAGGTTCTCACACGTGGCTTTGTGTCAGCCTGAAGGCACATGAAAATCAATCTGCTAGAGGACTGCCTTGAAGAGGTTTCCAAGACTTAGCACCCTACCATGCCCTTCTGGCTGTTCACTTGCTGACCTCTCTCTTTGAGCTGTGTGAGTGTAACCAAAGAGTTTGTTCCTAGTTGTGCGATGTGCACATGTGCAGCTTGCAGAGTGGGGTTCTCTCCTTGTAGTGTCCTCTACTGTGTGTCTGCACAAATGTGCTTTAAAAAAAACAAAGGAAAAAAGGTAAGATGCAAAATGCCTACATAGCATGCGTTTCTTAAGAAAAAAAAGAATGGGTAGGGATCACTGAAAGGTGTCTTTGAATGGTGTATCTTTAATAGCACAAAAAATTAAGAATGCATGGGGGAGAGACAATAAATAGTGACATTGTAAATTATACGTAGATGATAGCAAGGATAAAAGAATAGAGAATGAAGTAGGACTTCAAATGCTTGCTGTAGAAAACATTTTCTGAAACGCAGTCAGGCAGGAAAGGTCTGGGGTGGAAAGCTAAAAGCTATGTTTGTTGGTAGATGAAACACATTTTTCACATCAGAAACTTAGTATTTCAAGGTATGATCCCAATAAAAATACAACAGTTTTATTTTTCTGAAGCATAGGAAATATGAGGCCCATAATTTCTTACTGTTCTATCAGAGCTTCACTGACTTCACTACAAACAAACCGCTATGCGGAAAGCCTTTAAAATATGTTTTGTTTTATGGCATCAGATACAGAGTCTGAGAAGTCTTGATGGGATTAGGACTAGCTTTTATTGATGCCAAGCAACTAGACCAGAAAAACTGGAGTTTTGTGTTTGTCTTTAAAGCCATAATTTAAATAAGATAGAATGCAGTTTGTCGTAGAATAATCCTCTTGGATTGTGGAGAGGTAACCAACCGGGGATGTGTGTGCGCTGGAAGGGAGGAAACACCACTGTATCAGGGTGTGCTGAGAAAATATCCGCTTGCCTTATCCCAGCCTGCTTCTGGGAGAGGAGCTTTGCTGACCGAGGCTGGAGAGCAGCTCCCTTGGTCCCAGAGCAGGGAACACCCAGAGGACTATGTATGAAACATGATATTCAAGGGGTGACTGGCAAGGATGTCTTGATCCCTTAAGATTTCAGTGAATTGGAGCCCCAGACTGTTTCGTCATCACTTCTTAACATTTTGTACTAGTTTAGAAGTAGTTAAGAACGAGAGGTAGAGCAAAGAACCATTCAAATTCCAATTATTTTCCAAATTGGGATTAAAGATAAAGGCTTTGATATGGATGTTTCTTACAAAATTATCACCTGTGATCATGAGGGCTTACACCCAGAGGTGAGCATTTCATTGGACTGGATAAATGTTTAATGGAGACAACTCCTGCCCGAATATATGACGAAGATCTTTGCTTAACGTGCCAGGGAAACAGAATGCAGTACTTCAACTCCACTTTTAGTGACATAAACACTCAAGTTCCTTTCTGCATCGGAGGAACAGAGTTGGGAAGTTGCAAGCTTCAATTTTTATGGATTCTTGAATACTTCTGTGCAGGACGTAAATGGCATCCAATTTCCTTTTGCAGAACAGCCACTTGCAGGGAGCTGCAGATGGGATAAGAACAGCTTTTCTGTCTGCTTTTAGGGGCAATATTTCTCTCAATTCCAGCATACATCTCTTATATGTGTTACTTGGCTGGCTAACTATCTTAAGTATAACGTTTGTGACGGCTGTGTCAGGGTCAGGTGAGCTTTTTAAGACTGTGCTGTTATAGCATGGTAAAGTACATCACGCTGATTTAGTATCCCGAAGGATTTGGTAGTCTATAACTAACAAATTAGTGCCAATCAGCGCTCTGTTTGGCCATTAGCGATCAATTAGCGTCGGGATTGACATCGTGCCTCTAAGTCCTGGTATTTCATTTAGCAGCTGAAGGCCTTCGTGCAGCGGAGTGCCAATCTACTGTAGTCCCGGTGAAGTGGGGAGAATTGTAAGATTTTGTCAGTAGCTGCTTGTTCCCTAACTGTGCTGGGGGCAGCTTTCACTTGAGTCATCTGTGAAGCCTGTGGCTGAGGTGACCCTTCCCTTCCATTTCTTTTTTCTGTTTTGCTCCCTTCTGTTTTCCACAGCATAAACAGTGGGGAAACGCTGATCAACTAGATCCATCAAATGTGAGCTGTAATTTCAAGCCAGGCCATTATCCAAAATTAAAGCATATGTGGCAAAGAAATTAGCAGTCTGCCACAGAAACGCACACTCGTACCGTACACCTGGAGGTGTTATCTGCCTCTTGTGTTCTGGGCTTTCAAATTAGGCAGTGAGTAGCCTGAAATAAATGTGGACATGGGCTCGAAACATCTTGTTGAGCTTGTTCAGTTATTTCTGATGCTGAAATGAAACATCCTATCTGCATTAAAAAAACAGCATTTGGTTTAATTGCACTATGGTACATCTGATTGCATGCAAGTCATAGGCAAAATCCTTAGCCACTAGGTACGGTTTTCCTTTGTACCTACTGCCATCGTGGTTAATGTTTCAAGTTGTATCATCCTTCTTTCAGATAATTTAAGAGGTGGCAGAGATTGAGAAGGCACTTGTCCTAAGCTTTATTCAGGAAAGGAATTGCGCTTCTTACCCTTTGATGAAGGTCAATAACAACTGTGCGTCGAAGTGCCATAAACCCTACTTGAAAATACCAGTGTCTGAAATGCTTGCTTTGCTGCCTTTCGAGCACGAGTAGGTGGGTAATGGAACTGTTGTGCTGTGGCTGAGAAGTTTACTTATTTTTAATACTGGCTTATTTTCTGATGCAGTTTCATTTTGTAGTTACTCTGTCCTATCTTTGTTTCTTAAATATGCCAGTTCCTAAGGAAATCAAAAAAACAAACCCATTTGCAAACATTTTAATGCTTCAGTATTTAGAAAATCAAAACTCGTGTACTTGAAACACTTTGGCAATTTTACAATTCCTTCATTATATTCTTCCTGTTCAATTAATTCAACCTGAAACTGTGCTTTTTTTTTTTCTGTATCTAATTACAACTTCTTAAAATGTTTATTTCGTTGGCCACAGTAAAACTTGTTTACTGAATTTTGCAATTAGGAGTGACCATAATTGGGTAGGTTTGCTTGTTTTGTTCATTTTCAGGTGGAACTAAATCACAACAGCAAAAAAAAACCTGTGCTGTCTTTGGGACTGAACTGCATTTCTTAGTATGCTGAACTTGGAAGCTGTCTGTGTGAATATTTCCATCTCTAGCTACTTCCGAGTTTTGACTCGGAGGTTCTATTACAGTGTAAGAAGTGTTGATGGATGAAACCAGTTCTCCCAGATACTCTGAAAAGAATATTATTGCTGTTTGGGCTTTGTGCTTGCTGAGCCAGATTTTTTAAATAAACTGTAGTTCCATTAACTAACACTGACTTGTCAGTGCATAAGACTTGCTTTTTTCTGTAGTATTAGACTTAGCAATTTTCTGTGCTTTTCACTCTCTCAAGGTTGGCTTCTAACAGAGGAAATGGGTATAACTAGATTGGGTTTGGTGTTTTGGGAATACCCTGGATTGTCCTGTGGGCAGGCAATGTTTCTCTTCCAGAGGCAAAGCTCGAGGAAGAGTTGACTCCAGCTGAGCTTTTAGGACTTCTGGCAAGAGGGAGGTTGGTTTCTGAATGAGAGTTCACCCCAGGTGAAACTTCAGTCCCATACTGATCACCTCCAAGAGTTTCATGCAGACTTTTCTTTCCTCGTGTCACGGTAGTTAGCTGAGGAAAAAGAGCGATGTGTCGGGGTTTGTTTTGTTACAGTTGGGCAGCTTATTCGAGCATTCTTCTCAAGACAAAAAAATGAAGTAAAATCCAGAATAGATGTAGAGCACTCATAATGACAACTTTAAATCAGTGCTCTAATTAGTGAGCACTCCCTGGGGACTCATTAGAATTATAAAAGCATTATTGTCGGTTATGCAGTGGTTGGAACATGTCGAGTTTTGGGCAGTCCAACAATGCTACCTTGAAGAAAAGAGTTTTGCAGCCTTTAAGAATTTTCTGTAGTTTGGAAGAAAGCACAAATTGCAGTGTCCTAGAAATCCTTTATGAATTGGGCCTTATGTTCACTCTTGTAAATAAGGAGGGTTTGGAGTTTATATGCCACAGTCTAATAGGTACATAGTGACTGCTTAATGGGATTTACATTCACTCAAACAAAATTAGGTTGGTAAAAGACAATGCAACATGCTGTAATGTAAATGGGACTGACGGCAGAATTAAATGTTTGTGGAAACAGGGCAGCAGATCTATCAAGAGCTAATTAGACAGAGTTCAGAGACAGACTTGGGAGTAAACAGCACCAACAAAGAGAGAAGGAGAGCGAGAAAGAAAATGGGATCTTTGTGTGGTGATGAAAAGGAGTTACAAACAAGGTTATTTAAACTGGAAGGTCTGATGGAGCCTATCCTGTGAGAAGGACTTAATCTTACCTGAACCTGTTGGCTAAGACAAGTTGAATGGCAACTTCTGATAAACCCCTTTTATGTGTAAATAGTTCCTCTTTGTTGCAATTTGCTATTCATGGTATCTTCCTCGGATAGACTTCTCACCACAGTATGATGTTTCCATCTGCCGTTCAGCCTCTCTCAGACACCAGTTAAAAACAGGCTTTGGCCAAGGTGTTTCAGCAGCAGGAAGGAGTCCAGAGAGCAGACCAGGGAGGAGGAGAAGGATTGGGCCTCTCCAGAGGAAATATCCCTGCTGGCAGCAATCGGGTGAGAACAATGTTGCACGAGGGCAAATGTGGCACGTAGAGGATCCTGTTTGCCTGTTGTGCAGTCAGGTATATGGTGTCTGCCATTATTGCTGTGCTTGGCACAGCTGCTGCCTTCTGTGGGCTCCTGTTGTCGGATGAAGGAAGCAGTAGCTGTTTGAATATGACAGAAAAAGACCGTGTGTTTAGTTCATGAAGGCTAGTCCCTAAATTCAGTGGGACCAAGAAGGGATTAAGATAGATTCATTGTAAGGAAACATGCAAAAGTATTAACAGACGTGAATAATAACAGTATTTCAGTAACTTTTGCTTAGTCTTAACTTCGTTCCTCAAACGTAGCTTAAAAAGTTCTCCCTCAGGGCAAGAGATAACACGGTAACTCTGTTGTGTTTTATGTTAATAGAAGGGTAGCTCGGAGCAGGCCAACGCATTTCTATCATCTTTGGCAAATCCCAGTTTGGGTTGATTATGTTTTATTTTTTAAACTGTTATTTCTTGACCCTGAAAATAGTTGTGCCTTGTTGAATTTTTCTGGTGGATGTTGTGCAATTATATTTATACTGAGAGGGGATCAAAAAAAACCCTGTGCTTTTTGGGATTTGTTTAAAATGAGAGAATCATCCTCTTCCTTCTGACACCAGACCTGGGACTGTAAGCGTGTACAAGTGTGGACCAGAAGCCACGCTGGCTAATCTGACAAAGTGTCGTTTTGCAGAGGGAGCCGTAAAACCGTGTTACGAGGGATTGGTAAAGCAGGAAAAGGCAGTGCTGTGTCTCAGAGCTGCTTCCTGAAATTTGCACACAGTCTGGAACCAAAGCCAGCCACTCTGGAGGCCGGATCAGATCAGAGCTGGGCTCTCCGAGTGCATGAAGCATATGACAGCTAATTCTAGTTTCAGCAGAAATACACCAGAGCCTTGCCTTGTTTGCTCAGATGTGCTGACTCCGGTAGGCAGTATTCTTGTCCCCTGCCCAGAATGCTCTTTGATGAAACAAGTCCAGGTTTGTGCCCTTGCCGGGTCCCAGAGCCGTGGGGTGGGGAAGGCAGGGGGTCAGCTTGGGGTAGTCATCCCAGCAGGGCTCTTCCAGCACTTTGTTCTGTGTTTCTTCCTTTCAGCTTAGAAACAGGTGGACAGGAGCTGCCTGAACACCAGACTTCAGTTAGCAAATATTTCACTGGAAAGTACTCGAAGGAAGCAGCACTCTTATGGAAGAACACTGTTTTTGGCAAGCTCATTTTGGTTGGGCAGGAAAGCAGAGGACACATTTCACTCTCGTTTCTCCATCCCAGTAGTACCTTTGTGTGAGAGCAAACTGGGTTATGTGTGTCCCATAATGAACTGGTCTACAGGAGGTGATTCTGGAGTTTGTTTTTAAGTAACTTAATATTTTTATTGTGTTGCTGTACACCCATGCTGTCGAGAGGTTCAGGTTAGGCGAAATGCTAACAACCGTCTTCTTTCCCTGGTGATACCACTTCAAGGCTTAAAATTAGGTTGCTCTTATTTCACCTGCATGTAAGACCTCCCCAGGGAAAGTAATGTTGCCTGGGCATGGTAGTTATCCATCAGAAATTGATTACTTTCTTTTTCCCCACTAAGTGTTTTGAGAAGTACGGGTCACAGGTAGTTTCCTTTACCTTTACTGCATCAGAGCAGCGTCCTTGCATTTGAAAAGGTCTGTGAGAAACTGTTGACTTTCACATTCGTTTGATTGTGGTTAAAAAAAAAAAAAAAAGTTAAGTCTGCATTTCAGCACCAACAATAAAAGCACATGGATATTTCTGACCACGTCACTTTAATGGAGGAAGAGAAAGGCAAGCTTGTGTGTTTGAGAGGCTTGATGGGCCCAGGCTTTCATTAGGGAGCAGCCGGGGTATGAGTGCCCTGCCTGAAAGGAAGGCGGGGAGGAGAAAGGTCTCTGAGGTAAGGCAGATGGGCACTTAGATTTTCCAAGTCCTTGGGCAACCTCGGCTGAAGAAGCGCCATTTGGGACGTGGTGTCCATGCTCAAATAGCAAAGACGAAAGAATCATCAGGTTAGAAGCTGAAACTTATTATGTGGTGAACCTGTGAAAGTGGACAGTGCTAGTTGTGCAGTGTAAATCTGGCAGAAGCCTTAGCATAGGCTGTTACTTAACTGGTGACTGTCACCCAGCCTGTGACTGACTGCAGAAGGATAAAAATCACACACCCTTTTATCCTGTTTCAGCTGGGGACAATTTTTTTTTTTTGAGGGTATTTCACTATAACTACATTTTTTCATGGCAATCTGCTATTGTTTGCTGGAAAGATGTGGATCAAAATATTAGTGCTTGGTGGTTTTCATTTCTGTTTTTTAGGAAGAGTGAAAGTTCTCCGATGATATTTATTTATTTATTTTTTTGAAAAGTTACCATCTCTGAACTTGAGGTGCAATGACTACTTTGTCTCACTATCCCCTGCTGGCCTTGCTGTCCGGACACAGCATCTCTTGTACCATGTTGCCCTGTGCTGTGACCATGCAGGACCATACGTGTTGCTCTTCATGTCTGGTGGGAAGCATTAGTGGTGACTGCAACTCTGCTCTTTGCAGCTTCTTACCACATGCTGAATGCCTTGTCTGAAAGGCTTTACATGAACAGCCTCCCCTGAAGTCTGCAAATATACTAGCCAAAATAAAGAGCGGTATTTTTGTAACCTTCTGGCTTTCAGAGTCCAACTTGAAAACTTTGCTTCAATGAGGTAGAATAGGTTTGGCCTAGGTGTCTCTGGTGGTTTTACGTATTGTCTTCTCTAAAAATGCAGCATTTAATCTTGGTCCTGCTCTGGATGGACATCTTTTGGGACTGAAATAACCTCTTGGTCAGTTCATTCTGTGAAATGAGAGGCACGTGTTGTTCTTGCAGGGAGCTGCAGTGAGATCTTGGGCTCAGCTTTGCCTACAGCCACTGTTCGCAGCCGCAGTCACTGGCTATGGCAGGTTCCTGGGGACTCTCAAGTTGTTTTACTACAATGCTTTGAGGTTTTATATGGACAATTTCTGTGGGAAGTAAATATGTCCTAAAGTTTCATCCTCAGTTTTTGTACGTTTAGAACACCATGAAAAGCATCAAGAAATATATATGTATTTTTATTAGTTTTATGCTGTTCTATACTCTATATAATTTTCATGCAGAAATATTTTTCCAACGTGAGGTCGCTATTTTATGTGCAAGATTCATTTTCTTCTTTGATAGGAGAACTTTGAAAAGTAGGAGTAAATTTTTGGGTGTAAAATCTGCCAGTTTGAAAAATCTGCCTGCTTTGAGGCTTGACCTCACAAGGCCGTGATGTGCCAAAGGCCGGAGTTGCCCTGGTGTTATCTGCAGTGGTGTTGTAGCAATACAGAATTGCATTGATTGATTGTGGTTGCCAGATGCGGGTACTGTACAGGTAAATTCCTGTTTAAAATTTCAGTTGTAAGCAGATTTTAGTCCGTGGCTTCTCATCTCCCTCCTGGCTCGTTTCTCGTCTGCCCCCTCCCACCTCGCATCCTTGCCTGCTCCCTCACGTGATAAATAACACTGTCTTATCAAGGTCAGTCAGAAAGGCCCTTTTTACATATCTCATAAATTTTAGCCAGGTGCCACCGATGTGAGATTAATGTAATGGCACTACAGCAAGCACTCAGGCTTGTCTTAATTATGCTAAGGTTGCCGGTTCACCGTTTCTCTTCATCTGTCTCCCGCTTTAGGGAACACTAAACACTATGTCATTAGATTGTCTGTTCCACAACATTGGCCCTTTGCATTTACAAAGTCATCAGATGGCTTATGACCTAGCTTTTCTAAGAAATTAAACTAAATAAATAGTAAAACCAAAAAATTAAGCAGAAACGGAGCCCGTTGGGGGCGAGGGCAAGGGAAGAGCTGGGAAGGGCTTGGGGGCAGCTCTTTGGTGCAGCTGGTATTGAGAGAGCGGGGCTGGCTGGTGCAGGCTCAGCAGCGCGGGGATGCTCTGCGGGGCTGGCTGGCTGGTGCTTCCTCTAGAAAGGTAAGTGCTCGTTGCCTTCACGCGTGGCAGGGCGTGCGCTGGTAAAGGGCTGCAGGCTTGGGCTCTAGGTTGGTTGTTAAAAAATCCTCTGCTGTACAGGAATCTGATGTGCACGTGAGTTCCCCGAGGCTCAAGCCAACCTTGGACGCTTTTTCCCTCAGCTCCAGGAAGGGGAGAGAGGAGAACAGAGTCCTGCGGCAGCGTGCCTGTGCTTGCTGTGCATCCTAAAGCCCCTCTGTGGGCAGGGAACCGTTCCCTGCTGCACCTGGGAGGTCACGAGGAGAATTTCTTGGACCTTGGTTTCCTTCTAGCTGTAGGCTCAGTTCAGTAGCCTGAAAAAGGCTGACCTTGATTTTTGCTTTTATTTATCTTGTGCTGTCTGGCCACGCTGCAAGAGATTTCTGTTTCCTACCTAAGCATCCTCTGGGGGCTTTTTGGTGAGCAGAGCCTCCTGTGATGGTTCTGTGGCTGCTTGGCTCAAAGGCTGGTGATTGCTGTAGCTGATAGCTGTGCTGAGTGGGCTTGGGGTCTGGTGTCCCATCCCTGCCCACTGAGGGCATTCGGGGCTTACTCCAGGCCCAGCCTGCTTTACTTGGATTCTTTTCTTTGTGCTGCCACATATCTCCTGTTTGCTGCCTTGGACTAAGGCTGCATTCAAGGGGCAGCACAACTGTGCACGCGTAGGAAGGCTTCTCTGTCTCAATACCCACCACTCAAACCAGAAGAAAATTGTGTGTGAATCCTTGACAGAGAAACTGGAGGCCAAGGAAAGTTTCCATCAGTGACTGCATGCCAAAAGGGAAGCCTTTTGCCCTAACCCACACAGCTCTGTATGTAAAATGCATTTCAAGTCAGTAACTGAGGTCTGAACTGAACCTTGCTCCACGCTCTAGTTTTATGCCCGTGCCTCTTATTTTTAAGATAATCAAATAGGATGAATTGATGCACCAATCACCAATTTTGATTTGTCTACTTAAAAAAAAAAAATCCCGAAGGGGATTGAACAGGGCTTGTGTCAGAGCAGTTGGGTTCTTATTGGCTGCACTGGGAAGGGGGAGTGTCAGACTTGATAACGGTGAAAAGAGAAAGTCGGTATCTGGTATATTTTGGTAGTAGCTACCTGAGAGCTCATCAGACAGCTGAGTCTTTATTTTTCTAGCAGTATATGAAAGTTAATGTGGGTGTTGCAGATGAGACAAGCTGATCTGTCAGTTGTGTGCTCAGAATACCGTCAGGTTTTACATTTGAAGTAAGCAAGGCCTGTGTTAGAGGACTGTACTCCCCCTCCCTCTTCTTCTTTTAAAGCATGCTTTAAAAAGAAAAGTGTTCTTCATGAAGAATGGCATTATATGAGGCTCAGAAGCCAGCCAGCGTGAAGCAGTCATGCTCTGAATAACACGCAGGGCCCACTCTCTCCCAAGCCCACTAAGCAAAGACAAAGGACCCGCTGAAGAGGTAACACAAATAATTGAATTTTTTCCAGTGTCGTACACAGAGCTGCTGACTGTTATGGCACCCATGTGCGTGTGGTGCCGGCCAAAACCCTCCATCTAATCAGGAAGGAGAGGAGAGAGTCTGCTCGTGGCACAGATTCAGACAGGAGAGAGCGCAGAAGCACCAGCGCAATGGACGTGCTGACAGTGATGTCCCCTGTCAGCAGTGCTGCAGGGTGAGTGTGGTCCTGCACAAACACCATCTCCTCCGATGTTTTTCCCAAATTCCCATCATAGCTGCCGTCGTAGCTGGAGCATTGTGGGGCTTGCCAGGCTGGAGGGGTTCCTGCCTTGGCTTCTCTTGTGTTAGTCATGAATGCAGCTGCCACGTGCGGTACGAGGTGCTTTCCCATGAAATGGGCAAGCGCAGGCCGTGTGTATCTGACCTCTTAAAAAAAAACGAGTGCAAAATGTCTTTCAAAGTGTACCAAAGCTAATCTACTCAGCCTGAATGTAGGGTTGCTAAAAACCTCTCGGTACAGACTGTGAATCAGTTACCGCTTACTCCGTCAGCTGTCAGTGGCTCGGAGGCACAGATCAGGGATCTGTCACTGCGGTATCTGAGTTTTGGATCATACACTAAGCATGGGGTGTTTGCAGTTAGCAGAAATAAATGAATCACTGCTGTCATTTTCCTAATGAAAAAGAAAGGCAAATATGAAGTTTTGTTAAACCAATAGATTTCCTATAGTTGGCTGTCCAAAGAACTCCTAAATATATATTTTTAAGCCTTCAGTATTGTTCTAAATGAATCTGCGCTGTTAAGGCAGCTTAATTGAAAGTGTTTTGAAAATAACAATATTATCACCTCTGCTCAAGTTCAGTCTCCCACCAGCCTAAGTCCAGTGAAATCTCATGTCTGCAGCGGAGTTGACTAGTTGCTCCCAGGCATGATAACTAAAAACACGGTATCTAGTAACTGTCTGTGCTGTTGCATTATCACAGCATTATAGGGAAAATAACGCCTGTCATCACTGTGGGAAGCACATCTATGATTTCTTCTCCAACGTCTATGAGATAAACATAGCTATGACAAATCTAGCTCTAATGGCACTTTTCGGGGCATGGAAGGTCTTGTGATATCAGCTTGTTTTAGCAGCAAAAGATTTGTTTTGGAAAGTGATTTATTAAGGAAAAATTATCTTCCTACGCGGTTTGAATTTCAGCTTTGTATTGTTTGCCTGCTAGATCAGGAGAAATGCCACGCTCTTGTTTCACCGTGTAACAATATTGCAGAGACGTTTAGGGACAGGTTTAGATGGCTGTATTCTGGCAAGCACTCCTGCAGCAGCCAGACCCCCGTGCCAGACTACCAGAAATTGGGGCTGGCGGTGTTTTTATCATAATTCTTCTCACTGTACTGCAAAGGCTGTTGATAAGCATGTGAGCATCTGTCCTGGTGGCCGTCGGAGGAAGGGCCAAAGCATAGACTTCGTTGCTTGATCTAGCTGCGTTTCTTGGAAATGAGTTTAAGGGATGAGAGGAGGAAAAAGGCTGTACAAAAAAGTTGCAAAATGAAAGAGAAATAATGTTATTCTTTGTTTTAGTGGAAGTCAAACTGTTTAAAAAAATCAAGCGCAAAGACAGCGGGGACAGATGTGCTTTAAAATGCCATTATTCTTCACTTAAAGTTGTCAGTCTTATGGGGCTTCTGTGTCTACCGAACTAATTTACAGCTTTGATTAAGTGCACTAACTACATGGTAAAAGAAGAGAAAGATTTAGTTTAAATGAAGCAATTTTCTATGTCAAAACACTTGTGAAAAAACCGGCTGGATCTGGCTCTTTCTGTGCCCCAAAGCATGTTCTCATACTGACCAAGTCTCTCGGAGCTCCTTGCCCTAACAAATGGGATCTGATCTTCCTGCTACCCAAGCCCCTCGGTGCCACATCTTTGTTTCTGAAGGGAGAAGACGCAGGTAGAGAAGCCTCTGAAGTGCTCTCTGCAGTTTTCGCTCTTGCAGTGGAAGACGTGTCCAGCTGAAGCGTTTCAAGGAAAAGGAAGGGAAAAGAAGGAAGGAACTGGAAGGGCCACCTGCTCCGCATGACTCAGGGTGTGAAACAAGTTCAAAAGCACATTGTTCATGTAGAAGGTGTTGGAGTTAAAAAATTCAAATTGCTTTTGCAGCAAAGTGCACCCTAAGGCCTGCAGGGACCGATTAGCACGATGGCTCTGTGTCCTATATAGTAAATGCTGCTTCAGTGGTTACTGTAAGATAGGATATGAAGGTGAGAGAAGTTGAGCTTTGCTTGAGCCCCTGTGGTTTACAGTTGTTATTATATTAAAAGAAAGCAGAGCTCTGGTTTTACTTAATTGGCAAAGACAGTGATTGATCAATCTGGCAATTTAATGTAGAGGATTCTTCTTGTTGTTGAACTGCCGTTAACTTCATGAGGTGTTTTTATGCAGCTGTGACATAGGAAACTGTTTATTTTCCATTGATGAAACGTATTTAGGCAGAACTGCTTGGATAATGGTCTGCTTTAGTCCTCCCCCATATGGGGGGGGGGGGGGGGAGACAGAGGGAATGGGTTGAATTTTGAATAAACTGGAAAGGGGGGCAAAGGTGATGGGATTCTGGGTGTGGATGCGAGATGTTGCATTCCCTGTCGGTCAGGAGGGCACTTAGTTCAGAGGCTGGCTTAATTCCCACTGGTGCGAGCCCTCAGCCCAGGAACAACTGGATGCTCCCAAATCCAGGCCAGAGCATCCCTGTTTATGTCTTTGAGGAGACTGGAGTTGTCCTTCTGGCATCTGGTTCCCTGTTATTTCAGAGCATACTGATGTTGACTTGAATGGGAATTTTGCACTCAAAAAGCAGCCTTGGTTTTTTTTCTTTTTTTCTGTAAACAGTTGTGTTTTTTAGCAACATAAACATGTTTCACTAGTGGTCATAAAACAAGAGTTACGTAAGAAATACCGATGAGGAGAAGAACCACCTTTAAAGTACTCATTTAGGTGGGAAATAGAGGCTTTGTGAACCAGTTGGAGAGCAAAACTCTGGAGCAGCTTCCCATTAGGAGCACTGGGAAGAGGAATCCTGGCAGGTTTCAGAGGGAACTAGATACATGTGAGGCAGGTCATCTGCTCCACCAGGGACTTGCCCAGGTGCCTCGAGGGCCTATTCTCCTAATCTAACCTGCTGTTCAGAACAGCATTGGATTTTGTGCAAATTATTCATGCAAGCACAGGTTATTTTTAGTGCAAGTTACTCAAAGTCCAGGTGTTTCAGGTGGCCTGAAGAGTCTTTTGTCCTCCATCCTCTTCTTGCACCGTGGCTCAGGGACATAAGCACAGAAGGCCTGAGCAGAACAGGAGCCAGATCTGCAGGGCTTCCATGAGATGTCACCCCAGGAGAAGAGCTTGGTCAGGCACTCTGTGCTGGAGAGATGTGTCCACCCGCGCCTGTCGGTAAACTGGCAGCTGAAAAGGGGACTTGTATGTGTGCAGTGAGGTCATGTGTGTCTGAGAAACACGGGTAGCTATGGGTCATCTCCCTGAGCAGCCCCGGGTTCGGGCAGGACCTGCCTGCAGGAAATGAATCCTATAAACGAATTTGATTTTATTAGCAGAGGGGGCATCAGAATGTATATGTAGAAGAGGAAGAGTTTGTGGCTGGATGCACTACCTTAATTGTACTGCCTCGTGACCTGATCTTAGCAAAATGTCTCTTTCCGTAAGGAATATTATTAACACATGCATAAAAACAAAGACATGAATGCAAAAATACAAAGGAAATATATGCATTTATACAGCAGAAAAAGGGCTGCTACTGTTTATTTACTCTGCGCAGGTGTCGCGGGCTCTGCTTACGGGCTGTCTTTTGCAGATTTCGCTGGCATAGAGGCACACAGTCTCTGCTCAGGAGCAGACTTCCTTGTATTTTCCAGGTCACAAAGGCAGTGACCCAATATATGTCAAAAATAACCCAAACCTATACAGGGTATGATGGTGATACAGATAAAATGATATTACAAGCGTGCTGAAACCACTAAAATGCCAGGAGAAGAGGCTCAGACCCTTTCCATCGTCTGCCTCATGTTTTAGTGGGCTGCATGGTAGGTGCCAGTTCTACGACGCTGGTGGATCCAGTCATAGTCAATGTGGCAAAGGTGCTGGCTGGTGTTTGCTCAGCCATTCGTGTGTCAAACTCAGTGTTAAATACTTGAGGTTTTGCTGTGGTGGCCTTGGGGTGCAGAGGCTGTATGTCTCAATAAGTGCTTGGGAGATCAGATGTTTGTTTCCTTTTAGTCTCGGTAAGGCTGAAATACTGTGAAGAACTTCTTGTACAGGGCTGGAGTTACCACAAGCAGCTGAAGCTGGCCGTGCTGAGCTCTTGCTGATTTATCCAGACTCAATAATTGCCTCTTGTTTTCAAGAGTTTGCATGTGCCTGCAGATGCAGGCACAGGAAAGGAGTTGCTTCATTTAAACTGATTGGGGGGGGAAAAAAAACACAACACCCTTTTTAAAAACTATATGTAGAGAACCTTCTGTGTTTCTCACTCCTTTAACCATGCAACTTTTTTTAATCTTATTTTGACATTTGTGCTGGAATTAACGTGATTGGCAGCAGAATCCAATAAATGAGAATTTCAGAGGTGTTGCTGCACTGCTAAATGAACCTTTCCCTGCAGTTTGACTTGGCAGCACTTGTGGAGTTCTGCATCAGCTGGGTTTTATTGTGTGGGGAGATGGATAATCAAAAAGGGAATCGCACGTGCCTGCAAATTAAACATTTTGTTGAGTGCTTGCTTGCCATTGAACAGCAGTGTAACGTCAGGGAGAGAGTGCAGGGGCACATGAGCACAGTGAGCCGAGCACTAAACGCCTCTTCGTACAAAAGCACAATGGCAAATGTTCAACAATGCGGTCGTGTCAAAACAAATCAGATCGTGAGCAGCTCTGCCTTGCTTTGCTTTATTTGTAGGGAAGTTTTTATCATCCCTGCCTTGTGATTAATGCTTGTGATAAGTGCAGGGGGAGTTACTGTATACAGCTCAACGTGTGCTTTAATCCTTGTTTGTCTCCGCTAGGAAATTAACATTCAGTTTTGACATTTAGCCTTTCGCAAGCCTTCCAGAGTAAGTTGTGATGCTGCTACAAGATCTGTAGCTGATTGCATGGCCCCAATATTTGCTTATAAAGAAGATGGAAGTTTCTGCCCGTTGTGTCCCGAAGGCGCTGCCCTGTGCAGAGGAGCGATGCACCCAGCAGTGTATATGCCCTCTCTTGCACCAGACCAGGAGTGCCAGATCAACGGGTCCCACTTGGCTTCTGGGCTGTAAAGCCAGTCCTGCCACAGCATGTGATGCTAATTCGTCTGAATATTGATAATATAGTGGGAGAAGTCCTCCTCCTCCTCTCACTCCCCCATCTCCGTGGGCCTATTGATCTCCTTGTCTTGATCCTGTAATTTATAGACCCTTGCTCTGGCCATTAGAGAAAATTGTCTGTGAGCAAGCTGGTTTTCAGTGTATGCTTTTAATCGCATGAAAGAGGGGAAGCAACCTGAAACTACAGCGTGTTTCAGTTGTGTGTAATGGGAAATGGCACGAGCCCCGTGGTTACCAAGCGGGGTGTGATGTGTGGAAACCGTGTGGTTACTCAGCTGGGCATCTGCATGGGAGTGAGGCACTTGGTTTGTTTAAAAAAAAAAAAAAAGGCAAGTGGTATCAGTTTAAAGCAATCTAACTCAGTTTTGCTGTTTGTATCAGTTGCACAGAGGAGTTTCTTGTGGAATTTGCTGCTCGAGTTTGTCTAATGTTCCCTGGATGCCTGCTGGCCCCAGGGCTTTTCAGGGAGCCGATGCAGAGCCCAAGGAAATGGCATTTTGCAGCACTGCATGCACACTGCCTGCGTGCAGGTGCTCTGTCCAGCCACATTATAACATTAAAGCATGCAACCTGTCGAGCTGCTGGTGTTACTGAGTACGGCATGAGGTTTGTGGGACGTGCTAACGTGTCAGGTGGCTGCTGGGGGAGGTGTTGTGGCTGTTTCAGAGGGGTGCATCGAGGTACTCTGTACTTCAGCTTTGTCCGTATTTCTAACCAAAGCTACTCTTTTAGAAAGAATTACATATTTTTGGATAGTTTAAGCGTGGCCTTTACTTTCTGTCATTTCTACTTAACAAATTGGCTAATTATTAATAAAATTAACAAAAGAAAATGGTTGCAATACCACGGCTCCATGAAAGGCTCCAGGGCTTAAGATCTTTGAATAATTTAGGAGGTATTTGGCTGAGTTGCAATTCCTGAAAACAAACAATATTTAAATTTTATTAAAAGGCTGCGGTCCAAGGAGCAGCAGCTCCTTGCTGCTGCCATGTGTGGAACATTGCGTTCGGGGAAATGCCGACGCCAGTTGTTTTAACCCCCGCACCTCCCTCGGGACCCGACCAGAGGGATGACTCACCATTTCCACGGCTTAGGCTGGCAGTGGTCAGTCTCTAACAAGCTTTTTTTTTTTTTCTTATTTATTTCTGGGCAGCAGTACATCTTTCCCTAAAGAGCCAACCTTTTGCAATTGCATTCCAGAAAAACTCAGTGCTTTTCTATGTGACAAGCACATCGGAAAATGGTAATGTGTTCCCGGCGAACTTCTGGTCTAGGAGATAGAGGGAGAGACCTGTGTGTTGAAACCCAGCTTCCCCTTGCTGCTGCAGCACCATCCCTGCCGTGGGATGTGGGGAGGAGCTCTGTGCTGTGCAGGTGGATGAGGGTTTGGATGTGCAGCCTGGCAGTTGCTTTGAAGTAACTCATCCTGGTCATGGTCTCACCTCTGGGTAAATGTGAGGTGGTGCTGCCTCTGCTGTTGGGTGCTTTGAGAGGTGGTGCTGGGATCCAAGTGCCCAGCTGCAGGGTGCTGCCTTGGCCCCTTTCCCTTCCATGTGGGTGTGGGGGCTTCCCAGCTAGCAGGAAGGCAATGCGGAGGTTGTAACGTGGCTGGTCCCACCACATGCTCTGAACAGTGTGAAGCTGGGGGAACAAATCAATGAATCGTGCCAGAACGTTTTTTTTGCATTATTCTGTTTGAGTGAGTGGAGGGAGGATGTGCAATGGAACAAATCCACCCCACAAACCTTATTAAAAGAGCACTAGGGCTGTGGTGGTGAGCATTTGGAAAATATTTGAGGAACTTCACGGTCAATCCAGTCCTAATTTTTATTTTTAACGAATGCAGTGTGAGGTAGTCTTTAACTGCATGAGTCTTGTCTCTTGAGAAACTTCTTACTTGGGCAGGCTTTAACGCAGCAAGGCATTGAAAGTTATTGGCAAAGGCATGGATGAGACGACAGTGGATGAAGGAGGCTGCTGAAATAAGTACACAAACATCCTGATGGTGCTTGACCTGCTTACACAGAGTCTGTCATGGAGAGTGTTTTTATAAGGGTTGTGGTTCCTCGTTTATTTACATGTGCTGTTTAGACACGCGTGCATTCTTCCATCGAATATTGTGAAATGATCATGGTTAATCCTTCACCCAGCCCCGACTGGAGGCATCTCTTCAGTGTTACCAGCAGGGATTTATCACGTTACCTGGGGGCTGGTTTTCATGGTGTTTTCACTGGTGCTTTGCCATCTCCAGCATGTTTCTCAATGGGTAAAGCAAAATAAAATAATAAAAGGCAGACCATGGATTTCTTCTGTAGTAACATTTTGCTCAGAGGAATAATGCTGGATATAAAAATCACAACCCAGCGTTGTTTTAGCCAACGTGTTAATCGCATGTGATGCAAGGGGATTGAACGCCACTTTTCTTGCTGCTTTCTTACTTAAACCAGCAGCAAAACCATAAATGGCACACAGTAAAATATAAACAGAGGCTTTGCATCTCACTGTGTATACAAACAAGCAAGAAAAACAATCTCCAGGCATCTTCATATGTGAAATCTGAATTTTCCAAACAATAAATAAGTGCCTTTTGTCTGGCTGTTGTGACCAGGCAGTTCAGCTATAATGGGCATGCTGGGCTGAGCTGATGGGCAGAAGGGAACAGATTAGACATGGAAATGACATGAGCTACAAAGAGGATTTAATGTTTTCTGGGGGAAAAAAAATAATCCTTCATCAAATGTGTAAAATATCTTTAATAACTAGACCTGGCAGGGAAATGCATGGAGTTCCAGCAGCGTTAATCGGTGCTTAAGCTCCCTGCAACAACCAGCGAACCAAAAGGTGTGGGTTTACCTACTTCCTCCAGCACGTGTATGATTGAATGTCCGGCACCCACGGCCCCATCCCTGGGAGAAGGCTGCTGTGAGAAAGAAGGTCAGAGTGTGCCTGAGCTGCAAGGCTGACCGAGCTTCAGGGCCCAGCACACCTTCTTTCCCCACGCTGTCAGGAACCTCGCTGGGAAACCTCCGCACAAATCTTTGTACTTCACCGCAGAACAACAAGTGTAGCAGAAATAATTATTCACTTCTGCTGCACACGGTCTCGTGGGCCCTCAGGAAGAGAATCAGCAAGGAAATTTCTAAGCTCTTGTATGAGGAGTAGGAAGTAAGAGTAGACCAGACCTCAGATTTAAAGGCAATTTAGAGCTCCATTGACTTGTAAGATAAAATGGTGATTTGAGTTTATTTCATTCCTCCCGTGACTAAGGGACAGTGAGCCACTCTATGGGGAAATAAGTGCCGTAACCCAACCTCAGTCTTTACTGAAAGCTGGAGTGCGAGCCAGCCCCTTGCTGTGAGTAAGGAAAATACCTGCCTTCAGGTGCACCATGAGGGGAAGTCTGTGCTGTCGGAGGTTCTCACCTGTGCCAAAAAGCATGGGTTGGGACCGCTCAAGGAAGAAATGGAATTTGCTGGAGAGCATTGCTCCAGACTTGAAATACAATTGTAGAAACAAAAAGATGATTAAAGAAGTTGCAGATGCTGTGGAAGTGGTGTTGCACGCCACATTCTTGACGCTTTCCTCATTGTGGAGTTATGAGAGCTCAGTTTCTTTCCTTCTGCTGGTGGTGCTGTGTTTGTGTTTTCCTTACTTAGGGCAAGTAAAAGTAAACTTCAGCAGTGACTCCAAAAATCCTGGGTTGTTGAATCAATAGCATCTCTGCTCTCCTAAAAACACGAGCAGCTGGATTTTTAAAAAGTAAGATGTTCAGAAGGCAGGTGCCTGTGTTTCTTGGAGCTGCACAATGGGGACTCGGAGCAGCACGCGGTCACACTTAATTAGGCAGCCTGGGGTTGGGCTGGGGAAATGCTGCCTCTGCTCAACCTGAGCACGGTGCTTGTGAACCTCTGCAGAAACCTCCTCCACTTTTATCCGGCCTGGTGCTGGTATGGAAGGGAACCTGCACATAACGTGAAATGACTCGGGACTTGGTTTGCCACCGCGTTGTCTCGTGTGGCAGAGGAACCTGGGTTTGTGTACAGCACTGTGTAACCTTCACTTTTGTCACTTGTGGAGGTTTGTGCTATAGGTCATTTGTCTTGATAATGAGTTGTTTCACACATCTTCAGACAAGCACAAATGTGGAAACAAATACAGTTAGGGAAGGAGGAGGATCTGTAGGCTGAAGGCTTCAACAGACAAAGAGGATTTTTTTTGTTTGGCAGTACATGGAAGTCTTTTGTTTTGGTACCTATCAAGTAGCTGCTGTCCTTGCTACCAAGGAGAAGATGCATCTTGTCCTTCCGCCGCTCTTTCAGACAATGTCAGATGTCCGTGGCTAGCTTGCAAGGCTGTGAAACCTGTAGGAAGGGTAGATCTCAACAAAAACTCATCTGTTGGATGAACAGTGCCCCAAATCAGGACTTGAGAGAGACGGAGCCTTTCTCCTTCCACCCACAGCCCGACTTGCTCAATTAAAGAGAGCCCACAGTATTTTCTTGGATTTTATGCAGTGGAGTGTTTTGGAAACCCCAGTCTGAAAAATGAGAACTCCTTGTGGTGAGGAACGATGTAGCACTTTCTGGGTATAGGCTAAAAATGTGAGCACTTGAGCTTGTTTGCAGTGAGGCAGGCTGCTGCTGAACACTTCCAGAGGACAGCTGCTGTTCCTGGTGCACAGAGAAATTTTGTTGGGGAAAAGGGGGCAGGAAGGGGTGGTGCAAAGCCCTTGTTTACTCACTATATGTGCTCGCCTTTTCTCTATTAAAAACAGCGCCAGCAGCCTTACAGGAGGACAGGAGCTGCCAGGACGAGGCTTTGCAGGGAGTCGGCTGTGCCCACCAGCCCCCTCCCAGGAGCGGCTGTGTGGATTTTGGGTCCTTGGAGGTGCCCCGACCCCAAGCGCCCCCCCCCCCCCCCCCGAGGGCATGGAGATCGTGGCTCCCGTGCGGCTGCAAAATGCTTCTGCCAGCTCCGGGCTCTCTGATGGGTTTCTAGGAAACCTGGATCATCAGTCTGCTTTCATTGCGCTCTTTGAAGCGTTCATTGATCTATTTATTTTTATGGCAGCAGGCTTCTGTTGCATTGTCTCTGTCGGACTGTATTGCAGGTTTTGGTGCTAATGCCTGGTGCGGCACACCTTTGTTCCAGGGACTAGTCCTTTCATACTGAGGTCTTCCTTACTGCCCATTAGTCCCATAGTGAGACTTAAAGCTGTTTGAGGAAGTAGTTTATATATGTGTGTGTGTGTTTGAACGGGATATACCTGTATGTAACGGGATATACAAGCAAGAGAGCCCTGATCTGTAGCATCAATGTATTGCTGTTAGTGCAGTGGCAATAAGCTCCCTTTCTCCTCTTATCTAAGCGAAGGCACGCGCAATTAGGAGGCCACACAAGGTGGGCCTGCTCCTGCATCTTGGGCACTACATTTACATGCTCCTGTGCGCAGTGGATCACAGGCACACTGCTGATAGCAAGCGCTGAGGGTGGGCTCTGGTGTTTGATTACTGCCTTCAGCTGGTTTCAGCTCGGAAGCTGCAGGGCTGGATGTAGTGTTTATTTTGGGAAAGTTGCGAAACCTCTCTGGGCCTTTGTTATTGAAGGAGAACAAGTGGCTTTGTGCTGTCCCATGGGGAATGGCCTGGCAGCGGCTGCGAGGACTGAGCCGCTGCAGGAAGGGAGGCTTACAGGTGCTGCGGAGGTGGATCGATACTGTGTGTGAGCCGCTCTGCAAACTGGTTGGTGTCGCAGCTGCCGGAGGTATTAGACATGGACAGTCAGAGCCCCGTTTGTCGTGGGTGGTACCTCATCCTGAAAACAACCCCTTGGGTTTCCAAGCGAAAGCTGGGCTTTTTTAGGAGAAAATATGCGCGTGGTATCTCATGTTATTGACCCGTCTTGCTTTTTAGCACTTGTGCTCCCTTTCTGCTGTTGAGGTGGTTATGGGTTGTGAGGAGTCTCCTCTCTATGCACATAGGACAGTGCAGTCTGGAGGTCCTAGGGCAGAGGAAGCTTCGCTCTTCTCTCTCTGTGAGAGGTGGCCAAGTTAGTTTTCCTTGTGTTTGTTGTGTTCTTCCAGGCTGCAACACGGAGGAGGAAAAAGTAGCCTGTAAAAGCAGTGAACCATGAACATAGAAGTCAAGCTGCTGACACCCTTAGTACCTCAAACCGACTAGCTTCGAGCTGAAGCTGTGTGTTTATTTTCCATTTTGTTTTCTAAGGGTTGTCAGTGTTAAAGATAGGATGTATTCTGAAATAATTTCCATGTTTTTTTTTTTCAGTAAAGCTATTAGGTACTTCCTTTTAAACAAGCTATTTCAGAGTGATAATCTCTCCCTATCAGATCATGATTGTGAGCGATTGGTATCTCCCATATTAGCTTCAGCGTTTACTGCATAAGCTCATTAAGATGGAGAAAACACAGGGGAAACTGCACAGTTCTCAGCTTTCAGCGAGGAGTCCTTCCTCTCTAGAAAGAGAAACTGCTCAGCCGCTGACTGAACGAGACTGTGGATTCATGAAAAGTCGGTGTCACGTGCAGTGTTGGTAGCCCTGGCTGGCTCAGATGTCACCTGCAGGCTCGGGATGGGGCTGGTGGTCCTTCAGCAGAGGGCCCGAGCCAGCAAAACCTGACAGAGCAGGTGGGGGAGAGGAAACAACACAGCAAGGAAGGGCAAGATGTTTGTTGGTACTGCTGAAGTGGTGATTTTGTTTTATTTTTTTTTTTAAGACAAACACAGGGCTTTTGTTTCCTTTGTGCCGCGATCTCTGCAGGCAGATTCAGTGCTGCTGTCTGCATTTCACCCTAATCTGTGCAATGTTGATCTAGATGTTTAATGAGTGGATTGGTGTGAAATCAGGCTTCGGGCTCCCAGACAGCGGCTTAGTAAATACAATAAGCAGCCGCTCTTCTAGCCTGGAGGGGTTGTTATGAATTTTTTATCGCTGATTTTTATGACATGCCATTCAGACGGCATTTGGATTTGTAAAAAGAAAACAAAACCACCACCACACTTTCTCAAGAAATCTCCATTTCAAAGGTTCACACAGAGCAACAACAGCCACCTAATTGTTTACGGGTAAACCCTGGCGTAGCAGTCGGCTGCGTGATTATGCGAGCGAGGGAGACAGACACCTGAAAAAACCATCCCGCTATTCCCTCTGACAGGCAGATAGAGAGATCCGGGGAGGCCGATCAGAGGGTGTCAGGTGTGCTCTGACAAACTGCCTGAGGAGCCCGGGGACAGGCGGAACCGGCTGAAGCCCACGTCAGTCTTCTAACTCCTTCTGTCAGCTGGCGGCTGGCTTTCAGCAGAGGCACTTGCACTATCCCCACTATTTAGAGATGCCGAAATGCCTCCCGGAGTAGCAGGTGGACCAATCCTGAACAATTGCTTCTTTAATATGGCTTCAGAACTATTGTCCTGCTGTTAGCCTCCTTGTGAAGACTGAAAACCCAGCGGAAGACCGTAAAATGAAAAGTAGCCCGTCAAGGACAGCCCTGCTGCTGGAAAAATAAATCAGGGGGTGAAGCCTTTTCAGCAGGAGAGCTGGAGGGAGTGGAGGCAGCCCGCTTCTCCAACCTGCACACCGCAATTGCTTACACTGCAGGGGCACATAGTGCCGAGGGCTGTGCCTGTAAAGCCTCCGTGCCTCTTGCTGGGGTCCTGCCCTGTCCCCAGGGATGTCCGCATGGCTTAGCAGGTACCAACCAGGCTGCTGCAGTCCCAGTGCATTCATTTAAAGTGGGTGAGAAATGCAGAAAACCCCATTTGCAAGGGCATAAAGAGCTGCCCAGAGGAATGAAGCAGATATGTAACTTGAGAGCACCTGCACCCAACTGCCTGGGAAAACTCTCCTTATTCCCCGCAGCCAGTGCTGAGGCTCGGGGCCAGCAAGCAAGGGCTGTGGGAGAGCTGTGGGGCTGCTCCTGCTCCAGCTCCAGCTCCTGGCCATCACGTGAGAGCAGCTCCACCAGGCGAGGCGGCCGCCCGCTATTAAAAACAGGTAATGGGCCGTGACGTCCACCAAATGAGGTCTTGTGATAGTCACAACAAATGCGGGGTTTCAGGCAGATGAACATAATTCTGTCAGTGGGATTAAAAGAGAAATGCTGCAAAATTACACAGATGGTTTTCAAGAAGTCGTAAAAAGTTAATTGAAACATTTTTTTTATTAGTTGTGTGCCGTGTTGCCTCGAAGCACTGGGTGTATGAATTAAAAAGCTGTCTAGATTTTTGGGAAGGAGTCCGGGGGACCTGCAATGAAGGGATAAGGGCAGTTTTTTCCTGCCCTGTAGCTTTGCAACTGGCCAAAAGGAGGAAGATGCTCCGGTTTTAATGCTACGGTGGGGCCAGCTGAGAGGGAGAGGCATGGGCACAGTGCGCTGGTGGTGGTGGGGCCAGGGTGGGCATGGCTGCTGGGGTGCTGGGGGCAGCGAAGGAAAAAATCCATTTTAAAATGCATTTCTTTGGTTCTCGCCCGGCTGGTGCCATTTTGCTTGTGCTGAGACACCGGCCAAGTACACGGCCTCCCCTGGCAGCTTCCACGGGAGGCAGCGGCATCCCCTTCTCCCGGCAGCCTGACGATGAAAAATGAGCCTGAGTAAACCTCAGATGCACACGGCTTCCTTGGCCGAGCGCTTCAGCGCCAGCCCCTCCAGCTGAGCTGCAGGCCCTGGCTTTCAGCCTTCGCAGCCAATTTGGTTCCTTGAAAATTGAGTGTGTGTCATATTCAGAACAGCCTGCAGTAGAGCAAGCACGCGACTTTGCTTGTTCCTCTCTGACAAGGTGCGTTTGTTGCAGGGGTCTGCGCAAGAAGTTAAACACTCACAGCTCCTTGTAGAACTGGAAACTGAAAGCTCACGGGGAGGATTCCTCTTTGTTGCAGGTCCCAGCCCTGAAGATAGCTAATGATGGTCTAAAGCGACTGCGCTGCCTGTCTGGAGGGTTTGCAAACCTGACAGTTTAGCAAATCAAGGCTGGGCTCTGGAAGATCTGTAAGATGAATGTGAAGGATTGAAAAGTATATTACCTGTTTTAAAAATCACAGGTGAGCACCCTAACCAAGATGTGGGCTCCTAGCACAGAAGACAGCCTATATTACTACGTGCCTTGCAGACTGGTTGGAAGGAAAACCAAAAAGTCGATGCCCAAAGTCCAGGCGGTTTGATCAGTGTCACAGGCAGTGTCCAGTGCGTGGATGGAATTTTCGCATCCCATCTGCTCACAAGTGCTCGTGCTGTGGTTGGTGCCTCACAGCTGTGCTGGGGGACCAGGGCTGTTTCTGCAGCAGTTGCCAGCTTCCCAACGGCTGTCCTGTGCCATCCACCACGCATGTATGACTCTAGGATCTGACGCCCTGAGGCATGTGCCAGACTTGTGTCCTCTCCCTCTCTGGGGTTAGCAGAGACCCCAAATGGGAAGATCACGGCTCCCGAGTCTTGCAGAGGGAGCAAAGAGCCAGCTCTTCTAGCTGAATATGCAGCACTGGCGTTGGTGAAATGCCACTATTGATTTTCTGAAAGCAGTTAATGAGGTGACTCTAAAGCAGGAAAGTTGGGAAGGCAGTAGCACAGAGAAACAAGCTGTGTATGGTGAGGTTTAGATGAAGGGGGATGCCGAAAAAGAGCAGCAACACTTGCTGAACAGCAACAAGGAGCTCTGAAATGTGCACCTGCTGGGTCACTGGGGTGGCAGCGCAGTGCTGTTCTCTCGGAGGGCCAGTGAGGCAGGCTGTGGCTTTCAGCACAGTCCCCTTTGCCTTGGGCACATGTCTAGGGTGAGGTGAGGTGGTCCAGGTCCTCAGCATGGGTTGGATGGGGCCCATGGGCCAGCAGACAGCTGGGAGCTGCGCCTTGCAGCCTAAATCCTTGCGCTTCAACCAGCGGTCAAGGTACAAAGAGAGCCCAAACTCCAGTGCCTTGATGGGAAGAAGGAACAGCGGGTGTAGTGTGGGTGGGCAGCTTGCCTTAAGCTGCTTTGTAAGTGTCAAAACCTGAAGGAGCAGAAACACTGTTTCTGTATGTGAGAAGTTATCAAGGAGCTCGAGCTCTGTCTCCGTTCAAATGGGCAGCACAGGCTTCTGACTGTGCTCCTGCGTTCGTCACAGTGAAGGCAGTCCCGTGAAAAATGTCAGTCCGGTCAGTGAGGCATCTCCCTCCACAGAGCTGCATTTTTGTTTTCTCTTTTACAGCGGCCTCCTTGTGTGTGTTGACTTTCTCCGGTCTGTGAACCTCTGTGGTGTGTGATACTTCCTGGGAGGGATTTTTGGCTTTCAGTACCTGGGTGGGGAAATCTGTTTCAAAGACTTCCTAAATGTTACAGCCTTCAGCTCCTACCCTGTCAGAGAGTTAATTTCTTCTTTTAATCCGTACCTGACATTGCTTTGCAAGGCGTACAGCTGTAGGAAATGCTGAAGAGATTTGCATTGGATTTATTTGGCCCTGCCATGTGGCTACCAGGATCAGATTTTAGCGGGTTTATCAGCCTGTCAGCGTGCATCATTTCTCTCTGGGGAAATACGTGATCCACTTGCCTTCCCTGCATATTTCACATATGACTTGACGCTCCCACTGTGGCAAAGAGACTCTGAACTCTTTTAATCGTGCTCCTTTGGAGATGGCAGTATAAAAAAGGGCACTCTCTGAAGACGTTTCCTCAGCCTGCGGGCTAATTGGGGCCATCGGTGAATTGAAGTAAGCATCCTTGTAAATGAGCCCCTCACCAGGTTTTGCATTTCTGTCTCACCACTCTGTCATTACAATTCAGGGATTTTGATCATCAAGACCACGTCTCTTGTCTGAGGTACAAGATCTCAGTCCTAGCTGTGTTCAAAGCAACTCTTTTTATCTCTCTAAAGCAAACTCTGCTAATTATAAGCAGATAAGGAGGAATAATGCTGGTTAGTAATTTGTCTCTTGCTCTTTAATACGCTTGTAGCCCTTTGGGAAGATGCACCGGCCCTGGTGTCTCAGAGGAGGCAAATAGCTGGACGAGCAAGGCAGCTGGAGCTGGAGGTCACAAGTGGCCCTTAGGCAAGAAATAAATCCTTGTCCTCTGTTCAGGTAGCCATCCAGCCTTCCCTCTGGCTCGGTAGCTTCAAAATCTGCTCCTGCAGCCCCGCAGCGGTTGTACTGGAAATTGTTGAAAACTGCAGGCAGACACCATGCAGAATTGCACTGTTTTGTCAGAAATTCGTCCTTGAGTGTTCCCTGCATCCCTGATGTACCTGGGGGATGAGCTTCAGAGTTTCCATTGTGATTTTGTCAATTTTGCTTTACGTGACATGCTTTGAGACAGAAATGGAAGACGCGGCCTTGTCAGACAACTTGCTTGGTGATCTGGGCTTGTTCCAACTTTAGTCTGAAAGGGAAAATGTCCCGTGAAGACACCAGACTTGAGGTAAGCACCTGAAAATGCAGACTTGACTGGTCCCTTCTATGAAGTGGCATTGCTTCCTTCACCTGTGCTTAGCAGTGCCTCAGGAAGGCTTTCTCAGATGGCTTCTGTATCGTGTACCCCATTAAAAGCAGAATGCAATGCAGGAAAAGTGTTCATGCCAAAATCTTGGGAACATCATGGAATAAATGGCCTTATGAAGACTGAAGAGGACTTCAGTGGTCTGAAACAATAACGAAGCACTTAGTTCAGTAGGAATATGCTGAAAGAAAGCCTGAGGTTTGCTTCCTTTTTCTTTCTCACACACCAACACTGACAAAATGAGCGGTTTCATCCTTGCAGAAATTCAGGTGCCAGTGCACGTCGCCGCAATCAAAATACTGCAAATGAAAAATTGCCACATTTAATTGGGGCTTTATTAAACAAGAGCAATTGGCAGCTACCTGCTTTGTTTGAATGATTTTATTAGCATGAATTAGCCTGTTTTCTTTCAATTTCTTCCAGTAATGCGTTGTGGGTTTATGCATAGTCTCCTTCCTATACGTTCTTGTCGATTTAAGATGCCTAACATGGAACTGGAGATAGAAAATCTGTCTCAATTCCTGACGACTTCAGTCGCAGCACAAATTAGGCAGAAGCAGAGCTGTTTTCCATGTCTTTGAGCGACGGCAGGTGAAGGTCCAAGGTCAGTGGCTTTCATCCCTGGTGAAAGAGTCTGGCCTACTGGGTAATTCTGCAGCAGAGCAGGGGGAACGATGCTGCAGAACTGATACGGGAAGTGAGATGGGTAATTCAGTGGGCTGAGTTTGGGTTCTGGGTAGGGAGCCGGCCCTTCTCGGAGGAGAGCTTCCCTCGTGGGTTGTGCTGACCTGTTGTGTGCAGGAAGGGCTTTTACAACCCTGGTTGTTACAGCTTTGTTGCAAAAACAACTTAAAAGAAGTTGTTGTGCATTCAGTATGGGGTGGCGGATCCTGGATCAGCATGAGCAGCAACCACAGGGCACTGCGGAAACAAATCTTGTCTTTTGAGAGACTTCCTGGGAAGGTGCATACCTTGTACCCTCCATGTGCTCTGGCCAATAAAGACTTGAATCCTGAGTGGAGGTGTTCCTTCATCCAGAGTCTATTTCTCTTGGGTAATTACTTGTAATTTGCTGGTAAGGAGAAGGTCACTTCCTTAGATGTAGTGACTGCAGACTCCTTGTCACTCAGACATCCACTGCTGGTGCTGACTTGCTTCAGGTGCACGGGGTAAGAACAGCAGAGGTGGATCACATCTGAGAGTCCAGCTAGCCTTTCATCCCATCCCTAAACCACGTGGAACCAGGCAAGCAAACACCCAATGTCCTGGTGATGGGAATGCCGCAGGTTATCCAAGACTCGGGCATTTTCCCGAAGAACAAATACCCTGGCTGGCAGCTTCACGCCGTTGCTACTGGGAACGGGCAGGAACGGCTGAGTTCCTTCGGTCAGCTCTGCAAGCTGCAAGAAGCTGACGCTGCTAATTTAGGAGAAGACCCTCCTTCTGTTACAGTTTTTCTTAACACCACCAACATGATTTGGAAATGTCTTTTTTTTTTTTTTTTTAATTCTTGGTACTCAGAGTACTTATGTTTAACTTGACTACTCTCTCTTCCCAAAATTTTAATCTTTTCTGCTTTCCACCATAGAGCTCTTGCCTAGCAATAGCTGAGCTGTGAGAACACTTGAACGGCTGCCAAGAAAGTTGAGTGACAGTCAAAAGCTGCGTGGAAGACATCATTATGGATGCTGGGTATTTCACCGTGCTGCCTGATCCTGTTATTTTGCCATGATTTTTGAGATGACCCTGTTGTATCTAAGCTGTAATGGGGCGGTGCTGGAGAGCCCAGGAGGCTGCGAAGGGGAATCAAAACGGCTCAGATGGGCTAATGCGTATTGAAGGAGGAACGGCCAACTGATAGTGATTACCTTGAAACAGCAATTAAGTTGTCCTGGTTCGCTGTTTTGGGCCAGTGCTTTTTCAGATGTCAGAACGGGAGCTCGGCAGCCCCAACCTCAGGTTGTGTCACTGTGATCATTTTTCTTCCCTTCGTGCTGTCAGCTTCCATTTTGGGTTGTGTCATGTTCAGGCAGGCAGGGTTCCTTGTGAAAATCCTTGCCCACGTGTCTCATTAGCCCCCTTTACAGTCTGTGATTTCTGTTTTTTTGATCAAATCCAGTATTGTGAGACATCATCTCATCACTTGGCAACCTTTCTCCAGTGCTTTTTTAGGCTATCCACTGCCTCAAGGTGCCCTGGGCTTCACCTGCATTGATGGACAGTGCTCAGCTCCTTACCTGTTTGTTTCCTGGTCAGAGTTGGTGTTTTTAGGAGGTACAAATTTCTGTGTCGTCTTCTGCTGTGGGTGATGAAGGGTAGGATGTGGGTAGGGCAAGCGGAGGAGGAAGCGTGGCTGGCACTGGTGTGGCAACCTCGAGGGCACTGTGCTTGCCCATCCAAATATTAGTGGAGGGAAGGTGCTTGTGACTGCTTCACCCCTTGTAGCTGTGGTTGCTTCTCCTTCGGAAATAAAACCAGGCTTTGTATGCATTGGAGGATGTGCACCAGGTACAGCTAATAGTGGGCAATTAGCTGGAATCCAGCATAAGCTCTGCTGTCACAAATTGCAGCTTAGCTTTCTTTCCCTCGTCCTGCTGTCAGCAGCTGTAATTGTGTCAAACACTGCCGCATGGATGAGACCACGGAGCCTCGCGTCCGGCTTGGCCGAGGCCCCCTGAAGCAGGCAGGACTGCACGTTGCACTGACCGGTGTGAGTCGGGTGTGTGGCAGCCCGAGGAGCAGGAGGGAGAGGATGGGGCACCCGGTCCGGTGCCTTTATTTGCTCTTTCCCTTCTGTGAAACAGCACAGACAAAGACGAGAGGATGCCTGTGTCATTTGCTACGGGGTTTCTGTGTAATTATTGTCCGTCCCTGTGCTGAAAAGTGTACGGGTTTGTATCAGTTAAGTGGGAGAGAAGTACAAATTGTTCCCATTTTTCCTGATGGGAGAACTATGAGACAGAGCAGTGTTTGACCTGCCCACATCACATTGCTGACATTTGGCAAAGCTCAGTATTTTGCATGTGGATTTCTTGAATGCCAGGCCGGTGCCCTATAAACACAGGTTGCCTTTTGTTGTTTGCTGGGCACCACTGTATGGGAGAAGCCATAAAGCGGCTCTGTAGGCAGGGCGCTGAGGAATGCTTGCTCAATTTGCATATGAAAACATTTATCCTAATACTTGGAGCTTACATAGCTACCAGTGAGGGGTTTCCATGGGCCTCAAGTCTGGCAGAAAAGAGGGTCACACCACCCTCTTCAAATGAAATGCTTTAATTTTAATTAAGTCCACTACCTCCTGGGAAGTTGCAAGCTCCCGGATTTCTTAATTACCTACTGTGCAGCTGAAGCACAATTGTAATTTAGGGTTTGGAGGTTTTTTTTCTTCTTTATTTTTCTTTTAATTGTAAACAGCAGCAGAGCAGGAGCGTGTACTACAGTAGATGCACTGGCGTTGATAGATGAGCCAGCGCAGCGACAGAAATAACGTGGCAGATTGGCTGGTGCTTTAGCTGTCGAGGAACGGAGCAGAGGAGCTCCCCGCGCACCATCTGGCCGAGGCAGCAAGAGGTGGCGAGCTTCACGTGAGTGCAGGAAGAGGAGGGTGCTTTTCAGTTGCTGGAGATCGGAACTGACACTTCGATGTGTTCAGGGTGCCATCTACCCTGTCTAAATATTTATTTCTTGTGCTGTGCTCAGTCTAATGCAATCAGACTACAGTGTGGAGTGCTGCCATATCCTTTTAGCTCTGAATTTGTCTTGCGGTAACAGGCTCTGCTGCCCCCAAACTCCGTGCGCATGTTGCAAGCGAGAAGGGGAGCCGGAGCACCAGCTCGTGTTGTAGCACCTCGTGTGTTGCCTCTTTCAGTGCTATCAATTAGATCCGGCAGAGCTTTCTGTATGGACTACTTTAGGGTCTGTTGTGTACAGCTACAGAGACACTAACCGAGCTACGTGCGAGCTTCGTTAGCTTTATGTTAGTAAGAAGATAAATAATCTCGTGTCTTTCTTAAAAACGTAAAAATGTAAATTGACCTCTACTGATAGTAATTTGTTTCAGTATTTCCAGCAAATGTTGAATAATTGATACACATTCTCCTTGTATTCCTACTAATTCAAGAACCCTCAGACACAGCCCATCAGAGCAATCTCTATGCTAAGTATTCTGAGCACGCCAGCCCTAAGTTAAATTATCTGTTGTGCACACACGGGCTGTCCAGCGAGGTAGGCTGGCTTAGGAGAATTTTGTTACTGAAAATCTCTTGGGCCTGGGTGAGAGATACTGTGCTGCTTTTAGTGAGCCTACCGCCCACTGCTGCATTATCATCAAATAAATTGCGTAGAGAACTGACTTGAAGCTTCTCGGTGTCAAAGAGCTGAGTCATCAAGGGGCCTTCTTGTGCCACGTTGTTGTGGCATGTGGAGGGGAGGAGAAGAAATACAGTTAAGGATCGGCTGGACCACCGAGCATCCCTGGCAGATCTGATTTTTGGGGTGTGGAAAGACTGAGGAGGCTAAAATAAGCTTCTGCTGCCTGCTAGGCATCTCGGGGTGCACAGCCACTGGCAGAGCACTCAGAAATGGCCCAGGAGCCATAGGAGGCCTGTACCTTTCTGTGGTGATGGGGAAGGCCCGGCCAGGTGTCTGAGAGCACCTAAAATGTCACCACGTGCCTGTATCCGTGCACCCTGCTGTCACCTGAACTTTGCAAGCCATGTTGTCACCATGTCCCCACATGGTTGCACCCATGTGCCCTACTCTGCTGTGCAGCAGGGGTCTGCCTCTTCCCTGTGCCCCCAGGGTGCGGCCAGGCTCTGCTCTGAAAGCTCAAAAATGACACTAAAATGAGGGAAGTATTCTCTTTTTTATTTTTTTCTTTTTAAGTAACGTTTATATCCATTTGTTTTTACTATCTATCCTTATGACATCTGAAAAGCATTTGGTTTAATAAACTTAAAGAAACGATGGAGGAGAGAGACTCTCCAGTTTTACAAGGGAATGACAAAAGGAATTCCTGAAAAAGTGGTTTGCATATGTGCATGTATAAATAAGGTTTTATGATCATATATAATTTATATATGACTACGTACACTCACCGTGGGATTTATAGCATTCACTTATTAACTGTGTTGAACATCCTTTCAGTTGTGCTTACAACTAAATTCCAGCTAAGTAAATATGCTTATGGTTTAAAGGCACCCTCAGCTGGGTGAGAAACAGGCTCAGCAGGGAGGAGAGGGGATGTTGGCTGTGAACTTGACACTTGACTGCATTTTGCTAAGGTGGTGAGTATTTTGTGCGCGTGAGCGATGCAGTCGTGAGGGCTGCTAGCTGAGGGGTGCTGGGTGCCAGCTTGTCCTCTTGCAGCACCGTGGTCTCACAGCCAGCCAGCCCCAGGAAAGTTTTTAAGGTTTCATGGGCTGTTTGATCTTGGTGTTGGAGAATAACCCCTTTAAAATCCTCGCAAAGGGGGCTGTGCCCCCAGCTGGCAGGAGAAGATTCCTGGAGGGGATGTGACCTGGAGGCTCATCTGCCATGGCGCAGCAGGAGGGCTGCTGCCTCCTCATCCTCTGAAGACAATGAGGACAAGAAGCAGTGGAAGCAATAATAATACATAATTAGAAGCTACCTCATTATCCCCTGTGTGTAATGCAATTAGCATTACTTTCAAGATGCCTGGAAAAACACCTGTCCCTTTGGGGACTGGGTAGGCAGCAAAAGGGCTTTGTGTGCAGTGCCACCTCCTTCATCTTTATGAAGTAGCCAAGCGGAAAATAGGTGTTGAAGCAGAGTGGGAAAGCTCAGTAGGTTGTAGAGCACCGGTCCATACAAAGGGGCTCGTGTTGACCCACTGAGTGTGTCCTGCCTTGCCAGAACCTCTGCAGGACAAGGTGGCCCGGCTCCCCCAGCCGTCAGGAGGTGGTACAGGAGACTTGCAGGATGCTCAGCACAGCTGGGGCTTTGCTTCGTGCTTGGGGCATGGCATCTTTAGCAGAGAAGCTGAAGTACGGGAGCAAGGAGAAGGAACGGGGCCACGTATAAAGCTGGGAAGGCTTAGGCCTTACTGAATGGTCCTTAGGCAGTTGCTGGGCGTTCAACCTTCAGATGTATGGCTGGAGTTGGTATGATAGATGTGGACTTCTGCACGTTCACTGTAAGTATTCTAGAGAAGTTTATGCAATTTGTCCATCACTTCAGACTTATAGAAGCCCTGACCCCCAGCAGATGAAGCTCTTGTGCTCTTACAGTTTGTTACCAGAGCCTTTTGCGTAGCGCCCAAAAGGTGTTCAGTTAAATCCCAGGTATTTTACCATTCCATCATCTTTGTATCATCTTTGCGTAGCGTAGCCCTCAGAGGTTCTTTATAATTTTGACTCAGTTTGCATGAGGGGTATTAAAAAAAAAAAAAGCGTTACTCCTTGCTGTGCGAGAGATGTCTGTGCTTATGAAATTGTACCAGCTTGAGACATGATTATCACAAATAATTGCCAAGGGTACTTGCTCTAAAAGCTAGACTTTCTGGTTATTGTTGGCAATGCTTTTTACAAACTGAAATTGGCTATTTAAGACTGAGAATTACGTGTTTATACTTGGCAATCAGGCACTGAGACTGTGTGCAACAGCAAGATTTTATTATCCGTAAGTGGCATTTTATTTAATCGAAGGAATGGGAGGAGTGAAGTTCTGGCCCTTCAGGCATGGGGACTAGGGAGTCTCCACCGTTATTCCCTCTCTGTTTTTTAAAAGCTGCCAGACATTATTGCCCCATTCAGCAAGTCCTGCCTTCTCCTGCATCCTTTCCAAGGCAGCCAGGCAAGTGCCATGGAGCACAAGGACTCTCTGGCCAGAGAACCCTGACTTTTTGGACAGAGGAAACGTAGGAAGGCACAGTCCTGTAGCACAAAACTTTCTCCAAGTATTTCTCAGCTACTCCCAGTGCTGCTGTGTTGCCCTACAGACACCTTTTCCCTTTGTGCCATGACTGGGTGGTGCTGTATGCGCTGGGAAGATCAGCGAACAGCCCAATGGTCTCGATAGCATTTTGTTTTCGTTTCCCCCAGTGCTTTTATTTTTAGATAATGGGTGCTGGTGGGGTTGTTTATCTCACCACTCCCTTCCCTCTGGAAAACCTTTCGGCTTGTCAAAAGCGCTGCTAAAACCAGGGTTGACCATTTCCCACGGAAGGGGATTTGCCCTGAGCTGTGACTGACGAGTGGAGCTGTCGCTGGAAGTGCACAATTTTAGGAAGCATGCTGGTGAAAGTCGAGGAGAGCAGGAGAAATGCCGACTGCCAGTGGTGGTTGTGCTGTGTGCTTGGGCACCTGGCTCTTACAAAAGGGGGTGTTGGGTCCTGCCCATCACAGAGCAGAGCTGACATCGTCACTTCACAGCCAAAAAAGCCACTGCTTTTCCGAAGAAGGAGGTTTGGATGCAGTGATGGTAAAAGTTTCTGTAACTTTAAACAGCTATGAAGTACAATGCCCGTTTGTTTTTTTTCTTTTAAAATTATTTCCAAGGTACCATGTGGCCTCCTTTTTAACCGCATGAAATGGTTGTGTAAGCTGTGCCATGGCAAAGCACCGGGTCTGATACTTAGATGCTAGTAGCTGCAGATTCCCCTAACTCCAGCTGGTGTTTTATTTCATCTTAAAATCAATGTTGTGGTGTTTTGCATTCTTAAAACCCCAACGCTGGGAACTGTGTGATTTATGAGAATCTCAGCTTTGATAAAACAGAAAATCGCAGAGGAACAGGAAAATATAAACATCAAATGTCTAAACCAAGCCAAGAGAAACTCCAACTTATATATGCGCATGGAGTAAGTGATGCTGGGGCACCCACCGTGTGGTTTTGGATCCCAATGTGGTCAGACTTTGCCTCTGGCAACGAAGATGCAGAAATGCAGTGGGACATCCTTAAGAGCAATTCCTGGGTGAAGAATAACCGGGTTTGCTGCAGGAAGTGTATTGATTGCTGTCTGAAACCGGGCAGATTCAGAGATACTTTTAGTTACTGAGGTGATTGGAGAAATTAAAGAGTGATCCCATTTGGTGCAGAGCACCTGGCCGTGGGTCAGGCTGGGCACCTTGTGCGCTGTTCCTGGAGTGGCTCTTAGTGGAAGGACCAGAGGTCTTGCAGAGCTGGACCCTCAGTGCATGTTTTCTGGTGGTGTTTCAGAGTTAAATCCCTCGAGTCATTGTGTTTTGAACCGGAGGATCAGTTGACAAGTAATTTATTAACTGACGGGGTTTCTCCTCTTTTCCAAGCTTGCCCTATGCCTGTTCACGTCTGGCTCCCGCCAGCTCCGAGGTGTTTGTGCATCTCTAAGCATGTGAGCGGCTCCCTGAAATCAAGGGCACTGCTCACATGCTCTGAATGTTTACAGGACTGAGACCCGAGAGGAAACCTGGTCTAGGAAACAAGTATCTGCTGCTGCTGCAAGCAGTCCTGTTACATCGCACAGGGACTGTGTGGGAATGTTAGTGCAGGGTGAGACCCTAAAGAAAAGGGGGGACAGGCGGGGAGTCAGCCTGGTGGGCTCAAAGGGAGCCTGTGGTTTGGGGTGACTGCGTCTGTGGGCTCTGAGCATACTTAAGTACAGCTTCAGGGTCTGTAACGTCTATCGTCCTAGGTGAGCCAGCAACTGCTTTGGGAAACCTTAAAAAAGAGAGAAGAAGAAAAAAGAGCTGGGGAAGAAATCCAAGGGAAAAAGAAAGGAGGAAAAAAAAAGTACAGAAGAAGAGAAAAAGGAATGGTTTTTCTGATTTTAGACAGGTTTTTAGACAGATCAAGTGGTGGACAGTTTCCTCTTTTGTATGCAGCCCCTTGTCAGCATAAGGGGGGGCCTGGCAGGGAGCCACCAGCTCCCTCTCGTCGTCACTTGGACAGCACAATGTCAGAGGACGGGGTGTCTCATTGCCACAAATCTTGCTGCTATTTATCCTGCTCTACCCTGTGCGGGGCTTCAGGCAGAAGTCATCTTCCGTGAGGAGTTTTTTAGATACTGACCAATAATCCACGAGGTCTGCATGCGCTCTCTTCTATCTGCAGTCAACATCAAAAAGAAGTCCCAGCGTGATGAATAGGGATTTTTGCTTCCACCATGGTGGGCAGGGGCATAGTGATGGGAAAACAGAGCCCAGTTCAAAGCTGTGCGGTACCGAAATTGCCTTGTAATGCTTTATTCATATCTCTGATGCCGCCTGACAGAAGGCAAATTTATTCACTCTCTTGCCTGGCTGTGATACGGAGCATGAGTCCTAGAGTGAGAAGGATAAGCAGTTTGCAGAGCCGCCATTACAGTCTTTACCTCTTGGGCTGCAGAGGGGCAGTGGTGCCACCGCAGGGGCCCTTTGGGGGCCACCTGTCCCTCGTCCCCTCCCCAGTGAGACAGGTCCTGGGGGCATTGCCACCTCCAGCGATGGGTGAGCCCAGGGCTCACCAGGTCCCCCCGTCCCTCCTGCCTTTCCCCAAATGTTGGGGACCTCCTCTGACCACTAGTGTTTTTTTTTTTTTTTTTTTTCCCCACAGATGATTTTCCTGTTTTCAGTTTTACACGTTCGGATTTATTCCTTTATTTTTGTTGGGTGAGTGATGTGACAAATGCACAGGGTGTATTACAAGCTGGAAGGTTTTAGGGGATATCAGGAGGGGAAGCGAGCAGATCTAGCTGCTGGCAGCCCGTATTTAAAATGAAGCAGGCTTAGGGAGGATTATTTCTGTCTCTTCATTTGGAGAAATAATCTCCATTTAAAAGTTAGTTACTAATATGCCCCATGACTATACATTCATCTTTACCCCTAATAATGGATTTTATCATTAATATGCGTGAATTTTCACTTATGTTCTAATCCAATCAGCAGCAAATCTCCTTCGTTAAGTGCAGGTATTCAGCAGAGCGGGGACTCTGTGAAACTTTGCTGTTCAGTAGGATGGCTCCAACGCGTTGGAACAAGTTTAATTTCTGCGATCCCATCTGATACAGCTAAAACCTCCTCTCGCCAGATAATTTATGTTTCCACATGTACAGCGTGTGCATGGGGAATGAAGCACGCCGATAGCCTGTGAGGTCTGAGAGGTCGAGGATTTCTCAGGTATGCAGAGGGATGTGGTGTGGGGCAGTGGGTAACGGGGTGTGCCTGGGACAGAAAGCAGGCCATGGCCGAGCCAGAGACCTCTGGAGAAGAGAGTGATTCCCTGCCCTTGATTTGGCTTATCTCGTTATCACAGTCATGTCCTTGTATTATCTGCATACTTGCCGTGAGCTGCTCTTGAACCTAGGGGTCTTTTAGAAGTACTGCTGGAGATTTAAGTGCTTGGCTGGGTGGCACGGGGAGGTTGTGCAGCGTCCCTTCTGCTTGGTGCAGCCAGCTTCAGCTCTACGGGGTCAGCAGCACGTCGGTCCTCTGCAGGAGGGACCTGCAGGATGATGCAGGGCTCGGTGGGAACATCTTGGAAGGGGAGCTTTCCTATTCCCAGTTGGAAACAGCTTCTTTCTTTTCTTCTTCTCTTTCATTTAATGTTGATGAGGTAACATAGACATTGATTTTTTGTAATTATTATTATTTTTTTAATTTTAATTTCTGGTTTCACCATGACTTTTTTCCAAGTAGAAACCACTAGTCAGTCTGGGCCTGGGTTTGGGCTTGTCGGTTTTTTCTTTTATGCTCAACTCAGTATTTTAATAGATGGAAATCGATACTAAAGCTTGCTTACATGACTTGAGGATGCTGTTTTTTTTCCATGATTCAACTTTTTCCCCCCGATGTTTGTTCTTAATAAGTCATTAAAACAAATTTGGGATTTGCATATTGATACAACTGCCTGAAACTGCTTTTTTTTTCTCTGTCTGTTGTTCTGGCATTCCTGGCATTTGAATCCTGAAATGCAGCTGGCGGAATAGACCAAGCTCAAATGCCCATCCCACTGGGATCTATGCTAGCCCAAAGTCGAGGAAAACACGGGGAGCAGAGCACATGTCAAATGATGAAGTGATGTTGCTGTTTTTCTGTTTTCAGCAGTTCAGATGTGGTGTGCCCTCAGGACCCGTGTAATGCTTTGGAGTCTCGGCTGTGGTTCGTTACGTGGTGCTAAAGGACAGGAGTATATGCTGTCCAGGCAAAGAAATACCTGCTTTTGTTAGGGTTTGACCTTCTTATTCCTGAATTAAGCTAAAGGAGACCCACGCAGAGCCAGGCTAAAAGCTGCTTCTTTTCATGCTTTACCCACAGGGCACAGGCATGTTGCTGGCAGGTGTGGTAGCAAAACCACTAGCCCAAAATAAAGGGCAGGAGGTCACGATTGCCCCAAGCTTTGCTCTTTGCCCATGCAGAACACATAGAACCCCCCGCCACCCCTTCCCTAATACATTTGCATCTTATTCAGAGCCACACATGGGTGAGCTATGCGTCACAGCCACATCCTGCACCCTCCAGACGGCAGCGTCCTCGCCATGGTCCCTGCCTCTCCTGGTGCTGTGGTCAGCCGGCCCCAGCAGGGCAGCAAGATCCAAGTGCTTGGTTTGCCTTTTCTTTGCTTGTTCTTCCTTGGAAAGAGGTTAACGCTTTGGACTCTGTTCTCCCCAATTTTTATGCCCCCTTGTGCTGAGTTAGCAATTGAAGGTCACTTGATTTTTATTTATATCTACAGCCTTGGCTCTGTAAGTTGCTCTCCATTCTCACTGACTCACGGCTCATGTAGAAGTGTTGCTGCTCGGGTCTTGCAGGAGCCTAACACAGCATTATCTGCATACTGTGAATAGCTGGCTGCCCTATATACTTGTTGCACAAAGGCTCTGTTTTAGAGCCTCCAGCATCTAAAGAGTGCAGAGCTGGTACCAGACCTTGCTCACAGGCACCTGGGTCACAGGCGCTGTGATTTAGGCAGCATGCTAGGACATAAATGAGAGAGTATCGTGAGCCTGCAGTGAAAATCATTTAAATACACAGCTGCACAGAAGCATTTTGGGGGACTCATCCTACGAAACCATGCTCTTAACGCCTCCCGTTGAGAGTCCTGTGCCTGGGGGTGAGGGTCTCTGTTCGTACAGAGTAACCCAAAGAATATGGGGAATGAAACAAAACTGAATTCCCTGCCAGACTGTAAAAGCCTCAAGGTTTGCACTGAAATGTTTGTGGTGCCACAGGGGTGTGGGACAGAGCTGAGAATGACGGGGTTACCAAGCTGTTTAACGTGATGCTCCTTTCAAATCGCTTGTGCCACGCTGATACCTTTTACTTTGCAGCATTTAAAGGAGTCCTTAAACATTCCTCATAGTGAGGTCCAGCGACTTACAAATTGAGCACGAGCTGTGCTAAAGTCAGATGGACTCGTGCCATTTTACACAATGGGGTCAAGCTGCACGCAGTGAGAGGATTTAGAGGAAGGTAAAAATAAACCCGCTGAATATTTGGATGAACCTGTAGCTGTTTAAAATGATGATAGCTTGATTATTTGCCTTTGTCAAGTTAAATGCTGTTTTTTTTCATGTTTTGCTACCAAATGGCTGATCTCTAGGAGAGTCACAGTAAAAAATACAGATCTGGTTTGGAAGAGCTCTTGCAGGGAGGGAATGTATTTTTGCTGGTTTGCACAATAAAAGGGCAAAACACTTTTCATTCCTGCCTGATTTTTTTTTATTTTTTTTTATATTTTTTTTGAACTGGGAAAGGCAGCTTTCAAAGACAGAAAATTGTCATTTCGCCATGAAAGGCTGTTTTTGCTGACACAATTGGTAGTTTAGCTCAGCTTTAATTTCCTATTCTAAATATGTTGTAAGATTATAGGGTATATCGTTAGAAATATTCAGCATATTTTTCCTTTTGAATTGCTTAAAAATTAAGCGAATGATTATGAACATGGCATAAGTCAGTGCAAGATGTATTTTTTTCCTCTCCTTGACATTCAGAGTGTGTGCTCTTGGGATGGTGTTTTATTACAGGACATTGATTCCAAGAAGATATTTTAAGTACATTAGCAAAGAATTGAAAAATAAGTGTATGGCCAGATCCTCAGCTGGTGTAACGGATGTCACTCCATTGAAGCCAGGAAAGCCAAGCCCGTTTATCCCAGCTGCAGATGTCCCCTATGGGTATTTTTTCTGTTTTGCCATATTTCGGTGGTTTGTCACTAACCCAGTCACCTCTTCCAGGTTTTTGCCTGCAAGCAAACGGTGTGCTCAAAAAGCAACGAGATTATAGATAGACACAGGTTTCCTCTGCGGGCTTCTCTGAGCATTGTTATTTTTGGTTGTCCCACATGCGCTTGTGTTTTACTCATCTCTTCCTGTCCTCTTTGGAGCCACCACTCCTACTGCGGTGGCACTTCGGGGGCTGCCCCAAAGCCAGCCCTATTACTTCTGTTAGACTGTTTTTCCTTGTAAATACGATGGTCAGGCTGGTGCTCGCCATGGGGCAAAGCTGTCTTTGCTACTGTAGGTACAAATCTGTATGCATTAGAGGAAAGAAGAGGCTCAGTGATGTGAAATTGGAAGGGGACTCCAAGAACCACTTGAATATTTGCCTCTGCAGTGTAAGGTAGCAGTGAGGGCGATGTTAAGGAGTAGCTCGCTGCTTCTTTTCCCCCATGTGTCTCTGAGCTAATAATGATTGTTCATAAGAAATCAAGATATCATTTAATGAACTGAATTAATGGGTATTTCCTCAGTGGTTTTCCAAGCGCTTATTATGGGATTTATCCAGAATGCAGAAAAAAATAATTACCTGGCCTGCTTTTTGTGTCGATAGCAGTAGTGCTCAGTGGGGATAAGGCATTTCCACCTGCCCGTATTTAGCAGGTGATGGCTCGGGTAGAAGCTGTGCCCAGCCAGGGGGCAGCAACCCCTTCCTCCTAATTCTGAGCATCCCCCTGGCAGAGGGAATGGGTATGGGACTGTGCTGCCCACAAACCCGGGCTTGTACACACAAAAGCGACGTGTCCCAGCCCTGGGCAAAGATTTGGTACCACTCTCTCTTCTGGCCCTGTTTATTCCCTGCTGTGCTGCCCCGGGAGCCTCTAATTCATCTCTCCTGACTTGGTGCATCTTTTCAGCGGGCATAGGTTGTGCTGTACAGCACGGCCAGAATGATTTCTTTAATTGAAAACGCATTGCTGGCACTGCAGTGACCTCTGCCTTCCTTCTTTGCCCTCCCTCCTCCCCGCTTTTAAGGACCCGTTCCAGAAAATGGATGTGGTGATAATTTTTTTTTTCATTTTTTTCAGTAAGTCAGTCGTAAGAATTATTTTTACAGGTGCAAAGCATATTTTTTTTCTTAAGACTCGTTCGTGCTAATGACAAATCCACTTTGGCATTTCCACCATCACCTTTCCAAAAAAAAGGGGGGGAGGAAGCAAGCCATGTTAGGGGGCACACATCCAGCAAGGGAGGTAGGATCCCATGTGATGTTATTGGATTCTGTCTTATAACAGAAGATGTCTTCTGAAAGTCGAGGCGGAGATACTGCCCCATCTGCAATACCTTTATCACTGTGCTGTTAAATTAACCTTGAGGTTTGATGTGTTCATTACATGCGCCTGTTTACATCCGCTTTCCATGAGTGTTTTTGTTCAGGGAGAGATCCCTGGCGAGTACTATTTTTGAGGCAAAAAGCCCCTCATGTGCAGGGTTGGGTTTCTTTTGCCTGGTTATTGATGGTGAGAGCTTGCAAAACTTGATACAGATCGAAAAGTCCAAAAATACAGCTTTTGTGTCTGTGGAGTCACTATTGCAAATGTCATGTTTGCATATTTTTAAATGAAAAATCAATACACCATTACATATCAAGAAAGAGTGTTTCCTCAGCATCTGGTGTAGGAAGGTTATGGATTTCCTCATTAGCAGCAGTTCGTGACGGAGCTGGCTGGGAAGGAGCAGGGCGCACAGAGCGGCGCTGTGCCGGGGCACGGGACGAGGGCTCTGGCGAATGCAGCGCTCTGCTTGGGGGGAATCAGGCGCACACCCACCTGGTGCTTTGTGGCTTTCATTTTTAAGCCTGCGTCCGAAGTGCTCGTTCTTGTTGCATGCTATGTGCCATGTAGGGGATTTTTTTTCTTATAGGCTCCAGATCTAAATCTTACAGCATAACGCTAGGCAGGAATGAACCCTAAATGCATTTAGAGAAGAGCGGTACAGAGTGGAAATTAGAAAGATAACACTTAAACAACCTTCTTTTTTATTTTTTAATTTTCTTTCTGCCCTTGTTTAACCAGTCAAGGCACCTTAGAACAAGCTATTTCTCTTTCCAGAGTTTCCCTGTACGTCGCTATGTGTACGTGATACTGATTTGAATATTGTGTACAGTTCTTTGGCGCGCATGGATGAGTGTACATGTTTTCATTAAGATTGTACACAAACAGCCCTTTTAGTGAAAGAAAAACAAAAGTATGTGCTTACTGGCTGATGAATTATTCTTCCTGAGTTGAAGTTAGTACTAATGTATTGAGGTAAGACTTCCCTTACTGCTACAAGAATAGTTTGTTCGGGTGGGTAGCACCTAAGATCGATGATAACAATTTGGCTATTAATTTCTTTGGTTATTAAGTACACAAATTTTGTAAATGAAGTCCCTGTAAATGTGTAACTCCCTGGCCCAAAGTTTCCCTTTAGATGAATGTATATGTGACTAATTCACTATCCAGGATGTAAGCAACCCACTCGCTTCATTAATCATAGGCTCCTTATGGGCCACCGGTTCCAAGTGATCTCACTTTTGCTCGCTTTATGTATCGGCCGACTCCAAAAACTTCAAGGATATCTGGAGACAAAATGCTGGATTAGGTAAGCCCTTGGACTGATAAGTTTGTCGCACAGCATCTGTTTGAAGTGATCTGGGGTCACAGTCTGGCCTTTCTTTTCAACCACAACATACCTTATCAGTCTTCACCAATTTTGCAGTCTTGCCCAGCACCAATCACCCTCTTTTTATGTCTGTAAGAAACCAGTCTGGAGACTCTCTGTGATGTGTTAAATGAGAGAGAATGGAAACTAAGTAACGTGCTTGTGCAGTATTCTGTGCGATAGCCAGCCTTGCAGATTGCTCCTCCAGTGCAATCTTAAGTGTTAGGAGGGCTCCGAGGCCCCCAAATTACACCTCAGAGCTGATGATGGACAGGGTGGAGAGCATAAAGACCCATGAGTTCTGTTCAAAGGTGGGTGCTCTATATGCCCATCGCGAACCGTATGCTCCCTTACCAAGAACGACTACAGCCGATAAATCCTTAAGCTCAGCTGTCCTTAACTTACTCTGGGTGACTCTGTGCTTTTGAAAGACTAAAAAACAGTTTGCAAATATTCTACTCTTTAAAAAAAAATATATATATTATTTTTTTTTCAAAATAGCTAGGTGGAAAAAATGAATTGGTTATTTTCTACTGGAAGAAAACAAAAATAAGGGTCCCACCACAAATGGTTTTGTCCACACACAGTGCTTGGAAAAGTAGCAGTTTGGTAAAAATGCAAATGACCATTACTCAAAATACTGCTAAAAGGTAAAATGCCTGCATGTGTTCAAATGGGTGGTTGCAGAGCAAAGATCTATTGTGCGCTAAGCTGTGCAGCGATAAAGCTGGGCAGATAAATGCAGGTCAGTGAGAAGAAGATAAGGCAGGCTGTGTAGTGACGAACCCTCGTTTGAGGGAACGTATAAATCCGTAAAGCCCTTTACAACAGATGACGCGAAAACTTACAACACAAGTATTTTACGCGCAACACCAGAGCAAATCTTTTTTTTTATTAACTGAGTTGAACTTTAAAATTATGTTATGACCAAAAATCAATAAAGAGAAACTGATTTAAGTTCATCCAAGTGTGAAGGGGTTTATTACCAGTGCTACATCACTCTAATGATGTACTCTTAAAAATTTGTTTTTGTGATATATTACATCTATTATTGCTAAAAGGATAAAACTGCAAAGCAACAGTGGACATTAATAAATCAATTTGAAAAAAAAAATGGGCAGGTAGCCAGGGGAGAACTAAATCCAATTTGCAGTTTTAAAGGTTGTGCAATTGCAATATATGCAAACGGCACCCGCAACAAGGCCACGGGTTCTCACTTGCTAATGGGATTCTCTCCTGTGCTGATGTTGTTTGTTCGGCACAGTGTAATGCTGCTCGGTAGCTGCGCCGTGGCAGCGCGCTGAGCAGTAATATTTCTAAAGCTCATTTTCTCACTTAACCTTCCAGATAGATCTACACTATAAAAACAGCCCACAAGGCTTTGTTGATCAGGTCTCATGAAGCATTTCTTTGAGCTGATAAATACAAAACATCTGTCTTCCTGTCCCTGTTTCTGTCTACATTTATTTTCCTGGTTGCCAAGTGTATGTCATTCAGAGGGACTGAATTAGCGCTGTCTTTGTGCTTGTTAATACAGGAGTCGAAAAGCAACCTCTATTGGTCTGCCTTTGAACAATACGTTGGCAAAAGTTTCAGAAAATGTTCCAAAAACTTTGTCCTCACCTAGCTGTGACAAAAAATTATTACAGTAGAATGAATATATTTTAGCAAAGCAAATTTGGATTTCTACTGGGAAGCATTCAGTGCCACATCCCCTAATGCTTTCTGGTCGCAGACTCCGTTCTTCGCAAGGAATTACACGAGATCCCGCTTTGGCTCTGACCTTTCTTATTCTAATGGCACCTGACAGTGAAAAATGCTAGGATTTTCAAAGGAGCCTGGGAATTTAATTGGACATCCACCTCTTTAAAGCTCCTTTAGCAAGCCAGGCTTATTTATTTTTATTAATATGCTCACAGTTCTGGGAGAGGGTGATACAGTTAAAACTGAACTGCATACATAATTACAAAGAATTTGCAAAACACAGAGATTAAAATAAGGCAGTGGGGAATAAATACGCTTTTGTCATCCCTGCTCTAGAAACTGCTCAATCAATGTTAAGTCCAGCGGCTTCTTCATTAAGGTGCCATCGTACATGGAAAAGCACCGGTCCAACAGTGGCAGCATCAAGCTCCACGTTGATTATTTCTGAACAATTAGCATACCTGATGTGCCCGCACCTGGGAGGGGAGGAGGAAGGTTTGGACTTGAGAGTGCCAGAGTTTAACCTACAGCTGTCCTGCATCACCTTTACAGGAGGTGCTGAGTGTGCTGGCATCACACCCTCGTGGATGTCTAGATCTCGTAGAATGGGCAAAGATAAAAAATAATAATAATACACCTGTCGTTTTTGGTGCATGGGATGAAAGTCAGAATATAGGGGTTTGGGACAGGTCTGAAGATGGGTATCTTTATTTACCGAGTGCTAAGCAATATTGTGAGAGGTGTCAATGAAATTCTACTGTTCGGAGAGGGTTTTTATTTCAATATGAGCTACAGTTGCGTGTAGCACTCAAGCAACATGTTTTCAAATCAGCATCTGTAGCGCCTTTCAAGCACTTCCTCAAAGCTCGGGGAAAGCTGAATATGACAGGGATGCTTTGGGGAGTCATTTTAAGGACCCAGAAGGACTGGGATCTTTGCTTCCTCTTACTTTATGTTGCTTTGCAAGGTTGAACGAGTAATACCAAGCTTGGGAGCAGCTACAGCAGCCACTTGCGTTTCTTGTATCGGTTTTTAATTTCTTACAATCTTGTACGATAGATACTATGTAAAGTACAGACTTTGTGAACAGGCAAGTTAAAAGGCGTTTGTACTTGGGATTCAGATTGAGTGACAATCTGGGGACAAGTGGTGGTTCAGACTCCTACACTGTGCCGATTACCTTCCTGAAGCTGCAAGGTAAATGAAAGTCAGCAGTAAACAGAGACATTGCAAAGCTATTGCAGAAGGATCGCTACAGTGATACTTGAGCACACATCATTATTAATATTGAAATGTCAATGGTATTTTTAGTCTCGCATTTATTACCCCTTAGAGCAGGGCGCCTAAATGAATCCAAATGTCTTGATAGATGTCTTTCCTTGGTGCCTGCCCCAGAATAGTTGGGAACCAAACAATAATTACAATCATTTCTATACAGGCAAGAGAATGATAATCTCGGATCTTGCAATTTTCTTCTGTCTTTAGCTATCATGCAAGTCTGTCATTCTTGCAAGTTTTAATTTCTGGCATCTGCTTGGCAGGGATAAATTAGCTTAATTGCTCTAAGATTTTTCAGAAAGTCTTCCAAGCGTAGCTCCAGCAGAAAAATTGTGTTTGCCTCTCCACAAAGAGAAGAGCCGATAGTACGTGTCCCAGAATGTATTACATCCACTTACGAACAATTTCACTGCTAACCTCACAGTCAGAGCACTGTTGAAGCATGGTGCTGTGGAGCGGCAGCAAAGTTATCGAGCAGAAAACTTCTATGTGAGTAGTGATCTCTTATAAAATCATGGAACACGTTTCGTTTGATTAAAATGGGCTGACACTACAGGTGATGCAAGTACTAGCTCTTGAACCGTGTTTTCCATTGAGATATGCCCAGTGAAGCGTTGGACCCCTGCTTGCAAGTGAGGGTGACTCATTCGAGACAATTCTGAATCTAGTCTTTCCCAAACCTTTGGGGCGTTGAAACCACTCAGGGACCCGCTAGTGATAACGTAGCAAAGAGGGAACTGAAAGCGTCTTTGTGGAAATGAGCCCATGCCCACTTATCTGCAAGAAACTTGAAGCTAAATTTATAAAAACTTCACAGGCTTGGAGGGATCTCTGTTGCCTTGTTCATTCAAATTACTAACAGGGATGGTTGCTTAAAAAAAAAAAAAAAAGTGATTTGTCCTCAAATCCTTGGTATGATCTCTGGCATTGGGTAATGAGAGGAGTAAGCCAAAGGAACGTCACCACATTTAGGATTATTGCTGTGCTGCCCCCTCTGCCTTCTCTGGGAGGATTTAACAAGACAAAAGTGGTAAAAATGCACGCTTTTTTTTGTGCTTTAGTGAAAAAAATAGATGTAAAGAGGGGGAGAAAGTAATTTTATTTAATTCACAGTTTTTATGTACCTGCTCCTTGTGGCTGAGTTCTCTATCCACCAGGGGATCCATTGATGTGTTTGTGTTTTTTTTTTTTTTATGATAGAAACAACTTGGTTATGAGAGTTTATTTAACAAAATGTCATAGAAATAAATACTGTGTTATTCAGTAGCATGGACGGGGCTTCAGTGTTCTCTCATTTCTCAGAATGTGCTGTAGACTTCAGAAAAATGCTGTGGAGTTGATGGGAAGCACTTTGGAGATGTCGCCTTCACACTTCAGAAATGCTTGTGTCATTTGTGTGCATTGCTGGCTGTGTAGTGCATGTTTTTACAACTGATAAAATCATTTTCATTCATTTAGAAACTGTAAATTCTGAGATAGGATTTGAACCATTGTCCTGAAGATACGTTTTAAACACTGGTGGAGCTTCTCAACCTCTGTGCATAGTGGAACCATGTTTCTTTTTTGGCATTACTTTGGAGTAAGTCTTCACATAGCCCACATGTGAATGCAGTTGGCAGGATGGTACCAACCATAAGTGATCAGAGAGCAAAATATGCCCTGTCCTTCTAATCCACGTGTTTTTCAACAGCTTCTGAGTGCTGCGCCTGTAATCTTTGTCTTGGTGGAAAAGACAACGCTCCTGGCGTTTCGACTGAGGGCACGTTTTGAGCTGTCTTTCAGAGACCCAGAGCAGCCAACAGATGTCAAGTGATTTTGGCTGTGCTTGAGGATTTGTTAAATTTTGAGCCTTACAGTCCTTATGTCATCGGTCCTTACTGTGTAAGTAGTGCCTCTGAGTTGTCGATAAAAGGGAAGCGCCTGAAATGGCGAGATAATTGCCTCAAATGAGACTGATAGTCGCTCTGCTTTATGCAGGACTATTTCTTGATAAAGACTTCTCTTCTCTCTGTTTGTTTCTGCAAGGACGTATTGAGTGAGAATTAGATGGAGCCAGTTTGGCTGGATTTATATTGGCAGGAGATAAATACTGTAGATGGGAAACATGTTTGTCTGGGCCAGAAACCTGGTGTTGCAGAGACCAGTCCAACAATATTCATTGACGTCCAGTTTTCTTGGCATCAATCTGTGCCGTTCCTTCTTTCAAGGCACCTTTTCCTTCCTGTGGCAATTCAGCATGTTTGCCTGATGATAGCTGTTTAGCATTAGCAGGCCTTCAAGTTCAAAGTCATTAGGTGCAATGAACTCAACAGAGAGTTGAGATTTATTTAACCTGTGTTCTGCCAAAACGACGTGGTAAAAGGTAACGTTGTCAGTCAAAGCGAGCAAGCAAGCAGTTGTTTGCTGCTGTCAGATGAAAAACCTGGGGGTTCTGATGGGCAATTTAAATTATTCTGTTCATTTGGTCACTTCTGGAAGGACCTGGCCTCTTGTATCAGCAAAACTGTACAACGTCACCCCTCTGAGCCACAAAGCTTTCTTCTTTCTCTGTTGCAAACTCTCCTAAGCTCTTCAAAAGCTCCTTAATGTTGTGTTTAGAAGTAGCTCATGTAGGTAGAAGTTGCTTTATCTGTCATTTTGTTTAAGCCTAAAGACTTTATGGAGACATAGGACTTACTACAAAACTATTCCGAAGTAACTGTGCCTTCATAACCTGAATAATGATCTGGGATAGAAAGGACCAGAGTTCAAGTTTCTGGCTTTCCTGATTTGCCAGCTTTTAATGGAATTTTTCTGCCCTGGGACTATGTAGCTTGCCATTTCCCTGGGAAATTCCCTGTAGTCAACCTGTGATGTTTCGGATGAAATGCTGGGTCTTCGGAGTGTAAAGGTATTTGTCCAAGTTAGTCTGACCAGTCCTAATCAAACGCATCTAGAAATGGGTAGTTATTTCCCCGGCACTTGTGTGCCGTGGCTTATCGATAGCGAAGTTGATGGACATGTGGAAAAGAAGTGGTTGTGTTCGTACGGCCCCAATCAGAGACCTGGGTCGGAAGCCGTGGGCTCTGGACCTCTGCAGGGAAGCCCCCAGCACTGGAGCAGCCCCTCAGCCCTAACCTGCGGAGTCCCACGGACACAATTTAACCGCTGTGCTTAGTTCAGGTGCCCAAAAGCTACACGAGTAGCACAGTTAAAGCAGACTTTTAAAACACCAAACAGCAGCACCTGCCATTGCTTATCCTGACCCATTCCTCGCCTTCTGCCCTGACCCCTCTCCAGTTTTAAATCCCAATAAAGCAGCCGCGCAGCTTACAGTTTCTGGCTGTTGCTGCTGCTTCGGGAGGTTTATTAAGGTCTTTTAAAGGATTTATAGTTATTTCTGGAATGACCTTTCCTGGTTCATTGTTGATTAGTTTTCTGGCCTGCTGACCAGGAGGACAAGAGCCTACGGTGTGTTTTCTGCCTTGCTGGCACACCAGGCCAGTCGTTGTGGGGATCAGTTTGGTGTCCAGCACACTAAGTCTGTTACAGTTTCCCATCTAATTTTTCTTCCCTTGGTATTTGGCAGGCGATGCCAGTGCGTACTCTGATTTTACTTAAATCTTTTCGTCCACAAATTGTGCTGCATTAGAACATCCTTAGCTAGGGTGGCGGGGGTGGAAGAGTTTATTTATCCCTAAGAAGAAGCGTGCTTCCACATTTAACCCCTGGCCCTTGAGTTCAGTGGTTCTTGAACTGCAGTAGTCTGAGTGTCTTATCTGGCAAGGTAACATCTGAAGAATGTTGTTTGAAAACAGCTCGGCGAGGATTTCACAGTTGGTTGCTTTTGGCCAAAGTCTGTTGACATACGTGACGTTGTTTTCACAGAAAAGGAAAATAAACTAAAAAAAGCAAAATGAAAGGCGAAGTCTTTAATACCCCACAAAGTCTCATGTGTGATCTGCGTGGGAGTTTTTCTTGTTTTCATCTGATTAGAAAAAGGCAGAAGTTGTCTGCATATTTTTATTATTTTTTTTAAGCCGGTACTACATGGCAGAAAAACAAATATCATCGTGCCTTGATCTCAAGGCCGAGCAATGTCTTGGCATGGAGCCAGGCCCCAGTCCTGCCAAAATAACCTGGCCGGGACACCAAAGGCAAGGCCCGCCACGTATCTGAAAGCAGCTCCGAGCTGGGAGTCAGGATGATGAAATGGTGAGGGCTGTGTGACTGCTAGCATCTTGGCACTGATGTATAGTTCTCATGTCTCCTGTGCTCATATTCATTTCTGTTACTCTGGTTTTCTTCTGGGCTTTTGGCGAGGTGGTTGTGGAGACTGCCGTGGACTTGGCGAAGTGGAACGGGGAAATTAATCTCCCACCAGCCACCGGGGAGACAGATCCAGCGAGCTGCAAGCCTGGGAGCAGCAGTGCTGCTGGGCAAAGCTTTGTGCCGCCTTCTAGGCTGCTTCTGAAGATGAGTCTACTGTAGCTTTACCCTGACTCAGATGGAAAACTGATGTGGCTTTAGTTGAGGCTACTGGTTGAGACTTTACACGCAACCTCTGCTCTGTGATGCACAAATGGCATCACAACATAGGAACTGCCAAATAGTGTGCCTTATCTAACGTGGTCCTTGGGTGGCAGTACATCAAATGCACTAGTCTGGGGAAATAAAAATGTAACGGCTGCCTGCAGACAGCATCTCAAGTTCATTTAAAATGCTCTCATGAAATAACCAGTGTTTATTATATTTATTTATATATATCTGTATATGTCCCCAAGACTTTAGGATTGTGCCACTCTGTTGCACGATGTCTGCAACACTTCTCCGTGTCATTGGCATAGTCACTGGGATACGATACTCGTTTAGATATATTATAGCATCTCCTTTATTGCTCTTTCCATAAGATGTGCTTGAAAATAGATCATATAGGTAAATAACTGTTTTCTGGTCTTCTTTAACCACCAGCAGTCTTGGAAGAGTGCTTGGTAAACATCTGCATATGTTTCTGCAGATCAGCCAGATTGTCTGATAATGAATTACAAACTCTAAAGGAAAAGACTTATCAAATGCTATGCCATTTATTGATTTAGTAAATCCATTAGTCTTGGAATACAAAAGCAGTGGAAAAAATGAGAAAATTCAGGGTTTTATCTGCTAGTATGTGTTTAATTCCATATTGATGATGGCTGTGTGGCTCACCCATGCTGAGGAGAACACGAGGCAGAGCGAGTTGCATGCTGGCAGCGTCTGACATAATGCTGCTGTTTTTCTGCTCAAGAGAAAAGCGTGGGTATTTTAGGAAAACTGCATGTTAACAGTTTAGTGCCTTTTTCCCACGAAAATCTCTCTTGGAAGGCTTTTTTTTTTTTTTTTTTTCTCCCCTCTCTGGAGCTGTCCGCTTATCCTGTCTGGGTGTACTGCAAATCCAGCACTGCTCAATCCCAGAACTGAGGTGAAGAAGCTTTGACTGTCTGTTTTTTTCCCCCTGTTCACACAGCCCTAAGTCATTTTAAATGTGCCGTTATATCTTTAGTTGGCAGAGTAAGAATGCATATCTGTCGCATAATCTCATTAATGGGAATATTGCTGCTTTCTAATCTGTTTTAATAGAAGGCACCACAAACAAACTCCCAATTTGGGCTGCGTTACTTCTCTTGCGAATTAGTTGAAATAGAAGAGTTAGCATAATAACTACATTAGTTATGGTCAATTTATCTCACATCAAAACAGGGTCTGCAGTGCTGCAGCTGTTTTGCAGCAAGAACTGTCTGAAATTTTGCTGTCACGTTGTGCAACAAATTTTATAACATCAATATATTTATTTCTGATTTACTTGAAGGACTTACTTAAATCTGAATGATATATGTGGTAACGTGCACTATTTTGCTTCTGAGAGTGGTGAAAGAGAGAAGGAAGTCAACCTGAAAAACTTGGTCCAGACTTTTGTGGTGGTGTTTTTCTTCAGTGAAGTGCTGCACTTAGTGGTGACCTGATGCTGTGCTCTGTTCAGCAGAGGGTGGTAAGTTTGTGGAGGGAAACCACTTGGTCCTCAGGACACTTGAGAAGTTTGGTACAAAGGCTTTCCAGAACATGACCGCGATCAAAATACATAATTGATCCTTTGCACTGGGTGGCTATCTCCAGTATCTTCTGAAGCTGTTCTGATATCGTCCTCAGGTAGGATTTCATGTACTGTAAAGGGGAAAAACAACACACTCCATTGATTTTAACCATTTTAAGGTAATTTGGCATAGTCAGTGCTGCATGTTGATTAGCTGATAATAAAGAGGGGAATTTATCAACAGACGTTAGGTAATTAAACATTATGACAAGTGAAGAGAGACAGGAACTTAAAGAGGAGAGTCAAGAGTCCTCTTTCCTGTGCCGTGTGTTGTTTTGTTTTAATTCCATCTTCCTGTAGTTGCTTGTTTCTGGTGAAAACCAACACTGTCGATGAAATTAGATTAGATTAAAAACATGCAACCCTGAAAGCTTATTTTGTATGTATTACAGAGAAGTACCCTCTTTAACACCAAGCATATGTAAGTAGTAATGTAATTAGTATTTAGCAATGTGGATCTCTGACTTTGTTTAATTTAATCCTGGAAACCAGGTAATTTTTTGTCCATTTCTGCATTTGTTTTCATGGGGCAGCACTGAGGAGTGTAACAGACGTGGTATCAGGCAGACACCTGTCCAGGTGGAGAGCTGGTGACTACTGCTACCTTTTAGCTCAGTCCCCAGCAATTCAGAGAGGAACCACTCCGGGTGAAATACTGTGAATTAAACAAAAAGACATAGACAAGAAGTAGGCCAGCTTAAGACAAGGAGGATGCTGTATGAAGGCACTGTGCTGTGCATCAGCCGTAGCGGCACTGTGGACCATGCTGCCGTGAGGAGTTGGTGTTGGAGAGGACGAGGTGCGATGCCGTGCCTCATGCAGTTACCCTAAGATCAGTTATCTGGTTGTAAAGCTGTGTAGTGTTTCACCCTCAACATCTTTGAGCCAAAGTCCGTATTTATTACAGGACTATGAGGTTTGTATCTTTGAAGCTCTTTGAAGTGTTAATCTACTGTTGCTGTGTGTGTGTAATACATGGTTTTGTGAAGCACTAGTTAATTTGCCATTTAACCAGCCTATAGGCAAAATAATGGTATTTTTAGATATTCGAACACTTCTGGGCTGGATGCTGCTTTCTCTGAAGCCTGTTTAAAACACAGCAACACAGGGCAATCATTTAGTGGGGAGTAAGCAGAAGGAGGGAGGTAATTTTGCTTGTGTGTGTGGTTTTTGAGAAGCCACCAGTGATTTAACATGACCTAGAGTCATAGAATAAATAAATTAAAAAAAAAAAAAAAGAAAATCGAGCAGTCTTTTATTGGCTTGGTTTTGTCATTTTTATTGCATTCTTTAGCCATGCATTTATATGAAGATCTTGAATTGAGAAATGGAGTTTGACTGGCACTTCTCAGTGGTGTCAGTCAACAGGAGGGAACCAGAAGCCTGAAAGGCATTGCTGCATGGCGGGGCTAGACACAGGGATTTGCACAGCTCTGGGGGCGCTGACCTGAGGCCAGTTGCTCTTGGTGGCTTCTTGATTTCTCACATGATTTTAACGTACAGATATGTAGCATAAATAAAATGTAGTCCTTTAATTCCCTAGTTCTTTGCTGCCTTGGCAAGTCTTCAGAATATTGTGATGGAAAACAAACATGGGAGTGCTGAAAAAGATGTCTGTTTTCTGTGCTGCTTCGTTTCCTTAGCATTCCAAGTGCATACATGTTCTTATTCATGTACGTATACACAGAATTTGAAGGAAACTCAAGGATGAGATGTACTTGCCCGTTCACCTGATGAGAGCCTAAAGCCTCGGAGAAACCCTACCTGGTGGGACCTCCTGCAGAACCACCCTGGATGTTGACTTGTCTCAGAGCAGGTTTGGGGGCCTTTTGAAGAGCAGTGAGGGGAGAGGAACAGTTGTAGACATCCATGCTTGGCCAAACCACGATACCAGCACGTTTTCCCCCCTCTTTTCTGAAGGAAGGAAAGGTGAAGGAAGCACTGTGGTGGAATGGGGGCATTGTGACCATGTGAGTGCCCGTTTCAGCTGGTTTTGTGTTTGCCTGGCAGCGCACTGTGTGTGGCTTGAGACACGTGGTGGAGTGGTACCTGTTGTGTCAGCAAGGGGCTCAGCAGAAGGGATGTTTCATCAAGCTAATGAAAAATTGAGTTAGCTTTAAGCACAAGTGGTTTTTAGCCAGATTTGCATGATAGGTATATGAGTTGTATGGAGACAAATACCCGCACAGTATCTGCAGCATGTTACAGTTGGGTTGTAGTTTGATGACTGGAGAGGAAATGTGGAGTAAAATAATCCTGTTTAACTAATTTTCATTGTGAAATCATGAATGTGCAAATTCATGATCAGATTTGGAAGCTAATTGTGGTGGCTGAGGGCTATGAAGGAAGCGGTTTGAGTGGGAAGAGGGCAACGTTTCAAGGCAGCCGGAGTACTTAGAGAAAATGGACACAACTCTTTGGGGCTGAGCCTTCCTTTCCCAACCCGCTGTCTACTTTTTCCTCCTGTTATCAGTTGGTCCATTAAAGGCACCGCTATTTTTACTGTTGGGCAGAAGCTGAAAACCTCAGCACACGCTTTTGAGGTCAGATTGAACAGCTACTCAGCAGCCATTAATTCACTTAAACGAGCTGATTTTTCAAAATTGCATGGCTCTCAGCAGTACCCAGATCTCAGACAGCTCTCTGCTAATAAGGACTTAAAAAAAAAAAAAAAATACAGCTCTTTACTCTGGTGCCCAAATAGGCATTTATTCTGTCTGGGGATGTGTCCTGGCTTAGTTCTTCGTGGCAGCATGGCTCGGGCTGGAGCAGAAGTGTGTGCTCAGGGTGGGACGAGAGGGGTCCCAGCGGGAGGAGAGCTCTCCAGCCCCCAACTGATGTGATGAGGAGCTGCTAGCATGTACCGCAAACCTTGGAATCAGCAAAACTTCCTCTGCAAAAGAGCTTTGGAGTGTGGTTTACCATTTAGCAATGCTACCTCCTGCAGCAGAGAGGAACTCTTCTCATGCTGGATTCTTGGTCTTCTCTGTCTGGGGTTTTGTAAGGTGCCCATCTCTGTGCCACCTGCACTACCAAATGAGCATGATGACGTTTTTCAGTGCTGGAAAGAGTTTCTTGTGGTGTTCTCCATCTCCTGTAGTAACATGTTTTTTGCAATACTGGATGAGGTGCTTCAGCCGACACCCCAGGGAGGTCCCAGCCCCTCACAGAAGCAGGTCTTGATGTCAGCAACCCAAAAGCACCATGATCTCATCTCCCTGATGAGTTTCTCTAGTTGTGTTTCTGGCAATTTGCCTTGTTTTTGCCATCCTGAAGGACGGTGAGGTTTGGGGTACCCAGTCCTTCGCCTGTTGTCACTCTGCATTCCCAAACAGTGAACTAGCAGACTGTTCCCTGAAATATTCATCTGTAAATCCTTCCTATCCCAGTAAGTCTGAAGCAATTACAATATTTTCTACTCCTCTGCTAATTAAATTCGTTTGGAAGCAGACGTAGCAGTCCCAAAGGACCGTCCTTTTAATTTCCCTTCCACGTGTAGCAATTAGATGGCTGTTGTTAGTGGCTGAAACAATGAGCACGCTGAATAGGTTGGGGTGTTTGGTACAGCAGGAAACTTGTAGGGCTGTAATGGGGGAGCAGGGCTTGCCAGAGCCGGCTTCTTGTCAGGTAAACAAGGCGTGGAGAAGCGCTGCCCCTCCGGCACCGACTGCTGGGATCCTGCTTTAATCAGCTATAAAAGGAAGAGTCAACTTAGTATTTTTATTTATTTTTTTCCTCTTCCCTTGTCCTCACGTTGTATCAGATACCAATCCCAGATTGCCCTGGGGGAATAAGTGTGTGTTTTTTCAGGGGAAGGAAATGGTATGAAGAATTGATATGGTGTGAGTAATTTTTGCATTGTATGGGCTATTCGGTTTTTCATCTTAAAACTTAAATCTACAGACTTTTTAATGCCTTTTTTTTTGAAGTCTTTATCACTCGGCAGGGATATAAAAAGTTAATAACAGATTTATAATTTTATTAGCATTTATGCTGTAAATGCAAGAGAGCTCCCCAAACCAAGTTTAATGCATCCTTAAAGTCCCTTTTATTAGCTTGTTAATTCCCAGCCGTACCCTTTTACTGAAATGTGTGTTACATTTGCTCTGGAGGCGAAACAGTGCTTTAGGTCTGGACTTCTGGACTAGGAAATCTTTTTTTTTTTTTAGGGGGAGAGGGTAATTCTTGATTTTTTCTCACCCAAACGTGACTGTTCTGTAGTTGTCTTGCAAGTGCGTTTCACAGCTCCAGGTGACAACAGAAGGTGACAGGAGCAGACACTTGGGGTTGTCCTTTTTTCAGCACAGCCCATGACTGAGCACTGGGCAGACATGAACATTGCTGTGCACAGTGGGACTGAATAACACCTTTTGGTGACCCAGACCTGCTCGTTCTCTTCTGCTTTCCACCAGACCTCAGCCAGGTTTGGGTGTGTGTTTGGAGTCGGTGCGGCTGTTTCAGCAGCACTTGGTTCTTTTTGTGTTGGTCCGTCTGTCAGAGATGTGCTCCTTTCCCCATGCCTTTACTCTGACAAATGCCATTTATGATCACAAAATGCTTCGATTGATCTAAACTTTTTCACGCTGTGAGGATGAGGAATTATTTTTCAAATGTCTTTTTCCATTCCATCAGCAAACTGAAAACTAAATAATTTTTGCGAGGAGCTACCTTCCAGCCCTAAGGGCCACTTATAAACAGGGTGTCCTTTTCCCTAAGCACACAGAACAGAGAGAGCGCACCAAGGACAACACCTGCTCTTCATTAATATTTTCAATATATTTGAAATACAGGATTATGCCTATCTAATTCTTACTGTTCATTTATAAAATGGAAAGGATGGTGTAAATGAAAGGCACATGCTAGTCCGTAGCTGTTGCACTCTTTATGAGCTCTCTCCATTACATCTGTAGCAGTTCATCTGTGCTTCCGTGCAGGACAGACAGATTTTGTGGCTGTCATTCTGCTTTGCATGTAGTAGCTGGCAGCAGACTTGTACAGTAAAATAGATTTCAAACATTTTCCATATTGCTAATTGTAATTTCCAAGGTTTCCTCTGTGACTGAGTGAACAAAAGGGAGTTTTAATAAAAACTATCATTAGCCTTTGGATCAATATGGTTTAGAAAATACAAAACAACTTCAGTTGTTTAAAAATAGGAAGTGCCAGAGGGGGTTCCCACCTCCCTGCTGAAAGCAAATCACAGCATTGATCTGTCTGCAGTGTAACTGCAAAATTTGCAGAAACCAGGTGCACTGGCTGGGAATATAAATAGAGCTGCTCTGCAAGCTGGTACCTGTGGCGTTCCTCGGCCCTCCTGGGCGGGCTGCGATGGGACCTCCACAAATGAGACAGTCGCCTGCTTTTGGGGTAGGAGGCAGGGAGTCGATGCTAGTCAGTAGATGCCTCTCCCAGTGCAGTGCTGTTGCATTTCTCTTTCCATTAATGTTCTCTTCTCGTTTCTCTCCCACTCTCAGATCAGAGCAATTTCTCAGTTAAGTCACAAGCTGATTTCAAGAAAACATCCATGACAACAGCACAATTCACATACAGAGAGACCCAAACTGAAATGACATGGGTAGCCTAGCCCTAGATCAAGGAGAATGCTAGGATAAGAGAGGGCAACTGATCTTCTGCATGGCTAAAACACATGGAACAGTTGAATGGGGCTCAGTGAAACGTTCCCAAGGTATTTTGCTTCAGTGTTTCTGGAGTAATCTTTGTGTGTTTCATCTCCACTTGCTCTTCAAGGTTAGACTTCCTCATACTACTGTGAAACACGTTTCTCCTTCTATCATTGCAAACCTGTCTCCAAAATTACTGTAGGGTTCAGTATTTCAGTCCGATAGTCTAAGCATTGTACTTTGAAATGTAGACTAATTCAGAAATTTGGTATTTATTACAATGTGACTATTTCTCTGCCTCAAAGGAGCAGAAGGCCCACAGGAGTGGTTCAGTCAACCTGTCTTTGACAGTCAGATACAAACATTACATCTGTGCACACTAGCAAAAGTACGAGTATTTGTTGCATGCACTCGTTAGCACAGTACCGTAAGAGCCTTTCTAGAAGATCCCAGCCTTGCCACTCATGGGCTTCTCCAGGATTAAGGTCTGTAGACTTTCTTTCTGGTACCTAATTAATGAGTAATTTAAGAAGACAAGCACAGCACGTAAGTCCTCCACTGTTAACTCTGTATCATGTGACCTTCTGTCACAGCACACAGACGATTTTCAGGAAAAATGTGTTGGGCAACAGCAGCACTGATTTTGCTGTATGAATTTGGCTTGTGAGAATTGGTGTGGTCAGTTGTAGGTGTGTGAAGAAATGTCTGAATTGCCTCGGTGGCACAGGGCTCCTGTCTTTTTGTGACCAGAATCTGCTGGAACTGAAGTTTCTCTTGTAAGCATCACGTTACTTCCAGGTAAGGAGGATTTTCTGAGAGCAGCATCCAAACCATGTTGAACTAGTTCTATTTCTACCTCAGCTTGCCAGTGCTGAATACACCACTTACTTTAATGGGTATTGCCAGTAGGATCCCAAATTAAAATGTCAGGGTGATGCAAGCCAACTTTGTCTTGACCGGGAAAGAAACTGTGGCATCCCAGGACTAGAAATGTAAATGTCTGTGGGCTGAGCACATCTGAGAGCGTGTATTTACTGAAACAGCATCCAGGCCTCTGGATGTGGGATTGCTGCGGGTCTGGTAACGCGCGTCAGAGCAGTGTGTTAAATCAGCTTACGGGGAAGCTATCACTGTTCAGCTGCGAGTCCGTACTCAGAAAGTGCTGTTTGAAAGATGCTAATTAATGGTTTGCAGCAAGTACAAAATTAATTACAAATTACTGCTAACTCATTAAAGTGACCTAACTTGCACAGCATTCATTTCCCTGTACAAATCGGGGTGGTGAGTCTGTAGCTGGAAACGACATGAAAGCTGTCCCCTGGGCACAGCCTGTCCTGGCAGGGCCACCTTGCTCAGGCTGAGCCCCCTGCTCCCTGTGCACCACCTGGTAAACTGAGGAGGGGAATGAAACTAATAGGGTGCAGGGAGATGCTGCAGTATCGCAGAAGGATGGACTTTGAATCCCAGCCTTTACAGCTCATGATGATTTTTGGCAACTCCCTTTCAAGGAAAAGCTGCCATCTACATAAACCTGTATTCAAAAATGAGGAAGGCTGAGTTCAATTATGTGTAGAAGATGCTGAAGTATAATTTTGTTTATGCACTTTAGCTAAGACAGCATGCCTGGCTCCCTCTCTCACCTGCGGATACCTCTAGGGGTGATTTTATCCTCACTAAACCCATCATTTTAAGTTGAATTGTTCACTTTTGGTAGCTCATGCCCTCCCAGACTAGGCAAAACTGACTAGCAGAGCTGTTCCACGTTTGGATGGCTAACACTGGGCAGGAGGAGTCCTGCTCTTCCTCCTGTTAAGATCTCTGCGATTGTATTATTGTGTTTTAAGAATTACTAGCCTAAAGATACACGAGCAAGCATGACCGCTTAATCCATAATTAACCTCTTTACTGAAGGCTTTGTATAGATCATAGTAATATATTATGGGGTTTCTGTGGTTTTTCAAGGCACGCTTAAATACTGCAGAGTAATCTGCTGGTTTGTGTGCAGTGAACTCATTGGCATTTGTGCAGTAGGGTACAGCTGAGGGAAATACTGTCTGAGGTTGCAATTTAGAATCATTCACTGCAAGCCAGGAGGGTTTACATCTAAAGGAGACATCTTACACAACTGTTTCTTTAAACCTCCTTTTCTTTGTCATGCGTGTTCAGTCCAGGCCGTCGATGCATTTCTAAATACTACAGCACGCTATTTCGAGACAAAAATTCAGGCTTCAGCAAGCCCCTGAGAGTGACACGGATAATAACTTTTGCATGCCACTAGGAAAGATAGCATAGATCAAATAGGCCTTTTATAAATATCACTGATGTCATGAATGTTTGGGTCTTTGAAAATGATTGATGCAAGGACATCTCTCACTTGAAGATCCAGTTTTGATGGCATCACTTTCATATAGAGTTGTTTTAAATTTGAACTCTTCCGCTTTATAACTTCTCCTTTAATAGTGAAGGCAATATAATAAATTATTTCTTAATATTCTTTTCCTTTTGTTGTTCTAAAATGTCCCTTATTTTCTCAGTTTCACCATGATTTTGCAGAAGAAACCAAAGTGACAAAACCAGTCCTATAACTTATAAAGTATTTATGCCTTTGTGCTTATTGGCTAAAAGAAAGAAGAGGAACAGAAATTCGAGTTGTATACCTTTACTTCCACAACAAATGAGGTGGTGGTGGTGGGGGAAATAATCCCAAATTGGACATGTTTACTTTTTGCTCAAACCTGTAATTTGAGTTAAAATACATGCAGATTTAGGTTTTTTTTAAACAAACAAAAAAAAAACACTTTTAATAGATAATGTTTTCATAATGACATCTGAACACAGGTGTGTGAACCAATACTTTTTGCATCCATCCTCTACTCTAATGCTTCACCTGAGATGTAGAGCTATGTTTTTTGGTGATGTAATACTTGGTGTGTCTGCAGATCTGGTCCTAAATGTGTGGCCTGATTTAAAGACACTATTTTAAAGTCACTTGGAAGCTGCAGAAATCACTCACATACTTCTATGTAAGCATGTGCTGACATACTTTACTGTATCGAGAGGTCAGTGTATGGAGTCCAAGTTTGCCCTCCTTTTTAGTTACATTTGGATAGCTAAATTCTTCATTTATCTCGAGTAGCCTCTGTTTCTAGTGCCTGCGATGCAAAAATACAGTGTCACAGAGAGGGAATAATCAAACTGACATCTTTAGAAGCTCCTCACCAACTGGAGGGGTGGCGAACATTTCTGTTGGCGTGCTGATCGTTGTAGCAAAGCACTGGAAGAGACAGGCAGTCCTAATATCATCATCAATGGCAGAGCATTATCTGAAATATTCTAAGAACAGCTGTGTTGTTTTGGCTATTGCAATCTCGATTGTGTCAGCATAGATGGATTTCTTTCTGTTTTCCCGAAGAACATAATAGTCAAATGAAACCTTGCTAACTACAGCCTTGGGGCTGAGTCTCTATTCTTTACCTGAGATGTGATTGCAGTTTTTGACAGGAAGACTAATGCATGTTTTATTGTTGTGTATTTAAATTTGATTTGAGGGTAGAGGGGAGAGAACATTTTAATAAAAAGGGAAGGAAAATAACTTCTTAAAATATTTCTTGTTGCTCCTCAGACAGCCTTGGAAGAGAAGGCAGGAGACTCAGGCAGTGCTTTTCATTTGGAGACTTGGGGCACCACCTAATTGTTTCTCTAATAATTCCAGTCCCACACAGACTTTGGTTAAGCAACAACATCTCGGTGCTTAAATCCGTCCTGGGTCAGCAATTCAGTGAAGCTCCGAAGTGAAGCACTGCATAAAGTTCACCTTTATTACGTGGCAGAGGAGTGTAGAATCATGGTGGTCCCCTGTCCGAGCAGCTAGGAGCACAGTGGAAGGCCATTAGGAACATTAATCTATTGCACATGAGGTTTGTGGTGCTGTCTTGCTGCATTCAGTGCCAGCCAGGCTGAAGAACCTTCCAAGCCCTCACCTGCTGAACGTGCCTGCCCTTCTTCACTGGCAAAACTATTGCAAGGTGCTCCTGGCTGCAGCAGGGATCTGCACTGCGCTTTCCTTCTGACTCTGCCTTACCTTTGGTAATACATGGTTTTGTGGTTCTGTTCTCTTAGGTATAGAGTAAGGACGTGATTGAACCATATAAAGACTTCCCGGAGTCTTACTTGTTGCAGACTGAGGAGGGGGAGATAATTTCTCCCCTTGAGCTGGAGGGATCCAAGGCATCTGACGTTGCCACCATCCAGTGTAGTACTCGGAGCTGAGCTTCTGTCAGATGAGAAAGTTCAGGGAAGTTTTGGGTAACAGATTTTGAATTTGCTTGTAGTTCTTTTCTTTTGGAGAACATCTGGCTTCAGAGAGAAGAATGGAAATTTAGGGTTGTATGCTGTAAAATAAGCACTTGATATAAAGGTTGTACGTATGACATACAGTACATACAGGACAGTAGCCCTGTAAACAGTTGAGGATCCGTCTACGACAAGATTTTCAAATTGTGGCCTGTCTTCATAGTGGCCCATGTGTTATTTCCAAGGTGGGGCATAAAATACAAGTAAGAAAAGAGCTTTCCTGTTAACAGGCAAACCCTGTCTGTGACTGCAAACCTTCACTGTGGAGTTTCTGGAGCCCCCAAACTGGAAAAGGTTACACCTGCTGTTTTGGCAGCTCTGACTTCTGTTGCCAACCATTGTGAGAGCCTTGGGCTGGTAAGTTTGTATTTTAGTTAGCAAACATTCATGTCTGTAACTCACCTGATTTCTTGAAGCCCTTAATTCAAGGGGAGAACCACACATGATGTCAAATGCTTTTTTTTCCTTTTTTTTTTCCTTTATTACTCGGATGAAAATTGGTGGAAAAGTGAGTCTGGCAGCATCATGTTGCACAGGTCTGAAGTCACGTCATCCCTCCTGGCGGCAACTGAAGTTAACAGAACTAGCAGTGAAAAAGTTTGGGGAAAGGGTGACGAGAGTAAAGAACGAGCAAAGCAAGTCTGGTTTCACAGCTTGGTTTGTGCGTGGTAGGGAGCAGGTGGGCTTTGCCGTGGGGGTACACATATACAGGATCTGCATATATGTGGCACTGGCTAAAAGCATGGAAGCATATTCTATTTTTAAGTCTATGAAGCTCCTGTAGGTCCAGTAAAAATAAAATCCTATGTCACTTGGCAAGACGGGAGGCAGCCTGAATCATTGTTGAGCCAGACGTGAGCCATCCGAGTAAATGGAGTTTCCAGCAATTTACAGCTCGGCTCAATCACCTGCGTGTACCGTCAGGTCCGTAAGGAGCACTGTGGTTCCCCGGGCTTTGTAATAACTGCAGGAGCACAGGCGGCTCGTCTACTCTCTTTCAGGGCTTGGAGCCCTAGCATTTGTCATGGAGAAGAGTTGTGAACTTTTCAAACGTATTTTTTTTAAGGGAGAAGGTGGGCAAGAGTGGACAGGGAGTACTGCATGTGCCATTTCTGTTGCGCTTTCCAGGATTTTCTCAGCCCGCAAGGCAGGGTGACCTTTAGCAGCCTCAGAATGAAGGAGTGTCAAATGATTTTTCATTTTTTGAGATATATAACAGAGCCGGATAATAAATATAATAGCCTGAATGGCAGGGAGCTCATCTGAACATCAGGCTGGTGAAGAGCATGCTCCCAGCTGGGACCTGCGCCGTGGGGAGTTGGATGTTGCTGGTGGCTGCCTCTATGGGAGGGGACTCGGTGGTCACAGGAGGTAAGAAGTAGAAAATAGAGCATCACTGCTGAAAAGGGAAGGGAGAGGAGCCACAGCTCTCAACAACCCGGCAGGCTGAGTGCAGTTTGCCCCTCTGTCACTCCTGTCCCTGTTAAGCACTTCAGAGAGCGGCTCCCTGCTGGCGAGGTCCCAGCACAGGTGGGAACAGCCCTGCAGATCCTGCCTGGCAGGAGCACAAGGCAGCAAACAAGGGGAACTTTGTGAGCGTGTTAGGAATGGAAGGTGAGATTTGATTCAATCTTTGCAAATTTATCTCTGGTTGTTATTTTTCCCTTTGTAAAAATCCTGCAGATCCTCTGTTGATCTTCTTGGACTTGGTCTTGGGACTAAGGCTTCTTGGACTTAGTTCCCGGGCATTAATGGTGGGATTTCTCACCCAAAAAACTACCAGCAGTTGAGAGTTTCATGGCAGATAAGAGGGATTTAGTCACTTAACTGGTTAGAACTTGTAGGGTTGTGAAACTTTGTGATGCTCAGCTAGAAACCATCACTCCTGTTATAGCTGAAGACATCAGAGAGGTGACACCCGACAGGTCCAGAAGTGAGACCTTAAACTAATCATCAAAAATAGTCGCTAGCTTTTTATGGGAAAATAAGTAGATAAATATGAGGGTTACCATTGCAGATGGAGAATGGGATATATCCCAGATAGGGTACACTTGTAGGTGTAATGGTTTTAAAAGAATAAAAGTGTCCATTATGTATTGAAGCCATGGTACAGAGCTGGGTCTGACTCACCCACATCCATCGTTTTTGGGCTCCCCTCCACTTGCTAGCTGTCAGCTTCTGGCAAAGCCCATCAAAGCTGCTGGTTTTTTTTTTTTTTTTTTTTCCCAAGACCTTATAAACCAAACCGGGGGCTGATGTCATTTCTGTAAAATCTGGATAATTTGATGCCACTGTTTGCTGTTTTCCTTCAGTTCTGCTTTTTTTTTTTTTTCTGAAATGAGAGTGGTTTTTTTTGGGTGCTTAAGCCATAGTGTTAGAAGACTACCATTGTGAAAAATCCTCTGTAGGGTGTGCCCTTCCCTCCTGCTTTCTGTGTTTCCCTTCCATAATAGTGATTAATGAACAGCACAACATTAAATTAGTTTTAGACTTATTAGCGGAGCTGGTTGAGTGCAGAAATGTTTAAAGGTGTATCAGCATTCAGGAATCAAATCTACCACCGTAAATTGAACTTGCATTGTCTTTGGAGTTACGTGCCGTCTAGTAATTTGCTTAAACTTCCTGGTGCCGTGTTTCCTGCCCCTGCGGAGCGGGTGTCTTCTCGCCGTGTCACCTCACGCCAAGGTTACAACAGCCTGGCAGGGCACGAGGGCAGGCTGGACGTGCTTATGGTGAGGGATCAGTTCACGTGTCCACGTTTTGGATACCACAAGTACCCACAGGAAAAGCCAGGAGTGTTTCTAACCATGGCAATGTGCTCTGTGTGTGTGTGTTGAGCTCTTAAAACCAGTGGACCACACTGTCCCACCTGGAGACGCCAGTTCACAGAGAGACACTCAGAAGTCAGTCTTCCCTTTCGGAAGTACACGGAGAAAAACAACTGAAAACAAACAAACAAATATTTTTTTCCTCCCTTTCTTCCTCATCTCTTACCTTGGGAGCCTGCAGGCTCTCAAATGAGTGTTAGCTCTAATTGGAAATTGAGTCCCTTGCTTTTAAAATCTTTTCATAAGGCTCTCTCCTACTTCATTAAATCATTAAACGAGTTTAGCAGGTATTAGTTTTGAGCTTTATTAATTGTGACTTGTTTTTCATTATGAGATAATTGTCAGTCACGAAACATAACTGCTGTAACACATCTGAGTAGAGACAAAAGTTTGCAGGAGGCAGGGAGAGAGGAAATGCAGGAAGGTTAGTTGTGTAAAAACTTCTCTGAATAAATCCTTGCTGTAGGTATTTAAGGATTCCTGGAAGGTACTGCTTTTGTTTGGATGTAAAACCAGCATATAAAAGCTTCTCTAAAGCATCAGGACCTCAGGAAGGAATTGGATGGAGAACATGATGTATTTATGAGTTGGATTGACTGTGAATGTAACCAGTCCTACCCTCAACAGGAAACTTTCCTGATTTCCAAGCCAGCTTGGTTAAAGTGATTTATGGACATGGCAGAGCTTCACAGCTTCTTGGAGGCTCAGTGTTTACCGGGGACTGCAGGAGATGCAGTTTCAACTTTGGGACCTGGGGCTGCTTGCAGCCAAAATGGCTTTTTTGCCTTCTTTTTACAAGCTGCACAAATTCGGTGTCCTCTGTAGGTCCTCCCAAGCTGCCCTGAGTGTCCCCATGCCGTGGCTGCCACCAGCAGATGGGCGCAGCGCCCAGTGGATGCAGGGGCTCGGCGGCAGCGAGACGGGTGCTGCTCGGCGGGGGGCTGCCTGCCTCGTGTTGGTGAGAGCAGGGCAATTTATCTTGAGCTATTTTCAAGGGACTTGGGAAGAAAACCATGCATCATCCTAAGAATGCTTCTGTGAAACAATTAGGCTGCGTTATGTGATTTTTGCTTTAGCGCAAAAGCCGTGTGAAGCGTTTCCTTGGCACAGACAGACCTTGATGCACAGTTCCAGGGAACGGGGAACAGATCCAAGCCACAAAGCGAGTTTAACTAACGCCCAGGAAATGCACTTTAAAGTTCTTTGGAGCCTCAGTTGTTAATCTAAATGTAATTCATCCTTCCGCTCAGAGAGGAATTACCATTGTAGTGCCACTATTTGCAAGCAGTAGTGATACTGGTAGCCTCTGAACACCCATTCTTTACTGAAAATAGATTTGCCATTGCAAGGCGATAAGATAAAATCTTTTCTGCAGATGATGGCTTCTGAAATACATAAAAAAAATACAGTTGCTGAGAATCCTGAGAATAAAAGAAACATGGCCTGTTAAGGGCTGTGTCTTGGAAATCACCCTGCTGCTGTGATTTCAGTAGCCTAGTATTTCATCTGTTGTTTAATGGTCTAACAGAGTAAAATATCACCCTGTAATGATTCTTGAATGTGTGTGGGTTTCTTTATAGCCTTTCACGGAGACGCAGGCTTCAATTTTGTCCTGAAGAAGCTCCTAATATAAATGGGTAATAGATCAGTAAATCAGATAAGACCTGCCGGTGGAGGGATGGAGCCGAGGCGGCAGCGGGCAGAGGAGCTGAGGCCGGTGGCGGTGAGCGATGGCAGTGGCCGCGCCATTTTCTCCACTTTCTGTTCCCTTGCTGGCACCGGGAGCTCATCAGCCGGGGAGCAAGGGGAGCTTCTTGGCTCTTAGGTGAGGCTGGAGGAAACCAATGCATCATCTCTAAATTGGGTAGCTCGAACTAGTTTTTGAAGCACCCACGAGGGGATTCACCCGGTAAACTCTTTACCTTATATTCTTTGCCGTGTTAATGGAAGCGGTTCCTTGAGGTACTGCTGCTGCAGGTATATTCAGCCTGACAGATCAAAAATCCATTATACAGAGCAAATTTCACAATTGGAGCCAAATCCTGTCTGTGGCAGGACCTTTCTGTAAAACATCTGGCGCCTTGTGTTGGAATGGGTGAGAAAACAAAGGGTTTCCCTGTAACAGCCACTGTGAGCAGGGAGGCTGTTGTGGATAGTAAACAAAAAGCTAGTCACATCAGGTGAAGACAGCAGCATTTAGCTCAACAGGAAGAGGAGAAAGCAAATACTGGGTTAGGGTTATTGTCTGAAAGATTACCTAACTGATTTGTTTTTAATCACATTGCACAAGAGTGAAGAGAGGTCTGGCTGAAGCCTGCAACAAGGTAGGGTTACTGCAGTTAGTGCCAGGTGATGCGGGCAGCTCTGCCTCCTGGTGTCCCTGTGCTACAACTGTCAGGGATCCCCCCAAAATATGTCCACCTTTTGGCTGGCCATCAAATATGAAATGGAACACCTGTATGCAAGATAAATTCATGGCTATGACCACTAGCTAGTCATCTGTGTCGCCAACCACCTGCCACTTCCTATGAACTTGCATTTATTTGTATGTGTGTATTTATTTTAATACCTTTTTCATCTTTTTGAGCTCTCTCTAGTATGGATTAAGCAGTATCTGAATACGTTGTCTACGCAGGAAGCAGTGGCAGGGAATGGGACTTGTATTCACTCGTTGCTTATTTAACTTGAATCTAGCCCCCTTTGGTAGCATTTCAAGCAAGAGCCTATGTTTCTTTTGGACTTCACAGCTTGAGTTTTGACTTGGGAAGCTTGGGCTCCTAAGGAGCCTTAAAACCCTTCCCTTCACAGGCACTGGGACAGCCAGGATGCCGGTCCTCTGTACAGAGAGAAGATTCAAGGTTAAACTTGATGGTACCACCTCATTTTCTGCTTGTGCCATTAGCATTCACAATGGAGACTGTTGCATTTCAGTACTTACCTCCCTGCAGACATATATAGGCTCACCATGAAGATGGGATTCCGTATGCACCGCTTTCGGTGAAATCTGTTTATCTACGCAGTTGGCCAAGAATAAATAAAACAGCCTGATGGTTCCCGTGAGTATACGCTATATGGCTCAATTATTGGTGCATTATATTAGCAGCAGATGCTACATTCCCTCATATAAAAGGGAAGAAGATTTCTGAACAGTAAAACCAAATTTTTTGCTTATACACAGTAATTATCACCATTCCTTCATTTCAAAGGCATCTGTCTGGCGTACCCACGTTGTGATGTGTTGTATTACCATTTGCATTGCCTTTTGTTCTCAAAAACAACAGTAGCAGTGACTTCTAGAGTAAAGGTTGCAGGAAGGTTTCTGCTCAGTTCGGGTGCTTTAAGCTTTGCCATAATATTTTCCCTTTACCTTGAATTGCTTCAGGCATTTCTTTTGGGCAGGTCAAGTAGCTGATACGCCCTCAGGAGAACCGGCGTGGATGCAGACCTATCGGCATAAGGCTGAGCAGTTTGTGCTGTTTGGGAGCTGCCCCAGAGCAAAGGGCTGGACAGATGTACAGCTCCGGCATCTCCAGAGCTCTTCTGACTTGCTTTTATGTCTCTTATGTGTCGCCACGCCACCATGTATTTTGTCTCTGTTGGGACCTGTGGTCAAGTGAGTTGATGAACTTGTCCTCAAGCAACTCAACAGAAAGATTATGGTACTCGCCACACAAAAAGAAGGCAAGCAAGCAAGATGTGAGATTGGGATGGGCACTTTTGCTGACACTAGATGGTATGGTATGAGATAAAACAGGGTTTTCAATAATCCCACCAGGCTTTGTCCCAAGGGGAGGCAAAACTTGCTGGTTTACCTTAACTCGATTCCGTGTCTGAGTTCACAGCACCAGCATGCCAGGAGTGTTACCCCTCAGCTTTTGCAAGGTGAGGTCTGCTCTGCGGCTTCACCTGCCTTGCATTGGTGGGCAGTCTGATGGTAACGCCAAGAAAAGGTATTTCAGCTATCGGCTTCTAGCAGTTTTTCTACTGTTTAATGCACAACTGCATCCCCTCCATGTGCCGATGTGACAGAGGCAGCTTTGCAGGGGCATGGATGGAGAACAAGGGGTTTGAACATGTGAGTGGCCGCAGCTTTGCTCAGCCCTTCCCAAAACTGCCACATAAATATTGTTTCCCCGAAAAACCTCCTGTGAGTCATCTTTAGAGCCGCGCTTCACTCTGATTCCCTGCCCTACCTGCAGCGTTCAATCAGAGCGGTGGCAGCAGGAGGCTGTCTAATAGCAGACCTTTACAGAGACAGGCAGTTAATGGGAACAGTAGCAGGCCCCGAGGTGTGTTTATACAGTCGGTCTCGCTTCCTCCGCTCCTGTGATATATTAACTACTTCGGAAGTTTCCCAGCTGTTTCAGGGGATAAATAATGGCAGTGGGAGCCCATATTTAACCTTCACCGTTCAGGCTGCGTGCTTTGTAGCTGTCGTCTTTTATCTCCCTGGGTACCTGGGAAGGACTTCAGACACTGCTCTGCGCTCTTGGCCATGCTGTTCCCCCTCTCTGGCTGCTGCTAGGCACGTGGGAAGGCATGGCCATGCATGTTTGTATCCATCCAAGCACAGCCTTCACCCCTGCACTTGCTTATGTCCCGCAGGCTGCAGGTTTTGTTCCCCCTGGCAGCGGACAGGGAGTTTCCTGAGGCTCTCCCAGCTTTTGCATCTTTCATCTTTGAGTTATTTGCTTGAATGTAGCCTGTTGCTAATTTCTGTTGTGTGTTTGTTTTCCTCTAGTTTGGTGACTGATAAATAGAGGTGGTTTGGGTAAATACCAGCAAATGTCAGGTTCCCCGTGACTCTGACTGCCCAAAAAGGCTCCAGCCAGGAAAAATCCCTTCCTGGCACAAAGTAATTTCAGGTATTCACTATGGTGGAGTTACACCAGGCTGCACTTGGAGGCGAATGAAGCTATGATGATGCCGTTGGTGATCCCTACCTTCACCCAAATGTTACTTAACTGGGATTAACTCTTAAGGTTTTAAAATGTGTGGATTGATGCAAAGAGGTGGGGAGTGTTATCGTGCACATCAGAACAAAACCTGTGGCACCTTTTGTCCTCAGCTGCTGTCTGGCGGGCAGGAGTGAGTCACCTGCACAAAAGCCAGGGGTCAGAGAAGCAGGAGAAGATTTTCTCACTGTGTCTGCTGGTAAGAAGGTAGCTGCAGAAAAGCTGTGGAGGTGGGGTGGGGATGAACAGGTAACATGTCCTTCTTTGTGCTTACAGAAGGGAGAAAAGAAATGGTTTGGTTGCCAGTGCTTTCACTGCAACGTACTATGATGCATTACAGAGCTGATCGAGGGAATAGGTGTTACAGGTGCTATGCAAACAAATAGTGGTGCTCCAGGTCCTCAGCAACCTGCAGAATAGCAGTTAGGGCAACAACAAGTAAATAGGGGCAAATGGGATGGCCAGCAGAAGTCGGCAGGGTTGTAACAGAGAGGCATGGGCACTTAGGTTCATTTAACAGTGCAGTCAGTGGCCTCAGGTACTCACATGGCCTTATAGCAAGATGTATCCAGCAGCCATCATGATCTTCAGAAGTACGTATGAGTACACAGATCATTTCAAGTCATAATGGGGGGGGATTATGTAGCTGTGCATAGTGACCTCCCGGGTCCCCTTCTAGACCCACTCTTCTGATTCTGTGATGAAAAATCTCCTGAGACTTATTGTGCTGCAAAATGTCCTGGTTTTGCTTGTCTTGCCGTGCTCTGTGTGCTTCCATGTCCACCCAAGTAGCCTATTTAACCTTAGTGCTGAGTGCCTCCCTCTCCATTATTTCACCAAGTTAGCAGCTTAAGGATCCACAGGCTGAGATGTTCATGCTCTTGTAGAAAGTGTGCTTGAACTTCAGGATCGTTCAGAAGATACAGCAATCTTGTGCTTTAGTTTTTGTCTGAATCTGAATTTCAAAATGGAAAGGCTTTCCTTGCACCGGTTCAAGGGTACTCACCTTTGTTGCGGTCACAAAATGGAAATACATGCTGTTCCAGCACAAATTGACTTCTGTCCTTGATACAGTGATGAGCGAGATATTATTTCCTCAGTGCTCTGACTTGGAGGCTATAGAATTATTGCTGCTGACTGTAAACAGCACCGGAGCAGCTTGTTTTAAAGTGTCAGGCTTAGAAGATGTGCAGTTCACTCAAAATGCTTGTTGTAAACCTGATTCCAGCAGTTCCATATGGACACGGTCCAGCTAAATGGCCTCGTGCTTACTGAAGTTACGGGACAGGCAGTGGGAGCTGTGATTTGCTAGGAATTAGTCCGAAGCAAGGCTTTTACCCTCTCCGTGCTTGCGTTGTTCTCTCTTTCTCCCTTAAGCCTCTCAGTAGCATCTGATAAGGGAAGTTCATCTCTGAGCGACTTGTGGTCAGAGGTGTTTGACCCAATTCCACAAAACACTCGAACAGGGTTGGCTCTAAGCACTGCTCTGTTCCTAGCGACCTCAGTGTGCTGGCACAAGCACTGAATTATAGATGGAAAAGAACTTTTCTCCCTCATTTGCAAGCACAGAAAAGAATGCATGTTTTCAGTTTGGGAGCAACTCTTGAAAAACCTTATTTGAGCTTATTTGGTCCCAGTCCTCCTCTAAAGCAATATGTATAAGAAAATCATACTAGCATCATCGGTGTCCCCAGCTCATTTCAGTAGCCCTGGCTGATGCCTAAAGGAGTCTCAATTCTGATTTTTCCTTATCACGTCCCCTCCTAAGCAGGTGGACGTTGGCAGGTGCTGTTACATCTCTCTTTGAGATGTTGGTTTTATTTGCCTCCAGAGGGGCTGCAGTCAAGGATACCCGTTCTGCTAATGAGCAGTGCTCAAAAGGCATTTAAAACCCCTTGAAAACTCACTAGCCGAACAGGTAGCCCCTGCTGATGTCTGCAAAGCCTCTGCTGCTGCATCCTCCCTGCTGCGCCTGGTGATAAGGCACAGCTTGAAGCTTCAAATGCCACCGCCGGGCTGATCAATCTGTATACAGCCCTGTCCTTCTCTCTCCCCCAGACAACTTCAGCTGAGGACGAGATGAAAACGTAAGTGGCTGCTTTTGGGCGTGGGGATCTCGGAGGTGGTGGAGTTGAAATCAATCACTACCAACTACAAAGGGCTCGCAACTTAATCCGAGGGAGCATCGGTTCTGTGGCAGCTCGAAAGCAAGCAAACAGCAACAACAAAACAAATTGCAGGCATAGGCAAAGATGAAAATTTTCTATTTTTCCTGTTATTATCCTCAGTGGAGGAAAAACTGCATATTCCATCCACTCGCCAAACAACCTGAAGTTAAAATAGGATAGTAGGGATGCTACTTATGTGGTGATAGTGACAGTGCTGTGCAGATGATATACAGCAGTGAGTTCACATAATCCCGAACAAAATGTAACCTTAATCCCTAAGAAATTTCTTGCTGACATGAACACAAGATTCTGTATATTTCAATCAGGGACTCTTATTTTTTTAATTTGTAGTTATATGTTTTTCTTTCTTTTCACTAATTTCAGCAAATAGAACATTTTCAGGTATTTCCTCAATTCTGTACCCTCCCCAAAGTGAATAAGACTTAATGTTTTTCAGCTTTTTTTTTTTTTTTTAATTTTGGGAAGCAGTTGACTCAAATTCTCTCAAAGATCTCCTTCCTTTCATTGAGATTTTCTATCACATTTGCAAAATGCTTTTATCTGTATAACTCATTAAGATCTGACACTGTGAGGCAGGTATTATAGGACCTAAATTCTATGCTTTCTCTTGCTTTCCATCAAACGTATTTTCAGATACACCACGCTTCAATCAATGGGACACAGCTTTTTTGCACTACTTGAAATCCAGACAGTGATTAAATGCCTGACTGCTCCTTAAGTACACACAGAAAGGCTTCAAGTTTTAAAATGAGGTGTGAATTCTTACAGGGAGGTTAATTTAGTTGATGTTGTTTAAAATAAGAAAAGAAACCCTGTTGTTATCACTGATTGCCGGGTCACTGAATAAAAGGCTTCAAAAACAGTAACTAAAATGCCTTCATTTCAGATACGGTGCCAGCTTGCTCTTTGCCAACCTTAAAGCCACCTTGCCATCCTGCTTGCTTTCTTATCGGGTTATTTCTCCACGGGTTGTTTTATTTTCCTCCTGCGTAAACACCCCACATCTTTGATGGCTTGGTATCGAGAATCCCAAGTCTGTCCCCTGAATTCTTTTCTGGGGGGATGGTTTGGGACCTGTCATTCTCCCCTTGGCATTAGCTTTCTCCTTCCTCTAGTATTTTGGAGATTTCTTGAAGTCAGAGCATTTGAATGTGGGGTTTTGCCAGGGTCGTCCCAGGAGCAGAGGTTGATTTCAGCACTCAGGAGACAAGTTTGAACCATCCAGGGAGAGGGCTTGAATTCAGCACAAAATTTGGTCCCAGGTGAGATGCTGCTGTTGATTTTTTTGTGAAACACATCCCTGCTGAGACAGCGCTCCTGTATTTGCACACAGGTAAGGGAACAGTAATCTGTAGTCAGGTGCCCTGAAGGCAAAATACCATCAGTAGATACTGGTACATCCAAAATACACCTAAAGTGATAAATGTGTTATCAGAGATGATTTCCCCTAAGCTGCATACTATTGTAGAATTAAGTGATATAGCTAGTAACAATGATCGGGTGGAGAAGACAGCAAAAATGTCTGAATTTCAGTTAAATTTTCTTTGGATTAAATGCAATGGCCTGCAAAACATGGAAACTTCTCTTCTTGCTTTTACACCAGTACAAAGACTTATTCTGCCTGTGCTCCAGGTCTGCTCTTTGCAAGGTGATTCATCTGTATCGAGTTTGCTGCATGTCTATAAAACCAGCAGTCAGGCTGAGTAAATTAGAGCTGATGAAAAGTTTTTAGTCTGGGGACCAACAAGATAAATCCATCATACAAAATGAATCTGAATTTTTGCCGGGTACTGTTGCTCAGTGTTGTTTCGCATTATTTCTTATAAGACTTTATAAGAATTATAGCAATTTCTCCCAGCTGGGAAAAAGAGATTTCCTGAAGTTCATACATTTCTTTTCAAGACTGACTGAACCTTTTCAAATAACGCAGTTATCTCCGGATCTAGAAATCATTTTTTTCTGCTGTTCTGCAAGTGGCCACCTGTCTTATTTCAGGAATATTAAAAAGTACACGCTTTCCCCCTGCCCACCTGCTTTACCTCTATTACATTGCAGCTCAGACCAGACATGAAATACATTCTGAGCATTTCCCAGTAGAAATACAAAACACAACCATTGCTGTCAGTTTAATTCTGATTTTTAAAAAATAATAATTTCTTTAATGAAGTTAGGATTTGAGATAGTGCAACAGTTTGTTTGATCTCTGGTTTCTTTAATGATGAAACACGTTAAGCAACTCTCCTCTGCTTTCCCATTTTATGGTTGAAAATCCCATTGATTTGTGCAATTACGATGTTGGCAAAATTTGACTGGTGTTTGCCCACTAAGTAATAACAGCCTGTAAAAGAAGGAGAGGGAAGGAGCACAAAATTTTTTTTATTGCACAAAATCAATCCTTTCAGTCACAGTTCACCCCTCCATTAGCCCAGTCTTGAACACTTACAATTGAATATATACTTCTGTAATTTGCGGAATTGGTGCCTCGGAGCTTGCTCCTGCCTGCACAATGAGCACCGACGGGTGTTTGAATTTGCATCCTAAGGAGTGGGGCTGCTGCAGGAGTTCTCCAACCCAACAGCGCTGCATAATTCGGGTGCCTTGGGTTGTTGCTGTTGCTTGACAGATTTCTTTCTTCACTCTAGCAGATTTGGCTTGATGAGAGGAGACGTGGGGTGTTCGTAGGGGTGTGAATAAGCAGGGCAGCCTCGCGGATTACAGCTGCAGAGGATTTGGATGGACCCAATGCTTGGGCCTCACTGGAGGGCAGAAGGAAAGGAGATCAGGGAGGAGGTAGGAGAGGAAGGAGAGGCATTGTCTTGAGAAACCTTGAGGGCGAGGACTGGGTGGTTGCACTGGGAGGTAACCCTCTCCCTGGAGTGCTGCGCTTGCTGGTAATGCATAGCAAGGGCACGAACCCTGGGCAGCACGTGAATGTATAACCAGGCAGTCCAGCCCCACTGGTGGAAATTATCTGCTGAGTTGCCAGTAAAAGAAACTTGCAAGGTCTTCAGATCCTCTGTGAATAATTCCAGTTTTCTTTTCCCATCGCTTCTGGTGGTGCTCAGTGCGAGGCACTACGGTAAGCAAAACAGCTGAGAGGACATCAAAAAGGCAGGGCAGTCCTCAAGGGTGCGTACACCACGCTGCAGCTTTAATGAGGCACGAGTAAGCTTTCTTTAAGAGAGAGATTTGATTTATTCAATGGTATTGGATTGGAATTTGTTGATATCTAATATCCTGCTGGCCGGGAGTAGCTGGTGCAGGAGTTGCAGCCCCAGCCTTTTTCCAAATGTGATTTTGGGGGTGGTTCTGAGGCTCGCTTACGCAAGGAGAAGAGCTGGATGAGAGAGAATTCGATCAGTGCCCTTCAAATCTCTGAGAGGCCAGGGTTTTTTCGATGTTAACATTGAGTTAGTGCCTTAGTAAATAGCAGAAGAAAATCACAGATACGCTTTGAGTCACGAAGCAAGATTTTCCCCTGGAAAAGTTCCCATCCATAGGCAGGCTTGGCACTGGCGGAGGGAGTTTATCAGAAGGAAGTTTCCATGGACAAAAAGAGAACAGGGATGGGACACTGGCAAAGGAGTTTGGTGACTTTGGTTTCTCAGCCCCGTGTTTCTTACATGTTTGTGATTGAGGTGTCTACGTGTTGTAGTAAAGGGGAGGTGGGGTTAGTCATTCTCCTGGTTTGGTAGTGACAGTATTCCCCCTGTATGCAGATCCTCGATGGGCTTTGCTCCCTTTGTCCACAGCTGCTGAGCCTGGTTGAGGAGCAGGCACTGGGGCAGGGACGTGCACGAGTCCCTGCTTGGCAGCTGCTGTCACAACCTGTCCATGGGGGTAAGGCATCTTCCCACTCCGGTGGGGATCAGGCTGGGGCTCAGCCCTGCTCCTTGGGGGAACTGATGATCCCTGAGGGTCCCACCAACTTGGGGTATTTCCTGGTTCTATGAATCCAGCTTTTTTTAGTGCCATATGTGAAACTAGTAAAGGACGTGAAAACCCGTGTGCCACCAGTGCTGTGGAAGGGGAAGAGGTGTGGGAGAGCTGCATCATGCTGACAGCAGAGGCCATGCAGTGACATCCCAGGTAGGCAGCCGTGTTTGTAAACAGGATGCAGAGAAGATAAAAAGGAGAAGTAATTTTTCCACCATCACTTCTGCTTCTCCCATTAGGGAAAAAAAAAAAGTCATGAACAAGATCTGCTTTGAAATAAAAAGCAAGCAGCTGTATAATATTACTACAAAGTACCCAAAGGAAGGATCATGATAGAATCAAACTGCCACAGAGAAAAGCAGTTACGTCTGAGGAAAAATAATCTTGGTGCTTTTCCTACTCAGATACAGGTATGTGGAGGAACATCACAGCATGGCAATGAGGTGATACTTGTCATTTGTGTGACAGAGACAAATTAGAATCCAGCCATCTCGGGGTGGGAATGATTTTTGTGAAAATTAATGACTTGATTAGAAGGAGAAATGAAGCTTCTTCAAGGGGACATGCAAATAAAGGAGGAATCACTAAAACTGTCACCTGATGGAAAGCGAACATTACAAAAAGAAAGATCGGTGGGATATTATAAAAAGACAAATTTGATGCGATATTAATCATGTACTGCCAGCTTCAGCAGAAGGAAGAGCAGGAGGAAGAATTCAGCTCAGTACGTCCCTGTAGGACTTGGAAAGTGTCTTCTGCTTTTGAGGATGGGATGAAAACCCACTCCCAGGTGAGTCGGGCACATTGAGTCTGCCCCCAGGCTGGGGTGCCAGTCTTAGGTGGGCTTATGGGGTCCTTAATTCCTAGGTGGTGCCTCAAACTGTCTCCAGGCACCGTGGGAGAAATTTGCCTCCCTTCATCTAGAGACAAGGGCAGTAGAGAATTAGTCATTTCCGTAAGCGTCTGTAGTTCCCAGATGGCAAATTTGCAGAGCACGGTGTCTATATTGGATGATTTCTGCAACCTATCAGGAGGATTAGGGGCACCGTATTTTAAACAACAAACAGTTGTAATCTCTGTTGGGAAGAAGCACATCAGGCTAAAGCTGAGCAAGCATTAAACCTGATTTTGAACTTGATCTGTTTCATTAAGATCTGAGACCGTAGGGGCAATTAGTTTCAGGTTCAGGCCCGACCTTTCCTTTCCTTGTCCTTTGAGGACAAGCAAGGCAGCTAAGCTGAAAGCGATGCTTTTCTTAAGGAGGAATACCACCTGCATAAATGTCGGGCGATGTGCAAGTAGTATGTCGAGTTGGAGGAGTGCCTGAGAGGTTTTCTTGGGTTCTCTACGTCCAGATGATCTGTAAGGGATATTTTTGTTTCACTCTTCCTTGGGTCTGGAGAGCCACAAACCTTTCAGACTGATGTAGGTAATGCAGTGGGGTCCAAAGCTGTTTTTCAAATGCTGTATTTCTTGTCCAACACGAGCAGTGGGAAAGGGGCCAATGCCCCAAGCAGCTCTCTTGATGACCTCTCATGTCAAACTTCAGTTTAATGGGAATTTGTCATGGCCGAGGGAGGGGTCTTGCAGATAACCCACAGGAATTAAATACTGGGGGCCGCGCTCTCACTGCAAGTGACAAGGGGTATCTGAGTTTCTGGTGTTGGGAGTAGCTCCCAGTTTAGCCCACTACCACTACACAGATGATGGGATTGGTGCTCTTTTGGTCTCAGATGGGCAGAGATTATTTGTGCCAGGGGAGTTTCAGGTTGGAAATGAGGAGACATTTCTTCTCAGAAAGAGCAGACAGGCATTGGGACGGGTTGCCCAGGGAGGTGGTGGAGTCACCGTCCCTTGGGGTGTTCAAGGAAAGGTTGGACGTGGTGCTTAGGGACATGGTTTAGTGGGTGACATTGGTGGTAGAGGGATGGTTGGACCAGATGATCTTGGAGGGCTTTTCCAACCATAATGATTCTGTGATTCTGTGACTCAATCAGGTGCAGGGACAAGGCGGTAATTTCGGGACATGGTGGTCTCCATCTCCTCAGCTCTGGGCGTCAGGTAGCAGTGGCGCACAGACTGGCTGTGTGCCCTCGGGGCAGCAATGCTAAGGATGAGCGGGATGTGTTCGCACTGCTACGAGTGTATTTTTGGCCCATCTGTCTGCAGGCTCTGCCAGAAACCCTGGAACAGTTTTCATACTTCGAGAGACAGTTTTCCAACAATATGGCTTAGATTTTTTAAATATGAGGGAAGCGTATGGTAGTGAACACGGCAGCTTCTCCTGGGGGGTGATGCTCTGCTGTGACGGGGGCCTCCTGCCTTCATCTCCAGTTTTAGCCCCCCCCTTTCTAGGTCTGCCTATTTTAGAAAATGACAGTTTTGCTCTTGGCAAGGAGCCCGAAGCACTTGGTTTTCTAGTGGCATCACACCTGTACCACAACTGCCTCCCAAACCGGGTCCTCCTGGCCCAGCATCGCACCTGGGTGTGCAGCACGCACCAAGCTCTCTGGGTTGCTCTGCACAAATGGTTTGTGTGCTGACAACAAGGTGCAAATCTGGATAGATCTTCCCATGTCAGCTCTTTTCCTGCTTTTAAAACTTGCTCTTTTAGCTTCATTTTGTCCTGATGTGTTTATTTTTCAGTAGGAGGAAGGCAGCCACGTTGAGGCAAGGGCACCCTTGGTGCTGAGCTCCCTTCATTAATAGAAGGCCCCATTTATTTGCCAGCCAAGAACTTCCTTCCCCTTGTTCCCCTCCGAACACTTTGAAGCCTCTACCTTTCTCCTCTCATTTGAAAGCGGTCGCTGGGACTGTCTTCATATTCCCCATGTATATTTAGCCATAAATTGCATCTGACTGTGGTGACACTAATTATGGCGGAGGCACTGGGAGGCAGCCCCCCTCGCGGGGAGCGCGGCCAAGAAATCCGCCGTGACTGGCAGGTGTTTCGACCGCTTCAGACAACTGCAATTTCCTACAAGCGTCCTTCCCCTTTGCGGAGGCCGTGCAGCTTCGGGGGCGCGGGGCTGGCCCCTGACCCGCTGGCGTCGGACCCCTGGGGCATCTCCTCCGGGCTGTCCTCTCCCTTTGTAAGGAACAAAGGGATTTTCCCCTCCCTCGGGAAATGTGCATGTTTCCCAGCGACGTGCTGCCGAGGTGTTTGACCAAATGTTATTAAAACTCGGCAAGGGCTGATAATCCCAGAAGCAGCGCGGCGCATTCCTGTGACATTGAAATCATTTAGTAATTTTACAGTACATTTGAATTTCGGCGTTGCTCAGCCTCTCACTTTCCATTAACTTTGCCTGGAATTTCTTATGTCCGTGCACACAAGCAGAAGTGTCAAGTTTCTCCTTCATGCTCCAAAACGCCACCTGAATCACAATTGTGCTGCGGCTAATTGTTATTAATTAAGCTGTTCCTAGCGGTCCTAGCTGGGCTTTTTTTTTTTTTTTTTGCCTGTAATAAAAAGCAAACACATTCTGTAAGCGCAGCGGTTGCTGGTATTAAGGAGGGAAAACAAGGGAGCCCTGTTCCCAGGAAGTTCTCTGCACCCCATGAGATGGTTTTGCTGGTTTCGGGGTGGGTGCGTGTGTTTTTAAGGGGGTTTTTAAGCAGTGTAGAGCTGGGCTCGTTGCTGCCAAATGAGATTCGCTGACCTTCCATGCCATTTACCCGTCACAGGCAGGCAGCTCCAAGGGCATTTCGCAGCGGGTAAATTTGCACTGAGCCGCTCTCCCTGCACGTGCTCCTGCATCACTTAAGTGTGCGGCTGTGGCCAAAGCCCCGGTCACAAGTTTTGGATGGGATCACATGCTGGGAGCCCTGTGCATCCCACCGGGCTCCCCCTCCCACCTTCCTCGCCTTTCCCAGGTTCAATTTAATGGGATCATCAAGTGGAGTGAGCGAGGAGGAAGGTATTAATGAATCGGGGACCCCGGGAGCGGTGTTGTCGGCACTGGGAAAATTGCTTCTTGGCCTTTTCTCCTTAATGAGGCTGCTGATAACGTGCCCATTGCTTCCCACCCGGCCACGAGGAGCAGGGCGCTTGTCACTCACCCGCCTTTCTCCATGTTTGCGAAAATAAAACCGGGTGGGGAGAGCTTTGGGCAGAAACACCGTGTCGTCTTGTGGGATACGGGAATATAAAGCTGCTCTCGGTCTGTGGGAATATGTCATCTGTGTCTTCAAAAAAAGCAACCAGACATCTGCTCTGCCTTTTCCTTTTTTTTTTTTTTTCACCCTTGCGTTAGGTTAAGAACCAGAAAACAGGTTATTTTGGCACATCACTGGGACATGTTATTTTAATAGAGAGCTAACAGTTTCCATTTGCAGGGTAAAGGTGCTTCTAAGTGTCCTCTTATGAAGTCAGAAATAGGTTTGGGATTTTTCCTAGCTGTAGTTAAAAAAGGATCAGGGGAACGGCTTGTGCACAGAGCTAAGAGATTTGCCCAAGGGTATGGGGTGGTGGTGGCTCACATTTAATCTGTTCCTGGAGCTGCCCCAGGTGTGTACGAGGCATCGCCTTGCCTTCATCCCAACAAATCTCTGGATGTTTTGCTGTGAAATGGCCACTCTCCTGCTGGTAGCATTTGTGGAAAAGGCCAGAATTTCATGGCAAGTCAGTGGAAGGCTTTATGGCTGCTTACCGGGACAAACCCCTCACTCCATTCTTTTTCAGAGCGCTGTCTCTGACTCCCTCCCCGGCTACTGTATGGACCCCTGGGGAGGTCTGGCTGGCGGATTTGGGCTGGTTGATCCCCAGGCAAGGTGTGTGTCCCATCTGTGTCTGTTAAAGCTGCTTTGCAACATCTGCAGAGGAGACCTGGGTGGCCACTGTGGGGTGAGCATCTTGGGTAAAGTAAGGATCAGCCCTCCACGGGTTCCTCGTTTTAGGGAAAAAGGGCTAGGAAAAGAGAGAATCCCAAAAGACCAACTTTATTATGTGTGTGTGCATACGTGTATGCCAAAATATGTACTGTGCTCCTGTTCTACGTAGGCTTAGCAGCAGGGCAAGGAGCACAGGATGGTGATTTTGTGTCTGTGAGCGCTGTCTTCACTTCCCCCTGCCATCCTGAAGCCCTCCTGTTATTAAGGGAGGCGAGCTCCAGCACCAATGCCTCCGTTGATAAAACACTCCTACTGCTGTGGAGCGGAGGACTCAAGTTAATGGTGCTCCTGCTCCTGGGATTTACCATTTGGAAGGTATTTTATTGCTATCTTTTGACATTTCCCTGCACTTTTATGCTCATTTATATAACTGTTGTCCTTGATTTACAGCCGATTTTCTTCATGTGTAGCAGTGACATAAATTGTGCAGCCCTACTTTCAGTGGTTATAAATTTGAGGAATTCAGTAAACTATGGGATGGGGGAAAAAGGGCGGAAGCCTTTTGAAGAGGCATTTGATCACAACCCCAGACAAAATAACCAGTTCTTTCAGTGCAAATCCGAAGCAAACATCCAAATAGGTTGGCACAGCCTGCTTCTTGCATACAGGCAGTTGTGGGGCGTTTGTGGTGTGAAATGTGAGGTGTTCGTGTATGATAACAGGATGCACAAGGCCAAAACCACACAGCAGTGGCATTTCTACGGCGAACCCTCGGAGCTCTGTTAACCAAGGCCTGCAGGGGTTTTTGGAGGAGCAGCAAATTAATGTGCTTCTTTTCATCATAAACCTGCTTGTTCAGATGATGATGTTTAAAACCCTCAAACAAGCTCAGGTTCCCAAGGAGCCGTCTGTGGCCATCAGAGCTGCGAAGCCTATCAAAGCCACCGGTCAGGCCAGTGAAATAAAGACCTCAGGTTTTGATTTTCTTGGCATCTCTCTTTGTAGAGGAAGAGAAACAGCTCATTTAAAAACTGCTTTCTGAGTTGGGCTGTCAGAGCAGCTTTCTGTTGACCTTTACAAATTGATACCGGCACAATCAATGGACAGAAGTTTAAGGGCAGTCTCTGGGGGGGTGGGAAAGAAACCCAGACCTTTATAAAATATATATGGAGTGCATTTTAAGAAGCCCAACAGAAAGAACAAGCAACATTAACAGGGAACATATTGGAGAAAACTGATCCATAAAGAATTCATAATACACAGTTTTGACTACAGTTACTTAGAGCTTGTCTTTTGGGATGATTTCTGAAAGTACACAAGACAAAAAATAACAAACATGCCTTATAGGAAATCCAGAACAAATGATATGTTGGGCTTGGAAAACAATTGGAGATTTTGAAGATGCTTTGCCTGATTCGACTACAGGTGAAGTGCATTTGGGGAGCAATTTCCCAGCACCTGCGACACCCCCGCCTCCTTATAGCCTCAGAAAATGAAGCTGCTTGAGAAGACTCAATAGAAATTACATGAGAAGGGGCAAGTCAGCCCGGCTGTGATTTCAGGAACAGGCTTGTGTGTTTTCTGAGCAGTCAGGGAGACAGAGGGAGGAGCTCATTCAACGCAGACCTGCAGCCCTCGCTTCCCAGGTAAAATAGGAGGAAGCTTCAGCACTGCGCTGAATATGCTGCTCTTATACAAGCAGGTCATAAATTGAAATACATGTCCCTCTGTACAGATTTCATAGCAGTGCAGGCCAACAGTCACAGTGAAGTTAAAAATCAGTCCCTTTACTTCTTAATAGGAACAAAAGCTTCTCAGCAGTAGAGGTAAGGTTTTATGCATTGTGTTTGGCAGAGCTGAAGCTCTCAGGGGCCTCAGAAGACCTGACTGGGTGCTCAGCACATCTGAAGGATAGGCTGGTGGGTTTTTTAGCTTTTTGTTTTGATTGTACTTATGTTGTGGGATCAGGGTCTCAGTTCCAAGCACACAGGTCTGAGAAAGCAGGAGCTTGGTAAGTGTGAGGGTGCCGTGCAGGGGAGGCGCAGTGATGTGTGTGAAGCTGTGTGCAACATGCAGGAAGTACAACCGGGGAAGGGTACATGTGGCAGAAGATACTAGCCTAAAACACTATCTTAAAACCAGGCTGTGTGTTTTACATATACAGTATAGAGAAAAAAAAAAGGTTCTTGCATAGAACCATTGCTGAAAGTTTGTTTTTCCTGCCTATAAACTGATATCTGAACTTGGTTTAATAACATACAGTTTTTGTTGCTCTGTGTGGCCATGGGCAATTAGGAAAACACAGCCATCAGTTCAAGGAAGGCTTCTGTAGGAGAGACCTTGAGACCAGTGCTTCAACTTGGTGACCTCTCTACAGCCAGGCTCCAGCATTTTGGCTCTGGGCAGTCGGTGCCATCAGCCCTCACAGCTCCCCAGCATCAACACGGCAAAACCTTTCCTGGCTTCCAGGTTTCAGTAATCACCATTTCAGCTGTCTTCTACGAGCTGAATTGTCCTGGCTGTTTGACAAGGATATCGTGTGTTGCTTGAGAACCTGTTATTTTCATCAATGAAAATAAACTGCGTGCAGCTTCAGCTTAATAGACAGGTGCATATTTGCTAAAATAGTGCGATTTTTTTTTTTTTTTTTTAATTGCACTCTCCTGCATTACCCCGTCCCCTTGAAGCAAGCTGGGCAAAGCAGCTCTGTGGCTCTGGGCTCACTCTTGCCCCATGGATGGGGGCTCCTAGTCCCAGCATGCTCCCAGAGGGGTGCTGGGTTTCCTTATTCCCCAAATGTTTGTCCAGGGGCTTTGTTTAACCCCCTCCTGCAGTTTTTTCTTGCAGAGTTGCCAGAATTTGGGGAGGTTGATCTTTCCAAAGCAGTCCACTTCTTTGTGTGCTACAATTCCGTAGTTACCTTAATAATTTTAATAGGTGGTCTTTGGATTATGCGATATTTACCGATGCAAAGGGAGAATGACTTCAATGGGAGATGTCAGGGGGATTTCCAGGGAGATTTCAGTGGCTCATGCACACCCTGTAACAATGGGGCACTTGCTGTGTGCTTCAGTGGTGAGTAATTGTCCCGGTTACACGGGTAGATATAAAAGCACCTGTCCCACCTACCCCTCCTGAGATGCATCTTTTATGCAAACAGTGCTTAAGTAGCAGTAAGCAGGGTCTGAGGGCTGGTTCCCATTTGGCCAAGTGTTTCAGTATCGTACTGTCAGCGAGGACTGAGATCCCCTTCCTGTTGCGGTGGCTGCCAGGGCTCCCGCTGGAGTTCTGGGGATGAGGATCCGGCCAACGCTGAATGAATGTGCTCCCTTGTGCCCGCACCAGCTCGGTGTGTTTGTACAGCGTTAATTAAAATGCATTTAAGTTGAGCGAATGCTTGAGGCATTCGGGGCCCCTCTGGGGAAGGAGCGGGCAGCCAGGCGAGCGAAGCCCCTGGCTGTTGGCGAGTCCCAGCAGGGCAGCCGGAGCTGCCGGCGAGGGCGACTGCTTCTTAGCAGTGGGCACTGCTCTGTGCCATCCCCCGGCCCCAGGAGAGCTCCTGCGTGTCCCCACTCCGTGAGCGGGAAGGAGGTCTGGGGCCAACCTGGCAGCAGATGTCATTGGTGTCACTGAATCGAGTTGCGGTTAAGGCAGATGTACAGAAGTGCTTCCCTTCCTTCAGCTCCTGCCCGTGTGCTCGTGCTCCATCATCTCCCCCTGCCGACCTGGCTTTCCTCTAGAAACGTACCAGCATTGAAGAAGTACCCCAAAGCCTTCCTGCTGCTGTGAGCTGGCTTTGCCGTAGACATTTCCATCATTTGCACCGCTTTGCTTCAGTTAGGACAAGGCTGGGAAGCAGGGAGGGCAATACTTGCAAACTTGTGCCTTCAGCCTGGCACCTCGCTCCGCCTCTAGCTGCCCTAGCGTGCCTGGCCTTGTATCACTCAGGATCAATTATCTCCAGACTCGTTCATTTCGGGAGGCATTGGTAATAGGCTGTATTTTGGTGCTGTAGGGGAGGATTTGGGTTCTTGGCATTAGAAGTTGCATTCACAAGCTTAATTTTGGGCACTGCACAGAAAATGAGGCGGGAACAGGCCGTCTGTAGATCTAAGACCAGACTAAGCCTGGTGCTGGAAGCAGAGACCGCTCCAGTCTCTCTTAGATAATGTCTATTAATTGCTCGTTTTGGCCTGGCGTTTCATCGGGAGAAAAACTGTAAACGCTGAAAACATTCAGTAAAGTAAGTTATTTTTTGCATCCTGCAGCTGGTAAGAAAATGCCACACTCCCTCTATGCCATGCATTCATCCTCGCTAAGCATTTATTTGCATGGCTGTAAAAAGAAATCTTGAATTTTAAATGCTTTTCTAACACGACTTGCAACTTGCCGCTTTGACTGCCAGCGCCAGCGAGCTGCTTGCAGCAGGGACGGGGCTGCTGGCCGGGGGTGGCGGCGAGTAGCGTGGGGCCACGTGTCCCCCCATGTCCCCCCCATCCCTCAGGCTCCCGCCAGCTTGGAGGCTTTGCTGCTGCCTCCTTGTTGGAGCGAGCACTTCCAGATTCCCAGCAAGACCTCAAGGAGAGCCAGATGATGGAGCAGATGGCAGATGACTAATTTGGCAAAGTTAGACGAGTGGAAATTGTTTGCTTTAATTGCTTGTCAAGTCCGGTACCTACATTATAGTTAAGGAGCAACTATTTACCCTGGAAATATGATGAAATGAGGAAAGAGAGTGTGTGTGCATGTGTGTGTATGTCTGTGAAGAGCAGGGAGAAGAAGGGAAGGGGAAGTACCCAGGGAAAATAAATTGGTATGCACCCATGGAAAAAAACAACAGCATTGGCAAAGCCTCGTGTATTATTTTCAGCTTTTTTTGAGTGGTAGCTGCGTGACTTAGGTCCTGCAGCACATCTTCCCCATGTTGTCCTTTCCCATTGCAGCATGGACACGAGGAAAAACAACGCTGGAGATGTTAGCATAAAACAAGCAGATGACAGTGGCTCGACACCGTCGGCATAGGCAATTATCCTTGAAATGCTGCAGTATCAATCTAGTCAACGTTTTGATGCCATTTTTTGGTTGATGCAAACACGAGCGCTACATCAGTGGAAGTGCGTAGCAGCAACCAAACAGATTTTGGAGAGCTCGGTGCAAAGACAGGGTGCCATCAGCTCGAGAAGTTGTCATCGCACATAAATAATCCCTCTCGATGAAGTTACAATCCCTGGCAGTCTCCACTGTGCCTATTCAATTCTGTGTTTGTAACACTGGGGGAGATCTGCCCATTGCAGATGGTGTCTGATGAGCCTCCGTCGGAGGTTGGGCCATCCTCATAAAGCACGGCCCCGCTCCTTTTGTGACAACACCATTGGAGACAAGATTTGGGGGCTCAGTGCACATTTCCAGACCCAGGGGCCATGGTAGCTGGTGGGATTCGGAGGGGATGGCCGTGTTGTAGCACGGAGCAGGTCTTACGGAAGGAAAACGCTTGTGTCAGCTGAGCTTTTAATTAGGGGTAGAGAGTAAATGATGCTTTCCTTCATTACGGCCTCTCACCTAGGGAAGGGAAGCCTCCAGTTTGAAGACGCTCTCCGGAAGGTGATGGGGTCAAAGGAAGAGAGGTGGTGACCTGCAGTAGGTGTTTGCCTTCTCCCAGGAGCCATCTGCAGGGCTGTAAGGGCAGGCAGGCCGGCCCTCCCTTCATTAGGATGTGCCTAATTGCAAGAAAACACAGGGCTTGCAGCTCATTTAAGGAGAGCTGTAAGGTAATGAAAGCATTAAAACTGTTTTCCCCTTCTTCTGTGCGGGCACAGGGTACCCAGGCTAGGGCTGAGTGGGGAGCCGAAGGAAATGAATGGGGGCTGCTGTGAAATTGCTGGTAATTAGCTGTTTGTTAAGGGGCTCCAGTATTTCCCCCCCAGCTGGGGGGTCTAGCAAGTTGCCAGGAGTGTTTGCAATTATTGATAAACAGTTACTTCAGCTGTCCTTCAAGAAACCCTGGTAATGGTGCTGTCTGTATAAAGACAGCTAATTAAGTAAATAAATTACGGGGAAGTACAAAAAGGCTGCATTAGGAAGAGGTGCTAAATGTTGTTAGGCTCCTCCTGGCTGCGATAAAGGAACATATAATTCTGTGTTCCTAAAAAAAAAAATTAGTGACTTGGAACATTTAATCCTTGTCTCGTGTTTTTGGCCTGCTTGACAAATGCATCAACAAACAGAGGTCGTGCCGCGTGCAGGCAGAGATGCTCTCCTGCCTCCTCACTCAAATGTCCTGTAATTCGGAAGACTGAAAGGCAGAGCCTGGGGCCATGGGGTGCACTGTGAGCAGCTGTGATGAATCCTGAGATATATCGGGATGCTCAAGGTGATGCCTCCTCACTGCTTGGCTGAACACGTGAGACACCAGGGTGGCTGCATGGAGGTGACGGTATTTTCTCCTGGGCAACTCAAAAACTCAAACTGTCGGCAAATCCAGAGAGGGGCTGCATAAAAAAATGAAACCTGTCACCCTCCTTCCAAAAGTTAGCTCGTCTGTTGAGCTGGGATGATTATAAAATCAGTTAGAATTACAAGAACCAGAATTAGACTGAGTTGAAATGATTTTGTAATATAACAGAGAGATTTGTCATCAGTGGAGCTGAGCACAATAATGGCCTAAAAAGCAGAAACTAAAGGACATTTTTAAATGCCTCCACTATTTCCTGTCTCTGAGTGAGCATCCAAATGGTGTGGCTTCGTTAGGAAAAAAATGTCAATGGGAAATTAATTTCAGAGTCATATGCATGAATATTGATGAAAAATGTAAACTCACTTCAATACGGACAATTACGACTGCTGTAATTGGGGCCATTAGAAGCCGAAGCAGTTCTCTGTCACTTGAGGTAGCTGGGGAGAACTAAGCAACCGAACCTGAAGCATGAACGTGTGGGTAATACTGGGGGTCCAGTGCTGTGATGACCAAGAGTGCTGTGCCCCGGTGCCCACCTGACATGCCCGGGTGCCCCAGCTGCTCCCTTCTGCACAGGTGCCCAAAGGAGAGGGGTAAGACAGGGAAAAGCCATCACAACAATCAGAGTGGGCACAAAACAATAGTAGTGTTGGAATTAATTTTTTTTCCTTTTTAAAATCCTCTTTTCAGTGAGAATTGGTGGTTCTGCCAGTGAGACCTGCATATTGCCTAGCGTAGGCAACTGCTTTGGGAGCTAGATGCCCATTTCCACCCTCGTCTGCAGGGAGGCATCTCTCAGCTCCCTAGCTGCTAGATGAGTTGTCTTCTGGATTGCAGCAGAGCATGGGAAAGGGTCCTCAGAGTTACGAGATGTCAATAAAATGAATTAGAATGAAAAGCCAGAGATTTACTCCAGGTCACTGGGAACAGGAATCTGTAAGTTTTCTGTTTTCATTTTCACTGGCTGCACTCTGTACTGCAGGAGGATGCAGTTCCCCAAACCACCCAGGCTTGGGGGTTAGATGAGAAGCAGGCACAGGGCTTCCCAGATACGAAGGGGCGCTCCTTCAGCTTTTGGATGATGTTTGTGGTGGCTCTCTATATCTGTGTATGAGCATGTAGCAAGGTTTGTTACCATAATTCTAGGAGAGGGCATGGCAAAGGGCTTGCAGATAGCGTGTTTGTAAGGAAATGTACTTGTGAGCATCATGGCACCAGGGTAGCTTGGCGCAGGTCAGCTGCTCCCTGTGTTTCTGTCTGAGAAAATGTATGGGGTTGTCAGATTTTTCTGTGTGCAGCACTGAAATGGCTCTGAAGGGCTTTCCTCTCTGAGCCACCTGTGCAAAATCTGAGCAAGTTGGGAGTGCTCTTGCTCAGAGGCCAAGGCAGATTTACGTTCACATTCCCCACGGGGAGAAGCTACAGGCTGGAGAGGCATCTGAGCTAGTACTTTGCTGACCCTGTTAGAGACAGACCAATTAGTACTTTTTTATGAACCAAGAGAGAATCTGGTGCAGGGACTGCTTTCAACGCACAGTCTTTGTTTTCATACCGTTCATCAGTTTCTGGGCCTGTATAAGATAACCAGCGTACAACCAAGTGCTTTGAAGAGGTGCTTCTCTGTGGAATTGAGATTACAGCAGTTTTGTATGGCACGACAAGGCACACGGCATGATGTTTTGTTGTGCTCATGTTTATTTTGGCACTTTATTTTAAAGAGCTGAGACAACACATGAGTGCCAGTACTGTTTCAAAAGACTGCAAAGGCTGGAGGTGCTCTCCCAACTCGGGTACATATTGCAGAATATTAGCTCTGTTACATCCCCCTTCCATGCAGGAGAGTCTGTCTTGTACTACTGCTTGGTTTGAGGCAGTCTGTGTCCAATCTTCCTCCCTTGGCAGGGGAGATGGCCACCTTTTGCCATGCATCCCCCAGCAGCAGAGGCCCAGGTGTGAGCTGGCACAAGAAGAGGCTTTATGCACCAGAGGGGGTTTCTTTTTTCTAAGACAGAAATTAAATGCTTGGAATCACTGCGAGATAAATTTAGAAGATCAACGTGAGTTCTTCTAAATTTCCTTTTAAGATTTTATTCATCTGAAAGAATTGATTTCCATAGCATTATCAAAAGCCGGCAGTAGTTACTGCAAGGTTTGGTTGTACAAAATTAATCTTCCTCTAATAAAACTTCCAGCCCTGGTTTACATCTCGGCTGGTTTCACCCCTGTTGCTGCAAGAGCAGGCTCCAAATGTTCTGCCTCCTTACAGCAAAAAATGGCTAAATTAGCTTTTGTGAAACATTTAATGTGCGTGCGACATGAAATACCAGTGTTGCGGTGGATAGCTTTATTAGCCGAGCTGCTGGAATTGTTTTCTGAGCTATGTTGATCCTTAGTACCGATTGCGAAATGGAACAGAAATTATTTATTAGTCCTCGGGAGCCTTAAGACAGAATAATACTTATTCGGCTGGAAACACAGTCAATCTTGGTGTTATAGATGCTGCTGCTTTCAAGGAAAAAGCAAACAAACTGATTTTGTAATCGGTAGCAAACATTTTCCGAAGGCTTCTGGCAGGGACATGCGGGCATCTTCCTGAAGGGTTTTGATGCCCGTGGAAGGGGATTGGAACTTCATGGTCTTTGAGGTCCCTTTCAACACAAACTGTTCTATGATTCTGTGATCCCTGGATCTGAACGAAGCTTTGCATACACGAGAGGATGGGGCTTTGTATTTCAGAAAGGACGATGCAGTAGTGGTTGATCCTTCCAGCTATTCCCGCTTACAAAGTTGGGAATCCTCAAAAATACCCATTAAACGTTACGAACAAAATCCTGTCTTGGAGTGTTTTACTCTAAATGGTAAGGTTTTCTGAGAAAACTTTCAAAAGCAGGAATGTTCATGCTTTAAATCACGGCTTGAAATCAGGTAGTATTTATTTTAAAATTCATGTAAACCAGACAGTATTTTTACTTTTTGTTTTGCAGCACACTGTAATGTATTTCAAACATTTCAAGTTTATAAACTTAGTGAGAACTTTGAAATTGTAATTTGAGTAAGTCATAAAAAGTATTAAAAACCTACATCCTATGCATTATTTCCTTTGGTAACTAGACCAAACATATACATGGTAAAGCAGTCCTATGTAGTGCCTGTTCTGCTATCGTCTATGCTTCAGCTGCTAGAAAAGCAAGAAAAGAGAATTATCTGCTAACCCCTGAGCCCACAAATGGCTCATAGTGATGCCAGCCCCGGTATTGCTCCCTGGTGGGGCATCCCAGTTGAGGAGGAGCAGCTTTCCGCTGCCATTTGTAGGGCAGGGGGAGTTTCCTTGGGAGCAAACTTTGAGCAGTCGGGGGGCTTTTGGCTGCCTCCCGCAGCCCTTCGCCAGCCGGCTGTTTGAGGCTCGAATTGCCCTGGCACCGGAGCAGATTGCTCTGCGGCAGGCAAGATGGGCAGCAGAAGATGCAGAAGAGAATTGTTCCCGTTTCTATTAAAAAAAAAACAAAAAACAAAACAAAACAAAAAAACAAAAAAAAAGGGTGTAGTAAGTAAATATTCAATAATAGTAGTACTCCAAAACCTAATCGCTTTTGGTCTTTTAAAGGAAAAAGGACCTGCATCATTCAAAAGAGCATATTTTAGCCAATTTTACTGATTAGGCCTCCAGTCATGGAGGGTTTTGTTTGTATTGATCTAATCCAGCAGTGGGAATGGCTCCAGAAATGCTCTTCTGGTCTGGCTCATGTTTTGCATAATATAATGCCCATTTCAAAAGTGCGGATAGATTCAGATTAATTTGTTCGCAGATAAGAACAGCCCACAAGCTGTCAGTAGAGAGGAAAAGTAAGTGTAAGTGAAAAAAAAAAAAAAAAAGGCCAGCCCCATGCTCAAACATTTAAGTAGCATTGCTCTTATGACAGGCTGAGAGCTGCATGAAAAAATGCTGCTGTAAAATCCTGCTTCTGTGTTTCTTTCCTGGATTCATTTTTGTCGCTGCTTGATGCACGGCAATCTAATAGACTGAGCAGAGCTGTGATTTGGCACTGGCTTTGAACGGGACTTGAAGATTCAGAACAGAGTACTGTAATATTAAAGAACATCTTCTGAAAACTGACTGTATTTGGCTGGTATTTCCGAACTCGTCTGACACAGCTCCCTTGTGCATTCAGATCACAGCCTGGTGACTTGCGGAAAGACAGTAGGCTTTTGCTCTGTCTTTTATTATTTAATTGTGCAGAGCTCGGAAGAGCTGGGGACTTCAGGAAAGAGGAGGGAAAATGATGCTGGGTACAAGCCTTCTGGCCAGGTTGCTCGTGGTTTCTTGACAGGTCCTACTGGGTGTCAGCTGAATAGGAAAAATGCTGGATTGCACACGTCAGCTCAGATGCACAGGTCTCTCTGGCCTCTTATCCTTAAATTTGTGAACATCTAGTATTCAGCATCCTGTATCCAGGGACTTCACCTGGTCCTGGTTTTTGCTCTTAATGTGCTGTGGTCAACTGGTTTTCCATTTGCCCTATGTGTTTGCGTTTTCCACATTTCTGGATGTTCAGTGGTAAATACCAGCACCTGGTCCCTTTGGTGAGAGGTATTTAAATTGCTGAGATGATCATGGACCTTCTCACCTCTGCTGCTGATACTCAATCCTGTGAATAACTCAGAATTTTTATTCCAGGTACCTCTATCCCTGGATATAAATCTTCCTTCCTTCCTTCTCTGCACCTGTTCCCCTCTTCCTTACTCACTCGGATTGTGTTTGTGGTTTGTTGCAGTGTGTGCTGGCACCGAGAACAAGCTGAGCTCCCTCTCGGACCTGGAGCAGCAATACCGGGCCCTGCGCAAGTACTATGAGAACTGTGAGGTAGTTATGGGCAACCTGGAAATCACCAGCATCGAGCACAACCGAGACCTCTCCTTCCTGCGGGTAAGCAACCTTCTCTTTATTTCCTCTCCATCTTCTGTGGACAGGGGAGTAGCCACAATGCTGGGCTGGAGGATGGCAGGTCTCCTGCCCACCACCTCCCAGAGCCTGCAGGAGAAGAGGCTAATAAAATGTCACAGATGCACAGAACACAAGAGCGATGTCGTGGCTGTGACAGATGCTCTGAGTATGTCATTTACATGCGTCCAGGACATGAGGGAGAAAGCCGTGTCATGCCGGAGGAGGGTGACACCTTGCTGGTCTCTACGGCTGCCTACTGCCAGCGGGTCTGGAGCTCTTAGGGTAGGGTGTAGGCAGGTTGGAGCAGTGCAGATAAGCACTGGTGGCTTGGACAAGCTTATCCTGATAAAATGTCATATGTGGACTGGTTAGTAGGGTAAACAAGGGAAGAACTCTGAAACAAAAGGTGTTTACTGAATTAACATAAAACCCTCTTCACTGTGGAGCCTGGGTTGTGTGATCCCCCAGCTTCTTGCTTTAGAGGTTTCCCTATTTTGTTTAAATATCATGCTTTTAGCCTTTGTGTTTGTGAAGGAGTATTTCGACATGGTTTGTGCGTTACCTGTTAACTTGGTAGCAACTACAAGGAGTAGGAGGTGAATGCCAAATGGAAAGAATTTAAACCCATCATGATTTGGCATGCCAAAACTGATTATGTTTGAAAAAAATACCCTGGTAAAGGAGTGTTCCAGTGCACATAGATGAAATTGGTGCGAGAACCATGTTTGAAAACAGCCCGTGGTGGTGTGGTTACAGATTGCACGGGTCATGCTCTCAAATAAAAGTCAAGCCGTGACATGGATAAGGATTTGTGTTGCCTGTGTTGTATGGTATCGCTCGCATATCATTCTGCAAAATGCTCCTGTCACATGGCAAGATGCGTGTCTGCATGTAAGTGGCATTTTTGTAAAAAGCACGTAGGGGAGCAGCGGAGTTTTCATCCGGCAGCCCCGCAGGTTGTGTTACACTCGGGCGTTTGGTTTGCCAGGTCTTGGGTGAGCCTTGTGCTCAGTTTCAGTTCAGAAAAAATTGAGCTTTCCATTATGGCTTCTAACAAAGGCAAAGCAGAGCCTCCGACAGTGTGCTTAACATTGCTTCGTGTTAAATTTGTTGGGGGTTTCGCAGGATTTCTGCTCTATACATCAGCCTATATTTGCTCAAAGCATACACCAGGCTGTGAAAAGATCTGCAAGCAAAATTCAGCTAGCAGATACACGTCTGGAGTGAAGTTTGGGGTGCTAATTGCACTCAGACTAACAGGTTGCCTGTTAATTTGAGCGACGAATGCCTAGGAAGTAAATGCTATCTGTACATTTCACAGTTGTGACAGGTGGGGAAAACACATATGTGCCTGAGCTCCGAAATAGATAGCCTTGGGGCAGCTGGACTAACGGTTCCCACTGCACTGCACGGGCAGCGGAGTCCTCATGCAAGGGCAGGGTCCCTGCGCTGCTTTGGGCAATGCTGGAGTTTCAGATGCTTCCTGAAACTCCCAACAGGGCCATCGTGCATGCCTCTGAATTCATCAGATTCATCACAGATAGTTCACCCATTCAGCTTCCCGTCCTTCTTATGCTGACCAACAGGTAGGTGGGGAGAGCAAATTAATTGGGAATTAGGGAGTCACTGTTCCTTGTGGGGAGCTGCTGCAGGCAGAGGAAAATCTTAGCAAATGAGAGACAGTAAAACCAGCAAATGAGAGCAAAAAAGGATCCTGTGTAGTAAACGAAGGTTGTCCAGTTACGTTTGCTTCTTGGCAACAGTTACCATTGCATTTTTATTAGCATTATTGCTTATCTTACCTAAGACTGCGCTCTCACTGAAATCTCAGCAGAAAGCAGAACTTGAAACAAACCCCAGCAAACCGCAAATCTATGTAATGTGATAAATTGTGGTCATTAAAATAGAAAACCAAACAGAGGAGAACGTGTTCTCGGTGAGGCAAGTAAATAAACAAATGTTGGCATATTTGTGCCGATAATTCAACATTCATTAGTTAGGCAATATTACTTGTTTTATCATTTTAAAAGTGATTTTAACCGCCAAACGAAGGTGGCAGATGGGAGATAACTAAATGAAGGGCTATTTATCTCTCCTAGACTTCAGCGTGGTGAACTCATCCTGCAACTCATATGATGCTTCTCTGGCCTACTCCCCTTTTTTCCCAGTTTCTTGCAAAAATTGCCCTCTTTCTCCACCATGTGGACTTCGAGCAGTCAGGTGATGGTTTGTGTTGTCTGTACGTCTGTCTGAGGAGTACAGGGTTTCTTTGTGCCCACCTGCCTTCTCGGTAGCCCCCAGCTTAGAGGGAAGACCTAGCAAACCAGGCCTGCTCACCTTCTTATCATGCAATAATAAATGAATACCATAAATGAATTCAAGTTGGGGGGGGGGGGGGGAACAATTAAATTTATTTGTGCCGAGGAAGATTAAAAGATCAGCATCCCATCTTTCATATATATTCAGAAATTTATTCTCTAAGTAGATTTGCTTTACGTGTACGAGTTAGCTCACTTAATCTGCTGATTAAGACTAAAAAGGGCTGTCTGTCACCTGAACGAAACGTTCAGCCACCAAACTTTGAAGCTTGAGAGCGTGTGCGTGGCATTGAGATCACGAGCAGCTTCACTCACATAAGAAGGGTTTGTATATTCCCCCAGTTTTTCCCAGCACTCTCGTATGCTCTCATCCTGCCGTTTTGGGAGCTAGGTATCCCCTGCTCATGGGTGGCCAAAAGGAGGGAGAGCAATTGCAGCCCGAGGTTGTCCTTCACGTGGGCCGGCCTCTGGCTCCACCAGCTCTGCTCCTTGAGTCTCGCCGAGGTCAGAACGGAGATTTACCTCCTTGTTTGGGATTTCGGAAAAGATCAGCTATGCACTGGTTCATATTGGAAATGACAGTTTGGTTTTGGAAGCAGGACCTTATTCTAGTTTCACTTGGCAAAACTGACAGCTTGTATTGTGGGCAGTTCTTACTTCTTAATGGTATCTCTGTGTTCAGTTTTCTGAATGAAAAACACAATTAGTATACCACAAAATGATCTTCTGCAGGCACTCTTCTTCTGTTAAACACATTTAGTAAACAAGAGTTATCTTAGGCTAATCCTCAGCCTTTTAGCAATTCGCAGGCTGTAAATTGTTTTCTTGTCCCTGGATTTTATTTAACCACTTCAGATTATTTATTTTTGAAGACATGACTGAAGTTCTGCACTGCTCACTGCAATAACTCTCCCAAATGATTATGAAACTTATTTCTAACTGCAATCAACGGCCTTCAGAAATGATCTACCATCGCTTGATAAATTCCTTGTTCATTTACCTCTGTAGTTCCCTTACCCGCAGCAACGCTAGCAGTTATATCTGCGTGTCGTTTAACTGAGCTCGGCAGGCAGCTTTATAGCTGCTCTGTGTCTGCAGCAATGTATAGCCACGTTGTCCCCGTGTCGACACACAGAGCTGGGTGGGCTGTGAAAACCAGGACCCTTAGACTTTGTGGCAGGTGGAGTTCGAGGGTTTGGGTGTTATGTCAAGAATATAGGTAATTTTTTGCTTCTGGCCGCGTTACAGCCTGGGAGGAGGATTGGGTCAGACAGAGCCCCTCTGAGGAAGGCAGCTTGCCTGATCAGGGAAGGGAAGAGTTGCTTGCCAACCTCGCTGCCTGGCCCCTGGGTGTTCAGGACTGCTTCTGGTTAAAAAAAAAAAAAAAAATTCTGTATTTTTAGAAAGCTTTCTGCTCTCTTGTAACAAACCAAGTCTATGCAGATCCTTCTGAAAGCTCTGGCTGCCTTGCCGAGCCAGTGGCAGGGCAGGGACAGAGCCTGCGGCCTGAACAGACGTGTTGGGCTGAGGAACGCAGAGACAGGAGTGTAGTGCCACATCCAGTTTGCTCAGCAGATCCCAGCAGTGATAGATACGGCTCCTGAAGGCCTGGCAGAACAGCCCGCATCCTCTTCTGCAACAAAATGGTATCTTAATTCCCAGCTGACAGGCTTGGAGAGGGTCCCAGCTCAGCAGAAAGGGAGTGGGGCAGGGAGTAGTGCCTGTCAGGAGTCGTCAGAAAGGAGAGGCTCTAGGGTGGCTCTGCCTACATGGAGGGGGATTTTCCCCAGCCGTGCTTGGGAAGTATTGCACATCAGCCCTAGTAGATCTGGGGGGAGGAGGATTTGCTGGGCGAAGCTGCCCCATGGCACCTCTCCTGCAGTGAGCTGCATCAGGACAGCCTCAGCAGCACGCGTTGTCCTTGGCTGGACAAGGTAATTACCAGGTAATTACAGACCTGGAAGTCAAATAGATGTCCTTATTTATTTGTAATTGCCTTCTCAGGACCTTACCCATAAGAAACAAAGCATAAAGAGCCAAATAGTGTGCCGGCAGCAGCATGATGGGCAGGGCTGCATGTGCCACACACACATGATCTTGGAGGAAAGAGGACACCTCCGACTTGCTGCCTAAATCTGGCCGAGGCGTCCTGCACACGCGGCAATAAAAGCAGCTGCTGCGCTGGGGGGGTTACAGGAGGCCAGGGGCATGCCAGGCCGTGCTCCTGGCATGGACAAAATGTTTTACACCGGCCGTGATCAGCTGCCAACTGTGTTGGATGAACCCGAGCCGTGTTTGAAGCAAGTTGGATCCCAAATTCAGAGGGTGGAGTGGGAGCAGAGGCCAGCTGCGCGGTGCATATGTGATACAGCTCCTCTCCAGGAGGATGCCTTTTTCTTCATTTCCCTTTGCTTTTGCAGAAACCGTGGCTTAAAATAGTCTCAGCAGTATAAGCTGATCTCAAACCAGCCAGGGAGTATCGATTGCAAAGGGGAGGAAGGGCTTGGGTTCATGTGGCCCTCCAGACCTGTCCTGCCTGCAGAAACGGGTGGTCAAGTGGCAAGTCCGTGCTGCAGCCGCTACGAAGAGCACGGTGCAGTGTGTTGGTACAGTAAGAAGTGAGGTGATAAAAAAAAAAAAAAAAATATATATATATATATATATATATATAATTTAGTGCCACCAACCTCAGGGCAGGGATTGGCATTTCCAAAGCCACACTCATCCCCTCTCCTGATGCTGTCCTGCTCCTCTCCCTTGCTGCTAGCCAGCCAGCGGTGTTCACGCTTACCTTGTCCATAGGCGAGTGAGCCAGCACCTGGGTGCTTGCTGCTGCTCCAAAGACCAATATTACAGCTGCATAGTCCCTGACATAACCTCCCCCAGCTCCATCCCAACCCCGCCACTCCTGGAGCCTCACCAGCAGGCAGGTAAAGGCACCGGGTGCTTTCAGTGTGTGCAGAGGCACTGTGTTAGTCCTGTGCTTTCCCCCTTCATGAGGCATCGATACAAGACCATCCACGTCCCCGCAGCATCTGCTTTCCCGTGCTGTCCAGGGCAGGTGTGTGTAATACAGGTACATCCTCATACACCACACGCTGCACGTAGCTGCCTCTGTGCCTCCCTTCCTCATGTGCTCCAGAAACCCTCTCCTGCAGCTTCCCTCCCCTCCCAAAAGCTGCCCGTGCAGCCTCTGGTCTCCCACCTGCCTCCCTCCCTCCCCACATTTCTTCCAAGTCTTTCCCATTGTGCCTGGTCACCCTTGCCTGCTGAGGGATGCCAATAACCCTTGCAGCACCCGTGGCAGTGGGAGGAGCATGGGGTTAAACAAATGCATTCGCTCTCGCTTCTAACTCCGTGATGCGCAGCTATCCCTGTCCAGCTCTCGCAGAACTGTTTCTTCATGTTGCTCACAAACCCAGCAGCTCCGTCTCTCCATGCAGTTCATGCTGTTGGTAGTTCCCCCCAGCCAGGTTTTGGCTCTGTTTTTATACTCCTCCCATCTCTCTTCTTTTATTTTTGTAGCTGTCCAGGGCATTGCAACAGGCAGAGTAATGGGCTGGGAGGATCGCTTCTCTTCCATACACGATCCAACCTCGTGTCCCTACAATGAACTGAAAAACCCACCAGTGGAACCTCTCTTTCTGCTCTCCTCCTTTCCCAACCAGCGATGCAAAACCAGACTAGAAGTGCTCTGCAGTGTAGTTTTTGGCTTGGTGTTGAGGCTGGAAATGTAACTTACAGACTGCGCAAGCTAGTAGTCTTCTGTTTTGAATTAAAATTTTAGCTTCTGCAGAACAAACAGACAAGAGAATTAATATACAATTAATTCTCGAGCTGAATTTGTCAAGTCATAACCAAATATATGTACATTTGTTATTGCCCCATTAATTTAGCAATTACTTTTGGTGGCTTCGTATGAAAGATATAGCTTGAAATAACCACTTGTTTGCAAGAAGAGCAGTGTGCTGCATAAATGCAGGCTCCTGTTTTGATCCAGGGACTGTCAAGCTGCCCTCCTTGGCTGTGTGTGCACCAGGTGCTGTGCAGCTCCCCAGGCAGAGCTTTTTGGGGAGGTGCAGGGCTGCAGGTGGTGCCTCTCCAGGGGAACGTGGCCCTGCTGAGGATGGCATCATCCATCAGACGGCACTGCCACAGGGCAGGAGGCCAGGGTGGTGGCTTTCACTTGTTTCTGCTTTTCTGTGACCACTCTGCTGTACAAGGCACGAGCTGCTGTCCGTGTGGAGCAACTAGCAGGTGGCATCAAAGAGCCTGTCAGCAGCACAGGCATCTCATGGAGGTTTTGGAGAGGCTCCGGGGGGACACAGGGACAGATCCCAACCTGTGGCCTTGTTTCCCCACCGCCCATGTTGGTCAAGAGCTTCCCCAGCTCCCAGCAGCCCTCGTCTTTGTGAAGCCTTCAGTTTGGGTGAACATCCTTCAGCTGTATCACACACGGAGATTTGAAGTCCAGGGTGATTAAAGAGTCTCTTTAAATTTTCTGTAGTTTTTCCCTTTCAGCTCCCATTGTAGTGGAGGCGCCCCACCTCCTGCCGCCCGGGAAGCCTGTCTGATTCATGTGCATGGCAGTGATAGCAACTCTTGAGAGATAAAAGAAGCCTGACTTAAATTATTCAGAGTAACCCAAACCCACGCACATGCTCAACATCAGTAATACCTTTTGCTCTTACTGTCCTGTTCTCGTGGCTGCAGCGAAGCCGCCCTTCGTTTCGCAGAGCACCGGGGAGGCAATGCAGGGCAGCATCACCCTTGTCCTTGTCCAAATTCATGACATAAACGAATGCAACCGTTGAGATTCATCACTCTGCCCAGGCTTGTTGTTGTTTTATTCGCTATAGACTGCTAATATTTTTTTTCCCAATTGCTTGGTGTCTCGTCGCACTCTTCTGCCAGTCCTTGATGGGTTCTGATGCTGTCAGCTCCTGCATGTCTGTGAAGTGCGTTTGGTTCAGCCCGCATCCCAACCTTGCTGGGACAGGTGCTATGAAAACACTGGCGGTGGAAAGAAAACGTTATTAAAAATAAAACAGTGCAAACCTTCTTAATTAGGTGGTGTTTCTCTTAGAAGCTGATCTGCCCTCTAGGCAAGTGAAAGCAATTATGCCTTCCCTTTCAACCACCTTATGCTGCTAATGATCTTACTCTTGTAAATGTAAACCTCTCCCCTAGGAAGTGCTGGCCTCATTGAAGCTGGACAAAATCAAACAAGGAGGTAAACTTAAGCTAACTAACAACAAAAGACTAGTTGCAAACACTTTCAAATTCTAAATGGATTTATTAGGTTATAAAGCAAATGAGTACTTATCTTCCAGCCACAGAAAGAGAGGTTATCCGCATTTGACGTCAGTGGTGAGTGTAATGAGTTTTCAAATCTAATCTTAACCCTAACTTGGAGCTGGAGTAAACTCCACCACTTCACACCATTCCCTGATGAACTGTGCTCAGGTGTCTTTAAGGTTTATTTCTTCTCCTCTTTGTCCACCCACCCTCTCAGATCTTCTCCACAGAGACTGAAGTCAAGAGAGGCCCAGGCAAGGTATAGGTAGGTACAGATAGGTACAGATATATATAATTGTTTTATAGTGGTATGCACTAAGTGAAAGCATTTTGTGCTTTCCTTTGAGTGATATTTTTCCATTTTCCTCAGCATTTAGAAAATGAATTGCCAATTTTTCCTTTAGTTCTCCCTCCCTCCAATCCCATTTTACTATGGAACAAAATGAAATTTAACCAACTGACTGTCAGAGAGCTGAATAATCTTGCATTGTAATACACGGACTCAGAGTCCTGGATCAATGGGCTTGAATTGCTGCTAAAAGCTATATGAAAAGGAAACCAAAGTCTTTCGCTGTAAGCTGTGTCAAGGGGTGGAGGAGCAGAGGGATGGATGGAGGCTTAGCCAACAGTTTTTGTGCTAAACCAGATCAATTTTAAAGGTTTCCTCTGTAGATGCCTGCCAGAGGGCTTTTATAGTTCAGAAATGTCAGCACAATTGTGCAGATTGCAGCATTTAGCAGCATTAGCACTCCCACCCCAACCCCGATATGAGTACGAGGCCGTCTAATTGTGGAGCCACGTGTGTCGCGCAGCATCCTGCGTGGGTAGGGTGCGGGCAGAGGCAGAAGCAGCCTTCCTGAGCACCCACCGGGTGCATTTCAGGTGTTCCCAAGGTCGTGTCCTCGTGGTAGCTGCTCCGTTGTGCTGGGCTGTTTTGAGGAGCCGGGCGGCTGGATCTTCCAGGGGCTGATGGTGGCTCTGCCTGCTGAACCGCAGGGTATGAGATGATGTATTTCTGAGATGAGATGTCCCGGGTGTCAAACGTCATCACAGAGAGGTCGAATTGGGAGGTTTTGGTTAACGCACTGAGGATCTAGTGCGAGGCAGTAGTTGTGCAGGTGGCTAAGCACAACCGTCCCCATTGCCTTCTCCTGCTTGGGTTTGAAGTTTAGTAGGAGGCTAATAGTGTTTGCGTGCTGTATTGACTAGCAGGTTCCTTTTCCCCCTTTTGCGGTGATTAGTCCTGCCAGAGAGGAAGAGTGAAGTGCTCTGAGGTACTGTGAGAACATAATAAATGGGAAAATGTCAAAAGGAGGGTGGAAATATCATGCTGATTTTGAAACACCTGCACTCTTTTGTGCAGGGAAAATAAATGATTGCTTAATGTTGCTCAGTGGAAGGAGAGGTTATACCAACAATGCATTTTGTAAAAGAGTTTATGCTCACGCTATAAGAAGACAACCTTAACAAGCCCAGAATGGAGACAAGAGCCCCTTGAAGTAAATGCTGTTCAGTTTGAAAAGGATTGCAATAGGTAACTGAATGGTCCAGGAGCTTGAACAGTGGTCAGAGCTCCCTCTGATGTCTGGTACTTTGGGACTGATTCAGGTCTTAAATGCCACCAAGGGAGTTGTGAAACGTTATTTATTGTTTTTATAAGTCTGGGTAATCTGGATGACCGTGGTATATTGCTCCCTTGAAATGGGAAAGCTTGAGATGTTGGCTACTGCTTGAAACTCCTGCTTTAAACCCCCCTTTTTTTTAAACCCCTTTTCATACCAGCCTTGCTTACATGTAGAAAGACCCTTCCTGCCTTGAATTTGGAAGGGGGATTTTGCAAACAGTGTCCCCTCCAGAAAGGACCAATGGGCAGGGGAGAGCAGAAGGGATGGCAAGACATGTGTCCTATGGCTGCAATAAATCAAAAGCTGTAACCCCGTGTAATACATACCTCAGGAATAATAATGGCAGTTCATCCTTCAAAAACACCGTGAGGAGTGAAGGACCAAGAAAGGAAAATCTATAATGAATATCAGGGAATTAATGGCTGTCTCTGCAAAACTGTAGAATAACCTCTTCAGGAAGCAGATGATGTTGCTGGATTCCTTTCAAACCCATGGAGTGATCAACTAGAAAATGTGTCTGCTGTGAGGAACAGCCTAGCTTTGATAAGGGTGTGGGAAACATGACCTAATAGGTCTTAGATTGCTCTCACTTTTAAAATAACATTTTTTAATTTCTCTGGAGACAGGGGAGTTTTTAGGTAAAAGAAGGAAGGGTATTCTCCAGATGTGTTGCCTTCCCACTCTCCTTGCCAATGAGCTCAGGGTGAAGCGTACGTGCTTCTGGGACAGCTGGTCTCTGCGAAAATGTTTATATCTCAGCTGCTGTGCAGCCTCGGGGATCTTCAAGTGATTTGGAAAAGGATCTTGTAGTTAAAAGTATAGAAGGTGATTAAGGAAAAAATTCAACACCTATAGGCCCCTGTCCTCCTTTTATTTCTGTCCCTTTCATGGGACTTTCATGGGATACTCTGGTGGAGAAGTGCCTTACCTGAAAAAGGGAAACCTATTCAAAACAGCTATTGCAGCCATCTCTACGCAAGGACTGTGCAGCAAGGGATGGGAAGAATTGCAGTGCTCAGTAACTGATAGAGATGTGCAAGCAGAAAGAAATAAGAAGGAAATATTTGCAAATATTTGTGCTGCCTTTAAACCAACGGAGAACAGCAACAGCCGCGCAGCTTAAACCCGAAACATTTTGCTGGGATTTGTTGCAGTTGTGGTTATCTGACTGCTGGCTTATATCCTCCTTCCATGCCCCTCCTGTCTGCTCATTGCCTGAAAATGCAGATATTTGTAATTGAGGCCAGGTGAGGTCTGTCCATTTAGCAAACAGCAAGCCGATCCCAGCCGTGCCGTCGATGAGTTCCGGTGCTCGGCGTCGGCGTGGCCGGAGGTTCTGGAGGCGATGCCCGGTAATGACGGCGGATGCTGAAACATGCTCCCGTGTCAGCTAATCAGTTCAGTGCCAAAGCAATCATTTGATCTCAGCAGAACAGCTGGTTTTAAACTACAGATTATCCACCACTTCATCTCCTCACTTAGCTGTGGAGCTGATTTGTTTCGGCTATAGATCAATTACACCCCAAAAACAACACTCGGTTCGCTCATAGCATGTGAAATGAAGACAAAACCGATGGAGGCACTAATGATAGATCTTCCATTACAGATCCTCCATCCATGCGCATAAATATCCATCACCGGGGAGCGAGTGCTCGTTCATTCCTCCAGCCAGTCATGCTCATTTCATTAGGATACAATGAATTATTTTAACAGAACAATGCATATATAAGAATAAAATGTGGCTAAAAGGACATTTATTTCTTGCGCTGCCTATAAGTGTCCCTGGTTGGGTGACACCAAAATCATTCAAACTGATCAAATGCAAAATCAAATGCGTATGGTTAGAGCCTGTTGGGAGGTGATGTTTATCATGTTAGAGGCAATTTAGTCATACCAAAGAAAGTGTTTTCATGCTGTTTTTTTTCTTGGTGCTGTTACGACCTTTTAATCAAAAATATCTTCCCCCAGCCCCCAAAGAGAAAGTAAAGCTTGGGAAGCTCTTTGGGAGTTTGGGAAGGTGTGGTGGAAAAGCTGGTGGTAGCGTAGCACGAGCTCTGCTCTGCTTCTCTTTGCAGCAGGCATTTCCTTTTTCTGGTCAGGGAAGGGAGGATCTTAGTTGGCAGTTGTGCAGTCCTAATTAAGAAGAAAAAAATTATCCCTTCTGAAGAGTTAGTCTAATTTTTTTCATCCTCCAGCCCCTCAGTCTTGACCCCCTCACCTTGCAGATCTATCCATCTGGTACATGCCTAGCCTATGCGGATGAAATGACAAATTCCCGAAATGCTGAAATAACATATTGCTGCAGGTGTCCCTAATAGGCAAGCTGGTGTTTCTTGGGCAGAGTAGGCCTGGCAGACTTAAATCCTCACCCACATCAATACGTTTGCACCCCCTGTGGCAGCCCTGCCTCAGGATCAGTTCAGCTTATGTCGGTGTGTGTTGGCCAGGCAGTGTAGGGCTGAAGAGAGCTGACTGCAGGTATTCAAAATGCAGATTTCAGGTGAATTATTAAAATAAAAAGGTGTTTTGCTTTGGCTTGTGATAGTGCTGCTTGACCAAAATGTGGTGTTTCCCAATCGCTCTCTATTTAATAGAAGAGATAACCACTGTTATCCCCTAACGGGTTGTGGTAATACAGCACATCATGTGCTGATATGCATGAAAAAGTTTTCCAGGCTTTCAGTCCCAATGAAAAAATAAGGTTATGTCAATGGATTTCCTTATACGTGCTGTACACCGAGAGCATCAAAACCGGGCACCTGCAGGTCACCTGCGCTCTTGTACGCGTGCTCTCGCTTATGGAGCAAGGTTCCCCTTCCTGCCTGATGGGGCTGGCTCCTTACGCCCGTCCTTTTCTCAGCTGTTCCTGAGATTGGATGAAATGCTTATTCAGCTTCAATGGCAGTGCTCTTTTTATGTCTCATTTACCTCGATGTTATGTATTCAGTAGGCAGAGGTTTAATGAATGTAGTTCCTGGCCTTTCTGCGTGCTCAGTTCTGCGTACTTGTGATAACCTTTTCCTTTTTTGGCTTCTGGTGGAAACGTGCTGCTCAGGAAGCAGCATGTGAGGACACCAAAGGGTGCTGCAGGAACGAGAAGGTGCTCACACTGCACTGGGAGCTGGCCTGCAGGGTCTGGCTTCGATTGGGTGATGGAGAGCAGAGAGCTCAAGGCAGGAGTTCAGGGCACATCCTACTAGGGAGTACAACCAGCCTCTGTTAATTAAATATATATATATATATATATATAATAAAAATCCCTCTCCATCGCACTCTTTTGCACCTGGTATGATGTTCTTAACATAATTTCTTGTTTTTGTTAGGTGACTGTCACAGCAGCGAGACCCCTAATTTGTTCAGCAGAGACCCAGCAGGAGCAGTGGCTGCCACGTGCGCGCTAGGGAGATATAAAACCACCCTCAGATAGATTGGGTTTCTGAAGAGGGATTTCTCAGGTGGTATTTGGAGCAACCTGCACTGGGAGTTTTTCTCTCTGTCCTTAGGCAAAGTGATGGGAGAAGGGAGCGTTTTAAGTGTGGTTTCCTATGGCCCCACTTCGGGAAGTGCTGAGCAGCTGTTTCCAGGAGACCTCGTGGTGCTCCTTAGTCCTGGGGCACATGTCCCGGGGCTCACGTTCTCCCCTCGGTCAGCCTCACAATGTGCATACAGAGAGATCACCACTGGATGGAAATCATTTCAAATAAGGTGATCTGCACACACTCGCACAGACATATCAGAGCCAGCTAAGCCTGCAGCCAAGAGTTATAAAATTCCGATTTATTAAAATGACTTTGAATAGAGTTCACACATTCCCCGAGACTTTGGCTTGAAAAGAAATAATTTGGATTGCAATTCTGCACCTCGACTCCTCCCATAAAATCTCACCTTCCTCCAAACATGCCTCCAGTATGAGCCATAATCTAATTTCTTGTTTTCATTTCTTCTGAAGTTTTAATTGTTTTGCTGTACCTAAAGCTTTGGGTTGTAGCTCTGACTTCTGCAGAGGAATTACACACCACCTTTTTACGTCCGTTAAGTTTTGCTAGTCATTTTACAATGACTGTTGCCTGTAACTGTTAGAGCAACCGTGAGGAGCCCAGAACCGACAGCTCCTTGAGCAATTTTTATACTTTTTCCCATGAAATTTTAATGCTGCATCACTCTGCGAATTCAAAGCCGATGCAAATATTTGTCATACCTGCTGCAGCCGGTGTCCACTGGATGTTAATTTGCCAGAACGATAAATCCCGTTGTGCCTGGTTAGCATGAACTTCCCAGAAGCAAAAGAAGGAGGTTTCATTTTGGATTTCAGGGAAGGTATCAGCAAAGGCACCTCTTGTTCCCTTAAATAAACATCTACGGCTCCATCCTCCAGGCACATCTCTCGGTACCCCTCTGGGGCTCTCAAGACAAAAAGGTCTCTTGTCTGATAGCGCTTTTAAGAGACAACGATTTTTCTCAGCCCCCACTTAACTGGCGGGTAATCGGCTGCCATCTCGCTCAATGCAGGTCTTTGTTTTTATTTATTTTTTAATTGAGCTAAATGTCTCTTCTGCCTTAATGCCGCGTCTGATCTCTGCTGGAGAGAGCAAATCTTAGCAGCGTGTAACATCACACGTTCCTCTGATGGCTTTCGTCTCCCATATGCTCTGGTTCAGTAACAGTTTTGGCTGATCACTGTGACAGCAAAACACCTTTTTTATTTAAGCTACAGCTTTCTGAAAATATATCTTTGGGCTTAATCAACATAACCTTCAGCGCTTCTTTGAAACCCTGGATCTAAAAGCCATGAATGTCAGAAACGCTTCGCAGCTTGTGGGAGCCTTCAGCGCTTCTGACAGATAAAAGCGGAGGAGGAAGCCATCAAAAATATACCAGATCCAGGCTGGAACGGGCTTTCTGCTGGCTGCTGACGCTTGGAAGCCTACATTGGAAAGGACAGGCTACCTTTGAGTAAGAAGCCCAAGAGTAACACGATGCTAGGCATAATATTATGAGCAGCCTGGGGGGGGTTTACACTGGAGATGCTCCGCAAGCTGCACTTAGTCACTGTTTACCAGCACAAATGGTCCTCTGCAGAAAGGTCTTTCGGACTTGAGAGCTATTGGTTTATTATTAGAAGAGTAGCGGTGGTGTTATTTTTAAGAAGAAGAGGGGGAAATGAGAATAAATTACAGCAAAATGTCAGCAACTGCTGAAAATAGAGGAGTATCAACAGGGTCTCTTTGGTGTTTTTGCAGCCAGGCAAGCACAAGCAGCAGGAATGGTGCCAGCATGCAGTTTCCATCAGCATAACTCATTACCTTTGCCGTGTTTTTAAATATTTCAAGTTTAATGGTTAATTTTGGATGATACCAGCTAACAAGAATCAGACTACGAAAATTCACATTAAAGTACCAGTTGCAGAAAGCATGCATCAGTAATATAAGCAGCACAGGACGGAGCGGCCATGGTCTTCCAAGAAATCTTTTCAATTTCTCATGTTTCCTGTCTGGGTGAGATTTATTAAACAATCCTCTAAAGGGAATGTCCCTCTTCACTACCTTTTATTATTGGTGGGAGCCAATTTGAAGCTCGCTCTTGTGCGAGGGGGGTGGTGTCTCCGGGTGATTGATGAGCCGAACTGGAAGGAATTCGAATTGTACAAGCCCGCACTCCTTGGAACAATAGTACAAGAAAAAAAAAGGCTATTCTTCACATTTCATTGCCTCTTACTTCTGAGCTTCACTTTTGCTTTCCTTCCCCACCCCTCCTCTTGGACTTCTCGTTTTTCTGGCTTGCTTCTCAGCATAAAGAGAGAGAAAGTGGAAAAGGCAGAAGGTCTGCGTGGTGCAGCTGGTGGAGGTACTTGCAGGAAGAGTTGCCAGCTGTTGTGGGTAGCCATGATTTTTTGCTTTGTTTATGATGAAGACTAATTGCGATTTGCTCCATACACTTCCCCAGAGGTCTGCGGCCTTCAAGGAGAGGCAGTAAACCGGGCAAGCTCCAACAAGGCTGGTAGGAGAACAGTAGGGCAGGTAGGATGTATGTCCTGGTTCCCCAAATACAAGAGGAGTCAAAATGCAGTCCCATATGTTGGAGCTGTCAATGCAAAACTGCTTTGCCCTCTGCTAAAGAGCATTTACTTGGTTTCTTCAGGGTTTGCCTGGGATGGTGGCCAAATGCAGATTCCTCTCCCAGGGATCACAACAAATGAGATATCTGACTGTGCTTCACACAGAGCTTTGTTCCTGCATGTGTTTGGGGTCTGTGAAGACTTTTCAAAGGCAGAAATCCAGGTCTCACCATCTTGTTCACCTTTAGCACATGGTGATCTCCTCTTACATTCAGATCTCTGATCCCTTCTGGGTGCCCAGAAAAAGATTTTCATCCTGTAAATATAAGAGGGTGTCTAATCATCCTTACATTTAAGATTCCTAGTTTAATTCCTCTTGTTTTCATTCAGGGGTTTCCACCCTACTATTTTTTTTCCTAATCCTCCCCAGGAGACCTCTAAAACTTTTCCACTGGAGCAATGGCAAATTTAACCAGAAAGCTGTTTTTCTTAAGCACCTTTGAGGCGCCACTGATGCAGGCTGAAACAGAGAGACGCTACAGATACAGCAACCAGATATTAACGTGAGCAGGGAAATCCTATGCTACAAGTCAAAGGAATGATTCCATTTTAGCTCTGACTCTGACCTCTCCATGAACACTCCAGAGCCTCCGGGGACTATCCCCTGTCAGGGCTGTTGGCTGAAAGTTGTTACGGAGGCCAGACCAAGGCGATGCCAAGCCCAGCACTGCTGGAGAGACAAGTAGGAGCACCAGCACGTGCTGGTAAACTGCAAAACAGTGAGCATCTTCTTTTTTTTTGAGTGCCTTTTCCCTCCCCTTACCAGATGGAGCTCCTTGCCACACTTAGGATGAATATTTGGTTTACTTTGGTCAACCAAAAATTGATCCTTTTCTCCCTTTGTTGCTATGTTTATTCTTTGAGAACTTTCTCCAACCTAATAAGGATAGATTATTTTTTTCGTGATATTTTGTCAAATCTGTCTTCTCTTTGCTGAGTTGAGGTTTGATGGAAACAAGTTACTCATAAAAATGCAGGTCAATTCTTATTTTACTGAAAAGAGCTGTTGCCTCCGTAAGAAATATAATAAATGAAACCAAATGAAGTTACACAGATGTTGTAATAAAATTAGTAAATTTGTGTATCACTGAACTTCATTGAAATTATTGTAAATGGTGCTGTTACATTGTTTAATTATGTACAATTAGCACTGGAATTGCTAACTCCCTGCTGGAGCCTTTTCTCTTAGATTTACAATAGGTCATGGTAGAGTATTTTTCTCATTACTGTCATGGAGGCACTAATTGAACTGGATCCGATCTCCCACATTGACTGGTTTTATCCATAGAAGAATAATTTATTTACGTACAAATAGTTCTTCTTTGCTATATTTAAGCGGAGCCTGCAGCAGGCATAGAGGAGCTGGCAGAATTTATAGTCCATTAAAGCATTTTCCATCAAGTGTCATCTGTGAGAACTGTTTTGGGCATATGAAGCACGAGTAAGATGAATGTAGTTTTGGTAAGTCTTGAAAATACTTTTCGTCTGGCCCACAGCCTGCCAGCATGGTAAAGCTCTGGGGAGTTGTACAGAAGAAATCAGCAACACTCAATTTATGTATACACGCGTTGAGAATCCTCCTGACAACCTGGGAAATGCAATATTTTGGTCTTGCTTTCGGAAGGCTTAACGGTTTCTCTCAGAGAGCTGAGAAAGAGCTGGGAGTTGCTTTGCGGAACGAGTCCACGGGCAGAAACGTGCATGGTGTCCGGTCCTTGTGAGTCACCCCTGCAGGAAAGGGGGCAGGAAGCACACGAGATGGAAGAGGTCTTCATTTATTTCCTACCTGAGATCTCAAAAATGCTTGAGTAGAATCCAGTCCTTGCAAAGGCTGACACAGACTGATCTGGCAGATCCACGGATCTTGGCTTCTTGAGCTTTTCAGAGCATTTGGGGGTTTCTTCATATCGATCACCCAAGCCAAACCCGTTCAATAAGATGCATAAATAATGTATATGCTGACACTTTTCCCAGCCTGCTCTGTATGCACCTCACATAGGTACGAGTGAAAGCCGAGTATGTGCTTTGCAGACAGGGAGGGCAGCAAGGAACAAATACCAACTTCAGCTGGAGCCTGTCCTCCGAGCTGGGCCACCTCAGGCATGCACCAAGGAGGTGAGGATGGATCTGTCGCAGAGCCTGGAGAAGGCTGGGGATATCGGGGAGACCTGTCTGGGCCGTAGGTAGGTGCACCGAGCTGCATGGAGGTACCAGCTTGCGCCTGCACGCAGCAGCTCTCTGGTGTGTCTGAGCTTGAACCAGGTGGGATTTCAGGTTTTAGACCAGGCATAGCCACTTGAAATCTTTCTCTGCCCATCTGTAAACACAAACTCAGCACAATATAATGTGTGCATGCCTGTACGCATGGATGTTGGTGGGCAGGAGGTGCAATGTCTCGCCTCTGCAGGCCAGCAGGCCCCTTTGCCTGGGGTTTGGGATATCAGCTCCCTCCCACACCCTCCTCCTTGCTCCCTAAAAACCCAGACTTAGCATCAGACAGAGTAACAGCACGCCCAAACTCCCGTTGGTGGCTCCTGGCAGGCACCGCGCCTGGGAACATGCTGAAGCCCTCTCAGCAAACACTGCCAGACGTGTGCAAGTTTATTCAAAACTGTTTCCATCAGTGAGGGGTGCATTATTTATGATTCCATTTTCCTCTCTATATGTTTGAAGAGCATTTATCGAGTCAATCAGAGAATTCATTAGGTAATTATTATTTTTTCATTATTTGCCTAAGCCGTGGTGTATTTACCCCATACAAATATGACAGCCACGTAGTAAATGGGATCAGGAACTTGGCATACCCATTTTCTTTCATATAGCACAGAGGAGGAGCCTGGGAGCAGCTTCACAGTACGACAGCTAACAGTGAAGTTAGGATATATAAGAAGTGACTGGATGCTGTCGAGTGTCGTTTATCATCATCTGTGGCCATGAAGGAGATCCTCTGCTCCGTGCTGGTGGATGGTCAGAGATGATTTGTGCCCCGTTCCACATGCGTGCAAGCGAGGCACCACATAATTGTAAGTCAGCCCACCTGGAGCAGCTTTGGACACCCTCAGTCCCCAGTTTAACCCCATCTCCTGGGTTCCCCTGCACCTTGGTTAGTGTCCCATTGCAGCAGGTGTCCAGCTCCACCAGCCCAGAGGTGGATGTGGATGGAGAATCCCAGGGTGGCACCAGCCACTGTTCCTCTGTGCCTTTCTCAAAAAGGGTTTGGGGGCGTTTGTGCAGGCTGGCTCCCATTTCCTGGGGCAGCAGGCCTGCTGGGCCTGACCCCATTGTTGGGTCACAGTGGGTGACGGCAGAGGGGCTGGGCAGGAGGTCAGAGTGACAGCAGCACCGTGTCAGAATGGCTTGGAGTGCCGTACAGAAAGCAGCGGCTTCGGGCACGCTTTAAGAGCATCCCAAGGTGAGGCTCAGGGTGGGTTTTGGGGCATTTTCAAGACGCTGACCCAGGCAGACTAAGAGGGAAGGCCATGCTGCAGCCATCTGCGTGACCCTGGTCCCCTAGCCCCGCTCCTTGGCCGCTTTTATTTTCAGGTAGAGGCTGGGTTTCGTTTTTCCTGCTGCTCACAGTGTCCTAGGCACCGCCTTCACAGTGTTAGCGGGATGGCTTTTCCGTGCAGCCTTTCTCCAGGTGACCCAGCTAGGCTGCAAGGCACTAAGGGCCACTGAACAAAAATGTATAATGTATAATTAATGCAATAATTGTATAATTTTATTCCTCTTTTCATCAAAGTTGCTGTACACAGTGCATGTATTAAATATGACTACAGTGCTGTTTCCCCAGACAACTGCTGAGGATGAGTTAGGAAGACCTCAATAGGCTATTCCAGTTAAACATTTTCTTTGCAAAATAAATACAGGCTGTCTTGTGAATAAGAATGAGATTAGTTAAACCCATTAATTAGTACGACTTTTTAAAAGGAAGCTGTAAATGGAATAATTCACCGTGTATGGCATCTTAATTTTCTTCACTGTGAAATAGGTTTCTTTTTTTATTGTTTACTCTCTGTTGTTGTTGAAAGCTTTCTGAAGCTCAGAAGTTATTTTTTAGGTGGGCCCTTTGGTTTTCTAGCTTCTCTGTTTGGTAGATGTTTCTTGCCACTCTCCTTTGCTCCCCACCCATCCAGCATCCTACTCGGGTGTTTTGAACACCGCCAAGGTTATAACCATGCCCAAATCGTCATCGTCTCCCTCCAGCCCCAGCCCTCCCAGTTTCCCGTTGCTGTAGGGTTTTGCTCAGTGCCCAGCTTTGCCCTGGAGTTACCTAATAAATGAGAAGAGGAGATTACAGGGCTGGAGCTCTCTGAAGCAAGGAGAGTTTGGGATTGCCACTGGTTTTCTATTAGTTTGTGAGCATCACCAGAGCACGCCGCATCATAGCATCTGTGCTCAGAAGCCCTGGCAGTGATCTGGAGACCCGAAACCTCAGCTGAAGCAGGGCACAGACAAATGCAGAGGTCCTTTGCTTTTGGTCTCTTGTTTGTTGGTTGGAAACTTCGTGAACAGATTGTGGGAAGATTGAAATGGCCTTTAGGATGGATAGAAGGGGTTAAAATGAAGTGAAAAACAACTTTTGGGAGACTGTGGTAAAGAAATTTGGAAGCATGGAATTGATTGGTTTATTCTCGTAGCTTTTCCCTAAAGCTTGGAGCAATTTGTTTTAACATTGATTTTAACATTTATTTTCTGACTTTTTTTTCCCAGTGCCTTAATTTCTATTCCTTGTCTGGTGTGCCTGTTAATTTTGCATGCTATCACAAGCCTAATTCTTCTCTGTTTCAAATGAATATCATATAAATTAATTGCCATATGATTACCATGTAATTACATTGTGACTCATGACAGTTTAGACAAAGTATCATAGCCACATTTTAAGAAATGATAAATGTTTGACTAATGTGTCAGAAAAATGTAAATATATTGTGATTACTCTGGCACTTTTACACACATTAATTCTCTCCGTAGTTTCTGTAAGCTGTCAGTCATCCTGTGGTGGAGAGCAGTCAATCTATGCACCTAAATTTATCCTCGTTTAGGCAACGTTTAACATTTGGGAAGCTTTTTGCGCAGGGTGTCTGGGAGCAGGTACTTGGCTTGAGTCACGCAGAGGGACCCTGCACGACTCTCCTGAGACCTGTATTTTCTAACTAAGCCCCTTAGTGAAGAAGTTTATCCTGTTACACACTTGCAGCTACCTTTGCTGTATTGCACAGCGCCTGCACAGTTTTGTTCCAGCTCAGCATCGAGGGCTCTCAGTGAGTTTTAGTGTCTGGGGCTCTCCTAGCCTCCCTTGTCGCAGTCAGGAGCATCTCTGCCACCTGGGACCTCAGTGCTGGCCCTGGGCCTGAACATGCAGTCACTGTTAAATGCTGCAGCTCCCTTTCCTTCCCCTTCTCTCTCCCTCTCTGCTTTTCCCCAGAGATGCAGAAAATTATGGTCAGATAGTATTTAATTGCACAGCCTGGTCTGGGGCAGGGCACTAATAGCAAACGAAGCCCAGCGTTTACCCCTGCAGGCTCTAGGTGGGACATCACATTGCTGCTGCCGAGCACTGGGGTGGAAAACGGTCTCAGGACTCCGTGGCTGGGGCTGCTCGTGGCTGTGCAGCAGAAGTGAAGGCTGCAAGTGGCCAAGCTGCCAATGCTTGCACAGGCTTGGTGAAACGAAGCTTTGGCTGCCCGAAGGTAGTGTGGTCCGTCTCTGATGGTCCCGTAAGGCAGCAGTTGGTGCAAAGGGGGCATGCTTTGTGATCAATAAGTGAAGTTTCACCTTCAGTGGAGCATTAGGGGTGTTTTTCATCACCGTAACTTTCTTTGCTGTTCAGTGAGTCCTATGGGCAGAGCTTTTAACAGCTGCTGCGTGGCATTGCTCTTTTTGATTGTAAAAACACTTTTAACATTAAACTGCTTGAAATAGCATCTTAAGTTTAGATTGCTCTGTGCTCTGTGAAGGTATGAGGGAAACCTAACAGCCATGCCAAGGAAGGCACTGAAAGCCAGATAATAGATGTTTGGTTTCAGTTATGAATAATGTCACCACTGATCTTGTCTTATCACTTAGAGTGAAGTGTCCTTAGCAAGCTACCAAGATTAGAAAAGAGCACTTCACTGTTTTCCAGCTTGCTTCTGTGCTTGTATGTCAGCGCTGTACAATAAGTCAGGATAAAGTCTGGTTATCTGTAGACCTACAGGGATGCCAAGAGCTCTGTGTCTGTGCAGGGACCAGTGCACAGTCGCGGGGATTTGGCCGTGGCATCGGAGGGACTCATCTCGTCCTCTTCTGTGCCCCGGGGGCTGCCTTTGCAGCAGAGCGAGCGTGGTTGTCCGGACCTAGGGAGGCAGTCGGCATTTCCCAGCCCCTGTCATCAGCCATCTGGGACCCGAGCTCCCTGTGCCCTACAAACCTGCCCCGAGAGAAATCGACTGCAATTTGCAGTGCTCAACGGGGGCAGTTTTCTCTCCCCTTCCTCCTTGGTCTCCTTTTCTCAGTTAAAAGTGGGGAAGAAAGTAAACTGAAAGACTCAGTTAATGCAGTGTGTGCCATTAGAAATTGCCTTAATAATGAAGTGCATGATTAGAGCAATTAAGGAGGGTGGCAGAGCCGTATGTATATACGTAATGCATGCTTAGCATACCCAGCCCTTAGAAAAGAGCTGATAGCCATCAGGGAGTTGAGAAAAGAAATGTGCACTTTCTTAACTCAGAAGCTCTGGTCTGATCACCTTTGCTGTGACCAAAACCAGGTCGCCTTTGTCCTCCCAACTGTAATTTGTGCTAAGATTGCTAATTCTCCTCCATCTCACACTTGTCACTACAAATCCAGCGTTTCATTCATTTGTCCCCCTGGCATTTTGCTGTGCTGGTTCTCCCTGGCTCCTTCCCCAGAGGCGCAGCAGTATTGCACTCGCACCGGGGTGGTCTGGGCTCGAAGTCACGATCCCAATTTGCTTTTTGGTGTCATTGATGTCCTGCTCAAATGTAGGGTTTACTGGTGAGCTGCGGGGGAGGTCAGAGGGGCAGATCCTCGACTGGTGGCAGTGAGCACAGAGCCCCGGCTTTCTGAGCATGGACCTCACAAGCTCATGGAAGAGGATAACTCAGATCATCTCTGCTGTGTGATAGATAATGGGGAAAAGCTACGTTTTCAGTACGCCCATGCATTACCCTTTCTCAGCTACTATTTGCACATTGAAATCTTTATATGCAAATGTATTTTTAAGATGCATAGAATCAGAATGGTTTGGGTCATTTAATTTCAGCCCCACGTATGGCAAGACATAATCACTGGCATTAATGCCAAGTGGCTTAAAGGGATTTTGTTTAGATAAATCAATAGCCAGATATCAACAAGTAAGGAGCAATAAAGCACAGAAAATCAGCTGTTTCAGCTAAACGAGGTTTTCATATATATGATTTTTACCAAAAGGAAATATATATATATATATTTTTAATTAAAAAGGTGGTGCTAAGGCACAGGAAAAGTCGCAGGCCCAAAGGTGTGCTTGCTTATTTTTTTGTGAGCTAAGTTTTAAGTTCTTTTTTTTAATCTGTGCCTTTGACAAAAACATATCTGTTTCAGTGAGTGCGCTGAAAAGGAGAATTTCCGAACAGTTGCCAAACTTCCCTGCTGAATGTGGTGTGCAGCTTCTTGAAGGCTTAGACCACATCCTGGGGTTAATGCCTACTAGGCTGTTTCCATTCCAGTTCACTGCTTCTGTTTCCTCCCACGAAGTGGAGGGTTGGGGATTTATTTTTTTTATTGCTGTTAGAAAATATTGGGTTTTTCTAATTGACATCTTTCACAGAAACCCATCAATATGGGCTTGGGATTTTGTGCCAGTGCAAACTGCAAACAGATTTTTTGATCTCCAAAAAATAGAAACGCTGTTTTCCAGCCAGGTCTATTCACCCTACATTATAGGCACACAGCAGCCCTAATATGATGTTAAAACATAGGAAAAGGCTGTAACTGTTAATTCAGTGAAGTGTGCTGGGTAGGTATTTTGAGTGTTGCTGTTAGCTGGTATGATGTGAAATACACTTATTTCTGACTATAGATGAGACCCAGAAGTGGATGGCTAAGAAGGAAGAAAAAAAATCTGTGGCAACTTTTAACATCTCTCTTTATACTGAATTCAAATTTACAGAGCATACAGCTATACATTTTTACATGGTTCCTTAAGACAACCTATTTTCTGAACTTGAGTTTTTCAGTGCAGCTTATTCCTTACTGGTTAGTCACTATTTCTATAGAAATTTTATTATTCTCCCTACGTAAGAGATGAGCTGATGGTCTTACCACAAAGGCACAGTTCTGGGGCTCTTTGTCCCCAAGAAAGCATCAGCACCATCTTTGTTACGAGCATGGCTCTGATGGCGAAGGCAACATTTCTTCTGTACTTCTCATGGAGGTAGCTTGCCATTACCAATATTTCCTGTTGTTTCGTGATTCTGGGCACTGTCAGTTCTCTCTTTTTCTACTGTTGAGTTTTCAATTCCAAGTACGTGTTGGTATGTGCTACTTGAAGAGCACTGTTTGGATTGCTGGGGGAGTTATGCATAAGCAGGTGTAAATGAAGATGCCATATCGAGTAATATGACATTCAAGTGCCTCATTTCAGATTTATGATGATGACTGAAACAAGAAGGGTTACATAGCAGAATAGACCTGGGAGTCATCTTAACCACAAGAAAATACTTGACACAATAGGTAAGTAGGGAATTAAAAGTAACGTGCTTACCTCAAGCACAGTACTTTCTGTGCAAGAGCTAGCAGTTTTTTAAATAGAGGGAATTTAAATTATACTGCTGTTTGGCACAATAGTACTCAGTCTAATTTTATCAATTACAGTATAAACCCATCAGGAAGAATGCTGATTAGGGCACACTGTTTGACTAGAGGTTGACATGGCAGGTTCAGAGAGGTGCCAAGCTCCTTGTTATTAGCTTCATCAAGTGGAGCATTTTGCTTATAACGCTGCCCAGAGGCCTCCTGGCGTAAAGCAGGTGGTGCTTTGTGCGTGCCTGAGTGTGCACCTGTGCACACCAGCAGCTTGCTCCAGGAGATCTGGGTGAAGGTAGGTGTTTAGGTCTGGAGGTGCCAGGAAAAAAGGTGTCTGGAGCCCAGATTTCTGTCTGATGATGCTTTTGTTCAAGAAGAGAAATAATTCTTGAAGACAGGCCTTTTGAACCTTTTATTTCCTGGTTACATTTATCCATATGGAAATCACAGAGGATTCGGGCAGCCCTGCTTTGGTGCACTTTGTTGTGCGGAGCTTTAAGCTGTGTCCACCAGCAGCCTGGTCCCTGGGCTGCTTTGCTGGCCAAGCTGTGAGCTAAAGCCCACCTCCGCTGGCAGCTGAAGTCGAGCGCCCGCAGTCTCCTCCTGGGAAGTGTCTGGGCTGCGAGCTCTGGTCCGTGGTCGCCTTCTGCTCACACTGCTGCTGCAGGGCCGTGGCACAGAAGGGCAGGCTGGACACGTCCAAAGCCTCCAGCCACCACAGCAAGGCTCGCGAGGGGCCATCTGTCGCTGCCCAAAGCCATTTTTCCCTGAAGGCAGGAGGAATTTCGAGCTTCAGAGGAGGTAATCGCTTTAGTTCCTCTTCCAAGCTTCACCCAGCAGTCGCTGCTCAGCCCAGCACATGCTGACCTTGCGCAGGGCCGGGCTTTCTCTAATTATGGGGGCGCTTTCCTGGTATTTCTGCCTTCTACCCGCAGCCAAGACATGCCTGCCTGTGCCTTTTGTTTCGGTGGCATCTGCCGCGCTCCGGTCACTGGCCCCAGTTGGTTCTCCCGTTTATCCCAATGGAGGGGAAGCGTCTGGCCCCACCGCTCTCGGCATTTATTGTCTGCAGACCTCTCGCCCCCCATGCGGCGGGGGCTGGACGCAGTGGCGGCGGCGAAGGCACGCTGCCATGCATTAAATGGCCGGGTTGGGAAGAAATGCCCGATAGCTGTCTCTATCTCCAGCTCCCTGCACAATCTGGAGACTGAACAGGTGATGAATTCCTTTGCCTTGGAAAATAGCAATGCCTGGCACGCTGATGGGGCCTCGATCTGGTAGAAATAATGCTAAATGTTTACGGAAGGATAGAGTAAAGCTGTGCTCTGGAAGTCCAGCTGTGAAAGCTGGGCGGGAGCATGTCCACACCAGCTGCTGCTTGAGGGAGAGGGTCAGCATGTAGGGGATGGAGGTGCTGGTCAGGGCGCTCAGCAAGCCTTGGCTACTGGAGAAACGGCCTGCAGTGGACGTGCAGTTACTTCTTATGGTGTTAGCTGTGTCACATTTGGGGATTGCTTCACTTTCTGGTGAAAAAGTCACAGTAGAACATAGGTGTCTGCGTCAAGGTGGCTGAGATATTGGCAGCTGTTTTCTTTTTAATTGTCCTGGGTAAACGATGAGATCTGGGAGTGTTCAAGGCCAGGTTGGATGAGGTTTTGGGCAGCCTGATGTAGTGTGAGGTGTCCCTACCCATGGCAGGGGTTGGACTAGATAGTCTTTAAGGTCCCTTCCAACCCAAACCATTCTGTGATTTCTGTTTAAAATGAATAGCTCTGGGAGATGGCCTCAGCTCTAGCGCTGTATCTCTATGTTCTTACTCCAGCAGTGCCTTGCTGGCTGCGTGGACCCAGACAGGTGTGGTGCAGGAATTGCATTTGGGGTGACACACACTAAAAGCTGAAAATTTACTGTTTCATCAAGATCATTTCAGGAAGAATCATAAGAATTGAGTGTTTCCTCATTTTATTTGGGTGTGTAGCAACCCTGATCCTAGTAGCAAGCTTGTTAACCCTGTCCAACCTAAATAATTTATAGAACAGCAAAAGCAGGTGTCCTGATTTTACTGCGATGTGTTACAGCCCCTATCCTACTATCAATACCAGGCACACGAGCTCTGCCCAAACCAAACAATTGCTAGGATTTCAGCAAATACCATCAGGTGCTAAAGGCCAGGTCTGCTGCTAGTGTAAATTTGCTCAACCGATGCTGCTGGTGCTGTGCAAGTTTTTATCTGCTCAGCAGCTGGTTTCTTGGACTTGAGACCCCACAAACTAATCTTAGGTGTGACTTCAGAGGGAATGTGGTCACACTTCATCCGTGAGTACTGACCTGAACTTTCCTAAGTGTCGTGTCAAAGGGTTAAGGAAATACAGAGGCGCATTTCAGCCTGCAACCTGTATATTTGAAAAGACCTTTCTTGAAACTACTACCAAGTTCAGAGGAGCAAAATCCACAGCTTTGTGAAGTTTGGTGGAAAATTGGCTTCAAGGAGCGTTAACTTGGGTTCTTGGTGAACGTCTTTCTTCTTTATTAACGTGTGGGGAAAAAAAAAGAAAAAAGAACACCTTTAGATGCTAAAGTCACTTTTTTATTCTCGCTATGGGTTTAAACTTGTCCACTACCTGGAGTATTTTACTATTTTATTTATTGCCACTGAGGCAGAACTAGATTTAGGCTTAACACTAGGCTCCAGCTGGTTTTTAGAAGGTGATCAAATTTACAGTTACGAGACCTGTGCATGGCTGTCTCCCCCCTCGTGCCTTACAGCTAAGCCCAGCTCCCTGAAATGCGTGCTGCTGGAAATGCTTTATGGCATTTCACAGCTCCTCCAAAGGAACAGATCTGTTTTTCTGCAGTGCCTTGGGCGCAATCTTTGCCTCCACCGCCTTTCCCTTTGCCAGCATGAGACGGCAGCGAAACTTTTCCCAGCACGAGTGCTGTTTGGTGGCACAGGAGGTGATGGCCAGCCCTGTGGCCAGGCCCCGCTTTGCAGTGTGGTCCATGGGGAGGTGGGAGAAGCCAAGATACTCTCATCCAGGCCTCAGGGGGCTGCTGGCACCACCGTTCTCCCAAGCCACCAACACCTCATGTATTGGGTGTTGGACGTCATGCGCAAAGAGCGGGCGTGGGATGTGATGCCATTCAGATAGTTTCCCAGGGTTTGGTCTCGTTGTTTGGACTGTGTGATCTTGAGATGAGGCTTTTTGTCCCTTGGGGTCAGTTCGGTATCAGATGATCACATAAAAATGCCAAGGATCCTCTCGTGCTTCTCCATGGAGCCTGGAGCCCGCTGCTCGGGTGGCTGCTGCTTGACTGGTCCAGCCTGGTGTGTGGGGCCCCTGCTCTTACATACTTGGCTTGATACCACATGTGGTAGTTTTATTTTAAATGCCACGGTTTAGAAGGTTTAGGCTACCAAAATCTTACGGAGTGCAGTACGATTGTGGAGAGCAGAGTGAGGAAGCACGTCTCCCTTCGTTTCTCTGTACGTCTGCTTTTCAGACCCACTTCTGTTAATTTCAGTTTTTGCATCTGGTATATTATTTGGCTTTCATTTTTAAAGTGTTCTACATACAACTAAATCCACACGAGGATGATCAGTTTTTCTCCTTTTTGTTTCTTTCCAAGGCAATAAGACATCTGGCTGCTACTAGTGCGTATTAGGAAGTCGCATCCTTTTAACCCTCCTCATCATTTTATTTGTAAAGTGCTCCCCCGCTGAGATACCAGGGGCCATGTGCAAACAGTTTAAAACAACATCAGGAAATAAACAGTATGGGCAAAAATGATGAGATGCTTTTTAAAGCCGAAAAGCTGCGATCGCTGAACAAGCGCGTTGTGGGGAGGGAGGGAGGTTGGATCAGTCCTGCAAAGCAGCAGAGGTTGAAGCTGGCACTTCTTGCAGAAATAAGGGGTAAAGTTCAGCCCTTCGGCTGGTAGGGGTACCTGTAAAGCTGTCCCTGAATCGAGCAGCTACCAGAGCAAAAGCTGAATCCGTGACCTTGTGTGGGAGCAAGACCACAGCCCTGCAGGGGAATGCTCGGGGTGGAGATGAGAAAAAATGTAAGAGTGGAGATTTTCTCCTTGATGCAGGCAGCAGGGAGGTGTTTGCATGAACGTCCTTCCTGGCTCCGTGGCCAGCTCTGTGCGTCGGGGCAGTCCCTCTGGAAGCTCTGCTAGACGCAAAATGGGGGCGATAAAGCCTCGCAGGCTGAGGTGCGTATCTTGCTCTTGCAAAGCCCTCGGAGGATGAGTAAAGATCAGGGCAAAACGAACGACCTGGCTGGAAGTACATGTGCACTGCATCTGGTAAAGGGCTTTTTTTGGGAAAAAGCATGGCCAAAAAAACCCGAAACAACAGGAGGTTGACCAGATGTTGAGCTTTCTGTCCCCACTTCACGTAATGGAGATAGCACATGATGCCACTGCTACCTGCTACGTGAAAACGGTGGGGACAAAGGTCATTCTGGCACTGCCTTATTTCTGTCTTAATCACACACAGCAATGCTCTGCAGCCCTGTGCAGAAGCGAAGGGCTGTTTAGCATGGCCCATTTTAGACCAGCTTCCTCCCAAATAATCCTCCCAGAGGAATACAAAATTGGAGGATGGGAAGCGTCAGTTCCAGTGCGTTTCTTTTAGGTTTGGTTTATTGTCTAGCAGTTCTGTGCTTTCATGGTGTCTATGCAAAGAACTTTGCAGAAAATAAATAGGAGTTTTCATGGAAAGTAAGAGGGTGATTAAACAGCAAGCGCTTGATATGTACAGTTTAAGAATACCTTAAATGCAGGAGAATTGGCAATAGATGAAAGTTTGAGAAGTGCTCATGTGTTTACATGGCCGCAAGACCCGAGCTGTCAGTCCCTTTGTCTGGTGCTAACACAGCCTGCAGCGAGCTCTGCAGGAAGCACCAGCGCAGGGATAAATGCTGGCTATCGGAGAGGATCAATGCTGATTGTCCCAGCGTTTTCCCATCTGACAAAGCTGTCAAAGTCTCGCACCTCAATCCAAAGCGCTAGGACTGCTTCAGGGAGGAGGTGAGCCAACTGGAAGCCATGGTGTGGGCAAGGCCACTCGAACGGAAACCTGGACCTGCCTTGGAGGAAGAAGAGCAGGAGGCAGGGACGGAGGCTGGCAGGAGCCTGGGCAGAGGATGGAAACTGCCGAGTGCATTATTAGCAGCCAGGTTGCTGTAGGTATTGCAGAGACAGGGAGCCATCAGGAAAAAGCCAAAAAACCTTCCTGACAGCTTTGAGTCCTCTGGATGTTTGTTCGGATTCAGTATGTTTTTAGTAATCCTCACCGGGACAAATTTAGTGAGGTCCTTCAGGGTTTTCTTGGGTAGAAAGGAGTGCAAGCACAGGCCTGAGTGCTTCCAGTGATGGTGCGTACAGCAAATGAGGAATTTTGCCCAATAACAGCTTGAGCACAAGGATGGGAAATTCAGGTTTGCTGTGGGAGGTGGCAGAAGACGTGGTGAGTAGCTCTGAAATTGAGGAATTTAATCAAGTAAATGACAGGTGGGATTTGTCACAGTTGCCACTATCTTCAAATGAAAACAGAGGGGTTCTGATACTAAAAATAAAAGAGAGCGAGGTGGGGAAAGCCCCCATGCAAAACTTAGTAGGTAGATGGGAAAAATAGGGATGCTAGGCTGCTCCCCAGCCTTCTGGGGTCAGACTGCATCGCCTGGGTCAGTCCTGCTGTCATCCTGAGGCATTTTGCTCATCTTTCTGTGTTATTACATGGAAAGAGCCGTCTGATTACAAAGCATTGATTGAAGAGCAACAGCGACGGCAGAAAAGCGTGGAGAAAAGAAAGTCAGAAATAATCCCCAGAACCAGACAGCCCAGGGCTGTGTAAAAGCGATGGGCCCGGTGTTCCCACAAAGGCAGCGCTGTTGATATTTTACAGCCATATTAAAACGATTTTAGCCAGGAGGAGGAGAGGGGAAAGGGTGTATAATGACCCAGGAATTGCCCGCATTGATGGAAAAGCAAATGAGCGATTTTCAGCCGCAAAAAACAAGTGAGAGGACAAAGAAGACGAGACCTACAAGGCAGGCTAATAATCAAGATAAGTGCTAGAGATAAAAAAGTCTAGCGCAGCATTATCGTGTGCTGCAGAGTATTTGTAAGGAGATTTCCTATATGCCGGGAGAATTCGCTGCTACTGCTGTCTAGATTGAGTCCAGATCCTCAAATAGTTACGCGGAGCTTATTACCAACATTTTTCTCTAGGATGTTACCAAAAACAGTGGAAAAATATTTATGATCTTTTCCTTCAGGCATAAAGTAACGTAAATAATGTGATTTTTTTTCCTTTTTCCTTCTCATTAGCATAATTCCGCGATGTGGCTCTAAGTGTTCTAAAGGAGCGATTAATGATTCATTTATTTTTTACACAAATATATCTCTGACACATTCCTCTTCTAGCCAGCTTTTGAAAAACAAAACCAGTTTCAACTCGAGAGGAAAGAAGTTTAAAATATTTTGAACAAATTAGCTTCTGTTAGGACCTTAACCACAGCACTCGCTTGGAATTTTAAATGAAATTGTTTGAATAAAGTATATGAGGTCCTTTTTAAAAAAAAAAAATGGAAGAAAAAAACAACCTCTAAAGCAAGCCAGAGAAAAAGAAGATAATAGCGCTTGGAAAGCAACCTCTTGGCAAAGAGGAACAAGAGCAGTGGAATAATTTAATTGCTCATCAGCTAATTATACGGTATTATAATGTTAATGTGTCTTCATCATGACAATGTAATAGGTATAGATTGAAGCATATGAAAAGGAAAGTGTTGATGCAGTAATTATAACTAAGAGTAGAGCTGTTAGAGTAATTATAACGCTTCATCAGGTAATTAACGTATTGTTCAACTTGAGACGGAGAACAAAGAGTGAAGAAGTTAAATATTGAAGGACATGCCTTCCATGCTCTGGGGCTGCCGTCCCGCGCTTGCCGCAGAAGGTGATACTCCGCATTGATACTGTTATTTTCTTATTTCCTTTTCGTGTGTTTTAGCGGGTGGGGGAAAGGGGCCAGGCAGCGTGCGGCACCACGGTCTGGTAGCGCAGCAATCGGTATTTGGAGGCGTTTACCCTGCGGACCCCGCCAGATCCTCCTCGCGCTGGAGGCAATCGATGTGCAGGCGGCTCTCTGGGACTAGAGGGCAGCGGCTGCTGCTGCAGATTAACCTCCCATCAAAGATACCTATTCAGCACAGTCAGAACTCATTCGCGGGAGTACTGCAGCGAAACCGCTGCCCAGAGCATGTACAGGTTTCTCCTCGCTGTGGAAATGCTCGCAGGGTGCTGAGGCCGTACCTGCGGGGTGCCCTCAGGGATGCTGAGCTGGTGCCCTGCACCTCTGCTCTTTCTGTGCCCGCATCTTGCTCCTGCCGCCCCCAAAATCCAGGGTATGAGCGATGCTCACTTAGCTCTTGCTACAAAGTTCTCAGCCTGGAGATTTTACTTAATCTGGTTCAATCCACCCAGCAGCAGGGTCTCAAGCAGGGACACTGTTGAGCTGCTGCTTGTCCCCAGCACCACAGGCAGTAAGGACTACTGGGCGATGTGCTGTTGATGTGCCCTGGGGAGGGATGTAAGATCTGTCCTGCCAGCTGTGTGCTGTAGTGAAAAGCCCCTCGGGATGAAGGCAGGCCTAACAGCAGTGCCCTGGGGGGAGTGAGGGGTCTGGGCTTGGTTTTTGATGTGCTGGTGAAACGGCCCGAGTTTTGGGTTCAGCTTTGTACAGGGCTAATAAGAAGGGCCTTTGTATCTTGGGCTGAGACTCCAGCTTGTCACAGCAACATAAACATTATTTTAAAATACCTTCCTGTCTTTTACCCAAAAGACAACAAATTAGGATTTTCTACCTGTCTTCTGCACCCCTAAGGAGTGCTCTAGGTTCTAGAGCAATGCTGTACATACGCAGCTGCGCTTGACCACAAACATTTATCTTCGTAGCATGCATGTTAACCTCAGAAGAGCTTATTCCCTTCTCAATATGAAAATATTGCTGTCAGTAATTTTGGTCCAGGTGTCTCCCAGTCACATGTAAACCCAGCCCATGGCACATGAAGAAGCCACTGATGGCACATGGTGGGCTTGACCACTGCCCTTGGTCCAGCAGGACACCAACACCATCTGCAAGTCTGCAGCCTGCCCAGCTCCCCGCAGAGCTCATGGTATTGTCGATAACATCTTTTTTTTTTTTTTAATTATTATATCATCATCATCATCATTATTATTATTATTTCCTTTTTTAGCTTAACCTGCTTTCTTCACCTCAGGATAGTTTTCTACTTAAAATCAAGCCGCCTCACGCTGATTGGCATCATCAATAGCGCAGTTTCTGATGAAATTAGGGCAGTGGTGGGGCTGCTTTGGTCAGTTCATTTAGTGACCTGCTGATATGCCACGCAGTTAGGAAATCATTTATGAACTTCTGTGCTCTACTACATTTTATTTATGAGGGGTGCACCCTTCTGCCCTTTATAGGCTTTATGGGCATGATGGCATAGTGTTACATGCACCAAAACATGGAGTGTTTGGTGTGTCAGAAAGAAATGAGATGTTAAATTGTTATCTTAATGCAAATAATGGCATGCAGCAGAATGAAGGGTGTTGCACTTCTGGTGAAGGACATGGAGATAGGTACTGCATGGTAACAGAGACGGAATAAGCCTAAACAAGTGAGATTTGGATGAGTTGAGCTGTAAGGAGCTCAGAAGTTTGAATGGGCTGTAAAGACAGGCAGTGTGCTGTACGTTGTGATTGCAGGCTGGGATCCTATTGAGGTGAATTTAGGTTACTTCAGTGCAGTGCAGAGAGGGCTGAAAGGAAATAAGATTGCTGGTGCAGGAGGAAGAGAAAAAAAAAAAGAAAGATTAAAAGGGCAGAGTACGGGTGCATGGACGAAGTGTAGGTTAGAACAAGGTGTCGGTATCAGATGGCAGAGTCTTTGCAGCAGCCTTCTGGGCATGGCAGTGAGTGGGCTTTCACAGCGCGCTGCCGTGCGGTAAATGCACCCAGACCCAGCCCAGTGTGCTTTCTGACTGAGCACTTCAGTGTGGCTGAAGGTGGAGTTCCGGTTCCTCTTAAAAATGAATGAAAATCAGATACCTACATCTTTGGAAAGGATTACCCTTAAAATAAAGTGGTGCATACTGTAGGTGAAATGGAGATGAACTATTGCATCAAAAAAAAAGATTTTAATATACTCTAACTAATATTTTGGGAATGTATTTCCCTCAATAGGCAAAAAACACGTTTATTGAGCAGAATGACATATTCTTTTGGTTGTCCCATTCCTGCTCAGATTTTGGGAGGCTTGTTCTCTGATAAAAACCTATTTCTGTCTTGAACAACTGCGTTGTTTCGCTGTGAGCGCCTCAGTTGCAGACATGGAGAATGTGCTATTTTAACAAGTCTGTTTAGGCTGCTGTGTGTGACAGTAAGAGCACTCTAGAAAAGTTCCTTTCAAGTAAACGAGGAAAGCCGTAGGATATCACGTCCTGTCTAGGCTGGTCGTGTCGAGCTGGAGCAAGCCTTTGGCTGGATTGTGGCCAAAGCTGTGCAGAGAGCTCAGGTCTCACCATATGCAATGTTTCCAGTAGTGGGAATCCAGTTCTTTGCTCAGGATCCGGCCCCTTGAGAACTGCCCTGGTTTGTACTGAGTCGAGGATCTGCTCTTAGTTGCACTTAGTCTGGGGGTCTGTCGTGTTGTGACTGGTTTGGCTGATATGAGCATCCCTGTCTCATCCAGTCCCCATCCAGGACTAGAGGGCAGGCAGATATTGCAAACTTTATCCAATGGGTGCTCAAAATCTTTGGGTGGTTTTGCCCATCATTGCTGCATTCACAGAGCATTTTCTTCGCAGGTGATGGTGATCAGAACACTTTCTTTTCCCCAGTACTGCTTTGTTCCAGCCTTTTTTTTTTTTCCTGACTGATCCATATGTGGAGTTTAAAAGATCAGCCAGGGAGTTTTTGAGTTGAGGCAGGAACACAAACATGTTGGTGGGCATTATTTCCCTCTCTAGAAGAGCGTTCATCTGCTATTGACACCAAAGCCAGGCTGAGAGCATGCCTTGCTGAATTAAAACCTAAAAAGCAATTAGAGGAGCCCCTTCGGAAAATGTCATCTGGCACAACCGTGGCCTAATATTCGTGTCCTCTTCCCCACTGCCACCACCATGCACCTTTTTAATTTCTTTTCTTATAAGCCATCCATTCAAATTGCCTGGGAGTGGAAAACAGAGTTATTGACTGTCTTTTCAGGAGCTGTCACGAAGCAGTAAATAGAAGCAAAAGACAAATGTGGGCACATCCAGGGAAAGAAAAATCGTAATTAATATTTCAGGAGAATAAAGTGTCTCTATAAGGACAAGAGTGGAAATAAAAGGAGAAAGAGATATTAGCTTGACATATATCAAGGTTTTAGCTATATAATATATATTCACATAAATCTATACTGCATTTGTGCCTAGTATGCACGTCTGACTAATAGGGAGCATAAAGGCAGCAGGGGAGTGAAGCCTCTGAATGAGGTCTTAAGGAGTTTCCATTGATTGTCAGAGGTGGGGATAAGTTTCAGGTATTAAAGTTGCAGGGGTCATGGAGCTGCATTTCCTCGTGGTGAGGGAACTCAATATATAAATGCTTGCAAACTGAGGGCTTAGTGCTGTGCTATTAAAAATGTTATGAATGCAGTGTATTAAATGCATGTATATGTATGTGTCACAATGCAGTAGGTAGCTCCGGACCTCTTATATATAGGGTTGGGTTTTGCAAAAGGGATTGAGTATCAGTAACAAAATTATCTGCAGTAGATAATAGTAGACAAAGCTGAAAAAGAGATGTCAGCCTTGTGCACGTGGGTTGAACAAAATACTTACCTCAGAGGGGCCAGGACAGCTGGGCCTGTTTCAAATGGGGGAGTGTGCAGATGCTCCAGGAGATCAACACGGCAGCCCCCAACCCCTCCTCCTGCTGAAACCTTGCCCTGCATGGTTGCCCACAAAGGTTTTAGAGGTGGCCACCACATTGCAGCTGCTGGCAGACACTGCTCAGTGCCAGTCCTGTACGTAGCGTAAACTTTGCCCCGGACGATGCCTCCATGGAAGGGCCGATCATCCTGTCCTGTAAACCTGAGCTCACTGTGAGCATGGGGCCAGCACTGAAAGTCACAGCTTTTGGACTTCCATAGTGCCATCAGGACACAGTGCTGGGGACCTGGGAGATCTCTGGGCTGCAGCTAATTCACCTGCATTTTTGTTGGGTCCCTGTCATCGTGTTTTCCCTCTGACGTAGGGCTGTATATGTACCAGCAGCACAGTTTAACACCAGCTCACCCTGTTCTTCAATGGCTTGGAGTTTCCAAGGGTTTGTTGTTAAAAATCTTTGTGTATGCTTGCACTCTGCTTTTAAAAGCTTTTTAAGAGGAATTATGAACAATTTCTAGAGGAGATGGAGGTGGTTGGAGAAGTATATTGTTGACAACAGAGGATAACATCTCAACTGGCTCTAAAAGCCCAAAAGATGTGAGGCTTCCATACAGGCTTGCAGTGCACCAAAAACCTGGAGTATTTTAGAGGTTCCCACTGTAAAAGAGACCATGGTACCCCCGGTGAGACCTTCCCAGGTTTCTCATGATGGAAAGAAGTGTCCTGGAAGCCACAGGTCTCCATGCAGAGCCTAAGTTCTGGAAGATGAGGGGGCACAAGGTAAACTCAAAACCTGAAATGTTTGCCCTACAATCTATGTAGATGGTTTGAAAGTGTAGTCCTGAGACAAAGAGCAGATAAATTGCTCAGACGGTATCCAATAACTCACAGGCATTGTGTGACTACTAATAATTGTGTGGTTTTTGCAAGATACGTGTCTTGCACAAATACAATTACTACATTTTACAGCAGTCAGTGCAAATCACTCATTTCCATATTGCATACCAACTTCATATCTGATTAGTGGCAAATTCAATTTGTGTTAATAAGCCTAAGGCAAAATTAGCTTGATACATTACCATTTAGCAGTATTTAGACAAGAAAAACAAGTTGTTTGGTTTAGCTTTGCTTTGTTTTACTGTAGTATGATAAACAAGTTGATCCACAGTGTTAATGTGAAAGATTTTATATCTGGGAAGGATCATCTCTGTGGTCAGAGAGGATGCAGGTATGGACATCGACGTTACAGGAGGTTTGATGATTGCAGACGTACACCCCTGGGCTAACAGGAAAGTGCAGATGGGAATAATTCAAGAGTATCAACAGAATATTTCTTAGGAGTCCAAGAACCATTTCAAGCCCATGCTGCAGCTTGATTACAATACCTTTCTAAATGCCAACGGGAGTTTCCTTCAGTGGTGCGTGGGCTTAGGGACTTACTGCCTAACGTGATTTAGAAAATATTGTCAAAGTGTAGCCCACAACACAGAGATGCTGTGAGGAGCACTTTTCTGCCTCTACGGCCAGTCAAATCATGCCTTCAGTTATACCTGTGAAATCTCATTGATGCAGGACATCATCATGCTGTTTTGCCAAGTCAACTGCTCTCAGCAGGAGTAGCCATGGGTGGACTCCGTCCTCTAAAGCTGTGTGAAAGGGTTTTAGAAGGGTAGTCGTAATCCTTTTGACGGCAATTTTCACATGTAAATCACTTAGGAGCACGGATCCCCCTTGACTGTTTGTGAAACCCCGAGCCACCGGAGCGCTTTGGTAAGGCTGGTTTTTATTTTCCCCTCGAGCTGTCCTTGCTGTCACTTCCCAGCTGACTGGTGCCACAGGACTGATGGACCCGACCGACAGCAGTACGTGGAGCTGTGAGCAGGTGCTGCCGTTTCACTGCTCGATAAATAGGTGGGAATACACCGAGTATTCTGAGAGGGGAAATATTTGGAAAGGATTTGTGTGTTTCGAGTGCTTTCAGGGGCGCGTCCTCCTGGAACGTGTCACTCCAGATCTTTTATTGAGCTGATATTGTCCCTAAATCCAGTGGGGGAACACAGTTTTACTTGGGCTGAGTCTTTGCCTGGATTTCAGGAGCTTGAAGAATGAGCTTCCTCCTCCTCTTCACCTCCGCATGCCCATAATTGAAGATCACACACTATTAACCCCATATAAATTGTAAAAGAAACCAGACTAAGTTTCTCCTGAGTAAATCAGCCCCCAGCTCTACTTGTTTTGGTAGCGATCTGCTGATTTACACGAGCTGAGGATCCAGCCTGGACTTCCACCAGTCAGATGGGTGTGAGACTGCCTGCAGGACCTCGATTGTCAGTAAAAAGCCGATGTTAGCAATTTTCATCAGGCAGCATGGAAATTAATTAGCCCAATTTTATGGAAATCAGCTCATTATAAATAATTTTAGCTGGCCCATTCACAAAGCACTTTTCACATTAGAAAAAAAAGGGGGGGGGGGGAAGAAAAAGCAGAGCTCTGTGAATTGGATACTGAAAAAACTCTTTTCTCCCCTTCTCTCTTTCTAAAAACAAATGAATTTCAGCAGCTGTGCCATTTGCAGGGGAGGGGCAGCACCCACAGATTGAGCCTGTAGACTTCGCTTTCCCACTCAGCGCCGAAAAGAGCAGCAGTGAATGATTTGTTCAGCTGGGTATTGTTCGCGGCTGCAGATGGCCCGCATCGCCGGAGCATGCATATTCTGCTGCTGCTGCCTTTTGGCTTGGCCAACCGAGGTGGGAGAGCACGGGCATCTCTGGAGCATCTCTGTGGGGCTGCTGGTCCTGGGGCTGGTCAGAAATAAAGCAGCTCGGTCACAGATACGGGAGTCAGCTGCAGTGGAGATTACGGGGTTGTGAGCGGGTCTGTGTGCTGGAGGAGCTCTGCTGTCTGCTCTCCCTACAGCTTTTGTAGGCTGCAAAGTCTTGCTGTGCACAGCAGAAATGGGATGTGACTGCTGAAGTGCCCACGTGTTCTTGTGTCCATCCCGGCCTCAGAAGGTCCTGGGGATCAGCTGGGCCAGGTGAAATCTCCAGGTCAGACAATCCAGAGGGTGCTGTGTTTTGATCCCCATCTTTTCTAGGGATGTGGTGGTCCTGAAGAGGATCTAGCACAAGCTCTGTCTCCCACTTCTGTTCTTGGTCCCTTCAGTGCTTTTGCCAAAGGGATTTTTAATGCAATCTGTCTTTAGATGTTTCATGAAATACCCAGGTCATGCAAGGGGAGAACACCTTCCCCTCGTGCTCAATCTCAGCTTTGTCTCGTCTCATAGGAGTTTTGAGGATTTGCTGATCTTATGGGTGTCTGGAAATTTTCCTGTGGCTCATTGCTTTCTTCTTGACTTACAGAGTCCATCTCTGTCCAGCAATCCCTTATTTCCCAGCCTGGACTGGGTGTCCACATGAAAAAACACTTTCCTTCCTGAAAGCATTCTCTCTCAGCCCCAATTTCTTCTCTCTTAGGGTTTGGGACTCATGCCTTCCCTTTCCTGAGCAGGTGCTCTGCTTGAAACCCTTGAAAAGAGCCTGGGGGGAAGAAGCTTGTTTTGTTTGGGGTGTAATGTATGCCGTGTTTCCAGTCAGCCAAATCTGCTCAGTGCTCTAGTTCTGCAGCCACAGACAGCATGATTCAAAGGCTCCTCTTCTTTCCTTGCTGCCTTGACCCAGACATCGCAGAGCGAAAAGGTAGTAAAAGAGGTCCATGAGTGATAACAATGGGGAGAGTTTGGAGGGTAACACAGCAGGTGGGTGCAGGGCTTTTTAGCAGCCCAATTTCCAAGCCCACGTGCTGCCACTTCCATGAAGGGGCATCTTTGTCCCTGTGTGTGGCATCTCCCTGTGCCTGAATCCTGCTACCAGAGGCACGTAGTGGCTGGGAACAGCAAGGGCAGCAGACAAACTGTGTCCAACCACCTCCAAAGAGCATCACCGTGGTCTTCCAGCAATGCAAGCACACCTTCACTCTGACACAAGGAGCTTTGGCACAGAAGGTGCTGGATTGATTTAAATGTGGGCTTAAACTGGAGCTGAAAGCATGTTTTAGAGGTGAGAGAAACCTTCCTGGCAAGTGAAGAGATCCGTTTTATTACTCCTCCACAATTTGCTTAAGCAGTTACTATAAACAGCTACTAATCAGGCTCCCTCGGTGCTTAGAGGTATCAGTGGATTGATTTTAATTAGACTGGCACCTCTTTGTTAGTTCTATAATGTTTGTTTGCTTATAAGTTGGAGTATTTGGGTGCTGTGATTTTGTTTGTTTAACTTCTTCAGGCAAATGAGAATTAGCCGGCTCTTAGGCACGTTGTTCCTTTCAGTAGTGGGGTTTTGCAAGGAACAGAGTGTGGGCAGAGTTTAGACACCCCTAAGAGCAATTTTAAAAAGCATTTTAGGCACCTCCGTTGAATGTACCAGTGGTACTGAGTGAATCACAGAGGAAAAAACACAGACAAAAAAATGCCACTGTTTGGCTGTGTTAAGAGATTTTTGGGGGGTGGTTATTCAAGAACAACTGGTTTATGCTATAATAAAGAAGAAAAGGTAGGAAAAAGTAGTGCTTGCAAGGTGTTTCAGGCCCCGTACCGTTAGCCCCAAGTGTTCCCTGCATGCCCCAGCCCAGGGCTGTGAGCACCAGCTGGAGTCGCTCTGAAGCGCTGTGGACCTCAGCAAGAGATTTTGGTGTGTTTTTGGGGTGTTTTATCCCAGATTGAGGAAAGGCTTCAGTCTGGGTCAGCAGCGAAGATGTTGAACCCACACAAACTGAATTGAATCTTTTAAAGTTGGAGGCTGTTTTTTTCTTTCTTAAATATTCCCTTCTCTCTTTCCTTGGCATGAAACTGTTTCTCTACTATAATAAGCGATTATTTCTAATCTGAATCTTTTATGATTTTTTGTTGATTTACCTTGATTTGAGTGGGGTTTTTTTGTATGTGTGTGGTTATTATGGATTTTAGGCTACTTCCCACAGGTTATCGGAGCTTTTCCTAGGCTGAACCCATTTCTTTCTGATTAACTGAGGGTGTCCCTGATGTGATCCTGATGAAAAGCAGGTAGGGGGCTTGTAAATTGAAAAATGAACTTTAAAACAAACCCCCCAAAAGAGAGCATGCTCTGCACGAGAAGAATATTGAGCATTTAAAAGATGTTTACACTGTACTCTCTTTATCAGCCCAGAGCACATTTCATCACTGATGGAAACGAAGTTTGCGTAATCTCCTCTGTGGCATCCGAGGTGCCACCGGGGTGGATTTGTTTAATCCAGCCAACCAAATGACTTGGGAGTAAGGGTTGCAGCAGACAGAAGGTGATTGTTGGCAGTGTAGCTGTTGTAGTGAGCACGGTACCAAGCTGCACCTGCACTGCAGCCGTAATTCCAGTCCCTCGGGTGCCAGGACGAGGCCACCAAGGAGCAGCACAGGAGAGGGACAAGAAGAGGCTGGTGCCCAGGAGCCTGTGCATCACCTCAGCACGGACACCTGTTGGGGATAGAGTTTGCCAAAAGGAGAGAGCTTCAGGATGCCTTGCTCAGGATGGGCTGCCAAAGGCAAAGGGGAGCTGCTGCTGGAAATCCCCCACACCATAAATCTTGGGTTAGGGCTAGGGCTGGGCAAGCTGAAGCTGACACTGGGGGCAAGGGATGTCCGTCCCAACCTGCACAAGGGATGGAGAGCCCATGTGGTGGTACCAAGCCCAGCACTACAGAGTTATCCGTGTTTTCCTCCCAGCGCCTTTGTGGAATTGTTTTGAATCTTTTTGGGTTTCTGTCTTTCATCTGGCGTTTCCGCCTTTCATCCTCAAGCATCCCATCTCTTCTTGATCTCAAATCTGATGACAAAAACAAACCAAACTTCCTCACGCTGCAGCAAGCATTTAATTCAAAGGCTATTTGAAGATCGAGAGAAGAAATTACAGTTTTTGCTGAGCTAGTTGGTCCAGACATCCAAAGAAGGCTCATCCTTTTTTGTTGTACAATTTTTATTGTGAGGAGTTAGAAGTTGGGTGGGAGAACTTGGATTTTTAAATGTGGAAAAAGCATCAAATAATACTTTGGGTCTGTAATGATTTGGAGAGTGTTTGCGTGATGATGCAGTCCAAAGAGCCTCACCTATGTATCGTTACAGTGAACATGCGTGTTGGAAGGGGGAGTTGTGCTCTGGGGTGTTCCCATCTAAGCAGTCCAGGGAGTTGGAGGGGCTGCGTGGTGGTGGGAAGGCTCCAGGACATGCAGAAGACCTGGCAGGGATGTCTGAGTGTCCACCCAGTGCTCCTTGGTCTAGGAATCACGGAGTGGCAGTACTGGGGCAAAGAGCTGTTGTATTCATTTATTCCTTCGTTTTATGATTTATTTTGTTTATAGGTGAACGTGTGCATGCGAGTGGTAGGGAAGGTCAGAAAACTCCAGGAGAGGACGGACTGAATACTAGATAGGTTGAGCAGGAGGGTGCCAGTATCATGGTTGCAGACGGATAACGTGCCAAACATGGACAAACACAGCTGTCATGAGGGTTAGGACGGACAGACACACCTCAGCCAAGGCTTACAGGCTGCAGTGTGCCGATTCAGCAGCAGTCAGTAAAAAAGGAGGAAAGGGGTCTCCCAGTATGATGGTTAGCAGCAGAGCACCCTAGCAGGCATACCTGGCTGCGGAATATGTATGCTCCCTCCCACTTGCAGAGATTACATTCAAGGCAGTTGTAAAAGTCTGCCTTAAACCTCTAAATGCAATTAAATCCTGAGCTAAGCCTGAAAAATGTGACCTGACATTCTGCCTTTGACTCATCCCATTGTCGCGTTTTGGTGTTACAGCAAATGTGCTGCAGCACATCACCCGCTCCTGAGAGTCCTCTGAAGAAGCCAGGGGACAACACGGCGAGCACATCGGGCTGGGTTTCCAGTCTCAGACATCAGGTTGGGTTTTGTAATGTGCACTAATGCCTGACAGCTGAATTTATATTTAATGAGAATTTAAAAACAGCAGATTTTTTATCTGTTAGAACAGCGTGCTGTGTGAGAAGGTGCCGGGGCTGCCGCATAGCTAAATGTTTTAGAAGAACTAACTCACACCAACGCTAAGTAAGTCTGGAAGCCAGCTCGGGAGCAGGAGAGATGTGGTTTGCTCCATCCCAAAGTGTTGCCTCTGCTGAACAGGGAACCCCAGCCTTTCCAAAGGCTGGAAAGCATTTAATTAACCTCCCTTCTCCCATTGTTTTTCACTTTACTGTGCCTTGTAACCCGCCAGCCCTTCCACCCATGTGTCCTTCAGATGCTGTCTGCCACCCTCTTGGTGGCAGAGGAGCTCTTGATGAAATCCCCCAAACCTGCAATGTCACCTTAATTCTGACCTCTCCGTAAGACTCAGCTCTACCAGGATGCTGGCAGGGAAGTTCCCTACACACAGGGATGTTTGGGCACTTTCTCCCTGGCCCTGGTGCTTTTCAGGTTCATCCCTGAGCTTTCCTTGTGCTTCTCTTGAGAGATCACTGCATCTCCTGCTTTGGTCATGTCTATTGAGTTTGGCTGTCAGTTGCCCAAGGGGGGGACTTTTGGGGTTGATGTTGCTCCCATCCACTGCTGCAGTGCAGGTGATGAATAGCGTCCAGAAGAAATATAGAATAAGGCAACAGGCTGAAGTGGAGTGGGTTTTTTTTTGTTTTCTTTTTCTCTGCCCCTGTCAAAAATACCCGGTACAGTAAAAAACATCAGGAGTAGCAGAACATGTATCAAAAATTGCTTGTGAAGAGCTTCTGCTGCAGACAGCAGAGGCCAGGGTAATTCAGGTAAGCATCTAAAGCACAGGGATCTCTCTCAACTTCGAACCTTGCAGAGGCTTAACTGCTATTGGTGTGAAAGAGCCAATATTAGATTGCAGTAGACTGAACTCATCCCTGCTGTAAGAGCAGGAGCTCACAGGCACCAGAGCTGTTTCTTTAAAGCTATGGTTTGCCCAGGGTGCTGGGGAGCTGCAATGATTTCCAAAATTTGGAAGGATCCGAACTGTGAGCATTCCTCGGTGTGAAAAAGCACGATAGTTAGCCCTGCAGCAGCTGCCCAGTGCACCTGCTTCAGTAAATATTTGGAGGTGGTGGAATAAGTAGGTGAGTGGAGCGAGGTGATGTGCTGCTCTGCTATCCCATTTCATGGTATGAGAAGGGCTGATGCCATGCGTGGCCACACTCCTGGATGCTTTCTCTGCTGAAAATGCAGCAGCATTGGAGCTGTCCAGGGGAATTTCTCCATTAGTTTCCTTTGTGCCTTTAGATATCTTTTCCTTTGCTTTGCCTCTGACTGTGACCAAGCCAGCTGAAATCCACCTAGCTTTGGTGACAGGCTGGTACCTAAGCAGACACCTGCATGCACCAGCAAATATTTTGGGAAAATGGTCGATAAAAGCAACGGCGAGCTGGGCGCTACCTGAGCTATGGTACTTGCATGCAAATGGTAAGCTGGATTGCCACTCACCTGAAACATGCTTTTTGTGGATAACTCCTGGTATTTCTCCTCCCCCCCCCCCCCCCCCCCCCCCCCCCCCCCCCCGCCCAGCTATGTCTGTATCCTGCAAAGGCTGGGAGCAACATCGGAGCTACTCCGCTTGAGAATCAACGAGGGCTGTGAGTGGTCCTCCACCAATGGGCACCGTGTCCCCACAGACCAGTGGCACTTTGTTGGCTTCATAAAATGTTCCTTTGTCAGGGTCAGGGCTTGCAAAACTTACCAAATAATACTGCTACCATCAAACCTAGCTTGTGTAGTGTAAAACAATAACCAGTAATTGCAAAGAATGTGCAATTTAAGAGCCAGCATTTTCCAAAGGCAGAGAGAACTTTATAGAAAGATGAATGGTGAGAAACGCACCGTATACAGTATAATGTAACAAAGACGTGATCATCTTATTCTTTCAAGCACCTTTTTCCTCGTCTGGGTGGGTAAGAAATACTTATCAAAAGCAGTAAATTTGATAATTTTCTTTGCTACTGTGAGAGGACAGTGTGTAATAACTAAAATGGGTCAGTTAAAGGTTCAGAGCGGTCAGGATTCAGCAACCGCGAGCTCTCTCTTCGTAGAGGAGGCACTTAGAGGATGCTGAGCACTGGAGAAAAATACCTCAGGGTTTAATAGTGCAGACAGCACTTAGTGATCCTGCTTGTTCTGTTCGATGCGGAACGCTTTCCTTGGTTCTCAGCTAAAGGGTAGGGAAAAGCTTTCAAACTCTTCCCAGGCACAGGCCAACTGCAGGCAGCGTCGTGGAAGGCAGCACCGTCACCTCGTACATGGCTCGGTGTCCCCAGAACCAGCCTGGGGCATTGCACATGCTTGAAGCTGATTAAGTGATTTCTATTTGGAAAAAAAAAAAAGGGAGGGGGGGGAAATAGAGAGTATCCACTTGGTTGGTTTTTTCCTCCAGATGTTTTAAATGAAACTTATTTTTTGGAGCAAAACAAAGGTTCTTACCAAATCCTCTTTTGGTGCAGATTTTCTTTTCACCAGGAAAATATTGCGTTTTACTCTTCCTTGAAGGTCTTTGTGGTTTACAAGTCTGTGTTTCTGAAAACCGGCATTTCTTGGCCAGTTTTCTGGCAGCGTACGTGTTTTTTTGTGGTTAAATATTGCTTTTACCTTTTTAAACCTCATCCTGCCAATTCCTGGCATTTGCCAGGAAGTGTTGCATTTTGAAAATAGAATAAATGACTGGTTTGGGTTGCTTTTTCAGGAAATTACCCCAAATGAAGTGTATTTACATTAGTTTCTCCAGTTTCGCTATTTTTTTCAGACAGTATGCTGTGAACAGGTAGCATTTAAGTGAGGATGAGCAAGCTAGGCTTTGTTATCAAGAACCTTGAATTAGGATTCAGAAATGAAACTTTCTACGAGTGCTGAGATTTTTAACTCCTCTTTTTCTTCCTTGCATCAATGAAACCTTCTGCCGGTCTCTTTTGCCCAGGATTTCGCAGTGGTGTGGGACACACAACTTCCACTCTTCCTTCTGAAATTACAGTCTTAGAAATTATAATTCCCTGAAAGCTGGCAGAGGAGCAGGAGGCAGGGATCTCAGCCATCACTTTGGCACAGACTCACAGTGCCCAAACTCAAGCCTGCCCTCATACAAATAAAAGCATCTACGTGAGGATTTAATATGCTTTAACTGAATTTTGTAGACTGTGTGACTTTATTTTCACTTTCTTCGGTGTCTTTTCATATGCAAGACTTAGTGCTACAAAAAGGTTTCTTTATAGATGCTGACAGTTTAGTTATCTCTGTATCAGGTCCATAGAAAATGCTGTTAGGGGGTTTAGGAATAGGTTAGAAATGTGTCTGCTGAAGATATGGGCAATGAAGGAGTCTCCAAAGAGTCTGTCTTTGAAAAGTCTGTCCCTCTGGGCACAAAGAGATCTCTACATTATTAAAGCGTGGAGCAGATTAGAGTTTGTGTCGATTGTAGTGATCAGAGAATGGATTTCAGTGAAATCAGTTAATATCTGGAATGTCTGAGTGATTAAAAAAAAGGCAAACAAAAAAAAAACTCTTAAAAGGCAAACAAAAGCACTGAAAAAAATATGAAAAGCAAAAATTCACCACTCAAATCTCCACAGATTTTAAAGCCAAGAAAAAAATAGGAAACAAACCCAAAAACCTTGCTGCAGTCATTTTTATTTTCTTTTTAAAGTGTTCTAGTTCAGAGTCAGTAATTTCCAAGGCAGGCATGATTTTCCCAGGGAGCAATAAAAATGTTTATTCAAAACTCTGGTTAGTGATGGAAAAAAATCTTTGCTTGACTTTTTTTTTTCTTTAAACTAGATCTGTTTCTTTAAACTAGATCTGTTTGCAGTTTTCTAATCCATGCTTTAATGTTTGCATCAGCTCTGATAATTCTGTTGAACAGGGACCTGTAGTGCTCGTGTTTGGTGCGTATGAAGACAAAGAGGGTGCTGGTGGCAAGTGCAAGTTTGCTTCTGCATTGGAGGCTGAACTCCATTGGAGAAGGACTCGGAGTAGCTACGCTAGCTTGTGTTAGGCAACTTGATTAACCTTACAAATGCACTGTACAGGGGGTAGCTTTTCTAATTCATTTTAATTTTTCTGATGTTTCTTTGCCCAGTGCTGCTTTAATTCATTCTGTAATTAATTTGTGTCATTGTAATTCACTGACACTCCGGTTGACACTAACAGTGCAAAAGGTGTATTCCAATCAGGGAGATAAATCAGCCTACGAAAAAGTGAGCTATATGTTAAACCTCTTTTAGTCTTACTTTTTTATATGTGCCTTCTTTGTGCATTAGATCTCATGCATCCCTATAAAAAAAGTCAAGAAAAGATGAGAGCTCACCAAGCCACCAGCAAAGAGCTGTGCGGTGAAAGGCAGGCGGGTGTTTTGCTGTGAGAGTGGTTTCGATGTTCTTTGGCTTTCTTTCTGTACCCATGTGTCACAGCCTCACTGGCCTCTGCCTGCTTGGCTTTGGTGACAACTTAGGGCTCAGTAGCCATCAAGTTTTCATTAAACTCGGCTGATCAGACGGTGTTTTCGGAAAGATTTCCCTGTCGCTGACCTTATTTCCCTTCACCTGCGCTGGTGGCTTTGTGTTTGGGTTGAAACTCCCCCGGTTCTGTTGCATTTCCATGTGCTCTGTAAGCCTTGGATGAGCTGTTTGCTCATGGCAAGCACCAAAGGTGCCTTCTGTGTTTGTGCTCTGTGCAGGGCAAATAGCCAGCAGGTCTGAGAGGCCCGTGGGAAGCATGCTAGCCACGCTGTATTCATACCAAAGCTGGGCAAACAGGTAGGGTAGGCAGGGTCCTTGCTCATCTGAGCTCAAGTCGAACTTTTCTGGGGTTCGTAAGAAGTGAGATGATTTACCTTTACCTACGTATTCTGGGAGCTGGAAGTGATACAACAAGGTGCAAAGCAAACCTCAGGTCCTTACGGTACTTGTGCACCCAGGTACAACTACAGGCTTTTGGGTCATTCCATGAAGAAATGGGAAGAAGACTCTCTGCCCTTGTTTCACTGATAAAGAAAAACTTGAGAGCAGAGGAAGTATGTGACTTTGAATGATGTTGGGATGTTGCTCTGACTGCCAGTGCTCCTTTTTATGCTCTTGTAATAAGTTAACAAGCCTAGGAACAGAGTAAAATGCAATTACCCATGTTTGTTTTGCAAACTGATGAAGAATTCGGGAAGAGAAGGGGCAGTGAATCATGTGAAGTCATTTGTGATCACAATCAAGCCTGCTCTTTCCAAAGGAAAGCACCTCCAGACTTTCCGGCAAGACCAGAGAGAAGATGCATAGGGCGGTGTCAGCCCCGGTTTGGCTGATTGCAGCACGCCTCGGTCAGGGCTCCTTTCGTGTGATGATAAATCAACACAAACGAACCCAGCTCTGACTTGGCTTATTAATTTGCCGGTGCTTATTTTTGGCACTTGGAAGGAATTGAGCACTAGAGTGACCCTTGTTGATTTGCAAAGCATGATCTTTCCCCAAAACTGCCAAAGGGGAGCTGGCTGCTCCTGACGTGACTTGCTGCACCATTCCAGACGTGCATCCCGGCGAAGTTGCTCGCCTTCCAGCCCAGCGTTCACGTCCGAGTGCCTCTTTGCAGCACTGAGATAACCTCTGAGCAGCTCGAGTTAGAGGCACGGAGCAGAAGATAACGCTTAGCATGGGTGATACTCTCAAACCGCTCCAAAGGGATTTGGGCCTGGGGAGCCTCTGGATATTTGCTAAAAGAGCATGACAAGCTGAAGTTTCTCCGGTAGGATTTCATGGCTTGAGGGAAGACCACATCTATCAAAAGCTTCTCAAGACTGGCTTAGTTATTACGCCTTGCATTCAAAGCTTTTTCTGATCAACTTTGGCTTTGAACCTATGCCAGCCTCATAAATCCAGTTACTGTTGGTGGATCCTTTTTTTTTTTTTTTTTTTAAATATGCAAAGACTTTAAAGCTGTGCTATAATGACACAGATAAACAGTCTTTGTGTGCTTAATATCAAAACATGTAAGACACCTTTCTTTTCCCATAGATTAAAACAAAGAAAAATTGGAAGGGAGATTCAGAGAGCAAATGTAGTGCCTTGCAATATTTCAAGGAACCTGTGGGCAGTGAACATTTCCCCAGTCTGTGCTTTCCCCTTGCACTGCCTGAATGAAACGATGGTGTTGAGAGACAGTGTGAGGCACTTAGGAAGAGCTGTGGCCCTAAGTACTAGTCTCTGCTGGCTGAAATTGGTAGGATTGTTTCTTGCTTAGGGATGAGCCACATCCCTGAAAAGCTGGGAGGGAAGGCACAGTGTGGCACCGTAACAGGCATTGTTAATTCTATTCAAAATGAATATTTTTCTTCTGACAAGCTACAGTACTTTGTTATTCGCATGCTAATTTTTAGAGAGAACATCTATTCTCTAGAGCAAGAAACCTTGATGCTTTATCCCTCCTGTTGAATATTACTGACCTTTGCAAAGCTTCTTGAAATGCTGCGTGAGATCCCTGCTATGGGCAAGGAGACCACAGGAAATCCTACTTTGTAAGGCTCTACGTTATGTTAAGGACTTTGGCATACGTGTCCAGAAATGGAAAAGTAGATTTGAGGAAGGATTTTCCCTGGTTGCAGTTATTTCTAAGGTGGAAAGAGCTTTTCTATTGCAACATGTCAGCTGGACTGCCTAGCCCATCACCTCCCCACGTTACTGGAACAAAATGTTAAGCAGAGGACTTGCCGAGGTGCCAAGTCTTGAACTTCTGTACTTCTGCAAGGCTTCATTAATTTGATCCCAAATGTTTTCTGGGCAGGTAAGAGTTGTATCACTTGGAGCTCAGGCTTCTGTGTGAATTAGATCCCTTTTAAAAAGCAGTGATGCAGTAGAACAGGTAAATCGCCAGGAACCTATCTAACACATTTGGCTCTTTGACACCATTTTCACATATTATCTCCACTGCTGCATGTATTTGTCATCATGTTGCTATTTCCTATCTCTGGTCATACCCCAAGTCCATCTCGTAGATGTGTTGGCCATTCGTTCCTGCCTGGGCTCAGTGGCAGACCTCTGCAGAGCGTTTTGACATTTATTTAACCCAGAGCATGCAGGTAGATTTCTTTGTCCTTTGGGACCCAAGTACATGCTTCACGATGCTAACTAAAGATGAATTTAAGCACTTGCATATTACAGAAGATCATTCCTGAATGGTCTGAGATTTCTGCTCCTGATGTGCTTAGCAAATTGCTCATGGCCGATTTCATATTCTTCCCACATTTCTGGTATTTATATGAAATTGCCATATACCGCATTTTGGAAAAATATTTCATGTACTGCAAGTTGGCAACAATCTATTCTGAGTGATATTTAACTGTGGCTTTTTTTTTTTTTCTGGCAAGGTGTGTTCAATCACACCAATCTTTGCTGCTGTCTACATATGCCTTCCTTTATCATTTTTGTTCTCTCCCCAGAGGACTGAAACTGTTTTTTAAAACAGTTTTCATAAATTGCTGAAGACAAATAACGTGTTTATTGTGTGAATCATCAAATGGAGATTCATGTGCGCTAAAACGCATGTAACCATTAAGTATGCAAATAGTTTTTTGAGCATTATTCAAATGCTCTTTAAACTTGACTCAATAAATGAAGGTGAATCAAACTCCCTGTTATGATTCACAAAAATACATGGGAACCTCTCATTACATTTTTAAACTGTGTCTGCTGTTACGGATAGAAATCATAAAGCGGGTTTGCAAATGGATTTCCAGGGAGCTGGGTTGGAGCTGGAGGTCTACCCAGGCAATTGCGAGGGGATCGGCAAAAAGGTGCTGCAGGTTGGCTAAGGCTGGGCTGGATTCGCATGGGGCCGCTGGTCTGGGGAAGGGGCATGGAGCACCCCGTGTCTGTATACTCTAGCATATATTTTCAGTATGTATTTCAGTATATATATATATTTCCAGTATATTAAATATAAGTACACTGAGTTGTTATTGCATAGCCCTTTGAAGCACAAGCTCTCATAATGCGGCTGGCCTGGTGAGGCCCCGGTCACTGCCGGGAGTGCTCACGTAGGTTGGTCAATCTTTTGAGTCTTGAATGTAAAATTCAGGAGCTTTTCAAGTTGTTCCGCTCCTTAAATTTTCAGTCATTTTCCAGAGCCTTTAAACGTAGATTTAAATGCCTCACACCATCTACTGCAATATAGAGTCTGTGTTTTAAATGGTCCCATATGGGCAGGGGAATGGAACCCAAGAGAAGATGGCTTCAAGCTTGTCCATTCTCCCTTGAACAGAGGTGACTTAGTCTGTCAAACTTCCTCTGTAAATCAGTCTGCTAAGCTCAGTGTTTAAGGGTGGCATAAATAAATGAATGGCATTCACTTGTTGCTGTCTGGTAATATTAAACCTAAATCTTAACATTGAAAAGGTGAATAAATTATGGACGTGTGAATTTTGTGATGTTTCCAAGCTTGCTAGTAGCATTTCCCTCTTCTGTCACAGCTCTCCTGCCTTTGTCTTTTGCTCTAGCTATAGTGTGCCATCCAGTGCATTGGCTGGTTATACTCCTTTCAATCCTTTTCTCCCTTTAGCTCTTTTTAATTATTTTGATCTATTTCAACTAATCTGGTGCAAAACTTGGTCTTCCTCATGTACTCTCTCAAGATGCAACGCCTCTCTGCCAGTGCGTGGTATAGACTCGGTAATGTCTGCGTGGCCCCTGCTCAGGGCTCCCTGGTGACTTGGTGAGAGCCTTCTTGAAGAAGGACAGCTGAGTAAGGCCCAACAATGGTAATTATGGCTGTGTTGCTTATTTATACATTTTTGGTAAGGAATCTTGGTCGGGAAGCTGTGTGAAGGGAAGAAGACACATTGTCTGTATTATTGTCCTAATGCCTTTTTTCATGTCGCTTCTGCTTGATGGAAGATTCTAAAGTCCATTCGTTTCCTGTAATCTCATTAAAGACTAGTTTGAAAAACTGAAATAAGGAAAGATTTATTTGGGGTCAGTCTGCAGTTAAAATGCATCCGTTTGTTGAGCTGGCCAAAAGCCCTCCATTTCAGGTCAGTTCATCATTAGTTTGTGTGTCTGTATTTTAGGCAGTCAGGGTGGAGACGGGGAGGAAAGCAGGAGAGAATTATTCTTTTTTCTGACATAATAAGCCCTTGATAATTCTTGCGTGAAGCAGATTTTATTTATTTCCTTGGGCATTTCATAGATTTTCTCCTATAACTAAGGGAGAGGTACTTTCTCATCTTGTCACAACTCATTCCTCCTTCCATCACCTTGGTGTTGATTTTCACTAGCTGCAGGGTCAGCAACACCAAATGGCTTTTTTCTTTCAGTTCTTTGGTCTTTCAATCTTGGAAGGGTGATTTTTTTTATTTTTTTAAGGTATGCATTGCCGAACGATTTTGATATAATGAGATATTGAGCAGCAGCAGAAGACTTCTCCACTAACAGTGGCAGTGTTAGCTGCAAGGCTAAATGCAACATTGGTATTCCTGCCTAATGGGAAACCTCTTCTCTCTCAACATATATGGTAATCCTGAATTGGGACGACAAATTAAAATATGCAGAAATTTGGCAAAATGAAATGCCCATACAGAAGCATATTGACAATGACAAAACAAATTGCGTTGTGAGGTGTGATGGTACCAGCTGCATCACGATGTTGTCTGAGTAGCAAGTTCAGCATAAAAATTAGCAAAGCTCTGGATCACAAATGCCATGAGGCAACTCGTTGGTCAGTTAGGGGTGAACTGAGCTGAAGCAGGGTAGTCCAATCCAGCTCGACAGAAGTATTTCAGTCTGAGTTCAACCAAAACATTCATTTTCCCTTTGGAGTTTACAAAATTACTGCAAAAGAAAAAAAAAATGTAGAAAATAAATGTTATCAGGTAAATAAAATGATAAAAGGGAGAGAGAGAGACACAGCTGAGAAGCTAGATTTTTAGTGGAGTTTTTTTGGCTCAGAGCTTGAAATCCATCTCCCCTGCCTTTTCCTTCCTTAAGGAAATGGGGAACTGTCATTTCTGGGCTAAATACGCATGACGTGGTTGCTGCAATTTCAGGGTATGAGGTTCCTATCACTTTAGCACTATTTTACATAATCTGTAACAAAGTGGGAAGAGGTTTTATACTTGTTGTTCGCAGAAAAATTTGGGATGGAATCAAAACTGAGCAGAAAGAATTACAAAACTGGAAGGTGAAATCATAGTTCATCCCCCTGCAAAATGCTGAGAGACCACACAGTGCCAGGCTCGAGCCCTTTTCTCCCCCCTATGCAGAAAGTCAATGCACATAATGAAGGAATATGAAACTTGTGGCACAAAGGGCAATGGATTTTTCAGTTCTGTATAAATCTGTCTGCTTTCATGATGTTGTGACTCAAAAGTGCCCAGAGCTTGGGGTTTTGTTCATCTAAAATCGCAAGCAAATCCTTTGGGCTGTGAATTCCTTTGCCATAAATCTGGATGAAGTTCTCCAAGACAGCTATTCTGAAGATAACAAGTGGTTTTCTGAAGGGGACAACTTCTTGAGACATCTGTGGGCACAAGAGAGCTGGACACAAACACAAAGGCATTCTGAGAAAAGCAGTCAAAAAGGGAATTTATAAGGTATGTGGAAGGAAATGAGTTGGTATGAGAAACAGTGTCCAGAGCAATTATAATTCAGCTTTGTGGTGTCAAAAGTTCACAATATTGGGCAAAGGCAACTCTAGATCTAGACAACACATAGAAATACGTCTGCACTGGAAATGAAACAGTAGAAGCTTGAAAACAAATTCTTAGAACATACAAAAAATATGCAATAAAATTAATTGGTAAGGTGAGAGAACAGTTAAAAGGAAAATGTTTGTCTTCTATAGAAGAGAGATCTATCTAAATGTCAGTATCTATGTGCGTGTCTCTTCCATTCCAAAGATACAAAGTCTATTGATGAAATAAAATCTGTGGTCACATATCATCATAGAGAGAAGCATAGAAGGGCAGTAACAGTCCAGATTTCCAGTTGTAATGGAGATTATAAAAAGGGAGACTCTAGGCACTCTCTTTGAGCAATACATGTCTTTATAAGTTATTTTTAATGAGCCCTTTCTAAAACACCAGGCATTCAATCACGGCAATCAGTGCAGCAGGCGAGAGAACTGCAAATGCCATATTACAGCCAATTAGTCATCTCCTGGCTTTCATTAGATGTAGGGCGCAATATCAAGAAGCGGTGCGTGGAGCACCTCAGTTCCCTGTCTCTTATATACCTGCTGCATTCCCACACCCTACCAGTCTTTTACGTAGACGGTCCAATGCCAAAATCCCAATTTAGTCTTCTGAGAGCTAAGAGGCACGATTGCCCTCGCCAACTTGTGTGTCCCTCACTTGGTGCCAGCTGGGTGGTCAGCACCTCCATCCGATGGTGCCTCTGTCTCTTTGCACTGGGCAGGCTGGGCTCCTGTCCCCCCTGTTTGGTTGTTTCGGGGAGGTCACATGCAACTGGATCTAAGCTGGTTTGTGTTGATCCTGTCTTCGACATTACACTGGTAGTACTGGTTTCTGGTTACAGCTAGGACATCTGCATGCCCCAAATTCTGAATTTTGCCCATATGAAATGGTAGCTGAGCACCTGGGGCTGCAAGTTCTTGTGTGTTAAAATGGAGTTGACTGAGACACCAAGGCAGCTATTCTGAAGACAGCATGTTGTTTTCTGGAGACAACAGCCTTTTAAAAACATCTCTGTATGCACGGGGGTTGATATCAGCTTCTGAAAACTGCGAAGTGCTCGCCATGGTTATTAAAACTGTCTAGAAAAAAGTGTGGAAAAAAGTGGCAGAAGAATAAAATCTCCTTTAAATAATTTGATTAAGCAGTAAGAAGTTGCACAGTAGTGAATTTGTTGCTATGCTTTATCCTACTTAATGTTTTAAAGCACCGAGTTGCCGTGTAATTGTGGAGTAATGTGCTGGAGAAAGTGTTCTACACGAGGGATGGGATTGAGGTTTTCTACAATCTGAAAATAACGAGCTTCTTTCTGTTTTATCTTGGAGGAGGAATGTGCAGGGTAGAAGATTATTTTACCTAAATGCCTAAATTTGTCATTTAATTTGCTTTGCTTTTAGGTAGCTTGTCAAAGATGGGTCTGGGGGCCAGATGTGGGTGCTGTCAGTAAGGGGACCACAACCACCCCACCGGTCTCTCTAAAGAAGCAGCTGCTGGTGGGGCCAGCTCTGTTTATTCTCCATCCTTCACAGCCCAGCACAGCCTCTGGGGCAGCATTTTTCGCAGTGTTTTCTCAATGTTTTTTTGGCAGTGCCATGGGGCCTGGTGGTGCATTTAATTCCTTCTGCTGGTGACTGCAGGGGTCAAGGGCTGTTTGGCACCTTCAGGTCACCTGCCTTCTTCTTCAGTGCATTACAAGTTTTAGAAATTTTTGTAGTGCAGTGCATCAGGGTCCACAGGTACCAACAAAATGGCTTTTGAATATTATTCGCGCTGGGCATCGTGACAGGTGCAAGCACATCTCCTCCTGCCTTGCTCACATGCGCGTGCAAGTACACGGGGTATGCAGCTCTTGTTGCCAAAAGCGAGCAAGAAGCTTGAGTTCAACTCTAAGTTATAGGTTATTTGGCATGGGACTGGGGAGTTCACTCTGAAAATAAGACACCGGTGAACATGTAGTCTTAGGCCCATAAGAAGCACTTGACATGAGTTTGCACGGTAGGGTCTCTCTTCAGGAGAATCCTGACGTGCTTAATAGCGATGCTTGCTTCATCCGTGACTTACAGTGCATATACTGAAGTGAAGGGCAGGGAGAGAGAAAGATGCTTGGAGCAGGGGGAAAATTACCTTCATTTTATAGCGCGTGTATGATTTTCTCAATAGGCAAATGATTATAGTTTAAGAGTGGGTAATTAAAATGCAGTGTCTTAGCAGTTCCTGGGCAACGCATCTACTGAAAACCTCTCCATTTCTTTCAGAGAGAGGTTGGGAAACTTGCCTGATGAGCACTGGATAGAAACACAGATAATATTTGTGGATGATGCAGGAGTGATCAGAATACCAAAGAGTGCTCACAAAAGGCGCTCGGATGAGGGGAAGAGATTTGCTTCCTCTGTGGACATCTGGATAAAGAAACTTCGCTGTTTTACCTCTCCTGCCCTAAGGGCATGGCTTCTGAGAGGCAGAAAATGACAGCTGGAGGAAAATTACATCTGCTAATTACTACAAAAATGAATTAATTGCTATTAATTGTTCTATCACAAAATCAATTAGCATTATGCGGCGAATCACTTTAATTAAAGGAGTCGATAAAATCAGATAAACTGTAGATACAGCAAAATGATGGCAAAACTCCAAAATTAACCTCTGATAAGAACTGAAGCCCCAAATGGTTCAGCACCAAGACTGAATTGGCTGTTATTTATATTAAAAAATTAGAGCCCGCAGTGAAAGCATGAAAGCAGAAGCTTCTTTGCTAAAGAGAAGAAAGCTTTATATATATATTTTTTTTTTGTATCTGTTTACATGTTTCAGAGATAATTTTCACCTTAATTTAAAAAAATCACTTTTTCAGTTTTTCGGTTATTTTGCTTTTAAAGGGATGCCATAAAGGGACCTGATCTTGCCTACTTCATCATCCCTTTAAACAGAAACATGCTGTCTTTATATTCTACACTGCTAAAGAGACTTACAGGCGGTTCATGCACTTTTGGTCCTAATCTTGGAGCAATCAGGTTTCTAAAGGCAGAAAGAAAATGGAGAACAAACAGTTTAACAAAAGTTTAACAAAAATGCATTCAGTAGAAATCTGCTTGAACGGATTACGTGAAGCCACGGGGCTTGATCTTGCGGGGGAACATCTCCGTGTGGCTCTTTTGGCATCCGTGGCGTTTCTCTGTCACCCGCCATCTGACAGACGCAGCCATCCCCTGAAAGAAGCTTTTTGCGAATTTAGGGATGCCAATCTTTTGAATTGGATAATGGTGAGAACAAAAAATGTAGAACATCAGAGGCATAATTAATCCGGTGCCTTTGCTTTTGAGTCATTATGTGTGGTATGTGGGTGGGTGGAAGTTTGCATTAGAAAGGAAGATGTTGTACTGCTGTCTAGAAAAGGACGCGGATGTCTGTTGTGTGTCAGCAACATGCAGGTGTTGGGGATGCTGGTATTTTTTTTATCTAATGATCTGCTCGAGGTTAATGATGGCAGCGATGAGAAATGGATACAGACCTTGCAGCGTGCGGATTGTTGTTGCAGGGAGATGGGACCGTGCTGTAATGCCTGCGCCTTGAAAGAACATTTCTGTTCTGACAATAGAGGCTGCAAAAGAAAAGTTATCTGGGCGGCATTTTTCTTACTCCTGAGCAGAATTTAATGTTTGGAACTTCACTGACTAATGCACAAAGCAGTTTGAGTAATGAACAACTACTCTTTGTAAAGCAGGAAAACAAGAGGCATTGATGGAAAAGCGAATTTATTTACTCTTTTATGGAGAGGGCATGCTTTGCCCGAGTTCAGAACTGCCTGTGCAGCTCTTGATGAGTATTCCTGCGAGTAAAATGGCTAATGAAAGCACTGACGCTCTCCCCGTGTCTCTTTTTTGAGAGTTGAAAGTGCAGCTTCATTGTACAGCTGTCAGGGAAGGAGTCACAAGAGGAGAGAAGGTTGTTCAGCGAGCCCTTGTCAGCGTTGCCATATGGTAAAAGCTTGCATGCTTCAAGTCTCCGGCGCTAGAAATAACTTGCTTTCACAGCGCTGACTGTGGACGTGGCTGGAAGGCATTTGGTGGTCACCAGCTCCGTCCTGGCCACCCCATCCCTCCCAGCAAGAGGTGCCAGACCGGCCTCTTAGGCTCTGCCTCTCCTAAAGCCCTCTGCTCGCCTCTGCAGCAGGAGCCAGGAGATCTACTTACGGGCAAAAGAGAATCTGCTAATTTTTAATCTAGTTGACAAATTGAGTAATCATTAAAATTTGCCATACCCAGTGTCTCATGAGCAGTTCTGGCACCATGACACGTTTGTGGGTCCCCACCTGAAGTCTCAGTCCTCATGTGCAATCTAGGAGCAATATGAGTCATAATTCCTGATTTTAGGTCCCTGTAAAATTTAGTTATTTATAACCAGTTTAACGTCCATGTGTGGAATTACCAGGTGAACTGTGTACTCTGGCTGGCAAAACTCCAGCCCATCTTCCTCTTTAGTAGCAGTGCCTGGGTACAGCAGGCTGGGAGCCTGAGCACGGTGATGCTTTGTAGAACTAGCATTGTAAAAGCAGAGTATAAATCTGGGATTTTTGCTGAAGCTTCAGTGAGGATCTTGGGCTCCCCTCCTTGTGCCACAAGAGTATGCATCGAGGTTTTCAGCTGCTACTTTTGTACAAAGCCATTCAGTGGAAGATGCAAAGGGGCCTTTAGCTAAGGGAAGGGAAACGCTGTTTGGAAGGTGGGAGAAGAGAAGGCAAAGACCTGAGGCTGGGGCAATTTGAGTTCTCTCCCACCATGCCCTAATGACTGAAGCTTGAATCTTCACCCAATCCCCTTCATCCGCCTTCCTACTGTATTGCAGCTACGACTGCTTGTTGCTTATAAAGCTTAAGGAGTTCTGTATGGTAACAAGGATGTCACAGTTACTCTATGTTGAAAGGTAGCAGTTTCATAGAAAGACAGAGGGGTCTTTGAGCAAAAATCTTAAGATGACAGCACTTGCAATGCAGGCTGTCCTTTCCCTGAGTCCAGTGGGCGATTTGCCTGAAGAGACTTCAGGCTCTGGTTCTGTAGAAATTAATCTACCCCTGTACAAACTCCTACAGCCACGTACAGAAAATGAATGCCAGCTGAACTGTACTCACATACGTATGCAAGTATGCTGAAGTGACACTAATGCCTACAGTGTAAACTATGTTAATCCCACAGACATTTTTGATGGAAATGTATCACACTAACCCTTCATGAATTTCTGCAGAGCTCTGCAGGGTGCTGCCCACACTGGAAAGCCACACTGATGTTTACTGGGGGGAAACTGTCTGGACTCCTACACCCTGTGCAGCGAGAGACAGCTGACAGTACTGCAGGGATTGAAGACAAAAGTGTCTGAACGTCTCTGTAATTTTAATAACACAGTATTTCTACTGACCTAGTTAAAGATAAAATTGCAATGTGAGCTAACAGGCATCAATTTAGGATGATGGGCCTTCAAAACAATAGCAAAACCATTTTATTTTTCCAGTGCCTTTCTAATTTCATAGCTGTTATAAAAAGAACAAGGCAAGTCTCACCCACCCACGTCCCTGTCCTTTTCCACCGCCAGCTGCAAGAGCCCACACCAACCCGTGGCCACTGTCCTGCAGCCTTCCTCCCGGCTGGGATGTCGCGTGTAGATACCAGCAGCAGGAGCAAGCAGATAAATGTGTGCCTTATTCCTTGCCTACAACCCGAGACCAGCTGCCAGCTTGCTCGTACACGGGGTCATTTGGGCTCACCCTTGGGTAACACCCGAGTCTGCCACTTTGTTCCACCCCCACGCTGAGAGCAGGGGGCACCAAATTTTTCTCATTGCTTCCCCGGTTTGTTTTCATGCCACCTACCCAGAGGTGGGAAACCGCTCTGCATTTCAGTACCCTGAGCTCACCACTTTCTACATACAAAAGCCTTTTGAAAGAAAGATGCGTTTAGAGCTTTCTCATTTTGTTTTACACTTCACATCATGCTGTTATCGATGTCTTGTTCCATCATGTCACGGAGCGTAATGCAAGAGGACAAGTGCAGTAAGGTGTTCACTGTGTAGGTGGAAAATCTGAAGAGATGGAGTTCTCTGAAACATATGGTTGGGCTTTAATCAGAGATTTTTATATATTTTTTGAAATGCTTCACTTTTTTTCAAAGGTCAGTCTATCTGCAGGAAAGTGACATTTCTGTGACAGATGCAGTCCCGTAGAAGGCAAGTACAGCAAAAACAAAATGCAGCACAAACCAGATCAGCCCCACTTGTGCTCTTGAGTGAGTAAGCCCAGCCTTGAGAGCCTCCAAGTCAGATCCTCTGTACAGGTGGGCCGTGCAGAAGTCACGATCCTGTTTGCTATGTGTTGAAGCATCCCTTATCCAAGGGTTTAGGCTGTTATACCAAGTTCTCATGTTAAGAGAAGAAACAGGCAAACAGAGACTCAATGTTTTGACTATTTGGCAAAGGTGGGGCCATGAAGTACCACTGCAGCTTCCTGGCTTTCTGGCCTTGCTAGACAGTCTCTCCAAAACGTGTGTCTAACCCGGGCTCTTCCTGAAGGAAGACTGTCCTCATCTTTGATCGATTTTTGAGGAGCTTTGTGCAGAGGGTGACTCATGGCCAAAACATGAGCACATCTATTTACTGCTGAGGCCTGTGTGTACTTCCCAGAAGGGTGTTTGCTGTTTCCATTAACTTGGCAGGACTTGCTTTTATCCGTGGAAGTGTTTGTTCAAAAGATGGAAGGTTCCTGGGAGTAAGCAGTCAGGGTACATAACGTTTTTTCCTTATTAGAGCTTCAAGCGCTGGGAATTTGAGGGTCCTTATCATCCCTTTCTGCATTACATCAGATTAGAATAGAGACAGACAACCTGGGAGGTTTGCAGATGCGGTGCACCACCACAGGGGTGCTAGCAAAATGGAGGCCAGAGGTTGTCCCCAGAGCAGGACATTTCCTATTTCTTCATTGCTCTTGAAAATAATGTAGGGTGTAAGCATGGGGACAAAGTCAAGGCTGCAAGGAGTCAAAGTGATGTTGAAGGGCTTGCTAACCGTTTTACGGGGGCTTCTGTTTAGAGCTGCTCTGCAAAATTGTCCCCGATGACCTCTTGCTGCCTGGGAAGTGGTGTTCTTAGGGAAACCTGGAGGGTCTGTCATGCCAGGGGCCAAAAGCTGTCTCCTGCCATGCGTTTGAGAGCAGTCTGGGAGCAGCAGTGGGAGCCACAAGCCTCTGCCCTGCGGTGGCCCAGGCAGCCAGCCTCAGGACCGGCGCTGGTAAAATGCTTCCTCGTGAAGGGGAAAGAGGCTAGAGAGATATTTTCTAAGAATAAAAATTCCTTCATGGTTTTTTGAAAACTGCTTTATGTTTTGCGAAAACGATCACTTAGCATCTGGCAGGCTGGGCTTCTGCCATGTGTGGCAGAGGATACAGTTTGTGTAGTTGCAAGCAATCTACTCAAAAAGCTTTTGTGTAGTCCTGGAGCCCAGGAACTTGTTAATTTTGAGCAGTCATTTTCCACATTTAGCCCATTAGAGACTCTATTTTTGGTGACCTAGTTTGAGCTCTTTAAAAAATAATCAAGCAGCATTTTTCAGATCTGATTTGTAAAGGGACTCTGGATTGGTTTTGCAACTTGAAATGAAAGTTAGTGGGGGGGGATAGAAACTGGTTTTTATCTGCCTGCTCCTTCAGAGCTAACATTTACAATTGATTTTAGAAGGCCTCTAGGAAGGTTAATCTGACAAAGACTATGGCTTGGCTTCACCACTTCAGGGGTTATTGTTCGACGTGCTGCTGGGAAAATAATAAAGTAGTTAGTTTTAAATAATACTTTCCCTGTGATAACCTCCAGGAGTACTCCCAAGTATTACTGGGCACGATCCAAGCGTTGTTAAAGCCTGTGGATTCCCTTGCTCTGCAGCGAGTACGGCAGGATTTGGATTAGAGAGCGTGCAATTTGGGGCAGAAGCCAAAACAGCTTGCCTTGGGTTACGGCAGAGCTGGGTTAGAGCTCAGGCCCAGAGATCCCATTTCAATACTCCAGCTAGGCTGAGGGAATTAGTATCACGCAGGAGAAGGACCAGCCTCTGGCTGCTTGCGAGTGCAGGGAGGGCCCTGACAGTCGCAGCCCTTCAGTTTTGCTACGAGAGGAGGCTTACAGGCAGGAGATGCCCAGGCTGGCGAGCCAGCTTGTTCAGAAGAGTGGTTGTGAGCAATTCCAGCAAAATTAAAGAGAAGAAAAATATCCAAAAGTAAAAAATCTCTTTAAACTTTATTCATATGAATTGTTTTCACATTTTATGGCAATGAAAAATTACGTTCTTAAATGTAATGACCTGGAAAGGCGTTGTAGTGGGAACCTACTATTTTCTCTTATTTGACCTTTATTTTCTCTGGACACCCCTTCTCACACTGTGGCTAGCAAGCTGCCTTTGGGGGAACACCCCAGCTTCAGACTCCCCCCAAGACCAGGGAGAGCAGCCTCACAAAGCTGATGGCCATTTATTTATTTGCAAGGAGAAGCCCAGAGCAGACCTCCGGATCCCTCAGAAGCATCTCTGTGATAAGTGTAAGGATCTACAAATGTAGGGATTAAACTTGCCACTTCTGTAGGACAGGAGAAGACCGCCACCCCTGCAGGAGACAGCAGTGGGAGTGTCCCTGACATGAAAAGGCTCAGAGGTTTTTGAGGTAACTGTAGGAAAAATATGCAGCCACAGCATGGCATGGCTATGTGCACCTCCAGCTCATCCTGTTTGGAAGCTCCTTCAATGGGGAGAGGAAGGAGCAGAGCCAAACCATGCAAAATTACAGCAAAGGTTTGGAGCCACTGCAAGATGTCTGCTAGGACCAAGTCCTGCTATTAGGGAGGTCAAAACCAGTCCTTGTCCCCCGTGGTCCTCACATGAGGTTGCTTGGTCTGGAGCTGACCCGCAGCACCCAACTCTGCCTCGAACTGAAGTTTCTTGCTACTGGATGTTGTTCCAGGAAGCTCCGTGCCTCTCTTTTATCACCGTAAATATTATTCCAGGGGCTGGAATTTGGCAAAGAAGATCATATAATTCAATTGGAATCAGATTGTTTGTAATTGAAAATGTTTGCCCTATTAGAAAATGAGGATCCTATATTTAATTTATATTTGATTTTAAAAAATAGCAGGAAATTAGTAATTTACCAGATTCTATTGCCATTTTTGTGTTTCTGTAGCTCAAAAGTATCTTGATCCAACAAATGAGATATGGCAAATGTTCTAAATACTGTTTAATTTATTTTTTTTACTGAAAAAATATGTAAATGCCTGAGAAATTATACTTTGAAAAGTGGCTACTGCAAATTAACAGCATTTCACATGGATCTTACTTTGCATTTTTAATACACATAATGCGTGTCCTAAATTACATGATTTGCATTATAAACCAGAACAGCTCCTGTGTCGCTGTTGCGGTCCAACAGTTGAATAACAAGGCTTTTCTTTCTAAACTGTATAAATACATATTTACCCAAATGATGCAATTTAGGGCTCTTTTATTTACATTTTTCTGGTCAGTCAATCACACTGACATTTTTTATAGTCAACACGTTTTGAAGGCATCCAAGTAAATCTGGCATTTGAGGAATGTAAGGGCCAGACATAGGCTGGAAGTAACCACTCAGTTGTTGCACTGACACCTTGGCTCCAGCATTGCATTATGGTGTTGGGCCATTTTCAGCCTCAGTGCCTTTACCTTTCCCCGCTGCACCTTAAGCATTAGGCTGAGGGTTGGGGACACCCTGGCTCCTGGGGCTGTTCCTGATCCAGAGGTTATTTTGTGGATGGGCTTTTATGCATTTGATGATACAAGAGTGTGTCTTGCCACCATGTCATCACTACTCCAGCGTGTACTATAGGCAGGTGCTTGTTGCTTTCCAAGTATTTCTCCTCCAGGCCCTGCCTGGTTTCTGCAACCTTCTGCTGTCCGAAGTGCCTGGAGAGCTGGATGACCTCCATCACGTAATTGCATCACCATTGACATTGTCAGTTGCTTAAAGCCTCAAGTCAGGTCATCCGCATCTATTTGCAGTAGTTTTCCAGGACTGGTCATCCTCATTGTCCAAGGAGATTCAGTTTATGGGTTTAATATTCCTGCATTGTTAGCATGGTACCACTGCTGCTTGAATTTCATTCCAAGCTGGAGGTCAAGACCATAAACGACCTTGAGTCAGCTCACTCCAGTACGTGTTGGCTTCTGGCCATATGAAGAGGGAGAAAAGTAAATGGGTAGAGACATTTGTTGTGCCTCTAGTTCTGCTTCCCTTACCCAGCCCCTTTACAGCCTGATTTCTTAAGGGGTTACAAGTATGTGTTATTCAGTCTCTGTCCCTTTTAACTTTTGTTGTCTGGTTTCAAGCACATTTGTCAGACAGGCAGAGTTTCTGGTGATACTATGTTCTGACAAGGACTGTGAAAATGACCACCTGGGCAGAGAAGTCAGTGCCACTCGGCTTTGCTCTTTGTAGAGGGTCCCTGTTTCTCTGTACCTGCCCAGCAAGTAAGTCACCAGTGCCTTCAGTAATTTCACGTTTCTGGCTCTTAAGACAGCACGTCCTCTTGGTGACAGCCACGTGGCACCAGACTGTGGGGTGGTCCAGTGCAGACCAGAAGTCAGTGCAGTTCTTCTGTGCTGCTGCCAGGAGCTGCCGTGCTGCAACTCGGCAGAGTCAAGTGTGGCAGCAAGGAAGCTGTCGGCTGTGGCGGTGAGCAGGGGATGGCCAGCGTGGCTGCTAACCTCAAGGGATGTTCAGAATTTACACCACAGAGGGTCAAAACAGGTTTTCCAGCACTTTTCCCCTGCTGATAGACTGCATTATGCAAAACAAGAGGATTCTCATCTCGATCTCTGTAAGCATCAGTTTGTTTTTTTGAGAAAGATGCTGTGCACTGTTTCTAATCAACATTTTCACTGCATCCTTTTTACTGTGCTGAGCTCCATGCAGCATTGCAGACTGGAGGGATCATGATCCCCGTCTCCTTTTGCTACTTCGATGTTGCATTGGCATCACCTCCTTTTTCCCTTGCACACCACTCCCTGAAACGTGTTTCCCGCCTTGCAGTAGTTACAGACATCTCGTAAAAGGCTACATACTGCATTTCGTGGATATGCTAATGGTTGTGTCCTTCTGGAGTGTGTAATTAAATCCTTAGCTACCGAAGTGGAACCACATCATGGAGTTATCCCTAGTTACATCAGTATTTCCAGACTGGTAGGAACTGTTCACAGTTTCCAATACTTTCTCCCCAGCCTGCAGCCGTGACATGATGAGCAGAAGCTTATTTGCTGAGTGATGTGCAGAGAAAGTACAAAGGAGCAGAGTTGTCTCAGTAGCATCACGTGTGCCATTCAAAAATCATCTCGGAGATGAGGAGAAGGTGGGAATAGCAGCAGCAGGATACGTAGAAATTGGGAGTTGAAGATGCATTACATAAACAGCTCTTTTGCCAGCTGAAATGCCAGCAGGGTGATGATAAAGTGCACAATGTTTATTGATATCTGAGTGACTATTTGTTGCCAAAAAATGTATTTTAGAAGTTAGCATAAACTCAGTTATCTGATTCTAGCAGGTTTAGTATTTATTGGGAAATCTATGGCTTTTTTTATAGCTATTGTTCACCTTAGGGAGAGAATAAAAAAGGAAGAAAGCCATTTTATTTTAATAGCTGTGACTTCCTAATCTAAGCACTCCGACTAGCAGCTTGGTTGCAGACTGGAAAGAAATGGTGGGTATTACCATTTATCCTTTGTTACGGAGCTCTATCACCTCTATCTCCACCAGCAGAGCCAGGCAATAACTTACTGCAATGGACACTGAGGGATATCAGCTCCTAAGCTGCTCAGATTCAGATACTTTGTCGTCGTGAGTTTTCAGGAAAGTAAATAAGTTGATTAAGGGGGAAGATTTGTCACGTCAGCCTTTTTGCCCACCTAGAAGGCAATGTTCTTCCCCTCCTTCCTTATCCTACCCCTGCCTTCCTTGCAGTGGGTTTCCTTGCATACATAAGTAGCTTTGATAAGGAGATGCATTCTCAGCTGTGCCTCAGAACTAACAAGTGTTATATATATGGAAATGTAAATGATGCTGATTAGCCAGGTGTCATGGTTTGAGGAGAAAAGTTCAATCAGAGCAGGGAGAATTTTGGCAGCCCCATGCACGATCAGCTCTTCAACAGCTAGCAGAGAGATTCCTACTAATGCTCAGAAAAGCAGGACCAGGAAAGGCAGTCAATAATTGTAAAAGATGAAGACACATAGCCAGTGTAGCATCTTTCTGGTGTCTGTGTTCATGCTTCCTAAACCTCATCTGGCAGTTTCTGGGTTCTGTACTTTGTCTCCATAAATTTCTAAGCATGCTGAACAGGGGAACTGTTGGGAGCCAAGGAGCAGGCAGCAATTCAGCACCCTCATCGTCCTTCACTATCTCCTGATTTTGTGTGATTAGTGTGTTTAGAGAGGTGAATGTTTCACAGTGATTTCTAGAGCTGATCATATAGGCTCTGAACATGCCTTCAGGCAGAGTTGTGACCCTGATAATTTGCTTACACCTTGACCTGTAGCAAAACTTGATGCTCATGGCCTGGAGCCTGGTTGATTATGACCCACAACAATGCACTGTGCTAGGCTGTGATTAATAGTTAATTTTCAGGGAGTAAAGCAGTAGTTCTGCTGCTGCACAGGCCAAGTTGGATTCTGGCAGTGTGCGACTTGGGATGCTCCAAGCCTAAAGCCAGGGCTGCCATCCAGACTCATTCCAGGCTTCCACCAAAAGTTGCTTCCCAACAAAGCAGGAGGTGTGTTCAGACAGGAAAGGGACTACAGGTAGGCTAAGGTCAGCTCTGTTAGATACAAAATGCAAATGAATCTTGGTATTAAAGAAGGAAGGCTCTGACATTTTTTTTGCTTCAACCTTTTTCTTGTTGCCTATTGGCAATACAAGGAAGGGCTAACCCTAAACCTCTGCACCATGGCAGTCTTCTGAGACATTTGCCTCCAAAACAGGAGTCAGCTGGAGTTCGGCGTTAAAGCATAGCTTCAAAGAAAGGTATCACAACTTTTTACCCAAAGATGCTGCTACTCCGACTAAATCATTTTCCCTTCGACATGCTGTTAGCTTGGAAAGGCTGATGGAGTTTGACATGCTGACATCACCCAGGGAGGGCATCCTGAGGCAGAAAAGAAGACATTTCCATCTGCGTTACAACAGCAGCAGCTGCATGTGGTTATGTACCTTGCAGAGCAGGGACGGCCCCAAGACTTGTGTGGTTTGGAGCACGTTTTTAAAGGCACAGCTGAACCCAAGCCCAGTGTTCAACTGAGAAAGCATTTAAGCACATCCTTTGCCTTGAAAAGACTTTCCAGTCCATGCCAATGCTTCATGCCTCCATCCCACAGTACTGGAGATTCAGGTCCACTCTTTTCCTATTGAAAACCTCAGCCGAAGTAATGTGGCTGTAGCTGGTCTTAACACATTTTTTCATCCTCCTACCCAATTTGAGAATGAGATGCTGCTGAGGAAGACAAATGTCATTGTGGAGCGGCTGGCTACAGCCTTGGTAAGTGCAGCAAAGGGTTGGGGATAGGCAAGGGAGTTCCTGATTTTACACGGCAGTTCAGGAGCTCTCTGGATCAGCCCTGAGCCTGGTTGCTTCTCTGAAAGAAAAACATTTCCTTCTAATGGCATGCCATGTAACTGCTAATACTGAAACACAAATGCAGTGTTGTAGGTACAGTTGAAATTAATCCTGGCGTAATTTTGCTAGAAGGAGAATGCCTGCTGTGCGGAGCAGTGAAAGCAAGTGGAACTCTTTTTCCAGCTACCCATCCGGTAGCGCTCCCCTTTGCAGGCACACCAGTGTAGACACGAGTAATCCCATTGTCCGCTTGAACCAGTCCCGGTCCTGCAGGTATCCTGCAGTGCCAAACAGTGGTGGTTTGCTGGCAGAGATGGCAGTGGTGAAATATTTCCAGTTCCATGAAAGGACATAGCATGAAGCTAATTAATTAAAGCTATTGGGAGTTCCTTTGAAGCAGCTTGTGATTAAACATAAGGATTTATTGTGGAACAATTAGGTAAATTTGGCCTCAGGTATCTCCCCCCACTTCTTGGTCCCTAGGGGAGGAATGATAAAATTCTGGCTTAGAGCTATGCTTTATTAGAGTTCTGTCTGTTTTAATTGATTCAGCTTTAGTTATATATCTCATCGAGAACAGTTAAAGTAAAGGACAAGTGTTAATTTGTAGGCATCCTGTGAATTAACTTTGTCTCCTGCATGGAAAAGGAAAATGCAGATTGCCGTGCTGGAAACAGCAGAATGTGAAATGATGCAAGAATGAGCTGGAGGTTTAGCCTCCAGTGTCTTCCAGATCTTTGTATCTCATCTGTATCTTCAGTCTAATATTTGCAATGAGAGTGGCAAAGGCTGCTATAGTGAAGCTTCTCAGCAGATGTTATCCCTTAGATTACAGTGCTGTGTCGAGAGCCAGGGGGTCAGTTTTTTGTTCCCTGAAATTTGCTGTGAATCTGGTCTTTTGGGTTACTGGAGTCACGGATTACCATTTGTACCACTTTGATAATATTTTTAAATGCTGGTGAGACAGGCTGATCTTACTCTTTGGGCTCCACATGAGCCCAACATGAAGGGCTAGAAAGACAAGATGGGAAAGCCAATGAATTTCCACTGGAAATTGCAGAATTGCTAGCATTTGTAGTACGGGGTGTGCAGGCATCATGGTAGGCTCTGTTTTAATGAATAATTTGACATAAATGCTTATATGGAACTGCCACTTTCCAGCTCATTTTACTGAGCTTTAAGCATTGACTTGCAAAGATCACGACTCTTTTTCTGTAACTACTGATAATTCATGTTTTACTCCTGACTTTGCAACTTATTTTCAGCTAAGAATTTAATTATGTAGTGTAAGGACGTCATATGACACAGATCTTTCCCTTTTACAGCCTAAATGGACAAGAGAGAGGGAAAAAAAGAGGCAATTTTAAGCAGTGGATACGTCGTGAATTCTTTTTCATAGATGGGGAATAGAGAATCAGGGAGATGAGCTACTTGGCTGATTGAATGGAATAGAGAGCCTCTCAAAGAAGAGACTAGAAGGGCTAAGCTGGGCTCGTTTAGTTAGCAAAACAAGACCCCAAATTGTGTATTAATTGCTGCGTGTACTTGGGAGCAGTTCAAACTAAAGGAAAGTGCTGGCACACAAGCAAATGTCAAGTAAATTAAAAAACCTTTGGTATTGGGAAGGTGTGGGCAGGTGACAGTGCCTTTCTTTCTCAAGCTCTGGTTCAACAATAGCCAAAGCCAAGAGCTCTTGCAATGACATTCACACTGGCAAATGTAATTAAGGGCTGCAAGGGTTGCATCCTGAACAGAATTTATCTCTTGGTTTGTAATGCTTTAATTTAGTATCAAATATTCATGGACTGCCAGGGTCAAATGGGGATAGAAAAGTATTATAACAAATATGGGGAAAGTGGGATGTCAAAGTATTCAGCTGAAAGGTCAACCATCCATGGAAACCTGTTAGGAGAAATACTGTGAATACATTGCTGCATCTGTGAGTTACAGAGCTAAACACGAGCCACTTCTGCCCCCAGCATGTAGGACTTCGAAAGTATCAAGTGCAATGTGCACAAGCGCTCACGCTCAGATACACGCAGTGTTTCAGATGAGCAGACAACCAAACATGCCAGTGTTCGGCTGGTTGTAAAGTTACATATATAAACTTTCCCAAATGTTAGAGCTTGTGAAGTTCATTCTGCAGTCTGCACTGCACCAGTCATATCTCATGGTTATAAGGGAAAGAAGAGTCTGTTTTGAAGACCTCCTGGAAATATCTATGCAAGGTTGTTATATGATCAAATTTTTTTGTGGGGGGAGAAGACCTGGCCAATTAAGGGCACAATCTGAAGCCTATGAAATGATTTTTATTGACTTCCAAGAGTCAGGACTTACACCGTTCAACTTAATGCTCTCCAAATATATGTAGTCAATACATAGATTTATTGAATGAATTCAATTCAGTAAAATAGAATGGTTTTATTCATTCAGTGAGAAATTTTGGAGGCCTAAGAGGTATCTGTGGTGCATCTGGTAGGGAGTCTCAGTTTGGGAAGATTGGGCCAGGAAGCAAAGCACAGGGCGAACAGAGCCCTCAACTAGTGGGACCATACAAGAAGGCAACCGAAATTCAGAGAAGCTGTGAACAAAGAGCTATTAGAAATCAAAGCACTTCTTCTGTCAAGGGCCACATGAGAAAAGAGGGAGGATCAAAACTAGCTAAAAATAATGGGGTAAATGGAGGCTGTGGAGCAATATGGAGAGAGCAGTTGTCTGGCTGCATCTTCTGGAATCTTACAGTTATCTAGGAAACGGCATGTATGGACACGGGGCTGGCACCGAGTGTACTGAATATGTGCTCGCATTACATCTGCAGAAGTAAAACGTCCTGACCTACCATTTTCTGTTTTCCCAGTTGGCTTTCAAATGCACTGGTTGCTACAAGTTAGAAGAGAATTGGGTAAAAAGAAAAAAAAATCCTTTGGAGCCAGAAATGCCTGCAACTTCAACTTGATATTATACCTGCCTATTTAGCCTTAAAGTCAGGCAGGGTGCTGTGAGAATGAGAGCTGGGTTTGCTCAAGTGAGAAAAAGCTGTCATTTTTATCCAGGATTTTTCTTGTCTCGCAGCAGCGTGCAGTTCAGTGAGGAAACTACCAAAGGATTGCATTTTTAGACACCCAAAATATCTGAAGATAAGAAATCCTGCAGAAATAAAACCACACTTTTTAAAAAACATATATAAATATATATGTGTAAATACATATAAAAGCTATATATATACACATACATATATGTCCTGTAGAAGCTCTGAAATCTGTAAAAACTCAAGAGAAACAAAATTTAATTCTGCAAAATCCTAAGGCACTTTTTAGAGTTAAATTAATACTAATGTAATTAAAATGGTAATACTATTTGTTAAGAGTATTTAAATAATTCATTTTCCTATTGGTTATATGGAGTATGCTTAGGTTCAGCAATTATATGCTAACCGAAAGCAGTGTTGCCTTAATGATTTCATGATAATCTGACCTTTGATGGTCCTAGTTTACAGCAGCTGACACTTTCTATATATTTTGTAGACTGCAAAGTAATTAATAGGTATGAAACACCGTTTTTGGCATTCTGATGTAGTCTCCGTTGTGTATGCTTAAGCCTGGTCTTCAATGACCACTCAACCCCATGCTCTCCTTCTGGGGAGGATATGTCCCCGGTGTGCTCTGTGGGGTTAAGTAGTCTGAAGCAGTAGTGGCCAAATTCAGTCCACTCAGCCCAGACTTTGCTGTTTTTGTGGGTTTTGGATACAGCCTGGCTCTCTCGGATGCTCTCAGCATCTCAGGGTCACGAATGGATGGAGGGTTTTTGGGGATCTGGCTGCAGGACCTCTCCTGCTGAAGGGCAGCTTCCAGCTGAGGGGTGCACGGGTGACTGCCCTCAATTTAGGGGGTAGGTAACTTTATTTATCACAAAGTACAATAATAGCTCTTGAAAAGCTGTCTTTGAGGGAAAGGTAATAAAGGTATTAATAAAAAACAGGTGAAGAGAGAAGGGCCTTTTTAGCTTGCTGCATTACTTTATCATTGTCAATCACCTGGGATCTCCTTTGAGATTATTCCTGCGCAGTTTAATAACATTGTTTCTGTGATGACTTTAATGTCTGAACCTTTCTTCCATCCTTAGCTATGACAATAACCACTCTGCTTTTTCTCCTTCAACAAGCTATTGTGTGTGGTTCAGTACAGTAAGGAGCATTATTAAATATAGATGTTTCCTCTAATTAAGCCGGTGGAAAGAAATTGCTGGTCCAATCATTTGCTGGTGATAAGTATTGAAAGAAATTATATCTTACATTGAGTATTATACTTTTCCCGCCAGGCTCTAAGAAAAAAAAAAAAAGAGAGAAACAAAAGAACAAAATGATACAAAAATAAAGCAGTAAGATTGCAAACTCAAGCACTCAAAAAATAGATAATGCCAGAATTATGGCTACCTGAATTTTCCTGGCTTGTTATGAACCATAAATTCTGTCCTTCTTTGCTCCTGATCACGTGCAGTTCCTCTTCCCTCTCTGGTCGCTTGACCTGTTCCCCATAATAAAATTATAAAATTTTAAAATCCCAGTAATATGATGGTAAAATTACCATTTATTCTGGAATCCTAATGCTTATGATGTTTAGAATTTTTATATCAAGAGCAAACAATGTTTTCTGGTCTTGTTCCTGAAGAGAGAGAAATAATTTTATGCAGAAATTTTCCAATGCCTTCCATCCCCATAAACTTACCTATAATTTAAATGAAAATGTAATTTGTGAACATTGAAGGAACCACAATTTCTTAATTGTTTCAATAACTGTACGTAGTAATAATGGTATATTTAAGGCATCTGGTTATTAAAAATTTTGGACATAGCAAAAATAAAAATTAAAAAAGATCCCCATCTTTTCTAAGGTTGAGCATCTTGCATTGTTCAGGAACCACACTGAAATTGCTGAGTGGGATAAGTTTGTAACATGCCCCCTTGAATAAAAGTAGTGAAATTAATTCAAATATCTTATCTTGATAGTTAGCTCAGTCACTGAAGATTAGATGTTGTTTTTCTGGTTGCTGTCACCCTTCATAATCTCAAAATCTGAAGTTTACATGTTCTTCCTGAAGAATACTTCAGAATTTAAATTCAGTTGCATTTACTACTTCCTTACCTCATAGAAATTAGGGATCTATCCTTGAAGGAGACTTTAACAATCCATTAAAGCCTGAATAACAGAGCTATTCTCCCACTTCTAAACAAAACAAAGCCACGTCTTTAAAAACAAGAAGACTCTTCACTTTTTATCTTAATGGAAATAAACCTAATCAAAAGCCAGCGATTAATGGATCTCTCCAGGGTTTCTATTCTTGAAGATTAGAGAGTCACAAAGGCTGAAATAGTTTCAATAGGAAGGTGTGATGCTGAGCTCAGATTGTGTTGTTTGTATGTGCTCAGCTAGAAACAGAGTTGCTAAAATCCAATTTTTGGATGAAGATTCTCTTCTTCGACAAAACGAGACAAACAGCAGCAACTCCAATATTCGGTAATTTATGTGTGCAAAAATGTCCTGCAGTGCCAATAAAGTTGGTTCCTCCCAGGAAATGCATTTAAAATACTCATTAAGGGGTGATTGTTGTACATAGGAAACACACTGAAAGCATGTTTTTAAGGAAGTATTTTCTTGGGAAAGAAAAGAAAAGCTCTCCAAGAAAAAGCTAACTGCTTTTTTGGGACTGGACAGCCAGTCGTTTGCTTCTTAAAAAAACCCCAAAGCTCAGACTGAGGATGTTTAGCTGAAATTTGACAAGATTGCCACATCTTCACTACGTGCAGTTGCTTCCTGTGTTCAGAAATAGAAACAGCCTTTTGCTTTGCGGAGTGGCCTGGCACCTTCACCTGCACTTTGAATAGGAATATGTGACAGTCCTGTTGTTCAGCTCAGGGATGTTTAATTCACTCTGCATCGGTCCAAGGAGTGGGAATCGTGCCAGCCAGTGGCTCCTGTTGCTTCCACAGTAGATGGTGGAGAAACTTTAATAAATGTATGTAATTTATCAGGCTAACTATAGCCTTTACAGTAATTCATACCAACTAACATGGCTGTATACAAGGAAAAAAAAATCACAATGTCTGATGCACAAAGCCTGTTGCTCGTCATCTATTAGACGAATAAATAAAACCACCTTCTACTGTTAAATGCACACAAAACATTTCTTGGATTTCTGCAGGCAGCTTCCATTAAGGAGCATGCAATTCTGGACACACTGTTACAGCCTGTAGTGTATTTGTTTTGTGTATTCTTCCATTTGACTTCTGATCAGTACCTTGACCTTTCATAACCATTGTGGGAAAACCGTCCTTTTTCACTTCTTTTTATTGTCTCTGTAAAATTTCATCCACTTGCTGGGAGAGACTTTGTGAGCATCAGTCCTCCTCTTCCTTCTCTGTCTTCCCTCTCTTTCCCTGGGAAGGAGGCTCGGGGATGCCAGTTGGATGGGCTCCCTGGTGTGCTTCAACCATTTCCTGACCTGGAGGACCAAATAGTCAAGCTTCTGACGTTTAGTTCAGCTTAGACGCAAGCAGAAATCTCATGGGGATTTATAGCCTCACAGTTAAGAGCAACGAGGAATCAAATACTTTTTTTTTCTCTTTTTGTAGATGACATCTTGTTATGCCAAAATAAATACATCAACCTGGTTCAGTGCACTGACATCATCTCCAGATGTCTGTAGCAGTGCAGACAGCAATTGGTGTAAATACAACCATGAAACCTTGTACAGTGAAAGTTACAACTGGGGTTAAGGCTCCTTGTGTTGCTAGGAAAACCCCTCTGCTCCGAGGACTGTGCTGTCCAACTGCAAAACAGGAATGTCAGTGCTGATAGGGGATGCATACTTCCCAGTGCAGTGCTCACTCTGCTAGCCCGCAGTGCCTCTCTAAAGCAGTTTCAGCCCATCCGCTCAGTAAGCCAGCCATCACTTTGTCTTTCCTGGTGGGTGTCCCAAGACCCTTGAATGTGCTCACAGCTTCTTATAGACTATAGCTGTCTAAGGCAAATTGATAAAAGGCAATGTGTTTTCCCATGGTTATTACTTTCCTAAAATCCTTCCAGACTGTTGGCATTATTTTGTTTATGAGGTAGTAGTTTGTGCACTTTTATGTTGCCTCGAAAGCAAGATTTACTTGATTGAAGCTCCCAAATGCAAAGAAAGCAAAAGGCATTAATCTCTCCAATTGGAAATTCTGTAACTGGGCAGCTATAAGCTGATGTGCTTTGAGTTTCTGCAAAATGTAGCTACTGCTAAACAGCCCAAATGGTAAAGCATTTTGTAACAGTATAATGTTCTCATTTTAATCTTTCCGATCTAATTTATGACTAAATTTTCCCTTGGGAGATGATACAATAAACTCTCCTGGAAACCACTTTGCAAATATGTTGAAGGCCAATCAGGTACTACAGATATAATGTCAAAATTCGTATTGACTTGCTAAATACGTAGTCATCCTTAGCTTTCCTCAGGACAGTAAGATGTTAGCTTTGAAGATTGGGTTGTTACAGAGTGGAGGCTTTGTCTTGGTCATAATGTAGTTCAATTTAAACAGCTTAGAATTTATTGTATGTGCTCAGGCAGCCTGTATACCTGAAAGTCAGACGCCTCCTAAGCAGGTACACTAACAGAGGAATTGTGTTTTAGACAGAAAATGTTAGAAAGACACTCAGATGTTGATGTAAGCCTAATCAGTTTCTCTAGTCATACAATATTTTTAGCTGAAAAATAGATATAGACACATGGTGACAGCTGACATGAGCTTAAGTCTAGCTCAGTCAATAGGAAAAATACTTGACTATGTCTCTAGAACCTATATTTAAAAATTTGAAAGCTAGAGGTTTTTTTTATCATGCTATTTATCTGTTATTTAGATTTACTGTTCCCATTCCCACATTATTATTTTATTATTTTAGCTTTCCATATCCCACATTGTTTTCCCAGGAAAGCTTTGCAAAATGAGTCAAGATACACATTTCATAGGCTCCCCCCTACATTTTTATCCATCGCTGTCGCTTGTACATTATTTATGGAGCTTCCTTTCCAAATGCCAGATTTGGACATTGATCTGCAGTTTAGTGGATTTAAAATTGGCATTTGCTTTGTATCCAAGACCTCCATCACCTTTTTTGTAATGTATATTAGCTCAGTCCCAGCCTCACTTGCTTCACCTATGCAGCAATGTGATTTCTCTGTTACACTCAATAACTACATAATGACCATACAGTTAATTCTCCAGTTTTTGTGTATGAAGAGGCCCACTCCTGAAAAAAATGAAATGTAAAGACCAGCCATTCAGTAAACAAAACTTCAGTTCAAACACTCCAAGGATGGCTTCTATAAATTGTCACAAAAACTTCACTTACAAATTTCCAAGGACTTAACAAAAGATGCTCCTCACTGACTGCTACTTTAAATTTCAGGAAAACTAATTTTACTTTCAATCCATTGATTTGTTGCTCAAGATATTATTGTGCGTATTAACAAAGAAGTCTAGGTGTCAGTGAGGACAAGAGTGATTTAAAGTTTCTACCGTCTGTCTTAAATGTTCAGTCACAGTTCAGTTCTGCAGTCATGCAGCAGCACAAGGCTCCTCAGGTACAGCTCTTTTCAAAATTACAGCCAAGCCCATCCTTTTCCTTTAGTACAACTTAAAGCAAACTAAAAGTCTACCCAAAATTCTTTCTTTTTTTTTTTTTTTTTTTTTTTTTTGTAACAAATCCGAATCTAAACTGCAACTTTAGTGTTTTGGACAATAAATTCTCTGCAGCTGTCAAGGCAACTCTGGTTGCGATACACTACTTGCTTCCAGATCAGGAACCAGAAAACTGTTTTTCACTATCCATGTTCTGATACTTGTCAGTATGCTCAAACTTGAGGGATTTTCATTGAAGCTTGCACCGCATATCAGAAAAGCCACCGGTGCTCAGAAGGGCTTTACACCACAATTTCATGAATGTTGACGTAATTGAAGAATACAGGACGTGGAAGGAGACAAGACATGAGCTTGTTCTGGAACAAAATGCCTGACGTGCGTGCTCTGTGTTAGTTTTGACATTGTCTCTAAATGGAGTGTCCTCTTAGACATGAGAAACATCAGTATGTACTAAATATTTCTCATGGTTGTGAACAGCTTTGAGAGAAGCTGGAAGCAGCCCTGTGCCTGAATCCCATAAAATATGTTTCCTGAACTCTTTTGAAAATCTCAGTTTATCTTGCCATTAATATTTATAATTGTCAATGAGCAATGCATGGAACAGCTAATTGAGCTCCATAAATTGCAATAGGCTGGTTATTTCCACATGGCTACATTTCAGTTATTATTTTTTCCCTTGGAGTTGGGTCTGTAACTGCCGTAGCTGCTTAGAGACCACTTTTTGCTAATTCAGTAAATGCTAATTTTTTTTAATTGTCACAATGGAAGACAGTGCATTGCATCAGTGAAAATGTATGGAAAAAAAAAAAAAAGAAAATTAATTGATGGCATTTTAGGTTATCAGCACACTCACTAACATGCTTGACTGCATTTTGTGAACGTGGCTATTATGATTGCCCTGGGAACTTGTTTAAAGTTAAGCAAGTGTTCTCTTTATGGCACTATTGAATTTCCCTGTTACAGGAAACAAATTTATCCAGTTTGGTTTTGTTCTAACAGATCTAATGCTTACCTTTTAATTGATCAAAAAGCAAAATGTGGAATATGCTGTTCAAGTTAGCTTGAGATGTGAAAAGCTTCTGAAACAGATGATGTGGTGGTAACTATTCACAGTAGTTGTGCTCACAACTCTGCTGTGGCATGTTAACTGTGATTAACATGGAAAAAAAAAGGTCTCTGCACTTAGGAAATATTTTCCCCTTTGTGTCACTTAGACATCCAGCTTTCTTGGGATTTAACATAATGTGACAAAATGCATGGGCCACGTTGGAGGGTCAGTCGAGCTCCTTGGACCAGGTTCAGCAGACGTCTGTTGTCTGCTGGCAGCTGAGGCGTGCGAGGAGCCTTGCTGATGCGTCATGAAATGGATATTCCCTCAAAATAGAGCTTACTGTACTTGGCAACTGATGGCGTTTAAAGTGGGCCCTTGGCTTATTCCTGACATATATCTCATTTAGAGTTATCCACCCTTTCTATTTCTCTCCTTTTGGTGGAAAAAAAATCACAAAGCCTCCACGATAGATGTTTAAAGGACATGGTAGCGTTTATGAGAAGCCCCAGGTTCCTTCATCAGTCATTGATCTGTGTTTCTGGGCAGCACAATGAAGTTACCCGTTATTTTGCTGCGTTTCACTTGGGTTTGTTTGACTTGAACCAGACGCCAATTTAAGATCACTAGTAACAATCGTGTATTTTAATCCCTGCTGACAGGATAATTCTGGCCTGGCTGTTGGGAGCTTAAAATGCTTTACCTGTGCTCAGCTAGTATTGTTTGTAATTAAAGCTCCTAGGTTATACATTGCAAGGGAATGGGTTATCTGGAGCTAATTTTTACAGGTCATCCTCTAGAAAGGTACCTCTGAAAATAACCCTGTGTTTTTAATTTTGAGATCCCATTTCTCTGTTCACCTTGTACATGGTATAATGTGCCAGTATTAGCTGCTGAGAAATTAAACAAGACATGCATGCAAAACTGTCCTTGAAGGGAGCTAGGCTAATGTTTCCATGTGCTATCACTGATGAAAGGACAGAAATTCCAGACAGTACAACCCAGAACTCACACCATTAAAGCCGTTTAGCTTTTCTTTTTGCAAATGGAGGAAAAATGCGTACATTAGAGAGGAAAAGCTGTCCCCTGAGCACTCGGCGGCAATGTTTGCTGTACACTTTCTTGCGCTTTGCTGGGCCTGCCTGAGGGGCAAAGCAGCTAGCATCTTGGGGCCGCCATTGAGGTGGGGCGGCCGCCATTTTGGGGCAGTTACTGGGGCACAGCGGCCGCCATTTTGTGGCAGTTACTAAGGCACGGCAGCCGCCATTTTTGTGCTGTTACTGGGTCGTGGCGGCCACCATCTTAGGGCAGATGTGAGGAGCGGTGGCCGCCATTTTGGGGCAGTTCCTGAGGCGTGGCCATTGCTGTTTTGGGGCAGACCCTGAGGTGTGGCAATTTGCATTCTGGTTCGAAGTTATTTTTTCAAGAACTGGAAGGATGGCAAAGAAAGGCAAAGTAGCATGAGCAGGGAATTTCCAGCCACAATGCTGCTGTAACGGGGGAGAAAGGGAAAATTTTGCAAAATCAAAGGATGGGATGTTCAAAACATGCCTAGGTTTGGCATGACTTGCAGGGGAGGAGATAAGAGTTGGATGATCCTTTCTGACATGAGGATTTGAGAATCTGCATGGAGGCCAACAGATATCTTTGCAGTGACTCCAACAGTGCCTGGAGTGAGCACCAAGCGTGCAGGTGTCCACTTTCAGTAGGAATCACGTCAAAACTAGCAGTGACTGCAAACTGACAGTGTTGTCAAGAAGTGGCTAAAACCTGGGCCACCTGCTGTGCTCCCAGTACGTTTTTTCAAGCTGAACCAGTCAAAAACCAAAACATCCTGCAAAACATGTCATTACTCTGTCTTTTTCATTCAAATTTGAATAAAGAAAGAAACCCCAAATTGAAATGCTATGGCCCTAGACTTAGTCAGAAGGCTGTGTTCTAGCAAATAGAACCTCCCTCCACCTTTTTTGACACCCTTTTTTGTATTTCCCCAAGAATTAAATTCATGTGGCTGTTTCTCCAGCAAATACGTTTGTTGGGGAGAAAAAGGTGTTGTAACACTGATGGGATTGGAAAGAACCCTCTGGCTCTTGTCAAAATACTTGCCATAATTTGTCATTTCAGTTGGATAAACCAAACGGGGCAGTTGGCCACAAATATCAACAACAGAACTTTATTATTTTTTCCTCTGTTTTTTATTTTCCAAACTTTGTGATGAAAATTGCTGGTGAGTGTGTGTGTGTAACTGAAGTGCCATGCGAAATTATTGTCATTTCAGGTGTGTTTGTTGTACGGAGGAAATAAAACGTAACCTTAAAATAGAAAAGATGTTTGTAAGTGACAAAAAATTGGCAGGGAGGACTTGGTTAGATGCAGCTTTGGAACTGTTTTGATTTTTTATTTTTAATTCTATTCCAAGTTTAGAATGTCCCTTTAAATTAATTAGAACAATCACAGTATCTCTGGAACATCAGTGGAGAAATTCATGTCTTGAGTATAACTTTAATATTTCCTGAATTCTGAAGAGAAGCTAGAAAAGCCAGCTTACGGAAATTTTTGGATACGATGAAAAACAAACTCCTGACCAAACTGGCTAATCTGAAATGTCTGAAAGTAAAAGAGCTATCATGAAAGCGCTATAAAGCTTCTGATTATAATGGAATCAGCGTCCCAGGGAATAATGCAGCTCTGCATTTAATATTGAGCTACTGAAGCGTACATCTCAACCTAGCTAAACTCACTGGGTTCTCATCAAAGTGCTGTAATGACACTGTGCTCTGTTTAGATGCCAAGCAACTCTTGAAATAGCTCCAGATCTTTTTTAGCAGCTTCAGCTGAGTAGAGACATCAGACATTAGAAGGACAGCTACTGCCGTGGCATATATATATCTTTCATTATGTATACTGCCACATTCGGCAATAATCTTATGAACTTTTATAAACCTAATTAAAAGGTTCTTGCACACTTCCAGGCAAAATCTTGTCAGCAGTGCTGAACCAGCAAAACAAAAGCTGTCCTTTGTTCTGCAAATCTGTTGTCTTTCCTTATTAACGATACATGCGCAACGCATTTAATTCAATGCTTGCCATTGTTTGCCTGTGTGTTTTTTGTTCTGGCATTGACTGGCGTCCCTGTTGTGTTACTCATAGTTCAGGCATGTTATTCTAAGTAGAATTTTTTATTTCTGTGTATTGTTTAAGGTATTTACTTTGCCAAAGGGAAGAAAAAAGTGTTTGCATCTACTTAAGCAGGCGCGTATTTATGTCAATTTCTGTCCATTAAATACACGAACACACATAGGTATATGAACATACACAGTGATTGCAAGCTGTTGCAGGTATGGAATTAGGTGAGATTTGAAAACTGTGTTTGAGAGACCTTTTCCAACACAGAGGTTGTGTTTCTGGGAGCACCTCTGGGCAGGAGCATCCTTCAACCTGTCCCTCCTGCTAAGGATAGTAACGCTCTAGGTTAATGTTGAAATGACACTTTTCAGATTTCTAGGTCATTTATTTGAATTATTTGGAATAACTTTGTTTTCTAAAACATTTTTATTTTTAAAAAACATCTTAGTACTGTTAATCTTTTGGACTTTGAAAAACTGTTGTGTTTTTTTTTCCCCTTTACAACCCAGACAATCAAGTCTTGAGTATGAGCAGGAGAGAATTGTTGTATAGCTTATCTAAAGCAAACAAAGTATTCAGCCAGCCCCAAAGTGCAACAGTCATTTTGCTAATAGTTTTGATACTACTTTTGATCAAAATCTGGGTATATCGGTGATACCAGCACTTCAAAATCAAACTTGAATCTTTACAAATGTTTAGTGATCTGATTTATTTGGAAGTACAAGGTGGTGATATTACTTACGTGCTTTGTATTTTCTCTTTCAAATGTGCTCTCCATTTCTGTCATGCATTCCTATTTGACGGTGAGCTCTTCCAGTGGTCTCTCCTTACCCCATGTTGTGTCCTTTACTCTTACCCTGGAATATCCTGTACAACGGAGTTACTCACAGACAGACTACCTTATCTGACCTGTGGCGTTGCTATGGTGGATTCTGCTCATATCCTAAAGAGACCATTGACCTGCTGCCTGCTTTGAGTTGTGCAAAGTCATCCTTTCATGCATCTTTTATGCTTACTGTGAATTTCTGCTCGAGTTTAATAAAACTGGAAAGAATGTCTACCCCTTTGTTCTCTACTTTTCAAGCCAGTATGTCTAATATGCTCAGTTGCATTGAAAGAGAAATGTGGTTAAATTCAAGAACTTGAAACAGAATTCTTTGGGGAAGGTTTTCTTTTTTTCTTTTTTTTTTTTTTCCTGGCATACCTGTATCACATACTAAAGCAACTGCTACGTGAAAAAATCAGAATAATTAAAAGTGGACCATTTCTAATGTGTTTATTTCATTTTTGTCTTTCAGTCTATCAGAGAAGTCACAGGCTATGTTCTGGTGGCTTTGAATCAATTTGAATACCTGCCATTGGAGAACCTGCGCATCGTTCGTGGGACCAAACTCTATGAAGACCGATATGCTTTGGCGATATTTCTTAACTACAGAAAGGATGGTAATTTTGGACTCAGGGAACTTGGCTTGAAGAACTTGACAGGTAAGTGAAACTTGTAAATGCAGTGGATTAGTTGGGAAAAAAAGAGCTTGTTGAACATGTGCATCAATGTCCTCAGTCATTTACATTGTGCAAATAATAGGTACCATGAAAGGCTGGCAGTTATACACTGTTTGAAAGGCTTGTTGGTACTTAATTTCATTCCTTTTCAGAATCACAGCTGAACTTTTTCCAGTACCACTCAAATGCTATGTATGAAATTCATGCCAAGAGCGTACTTGAAACAAAAAGAATTGTTGAAAGAAAAGACGCACTTTTTTTCTTAGTTTTGAGAACACAAATTTGGTTATTATTATGTTGCTTCAGGTGTTACCTATTTTCTGGCAAGTTAGCTTTGGCTTCCCTCAGCCTCAGCTCTTGCTGCTGTGTCAACATTGTTGCTGCTCTCACAGAGGTGGGGGAAAGAGAGGTGGGTGAGAGGGGACACTGGATCTTTGGTGTATTTAATTTAAGACCTCCGCTTTCAAATAAAAAAGTTTATTATATATAGTGATATTTTTTTGAGGCAAAAATGTAAGCTAAGTCTATGTTTTCTGGTCATCTGTAAATTCAGGGCTGGATGGATAATGATGTGGGGTAGGTCAGCATTTCATATCTCCCAAATGAGGGTCTGCAGTAACTGGTTTGAGAGATTAAATGCTGGCTAAATATCATATCATGTATTGCACTGTAACTTAATAAAGGCCAGGCAGTGGCAAAGTTTCTTTAGGGAGTTCACTAGAAGTGTTTTATTTGTACATGGTTCCTTGTGAAGGGAGTGGTGTCTGCTACGATCATTTGTACTCTAAGTTTTGGTGTTTGTGAAATGGCCTTATTTCTGCAAGTGGCTAAATGTTCAGTGCAAACACTGACGTGACCTGGACTTGAACCTGAGTACAGGGAGGTGGGAGCGTTTTGAACTATATTAAGGCACCCTTCACTCCTGTTTTTTTTGTGTTGGTATATTCAGTGGTACACAAGTGCCTGCAGTTCCCTTTTGTTCAAGCCTCTTTGGGTTGTACAGAGGTGCTTTCAAAAATAGGAAGGAAAATGAGATTTTGGCTATTTTACAGAATAAAACACAATTTTAGCAGACTTTCTGATCAGGTTCATTCTTCTGGTCAGACTTCTAACACTTCTGCTTACTGAGGCCATCGTGATGATACCAGTGTGCTTCCCAAAGTCTCTAAATCCCTGCTGCGCTTCTCTCTATCATTGTCATAATCCAATTTTCTCCTATTCTATTCCCACATTTTCCCCACACTTATAATTTAGGGTATTCATTGTGGCTGCCTGTGCCTTCACATAGCACAGCTACAGCATCATGTACTAATTTTTTACTTCTTCGTATACTTTTCTTGTCTATGAGTCTCAAAATGCTTTGTGAAAGACACTAGGCTGGGTGAAACTGAGACTGAGAGGTGATGTGAGGCCAAGGCTAGAAAAGGACTGGAACCCTTTTCTCTTGGGCTAGAGGCTGTTCTGCCAGGAAGCAAGGGTTGTATTTTCAGTGCTTGTTTAGCCATGGCTTTACTGCTCAGTAACATGAAAAACCTTATCTTTTAGGCCCCGGCTCAAGATTTTGTTCTTGAACTAGCTGCCCTGTGCCAATGAACAGTTCATCTGACTCCAGAGGTTCTCTCTGGAAGCTGCTTTTATGTGATAGGCACCACACCAAAACTGTCCAGCAAATAGCATGACTGTCTTTTCAAGTGTTGTGAGAAAGTCTGCCTTAGCTCAGCCTTTGAATCTTCCCTAACATGAGATCATCACAACCACTTCATCTGATTTAGGTGTTTACCTAATCCCTCTGATGGGATTATTTGGCTCAAAACGTATTGTTGTCTCTTGGAAGAAAAGTTCCCTAATAACACTAGCTTGTCTCTGCTGAATGCTTAAAATAGCTTCTGGGTGCTGAATATGAGCTAGTGTGTACTTAAAAATACTCTAATATTTTCTAGACAGCGTGTGCCAGGACCCTGTGAGTCCCTACAGCAGCTGTTCTTTGACCATTTTATATACCGTTTAAGATGCACCTCGCTATTTTAACCCACAACCTGCTTCTTGTTGCAAATGCTCTCCCTGGAGCGTATTAATAGTTAAGTCATTTTTGTAACACAGCCTTAATAACTACATAAAAATAAGTGGTGGTTGCGGGAGTCAGCGATGTTGCAAGGCCACAAAAGATCAGCTGTGTCTGGGTCTTCCCTGTGCCTACCAACCGCTCCGTATTTACATCAGAAACAACCAGTGATTTGCATTGAATTTAAGATGAAGTGGTTCCCATGAACTTGCATCCATCAAGCTTCTAGTCCACTACAGATTTAAAGAGACCAGCTTTGAATGGTGCATTTCTTCCACCGGAGTAAAATATAAACATAACTCCTGCCTTGCATGCCAAGAACTGTCTTTCCAGGGCTTATGTTCCCAAAAGCTCAGGAGGTTCTGTTCTTATTTGTGCAGTGTCTGGATGCAGGGATCCTGATGCTATTTCAGTCTGTTACTGCACAGTGTTCAAATACAAACACTACCCTCTGTGTCAAATAAATGCAGAGGCTATTCTCACCTGCAGGTTATCCTGTGACTTAACCAGAGGCAGGATTTCATCCCTCTGTGACGTACCATTGCATTATTTTTAGTGCGTTGTTAACAGCTGTGTTTTTATTGTCAGATATGTCTATCACGCTTTCATATTTAAATGTGACTTTAAATGCTTGAATTTTTTCCCTTAAGATATATATATATATATATATATATATATAAAAGACAACTGTGAAGGCAGTAAGTTTTATCTTGCACAGAAAGCACGATTCAGTTCTCGCTCATGATGTCTGTTAACCTGAGAGGGAGTTTTGTTTGTGCAGGACAGGTCAGGAACGGGTCCTAAAATTCATGTGACGCTTCCAGAAAGTCTTGCCTATAAAAATCTATTTCTCACTTATTATAATAACTTGGTCAATGATTCCACAAGTGTCAAAAACAAAAAGACATTGAACTAATGAAGAGGCTGCTGTCATCTCAGCTGAACTCATCTCAGCTTGCAGATTCAGCTGCCAAGTAGCCTTAAAATAAAATGCGGTTTTGACATACTGAACGTATTATTCAGGCTGAGATTAGCAGAATAACTGATGCTGAGGGTATGCCACCTTCTTCCATTTACTGCCTATGAGCTACTGCAAATCATTCCTGTCTTTCCCATGTAGCTAGGCAGTCAACCTTAACTTATCCAATGAAAGGGCATAATCGTTGTTCACAGTTTGAGTACTCCAAATATAGAGAATACCTGATGGCTGCATTTCATTATGGCATTTATCTTCATGAGCTGGGAAGGAGGGATAACTCACAAGTGCCAGAACCACTTATGAAGTATCCCATATTTTCTTCTGAGTGAAGATGAGTAACAGAGATCTACAGCAAATGATGCATCTTTGAATGAGCAGAGATAACGTCATCATCTTCCCTATTGGCCTTGGAAACAGAAGTTCCCCTGGAATTCCTTAAATGTATTAGACTAAAGCAGATTTAGGAGTGCTTAGTTTGATAACACGTAAAAGCAGGAAAATTTGTAGTTTCTTGCTTGCTTGCTTTCAGGAATGGAGATAAAAGCTAAATTAAGGCAACTATGGTTCAAATGGCAAATGCATGATGTAGCCCAAAGGATTTGGCCAGTGATAGCCAAGGAAATCTCATTTGATTGGCAGGAAAGTCATAGGGGAAAGGATTGTTTTCACTGGGTGTAGAAAGTGATCCATTGTAAATTTCCCCTTCTCCTACAGATCTTTGTAATTTTTATTTTTATTTTTTTTAAGTTTTGATTACATTTTTAATTGTTCTGTAAAACAAAATTTGAACATTCTGTGATAATTTCTGTAACATTTTCAATATATTTTTTCCTCAAGAAATCAAAAATACTAAAGGGTACTGTGGAGGGGGGGTCAAAAGAAGAATGACCACTTCTCTAGAAAAGGCGAATTGTCAGTGATTTTCTATCTTTTTCTTGCCTTTTTTTTTTAACAAGGACTGTTCATTTACTATCATTACACTGCAGCTCAATTGAGATTGGGGGAAGGGCACAGGAGGAGTCATATTTTCTTTTGATTTTGTTGACTCTGCACATTTGGGACCAAAGGTGCTTTTGGGAATCTTCCTTAGATACCTGTGCGGGGCCTGAGCTTCTTCAGCCCCGTGTGACTGCACATCAAGCGTTCTTTCAGAGGGGTAAGACTTCTGCCTTTCTATTGCCTGTCCTTGGAGCGCACGCACGTCGCTTGAGCCACTGCTGAGTTCACAGTGCTTAGAGATGCAAAGGCCTGATCATGACACCTGGCCTGAGCAGATGAGGCTGGGATGTGCTGGTTGTGGTGTACTCCTTAATTGCTGCGGCTTCCTACTAGTGGGGCGAACTGGGAAGAAAGCAATATGTAATTTGCCTCGGGCTTCCTATACAACAGGTGGGCAAGGCATCGCATCTCTAACCTCGGAGAGGTGTTGCTAGGATACGTGAAGGAATGAGAAATTTGTTTAAAAAATCCCTTTGGTACCCTCTGCAGTCAGGGCTGCTGCAGGAGTTAAAATATTTTGCCCAGAAGAAGCCACAATAGCTCAGCAACTGCCCGTGAGTGCTCCTTTCTCTGTGGCCTTGGAGTTGCACAGACCGCAGAGGCATTTGTATCCCAGCACATCTTTGCTGACTCTCCAGCAGGTAGAAGAAAAGAGAGGAACACCTTGAGCGTGGCTGTTCTTCCCCTGGGAAAGGAAAGCTCTTCTGTGCTGTGGCACAGACCCCTGGAGGCATGGTGCAGGACCTGCTACAGGTTCCCCTGTCTCACCCGTATGGAAAGAACTGCCAAGGCTTGTGACTGCCTTTATGCTAATAAATGCATATGTGCCAGCTAGCAAGCAGCTGTCTCCGCCGGGACACTGTTAGACTGTCTTGAAAAAAAATTGCCCCATTGCTGCTGATGCTCTCCCCTGACACTGTCGCATGTAGCCAGGGGAGTCCGGAGACGGATCTCTGCTGGCAGGAGCGTGCAGGCACCCTGTGCCGAGCACAGAGACTCCTACCAGCGTGGATCCAGGCTGTGCCGTGCCAGTTGGCATCAGTGCCTGGCAGCTCTTCCAGGCGCTCCTCAGTGCATGGCTGCAGACGTGGCCCCGAGGAATCCCACATAAGGGACCCACAGGGCTGAGGTGCAACCCCCTCAAACTAGCAGAAGATGGCTCACAGGTGGTATCGAGGCACATAGGCACATTGTATCCGGCCAGAAATAAATACTGATTTTGAGCTCCATGAGATTTATGCTCATGAGTTGATTATGTTCAGTAACAATGGCTGAGCTTTGGATTTTTAATTTCAGTAAGGCTAGAATTTTACAGTCTCTGAAGGATTCAGATATGCTTTTGTCATGCTAAATGGTATAACTAATGTCTGATTTTTTGCAACCTGTTTTTCACTAATTTATGCTCAGCTTTATTTCAAAGCACTTTACTGTTTTTAGTTCTGTCTCTGGTGTTAGAAATGTGCGACCTTGTTTGGAATGATTATGGCAAGGAATTAAAAGAAAAGTAAAAGCTTATAGTAATGATTTATTGGTAAATGTGTTCTGATCAGATGCTCAAAGGATTCCACAGACTGGATTATCTTAAACTCCTGCCTTTGCTCCCTGAAAGCTGTTTGCTGCTTCCCCCCAGCCCAACCAATATTTTCAGATAAACTATGAAATGCACATTGTGTATTGTAAGCAGACTAAAACAGTTTATTGCAAGTTGTTTACAGAGTGTTCCCTGCAAGTCTCCAGTATCACACAACAGGATAAGGTCACATCACACAGCCTCTCCAGCAGCCAAAACAGGGCTTAAAATTATGGGGAGGAGAAGCTAGGCCAAATCCTTAGCTGGTGTAAAGTGGCATGGTTCCTTTGACTTTGTAATGAAATGAAATTCAAATTGCCCCTTGCTTTCTTCAGTGGATAATTTAATTCACACTTTAGTTTATAAGTTAACTAGTGCCTAACTCCCTCTTAAGCCCTTTTAAGGATGTTGTATTCAGGACGCTCTGTCAGGATTAATACCAGCTAATGATAGCTGACTCAAGGCATGTCTGCACCACGCCGCGGAGCTCTGTGCAGGACCTGGAGCTAGCATCAGGCTGGCTGGCTTCAGAATTAGTGTAGCTGCATCACTGGGGTCCTGTGCCTGGGCTAAATAACCCAGCAAGGTGGACATGGCAGGTTGCTCCTGCCTGAGTATGGTCCCTGGAAACAAAAGCACCTTGTCCTGGATCTTAATTAAATGGCTGCTGTGTAAAGGGGAGTGGAGTGTGTAGAAGGATGGGGAGACTAGAGCAGATAGAGGAAAGCCTTCCCAGTGCTATGGTAACCTGCACCTCTGCTGCTTTCTGTTGTGAATCACTATCTTTACAATAAAGCCAATAACGTTTGCCACTTTAATTAGGCTGCTTTTGTTTGGTATGAAAAGTCAGGGAGGATCTGAGGTGATGTGGAATTTAGCTTGTAACACCGTCAAATGCTAGTTTAAATGTTATTACACAGTACATCCAGGTGTGCTGCTGTTGTCACCTGAAAATGCCATGTAAAATAATAATGTCATTTGTCCCATCTTTCTTGGCGGTTTCTCCTTTTTACCTCTCTGCAGTAGTTCTCTATCTGTGCGTTTTTCAATTATGAGGTAAGAAATTGTCCAGGTTTCGGACGTGTGAAACACCCTTCAGCTTTTTTAGAAATATGGGCAATCAAGATAAATCCAGTAATGCCGAAACCTTCTAGTAATGTAGTAGCTTTGCCTGACTTCAGTGACTTGAGAGCTTTAAAAGCACAGGGATTTCTCTGGCCACATGCTTTGCAGGGAGTTAAACATCTGAACAGAGTAATCCCTCCGTTTCAATCACACAGGTCAGGAATGGGTGGCATTTCAAAACATCCAAGTTTGGCAGACAGATCTGTGCTGAGCTACACTATAACTTAAGTAAAATGCAATAAGCATTGCAGTCAGGAAGAAATTGCGTGGTTTGTAGTGGCAGCACTGCTGAAAAGATGCATCCCAGGTTCTGTGTGGGACAGAAAGGAGCTGTATGCCACTGCTCAGGCCAGGGTCTGGTCTAGACTAGGTCATTTGAAATGGAAATCCTTGTCATTCTGGTAGTTTATCTTCTTCAGTTTGGATGAATGAAAGAGGCATTAATTTCAGTGCTTTATTTTTTTTTAGTATTTTTTTTCTTGTTAGAATCATAGAATATCCCGAGTTGGGGCCCATAAGGATCATCAAGTCCAACTCCTGGCACCGCACAGGTCTGCCCAAAAGTTTAGACCGTGTGACTAAGCGCACAGTCCAATCTCTTCTTAAATTCAGACAGGCTTGGTGCAGTGACTACTTCACTGGGGAGCCTGTTCCAGTGTGTGACCACCCTCTCGGTGAAGAACCTCTTCCTGATGTCCAGCCTAAACTTCCCCTGCCTCACCTTAACACCGTTCCCGCGGGTCCTATCACTGGTGATAACGGAGAATAGGTCACCTGCCTCTCCACTCCCCCTCGTGAGGAAGCTGTAGACTGCGATAAGGTCCCCCCTCAGCCTCCTCTTCTCCAGGCTGAACAGGCCCAGTGACCTCAGCCGCTCCTCATATGTCTTCCCCTCTAAGCCCTTCACCATCTTCGTCGCCCTCCTCTGGACAGAGGTTCCTGTTGGAGGAAGGAGTTTTCCTTCAGGAGCTTTCTGAAGTGACTGGGGGAAGTAAAAGGGACTGACAGTTGCAGTTGTCTCCAGAGCCCCTTTTTGGCCTGCCTTGTTTGCAAACCCCGCCCTGCCTGCAGCTGTGGAAGACTAACAAGGGCAGCAGTTCTGGACAGTTTGAAGTGCTGTGGTTGAGGCTCTGCTTTCTAAACACTGGAACATAGAGCCAACTGCCCTGCACCTCTGCAAAGCTGCTTAGACAGATGCAGAGATGCCCAGCAAAAAATAACCTTGAGGGGAACATAAAACCAGTAATACTGTCCTGTAGAACAAGGGAAGTCACCATGCGAAGAGAGGTGAGAAAGTAGCAAACACCCAAATATGTGCCCCACAGTCTAATGGCAAAGCAGAAGCACCCACCTAAGCAGTAACTGCGTTATGGACGAAGGAGCAGGCAGGCTGCACAGAAACGTGGCTAAGACAAAACTGCTGTAGTTCTCTGTACAGAGAACTCTGTAGTTCTCTGGTACCCCCCAGCTGGTCCCACCTGCTTCGTGAGAGCTTCTTTCCATGCAAAATGAACGTTGATTGGTCTGAGGTGACGGCGGGAGGCAATCAGAGCAGGAGGCAGGTAATGCATGTGGATGCGGAGCTGTCCGGGGCTGTAGGGGCCGCCTGCAGGCGAGGAGGGGGGAACAAAGGTATCACGTGAGGAGAACACGCTGGAGGCCTTTTTCTTTGATGTTTGGAAATTGCTCAAGGGGCTGTCTTCTCTAAAATCCTTTTCCTTTCTTTTTTTTTTTTTCTTCTTTTCTTCTTTTTTTCTTTTTTTTTTTTTTCTTCTTTTTTTTTCCCCCTTGGTGAAACTTTCATAGATGTGCTTTCATTTCTTTAAGGCTTAGAAAAGAGGGTGTCCATCCAGCCAATCATCCTACAAACACCGTACTTATGCTGGAGTTCCCCTGGGAGCTGGCTTCTGCTTCTGCCCCTCAGAAGTAGCGTAGCCACATGCTTTGAGTTTGAAACCACAGGTACCCCTGATGTGGGAGCACGGAGGGAAGGGCAGCATCAAACACGGTTCTTTCTGCCCTGCTGGAAAGATGAGATTGTGTTGTTGGATGGTTTGTGTGTGTGTGTTTGTTTTTTGTTAATGGATCAGCTAGGCATGCATTCGGATTGATGGTAAAGGCTTGTAACAGCTCTGGGAGCTGGTTCTATCACCAGTGTTTGAATGGAGTGCTGCAGAGTCAGTCAGCTTCAAAAATGGGTAAGGGGCCACGGGTAGCTGAGGGCAGGACACAGAGGCTGAGTGGAACTGGAGAATTCAAGATGTTTTTGCCAAAAGTATTTTTTGACACTTGTTGAAAAATGAAATATCTGTTATCAGGGAAGTTTTCTGCAAGGATGGAGGAGCTTATAAAGGAGGGAAAAGTGATGAAATAGTCAGGCACCATCTTTTATTTTAAAATGAACACACATGGCTTATGATAGTAAATGACTTTTCATGCTTTTTTATATAGCTTAATTTGCATTTTCAACCAAATTGAAATGTTTGGTGATACTTGAACGAAAGTAATTGAATCTTTTGTAGACTACGTTTTCTGTCAGATTTCAGCTTGCAAAAGTATCCAGTGTTGGCTTCTTTACCTGGTTTAAGGAATGAAGGGTTTCCACAATCCTTGAAAACATTTAGAGGCTGGAAAAGTGGCTTTCCGCTCATATTTCATCCCAACATCAGTCATAAGATCCTTGCTCTGTTGTAAGAGTGTGTCCAATGGCACAGACATACAGAGGAAGTTTTAAATGAGTGAGTTTGGCCGCAGGTTGTGGTGCCAGTGTATTGACGTGGAGTTTTATGTGAGCTACCTGCTTTTTTGGCAGGGAAAATTGTCTTGTTAGCAGGGCTGCTTGCTGTGGTGCCTGAACTTACCCCAGTGTACTTGCTTCAGACTACTGTGGGTGTCCCTGGAGCATGCTGTAATCACTCGTGGGGTTACTTGTGGATGCAGAGCCCTCGTGTCCATGCTTCTCACACTGGGATCCCAGTGTGTCTCTGATTCTGGAGTAGGGAGTGGTTGTTGTTGTTGTTTTTTGTTGTTGTTTTGTTTTAGCCAAAGCAACATCAAAGAAGTACCCTTGAGATAGTGGCAAACTTTGTGCTGAGATTTAGGTCATGGCTGAGTTTATTTTCTGGTCTGAGGGCCCAGTCCACATCCTGCTGAAATTGTTCTTTACTTGTTTCAAGTGGAAAAAAGAGGAGACAGGTTTCTCCTCTCCTCTAGAGTTAAAACAACTGTGTTTCATTTCCATGAAATAATGATTCTTTTCCCCTAATATTTGAATTCCTTACAAGCCTTAGCCAGTTACAGATCCTTTGCACATTGTTGCAAGCAATGGTAATATAATTAAATAAAATGTAATGCAGAAAATGTTAAGCACGCTGCTCGCTCTTCTTACAAATCATAATGCTGCTTATTTATTTCTTTAACAGAAGGCTGTGCTACCCTACAGGTAGGTGTAAAAGCCCTGCTACCAAGGGTTGTCCCCAGCTGGCTTTTGCTAGCAGTTCTATGCAGGTACAGGCAGCCACCTTCGACCAGCGCTGACAGTGAGGCTGTCTGAGCTCTTGCCGAGGCTGTGCCAGGGAGAGGTAGGGCGGTCAGAGGTGGAGGGGATGATTGTTCAGAAACACTCCAACCACAGGATGGATTGATTGAGTGGATCAGGACTTAACTTGTCTTTTTTCTTTTCTTTTTCTTCTCCTTTGCCCGTGCAGGGTTATGTAGGGGGTCTTAAATGATGCTATTATGGTCCTGTGGCTGGGGTTTACTTCTGCTGAGTAAATGATTACTTGCGGTAGCCATGTTTTTGGTGAGCACGCTGAGGTGGTAATCCAGGCCAGGTGTAGGTGTGCGCTTCAGTATAGTTGGGAGGTAAAGGTGATGGTGATGAAAAGCTTTAGCAATGACTGGACTCAGAGGCTGATCTTTAAATGAGACTTTAAGTGAGACTTAAAAGCAAGCACTGAGCTGAAATATGCATAGAAGTAAGGTTGCAAGGGCATCCTCCTCCTCAGTGTACGTGGGAAGAAGAGCTGAGAGGGATATTTTAATGGCTGTGACTACGTAATGGAGTAATCCCAAGGGCTGCATGGTTAGCCCCATGCAAGCTCAGTAAACCTCACTGCAGCCCCAGTTTCATTTAGGAGCAAGACTTCTGCATGTACAGAGCTGAATGGTTTTGATTTAATATTCAGAAGCATTCAGCTTCCCAAATAAAGGTAATATTTTTGCTAGTTGAGAGATTTATTAATATCTTAACTTGGCCTTAGCTTTAGCCTTTTTCTTCTTCCTTTTCTTTAAAAAACAAGTCTTACCATAAACCTCCCTTGAAGTTTGAAAAAGTAATCAAAGCTCTGCTGAGCAAATTTGACTGTACTGATGGGTTGTATGAGCTATGACCTCTGCTGACCTCATTCTGCTCCATTTCCCCTGCAGGCTGGTAGCAGCGGCAGGAAGTAAACATTAATCTGTTAATGTAGTTTCTGATATAAATAGAAAAAACATATAATTGCAATCACTGGTTTACCAGTGGGCCTGTCCAACCTTACTGCTTTTCTTCTGAGAAAGAAGTGGCCGTGAGTCCTGTGTGTTTCTGTGCTTGGGGCTCTGTCCATCCCACGGTGTTTGGGTGGAACAGATTACTGCTTGCTTGGCACAGCAGGTGGGTCCGGTGGAGCACCTGCTTCCTGGCCATGAGGAATGTCCTCCAGCATCCCTGTTTGCTAATTCTTCTTTCTTGCATCCTTTCCTGGAGTCAGCAGTCCTCCATCTTATTTTTCTTCGGGTGTTTCTGGAAAGAGAGATGAAGCTTGTATGGAGACACGTTGTCACAGGTTACCTTACTGTTTCAGTCCTCAGAAAGAAACTAAGGGATGTGGAAAGAATGCTCTTATTGAGAAAAAAAGGAGGGTTGGAAGGGGCTGGTCAGGTTCAGATAAGCATTATATCATATACAATCCCTTTATAACCTTCTCAAAGGCCAGGCATGGATTCACGGAGGGGAGTAGCAAGCCGGAAGGAATTGGAGCTTCCTTCGCACTTTCCAAGCGATGTGATGAAGAGTTCATGTGCTATGTGGCACTCTGACAGCTCTGTGCGTGCAGATGCCATTCAGATTGGTGGTGAGTCCCTGTGAGCAGCAGTTTACAGCAAGGTGGGTGTGTTGGTTGCCCATGCCTTACGAGGCCATTTCAAAGCTCTTGTTCCTATCTGTTGTTGGTGTCCAAGTCAAGTCCGAGGCCTTTTCAAGAGCAGCATGAGAAAGCTGCTTTGCTGCTGCTGCCTCCTGAGCGCACATAGATAGCCTCAAAGAAGGAAGCTGCACTGTTGGTGGCATCTCGAAGGTTGCTGGAGGAGGTTGCTGGAGCAGGTTGCTGGTTCTGTCCCACTGTTAGCATGTGACTGGTGTTGACGTGCCATGGTGCTGCACGATGGTGTCTTTGCTGCCCCAGCAATGAGGGGTTTGTGCTACAAGGCTCAGATGGCAGGTTGCACATCCATCTTCCCTGGGGTGTGCTGCAGAGACTTGGGGTAGCCTGCTCGGAGGTGCAAGGATTGCTTTCTGATATGAGTGATTAGTGTCATAATCTAGGGTTTAATGATAGCCAGAAAAGAAAACTTACCTGGGTTTAACTAAAATTGCTCCTTAACACAACTTGCTAAATTGAAACAAACCCACATGAATGTACTCTTATATCCATTTACAAGTGCCTTGTATTGATTTAGCCTACTTCAGTAACTCGGATGAGCTAAATTGATGTCTGTGCACTAAGTTGAGTGCATTCACTTGGGATTTCATACCTACTGAACAGACTTGGCTTCAAAACTGATTATAGTTAAACCAGTGCAAGCCTTGTGTGAAGAATCGGCCTTTCTTATTTGTTGCTACTGCTTTGACCAAGAGCTACGTGACAACTTAGGGGAAAATTAACTGCAACTGAAGGGGAAAAATGTGTCTCTCGCCCTGCTGATGGTAATGCTCTGGTACCCTACTAACCCTGTCCCTTATTTTCAACTTGAAGTGGTGCTAGTGTTGCCCACATGACTGGGTATCAGCCTTCTTTCTTCAAGGCAGCTATTGGAAAAAGACCGTTTATTTAATCCTTTTGTTCTCCTGTGCCCTGTTACCTAAGTGCCTGGAGAGAGGAACAAAAACAAAGGCTTGCAAACCTACTTCTCTGCAGTCTTACCTCATGCCCCTGAAGCTAGCAAGAATAGTTAAGAGCCCTTAAGCAAATGTTTCTTTCCCTTGCCATACAGTGTCTTTCAGCTTTGGTTGTGCTTATGTACTCCTCATCCTATATACACCAGAGTTCCTCCAACCATTAAGCTGACAGGCTGCTTTTATCTTGGCCACCACGAGCTAATCTTAAGTGCCCAAACTCGCACTCGAGAAGACTGTGACCAAAACTGCTCTGCTGGCATGGAACTGAAATCTAACCCATCATCTTCCTCACCTGGCCTCTGGGCCTGGAGCGAGGATCACGCTTCCCCTTCATGCTCCTTGAAGATCAGATGCAGAAGATGACTGCAAGTGTGCAAGTTACTGCAGATTGACAAGTTGCTTGCTTGTAAGTTATCATTTGACAGCTGAGCACTGGTAACAGGTAATGTATGTGCTCTTTGCTCCCAAAATGGCTTACAGGAATGTTTTACCTTATTTTTGCATAGCTTTATGACATTTCCAGGGCTTGATGATGGGATGGTGTTAAACTGCAGCAGCACAAGCTCTTGAAACTACTCTGATAAATGTTGAGTTTTCTCTTACCTACTAAAAAATAGTGTTTCTGTACAGACATTTCTAAGTTAGGGACAGCGTTCATGTTTTAAGTAACAAGTCCATAAGTAAATGTCAACTTTTGTAAATATTAATCTATAGACCTCAGTTTGTTTTTCTTTCTTTTTTTCTTTTTTCTTTTTTCTGAAACGTGGGTCATCATTTAGTTTTCTGTCTGTAAGCAGCACGTAAACTCCCAGTCATGGCTCATAAACTTAAAGAAGACTGACAAAAATAGCCCCTGCCCTAAATAGCTGAGCATGATTAAGGCCGGAGGCCACCAGTGGACTCGGAGGGGTGGGCAAAGCAAATCTAAGGAGACAGAGCAGCTTCTTAGGGTAGTATCAGATCTGCACATCCACATCTACTGAGGCAGCCAACTCTCAGTTCTGTGTGAAGGCAAAGGAGGTTTGAGGGAAGTATTTCAAAGAGGTCAATGAGATAACTTCCTGGCTGTCCACATCTTTGTATAAGATGCAGCACAGGGAAAGAACAAAAGATATTTGAAAATGTCTTGTGTGTGATGAAAGGTGGCATGATGGGCTTATTGAAGGTGGGAGAAGGCATAAATAGTGTATGAGAGAATGAGAGGCCTTGGAAGATCTGGGGAGTGAATAAAATTCACTTTTATTTGATGTGATGAGGAGATATGACATGGGGGGAGAAGAAAAAGGCAGGGTTAGAGTGGTGAGCTAGAGAAGTGGAATTTAGAAGGAAACTGGGAAGAGTGAAACTTTTTCTAAAGCAGAGGTGGTGTTGTCAAGACATGAGAAGAGCCTGGACAGGAGCTGTAGATGCAATGACAGACAAAAGGACCGTGATAGAACAAAGGTGGTATCAACTGTGTTTCCCGAGCTGAGAATAGGTCAAAAGAGAAGGTGACTCCAGAGGGGTGTGGTGGAAGTGGTGGGGCAGTTGGCAGTGCTGGTTGTTGAGGCTGAAAGGGCAAAGGAGAGAGTGCTGGTGGGAGGGGGGCTGCAGAGCTTGTTCTCTGGAGCAAGCATCTGTGGAGTATCTGCGCTTAGAAATGTATGGTTTGGCTCTAATCTGTGATCACAATCTCCAGGTGTATTTCCAAACTCAAAGTACCTCCAGGGAGGTTTTGTCAGGAGCTGCAGATGGTGAATGTTTGGGGAGGATTGTCCAGTCTCACCTGCTATCTGAATCTGTGCTTTCTTATGTCAACAAACTGTCATGTTCACTGATGTCACCAGGAAATAAATACTGGCTTTCGGAGCACAGACCCATTTCTGATGAAAGGCACGTATCCCAGAGGGGAAAGTTTCAATAAATTCGCAGGGAAGCTGCAGAACTTGAAGCCTATATTGTGATTTTCTTGCTATCACATTTGTTGTATTATCTAAAGAGATCTGTGAGTGAGGTGGTAAAACAGGGCTTTTTTAATTATACATCACCCAGCAAACTGATAAAGGAAACAAAGCAGGCAACCAAATGACACAGGCATGAGCCACTTCAAAATAATGATATAGCAAGAACAATAGGGGAGTAATTCACAGCTCCCTAAGACATTTTTGCAGTTCAGAGGGGGTGAGACATCAAGCAGCTATTGACTGTTCTTCTTTCATGTTTTTCACCTGTCTGCTGTGTGATTGAGAAGTGTATTACCTGGATTCTTGTGAGAGGCTTTTGTGCTATTGTCTTAAAAACCTCGCTCTGCAAGAAATGATCCTAATGGAAACTGGGGTGCAGTCACAAATGTAGGGTCTATAAACAGAGCGACAACTGATTTAAGTATAGTTTAAATCTTTTATAAATGTTCTTACATTTGATGTCCAGGGATGGCTCAGCACCTGCCTGGCCCCTTTGGGCAGCTCTGGCAGTGATGAACTGGCAGCTGCCCAGCACAGGGGAGTTCCCTTTGAGTCGGGCGCCTTGCACCAGCACCAAGGATGGAGAAGGAAGGTTATTGTTGAGCGGGCACTGTACTTGCAGCATAACCACCACGTGTTCGTCCAGCACCACGCAAGGCTTGTCCAAACTGAGACTCACTGATGTGTGTGGTTGCCAAAGGTGTTTGCTGACATAGAACATTAGCATATATGACACAAAGCACCTGGTCAGGTTAAAGATGAGAATGGTGAACTTTGAACCTGTAATAGTGAGCAGAAGAAGGGCATTTGTTGTTGTCTTTCATGTATGAAAAATCTCGTATTTCTGTGTCCTGATAGTTGCAAGGTGGCTGTACGCTCTGTCTTGTCAGCACAAGTGCTGAAGTGCATGTCTACACTACAGAAGCCAGGGATTTAAACCCCAGCTAGCTGCCTGGCTCAGCTGCTCTTGCAGGGGAGCAAGGGAACCTCGCACAGTTCACAAAAGTTTCCCCAGATACTAAGTAAATATTTGGGCTGCTGGCCAAAAGCCATCTCCAGGCTACCCGAGTCACACTGTTCACAGTACAAGATCTAAGTGGTCTGAAGTCAGCCCAGAACATCTACTTGAGACACTGTGATTGCAATACAGAGGTAACCTGTAAATGAGAACAAGGCATTTTGAAATCCTAATCTGCTTCTAAGTTCTGTAGCAATTCACATTTGATCTGCAGTTCAAGCCGAGGAAGAAAAGACAGCTCTCACAAACTTGCCTTTTGTCCTTTCGGCCTCAAGGTGAATGAGGAACTAAAGCAAAATCAGCCCCCACAGTTAAATTTCTTCACCTTTGATTTTAGCATCTTTCTTATGGAAGGAACATTTACGTGCTGGAGAGGTTTAATAGAGGTACTCATTGCAAATTCACTAAGGACAATATTTTAAAATACCAGGTGGAGTAAGAATTCTGACTGGCTTGTGTATGTGGAGGCACGCAGTACTTGTTTTTATCACACACCAAAGAGGATCGATTGCAAGACAAAGCTATCGCAGTCTAAGATTTGTTGGGGTAAGCTGTGCTATTTGCCTGGCTTAACTTCCTGCCATTTGCAAGAGTAAAAGCCATTTCTACTTCTCAGTCTTTTAAGAGCTGAAATGTACTAATACATAGAAGACTGTTGTTACACTTGTGGAATTTGCTTCAATTCTGTGAAGCATTAGAGAAAGTTAGGGAAATACCCAGAACTTAACTAGAGACTCTGCAGGTTGGTATAGAAACTACAGGAGACTTACTTCTGCTTGAAATCCAAAACAAGAACAAATTCTGCTTCTCTAAGACTGCTCCAAACACATGCACTAAATTTAATCAGTGTAAATAAAAGGATGGGAAGAAGAAAATGTTCTGTTACTTTTCTAAATATGCCTGTCTGTCAGTCCTTCCAGTTTAACAGCATTGTTCTACTTTATTGCTAACGTTACAATATTTTAGGTGTAACTTTCAAAAGCAGCCAAAGACCTAAAATAATACACTCTGTTTTCAAAAGGTAGTATGCGATTTATTAAAAAAAAAGAGAGACAGAGAGAGAAGCAGCTACTCAATGTAGTAGGATTTAGCCATCTAAATGTCTTTTAAAATAGTACGCACTCTAGGAACACAAATCCAATTTGGAAAGGGTGGGAAACACAATCCTGAAGTCCCAGATTCCTATGCTATTCTGAAAAAGAGGTTTAACATCTTCAATTATACAGACGTGCTTGAGACAGTCATTTTTTGTCAATTCTTCTTAAAACCTTAGGTGTTCAAGTTTTGCAATGGCCTGAGAATTTCAGCTTCCATTAAGAGCAAATAACCGTTTCCAGCCGTTGCAGATGTGGAGTGAAAATGAAAAATCTGAATCCTGAATTCTCAGAAGCTAGGATAGACATACAAAAAATAACATTGATTATTTTTAACATCTCAGCATTTTTTAGTCATGACTTCTTGGGGGTTGACTAAGACCCTGGAATGCTGGGGGCTGGTTATCCCGCATTTTTAAAAATAGCACAAGTCTAGCAAAGGCAAGAACTTTGCACACAACCTTTTATTGTGTGCTTGCAGGGTGGTGTAATGCAACATACTCGTGCTTTACTTTTAGGAGGTCCAGGTGCTTATTAGGACTTGCACAAGTCATGTCTATTTCTGTGAATATTTCATAGATGATGAAACTTTCCAGTTGGCCACTTTCCAGTCAGCACTATGGGTTTATTACAGGCCGTGTATGGGAATGGAGTCATAAACAACCTCTCACTTTGGCAAAACTAGAACACTAATCACTTTTGTATTAGCTCCAATAAATCCTGAAAAAGTAAATGTTGTGGATTAAAAAGATAATAATGTGCTAATCCATTCTGTGGTCACTGACCATTTTAAGCTGTTCCATCTCTCATCCCTGAAGGATAAATCCTCTGGCTTTTGATGAAAGGCTAGATAATAAAGTATGTATGCACATCAAACACCGGACTTATCAACAACTGCATTTTTCTCACTGTTGCAGATATTTTTGATCCACTTACCTTCAATCTGAGATCTTTCCTTTCCTCCCCCAGCCCACCCGCAGGTCTTCTGTCACCAGCACTCCTTCACTGCATACTGATGTTGTTGTCCTACAGAAGGTTGTCCTACAGAAAGACCTTCCTCAGCTCCTGGTTGGTGATGGTGGTTCAGGGCACTTTGTGGCAGAAACCCTCCTATACTGGAACAACTATGCAAAATTCCTGTGGGGGCAGCGAGACTGACAGGACTTGGAGTGGTCTCATGGAGGTTGTTCATTTTACAGAATAAGTGGATCAAGAAATGAGCAGCAGGGTGTTACGGGTATACTCTGACACCCATTGGTGTCAAAGGAGAGGTCCTAGAGGCTTTGGATCAGGCCCTGCTGGGGTGGGCTGTCTCCTCTGGGAGTGGAGTTACCTTACACTGCAGCTAGGAGAGGGGAGAGACAGGGTAGTGATGTAGCTGAGGACTTGCAGGTGATGCAGTTTTCAAACTTTCCTCCTCCTTTTCAAAAATAAAATAAAATTATAGCTGGAAAGCTCTTGTGGCTTGCAGAAACAGGGTAGCTGGTTGTAGAAGTTTGTGTTGCATATGTCAAGCAGAGACATGAAGGTGAAAACATCCTTCAGATCAGTTTCTGCTATAAATCTCCAATAAAAATTTGTAAGGGTTGTAGCAACCAAAGGCACAGCAAGTGCCAGTGTAGTCTGTAAGCTGTTAGTTAGGAGATGGTTCACATTACACAGCGGTCAGTGCACTTCTGGTTTTCTGTGGTTGGCACTAGAAAAGGTGTTTTTCCTTTGCAAAGTGAATATTGTTCTTCTCACAGACAGAGACACAGGAAGCGCACAGTGTGTGGAGTGAGCAGTTGATTAAAGATGAGAATAGTAATGAATATTTTAAAGTGGAATGTACTCGGATAATTGATTAATTGATGCAGCCTAAGCTACTTACAGAGCATTACATTCATTCTCCATTAAATCAATCTCTGTCTTCTGTCCGCACCTTGTGACTAAGAGCTGAAAGGCATGAACAACTTAAAAGTCATCCAGATCAGTGGCTCTGGAACACAGGGAGCTGGACTGTGTCCAGGATCCCATACGCAGCCTATTGCTTGTGCTGGATCTCCTGCCTACATTGCAGTAGTATAGCAGTATTGCAGGCAGGTGAAAGATGTAATTAGTAATGCTCTTATCATCCTGTAGCCCACTTTTGCTTTTCTCCCACCCTGTTGCTGCGTGCTTCTTAAAAACAAAACTGTGAGCTCATGCAGAAAGAAATGTCACAATGACATTTTAATTAATGTGTTTGTCCAAGGGAATATAGGATTGCTGTGAGAAACTGTGGTCTAGGATAGGAACCATACATTCCTTAGCAACACAGCAATGCCAGAAAAGGACCCCCTTATTACGATTAGAAATTGCATAGCAACTGAAAGCCACAGACTTGTTGCTCTGGGGTGATACCAGAGCAACAAGCTTTGTAAAGCAACAACACCATGTCCAGGACACGTTCTTGAGGACCTCAGGGAAGAATGAAATGCGATGGGACTGGCTTCCTAGAGAACCTGCTTTATGGAAAACTTCTGTTTCCTAATTTTAGTAACTGTTTTTCAGGGATGCTATTTCTCAGGCATTTGAAATATTGGATATTTTGGATATATGGATATTTTAGCTACTTTTAGGGCCAGGGAAGACAGGCACACCAGAAGGTCAGCAAACTGTTGAGGCTCACGAAATGGACAGCAGACTTGGCATCTTTTGTGAGCTTTCATGCTTTACAAGGTCCACGCTGTCTTCTCCTTTTCTGTTGCTGTGCCAGTTCTGCTATCATCTGGTGATTGACACTGAGCCAAATAGGCAAAACCTCATTGTATGTGCATGTACAGTGCTTGTTTAAAGCGTGTAGGGTAGTTCCCAGCCACTCAGATAACACTCTGATCTGTCAAATATCCTAGAGGGGTAGGGAAGCCCTTCCTGTGGGAACACTCCTCTTCTGACCTTCTTCTGACTACCGTGAAGAACTGCAGGTCTTTGCTGTGTGTGCCATCCTCCTCCCTGAGGATTCTGTCCCAAAAGGACATTTCAGGCATCACATCTTATTTATCCTGCTTACAGTTTGTTTAAAGTGAATCTTTTCAGAGCATTTAACAAACACAGTGTGGAGGAATGTGGGCCTTTCCATTTGTAAACAGGCCATAAACCCATCTCCAGAGTAAATAGCATCCTCTTCTTTTGTTTTGTTATTTGCTTAGGTGTATTTGAACTGACTATGGGGCTAGGGTTGAGAAAACTGAGTGCTGAGAATGAGGCACTGAGATGCAATAGTAGTTTCCCAAGTATTTTGTTTTGTTTATTTTTAAACCCTAGAAATATGTGGTTGTTTGTACGTGTGGATGGCTGTTTTTTATTTTGGTACCTAAATGTGACCTGTTAAGTGGCTGGCTTTCAGTTACTATTTTAGCAAAGGATCATGTGTCTAGCTTATTATTTCTCATACAACATAAAGCATTGCCAAAACTCAGCGATGTTAAGCATCAACTACTGTTAGCATTCAAAAAATATGGCTTAATTTCTGACCATGAATATTCAGAGTTGAGAGGCTGCAACATTGTAATATGATAAACACCGCGGCTGGAGGCTGCAGCACTCACTCGCATAGGAACAGTTTATTATCAGCAAACATGGTTTTGACAAGCACTTTGAGGCAACACTGCTTTATATCAAATATCAACAGAATTAGCGTGTGTTTTCGCGTTAATTACTCTAGTGCACCGTGCTGTGTGATGGCCAGGGAATGCAACAGGGAGAGCTGAGCTTTGCCAGTCACTTGCAATGTAGGATTCAGCTAATGCGTGTTTATTAGCTCTGAGGAACAGCAGTTAATGAGCTGCTAACCTCGCGATAGGCTTGCTTTCCAAATGGTTAACAGGGCCTGGCAGCTCCGAAGCAATGTATGAGAGAGAAGGAGGGCACGGCGAGAGGTTCCTGGTGTTTGCTGAGCAGGCCCACACGTGTGGCAAAGTGGGTGACCCTGGGGTAGTCTCTTAGAAGTGAAAATAAAATGTGTATTCCACTGACATTCTCTTGGGCAATTACATTGACAAGCAATTAACTAAAATGTACGGGAGGGCAATATAAACATACTTTGTTTCTAAGCACCAGGTTTTTCCTAAGTCTTTGGAAACTTTGTGAAGGTGCAAACATCGGTGTTTCTGTGGGAGGATACTATTCTGTGACATAGGGGTAATTGTAAATTAATAAATTGGGTAATTCATGCTGTTACAGAATGCAGGTGGGGGAAAAATACCCTTGATGGTCTTTCCTTCCTCATCAGTATGGTCTAAAAATGCTTAATAATGCCACTGTAAAAATATAAATTTCAGGAATCCTTGGTATAACATTCAGGGTAGGCTGCTCCTTAGTCAGTGCTGCTGTTACTTTGAGTTATTTCTGTAGCATGGCTTTTAGTGTTGACTGGCATATTTACTTCTCCATTCCCTTCATTGATCATTGTATTGGTTTATTATTTTAATCAGGACACTAAGCTGCACTGAAAAATAAAAACAAGCCCAGTTCATAGATGCAGACAGTCAAATCTTTTATATCTAGTTTCTTCAGGCGGATGTCTCTAACAGTCTCTTTGATGCTGTAACACTGATTGGCAAGAACAATTTACCATGAAAGCACAGTAATGGTAAAGGTAATAAAATGTCACCAGAAAATGCTCATTTAGAGTTTGGCTAAAGAACAGGTTTTATAAAACCTGTTTTATTTGGAAATCACCTGACCACATTGCTTCCCAGATTTGTGGGCTGCATATATGCTCAGAGCCACTCCAGAGTACTCTGCCAATTCATCTCACCTGCAGTTGAAAACTGTGCAGGGGCTGGCAATCAGGTGTGTCAGGCAGCAGTGTCCAGGCTGCTGTAGTGGGCATGCACCCCCATTTTCTGTACAGCCTTTGGCAAGCTGCTTCTCTTTATTGGGCCTTACATTTAGCCAGTAGAGTACATTTAGCCTGTGTGTTAATTAAAAGCAAGTTTCCTGTGAGGTTCACAGGGTGCAGGTGCATACCAACATCGTGTAGGCACTGACCACCCTTCTGTAGGGCAAGTGTTTAATGACAACAGCATGTTTCTTCTCTGGTTCTAAACTCATATTGACAAATAAAGGTGTTACATTTGGTGGGAGAATGCCTATTCCTGCAAACAGATTGTGGCACCCAGCTCTTGGGAAAACCCAGAGTTTTCCTGAAAATATGCAGCAGTATACTAAACCTTCCTCGATTACCAAAGCAGTGTGAAGAAAGGATAAATATGGCTATATCAAAGGGATTACAAATTCACAAATGGCTCAAAACTAGTTTAATCCAGTGCGGTCCCACAGCCAGCCAAATATATTTTAAAGCCGGTATCTCAGAGTATAGACTTATCTTCAAAAGAGGGACAAATGTATCATCCCTGCTCAAGTAGTCTGCTCAGATTACTGCCATGGAAATTATTTCCTGCATGTCACCAGCGCTATTGCTGAGCACTATGCTCTGTCCCGGAATAGCAGTGAAGTTGCACAGAAGAAACGAAGAACTCTCTGACTTATGTTGCAGTTTCTGAAGCTTGTAGCACTGCCTTTGCTGGTAGCAGGAATATGCCTTTCTCTTTCCTCTCCTGCTCTGAAGAGTCAGTTTCTCAGTCCTATCTACTTGTCAGCTCCCACAGTGAGATGCTGTCCTGCCTGCGGCAGGAGGAACGCAGTGGCAGTACCTTGATTGTATTCCCAGGGTAGGAAATGGGTAGCTGAACTTCATAACCATCACTGGTTGTGGAATTCATGCTCCAGAAGAGGAGCTTGCTGTTAAACCCGCTTTCAGTATATATAGAGCAGATTACTTGCATGTTTCTGGCCTGGTGTTACATCTATGTTAAAAACTGAGACCTCAGAGCATTGGGGCATTTCATGCTCAGAGGCATGATTTTCTTCTGATCCAGTCTTTGCGATCTCTGGAGTGTTTCAACGTTTAGTAAAACTGTGTCCAGCTGACCACAGCATTTGTGTGCACAAAGGACCTCTTGCTTTCAGGATTGCATCTCTTCTTCCTTTCTTGCATCTATTACTTTAAACTTTCCCCAGCTCTGTGTAGCGTTCCTACAGTCTTTGGGACTGCAAGGTCCCATCGTTAGTGTCTTAGCTTATATATGAGCTCATTTTGTTGCAGGTCTCTGAATCAAGGCAGGCCAATAGTTGCCCCAAAGGAAGATTTGTGTATCTGCTTACACACTTTTAAGTTTTTTTCTTACTGATACTACTTACATAAAAAAATTTCATATCTACTAAAAGTATACGTATGCTTTACATGCATATTTTCCCTTTTTTCTATATATGCTTCCTGAAATCAAAAGACAAATAAAGCAATATTCTAAAGTGCCCTTTGTTACAGCTAGCCCATGTACCATGGCTTGGTATGGAAAACCTTGCTGCTAGTTTTTAGTCATTTCTCTTGTGAGGAAGCTGCTTCCTCTTGTGGTTCCTGGGTGCTGCGCAGGGCTGGGGTGGGAGCCGCCGAGTGGGCTGTCTGGGGCTGCGTGATACCCTGCATGCTGTGGAGCTCTGCCTCCTGCAGCACTAGGCAGGGACCAAGCTTTTCAACTCGTAGCTCAAGAAGGCCTTCTAAAATCCGATCATAGGAGGGGAAGCATTTATTTGAGCCTATTCCTGGAAAGGTATTTTAAATAGTCCCTCAGTGTGCAGTTCCATTATATTTAATGTAAAGAGAGAGAAGAACAGAGAAGACTGCGTGCTGGCTCGCAAATGCAGGCTCATGTTGCTCACACAGCAAGCTGAAGGGGGTTGGATTTAACTGTTTGGTCAAGCAGCTTCATGTGATGCTGGCAGGAATTTCAAGAGCGTGGGGCTGGGAGATGCTTCCTTTGGGTTCCCACCTCCCACGGATGTACTTGTGTAGTTAACCATGCATAGCGTGCCACTCTGCTGTAAATGTGATCTTGGTACTTGACACTGAGCTCGGAAGTAAGATTTTGCAGTGCGGTGACTGGTGTAACTTAGATAAGCTTTTAGATTATTGGAGGTAGACTTGCGTAAGACTGTATAGTCACTGCAATTTCAATAGGAGAGAGGCTTGTTTAACAGATAAAAACTGTTCCTGATTTCTTAAATATATAGTGAAAGATGCTACTTGTATGCTCTGTAAGACTATCCACAGCGACCGTGCTCTGCTTTGGTACCACCTTCACTTCGTAGTTCAAATGGAGCTAGCACCGTATGTATACAAGCCCTTGCTCAGGATGCTGCCCTTGCTCATATGCAGTGGTGCAGCTCCCCTAAGCATTAGTTTTTAAGACAGGTAAAGCCTTTTGCTTATAAACGGGGATTACGAGCCAAATGGTTGGTATTAAAGCCACAGCTTAAATGATTTGCAAAGTAAAATACCAGATGGATGTAAGGTACAGTGGGCTTCAAACACAAGGAACTTTTCCTCCTCTTCTCAAAGGTTTATAAATACTGTAAGCGTGAATGGTGGACTGTGACGAGTGTAGCTACAGCCTTGTCAGGAGCTGAGGATTTGATTCTGGGGCTCAGGTGCTGAGACAGTCATTTGGCTGCAGACTCGGGGTTAGGTGGGGTGAGAAACTCCTGAAAGAATCTCACATGGAGATGTTCCTGATCCATTCTAAGATGCACTAAATAATTGTCTTTTTGATCTAGGAATAGCGATTACAATTTACTGCTGGTCAAGGAACAGTTAAGCCTTCCTCCGGGGCTATTTTTAAATGTGGCAACAACTGTCCTCGCTGTTTGTAATCTGCCCAGAAATAGATGCCACTTAACAAGAGTGCTAAGCCAGGAGAAGGGCCTTTTTCAGGAATTCCCACTCTTCGCAGGCATTTCGTTGTTGAGATCGCTTTCAGCCCAAGGACACTTGTGGCTGCTGGCGGTCAGGTTGGTGACCCCAGCACGGAGCGACGGGCGCAGAGCAGCACCTTCTGGAGTACGGGCTGAACCACAGTGGCTTGGGGAAGGGACGAGGGATGGAAACCTGCTCTCACAAAAACGCAGGGCTTTGCTGAGGTCGGGGGAGCTATTCCCCAGGCTAAGCGGAGTGAAGCTAAGTGTGCCTTTGCCGTGTCTGTGTGGACATCTCTGCCACCATGGAGCATGCATCTTGCTCATAAGCAGACTGAATTTGTCTGCATTTTATTGTTCGTGACACGTTAAGCCCAGTCACTTACCAGGCGATTCTAGTGCGAACAGCACTTTTGTACTTCTTTGACAGGTCCTGCTAAATTCAAACCAGCCCAGCCAAGCTCATTGTGTCGGGGAGAAGAAAAAATGTCTCCACAATTGTAACACTTCCACAGCTCTCATACCTGTGTCAAAGCTGTTTATGCTGTGGCTTTTTGACAACATGTGCAGAAAATGCATCCTCCTTTCCTGTTCCTTGTCACAGACACTGGGTTATTCTTTGCATTGCTTGTGGAGTGCCACTGTGCTATGTATAAATACCAAAAGTAGAAAATGTGTAAGGTCAGTGCCCACCTGGTTCCCTTGGTCACTGCCTGTGAGGGGAGAGGCTGTCAGCTCACGCCTGGGTAACTCAGTGGGAAGGGCCAGCCTTCTTGTCTCCACAGCATCCGTATCAGTATCTCCATGTGCCCCTGCGGCTGAGCTCTGGCTCTCTGATTTTAGGCAAGCCAGAGACCTGTATGTGGGCGTGTGGTACCTACATGAGGTGCAGTTTGGATTCTGAAAGAGGCGTCAGATGCTTGTGTAAAAGCATGTACAGGAAGGTGCTTGAATCTGAAATAGGGCATTGTATCTTCTGCATGCGGGGAGCCTGGTAGGTTTTCAGGCTTGAAGCTCTAAAAAATACTTGTGTTGCAAGTACAAAATCATGAATTACTGTCCTCAGCTCTTCCAAAAGCAGTTTGGAAAGGAGCCATGCCCACCAAGGAGCTGCCTAGGAATTAGACTTGTACTCCTTTTCCTTGTCATGCAATGCTAGTTTATTATGGGGTGCTCCCCCCTCGTCTTTGCAGGCTGGAAAGATCCATGGTGGTTTCTGCGAACAGGACTGGAGTATTTCAGAGTGCCCCTTGTTACTTGCTTCCATACTCCTTGCTTATTTGCAGGTAACAGTATTTCAGCCTTACTCTTTGCACAGCTTAAACCACAGTGGTGATAGATGCTACGTGAAGCCAAGGCACCCATCTGTAGCTCCCCAGGTACAATGTGAACCTAAATATTAGAGGCTTTCTCTCTACTCCATTGAATGCAATGTATATTTTGCCTTCTTGAGCAGGATTAAGCCCTTTAAGGTGTGATATTTTCCTCAGACACGGGAAGCTGGCAAGTTTTTATTTTAAAATAGAATGAAAAACAACTTGGTGTGTGGAAGACAGTGCCACAACCACTACTGGAGTGCTGGCAAGAGGTAGTACTATTGGCAGGAAATGAAAATGTGTTTTTCTTTGCCAGGGGTTGAAGATTATAGTTGGCTATGATTTCAGTGTCTGATAGTACTGAGCTGTGGAGAAACAGTTCATTCTCAGCCAGCTCTGATATGTGAGAAACCTGGGATCTGGTGTTTGAATATCCCTGAAAGCTTAATTTGTGACACGGAGGTTCCAACACCTTGAGAGCAGTTCAACAGATAGAGCCAGACCTGAATTACATGGATCATGGTACCTGGCTAGCTTAGCTGCTCTCTTCTTAGCAGGAAGGCAAAGATGTCACTTAGCAAAAACTGGTGGCTTGGTTCTGGTTAACTTAAGAAACAGGTACGTAATAATAAATTTGCAACTTTTTTTTTTCTTTATGTTGCAAGTCAGCATTCATCCCAGTGTTTCTTAATATAACTGGATGCAAATGACTGACTTTTAAATGAACTGGGCTTCAAAACCAGTTACAGAAGGTACTAGGGACTGATAAGACATTTGTGAAACCTAATGCACCTCTACATCATGACCCTGTTTAAGAAAAAAGACAAAGTCTTGTCTGGGTTTCACTCTTCTGTTGTGTAATGATGGGTGTATAATGAAGATGCAAGTGGCTGGCTGTGAGATGAAAAAGTAGAGCATAAGAGAAAAGGAGAGGAAGTAGTTACAAATTCTAGTCCTGTGAGTAGATAGCTATAAACTGGATAATAATTTACTTTTCTCACCTTTACTATTTTATAATTTAATTAAAAAAATAGTTTATGGAGTGGGGAAAATTGAGAAGAGGAGTGTCACCATGGCAAATGAGACTTGATTTTACTCCCCGTCTTATCACTATAAAGTGATATTTCCCCACGTAGGGTATCTGTCTGTGCCTCGAGACAATGCATAGTGGTGAGACTAAGCTGAAGCCTGAGAGATGGTCCTTGCTTCATCCTTCCATGCAGCTGAGGGAAGGGGCAGGTGGTTTTTCGGTCTTGCTTTCCCACACTTTCCCCTATCACTATAGTCACCTATACAGCGAGGAAATGGGACATACACAAAGGGCTTGTGGGGTTTTCCTACATATTTATTTCCAACATATTTAGGAGATTTGATATTGAGGGAGTTGTGCAAGTTAAAAAAAGGTGTGCTTGGTCACCAGGACTTAGGCAGAAACGACATTCTTATTTGTAGTAGCTGGAGAAACTGCTTCCACATAACTTGGGGTGAATTGTTTTTGACAGCCATTTGTTACTCAATTTCCATTTATGATGATGCATAGGCACTTTAGAGGTGATCTATTATGCATCTGCTGGCATGGATTAAGCATTGATCCTTGGCTGAGGAAAATGTCCTCATTCCTGAGTGCTGCAAGCACAAACGGGGGATGTCTGATGAGTGCACTAAATATTGTTTGCAGTGGAAGTTACGATACGTTCAGTTAGTTTACACAAGATGGTATTAGCAAAATGCAAAGATGGTTTGAGATGAAAAATTCATACCCCAAAGCTGCTGGCTATTAGCGGGAGTTCAGCTTGACTTTCTTCACTGGCTCCACCCAAAGAACTAGAAAGAACAGGAGAAATAAGTTGAGATGAAGAAATTACTTTTGTTAGGTCAATATGCTATACCATTCATTTTTAATTAGGCCATGACAGTGAGTCTCTGCCTGTCTTGCACTGATCACATATTCAAAGATCATCCAGAATATGCTAATGCAAGGCTTTTAGTATCCTTTTAGGGATACATTTAGCATATTAAAAGCATATTCTGAGCATTAGCAAGTCATACTGTACTGACGGTTCACAGTCAGCCAGACCTGGAGTTTACTTGGGCCATGGTATGCTCTGTGTCCTGTAAATTATTGCTATGTATATTTTTTAAATTGAAAGCAGGTCACTGTTTTCCTTACTAATTAAGACTGGAAGCTTATTCCATTATGTCCATCTGCTTTAATGTGCTGCTCAGTAAAATCTCTATTCTTAACTGACTTATTCAAAACATGTGAATGCTTCTTACATGCTTTGAGTTTTTTTCCATCAAGGCAGTGACTAAGTAGTTATAATTGGTGAGTTTATCATTTAACCACTGTTAATTAGAATTCGGACTTCACAGAAATCAAGACTGAGGGGAATTGCTCTGTCCACTGGTCTCTGGCCGCTGGACATGGAGCCTCTCCCAGTGATTAAGACCAACCCATTGCAGCAGACTGGGGCAACCCCCTTCATTCCTTCTCCTTCACTAAAAGCAGGTAGAAGTTTCTGCTCCTTGCTGAGGGAGTGGCTTTCCCCTCGGACTTCCCCAAGTCCTGTGTACTACAGGGAGGGCTGCCGTCCTCTTTCCACCGTGCTTCACCACTGACCTAAAACAGGCTGCCCATGGATGAACAGTGGCTACCAGCAAACCGGACTGAAACTGGGAGAAATCACTGAAAGGATCTTCAGGGCATGAGAACTACAATATGGGAACAGGAAATAGTATCAGAAGGGGGAACACATTTTGTATAAGTAGATCTGGTTATAATGATAGACAAGTACAGGTAAAAGCTTTTGTTATTCACCAACTTCAGTCCAGTTAAGCAAGAGGTGAATTTAGTTTTCTCTGTTTTTCCAGAGGAGTTAGGAAGTCAGTGGGAAGAGGTGCAGAAAAGGAATTTCTCCTGTTAGAGAAATGCCACCTCGCTGTGGTACTGGTTGTGTGATGATGGCAGACAAGTCACTGAGCCCTGGGTGTTCCTGCTCCCAATGCACCATACTGTTGCTCTTCATTTCTCTTATACTGTGGGACCCTAAAGAGCAGCTGTGGTTTCCTCTCTGCTCAAAATGCTTTGGGCCTTCCTCTTTGAGAATGTGTTGAATCTGCTTCCTTCCCTCCCTGCTGCTGCAGCATTGTGTGAGGCACTGTGCTGCAGGGTTACTCACACACCTTTGCTTGTTCACGCCTGGGGAGGAGTGTTTCGAGAGCCAACTCAGAATGGGACACTAAAAACTCCAGGCATTTTATAGAATGAAATGATTTCAAAATTAACATAGCAATTTGCATAAATTAATGTGTAATCACTGCAATATTTTTTCAGGCTCTCTAAGGTAATGTTTTGAGGCATGTTACATAGTGAAAGCAGGATGAAACAAATTTATGTTCATGCAGGATTTTCGAAGCAGATCAGTATTGGTGTCATACTGGCAAGATTTTGCTTCGTTCAAGTCCCTGGTGAAAATCTCACTACATCCCTGCTGGAAATGCTGCCCCTACAGCATGGGGATCTATGGGTGCAGGCTGAGCTAGCACAGGAGTCGCCCTCCAGCCACCCACAGCCTCTTGGGATGTAGTCACCCTTTTTAATGAGAGGGAAGAACCATTAGCATCTTGAAGGACAAAGCTAGAGTAAGTATATAAGGTGATTTTTTTGCTCTCTTGACTCCAAAAGAAGCCTGTATTTCTCTTTTCAGCGTAGATGCAAACACCTGCGCAGTGATCACAATGGGGAAAAGAAAGCAACTTCTTGCTGTGTTTGTACTTCTCAGGCATGGCAGTTCCTGTGAGACCATATTATAAGATGCAAGACTGTTTTGTTTTTTCTTTGTCAGGACCTCTCAGCTCCTTTCTACCCTAACGAGTCTTGCTCAGTAATCATCTCCCTTTGCGGCCATGGTCCTATGGGTCAGTCCCTTAAATATCACCCTTCAGACCACAGCAGCAGTATTAGAAAACATAATTATCCTATCATTAGCTTCTTATTGCAGGAAAGGAGCTGGAAATGGAGAGGATTTACTTGCTGGCCCCAGTGAGTCCTGCAGGGTATAAGCACAGTCTAGCAAAGATTTGCCTCTAGGAGCAGGCCCATAGATTTCCATGTTGTTTGCATATTTTATTTCAAATGCTTAAACGTTTGGAATTCTAAGCCTCATTTCCCCTCGTGGTTTCCAAGGATGATCATGTTTTGAAGCCTGCAAAGTGTGTTTGGTTATGTTGTTAGATCTCGTGGATGAACAATCCAGAACGTGTCCGTAGGTGTGTGTGTACTGGAAGTGGTCCCTCTGTCTTTTGAAAGCAGACATCCTCAGAGGAGCGCTGCTACAGCCTTGGCCGGCTGCGTGGCTGGTCGGTAGCTTGTCCTGTTTGGAGCACAAGCAGTGCTTCTTGTGTGAATTTCTGTAGCATCACTCATCATGTCCACGATGCTTGCCTACTAGAGTGGGAAGAGCCTTTTCTTACCAAGTGTTTGTTCCCTGTGTTCGCGTGCATAGATTGTGATAAAGTCAGTGCTTAGCTCTATTTGAGAAAACCTATGGAGATCCAGAAGCCTTTCACTATAAATTATGCTTTCTAACCATAATGGCTCATTTCTGAACCTTATCCACTCTGTCTTTATTCCAGTTTGGTTACCAGAAATGGGCACAGAGCTCCAAAGACCAATGGGGCAAGCCCAGCACCTACTCATTAGCTGTTTGAGCCAAAGCCCTCAGTGGGGAACTTGCCTTTGGCTCCTGCGTGAGCCCTCAGTCATGCTGAGAGCCTGGCTTCCTGCAGCCCCCTCTGTGCACAGACCCCTGTTTCTTCATCCTTTGACACTTTGGGCTATATTAAAGTTGTTTAGGGAACAATCTGTCAGGTTTTTAATGTGTGCTTGACTGGTGGTTTGCTGGAGCCTCAGCACTGTGCAACCACCTAGTTAATGTCCTTTTTGGGGCAAGCAAAATTTAACATAGCTTTGCTTGGTGTTATCTCTTTGTGCTTGGTTGGTGCTGTGTATTTGCTCTCTTCTTTAAATTGTTGCTGTTGGTTTTGGTCTAGCTCAAGAAATGCATCTCGAGCACTGTAAAAAAAAAAAGTTTCTGTATGCAAATTTGTTTTGGAAATGATTTTGCTTTGCATCACAAGAGTTATTGAAGATGATCAAAGTCACGCTAAGCATTAGAGAAGATTACAACAATTATTTCTTTATTTCATCTGTCAATCTCTTATTATTCTTTGTTCTAACTGCCTGTATTGAAATCTGTACAATTTCAAAATGGTTTCACCATTCTGTCACTGAAGTTTCAGCTCTTTTAGTAAACCATCGAAGATTCACTTATTGACTTTCTTTCCATCTTGGCAGAAGAAGTGCTTACCTTTCAGCTTCTCCTGTGTATAACAAATGTACTTTATTTTTCCTTTGCTAGGCTTAAATAGCGTACCTTTTGGTAAGGGCTACTGTGAGGTAAATTAATTCCAGGCTGAAACAGAGAACGCTTCCAAGAGGAAAGAAATTGTAAGAGAGATCTACATCAGCGTACATTCCTCTTCCCTCTCCCTATTAAGGCATGGCTTGCTGTCAGCATTACATGTTTATTTCTGTTCCAGATTCAATAGAACTTTCTATAAAATTGTCCTGGTTCCAGTTAGGACAGAGTTAAGTAGCTCATAGTAGCTGGTAGGGTGCTATGTTTTGGATTAGGATGAGAAGAGCGCTGATAACATGCTGATGTTTTAATTGTTGCAGAGCAGTGCTTACACCAGGCCAAGGACTTTTCGGCTTCTTGCTCTGTCCTGCCAGCGAGCAGGCTGGGGGTGCAGCAGGAGCTGGGAGGGGACAGACCCAGGACAGCTGACCCAAACTGGCCAAAGGGGTATTCCATACCATCTGACGTCATGCTAAACAATATATAGGGGTGGCTGGCCGGGGTGGGGGGGCCGGCTGCTCGGGAATAGGCTGGGCATCGGTCAGCGGGTGGTGAGCAATTGCATTGTGCATCACTTGTTTTCTTACACATTATTATTGTTAATACTATTACCATTATCACTATTATTATTATTATTGTTATTATTATTTTCCTGTCTTAATAAACTGTCTTTATCTCAACTCACAGGCTTCACTTTCCCGTTTCTCTCCCCCATCCCAGAGAGGGAGGGGGGAGGGTGAGCGAACGGCTGTGTGGTGTTTAGCTGCCAGCCGGGTTAAACCACAACAAAAATAAACTTCCCACGCAGCCAGGTGCATGCACGTACATGGCATGTATTTTTTTATGATACTTACAAACAGTGCTATTTAGGTTTAGAAGGAATCAGTGCGTAATGCATTTCTCTTGCTTGTTTTTTCACAAAAGGAATTAGCATTAGAATGATTGTAGGCCAAATTCTGACGATTTTGTTTATGCTGATGATATTTTGCATTGTGAGGATTTAATGCATGATAAGGAAAGCATTTTTTCTTAGTGATTAGTAAATACGATGTGAAATAGTTTCCATATGAACTTATTTTTAAATGCAGGTAATGTGAGTGTGCCAGGGAATCACTTCTGTTTTTCTCTGTTACAAACCACAAGTTCCGATGGAGAGATGTAGTTTCCTCCTTAGTGGAAAGATGCAGCTGCTTCAGGTTGTCACAGCAGCGGGGCCTCAGTTGTAAACCCTTAAAATCCAGCCTGCACCAGTGCTCCATACGTTGTGTAATTTTATGCGGTAGGCTACTTTTGGACAAAGACCCATACAATTTTGAGTATTCCACAAGTAGATAGAGCTCAAAAAATAAAATGTGAAAATATTTGTTGGAGAGACATAGAGATAATACGAGATAGATAACTAATTTGTATGAGATAATTTTTTGTTAGTAACTGAAGAAGGGACCAGGGGGGAGAGGAAACTGGGGAAAATCTGCAGTTAAAGAAATGGGAGCTTTTTGAAGCATTTCCATACGTACTTGATTTGAATCTTGTGAAGAACTCAGTTTCATAAGGACTGTTCGTATATGCCGTAGCCCAAAGCCTGCCAGAAGGAGCATGCATCTCCTGCAGGTTTGTTAGTATGTGGTACTGCCACTATTTTAATATATTTTTAAGGAAGCAGTAATTATATTGTGCTTTTTCATCCTCTTGCTGCAGTTCTTTGTGTAGCCCCTGCTCGTTAGTTGGTCAGTTGCCATGTCATTTCTGGGAAGAGACCGAAGAAATGTTCTCTGCTTTTTTTTTCTTTTTTTTTGGTCAGGTTACATTTAAATCTGGCAAAATCTAATCTCAGCGGAAATAGGGTTTAAGTTGTTGAGCAATTTCATCTTTTTCTTTACCCCTGAAAGAGTTGCTGCTTTGGGCAGCATTGAGCTCAGGGTGAGGTTTGCGTGTGGGCAGGGTGGCTCCATTGTCAGCCGTTTGTGCCGGGGAAGTTTTGCTCAAATCCCCCAGCAACCCTCCATTAACTTACACAGGCACTTTCATTCTTCTTCCAAACAAAATAGGGGATGTGGGGCAAAATTAGAGAAGTAATTAGACAAGACAGGAAGCTAAGACCTCATAATCATCAAAGCTTCAGTTTATACAATTCTTTAAATTAAAGCTAGGGCTTGCAAAGGTATAACACCAAGGTAATTAAACTTGTTTTGTAGTTTAGTCACTTTGCCTGCTATCTTGCTGATATGGGTGGTATTTTATTAATGATCTCTCAAGGGAGAGCTACTGTAGCTGGGAAATTAATGAAATATTAATAACAACCAAAGCGATGTGTATGATTCCACTTTGGAAAAACCTGACCTGAATGCTCTGCACTTACTGTGCTCTGCGAGCAGAGTAGTCAGGGCAGAGCATGCGTGCCCCACACTGGCACGAGCGTGCCAAGCCCAGGGCCCCGGGGAGGGATTTTTCTGGGTTAGCAAGTACGAATCCACAGGTAGAGCAGAGTCAGGTGTGGGCAGTGGAGCACGATGTGCAAACCTGCTGAGCCGAAAATGGACCTGAAAGAGCATGCCAGGCAAGATTAAACCTAAATGAACAAAATCTCCTCTGAGGTCTGGGGGAAAAGGGAAAAGGGAGAGAACTGTAAACACGAGTTGAAGAGCTGGAACTGCCAGGTAAGCCCGTCTCAGTCCTGGGAGGACGCAAGCACCCAAGTTCAGCAGCTTCTCCTTCAAGCACCTTCCCTAAATATTTAGAGTTCTTCCAGGGAACTCAATAGCAATTGTACAGTTGGGCAAATATTCATTTATTGATCTGTTCACTACCCTTGCTTTTGCATTTTTGGGCTGTACCTTCTCCATCTGTTGTTGTGTTTTTTTTTCTTCTTCAACATTTTGAAAATTGAAAAGCCTTTTTACATAATATTGGAGCTGCAACGAGGCTGCCCTAAATTGCAGTCCAGCATAGGATGAGTTGCAACTCCAGGACCTGGGAAGGTGCAGAGGTAGTTTTTGCTTGTTGCTGTCTGCAGGCAGAGCTTAGAAATCATCTGCCCCCCCAGAGCAGCCAGCGCCCAGTGCTGTGCAGGTGAACAGCTGCTATTCCAGGAGATGTGCCAAATCCCTCCCCCATGGGTGTGTGTATCTTAGTTCTTCGCTGGCCTTGGACTCTTCACATAACTTGAGGTGAAAGCAGCATCTTGGATGTGGTCTTGATTGGTAAGGTCAGATCATTTGCCCTGCTCATGATAAATAAATGTTAAGAACCTGCTGCTTTCCTGGAGACTTCCGTAGGCTTGATACAAACATAATACAGTAACAGTTAACATAACCCAAACAAGGTTCATGAAACCTGTTAGTTAAATTTTTTTCTAGGCCTCTGGCAAAACAGGAGTGTTTCCGAGTCATTCAACCTCATTAGCTCTGTAAGTGTTTATATACTTCCACATATGTACAACACAAGCTGTTTAAAAATAACAGCATTCAGAGGATGGCCCAGATTTGTGAAGAATAACAAGTCATTTCCAATTCCTCTGAACCCTTCCCGTCTTTTACTGAGTATACAGCATTTTCTTAGTTTAGAAGCTTTTTGATCATTTAGGAAATTAACATTGCAGAGACTCTGAAGAGATGTGTTCATCAAGAAAACCAATTCAGATAACAAAAAGGTGTGATTGTTAGTTGTCTCTGCCTTTACAGGGAAAAAAAAGATCCTGCAAGCTGATCCCTGTCTGCTGGCTCCCAGATACCACCTTCTGCCCTCTTCTCCCTGCTCTCCCCTTCCCAGCAGCTGTGTGAGCAACACCACCATTAAGATGCTTCTTTATGGTATACCGTATGCAATAGGAAACATGGCATTGGTCATTACAGAGCCATCTGGGGTTCCCTCTGGGCAAAACAGGGCTTCCAGACAGCCACACTCCTGTGGATGAAAGGAGAGATCGGAGAGGGAATGAATATGCGTGTTGTGGAGAGGTTTCCCGTGCTGAATGGTGTAGGTAGGTAGGAATATCAAAGGAATCATGCAGCTTAAAAGGCTTTCCTTAGGATATCTGGGCTCAGGCATTACTTCTGACTTGGATAAGTTATCTCTACTGTCGTCACCTTGCTTCCCCATCTGTAAAGCGAAATGGTGGTACTCCTCTTGTGATTTTCCTTTTCTTTCCCTTGTCCTCACTTAAGTTTGGGGACAAAGTTTCTTTTCTTCGGAGTTCTTAAAACAGCTGAAGCCGTGGATTGCTGTGTAACCAGGAATAACCACAAGGGTGAGTTGTTGGGTTTTTCCCAATTTTGAATATGAAGTCACAAGACAAAGGGCAATTTAACAACAGATATATTAGTACATGTCTTAGCACATGCACATATTAGCAGTGCAGTTGGTCAACAAAGTTGCTGCAAAGTAAGTCAGTGCCAATACTGCCTCTTACGTATCTTACACCCAAGTGCACACATCAGTGTTATTGACTGGTGATGTGGAAGTGTTCTTTCAAACTAGGCATTCATAATTAAACCAAGATCAAATAGCCATCCTTTACACCAGTGCTAATGATGTGGAATATCTTCCTTTTCTTGTATTATTTTTTCATGTTTGTGTGTGTGTGCGTGTATTTTTGCAGCAATCTGGAAATGATATTTTTAGTCAAGAGGACTAATTAATAATTCATTCATGAATAATGATGAAAGTAGCTGATTAAAATGTATGTCTAGCTTCAAAAGGAATAATCTTTAGAAGTTATAAGTGTTTATAAAGTCCATCTTCCCTCCCTCCCTCCCTTTTCCAGCCTCTGCGCAACAGCTGTTGTTATTGCCATTCAGAGGTATCAGGTAATAATTATATTAGGGAATATGACGCAGCGCGTTAAAGCCTGGGTTTCTGAGGAGGTGGGCAGCTCACGCTGCCTTAGCAGGGCTGGTGCTCGGCTGCTTGGGGCTTGGTGGGAGGCTGGGCTGGACGTCCTGATGGCGGTGTAACGTGGAGCTTCCAAGGTGGAGCGCCACGGATCCAGTGCTGGTGCTGTGCGTGTTGCACAGAGATCAGAAATACACGAGGCGTGCCATGGATGCACGCTCAGAGCTCCCACAACAGAAGGGCTTACCTTGAGGTTTCCTGGAGATGACTTCATTTGGTAGAGCTGTCCTGCCTGTATTTTCAGCCATCCTGACAGCACGTGGGATAGCCTTGGACAGGTAGTAACATTATTCTTCCTCAGAGGGATTGGCTTCTCTCTTCAGTGCCTTGTGACCTACAAGTGTTGCACCGAGTGTCCTTGGCAAGCAGGTCTGAAAATGACCCTCTGCTGTTATAACAGGAGGGGATGTGGAAGGAAGTCCAGCTGCAGAGCCTCCTGTAGCCCTGTGTCTCTTGGTTTAGTTGGACTGTGTTGGATTGTGTCCTACCTGCAAGTTCCTCAGGGTCTGCGTTTCTCACCTTTAATCTGTCTTTGGAAGAAAAAACCACACGCACACAACAAACTCACCAACCCATAACACAAGGAGAAAAATTAAGAGAAGACGGGTCAAAGTCTTTTTTGAACAGCATGTGTGTAAAACCACCTGCAGGGGCAGATTTGTCATGGTACATTTTTGCAAAAATCATTAGCTTGTCATGACAAAATGGAAAAAGTAATAAAACAGAAGTAAAAACAAGTTAAATTTTGAGCCCGGAGGATCAGCTTGTCTAAAATAAATGGCACTTTTTTAGGGGTCAGCTTTTACTACCTTTAATCCTGTGCGACCATCGCCCTTTTCCTTTTAGCTTAGCCCTTTTCCAGGCCTCAACATTTCTGCAGTATTTTGTAGTTGACATGTTAAAGAACCCTCATTATTACCCTTTCCCCTTTAAATGATCTTTTTTTATCCCAACGATGTAGTGGTGGCAGTACATGAAATTATAGTTAATTCCACAGGTCTGGCCCTTTCTGCTGCTCTCGTCTTATAGCCTCTGTTTAGAATTACAGAAAAAAAGTTCCTACAAGCGTTTAGGCAAAAGAGCACTTGCTTGTGAGATTGCTTAATCCTCTTCCATTGTATCATGTCTTTCTGAACTGTGAGTCCTTATTTATGTTAGGGCAGATATGCTTATTACGCCTTGTGAAACAAAGTCACATTACATGCACAGTTGGCAATATTCAATTCCTAATAAGTCATCCGTGTTTGCATTCTGAACTAAATGACCTGAAAAATCATAGGTTAAAATGGAAGGGAAGTGGGGGGGAACATATTAGAAAGAAGAGAGGTTCGGGAATGCATTCAGAACTGAAAAATCTTAATTTTCCAGCATATCTGAATGTGGAAAGCCACTGAAAGTGTAGGACGAGGTATTCATCTGGTGTGAACTGACATGGTTTGCTGATTATAAGGGAACTATGCAAATCTATATCTGCTGAGGATGCAGCCTGTAACTTCTAAAAAAGAACCTGCAGAAACCAAAGGAAGGGTGAGAGAGCTGTTTGTTTCTCAGCAGTTGGGTCACGTTCACCGCAGGTCAGCAGCGAGCAGAAGGTCAGTGCTCTTTGCCGGTGCCTGCATCTTCGTGGCCCTGTTCAGCCAGACATCCCCATTAGTGTTCACAGCTGTAGAAGGCCAGCTGCTGCTGTTAGTCCATCCCCAGGCTGACGGGCAGCCTGCTGCTGCTGCAAATGGCACCTCTTCTGGTAATCCAGTTGAAAGAACCAGCTGGGGCACCCTGGGGACACTGCTCTTAAGGCAGAGGCAACAGGGAGGTGGTGGCAGCATTGGTGCCACCTGCTCTGTGCTCTTTCCCCAGTGCCAACCTCAATCACGAGACAGCCACCAGAAGCACCGAGTTAGCTTGTGGACATGAGCATGCTGAAACTTTAAAAGGCCTCTGTAAAGCAGTCAGCAACCTGCCAAGCTATCAGGAGGTAATTTGGGTAATTGAGGAAAAAACTGTGATATTTATCAAGTCGCGGAGACACTGGGAAAAGACATGATGCTTTTGTCCACTGTGCTGAATCCACCATGTTAGATTGGTATTATCGCAACAGGCTGCTTTTGACAAGATTATGACATACAAAGACAATTGGTCTGCGGCTCCATATTTACTGGAATGGGGATCCAAATTGGTTTTTGACAAATCCTTAGGAAGGCTGCCAGAAGCCTTCTGGCACACACTAACAACCAGTTTATGGTTCTGCACAAATATACAAACTCCTGACAGAGGTTAAATATACTGCATTAGCAATTGTATTCTATTTTATCATATGACAAGAGGAGAGATGTTGTGATGAATTAGTAATTCGCTGGAGAGTAGTTTGAAAATATTACAAAATTGACAGATGGCAAAAAGCTACCTTAGAAACGTTGTATTATTCCTATTGTGCTTTATTTTTTAACACCTTTGCTCATTACAGATTAAAAACAAAAGGAGTAGACCAATACTTGGCATGGCTTTTTGTAGTGGATTTGTCACATACAGAGTTTCTCATGTGGGGCAGTCATACCTTCAGTTCCATCCTAGAAATCTCAATAATCCCAGTGCTGTTTTACCAGAACAAGTGTGAAAGGAGTACCAGACTCTGCCTGTGGGTGTGGTTTCTCTTGGGCACTGTGGGGCAACCAGGAGTTTCAGTATGGTCTTTCTTTCACCCCGTAACTGAGAGCCCGGTGGAGGGGCAGGAGAGGCGGTGCTGGGGAGCGTGGGGAGAGGCTCCTGGGCTGGGCAAGGGCTAGGCACAGACCCAGCTCTGCTGTTGTCTGATGGCAGAGCAGATGAACATTTATCATCAGAGTGCCTGTAGAGTTACTCCAAGAGTAATATTGAAGGCACTAAACCAATGCTGAGTGCAGAGAGGGTGGCTTAACTCCATTTATTTCAAAGGTGCCAAAAGAACACAACTACTACTTCAAACTCTGGGTTAGTAGCTTAAATGAAAACTTAGAAGGTGGTGCATGGAGACAGTTTGTCGCATGATACATGTTCAGAAAAGGATTTCCCTACATATTTCAGTGTGGAAGGCTTTGAAGGTGTGCCAGTAGAGCAGGGAGTCACATAACAGTGTGATTTCTTGCACAATCCTACCACAAAAGTGTATCAAATATGCAAGCATCATGGCAAATACCCCTAAGATGAAGGAAGAAGGAGTGGCAAGACGTCAAACTGGCCCCAGTACAGCCAGGGACAGGATGAAGCCACTGCTCTCAGCTGCCACTGACTCACTCTTGGTCTCTTCCAGGTAGCTCAGTGCCCAAACTGAGGAGGGAGAGAGTCCCAGATGTGTTGAACTACATGCCCCAGTGCTGTTCCAGTCAGGGCTTTCTCAGTCTCTGGGACGCCTCATCTACTTCTGCAAGTGCAGCTTTGAACATCCCAGGCAGAAAGGGCACCTGGAGAGAGGAGGGTCCAGCCTCAACCACCACCAGTTTCATGCAAGGTCTCATCCTTTGTCCTCTTAATCAGAAGTATAGAAACAGCAGGGTAAAAACAGTAACTCCTTCAGAAAAATGTTTATGTCAAAGTGTGCGTGTGTGGTGAGGGGGAAGGGATGTGTAAGTGTAACTTTCAGGCAAATTGTGTTTCCTTTTTTTCATTCCCGATGGGTTGGGTATAAGGTAAGGTACCTTGCACTGTGTTTGAGCTCTTCCTCCTGCAGTCAGTTAGCAGCTCTGGTTTTCTCAGACCCAGCAGATCTGCACCAAGCTGGCTCTGAACTCTCTTTGTTCATGGGTGTGGAGCCGGCTGAGGCTCCTGGCAGTTTCCCATTCCTAAAGCTAATAGTTTCTATAAGCTATGTCACCATGCCCATCACATTGCATTTTGAGATCTGTCATTCATCTCTTCCTCATTCTTTGTACTTAGTCTTGGTTTTGCCAAAGGAAACATTTTCTTTTCTCCCGTATGTGGCATTTTCTGCTCTCTTAGCTGCCCTTTTCTCATTTCTTTCCTCTTTACGCCATATGAGGCAATGCTAGTAGTTCTCTCCATGTAAAAAATAAATCCTAAAAAGGAAAAGAAAGTATGTTTTGGCACTTCGTGTTATACAAACTTACTCCTAAGGACAAGCATATTTTATCCATTCAGGAAGAAGATAACTTTATTTTACACTGTGACTCGCAAGCTGCTGTGGGATGATGGACCAAACAGTTTTCAGATATGGTAAAATCATTGGTGTGGAAGACCAAGGCTGTTAAATGTTCCAGAAGGGATAGCTTTTCTACCCCCTGACCCGCAGACCAGTAGATAAGCAGCCATTCTGGGACCACAGGTTGTTCAGTAGAAGTGTACAGCACCTTGTTGCCTTAGAGGGACCCTGGGTCATGGAGATGTTGCAGGTCCCCGTGCAAGGGCCTGGGAGCTCCCAATCTCTGATGAAGCTATTCATTTTAACTTGGAACTGCTGCTGCTTGTCAAGGGACCAAAATAAATAAAAGCTGCAGCACAGGTGAGAATTTCCTGAGCTGGTATCTCAGAGGCAGCACTGCAGAAAGGAGGACGCTGCTGCGCTGCCCGGAGCTACGTCACCTGAGGCTCAGCAGTGCCCAAGCGCAGTGAGTCCAAGCATGGTCAGCATGTAGGGAGCAGCAAAGAAAGGCGCTGCAGGGTGCTGGGTAAGGGCGGCCAACAATTAAAGCACTCAGACAGAGCAGGCCCTCCCTTTTGGCTCCTCAGAGCTGTCAAGGAGCAGTGGCGTAGCTGAGCCTCATGCTACTCCCTGCACGGCAGGTGGTGAAGAGCAGTGCTGTGGTTTTTGTGCCCCAGTGTCCTTTTCTAGTGCTTAGTGGTGGAAGGGGAAGAAGAACCGGGGCCTGAGGAAAAGGAGATGGAAATGTGCTGCTGTCTTACGGTCAGAAGCCGCTTGTGAGCTGTGGTGGGAAAAAGGAAGGGGTCTGCTCCAGGGTGTATTTGCTATGCACTAGAGGAAAAGGGAGATTCCTCAGTGTTTGTGGTTCTTCCTTTTTTGTTCTTGTGCATGTGCCTTTTCTGAGAGGCTGCAGTGGTGGTTTTGTCCGTGTGTTAGAGCTGAGGTGATGCTCCGAAGGTGTTTTGGGTAATATGGGAGGGGCTCGTGTGCTTTTCAGAGGAGAATGTCCTGCTCTCTTTTTATTCCTGGTGTTTCAGTAAAAGAGTGCTAGAGAATTAATCAGACTTGACTTCTTTGGAGAGGATCTGCTTACGCTGCTAACTGTGGGGTTGCTCAAGTTATGTCTGCAGTCTTTTATGGGTCAGTATGAGTTTGCTTCGCTCATGCTTACGGCTGAGTCTGAGCTGTCTCCCTTCAGTAACAGCGTGCTGAGCTGTGCGTCAGAATGTATTAGCCCAGGTCTGGTACTGTGCAGCTTTTAGGGGCCTCGGAGCATGGGTAAGGCTTGCTCATCTGTATCAGAGGGGTACTACTTAGAAAGGTACCTGAACTATCTCTAAATGAACCAGCTTAGCTACCAAGCACAGCCACGCAGTTGCAAGAGTAAATCATCCCATTTGAAGCAGCTGTCTGTGCGCCAGCTTGCCGTCTTGCAGTCCCCTGAGCTAGTTCCTCCACTCCAGCCTGGGGAGCTGCGGGTGTTTCTCAGTTCAAGGACCACACGATCTTTTCTGATGTTAGGCGGCAGTTCGAGAAACAGTGTTCTGTCTGTACCACGCTGCTCTTTGTAGATAGAGAAGACAGGCATTTGGGGGGTTTTCAGTTGTCTCTTGAGGGGTACATCCAAAGGCAGCGTTGCTATTGCCACTCTGACCACCATGCGATGCTCTCCTGTGCCTCCATGCCTTTCTCACCTTTCATTGCCATTCCCCGTGTGAGTTGTGCAGAGCAGAGTCTGTTCTGTGTAACTGCATGTGCAGGAATCAGGTCCTTATGCAATGTAGAGGAGACGATTTTATGCTGTTATTGATGATAAACAACATCACAACACAGCAACAAATTGATTTTTTAAATCATTTCATCTTTTTCCCTCATTATTGAATTGGATTATTCTATCTCTTAACCTTTAAAGCTATGGTACTAATTTGCTTTATTGCTTAAAAACTAATGTGAATTTCCCCGAGGCTGTTGTAGGAATCACTTGCTTTGTTATCAAAGGATCAACAATTCAGTGAAGACATCCGTGTTGGTTTTTGTTGTTGTTTGCTTTTTTTTTTTACCCAAAGCTATTCTAAGGGAAAAAAAAAATCAGGATGCGTGTAAAGAACGTCTACTTAAGTAGTTCAGAAAGTGCTGCAGCTCTTGTAACGAGCTGATTACAGTGCTGATCAGCAGTTGTACCATCCCCAAGTGGTCACTCTTACCTAGAAAGGTGTGCGTTGTTCCAGGCACCTCATACAAATCTGTGCACAATCCGATGGAGACTGAAGATTTGTATTTTGTTCTGTTTTATGTTATAGGCTGAGTATAGCCAAGAAACTTGCATAGAGGGAGGCTCCCACTGGAAGCACTGGGGTAATTCTTCAATTTGGTGATGGACCAAGCAAGCGAGACTACTGCACTCTGTAACACTCCTATTCACAATTTTTTCACAATCTAGATGAGAAAGAATTATACCACAAATATGAAGCAGGGAATAATAAATACTTTTGTAGACTAATCACTTATGTATGGAGCTAACTGCTGCAATACCTGCTGCAGTCAAGACCATAGCAGGCTTGATAATGGGGCAGCCATTCTTGTCAGTAGTACCAGTTTTCACCATTAAAGTGCTCTTCAGAGCATTAAACTGCCACAGCTCCCCTCTTTTTTCTTTTTTTTTTCTTCTCTAAAAATTGTCATTTCTTTGGAACACAGTGTAAATCACAAGGAGGAAGGACATAGGAGAAAACCTAGTCAGTGTAAGCTGGGTTGACTGCTTTTGTGCTCGTATGCTTCTCATACTCTGTGACCAAATTTTTGTATTTGCACCTGTTTGACCTTCTGAGAGTATACCTTTAACTCAAGCTAGGTTGTTTTCCAGAGGTAGCTGCAGGAACATAGGTTTGGGTACAAACTATTCTTTCTGCCTTCAAATTTATGTTAGACTTAGTGTTTTTCTGCCATGAAATTCTGTCCCAGGTTAATTGAAGGCATGTTGTAATTAGTTCGTTGGTTTGACACCATACTTTTAAACTACCTTCCTGTGATAGCTCCAGTCTGCAGTCATCGTCACCTGCTCAGGTCTGCATTGGTTATGTTGCTCTTCCATTTGTTCTCTCTCTTTTTTATGATTTAATTGGAATTCAGCAGTGACCCTGACGGATATGAAGGGAAAGATTCAGGCAGGAGAAAGCAAGGTTTGTGAAAATGAAGCACAGTATAAAGGAAGTTTTGTAAATTGGATGCCACAGAAGGTGAAATGTAAGCAAGTTAGTTTGCCAGGGAACATCTAATTTCATTCTTCAGCTGCTTACTAAATTTTAACAAATGTGATTGTCATTAACACTGAAGCTGTTTTGCAGGGCTCATTGTGTGTATCATAATACCTCTGAGTGGTACAAACTTGTCTGTGGGGGAGATGAGACTCTCTTGGAGACCAGCTTTCAGGAGCACAGCAGAATCACTCTTCCAGTTCAGACTCCATGGCAAGAACAGCATGTTGGGTCAGGACTGGTTCTGTCCTGCATCTTGTGCAGGGATTTTTGCTGCCAGTGAATTAGGTTAATGTGAGTTCTACTTTCCAGGTTTAAAATCATTTTCCAGTTTGCAGGGGCTGTGAAGAGACGACAGGAGTGAAGGTCAGAGAGCAACTGAGCTGTGGTTTGTGTGAACACCGATCTTGTGTGCATTTAGACCTCACTAAAATAGTGTGAAGGGGGCCTGTAGCACTGCCTGATCGCTTGCTCTGCGATCAGTGTGGAAACACCTACGGAAGGGTCAGGAAAGTGGAAGAGCTCACCTCCTCATGGACCTTGATTGCCTCCTTATTGATGTAGCTGTAAATCAACAGGGAAGGAAATGGTGCAGGCAAAGGTAAAATGAAGCAAAGGGAACTTGCTGCATCTTGTAAGGTTATGCAGGTGAACAGCTAAAGCTGCACTGTAGGAAATGTACGTATTAAAAGCATTAGTAATATCTGGCTCCACGAGGCAGGCTGATTAGCAAACTGGGTTCTGGTGCACCACCTCTCACTGAGCTCAGATGAAGATTTCCCCTTGACTTGACACTGACATCTAGTACCTTTCACTCATGTTTGAGACTGGCTTGAAACCCAGCACAGGGGGCGATGGTTCACATCACGTGAATCCTTGAATTTGAAGCGTTAGCTGTTCTAGGGCATCCTTATCTCTTGTAACAACGTAATGAAGATTTGCAATTTGTTCTGCCATACTGGTGATCCACCGACCTTATTGAAGGGACCTAGTGTAATATTCATGTTTCTGAGATGCTATTTTACATACGGTTTTCCAAACTCTGTGACCTTCTTCAGTTACGTTCATGGAATATATATATATATTTAATTTAAGACATTGACTATTTCTGCAAAGCAATTTTTTAAAAGCAAGTACTATACCACATCTGTAAATCCGGAGTAACCCTTTCCATGTGTGACAGTAACAACCTAGCAGCTGAAAAAAGAGTTAAAATTTTCATTATAAGAGAAACAAGTCAGACTCTCTAAGCTACTGGTTTTAGCTGAGTTTATTTTATGTCTACTAGCAACTAGTTCATCAAAGAACTCTATCCATATTTAACTGATTTTATGTTATACCATATATATATTCTCCAGCATATTTATAATTAATACTATTTTTTTCTGTGTTTCACACTGTTACCGATCACTAATACATCTGTGTTGGAAAGCAGGCATTTTCCATCTTCTCTATGTATGAGTTCAGCTATGAAAAGAGAAAAGCATCTTTATTATGCTCCTTGCAGAGCTATTTGTTTGGAGACCTAAGTTCTTTTTCTAATTCAGTGTCTTTGCATCTTCTGGAACAAACAAAAGGGGAAAAAGAGATAAACAGAAGAGAATTACAGAACAGCAGTAGTTTCTTTAACTGGAAGCAACATATAAATTGTTCCATCTGGCTACATTGACACCTTTTTATAGTTTATCGCTCATTTGGAGATGAGACTCAGTTGCCTTGTAGAGAATCTCTCATCCTTTTCAACAGAATAGCTGACAAGGAAGCCCAGGTCTCCCAGGGCTTCAGGGCAGCTTTGGGCTGTAGCAGCTACGGCGTGGCCCTGCCCTGCAGCCAGGAGAGAAACATGCCTGGCAGCAGGGGGACAAAGTGTCTCCCTCAAAATTGTCAATCTGACCAAATCAAAATTTTGTGTAAGTTAGGGTTGATTTTGATGGATTTCCCTCATTTAATTGTTGTCAACAGGAATTTTAAATGGAGAAAATTGTTGTCACCCAAAATGACCCTTCTGTTTTGAATGATAAGTTATTAAAGTAGATGAACTGGAAATGCCAGTTATCATAGTTCAGGTTAACAAAACACTTGCTATCTTCATTTCAAAATAATTTATTTCAAAAATGGTTTTGCAGGTGGCACAGAATCTTCAACTTTTAATCACAGCAATGATGTATTTTTGGGATACCTCTAAAATCTTCAGAAGTCTTTATCCCAGTTCCCCTTGCTAATAGAGAGTTACAGTAAGCAGCTATGAAGAGAAGCGCGGGTTGTCTCAGCTGGAAGAGGGTACTTCAGTGTGTATCTGGAGAGTTTAAAATACAATTCTACAGCTTTTTGAAGGAGCTTTTAGGATGCTGATATCTTGTGCCTCAAAACTGCTGATCGGTGGCTTGTACAAAGGATGGAAGCAGGTTGGTGAAGTGTGCTCAGACACAACTGTTTCTCAGAGATCCTTGTCCCTTCCGTGGTGCCAAGCTGAGATACTACAGACGCTGGACTGTGACAGCTGCCAGTCAAACTCAGATGAATGTCAGCTAGTAAAACACCATTGTGCTTTGCTGTATGTAGCTGTACTGAATTTTGCCCACCTGTCACAGAAGACAGCAAATTTCAGGCACCTGACAGCGTCACAGCATAATTTTGTACAGAAACAGTGGGAGGGCAGCATGCAAAGCTCCCAAGGCTTTACAAGTTATTGCCTCTAACTTCTGCACCGCTGCACCACTCAAGTCACAGTGGACTTCTTTCGTATTTGCAGGGGGAATCCCACCCATACTTGCAGGATGTTGCCTAATCCAGTCATAAAACACCAACCCAGCCTGTCTCAAATCACTAAAGAGACCAATGCAATGTTAATTAGATTAATTTCTGAGCCCTAATTTAGAGATTATCCAAGTCATTAAGCCAGCACCATCCCTGGCCTTCTCTTGTTGTGCACAGCAAGCTATTGAGTGTTCAAACCTCTTTGTTGATGCACTGAGCATGGCAAAGAGCCGCTGAAGGTCTATCAGCTAGCATGGGAGAAGTAGTAGTATTCTTAAACCCCCACCCAACTGAGAACTGCTCCTTCCTCCTAGCAGAAGGGCAGTACAAGGTAACCTGTGCACATTGATACAAAGGAAAACCAGTGCTCCCACTGTCCTTAAGAAGAGGTAGGTAGGTTAAGACCTGGCCTGTGTTTCCTCTTGACCCTTTCCAGCTGAGATGTCTGAGTGTGAGTATCACAAACCCCAAAGTGGAGTCAGGTCTGCTAGCCACGGGCACCTGTCAGGGCTTCCTTGGATACTGAGGGAAGAAACCGAGCACTTCAACACCAACTTTGGGCGATGTTTATAGCCCTGAGGTAGAGCCACTTCTCTGGGAGAATGGTGCTGTTCAGCCTGGGGATTGACTTCCTCCTCCTGGAAATCCAGAGCAGATTTTTTTCTGCAAGACCATCTATTCAGAGATACTGTTGAGGTGAGAGGAAGATGTTTTTCCTTTTTTGTTTTGTTTCTAGCATAGGGGTTTGGTCGTCCTTTTTACTTGCAAGCTTTTGGTTGTGTTTGAATGCTGAGGAACTCAAGTGCAGGACGGGAAAGCAGCCGTGTGTGTGTAGCAGGTTGGGGCTGGCTGCGCTGGAGGCTCTGCGGGAAGCTAATGGTGACAGCCTGCAGGGCATCTGTAAATGCTTTCCTCCTCAGGGATGGGAAAAAACGTTTCAGGCTGTTGTTGGGAACTCTGCAGAGTTCTTTAGCTGTAGATTCTCGAAGCGTAGAGCCTTCCCAAATGCTCCTTTCTGGTAGGAGGAATGACAGGAGGAGGGGGCAGGACGGGAAGCGGAGGCAGACGTGTTACTGCCTGCTCCCCAGATAGCTCCGTGTTCCACCTGTGGGTCTGAACGTGGGAGCACCTCACACAGGTCCCTGCTCTGTCCCAGGAGAGGGGGCTGAGTCCCCTTGCCCTCAAGCCTGAACCCAAGCTGCTTGTGAAGGTACTGCCTGGGTAGGGTGGTCTCTGTGGGAGCTCCCTCCCAAGTCTGAAGAGCTGAAAGACTTGGTTGAAGTTGTATTTTCACAACAAGTTCTGGTTTAAACAGGTTGGCATTTCCCCAAGAAAAATCCATTGGGCTGGAAAATTTCCAAACAGCTCGGGTGCAAAACAATGTGATTAAATCTCAGAACCGTTTTAAAACCATAAGAAGGGGAAAATGTGCACAGAGAGGTGCAAGCAGGCACATGGATTTGCTTTGAAAATGGAGTTAAAGAAGGAACTCATTTGACAACTACTTATTAAAGCCATAACTGTAGAATCTCAAATTCTGAAATTAGCCTCCCTGCTTCAGTAGAAATGTCTTTGCTCACCGTCTTATTTGTCTGTTTCTTACGCATCCACTGAAACGGTCTTGTGCAGGAATTTCTAACCACCTCTTTTTTTTTCCCCTCTATTTTTTATATATGTTCTGGGCAAAGAGGACTTTAGCCTAGGGATCAGATGATTTACAGAGTGGAAAAATATTGCTTTATAATAAAAGGAGGATATTGAATAAAACCCAGATTTAATACCCAACCTAACAGAACACCCTGATGAATGTAATTGCATTTTAAGCATTCTGATTGAATTTTTGATCCGTATTGCATTTGTTTTGCTTGTGAATCTTTTATGGAAAAAAAAAAGTGTCTGGAGATTAAAGGATTACTGAGTTCTTAAGAAGCCCAGGCAGCTGCTAAAGCATCTGAATATTCTTGCCTAAATTTGGTAGGAAAGCTATATTAATCTTGTCTGTTCTAGCAAGCGATATGTCTTAAGTCAAAATAGCCCAGGGGAAGGGGGGACAAGAGAGAAGAGATCTAAGGGACAATTGCTTCTACAGGTGAACAAACTGCAGGGTATTAGCAGGAGCTGGTACAACACAGTGCTGTAACTAAAAAAGAGTTCATCTGCAATGATTACGGGGGAGGACAGAGGTTTTCCTTTGTTTCTTTTCTCTCTCGGTTTTCTGATGAGGTTGAAAGTGTGAGCAGTAACTTGTACGCACACGGATCCGGAGAGTCGATCATTTCTGTTCTCCTTGGTGGTGAGGAGCGTGGACAACAAGCTGGAGCCTTTAAGTACAGAATCATACACTCCTAACCCCTAAAAGTGAGGCTCTCGCAGGAGCCCTGGAGACAGCAGCTCCATTTGCAAGCCAGATTTCAGCCGTGCTCCAGCAAGCACCTTCTGTACAGCACAGAGTGAGTGATGGGTTTAGCCAAGGGGAGTAACTAAAATCATTTTGGATCAGGGTGCACCTTTAAGGACGCCTGTGGTAGGCAGGGGGTGATCTCGGCAGTGCTAATGGGGAATGGCTTTTGGCTAATGTTTTTTGATCTGTGTAAGCAACAGGTCATCACACGCTGTTAGGGCTGAAATGTGTGACTCAGCCAGGTACAAAATAAACTAGTAATTGTTTTGTTGTTTTGAGATGATACGAACTATTTACTCCCAGTGTTCCAAAACTGTAAATGTAATATTTTGTAGGTAACACCACTTTAAAGTATGCTTAGCACGATTTCTATGCTAGTCAAAGCTTCACAAACCATTAGAAGTGAGAACAGAACTAAAGAGCTGAACAACAAAAGCAGCATTAGAAAAAAATGCCTGGGGAAAGAACTTTTTAATTTCTTTTACTTCTATCTAGTGCCTTTGATTAGACACACGGCATGGGGTGGGGGAGAGGTTTTTTCTCTAAGTCTGGAGTAGGTGTATCAGGTTTGCTGCTATTTCTAAATGCCAGCCTTTTCCAAATCCATAGCAGGCAGGTGAATTCCCCCTGGAACACTGCAAAGTCCAAAGGGATTTTGTTCGGGATAAAGAAGCCTGGGGCCTGGGGGTGGAAATCCTTTGTGTTTTATCTAGGCAGCAGACAGACACTGCAGGAGAAAAGCTGATGCCTGTGCAAAACCTTTGGCTTGGTTTAAAACCAAGTTGGAGCAAAACATTTTTACTTTTCTGTATAGTACAAGTTAGGCAGAACTTGTAGTCAAATCTGCAGATCCATATCTGTTCCTCCCTTTATTTCTTAATAATCCCATGGGGTATTTAGATTTGTCTTGAAATTTGGAATTTTCTGTATAATGGAGACATCCAAAGGAGTCATTCCAAATACACTTGACTTGGAGGAAATCTCATATCCTTGGCCATGTTATTTGGGTTCGTTCATTGTTTTCCAGCAGCAGAGTGACAGATACAGCCTGAAAAAAGGGACTGCTTTGGTTGTAACTGGAATCTTAAATGCTGTAGTCATGGGAAGGTCTTTCCAAGCCAACTGCAGGAATTTAAAATGGGTTTGTGTTTGTGCTGTTAGCCTTGAACCAAGCTGAGCCTGTGCTGGGAATGTTTTTGAGCTGTCATTATATCTAATCAGATATCATCTGTTTGATAAAGTGCACTGGCACTTGGAATCTTTATTTGTTCTTTTTATCCATATACAGTAGGAAGTGGTGGGTGCCTTTGAAACTGTTCACATGGAGCACTGCACCAAATGAAAGGGATAAAAACGCCTGGCTTGATCTGCCAGTCTCACCCGCAGCACTTCCATCCTGGCATATGAGCTGCCATCTTCACTAACCACATTTCTGCAATCTGGGCCTGGTGGATCAGCCCATTTGCAGTGGGGACCCACAGGGACTGAGTGCATTTATGATCTTAATTTCTGAGGGTGTTGGTGGACGTAAGCATTCATCTCAAAAAACTTAAGGCTTCAGATGCAAAGGCTGACATTTTTCTTGTTAGTGGAGTGGAAAAAATGCCATGCCATCAAGCCAGTGGTAGCACCTGGGCAAGCCATTTTTCTACACACATTCATCAGTCTTGCCTGTAAACAAATGGAGTGAAGTTTGTTTGTTCGTTTTAAATCAGCAGCTTCTTTCATCACTTTTTTCTCCCCATCATTCTATATTCTCCTTCCACCACAGGGGTGAAACTGTCTGCTTTTACTGGCCAGTATGCAAGGATAGGGCAGTATGAAGTCAGAGCTCTACAAATCACTGAGAATGCAGCTGGGATAGCCATGGTCCTCTGCTAGGCTCTAATAATTCATATTTGGATTTGCTTGTGTCTGGCATTGCTTTGCTTACAATAATAGTGCTTATGGAGATGGAGCTTAGCGGTATCTTTTTGTTAGAATAAAAAGATCCTTAAGCCCCTTGTATTTAAATGAACTTGTGTAATTCATAGGAGCTAAAGATTGAAAAAATACAGGAGCATAATTATTTTTGCCTGGAAAAAAATCCATTAATCCTGCCATCCCTTCATCGCTAGCAGCAGTCACAAAAGCAAATCACTGAGGTCCTTGGGCAATAATTTTCTAGTGAGAGTTTTACATTTTCTTGACCTCTTCTCTGCTCTGCTGTGATGGGAAATAAAGGGCAGAAAAGGGAGATAACTGCGAGTGTTGCTCCATTCTGGGACGTACATATGTGAGGGCTGAGCTGTCCGCATTGTGCTCAGCCCAAAGCCAGCCCAGTGATTCCCCTGTTCCTGGAGGCAGAGGGGCCAACCTGCTCTGAAACTTCACTCTGCTTGCAGCAGCGGCTCATAGCAAACCAAATCAGCTAATTACCTAATTTTGATGGGTCAGATAGGTTTGCTTTTGAAACAGCCAATTCCCTTAGCAGCAATTCACTGATAATAAGCAATTTCCAGTAGATAGTGGTCAAATGTGAGAATTGTACTGCTTTTCAGTGTGTTCGGGATAATACTGCAGGTTCTTCTGTGGATATTAATGCCGTGTGAAATAATCATTACTAGGTTCGGAATGCACAGCTGGCACTCTGACATGCATTAAAAATTAAGATTTGCCCAGGCTAATGTTCAACTTTTCCCAAATATAATTAGATGCTTGCATTAAACCAACAAGTAAACCTAGTGTGTAATTTGGAGTTGCAAATCATTGCAGTCAGTCAGTGAATGCGTTTTATTAATTTCATATGGAAACATGAAGGGGGGGACGCAGGAAGGGTGCCCAAATTCTGCCATTTTTAAACAGCGTGATACATATTGAAGCCAAAGTTGGCTGTGAGAGAGCTGTGAAGTTGGGTCTAGGGGTGCTTTCTGAAAGCAATTCCCCTCTGCTTGTTGCCCAGGGGCCCCGTGATTTTACACAAGTACTGTGCTGATGCTGGTTTAGGGCATGGCCATAGCCCTGACGGCCAGGCAGCAGTGCTGGGGCCCTGGTGGCGACGCTCGGTTTCTGTGTTAAAAGCAGGAGCAGGCTTTGTGGTGCAGAAGAAACAAAGCAGCCTATATCTCAAAGGCTCACAAACAAGATGACAAACACATTCTGTCTTTAGTGAAAAGGCAAAAAAAAAAAAGAACAGAGAAAAACGCTCCTAAATTTTGAACCATTTCTGGGAGTTTGGGGGCCTTTTTACACTGAAAAGTTAAGCTTGGCCTTGCTCACCCTGTTAATGGATATTGTTGCTCCCTGGGCTTATCTCGTTTAGCAGGAAGGGAGGAAATGAAGCGGGCCAAAGGAGAATATCTCTCTAGGAGAAGAGAAGGGAGCTACGGTCTCGCTGGGAAGGGGAGAGGTAGCGGTGCCTATCAGTTCTCTGCAGATTTGATGCCTGCCCTCAAATTTAGTCTGAAATCTTCAAAACATCAGCTTGGCAAAACAACCTTTCTCCAACTGGCCTTCTCCTCAGCTGTGACAGGCCATGTGTAATTTGTCCTTCTTCTGTCTTTTTATTTCACAAATTATAATACAGTTAGGGTGAAAAGAAGGAAGAACATTTAATTACTGCACTATAATAAATTTCGAGGAATCAGAATATTTTAGGAGTTCTGGGGACTGTTATACAGGAAACCAGTTTCTCCTTTAAAGCCTTTGTTGCTCCCATAGATACCATTAATCAGACATCTTACTTATATGCAGGTTCCTTTTGCTTCTATAATTTGCTTCAGTAAAAAAAATGTATGAGTAACAGCTCCACAGGTAGCATATTTCAGTCATAAATGCAATTTGGTTTACAGGAAGGATAAAAAACTGCTACTGGGAGATGAGGTGTTGGCACCGGGCCCACGTTTTCAGAGGGGGATAGCCTTGATCCCCTAAAAGGGTTCACTGCAAACGGCTGAAATACAATTACATGGGAGGGGGGAGTTGTTTGTTTACCTCTGTTGTGGAAGAGAATCACACCACGTGAAAGTACAGAAATCCTCTCGAACGGAGCGTAATCAGTGGAGGGGCGGGAGCGTGTGGTATTTCTGGGTTGAGGGAAATTGCTGGAGGATTGTTTTTTGATGAAGGTTAATTTGCCAGGACCTTGGGTTTTCAAATCATTTGAAGGGCTATATTTTTAATACTTTTGTGCTAATATATCTCGTAGCCATTGAAAATGAGTTTAGTTATAAACATTTAACAGCAGAAGGAAACTAAAATGCCTTTTTACTAGTCCTATATGATTTACTTCAATTACCGTGCCTGAATAGTATTGTGATACTGCTGTGCTTTGTCCTCGCTTACCTCAAGCTGGCTTGTTTAAAGGAATGGTTGCAAAAGTGTGATTTTTAAAATTGTTGCACTTGGAATATCAGTTGTTTATCATTCAGGATTGAAGTGAGGTTTTCAGTAGATTTCCCTTCTTGTTTAGGCATGTAAATAACAGTATTCTTTGCAGAAACATTCAGCAAATGTCTCCTGTCACAAAACAGGTCTTTTCAAATAACACGCTGACCTATTTTGGGCTCCTGTTTTCGTAAGGTACTTGCATTTTTGGAGGTCTGAGCTGACATTCCTCAAAGTAGCCTGCTTTTCGAGGGGCACTTAGCTATTTCCCCTGCTAAAAACTGGTCCCCCTCTCAGTGCATCAGCTTACCCCTTCCACTGTTATTTATCACTGCTGAATCTTGGCCCAGTGGCATAAACAAGACTTCTTTTGAAAACTTGGCTTTTAATTAGGGGTACTAAACAATATGGGAAATTTAGCCTTAAGCTATTCTAATTTCAAAAGAGATTAAGGAAAACAAATTAACCAGGCAAATAATAACTAATTGAAATTTGAATAAAGTTCAAGGAAGAAAAGAACCCATCACTGCAGGTGGCTTTGAAAAGTACTCTTACATAAAGGGCTTATAACAGTCCCCCTTCTGTTTGGCGACTGTAACCTTTTGGACTTGTTTGTGCTGAATGAAACCTTGCACTTGTGGTATGTATCTGTAAGGGGCATGAGCTGTGGGCTGCAATCAGTGCCCTCCTACGACCTGCTGCTTGTCTCCCAGCTTTGCAGAACTGCTGTCTGGATTGGGTGATACAGTAATTGATAGTTGCCAAAAACTCACCCAAGGGCTTTGACAAAGCATGTATAAAAAGCTACCGTAGCTATACATATGTTATTTTCCTTTTTTTCATTGTTTATTTTGTTATTTGCAAGTACCGAAGACTCAAGATAGAACATCTAAGTTTGCCAACCAGGTTTGTACTCTTGTTATTTACAGATGATGTGATTCATTAAATTTCAGTCTTTTGATGGGTGAGGTTTCATTCACTGGGAGCACTGTTTTTTTTGTTTCACATTAGTTTTGCATCATTTTAAATCTAAGAGGATGGGAAGACAAGCATTTCACACCTCCAGAGCCAGGCACCACGTCTCCTCAGCTAAGAGGTTTGAGTCTCCTGGCTAGAAGTGGGCCGAGGAAGCATCTTGTACAATTAGCAGTGATTTAGCAGAGGTTGCATGGAGGAAATCACCTTGACAGTGGTACACATGAAAGGTGCTCATAGATCCCAGATGATTCCTCAAGGCAAGCTGGAGATGATCTCAGTGTTTCGCTCTTCCTGAACCCTTCTCTCTGCTGTCACTATTTACTCCATGTCTGTCTGTGGAGAATGAGAGGAGATCATTCTCTCCCTCTCTGCGTTCTTCAGACTCCTTATCATCGTTTCCTTAGACTAAACCATTCCCTTACTTCCTACCTCCCCTTGCAGCTCTCTGCTCATTGCTTTCCTGTAAGTGCTCTCCATGAGTCCACCTTGTTTAGAAGCGCAGCGCTCAACCTCCGCCTAGTGTTTGGGCTGCAGGCTTGGCGGGGCTGGGCAGCATCGGAGCATTAGCTGGTGAGCACTGCGGGCTCTGTGCCTCTCTCTGTGCTGCAATATCGGCTTGGCTGATTTTTGTGACAAGGTGTCACGGCTTGCTTGCAGCAATACGTTAGGGCTGTGCATCAAAATCTTCTGAAGAACTTCTTCCTGTCCATTTTTGTCATTCAGTGTTTGTATAGTGGATTACTTCTGTCTGAGGATAGTCTCTGGCACTTGTCCTCTGGAAATTTTGTTCTTTTCAGACTGTTTTTTCAATTTGTTGGGACCATTCAAATTTTAATTTTATTCCCCCATTTATTTGAAGTCTCTCACAGCTTGACGTTGTCTGAAAACATATGAGCATACGTTGTCATCCATCACTTGGGCTGTACTTGCAGAGAATCGGACAGGCTCCACGACATCGCTCAGTTTTGACCTTAAGCCAGCAGTAGCTATTCTTTCTCCATAGCTGTTCAACCAGCTTTCACCCACCTCCAAGTTTTCCCAGGACTGTTTTTCTCTAGCTTGCTTATAAGAATATTATGCAGGACAACCGTAAGTTCCATCTCGGGTAGAAGAATGTATATTTTGTAAAAAAGATGCTCGTGTTTTTTCAAGTTTCAGCCTTCTGAAATGAGCCACTAACTCCTGAGGTGAACACCTCGGTGATGTTTTGCTCTCTCCTGCCGTGCTGGCTCGCAGGAGGCAGTGCTCCAGGCACAGCAGCTCTTCCCTTAGGTACTTACAGGGAATAGAAATGCTTTAATCAAGGCGGAAGAAAGGAGCGCATTGGTAGAGCGCCAGTCTGGAATCAGTGCTTCTGATCTCCCACAGAGCAGCAATCCTAATTGAGGTGGCGAGCATGATTTGACAGACCTAATGGTCCTCAGAAGTGTCAGTCTGTGTGAAAAGTCAAGCTACAGGTGCTGCTTCTGTCTGCACTGGGAGGGCAGTGTTGACACCAAGCTTTTCTCACTGGCTTTTGAGAGCTTGAGGCACCTCTTCCCACGACTAGCACACGGCCACATTGGAGCAGTCAGGGCAGCATAAACAGAGCTGATTTTCTCCCAGCAAAGGACAACACGGAGGCTTCTCCGTGGTAAATATTCTTGTTGTAAAGACTTTTTGCATGGTAAGAAACAGAAGATGAGAAACTAGCCAACCTCACACAGTTGATGTGAAGGCCTGCTACTCCATAGTTCCTACCAGAAAATCAAGATACTGGTTCAGTGTTAGAAATTGTGCTGCAAGCTTTGTAAACACAGGCAGGCAGGCTGTTAACTTCACTTCATTTAGCCTTGGTAGGAAAAGTGGATTATTTTGCTGTGTATGGTACAACACTGCTGTGCCAGCTGGGTACAACTACTTGAAGAAAATGTGTGTAGTTGAAAATATTAGGTCTGTAACATTCCTACTTCTGTTTGCTTACTTTGATAGTGAATTATAGTTATCAATGCTGAATTCCTTCAGGGGGAAAAATATTTCCCCACTTTAGACCTCGTGAGGCTCCAGAACTGCTCCAGAACTCGATATTTCTCAACGTTGGATCCTGTATATGAAAAGTGTCTTTTGTCAACAGCAGGTTAAGGAAACAGAGCTCCTTTGGAGTCGTTGAACGGGGAAGAAGCTGAAGGCAAGTAATGCAGCCCAGCCACTGCCTAGCATTTGCTGCCTCCCAAAGTGCTTTTGTGCTCTGCCACTGCCAGTGTAAAACGATTTATTTGTGTAGAATGCAATTATTATTATTTTTTTAAATCCTTAGGTCAGTAATTTCAAGGACTGTGGTGGCCCTGATCTGGAAGCAGAGTGAGCATTGCTTCTAGCCAGCTGCTGGTGAAGCTTTTGCAGCTGGACTTGCAGAGCTGTGTTGAGTGAGGCGTGTAGCAGTCCTGCAGACATGCATCTCATGGCTCACCGAGCCATTAGCTTGCAGGATTTACTGTCTTGCTGTATCAGTTTCTGGTGGTGACATTGAAATATGTTTTTCTGGTGAGCAAGTTTAATTGCAGGTGCTTTTTGCTTTTGAGGGAGACCCTCTGGGTCTTGCTGATGTGGTTAGAGGTGGGGAAATACAGAGGTGGTGGCTGTGCAGTCTCCAGCTCTTCTCAGCATCCGAACCTGCTCATCAGCACTGGTGCAGCAGTTCCAGTTATTTCTTGTGCGTATGCTATCGTGGCATGTACAGGGTTTTTCACATACATTGCTAGTAAGGCTCTGGTAAGGAAGCAGGAGAGGAGAGGAATAGAGAGATTTTCTGTCTGGAAGGGAATTCACTTCCCCTTACATCTCATATTACTGTATAATAATGTTGGTGAATACTACTGGAGCAGGACACAGATTGTGTGCTCTTACCAATGCAGCTGATGTTGTACTGAGCTACAGCAAACAAACTGTAGCTATTTGGCTTTGGAGTTTTATTTTATGTTTTATTTTTAGTTTGAGTACCTTTTCTTCCCTGGAGGTTTTTTTTCCGTTTCTGATTAGTCTTGATTTTCTGAAGAAGCAGCAGAGGATTTCCTGTATATAGCAAAAAAGTTAAAACAATCAAAAGACTTAGTAAGATTTAATTACAGGTTGGGAAGTCAATGATGTTATAAATCATACATGTACAATATGAGCAATTTTTGTTTCTTAGGTAAACATTCCTCTTTGACCTGTCTGGAAGTTATTCCTGTGTTTCCAAATTCTGTTCTAGTGTTTTTTGCTGGAAGCAGGGAAAAAAAAGACAAAAGCATTAATTTCAAACTCTAGCCTATAGGGTAGATACAGAATATTGTCTTCAATTAAAGAAGAAAAAGTTTTGAAATTCCCAAGGGGAGTTTCTGTGTTTTTTGGACTGAATCATTGAACTGAGATACTGAGAAATATGAATCAGTCATCATTCTGCTTTTAAAAAAACAAAGAGCTCAAAGCCTTCAACTAAACAAAAAACGTGTTAAATGTGAAAAGGAGTAGGGTATATTATGAAACACAACAGTCCTAATTTAAATCCAGCTTTATGAAAAGAATATTTTCTTGTGTATTTTTATTTCATTACCTCTTGCTACAGTAAATAATCCTGCATTTCCCCACTTCTTGTAAGAACATCTTCAGAAACTGAATGTTTATGCATATATCGGATTGCAGCCTGCTTTGAGATGGAAATCAGCCTTTGAGAAAAACTGCAAAACATTTTGCTGGGTGCCTATTTGGCAGAGGAAGTTAAAGGGGATATTGCTTGTTAACTAAAAGTGCAAGAGGTGCATTATTTCCCATTATTGGTATTGGGCAATAACTATCTCATAGGCTGTTTTATGGTAACTTGTTTTGAAAGGCATTGACTGCTTTTTCTCTTTCAGTTGTTAAAATTTGATAAGCCCTGTACTGAGTAAGTGGAAGTATGGTTTCTAAAATTGCTCACCATTACACTCTTCATAGGCTGTGCACGCAGACAAGTAATCAACATATTTAAAAATAAATAAATCAGTGATCTTCTTGTAATGGTAGTTAGCTTTAATCAAAACTTCATAACATTAATGTTATATTAAAAGCAATCACAATTGCCTTCCCAGAACAATGTGGGTATGAATAAACCAGTTTCTTAGGGAACTGAAGACAGCAAGAACCCCCAGGGAGGAAGGAGCCAAGGTGCATATTAGTTGTTTAGCCAATGAGCAAACTTGCAAGTTAATAAGACCACTTAATAATTCTGTTTTAGTGCTGAACCTCTGTTGCACTTGTGGGAGCACCAAGGTCTCGAGGCGCTGCGGTACTAAAGCCTCTGCCCTCAGAGGAATATACAACACTGAAGATGAAAGATCTTCCCCAGAGCCACTGTGATGTGCACTTCGAGAATGGGAACAATAAATAATTAGTAGGTGGTTGGTGTAGAGATATCCAAGTGCTTCATAAAGAACAGGAGATAGATTTTGTTCCCCACACCCGTCACACACACAGTGAGGCATATTTCTTCTTCCAGATCTCTGGTAGCCTGTGGTACAGCTTTTCTACAGCCAGAATGTAAAGGAGCACTTGATGATTTGAGGCTAAGATAATGTTCTTTGTTCTCCAGGCCCCAGGGAGCTGTCCTACACGTAAGGGTTTAAAATGGTCTTGCAGGCAGGAGGTTGGTCCTTGCTTCTCTGATGAAGCAGCTGTGGTGTTTTTTTTTGTTGTTGTTTGTTTTTGTTTTTTAATATACTTGTAAGGATTTAGCTGATGGAGGGTCTTCCAGTTGTTAATGTCTGTGGCTTTACAGTATCTTTAGGAGTCAGGGTTTTGCTGCTGTCTCTGTTGTACCGATGAGGACCAGGACAAGGTTGGCTTGCCCAAGGGCACAGAAAACTTTGTGGCCTGGCAAGAAAATTACATTGGGATCTTCTGGGTCCCAGACCTTGCTCCAGCTGCCAACATATTATCCTCTCATGATTATACATCTCCTCTCCTCTTGCAGCATGATTTCTGGAGCTGCTTGTTTACAAGATGTGTAGGGAAGCAAATTTAAACAACAAAAAAAGGTCAAGGCTGTAGGGGGATTGTGATTGAGATTTGCAAAATCATGAAGGCTCTGTGTAAGTTGGATGTGGAACAGTTGTTCACCAAACCCGACAATAGTGAAGCAAGGGACACTTCATGAAATGAGCAGGAGGTTGGTTTAGAAGAGGTTGAAGAAGAAATTCTGTGCTTGGGAGGTGACAAACACTTGGGGAGACAGGCAGAGCTGGAGGCTCAGAAGGGCTTGGACAAAGTCCTGGAGAGCAGGTCCCCAAGCAGGTAGGCAGGGAGCTGGCAGCCCCAGGAGAGCGGCTGCGGCTGGTGGGCAGCCTGCAGGCCATGCTGTGTGGAGGGGCTGGCCAGGCTGGGCCACCAGGCTGACGCGACAGCGCAGTGCTGGCACTGGGCACACGATGGTGGCACCAGCAAGTGCCCGATTCACGTGTATCGTTGCAAATCCATGCGCCGCTTCCCATAGAGTTTTCTTTGGGAGGTTGTACTATTTGTTTCACTCTGGGAGGGAGACTGAAACTGTTCAGGAATTCTGAAAGTTTAATGATTTTCTGCATAAGGGATTATTCATTCCCGAGCTCATCCAGGAAGCTGCTGTCCATTAACCTCTTTTGGCAGAAGTGTTCCTGCCACCCGCTTGGGGAGCGGGAGTTACTTTTGGCTCTCTCAGGCAACTACAGTTGTCTAATGTGGCAACTGCAGCTCCTGTTCATTTAGTAAAAATGGAGGTGAATTTACTGGTAGTGAGAACAAGTTACTCTGCAAGTTATTATGGCCCAAAAGGCAACATCACATGAGGAACTCTTCTTAGGTGTCTTGACAGCTATTTTGGCGTCTCTCCTCACTTCAGGGATAACGAAGACATGTAGTAATGTTCTGAAAACGGTATCTTCTTGAAAACTCGAAACCTTGCTGTGCAAAATTGTTGTGTATTATCTATAACCAGCAGCTTGGAATTTACCCAGAGTGAACATGCCTAACTTCGCAAAGATGCAAAAGTTTCAGGCAAATATCCCGAACAACATCTTGAAAATAAGAATTTCTCATACAGCACTGCCATCCCTCATCTTAAAGGCTATGGAAAGCTTTTTCACAACCTCTCTTGTGAAGGTGATGAGGTAAACATTTCTAGGCTTTTTATGCAGTTCTAATTGATCTGATAATGTGAAAGAGTAGTTGACGCTCTTATAACACAATTTACTTCAGTCATTTTTGCTACTATTATGCATTTGCTAATACTCTGTTCATCATCACATTCTCTTGTCAAGATTTCAAGGCAGGAGGGAGCTTTCTGACAGCACAACTTCGCTATTGCCTGGGGAAGCATATTTTTAGTTTCCCTAGATAATACATATTTTCTTCTTAGATTCTGCATATTTTGAGACAAGGTTTAACTTAGAATTATTTTTGGACATGATGGAAATGTAAAACCTGTTCATTTCAGATTTCATACACTGCAGTCTTTTGTAAGACACTTTGAGTACTGAAAAAAATATTAAGAAATAGTAGGAAATACTCTTCTAATTGCATAAGATATTTAGTCCTTGCTTTACAGTAGCCCACTTTAGAAGTTACCTCTTTTGTTCGATCTTCCCTGGGAACGTGTTCTTCTGTTCTTCATTATGCTCTAGAGAATGTTTTCAGCCTAACTGATGGAAGGACACATCTTTTCAGAGTTCGTCCCATGGAGATTGTAAATGCCTGGGACATGTCTAAGTGGGACTTTGTTGGCAAAGCTGCGGCTGAATCGCGTTGAGTGTCAGGAGGTGCCTCCATCAGAGCTGCAGTGATTTTTTAAGGGCAGCTGTTTCAGCGGAAGTAACTGTGGGGATTTCCTGACTCTCTGGAGATAGTTTTGATGAAGTACTGTTTCAACTTTTCATTTTAAAAATACGTATAGCTTTGAATATTTTCCTTTGTAATATATACCAAATTTTTCCAAGGGCAAATCAAAGGGAAATATTTACATTTTCTGAAGTGGAGTGTTCTAAGTAATCCAAGACAGAGATCTTTCTGTCAGAGGAATTAAAATTTTTGACTTTTAGCTTAAAAGACACTGAAGTCTCAGTTCAAAATTCCAAATCCTCTGAAAACGGGTCTTGCAGCCTTCACATAACGTGCTTCTGAAATGTTTTCCCATGTTTCCTCTATGTTGCAGCTCTAGAGCTGGATTATTTTCTGATCTAAACCAACATCTCTTCACTTACTGGTTCAGGAAACTAGGCCAGATAATGATGATGATTTAATCCCAAATCAAAATATCGCTCAAAGATTTATCTCCATCCTGCGGCAGTCCTGTGCAGTGGATATTTCATTAGCCAAACCTGTTAGCATAGAAAAAGTAATGGGCAAATAGAATTAAGACAGCACTTTTGGCATTGTCTGAATGCAGCAGGATTTGTCAAAAGAGCTTATAAATACATATTATGATAAAAACAGCTCTCTTTCCTTTGGGGCTCTGGACCTCATGGTGCACCACTAGAGTTTGTTGGGGCTTTGGCCAACTCTGCATCTCCCAGCATTTTTAAATCAGGTGCCCTTTGTGTGACTGCACAGTGCTGGTAACAGTAAAACTCCATATTTCTTGGTGGGATGGCCAGCCTGGGAGTTCCTGGGAATACCATGAAATAAACTTCCTGCACTTGTTTATTGCTTTGGCCAGATCCTTGGAGGTGTTTGTATAAGCCTCCTTGCTTTCTGCTCCCATGTTGCAGCATCCAGCAGTCAGTGTTGACCTGTGCCTGTACAGATGGGTCTGTTCTTTCATTATAGCTTTACTGTTTTCACTGTAAAGCATCCAGAAAAATATGGTGATTTCTTTATTTGTACTGCAGTAGTACCAGACATCAGTGCTACATACTGGATATTGGTAGATTGCTGGTGAGTGCAAGCAAATAAATTAAATACCAGTTACTGGTTATGCTTATTTTAAAATTCACCTGTCCAGTACAAATGAGTGGAACTTACTTTGCAATTTGCCACAAGAGGGTAAGCCCAGAAAGAATAGTTCATCTGGCCTCCGTGCCGTTGTGGTGCTTTTTTTTTTAAATCTCACAAGTTTTATACTGCACTCAATCGATTAGATCTTTCTGTGCTTTGATCTGATATTTCTGAGAGAGGATCTAGACCTCTGTGCTTCTCTGCTAAGCATCTAACCTCATGGATGTAGGTATGATTACGCCTCTTCTATCAGCTCCTCCTGCTTTTCTAACCTGTTGTTCGTGTAAGCATTTTTCATTTGTCTCTGCTATTTCTTGGTCTAGGAGAGAAATTCTCCTCTAAGAGTTTCAATTTTCTGACATCCTTTTTCTTTCCCCCAAGTATTATAATTGATTTCAGGAATTAATCATCTCAAGGGTAGTTTGTCATCTGAGTGACGCGGTGGATTTGAATGTTATGTGATGTAACATTGAAGAAGTTAATGAGGAGTTCATCCCAAGTGTGCTCCCTTCTGCCACGAGAAGTGAGCACGCAGGCAGCATACTAATGGTGATCTCTCCCCTTCCTCTGCAGCACATGGCACACCACTGGAGCTTGGGGAGGCCTTGGACAGGCCATCCAAGCCCATGTCTCCTCATATTTTGCAGAATTCTGCTAAATTCCAGTGGCATTCAAAAAATGTGCTTTCATTTTACCAGGTCTTTGGCTTTTACCATAATGCTCACCTCCCTCCCCAGCCTATTTCCCTAGAGAAAGCTACAGTTAAGCACAATGCACACAGTGCTTAATATTTTCAAGGGGTGCTCATCAGCTTTTTGACTCTCAGGAAGCTGCAGTTCTGACATTCAGCATGGATCCTTTCTGTCAGCGACCTCAGCTCACCTTAGATTTCACCTTTGTCTTCTAAACTTCGCAGGGGCAGAGCCTCCAGCAGTACAGCTTTCACTCTGGTTGGTCCAGGGGCTTGTTAGAGCTGAAACATCCTGCAGCACTAAAATTAGGTATTTGTGATTACTTGACAGGAGCAATCTCTCCGCTGGTTTATTTCTGACACCATGTCATCAAAGCTCTTCTGAAACAATATGCACTCATGTGGGAACAGCAGCATGTTCTCAGTACATGGGCAACACTTCTCGTCCTGATGTGCTGTGGTTTTTGTTCTGCCTTGTTATAAGGAACTACAAAGGAAGGAAGCCTGCCATTACAGAAAGGGGGTGGCAGCAGGGAATATTAGAAAATGCTTCATGTTGGTAGAACTTTTCCAGCTCAAAAAGAATCCGCATTTGGAAGGTCTTCAATTTTGCATGAATTACTGTGAATGCCGCGGCAATGAAAGCTTAGCTTGTTTCTTCACTGAAATTCAGCAAGATAAAGCCTGGGCACAGGGAACGAACTGTAACTAGAAGTAACAGAATCAACTGGCCACGAAAAAATCTCAGTAGGAAAAAATTTTCCAATCATAAAGCCTGCTAGGCAGTGATACAGACTCCACAAGTGTCAAAAATCCTTTGTCCTGATTCATTTGAAGTTAACCCAGAGAAAGCACTTGGGGAGCGGGTTGTTTTTTACCAGTGTCAGTGTGCTGCAGACTCCAGCTCCTGAATGGCCTTTCCATGGAGCCCAGCATCTGGAGCCTGTGCAGATGCAAAGCAGGAACTTTTCATGCTCAGTGGTGATGAACGGTTAACGTTTGTTCTCTAGAAAAGTGTTTTTATGAACCATTAGGTTGATGCTTATTTTGTGTAGCCCATTCAGTTGTAAAAGAAACAGAAATCAAAAGCACTGCTCAAAGCATAGCATATTGCGAAAGGTAACGGTAAATTGCATTCAGTGCTGCCTCTGACGTGCTCAGGTATTGTGTCATGCAGTCCTGAGTCAGAGTCCATGTCTGGACCGGAGCTGGGGAACATCCAGCATGAAAGCTGCTCTATTACAAGTACCTCTAAAGGGCAGTTGGCATTTATCCTCACTGAGCATCTTCTTCCTGAGTGGGAGCCTGTGAGCTATCACAGATAAGGGCATCGGAAGGCAAAAATGTGTGCTCGAAGGGCACAGAAAAAGAAGTAAGGCGCAATTTGCAAGTGATGTAGATCAGCATGGTTCCATGGTCTGCAGTGTGACCTTCAGCCATGCTAAGGCCCCAGCACTGATAAAATAAAGGCATGCGGGTCCTCCTGGTTGCAGAGATGCTCTGATTAAAGCTGCACGTTGATGGCCTCCAGTGAGCCAGGTGATAGCCACCACAGCCCCTCCACAGGTCTTTTATCTGGGGATAATCCTCAGCTGGCATATGGGAAGGTAAAGGGTAGGGCTGCCCTGGGAGTGTTATGTCACACGAGGAATCCCTGTGAAAGAGGACTCTGGTATGAGATAACGAACTCCACCAGGACAGCCCTGGCAGCCAGAAGTGTTTAAGGGCGGCCTGGACACAGAGCAGAAGGTCTTAAAATAACTCTCCAGGCTTTGTGAGCCAAAGTTCATTGCTTCCCAACCTCAGGATGTCAAGACCACAAAGTGTCAACTTGAACTGCAGTGCAAAAGCAAGCAGTAAGTTTTGGAGCAAAATCCAGTCTGTTATTGATATTTTGCTATCCCTTTCCAATTCTACCAGCGGTACTCACTCTAGGGTGGATGGAGATTAAGAGGGCGACAGGGGTCTTAGTTCATTTTTATTCAAACTTTGTTTTACATTAGGAAATGTCATTACTGAACCAGGGCATAATTTCTGGGAGAAACTTAACACCCCATGACCCTCGGAGGAGTAGAAATCTCAATTAGAAGCAATGATATCAAGAGAGGAAATTGAGAATGCAGTATCACATCTTCCAAGTGGCAAAGCACTGAGACCAGATGGCTTCGGCTCAGTTTTACTAGTACTCTCAAGAACATCTGGTTCCATGGCTGCATCAGCTGTTTCTCCTCTTCCCGAACTGCAGAAAGTTACAGATTTCTGGTGCTGCTACCTTTCGTATGCCTACTTCTAAAGAAACGATAAAATCAGTGTACAAATCATAACTACTGCCTCTTATTACAAGAAATTAAAATCATATAAGGTACAACCAGCTTTATTTACTTCAGACATCTGTACCTTTATGAAAATACTGTACATCACCCGTTAATAAAACTTGCCTCATTTTGAGTCCGGAGGATGGAGGAGATGGCTTCCTCACTGTATGCATGTTGATATTCTTGGCACTCCACGAGGAGTTCTTTTAGAGGCTATTTTATTTGCTTCAGAGTTTAAAGTTCAGTCTGAATTTTAGAGGGAGAAGGGAATCCCATGCAGAAACTACTCTGTAGAATTTGAGTGTTTTCTTCTCATGATCTCATAGTGATCCTACAGCTCTAACTTCTGTTGTTCATTAATGTGTACTACTAGGAAATGGTTGAAGAACACTGAAATGAGACGCTAATGTTAGAAATTGCTTCACAGTGGGTCTTCTCACCTGCTTTTTTGTGGCCTTTGCACCAGACCCACCACAGGTAAATGGCTCCTAGTTTAGCTTTCTGGACTAGGAAGTCTGCCCAAAGTAGTGTTAAGCAAAAAGTGTTACAATGCAGATTACAGTAGCTATAGCCTTCCTGTTTTAAACATGCTGGCTTAGGTGATGCTTGGAGGAATGGATTTCAGATCCCCTGGGCTCAAGTTTTTCTAAGTGGGTGTGTATAAGGGAGAAGGAGAAAAGAGGACATGTAATGGTTTTTGAGTTTTGTTTTGTTTTGCTTTACTTTATTACCTAAAACCGTCTGGTTATAAATAAGTAGGTACAGTGTTTGATCCAGCAGCCTGTAGAAAGTGGGAATCAATGGGAGCTTCATTCTGGATGTGCGTCGGCGAGGCACGCAGGGATAGTTGGCAGCGCTTGCACGGTGAGTTGAAAGTATGGTGTATTACTGATGGGGAGAGGGAACTGGTTCTCTCCTTATTGACCGCAGTATTGATGCCAGCTTCTGGGATGTGCTTCAGAGACCTCATGTTTCATCTCAGTCTTTTGAAGCTAACACTTTGCATCCGCTGAGGGAAAGGAAGCTTCCCCAGAGAGCGGAGCCTGTGCACGGTAGTATTTCGGCACTAGCCCATACAGCCCAGCTGCCTCAGTCGTGTGGGTATTTGCTCCTACTGCTGGAAGCACAGAGTGGAGGGAAGACTTGAACAACATTAGAGGAATGCCAGGGCTCTGGCCTCCGGCAGCTGAGTGATGGCAGGAGGAAAAAAATCCATAGATCATATAGCTAATGTGATGGTGCTGCATATCCCTATGTTTTTTGGCAGACGTGATCTGAATGGATCCTTCCTGTTAGATGGTGTTGGTCATGTAATCTGCCTGGATTACAGGAAGGGCCATTGTTAGTTTGAATCCTTTGGGTTTCCTCTGTCTGCAAAATGTAAAGGTGAAGTATTTTCAAGCTCTGAGTGGCTGCACAACTGTTCTTTTCTCACAATTTCTTTTTTTTTTTTTTTTTTGGTGGGGGGGAGGGTAAATTCGTATTGCTGTTTATGTTTCTGGACATAAATAAAGTAAAGAAAAGGGTAACATTAGATTTTAAAGACTTATGTGACATACTTGGTTTACCTACTTGAGAAAGGCATGAGTTTGCGTCCTTTGAAGAATAAACTTCTAACAGGCGTTATGATGTTTGGGGGGGAGTTGAGCAGTGGTATTTAATCTATGAATATAGCAGAGCACTAGATTATTAATAAAACCAGGAACGAATCCAGCAGTTTAGGGAGGTAGCAAAACAGGAATGCGTGTTCCATCTAGTCCTTTTGTTACAGCAGGAGTGACATCTTCAACTGGAGAGCTTTTGGCTGAGGTTCCCAACAGTAGGTGTTTCTCTATTTTGTTGTTATTTCTCCGTTTGTGTTTAATGACAACGTCTGGCACTCTGACAGATGCCTTACGTTTGCTACTCCAGGGAGCAGGCAAGCCCCTCGAGAGCTTGGCAAGACAAGAAAGTGGATCTGTGACAGGTGCTAGAGCAAAGGACGCCGTATCTGTACCAAGGTTATCTCTACAATAATGAACCCCACGCAGAAGCAAAGCTTTGGAAAAGACCACTTGCCTGCATGTACCGAAGATGGGCATTTAAATGCTGTACTAAATGAACCAGGACTTGTGTCTTCTCATGTCATTGTACATCTTTGACAACTGGTAAATTAGATCAAATCCATTTATCTTTTTTTACTTGCTTAGACTTTTCAGAAGAATGATTTTTCATTCTTCTCAGACAGCTCAGCTGGAAATAGACTTTTGAAGGATGATGGTCCTGCAAGTGATGGAGAAATATGAAGTGACAGGGCCTGGTGACTTATCCTCCAGTTAGTCCCCTTTCCCTGTGGGAAGCTGGCAAAAGGCCAATTGCAATAAGCCCTGGAGTAGTCCCCAGCAAGAATCTACAGAAAGTTCCCATCCCTGAGATGAGGCATGGGTTAAAATCCATTTTAAATGAAAATACAGCATGCTTACAGAGATTTGTGGGTGTGCTAAGTTGTCGGAAACATTTGAGAACAGAATTTGAAGTCACCGAGAAAAAGGGACAATTTCCAGAGATGTCATTTTGACTTATAGATCAATCAGTGCATCTTCGATCTCCACCAGATCCAAGCATTTCTGAAATTCTGGTCTGCAAGCTGATTGCCATCAACTAGTCAGCAGCGCCTTTTAGGGAGAGGCAACCAAAATTTTCTGTAAGTCTCATCCTGTAAACTTGCAGATTCTCTGGGATTTATCATTAACCAAGTTGGCATTTTAATGGAAACTGCAGCATGCATAAATAGATGCAAGTCCCTATAAAATGAAGCACATTTAGTAAACATACTGACGCACAACTGAAATCAAAACAAATCAACTCTTTTGTGGTGTAATAACATACTACCTACACCCTTTCTAGGTTTTTCTCCTTGATTATAGGCGTTATCTGCTTCATTAATTTAAGTACTGTTATTGTATCAATCAAGTACTTCGCCAATTTCTAATTGCCAGTCTGGGAGCTGAGTCACTAAGTCATCTTGGCTAAGAAACAGTTGAGGAATGACAGTTATTTGGGTATTAATTTGTTTTCCTGAAAGCCTTGATTATTTAAAAACTGACATGAGTTCCTTGTATCTTTATTTGCCTTGGTGTGTTTTATTGGCCTTTAAATGGGTCCACCCATTTATTGGCCTTTAAGTCCATTTTGTAGTAAGCAATCCATTAGTACAACACCTAGGCAGTGATGCATTTCAGCAAATGAAATCTTCATTGGTGGTAGAGCTATTTTTAAGTTACCCACAATTTTTTTATATTAATTTCAGATGAAAAGATAAAGGACATTTAAAATGATAAGAGAGGTGTGCCTGAGCTGTGCAAGTAGGCTTGAGACCCCCTGATCAAGAATACGTGAAGATGGGATGCAACTGTGGCTTGGAATAGTTTACACCCAGGTTGATGCCCTGTGGTGTATCCCTGTAAAACTTCTTTAAACATGATTTTATCTTTCAATCATAATAACACAGCAGATTTTTGCTGATCGGGTTTAGCTAGGAGGTGCTAATAAAGCCACTGTGCTTCAGTTAAATCTAGCTGGCATTTGATGGGCATGGGGACTGGTTGTGTTGGTCACGGCATTTATTTCTGCTTGGTGGCGGGATCAAAAGTCCCATGAGTAGGAACAGGAAGTCAGTGACATTTGAGGGCAGCCACATGAATTGCTCTGGTTTAAACCGAGATGCAGGCTCTTTTATGGGGGCCTTTGTGAGACTATCTGGTTTTCTCTGGAGCAGGAATTTACTTGCACAAACAATCACAACAAATGAATGAGAGCATTTGGGAGCTACAGCAAAACACATTCGTAGTCCTTGAGAAATCTTACTTGCATGGGGAGTGAAGAAACTCTAAGCCTAGAAGTTAGTTCTTCATGCAAGAGAAAGGGTAAAGTTCATTACGAGTTTCACCCACTGTTGAGTACCACACAAATGCCATACTCAGTCCTAAACATTTCCTCTAATAATATGTATAATTAGGCCAGGCTTTGGTTTCCACTGCTGCTTGTACAATACCATTTAAGAACACTGAGTGTATTTTAGTTAGCTAGGCACTGGCATATTTGTAGGATTTTATTGCAGTTCAGTGAATTGTAAGCAGAAGGTTAATTACACAAGGGATCAACAACCAGAAACTTCAGAAGCCAGTACACCCTTCTGCAAATATATAGCAAGGTTAAAAGTTAAAGATTCCTCTCTCTTAGTATTTTCCAAGCAGCGAGGGCAGAGCACAGAAGAAATACTTCGTAACATCCCGTCCAGTTTCTGCCATGCCTCCTGTGTAGCCCAACGATACGTTCATCCCGAGCAAGCGCTCGCTGTACCCCCTTGGCGTCGGGAAGCACATGAAAGCTCTGAGGGCAGGTTTACGCTGTTTCTCTTCAGGGTTTCTTTTTAGTTCCGTGTCTTACTCTCCCAGGTAAAGAGTATTGGTTATTTAATGAACAATTTGAGATTATTGAAAAAATTCTAAGGTAAAGAACATCATGTTTTTAGTATCCCTTATGTATATAGAGCGCTATCTACTCCCACTTCCCCACATCCAGGGTGCCTGCACTGAATTAATTTCTGAGATAGTTGTTACTGGAATAATAATACAGCCTAGGAAGTACCTTAGAGGAAAAAGATCTCATCCTTGAATTTGATTGTATGGAACATGGTTCTGTATTATATGGCAATAATGACACATGCTGCTGATAAGCAAAACTTTCCTACATCAGCGGGATGTTTTTCTTTTTTTTATCATTTTCTGATAGGCACAGTCAATTTGTATATCGATGTTCATAGCAGACTGATAGACTTCTGTAACAGCTATACCAAGGGAAATGCTTTTGCCTATTGTGGTTTCTCCTTTATTGGATTTTTAAGTTACAAATTTAATAAATCTCAGTTTTAATTAACAAAGTAAATATAAAACTGAGTTATGTGTTTAAAGGGAAAACGTACAGGAATCCCATGCTTGAACAGAAGCATCTGATTTTTTTTTCAGCCTTGAGACATATTCAATCTCCTGTTTATTCTTGTCTGGCAAGAAGCATTTCATATTCTGGGAAAGGTTAATTATTCCTGAAAGGGAATCAAAATCACCGAATTAAAAAAAAAAACTAAATTTGTAATTAAAAGTTTCATCATCATAAGGCTGTTCTCTTGTATATATGGTGCGTGGCTATATTCTCCTCCTGCCTTCTTATGAGTGCAGTAAGTACTTTTGTGGTTTTTTGTAGCTGAGATTTCTTTAAGACCCTCCAAGTGTCTGTGTGCCATATGGTAGGTTTAATTTACAGTGTGGGATGCTACCGCAGCCTGCTGGTGCTGCCCTTTTGAAGGGTGTGAGTTTAAGTCTCAACAGGGCACACCACAAGGTAGATGCTGTGAGGACTTCCGATGTCTGTCTACTCTGCCAGAGAGGTAAAACAGAGGATTTGGCTCCTGGAAAAGAGGCAGTTCCTAGTATGCTGTGTGGTGCACGACGAGGTGGGCAGCGCTCAGGAGGGTTCAGCCTGTTGCAGTTCGCATCCAGTATGGCACATGTTGGACTTGGGGAAGGCAGCTGGTGCTGGAGCAGCTGCATTTATCTGTTGAACCAGATCTCATCTCTTGTCAGATTCAGGGAAATGCAAACAGAAAGTTCAGGTTCAGTCTTGCTTGGACTTAAATCTCCATTTCTTGTAACTCAGAAACAGGCAAAGAACAGCAAGTGCAAGTGGGGCGTCAGCGCCTGTGGCAGCAGCCCTTGGGTCCTGATGATGCTGATAGCCTATGCTTAGAGCTGCTCGGAGCAGGAGCTGTGTTTTGCAACCTAGGCCAGTAAATGTATGAATCCAGAGATCTTAGAGTGCCTGTCGGAGCCCTGAGTACTTTGTCCCTCTCGTGACAAGTGTTGGCAGGCAGTCAAGGACTCTTTCTCCTCTCTCTTCACATTATGGGAAGGAGCAAGGCTTGAGATGGCTCAGGCTGAGCTGACATTCTCTCAGTTGGAGTGCTTCACAGGCTCAAGGAGAGACACGAACCTGGGCTGAGCTTACATTATCGAAATTCTTCTTGTGGTCAAGTCCTCCTTCCCCAGCTGTCCAGCCTGTCCCCTTCGAGACAGCCTTACTCTAGGCAAATTAAGGGGAGAGGTGGATGCCATGGAGATGGCGCTCTTCCCCTTTTTCATGTCCTCAGCTGGGCTCGGCTTTGGCTGCACCTGTGCAGCACTGAGCTGCATTGTAAAGAACATGATTCTGAGAATTCTGAGAGTTCTTGCTTGCAAGAACTCCTTTTCCTGTTATTAGCAGTTCTAAACTCCCCTGGAAAGTACCTGGCAGCTTCTGAGAGACAAAACAACCTAACATCTAAAAGCTACAGAGCAGAGATGGCAACACGCGTGCACCCCCTGCGGTGCCCCTGGGGGAGCTTTGCTGGGGCACTGGGTGGTGTGCTGTTAGAAGGGTGCAGAGACAGGAGATGGACAGTCACGAGTGGGAAGATTTTCCTTGGGGAAAAAAGAAAAAAAGTAACCAAAAAGAAAAGAAGTGCTGACCCTCCGAAGCTGTAACTAAGTCCATAATACCACGGTGGTTGTAAGTGAATGTTGGGCTAACTCACCTGAGGGTAGCTAATGCACACATACCAGCAGCATGCTTTACAGAGACCATCCGGACATGCCCTTGCCTCTGCATGTGCTGTCTCTCACTCTGGTACAACACGACAGGATCCTGCAAGTTGCACATTTTAGGATGTTACACCCCCTCACACTTACTATTTGCAAGGAGAGGTTTTTTATTTTTATTTTTTTCAGGCTGGGATTTGTGCTAATGGCACAGCCCAGAAAACCGAGGTCAGATTTTACGGTGCACCTCTTGGACCCTTTTTTACCAGTTCTGCAAGCTGCTGCATGGTGTGGATGTGTTGTCTGCTCCATCAGAGGACAGCAGCGGTGCTGTGCCATCGTGTTCGCCCCAGGCTGGGCTCCCAGGGGGATTCCTCTGCGGGTGCTCGTGTCTGAAGAGATGTCGGGGCTCGGGGGATTGTTTGCTTGTCAACAATCAGTAGTTGCTGGTGATGTACAGATGTTTCCATCCCATGCGTAGATTGTTGGCAGGAGCCTTTTCTGTGCATTTAATTCTCAAATGGTGGAAAACAGGGAAAAGGGAAGGGCAAGATCCTCCCGTACGTTAAAAAAAGAAAGCCAGTGAAAGAATGAACAGGCTTACAGCCCTGACATAGATTTAGCGCATACCACAGCGTTCAGCCTCACTGCCCTTTCCCATCCGTTCCCTGACAAATGCTCCATGGAGGTCAGCCTTTTGTCTGATGTGCTTGGCAGCGCTGGGATTCCCCAAATTGCTGTAAGGTCCCTCGCCCTGCAGGAGTGGGAATCTTCATTAGAGAGTAGGACGGGAAAATGGCAGCCCTTAACAGACCAGGCAAGACACCAGCGACGGCTTTTAGGCGGCTGCCTCCCTTCATTGCGCGCCACGGAGATGGGCTCTGCTGCCTGCCCTCGCTCAGCACAGCGCCCCCAGCGTGGCCCTGCCTGAAAGCTCCAAGTGCCCCTGGGCTGTCAGGGGCAGCGTGGAGTGGACAGGGGGGCTGTGAGGGAGCCCTGAAGCCAGGAGAAGGCCCTAGGAAAGAGCAGGGAGCTGGTGTGCAGTGAGAATTGGGATGGGAAGGAGATTTTCCTAGGAATGTAGGGAGGCTCTAGGCTAGAGCTGTTGTAGCCACCAAAATTTGTTAGATCTAGAGGCAGACAGGAAGAGAAAGCCTTCTTGGTTAGGAACTGGTCTCCAAGGCAGCTTGGGGGAGGTGCTCTGGGATATGTGCCACGGGGCTCTGCCTGGCTGCTCGCACAGGCTGCCCAGGATGGCCAGTGCTGCCGTGTGTCTGAGACTGGCTAGCAAGCTTGACAGGCTTTTTTATTTTATTTATTTTCATTTAAACATTGACATCACATCTCATTACCTTCTTTGGCTGTAATTAGAAATCCTGTGGAATTAACAACCATTAAATGCATTGAGATTTCAGCCTTGGGAATTTGCCCAGAGGCACACAGCTTATAGGCCTTCACAAAGCTTGGCTTCCCTCGAGTTGTCTCCCCCTCCTCTGCTCCATCCAAGCCTTTGTACAAAGGAACCATCTTTTCCCTTTCACTAATTAATTACTCTTGCCAACCAACAGATGTTTTGTAGCCTTTGAAGACCAGGTATGTAACTTCTGCAGCCTTACACTGACTTCATGTGCAATTTGAGCAAGAAGCTTGAGAGAAAGAAAAGCTATTCAATCCAAAGAGGGAGTTATAATATCTCAGAAGAATATATCCCCCACCCCAAATTTGATTAAATGAATATCTCTGTCCCTTTACCAACATTTATGTGGTTCTGGGCCATAGCATTCAGCGGACCAAGAGATAAATTATTATTCAGGATATCTCCTCTGCTAATTTATTAATTTACAAATTGTGTCTGTGATGCATTGACCTTAAAAGGCAATGGGAAGAAAAGCCGCAAAGCTACACATGGGCAGTGCAGGGTGCAGAGTCAGGCTGTAACACCACGGAGCCGAGCCCTGAAGGTAGGAGAACAGCTTCTTTATTCAGCCCTCAGCTCCTCTCTGCTCAGCGCATCGTCTGTGCTGGGAAGCTCTTTCGCAAAAAATTGCTGAGACTTGTTCTTAATGCTAAGGATAGCAGTTGTAACGACAGAATTGGTGGGTCTGGGCACTTACTCTTCCCTCCTGTTGTCTACATTATTAAAAATGATCTCATTGAAATAGATATCATTAATCAGTGCCAGACGCAGTTTAGCTAGAATGGAGACAAGGACAAACTGTGCACTTCCGCTGCCTGCAGATAGAAACTGTTTGGGCTAGTTTAACTGCAGAGTGGGAAAGTGCTGGAGGCAAACCCATCCTTTTTCCAGGAAGAAAGTGCTGTTCTGCTATCAAATATGACAATGAAAGCAACCCTCAGTACTGCCAAGGTTGCATAGGCACAGAGCAGAAAGAAATGAGAAAAGGGACTGTCCGCCGTGCCACAAGCCGCTGCTGTGAGCAGAGGATGTCCTCTGCTAATGCAGGCACAGATCTCACTGTGGTTTTACTTCCACGTCGCTCTGGGCCACGGGGTCACTTGTGATCTACTGCATTGTAATGGAGAGCAGGTCGGGTTCGGCGCAGTTCATCTGCTGCGAAGAGAAAAAGATGTGTGCTGGGAATGGCTTCAGCCACATAGGTTGCAGTCACAGTACTGATGGAAGGAAAGAAAGAAGAGGACAGTTTCATCGTGGCTTTTAGGAAGCTGGATAGGTAGGACGAGGTGTTCATAAAAAGGACTGGTGGGAGGTGAGAAGGGCCCTTGTTTAAGAGCAGGCAGAAGAACTGGAAAACACTCCAGCAGAGAGACGGTAGTCTTAAGAAAGTGAATGAACTAACCCTGAGCTATCCCTTATACTGACAACCTTGTCACCTGTTGCTCTATCTCCTGCTGACCAGAGGGTTATATAGGCATGAATAACATGCTTATTTGCCTCCCCTAAGCATCTAGTTTATGGTTAATAGTTTAAGGAAAACTAACCTGAATTCTGTATTTTTTTTTTCCCCTGTAACAGACACAGTTTAGTTGTTGCCACTGTTTCACTATCAGATTTCAACAGGTACACAGAACATGAGTGTAACTGAGGTCAGAAGGGCTGTGGCTAAACGTGGCAATCCCAGAACACGTGTGAGTTTTGGGGCTGGAGAAGAGTTAGCAGGAACACGTCAGCTGCATGCCCACAGGGTCGGTGGCTCAGCAGCATGGATGACAAGCCCTGACGGCCTGTCAGATTCGAAACCTGGATTTAGCATGTGTGCAAAAGCAAGAAGCAGGGCTGACAGTGACCTGTTAGCAATTACAGAAGCAAAAGAGGAGAGGGACAAAAAAGAGTGAGTTGGGATACTCGAGGCTCAGACCTTATCAAACTCATTAACTTACAAAGAAGGCTTTCCTGATTGCTGTAATTAACGTTCATGTTCCTCAGCTTACAGACTTTCTTTCAGCTACCTGCCTGTCCCCAGCCACAGCAGTGTGAGGGTGAATGCAATCCAAGGTCCTTAGGGCTCATAGGAGCCATGCAAGAGTCACTTGGCAGCCCTGTGTGCAGGAGGAGGATTGTCAGCATGTCATTTGCACAGCTTCAGCATGGGAAAGCCAGGGAAAGGCACAGGCACTTCCCACCTCAGACAGATTTCAATTAAAATTCCTCTTCGAAGAGTCGATGTTGTATCTCAGGAGAGGTTAAGAACGTGGCATAGAAATGTGAGGGCATACTTGAACAGATCCCATATAGAAATTTTAAGCTCAGTAGACACAGGCTCCTCTTCCGAGCCCAGAAAAAAGATTAGTTAGGTTATGCAATTGCTGTAGCTGGCATCAAAGTAGCTGCATGCCAATTACCAGCCCCTATGCAAATGCTTGTACTGAAACGCAGGATGCAGCTGGACCCGGGTCTGGGCACTCTTCCAGGATTATTCCAAGCCACATTATGACAGTTTTGAAAGAGAAGGGCTCTATGGAGCCAGTAATTTTTTACAGCCTTTCAGAAAATGGCGGAAATTACCACTACATCCAGATCTTAACTTTTTTTTTTTTGAAGGGAGAAGGAATTTCTGCATGTTGATGCCAATCAGGATGTACTTGAGGCACTAACACTCCAAGATAGAAGGCCATCAGTCTGTTTGCCAAGCGTGCAGCCTGAGTGCCAGATGTGCTTGGGATAGAAAGCAGGCTTCTTGAATTTGTCAGTGGTTGGATGAAAAGAATTAAAAAATATACCACCAAGTAACGCCAGAGTTGAAGCTTCTGGGGATGCTTCAGGGAAACCCTGCTGTGTTCAGATGCCCCTGGCCCTGATGAAGTTTCTGTTCATGCTGCTGCTCAGCTTCCCCATGAAAAGCACGCTTGGAAAGGGTGCAGCAGTGGCATACAAACTGTCATGCAACATTTACTCACAAGATGCCTCCTATAAAGAGCTGATGCCAGGAGAACAGGGACGCGGTAGTCTCACAGTTACACATCTCTGCAGATGGGAAAGATAAATTGAGAGCTGCCACCAGCAGACATGAAACATTTCAGGTTTGATCAAAATATTATACACCAAATGTCCTGACAAGGAGAGGCATTTAAAATGCTTGTGTCTGTCTTGGCAACACAGAATCGAATCAATCAAAGTACATATCCTTATCCTGGGTGGAGAAATGATATGAACATCCTATGCATAGAGAAATTTGGAAAAAGTTTAGGGAAAAGAATTAAAGTAAGTGCTGAGTGCTGTTTCTCAAATTTGGTTCACATAGTTGGTATGAAATGAAAGGTAATGCTCTGAGCAGTAGCTATCACTTTTTCTGTCCTGAAATAGGACATTCTCCATCACTGCCCCACATTTCTTCGGGCTCCCTTCATCACTGGCAGCCTGCCCTTGAGAAAGGGGAAGGGAGGAGGTGGGATGAGCCCCAGCTGAAGCAGTGGGGCGGTAAGGTTTTGGTCCCAGTATCAGACACCATGGCTCTGAATCAGTGAAACACTGGTCGTAGGTGAAGGAGGATGGTTGGAGGATCGGTTTGCAGTCTTACCCCCAAGAAGTCTTGACTGGTGGTTCTGTAGAGTTTATGGGTAAATCTCTGGCTGCTGGAGAAACCCTGCATGCCCATGGAAACCCTTCTGGGAGCCACTCCTGAGTCTTGTAGGGTTGCTGAATAATGTACTGCCCCTCAGGAGCAGAAAGCATACATCTGCAGAAATGCTTCAATTGCAGCACAAGCTGTGGGTAAGTGGTGAGGAGAGAACTGTGGAACCAACACAGTGAGGCAGGACGGGTGGCTTGGCCGTGGATTGTCACTGCACTGTCACAGGGGCTGATCAGAGTGACAGGAGAGAGCTGATGCAGCTGTACAGCCTCTGGGCACAGGTCGCATTTCTAGAGGGCAGAAGAAGCAACACTGGGTTCTGCTCAGGCTTTGCTGAATGGATTTGGAGGGTGCCTGACACAAAGCAGAGGCTGCGTCATGAAAGGCTGAAAGGCAAGCCTTGATACAGCTGCTTTGGGCCATTACAGTAGATTATGTCCCACAGGAGGCTCCCTGTTAAAGCTGATCAGGCAGCAGAAATTAATTCCAGTACTGGGATATCCAGCAGAGCCTCCTGGCTTTCTGGAGCACACTGAGGCAGCTGGGACACCAGGGAGGCTGGTATTTGCCCTGGTGGTGCAGCCAGCACTCGGTACATCATCCCCACTTCTGCACCTTCTGCTGGCTTTCTGCTGAAGATTAAGAGTGGGGAGGAAGGGAGATTTATTTAGGATTCTGCAGGTTTTAGTACCTTTTGAATCATCACCTGCCCACGGCTGTTTCCTTGCTGAAATCCATGCTCCAAGGTATGGCTTTCTGAACAACCAGAAGGCAAGAGCTACCGAACGGTGGCACGTTATCAGGCTTTATAGGCACATAGCAGTACACTGCAGGACTTACTACCTCTTCTTGAGCACACAGTCACTGCTAATCGGGACACAGCTCACCCCATCAGGGAGTGCTCTGTCACCTGCGTGTCCAGCTATGGCTCCTGCAAGCGAAACGGCTGCTCACTGCTGACTGCTGGGTGTAGCTGCTCTTGCTGAGCGCAGGAGTGTGTCTTCTGGGGTGAGCCAGCAGTGTGCCATGCCCTCCAGAGACAGTCATTTGAAACTCATCAGTAATTCAGTGACTTAGGTGAAGATATTTTTCTTTTTCTTGCTAACAAATCTAAAAATCAAAGGGCAGCACTTCTTTCGTAATGAAAACTAAAATGCGTCTAGGTCCAGATGTCCCCTCTGCATGAAATGGGGTAGGTGACACTGGCATAGGTTCTATATTTCAAATACTGTAGCACTTGTTTATACACACGTGGCATGCTTTTAAATACACGGTTTACTCTGGATGGGTGTTTTGCATCATCATGTGCTTTTTCATCAGTAGATTTGCTTGTGGAACAGTGTAAGGATGGTGGTAGTAGATGGCTAATAATTGTGGAATGACAAAATAATGAGGGTTGGAAGGGATATCTGGAAATCATCCATTTCACCCTTCTGCTCAGAGCAGGACTGACATCAGACAAGGATCAAATGGCTCAGTGTCTTCTTTAATCAAGTGCCGAAAATCTCCACAGACGGAGACAGCACCACTTTCCTGGTCACTCTGCTCCTGTGCCTAACCGGTCTTGCAGTGAAGAACTTTCTATTTTGATGTCTGGTTAGTGTTTCCTGTGTTGCAGCTTGTGCCCAGTGCCTCTTGTCCTTTCACTTAGCACTTCTGGGACAAGTCTGGCTCAGTTTTCCCCTGTAGCCCTCTGGTATGTAGAGGCAGTCTGCAGGCAGGTGTTCCCGCCTCCACAGTTGCCTTCTTCCGGCCAGATAAGGTCAGGTCCATTCACGTCTCTTCATACAACAAGTCCTCCAGCCCCTAAACACCATAGTGGCCCTTCCCTGGGCTCTCTCCAGTTTGGCAGCAGCTGTGTAGTATTGGGGTACCGCTAAATGGCCCCAGTGCTTGAGATGAACCTTTGTGAACACCCAGCAGAGGGGCATAACAAGCTCCCTCTCCTGCTAATGCACCCACTGCATGGTTACCCTTCATGCATGGGTGCATTGCTGATATGTCCACCACAAAGGCTGCCAGGCCCTTTTCTGCCTCTCTGCCTGATTTGGTGACACCACAAGAAGTCATGTGAATTGTTACAATGGTATGTTTTATACTGTAAATCTGTTCTCCCCCAAAATTATACTAAGAAAACAGTAAATCAAGCACTTGGCTGCTAACCCCACAACTAGGATTTGACTGGACAGAAAAGTGATGCAGTTATCATCTCCTGAAAATTAATATCCTTGTAACAGAGTCAATGTGCTACATTAAAGCTGCTCACCTGCAAAGTCAACAGGGTCAAACAGCTTTCAGAAGTGAGTGATGGGAACAGAACCAAACAAGTGAGGTGGGTAACATCATAAACAGCTCCCGCTGCTTCTGCAGATAACATCTGCAAAGGAAACGCCAGAGCTAAGGCTGATCATACAACTTTATGCCTACCCTCTTGTGAGTTAGCATCAAGGGTACTGTGGTACTCAGGGCAGGTAAGTGCTTAAGGAAAGTTGCGTTGGTTGGAGTCAGTACATCCTTTTATTCTCCATTATCAAAGCCAAGAAATGATTACAGGAGCAGGATAACTCCTCCAGAATGAAGGGGAAGGAGATGATTTAAATTTAAACTTGGGTTTAAATACTTTGAGGAATTGAGATCAAAGTAGGCAGAAGCGGCAGTGATCATTGTGAAATGTATTTAATTCAGTGGCCACTAGTACAAGTCAGTCTAGCTGGATTATGGAGACATACCCTTTCTTTTAGCACAAGACAAGTGTGCTTAGTAAAGCAAATTATACCTAAGAACAAGACTTTCACTTTTTATGAAAAAAAGGACATCTTAAATTGAGTTTATATCCAACTGTTTTCTTCCCTTTTGGATAGATGAGGGTTTTTTGAGTGACTTGTTTCATTAAGCTGTTTCTCCCATCCTCCATGGGTGCCTTTCTCCATGCACTGAAGCTCTTGGGGTCATGTGGCTGTGTTTTATGTGCCCAGTGGTCTCAGTAGCTGCTTAGGGCACAAGGTAAGATGCAACCCATCACCCTGACACTGAGCCATACGCTGACTTGCGGTTCCCTGAGAGTAGGCATGGGATGTGTATTGTAAATCTGGAATAATCTGCACTGTTGTTTCCTTTTAGGAATTAACCAGTTATGTGCTATGATGCCTTAAAATTTGTAAGTCTGTGAGAAAGAAGAACTTGGGGCATGCACCAAGTCAGGAATAATCTGAGCGGATACAAATGTCTTCTTTGAGTTGGTTTAATATGGCTGAACCTGTTAATGAAAGAAACTTGCTTTGGGGAGATTGCTAAAGAAGAGTTAGCCAGACCTGTTGTCCTTTAATGTAGTAGCTAAATGACTCACAAGGACTACATGAATCCATAGTCACACACTTTTGCAGTGAAATGGTGAAAAGGTACCCCATCAACCTCAATGAAAAGTAATAAGATTACTCCATTCTTATTTCTGTAGCAAAAAGGTAGGTAGATTTTGAAGATTTATGCTCAGATGCTACAATCCAGTGTTCTTAGTTATTGAGCACTTAGAAGTACAGACCCGCAGCCCGCACATAACACCGAATGCTTTTGACAGAAATAAAGAGTATTTTGCTGTTACCATCAAGCCTTGAAACTGACTTCCAGCTAATGACCCAAATAATCTTTGCTTGAAATTGTATAATTGAGATCGAAGGCTGTCTGGGGCTTCTAGCTGGTACACAGATTCTACATCCATGAGCTTTTGAGTATGGTCATTGAGCTGAAATGAAGAAGGTTAAAACTCTCATTTTCATTATCAAGCTCCCCCCGTCTCCCAATACAAATGTGACATTTCAATTTTACACAGTCCAACTCTTCTTAAATCATCTGTATAAAAACTTCAGATCTTGATTGATGATGGATGAGCTATTGTCTGCTAAAGCACCCAGTTCTCATTACCCTTTAAGACATAGCTTATTAATGATAGACCTGAAGTGCCTTCCCAGTGGGTCATCAGCGCAATCTACTGTGCTAAGAGATCAAAAGACTTGGTTTGGCATGAAATTTCCGGGCCAAAGCCATTTTTAGGTAATGCATTGAGCATCTAGAGAGAAATTTGACAGTGTTTTGAGAGTGGTACAGTATCTGACAAGAAATCCCTGTCATCTGGCTGATGATGGGGAAGCACTGTCAGCATGCAACGATGTCTCGGCTCTAACAGAGGCTGACCTTGGAAATTCAGTTATCATCAATATGCGTTATATTATAGGTATGTGCAGGGTACACCTGTGTACGGTGTAGTGTAACAGACAGCTGTTTTGTTAGCAGACAATCACCGTGGAAAGTGTAAGGTATCTTCTGTTTTGCTTTTGAGGTGGTTATAGTGGATGTTCGTAACAGTTCTCCTAATCAGCTCCTTCCCCGTTCTCTGCCCACCTTGGAGCTAGTTCTTTTCCCTCTCACTGTGCCTTCTTCCAGTTCATCGTGGCTGCTGGCTTCATACCCCTGGAGAGGAGCTTTTAATTTGTAACCTTCAGCCGCAGTAGCAATTTTATGAACAATTTTAGAACCAGATTATATTGTGAAATAATTGCCAACAGCCCCCATGTCAGATCAACGTGCAAGTTATTTGCACTTAAGGATACACTGCAGAATGTGAACATGTTTTGCCAATATAATCCATGTTAGAAGTTAGATAACAGACCCTGAGGGATTACACTGTACCGAAGAAAAAAGAAGCTGAAGAAAATGCCCTTTTGACAAATGGATGAATAAAAGTTTTCTCCATCTCTGGTCTAAACAGACAACGCACATGCAGAGCTACTGTCCTTTTGCCTTATTTACAATGATCTCAAGCTTCTGGTGGCTGATAACCCCCGTTTCACTGACCCCACCCAAGCCCTTCATCTCATTGCAACAAACGCTATGGACTTTGCCCCTTTTTGAACTTAGCAGGCTAAGTATAAGTTGTACATGGTGTATCTCTCCATGTTGCATGGCACTTTATGGGAAATGTAAGATACTCGTGTTTGATGACTGCCAGAGACCTGTACGTATCACTGCTCTGGTGTTAGTATTTTAGGTATTGTATGGTAGGCTACTAGAGTTATGTGGTAATAGTTCTGCTTCATCACTTGGCTAATGGAAGCAAGAAAATAGCAGATAAAATAGTTAATGCATTTCTGATTCAAGTCTCTGGATAAATGACCATTTAATAGAATTTTAATAATATGCAGATGTAAGTTCCCCAGAATCATTTGGCAGCTCTCCACACAATAAGCAAAATAATGGCACAAGTCAGTGGCCAGTGCATTTGCTGCTTTATTTTCACATAACTTGGGTGACAGAATTATACTGCTTTTAAGCCAGGGAAGTAGCTCTAATAAGGAAGATGATAAGATTTTGCATTCACTTCAGAATCAAATGGCAAAAGACCTTGGAGCTACTCCTTTGTTCAGAGCACCAGCTGCAGCTTCAGTGCCAAAATGGGAGGTGGTGAGACTCAAGTGTGGCTATCAGGAGCTTAAAAGGAAGGCTTCCAGAATCGTCTGCCACCTCTAGGAGCTCCTTTCCCAATGAAAGCCAGTAGGACCCGTGCTTCAAAATCCCCCTATATAACTCTATGTCCTCAAGTAGTGTGGAAGCCCTAAGGTAACGTTTGCAGGAAGCAGGTGGTATTTGAGGCAGCGGTTGCTAGAGCTGAGTGCTCTGCCTGCTGTCCATCCCAGGCAGCGGTGGTGGACTTAGATTAGCAGTTCTCCAATGTCACAAAAAATGTGTTAGAAGACAAAAATAGTCTCCCTAGAATTATATTTAAGGTATATGTCGCTGCAAACGGTCCTTTTTTTGTCCTTCTTGGCAGGAACTGGCTTCTTTCTTCGCAGGAGAAATCAGAAAATCCACTGGTAGACTTGTTCTGGTTCCTCCTGCAGCCTCTGAAGGCAGGAAGGCTCCTCTGCTGTTGCACGAGAAGAAGGAAGTGCTCTTCTGCTGGCTTCATTCCCTAGCTCAGCTGCGTAGTCAGAGATCCCTGCCTTTCTCCTCCTGTTTATTGTTTAACTTTATCTCTCACTTGCAGTGCTGTAAATTAAAAGGAGATGATGACTTTATGATGATGAGTTCATTATACAGTAACTCTATTGTATATTGATTACATTTGTGCTTCATTTGCTTAACATGTAATGGGGTTTATTAGGTATTTCCAGGCATTGTTCTTGCTAAGAGAGGGCAGAGAAGTGCAAAATGCATTTGAGTTTGTTAATTCAGTGTAGCCAATACATCTGTGCTGATTTACACATGCCGAGGACTCTGCATAAAGGAAAGTGGAATAGCAAGCGGGGAAGGAAGGCAGAAGGAGACTGGATTTGGATCCAACAGAATGGGAAGAGTTGAGCAAAAGCACCTTAAGGATTGTACTAAACTTTGAGTTCCTGGTTATTTAATAAGTCTGTAAGAGCCCAGGTTTCTCAGAACGTCACCACGTGAATAGACCTGTAAACTTTAATCCCGTCACCTGTAAAAAATGGTACTGTTTGGGAAAAATACATCACATCAGGTTTTGTGGCTCAAACGACAGGTACAATGTTTCTTATTCAGTGATGAGGGAAGTCAGAGCATTTCCCATGTTTGCTCCTAGTAAACCACAGGGAAAGCTTTCGGTAAAGAGGGGCCAGGGGCCAGTTTCTGGTCACTTTTATGCTGAAAAACGTATTTCTCCACAAACTGAAACTATTAGAATTATTTTTAGAGTGAGATGGTGCCTGATATACAAGAATACATCAAAGTTCCTTGGAGAAAAGAGAAAATTTGATAGGTATTGTCATGAGTGAATGCTCTAAAAAGCAGAAATTATGCCAGCGGCAGGTGTTCAGATGTACCAATTGATAGTGACACTATTTGGAATCATGTGCAAGTGGTTAAGAAGCTCTGAATGTAGATTTTTCAGTTTTTCATGGCTTGTTAGATGTTATTTTTAATCAAAATCTGGGCCATCATGGATTAGCTAATCCTGTGTAGCTGGGACGACACAGAGAAATCATCACTAATCATGTTTTCAAGTGTGCTTCTGAGTCCCACTTTTTCCCCTGAGCAGAATTGCGAACAGATGCTGTATGGGTTTGTGTTTTTTTTCTTCAGGGATCATAAGAATATCATACAGACAGATCATTGCTATATCTCTAATGTGGACTCTCTCCTGTACGAGATTATTATTACAGGTTTTGGTTTTAAGCCCCTTTTCAATGAAAAGCCAAGCTTTTAAACCAGAGATTTCTAAGAAATAGGTATTAATACTGTGAACTGATTAATATGGTGGAAAGATGTATTTACAGATGATCCTTTATTTAATAATTCTTTTCTTAGGGGCTACCTCCTCCACATGCCATGGCCTGTAAACTCAAATGTTAAAAGAAAAACACAGTAATTCCTTCCTTGTTGGTCAATGTTGGTATTCGGTATTACCTCTACAGCTTTTAAAGGTTTTTGTGGGAGGTGAGGACTATCAGACAACCTAGTCATTGCCACGGTAGTCGAGATTCACTCTTAATGTCTCTGTAAGAAGTGTGACACTCCTGGCTGTATAGCACCACTTAATGTCATTGCAAAGTGCCATTAGTAGCTAACCTTCAACATTTCTTAGCTGAGGCTGGAATCTCTGACACTAAGCAGTGCGTGATGTTTTAGCTGCATTGCTCCTGTTAACCTCAATGAAAGACACAAGGATTATCCTCTGCTTTGGAAATACAGGAGTCAGGTTAAAAAGAGGAATGCTGAATATGAGCAAGAGTGTAGAGGGTGAAAAAAGAGTTACTGCTCCAAAGGAGACCCCAGTGCTACATCTAACAGCCATAAGATCATTTTTAGGTTGAGATTTGACAAATCAAGCCTTCGAGGTAGGGCAACAAGCTATTTTTTAAAAATCAACTGATATAAACACAATAAACATGATCTAGGGAAAAAAAAAAGGAAAACCCACATTGAAATAGAGAAATGATCACTAATACCTTTCCATACTTATCAAATTTTTAAATTTCCTTCAAAGAACCCCCCCCCCCTCCAATTTGTGATGGCCTATCATGGGAACTTCTATCTGCTCAGAAACCATCTCCCTCAGGTGCAAAGCTCCCAGCAAGATGTTTCAGTGGGGGTTTGGGATCACAGTATTTGGGAAGAGGGAACTTAAAAAATACAGTTTTCTCTGGAAAACAGGCATTTCATGTTTAAATTTGAGTCACTTTCGCAGTTTTGAAACTACTTATGGTCAGTCTTGAAATTCAGAAAGTAGATTCACGGCTGAAGAGGCAGGAAATTGAAATGCCTGTGTTTTGTGACGAAGGAATGTAGATGCTGTAGCATTAAAAAAGTTAGGATGCGAGTTTGGGTCCTGCTTTGGCTGTGATTGTCGCCCTGACTCGCTCTGTCGCTATAACCTGCATAGGTAGATGGCTGGGATTAATAGAAGAACATGGTCTCTGTATTGACTTTTCAAATAGGATTTATGACTAAAAGTTTGATGAGAAGGGAGTCCTACAAAATTGGAAAGGTTGATAGTGATTCCTTGATAGAAAAAATGTGTGAGCCAGCACAGAAGAGAGTGGACTGCAGAGCTGACCAGCAGGGCAGTGTGGTCGGGGGGGGTGCTTTTCCAGATATCCTGACAAATGAACCCTCCTTATTTATTTACTCTGGGATCAGAAAATTCATACCCCAGGAGAGCGTATCAGTTTACTATGTGCTTTAAGTATTCATATGTATTAATGCAATGCAGCATAGTATGATTGACTGCTTGTGCTTTTTAAAGTCAGTTAAATCTTGAGAGTTGTTTTACCCACGAATAACAATACCCTTACACATGATTACACTGGAGCAACAAGTAAGCCCAGTAAATCATCTAGCAGTTGTGCGGCTGTCTTCATCAGGTTTCTTCAGTGTATATATAAATGGTTCCTGTTTACAAATACTGTATGTTACTTGCCATCCAGTTTTCAAAGTATTAGCTGAGGTTACTGTAAGAATCTTTGCATTTGAATTTCATGCCCTCTCTCTCCAGTACACACAGTGGCAATAAACCTAATTAGCTGTATGTCTAAAGCTTTATAACTATGTTCTCTTGTTCTTTTGTGCAGAAATACTGAATGGAGGGGTGTATGTTGGCCAGAACAAATTTCTTTGCTTCGCAGACACCATTCATTGGCAGGATATTGTGCGTAACCCCTGGGCCTCCAACTTCACTTTGGTTCCAACGAATGGCAGCTCGGGATGTAAGTATCAGTTTAATTCTTTGTCTTGTCATCAGCACAGCATGACACGGTATAAATATGACCACAAGTTTTTCCCTGATACTCTGTTATGCAGAATTGTATTTGTAAATTTTCTCCTCCTACTGCGTTCTTCAAAGTTTGTGTGCTGCTTATAGGAACACTTAGTCTAATCTTAAAAACACTTTGTAAAGCGTGTTTGTGAACATCATGCATTTTCTGAATTTTCTCTCATCTGCTTTCTCTCTTGTGCAGATTCTTTTTTTTTCTATTTATTGCTAAAGCCACTGTGCTACTGTAGAAGCACAGACGTTATTGTTTGTTTTGCATTTGTTCCTGCTGCTCAGTCTGGTCCTTGAGTCACAGTGTTCTGCCTATGGCATCATAATTAGCTGCTGGAGTAACTATGGTACAAGCTCATGGCTATTCTGACTTTAGATAAGAAATGAACCTCAAAGATACAGCTAGCCTGTTGTGTTGTGTGTACTGGTAAAGAAACAGAATACTCAGAGGGTGGGGTGGTCTTTACAGTTACAGCCAATATTTCTGGTTTTAGTGTGTTCTCTGTTTTAATACTCTCTTTTTCGAACTTGTAGTATCTATATAATTTACTTAATCTGTTTGGCCTGTTTCCCTAATTCCCTTCCCTGGAGTTACTCACCTCCAGTAGTATTTTGATGATTTTTGGAGCAATAGTGAATTCATTAGTGATACAGCGGTACAAAGTGTTTAGGTTAAATATTCCCTGGTACAGCAAAGTGTATTCAAAATGATTATCATGCCATTAAACAGTACCCTCAGGATGTATTGAGATTGAAGTTCAGGTATAGGCTGGGAAGAAGTTTATATCCGATGTCAGGCGCGATACCACAGCAGACATTGTTCTGGGCATTCTGGATAAAGGGACATTCTGGGTTGCTTGCCATATCCTGAGGTGTGTCCCTCAAGGATGTATAAATCGCTGATTGTGCCTCTAGCTGCCACAACAACCAAGAAAGAATTTAAATCCTTCAGCAGTATGTTAGGAATTCAACAAAAAGATAAAACTCTGGGTAAAGGCCATTGGATGAATCCCCATAATTTGTAAGCAGCAACTGATTTTTAACTGATTTTTAAGTGTTTTATGGTATAATTGTTTTCTGTAAGGACAGCTTGCTTTTGTATGTCTCACCTGCTACCCTCAAATAAAGAGCAGAGCTACTTGAGATACAGCTTCCTGCGGGAGCCTGCCAAACTCCACTTGTCCTGGGTCTGCCAGCTCCGGAGCTGAGGCTCAACTCCTCTGCCTTCTGGCTGGAAACCTGACATAGTTGTAACGCAGCCAGCTATCTTATTTGCATATTAAAAATCTCATCACTGGTGATGATCAGTTCTAAGCAGAACTAATAAAGCCTTTGAAGGTTAAGGAATGCCGGTATGTAGCCTTTTATGAATCATTACTTCAACACGAAAAAGACTTGGTTGTTATTCTGTTTTGTTCTGTTATTGGGTTTTCTTTTAACCTTTGCCAGCTCAAGACAAATGCTTTTGCAATACCAAGGTAATAAGCTCTTTTAAAAAAGCAACCAACATCAATACTTTCTTTCTGAGCTAGCAAAAGTTCTGCTGGTAGCTCCAGAGGAATCAGAACAAGGTCAGCGCTGAGTACTTTTGGAATCACAACCAGAAAGTAATAAAGGCAAATGCTAGCTCCCCCAGCAGGATGAAAGAATGTATGTATCTCGGTCCAGTTTTCTGGAGACATTTTTTTTTTTTAATCATTCCTTTTGAGCTGCTTTGAAACATAGGGAGGAACATTTTGTGCTTTGCCACTTGTGTTTGATAATCCTGATAAGCAGCATTATTTCAGACTGAGGGCTGTGTAGTAAGGCAACTTCTTTAAGACGGCTACCCAAATTTTATTTCCCCTATTTGGGATTGAGAAGAGCCCAGTTGGACTGTATTTAATTTAATAAGCATAAGTCTCCTTCTCCAAGACAGTGGATTCTATTTCAATACTATTCACAAGTCCTGTGAAATTTTATTTAATTAGCTAATCCAAACTATTTTTGTCTTCACAACTTACATAGGTGAAAATCTAAACCCTGTTATACAGAAGTCCAAAAATGGGTAAGATGGTTTAACAAAGTTGTTAAGGCTTTGGGAAACAAAGAATTTAGGCACAGGGATCACCATTTAGAAACACCTAAAATTAAATAGCTGTCCATGTGTGTGTGTATTTCTTGTGTGTGTATTAATATATACATAAATATAATAAAGCCTTCAAATAAAATCACTCAAGAATGGTGGAACCTTATTACTACCTGTCAAGAGGTAGGAGAAGGGGAATATGTTACAATGGTAGTTTATGAAACAATAAAGGCAAGTTACTTTTGCTGGTACAGAAAGGATTTAGAGAAATGAACATTGAATTATAACCCTAGAATGGAAATCTCTATAGAGTATCATTAAGTAAGGTACATGCTTTTCAAATTTGGCTCACATGTCACTTTTCAGAATCTGTGAAGCAGTGTGGGTGCTTGCTGGGCCCAGCCTTACTATTTTTCCACTGCTGCAAGTGATGCTCAGTGCATCACAAAGTCTTTGGTACTTTCCTACTTAGACTGTGAGTCATGCTTTTTGGATCCAGCGTATATTTTTATTGTTTATTTTACACAAATGTATTAAATTGCCTGAAGTCTCAGGTGCCTCTATCAAATGCAAATCTTGACTAAGTCCACTGGAATTTAGTAAGCACACGTTGTTTGGTGTTACTGAGAATACAGTAAGTGCAAAAGATGTCAGGGAAGGCCCTCTGGGACATTCCCTGTCAGAGTATCTTGAAAAGAATGAGTGTTTTTTTACTGCTTTTCTGAAAACCTTCACAGGAAAGGGAAGAGGTCTGTCAGAGGGGCTTCATCCATCTGTGAATGTAAACCAGCCAGATCTTGCGTGTCAAGCTCAACAAAATCAGTACTAGTAGTCATTTAGGAAAGTCTGTGTAAACATGTGCTGGCGTAAGACCCGGGTAGATGGATCAACCTACGTGTCATGTTTAGCCCTGTCTGCTATGAATAGAGGAATAGCATTTGCCCCAGAAATTGTTAGGGCTATTTCACAGTGACCACCTCCGTAGGCCTCCCTGGCAGAGAATATTGTAGGGACAAAAGGATGCTAACTGGCATGAGCGTCAGAGTCAGATGCTTAATACTATGGGCAGGTCCTAAAAACATGATTCAGTATTGGAGCATTGTTAGTTTTGCTTCCAGCCAAGAGTAACAGACATGAAATCTCCCCTAAGGTCCTCGAGAACAAGGGCTCACCTTCAGAGAGGAACCTGGCAGCACCTGCTGGGTTTTCGACTTTGCCAGACCAGACGCCAGTCCTACCAGGAGCACTGGTGCACCAGCCTGCATGTGCCTGGCCTCAGCTGTGCTCTTCCTGCCTCATCCCTGCTGCGGTAGCCGGTGCTGCAAGCTGCCTGCCGGTGCTCTCTTCCCCAGCCAAACGAACAGCTGATAATGGTCCCACTTCAGGGATAATTTCACTTGCAGCCCTCCCTGCTGCTCCACAGCAATCAGCAGAGGAGGAAGACAAAAGGGTGGAGAGGAATGAAAATGCTTTGAAATAAAATCATTCCTCTGTCTCTGTGCTTGTTTCATACCTTGGATCTGCCAGCTCTCTGGCACTCCCCTTCATTTAGATCAATGCTAGGCAGAAGAGGATATGGCCAGTGAACTCCAGGGATACAGATTCTTCCAATTCCCTTCTTTCATTGTCACATCAGTGTTAAGAAGCCTGTTGAAAACGCCTTAGTGTCTTAACCACGATAGTAGGAGTGCTGTAGACATCTGAATCCTAAATGCTGCTTGACCTTTTTCTTGTTCTTTAACCTAAAATGCGTTCTACACGTTGCTCCATGTTTTGATCAAATGCATGCAGAAAGGCTCATGTTAGACACCCTGGAATTTACACGGTCTTACTGTTAAGATGAGTAGAGCCGATGGCTGGGGTGTAAAGCTCAGTGTGTACTGCTGCAGTGTCACAAACAAATGTTGTACCAGGGACCATGTGTACTTCAGCTCTCTGAGGACAGGTTCCTCTGTGCCTGGCATTTTGACTCATGTGCTGAGATATTACGAGTATTTACTGTTTGCAGAGCCTTTCCAGACTGGTATCTTGCAGATGAAGCTTTTACAGTTAATTGTAATTGAAAATAGCCTTCACTTCCATTTACTGAAAACAGTGTTTTCAACCTGAGGTTTCTAAGCTAGGCACACGTGGCACTGGGAATCTCAAAAATGCTTAACTGTCCAAGGAACAAAGTTTTCCTGTTAGGTCTATGTTACTTGGTTTGTTTCTTCAGTGCAGAAAATCTGTCTTCTCTCCTTCCAAAACTAAGCCATGTATTCAGGCATTAGCCAAGCATGCTGAAGCCACACTTCCAAGACCACATTCCGCTGTTACCAAATCCAGATGTTGGATTTGGTCCTGTAATTAAAGATGTAGGGATCTGCCCTTCGGAGCTGGAAACCCAAGGTGCAGCTCCCCACAATGGTGCAAGAAATAAAGCAGGGAATAAGGAGTAAACTTCTTGCCTGAAATGACTTGACATTGGTAGAACTCCTCCTCTCTGATCAGCCTGAGACTAAGTGCAGCACACCTGAAAACTCAGCTGCTTTGATCCGTGTCCTCAGCGTCCTCACTGACCTCCTTGGTTTAGTCGGAGCAGGAAGTGCGCTAGAACCCCATTGCTCCAGCTGAGCTCCTTTGCAGGTTTTGACAAGGACTGTAGTATTAAATCAGAATTTTCAGCACAGCTTTACATGGAGTTCTTGTTTCACAGAAAAGCCCAGAGGGTTTGAATTATGAAGTTGAGGTCACTGGGTGTAGCTAATAGCATAGATTGAAACAAATCAACAATGTATTTAAAAATACTGAAATCTATGGATGCATATTCATGATGGAGCTGGTAACTGTCTGGGTAATAAAGATTAAAAGATTACCTGCCATTTTCAAGTTTTAAAAAATTGCTGCTTTATAACAAATTATTCAGAAAAACATAGGACAAAAGTTAACTAATGTCCAGCTTCAACCGAACTCTGAAAATTGGGCCCAATTTCAAGTATTGTCCTGAACTGGAGTTTCTGCTCAGATTCTGAAGTGCCCTGAGATCTGCAGAACTTTTTTCAAGCAGAAACTTCAGTCACTTATTATTCATAACATCGTCCTTCTCTGTCACTGCCTTCTATCTAATTCCACCTGATACCATAAAACCACAGCTTCTGAGTTATGCAGTAGTAGTTCTACATTCCTAACATGATGCATGGGAAGAAAAGTCTTAGTCTTCAGCTGTGTACCTGTGATTCAATAAATCCCATGTTGTATTCAACAGAAAGACTCCTTTAAAATTTCTCTCCTCTCTTTTACTTATTGATTCATAGATTTCTTAAGGGCAAAAGAAGCCTTGAAACATCACTAGCTCTGATTTCCTTTCTGCAGAGGACCTGGAATGCCATCCGTTTGACTGGCGTTGAGCGCAGTAGCTTTCTGAAGCGCGGCATAACTTCCAACCTGGCTTTGAGTTGCAGCCCTGACCCCAGGAGGGGATGAAGATCCTAGAGTCCCTGGCTGCACGAGAGTGGGGCTTCGGCCCTATGCATCCTCCTAGCACTGCCCTGAAGCTTTACAGAAGTCATAGCTGTCCCTCAAGAAGTTTATTACTTCCTTACTGTTAAAAGAAATAACACTAGGTGCCTTTATGTCTGATTTGAACACAGTTTTAAATTCCAGATGTTATTGCTTGTTACACCTTCACTAGCTCAATGAGCTCTTGAGTACCCGGTGTTTTCTCCCTGCAGTAGCGGCTTGTACGGCGTAATCAGCTCACCTCTTGATCTTTTTTTCATAAGCTAAACAGATAGAGGGTCTTGTGGCTCACACTGTGAGGAATTTCTTTCCAACTCTAGTATAATTTCAGTTGCTCTTCGATGTAAAATATTTTCCAATGTTCTTTCAGAAGGGGGAAAGCAAAGCATACAAAGTGTTTTATTAGTGATTTAACCAATACCCTGTGGAAGTTAAAATTGTATCTTTTGTGTTTGAGCTTCATGTGAGGATCCTGATAGTCTGTTGTGATACCTGTGTGTTTTAGAGACTCCCTATTTTCCAGAAAATGTAGCCTGTACACTTTATTCTGAAATGTGCAGGCTTACAGTTGGCTGTAGGAAAGGCGTTTGGTGTGAGGGACCCCAGCTTACCAGCAGCCAGCCTGGCTGCCTCTGTAATACTGGATGCTCTTCACTGTTATTTGCTGGGCTTTCAGTCTTCCTGTCACCTGTATGTTTTATTGCCTGGGGTTTTCTAATAATTTCTGAACTTTTGTCTGGAATATTAAAAAGCATCAGTCCTGTGCTGGCTGATCCCTGGGGAACCACACCCCAATTGCATTGTAATTGCTCATTTACAGCTACTTTTGGAGAGTCCCCAATTAGCTGGCACTTAAATGCATTTTCACGTGTTTTATTAGTGTTGAAACATAGACAAAAATCTAATTAGATGTTTACCAGTTAGACAGTGCTTTGCATTTTAATTAAAGGAACAGAAAATGGACTAGCCAGTTGCACAGTGGCTTCTGAAGTCAGCTCTCTGTTCTCCTGCAGCAGACACCCCAGGCTGCGACTGACCTTACCTGGGTGCATGTGCGTTTGGAAGCAGTACAGCTGTTCGACGTACCTGGCTCTGTACAGGGTGCATTCGGTTGATTTAAATCAGTGCTGGCTCCGTAAAATTTTTTTCTTCCTTCCTCTTTTATTCTTTTATATTCTCTTTGTGAGTTGTTTTATTTAGGTTAACCTGTTACGCCATTGGCCCTGATACCGGAGGGTTTGCTGGACCACGTTCTCCTGTGAGTTTCCCACATGCTAGCAAAAAGTGTAATACAGTTTCAAAAGGATACCTTAAAATATTGCAGAAATGGGGACAGTTTCGTAAAAACTTAGTTCGCTAAAATTGTCTCTCTATGCCAGCCTACTTTGAGGCCAAAAGTCCCGTACTGTTTTTAAATTGACATAGTAGAAATCAGCTATCTAGTTACTGTACATGCCTTTCAGCATACATTGTGTATTCTTATAAGGTGTTTCAGCAAAATGCATGAGTTAATATTTGCATGGGATTTTGTGTAAGTGTTAAAGCTCTGTTCTCCGTCAGGTAATAAAAATCAGTGTTTGGAGTGGCTGGCAAGGGAAGTGGGTGGATTTGTGTCCAGCCGTTCGTTACAGCTGCAGAAGGAGGTCTGCAGGGTAGCCAGCCCCTGGTGTAGCGTTCAGCAGTGGCCTTGTTGGTTACAGGGCACACTAAATCACGTTTGGTATGAGTAGTCTCAACAGTAGAAGAGGATTATTTTTACCTTAGTGGTGTATCTGGAAATTTATACTTGGTTCAAACCATGGGGTAATTAATTCTGAATTAATTATGTGATAGTTATGAAGAACAGGGGTACCTCAGATCCTTGCAATCTCTCCCAAAAATACCACCCTTCCACAAGTTCTCAGGTATGCTGTGGCCGAATTGTGTGACAAGTTAGATGTGTGCACACCAGCTTTTCCAAGTGGACCATTCAGAACGCTCTCGGGCAGGACCAGTCCTCATTTGCTGCCATCCGGAAGCCACCCTGGTAACTCTGGGAGTCAGGTGTCAGCGTGGGAGCAAGGATGGGGCCCGTTTCCTCGGGTGTCACAGCAAAAATGCCGTTGGTTAGTAAAGACTTGGGAGAGCTGAATGCTGTGTAGATAAAAGAACGTGGAAAGCTTTCCTTTAGACCAGGAGATGCCTCATGTTCTATTGTGAATCCATGTAAATCAACCCCCTAGCCCTTGGTACCGAGGCACACGTCAGCTAACTGCCTTTTGTCCAGTCAGTCCTGCAAGGTTTTGTGTTCTTCTTCGAAGCACAAGGATTTTGCTCTGAAGAAGGCCAAAATAACAGCGGTATGTTTCTGTATCCTGGCTAAAGGAAGGAAGGAAAGTGACTAATTCATGCTTAAAGCCAGCTTTCAGAATAGCTAGCATATCATTTCTGGTGTACATCTAAATTGGAAACTACCTACAGAGTAAATGGCATTCCAGAAAGTATGTGCTGAAGACCTTCTTTACTGCGGAGCTGGTTAAATTATAACCTTTCACTGAGGTTATTACTTGAAGTTCAATTAACATTTTAAATGTATGTTTGGAGACCAGCGAATGGGGCCTCTGCAGAGAGGTGGTCTCGGCACAGAATACATTCCTTGCTGCAGGTGTCACCAGGGCAAAGCCAGGAGGAGAAGCTGTTCTTTCAGGTAAAAAGCCACAAATAACTAAACCGTTTTGTGAAAGCTCCTTCTGTGTGGAGCACGCTTCAAAGGCTTGCAACATGGCATTTAAGCAGCAGTTACAGTTTCATGGATATCTCAGTTGGAAAGAAAATTTAAATCGGAGCTGAATATAGGCAGCCAGCAAGTCCTGCAACCGCTTTTTGTTCAGTGTACGTGGAGGTTGCTTTTCCTACCATTAAGGAATCTCTAGTCAGGACAGAATTTGTTTACTTACCTGGAAATGAAAGACATATATAGTAACAGAAAGAATTTACTTTAAAGAATAGCTTTTGCCAGGTTATATAACTGGATATGGAGGAATACATGAGGTATAGGACTTGTTTTGCTTTGGTACAGAAAGCTGAACTGCCTGAAGGTGATGGTAATGTTTTCATCAACTCAGAACAGTGTGTTTTGAATAAAGGGAATCAGTTTAGTTTCCTAATAAATACCTTCAGCCAGTGTTTTCAGAAGGGATTTGTCAATTGGTGAATGTCCTTGAAACAGATTTGAAAGGCATGCCGACATGGCATTTAATGGAAATACGATGCCTCTAACAGTTGAGTTCGCTGAATAAGAAGTAACAAACATAAGCATACCTGGCTAATGCGAATAAATAATGGCGCGAGGGACAGCAGTCCTTAGGCTGCTGGAGCCTAATCCAGGGATCTAGCAAGGGAACTGCTACAAAGCCAGGGGTCTTAAGGAGTAATGGGCACAGAAAGGATAGCACTGAGAAAGACACAATTAACAGTTTCCGAATAAGCTCTGACACAAGCATCTCTTTGCAATGAAAAATCTTCCCTCCTTACCGCAGCTGTGGGGGGAAAGTCACCCATGAAGCGGGACAGATTATCATGCCACTGTATAGAAAATATTACAAAGTGGTACTTGCTCTGTAGCTGTAGAATTTAAGTAGTGCTCCACGTAGTAGCGTGTGGCAACTCTTGGTAAATACTTATCTTTTAAGGGCAACCTGTGTGTGTTTAACGTATTACTGTATGCCACCTGTTTGTAAGCAGATTGGTGTTTAAACACTGTATTACACAAGGGGGAGACTTTCAGTTTAAATGAAAGCATCCCTTTCCATTATAAGCAGCTTGCTTTATCACAAACACCGGTGTTTCTTGAAAGTAGGAAATAAACCCCAAATACTCAGAATAGTTAAAATAGTCTAATTGAATGGTAATTGGCAGATTTGTAGTGAGTGGGTGGGTGGGTGGAATTGGTCTTTCACAGCAAGCTGCAGCTGCTCTAGCTAGCTGCCTTTGAAGAGCTGCTTAGGGAAAGAGGAAGAAAAGAAAGTCTATAAAATCAGTCGTTTAATTGCATCTACCAGTTCTTGAAGCTGCTGCACGCCTCCCACCCTTTTGAAGTTGTCTGTTGTTTGCTGAGCAAGATGCAGGTCCCAGCCACCAGCTCAGCCAGCTCGCTTCGTGCTGCTGTGCGGAGCGCCAGGAGAGGCGTGCTGCTCGACGGCACTGGGGGGCTGCCATGGGGGCTGGCCGGCTGGCCTCATGATGGCCATCTCCTGGCAGGCTGCTGCTCTCATGACACACACAAACACCCCAAGCTTTTGCTGCTGTCACATCTGCGTTTTTGTAGGATTTTGTCCCACGCGTCTATTTTAGTAGAAGTTCTCGGCACTGTCACTAGCCTTCCTGTCCAGCTTTCATGGACAGCCTGGTTCAAGAGCTTGGACCAGCAGGCTGCACGAATACACGGCTGTTTCAGGAGGTTCCTTCTGATTCCCTCTGCCTCCTGCAGGAAAGTGGGCAGTGCTGTGCGTTCACGTGCTGAGTGACTTGGAGGGAAGTTTCTGTCTAAGCAATGGGCATGGTGTACAAAGTAGGAACGCAAAAAAAGGAGTGTGTTTTGTGCACCTGCAGCCTGTCACACACACACTGTGCCTGTGTGTAGGAGCTCCATGTTCGCATCTCTGTGAGCCAGTATTCAATGAGTCTTTCACAGCTCTAAGTCTTCTTTCTGGTCCCCTTGTAGGAACTTGTAATTTACTTTCAAAACCTCATAAAAACCATCATTAGTGAAGTGTTACAGCATAGTCGAAAAGTATAGAATAGTTACAGGATAAGGTAATTCAGGGTTTTCAAGTTGTTTTATACAAATGGCTACGTATAAAGTTTGGCTTCCTACCCAGTTCATTGCGTTACATCTCTGTGACAGTTGTAGGATGCCCACAGGGTCATCTCTGTGCAGAGCTCTGGTAACTGAAGATTATCCAGGAAATTGCATGCTGAAATCTGTTTGCGTGATTATTTTCATTGTACATTTGTGGATTGCAAACACTGAATGTAAATAGTAGAGTATATATCCGAGCATTGTTTTCCTACAAAGAAAGGGCTTCTGTTGTCCAGTTATTGTTTTGCAATAATCACTTTTGTTCAGACAGCCAGAGATACAGTTTGAATAAACAATTATGTTTGAATAAGCATACTGTGATATTTATCCAGAATTTGTTTAAAACTGGACTCCAAATTTCATGGGACTGGGGACTTCCTTTCTAGTATTTCCATCTGGCTGAGTCAAAAGTTAGTTAAAATGTCAGTGCACCTAACTGCCCTCAGTCAGACTCTCCAAGTATTACATGGCATCAAGAAAAAGTAAAATGAATTTTAAAAGCCAATTCAATTCTAACTTCTCATTTCCTTTCTCTGAGGTTATTACTTTGTTTAAAAAATGAAAACTGTATGCCCCTCTGTTCAAACTTTATTACTGCTTTGGCAGCATTACAGGGACATTATTACAGGGCATTATTTTGATTTATGCGGTATTGACTTAGTTGATCTGTTTGAGGGGTGGAGGAGTTGGTATTAGACAAGCACTTGAACACCCCCAGCTTTGGCATTTACTTTTTAATGTGTCTTGAGTTTGCTGAGCACCTCCTTTGAAAAATCCCCTCTAACAGCACAGAGATTTCTCTCCCAGTGTTACACACTGCATCCAAAAAGAAACCTGTATTTGCATCCTTCAGCTTTCAGCCAAGATTAGGCATCAGGCAGCAAGTCTGCTGGTGCATCTGAGGAAAGAGATCTGGCTTAAGATTTATTACAGACACTAAGGTAGGCACAAGCGGACATCATAAACTTGCACCTCAGCTTTCCGTGTTAAAATGGTGTAAGAGCGTGATGATGGGCACACGTGACTGCTGTCAGTAGGAGTCTGCTGCTGCCTGGCTTGTTTGTGGTTTTTGAATCGTGCCTCGCCATGCCACAGACTGAAGCAGCCCTTGTTGTGGGCCAGAATAAGAAGCACCGGGGCTGTGAGCCACTGGGTGTATCTCGGAGCAAGGAGGAGTGAGAGTGTCCCAAGTCAGGCATTGCTATGGCTGCCTTGTAGGTAGGCAATCTGTGCACGTAAGGACTGAACAGTCGTGTGCTGTACCAGCTCTCTGCTTTTGGGCTGGTAAGGGTAGTAGCTGCAGCTGCTGGAACATCACCCTCCTTATGCGCAGAGGAGAAGCAAAATGAGCAATCCCCCTGGGTTTTGAAGGGATCCACGATTGCTGCTCTGTGTGCTGTGGGGATGGCCTGATGACGGATTGCACGTCCATCCTAGTGTAGACCCCTGTTAGCCAGGAACGGGGCTGCCTGGCCATGTAGTAGCAGATGTCCTGCTGCAAGTGTGCGAGGCTGTGCAGTTATCTATGGCTCACGGAGGGGAATATATTTTCTTAATAGTGATGATTACAAGGGAAGATTCCTGAGGGCTTGTTGTTCTTGATGAGCCTGCCAAGCAGCAGGTATAACTTGACCTATCCTTTTTGCCTTCTGGCTGTGTCTCCCAATTTGCTTGGGATCCCTATGTGTGTGTTCAGAAATGCATTTGATGCTGATTGGAGCTAATTCACCACCACAGTGGGGGGAATTCACTTACATTGCTCTGTGCTAACAGCTATAAGCAGTGATAATTAATAGCTCCTAATTGCTTAATCAGTGTAAAGTTTTACACTATGTCATATGTGAACATTTTTATGTTGTGTGGATGAGTAAACTTCCAATTAATGCATCAAGTTGTACAGCCTTACCAGTGCTGTCAGTTCCAGGCAAAGAAAAATAACTAGTGTCTTCATTACCCCCCTCAGGTCCCTTCCTGGAGTCGTTACTGTGGCCTGAAGACATTTTTCTGTAGCAGCTGAAGTTGCATTACAGAGAGCTTGCTATCAGCTCGGAGCTGTCAGTGATAAATACAAATTCACTGGCCTGAGCCCGTTCAGTGCTGCTGACACGCTCTTCTTGGCTTTCCATTTATTCCTTTACCTCTGGTGGCCAATCTCTCTTAAAATCAAAAGTGCCTGCCACCAGCGTATCTAGCGATACTCTGTAATTTCAGAGTTCTCTACAGATTCCCAGTCCCTGTGCGCATGCGAGCATTGTCTCCATCAGACATTACTCTTGAAAATGCATCCCCCTTCAGAGGTTTTGTTTTCTTCTGGGCTGGTTTGCGTTTATCTCTGCTCCCTCTCCCCTGCCTTCCCTTGTGCTGTCCCCGTATCTCTCACTGTGCTCTTTCAGTGCCTATCTCCTGGACTGTTTTCATTTCGCAGACCTATTTCCCATGCCGCTTTCTTTTCAGCTGCCTGTGCCCGAGTCCCTCTCCGTTTGTGTGCATCTCTCTTCCTATCTGCCAAGGAAGCCGAAGGGAAGATAGAGGTGTTGAATGGGACTGAATGGCAGACTTGGAAGTCCCTGTTGGAAATGATCGTTAGCAGTTTGCTTTCAGCTCATGGGTCCAAACAAGTTTTCACTGTAAAGGGACGCCTCCAGCATTTGTGCAGGGTACCTGTACTGGGCATGAAGACTTCGGGGTAGAAGCAGTGGTACAGGTGTGAGATGGAAAGGTCAGTCAACATGCTGCCATTTACCACAACAAAAGTAACAATTTCAGCGCAAGAACAGCTTGTTAGAGAAAAGCCTGGATTTTACGGGATTTTCTAATCCCATGTTGGAAAACTATTTGGCAATAATACCCCGAGGTGAGCTCATGTGAAATCAGTGAAAGCAACATAGTTTGATGGCAGTAGAGGATCGGGCCCTTAGATTTCTATATCCCATTACTCTTCCACAGAGAGGAGGAGAAAACGAGCGCTAGATATTCCTATCAGATGCTTTCTTCTTTTACTGAAAGCTATACTTTCTCTTACGAGACATCTCTCTTCTGCCATAAAGGAAGGAAATCCTGAAACGTGTGAGTCTGTGTTAGGTAATTAACTTTCAAATCAATAGAAGAGATCTGATGGCTAGCTCAGGGCTGGTAGAAAATGTAAAATGATTTTTACTTAACAAAGAAGTGTGAATGAATGAGTGTGTGACAATAGGAATTGCCAGACAAGGACACGGAAGGCATTACAGCCTGATAAAGGCAGAACAATCCATCACAACAATAGTATCTTTAATTCTCATTAATGCTGTGCCGTGGTGTTTGAATTATATTTTGATTGTGTTATCTTTTCACACATAACTGAGGAGTTTCAGCTGCTTAGAAATACAACATGCGAGCCTATTTAAACCCTCTCTCCCATCTAAGCAATGGAGAAAGGAGACTGGGTCTTACTGCAGAGTGTGCCTGGAACTTTGTGCATCTTAGAGGTAGTTATGTCCAGAAACATCTGTGGGATGTCTCTAGCATTTTTGCAAGACTGATTTTTTAGGTTAAAGATGAGATTACAAGTAGCTTACAGAAGCTAATAAATGATTTATAGATGTTTTGATAGTTAATTATTTTAGACTGTTGGACGAGTAAAGAGGCTGCTTGTAACCATGGCTTGTAACCGTGAAAACCCTGGTTTTTTTGGCTGTTTATTCACACTTCCACTATCAGTGTGTTACAGATATGCTAACATTTATTAGTAGTTTATTTACCTGGTAGAAGCCATCCATAAATGCAAGCATTGTACAAGGTGAGACCATTTTTTTTCTTACTTCTGCTTTCCTTCCCCTACAGACAGAGGTCTGCTTAAAGCAGCTGGGATAGCTGATGGGGAAGAAGCAGCGTTCTTCTCTGTACTACACTGAGCTAAGAGTTAAGAGGAGGACTTCATTTTTCTTGTCTTGTCAGTAACTTAATCCTCTGCGGTTTTACTGTTCCTCAAATAATAAAGTCAGTCTGGAGACAAAGGAAAGCCGTTCTCAATTCTCGGGAAAGCACAAGGATAAAGTAACCTTGGTCTTTCCCAGCCTAGCGAGCAAATGCTTTCTGCTGGTGACGTTCTCCAGCAGAGGCAGGGAGAGTAGAGGCATCTTTCACAAATAAAAAAATAAAACAAAATACCCTGGAAGTTACAACTGGTACTCTGCACTGGACTCCGTAATGAAGGTAAGTCGCGTTAGTATTGGCCAAGGGAAGATGAGCCCAGGAGAAGAGCCATTGGTTGTGTGCGTGGAATTTGCCAAAGCAAAACTAATTCTCATGTTCCAGTGGGAATTTTCCCTTTCTAAGTTTAGATTTCATAACAAAGTCTGTAAAAATTATGTAAGCCTCCTGTTAACTCCTTCCCTCCTCCTCTGCATTCTATTGAATCAAATGTCATCACATATTCCAAGCAGTGCTACTGTTCAGGAGCAGAACTGTACTCTAGCATCGCTTCTGTAAAGAGGGCAGGAGAATGATCAAGGTTCTTCCTTTCCATATATCACTAGGAAAGAAAAAAATTCTTTGCTTATGTGCCTTCACTAATGTGCAAGAATTCAGCAAATGGGTAAGGTTGCACTTACAAGGTAGAGCCCATCAGAAATCTTTCTTTGGGCAAATTCCAGCTAATTCTTGAATCACTATTTGATTATAATAAGAATACGTGTGAGGAATCGTTACAGGTGAACTCGTACTCCTTTTGCGCAGTTTGGGCTGCTCTACTAGTAGCACTGAGTGTTCCTAGGTCCCCCTGGTTGGCATTAAGACTGCAGTTTGCTCAGCGTCTTGATGCCAAGGACCAGCGGTGGAAATCACAGGAAGGAATTCTCTCTCTTTATTAGCTGTTGCCTCAAGACGAAAGGAAAAATACTTGTGCAGTTTCATGGTTTGCCGTTTCTTCATTATTTCTTACGCCTACACGTTGCTTTTATATGTTAGTAGGTTTTGGCATATTTTAGAGACACAAAGAATAAAAGGAATCATCTATTTTATGCCAGGAATTGTTTGATTTTTTTTTTCTCAAATCTCTGTTGGCTTGCTGCAATCTAAAAATCAGAAGAAATACATATGGAAAGATTTGTGAGAAGTAGTACAGTTTTTGTAAGGACTTTGTCAGTCTCGGAGCCAATCGATTTAGTATTGTTTAAGCCTGGCATACAGATCTAATCATGAGAACTGTTCCTCACATGGATGTTCCTTATGTTCCTGGCTACTTACGTTGACTTCCATGGGACTATTTTTGTTATAAGATTTACAGAGCTGATCTTTAATGGGTAGCAATCTGTCCTTATTATGGTGGGAAAACCAGGTGAAATACTGAGTTATTGGAGGGCAGAATCTGGACCAGTTCCTGCTGAGAGCAAAGAAAGTTATTTTTCTTTTTGAACAAACGGACCAATATAGAGACACTGTTTGGAGGGAGTTTGTTTTTTGATTTTAATTCTCGGTATATTTGACCTTCAAAAGGACATGTAATGTAATTCAGAGGTGTGCTGCCTACAAGCTCGGCTCCTTGTTTTGTCTGTGCAGCTGAGAAAAGTGAAAACAATGAAGCACAGACTTTGAGTTCCCAATGAGAAAAAGGAAAACTGGCAGCCTTTTCTTGCTATTTTGTTAAATATCTCTATTTAAATGCAAATGATCATCTGACACTGACAAACAAAGTCATGTACCAGGAAGCAGGCATGCAAGATTTTAAATAAAAAAATAATGATTATTGAAGATGCTGGATCACTTTTATTTCCAGGAGGAGTAGAGTTGGCTGAGCACATTTTGGTTGCCTGCTGAGGATCAGCTCAGCACCTAGGAATTTGAAATGTGAAGATTTTCATTTTAAATGTAATTTGTGCAGAAGTGTGGGAGGCCTCTCTAGTTAGAGGTCTCTTGGAAGGATGCTTGAAGTATCTTCTGTTATCTCAGTGCACAAACTGCAAAGGAAAGCCCAGTGCCTACAGTAAATTTTGGAAGAGGGCAGAAGTCTGGGGCAGAAAGAGCTGAACTGGTGCCTTCTTCTGCCTCAGGAATACGTGGCTGCAAGTGGTCTGTGCAATGCTTTTCCCTGTGTCAGGCTGCCAGCCTTGTAGCTTTCTCCCTGAATCCCTGTCCCCTTGAGCTAGATGGATGTCAGATTTGACCATAAGTTAGGGTCAGGCATAAAATGGAGCCTTGCAGGAGGCGGTGGCTCTGCTGTCCTTGGGTTGCGGTTCCTCCCTACCTTTCCCCAGCAGCGATGCTGCGGTGCGGGCCATGCTGAGGCAGGTACGGAAATGTGCACTCCCTGCCTTGCCCTTTCTCCTTCCCGCTTGTTCGGTTGGTCAGGGTTTATAACACCCAGTTCCAGGGCATCATATTTATTCAGAGAAGTGAGCACCAAACCCAGCAAACAAACTGTGTCGTTTCAAGGCTCTCTTCTGTGAAAGTTCTTCCTTGATTTTTTGTTTACCTCACCTGTTTTTTTTAAACTTCCATTCTTATAAATCAAAATGGATGTGTTAGCTTTCTGCACAGGGCTCCAGTAGCCTCTTAATAATCATAATAATCGTTATTACTGATTAAAGTTGCATTATTCATGCCAGATGGAGTCCCCTCTCTGTCAGCCAGAATGAGTTTGCATTAAGTAGTTATAGTATATCTGTGATCTAAATAAACAGATGGCAGCGTGTGACAGCAAATTATGTGCTGGTGATGTCAGCACCAACGCTCCCCCAGTATAATTGCTTGAAACGAACACGAGTGCAGTGAGGAGCCGGTAGTTTTAACAAGGTAGTTGGCCTACAGCACGTAATTACTGCACAACATAATCAATAGCACCATCGGTGCTGCGTGAGAGCTGAGAGGAGAGCACTGGTTTCACAAAAGTAGCGACACAAAGCCTGACTTCACGCGACTCTTAACTGTGGTTTTGCTTAACTGTGTAACAACTGGTAGGTACACTTGTCTTTTGGGGGTGATCCAACCTTTGCTTTGCATTTTCCCCAATGTTGTTTCCCAAGTGGGAGCTTGTGGGCAGTATGTGGTTTAGTGCAGGGTGCAGCGGAGCAGCATTAATAGCTACTGCTGCTAGTACAGGATCGAAATGTTCCTGATGACTTCAGGTTCAGGTTCAAAGTGGAAATTCACTTACTAGGTTCTCAGCAGTACTCAGTGATGAATAAAAGTTTAATCCAAGGCGAGGTCAAGTTACTGAGGTCAGAAGAGCAGCAGGAAGGGCTGTGCGGCGTCGTTCCCAATGCTTGTGTCAGGTTTCTCAGTTCATCACTTCAGGTCTGGTTCCCTGTAAGGGGCTTTGCTCCAGCAGCACCCATGTTATAGCAGTTGGGACCTGGGGTGCTGTAAGGCTCCTGCACTTCAGGAGGGAGAAAGGAGTATGGCTGAGCTCTGGCTGTGGAACTGCAGGATGAGATCTCCTTCGCTCACCATCAGAACTGTCGTGGGACTGGCTGAGTGTTTTCTCAGGTAACAAAAGATGCAGCGAGAGTATGTGCCAGTCCTTCCACTGCTTTCCGCTTCCTTGCACAGTGGTTAGTGGTTAGCCATGAAATGGAAGATGTGAATTCCTCTCCCTCCTCAGTGCAAGAGGGTTTCAATCGCTAATTACCAGGTAGTTTGTAAAAGTTTAGAAAAGGTATTGTTGTTAACTCTACCTTCCCCATCTGTATTTTGCAAAGCAAGCACCTTCAGTTCCCTTTTGTCTTGAGGGATTGATTAAGACTGTCAGCACGTGGAAGGATGATGCAGAGCATCTCCAAGGTGAGATCTCCTCCAAGGTGAGGCTCCTTCAGAAGCAGAACCACAACCACAGGCAGCTAGAGATTCTGCAGTCAGAAAAGGCAAGGTCCTGTGAGTTTAGCTGTCACTGTGGAGAAGTGGCTGCACAGAGCAAATTTCCTTCACTGTGATTTTGGACATGAAGACTGTACAGTCTTCTAGGGGGGAGGATTGGTTTTGGATCACTTTTCTTCCAAGGCACTGAGTTTATTGCCCCATTGTTCAGGTGAAATTGAACACAAGATGAGATGGATATTTGCTCAGCCATTTCTCGTCCCATGGGAGGAATGAGTGGGTCTTATGGAGGATGTACAGAGCAACAGCACCGGGTGGTGAAATTGTTCCTTGCTCCTCCACACTTCATCTTTTTTGGTTTTAAAATGTTCCAGCTATTATTTGTAGCACACAGGGATTTAGGGTATAAAGCACTTAGATAAGTACCCATATGTTTGCTACCCATTCTGGCTATGTGTCTGGACTTTTTTACAGACATGGTTTCAAACTTAGTAAAGCGTAGAAGCTCTTCAAAGGCAAGATGGACCCTTCTCTTTAGTGGTTGTTGAAGGCTAAAGAAATGAAAGGAAGCCACATTTCTAATCTCCCTGTTTCTTTCGTTCCCAAAGGTGGTCGATGCCACAAATCCTGCACAGGCCGATGCTGGGGACCCACAGAGAATCACTGCCAGACCTGTAAGTATGCAAGACCCTGAGAAACAAAGGACTGAAAAATGATGCAACAGGGATCCTACTTTTTTTTTTTATTACTATTATTGTGAAGAGATACTATAAATTTTCTTTTTAGCACAGTTCTGAAACATTTCAAGGTTTTTTCTGTATATTTTTGCCAACTGATGATCTTGTTTTTTCCCCCCATGTGAATTTATGTTTTTCTTTCCTCCCTTGTGCTTTCTAAAAATGCTTAAGCTAACTTGAATTTTCTTTTCACTTCTTGGCGGCAACATGGAGCATGGCTCCTGAGAATATTGATGGTTATTTTGGAATATACTGAAATGAATACTGCAGGAATAGAAAAGTCTACAAGGCAGATTTGGAGATGTTTAATGATGGCCTGATGCTGCAAAGTTCCTAATGCCAGAGTACTCTGTTTATTTCAGTGGGAGCCTGGGAGTATTAATTATCTTGCAGAATTGTTCTCTTTATAATAACTCAGAATGTAGTTGAGTTATACTGAAAGAGAATAATGATTTTTTGTGAAGGAAGTAGCAAGTGAAGGGTTGTTCACAATGTCTGTCTGTCCTCTTGAATTTAGATGGCATTAAAATGAGTAAGAAAAAAGAACTATATTGAGAGAGTTTCTTCTTTGTGTGCTTTCAGCTCCTCCAGACAGGCACTAAGGAGCTAGAAGTGTAGTTACAATATTAGCAAATATAAAAGAGGAGAAAATTGAGAGCTATCTTTTCCTACAAGTTTCTCCCTTTTTCCTCTTGCAGCAATAGAGCTATCCTTTACATTTTTCTTCTTTGAAATTCAGGATGGTGAAAATTGGTTGGGTTTATTGGAGTCACTCCTCCCAGGAAACGAAATGTTTGCTGATACCTTCACACCCCTGAGTTAGCACTGCTCTGGCTTGTGCTCATTTTCTTGGCCGTGTTGTAGCTGGGATTTAAGTGCTACCAAGCAGGTGTACCAGCTAACTCTTTGAACTTATGATAGCCCAATGTTAGCCATCTTTTTTACTGGAAATATTAGAAACAGTGCAAAAATGCCTTTTTCCCCCACTATTCAGAGCAAGAAATTGTGGGAAACTGGAAATAGCAGATAGTTTGACATGAACATTTTAGGGTTGACCACAATGAGGAAATCCGATCCGACCTCCTGCCCGTGCCAAAGCACAGGGTGCAGGTGACAGAGCTGCGTGCCTGCAGAGGCTCTGCCCCCCTGTGCTCCTTTGCATTCAGGTACATCAGCTGATGTTGCTAGCAAAGCTGATGACAATTATAGCTCTGCTAAAGCTAACACGTTGTTATATTGCTCTTTCATATTGAACGTTATCTGCGGGTGTGATTAAAAGTGCTTCAGGACAGGTTGCAGGAATAACTGTATAATGAAGCGTATTCTTGTTTGTCTGAATTGAGCTAGTACCTCTCCTTTCTTTCTAGCAGTCTATGAATGCTGCAAAGAAGTCAGTCCTGAGAAAACCTCCTTACAGCGAGGTTATGTACTGAAGGACATAGAGGAAAGGGACAGAACTCTAGGTGGCTGGAATGATTTTATACTGTGGCCAAATTAGAATTAATTAATGATGGTTCTTAGGCGTGTTTTGTCCATCTCTGCAAGGACCTGGGTAATTCTTCCCGAGTTGGACAGACTTACTTGGGCCTTACGTGGTCATCTCATCGGAGAATAGTGCAAAACCTTGGTGATTCTGTTGGATAAGGATGATCTGATCCTGGCTCAAGCCTTGGTTCCAGCAGGTGGAGGCTCCAGCCATATGCAGTGTTGGACAGTCCAGCTGGACTCCGCGTGGCTGCAGAAGCCCACGTGGCAGGATCGGCTCACATGGTCTCAACCTCCCCAAAGCGCTGCTCTCAGATAACCAAACCGATTTGGTGGATTAATGTAATAATACCAGAGAGAGCAAAACTTATCTGCAGTGTTGCAAAGTCAGAAGCTTAGCAGAGCTGCACAGTAGCTTTGCTCCCAGAGTGACAGCTCTCTCTTTCTTCACAGTGACTGCCCTCTCATATCCAAACAGTGGGGACAGGCTAAGGCATGACCATGGATTAATAAACTATCAAAGACATATGTTATCTAAGTTCCAGGAAGATGCATGGATCACACATTCCTAATTTGAAATAGCTACTTATGGCCTTTTACCTTGAAACACACTGTCAGTATAGTTCCCGCAGCAATTGTCAGGGACAGGAGTTAATTTTAGGTTGTATGCTTTCCTTTTGCCTCCCTGACCTTGTACTGCCTTGGGTAAACAGCAGGATTTAACAAAAAGAGTGAAAATTGGGCTAGCAATGAGCATTTATTCATCACATTTTCGCAAAACTTGTTTTTCTAAAAACCATTAAAACAAAGAATTAGAATATGAGTAGGAAATCAAAACATAAAAATCCAAGTGGTGTTAAGCTTTTGCTGCCTTCATTTCTGACTTTAAAAAACTGCCCTGGCTTTCAGTCTAATTAATGCAATTCTTAGATACAAGCTGGAGACAGGAAGAACGGTATCACAAACATAGCCTATACCTTCACCTAGTCACCTTGAGGATGGGAGGCCTTCAAACACCTGCAGGAAAAGACTTTGGCCTTATTACTTCCCAGTGTCAAAAAGTTTTGTTCCTAGAACCAGAAGGCACATAAGCATGTCTGCATTTAATAATTTCATTTTTTTATCCAGTCACTGAAGAAAAAATTCTGATGAGCCCCCCTCCCAAGATAAGATTTAAATTATTTTCCTAGGAAAAGGATAGATAAAAAATGAAAGATCTTAATCCGTGTCTTTCATTTCAAATTACATATGGAAAAAAACAAAGATCCTTTTGTTTTTGCATGAGTATCATTTACCTGTCTTCTTATGTTGCCTTCCAGCTATGTCTCTCTGTATGTATAATTCTATCTGATACACCACCTGCATCTAACTCTATCCTAACATCTGTCTAAATGTGACAAGAAAATTTATGTATTTAGGAAGGCAATTAATGGGAAAATTTAAATAAGCTGTTCCATTAGGATTTAGAACAGAGATAATTTCAGGATACTGTATTATGCAGTTAACAACCCATTTTTCTTTTACAATTAAAATATTAGCAAATATTAATATGAAACACTTAAAAGCTAGAGAGTGTTCTTTGTTTTAGTGTCAGGAAAGGCTAACGTGGAATAGCTCTTAAAAAGAATGTTTTTCAGAGTATTGGGCACACCCACTATGTAAACCACTTTTAAAAATAAGCACAAGAACAAAAGCTTTTGGAAGTTACTAGTCAAATTTGAAAATCTGTGGTTAGACTGTTACTGCTTTTGGTGTTGATGTCTGATAAGGGTTTTTGTTTCTTTTTCATATGAAAAGAAATTGAAAGCTTTATAAATTTAATGCATTATTTTATTAAAATGACAGATTATGCACTTTATCCTAGAGGAATGAAACTGAAAGAGAATAATTTAAATTAAAACTAAGGGGAGGCAAAAAAGGGAAATAGCCTTTAAATCAGGCCCCAAACCTAAACATTCAGCAAACATAAAATACTGTGTGACTGTGTATGTGTACAGGAGATTGGCCTGAGCATAACTGTATTTATACAGTCTTTCTGCAGCTGATGTTGCTGAGAAAAAGAAGGTGCCGATGCAGGAAGTACCCAATTAGAGCAGCAAAAGGCAAGCGGGAGCCTGGTGGGGGAGATGGAAAGAGCTGAACCAGCAGCTTAGATCAATCAGGGTAACCCGGCATTTTTGCTTGGAGCCAGCATCTTTAATTAAAATCCTTGTATTTCACTAATAACTTTGCATGTTCATAAGACTTTTTCATTGATTTCAGTTACTTTCCATTTTTTCCTTCATAGATTTATAGTGCCCTGACATAATTAAAGATGAAGGGAAACAATAAGAGAGACTGATTAGTTGAGCACACACACTTGAAGTGCCCATTCCACCCCATGCCCAGCACAGCTTTTTGCTATCATAGTGAAATACTAGTGAAGATTGGCAGTCAGCATTCTGTTCTCCCCTCCAGAAACCAGCCCCAATGCATGGCACATTTTGTCATGACCTTGGTGTTTGCTACTCTTCATGACGGTTCTGTGCAGCTGAAGCCTCAAGCGACCCCATGAAGCAGGTGTCAGGGCAGGTAGCTGTGCTATCCTACAAAAGTCTAGTTTGAAACCTGGGGCCTTAGTTGTTAGTGAAGGCTCTCCTCACAGTTGTGTTGGCTGAAGAAATGAGTAACTGGCATCTGACCTGCCTGTAGGGTCCCCTGTCCAGAACTCCTGGATCTCACCTGTGTGTCTGGGCTGCAAGAAAGAGGTGCAGTGAGGGCTCCTAATCACCACTGTCCAATAGCTCCCCTGTAAACAGTCCCGGTGCTGGTTAGCAGGAGAAGCTTGGTATTGCTCCACTCATTCAGCTTGCAGCAGGGTTGCTCTGGGTTGACACTGCCTGTGAGCAGCCATTGCCCAGTTCCCCACTCTCTCCTCAGCACCATTTCGAGCCACGTGTCCCCCCTAGGAGCCACCCAGCAACATCCACCAGCAGTGGTCTTTCATATTCACCTTGGAGCTGCAGTCATCCACCTCTGCAGCTCCCAGGCAAAGCCATGCACCCTGGTAGCATCTTCTGCATCCTCTGCTCAACACCACCTTGCTCCTCAAGCCCTCTCTCTCCCAACCATCCCCATGGCCATGCTGCCTGTGGCTTTGCCGGCTCCTCTGGGCTGTTACACAGACCTGTTAGTTTTGCCTGAAATGCACCACCTCCAAGCTAGCTTGGTGGAGCATTCACAGTTACATGTCACAGGCTGTCTCTGCAGTGAGGAGGAAGCCCAGGTGAGTGATCTGAACATGCAGTTTGATGCCTTGGGAAATAACTGCTTCTACATTTCACTCTTCTGGATAGGTCTTGTTTTGCAGCTGTACAATAAATTGTCTGTGTTTGGAGGAAGTTTTGGGGGAAAGGTTGCCATTGTTTTAAATGTGTGCAGCTAAGTTCATTTTCTGTAGGGTTACACTATGATAGTGATTGCAGGAAGTTGAACTGTTGAGCTATGTTTACTGGAGTCTGAACAATCAGATTATTATTATTATTACATAGTATTGCCTTGTAGTTGTTTTGTTTTGGGGAACACCCTTCGCTGTGAACTGTCTTGAGCGAGTCCTTCAAAAATTCAGAGCTAAGTTTTTTTTCTGTCTTTGTAAGTTGTCACTGAAGATACCTTTATGGCTCCTTCTCCGAAAGATAAATAAGGTGTGCTGTGGCCTTTTCCTAAAATGAAATGTTGGCAGTTCTGTTGGCTTTCCCAGTAAAATAAACATGAAATAAACAATTAAGGAGAAGCAGCAACAAGCCTTCGCAACTGTATATTTTGCAAACCACTTTACATCTTTGCAGTGTTCAGGAAAACTCAAAACATGCCCTATCCTGAACAGCTTGCTAGAGGCTGTGTGAAACCCACAAGCAGAGGAGCACAGCTTGTGAGGGCACTCTGCTCCTGTCCTGTGCTGGAAAGGGGCTGTGCTCCTCCACATCAGTCCTCGTGCTCCTGCTCTTCTTTTTAGAAGGAAACATATACTGGAATAAATTGTAGTCTCTTAAAATGCTAAGGACTGTAAAAATAAATAAATAAATATAAAAGACAGTATCTGTAAATTTACACATGGCAGAAGACTTACAGGGGGCTCTAGATGAGGGTGAATAGTTCAGGTGAGCCTAGACTAGTAGGCTAAAAACTGCTGAAAAGGTGCCAGTAAATTGCTTAAATCTATTGCTGTTACTGGAGATCACTTCCTACTACTGTTTAAACTAGGCAGCCTTGGGAAGTGCTGTGACCTGTGGCACAGCTTGATGGAATTGTGAAATCCTTTAAAATGCAGATCTGGGATGGCTCAACGTAAGAGCCAGCAAGCTGACTGGAAGATCTAGATACACTGCATGGCATGGTGACGGGACACCTGGCATGGCCAAGGTGGGGATTCACCTCTTCCCAGCCTGTTTTTGGGGGATGCTGCAGGTTCCCAGTACTCTCTGTAGCTGACAGGGTGGCACTTGCAGCGGCCCTTGGAAAAGCCGTCTGCCCAGGGAAGCAATAGCTTCAGAGTCCTGATGGGCATCCCAAGTCCCAACAGCAGCTGCACTTGGGGGAAGAAATTGTAACTGAGCTAATTAGGTACCTCAAAATAATTTTCTACACAGAGGTACCGTGCACCAAAACTTTCCAGATTTAAACAAAACATTAAATTGCAGTGGAGCAGCAGTGAGGAAAGCAGCCGTGCTGTGCCACAATTTCCCCTCCTTTCCAATTGAAAGCATTAATTGTAGCTGCCTGATACAACTGGTTCCAAAGCTCTGGCCCTCTGGTGCAATTTAATAAAAAGAAAAAAAAAGGGGAAATAAGCTTTCAAGGCACGCCGGGTGGGCACTGCTGAGGGAGAGCCCCGGGCCGCGCCTTCCACTCTAGAACGTTCTGGAAGGGGGCGCGGAGCAGGGAGGCCCGGCCGCCATTTTGATGCCTGCAGGGCTCCTGAGGAGAGGGGCGGTGCGGGGCGGTCCCAGGCTCTGCCTCGCCGCTGGCAGCCGTAACCCAGGCAGGTGGGCGGCCAGCCCTTGAAGGAGGGAGGTTGGGTTAAAAACTGAGGTAACCCTGCTGCTGAGCGGTTGCTGTGTGAAATGGGGAGGGTATACGGGGGGTGCTGCCGTGGCTTGGGGCTGGCTTCTGGTCTAAGAGGCGCGGCCGGCGGCTTTCCAGCCCCCTGGGGTGGTTTGCAGAGCTGCTGGAATAGATCGGTAGCCTGATGGCAATCATCAGCACGCTGCTTACCTGGCTTGCCCAGCCCAGGGGCATGGATACATGCAGGTGGTTTGGGTCCTGGGACCCAAATAGGTTCTAGCAAACAGGGCTTTGTGTTAAGTCAGGAGGCTTCACCTCAATTCAGGTGGCACAGGTAGTGCCCAATCCAGTCTAAACCCAAATGCAATAGACCAGGTTCTGAACTGGCGGAAGCCAATGTGCAGACACAGACTTACTGAGTCCTTAATTTTCACAAGGAGAGTCTGCATCTGTCCTGGTTAACTTATGATACTGTTTCCTATCTGTCCTAACATTGTATCAATGCAGTTATTAAGTAAAAACCTTTATTCTGTTTCTTTAGTAACATCGGCAGTCAGTGCATTTACAAAAAATTCCCTTACTTTTAAAATCTTATTGTGTGAGGCACAGAAGTGTTTTCTAGTGCGGTCTCTGGTATCAGCGAGTCGGAATTACTCTTAAAGTGCATTACTTTATTCTGTAGATTATAAACTATGATTTCTCTTTTGTTATTTACATTTTTATCTCCTAAATAAACTACGTATATTAAGAAGCTTTGGTGTTACCTTAAGTACTTCCAGCAAGTGGTGGAGGCAATTCAGTTTGGAAAAATTAATAAAAAGGAATCACTGATGCATCACATTAGAATGGAGCAAGAAGTTGGATGAAATTCTGTGTTCTTTCGCCTCTTGAAAAGTGTTTTCCATAGAGAACTAGTGAAATGCTTTTAACAAAATAATTGGTTAAGTTTAATTAGAGAAGCATAACTTTCTTGCTCTTTATCAAAAGAGAGCTGACAGCACAGCTTCCTCAAATTCTGTAGGAGGTGGTTGGTATAGTCCTGCAGAAACTTTTAATTCCCTTTCCTGTAAAATAAAGACTGAAGATATAGATGGCTGAGGGGAGGAAGTTACTCTGCTTGCTGACCATTCTTTGTCCAAAACTAAGCCCTGAGGTACAGCAGTGTGGTTCCTTTTAAATTGCTGCACCTGCCACTTGGCAGACTGTAGTTGTTTACCTGTGAGTGAAGACTGGATTGTGTTACTAGAAGAAGATGAGTGGTATTTCGAAATGTGTTCCAGTCTGAAGGTTGTATTCTGTTCTCATTGCCAATTTGTTCAAATTGATTGCCATCAAGAACAGCTTTTGGCTCAGAGATTGCTGGCCTCACAGAATTTCTACATGCTTTTTACTCAGTGTTGCAGTTTTTCACAGGGAAAAACTCATGTGGAACTGGTGAGCTCTTCTGTTATTTCCTGGTGTGTTTTTTTTTTTTCTCTCCATAGCTATCCATCAGCTATTTATTAAACTTCAATCATTTGAAAATAGTATTCTACATTATTTTCCAAGGATGAAAATAAACACCATAAAAAAATTCTTCCTTTGCAGTCTTCTGGCAATGGTACATTCTTGAAGAAGGTATTGTAAAGGTATAATGGAGGAAAACAGTTACTACTGCCATTGAAAAAAATTGCCTTTAAACTTGTATTTTTTTTCAGTACGGTGTTGTTCTGCTTGTTTTCCTCAGTGTGCGGCTGAAGAGCTGTCTCCTTAGTTCTGATGCTGACACGATAATTTTTCCTTCTTCCTCCTAGTAACCAAGACAGTGTGCGCAGAGCAGTGTGATGGACGGTGCTATGGGCCCTACGTCAGCGACTGCTGCCACCGGGAATGCGCTGGAGGCTGTTCCGGACCTAAAGACACTGATTGCTTTGTATGTGTGAGACTTCCCATTTTTCTCGTTTCTGGCAGTCGCAGTGCAAGTTCGTAATGCTTTAATCCATGAAATTCACAGTTCTGCCCCTTATAATGTATTGTATGCACATTCTCAGATTTTGACTGTGAACTCTAGCATTTAATATTTTTCACGTTATATTAGCATCACTTATCTACTTAATATTGCCCATTAACAGATTTATGAGATTTGTAAATATAGATTGGGAAACGTTAATATGCTAATCTCTGTGATTTTTATCTTTTGCTTTCCTAAAATTAACTTTTAGAGGTAATAGGGAATTTTTAGAAGTATTTGTCGTTACATTTGAGCATAGCTTTTATTGCTGCTCGGTGTGCTTTTTATTTGAAAGTCAAGAATACAATTTAGCTTCTTTGTGAAAGATGTTTCCTATTAACTGCCAGGCTTGATTTAAACTCAGTTTTTTTACTAGCCATACTGGGAAGAAAAGCAGTTCACAAAATACTCTACCTCAAATGTATGTATTCTACTACATGTGCTTAAGATTAAAAAGAAAAAAGAAGAAAAGGCTATTTTTTCCTTAAAAAACAAGCATTCTGTAAATACAGGCCTTTAGCCATATTTATTTTGTGTACTGTTTGTATTTGTAGTAGTATCAGCAGCTTCAGCTCCCCACACTGATCTCAAAAAACATATAGCTCATCACTGTGTTACAGAGGCAAGTTTTGCTCATGTTTTCAGGGGTAGCAAACCTAGGCCTGAAGAAGCCAAGAACTAGAATGGGTTCAGAGAAGTGGATCTTTGGAGGTACCCAAATGATTGAGGAGACAAACATCTACCAACTTGGGTGGGCTCCTTCTAAAATCTGCCAGAAAGGACTGGGAGGAGAGATCATATGGTTTGGACAATTGCAAATGTTTTGCTACTCTAGGCAAGAGGATCGCAGCAAACAGGCAAAAATGAATCTTTTCCTATCTGGAACTCAAACCTCCTCACTATTCAGATACCATTTGATAGTGGTAGGTGCTGTGCTCCCAAAACACTTTCTAAATGGTATTCTTTTACTGCTGAGGAAATGTGGTGATGGCCTTCAATCACTGTCAAGTCTGTAATTGGGACTTTACCGTATATAATCAGCGTGTGTTGTAGGCCTGATCCAAAGCTTGTTGGAACTTCTGTAATGGTTTGGACAAGGGATGCGAAAACAACATCCTGCCCGTGTCGTCATACAACATCAATGTGTAAAGGAAAGAGGTAAAAATGCAGCTACTGTTTCCATAATGACAGCTGAGGAACATTTCCAGTGCTGAGGTGTTGAACCCACAACTTGTGTGTCCATGTTCTATAATACCACAGCAGAAAAGGAAATGAGTTAGATTTCCTGAATAGTGGCAGCTGCGGAAATGTGTATGCTAAAAATCACGCTAACATGCTTGTTCTGATCCTGTAGAGAAGTACCCAGGGCATCTGTCTCATTCACTCCTGGCCCCAGAGCAATGTAAACGAAATTCAGCAGGGGTCTTTCAAGACTAGCCATTACTTGCTTACACCACACTGGGTGAAAAGTGGAACCCTTTAGGCAGTGAACAACTGTGCTTAGTTTTCAGCTGAAGGATACAACTCATTTAACTTGTTTTTTCCCTGTGTACGTTCTTGTACTTTTATTCACATATTAGCAACATCTAGCACCACATCCTAGAAGTTTATGTTACTAAAGCAATTACAAATGTGTATGAAATATTACGGTCATGAATTAAAAGTTCTCCAGTCTTCCACGTGGGCTTTTCCTGAGAAGTGCCATCTCTGTGAAGAGCATTGATGTGCTTGACTTTTTGCATTTGCTCCACCATCATCAGAGGATTGTCATGTACTTGACAAAGCACTTCCTAAGTCAACAATGGATGTAAAGTAAGTTGAGGAAACAAACTAAAATAATATTTATTAATAAGCAAAAGCACAGCTTATGGAACATTAAAAATCCTTCAGTGTATGGCAGCTTGTAACAGCATCCTGTTTTAAATACGGCTTTATTATTTCTAGATAAAATTATCTATCTTCCTCCTCCATATGCTGCGATGCAATCATTTGGATATTCAGTTATATAAAAGCAAGACAATAATCATCATCTGACATAACTGCAAGCAAACATGATAAAACAATGTTTTAGACGTGTTTTTCTGTCTTCTATTCAAAACCTAACTGGATCTAAAACTTGAAATGCGTAGCAGGGCCTGGCTAAATACTCTGAAATCTGAAAACCCTATTCATAGAGTGGACTTCCTGTCTGGTTCTTGATAAGGAAGAAACTGACCGTGTTTATCATAGTTCTGGTTCTGTGAGGAACTACTGTTTTTTTGAATACAACTTTTGATAAACCAGCAAAGACAGGACTGGTTTGGCCTACCTTCAAGCTCCTGAGGACAGTGGAAGTTCATATTCAGCCTAGGATGGTGCCTTCATCATGGAACTCCCCATTTGTCCCTTTCTTCAGCAGTGTGTGTCCTTCTCTTTTGTTACTTTGTTAGCCTTAACTTCCTGAAATCTCCTGACCTGACAGGTAACCTCCTTCATGACCTGAATGGAGATAAGCTGAAGAACAGGGGAATTTTTTCACTTTTCTTAAAGTTCCAGCCTTTGGAGGGGAGGGAGGGACTCACTGGTGTACTTGCTGACTCTGTAAAGATTCAGGTTCACCTGGGTATTTCTGACTACCAGGAAAATTCCAGGATTCATCCCTAGACTGAAATTTCTAAGGCAGTGTGGCTTGAAGAGACTGGTAAGTGGGGAGGCAGAATCCAGTAGCAGTGGTTGCTTAAAATGCTAGTGGGATGCAAGCCAGGCTACAGCTTTCATATTTGTATGAGATTTGACAGTACGCATTTGCAGTTTGCTTTGTGATTGCTACTCAAACAGTTTTTTATAAGCTGTGGTTAAACCCATAGATACGATTCATGGTGATAAGGAATGTCAAAATCAGTGGTGTGGTGTGTTGTTTTTTTTTTAATATTACTAATTATCAACCTTTCACAGTCAATTATTTTCCCTGCATACCATTACTCTCTTTATCCACACGCTTGCCTCTTCATTTGTCAGGGCCCTGTCCCCTGTCAGCTGTGGGTGGCTGAGCTTGAATGCTAAGTGATACAAAGTCCTATTTTCCTTTCCCAGTGTGTGAAGCAACTGACCTTGTTAAACTTGCCACTTAGGGAAATGACCCCCTCCTGTGCTACCTCAAAAGAAGTTCTTATCCCTCTTGCTTTCTAATTGGGAATTTCAGTTTTCAGCTGGACTATGGACTCATGCTGTAAGAAATCAAAAGGTTGGGCCTCTAAGGAAAAGTCATTAGCATTTGTTTAGACTGACTAAGATAAATAGCTGTTCACTCTTGGCAGTTTTAGAATGTCCCATCGAGTTGTGAATTAGTTGATTACTAGTAGTAACAATAGTTATGAAACAAATTACGGTTCTGTTATGTTTTTGTAGGAAGTGCTGTAACAGGCAGCAGTGTTTCAAATTAAGGGGTCTCTGTGAGCCCCCCTTTATGTGTCATGTATTTGCCAAGGTCCTAGCAAGAAATCTAAGTAGACAAAATGGGGGTTAGAAAAACATGTGTCTTATTTCTCACTGTTGCAACACTTCTGAACAATCAGGACTGTTAAGCTAAAAAAACAAAACGAACCACAACCAATTATATGATTTAATCAAGCTGATTTTTTTCTTCTCCCTTGCTTTGCAGGCCTGCATGAATTTCAATGACAGTGGTGCATGTGTGACGCAGTGCCCGCAGACATTTGTGTACAATCCTACCACCTTCCAGCTAGAACATAATCACAATGCCAAGTACACGTATGGGGCTTTTTGCGTCAAAAAATGCCCACGTAAGTGCTGTGTTATCTGCCTTTTCCTCTAGCGATGGAAAGTTTTGAGTTGCGTTTCAAGAACCTCGCGAAACAATGAGAGAATGAGAGCTAAGTGAATAGTGCACTGTCTGAAATAGCTCTGCGTGTGCGTGCAGCCTTTAGTAACTCAGTCACATGTTAACTGAAGACAGAGATGTTCTGGGTTGCTGACACTTTCCAAATGTCTTATACTAGAGTGATTTATTTTTTTTTAAAAGAAAGGGAATTCACTGAGTTTCTGTCTTCATGACTATTTGTTATAGTCATGGTTTTGATCAGCCCTTGTACGTTTAGAAATTAAGTGTTAAAATAGCGCCATATGCTGTATTTATTAGTGGGATTGTACAAGTGTAGAAATCACAGTTTCAGAAAAATAACTAGTCCACCACCAGTACTACCTGGTAGCAAACGCTTTCATGATGCTGATGCCCTCTTCTTGGAATGATGATGGATTGACATCAAGTTACCATAAACGTTTTCTGCAATTTTTCCCAGTGAGGAAAAAGACATGCTATACTAACAAGCCATGAGTCAAATTATAGTGGCGGTGAGGAGGGGGGTGGTTTTTTTTTTTTTTTTTTTTTTTTTTTTTTAAATCCCATGCATGTGAAAAACACATGCTTCTGAACTGCAGGCCAGATGACAAGTCCCAAATACTTACAGAGGGTCCTCATTGATACAGTCTGACGTAGACATTTTAGTTAGAAAAATAAGGGAGACAGTGTTCTTGCTCTCCCTTTAATTTCCGCCAAGATTTCTAGTTATGGTGTGCATTAATTATGTGTAATTTATCCATGAGAAAAATGGATGTTCTATAAAAAATAGTGTCATAATTCAACACAAAGCTAAATCCAAATTTTGAATCTCTCTGACAAAGTTCTCATTGACAGTGGGATGAGGCTGGGACCATCAAGGCTTAATTCTGTCTCTAATAGTAGCATTGGACTTCTTTAAGCAAACTAGATTTATATTTATTTTTAACAACACTGGTATATCATGTACTGCTTAAGGGCTGTGATCCCTTGTCTAAATACGTCATTGAACTTTCTGACTTACTTTTTTTCTCTTGACATTAAGCTTTCAATCAAGTAGGATCAGTCAAAAGCCCCTTTGGCAGTTGCTTGACAAGGCAAAATTGAAATAGTTGTCATTGTCCCATGCAGTGTTACCCCAGACAAATATATTTCTGTGTGTGTGAAAGAAGGCAGAGCATCTTGTTTTATTTCTCTTCAGTTCCCATAACTCATTTTTTATTTATTTCACAGATGATGATAAAACCAAATTGGGGCTGGGAGTGGGCTGGGGGCGTTATGGACTGACAATTCATAGATTTTCGTGAGTGACCCAAAGCCATGCCTAACTTCCTTATTTAGATGTTTCTGAAAACACTGAATATTAAACATTGATGTTTATGTGGAAGTACTGAGGTAAATAGGAATACACATTGACATAATAGAGTCCAAACCCATATGTTCCAGTATTGTTTAGTCCAGTGGTTCACTTTCTACCAATATCTTCTTTTTTCTGCTCAGACAACTTTGTGGTTGATTCCAGTTCTTGTGTTCGTGCGTGTCCGAGCTCCAAGATGGAGGTTGAAGAAAATGGTATTAAGATGTGCAAGCCCTGCACTGACATTTGTCCTAAAGGTAGGCAGTAATTTGGTATAAATTTTCTTGAATGTAGTCTATACTCTAGTAGACCAAAGCAGGGTGTTAGTTTGGCATGAAATATGTATGAGTATGCTGTAGAATACTTGATATTAATAGCCTTTGGATATCCACAGAACTTTGAACTATGTAGGCTGTGTGTGAAATGTGTTCCTAAATACAACAAAATGAAAATTTATTCAGTTATAATGGTAATATAACTAAGCCAATTACTTTTGCTTAGATAAAAATGAGGGGGATTTCTTCGTTGGTTTTAGAGAAATCTGAAAGAATTCTTTATTATATCATTTTAATGACTCGTATTTCCTGGAGGAGTTTTGGAACTCTCCTTTTGTCATCCCAAAGGAGGCTACGCTAAAATTCTGCCTTTGGTGTATGGTGTGTCTCCCACTTGTCACTACAGCATTAGGCTTCCATTTATTTTGTCCGTTCTCTAAAAATATCTCTGTTTTCCCAGAATATCTATGTTTACCCAGAATATCTATGATTTTCCCATATCTTCCTTTTCGCAGAAAACAGAAAACTGTTTTCTAGTCTTTCTAGAGGACTAGAAGTTTTTCAGTGACAGGTGTCAGTCCTCATCAGTACTACAGATTACTTTGCTGTCCTGAGCTCTAGGGGAGGCTTTCTGCTCCCTGTTTGAATGTCTCAGGAGCAAAACACCATCACTTTTCCCGCATGGGCTTATGCTGTTTTTCAGTCCTAGTGGAAGCCCTGTCTGAAAAGGAATTCACAATGAAGCTACGAAAACACTGTAAATCAGCAGTCACTCCACATGGCTGAGACAGACAAACACAGATATTTCTGCCAAGGCTGGGAAGTTACACACTGAATTCTAAGTGTGTGTAGTGTCCTGCCCTTCAACCTAATTGCAGTAAACAGTTCCACCCCCCACCCCCCTCCAGAAAGGTACATTTTCAAGCACATCAATACATATGTATTGTTCTTGCCAAGCTCTTAGCCTTGCTTAATGGGACAGAGGGAAGCTATTACATTTGTGTAAAAGGTTCAGGTGTGGTGTTAATAGTTGCCATTTGAGGACTTCATTAGGGAGATAGTTGTATTACCTTACAGAAGTTGTGAAGGTTTTGTTCATGTGTGCATCACGTGTCCCAGAACATGTAACTGAATTACATTTGAAGGCCAGACAGAGAAGATTTGTCACACGGTACCAAAATTTCTTCAGGCCTCTTTATTTATTTACTGAGATGATGAGGAAAGAACTTTTTGTACTTCCTTTATAAGGCGCCTTCTGGTGTGTGAATGGTAAAGTTCCCAGGTCCCCCAGAGCCAAGGGACCCGCTGAGTTAGCAGACCCCTTCCTTTTGTAGTGAGTAGTGTGCAGATCGACCACCCAGCCAGCTGCTCTAAGCCAAGTCCTCATGCCTCTGTTCACAGAGGGCTTGAGAGGGAGTTTTGGGGGTTCATACTGGCCTTGAGAGCACTGTGAAACAAGGTGTTTGCCAGGATGCCCTTCTTTGACAGGTACTTAGACTTACTGTTTTGAATGGACACGTGGTTTTGGGGAATATGGGTGGAGTACCATTTTGACACCTCTCTTCAGCTTTATCTCTGAAAGAAACGAAGACTTGCATTTAGAAGACCAATGTGTTCTGGTTCAGTAATCATTTTTCCTAGTTGTTTACACCAACTTCTTGTTTTGGCAGCATGTGATGGCATTGGAACAGGGAGTTTAGTGTCGGCTCAGACGGTGGATTCCAGCAATATTGACAAGTTCATAAACTGTACCAAGATCAATGGCAACCTTATCTTCCTCGTTACTGGGATTCATGGGTAAGTGACAAAATGGTAAGATGTTATGTCATAGTGCCAGCCGAAACCAGGAGTGTACACCTCTTACTTATGGCTGCAGGCTTCTTGTGCTCAACAGGAGATCCAGGGTAAATAAGTTTTCTGACTTAGTTGTGAAGGAAACTGTTAATGGGATTCTTACGATTCAATCTATAGGAAAAGAAAGAATGAAGTAGATGGCACTAGAAGGAGAAAAGCCTACTATGATCTTTGGGTACTGTAAATTGTCAGAGCCTGGCTGGTGGTTGTTGTGCGTGTTTGAAAGAACAGTCAATTGGTTTAAATTACGTATATTACAAGTTTGATTGCAGAGATGTGCAAAACTCAGGGGTACTTAAATATGGTATTTTGGTTTAAATATCTTTGTATGTTGAGTAAGTCTTAATAACAGGTGATGTGGAGGTACAGAACCAGTATTTGGAAATCTCACCAATGTCTCTTTTGGAAAGAGCCCAGCCAAGTACCTAGCCTCTTGCTGTTTATAGTTCGATGCACTTCGTGTCATTGTATCAGAAGTGAATGCGTGGTGCATATTCTGCAAGGATGGGATGTGTCCAGGGAAAGCAGGGTTAATTTATTTTGATCAGGGGAGGCCTATTGCAAGCAGCTACTTCCTTGCTTTGCACTCTTTGTCACTGAGAGCGCACACATACAGCTGCGTTTTCTTACTAATTCAAGCCTTCGTACTGTAATTGGCCGTGGTAAATTGTATGTGATGCTTCGAGGTATTTCGGGCCCTTTTAAAATGGGCAGAAGTCTCAAAATGTGCTACAAGATGAAACCCTTTTTCCTACTCTGTATATAATAGGTATACACGTGCTTTGTTGCACATAATAAGTATACACATGCTTTGTTGTACACTAACAGTACAAAGTATTCAAGTACTTCTACCACTGTATAGTCTTGAAGTTTTATCATGCTTTTTAGGCTTCTCGGAGCTTTCAGTACTGGTTGCAACTGGTTGTCAAGATTTGTGATACTAAATAAATTCCCAGATTAACTCCATGTTTGCAGTTTCATGGCATAGTGTGAGAGTGATGAACTGAACTTCTGCAGGCAGATCTGAAGTGGAATTCTGGCAGCAGATCTTTTGTTGGTCTTACCTTCAGGTATGTTAAGGTGGTTGACGCTAGGTTGTATGGCTCAAATTTACCTACTAGGTGAGGTGGAAAGAAATGTCTCGTTTCCTAGACTTGATGTGGTGATTGGTTGTAATGCTTCTTCACCTACAGCTTGACTCCAGCCATTTGAAGGTTGAAAATCTGCTTCAGTGGGGCTCTGCAGCTTGCTCATTTTTAAAAGGCCAGCAAAAGTGAGCTTTGGCTGCATAGTTGGCCTTCTCATCTCTCCAGCAGGGAGTACAGTGTGGAAGGTTAACATAGCATAGTTTGAAACACTTTAGTTTGAATGGTTTAAGGAAAAGCTGCTTTGGACCTGGGAAAGCCTGGAGAAGGTCATGCAGGAGTCAGTGCTTGCACCTTAATGCTTCCTCATCTGGCCAGATGACTGGCCACGAGGCTGGCTGTAAATCTGTTGAATCCTACCTGGCAGGAAGTACTCAATAAATGCAAGGTAGGCAGCTGGAGGAATTGAGCAATTCTCTGTGTATTAAGTGAAATGCAAGTTTCAGTATTAGAGGAGCACTTGTTGCAAAAGTTGCATTGATTGTAGAGTTACAAGGTGAGTCACATTAACAAATCTGTTGAAATTAAAAGGAGCAAAACCAATCTTGAATAAAACCATGTCCCTCGGGAAAAAGAAAAACTAAATTATTGACTATAAAGCAGGGAGTTAAAATATGTTGCTGTATTTTAATAGAAGAAAAACTTTTAGGTCAGTTAATATTGATACTGTGTAGAACTTTGTCTCTTTCTTCATGAACAAAGCTCACTCCAACCAGTCTTAAGCACGAAGACACCAAGTTCTGCAACCCTAAATTGTTCCACAGCATAAATTGTGGTAGTGTGTACTAAAAAAAATAAGAGTGCTAAAATAACTTTGCATTTCTGGGACAGAATTTTGTTTAAAATTTCTGTTATGTTTCGCAAATCAGTAGTACACAAAAGAAATAAAAAAACACTAGCTACCTACAGAAGCAGTTTATTACATAGATGGGCAGTATAGAGCAAAAACACTAAAATAAAAAAAATGTCCATTTGAACTTCTAGTTAACTTCTGTTACAAAGTTGTTTACTCAGTGAACTGCGGCTTCTATGTGTGAATTTTCAGCATTTCAGATTGTAGGGACTTCAAGTCTAGCTGTCTGTGGGGAACTGACAGATGTTTTATAGTGGCAGAGAATTCAGTGAAAGATGCTAAGAGTGGATTTTGTTGTTTTGACTGGTAACTTTGTACTTACAATTGATGCTGTCATATTTTTGATCCTATCATTTTGTAGCCTTTCTGTTGTCTGAGCTCTTAAACTTAGTCTCTATGCCTTTGTTACAATGTGTATGCAAACTATGTGTTTAGGTAGGAACTGTTTCCAGGGTTAATTATTTATGGTTGTATATGTAGAAATTCAATAATTCTGAATTGACTTTAATTAGAGTCTGGATGTGAAGTGGGATAAAGGTAGGCCTAAATTTTGGTGAGTTGGTAGTGCTCGTTCTTTTGAGGTAGTACTCTGCCGAAGTGTGTGCATGAAGTGATCTTCTTAAAGATCCACATCTCTGACCTGGGACAGAGCACGTTGGCTAGAAAATGGGTAGGAACCCTACAGCTCAGGTGCAATTTTTTTTTCTATTGTTTTCGTGTGGTTGGGGTCCTAAAAAGCCAAGCTGCCTTCTGGATGTGCTGCTGCCTGTGAGGGGGTGTAGTTTGAGGACAGACAGCCTTAACTAGCAGCAAATGCTCCGTGTTGCAGCAGGAGCAACAAGCCCTCAGTGCTAGCCAGCTTTTTATCTTCCCTTTAGTTGTCTGTCTGCAGTTCCACAATCAGCTGAAACTCTTATTCTTGGAGCTGTGAAGTCCAACTGAGCCTATTCTACTGAGAAATCTTGTCTCTGCTAAGAATGGTAGATAACTGCATTAGTCTGCAGTTTTAGAAGTTGATAAAAACATGTCAGGCATTTGCCTATTAAGGGGGTTTAAATTTGTATCCTTAAAGACCACCTTATCTTAGGATTTGGAGGTGAAATTCAGCAGCCCTCATGTTCAGTACAGTCATGGTGTTTCCTTTTTAGTAATGCATTTTAAAAGCGAAGTGTTGTGTTTCTGTTAGGTAGTACAAATTTGTCACCTACTTTTGAGAGCCCCAAATTGTTAAAATTACATTTATATGATGCTTCTGTGGTCCACTGGGCTTTGTATTGAGGTTTAAGAATTTATTTTGTTTTTACTGTCCTAGTCACCCCCACAATAGTTAAAATGACCCCATCAGCCTGCCACAGCACAGTCGGGTGAGGCCTGTCCCCAGAGACAGCCTGGCTGATTAACAACGTGTTCCAGTCCCAGGAGTTCTGCTCTTAGAAAGCAGGAGGAGAGATGGAAATGTATGTTGCACCTTTACTGAATGTGTTTCCTACCCTCACAAACCCTACAAAAATACCATAACATTGTGTTACAGAAGAACCTTCTCCTGTATTTTTAAAGGACCTTTTTTTGTTTGAGTTAGGCTTTTACTCCTTAAATAATGGGAGTGTCACAGTATGTTTCCTGCTAGTGGACATTGTCCAGGCAAATGCTCTTCACTCCTTCAAAATTAAAAAAAAAAAAAAAAAAAAAAAGCTAAATAATGTCACTGTCAAAATCAGTCAGTTTCATCTTTTCATGCTATAGCATTCCTAACTTAGAGATTTTTATGTTTGACGGGGGTATTTCAGTTCTCTAATGACCAACTAGCTTGGCAAGGATCTGTGCTTCTTGATGTTCCCTGTTTTACACCTTCTAAACAGTGCATCCTTGTAATGTCCAAGGTCAGGCACTGCCAGCATGCTCTTAGTTTTCTTCTGTTTTTAGCTTGTTACTTGTTTCAGTAGCAATTTTATAAGTACAGTCCTGGCAGCGCGATATTAAAACTATCATTTAAGTTTGTCTTCCTGGAAAAAATGTTGAAAACATGCATCTTGTCCTTTAGGGATATCATCCATAGTTGTTCAGAATCCATTAATTTTCCAAGAGCATAAGTATTTACTCAAATATTGATGATTTGATCCTTCAAGATAGTGAGCACCGTTATTTCCCCTCAAGGTGACTTGGGAGAAGTTTCTACAGATTCTGTAGAATCAACAGTCTGACAAAACTGAAAACAGTCTGCAGAAACCTGCCACATATGCTACCGAAAAGCCAAGTGTTGACTTCCTATTCTGAAAGAATTTCTACGTGGCATAGCTTTGTGAACGTGACTTTTTTGTTTATTCATAGTATCACATTTTGTCCATTTAATCTTTCAGGGATCCATACCACACAATCGCCGCTATTAATCCGGAGAAATTAAATATCTTCCAAACAGTGAGAGAAATAACAGGTAACAAACCCTTCTGATTTGTACAATCTGAATTTCTTCTCATTTTGCATTTATGGTTGTGATTTTTTCTTAAAACTCAGTGTATTGTCAATTTAACAAAGTTTAATACAGAACAGCTCCAGTATCAGCTATTATTAACAAGTGTATTGTCATTTTGTAATGAGTACAGAACGAACATTGCATTCGGGGTACACAGACACCAGAATACCAAGACCTTATTGTTGAGTGGGCTGGGGGTCTTGGCACAGTGCTAGCAAAGTGAGACAAGTGTTGCAAACACCAGTTGTGACAGCGTCTGCTCTACCACTTAAGTGGCATTATCCCTGTGCTTACAGATGTACTGCATTTCAGTCCTGTGCTGAAAAATCATAGGGAACTGCATGTATAGAAATCTTTGTAGAGTAAAATACGTAGTTCCACTTTCTGCCTGTGCAGAGACTGCTTTCCAGTGGTGACTGATCCTCACGCACACTCAGAAAGGAATGCAGGTTCTTTGTTTCAGGAAAGTCTTATCTTTGTATGCATCAAAAAGGATCTCAACTTCTGTCCTAATCCTAATTCTGTCTGCGGCCGCCAAGAAGCGTCTGGCTGGCAGGCCTTGCAGATTGCAGCCTGTGTTTAGGCTGTTGAAAGTCTGGCTGTTAGAAGTGGACTTAGTGCTATGACACTGCTGCTGTGACACTGCTGAAGTCTTCCTTTGCCTTCCTGGAGGAGACAGTGCGGAGCAGGCTGATGAATTCCCACACAGTAGCGTGCAGCATTCATTACTTATTTCTTTCTTTTACTTAAGCCAGCACTGTCTTTCAGTTAAAGGTTAGGCTTGTCTTCATTCACATACGTGATCAAGCGGTCTTTATGTCTGAAATGACTGATGTTCCTGTTTGCCTTTACCTCCTTCAGGGTATTTGAACATACAGTCGTGGCCTGAGAATATGACAGATTTCAGGGTGTTTTCTAACTTGGTTACAATTGGTGGAAGAGCTCTGTATAGGTAAGGTACTTTCTCTGTTCATGGAATTGTTTTTTATTAGTCTTTTATTTGGTAGCTCAGAATGCGACATCCTTCTGGAAAGGCATCATAAACTAGTATGTTTTCTTTGTTACCAAGTTATTCGTTAACAGTATCTTCGATAAGCACTTGTTTTTTTATGGGCAATAGCTCTTGAATGTAGTTATGTTAAAAAAAAAAAAACTAAAAGAAAAAAAACCTTAGAAGGTCTTGGGTCATTGCTATAGCTTTTAAGTCATTGTTCAGAAAAAAACTTCATACAATTTTAAAATATGTTGGAATGTGAAATGTAAGCTGAAAGAAACCACTAAAACTTAGCCTCGTTATCTGGAAGCTTGTATGGGTGTGAACGGAGGTGCAGGCTCATGTGTCCAAAGAATGATCTGCTCTTAAGGAGCCATAAAAGATAAATACATGGAAGAACGCTGAAGTACTCAGCAGATGGGGCGTGTGTTAGCTGTGTAGTGCCACTTTTACCAAAGATGTTACAATATGAGCACTCGTACTGAGGAATTGATTTTGAAGAGAAGAAAATGCAGTGAGAAGTAATGGAGGAGCACAAGATAGCTGAATGATGTATAGAGCAAACTCTGGTTCCCAGTTGTGTAAATGTAGTAAATCAGTCATGGGATTCTGCTGGCATCTTAAACAGCAGGCCAAGCAGATTATGAATAGCAGTGAAACCTTGAGATTGAATTACAGCCCAGCGTTCTGTTTGGAAGCAGCAGTTTTTATTTAGAACAGCTGGAAAACAATTACAATCATTAAAATACAATAACTTAAAGGTTGCCCAGAAACTGGCTGTTGTCTTCACTCATCAGTAGTCATATGTGCAGTCATTCACAGATTATACACACAATCATTTGCCTCTTCCTTTGATGAAGAAAGGAAATAATCGTATATTACAATAAAAGAAAAATGAAATGTAGAAAGTAAGTGGAAAAATTTCCTTGAAAATAACAGTTTCTGCCTGTATTACTATAAATGACATTAATTTGACGCCTGACAGAAGATGTTAATACATTTTGCATGACTTTGTCAATTTTTCTTTAGCACATAAACTATCATAATATTAATTCTGTTGTCTTGGGGGAGGAACAGATTTTTCTAAAGTTTTCTTAACTGTACTTCATTTAAAAAAAAAAAAAGCATATGAAATTGAACTGTGTTTGACTTAGAGTGGTTTTGCTGGCTGCCTCCCGAGACTCACAGTTTGCTATCATGATTCTGACAGGGCTTGTAACTTTCTGGGCAAAAAAAAAGGGTTTTGACTCACAGAACATTTATGTCACCCCTAAAGACATGTTTTCTGACCAAATTTCAGCGTTGCAAAAAAAGATCATTTTGCCATTAGAAACTAATTCTAGTGGGAAGTTCTCAACCAGCCCTTGTAAGTTCCACCTCCTGGGGCTCATTCCTGTTCTTTTGTTTTTGTCACAGTGGCCTTTCCTTACTCATCCTAAAGCAACAAGGCATTACCTCTTTGCAGTTCCAGTCCTTGAAGCAAATCAGTGCTGGCAACATCTACATAACAGACAACAGCAATCTGTGCTACTACCACACAGTCAACTGGACCAGCCTTTTCAGTACGCCCAGTCAAAAGACAGTGATTCACCGAAATAAAAAAGCAGAGAACTGCAGTAAGTACTTTTGCTCAGTGCAGACCTTCTTGCTTATAACTGGCTATGGTTGGAGTGAAAATGGTGGAGCTACTGAGGATAGGGTGTTGTGGGCAGGCCAGAATTCACCTGGTGTCACCTGGCATGAGCTCCATGAACATCAGTGGATCATTGATCATTTACAGAATCTGTAAATACAGCCCAGCCTCTCTGAGGAGATTTGTAGGCAAATAAAGTGTTTTAAAGTATGAAGGAATTGAATGAGAGGGGAGAGAAAGCACTGCTTCCTTGCTGTGGTGTGAACATTGGAGAGAAGAGATCCAGCTTCCTAAACGGGGATTCTGAAGGCTATAAATGTGTAGCAAATACGGTGTTCATGGAAGGCATTGATTTGACAGTTTTGAAAATTACAGCCCTCTTCTTATGGGAGTACGTTTAGCATCTCTTGCTTCTCCTACTCCGCTTCATCAGAGTGGTCCTGTCTTACTCCAGAAAGGTTGCTTTTGGGACTGTTTTTGGTAATGGAATTCTCCTTTCTGTACTCAGCCTATCTGATACCGGGTTACTAGCAGACTTTCAGCTGGGGCTGAAAGACACCTGGTCTAAGGTCATTGTACTGAAAAACAGTGCTGTGTAGCAAATGAAATAGAGTGCTTAGGCAGAAATGACACAGCGACTTGCATTAATACAGTCATGTTGTAGCAGCAACATAGTTCATTTTGAGCATCTGTTAGGCTGCCAGAGAGGAAGTTCATTAAATTGCTGTGTGTTTAAATGATATGTCTGTTCTTTGGGGTTTGGCCATCCAGAAGCGTATGCTTTGGGTTTTTTTCAGGCTATGGTCTTACTTTCAAGTTAGTCTTTTAGTTCTTTTTTTTTTTCTTTTTTCTCCCTTTGAATTACTATTCTGTTCTGCTTTGAAAGGCTTTATGGCTGTGCTTATCGCTGTAGTATGAGGGTAGGTTCCAATATCTATCGCCTCTGGTCGGTTATTTTTCTCATTTCTTCTGCTGGGTGAGAGCTTCACGAAGCGTAAAGCCTTATTTGGTATGTCTCTATGTGGGATTTTGTTGGCTGTTTACCATTTTTTCTACCGATGAGTTAAATAAGTGCCTTTTGCTGCTGAAATATATTCCAGTAGGATCTTAGTGGTCCAATCTTGCTGTGAGATATAAGAACCTACGAACCTTCTAGAGGAAGGTGCAGGATTCCTTTCCACCGTGTGAAAAACTGCTAACTGGGGGAGAAGGATCTTGTTCCTGGTGCTCTCTGCTGTTTTGACATCTTTGCTTGTTTATAGCAAGATTGGCTCTAGCTGTCTGATAATGATGCATCATTTAAGGAAACAACAAAACTGGCTCTCTTCTGTCCGGAGAAATTCAGTATGAAAATGAAGCAGTAATGGAGTAGAGCATAGTCTTTGTATCTCATACAGTAGCACTTCCTCTTCGCTTCAAGCTCTGCATAACTTACAGACCACATGTTAGAAGACAATGAAAAACTACTCAGTGGTGAACTTTGTACAGTGCTTTTCCCTTCATGGAGCAGTGTTTTACTTGACTGGTTTGGAGAGCTTGGAGACCTAGCTGAAAACAACAGTTAGGAGTATAGTCCTGTACTAGTTGTCAGGATTGCTTTGTCAAATATCTTTGCCCTTTATTATGATCACTAAGTTTGGGTGTGTTTGAAGTGCCCCCAGCTGTTGAAACACATACTTCCTGAGCAAATGGAAATGAGAAGAGACCGTCAAATCGTCCTGTTGCACTGTCTTGTCAGTACAGGTGCACACAAAGGGAAAATGTAAACTTTATTTGACTTCCAGCTTGTTGAGGATTTGCTTTAGTAGAGGCTTTTACTTTCTAGGAAGAAAACTGCTACTAAAGATGTTTTATGAAATTTAACACCAAGAGAATCTTCATGAGGAAAACAGAGCTCTCTTATTTCTCCATAAGAAGCCATAGTGTAAGCTACACTACCGAGGGATTAGTTCTAAAAATGGACTCTAACCTGTGTTTATTAAATGGACTGTATTTAATGAACATAGGCTGTGGGCCAGGTTACTCAGTTCAGAAAGCAACGTCTTAGACTGCTTACTTCCTGAATCTTAAAGGGGAGCAGCGGTTCTCTCTGTGCACGTCTGTGTGAATGAATTTATTAATGTTTTGTGGCCTTCTGAGAGTCAGCAGTAGATGAGAAGAGCTATCCTGCTGCTTCAACTCCGCCTGTCAGTCAGCACCTCTCTGGGGTTAAATAGGTTCTGCTGCAGGTTAGATGTCTAACTAAAATCCTCACAATTACTTTGAGTAAGACAGAAGTGTTCCTTAGAGCCAGATGCATTTCTCCAGCATTCTTTGAAACATCTGTGGTTTTCAGGGTAGGGCAACAGACTGGGGTTTTGGGGAGTTTTCTCTGTATCTCCCACTGCCTGAATGTTTGTTAGCTGAGGGCAAGCCACTAGGGTTTCCATGTCTGCCTTCTGGTTGTTTAGCCTGTTTCAGGCCCTGATCCTGCGGGTGCTTGTGCATATGCACGGGCTTCTCTGAGTGACAAACAAGGCTAATCAGAATAGGGGGGGGTAAATGCAAATGTGAATCTGTAAGTATTTGCAGGATTGAAATCTAGCTTCTGTGGTGGAAATGCTATCTGTTTGCATGGTATCAAGCGGCGTGTCAATTATTAATAAAAATAACTATTAAAGATTGTTTTTCATATGGTTTCCCACAAAACAAACCAATCCAGACCATGTTAATTATTACAGCCACACTCTGGTGTGCTTATTATTAATCCTTTGTATATTTTGAGGCACTGTCAGCTTGTTATTGCTTTCTTCACTGCCTAGTGATTATTACTGCCTTAAAACAAATGACAGCAAACATTTAATACACTTGTAGCTTTTCTTAAAAAAAGCACGTGAGCATGTGAGAGCTCCTAAGATCATCTGGTCAGCCTCATATAATAAGTGGCTTTTATTATGCATCACAAGATGGTGATGCATCTTTTTGATACCATTTAATATTGTGTTCTGCTGAACACTGAAGAATTATTGAGGAAGTCAAATATTCATAGAAAAGTTCAGTCTATAGTAGTGCTTCATCTGCGAGGTAGCGTTGGCCTAACAGTTTGGTGCATGTCTGATTTTTTTTTCAGTGAGAATGATGACAATGGGCTTCAGTGAGTGGAAAACGCTGCAGGGTGTGATTAGCAGTGAGGGGCTTGTGAACTACATGGACCCTGAGAGATTCCTAGGCATGGAGGCTGGTTACAAGAGAAGAGGGAAGGATAAGTTGAGGCTTCAACAGCTGTTGCACTTCTAGCACAGTCTGACAGTGTCTCCCAAAGTTGTTTAAGAATTCACATGGCAAATGGGTATCTTCAAACGGCTAACCATAGAGGAAATTAATTGGAGAGTATTTGTCCAAAATACAGTGCATGGAGCTCTCAGAGAAGCACAGAATTTCCCCGGTAGGAAGGGACCTTCACGGAATATTGAGTCTAACTCTTGGCTGCACACAGGACTACCTAAAAATTAAACCAGGTATCTGGGAGCGTTGTCCAAACGCTGCTTGAACTCCGTCAGGCTCGGGGCCATGACTGCTGCCCTGGGGAGCCTGTTCAGTGCCCGGCCAGCTCTCAGTGAAGAACCTTTTCCTCACACCCAGCCTGAACCTCCCGTCACAGCTCCATGCCGTTCCCTTGGGTCTTCTCATCTAATATATAATTTTAAATGTTTCCTGCTATAGCCTGTGATGTTCATAAACCTTACTGTGTTATGAAGATGATTAACGCGGAGTTAAAGTTACTTGTTAGGGAATGTACTCTGGTGGTTAGATTTTACTTTTACTTTGTGCTGAAGTCAAAAATTGGCCTTTTTTGCCCAGCATGGTTATTTTATGGAACAGTTAGAGGTGATTCATGTTGAATATGAGAGCACACAAAATAAATCCAGAAAAAAATGTTTTTTTATACCAAGTTATTTAAATAATTGCTTTCAGCTCCGCTGACACCTGCAGTGTGTGGAGAAACCTTTCCAGGCAAAGGTTGTTACAAATGTGGTTGTTATGAATTATGTCAATTTAGCCACCAATTAACAACTTGAATAAATGATTCCACTGACTGCCAGGCTTGATGCAAAACTAACTGAAGGCTGCAGGAGTTTTTCTGTCGAGTTCAAGGAGCTTTGGATCAGGTCCCTAAGTATATAGCCAAATAACTTCTTTTTTTAGCTGACTTTCTTCTGTTCTAACTGGTTTGGGGAAAAACAGTGAGCCTTTCTACTTCTAACCTGTGTGACCCCTTTGATAAAGAATGAGCATTTGTTCTAAAACACCCAATCAAAATGAGTTCCTGTCAAAAGCTTTATTGTTCTTTCCTTGCACCTATGGCCGTGTGATAGCTGGAGCTTTAGAACTTTCTCAGTGTGTGAAAATGCCAAATAATACATCTAAAATTGAAACATCTCTTTAACCATCCATATACTTAAAGATGAGGAAGAAAGCATATCCACAAGCATAGTGGATTTTATAAGGTGTCCAAAAAAAAAAAAATCCCTATTTGCCAGGATTTGTTTATGAAAAGTTTTCTAAAAGACTTAGAAATAAGCAGAAGGAAATAGTGTTTTTTAATTACTATTTTCTGCTGTTGCTTTTTTCATAAACTGCAGGTACTGTTGGCTGGATTTCAATAGGATAATCTTGATTTTCTTTACTGAATAGCTCTCGTTTCATTTGCATAACATTCACTCAGTATACTTTGAGTGATCTTGTAATAGAGTTCCATGCTATTTCAAGGAATATTTTAGTGCAACACTTTGTAAATAAATTCTTGATTCAGAGTACTCTAATAGTCGAGGGGGGAAAAGGACATGGCTAGTAATAAAAGCATGATTTCAGGTTACTAAAAAATTGAGAAAAATAGGAAACTGCCTTTTGATGGCAAGAGTATGTAAAACAGTATTAGAACTTAAAATATTCTTAGGATTAAAAAGGAGAACAAAGGTATCTCTAAAGCAATTTTTTTTTTAGTTGTCTGACTACTACTTAAAGCCAGTCATTGACAGAAAAATAAGACTATTTGTATAAAAGGTTTGCTTATTTCAAAATGTGATAGTTTCTGGGCTCAGGGCAGGTGGGGGTTGGATTGCAGCATTTTATTTTTTTTTTTTTCCTGTAGATTGAGCCTGAAGCTGTCTGGTAATCCCAGATGTCCTTGTGGCAGACAGTGTGAGGCAGGGCTCATTTCTTTGTCTGGTCTGGGTCTGTCACACGTCACCACCAGCCTGTATGAAATCAAGGTAGATGGGCAGACCAGGAGTCTGCTCTAAGGGAGGCCTCAAGTGTGCCCAAAATCCCATGGCATAACTGGGGTTCCCCTGAAATGACCAGCTGCATCACCTCAAGCTTTTTGCTGGGTGCTTCTGCAGGCAATGAACATGAAGCAGGCCCAAACTGGCCTTCAGTACCAAGTCAGTGCCTCTGTGGACCAACTGTACAAAGCTAGCATCAGACTGAAACGTCTAAAAGTAGGTGAGAAAGGAGATGTAGGCTACATGTAGCGTTTACAGATGTAAAACTTTTGCCAAACTCCAGCTTCTATGAAGTTTGGTCAGAAGCAGCATAGTGGAATTATTGACTTCTAGTTTCTGTAAGTGTTGTCATGCTGGTAAAAAATAAAAATTAAAAAAAAAAAAGGTTTAGGACAGTATTGTAAAACTACATTTTTCATGTATGCTCACAGTGGCTTTGTGTGCTTTGGTTCCTTTGACTTCAGCAGAATGACTCCTGATTTACAGCAGACTTCAGGCAAAGAGAATGAGATGTCTTTATGCAGTGGCATAAAGCTAAATAGCTCCGGTCTCTTGCTGTGTTGCCATCTTCAGGAATTAGTTCAGTCCAAAAGAAATTAAATGACCACCTGCAGTTACTGCTATTTTTTTTTTTGGCTGTGACTGACTTGACTTTTGATGCAAAAGGACATCAACAAGAAAACGTGCAGAATTATCTTTTTTGTTGTCATTAAGAAAATGTGGTATGTATTTTGTCACCCCAGCCTCGATATTTATATGTACAAGTATATGGATGTGTGTAAAAGACAAGAGTGTGCAGACTTACCTTATCCCAGGTTACTTGTGGTATTGTAGTGACCATGTAGCAGTGTTCACCTACCTGCTGAATTACTATGTTGTGTAGCAGAGCTGCAAAGGGTCAACAGCAGTGCTGCACAAGTAGGAGGTATGAATCTGTTCTTTTGTGGGTCAGTTTGCCTGCAAGGGCCAGAGGGCAACAAATCTTTGGGTTCCTATACTTCTTTCTACAAAGTGAAGACGAGATGTCATTTTTGGCACCGAACTATGAACGCGTTCAGGGAAGAAAAAGAAGAGAGGAGCTGGCATTCTCAATCTCCATAAAGCAAATACCCAACTGCAAGATGAAAGGAAATAAGGAAGATGCTTCAGTCCTCTTCAGTCCTCTTGCCTACTTGCTACCTGCAGCCAGGGAGAAACATTTACATGTGCCACACATACAGTTGTTGTGTGTTTCTTCCTAAGAAGTGCTTTCCAATAAATTCAGTGGTCAGAAGCAGGGTGACAGTGAGCAACAGGGCAAGCAATGCATATCAAAAGAGAGCATCCTGCCGGTGAAGTTGAGGTGCAACTTCTTGCATCTCAGCAGGCAAAAGAAGGTATACGAATTCCCTTGGAAGGAACAGAAGAAGATAGAGGCGTGCTGTATAGATAAGAAAGATGGGCTTGATGAACCTTGTGCCAACATCAAACAATGCTACATGATGAAACACAGCGATTAAGGAGCAGTGTGCTCTCCTATACAGTTAGATGCTATGGCAGGTATTCAGTTGGATCAAATGTGGTATCTTATACACCATAGCACAGAATAACCAGGGTGAAAACATGCTGCAGAGTGTAGAAAGCATCTTCTGCTGTTTCTTTAACGATTTATAAGGACTTAGTGTCTCTCAGGTAATAAAACTCAGTGTACCCTTTAATTGTTAAGGTAGACTGCATGGCCAACTACTACTTACCTGCCCTATTCCAGCCTTGACACAGTGGAGACAAGACCATCAGGTATTTTGAAATGAAAATAAGGCTTTTTTTTTTTTTTCCAGTCACCCAGGTGTGCTGCTGTACTGGAAGAAGTGTAGAAAAACACTGTACAAAAAGACTGTCTTTTTATTGAATAAAAGGTGACGGAGGGCTATCTGTGTTTTGTGAGAGAAATTGCTCTTGGTTATGCTACTGCTCCTCTGCAAAGGTGTGCTGTGTGTATGTAGTTGCTGATTTATAGGTGTATGTATATTTGCCATCTTTGATGTTTAGGAGATTTTTATATCTTTAATCTACTGAATCTAGTATATAAGCTACTTGCATAGAATGCTTCCTCATGAAAGAGTGAAGTCAAATTATGATGTCTACACTTCCACATGCTACTGTTTTGCTAAATGGACGTCCAAATTCTGGAGAGAGAGAGGGTTTTGCTTTTGCTGTTTGCTCATTTTCTCAGTCTTTCATTTACAAAGTGAATTTTTTATATAACCACACAATTCTGTTTGAAACCACCTTTCCCTCACCCTTCATTCATTCTGTTTATTTAAGCTAAATTTTGGTTTTGAGACAGGGACAATTTTTTTGTGTGTTTTTTTTTTGTGTGTGTTTAATATAAAAAGCTCTTTGCCTATTCAGGTGCTTTTACACTAAAGAATTTTAAAAGACACAATTAATAGTGATACTTCAACTTCTTCCCCACCATCCATAAACTTAATTTCAGGGAGTTCTTGGTTCAGCTGTAGTGCTTTATATTTTAGTTTAACAGCTTTTCTGTGGACTTGGATAATTGACTTTTCAAATCTTGCAAGTCTTTGGCATTTACCGTGTCCTGTGTCAGGGAATTCTGCAGCCTGATCTATACTTGGTAGTAAGAAAAATCTCCGTTTTGAACCCTATTGGATTCCTGTCTTTTTGAATACACCTGAGGGACTTGGAAGAAGCAGTGGACAATTGTTTTGTGCCTATCTTCTTCTTGTTCACATTTTCATAGGGCTTTATTATGTCTTTCCTCATCTGTGTTTAGGGCTACTAGTCTGTTTATTCCTTAGTTCTGATCAACCCTGCAGCACTCTTTTTCTCACTTTATCCTTTCTCAAAGGAATGAACCATAACTGGGTGTAGTACTCAGACTGTAGATACACAGCAGGTTTCTGTAGTGGTAAGATGTTAACTTCTGTTTTTTTCCCTCTATCCTGTTTCTAGAAATTGTGAACATTGGGTATGCTTTTCTGAGCATGGCATATCAAATTGGTGTTTCATAGCACTATTGATATTAATCCTAAATTCTTGTATGGAAAATAGCTTTTTTTTTTTTCCTTCTTCCCATCTGCATCAGTTCACATTTACCACTCTATATTAAGCAGGTCTTCTTGCCTATATGACTGCTTCAGAGAGCAACAGTTTTCTGTTTGTGAGGCATGACTTCTCATTACTGAAGTCATCACTATTTTTCTGTGATATACATCCATGTGTCCCTCAGCCTTCTTTCTAGAATCATTTCTAAAATTGCAAAAGAGCATCCCTCAAACAATGAAAACTCATTTTCTGATGGATTGTCAGCAGACAGCTTGAGTTAGAATGGTCATTTTAGTAACAGTGGTTTCGACCCATCATTGCTCCTTTATTGGAAGGGTTCAGTGCTGAATAGTTCTGCTAATTTTACTCCAGGCTTGATTTGAGAAGACTGTTCATCGGGGCAAAAGAATGATCGTTGCTCTGGAGGAACAGTGATGCAGTTGGAGGAAGTGTTTCTTTTTCAGAGACTGAAATTTAGTAACATCTTCAAGGCTGTTGAAGTTGGAGGCTTTTTACCCTCCGCAAACACAGTCAGAATGCAAGTGGAATTTTGCAGCACATCTGTGTACTGTGTGCACTGGCTTATACTGTGCACAGGAAGAGTTGGGTCTTCGTTTATGAGGGATTTTGCTGTCATATGTTTCTGATGGGAATATCTTGGTTTTTTGAATGGTGGATGAAATGTCTCTTGGATTTTAGAGGACTATATAATTTAATGGCAGTATCCTCTCTCTCTGCAGCTGCCGATGGGATGGTGTGTAATGAGTTATGCTCAAGTGATGGCTGCTGGGGACCAGGGCCAGACCAGTGCCTCTCCTGCAAGCGCTTCATCAGGGGAAGGACCTGCATAGAGTCATGTAACCTGTATGATGGGTAAGGTATTTCCTTTTATTTCCCTTGCACTTTTCCCTAAAGCTGCTTGATTACATTGTTCAGGATTCCAATGTGTAAGTTAACTTGTTTGTACGATAAGCAGTATCTGTTCCACTGCCAGTATCACTGCTTTTGAGTGAAATATACTATGGGATAAGTTTTAAGTATTTCATAATGTGAACTTGTGTAGAAGGATTTATCTAGTATTGTGCTTGCTGAAGTTCTCATACAACATTAGTTTGTTACACCTATTACACTCCTGATAATGTGAACAATTTGATTTAGATGAAGACATAAAACATTTAGCCCTACTTGAATATTGACACCCCTATTAAGAAAAATATATGGTTATGTTCTTTCAGATGAGTTAGATTTAGGCATGTAGTAGGGAAACTCTGAGTAAGGACCCCAAAGTAGGACAACTTTTTTTTTTAATGAAACATTCAGTATGCTACACAGAAATAGCAATAATACAACCAAAATGAGTTCTCCTTTTTTTTCTCCCATTTGTGCACGTGCACCATCTTTTCCGAAAGGTGGATAGTCTACCTGCTGCACAGACAAAGCTGGCAGACTGCCTTATGACAGGGAAGTAGAGCTAAGCTGTTTGTGTGACTTGCAGCAAAAGAAATTCATAATTAGTTTGTGGAGGGAAGCAGGTAGAATTTCACTACCTGTATAATAGTATAGCAAGGTCCCTAGCATTTCTTTTATAATAAAGATAAATAAAAAAGAGACAAATTATTGTAATTACATCTTTTCCTTCAAGGTGCTAATTGAAAATATCATCACTGCATGGTTTCTTTCTTTTCCTGCCTTGGATGCCAACTCATGGAACTGTTATGGGGAGAGTATTTAAATGAACTCCTGTAAATACCTGCTTAGATTATTTCCGAAAATAATCTAAACTTTTCTATCTGGACAAGACATGCAAAAAACATTGACAGAATACCATTTTATATGCTTAAAAAAAAAAAAAAGTTGCAGATCACAAGTGTATTATATGCACCAGAACATATTTGAGCACAAATCCTGGGGCAGTTCGTGGCTGGTCCTGCTATGGTGCCTGTCTCGGTAAGATTGCAAGGAGGCTCTGTGCTTGGATGGCTTAACCAGCCCTTTAGTTGGGATGTTCTGAACTGTATTGATTAGGGAGTGGTATTTGCACTTCACACAGGCTCAGCTCCTCAGTAAATATGAGATGTGTGACCTGGGCTTGGGGAGAAGTATTTTTGTTTGATTGAGAGCTCTGCATGTTCATCTTGCAGGGTAACAACAGTATTTCAGGGTAGGGTCGAATGTATTTGACTTCTTTAAGTCCTCGACAGGAAAGCTCTGTCTCCAAAGCTAGAGAAGGATGAGCTTAATCGGAATGGTCAAGTGAGGTTTTCCTTAGCTGTATTGTTGCAGTAGATCCTGATGGTTGTAGAGGGGCAGAGGAAGGGCATCAATAAACAAAGCACAAAGACCTTCACCCTTTAATATTAGTGCAGCCCATAGGCATGAGTGGGCAGCACACCTTTAATTAATGCAAATGTTATAAATGGATAATGCAACAAGATGGGATCCATCTGCAAAGCTTAGGTGTCCAGTCTGAGCTTATCACGTAGGTTTTCTCTGTGGTTAGTGGGGAGGGAGGCTACCTCTCAGGTGTTGCTTTGTTTCGGTCTAGAGTAAGGTGAGGTGAATAGCGTTGAGAAGGTGCTGGAGCTTTTTGTAAAAGACAGCTAGCAACTGAATTGAGACACCTGATGTTTGATGGAAGAAATCCCTATCCAACTATTATCAGTACCTTTTCTTTCCCCCCTTATAAGTGGTTAATAATAATTTTAAAAAGGGTGAAAAAAGATCCCTTAGCTGATAGCTGTGTGTGAATACATGAAATAAATAAGCAAAAGTATTTGTTTTGACACTTTATAGATTCAGACCTCAGTCTAGAATTGTTGTTTATGAAAATAAAGTTATGAGCTTTTTGGAGAAAGGCTTTGAAGTGTGAGTGTTTGCAGAGACTTAACTAAAAGAATATAAAGAGCACCATGATTGATGCACTTCCTAATGTTTTCCTGTCTGGTAGCGATGTCTTACATGTAACGAATGTCTTCCTGAGCCTTAAATAAAAACAGAGAAATGAGTTACTTCATCTACTACATTCACTAGTGTGAATGAGGATCTTATTTCTTGAGGGAAAAGGAGAAAAACACTGAGGTTTGATACTGGTAAACAAGATGTCCACTGTTTCACCTGCCTGTGAGTGATGTTGCTGATGGTGCCCAACTTTCAGCTGTTGTAAAGGAGCAAAATGCAATTAGAAGTGATCTCAGCTGGTGTAGTCCACTGGCATTAGTGAAGCTGGTTTCCACCAGGTGAAGAGGCAGCCATTTTAGTTCAGTTTCAGTCTCACTTCTGTTTTCTCCTAACCTGCCTGCAAAATATTTTTCTAGGGAATTTCGTGAGTTTGCAAATGGATCTGTCTGTGTCGAGTGTGATCCCCAGTGTGAAAAGATGGAAGACAACATGATCACGTGCTATGGGCCGGTAAGAGCAACCTTTGGTGTGTTGTGGGCTAGCTGGTTGTTAGAGTGTGCTAAAGCACAGGCATTTTTTGCTTGGAGAATTTAGAGTGACTGTTGAAAACCTATGTTAACAAAAGAAAAAACAAGTGTGTGTGTGTATATATATATATATACATAATATATATATATATATATACACACACACTCTCCGTGTGGGATGGAATTCTGCACGTTAAACAGATGCTAGGAGTAAACTCCCTTGGATTAGTCTCCTTAAGATGGCTTAAAAAATGCGTGCCCTTTTCTTTCATGAGTTGTCTTAATGCCTTAGCTGTGTAGATTCATCAGGTCTTTAAATGACAGAAGGTATTCAGTTGCAATTTGAGTGTCCTCTTTTATCACTGTTTTTATTCATTATATTCAATTCTGTGCTGTTTACTGTAATTTCAGTTGACTTTTTTCAGAAAAAGTGTGGGAATTTGTCACAATCTCTTGGAAAGCTTGAGCGACCTGTTTTTTTTTCTACATAGGCCAGTCTTTGGCGTTGTTTTGATACAGCTTTTTTTTTGTGTGCATCCTAAAATGAATGTTAACTGCAGCTGTCACCTTTATATGTCCAGCGAGTCCCGTTTCAAGGACTATTGCTCTTTTTTTAGACAAAAATCGTTCCTTTCTTTTGGTCTTCTGTATATTGCAAAGATTGAAAGAAGCATGCAGGATAGTGAGGAGTTGTATTTTAGGCTCTTCATCACTGAGAAAATTTAACCTGTAGCTTATTTCTTTGTTTCTATGACTTAACCTACTGATTATAAACAAAACAATGGCATTACACTGCTAATTATTCTCATCATCATTTTTGTTGCACTACTGTGCTTTCTGATACTACAAAGCAAGAACCTAACATTGCAAGTTTTCAGCCAACGAGGGGAATTTGGATTTGTAGCGGGACTCCTGGATGTAAAATCATAAACCAGTGCCCAAACTGAACACCAGATTTGTTTTGTTCCACTGGCTTAAAATGTTCAGTTTACATTGTTCCAAGAGCCTCAGTTTATAGCTTTTAACAGTCCAGTCTATGTATGTGTTAAGAAGGAGACCTTGTAGTCCTTCAGCATTGTTGTGACTAGATACTGCAGGGAGAATGCAGTTTGGAGAATAATTCTGTGTCGCAGAGGTAGCGTATCCCACTGAAAGACCATTGCACTTGCTTTGCAAGCACTGTTCAGTATTGATTAGTGTTGCAGGAAATTTTTCTCATGTAGATTTAAAGTGGGCATGAAGTTTGTTGTGTTAAGCACACCAGTAATATAGAGAAACCTGTTCAGAAGCTAGAATTTAAGTCTTAAGCTTTACAGAATAAGTTTCTGCCCAGAACTGCCAGGATTTACGCATGTTGCTCCCGAACAGTGACTGGGGCCATGCAGGTAACTCGCTGTTCATGGGGAAAGAAATGCTACTGCAGTTACTGCTGAGTGTGCTGTCATGCTAAGATCTGCAATTCTAGTGCAGCAGGAGAAGACAGAGTAACTTGAGTGTGTGCTGCATTTCTTCCATGTTCTCCAGGGACCTGACCACTGCACAAAGTGTTTCCATTTTAAGGATGGTCCAAACTGTGTAGAGAAATGTCCTGATGGCTTACAGGGGGCAAACAGTTTCATTTTCAAATATGCCGATGAGGATCGTGAGTGCCATCCATGTCATCCAAACTGCACCCAAGGGTAAGTACAAACTCTGAAGTGAGCCATTCTATTCACTGTTTGTAGACCACTGATTTAGCTACAGTTTGGCTTGTTAAAGCACTTGTTCCACTCCTGAAAATGGAGTGCGTACAGCAGTATATGTAGCTTGTTTTCCAGGATTTCTCATGACATTCAGATTTCAGTCATAAAAGTCCAGCAGCTTATCAGAAAATAAGTTTACACCTCTCTGGAAAACCACACAGAACTTTTTTTTTTTTTAAAGCAATGCACAATTAGCTTTCCTACCAGCTAGCTCTGCTTTGTAACGAATGCTTCCATTTGCACCTAAGTGTAGACATGTACAATGACTTTATTTTTAGTATTTATTTGTATATGGAATTTTCATTTCAGTTCTTTGGTATTTCTGAAATAACCCTGCAGCTCTTCCATGAGACTGAAATGTTAGTGTCACCTTTTTTCATAGGAGGACTGATGAAATGGGTTTGTCGGAAACCTGAATCTGATGATCAATTTCTCAAGTCCTAAGTATCTCCACGATCACTTTTTTACATTTGGAAATATATAGACCACGTATCTGAGCCAGAATTAAGAACGTGTAACAAAATAACAGTAGTCGAATACATAACTGTTGTTTTGCATGGGCTGCATCAGTTAGAAGTGTCTTTTTGATGAGATGGTTAGTGGTGTCCAGCATACAAAGAAAGCAAGAGGCAGCCAGGGGGGAAAGAGAAAACTTCAACCAGTGAAATAATCTTCCACAAGAGGCTCTTACTGTTTAGCAGCTAAAATTAAACCAGTAAATTATTCAATGTAATCTTGATGTCAACAGCTGTTGCCATTCAAAATGAGACCTTTTGCTGGTTTTGCAAATCTAATTACAATAGAGCCATTAGGGAAATGAAAGTGAGATAGCAAAGACACAGCCAGGATCTGTTACACATTTGTCTTCCCCTCAGACCCTTTAAATCAGTTACGCAATAGAAGGAAATGCTGCTACTGTAGAAGAGTGTAAGAAGAAACTATTTGAAAAGATGAGCTCACTTCAGGAGCTCTGTTCCTGGCTTTAAGAGGTGGTGGAAATGCCAGTTCTGAGGGAGTCTGACAGGCCCATCTATGGTTGACAGATTTACTGTCTGCCCTGCATAAGAAGCACCTTGCAGTTTTGCTGGCCTCTCAGAAGAGTAGGATGTGACCGTTCTTCCCGTTCCATCCCCTTTTCTGGGGAGATCTAACTGTAATTAATTGTCCAGGAGTAGCTGTGTTTCCTGGAGACCAGGAGGGGAGCAGAAAGTTTTCCATTCCTTATCGCTTCTTTATATGCATCAATATTGTGCAAGTGGTTGGTTTTGTCTCACTGGATAGAATGGGATCAAGAAGTGAGGTTTATACACATTCTGGTGGAAATCTGACATTCTAGTTCATAGGGTTCCTTTATGCTAAGCTCTGATATCGTATAATACTTGAACTTTGTTTTCCCTTCTTTACTTTGTGCAGAAGTCTGGTCCAGCTGATAGGTGAAAGAATGTCTCATTTAGCTTAGTATGCCAATCCCCAGAGAAATGACAGAGATACGCTGGTAATAGGGCCAAAGATTTCTCCTGGGTTACATATGCAAAAATGTAGTTATCTCCTAGATGAAGAGCTCTACCTTTACTATGAGTCACATACTATTCCTCACAGAAATCCTCATCCTCTTTACTAAAAGGTTGATGGGTCTGTTCTTAGGTGTTTTGTTACCCCTCATGAAAACAACACACGCATGCCCCAGTCTGGATAAGCATAGATAATCTCTTCCAGTATTTCTAAAGACTTTCTGGCATGTGATTATGTTAATCTGTTAACGATTGCCCCAGATGTTTGGGGTTTATGGGTTTTCCATCTTCTTGCCAGGTTTGTCAGGGACTGAATGTGCCCACAGAGAAAAAGGAAATCAGTCTCTCCTGAAATGCTGCATTCTCTAGTTTCATATCCTCCTTTAGAAATTAATATTAAAGTTCCCCTCAATCAGGATTCTTCAGTGAAACAGGTTGTGGAGGGAACATACCTTGATATTTGACTCACAACTGAATGGTACAGAGAAACCTTAAATTTACTTCATCTACTGTGTGTGTTCTCCTCTGTCAGACCAATTGCTGGAATAAAACCAGTGCCCTAGCAGTACAGCTTAGGTACTTGTCAAAAAGTCTTGAGCTGCTGCAGAGCACTGCTGCCAGTGAGGCGCTGTCTAAGTCCTGCAGTGCTGCTCTGTGAATCAGGGTCTTCGCTAAAATGCATAGTTAATTCCCATAAGGTTTTTTTTATCATCTCCAGCTGTTGCTGTCATAGGGGAAGATACCTGTCCCACCTTTGTGTTTTCTGTGAGCATTTTGGCACAGTTTTGTAGCAGTACTTGCAGACGATCGCTCACTAGAGCATGGAATTAGATAACACTGTTCTCCTTTATTCAAGTATAATGACTGCTCCTGTTAATAGGCGTGTCATTATGCAGTCCTGTTAATGATCTTACATTGACTAAGAAAACTATCGAGGAGTGACTTCCTTGGATGCATCAACTTTGCTTTTTTGGCTTTGCATTCCCATGATAAACATCAGCTACTCTGAAGCCAGTTTGGAGCAGATCTGAGGCCCGTAGGACAGCTATCCCATTTAATTCAAGAGAGTCAGAAAGCATTTGGCACTTTTCCTTGCTGAGCTAGCCAAAATGGAATGCTTTCACAGAAATAAAATACTAATTATATAATAGCATCTGACAGTCTGCTTCCTCCCTGGGCAAGACACAAACAGGAGATTTCACTGGACACCTCCTCTCATCAGATATTTTCTTGCTCTTTTTTTGGAAGGAAAGGTATTACTGTTCACCAAGAGTTTATTATCCCTCTAAGCCAAAACTAGAGAAGTCATGGGAGCTTCAGTCAACATATGAACGGTCCGGAAGGGATCTGAAGGCACAAGGACTGTCTTGCCCCAAAGGCGTTTTGAATTCCAGTTGGCACCATAGTGCAAATTCAATGGCAACAAATTCTAGCTAAGGCACTGTTACTATTTTGTTGATGAAAATTCTCTCCCTCTCCCCAGCCCCCGTTCAACTTCCTTACTATCACTGTCAGCATATACTTACTCCCTGTTACCTAAATAAATCCATGGTTTTGATTCATCTGGCTTTATCCATAGCAATAGTTGGATGAGCAGGTCATTGCCATAACTAAGGTTTTCTTCTGTCCAGAGTTAATCCATTTATATTATCTCATAATCAATTTTGTTTGTTTTCAATAACAAGGATTTTTGAGAATTCATCTGACTAAAAATGGCTTTGCTACTCCAGATCTGAGAAAAGTTAAGACCCTACCTCAAAGTTAAGGAAAACTGACAATACTTATGAAAGTTGGAGAGAAAAAAGGTTATTTCAGGAGAAAATGATTGTTATTCTAATTTTCAAAACCATTTTAACAATTTTTCTTTCAGAAAATGATTTTGTAAACGTAAGGTGAGCTCCAAGTGTAACTGTCTTATAAGCTGTATTGGACTATTGTAAGGTACTGAATATGTCATTAATAAATTGTAACATATCAATTAACCAGTTCATTTTACAGAGAGAACTTGGAAAATAAACATACCATCCAGACTCCAAGCAGAAGGAGGAAGCCTGGGGGTCAGTGGAGTTCCAGTGTGATGCATGATTGTGTCACACTTGTACTTCCATGTGTCAAAAAGCCTGACACCAAGGAAATTATTTCCAGAGGAAAAATAACTGATGACTTCATGGTGAAAATTAACTTGTTAATAGAACTAAGTGTCTGCTGCCATTACTCACATCGTATTTACTGCATTTAAATCAGGACAGCCAGAATAGAGTATGTAGCTATTCACCATTACTAGGAGTAACGGACATTGCACCTAGACAGAGTTTTTCTGTTTGAGAAATCCACTGAAGACGATTACAGGTTTAAATAAAAATCAGTGATATTTCAGGTTTGGGTGGGCGAGGTCCAAACACCTCTCCTCTTCTGGATTCAAGGTCCTATTCTCCAAAAGTCTGAGAGTAAATGTGCAGATGTGAAATGACTTCAAGACAATAGGCTCTTTATGTCTGCCACTTATCTGAACTAGTAATGGGCTCTCCGACCTCTAATCTGAAAAGGACCTTCTTTTTATTTATAGCAAGAGTCTAAATTCAGCTTCTCTTGACATGCTAGGAAATGGAAGATCTTGAACAACTTTTTCAGCCTCCTTCATTACTGAACTGGTTTTCTGCAAATTGCTGAGAATGCCATAAAGGAAGAATGCTGGGCATGTCTGAGAGTGAATTCAGACTTGTAAAGCCCAGGACAGCTGAAATTTCAAAAAAAAATATATCTGTCAAGAGTTCTAAGTTTTTGAACTGTCTGTAAATCTACCCTTTCCACTTCATGCATTATCTGGCCACCTGGGTATTTAACGAATCCATTTTGCTCGCACATTTGCTGAAGGAAAACATTATTGAGGAAATACAAAGTCTCTGTTTGCATGTCACAGCTTTTATGTAAAAATAAAGATTCAAGTAAACAAACGAGGTAAGGTTCACTGTTCTGCTCTCCCTGGTGAGCAGATGGGAGCAGGAAGACGGTGAAACTGAATCTGCTGAATTTGTGTTGTAAGGGCAGAGTGATAGCTTAATTTAAATGCAGCAAAAACTGATGAGTGGCAAGTGATGGTGAAGTGGAATGGCGATCTCTTGGGAGCATATTTGAACTCTTAGAAATTCTGACATCTCCCTTTATCAAAGCCAAACTGGAAGCAGGAGACTTTAAAAAAGAATTTGGGATTATACCTTAAATTTAAAATGCCTCAACTGAAGGGAGTATCCATCTGCCACAGGAACAGGTTATCTGACGCATCAATAGCCTTGCAGCTGAGGGGCTTGTTAATAACATGGTCCCAAGATCTTGTTAAAGAGTTAAAATTAGTGGTTTGTTTTCCTTAAAATTGTGAGGGCTAGATGCTTGCTATGGATAAGGGGGGACTGGCTGGACATTCAGCACTAAAGGGTGTCAGTTTGTCTCAGACCCTGAAAGCTTAATTTCATCTGTCTTTGATAATCTTAACTGCTGTGTGAAAGGTATAATTGGCTTTCTCTGTGAATGCAGAGGGGGCCTAGTACACCATTTCAATTACTACTCTTCATGAGAGCATGGAAAGTCCACGAATACCTGAATACCTGTGTTTTGCACACAGGCTCTTTTCCCCATGGCTGTGCTTCATTGCTGCTGCATAAAGTGATTCCCTGTAATTCCATTGCCTTTGGTGAGCACCTGCTGAATTTGCAGGTGGAGGACTTCCGGCAGCATCTACAGACAGCAGAATGAAGTGCCTGAATCAGCAAACAGCGTTTTGCTCTGATTTTTTTTTTTTATGTGAATCTTCAGCTTCCTTGATGAGTACAGTCAGCTTCCAAAATATATGCCCTAGCTGGAAACTTAGAACAGAATGAACAGTTGCATCAATTACAGAAAGAAGGAAAAAAAGAAAAAGTTTTGCATTTTGCTCTCAGAGGTCTCGTTTTGCGAATCAACTGCTTCCGTGCAGTAATCAATGGTTTGATGATTCAAAAAACGTCCAGAAAAAGCAACTCTATTGTCAGGCCGCCCACGTACGCAGGTGAAACCTACATTAAGTATTGTTTGAGCCAAGATTTGTCCAACCTTGGAATACTGTTTACGTTGCTATTGTTGTTCCCATCACAAGCTTGTTTTTGTCACAAGCTATAATTTAGTAGTGAGTTGGGTATGTCTTGAGAATTATAATTAAGAATGTGGCACAAAGGGGATTCCTGCTTCCTTGGATCTGCAAATAACAATTTTTTTTTTCTCTTTCTCTCCTTGTTCTCAATTTGGATTTGCTGCAGGTGCATAGGTCCACGTATTGAAGACTGCGTCGGCCTGATGGATAGGTACTTGCTGAGTGATCGTTCCCTGTGTGTCTTCCATCTTCCACGTGTGGACAAGGGCGCATGCGTGTGCATGTCCTTGTGAATGGCAAATGACGTCTTTTGTTCTGTAATTGCCTGCAGGTGTAGAGGTCCCGCTAGTCATGACTGCATTTACTATCCATGGACACGACAGTCCACTTTACCACAACATGCTAGGTAACATCCACCACTTCTCCATTTTTGTACACTAGGTCCTTCCCTAGTTACCATAGGAACGTTATACTATCCAGTTTGTTCAGAAATGTGGAATATGGGAAGAATATAATGTGTTCTTAAGTAATTTATGCCTCTGAACATCCAAATTTGCTTCTCTATTTGAAAGCCAATTGAATATCTTACATGTTTATCTTAGCATGTTTTTTTTTTTTTCCTGAGGTTAAAACAAAAACAGTCCAATTCTGGAATTTTAAGCAGAAATACATGTTTCTTGATGAAATTTTACTAGAAGTTAAACATAGTGAAAACCTCTGGTTAAAGTTGATTTTTTTTTTTTCTGTTTGGCATTTTTTAAAGACAGAACTTAACAGAGCTTTTTCTTCCATACTTTCCTGGGGGGGGGGGGGGGGGAATAAATGTTTAAGCAAAACTTAATTTCTCCCTCGATTTATCTGTCTTGATTTTTTTTTCAATTTTCTGTTATATATATATAAAAAAAAAACCTGTCCTTGCAGCAATTTTGTTTTCCAGTAATGATGATCAAATCAAATTAATGCAAGAGGAATCCCAAAGCACTGCAGTTATATTCCACATTCATTTTTGTGAAGGCCATTCATTGCCATTGAGTTTGTTAATTTTTAAAATCAAACTGGGTAGTATGACTTCCAGGCTTTGGGGTTACTGTCATGAGTTAGGATTAGATAAGAAATATATCCTTCCAGTCAGCTTCATCTCATTGAGCATTTTATTTTGTTTTTATTTTCTTTAAGAAAAGATTTTAAAGTTACTTTTCCTTTCTAGTTTCATACCTAACGTGAAGATACCTGTTTTCTAGCTGTTGAGGGAGAACATGTTTAGCCTTGAAAAACAATCTAAATGCTATCAGGTGGTATACCTGTGTAACTAAATGGGTATCAGTTCTGACTTAATTCTTAGACCAATGATTAGGCAATGGAAGAAGAATAAGGTTTTTTTTTTTTCCTATTATGGTATTTTTTTAATCGTTCTGTTATGGGGTGTCTAGTTCGAGATACTTCTGTGGGGGACTCATTTTCAGATGTACTCAATGAGTATGAGTTACTAAAAACCTGCTATCAGTTTTAAACGTCTTCACTTTGTCAACTTTACTCAAAGCACAAATATAGAAAATGTATTATTAATTGTATAAGTTTAAGGGGCGTATCGGACTATAGGGAATGAGGACCATGCTGACATTCATTACTTTAGTAATCAATTTAAAAACAACACGTATTTCATCAATTCGACTTCAATCAGTTTTTGAAGGAATATTAAGGGCTTAATACTAGGAAGACAACATTTTTTTGTAACTTAGTGTTATGGTCTGCTCGCTCTAGCTTCTTCTGTTAGCCCACAAGCTAGTGAGACCTTATTCACTGTTTAATTCCTGTGGTACAGCTTCAGAACTTTGTTCTGAAAATGGTCAGGTAGCAGTGAAGTCTTTGTGGGTGCCGCAAGCAATCACTGAAGTTAAGGGAAAGACTCCTGTTAATCACAGTGGATGTTACATTGGCCCCTGGGACCTTGGATGCGATATCACAACACTAAAGAAAGTGTTGACTATAAGGTTTCAGGCTGAAGCCATGTGTTAACAGGCAGTGTTTGTTTTGCATTTTACATTGTGCAAATTCTGTTTTTTGTCTTGAATCTACTGTCTAGATAGGAAAGCAAATGATTCAGTAGGTGGAAGTAAAACAAATGTTTTACTCTGCTCAAGCAAAGCATTTCCTGCTTGATTCAGTATGAGAAGGGAGGGACCCTCAAATGGGCATTTAAATCTCATGGATTTCGTTTGTTTTGACTTTGCTGAATTTATTTTAGGAAAACTAGTTCACTGTAAATGTGATTAAATGTTAGTATGTGTGCATTTTTCCCTTTCAAAACAATGAAGGAGGTTTTAGGGCTTTAATGCTTCTGTATTTATTAGATCTGTAAAATTTTACATTTTTTTGGTGAAAATGGTTCATTGTGATTGGGCTGAAAATGGGCAAAACTGCATTGGCAAAAGTGATACCTTTTATTATGACTGAAGGGATGTAAATCATAAACGGATATGTTCTACTTAAATGGAACGTTCTTTGGGACCCTTTAAAAGTTGTGGGACCTCCCTAGACTAACAGACTTTAAAATTAATCATTGGTTTCATCTGTGTCCCATTGAGTAGAATTTCTTCCATTTTTCTTTTACAGTTTTGCACCTCGCAAATTGGTTTAGCCATGATCCATTGACTTGAGGGCTTTTGTAAGAGCATGGTAGAATAGCAGAGGAATTTTTACTGTCATGTTTAATAAAGATTAATCAGATGTGCATCACATGGCCTGTTTCCAAATGACAGGTGAAACTTCAGTTTTTCTGCTTATGTTTTGTCCCTTATGTGCTGTGGAAAAATCCTTACTTTTGCTATTCCATGTCTTCCTGCATAGCTTTTTATTTTTTAACCCTTAACTACAGTAGAGTGCAGTTCACAGGATGAAGAAACCCTTTTATTTCCCTATTTCCACCTTAGTGCGATTTATAAGGGCTGTTAGACCTCGTTTCCTCTACGCAACGTGACAGATTTCTCAGATGACTGTTAGGCGACTTGCCAGATCTCATGCTCTTATTTTTTCCTGTGAGAACCTGCATTTACTTTCAGTGTAAGTTTTTCATCACAAAGGCTTTCACCGTATTCTTAACTGCCAGGAAAAGTGCAAACTGTGAATAAGTAAAAGTCTTCGTAAGAGAACCAGTACATGGTCAGAAGTGTGGGACAACCATGCGCATCGTTTGCTTGTGGTTAGTTGCAAATTCCAGCTGTCGTTACACTCTTCATAGGGAAAGCCTTTGCTCACGTTTGTGGCACAAAAGGAGCAGGTGGAGGCTGGGATCTCCCAGGGTGCCCAGAGGAGTTAGCACTCCTCTTTTCCCACCTGTCACTATTATGACATGCCATTCAATACCTTCTGGCAGTTGCACTCAGCGGTTTCTTTGAGTGGAATAGCATAGTTGTTAGAGGCTCTGGATACAGCATGGGCCACAGTGAGTGCAGTGCAGAGAACAAAAAGAGGAGTCTGCCTCAAAGAGCTGGATAACCATTGCCTAAAAGGAAGACTGAAAAACTGTTAGTGCTCTACCATCCATTAAGAAAATGACTGTAGTTGCTCACATAAGGTTGGTTCTTTTGTGCACCCCAGATCCCGAAAATTATGTAACTTGGTTATTGAAGCTGGGCTGTGGACAACGTTTCTGACTTAAAGTATGAATTCTGAATGTGTTTATCCTTCTGTAATTCATAGAACTTAAAGCTAGGAAGACATTATCAAAACAGGAGTGAATTTAATTTTTTTTCCGGTGTGTGTGAGATTGTAAATCTGAAGGCGTAATGGGAAGCATGTGGTGGTTATGATGGGAAAGAACTAACACCTTAATGGCCCTGGTCTAAGTAAGCTGATGTCTCTATTGATTTATGCCCTAAGATAACTTCACGTTTTGTTTTTAACTAACAGAAACTTAATTAGCCAGTACCACCATTGTCAAATGGTTACATAAAATGAAGTGTAGGTGTTAACTCAAATTGCAATCCTAATGCTAGCTTTGTATCAACAAAGGACGTTCTCTCAACAAATCATCACTTCCTAAGCAAAAAAAAAAACAAAACTGTTTTTATGTATTCTGTGTGTGTACAAGAGCTAATTAACAATAAACCCTATGTAATGCAGGCGAATCCTTTCATAGCTGTTTTGTACCCATGCACAGTATGACTTCAATAGAATTTTGCAGCCGTTCTGACTAGATGGTGGGGAAGGGAAACACCTCTAATAAACTGGTAATGTTCATTGCTTTTATGGAGCTCTGTTCCATTGCTTGGAGGAAAGTATTCCATATGCTCTGTATTTTTATAGAATAATCATAGTAACTTCTGGAGGGGAAGAGGAGGAGAATTTCTATATAAAATAAGAGGGAATATAGGATCTGTGAGTATGAACTAAGCCGCATTACTTAACTTGAGTGGTAAAAGATGCTGCTCTTGAGACACTTCTAATATGGTGGTCTCTGCTGTATCAGAACAGAACGGTTAAAGAAAGAATTTCTATTTTTTAAAAATATAAGTTTTATATTTATTAAAATATTAATATTAACTATTAATATTAAAATATTAATATTAAATTTATTTAAAATATTTTATATTTTTTTAAGAAGCAAGACTAGAAACAATACTGTTTCTTGTCCTGTTTCTGTGGGTTAAGTAGAGCTCACAGTTGATACATATGGGACAGTTGGATGGAGAAATCCCTGTGTTGTGTGAGAACTGCTGCTACTAAACTGGTTTTCAAACATACCTTTGCTGTGGGCACCTTCATTGTCATGACAGCATTTCACTCCCTGGAGCTTTAGGAGGAATGTGTCCGAGTCTCCCTGTGTGAAGGAACCAGAGGCAACTGTCATCATGCACGTGCCTTTTAAAATCCATTCAGTGGCTCCAGTAGTTTGAGGATCATGTTTAGACTGCACAAGATAGAATAAGGCAAGAAATCTGGTGTTTGTTGTAGTTCTACAAGCAGTGGAATATGAGTGGAATGCTTTTGCTGCCTGTTGAGATTGTTGCTGCCCAAGTTCAGGTTTCTCAGCAGCAGAGCTGTTTACTGGGTTTGAGTAATGATTTGTTAATGCGTAGTGGTGCATGCCAAACAGAAACGCTACAGCGAGGGTATAGAAGTTGTCTTAGCATATCACTTTGTGGATATTGGTACAGCAGTCCTTACTGTATCGTGCAGTGCATCCCAGCACTTGTCTTCTTCAACTGGTGAGCTCTGAAAGAACGTAAGTGCACCATTCAGTCTTAAAAAGCAAGCAGATTTCTTGCAGAAATGTACAGTGACATGTATTTGGTCTGTTTCAGATGTGGTGATATCATAGTGGGGTTTTTTTTGGTTGTTTGTTTTTTGTGCTCTTTGTTTGAGTTGCATGAGTTGCAAAATATATTTTAAAATACATTTAAAATAAGAGTCTTTGTTCTAAAAACTGGGCAAATTACTGTGCTGAAACTTAGAGCAGAAGAAATAAGAAATATTAGACCAAGTAGGTCACTGTTGAAAGGCAAGCATTTAGGAAACTCCAAGTTGCAGATGGTTTGTTAGAATGGAAAACAACGCACAGTCCTATTGCAGAGGTCACTGCCTTTCGTACTCATCAAGCTACGTAAGCTTTGTGTGGCGTGTCTGTACTGGTTTGGCTACGCAAATAATACATGATGGAGAAATAAAATGGTATCGTGAAAAAGTGACCTTATTATAGAGCAACGGTATATATGTCACCACTCTCCAGTGGGTTCCTTTTATGGCTTGAAATGAGGATTTAATTTAGATTTAATGTTGTTATAAATTAATTATCTATTATTAAAAATACATTTGTAGAGCTTTAGAAATATGTAAGATGTAGAGTTGTTTAAACCTCAGTGAATGGTTTCTTAATAAATCATTAATATTTAATATATAATAAATCAGAACTAAAGCTCGCAGTCTTACTTCCAATCTACCTGCATAATGCAGGATTTGTCGCTCTTTCATATTTAGGCAATTTACATGACAAACGTATTTCAGTTCAGAGTCCAGCCAAGACTTAATTCTCTGCATTCTGGCTTACTCACCGTGACCCATCAGGTAATTAAGGAGCTGCAATTCTTGCAATAAATGGCAAAGTCTTGGTAGGGGTTCTTTAGGACAGTATGCTGGTGGCACTGTACCTGTGTTGGAAGCATGCGTACAGTGAAAGTCTGCTTAATAGTGTTACTTCAGATCAGTTAGTAATTCCTACCATGTAATCCACTGTAGGGAGGGGGTCTGTATTTGAGCTGGGGTAGATTTATTCCCTTCTAGTATCTATAAAGTGATCTCGCAAGAACTCCCCCCGCATGCACACTTTTCCATTGCCTATTTAAAACCAGTTAAGTACTTCTTGGAATGAGCACTTAATGCAGGTGACAATCTGTATGTAAAGAAGTTTGCAAATTATGTCACTTATGTCACTTTTTTTTCTTACACAAGTGTATGTTCTGTTTCTCAGTTAATTTGCAACAGCTTTTCCAGTGCTGTATCAGAACTAGTGGATAACTTGTCAGTGATGATAGCTCATAGTCCATCTTGTTCATTTGTGCAGAAATTAAAATGACGACACATTATTGAGGGCATTGTCCAAATGTCTCTTGAACAGCCTGTTGCAGCATTTGACAAACCTCAGATTAAAGGATTTTTTCCATGTATCTGGTCTGAAGTAGCCCTGATGTGGCTTTGTGCTGTTCTTGCGCATCCTGTCATCAGAGACCAGGGAGCAGAAACTGGTGCTTCCCTTCTCAGGACCTGGCAGAGCGGTAAGCTCGCCTCATGGCCATCTTTTCTCCAGGTTCTATAAACCAAGTGGCACTAGTCTAGCAGAAGGAAAAGGATAGGGAATCTGTGAGAAAATAAAATGGCTGAAATCTGAAGACGGATGTGTTCAAAGTAGCAAAATGACAATGCATTTTTAATAAGGATTATTAATCCCTGGAGTGATTTTTCCCTGGTAGCATTCAATTTTCTAGCATTAGGCTTGTAAAATCAAAACTGGAGCTCTTCCTTGCAGGTGTGTGCTGTTGGAAAGAATCGATCTGTGCCAAGCCTGTAGGCTGTGCAGGTATCAGGGTGGAGGATTTCACTGGTTCCTTCTGTCCTTGTTTACAGCGTGTGACAGGACAGTTGCAGATATGCGATGATAGCTTCCTGCTCTGATCATCTCTTGGCTCATGTTCTAAGCCTTGCACCCAGGGTTCCTCTTTGAATTTTGATTGCTGGTATTGGCAGATCTAGCTACTGAATGTTTCAGTTTGATTCTTGTCAGCTTTGAGGCGCAGAATGAGAGCTCCAAATGACTGTGCACAGGGTTTCTGTTGTACTGGCCATATTCTTGATGATTCGCAGTTAGGTCAGTTAAAGGACTTCTGAGTTTTCAAACTAACCTTTGCTAGGGGAGGGGAGAAATTGATTGAGATCTTAATTGTTTGGCTGAGCTCTTTTGCATTGTGACTTTTCACTTCAACTGTGCATGTATTTTAAATAAAGTTAGCAGTAGGGTTTTTACATGCTAGTGTTTCAGCATTTTTATTTAGTGTGGTACAACTGAAGGCAAGTTGTTTTCCATGACTAATTTTTGGCATTAATAACATAGACAAAGGAGATCTTCGCATTTTTATCTCTATCAGGTTTTCTAAGCCTTAGATGCTAGCAAGGTACTAAGCATCTAATACTTTTTTGTAGTACAGACTTCCCCTTCCTTCCCCCCCCCCCCTTTTTTTTTTTCTTTCTCTTCTTAACATCTTTCCCCACTTTTCCTGGAATAGATGCTTTGTAGCATCTTTGGTAATGTGAAGTTTAGGAAGCACAGTATCTAGATAATGGATTATTTTTAGTTTATATGTAACTTACAAAAGTGAAGCTTTCTTTCGGGATGACTATACTTTTGTCAAAAAAAAAAAAAAAAAAAAAACAACTTGACGCTGTTTTCCAGTCTGATGTAAATTTTAATGAAATCTTAACGCCCTGAAATTGCTTCACATAAACAATGATGTGGTGTTCTTCAGTTGTTTCTGCAGCATGGTTTCTATGTGCTCTTGTTTCTGGTCAGTCCCTTGCAAAAAACACCTTTAGTTGCGAAGCATTCAAAAGCAGCGTTAGTGACGTGCAGGTTTCTGTGCATCCTGTACAGGATTCTGAGTGTTCATGTGGATCACTTTTTCCCCAGATGCTGGTGTGCTCTATTCAGAGCATTTAACAGCTATTGGAAGAGAAGTATTTTAAATATTTGGAAGATGCATAGGTAAGGTGGTATCTGTAATAAATTCTGCGATGTTATATTGTAGTGAAATTTGGGAGAAAGCAAAGCTGTTGTGCTAAATCATCCTTGGCCTTTATGTGGGCCATACTGTACTGCAAACTAATCATAATAAAACAGCTGTTTCAGAGTCTAGGTTACGCTCAGCAGTATCCTCACCATGGACACAAGCTGTTTTTCTAATCGAGTCACATCTGTGACTATCAGGATGATAGGAGGTTGCTGTGTACATGAACACAAAAATCACTGGTAGGGCTGAGAATAGAAGGTAGGGATAATATTCACAGACTGGTTTCCCTTAACAGCCTTTACAGACAGTGAAGTGAAATAGGTTCCTTTGGGTGGCTGTGCAAACGGAGCAGATAAGTGAAGGTGGGTGGGCTTGGAGCTTCTAAGCTGAACTTTTTTTTTTTTTGGAGTGGTCTGTAGGGAAATGCTAGTAGTGTGATGATGACTAGAAGTAAGAGGAGTTGCAGGTTTTACTTGTTTATCTTTGTTCCTCTTGACAGTGTAAGAACTCCTGGAAAGGACTGGTATGTTAAATATCCTGGTGTGTGTGTGTGGGGGGGGGGGGGTCATGTTTAAGACTTGTGTCAAAATGTGGATCTCAGTTTTCTTCTACCATGTTTTCCTCATAATCAAATGGGATTTTTCAACGATTGATGTAATTTATGTAGGGCATTTAAGCAGACATGATAGTATCCTTGTAATATTACAGTTATAAATCCCAAAGCAAAATCAGGAATATTCAAATAAAAATTCCTTATGCCCTGATCTTTATCTACCTTGGATTTTGCTTGATATTTATGAGCACTGGCCGCATTTATTCCCTCCTATGCTCCACAAAGATAAATTTTGCATATTTAGAAACTCTAATGAGGAGAGGCTAAAATACATATTCAAGTTAGCAGCAGGAACGTGGCCATCTCTGAGGCACTTATGCCTCAAATACGAGAGAACATGTATGCCAATGTGGAATCAAGTGTTAGTATTTTGCTTTAGACTTCAAAGGAAAGTCTTAGTCCTTTATATATGTAATACATGCACAATATATGGGTGCAAATTTCCAAACACAGTTAAAAAGGAACCTACAAATCTTCATGCACTCTAACTTTAATCTTAAACATAGGTCCCAAAGATGATCTAATGCCACCCCTTGTTAAAAAGAACTCAGTTGAAACCCATGTAAGCTCTCCATTTATCACAGAACAAGTGATTGGATATGACAGGATGCTTGAAGATCAGGAACACAGCATGACAGTTCTGTTCTCAGCAGTTTATCATGTCCCATTTTGTTTTGGCTTTTTTCCCCCTCTGCCAGTGTCCAGTGCTGAACTTAGTACTACCTTAGTCTGCTCACTCATGTTGAAGAGGCTTGCTCAGAGAAGTGTAGATGCACAGCTGGACCAGAAATGGCCTGGTGGGAGTTGGGGCTGTCTTTAATGAGCAGACTCTGAGAAACATGAAGTCATAAAGACTTCAGAGAGAGGCAATCAGTGACAGAATCTCAGACTTGATCCCCAAATACAGTCCTTAAAAGTCCACTGACATGAAAATTCCTGGAGCTTGAGCAAGCAAACACTGCCCCAGATGGTTCAAAGCAAAACAAGAAAGAGTCTGCTGTGCACAACCACTCAGCTAAATACGTATTGAAACTGTGCTGTGCTCCTTAAATCTTCTGAAAGACCACTGCAGTCTTACGAGCAAAATTTCACTTAGTCATGTATGGATTTGGGTATTTCATGTATTGAATGGCTCAATTACAGCTAAGGTTCACCTGGAACTCCACTTACCAGTGGAATTTGGAAAGTGTTGAGGAAAAATAAGAGCACAGTATTCGTATGGGTTTACTTCTCTTGGTTAGTTAAAATACTCTCAAATGTTTCTTTCTGGTCTCTGTTCTTTACAGTTTGAGTTACCACCCAACTGAAATGAATTTCCCCTGATGTCTGGAATGGGTTCCAGATATTGTAGAGAATAAAGTAGTGAACGACTAATTCATCATGAGTGCATGTCCTCAGGGATCAGATTTTTTTTTTTTTTCCACACATTGTTTCCCACATATTTGTGTGAGCAGACACCTTTTTGGTTGTTTGTTATGTGTAAAGATGAAAGAGCACACAAGACTGAATCAAACTGTCACCTGAAATGCTAATGAATTGCTGTTAGTGCTGGCTGCAGTGTTCACTCCTCTGTACTGTCACTAGTGAAGCAAAACTGAAAGCAGGTTGAGTTACATTGAGCTTATCAAGGCTTGAGTTTGGCTGTCTGCTTGAAAAGTTGTACAGGTGTAGGGTGAAGGTAATGGGCCTCCTGTGACTGCTAGAACATACAATAGGTACCAAAATGTAACCATGATGCAAACATGATAAAATCTGCCCTGAATGCCAGTTGCACAGTGAAGGAGTTGTTCCTGCCTGGTTTCAGTGGCCAAATGTGTGCTAAGATTTCTATTCTCTGTCTGACCTGGCCAGCCCCTGTTGGAAGTTTGGCTACCTACTGATGTAATGCATTGTATTTCTCAGCTCCCCAAGCTGTGTGGTGTGTTTGGCTTCAGCTCGGTGGTGCTTTTGGCTTCGATGGTTTGTGAACAGAAAGCAGTGCTGCCAGACAGACTGGTCTCTCAACATATACAGGAGAATGCACCTTATGCTTCTGTTTGAGAAAAGCATGTGTTCTTATTAATAATTGCGTGCACACAGAAATAATTGTAGAACCTGTTGACTACAACCGGTTGCAGAGAAGCCTGTGTGCTGCAGCCTGAGTTTATTGCCTCTAACAGGAATGCTTTATGCAGAGAGAGACTCCTTAAGCTAATGTTCATGGTTTTAGTTTCAGAGCAGTCCATCAGTGCCCATGGTCATTACAGGTCTGGTTTTCTTTATTTGAAGCAAAATATTACTCTTTGCAATGAAAATGGGAAATATGACAAGTTTATAAAGAGGATTGTTCTTTTACTTGATGAACTGGCTTCACCTGTGAGTCCAGTCCAGTGGATTTAACTGGCTTTCTGTCACAGATAAATCAATCCACATTATGTGGGACCTGACTTGGCATATTTTACAAGGAACGTTAATCCGTTTACTTAAAGCACAAGCCTCAAAACAAAGTCACCGTGCAAGTTCCTAACAATAGAATTCCTTTTTTTGTTGTTGTTGTTGCAAAAGAGAAAAATCTCAGCCTGAAAATATTACGAATGCAAGAAATCTCAGGTAGACTTTCAGTTATATGGAGAGAGAAGCCCACAAAAAGCCTCTGTATTAATACTGCAGTTAGAGCGATCTCAGTATTTATTCCCAGTCAGCTATATTAACAGGGAGGTAAAACAGAGTTCTTAGTAACTTAAGGTGAAAATAGGAACATCGTTGTTCTCCTAAATTACTTAAATCACCATTTGGATTTAAAGCTAGTTTTTTAGAAATCCAATGTGCACTGTATGTGCTTAAGGATAATAAAGATGTCAAAAAATTATTCTCAGTACACATTAATGTTTAGAATTCTAGCCCAAATTCATTTTAAAAGCTATCCTCAATTTTTATTTTTCCACCATTTATTTTGCTGAGTGAAATAAGGAATCTTTTCTTTGCTTAAATAAAATAAAAACACACTGAAAATTGAGTAGGATATACTGTAACAATTCAAGGAATAGACACGATATATTTACTTGTCTTGTTTAACAGTCATTTCAGCAAACACTTTCTGATAACCAAAATATGCACAAGTCTTCAGAAAATTTTGTCACTCACTGCATTAAACATTTTGATGCATCCTTATAGCTCAGTTGCTCTCAACAAGACATCTCGATCAGTGGCACATCTGTTCTGTACGTGGCTAAGAACAATGGCTCTCAGCTGGAAAAGGCGGTGAAAATTCTGAATCTCACGATTTGAGTGATCTAGAAACGTGCAACTACTGAATGGACCTAGATGGGGATTACAACATTGTGCTCATGTTGAAAAGTCGTGGGTAAAACTACCTGGCACCAGAGTTTAACTACAGCTAGTTGATGGTATGATGGAATACATTTAGCCCGTATCTAGATTTTAATATCTACATTTAAATGTCGGATTGGTAGTCATCCTGAGATCAGCTGTTACAATTTGTGTTTAAACAAGATAAAAGCTAATCTGCACATAAGAGGTAACGTTTTGCTCAGTGTTTAAACATCCTTGGATTAGATGGGAAAAGGGAGAAGTGAGTCTTGTTCTTGGAAGAGAAAAAATATAAAGCAGAGCACATCTTGATGTGAAGAATAGTAGATGAATTCTTCCTGCCCTGAGGAGCACTGTTTTGTGAGCAATTGTGGTTGTAGAGGGCTGCCAAAGAAGTGCTGCACAGGAGAGAAGCTCTTAAAACATACTCAAATTTGCTTCTCACTCTGGTTGTTTATCTTGTATGTTTTAAATACAAAGATTATTGTTCCAGGATTAGCAGAATCTGTTAAATCTCTGAAAGTGCAGCTTGAAAGTTGTCTGAATTCCCTTCTGAGGGAAGGGGAGAGGAATGCAGAATGTGTGAATTGTCCATCAGGAAAAAAGATTATCTTGAAAAAGAAAATTTCCAAGCAGCAAACACTTCACAAGTATTCAAAGTTAGAATGATTTCTGTCTGCATGTATAGATAAAAAATCTTAAAGTGGGGAAGGCTGGGAAGGTTGAGGTGGGAACTGAAAGCTCTCTAACAGCTTGGCTTCAAAGCTCAGTTCATTTACATATTGTATTACATGGGTTAATGCCAAAGGTACAAAAACAGGTGTTCTTTCTCAGCTTTATTCCGTGGACCACAATACTATTTCCTTTCCTCCTGCTGCTGTGTTCTCCAGTCTAGAGTATGAGACCATGCACTCATCGAAATCAGTAATTAGGCTTTAATACCTGACTCTCTGCACTTTGGGAATTGCAGATGTCTTGATGTTTTGGAGTGGAATGATACAAGCTCCCCTGTTGGGCATCCTTGTCCATCTTGGAACGCTAAGTTTGAACTTCTTGTCTCAAATTTGATGCGCAGGAGTTGATATTACATGCTTCTAAATACGAAAACACTGTGTACATTTAAAAAGAAAAATATATTATTTATTTCTCCTAAGGGAATATTATAATCTTACTTTCAAATTTCAGCAACAGATAGATGCGGCTTCCAGTTTAGAAGGCTGAGTTTTTCACACGTAGTGAATTTTTTCCCCTCTCACCACCTCCCCTGCTGCTTTCTTTTCCAGTCATTAATTGGGTATTCTGTCCTCAGCTGGTGGAGGGGTGAGGGACAGCAAATTGTGTGGGGTTGAATTACAATTCAGGGCCCTATTTCTTGAAATTATATGTCTATTTTGATGAGCATAAAAGTCTAGAAACACCTAGCAGGGAGGGGTTTTTTTTTTTTACACCCTCTGGGGTAGATTTTCCTTGTGTAAAGGAAAATGGCCATTGTATCAGCAGTTTCTGTTGCTGGGTCCATAGTGAAGCTGAAAGAAACATGAGCTAGATTCGACCTCTGGCTGTCCGTATCCATGCTGGATGGGCAGGACCCAACATACAACTACTCTCTTTACTTGATTTTAGATTTTCTGAGTCCTAACAGTGAAATGTGGCCTCCCTGCTTTTAAAGGTGACTTTAAAAAAATGTCTTTTTTTAAGGGTGATGCTTTTGTCACAACGTTAACGTTGCTCCTGTTAATTTTCATGGAAGTAATTTTAAGTGGAAAGCAGTTAGCATTGGTCTAACGTAGCCGCTTGGATTCACAGAGGTGGTTGTGGGGCAGTAATAGTAATGTAAATGGATTAAATCCTTAATGCCACTAGAGATAAGGAGCTTTGTGTGTGTCCAGCTTGTTCGTGAAGCTGAACTGATGATTAGGTGCATGTGCAAAAAAAAAAAAAAGATTGGATTAAAATAAAAAAAAAAAAAGAAAGGTTTTGTTTCTTCAGTTGTCTCACTGGTCAGCAACACCTTTCAAGGATCCATGTTAAACAACTTTAACAATTATCTAAAAGAGAAGTAAACAGCATTTTAATGAAATTCAGCAGGGTATTAAATGTGAGATACTGCACACACAAAAACACTGGAGAAATTATACAAGGGAGTAGGAAATGTTAGCAGAAAATATAAAAAGCAAACTCAGCCTAATTAACATAAGTAAAAATAACCCAGATGGGGAAAGTGACAACCGAAAAGCTTAAGTGCTTAGAAATAATCTCTGTGTGGTTGGAAACACCAGTGAGATGTGGTACTGAAGCGCATTGATGATACCAGAAAGCTTCAGGCCAGTGACTTGACATTTGCTAGTGTATCAAATACAATTCATGGCTGTTGACTTTGGGGCTTAGCTCAGTGTTGGTAGGGCGAGGAGAAGTTGCATGGTGTACGATTGCATCCCTCTAGGTGTGTGATGTTTGTATGTGTCATGATTTTTATGCAAGGATGGTGGACCTAGGGGTGAAGGCAGCTGGTCATTGTTTGAGTTAAAAATAGAACTTTTTTTAGTTCTTCCAGCATTGAAAACCATCTTTCCTCATATGCTATTTCATTGCCATTTTGCTGCCTTTTTAAGCTTAATAGTGTGTTTAGATGGTAGCTCCTGAAAATTCAGATACAATATTTAGAGCATATTTCGTGTTAGTGACTAAAGGTTTGTTTGTTTGAAGTTTTTTTAAAAAAACAAGCACTAGCTTTTTTTCAATTCACCATTAAAAATAATGATTTCCTTCTTAAGTCAGCAAGAGTTGACATGATGGATTATGAAAGATTCATACTGAACTTTTGTACTTTATAACAATAAAAGGGATGCAAGGAATGTATAACTTCCTTTTATTTTCTTGACTAGGCATTATGTTCTCTTGGAAACTATTTATGGTCTTTCATTTAAATATTGTTTTGGACCATTTTTGGTGTATATAGAATCATAAAACTAGTTATTTTGGCAGCTGTTACGATGGTTACTATTAATGCACTTCAAAGTCAAGAGGTCTCCTTGTTTTGTCACTCTGGTTTGGTAGTGTTAAAAAAAATCTATGATTGTTCATACGTTGTTTGAAAAGAATCCTGCTCAAGAGCGTTAGTAATAGCTTCATAGAAGTCTTTTGGTGGCCTGTCTTGTTCATATTAACAAGTTTCTTGCATCAGTATCATGGAAAGCAGATGCAAAATGAAGAGAGGCGTGTTGTTTTGGGTGGATATGACAAGACCTTTAACCTGTGTTCTGCACTCTACTGGCAGAGTAATCGATGAGGTTAAAAAGGAAGATGTGTCTTAAGGCCAGACTAGGTGAAGAAGCAGCGTCTAGCGGTACTGGATTTGTACTTCCCAAACATCATGATCTGTTTTATACCTAAACAACATTCAGCTTCCATATTTGCAGGCATTACGGTTTCCATAGTAGTCTCTGAACTATAATAGGCCTTAAAGCATTCCATGTTGCTAATGCATTTTACCCGAGAAAACGTGGTAATGGTGCTTCAAACAGAGTGTTGTAATAAGTAGGTATGCCAGTATAAGGCGCTTTCTGGGTTAATGTGAAGTGAGTGCCACAACAGGATTGGATCTGGACTACCAAGCAGGTGATGGACCAAATCTCTAGCCTACATTTGCTTCAGGGAGTGTTTCTTTGTGTAAGTTCTAGTCTGATCCCGTGGGCTTAAGGGCAGTTAGGAGTTGGAGCATGTTAAATACACTCCAGAAATACATTTCTGGTTGGTATCTGAAAGGAATCCAGGTTGAGTGCTTTGAGATCTCTCTGAAGCAAAGTGCAGCAATGGTGGGCAGTTAGGACAGTTCAGACGTGGGCTTCAGAATGGTCAGCAGTGGTAATACACCTTGATCGAGCAAACCAGGTAAGATGGCCTTGCGTCCCACTGCTCAGCTGTGTGATAGGACATAAAAGAACAATAAGGGTCAGATAAATCAATTTACTATTTCTGTCAGTGACTCCTTCAAATTTTCAATACCTGTATGCTACCTTTTTTTTATTTATTTTTTATTAATAGTCCATAATGTATCTTCCGTCATCGTCCAGGCTTAACAGGGGGAGGCTGTTAAACCATAGCAGTGATACTTCCACAGTCTTGACAATTGTTAACCTATTTCCTGTGGTTAAAAGGCAATGATTTCTGTACCATTTACATTCTGCCATTGTCATACTGTCTCCTTTTTAGCCATCTTTTCAGCTGCTGTCCAGCCATCGTTGTTGGGATGTTAAACATTAAGTGTTTATGTTAGTAAGTTGCTGACATTCTGTGAAAATGCCTAATTTAAGGTGTTGGTTTGGAGGCTGCTGCACACCCTATAGAGGCAGGGAAGACAAACAAAACTGAGAGCACATGCTGCTTTCACTTTTTCTTTGCCAGGAGCCTGTTCCTCTCCACTGACTGTGGGGGGGATTTCCAAATGTGCACAACTAAGTCAGAGTGAATCTCTAAGACAGTTTTTATTTTGTGCTTGTAGAGTATCTACCACCATGCCAGCCTATTATATCTTACGTCTGTGGGAAAAACAAGCTAGTAGTTGCAGCTGATGCTGCTCAAGGTCCTGGAGAGATGAAAGGTGTTGCAGAGTTACGTGGGGATGTCTACTTTTTTGTGGGAATACTGACCCTGGCTTGTTGTTACACACAGGAGTTTTTTGGCTCCCACACAGCTGTCTTCTGATATGGGATTTGGCTTTGCTATTAGCAGAACCAGATGGGTGCAACCATCACCAAAATAGTCCTATGCAATGGTAGTGAACTGAGGGTGTGTGGTACTAGTAATGAATTACTTTTTTCAAGTGTAAATATCTTCCACTTGAGCAAAGTGTCTGCGTATGATGCTCCTCACTTCCCTAGACTCAGGAAGGCACATCATGTTTGTAGGTTAGGCAATTTTTGTTAGTTGGTTGTTGGTTTTTTAAATGCACAAACCCATAAGTTAATATAGTTGGACCCAAAAGTAAGTATGGATAAACTTCTTGCAGGAGAACTGTAGATGCTTGCATCCTCATTTTGCCATTGCAGATTTGCGTTTGCCATCAAAGTGCATGTTGTGTCTCCTTGTCCACACAACTCTTCACATGTGCATGGCAGTTTGAAAAAAAGTGAACCTGGTATATAAATTAAAAAAAAAAACAAGAAAAGTTGTAACACATGTTAATGCGTTTCCCCTGACTTCTATTTGGACTGACTAAGTAACTGTCGTAAGACAGTTACAACGTAAGTTGTTTTCCAAGTGATTATATTTTATGTACCTAGCCATTCTTTGGTCTGTCACCTAGCTAACAATAAAGTCTCTGATTCTGATTGCTAGAACCCCTCTGATTGCTGCTGGAGTTATTGGTGGCCTCTTCATCATCGTCATTGTGGGCCTGACATTTGCTGTGTATGTTCGGCGCAAGAGCATTAAAAAGAAGAGAGCGTTGCGAAGGTTCCTGGAGACTGAGGTGAGCGGGTGTTCCTTCTCACAAAATACCTGCAAATTTGGGAAGGTGTGCAGAACTGTTCTGCTTCTGTACTAAGGATGTTCAGGTCTCTAATCCAGTTACTGTAAAGGTCTGTAGAAATCTTTTGCTAACTTCTGCAGGACTAAACTGATGAAGTGAATGATGCTATTTCAACGTGCTAATTTTCCGTACATACATGGATTTGTGGCTTTTCATATCTGAAAAAGATCCATATGATCACATAGCCATGTTCCACCAGATTTTTAAGCTCTTATCCTACTCTCTGTTGAAATTCTGTCCCAGTTCATCAATACATTCAGTAGCTCTCATGCTTTAAAATGTCAAGACTTCATCCAGTGCATACTGAAGTCAACTTTGATTGAAGTAGGTTACTTTAATGATGTCTGGTAAAAACTTAAGTTCATCAGGAATGCTTAGATGTCGATATTGTCACTCACTCTTTGCTCCAGTACTTGTATGGCCTTTGTGGTCCAAATTTTGTCAAAGCCTCTAGTTCTATTCAGTAGTAATAAAGTGCTTTAATAAGCCAAGATACTTCCCAGAGCATAACCAAATAAGATTCACAGTTCTGCTGCCAAAAGCATGTAACGGTTCTATAGGACAGAAAGCTATGTCCATTCTGTTCTGCTCTTCAGTTTGCAGGTAGTGGAGGAGGCAATCTAGGAAATATTCTTAAACATAATATTTAGTCTCTGTCAGTTACAGCAGAAGTGGTTACTACCATGTACACAGTCCTATACTTTGAGACACTTTGATGATGATATTAAATAAGGGTTCCTGCTTGCGAGATGATAAAGCTTGGAAATACTATTAACTACCAATACTTCGATAGGGCTTTGTTAACAGTGCTGTTCTCTGTTATTTTAAGGGTCCTGCTCCCACTTAATTCCACTGTAGCGCCTTGGAGCAAATGATTTATGCATCCCTAATCTGTTTTCCTAAATACCTTTATGCCTGGCTAGAATTTGTGTTGTTTGTTAAATACTGTTCACGTTTATGGAAAGCTTAACTAAGTGCTTTTAGATAGGGAAATGTTGACATCATATCAGCCGCTATTTAAGCAAAAGCAAGTAGACTTTGTTGCATAAGTGAGGTACTGGCTTTGAAGTCCAGTTCTTGTTCTCTGATCAGATAAAAGCTGTGGCTGACGGTGTTTACTGAGGGACTACAGTCTTCTACTGAATTTGTGGGGAGGCTGTTGTCTTGGCTTAGAAATAGAAAATTAAATCATGAGTATCCTGAAATAAACACACATAGCTTCAGCTAGAGTCTGTTTCTAGCTGCAGGCTATGACAGGCCTATCTTTCTATCAGTCATTCTCAGTAATACTTTACAAGGAATTCTTTTAGGCCCCACAATACTACTTCTCCCTGCCATACTTGTGTTGGTGGCTTGTAGCACTAGCACAGAAGTTGTTTTCACCCTTCACAAACTGAAAATACAGAAGCATTCCTCCAGTCTGCCTGGTTCTCTGTTATAGTGAGCCCTCTTTCCTTTGTTGCATTAGCACTGGGTGAGTAAACCGGAAGGACGAAAGAGTTATTTTATTAAAAAAAAATGCATCTCACAAATTATTTCTATGATAACCTGTCTCGTTTCTGTTTGGTTTTGTTATGTTTCCATACTCCAGTAATTTCCAGTTAACAGTCTTCCTACCTGAGCCAGAGTAATCTGGTCAACTGATGAAGTAGTCCGTGATGCTCAAAGAGCCATAGCAGTAGTTGGGAAACTGCAGAGCACAGAGCATTTAGCCTTGTAAACAGACAACTTTGAAATACTGCAGCGGTGTGAAACCAATTTGAGTAGGAGTAGCCCTGAATTATTTTTCTCATCCTGTAAAGGAACAGGCTATTTTTCATTGTTTAGAATGTTGTCCTTTTCATTTATTTTTAATTTATTTTTAAAGAACCATAGTTTTTTTTTCTGGCAAACATGGTACCATGTTGATTTCTGAGAGCATTTTTAACTGACTGTGCCATTGTGGTTCATTTATAAAGATTTCTTGGGACATGATTGTCATCTTGGGCAAATTGCTTAATTGTGCCTTTTTTTTCCCCCAGTAAATTAGTGGTTGTTACAATTACTTATCTGCTTTAAGTTGCTTTCTCCTTAAAGTTGTCCTCTTATACAGTATAGCAGAAGTTCAGAAGAGTAGTCCCTTCCCCAGAACAGAGTAAGAATGTGATGATCCATTAAGTCAGAGTTATTTAAAAGAAATATGGCCAACTTAAAAGGCACTAAAATAGGCAAAAATAGAATGTGGTGTGCTGATAATAAATGCTGTATTTCTGTCATGTGGAAAATATTTATACTGCCTCCATTAGTAAAAGTCCTTGGGTGCATTACTGTGACACCGATTCAATTTCCGGTTCATAATTCCATCATGCAATTCCTGGTGGAAATTATCACATGATGAGTGAGGACTTTCTTTATCATGTCACTCAGTTTCTTAGCATTTGATTGATTTACTTTTAAAGGTGAGAGACTCCTGCAGAAGTTGGCGGATCAGTAGTCCTCACTGTCTTATTCCAGTGTTAAACTGGGTTGATTGCTTTCAGTATAAACTTCTGATGGGTTTTCACGCTTTCAGATACTTAACACTGTAGGACTTTCTTTCATAGCTTGTGGAACCCTTAACTCCGAGTGGCACAGCACCCAACCAAGCACAGCTTCGTATCCTGAAGGAAACTGAGCTGAAACGAGTCAAGGTTCTTGGCTCTGGAGCCTTTGGAACTGTATACAAGGTAAGAGTCCCCTCTGCACAGCAATGACTGGCCTCATTTAACTTGGGAACAGTCAAGTTCTGCATTGCAGCAAGGCATCTTCTACTGCGGGTGGATTCATGAGCCCTATATATCTGGGAGACTGATAGAACAGTGGACTTAAGACTTCAGTGTTAGGCAGACTCACAGACATCTTGGTGAGAAAAGGAGTGTCAGCCACGAGCATCCTTGAGTGCAAAAGGACCACACAAGCTGGAACATCTTGCTACTGATTTTCAATGCAGTATTGATGTTGGCTGTTCTGTTCTTACGCGATGGCTTTACAGTACAGTTTTAGCAAGTTAGATAAACTTTGTCTCTCATTTCACAAATGTCACATAGGTTTTGTAATAGCTGTTATATGATGTTATACGGTATTATCATTGGCTAAATTTTAGTACCTTCTGTTTCTTTCAGTTTCATAGGAAATTATGTTATGTTAATGCATTCTAAGTTATTGTAACATAACTGTAAGTTATGTTAATGCACTCTAGAACAATCTGGATAAAAGAACAGAACCCAAAGGGGGCAGTGAAGGAGCATAGATACAGTGGCTGTCTCCAAACTGGGGGAGGAAATGGAAGAAGTACAGAGCAGATGACTACAACAACATCACCACAATACTTTTCAAATAATAAATTTGAAAATAAATGATAGAGACAGGTAACACAAGATTGCTAGGAACATAGAATAGGTTAGATAATAGAGATGGTAAAGTAGCCCAAGAAACAGGCTGAATTGTAACTATAAGGTTTGCTGCTTAGCCATCTTAGCTTTTAATTCTTATATAACACTTACTTAGAGAAATAACATTTAACTATTTCTATCCAAATATATTGTTCTCAAGGTGTCCTATTTCTGCATGATGGCACGACCTAATTGCTGGTGATACTCACTAGTGGGAGTTTGCAATAGTATCAGTGGGATTAACATCAAACTCCAGAACAGAAAATCTAGGTTCTTGTTCAATTTTATGGGAAGCAATAGGCAGTGGAAAACTCTTTCACGTGCATATGTTGCTCCCTATAAAGCTGGTTGTGAGCAAGAAAATTAAGGGGGCCTAAGAAGGGCAATCACTGGCATAAAACATTCCACTTTACATAAGGGTTGAGTTTTGGTGTAAGAAATAGTTTTGTGAGATTTTTTTTTCCTTTTTTCTTTTATAGCTTGCTTTGTGTATTCTCAGTTCTGATGTTTGCAACTGAACTGCATAATGATGCATAATGTGACAAAATACATCAAAAAGAAATGTAACAGTGAAATTTTTATGATTGTTGTCTTATTAGTCTTCTGTCCATTTTCCTTGTCTTTCTAGGGTATTTGGGTCCCCGAGGGAGAAACCGTAAAGATTCCTGTGGCCATTAAGATCCTTAACGAGACCACTGGTCCCAAAGCCAATGTGGAGTTTATGGATGTAAGTAGGAGATGATCAGCTACTTTGAGTCTTGGGGGGATCTTTCTTCAGTCCACAGAGGTTGTAAAGAAGAATTCCTGTCAGTTCTTTTTCCTTACATTTAAATATTACAAGGAGATCTGTACGCAGCACCAATATTGTGCTGATGTTTAATGAGTGCTACAACACAGTGTCCCTAGAAAACCAGTTGCTGGGATTTTTCGTGTCGTCAATCTCCTTTCTTCTGTTAGTCCTTGATGAGCTGTGTTAATGCATATCCATAGCATTTTCTGTGGTAACAGTGTTAACAGAAAAACAAGGTTACACCTCATCTGGTCAGTGCTGTCTCTCTGAAGTTGAAGAACTAGACAAATCAGTATAAGGCAGTGGGGTGCCCTGTTCAGCTTACTGCATGTAGATCATCGCGTTCCAGAATCGCAGGTACGTGGACTACCAGGGTAACTTCAGTGCCAACATGATGGAGGGCTGGGTTTTTCAGTGTGCAAGTCATGGACCGTAGGTCGTTGGGAGTTTTCTTACAGGTGGTCATCCCATCAGTGGAAAGCTGAAACAACTATGTCTCATGTGCCAGATATTTTCCACTTCTGTGGCAGAGTTTAGAGATGAGAGCAGTTGCAGGGGAAAATCTTGCTGTGTGTGGGTCTCCACTGGTGCAGGGACAGAAACTTAACTGTTTTCTGCTTCAGTTTCCCTGGGAACTAAGCACTGAGAGTCTGGGAGCTGTCAGCAGAAATAAAGCATAACAGGGAGGAAAAAAAAAAGTATGCTGGATATAAAAATCCCTTTTGCCTTACTACTCTAAAATACTTTTTAACAAGAGGTCAAGATCATTTTCATGGATATTTTATGTTGAGTCCTGAGCTCTGTGTCAAAACCAAGCCTCATTGACGCTGGAAGTTTATGTGCTATTCAGTTTCAGTTTCTGAACAAATCATAGAAATTTGTACTTTTTTGTAAATTGCTCTCGTGAACTTGAAAATTACATAGGACTTTCAAATCTTAAAGATCTGTTCAGTGTATAGGCTTAATTTGATTAGCATTAATGAGACTATAAACCACAAGGAGACTGTATTCCCATTATATAATCTACTCCTACATCTAGAAATTAATAGGAACGTACAGTTATGGCTTTAGCTGTTTCAGGTAAATGATCATACGTGAGTTCTCGGGTAGTTGACCTGACGCTGTACAGATCAAGGTGCTTCCTCTGCATTTTACAGAGCTCTACACATTTATGTTGATAACACTGAATAATTATTGTGCACAAATTAAAAAATGGCTCTGTTTGGGTGAGATGAGTTGCACTAAAGGGATGAAGAGGATTATATTTACTTAATGGACAAAATAATGGTGAAGAGCAGTGTTAGTGGCAGAGCTCTAGAAAGAGATCTGGTATTCAGCAGTCTGTTGAAGTGAACGTGCAGGGAGTAGAAGACCACTGACTGTGAGCTGTGATGTACTCTGATGGCAGTGGACACTGATGCAGAGGGAATTGATGTCACTGTATGAAAGTCACTGGAACTGCTGTTTCTACCAGAGGAGGATCTGGTTTTCTGATCGAGAAGTTAGTAACAATGGCTCCTTACTTGATATTAATGTTGATGCACTGTACAGAGAAAAAGTAAGGTCCTTGTTAAAAGGCACAGTTGCTAGTATGAGGTTTCGTAGCTCAGCTTGATCAGCTGACTTAATTCACTGGACCTCTTTTCCCTCCAGTTCATGCATCTGATGAACAGCCCAGAAATGATGTTTTTTGGACACAGTGGGGATTTTAACTGTGTAACATACAGCTATGCTAGGAGGGGTTTCTCTTTAAATTAACATTCTCTCATAAGCCTCTGATCTAGTTGTAACAAGTTGGGGGAATAGTGAAGTTCATTGTGAGTCCTAAAGGTTAATAACAACCTAAAGGTTATTTTGATAATAATAAAAGAGAATTGGACTTCATCATCAGTTGGTGTAAGTGACAAAAAGAAGGAATAAGGTGTTTTGTATCAGTGCTGCATTTGATATATGTGCAGTGGTCTGTAACATCCTTTGCTGTACAGAACTGATGAGAGGGCAGATTTAATTTTACTCTTTGGAAATAATTTTTCATGCAATCTTACAGAAGTTTCTGTCTTCCTCACCTCCTAACCCAGTCATATATTTCTTGAAGCAACCAGCATTTTAAGAGATAATGTTTATGTAAAAGAAGGGCCCTGGGATAGTTGCTTTCAATGTGACCACTCCTTTCTGTCCCAGAAAGAGCAGTTTTAAATTGAGATACTATGAGGAGGTGTCTATCTTTCATTGAAGAGTAAGGTATAGCAGGAAACTGTTTTATGCATTGTTTCTATGAGGCTTTGGTCAGTATAAGTATGCTTGATAAAACTTGAAACTGTTCGTTGGCATTGTTTTATTAGGAACATTCATAAGTACATATGAGAACAAAATCCATAGGTTGTGCTTCCAGTAAGACAAGTGTTATGAATGGTCTTTTGCTGGTCAAAAGCAGTCTTATCAGATTCTTTTTAAAGGTATATAGGTGGCTAATGGTGCTTAGGAGCACAGTGGGCGTTGACGTAAAGAAATGTCTGACACAGTTATTAATGGAAAGGGGAGGTCATTGGGAAGGTGTCGTGAGTCTCACTCAGTTGGCTTTCATTTTTTTTGAACTTGTCAAATACAGATGAGGTTTCGTTGGCAACTCTACACAGTTGTATATGTCCTTGTACTTGCAACTAGAACTTGGTATTCCTTTCAGAGAGGCTCTGGAAAATGTAAAACCTCTTGTACACACCAGTTTGTGTAGGAAGGTACTTGGGGCACTTACTCTGCACCACCTGCGGAAATAGCTGGGAGAGAAGTTAGTGGCATGGTGCGTAGGCTCTGGTTTAAACTTGTAATGTTGGTGGAATTTAAGTGCTTAAAGTGCTCTGGGAGCTGCTGAAATTCTGCTAAATGTTATGCTAAAAGAGCAAAGAACAACAATTTGGCTACTGGGCTGTCATTTCAGCACCTTGAACACCCACTAATGGATCTGTAATGACTATAATGATACAATGCATGATGTTAGCACCTGCTATGGCCAAACACCTACCACCCTCCCATCAGGGGAATGATGAATGGGCCATCATCAAAAAGTACATCCCCTATTTGGAATTTTTCTTCACAGAATTGCAGCAGAGTCTGTTTTCCATGCATTCTCCGCAAAACCCCAGCTACGTCTTGCTTTTACTCAGCTCCTTGCTCTCTTATATAGTTTTTTTTACTGTAGTAGTCTGTTAAGACAAAGCAGTCCGAAGTCTGCTATGTAGCCCGTATTGCCTTCTCCAGGAAAGAAACAGAACGTACACGTGAACTAAGAGAATTTTTTTTTTTTTAGTTTTACTTGTTTGGTTTTTTTAACCTCACCATTGTTGTTGCCACTGTTCTGTAAAATTTAGGCTTGCGTTTCTTTCCAGTTCCTTCTGAAGTTGTTCAAATATGTGATTATTTAGGTCTGGAATAATTTCGCACTATAAAGCATTTCATTCGGGTGTTGAAATGGTTGGGTGCTTAATTTGTGGGGCGTTGTTTCTCCTCGACGCCTAGCTAATCACACTTCATGGTCCCCAGAAGGGCCCTGGAGTTGGAATTCAGAGTGCAGCCATTCTTGCTGCTGGCCTGCCTGCAAGCATGTTTGAGAGGAGATTCGCGAGTGGATGGATGCAGGGGTATCCGGGAGGGAAGGATATCCTGCTCATCACCCCGAGACCAGCAGCTGTAAGGAAAGATGGAAGGTCCTGGGTGCTGTGGAGGAGCAAGAGGATGCTTACTCTGAGAAAAGTCAAATAATCAGCTAAGAGGCTACTTGATGGTTGAACAGGGAGTTGTAATTTCACTTGTGAAAATGGTTTCTCCTCCTTAACCTCAAATTATTTGACTGTTATGATTATCTGGTAAGTCAAGTAGCCATTGGCCTGATCAGATGGTTTAACATCAAACCAAATGCTCAGCTAATCATGTAATACATTCCAGAGACATGCGTCAATTGGAAAGCATAGCAAACCATCTTTGAGGCTAAAAAATATCCTAAAACTAACATGTCTTGGGGAAACAGACAATTGATGAAGGCCTTTCTTTTGTAGCCCTCTAAGCTTGGTGTTTCCAGGAAGTAATCTTGTGAGCTCTGATTCTGTCCAGGGTTTTGATCCACTTACAAGTTTAATCTATTCTCTCTGAACTTAAATGCTCCATTATCTGTTAGAAAATAATTAGAAGCTGCAAGCACAAGTCTGCATACACAGAGTTCCTTGGGAGTCCCTGAGCTCATTGAGATGAAGACAGTTTGACTAATGGTGGTCAGCTGATACTGGGCCAGAAGCTAATAATAGCAGGCAGTGCTGCTTAGCTAGGTGAGAAAGTTAACTTGGGAAAAATTAAACCGAAGGGTTTGGGATTTATGGTTGGAAATAAATTTCCCATTCTCATTTGTTTCCTGGTAGAGAGCTTCAAAGGCAGTTGGTTTCTTTTATAGTTTTATAATTAAGATCCAGGGGGCTTCTTGACTTCACCTGGACTTAGTGTAGTTCCCTGCTGTCCCTAGTAGCAGTGTTCATTGAGCAGGAGAGCATTTGTCAAGCAAAGTATAAAGGTAGTAAGTGACAATGACCTCTACCAGGCGTGCAGCAAACAAATTAAAGCTGCATATAGGGGGCTGGTACCCACATCTTTTATTTCATCGTGTTTCTGTGTATGGCCTAATTAACTAAATGAACAAAGCGGTCAGTCTTCACATACTGCACAAAGGTAAAATAGCTTTTCCTAAATTGTGAGCCCCTCTTAAAATTAAGACAACTAAAGACATACCAAACTTACATATGGCTCAGAGGCTTCAAGAGAACAGGCCACATAGCTGACCAGCCAAAATGGTTCAGCTGGAAACTGGGTAAGATCTGGGTAGGTCTGGCTTCTGACTTTGTTTCATCAGGCATGTCTGGAAGCCATGTAGAAAGTACAGCAGCTTGTCAGGTGGGGAAGGCAAGAGAAGACTTCTTTGGGTTTCTGCTGTGGCCATCAGACACAGCAGGCTTCTAAGCTGAATCTCCTGGGTCCCTTCCCTGACCCTTGGCAGCTTTCACAGAATTATTAGGGCTCCCCCAGACGTGCCGGGATGTGAAGTTTCTCTGTCAATACCACTGCCTTTACACTGGGGACCCTTGTATGATCCTGCCTTTTGAGTATATGGGTGATGGTGGAAATAGTCTTGTCTATCCATTGAATTACATTTAATTTCTTATATGCATCTCTTGCTGTCTAGCAAAGTGTTTGACCCAGGTCTTCAACAGTCCCTGTAGGGGCTTCAGAAAGACCAAAAAAGTGAGTACAGGTCATGGTGGTTGGGTGGTACGTGCAGGCACTCCACAGTCATTCTGCTGACTGCAGGGCTGCTTGGGAAATACCACTGAGTTAATCTTGAACCTCAGTTTAAAGGGCAGATTTAGGATCAAATGAAATTCTTTATGGCAGTAGCAAGACATTTTTCCTTACCCTCTTCTGCTGTCATTTATGTAAACATCCTTCTTTCCAACTGGCATAAGGGGTCTCTGTAAAAATAGCAGCTAATGAACAGTGGTGTTGCTGCACCTGCCTGGCAGTGTGCTTCAGCTGCAATTCTGACAGTTTTCTCTCCATCACATTAAGTTGCTGGGAATGGGGGGGCAAAGGGGTGACCTAGCTCATCTGATTGTAGATTCCCTTTTGTGCAGTCTCCCCTCTTCCTCTCACTTAACGCACACTGGAAGTGTAGCCTCTTAGGAGGGGGACCTGCTTGCCTGTCAGTTCCAGGCACAGAAGCTCACTGTGATTGCAATTACAATTTCCAGCTTGTCCAGAGATGCCAGAAATCAAGCTGTCCTTGAGAACTCTGCATACCGTGCACAGGCCCCGAGAGTGATCAGGCTCTACAGAAGCTGGAAATCTGATCACTACTGAAGGTTAACTGCTTTTAGTCATCTGAAGATTAACTGTTTCAAGGCCATGTTAACTTTAATTTCCATCTTAAGTAACAATTTTCTCTTTAAATATTTACTTACTCCGATAATTTTTCCTTTCACAGTATGTGAGGGTAAGATGTGTGTGCGTCTGCGGGGGTGTGTGTTAATTTTCCATATGCAAGAACATGTGTCAGTACAGAGAAAAGATGAAGTATAAGCACATCCAGACAAGCTGAGCTTATAAGCATAGCCAGACAAGCCAGGCTGTTTGGAAACAATCCTGCTGGTGTAACACCGTAACTGAAAAATGCAGTGAGAGAGGGAGAGTTTGCCTGCTCCTGCTGATGGTGGGAGGAAGTGAGCGCTGTTGAAATCAATGGAGTTGTGAATTTGCCAGTGAATTCAGCAGGGCCAGGTCTTGGCCTCTGCAGTCATCCTTCTGAGAAGGCTGCCCCAAGTTGAAGGGAAAATCACGTGCTTTAGAGAGGGGCTGATGTTACAAGGTGTTCCTGAATGCATTAGGAAGTACCTTTGGAAGGTTTTGGTTGATGGCAATGACTGAACTGCTTCTTTAAAGTTTGCATTGCACAATGACTTTGGAAACCCTGCATAAGGTTGGGTAAACGTGGGAGTAGGGAGAAAATAAGGAAGGAATGCTAGTTTAGTTTATTTGCTGGAAAAGATGTATGTTAATTGAAACTATTAAAAATTATAATGAAATTCAAGTAGTAGTATTGTCTGTAAAGGGCATGTGTAATGGAAACACTTTGTAGTGATGTCTTTTAAAAGGTGAGAGGTACACCAGTAACATGTTGCTTTTGTTTTGGAGTGTACATTTTCCTTGGGGTGTACATTAAAGGCAGTTGTTTGCGTAGCTGCATGTGTTATGAAGATCATGAGAGGAGAGCCTTCTGTTAAAAAGCATTTTAAGATTGAACAAAGTGGGTGTGTCCAAAAAAAATCAGCTTTAAAAAAACATACTTGCACATGTGCAAAACAGCCTTCCTTAAAGATATGCAAAGTGACTGGGACCACAGGAGTTCTTTGCAGGGCCTTTCAGACATCTTGAAATGCCAAGCGCAGAAAAAAACTATGACAAAACTTGGTAAAATGGAAGATAAGGTTATTGAATAATGTGATACATTATTAGAAGCTGATCCACATAGCAAATTTTAAAGCAGACTTTGGTACCAAAAACTGGGCAAATAATGCTGACCTAAGACTAAAAGAAACTGAAAGTTTGTATTTAAGAAGCTTCCTGTTGCTTTACGTTTTTTTCTTTGTGCCTCCTGCTCACATTAACAATATAAGACAAGCACACATCAAGTTTCTAAAGTGTAGTGCATATGTCAGAAAGTTGCCACACTGATTTAAAACAAACAAAAAAAAAACCACATACACACAACCCTCCCCATATATAACCTGGCTTTTATGGGACCTCTGCCAATAAAAAGGAGGTACTGCTTCCACAGACTTAACTGTACTACACCCTCAGCAAGCCATCTCTAGCTCAAGGTTAACAGTGAGCCTAATGAGGTTTGTTGGAAAGACTGAATAAGAAATATCTCGATATTTAAGTCAAAGGAGCTGGCTGTAAAACTGTATGTATATGCCGGCTGATCATTTGTGAAGTATACTTGTTTATGATTTACTTCGGTGCCAGATGGGTAGGCTATTACATATCAGACGTCTCATGAAAACTGGCTGATGAGGCTGTGTGAGCACTAGCACATGCTGCAACTCACAGATCAGCAGCAAGGCACAACCTAAGTGAGGGCTAAGGGCCCTGAAGGATCAATGTGTTATATTTGTCATACTTAGTTTTATACTGCCAAGTCAAGTTTAAGTTAAGGAAGAACAAGTTTTTTTTGTTTTGCGTTGAAGTGAGGGGCAGGAGGAAAACAGGACAGTTTTATACATACAAATACTCATGCTGTGTCCATTTTTAATAGAAGTGTAAGAGTAGGGAAGTGCAGGCTTGTAAGAACTGAACTTGATGTATCACTGATCAAGTAAGTTTTGTCTTAAAATCTGCTAAGAAAATTAAGTTTGGAATTTCTCCTTTATTTCTTCATTGTAGATAAATTGTTAAATTGTTTTCCATGTCTCAGTGCTGATCCTGACACCTCAGATACATCAGCAACTGTCACGGACTGACAAAAATGGAATAATTAACATCTGTTCATATTAATATTCTACATATTATTTACAGGTGGTAGTCAACTATCCCTGTAGCTGCTTGTCACATAGTTGTATTGTAAGAAATAAGACGAGGAAATCTGGTGCATGACTGGGTTGTTGATGATCTTTGTAATATTCAGCCAGTACCTTTCAGATTTCAGTGCAATAACTAGGATAAACAGAGGTGGAGCTAAGGTCGCAATGTGGCTGTGAGATCACAGAGCAGTAATTGCTGGCTTGAAATGCTTGGTCCTCCAGTACTGGAACTATAGTTCCAAAAATAAAAAGATTTTACACAGCAGTATTTTCTATATCAACTTTGGTGTTGATGCTTATTGCAACATACGGCATCACTTGGCCCTATTAAGATCTGAAACCTTTTGTGCTGTGAAACCATGGTGAGCTTGTCCCTGCCCTGAAAGACTTTGAGTCAAGATGGACAAAACAGATAATGGGCAGAGGAATGATTATTGTTATTATTATCCACCATTGATAGATGGGACTCTGTGAATTGCAAGATAGAGCTCACAATCTCAGAGCAAATTCTTTAATGGTTATTATTATCTTTTCTTTTTAATTAGATTCTGGTTTTAAATTGGCTTGGATTGTTTGTCTAGAAAAGCAGATATGAGGTTTGTTTTCAAACAAAGCTGTTTTCTCTAATTACCCACCGAGAACGTGTCTGAAATGTTCTTTTGAAATGCCTCTTGTTATCAGTCAGTGCTTGCCAACAAGTCAGGTATTTGAAAGAAGTTAGATTACACTTGATAGAAGGCAAATCATGAATTAAGAACAGAAGAGAAATCAGGTATTCTTACCTCTTAGTTACTTACAAGGTGATTATGATTGTTTTGTAAAGGATTCTGCTTTATATAGAATATGAAGTTTTAAAATGCATAGATAAATCAGCATTGTATGAAACACAATTAGGGTTCACATGGACCAGGGCTTACCATTTTCTTAATGCTTTGCAAGCCAGATGATCTGAAATGTTTGAGGAAATAATTGTGATTTTTTTCAGCTATGTTAACAAATGGCAGCTGTGCTGAATTTGTTCAATACTAGCTTCAAAAGTGGTTGTTGATTGACTTGCGGAGGTATATCCTGTGATATAGAACAGTATCAAGGAAACAGCTGAGGTGCAGTCATGCAGCACTTTATCTGAAGGAAATGTGAGACTTCAGTGCAAGACGGGTATGTTAAACAGGCAACTGCTAAGGACAGTTCCCCGGGCATCAGTACTGAGTGGAGGTAATGTCAGCGGATGGGTAACCAGATTGAATCTACTTGGAAATGTTCCTGGTGTTGAGGATGCTTTTTTTTTTAAACTAGGCGGTGCCCTTTGGAGGTTGGTGGGATGATTTATATGTGGATATAAAAGCGGAATTTAGCTTTTTGTATGTTTCCTGAAACCAGGCGAAACAGTTGGTTTATAAATGAACCTTTGTTAGTTTGGATGAAAATATAAGGAACTTCATCAGGTAAGTTACTTAAGTAATAAAAGTGTTTGGGGGATGTTTGGAAAGAAAAGGCATTTGAAATGGGGCAAGAATGTGAGTTTTTTTTGGTGAAATGTTTTCTTGGCAAAATTAAAAATAAATAAATAAATCTGGGCTTTAAAATACATGAAATTGCTCGAACTAAACATAACTGTTTCTGCTGAAGCTTTTCAGACAGAAATTCCGGTGAATTCCTCAGCTAGAAGATGCTTTAGAAATATACCACAGTGATTGAAATACCGTTTTTGACCTTTTCTGAATGAACCCTGGTGGATTTCCCTTTTGTGGTCATCAGCTGTTTCAAAATTCAAACTATGTATAAGACAAAAATGTGGTCAAATCTGAATTGGAATGTTGAATATTTTTTCTTCTGTGATTGAGTTGTGGACAACAGGAAGGAGGACGAGGAGTATTGGGAATTCATGAAGCTGAGTAAGGGATGGGAACTATTTTTCAGTATTAGGTCACTTTTGAGGATCTGAATGTAGCATCCTGTCTTATTTTAAGCAGAGCCAGGAGATGCTTCTGGTCCCTCTCTAACTCTCTTCTTTCAGTTGAGAGGACAATTGCATTCTTGACAGTGCAGTCATTCAGATGAGAACATAGATCCAAGTGAAACTGTAGACTACCAAAGGTTACCAAAGTTGATGTTTACATGATGGCTTGGCAAGATCTCAGTGTGTCCTAAAGATCCAGAAAGTGTTGTACAGTACACTGTGTTGCCATAAGCACATTTTGTTGAGCTAGTGTAGAAAAAGTGGGTGGCAGTCCACATGTGTCTCCATGTGGACATGAAATAAGACAGGAAGTGTGTGTCAGCTTTTGATGAGTTTGTGGTTCAGTGATGCCAGGATGGTAAAAAAAAAAAAAAAAAAAAAGTTACAGTGAACCAAACAGTCCATTTAAACCTTTTGTTTTGTTTAAATATAATCTTCCTTTTGCAGTACTTGAGTCCTGAGTGTGATGCTCTTACACAACTGAATATAGATGAGGGGGAAACATGAAAATGAGTAGTCTGTTTTGAATTCTCAATTGTGATCAATGAACTACCTTGGTTGTGGTTAAAATGTATCTTTGATTAAAACAACTCTTACTGTTGATAGTACACTTGATGAAATTAGGTTCGTCTGATGCTGTCCCTTTAAATTGATCCTGAAGGAGGAAAGGGCTTTGAGTGCATGATTGTGAAGTCTAGCTTTGCAGTGATATTAGAAAATTTCAAAGCAGTGTCCTAAGACTCTTCAAAAAGGAGAGAACTTGATTTTCCCCCCCCCCCATCACTCATTCTTGAGACCTTGCCATCACTCGTCTCACGTCAAAAATCAAAGCAATAACTCCTTTCTTCTGAAAGGAATCTGCAGGTAAGGCTGGAAATGGTTTTCAGCTGGTCTGTGTTTAGGTTGATTTACCCTCCTGTTCCAATAATGCTGAAATGATTACTTTTTTAGAGTGTTCTTTTAAAACTATTTTTTTTGTAGTTGCATGAAAATAGTAAGAAACAAAACACTTTTGACAGACTATTCTCAAATAATGATGCGTGTCATAAGCTAAGTAAAACATGTCAGAATGAGACGGTATCCATACAGAGAGGTGTGCATGCTGTTAAACCACTTGCACGTGATCTGCCGGGAGGATTGCCAGTCTGAAATCTGCGGTTACTTCTCTGAACTGCTTTCCAAGGAAATTTTTAACTAAGGGTTTGTTGAGGTTGCTGAGGTCTTGAACTCATGGCCATCTATGCATGAAACTGAACTGAAAGCAGGCAAGATTTTACTTTCTAATTGCCAAAAATAAATGTTTACAGGCGAGGCTCACAGGAAAGCTGGTGGGAGTTGTCCCCTGACCAGATGTTAGATGGAAAATCCTCACTTAGCTTGTGCACAAAGAGGTCTGTTCCTTTAGGCTCGAGATTCCTCCTCAGCTGTCTTAACACAGGCTCTGATGAATTGGGAGACTTAATTGGTACCGAGGCAGCAGGGAGAAGTCAGAAGCATATGGTGTGTGGGTTTTGCAAAATGTATCTCCTACTCCATCAAACATTTAAGCACGTGCATAACTCTAAGCACTTGAGCCCTGTTGGAATCAGCATGGTTGTCCGTGCCCTCGGTATTGGCAGGGCAGGGATCGCCATACTTTTTATTTAATTACCTTCTGAAAAATATGTAGTGAGCCAGACTGGCTTCTACAAACACATGAACGTATCTGTTACTCTGTTACTGCAAGAATGGGACCTGCTGCTCTTCTGAGGTGAACGTTCGACCAGCAGTCTGTGATCATCACCTTCAGGAGGGAGTGCTTTCTTATCACTGAATTGTGCTACTTCCAAGGCAGTGTCTGGAAGAAAGTGGGGTATCTCTGCCATGGGTTTGAATTGCACGGGGTGATCGCATGCATTTGGCATCAACAGTGCAGGCTGAGCCTCTGTGAGGCCTAAGACTATGTACCTTCTCTGCTGTGCGAGAGTGCTGTCACAGGAGACTCAGAGGGTGTGACTGCACTGAGAAATACGGCACACATAGGCACATACCACCTCCGGAAAAGGCTGTGCACCCCTACAGCAGTGCCCCAGCTGGAAACCAGCTCTGCTCCTGGACGCAGGAGTGCCCTTCCTGTCACATTGCAGAGCGCTGCACCCCTGCCCCTGGTGCAGCACTACCTTGGTCAGAACCAACTGAGCAATTCTTGCTGGATGCTCTGTTTCCATCACATTGGTGTATGGTATATGGCAGTGTGTGGTTCCTGCTGTGGATTTTTTTTTTTTTGCATTGTTAATTTTTACCCTTGGAAGTTTTTGGTGTAATGGCAGACCTGCCAGCTGTATTTTTTGACTTTTCTGAAGGAGTAAGTTAATCTCACCATTTTGTGGTGCGACACACTTGTACTCCAGCATGCGCTGCAGTTGAGAGAATTTGTTGTACTGGCCATGTGTTGTCACCATCTCTCAGGCCAGAAACTTGTTTCATCACAGGGCACAGGACACGCCACTGTACTCGCATGATCCAAGTTAAAGCATATAGCTCAGTCCTGGCCTAGTAACCTCAGGGCTCAGTCTGCCCTCAAAGCATTGAAGTGCTGTTGACTGTATCACAGAGCAGTAGTGTTGGTTATACAAGCTGTTGTCAGGTTCCAAATAAGAGTTTTTGCCCCAAAGTGCCCTGTTAAATGCATCTGCTTTTAATGACTGTAGAGCAGTTCCTGGAAAAATAGCTGTGGCAGTTAATGATGTTAGTGTGTTCCCTCTGCTTGCTACTGTCCCTCCGTGGGGCTCTGACAGCCTTTGTTGGTTCCTGTTGCTGCATCTCTGATTTCATTTTCAGAACTGGCCGAGGTGTTTTGACAGGAGCTTTGCAGAGAGGATTTACCTGACTGGTGAAAAATGGAAGCCCAGGGGTTGGACGTGTAGCAGTGCTGCAAAGGAATTGAAAGCTACATATGGCATAGGGGAAATGAAACAACGGGTATCATTGTCAAACGATAAACGTGGACATATATGTTTTTGAACATATGTCTTGTGCTGTCTCTCAGCTTAAATATTTGTGCAGACTGCATATGCTAAGTTGGCTGCAACCTAAGAAATCTGTAAGGCCTAGCAGACAAACAAAATGCATTGAAAATATGTTGGGCTGTAATTGGATCTGCCCCGAAGCAGGTCAGACATGCGTTCCAGACAGGTTTTTGCTCTAGCCATTAGAAGCATTGTAAAATGAATGAAAAAAGCAATGTATTCACAATAGTATCTCTCCTGTTACCAGAGCACAGTTTATGATTTCAGAAAAATGCACAACACAGTAAGAAGCAAGCTTTTAAGTACTTTTATGTACTCAGCAATGATGAGGAAAACCAGGGGGTGTTTGTTCTTTTTTTTTTTTCGTTGTTTTCTTTTGGGACATTTTAAGGCAAGAACGGTTAGAAGAAAACCAAAGATTCCTTAGACTTTGGCCCGGCTTACCAAACTCCATTGGGTGCATGTGTTCATCTGGAGCAGTAGAATTTGCTCTCAGCTTGCTAAGCTTGGGGCAGCACACCCCTGATACTTGTTTGGAATGGGAACTGTGTTTCTCCTGCATTGGCCCGGAGGGATGGTGTGTGGTGGGTGTGTGTGGAGCACTGGAAGGGGACACGGCTCGATGTCAGCGAGCTCCTCCCAGTGCTCTGGATTGCATGGCCATCAGCACTCAGGAAGCTCATGTTAAAGAACAAGTCTCCAGAAAGAATAGCTTTTCTCCTCTGCCAGTTATTTAAGTCTGGTATAAGGAAACAAATATTGCTTCACCTGTGGATTCTGTTTTTAGGTGAAGTCTTGACAACCAAGAAAATAAAGTCATCAAGCATTGCATTAGGAAGTTCTGGGATCCACCAAGAGGTGCAAGGCTCTCTTAATGAGACAGCCTGTTTACAGGATTCATACCCTCCCCAAGCAGCAGAGGGAAGGTCTTCTGACTTACTAAAATGATCATACTGCCTTCCAAGCCAGGTTTTGCACTTCATAAGGGGTGGCTTGCTGTCAGCTCTACATGGCTTTTATGCCATCTCTGGCACCTTGGGAACAGTCTGGCTGGGGATGTGTGACCATGTAGTGAGCTACTTCCTGGTGTACTAACAGAGAAGTTAGTACTGGAGGAGGTTAACAGAGAAGTTAGTACTGGAGGAGGTTTGTGTCCTGGACCACTCTGGGTGGAGAATAAATCTTCAACAAGGCTATCAGTATGGCATTATTTTTACCACTAGTGGCCCAGGGCACCTTGCTGAGTCATTGCTTTACAAATTCAGGGCTCAGAGAAACAAAGCCAGCGGCAAAGCATGCTCTTCAGGAGGCAGTGTGCTGGCTAGTACTTACATTTACTTGTGAGCTGCAATTGTTAACAAAAACACCTCAGAGAAGCAAAGGGGAAGTTAAATACTATTTTGTAAGATGTCCTGTAGGTGTTGATGCGCTGTGGAAATACCTCCTTCCCACAGTCTCAAGAATTGGTCTTCCTCCTCCTGGAAGGCCAAAATAAAAATCTTTATTTGGATTTTCAGTTACTTTTCAGAAACGACACTTCAAACAGGACTGCACTGTGTGGATAGATCAAGAAACCATTTTAGCTGGGAGTTTCAAAGCTATTTAAGGAATGAAGGTGACTTGAGTGACCTGTGAGATGTGAGCAGCTAATTCCTTTCATCACCTGTGTTGACAGGTGCTTTTAGCCTGGATGTAACTATGCACTATATCCTTACGGTGATGGCTGGCTCGCGTGACTTAAATAGGCTCTACCTGTCTAAGAGTATTTTGGCTGTTCTAATGACATGTGCTCAGAGGGCTGCTTCTGGCCTCTGTTGATGAGCAATTGCCCTCCTCAGACCTTCACAGAGAAATCAGCCGTAGGTCTGGCGATGGCTCCCTGGAGCCTACATGCTCACCTTTCTTGTTGGGTGCTACACTGTGTTACTGAATGCATGTGACAGACCGATCAGTGTAGAGCATTAAAATAATGTTTCTGTAACTGTTTAATATGGGCTTGTGAATATAAATCACAGGAGCTGAGTTTAATGTATCTGGTGGAAATAATATAAACATATTCAAAAGGGGCAGAGGAGAGGAATGACCAACGTAACCTGAGATTTCTTTAAAATACCATAGCTACTACCTGAGGCCTTCTGCATCAAAGCCTTTCTTTATCCCCCTTCCCCTCAGATACATTAATACTGTGAGTAGAATATACGTACATAGCCTTGGTGGTAAGTAACTTACCTGGCATATTGTAGTACCCTAGTCTCAGCTGGTCAGGGCTCACTGCAGAAGGTAAAATACATCTTAGAGGTAAGGGCAAGCTGAGCTCCCCAAGTGCTACCTGTGCCCAGGCTGGCTGGCTTACAGCTGTCCTGGGTCTGACTGTCACACGCTGCTGCAATAATTGATACCTAAGAAGGGACAGCTGTGTAAACGAACTCCAGGAAGAGATCTGGTCTGGCTGAGGAGTTCCTCTTGTGGTAAGATTTTGTGCATCTGCAGATAGATGGAGAGTGCCTGATGTCTGATAGGAGCCTTTCAATACAGTCCCCTCTCCTGGCACTTCTCAGATGCTGACATGATGTTAGAAAGACTCTGACTTCTGGAGGAAATATAAAGTATTTTTTATCATTTCTCTCCTATCACCCCTTTTGTATTTCAAGCTTCAAAGGGGAAAGAAAGATAAAGTGTATCGGGAAAGAAAGATAAAGTGTTCTGGGGCTCGATTTCTAATTCTGCTCTAGATTTCCTATGTGACCAGATAGTACCTCAGTTTCCTCTCCTTTAAATTATGTTATTAGGTACAGTTTTCAAAATCATTTGTGTAATTCTTCCAGTTGAGTACAGAGACAAGATCTGCAGACAAGGCTACCAAGAGATACGGGAAACCAGAGGCTCGTTTTCAGAGGTGTCAATGTCAGGCAGCCAAGTCTGTGAGTTAGGTGCCTTACCTAATAACTATGTTACAAAATGTGATTGGGAACCACTCTGCAAGGTGCCTAAGTGTCATGGAAATCATGGTTCTGGGTCTTTAGTGCCCAAAAAGGGGGACTCTTACTCCCTACTTGCTGAACAGATTTTTAAAATGCTACTAAGTCATAATGTTTCTATTGTTGTTTGTCTGTTTTGTCTAATTAGACTCTAGGAGAACAATTACAATCTCTTCTACTTTGTGTTTATGCTGTGCCAGATAGACATAACCCTGAATTTAGTTCTCTTGTAGAAGTTAGTGCAATAAAAATAACAATACTTTTACTAATGAGAATAACTATGTGAAGCCAGGATTCATGCTAAATTAATACCCATTAGTGACTTAGATCTATAATGAAGGTTTCCCTGCTCTGTCGTGTGTCTTAATTTATCACAGAGCAGTCTATAATATTTTATTAATGATATTTTTATTTTTTTGTGGAACTGTTGCCCAAAACTATTGGAAAGGATATGTGCTTTCTTGTATCACCAGAATGAGACAAATGGCACTACTTGCTTTTATTATTGTACAGAAGTGTCTTTCCTTTGGATTCAGATAGACTTATAAATGGCAAGTAGCTGGAGACTAATGGAGCACATGCTTCAAAGCTTTCCATCTGGTCCCTTGGTGAGGAAAAATAATATATTGTCTCTGTTCTAATCAGTCTTCATTATAAAGAAAAATGCTCCCACTGGAAATTCTGGAGAAACTTCACTCTGAGAGGGAGAGGGCAACAAGTGCTATCCCCTTATGCATCTGCAGGGGAAAAATTGAATGAATTAAAATAAATAAAAAGAGGCAGTCATTCTGCTCTCTGAAAATGGATAATGCACCTGTCAACACACATTTATTCTGGTGGCTTTCACTGACACTTTCTGGTGATCACAGAAGAGGCTAAAACTGCTTGAAGGAGACCCCACACATGCTACTTGAATAAGACAGAACTGTATTAATTTGAATTAGAGCAAAAGTTCTTAAATGATGATTCCTTATCTCAGTTTTATTGGAATTTTCCTCAGAGCTCTTCCTCCAGTCTTCCAATCACATAGCTGCTATTGATTGATTTACTTCTTCACATATGTTTAGGAAGAAAAACGAAGGAGATGTTCCCCCAGTGGATTCCATCTGCTCTTTTCTTATCGGGTGGGGTGGGGGGCAAACCTACAATTAGTGTCTCGTTCATCTTTTGGTTTTAAGTTAAAAAAAAAAAGAGAGGGAAAGAAAGGGAACTATTATGCAAATACTCTGCAATTTGGTTTCAAATATTCTTTGTACTATGATGAGCAATTTCCTTTAATACAAACTCAGCCTACCTGCCAGGACTTTTTTCCCCTTGATACAGGAAAGAAAAAAGAGACTTAGGACTTGGGGAAGATGCTGTGTTCCTCTGATGCCAACTTTCTTATCCTTTTTTTCTTTCCTTCTTTGGCACTATTATAGCTGTTAAATTGTCAGAAGGATGTCACATGGTTTTTTTTGGAGAAAGAGAACCAAAATAGCTTTACAGAGCTGCAGTTTCATCTCACTTTTCATTGTTCTGTTGCCATGATGAAGTAGTCTTGAAATGGAGGACTCAGCTCCGTGAATGAGGGAGAAAAGCTTTCCCCCTACATTTTTTTGCAGTGCCAGTTGTTTGTGATGGCAGCATTACCTGGACAAACAGATGTTCATTTTTTTGTAAGGAGTTCCTGTGCCACTTGTTTGTGGCACTTTAGGACTCTGCATACATTAGGCAACATTAAGTGCTTCTAGTTAAATGTTAACACTTAAGCCTGTAAAATACTAAGCATAAAATTTTTGATCCTGTAAAGCATGTCAACACAGCTTAATCAAAAATCTTAACAGAGAAGGCCAAACTGGGGATGTAACTTTATATGAGTGGCATAGTTCGCTTGCACAAAAAAAAGTTGGTGCCTAATGCATTGACCATCAGTTGGAAAAATAAATTCAAGAAACAAAGGGGGAAATAAGAAAAATGAGATCTTTAAACAAAGTCAAGTGTGTCATACATCTTTGGTTCTGGGGCTGTAACAGGATGGGGAATGTTAAGGCAGTGCAGAACTTCTGATCTGAACCTTCTCTGGATCTGTTTGGAGCTCTGTCACTTGGGGCTCATTATATCGAACGTACATCATATCATACTGGATTTTGTCTATGTATGCCTCACACTGGAAAGACAATAAACATTTATGGTATTTAGAGGTCACTGATCCCCTTCAGGTGCTGTCTGGGAAATCTTTGCATAAGGTTTCTAAGCACACTGGAGTAACTGGGTCACTGTTGTTGTTACAGGAAGCTCTGATCATGGCTAGCATGGACCACCCCCACCTGGTGAGACTTCTGGGTGTCTGCTTGAGCCCGACCATTCAACTAGTCACTCAGCTGATGCCTCATGGCTGCCTGTTGGATTATGTTCATGAACATAAGGATAATATTGGCTCCCAGCTTCTGCTAAACTGGTGTGTCCAAATAGCCAAGGTATGTAATTGATGATGTTTTTTTGTTTTTCTCTTTTATTTTCATAACTAGCCAAATGGCTTGCCAAGGGAAAAAAAATTAAAAAGATTGCTTTTTTCACGTGTGTGTAGTCTTGGAAATGTGTACTGTTGTGGCTGCCTCTACAATATTGTAGATTACTCATCAATACGTAAACCAAAGTGTTTTTCTTGACTGCCTTTCCAGCTCAGTGCTAAGGGGACCTTTGAGGAAAAAAAGGTGAGGAAAGAAGCCCCTGGTATGATGATGTCTGGGGTTGAGCACAGAAATATTTTTCAGCCTCTTCTGCTGTTGATTGCCTGTAGATACTGTAGTATATTGTATATTGTAGTTTTCAACCTTTCTGAATCTGCATTACCAGTTAAATTCTGATATGCCATCTATTGTCTGCCCACACACTGCTGAGAAGATAAACAGTTACTTCATGTCAGTCCTTAGGGAACCACTGCGGTTCTGCTGTGTTTAAGACCTATCGCAGCAGCTGAGGTTGGAGGGTAATATCACTTGTCTTTGCAGAATGGGAATGCTCAGGGGCCAGATCCTGCTTTGCGTGCCCTAGTGTAATGTTCTTTGCCTTCCTGGGGAGTTTTAGGAGCAAGAGTTCAGCCGTTACCATTCAGATACAGGCTGTATGCCAGCTAAGGTGGAACAGCAGAACAGGTCATAAAACCAGTCCCAGTGTAATCCTTGCACAGAATTCAATGTGTGTTTTTATATATGTTTAGATACTTAGTGCAGTACTAACAAGTTACTGATAATCCATTGCAAAAAGTGACAAGTTCCAGAAGTGTAGAGGGCTGTGGTTTTTATCCATTTTAAAGGCTCTTCTGTCCAACCAGAATTGCGTACAATGGAGTTACCATGAATGGAAATCTGGATCTCACTTCTCACTTAAAACTGCATAGAAATCACTAATATTTTTTGACTGCTTTGGTGAGAATGCTTGTTCCATACAAACATGTGCCACACTTTGCCTTCATATATTAAATCTGCAGCCTTAAGTGAATGTTACAGTATCCATTAACGATTCTTAATTCACGTTATAGCATTAAACGTCTAACGCTGGAGAAAAACCTGGAGATTGAGCAGTTGTTTTGCTAGACAGAGTGGTAGCCGTCAAGTAAGCATTCACTTCTTTTAAAAAAAAACTTCCTTACAAAAGGAAAAAAAAAAATGAGAAATTCAGCTAGCTCTGAGGTTTTGCTCAAGAGGAGGGAGGCGTGTTTGAGGCTCATCGTTAATAGGTGTTTTTTCTTTTTTTCCCCCCCCAGGATTACATCTTGTTGTCACATCCTGAAGGTGGCAGTAGATTAAATGAGCATAATGCTTGGTAGAGGGGTTGATCCGTAGCAGTGATCTGTGACTAACTTGTGAAACTTTCAGAATTTGCATGGGGAGATGGAAGGTAGTAATCTGGGAAGAAAGAAACACACTAAAATAAATTAATAGGGCAAAAAATGCCCCCATTCTGAGGTTGCGACATTTTGTATGTGTGCTCTCTCTATGATTCTGCAGTGCTGTGATGGTAAAGCAGCCAGAGTTGCACAGTATGTTAGGACACAGTAATGGGGATCGCCTGTATCTGGAGATGTGCAAGAGCAGATAGAAACTGTTATCAGAACAAGGAAGGTAGGGGAGAAAATACATACTCCTGTTTGAGACCTTTTTCTGCAACACAACCTCCTTGCCATCTGTTTGCTGCTCTTCTGATGGATAGTGGCCATTATTGTTTATTTCAAAACATTTACACAGTGCCACACATGAAAAGCTAATCCACCTTTATTTTCCATTTGTGCATGCATATGGCCATTGACTTGTGGTAATAACTGTGCTAGCTTTGCTCTGGACTTTGTGAGCAGCTGATCAGGGAAGGAGAGGAGCCCTGCTATAGACTAGAGGCTTATAGAGCCGGCAGATCTGTGGTTTAGCTACATTCATTTGTAAAACTCTGCCTGCTGGTGGTCTTGATCTGTGTGGGCTGTGGGAGGAGCAGGTGAGGTGTTAGAGGTGTTTGAGTTTTGAGGTGGTGGGTAACCAAACGGTGTGAAGAAGTGAGATCATATGCGTAAGACCAACTGATGGACTGTCAGGAAGAGAAAGGAAGATGCTTTATAAGAAAAGGTGGCCTATTGTTGAGGGGAAGTTTAGTAAAGTTCAGTTAGCTCATTGAAATTCAATTAAGTTCATCTTCTTCTGCATCACAATAGTCTGGAGGTTAATTTCGCCTTGGCCTTGCATTACATCCTGAAGCTTGTCCACAACTACCCAGGGACAGCACGAGTGACTGTGTTACTGAACAGCTGCAGTACTTGGGACCCATGGCAGGCTTCTTAGTTCTGGACAATCACAATTTGGGAGTTTTTCCTCAGCTTCCTAATGTCTCTTTCCCTTCTCTTATTTTTACTGCAGTGGTCTGTAGTGGGAATGAAGAGGAGCAGTACCTATCACACAGGATGTTCTGGTGCTTTTGTATGCAGATCAGTGATATTTAGTGGGGATGGCTTGTTAGTGTTGACAAGGTCACCACAAGTACTGACTACTTGCACACCATGATGCAATCTTATTGCAGAAGTAGACTTCAAAGAATGTGTTCCTTTAACTCTATTTTATTCTTGTCTTTGGAGACCTTATGTGACAGTTGGGTGTTGAAAATCTTCCCCATCATGTATCTTTATGTATAGATTGAACTAATTTTATTATTATATAGGAAGCTATCAGTGATGCTAGGAAAGAGATAGGGATGTGCACAGAAGGTTGCACAGAATTCTCTGCATTGCATTGCACTTCCTGGTGGGATACAGGGATGCTTTTTCCCTTACTAGCTCCCAGACTGTAATATGGATTGGTGCTGCAGTAAGTACATGGAAAGGTGTTTCAGAAGGAGTGGGGAGAAGAGTCTGAGATCACCAGACAAGGAGTCCCCTTATCCCAAAAAGTGGAATAAACATGCTGGTTGGAGCCTAGCAGCGGGGGAGTTGTAATGCTTGTTCTCCACTCATCTGTCACAGTTAACAGTGACTAGGAATCACTTTGCAGCCTGCAAATAGGAAAGATTTGATTTGCCTGCAAACAGACCAGTCTCTACAGGAGTGAGTGCAGGAGGTGGTGGTTGCGTTGAACACAAGTTGTGGTTTGCTGAACGAGAGGTCTGTGTGTCCTGTGTACCTGTCCCCCCTGTGCTCACATTCTGGTTTCCAGCATTCAGCTTGAGAATGCATCACCACATCATGCTTTTCCAGGCTTCGGGGAGTTGTTGGTTGTAGTTTTCAGAAAGGCACCTAAAACGTGATTAGCAGCATAATAAGAGGTGAAAATGATTAGTGTTCTCCCAGTTCTGTTCTCTGCTTCCTGAAACATCTCCTGGTGCCTGCCCTTTGTTCGAAACACCATTCTAGCTTCCCCTTCCCTCCTTTTCTGGTGAGAATTTTCCCCAGCAAGGGTAGGATGGGAGGAATTGGAAATGACTTGGTTCCAAAGTTGAGGTTGATTTTTTTGTGAATCATTTAAAATCAAGTTGCTACTGCAATACAGTTCCTCCCTACTGCGCTTTTCTCCATCTGCCAGTATGCAGGCTTTTATTTATCGAAGTCATTGCTTCAGAGTTCACTTGTTCTGCCAGGCTGTTCATTTCCATATGTCTCTACTTCTGTAAAACTAGATACAAAAACTAGTTAGGCACTATGCCTGGTTGCCAACCTGCATATGGCTCTGGAGATCATTTCTGAAGGTTGACGATAGGGCAGTTATTAAGTATTATCTACTGCCAATTGAAAAAAAGCTTGGGTGACTTTTTCTTTTTGCTTATACAGATTGTGTTGAATTTATTCTGACTGTTAGATCATTGTAGGGTAATTGTGTTCTCTTTCCAGAAGCTTTAGCTTCTTATTTTATGGATGAAAGTTATAAAAATAGAGTAGTCCCCAAGCATTCTGCATAAAACATGGTTGTTAGACAGCAGCTGTGTCTGAGGGGGTTCTTCCCTTCTGCTTTGCAGAGACACAAGGCATCTCTGTGTGTCTAGCTTGCATGTGTAGCGTCTCGCTTAGGAACTGAATGTTTAACCTTGTAGCTCAAGAGTTTGGCTGAGTTTAGCTCAGTGATTTTGTGTGGAGATGGTGTCCAGCTAGGCAGTAAGCTACCTGTGCAGATCAAGATGATCCCTAGGGTGGGAATAAGAGTAACAAGCTTGCTAGCCTTAGGGTACGGAAGGATGGAGGAATGTTTCATGAACATCCATAGTGTTGGCTGCTTGAGATACTGATAGAGAATCAAATCTTGCAAGGTTAGTGAAATCTCAGTAGATAAATTCTGACCTTGCCATCCAGTGTATGACAGATGCATGCAAATCAGGAAGACTTTAAACAAACAAACAAAAAAAGAGAGAAGTACTTTATGCATTCATATTTCAGTGTTTGGTACAATTTCTGTCAACAAGGGCTGCCTAAACCCTCTGCCTAACACCTTGGTGGTGAGGTGAAGTGGTTCTTAGAGAAACACATTCAAGAATAGATGAACTTGGGGTTTCTAGTCAGAATGAGTTGGTTACACCATGCCCCCAGGGGAGGTTACCTTTAAGATGCATCTGTTTAAGCCTGTATCCTCTCACTGGTACTCTAATGGAAAAATAAGCCTGTGTCTGTTGTGATTATTATAGTGGGCCTTTGTGCTGTGCTAGGCTGTCTCCGGAGCAAATAGAAACAGATTTTTGGTACTGTAACTTGGCGTGCAAAACCTGATAAATTCCACATAGGAGTTCAACTCAGGTAGCCTCATCTATTGCTCTACTATTCCTTTATGGCAAAAATTAAGGTTTTGTTCAGCTGCTGGTGACTTACATTACATGTGCACCAGTTTTGCTGAGCACTGCTGGAATGCAGAGGAACTTTTTCTGCCCTGGGAGAAAGGAAGCAATGTTCCTAAAACAAAGCAGCACACCTAAGGTCACCTGCCATTTGGAAGGAGCTCAGCTCTCCTGGGTCTTAGCCGGTACCCCATTCTGTTAGGTCCTGACTCCTGCTTTGGCCTGCCAGACCTGGTTTTGGTGGCGTGAGCTATCATAATTCATTCATATCACCTCAGAATAGTAATGAGGTAAGGCAAGAGTAGGTTGATACAGTAGAATGTCATGGAAAGAAAATCAAGTACTTAAGGGGGATTACTTTTTATACTTTTTCAATATAAAAGAACTCTCAAATTACCTTAACTAAAGCCCTGCACGGCATCAGTTATCCAAGTATGCAAGAAAACAATGTTTGAAAACGCTGTAGGAAAGAAGGGAGGGGAACTCAGGGATGGAGTTTCAATGGCACTTATATGGGGAAGTGCAGATGCACGTCTGTCTGCCGCATGTTATTCCAGCACGCTTGCACTCGCTGCTCTCTTCAAGGATTTTCTACCAGGAGTGCAGATCTGCTGCTGGGGGAGCAGCCTACAGGAGCCATCCAAGCAAAGGCACTTGCAAAGCCGCCTCGCTGCTGCTTTGTGTGCCTCTGTTATCTCTCCCTTTAGCTGGTTCACATTACAGGCCTCCGTGGCCTTCTGTGGTTCTCTTGGCAAGAAGGATAGCCTGTCTGCTCCTGAAGCCTCTCTCTATGCCAGGTTTTTTAGAAAAGGCGTATTTTATTATTGCCCAGGGCAGTGCTTCTCAGCTGGATGTAAATTCGCAGGCTGTGTCAAATTCAAAGGATCTATGCTGCTTTATGCAATTGAGAAGCTGCCCCAGAAGCTGGTACAGGGCTCACCTCACATCCTAAATTAAACTGGTTCCAGCCTGCACTCCTCATGTGCAGGGGGAGAGAGGCTCTAAACAGGGAGAGCTGGAGGCAAATGAGGTCCATTCAGCCGCACTGCGAGGAGCGGAGCCTTTTTCCTCCATGAAGCCGTGATGGATTAGGAGTGACTCGCTAGAGATGGCTTTTGTTATTCTCCTGCAGATGGGGCACGAGATGGAAGCTGTGTGAAGTGGGAGGCAGTGGGGGTGGCTGGACAGGTTGGGAAGAGGTGGAGGATAGTGGCTGTGGTTCAAGGTCTTTCTTCTTCATTAAAGAAGCCTACCCTACAGCTCAGCAACTACTCCATCATGGAGTGAACAAAGGAGCTTAATGACAGTCATCTATCAGCTGTCCACATTTTAAGCTTCAAGATGTCTCTATTCCCAGAGCTCTGTGCCATGACAAGGCTAATTGTATAATTATAATGCTATACCAACCCCTCCTGACGTGCTCACACTGGCAAGGACCAGGGCTAAGGGCCGTGATAATTATCACTGCGAGCAAGTACATTAGCATAAATGTAGTTTACTAATGGGGCTACTCTATTAGGAAGTGCAGTGCATAGAAGAGTAGGATCTAAACCAAGGAGTATGAAATTAAAGCCATATTGAGACAAGACTTTAATTGTGTGGAGGAGCAAAATCAAAATAGGTGGGGAAAGCATACTTTTACTCTCCTGAATCCCTCTGTGCAGTTTCCTTTCCTTTTTCCTATTCATCATGACTTTTTCACACTTGCTGGAAAGCTTGGATGCAGATGGCAGATTGAAATTGAGGACACTTCTGGTGTTGCTGGAGAGTTGTCACTGAAGCAGGATCTGTCATCAAGGCCCAGAGGGGAATGACCCCACCCTGTCCATGTCCTGGGCCTTTTTTGGTACCCTGCTGGGTTGCTCACTGGGTTGTAAAGATTCATACAAACTTGAGAAACCCTTGGAACAAAATTCAGGTGGACTTTTCAGAAGTATTCTGAATCCTCTTAGCTCTTGACTGGTAGAAGGGGACAGATTTCTTCCCTGCTGTGGTCATCTGGAATGCATGGAGTTTTGTGAGAGGCTGAAGAAGTTTATTTCAGTCCTCTTAGATTATAAAGTGTTGTTGTGTTGTGTTGTTTTTTTGTTTATTTTTTAAACAAAGACAGGGAATAAACATTAGGACTTCAGTAATTACTGAAGTACTTCAGTCCGATCTGCCATGCTCAGATGAACGTGGATGGACGCTGTGTGCAGCCACTGCTGGTGCACTGAGGCATGGGCTCAAGGCCTGGTGACTTCACGTGACTGCTAGCGTGGCTGTTTTGCATTCTTTCTGGAAATAATTCTCCAAAGAAATCAGGGAATTGGATCGCATTAGAAATAATTACAGCATCTCTGCACTTTAATTGCATGTTTCATTGGCCAGCACAGTATTCCTCCTTTCCCTGCATGATTATGTACATATTTATGGAGAATTTCATGCAGTTCTTCCACTTTTTCCCCACCGGTCATTTCATCTGGATTATTGAACAGTTTTAAGCTATTTTAGAAATTGCTGAATGTTTTTTAGCAAACCTACTTGTCCACAGGACAAGTTCCTTGTGAAAAGCCTTAAAACAAAGGAACACTCAATTAAAATTTACTAACTGAATTGTAGAGCACATTTTTTTCCTCTCTTTCATTCCATCCTTTCTTCTCCCCTCCATCTCATACTGTCTGCGCACCAAATTCACTTTTTCTCTGTTTTTGTCCTTCCATTTTGTTACTTCTTTCCTCAGCTTCCACAGTTTTTTATCAACCTGTTTGTTGTTGATCTTTCCATAGTGTCATCACTTCTCCTTCATTCTCTGGCTGTCTGGCTCCCTCTAGCTGGTGGCCATTCAGTGCTCTGAAACCAGCACAGGAGCAGCATGATGCCCGCCACCAGTTTCAACATTGTCACATCTCATTAGAGGGTTAGGAGAGGACCTAAATTTCTTCATTTCTTTCATGACAATGTTTTCGGTTTTGAGGGTTCAGTGCCAGCTAGCTGATGACTACAGCCTGTGGGGGAGGGATATTTGAATCTGTAAGGTTGCATCAGGCAAAAATGAAAGATTGGGTTTACATATAAAAAAAAAAAATTAGAGACAGCTTTTTCACAGCTTTGTGCTCAGACATCTGATTCTCTAAGACTGTACTGCGTACTATAGTAACATCCGGATGATGGTGTTCAAGTTGTTTATGGCTGTGTGTGTGTATAATATAACATATACACACATATATTTGCTCATTAGGTCCAGAGGAATCTACATTGGGTGGAATGACTCAACCTCCGAAGGTGAGCGTCTCTCTCCAGTGACTACAGAGGGAGTCTAGGAGACAAGCGTGGGCTAACCTTGCAGGTCTCTGACAGCTTAATTTGGGGGGGATAAATGTGCAGGCTGATGAGGATGACAGGAACACATGGGGAATCTGGGACAAGGCAGGTACCAGAGCACTAAGCTAAGGTCTGAACTTAAAGCTCACATAAGAGCTGCTGGATTTCCTTTCTGCACAGTGCGGTAGATACTGTGTTAGGGAGCTGTACCCAGCTCTGCTGCGTAAGGGCCTGTGAGAAGCGATGCTATCTTGCTTTCAGCTTGCCAGTGACTGGAAGGTTTATAAGGAGCAGCAGTCATCCTGTTTTCAGCCCTGATCCGACCCCTTGTGGATTATTGAGGCTTCCCCCTCCCCTGAAATGCCCATGTTCCCAAAAGCAGTTCCACAGTTCGTGGTTGTTAAAAAAACAGCCAAGAGATTTTTCAGACATTTACAAATAACATCAGCCATTGCAAAGGCACAGAAATGGGCAATCTATTGCACAGAGATAGACAATTTATTGTTTTCTTAAATGAAAGGTACACTTAGTGCTGACATTTATAGGGTCTCTGATATTGGGGACCTGACAGCTGCAGGCTACAAAAGCCCGAAAGCTGACTTGGCCTGACCAGACAAGCACTCTCATCAAGTACACTCAAGTCCACTGGGGAAAAAAGGAGGAAAAAGAAAAACCAGCCATTAGATTTTTTCCTAGCAGTCCCCAACAGACTGGCTTGGGAAAGCATTATTGAAAACCTCTCCTAAATCAGATTCAGGATATTATAGGAGCACCTACTAGGTTCTGTCAGGATTTCCATTATAAAGCCATATTTTTCAGGTTTATAACTCAACCATAAAATTCTTCTCTGGACTGTGACTTGGCATAAAATGTCTCAGCCCCAAGCATATTTTTTATTATTATTCAAGAAATATATGTATTTGGCTATTTTTAAGTTGGTGGAGTTGAGAAACAAAAGCTGGGTCTCTTTCTTTCTATACACATAAATTAAAACTCTTTTTTTCCCCTAGTGAATGCCTTTCTTTCAACATCTTACTTCATAAAGTAACTTATCCTGCTTGGATAACTACAAAAACTGGATGGCCAAGGCATTGATGTTTAAAGTTAAGACACACAGACATACCGTTTTTACAAAGTGACACAGTGTGCACATGCCCCACAAAAACAGTAAAGTGCTTCTAAAACTACTTAAGAGTCTTGAGGAAGCTCTGCAAGGCCATTTGAAAAAAGTAGTGGGGTTCTGCAGGATGTGCCCACATTTGAGTGAAGGTTAGCTTTCATAATGAGCTGCATTTCAGAGTTCTCCCATGCAATCCAGTGCCCAGAAAGAAGGAAAGAACTGGCCTGTTGAAAGGGAAGGGAGATGCCCTGAAGAAGCCAGTCCATATGAGGGCTGCAGTCTATAAACATGAGATCAAACCTAGCAGATGTCTGTTAGCAGACGAGCTACTGTGTCCAAAATTCAGATGTATCTTAAAAATCAGAACAGTGGGAGCCAGGAGTAGTAGTGGGCTGAAGCCTGTTGCCCTGCCCCAGCGTGACCTGCTATATCAGAGGCCTGTGAATGAAGTACAGGAACAACAATCACTCGCTACCTCTTCATGAAACCTTTCTGAGGCACATCTCAAGCCATGGATGGTTTCTGAAGATGGCACCTTATGTCTTGGTACTTTTGTGGGTAGACTCCTTCCATGCCAAAGTAAAGTTTGACAGACACACCAGAGCAGGATGCGTCCATCCTCTGAGACATGCTGGTGAATCCTGCAGCAGCAGTGAACGGCACTCAGTTACACAGCTCCCCTACGAAGGGGTAGCATAGCTGGAAGAATAATACACTTCCCAGGATGCTGTGTAATCTCTGTGCAATGCAGAAGACCAAGGTTAGTCTGTTTCATGAAATGGGAGAGGGCAGTTCTAGGGGCTGCTGGCATGGTTTCAGGTGCCGTGCCAGCCCTCAAACCTGCAGGGTCATCTGGCAGTCAGGTGTCATTAGTCAACACTCTCCCTCTTTCCCACTTCCCATCTGTTTCTGTCCATCCTGTTTGTGCAAATGAGCTCTCAGTATGCAGCAGTTCTCACTGTAGGCTGGTTTTCTTTCTTCATTCTGTGACCTTCTTGGTTCCTCAGACTTTACCCTTGTCTGTGTGCCAGAGGAAAATCTGTGCTGCTTCTGTTTTTTATTTACTAACTGCCCGTGTTAGCAAAGAAACACAGAGGATCATATTCCACCCAGTGCACAATTCAGACCTGCAGTGCTTTAATATCTTCTGATTGGAGGAGGTGATAGAAGACGGGGTTATCTATCCCATAAAAAAAATTTTGTGTGTTACACAAAGAATGAAATGCAGTGCCCTGAACTGAAAATAGTGCTGAACAGTTCTGAATAGTTCCAAATTAAGCCGTTTGTCCAAAACCTTTGCAATGTTAGCTTTGGCTTCACACTTAATTTCTTTCCTTTTTTTTAATTCTAAAGCAAATTGTTTTGAAACAGAAACCCATCTGACTTTCATAAAGGTTTGGGTTTTTTTTCAGTGTTAGTTTGTAAGAATATTTCAAAAAATAGCAAAAGTCAATTTTAGTGTAAGCTGCTTTATTTTTTCAAATAAATTGTTTTGACCAGCATTTCCTAGGAGCCTATGTACAGAAGTAAAATGTTACGCTAATAGAATTTGGTTTTGTTTCTACACTCAAGATACATTACTTGTATTGTGAATTCCTTTACTTAGGGACCTCTCTACAGCAATGTCTCCCCTGTCAGCACTCATAACCAAATGCAAATTGTGTGGTAGCACTATATATTAGATAGGGAGAAAGAAATGAAGCGTGAGCAATCTGAATTGGACTTGAAAAGGCAGAGAGTACCTGAATTTCCATAAGTGTAGGAATTCAGAAAGCTGAAGACCTAGTAGTCAGTGAAGGAGGAGTTTGACATCACAAGTGGGCTGGAATAGTACAGTGCAACACTACAAATAGCAGGTGACAGGAATTTTTATATGGAAAGTTTGAAGGTGGCAGAAAAAAGAGTGTGGTGCCGTGGTGTGCTGCCTCCTTGGAATTAGCGTGGCACCTTGGGCTGCCAGCATGCATGGTGGAGCACATAGTACTTCAGTGGTGCGGGGGCTCTGTGCACTGCTTTCGTGCACCCTGCTGGTTCACTTGGTGAGGGTTTTTGAAATAGAGTCCCCCCCAAAATGGCAAACCCATTTTGTGTGTGGATTTAAATACAAACGTTGGAGCCCCACGTAAAGCTAATAACTCTAAAATGTGCCAGCCAGGTCTCTTCTGATAGAGGCAGGATGTGTCATTGTCACTATATGAAGCTCTGACTCTACCTTCTCTAGATTATCATCTCATTACCCAAAAAGAGAATCAAATTGCAGTAGTTTTAGTGTTTTGGGGGGTATACCAAGTTCATCATATGAGAAAAAACATTTGTGTATATTTAGTTTACCTAGATGAGGCTTTGTGTTCTGAGTGTTAGCTATGAACGCAGCATGATCAAATACCAAGAGGAAAACAAGTATGTAAGGTGAGGGATGACACTGACATGAGAATGAATGAGTTTTAGCTGACTATGAATCAATTCAGAGTGGAGATTAAAAGAAGGTTATTAACTACTGTAGCAGTAAGGTTCTCAAACCTTCAGGTAGAAATAATGCAGACAAAATAATTAATGACTTTTAAGATGGAGCTTGCTGTGTTGATGAAGCAGATGTGGACTGAATGGTGTGGTTGCTTTCGAGGGGCTGAGTTTGGTGACACGGTAGCTTTTAGTTCCCTGCTTTGAAGCTGAGTAACCTGGCAAGAATGAACAAGGACAGGCAACGTTCCCATGCTTTGCTGGGAGAACAGCCCAGGCCTGAGATGTGGGACGTCGGGAGATAGAGATCGAGTTGGGTTTTTCGCTTCGGATTGTTTCTTGTTTTCTTTTTCTTATTTGCTCACCTTATTCATTCTTAATTCAAATTAAATCACAGGCTGATTCCATTAGCTGAACTGAATAATGCATTACTCTGTGAGTTTTCATTGAAATCAGCAAGCCTATTCATGCAGTGATGATGCTATTCTTGTGAGTAAACATATCAGAATCAATCCCCTCTGTGTTCAGCCTGCTTCACCCTAAGAAAGAAAAAATGAAGTTTCCACTTCTCTCCTCTTTTCCCCTTTGCCTAGGGCTTGCTGTCAGTAATTCATGCTATGTGTACAGTAGGTGGAAAACACTCATAATGGAATTATTTAATGAAGACTTTATTACTTTTAAACATAAGTGTTCTAGTTTGTGTTAGAAACTAATGACCCACAACATTTATTTTGCAAAACTGGTGGTTCAGGAAAAAGATTCAAAAAAGATTCAGAGTGTCTTTGATTTTGTCTATATTGAAAAACTCCTCATTATAGTTGGGAGCTCACCCACCTGGACAATATTTTTTATTGAAGAGGGAATTTATTGCATGTTCTCCCAGTCTTTTCCTTTGTATTTTGCCTTCCAGCTCTCTTTATTTTCCTCATAAGATGTTCAGTCCTACACATCTTCATGGAATACTAGCATTCACAGCATAATGACTCGTATTTTGTCTGCCACAGTTCTTACCTCCCTCCCATTAGTTATGAATTCTTTTCTACTTTTCCTCTTACAGGTACACCTTGTTACCTCCTCCTCTGTAATCTTTCCAATTTTGCTCTTACTTTGACTTTCTTTCCCATATACTGTTCTGTCTTTTTAAGACTAAAACGTTAATAATGGTGTTGTGTTCTGTGCAGTGCTGTGTATCTTGAACTGCAAGACTAAAAATAATTCTTTTTACGTCTCATTTCAAAACCATGAATGTCACAAAGAAAAGAAATGTAATCATAGAAATAGTGAAAAACCTTTGTTTTGACAGCTCTGTACTGGTATTATGTTGTGATTGTTTTGCTTTTTCTCCCAAACTGAGGTAAGCATTGATTTAATTTGTGTGATTTTTTTCATAGAGAATTGCAAATTCATTTGCAGTCATCACTACAATAAACAAAGCAACACATCCCATGTCTTTCGATTGCATCCTGTGCTTCTGAAGCAGATGAACTTAGAGTTGAGAAAGAGGAAAACATTCCAGATTCCTTGGTACACAGACACAGCTCAGTCTTGTTGCGTGATGTTACTTCCAGGGGCTAGATACAGACGCCTGTATGTGGTGGGGGCAATGTCACATGAGACCATGTCCCATGCTACCTGAGGGGCTGGGATCCAGGTGTTTTTTTTTCCATGTGTTTTAAGTGAGCTACTTTTTCTTTAATCTTGTTTCATGTAAACATAAGAAGGAAAAAAAAGAAATAAGAGGACACTAGCAGGAAGGAATGCCTGGTACCTGTGCATTAAACAAACCTTATTTAGAAGTACGTTTCAACTTGAATCCGAGACTCATGGCAGATGAAGCTTTTTCTCATGAACCTCTGTTCTAGTACAAGGCAGGCATTGTGAGCCTCCTTAGGATCATCCACTTAGAGAAATTGATAGTTGAAGAGCAACAGTACGTTTATTCAAAAAGTGCCAAGTCTTGTTATTTTAATCTAATTCATCAGAGCTTCCTTTCATTGGTGTGTCTCAGTTACACACTAAAACAGAGTTTATGATTGAAGTTCAACCATTTTACTTTGTTTCTTTTTATACTTTATCTACCATTGAATCAATCACTTTTTATTGCAATTTCCTCACCGTGTTTTAACTAATCTTGAGGTGACTGTTTTTAGGAAGTTTTTATTTTGTCTTTAGGGTGAACTGATCTCTGTTGTAATACAGTCCTGCAGAAACAAGCTGCTGAAATAGTTCAGTTACCCGCTAACAGCCTGCGTTTGCTTTGCCAGAGTTGTCTTTTGCACTGGGGGAAGCATTCTTGGGGTTTTAATCTCGGTGAAATCCGAGCCCCAGAAGCAGACCCAGTTCTGTCTCGTTTCCTTCCAGTGAGGCAGGATTTTACCTCCAGGTGGTTACCTTTCATACTGAGCGGTGGTTCCTCTCCCTCCCCTTAATCAGAGGTTCAGGGTGAAATAAATCTGTGACATAGTCACAGCAGTCCCCCGACCCCCCACCTTCCCTGCTTATTAGGTGGAGATTTGGGATCCCCTTTGCTAGGATAAGACTTTCAGCTGCTCGTCTGTATTTGTAGAGACTGTTTTTGGTTTAGCACTGTTCTTTCTCAGGGACCGTGACAGAGTTAAATGATGGTCAGCCAGTGATTTCATGAAATATACATATTTCGTGATTAAGTTGCAGAAAATGATAATAAATAAGTCAGCTGTAAAGCAGGCTTTTGACCCTTTGTCTAATGCAGTCCTACACGAGGCCCATTTTCTGTGTTCTCTCTGTCTCTTAAAAGTGAGTTATAAAGGCCTGCTCTATGGAATAAAATGTTACCTAAGACTTGGGAACTGTTCTTTTTAAGTAGCTTGTAGTTTTATCTAGTTCAGCTGCTGGTTTATGTTTTTGTAGAAATCTCAAAGGTGGTTTGCATACTGTTTGACCTTGTTTGGAGCTGGTTTTGATTTGACTTCTAGGCTTTATCTTAGCCGCTGCATGCATGGGTTTAAAAAAGTGATGAAAAACATATGAGGAAGCTCCTTCTTCCTGATAGAGCTGGCCAATTACAGCATTTCAACATTTGAATAATGAGCAAGATTACACTTTGAAAATTAAGCTCCAAAAATGCATTTAGCATATCTCATCTTGAAATAAACTCAAGAAAAAGCATTTTAAATACCTTCATCTCATATTCTTACTTTATTGCCTGGAAGGTATAATATGGTATGTCATGTGTATCGTGCAATAACACATTTGATTCTGACATAATACCTGAAAAACTTTTGAAGACACTTTTGATTAGATCCTATTTTGTTGCAACATAAGCAAGGGGATGCTTTGATCAAAGAAATAAGCTTTTGCAATTTGCTTTAAGTAGCAGCTGCCTTTAATGCTTGCTAATATTGTAAAATTTCATAAAAAGAAGCTGATACTTTAACTATTACATTTTATCATTACTTGATATGATACGATGTCACATTGTGATGTGTCATAGCAATATGAAGTTAATACACAATTACTTGATGAAAGGGAGAGAAATAAAAAAAAATGTTGAAAGCTCTTAAGCATATGAAGGACTAATACCAGGATTTAACAATGATGTACTGTATGCCAGAATAGTTGTAATAATTACACCAAAAGCTGTGTAGAGCATCAAAAAACCCTGCAGCAATATTCTGGGGGAGGCTGAAGTCCTCAGCCACTGCGGAGTGGGTGCTCTGTGGGGCCAGCTCACCTCCAGGTTGTGGGAGTCCAGAAATCCTGTACTTATGGACACATGCAGACTGTACAGCATGCCCAAGGCTGCAACACATTCAGGACGTGTCAAATCAACAGTGTTGATCTGAACATGTATGGATGATGCATATGGGGCATACCTGATTTACCGTATTTGTGCTCCGGAGCACATTTACCTATATTATTGTCTAGAAAATCCTGATGGACACATGGGATGCATTAGAATGATGTAGCTTATCTTCGTATCCTCTTACAACTTGCTAATTAACTGTATGTTTCAACCTCTGTTTTTTTCCCCTGATGAATTCATTTACTTTTCTCCTTTCCTTTAAGTGCATGGACATGCACGTGCCTCTATTAGCAAAGTGTTAGACATCTTGGTTTTTGCTCAGCAAATGAATAAAGAAATTATATGTGACATTCCTGAACTTTCTTGGTAAGATTGGATGTTCTGTTGATTGATACAATGAATAGGTCTAAACTGGAAATCTGCAAAATGAGAAGCAGAAAAGCAGGTGCAGTACAGAGCACTTTGCATAAGTGCTAAGTGTATGCCGCCTGCTTATGCCGTATAGGAATTACGCTAAAGATTCATGGATAGTGGCTTGCAGTTGAAGAGTAAACCAGATGAAGTCATTGAGCTCTTACAGTAAAGGTAACCTTAGCCCATTTTTGATTTCAGTCTGTGTGCAGAACCTGTCGGGAAGTGCTTTCCAGTTTCTCATCATTTTCATGAATGAAAATCATTCACTCTGTCCAGGCTGCATGCAGTGAAAAGAGAGAGACTTTTAATCTTCCACATAAACATTTTTGCTCCAGAGCAAATTAAGGTGAAGGAAAGATCACTAAATTAAAGCAGTGGGTAGCAAAATGCCATTGATTCTTAGGCAGAAACCTACTCTAGCTAGTTGCTGGTGTTCTTTCTTCATTGGCACTTGCACTCAGAGTTGATTCAGAAGGCAAAGTGATTCAAATAGGAGTCATTTTTTGTTAAAAGGCAGGGCAGAGTTAGGATGGACTGGCTTCTATTCCTTGCCTTTCCATAGATTTTTTGGTATGAGGTTTGAGACGTCAGTAAAACTCTTTCCAGCACATTAGCTTGCAGCCCATAATGAAGCAAAGCGTTTGGAGGTCCTCTCATGACAAACACTATGGAAGTGCCAGGTGTTACTGCTTGACTGTTTCAAATTAAGAGGATTTCATAATATTATGGATCACAGACCTGTCACAGGTTTGTTTATTTAACTTAACCTGAAGATAATTGTGGTGATTAGGTTCCATTTTTCAGACAAATCATTTACCCTTGTTATTACCTTAAAGTATATGAATTGGCACGTCTTCAGACATTTCCACTTGTCAGCTGACGTATGGTAACCAACTATATGTTTCTTTACTTGCAAAGCAAAGTGACTATGTGAGGTTAAATCAGAGCTGAGAGGTGGTAAGTCTGAGATGTGCTAGTATTTGTATTAAAAATGTGGAATATGAATAAAAGTCAGGGTGAAATCTCTGCGTTGAATATGTCACGTTACCAGTTTTCTCATGCATACATGGACATACTTTTATTTCTATCTCAGTCATTTGTTAAAATCTCATTCTCTCTCTATTCCCACTGGGTAAAGTCAAAAATGTTTGAGCCAGTTATGATGCTCACAAATACTGTGGGTAAGAATGATTAGCAGCACAGATACCTATCTGTGGTGTTGCACCACCTTTGGCTTTCCAGATACAGTTGACATAATACATCATTTGCAGTCCATTGTTGGTTTGTAAAGCCAAAAAACATACTTACCACAAATGGATAGCAGATATTAATAAGCAGTCTACTTTATAATAGATAGTCTAATTTGTAGTGCCCTGAAGAGGGATTGCTAATGTATATTTTGAGCCAAACAGCAAATTGGAGGTTGTTAGGAGCAACAGGTATTTTAACTTCAGCAGATCTGTATTATGCTTTTTTTTCCAAGTTACTGAAAGTCAGTACAGGTTCAATAATAAAAAAACACATCTTCATGTGGGTATCTTCTTTACAGTTTCTAAAACAGAATCCCTGGCTTATTGCCAAGTACTTTTCCTGATTGCTTTAGGAAGAAAGGGGGAAAAAAGGGTTGGGGGGTGGGAGGGGAAGACAACCCTTCATTTTGAAAATGAGCAATCTCCGGAAGAGTCACGCTTTCTACTACACCAGTCTGGCAATCCTGCCGCAAGGCTGCTGATGTGCTTGGATAGCATATGGAGCTGGATGGCACTTCTCCTCATTCTAGTTAGCAATCAGAGGAAAACTTAATCTGTAAGTTTATGTATCCAAAACTTTTCCCATTCCACGAAGCAGATTTTCCTGGCCAGCTACAATCTTTTGTAGGTGTTGGGGCTTAAGTATGGTGACCTAATAGCAGGACTGGAACGTAAGAGTGCAGGTAAATGTAATTTAATTAAATTTGTATCCATACACTGATGTCTTTCTACAGAGCAAGTTCCGTTTTTCATCCATCACGTTGCTGATGCTCATTTATCTTGGTGTTTGGAAAGGCTTCTTCTCAGATAGCATCACAATTAAAGAATGAGTTCTGAAATTGAAGTAGCCTTAGTGGAAACTGGTAAAAGGCATATAAAACTATTTCATTTGTTAGTACAGTGTGCCATTTAAAAGAAAAGTTATAGATGGCATTCCAAAGCACATCGCTTTCAGTTAGGTTCAGTCTGATTCAGACTTCAGTCTCTTGGCTGTTATTGTCATAGAAACTTGAACTGAAATTATAGCCCCCTAATACCCCCACAGGGACTAAGTTATTTTTTCTATAGTTATAGGCTGTATTAATGTTGCCTAAGTGTACGATTATTGGCCATTGGCATGTGTAGGTGGTGCTGGCAAGTTAGTGACGCTTCTCCAACACAGTTGTTGGAAATTCATCAAAACTTCAGTGCCTAAATAGCTTAGACTTGGGTGAAGATATTAGCTTAGATCCACAGAAAATGTGGCAGCCGCTAGTGGAAGCTAAGCCTATTTGCCAGAGCTTACTTGTCTTTGTTGGTCTTAAACGTTGCTTTGTTGTTTGATGCAGCCAGTAGTTTGTTCTCTGTTTTATTCAGAGCAGACTTTGTTAGAAATAGCATGAATGCAAGTGGGAATGTTGTTTTTCATAGAAAAACTTCTTCAGTACATAGTGGGCTGTTTCTATGAACTTAAGTGGTTATATGTGACCTGCTTGGTAGGTATTGACCAGAACATAAGCAAGACTCAGTGGTGTAGCCTTGTCTTCTTCACGGAGAAGCATGGAACTGTTCACTCAAACACGGCTGTGTGCCTCAGCCAGCTTTCTCTGTGTTTAGGACCAGACAGACTGGATTATGATTTGAGCCAATGTAAGTTAAAGTAATGGCAGCAATTAGTCCATTCAAAGAACTGTTAAAAGGCATTTTCATAGCTAGACAGTGATGTGTAATCTCTAGTACTTTTTTTTAAAACTTATTAATGACTAAATCCTTCCTTTTTGTAGAGCAGCAATCCTAGATTGTTGCTACAGCACTTAAGGAGAACACATTCCTGGGAACTGCACAGATCTCAAGGGCTTGGCCCTCGCTCAGGCTTGTGTAAGGTGAGGGCAGTATCAATGCTGCCTTTCTGGTAAAGGCAATGGTATGCCGAATTCAATGTCTTCTGAAATCTTAGACCAATATTAGACCATTCTGTGCTTGTGTAACGATAAAGGGAGGGTGTTCACTGTGCTGGGGGGTGGCCTTTTTTCAGGGATGGTTTTATTTATAAATGTTTTACTTATCCATGGAAAAAAAAGAATTGTTTATAAAACAGTGTTTGCAAATTAGTAGTTTGGTTTGTAGAACTAGTGAGCACTGGTGATAGTCGTGGCTTGAGAAGGAGACAGGAGTAGTGGACGTCCAGACCTCCCTTCTAACTGATGTTTCTATGACTTAATCGATGTTTACCACCTCTGAACAGTGAGGGAAGAACATGCAGGCCAATGTAAGTTTTTTCAGTTGTGTAATTGCATTTATTATAAGCCTGAATCCTACTCCCTCCGGTCAAAAATGAAATAAGATTCTGTGCAGGCTTTTTCTGAGTACTGGGTCCATGTAGATACTGACTTGCAGTTGGCATTACCCATCATTTATATTACAAATAGGTTTAAACAGTCATTTCAGGTAAGTAGAAATGGACAAGAAAGTGCAGTTCCAGACTGAGTAATTCCAACTGCTAAGTAAAAGGCAAGCAAAAACTTCTGTGAGGAGCACCATTAGAAATAGCCATTATTATGATAGCTACCAAATGAAGTATAAAAAATACTCCTATACTTTCCCGCCTTTCCGTAGCTCTGTATACTGAACTACTAATCCTTCTTTGTCTCTATCTGACAGTAGCCATGTGCCAGAGTACAAGTTGGAAGATGAGAAGTAGGAAAAGGGCAAGTGAGGGACAGTGAAAAATCTAAGGTCTGCATACGCACATTTTTACAGATGTGATTTCCTTGGTAGGAGTGTGAATTCCAAGAACCAGCTTATAATGCTTCTACTCATACCCGCGGAGCAGAGTGTTTTCCACCTGTAGGAAGTCTTCATCTGGCTTTTAGTGATTTTGCCCTAATGTTGAAAGGGGGTGCAGTTGCTAGAATTCTCTAGAAGTTTTGTCATCATTCAACTTTTGCAAAACACAGTCGCAGCTCTCAAGAAAGATGTCCTCATGTTTCGCTTCAGGTGCCCCCTCCGTTCAGCGTAGTCTTTCAAGCACTCACAGAACGTGCAAAAAATAACCCCCTTCTCTCTACTGTCTGGGTTGTGATTACAAATCCCTCCTGTACTGAGTAGTACAATAGGAAGCATAGCTTTGGAAAGGGAAGATAAAGAGTACTTGAGTGATGCAAAGAGCCATTTAACTATAGGTCACAAGCTTATCCAGATGTACTTGAATAGATAATGGTAGTAAACAGATTTTTCTAAAATCTCGCTAAGAACTAATGGGGTCTCTAAGGTAGGAAAGTCAGCCAATTGCAGAGTGTCCTAAGCATCAGTAAATTCTCTGCTGTCTAAACTGTCGTTTGCCTGTGCTTGATGAAAAACATATGTGCACATGAATTTCAGTTTTGGAAAGGAGAATGCACCGTTCTTCTCCATATATTTGCCCACCCTTCCCCCCAGAGTTGCTTAACAACTGCAAGCCACCAGTACTCAGTAAGAGTGGCATTTACCACTTTCCAGAACTTAGTGTGTTGTTGCAGAGACTCCAGCTGAAAGGCAGCATTTTTGAAGCAAATAAAGCTGTGTTTTATTTGGACACTGAGACAATTTTGAATTGTAATCCTGATTAGGGAGCCTTCTGGGTAGAGTTGAGTGCAGCATTCAGGCTATATAACCTATTAGATTAATTACAACTTTGTTTTCCCACCTTTCTGTGAACTAAGAAGCAGCAACTTTCCATTCACATCATGTTTCCATCAGCAGTATAACATGTCAGCTCCAGGTGCAGAGAAACTCTGCAGCTCCTCTTTACTCTGGGAGGCTCCCTTAGGTACCTGGATTTGGAGAGCTGGTTCCAGGGCTTGTGCACATGGGAAGGGCTGTGTTCCTGGCTTTGCTGCTGGAAATTGTGCTGGAAATCCCAACCACTGCAGGGCTTAAGCGTCAGCTGGTAGGTGTGTATCTTTCCATGTGTTCATAGACTACTAATAGGTCAAAAGTAGCTGTTGCTTTTGGTTTTCCTAGCTTCTATGGACAGTTAAGGGATTGCAGTAAAGTAGCTTGCATTAGACCATCGCCTTCAATCTTCATCCTATTTTGTCATGCAGTTCAGCCATAGCTGGTGCAGACAAGTCTACAAAATAACCATTTTTCACTTTGCCTTATTCACCCCCCACTTGTAAACAATTCTGAGCAGAGGAAAGAGTCTGTCCTGTCATTTGCATTTATTGTGTGAGTTTTAATTTACTTTCTGTTGGTATTCAGGTCACCAAAATACCCTGCTGTGTTTCTTGTTCTATTTTCCTTCATATAAAAATAAATGTCAGGATGATCATTTGAATAATCTTCTTTTTCCTAAAAGGGTAGGTACTTTCCTTTCTGTAGTCTCCTGTGTGCCTTCTTTCTGTTTAATGTAACCTTTCATAGATTAAAAAGGCAATGATGTTAATAGAATTGCATAATTGTCAACAGATAATGTTCTCCCACTGAAATATAGCCATTGAGGCTTAGCTAAAACATTTATAGACAACAAGCATGCAGAAACAAAACAAAGATGTTTATTTTCAAAATGACACATCTTTGCCATTGTTGGTATCCAAATGCTCAGATGCGTCCTTCAGCCTCTGCAGGACCAAGGCCCCAGCATTCCCTGTGCACCACTAATTACTGGTAGGTGTGATGACTTCCATTCAGTGCAGGAAGACTTAGCTCTGATCAAGGCCAGAGAGCAGAATTTGATGAATTTGGACCCAGATCCAGTTTTCCCAAAGATCCAAGAATGTCTGAGAGATTGATTCTAGTGGCTACCTTTTATTTTATTTTCATAGCAGTGTTTCCTTACGCCGATAAAATTACAAAGGGAAAAAATGGTAATATTGGAGCAGTTAGGATCGTACCTCATCAGTGGAAAAAATCCATCCAAGGCACACACTGATGAAAACTTAGATTTCAAAGGTAGTGTGAACGGGAGCCATTCACTACCAACTTAATTTCTGAATGCAAAGTACAGGCTAGTAATGGACAGTGAAAATAAATTGTACAGTAAGTATGGCAATATTTTGCTAATGGATTTTGGTAGCGACAGTGGAAAGGACTGCTTAGAACTGAGTAGGGGACTAGCAGCATCGTGGCTGGGGATTATGTGCTGTTTGCTGCTTGCTCTGTCAGTGGTTCTTCAGCTACTGTGCCCAGGACCATAAGAAAATCAATCTCCAGTGCTACCTTGTGTAGGCAGTTTGAGTTGGAAAGGCATGGAGAAATAGCAGGTAGCACTGTGCAGGGCTGTCTCTGTCTCATTGTGTACTGAATCCAGGAAGGTGGAGCTGTGAAATCTTTTGGCTGGCTGAAGGTCAGAGAAGGCTGTGCTCCCACCTCAGGTGCTTCTAAATTCACTAACTGAAAAGTGAGCTTTGACTTTGGGTGGGATTGAGGAAGGGGCCTTGAGTAAGTGCTCAAACTTAAGCATGTGCTTTAAGTGCCCCTTCACATACAGGGTGTTTATCTGAACTGGAATCTCTGCTGACTGGATCATGCTGGGAGTGAATGCCAGATGCAAACATGCCAGCTGCAGGTTGGGCCATGCACATGCTGTGTGTCTGAAACACAGAAGGTGCTTACCGTCCTCCTCCTCTCAAACAGTGATGCAGAGATGCTATAACCTGGCATATTAAACTGTGAGGCACTTTAGAGACACATTTCTGAATTGGATTTTGATTTAAAATACTGTCTTTGATACAAGGTTTTGTTTTTTTGTAAAGTAACAAAGCTGATCCTTTACTCAGCTGTGCACATGCTGTTAAGTGCTTCTGTCATCACCTTTTAGTCAGGAGGGTTAGATTTAGGTCTGGCTTTGTGCTCTTGTGAAAAAAGGTGGGGTGAGTTCAGTGCTCCCTGAACTTTCTCAGGCTCTTTCTGTACTGTTGCTGGCAAGGAATGAGCACAGGCTGTGGTGCCCACTGTCTTACAGTGCTTATCCCAAAGTTGTGCTAATGCTCCCACAAGAGGGGCTTCACTCTTTCAGAGGGCACTCTAAATAGCCAGAACTACTTGCAGTCTTTTGAAAAGATTCGGTAAGAATAGCACTGTGCTATTTAAAGTGGTTGGCAAATCTTGTACCTGTGTCTCCAGAAGGGGAGGAAAGGGAATTAGGTGATATGCTTCTGCAGCCCAGCAGCACTGCTCGGAAGCAGTAGCCACTGCAAGACAGAGTTGGGGGTGCGAAGACCATCCAGTGGTACAAGGCAGTAACTTAACACCCAGCACATTTCTGTAAATAAAATCAACCTCAAATGCAGGTTTCCAGTTGCACTTGAGGATGGTTGTGCATACCATAGAAGGGACGATGTTAAGGGAAGGGCTGCCCCCAGCTTATATTAGGAAGATTTTAAATTTCAGACAAAGCCTAACAATGATAATATGAGGTTGCATGAAGGTTAATGCTGTTTAGGCAGATGGTGAATTGCAGATTCAACCTGTTGTCACAATAATGAATGTATTTGAAAAGACATTCATGTGGCAAATGGGAGAAAAATGAAACAAAATGCTCACATGCATGCACACAGGCTTAACGTTGCTGGCTACGATTCATATATGCACATGTAAATGCATTTTGTAGCGGTTTCTGTATTGACCCGTTGCCACAAATCAATATAAGAAGTGGGACTGTAGCTTCAAAAGAATGAACTGTTAATAATGATCTGCTGTAATTTTCCCTGACAGCAATGACAGAAGCATTTGGTCTGAGTCGGGCAGAATTTTATAGCCTATTAAATATAACTCCCCTCTGCCCCCTTCCACCACATGCATTTTTTAGCCTTCTCTCTTTTCTCCATTTTATAGCATCCTAGTGAAGTAGCCCACAAAATAAGTCTGTTTCACTGGGGCCTGGAGTATTCAAGAGAAGTGTTTCTGCATCATTTTGAAGCTATCTGTTTCTTTACTTCTGGGGAGACGTCACAGAAAACAGAGTGGCTTTACAGAACGGTGAGGATCAAGTTGGATCTTCCATTCAGTCTGGTATTTAGTCAAAATAATGCAGACTCAGGGCTTTATGTCTTATTGTAAATCCCCGTCAAAATATGTGAGTTCCTTGTAGGTGCAAATTCACTGGAGTCAAAGCATCTGTGGGGATTTGCACAAGCTAAGAAAGTACTACTGGAGGTTAGGCCTGCCAGAGGTGTTAAAACGTGTCGCTTATTGTGGAGAACACTTTTCTGATCAGTTGTGGTTTATAAGCATTCATCCAGACTGCCTGGGCTGGCTTTTAGAACCAGGCTGGGGGCCTTATGCACATGAATTCTTGGGGAGATTTTTCACTTTCAGGCTTAGTAATCCGAGGAAAAATGGTTTTCCTTTTTCCATATCTGGACATTCCTGGATTAAGATAAGGGTTCCATTAAAGTCAGTGGCAGAACAACAGAGATCAGTGGAAATGGGCAGGAAGGAACATAGCCCACTGCTTTAGCATTTATGTTGTACATGAAATCAAAGGGAGGTTTAGGATCCTTGCAGCTCTTTCAGCCTTTATCAGTTCAGTAAGTCCTTGTCATACCTCTATTTTTCTGCAGCTTTCACAGGAAAAGTCTCAAAGACATCATTAACATATGGGAATTGCATGCCAAATGCTCTCTGTATACGTACAGATCAATAATCTGTAGCTGAAGAAAAAATGGTGTTTGTTATAGATAGAGGGAAAGAAAAAATACAGAGGAGGGCCCTTAATACAGCCTTTGCAGGGATTGCAACTCTTATCAGGCAAGGTTATGAGTCTACTGTGGCAGCAATTCTCCATTTGGACTTTTTAATAGATTTTATTCTCTTTTTTAAAAAATTATTTTATTTTAACTATACGTGCAATAATTTAATGTCAAAATTAAAAATACTTAGCCTCTCTTCCAATAGCCATCAAAAAAGTCTTGCTTTTTTCTACCCCTTCTTTCTGAATCTGCCCATGAAGATATGTCATTTTCCATCATTCTCCAAACTGTGTGTTCAGCTCTTTTTAAATATTCATTTTTCCATTATATTTTTAACCTCGCTGTGATTATCTTTTGCTTAGTTACTTACCTGATTGGTTTCAGATGTATCCTGAGGGGGAATACCGGACTAAACCAGCAGTGTCACTGGATAATGTCTTGAAATTAGGAAGCTAGAGATAGCTAACAGGGCTGCATCAGGCTCCTTTGGAGAATGACAGTTACCATAATCAGTTGAGGCTGGAAAATGAAATATTATTCTTTTCCCCTCATTTATTCCTTCAGCATGTCACCAACATTCTGTATGTAATCACACTTGCAGAAGAACTGCCCAGAATCTCAGAACACACCAACCCGTGCTGTGTTTCTGCCCAAAGGTTTGTAGAATAAAATGTGTGTGTAGCAGTACTGATCGTGAGTTGTAGAAGTGTTTGAGAAGCCCAAGTGAGGAACCAGGACCTTTTCCACTGTGTAACAGAACCTGAAAGCAACCTTTTATGTGAAAGTGTTTCTAATCTCACCTGTTCCATTTTCTTTGAGAAGCAGGCTGGAATAAACAGAAATAGCAATTGTTACATTTCAACTCTCAACTGTCTACTTTCCAGCCACAAATATTTACTTCCAGTACAATCCAAATGACCAGTGAACTGGAGAATCAAAGGTATGTTAGCTGTGTAGACACAACTGCTTAATTTCAGAGAGCAGAGTAAACAACCTGGAATGAAATTTTGGGGGAGGAAAAAAGTATTTGAATTGATCAGCCTCATTAGCAGACTGCTGCACTAAAGCTTTTTCTCTGATTTTCTCTGAAATCCTTGCTTGTGTAATTAATCATACCTTTTGTAAGGGGATTTCTGATATTTATACAAGTACAACTGTGACAAGCAAGATATGTGTCAGTTCTGATGCATTTCTAGTGGTTTATAACAAGTAGGCAAGGAGAGGCAGAATGGCAGAGATGTTTTTAGCTCCCTCAGCGAATCCTAGCAATGGCCTTGCTTTGCTCTCTGGCAGCTTTGTTCCCAAGCAGTATGGAAGTTCTTTTAAAATTTCACGTGGAAAAACTTTAGGTAGTAACCTTTAAGATCAATTTTATCTATAGGTTTTCAGGCACTGTGTGACAGATTGACAAAGAATGAGTATGATACAAAGGTGGCTTAGTGAAGGATAACGTGGTTCTGGACCAGCACTGGAAAACTAGCCATCGCCTTGTTTGTGTTGGCCTGGAAGTACAGATCTTTTTCTTGGGAAATGCCACAGAACACTGTGGCAGGGATGCTTCTCTTCAGCTGGAGTCAGGCCTGAAACAAGGGTCCTGCATTGACTCCTCTGGCCCTTGGGTGAAGGCTGTGGCTCTGCCTCTTTCTCCAAATTGTTCAGTCCTAGTCACATCCAGAAATACCTTTAAAGGCCTTGCTTTCAGGGAATTAACCCTGTAAGGTTTCGCCTCTCTTGGGTAAGATGCTGAATTCCTTCTACAGGAATTTAAAATTTCTTCTCCCTTTTTAGTAGGGATGCCCACCACAGATTTGGCTTTGCCTGGTAAATACGGTCTTTGAGGGTGCATGCACTTGCTTCTAAATCTAGCTTTGTTTTGGCTCAACGCACTTTGTTTGGGTTGATGTGTAACAAAGGGAAGAACAAAAGCACATTTAGCTTAGAGTGCATTGTCACGCATTCTTACTCCCCACCAAAACAAAGAGAAGAGAGAGAGAGAACAGGGCTGTTACGGAGATTATCATCATTCTTTTGAGACGCGATGGTATTTTCCCAAGGAGGCAATGACATTTCTTAATTACTATCTTCATGGGTAGCCATGTGTAGAGATTACCAGAGGCTCAGCAGTGCATTGTTCTGTTGAAGCCTTGGAGAATGATAATGCTGACAGTACAACACTGCTGTCCAACGCTCTCCTACGTTTTCTCGCTCTTCATTACACCAGCTAATTACTTCTACTACTGGCGGCTGTGCAGCACTGCTTATTCCATATAACCCCAGCAGCCCTCCACTGTCAGTGTAATTTACAGTAATAGCATAATGCTCTCTTGCTGCTCGACTTCGGCCCACGTGGAATTAAAAGGCACTGTTGTTCTTCTATCAAGCTCAGCTACCAGATCAACAGTTCAAGTGAGTGGCAACCTGCATTCGTGTCTGGTGAAAATGTACAAATGCCACTTAATACTGGTGATTCCTTGAAGTTGTGGTCTACCAGAAAGAGATCAAGTAATTTTGTTTCTGTCACTGCCTGATGGGTTTGTTTCTGCTGTGTGGGTTTCTGCTCTCAGCTGTTCTTTTCCACATCAGTAGTAGAGTAAAAATAGGCTTTTTTTTTTTTTTAGACTTCCTACTACTACCTGAGTTTCATTTCCTATCAGAAAAATTTGAAAGTGCTGGTACAATGGAGGTGTTACAGACACTTTTTTAATGGGGTGGAGGGTGGCAGTGCATATATTGTTCTCTCTAGAGCAGCTAAATACACAGATGTGTCATTAGCATATACAAAATGCATACATTATATAATGGGAAGGCACTGGACAACTAGTTTCCTTTTGTATCTTTGAAAAAGCACTCTTCCCTCCCTACCTGTCTGTACCATACATATAGCCGTGCTTGCTTGTGTTCAGAGAGGATGAAAATAAATCCTCCTGCTGTCTAGCAATATGTTCATATTTTGACTCCATTGACAGCATACACTGATGTTATCACGTGATATTAAACTTTGAGCTGATAAGAAGTCTGAGCACTAGTATCAGGACTGTGAAATATGGTTGATTCCGGGTGTATAACACAAAAACTGAAAATAGACTTACAGAGAACCAAGGTCTTAAAAGCTTGGTAGCTGCAGATGTGGAGCCATCGTCTTAAAAGCCTGGTAGTTCTTCAGCATTGCATTCTCCAGCAGAGTCACTCAGATCCAATATTAATATTAAAAGAACTTTGAGAGGGTAAAAATTAAAATTGAAAGGCAAATCTTCCTTCTTGATTAAATGAACATAAAGCAGAATATTTTTGTAACATACGTTTATTTACAAAATATAAATAGTATATAAATATTGAAATTTATGTAACAGTATAATTATATATACCTGTTAACTGAACGTAAGATGAACAAAATTATAAACGTATTCACTGCTTAGAAATGTGTTTAAGTAGCAAAGCAGCAGCCTCTGACTCCTTTTCTGAAGGTAGTCTTGTAAATCTGTCTTATAGCAGTTTGCTTTGCAGACAAGTGCAGCTTATGTCCTGCCATGCTTGAAAACATGGGTTGCCTTTTCCCCACAGTTCCCAGTAGACTTAAGGAAATAAGTCCCCTTTTGTAGCATGTACTGAGGCATTCGCTGGCTAATGAGATATTCATACAGGCAGAAAAATCAAGGCATATTTAACTTTTTAGGGTATCCTGCCACACCAGGACACAGTTGTGCAGTCCTGCCAATGACTGACCAAAGGTCAGGGCTGTGGGAAACCCAGCGAAACCCAGCCTTTCCCTTCAGCAAGTGATAGAATGGATGTAAAGTTCCCTGTGCAAGGAAGCCAGCATCCTTTGTTCCCATTGAAACCCCTGTGATTAATGAAGAGTGGGAAACAAAATTCAGACCAACTTCAACTGGAGGCATCTCTGTCTTGAGTTCCATCCACATAAATGCAGTCTGAATTTGGCCTGTTACCTGCAGTCAGCTCCAACCACGTGGCCCACAGTGACACCTGATGACAGATTCCCCTTTAATCAGCTGGATGCTGCTAGGGTTTGAAGCAAAATACAAGCCCTTTCACATTTCTCTCCTTCTCAAAACTCGGACCATGTGGTGAATGAGGTCCTGAAGCGTAACTCATCTCTGCTTCATTTTCAGTATCAGAATACATCTCCGCCCTCTTCCTAAACTGAGAGTAAGGTTTATTGCTTTGGCCTCCAGGGAGACAGTCAGCTGAATATTTTTAACCAGCAGATTGTCATGTGAGCAATTCACAGGAGCTCAATCGGCTGGGAATGTCTTTGCTTTCTGTGTCTGCTGTCAATAGCCTTCTGTAGGAGTGGAAAGTCAGAGGATTTGGCTGGCTCCCCGTTGTGCCTGACCAGTGCTCCAGTGCTTGTTGGCAGTGGTGTTGTGAGAGCATCACTTCACTCCTGACCTCTCTTGCCAGATTTGGATGTGCTGTGGGTGGTTCTCTGTGACAGCATTTCCCCTTCACCAGGTTTCTTGTTACTGGCCTGCAGGTGGTGACTGACGTCTAAACAAGGCTTGTCCTCTTGTTTGGCCCTTTTAGGGTACAGCTTTCTCCTGGTAACTTTATGCCATCTAGTTTTGATGTTAACTAATTCACGATCAGTTGGAGATGTAACTTTTAAAGTGTTTTATGAAACTCTCCACTATAAGGAATGGAGCATCTAACAGAAGAAGGCTCTGGAAATAAGTCATTTCTGGACTTAACAATCGTGTTGGTAGAGAGTTAACTGCCCTCATGCTTGCCATAGACTCTAATGACCAAACTTGGTGGTAATGAGTGATTTTGTGGGGATGATAGCTTAATTCTAAAACATGGAGGTTATATAAACAGCTCTGCAGTTCATTACAAAGTCAAATACGTTTTAGCATTTAAAATGGGCAGAGGTGACAGAGATATTAAAGTATTTCTGATCATTTCAACCAAATACGCTGTATGTAGCTAGATGAAGGAACATTGGATGATTGAAACAAGGGATTCATCTCAGTGTTTGTTTGGTACCTGGACTTTTTAGCATGCTCTTTTGTTTTGCTCATTCTGTTGTTTTCGTTTTTTGTTTTTTAAATCTGATGGTCTTGAGGAGAACAGTAGAATCAGGCAGGGAGAGAATAGCCCCATTCCCTTATGTACAAACTTGAAGCAATACATCTGTTTGAAGAGGAATTTGAATATGCTGGCACTTGGTGAAGTGTTAGAGAAAAGGAAAAAAAAAAAAAAAAACAGAGGAAGAAGTTTACAGTCTAATTCATAATTGAAGTCCCCTGAAAATAGTACAAGCCTCCTGTTAAATACTGTTGAGCTGGTGAGTGTGCTGTGAAAGCAGATAGTTATTAAAAAGGAAATTACTGTCTAAATCAAAAACAAGGACCACATTATTTATTTATTTACGTGCTGTAGAGGCAGTTTTGCAGAAATGTACAGTCAGTCCCAGAGGGGTTTTCCGTAAAGCTGCTCTTTTCATCAGCCTAAGCTGCAGCAGTGAAACCGGGAATGCTTACATGTGTCTGTGTGCACGCCTTGGTACGTAGGAGTGGAGCAGGGAGGGTCACATTGGGGCATATAGAGCTGTGCAGGTGCCCAAACAGTACAGGAGGGTGTCACAGAAGGTCGCTCCTAGAGGCTCAGAGCCTTCTTGCCCCTGTGTAACTGATGGAGAAAGCACACTTGCAGAGGGGCAGTAAGAACACAGGTAGCAGGGGCATGCTCTGAGCAGTCCTTTGAACGAGCCTGTCTCTCTGGTGGCGTTGAGGAAAACAAAGAGACAGAAAGCACTTTAAGCCACCGTCGGCTTTTGTGAGTGACTTGCGAAGTGATGAGCTCAAGGGAAGGCAGAGAGCAGTGTGATGGAGGTGAGTAAGCTGCAGTCTCCCCAGGCTGGTGGTTTCACCCAGCGCTGCCCAAACGCTCCCGTACACAGGAGGTGGTCTGTTTGGGTACAGGGAAAGCACGAAAAGGAGGAACATTACGACTTCTGTGATCGGTTCGGAGGATGCTGTGCATGAGTGTCTGAGATCACTTGGCTGAGGGTGATGGTGACACCACAGAAGCATCGTATATGTCAAAATGTCGTCATCACCGTTGGTGTGTTCTCCCTCCTGGGAACCTCTGCTCCAAAGGAGTGTCCTCTTGGTCCAAGTGGTCGAGGCCAGGCTGGCTCTGGCCGGTGGAAGCCAGATGAATGTGCAGGTGGATGTTTAAAAGGAATAACTAATATCTTCCAGTGCACTGTTACCTCTGTGTTTGTATTCTGATTGTTTAATTTTGCTATAATTCATGCATTAATTATCTCCTGGAAAAGGCAGCAACAAGACATTAGAACAGTAGGGTAGAAAAAGAGAACATGGCACGTTAGCAAGAATGAGCACATGAATAAAAGCTGCGGGGTCTGGTTTCATGATGTGCAGTAAAAAGCATGTGCTGGGTCGCCTACCTTCGTTAGGTCTGTCAGGCTGCGCAGAGGGAAAGTTCGCACTCCCTCCCCTATTCAAGTCATTTGGCAATGCCACCGAAGTTCTCTTTAATGGGAATAAAAGATTCTGTCTCAGCACTTTGAAAAGTGAAGTTCTGCTTCCTTTCTCTTCCTCAAGTGTTTCTTTACGAGCTTAAACTCTTGATGAATAAAAGGACTCTTCCTTCTACTACCTGTAAAGACATTTGACAGACAAACCTTACAAGCCTGGGGTCTGGCTGCCCACATCGGTGGGATCAGTGTGGCTGTCCTGCAGTGCAGCCAGGCAGAGCCACTCAGCCCTCAGAGCCCTGATGGAGGAGCAAAGACCTGGCCGTAATCTTTCCATCCGTTGTTCCAAGGTGCCAGCATGGTCTATTAGTGTCATCTGCAGTACATTTTAGTAATACGTTACCTTTTCCCAAATTGCAGAGGGCTGATTCATATTAATTTTGTTAGAATTACCATAATCCTCACATACATCCCCACTCACCAGAAGCATGAGGGTATAAAATCAGTCTTTTTTTTTTCCTGTTGATATTTCTATTCTTTTTCATTTTTGCATGGTGAGTGATTTTAATTGAAGGATACTGGACAGAGAGGAATGCCAATGAGATACTTACCTTTAAAAAACTCCAAGCCAGCACTGTCTCCATTTGATGCTGATTTCTTTGGCTTCTTCCTGCCCTGCTCCCCTTTCCTAAGGAATTCCCACACCTTCAAGGAAGGCGCGACTCTGTGATGCAGTCAGAGAGGTCGCGTGTCAGGGGAGGTACAACGCAGTCACATCTGTGCATGTTGTGTTATGCAAAGAATCAGATGTTCTCTTGTGCCTTCTGTCTTGTGCTCGTGCTGTCTAGGTGCGTATGTATATTAATACACAGCTCTGTTTATGAATTCCATCATATGTGGAGGTAGGTTTTACCTCCTGTAAAAAAGCTGGTTCTCTGTCAGAAACGAGCATAAAGATTGCAGACCCATTACCATTCTGTGCCTTTTACGCCAGCATACCACTGGAAATACAAAGTGTTTCACTGAAGTAGGAGTGATCTGATACCTGCATTACACTGGGGTGGCAGCTGTTCTTTGCAGCCTCTTTTGTTGAGCCTCCATCCCATTAAGTCAGAAATGATGAGCAGATACGGCAAGATAGTTCCTGCTGTAGGCATCAAACACAAAACTCGGCATCAACTTGTGGCTCGCTCTCTCTTTAGCTTGCCACAAGCACCCTCGGCCTCCTCAGCAGCTTTACTCTGGATTTACAGAGTAGCTGGCCTGCAGAGGCAGGCCATTTATTTCCAATATAGATCAGAGAGAGTCTGAGAGTGCTGTGAGCTGACCTCAGCGCAGTAGTGGGATGCATTCAATAAGAGAAGTCGCGTAGTGTTGCTAGGATTTGGTTGTTCATTATAGGTGGTGGTGGTGGTGAATTTGCAGCAAGTGGGAAAGCGCTCGTATGTTGTGTCATACCACAAGTAGGGGAAATTATTAGCTACTGACTGTCCATCGCTGCTCTGACACCTCACTTTGAGCTATGCACCTCCAGATTTGCCACCAAATCATCAGCCACAGTCCCTTTGTTCTTCCAGAGCCCTGAAGGGCTAATATCTGCAAGATGTGGGGAAAAAAAAGATCAGTTGATAGGTTGTGTGGACTGCGTTCAGTTATTCAGTCGCATGAAATGTGTGTGTTTGGGATGGTTCCACAATGACTGCAAGAGATCACGTACATAGGTACTGATTAAAGTGGAATTAGACAAACTGACTGGAGTATTAGAGCAGCTATGTTTGTTCCTTTTTTTTTTTTTTTTTTTAAATTTAATGAGGCCTAATATTCTCAGCCAGCCTGGTGCACAGGACCTTCAGCTAAAACTGTCACCAGTTAATGAGGCTTTTCCAGTGTGCTTAACCTACGGCATAAAGGAGGAGCTCAGACACGTCAGTATTTCCTTGATTTGACTGTGTATTCTGTGGATTCGTGTGTCAGATGCTTTGAGTGCAAGTTTTTTTAATGTAATGTAATTCAGTGCTTTTTGCAGTGCGTTTCTGACGAGCAGAACCCAAACCTCCCCGTTGGCCCACCCTACGAGGACGCCTCTCCCGAGCAACGCCACCCTGGAAGGAGGGCCCGTGCCCGCCTGCGTGCATTTGCGTGAGCAGGGGGCATGCGGGAGGCTCTGGCAGACAGCCCGTCTGCTCCTTCCCACAGCCGGGGGAGGGAGTTTACCTTCCAGCTCTCTGCAGTCTCATTACATGCGGGATCAGGTCTGTGCCGTTCCAGACTTCTGCACAGCGGCTTCAGCCAGGGTCCTCTGGAGAGCTGTCAGCTTTCTCATATCTGCCAGTCTGGTTGACAACACAGTACATGAAGTTATGAAGCATAAAGCTCTGCTACCTTAAGGTTTTTTTTTTTTTTTTCCTGTTTCCTTTTCTGTTTTGGCTTTTGTGTGGGGGATGTTTAGTGGGCTTTTTCTTTTTTTTTCTTCTATTCTCTATTTTTTGTCAGAATAAATACTTTCTAGAGGAGAAGAACCTTTTTTTATTCACTTGCAGGTTCTAAATTACCTTAGGCTTAGAAAATTAAATTGGTTTTACTAATAAATCCCCTGGTGTGCTATGTGTTGTTTGCAGTATTTCATCTGTACAAGATATCCATCTGATTCTTTTTTATAAATTTCATTTTTCAATCGGTCAGTCGCTATCATTGACCTTCCTTGTCATTTGGTGGATAACGACAGCTTCTTCCATGATACTTTTTTTTTTTTTTTAATCAGTGAGTATCCTGGACACCCTTCCTTCCCAACAAATAATCATAAAAGCAGGCATCCATATGTTCCTTCATACCTAGGAAAATGTTAGTGCTAGCCACCAGACACCCGAAGTTGTTGTTGTTTGGAGAGTACTTCCTGCTTTCCCATATGAAACACCTACTAGCACAATACTCCTTATTGTCAAGATAACCGTCTCATTTGAACATCATCTCCTTGCTCCATATCATGGCAGGAGCCCCACGCACAAGAGAGTGTTCTCTGATCCTGCTGTGTTGTTTTTTTTTCTCCTATTCTCACAGGCAAACATTTGATCTTTACTTCTAAATCTTAATGTTTTTTCAGCAGTACTATTTTTCCTGTCATTCCTGTTTTTTACTTTTGAGTGTTGTCCTCTGGGAGGGCTGTGTATGTGCACACGTGTTTGTTATTTGCTGCATATTTTATAAGTGCAACTAAATAGAATTAATAGCCTTTTGTCTCTCCTTGGGAAGTCTCTCGTCTGCTGTGTATCACTCAAGTTGCTAAAACACATTTATGTAGGTAATGCAAAGTCATTCTGCAGGGTGTTTATAAAGTGCAGATGTATGGGATCAGAGTGCAGTAATTAAGAGAGGGGAGGCGGAAATGCTGATATGAAGGTGCTGTTTCATGCTGTAACTCTTCACAGAACCTGCTACTTGGATTATTGGATTTGCAGAAGCAAAACTCAGAAACTGTTTCAGGTTAGTCATCTTTTCAGGGAGCCTGCTGATAGACCAGCTCCTTTCAGAGAAAGGGACTAGCATACCCAAGATAATGCTATTGAAATACTCTAGTGCATTTTTTGAAGTTAGAAGTTTATGTAGGGTGATAGCTAAAAAGGCTCTGCCTTCTCCACCAAAGTGTAACTGTGATAGTGGTCTAATTATTTCAGCCACTCTTTTTCCTGATTCTAAGAATTGAGGGATTCTGGAAGTGAGAACAGAACAAAACTTGAGTTGCTAAAACAGGTAAGGTGAAATCCAGGCCTTGTCAAACCTTGCACGTCTGACAAGGAGATGCCATGACACCGCAGAAACTGCAGGGAGCCAGTGAAGGAGCAGGCATAAGGCAAACCTGGCTGCAGTCACATCATTACTGTACGCTGACCGTGTAACCTCAGACCCAGCTGAGATGAGCTCATGAAGTTGAGGAAGCTATGAACCTGCCCATTTCCCTTGTGTTAAGCACTGAATGAGTGTTCAGAAGAACTCAACGTTGCAGTATAGCTGCACACAAAGTACCAGCTATAAAACCGTTCATATGTCATTGCGGGCAGGTATTTTCTCTTTCAACTAAAATGTTTTATCTGCTTAACTGCTTGTAGTGCTGAGGCACCTTCCTTACCTTCCACAAAAAGACTGCTGACCCTTGGCTCCTGCTAAGTGAAGGCCATTGTGTTGAACAACAATGCTAACTTACAACGGGAAAGTGATTCTGTGTAAAGGTTTTATAAAACCTTTCTCAAGGGCTGCTCAGCCTCACTTGCTGAAATGTTTTTTATTTGTGGCAAGATGAGAAGAACCCCCACATACTTCTATGATGACCCATCTTCTCACATGTGACATAACCTTGCAGCTTTCAGTCTTTTGCCAAATGTCAGGAAAAACACGTTTGCATAGTTCAGTACCCTGTGCAGGGCAGGGTTTCTGAGAAAAGGGAATAGAACATTAGTGGCTGAAGCCAAATGTGTGAACAGTGGCACCTGAGATCATAATGACAGAATCTTATTTTCTTGTTGCTTTTCTGAGCTCTCTTGCTTTCACATTAATAGACATTGCGTTGCTTTTGAAAATATTTGTATTTCAAAGAAGCGTCCTTCCTCAGAGGTAGAAAGCTGAAGTGCACTGCACAGTTCACGTTGTCTTGGAGTAGGCCATCATTTGGCCAGTAGCTTTCTAACAGGCCATCTTCTTACCAGATTATCTATGCAAAATATTGCATTACTGCTTGCAGATTTACATTTAATCTTCCTGTTCATTTTTTGTTAGTATGTACAAGCATACTGCATAGATATGCAAGTGGGTGTTTGGTTTATAATACTAATAATAAACTGATACTTGAAGGGGTTTACATGTTGACAGTCACTCCCTTACGTCAAAGGCTGTAGTTTAGCTGTAGTTTCCTCACCTGCAATAACTGGGGCCCTGCAGTATTTCTCTTTTTGTAATTCAGATGGTACCAAAGTCAGCTTGTGGAACGCTGGGCTTTGTTTTCCTCTGTGACCTTCCTTTTGGTACTGTAAGTGTGCAGTTAGGTTCCCCCATCAGCCTTCTCCTCACCAGGGTACGTGAAACCCAGTTTCTTTGGTCTCTCTTAGTGTTTTATTCAGTCCATTCCCCAGCCATGTTAGCAGTCCTCTGCTGGACTCTCTCCTGTCTGTTGGCAGTTCTCTCATGATCTGTGACAGAGGTACCTGAGATTTCATAAGGAATTTCAAATAAGCAGAGAGGAATAACGTCTGATCTTGACCTGCTGGCTATCTCTTGCTCATACAGCCCGGTTTGTGGTTGGTCTGCTACAACGGTGTGCTGCTGACTGGTATTCAGTGTCATGTTCAGACAAACACTACAGAGTCCTGCTATCTGAACCAAGTGTTCCCAAACTCAGTTTTGCAATTTGGCATTTCTTTGCAATGTGAATTTTCCTTCAGGTGAGAAATGTGCAAAGGATTGAGAGTTCATGCCTTGAGGTTGTATGTTGTCTCCTTTCATCTGGAGGGGAGCAGAACTGTGATGATGAGGTCCAGATGGTGTTGGGACATTGCCCTGATAACAAAACTCTCTTGGCAGCATGTTGCTTTTCTGTCTTCCTGTGTCCACTTAATATTTAGGTAAGGAATGTGCTTTGGGATATATTCCTTTGGCAAAGGGAATGAAAAAACAGGGGGCTGGAATTTGCTATTGAGCTGTGATAGTCATCCTCTGTCTATGGTGCGGGATTGTCTGTGATTCTGGGTGGGGATCCCTGACAGTCCAGTCCAGATGCCTTCCCCAGCTTTGGGCTCCCAGTCAGCATGGATCTTACAAGAGAATGCAGTATTGGAAGAAAAGGAAATCCCCAGCTCTGTGGGCAACATTATGTAGAGTTGTACTTGATTATATCTGGTTTTGTGGCAAATGAAGAGTTTTATAATGCAAAAATTAGTGTAACTGCCCCCGTTATTGCGATGGGTGCTGAAGGTATGTGACAGAGACTGTACATTTTTTCCATGCTAAACGCTAACAAGAGACCATATTCCACAGAGCCAGCTGTGTCTGAAAATATCTTGTAAATGTGAAATTTTATTTTTGAGCTGCGATCTAGCCTTCTCTTGAAGTAGAGTGCTAGGATTTACAATCTTCTGATGGTACGTTCAAGTAGCTATCATGCTGATTATTATAAGGGAAGGGAGTAAACTCCCAGTGCTTCAGAAGACAGATATTCCCACTCTTGAGTTGACATTGTTAACATTGTGCTGTAGCAAGAGCAGATCATAATGTCCAGCAAGTGTGGGATGCCCTCAGGCAGCGATAACAGCACAAGATTGGGAGCAGTGTTCCTGATTAATTTGTGGACTTTGTCTCACCTTTTGCAGGCCTCCTAATTCCTTCTGTGTTTCAGAATCCCCTCTGTGCAATGCCAGTAGCAGGCGTTATCTGCTTAATTTATAAACAATAGTAGTGATGCATTATGTGTTTTTTTATGTTCTCCTAACTCATTTGTGGAAGACATTTTAGATATATATTATTACTGCCCAATGATATTATCTGCATATTTTAAAACTGAATACGTATATATATGTACATTTTAAAACTAGATACATATTTGGACCTCAACCTTAAAACTCACCTCCATGCACACAGAAAAAAAAAAGAACTTGATCCTCTGTTCATTCAGAGCATTCCTCCCTGTTCAAATGGTGTTTGGATCAGACCTACAATGTGCATTCCTCTCTTCCCGTGTCACTCTGATAATCCACTGAATATATCATACGGGGACTTCTCTCAGCGGCAATGAATGCCTGGCTGGCAAGGTGGCTTTATAGAGAAGGAAAACCACATTCCAGTCCCAGACACTCTGTTGTGTGCAGTGCCAGCTATGGCAGGTGAGTTGGGAGCATTTACATTTGCTAAGGTCCTGGGGAGGCAGAGTACTGTGGTTATTGTAAAGGTGCAGGTGTTTTGGGGGCGAGATGCTGTTAGCAGTAGGATATTTTTAAATAGGTATTTTTGTTCTATTCTTTTTGTTCAGAAACGAGGAAAAAAATCAGGAGTAATTTTTTTATTTCAGGCTTGACTTTGTCAGCTGGATTTCTGTTGATTCAAGTGCTCTTCCTCAGTGACCTTCATTTCCCATGCCTGTGGGATGTGAAAGATGCTGTTGACACAAGCAAAGGCTCAAGCTCCCTCAGCTCATATCCCAGACACCACTTTAACATGGCATGTTTGATGCTGCATATTTCTGTCTCACTGACGAAGTGGCAGTGAAAGTTATTGCATTCATCTGAGAATGGAGCAGAACGAAAGCCACAGCATACAGCACTCTGTTCCCTTTCTTCTGTCTTCAGTCTCTACCCTACCGCCTTTGAATGCAGAGGACAAAAAAGAGGTCTGAGCACTTAAAACAAGGTTTAGAAGTGCCCTCACAGAAGCTAAGGCCTAAAATGAAATCAGCAGGTATGCATTGTGAAAACAGTCACAGGTCTTCATTTGCGGGAGGGATGGCTTCTGCGTTTGTACTAAGTCAGTTTATACACACTTAAATTGGTAGTGCTAACCTTCCCTAGTCATGCTGGTCTTGTGTTACAGTACTTTCCTTAGTTGTATTACTACACCATGGCAATCTGGAGGACAAAGCAAACACCCAGTATTGCTCTAAACACATACCAGCGTGACTACACATCTCTTAACACCTGTGCTGCCACATCAGCACGAACTGGGGCACTGAGGTTTGAAAAGGCAATAGTAGTGGGAAAAGTTCCAGATAAGTAAGTACTGTTAAAATTGCAGTTTTGGGTCTTTTTACTCTTCCATTAAAACTGTATCTGCCTCATGTGGTGGCCGTTGTTAGACGCAACGTGGTTCATGGCAGGTTTGTGTTGACAGCCCTTTTCCTTGTAGTGCAGAGGTGCCCAGCAGACAGTTGCTGTACAGCAGCATGCCTTGTTGTTTCTGTCTTTGGAACTGTATGTTCATCACCATGTTTTCTTTTCTGCTCTTTTCCTTTCCATCCCTTCCTTTTTCTGAGGACCTCAGTACTCTTATCTCCATATTAAAAACGTACAGGTGCTACTCTGGGGGAACGTGATGATCCCTTGTGTTGCCGCCACTTGGAAAGCGCATAGCAGAGCATCAGTGGGGTTGCTGCAGGTGTGCTTGTGGGGGGGACAGTCCCCTTCGGCTGTGCCTGTGCTGTCAGAAAGGGTCACCTCCCCTGGGGCTGTTACCCCACCACTGGTGCCAGTTTCCTAACCTGTGTCAGTGTCAATCAGCCAAGTGTGGGAGTCTTTCAGGAAGGAGATGGCTCCTGTTCCTCTGGCCTGGATTCATCAGGGAGCGCTAGGAGGTGTCACCCAGGTGCTAACACACAGCTCCGCGCCGGAGTGGGTGAGTACTGCAGACAGCTCGTGCCGCACGCCCAGCGTGCGAAGTGGGGAGCGGTTGTCTGCTGCTCTTTCCTTCCTCACATCTCATTGCCTTCGGCCTGCAGTCTGAGTTGTTTGCTGAAAACCGGGACCAGGCAGGAGGAGCACATCCCCGTATGGGGATGTATGGAACTGAAGTAAGGCAGCAGACGGGGCCAGGAAAGCCTCAGAGCTCCTGGCTGCTGCCATCTACTGTAGAAACCTGCCCTGGCTGCCCTCCGGCCACTGGCACTGCAAATCTGAATGTGCATTTGTGGTGTTCGCCATCTAAATAACAGCTCTGTTGGGTGAAGTACAGAAATAATTTCCCAGAGCAGCTGGTAAGAAATCATGGCTATAAGTCTATCAGGGAATTACAGTTTAATCGCAGTCTATAGTAGAAAGACTGCACTACAGTTTAGTATTTTACATGAAAGCCTGCTATTGAAAAAATGTTACCCCCCACTTCAATAGATCTTTACCGCCAACTGCAAGCACTTTCAGCTCTGTTTAGCTGGCAGAGTTCATTGTTGACAGACTAAGAACTGGAATTAAAATGTGTGACAGTGCATTAAGGAAACACACTAAAGGGGATTTAAAAACCCGTCAAAGAGAAGCAGAGGGGGGCGGGAGAGGGGAGAGCAGGCAGCCCAGCAGCTGAATGGCTGCTTGGAAGCTGGGGGCGGCCGTGGCGGGGAAGAGGTGAAGGGAGCGTGCTTTTTCCCTTTGGAAAAATGTTTTCAAACCAGCTAGCAAGCATCAGTGGCATACTTCTGCCAGCCAGCCAGCAAATAGCTTGAGCAAAGGAAGGGGACAGAGCAGCTCAGGTGGCTTTGACAAGCATTGTGAGAACTGGCTGCTCTTTCTGTTCCCCTAATAGCTGACGTGATTACTTCTGCCACTCACCCCAAAAAGCTAATGGCACCCCTGAGGATGCCTTCGCACTGCACAGTGGCAATTACCATGGTCGCAATTAGAACTGGGGCAAGGGGAGAAGAGGAGGCCCCTGGAAATGAATTAAGTCCTGATCCGTTACCTTTCCTATTGACTTGTTCAGCCTTGAAATTCTGTTTCAATGTTTGTTTGTGAATAGGAGCTCAAAAAATAAATTAAGACATGAACTGGAAATGGGCCTCTCTCAGTGAATGGGCTTCCTTGTCTGAAATGGCAGGGTGTTAATGCCCATGCTAGGCCTTAGCCTGGCGTGTCTTCACAGTAGCTGTGTGAGGCTGCTAGAAAAGGGAGACAGGTCCTTGGAAGGTCCCCTGGACAGTCACGAGGAATGCCAGTACTCTTCATCTTGCTGAAAACCGCTTCTGAGCCCTGAGATGGTAAATACAAAGTAAGAAAGAAAACTTGCTTTACAAGAGAAGGATGAAAAGAAAGTCTACATTTCTTTTTTCTAACGGTTGTATCTTAATAAATACAGTTATGAATATAGCTTTGGAAGGTTCTCTTCTGCTATTTTTTTTTCTGTCCCTGAAAAAACAGGGACTGCTTGTAACTATATCTTAACAGTATTTTTCTATTGATTTCTTGGGCTCCAGGCTTTCTGAAATAGTCTCTCAAGGTCTGTTCCATGTCAGCTTTCACAGTGACTGCACGTTTGTGAACAGTGCCTCTAGATTTTGTGGAAGAGGGTGCCTATGGAAAGAGGTCTGAAATACAGGCAGGCTGACAGGGACAGCTCAAGGCCAGAACACTGGTTTTTCTTTGTTGTGGTTGGCTGGTTGGTTTTAAATTGCTTCTTCCAAGTGTGGTGGTCTCCCTGTACAAGCTATTGCTTTTTGCGTAGTAAGTGTCTGTACTAACTCCATCATCAACTGCATGTTCCCTGAAAAGTATTGTCCAGAAATTGGTCTGGGCTGCAGAATTTTATTTTCTGTCCAACTGGGGATGGTTTTTGTTCCATAATGTTGATTGGCATTACAACCATGCTGGAAATACACTCAAATAGGCTCTGTTGGAGTCTTGGGTCTGATCAGCCTCTTGATCACAGAATAACTACTAATTAGGATCAGGAAGGAGAGTAACACTCTAGGCAGGAGGTAGTCAGCCCTAGCCCTCATATCTGTGTACAAACTGTTCATGTTTTTTGTTGTTATTGTTTTTGTTAGAAAACATCCCTTTCATGGCATGCTTTACTGGCAGATCCAGCTGTAGTCCTACCAGACCAAGCTCTTGGCCAGCTTGACTCCGGCCAGCCTATGCTCCTGAGCATTGCTGTTCAGATGTGTCTGAGGCCAGAAATGAAACTCAGTCCAAGAGATGCTGCTTTATGCACTGGGAATGTGCACCTGGGCTTTATGTAGAAGCAGAAACGACTTGATGTCTGATTTGGCTCCACCTCATGAAGCCAAAGGAAGAACCTATGGTAACTGTTAGAAGACTGTAGGTTTTGGGGGCTGTTGTCCTAATGTCCAGTAGAGATTCAAGTTTCGTTTTGCCCACGTTCCCCAGGTGTTTGACCAAGGGGTAGGGTCTGAGTACAGAGGCCAAATTCAATTCACATCACCAGCAAAGATGCCAAAAGCCATGAAGGTGCTCATTCCTCATGCAGCAATTTCCATTAATGGTTTTGGTCACTGGTGATACAGTCAAGCTTGAATGATGATTTTCATATAAGTGGTAAAGCCCTGTGGCAAAATCTGCTGTGGACTTGTCAGCAAGTATCCAGTAGCAATGCAGAATTTAAGATTTTTTATTTTCAAGTATTGATCTGTCAAAGCTGAACCTGATAATTATGCAGCATTTGAAGGTCATTGTGACAGCACATTATGCATTTTCTCAGCCGCTCTCCAGCTTTTTCACTTTACTCACTTTAATCCAAAGGCCACAGGAGTTAAAAAGTCTTTTCACTGATGTCAGATCAGGTTCTCAAGAGCTTTTCTGTGCCACAGTAAACATTTCATAGTTGTTTGGGGATGTTTTAGTGCATATATATGAGAAAATAATTATTCAGGGAGTTATTTGGAATGGTCACGGTTGCTCCAGATACTGCTGCCAAGACCAGTTGATCAGGAAAGATGCATGCATGCAAGAAGCTTTATCCTTTCTGTTACCTGAAGAAAATTGTAATACTTCCAGTAATAGTAAGTTTGCTAGCTCATTCAGCAGGTCAGCTGAACATAGTGTAATGAGGGTATAAGCAAAGAAAATGCCCTGGTGCAAGCAGTTAGTTATAAAAAGTAATGAACTTTGGATAGTAGAAGAAAATTTTATTTCTTTTAAGATAAGAGTTTTTCTCTGATACTGGTTTTGCTTTAATTTATTATTTGATTTTGCTTAATTTTTCATTATTATTAGCGTGCATGTCAATTGTTCTTGCTGTCCTCTTTGCTTCTGCTGGTATCCTTTTAAAATAGTCAAGAGTAAGCAGGAAAAAACTACCATTCACAAGATCCCTTGAGGTTCTTATGTATTTGTCTAATCACATCCATTTCCCAGTATTGGAGGACTTTGTGGTGGCTGGAAGCAAATAAATTTGAGTCAGGTGTAACTCTTAGCAAGGTTTCAGGGCTGGATTAGGAATGGACACCCAAAGTATTTCAGTTTATATCTTTGTCTTGTGGGGTTGCATGTTAATTATCTGTGGTTATTGGTGTTTCCTTTTGGAATATTCAGAGGCCAGTGTTTATGGAAATCTAGACCTAGAGGAATTGTTGAACTTCAGTGTAACACTGTTTTGTTTTGTTTTTTCTTCCCCCACATTAGCTTCTTTTAGCTAATTTTCACCACTTTGAAATGTGAAATATCATGATGTTTATGCCACTTACTGTCAAATTAAAAAAAAAGTCCAGCTTTTCACATTTGGATATATTTGTGTAGTACATCCGTCCACGTCAGCTTAAGTTTCCTGAATTTCCTAGTTTGCAAGCAAACTTGTTTTCTCTGAGCTACCAATTATGTATGTGCTTGACTTTAAACATTCCATTTTGAAAATACGGACCTGTGGTTTCTATGTTATGGTGCTTGTCTTATGCTTCATTTTTGGATACAAAAGCCTTTAGGTTAAAATACTCATAATTAAGTCTGTTCATACCTATGGAAATCCCATCCATCTTAGATGTGCAGCCTATCTGTATTATTATAGATGTGGTCTGCAAGCGGTGGGCTTATTGGTTCGTCTCCTGTTGTGAAAGTACCCAAAGAAACTAGCCCAAACTACAAATGAGTCCAAGTTAAGATCTCCATCAAAACTTTCCCCACGTTGAAGAGTTGTTTGGAATTAGAATCCCAATTCATGCTCATTATAGAAATAGGTCTTTTCTACACCATTCAGAGCTGACATTTCCCTGAACTTTGTCAAATTAAGGTATGGGGATGTAGTTTGAACTCATTGTTAGGACAGCTTTAAGGGCTTCGTTCTTCTCCAGGCAGATGTGATGCACTTAATTTGAGAGGGTTTAGAGCAACATAAGAATGGTTTGGCAGAGTGAATAATGAAGTTCTTACTAAATAAAATGTGTGATCTTTACCAGAATCTTACTTTAGCAGCTGACTTGTCTGGTTTGTATTTTATAGCTTTGCGTTAAGATTTGTATTTACAGTGTCATTATGCATAAAGTCTTCCATAGAGAATTTTTTTTCTTTCTCATAATTAAAACAGTAGGAATTAATGACGAACTGGGGAAACTTGCTGTTTCTGCAGTAATGAACTACTTTGAATGGGTGAGAAAAAAATGCTAATACAGTTATTATTTTGGTCTGAACCAAGTCCTGTCAAAAAAGATAAAAGTATTACAACTGCATTGACATATTGAAAACAAACAAATAAACAGAACAGTAAACACATTGCAACTGTGGAAGTTGCATGGCTTTGATTCCAACACTCAGGTAATTACAGCAGAAAATACAACGATTAGTTTCACAGTGGTAAGCATTTAAAATGACCTTACCTGACAGCCTTCGAAAACCGAAGGTGCTGCCCTTGTAAATTCACCTCCTTCTGCCTCCCTTCCCATCTTCTGCCTTCTTTCTTTTCAGCTAGGAACTTCTAACCAGATGTTACAATCTATCCTGCTGGCTGTTACTGAAAAACATTCCTGTAGCCAAATGAGTTCTGCCAAAAACACTGAACTTTTCCCCACCCCAACCCTTCATTTGCTGTTTGTTGTTTAGCTTTCCCTCTCTCCGAAGGGACTGATGCACCTTGCAGGATAAGCAGGTGCAGGGCTGCCCACAGCAGAAAATACAGCTGTATGGCAGGACCCACAGGAGGCTAGGCACTCAAGGTAGGAGAATAAATGAAGCTGGTAGAAAAGAGCTGTGACTACCCCACTTGTGTTGTCAGAACTAGAAATAGCAGTTGACTGTGAAGTTTGGGTTTGCGTTTGAGAAATCCCACACCCTTTGGCAGCTCCGGCAGTTTGTATGCAAGTGTTTCTCCCATTTGTCTCTGAGAAACATTCATGACCCCTCTGCCAAGAACAGTGTTTCTCATTGTGTCATGGCGCCTCATAACCTCGGGGACGTGCAAAGACTGAACACTAGTAATTAGTGACATACACTAATTGAGATCTTCTATGATTTCTCCATGAGCATAAAGGAGAGAGATGTTCAAGTTTTTCCTAATGAATTTTACTTGATTTGGGGAATATATGGAAAAGCCCTCCTGCCCTGGATGTAGTCCCTGGCTTCTTCCAGTCTTGAATTCAGTGCAGAAGCAGTCATCCTCAGGTTTTCCCCTCGAGTCATGCTAGAAGTCTTGTTCTAACTTTCTTTGTCCTTCTTTCTGAGTGTCATTCCATAGCATCCCTTACTGTCATATGGAAAGCCAGCTGGAGTTCAGGCAGTTCCATGACTCCACGGCTGTTTTTGACCCTGCAGAAAACATTTGAGCATCCTGGCTCGGCTCCTCATGGTGGCCTCTGTTGTTTCAGCCACCTGATCCATTCAGCGGACTGAACCCCTTCTCACGCTCGTACTGAATGAAAGCTATTTTCTGTGCTGTTTCACGCAGCTCCTGGGATAGTATTACCGTTCTCCTTTCCTCTCTTAATATACTCCTAAGAACTGTGCAAAACCAACTTCTTTCTCAAAATGCACACAATGTGATGCTTCCAAAACATTTAGTGTTTGCTGGGTCTGCTGCTCATTGAGATTTACCTGTTGTTTGTCCAACACATACCAAGTCTCAGCTATTTGCATGTTGAAATGTAAACAAATGCATTAGTATTGGCCTGGGATTATATTTTCATCGTCGGAAAAAGGCTGTCTAGGCTAGGAGATAAAAAATGAAAATGGATAGTATGAATACTGCAGTATGAATTATAACAGGTTTAAAAGATGGACTAAACTTCTCGATCTTTCAAGAAGTTTGAGAGTCAGTCATTTGGGGAGTATCTTTATCTGTGTATGTCTGCTTCCGCATCCACCTTCTTGCCAATGGTTGTGTCGTACACCACCATTCGTCAAGATATTCTGAGGCCTCTAGCCAGTCACAGAGATTTTCTGCTTTCTTTTAAAGTAAAATCAATCATCGGATGAGCCTGCAAACAGGGTGAAAGTATGCCCTGAAGTCTTGTAGGCCAAAGGGCAAATAAGAACAGAACCCCCAAAGTACTTTCAATACCAGGATTTTGGAAGTGTAAACATTGATTTTTTTTAGAGACTCTGACCCTTGGTTTTTAAGGTCAGCAGTGTTGTGTCTGTTACGTTGGCTGTAATTACCCAGCATACTGAGATGTGAAACTTACCTAAATAATAGGTGTGTTGCTCAACCTCCTGGAGTACTGAGGGACTTCATTCTTTGAAGGCCTCGCTGCTGGGGATTTACGGCACTGCAGCACTTACTGAAAGGATCGGAGAGCTGTCCCTGGAGGAAAAAAAAAAAAAAGTGGATACTGCCGAAGCTTGCAGGCCTGGATCTGCCAGGGAGCTTCTGTTTCAATCTGGGATATGCAGATGCTCCAGCGTGGCCTCTCTGCTGAACAGCAGTTCACAGTTCAGATGAAGCAATGGAAGTTACCAGAGCTATGTGAGATATGCCATCCATAAAATAAGACCCCGGGTGTATTTATATAGCTCAGGCTTCTTCCCCCTTGGGACAGGGCTGGATGGTTATTGTAAATCTCCTTTGAAAGAGCTGAAGGGAAGATGTTTTCCTTTAAAAGAAAGGAAGGTCTGAGGGCTTGAGTTTTCTTAAAACTTTTTGGGCTTAGCATGGTTTTCTATGGAAATTAGCCTCATTGCAATCTCAATATCTGTCTTCAGTTTCCCTTGCAATAACTTTTCAAAATGTTGGTTGAATTTATTCAGATTTGACAAGGGAGAAAAGGTCTCAAAGATATTATCTTTGTATGAGTTTCATAAAAATAGCTATCTAGATAGATGAGACTGTGATTAGTACTCCCGCTAAAGGAAAGACAGACACTGTAGGCTCAACCACATTATTAAATAGCTGAGAGTCCATGTGGGAGACTGCCATAGAAAACCTGCCTCCAGGTGGTCTCAGAGTCCCACCTGCTCCTGCTTCCACTTCTTTTCCTACCCAGGTTGCCCAGGGGTAAGAGCAGCAGAGTTAAATGAACGTATGTCTTTTGCCTCTCTGTTAGAGGAGGATACCAGAGCACCTGCAGCATCAACACGACACATCAGGACCTTTAGAGAGGCCTCACTGTAAGAAGTCTATCTAATTCTTCCAAAACTGACTGATTCCAAGCCTTCTAAAATTCAGGGGGGGCTTTGAGCTGGCTTTGGAAGAGGCTTCAAGGTCTTCAGGGAGGACTAAATATGTGATGAGCTTCATGACGCCTTTCTGTGGTCTGGGGATGTTACCATGCTGCAGGTCATAAGGTCTGCAGGTCGTATCCCCTCTGCAATCTGGCAGACAGTGCAGAAATGCACAAGTCAGTGGGAGCTGTGACCATCAGGCGAGACTGTGCAGTGCAGTATGGCACCATAAAGGACTTCCTGGCTTGATCCAGCTGCAGGGTCCTGTATTGCTGCCATGGTGTATCCAGGCTAAGAAGACCTGGGCTCCTTCCGTACCTACACACTGCATGAGGCTAAACCAGCTGCACTGCATCCAGCCTTGGCTTTCCTAAGCTGCATGCCCAGCCTGTACTTTCAGCTTTAGAGTTCATAACTGGAAGCAGTGCTTGGTTGTATCTTTGTGCTCCTGAAAATACACTATCCATGTGGAATACCACCACGTAAGGGACCATACTTTGTTTTCGTACAACAACAGCTCAGACAAGGTGGGTGAGGATGACAAATTGCCTTGTAAAGGGCAAAACTCTTCCTAGCTTTCCTGAAGAAAGGCACTCCCTGACCCCATTGCTAGCATCTCTGTAGCTGTCCTTTAATGTCATTAACAACTGAAAGGAAAGAGGGGTCAGCATCTTGTAGAGAGTCGAGTGCTGGCCTGCAGCTCCCCAGAGTAGGTACACCGAGCCCTAGCTTTAGTCTGGGTAAGTGTATGTAAATAGGGTTGTATTTTTTTCTTCCAGTAGAACTTCATGGAATTTGTGATCAACGAGGCCCCCTGGAGCTCTTAAGAAAAGCAGTTTTATGAGCAGTAGAGCTGCTGAGGGCTGGTTGCCTATGATTTATGTCTCATGATTAGGTTATCTAGAATTTAATATGTTCCTAGTGCTAGTTAAAGTATCCCCAATAATGTTTCTCTCTTATCTGGAGTCTCAAGTGCCCAAGAAAGACTGTGATCGCAATAGCAGGAAAACTGTTGCAGTCTTTCTCCTCTCCTTGCTTATCTGCTTTCAGGAAACTCATAAGAATGCAAAACTTTTGAGACAAGCATCGTGCCAAATCAGGCTGAAACACATCAAAGGCATCAAAAATTCCTGCAGAGGGACAGAGAGGCACACATATCATGATGGCACCAGCCTGATTCCTTAGAAAACCAAGCTAAAAGTAGATCAAATGGGGAAAAAATCGTAAATATCAATTCACGTAAAAATGGATAGTGGTCATTTCTGAGCTCTGAAAGAATTCCAGCCGCTGCATTCCATCCTAACTCATTGCTGTGACTCTCAGCAGATGTAGCAGAGGTTTGGGGAAGTTGTTGGTACCATTCATTCTATGTGTTTGGCTAGAAACTATTAAATGAGTCATAATTATTACTAGGGTCTGGGACTGGAGGTGCATGTATGACCTGTGCTATGTGCACTGATGTGTTGAAAGTGATTTTTCTTAGTGGTGCAATTTGGAGGGCTCATATGAGTTTTCTAGAGAGGCAGAGCCTGAATCACATGTAGATGAGTTTTAATAATAATCTTATGTGCAAAAGGCAGATGATAGGTGCGCATATGTGATGCCAGGCATTCTCAGTGCCTCTAGAAAAGAAGCTCTCGCCATTACAATCCGTGGCACCTGGTGACTGTGCAGCATTTATTGATGTGATTTTTTTATGCTTTCCTCAGTGATAGATAAATCTTCCTTGCCATGTGTCTAAAGAACCCTTAGTGCAAAGAGCTTTTATAAGGTGTTTCTGTTTGAGAGTCATGTTGCACCTTTGCCTCTGTTTTAATCAGTGTGTTTCTGTCAAGATACAGAAACATTTTAAGCCTGGTGCCAGTTAGTTTTAATTGAAGAGGAAAAAATAAACCAGCATGATTGGGTCCTTGGGGAAATGGTGAGTTTCTACAGGCAAGCCTTCAAAACGCCCAGACAGTTAGAGAGAGAGGGAGGAAACTGTGAGGGGAGCAGCCAAGAGGCAGAGGTATGGCAGAAAAATTGGAGCCAGGAGAGGTGTGGAAACTGCCCAGAGATTTCCTACGTATTTGGATCTCATGCAAATGAAACAAAATCAACAGGAGACTTTTTTACTCACTGCAATAATTTTATTGTAAGCAAACCCTTTCTTATGAATCTGTTCATTTCAGTAGTAAGAAAATAGCTAACGAAGAATCTTCGTGTAAAATGACTGGCTGTATGGCAGATTGGCAGTGCAGGAGCAATAGTCTGAGCATGGAAATGCTGCTGCAGAACCGCAGGAGGAGCAGGGACAGCTTGTTAGGCTGGGTGTTAGCAGCCGGTCCCACAAGGTCTTGGTGACAGAAGTTGATTCCTGTTAAAAGGCCTTTGACTGCTCGAGGATACACAGACTCCACAGGCAGGTCTAGCAGTTTGTCATTGTAATCATACACAAATTCTTGGTTGTGCTTTAGAATGAGTGGCAAAAAGGTACAGATTTACTGCTGGGGAGAAAGGTCAAATAGGAGTTTTTGCAGTCTTCTCAGAATTTGGGACTCTAAAGGATCCCAAAGGAGGGGGAGGTTTCCTCTGCTTCCCTGGTGAATTACTTTGCCAATGGTTAAAAAACATTTTGACACACTTGGCAGGTTCTAGCTTGGTATTGCACAGTGGGAACAGCACTGGCCCAGGGCTTGAACCTGCCTCTGTTGCAATAAATGGCAAAGCTCCCTTTTAAGTTCAGTGATCCAGGAGCTTAGTCTTGAGACGCTTGGGACGTTAGCGTCAGTGGAAATGCACCTGCTCTCATTTCTCTTTGTTCTACTCAGGTCACCTGCTTCAGCTCAGCAGCTCTCACATTTCCAATGTATTCACCCACCCACGTGCTGAAATCTGGAGATGTCAAAGCCATGAGTCTGTCTTCTTTCTTTCTGAATAAATCATGGCATCCATGACTCCTGAGACAGTTTGACAAAAATGGAGCTTTACCTGAAGTACTTGCTGTAGCTAGGAAGTGTACAGAGATCAACTGAAAGAGCCAGTTCTCACTCCCTGAGAAGGTTCTCAAATTTGGGAACTGAAATCTGTAGTGCTGGGTTTCACCGTAAAAGGGAATGGCTTTTGAAAGCTTGAGTCAAACCGCATTTAGGTATTTCTGGGATGCAGGCAAAAAGGACAACCAGTTTTCTTTTGAAGACATTATGAAGGCTTCTTTTTAGGCTTTTACAAGTTCAGAAATATTTTCTCACCTGTGTAGGATCATGGTCTCTTGGTAAAGCAGTAGACCCACTTTGCAGAAGCAACTGTACAGCACAGAACATTCATTACTGCAGTCCATGCTCTGTAATGACCCGAGTCACTCCGTATTTCTAAAGGGTAGAAGTAGGCTTTACTTAGTGTGAGTGACGTATGCCTGTTGGAGTGTAAGGGCTTCTCTAACCTTGCTCTGGATGCTTTATCCCCACATGTCCACGGACTGGGTGTTACCATGTAGGGAGGGCTGAGCTGCTATGGTGCAGGTAAGCAGGGAAGAGGCAGTGCTCGGCTCTAGCTTCCTTCCCAAGTGCAAAGTCACTGTGCCTTGCTGTGGTAAGCACAAGGAGGATGTGGCCATTTCATATAACTCTTGATAAATTATCTGTTACAAACATCTTCCTCAGCATCCTGAAGTGAAAAGTGACAAGCCGTATTTAATGATTAACCCCCCCACACAGTAAAGGATGCTCAGGCTCAGCGCACGTAGCTCACGGGGCACAGTGGCAGTTTGACTCACGCTCTGTGGGCTCTCATTGTCAACACAGTGATGCTGCGAAGCATTAATAATAACGTGACGTTTCACCTGGGGGCAAATACCTGTCTCTCAAAACCAAATTTCTGTCTTTCACCCACCCCATTCTAGCATTCATCTGGATTTATTGAATAATATTAATGGATTATTTAGCAGTTTTCTCCAGCCATTATCAGCTAGCACACTCTGTTTATGTAGCTGGCCTCTCCAGTTCTGTCAGCTGTCATAAGCTTCTCAATTAGAAAAGAAAAAAAAAATAGTATGAAATAGGTAACTATGGTTACCTGTGATGTGGGTTTTTAAGAAGTGCTCAGAAACCCAGTGGCAACAGAGTTTGGAAGTTCAAAGCTTTAATTTATTCAAGAACTCACTTGAATCAGAGTATCAAAAGCATCTGCAATAAATTCAGACCATTTTCTTTTGTAAAACAATATTGGGATCCTAAGCAGAAGCCATCATATAGAGTAGTCTGACTGTTGGCTGTGCTCACGTGAGAAGAAAATGGTATCAGGAGAAGGTAAACATGCCCCGGTCCAGTTTTCTTCCTGCAGAGCCCAGCGGGCTCTTGCAGTGGAATAGCTTGTGAAGACGGTGGCTTCCTCTAGAAGCAGCCCTTCCCTTCTGTTGGGTGCCTGCTTATGCAGAAATGATGCCTTCAGAAGTGGTCACACAGAGCCCTTGCAGCAGGGTGTGCTTCAGGGGCATCTCTCAAGTAAAGGAGCCAGCCTCAGAAATTCAGCTCCAACTATGCTGTGTCTGCTAAGGGGAAAAAAAATCGGTAGGGATTAATGAGAAAAAAAAGGTTAAAAGGTTAAAAAACTCCCCTCTCAGGTATTCCAGCGGCATTGGTGGAATTACGTGCATATTTGCTTTGTGCAAAGCTGAGAGCTACTGTGTGCTCCTGTTGCAGGATTTTCATCTGAACATACAAGGTAGCAGCGCTCCCTGTATGCTTAGTGGGCACTGCCCATGAGAAAATAAGTAGTTCAGCTGTCCAGAAATATCTCATCTGAATGGGCAGAGTACATGGAGTGTAGGAAAGACCTGTTCTGTCACATATTTATTACCATAACATGCAGCTTAAGGTGAGTACTGGAAGACCTTGCATCCAAATGATACTGTCATTCGATCAGTGCACTTCCAGTGGGAAATGATTACCTGATACTGGGTCAGTGCTCGTTTCCCAAAAAACTGTAAAAGGTGGGCTTGTAAATAAGAGAGGGTAGGTATTGGACTAGGGATTCCCAAGACCTAGGAGCAGTCCCAGGCTCTGTCCCATTAAGCCGTTCGGTCTTTCACCTTCTAAAACCTTGTTTATTAAATGTTGTGTTTATTTATTGTATTACTGTGTTTATTAACATAGTTTATTATTATTAGAAGCTCATCTCAAGGAAGCAGGGAAAAGCTCGTGCTCTGTTTATGTGTTGCTCTTTGCTGAACAGGGATCCTGGGCTAGGCTGGCACTGCTGGTTTTATTACAAGTTGCTCTGTATTTTGTGCACTGTATGCTAACGCTGCGCACGCTGGGCTGTGAAGGAGTAGCAGAGTTAGGGGCCTGACTGTTGGAAACCAGTGACAGGAACGCCTTTCTCCAGCCCCTGCCCAGATGCTTTTAAGCCCAGGCAAATTCTATCCTTCGCCGTAAGTAAGCACAGAGCAGGTGGCAAGGTGTAGTCCTCAGGTTGCTGGAAAAGAAGTCAGGTAGCTGAATGTGTCAGCTACTCTTGGATCCCACAGGTGACCTCCAGGAATTACAAAGTGCATTTAGCCCTCCGTTAGGTGGTTGCTGGATCTTTGTGCTGCTGACTGTGCTTTGTCACAGCCATTAGCTAGAAAGCCAGCACAGTATCTCTCAAGACTAAATGCTTGCCCCAAGTCTGTTTAACCAGCTTGAAACAAATCACCAATAGTTTATTAGGGGTGCATAAAGCTGAGAATATCGCAGTGCAGCCAGACACAGGGCGCAGCAGTGCAAGGTCACAGTCTTTGCTGTGCTGTCTGAAGCGCTGCTCAGTTCTGATGTGTTTGCGTGGTGGCTGCGTTCCTTCTGAAACTGAGGGAAGGCTGGGCTTGTACTGGTTAATGTGGAGGATCCTTATTAATAGGCTGCACACTTCATTGATTTTTAATTAATTTCTGAAGAGACACAAAGGATAAGTGCTGCAGCCCACAGACATCTCTGTACTTACTGCACTACACATCTCTATTGATCGCCTGCCTAAGGAGCAGAAGTAATCCATTTTAAATACACCTTCTTGGAGAGAGTGAACGCACTACACCATATACTCTCCCGATTGTAATTGTATTGGCAGGAGGGCAGTGTAGGGGTGGGAAAGGCAGTGCGTTGTTCCGGATGCTGCCAGCCCTCCGAGCTCAGTCTGTCTGCTGCTTCAGAGCAAGGAGCTGGAGCTCAGCTAGCCCTAGCATTGAGGCTGAGACAGAACAGCAGTTAGAAACTCCTTGAAACCACTAATATACTGATAGCTCTCCGTTTGGCTGCCCCTTTGAAAAGCATCAAGCGCTTGTCAGGAGTTGGTGACCCACTGCGAGCTGACACCTGAAGTCTCCGAGCACTCCCCAGATCAGAGGACAGGTACATTCCGCTGCTGGCGTGTGTAGCCCAGGTTACCAGAATTCACTCTGGAAACAGTAGTTCCCAGCCTTTGTCGTAAGGTCTGTGTTCCTGCCGGCCTCTTAGCTGGAGTTACGTGGCAGTGAGCGTTTACTGCCCAGCAAGGGGAGTTTTGCAGTGATAAGTTGGTTTGCTAGGCAGTTCTTACTTAAAGGCTTCTTTTACAGAGAAGGATGTTAGCAACACGTAACAGCTGAAGCAGTGCTAAGTATTTCTCAGCTTGCTGGACGAAGGTGAGTTGTGTTAGTGTTACCAGACACAGCAGGCATTAAATTCTGACTCGCAGAGCCCAGGTCCTTCGGTACACCTGGGGAAGGTCATCCCCGTGGTGGAACAGAAATCTGTGTCTGAGCAGTTGGTCCTCTGCTTACACAGGGACCCTTGGTACATTTGTCTTGGTTTTTTTTCGCGTCTTGCATGGGCAGTGCACCCAAATGACAGTCTCTTGAAAACACCTGACTGGTTTGTGTGGTCACCTTCAGAGGCCCTTGTGAGAAGCAGATACTGCAGAGCTAGCAGGGAGGCATCAGATGCTAAGTACTTTATCAAAGTGCCAGGGTGACCCTTTACTCACGAGTCCCTGACTTTATTAAGTTTTTGCTATTACAGCTGTTGGTCCTGGGCAGTAATTGGAGGGTCAGAAACTCTCTTGACGTGTCTCTGCTGCACAGCATATTTGTGCATCTCTGTTGGCCTAGCAAGGCTGTGGAGGAGCTGCAGAGCTGTATCCACATTACTGTGTCCTTACTTACTTACTTTTAGTATAAGCAGAGCCACAAGCTGCAATTTCTCTCACCTCTTCGGGCTGCAGTGCAGTAAGCTGAGCCGTGGTCATTTTCTTCAGAGGTTAAAGGAGAACATGCCTGTCCTCTTGAGCACTTTGGGAACAGGAGGAGGGTACTGCAGGAGACTGCTGTAGCCTGTGTCCACACAGCCCAGGAGGCTGGGACATGTCACACATCTGGCTTGCTCAGGGTGGAGGCTCTGAAACTGCTGTAAGAGAGCACCTTGGGCTCAGTTGTCTTAAGGAACCACTGTGATAAGAGTCTGGGTCAATTGCAAAATGGAGATTGGATGCAACTCCACATCTCCCTCCCTGAGGCATTTGATGTGTAGGAGTGAATTGTTTTCTCCACTCCTAAAGCCCTAGTAGCAGCTGTGCAGCTGCGCCTGTAGATGGGACCAGAACTTGGAGACACACAATGCGGGCAGTATTGAAATGCCGGCCTTGTCTCTCATTACTTATGCTGCTTTATATATTTATGTAACATCTTTCATGGGAGGAACATGAAGTGCTTTGCAGACTTTTTATGTTCAGCACCAGCTCATCTAGATATCTGCATAATTTGAGGGAGGCAGGGAGACAACTCATACTTCTCGCAGCAGGTCAGGCAAGGGAGATGTTTGATGATGACAGTGGAATGATCTCTCCTTCTGGTGACACCTTAGGAACTCAACACCCACCTGGGACAGATAGCTTAGTTTTAAGGACTCTACAACCTCAGTTCAGCAGTAACCCATTTATCTGTGCTTTGAAGGGGCTGAGAAGACACACTCCAGAGATTTTAATTTAGGATTGAAGGGGGTCTGGGCCCATCAGAATGGCTGCTCAGCACAGTCAGTTAGACTTGGAAATGCCATAAGCTTATGAACTTGCTTCTCCTCTTTTTTGTTCCTATTCATCCCCCTTTATGAATCACACGTCACTGTGGAGTAGCCTGCATTTGTCCTGTAATTCTCATCTAAATTTTAGCCTCATCGCCTCTTTCCCTTCCTTTTTGCTTCTTGACTTTGTTTTGATGAGTTATGCCTTAGTATCTTTTTTATTTTGTGCATTGGGCCATAGCTCAGCAAAGCAGTAAATCGTGTTTTAGGAATCCTATTTCTGGATCAGATATACCGCAGCAGGTGCATGATGCAGAGCACAGACCTGGGCATAGACTTTTCTTCCCCCCAAGTTTGTTCTTTTGATGGGTAGACAGCATGTTTATACTGACACAGGTAGCACGTGTCCTCCTGTGGTTGGTAAGAAGCCAACTCATGTTGATTTTGTGCTTCGGCTGAGTCGGGCAATGTGCAATCGTACTCCTGTGTGTGAGCGGACAGAAGAGAGATACAGGATTAACCTGTGTGCAGAACATCACCGCTAATTTCTCATGGCAGAACCAGCTTGAGTTAGATGCCCAGGAGTTGTATTTATACTAGTTATCTTTCCATAGGGGTAATAATCCAGCTGTGCTGGCATCCCGTCTCCTAAGTCAGGTACAGATAGGCTTGAGATAGCTTTTCTGTTCTCTGAACTGTGTAGTCCAGGAGCCATTTAGCAAAGCCACTGCAGGAATCTGAGAAAAGGGATTATCAGTGGCTATGAATACACAGCTTTTACGCTGCTCGTGTCACACAGCTCGGCATGCAGGTCTTGCAAAGTTTCATTGTCTGCTCCTGGCCAGGTCTATGTACTATGCTAGACACAAGGTTTCTTTGTCTACGATTTACCAAAAAGGCCAACAACCCAGGCCAGGATGCAGCAGTGGATCTCCCTTGCCAATTTTACCTGAGTTGGCTGAACTCTGGACGTTTTCAGAAAACCTTGGAACCTAATCCAGTGGAAGAGCACATAGCACAAGGTGCAAGTCCCCAGCTCAGTCTGCCAGCTTTGGACTGAAGTTGTTAGCATCCCTCGCTTCCCCTTGGCTGTGAGGATGGCCTTCAGACCCAGCTTCACACGCAGACCTACATACCAAATCACACCTCTGCAGCTGAGTCAGTGTATTTCAGAGCAGTGTCAGTTTCTCCCTCCCACAGCTATCTCTGGAGTAACAGCTACTTAGATTATTCTGGTTGCTCATGACAACAAAGGGCACCGCGTTTTCCTTGAAAGCATATTTAGCCCCGGGTAAAATTATACTTCTTCCATGGGGTGAGCAGGGGGAAAGATGATCATTTCAAGCTTTCTGTAGTGATTCCTGTTATTAAGCTAGCCTTAAGTTATTAGGATGAAAAGAGGGCAGTCTCCAAGGCTGGAGATTAATGTCCGTGAGATTTGAGTTGGGCTTAAAATTTTCTTCTTCACATACCTGTTTGATGGATCTGCCATGTGTGCTGGCTTTGGTGGGTGGAAGTTATTATTGAAGAAAGTCTGTTCTTAATTTCTTTATGCTTGCTGAAGATGGATTAAGATCAACATTCTCTCTGTGTAGAGAGAAAATAATGTTTATTGTTGAAATCGGCAAAAAGCCACACAAAAGAAGTGTTTACAGTACACCTGCCTGCTAGTATTGATTGCTACAGTTCTTGGGGTAGGTGAATCCCTTTATACTTATTTTGTTCAGTGGAATTGTCTTGCAAAATTAAATCTCGCATCTTGCAAAGCCATATGTATATGCTTAAACTTTAGTTAGTGATTCAACACACTTCAGTTCATCTTTGGTAATTATCCCAAAGGGACTTTGCATTTATTGAAAGTACATACCTGCTTAAAATCTGTCCTGAGTAATGAATACTCTTTTTCCTGAAATGAGCCTAATGGAAAGAGGTCTCAGTTGAGGCTCAGTCAATTCGGAGAGCTGGACATCCCCTGAACTGCAGCTGCAACCTTTGTAAGGAATCCAGAAGCATCCTCAGCTGGAGCATAGGACTCTGAAAAGTCCAGGGAAGTGAAAGAAATCAAAAACCAGCACCTGAAACAGTCTGTGCTTGCAGCTCTTAGCACTGTGAGCTGTACAAATGGAGGCTGCGCTCAAAAACTGCCCTCAGGAACTGGGAGACAAATGATAGCTGCAGAAAATAATGCTGGTGGTAAAGTAAGAAAACAGCAAATTGTGACCACATCTTAAAGGCAAGAGATCCTAGGGAACAGAGTCATAACTTCCCAGAAAAGGTTCATTTTGCTTTTTATAAAAGTACTTTCATTCTTTTATTTCCACCACTAACTCCACGTTGGTGATAGTCTTCTACAGATGCCCACAGCACTGGAAGGCCTTGTATTTTATGAACCAGTTTGATACTTCTTGCTGCAGCACAACACTTGGTAGGTCACAGAGCTGTCCCATCATGTTTTTTTCTCTCTTCCCTCGGATTTTTTTGACACACAGTCTCCTTTCCACTGTCCCATCTCTGTTTGTTGCCATTTACATATTACCTCATTTTCTGGGCTGTCGTTTTTCTTGTGGAAAGAGCATGGCCATACCTGACTGTCCTGAAATGACCATACCTGATCTGTTTGTTCACAGTCCTGGAGACTTCACAAACAACCCATAACAAAACCAGAAAGCCTTTCTTCTCCTGTAGCTCTCAGTTACTAACTCATTGTCTGTTCAACAAGGCAATTTCTGTTCTGTATTATTCCTAGCCAGCTCTGAGAGTAAGCCAATGGGAAGAGAGCGGGATTCACCTCAACTAGTTTTACTGCTGATTTTTTCCCCTAGCTATTATATAGAAAATTATCAAGGCTGCAGAGTGATAGGAAGGAAACTCTCAGTGGAGTTAAGCTCCTAGTGGCCATTTACATCTTTCCTGTCCACCTCCTTTCTTGGAACAAAGCCGCTTTCACTTAAAACCTGTTTTTCTGCCCCTCAGCGTTGCTATTAGTTTCCCTGGTGCTGTGTGAAATGTATAACACGTGGGACGGCCAGGTCAGGTTAGTAATTGTGCAGGCAAGGACAAAAGACCTTTAGCACTAATTGAAGCCTTGGCAAAGGCATTTGTGTCTGTTTCTGAAAGGAGAATTTACATTTTCAAAGTTGCATTATCACGTGAATAGAAAGGATCTGGGTGTTTTTAATGCTACATATACCTAGGTAAGGATTTGTATAGCACAGGTTTGTCATTGTACATGACTCTTGCAGTGGGGTGCAGCTGAGGAAGATAAAAGGCTATTCCTTGTTCATACTGCAATTCCAAAGGGGCTTTCTCAACTTATCTGTGTTTCAGCTGTTTGCAGTGGCTGTTTGACTTCTTAATAGCAGTAGGTGCTGATTCAGAGAGTGATTTCATGTTAAGGCGTCCTAGCAGTAATTGCATTTCTAGTGACATCTTCTGCAAGGAAACTTGTGTCATGATGGGATGAGGAAGTATCAGCAATGGGTGGGTCATGCCTGATGGCTGCGGTTGTGTGAGATGAATCTGGCCTCAGAGGTAAGGGGACAATTGATCCTGAATGGCTTAATGGCTTTTTGCCTCTTGGTGGTTTCAACATGGAAGTCCCACTCTGCTGTGGATACTCTGATGAATATACTGGTGTGACATTTATTACTGTCTGGACATTTTATACTTCAATAATTCTGAGATCTGCATAGCTCTAATTTGGATGTACCAAGTCGTGAGTGGAGCTGGAGAACCCCAGCCTCGCAGATCACACTGCAAATTGCACAGCATGGTGTCCTTTGGATCAGGCTGTAAAGTTTCATTTTTACAAACAGATCCCTTTTCATTGTCTGGGTCTAAGGTTACTTGTAACTCTCATAAAATGTCCTGTTGGTATTTGATCATAGGCTTGCTGGGTGGTGGTGGCACCAGCTGTGTAATACGGATGGTATTTTTTCATTACCCTTTCAGTGTGCCATGTAAAAAGATTACAGATACGTATAGAGCATTTTTCCTGCCAGGTTTGAAAATGCCTTCAAATGATGATTCTTGTCACAGTATATGTTTTGACACTATTGCTGCAGTGAATACTGTAAGCTTCCTGGTTTTAGATTGTTTTCATTCTGCTTGTATAATCTAATTTATTGAAAACAATTATAGATACACTTCTTCTCTTACACCTACACCATCCACCTTTAGAACTTGTTGGTAGGATAGCAGGAAAATCAAACATGTTCACAACAGGGTATTCCTAAGAGCATTTACATTTCTGCAGGTCATGGACCTGCAGAGGATTTTGTAGCTGTCAATTCTACACAGTTTGTTTTTGGCTTTGCAAATAACACAGGTGGGAAAAAGTCCCGAGAAGCTTGTTTGACAGAGGTGAAGTAAACTGTAAGGAAGATGATACACAGATATTTCTTCCCTCCTGCACAGAAGAAAAAAAAACAGGTGTGGTATTGGTTAGGAACAGTATTCAGGTTGCTGATGAGAAATCTGTCTAGTTCATAACATAATATGATATTAGGTTGAATAAATGTAGTTTTACTACGAAAGTACTTAATAGTGTAAGATTGAAATGAATGAGTAGAATAAACAGTGAAACATCTTAAAGTGTTACTCTACAGGTTTAAGACATGCTTGACAATTAAGTATGTAAAGATGGTAAAATCAGGCTAAGAAGGCATGCTTAATGGTTTGGTTGTTTAACTCTTTCAGTGAAGGATGTTTCTAGACACCTTATCATCCATTCCTGTCATCATTAGCTAAAGATGAGAGGGTAAACCTTGGCAGAAGCCATCTATTTGAACAAGAGTGAAATACTGTTTCTTGTTTCTGCCAGAAGAAATCTGCAATATCTTCATATATTTTCAACGACTATAGGTACAAATTAATGTATTCAAAATCTTAATTTTATTTGGGTCCAGTGTGTTCTGATATCAACAGAACTCTCTCATTAGATTCTCCAAGGTCTTGTGTCCTCATCAAGTTCTGCTTGCAAATACCATTCTACAAGTTTGGGCCTTTCATTTTCTTCCCCCTCATTTTGAGGTGTTTCTGAGAATTTTGACCAAATAAGGATTTGGGAAGTTCTCTCAAGTCTTTGATGCTTTAGAAGTACTTCTGTTCATTCTAAAAATGTGAGCTATTTCCCAAACTAAGTAGAAAGGAAATATAAGCAGCACCTTGGACCTGCTGCACTGGGACAAGCTCTGTTGTTGCAGCGAAAGATGCCAGCCAGGGACGTGAGGCTGGGAGGCCACCGTCCTCCACCCGCCTCACAAAGTATTTCTTCTGAGCAGTGCTGATGCTGCCTTGAGGCATTTCTGGCCACTGTCTGGCATCAGAGATGCGAAACCAGGACTCATATGAATTCTCATCTGGATTTTACGGGACCACTTTTGTGGTTGTCATTCCTCTGTTACACTGTGTCGTTGCTGTTTGACCATGTGGTCTTTTTCTGGTTGGATTTCTTCAGTTGGCAATTGTTTTGCTAAGCCATTGGTGCCTCTGGTTTCATGGTGTGATTGTTGTGTAACTCACAACTGTTTGACCTCTGAGATTTATTTGTCCTTTTCCAACAGGTTTTAAGTTGATGTCAAAAAACATTAAGCTTTCAAAGACGTAGAGTTGTGATGTTCTCAGAACAAAACCAGCCAAAAGCATTGATTTGCAGTTGGCAAGAGGGCATTTGCTTCAATGAGCAGTGCTTTTAAAAGCAGTTGTTTGCTGTGTGCCAAAGAGTCCCTGCGTCCCCTTTCAAACCACCTTCGTGTAGCAAAGCCTACCACTTTAACAAATGAAATAGTGTTTATGCGAAATGATCTCCCACGCATTCTCAAATCTTTCAGTGGTGTTTGCATTGAAATATTTCACCTAAATGACAGAGCAGTTCAGAGCTCCACTTGATGCTTTTCATAAAGACATCCACTGTGTCAGAAAGGGCTGCATTCTGGCCTGGTGACCATGAGCAGTAGCTTACTGATATACACCGTCCTCCTAACATCTAGAGGGATAGGGATGTGTGAGCTTCTTTTGTTGCTAGAGGGAATAAAATCTGGCCCATGACACTGAGTAATCTGGTTATTTTAATCACTGCCTGTGACTTTCTGAATTATCATCTGTATTACGGGCTAATATGATCTCTTTGGTATTCAACAATGACTTTTTTAAAATTACCATATATATTATACAGAGCTAACATATTAAGAGATACCTTAAGGGTAATTATCAAGTGTGTAATTTCATCTGTAGGTTCTTATAATGATGGTTAATGTCATATATGCTTTTTAATAAAATAACAGGCTTGTAACCCTACCTGACTATCCTTTATGTGTCATATAATTAGTAAGACCAAGCTGTGGTGTTCAACTGTGTGCCATACTGACGGTATGTGGCTTGTCTTTCATCACAGTAAGAAAAAGGTTAAGGCCAGGCATATTTCCTTACATGTACAAGTAGCTGGATGGGCTTGTTAACAAAAGTACTTGTACCAGAACGTATATGCTCATTTAAAAAACAAAACAAACAAACAAGAAAAACCAAACATCTGTTGATCTAGTGACTTACCATACTACTACATGCAAAATTTAAAGGAAGTAAAAAAGGCAAGTGGATTGCAACCCTTGGATAAGAAATTGTTTTCCTTATAATCCACTTTGAGTACTGAAAATTTGTGTCCAGCTCAAAGCATTTGGTAAGAAGCTTTGTCTTGAACTGAGGGTGCTTGCCTGGAATTTAGAAGATCTGGGATTGTTTCCTAGTCTGGCCAAATTTCCCTGGGGCTTTGGCTAAGTCACTTAATCTTTCTGGTCTTCAGATTTCCTGTCTGAAAACTAGGGACTGTAATACTTAGTTCCTTCGTCTCACCTTCCCAGGTTTTAAACTTGATTGAGTAAGATACCAGTGGCTGGTTTTTGTTTGATTGTTTTGTTTTGTTAGTTTTTGGCAATTACCATAAAATCGTTCAAATTGGAAGGAACCCAGTCATGTGATCCCAACTCCTGCTCAGAGCAAGGGCAATGCTGAATTTCTGTTTGTTACTTAATTACTGTGAACAATATTAAAGGAACCAGATCCTACAAGATTCTTTTTAAAAAAGAAAAAAGTAAGATTATTTTACTGCTCTTTGTCCTTCAGGGAATGATGTACCTGGAAGAGAGGAGACTTGTGCACCGGGACTTGGCAGCCCGTAACGTCTTGGTGAAATCACCAAACCACGTGAAGATCACTGACTTTGGCCTGGCCAGACTTCTGGAAGGGGATGAGAAGGAATATAATGCTGATGGAGGGAAGGTGAGGATTTTCCTTGTCTGGAATTAAACATATCCCACTGTTAGAAATCTGCTGAAGTTACTTGTTAGGATGGTGTATCTTTAGCAGACTGTATCTTTGTAAGGAAGTCTGACAGTGACTTAGCAAAGCCCTGTCTTCTGGCAGTGAACTGTACAAGTGAAAGCTGCTCATTTTTCCTCAGTGAACTTCTCCAGGTCCAGAAATAAAATTGTCAGAACAGTTCCCACACTCTGATTTAGCTTTTGCTCTTAAGTTCCATTTTGTATCTTGTCTTGAAGACTTCTGAAGTCAGTTCAATGAGTGACTGATGTTCTAGGGCACTTCTGCCAAGTCTCTTTCTCTGGTCAGTATGGACCTCAACAACTTGCAGTCCCAGGTTCCCAGACAGGTTATTTTACAGAAAACAAAAAGGAAGGCCACAGCCCATGCTTGTTTTTGTAGCATACGAGAGTTACATCTGCTTAGCAAAGAGCCACCCCTTCTGTCACCATGGAAGAGCCTGTGGATGCTATTTCTCACATCCAAGTTCAAGTCTGCAATACCATGCTGGATGCCAGGCCACTAAAAAGCTTTCCTCAGGATAATTTTGAAACCAGATATTTTCCCATATTACTTTTCTGCATACAGCAGAACTTCCATAAGTGCCTTGCCCCAGCTTTAATGCTTTCAGATTAATACATTATAAATTTCAGAAGGCTGAAGTTGCTTACTGATGTCAGCTGCTCCCTCAACATTTTGGAATTCAACATATCAACCTGTCACAAAATCCCAAGGGGTTCTGCCTCTCCCATCGTTCCTTTTCCCCAGTGTTCATTTTGCCTTCCATGTACTTTCTATCTGTGTTTTTCTGTGCTCATTTATGCCCTTGTGTGAGAAAAACAGCTGTTGCCAGTTTGTGCTTTTTTCCTGGCTGGGCTGCTGCGTTATTTGTGTGGCTGCTGCCCCTGGCAGCTGTTGCATGGGTTACATCAGTATTTCAGTCAATGAGGAGAGGTTGAGAGGAGTCACCAGTGCTTCCCCATTTCCCCCAGTAAAGAGACCTCCTGGCAAGGAAGGTGGAGTTCTGGCATTCTTCCCTGATGCTTTCAGTTCTCTCATCCCCTCTTCAATAACCCTTCTGCCTCCTCTCTGTCTCTTGCCTCCATCAGGCAGTGAATGACAGAAAATGAGCTGGTCCTTCCAAACCAGCTGTCCCCTGGCAGCTGTTATATCCTGTCTTGGACTTGTGAGGCCAGTCATGCTGCTGGGAGTTCTGGAGCTGGATTTACACATCAGATGTGTCACTTCCCAGTTCCACAGAAATATGCTGTTAGGTCCAGAAAACACTTGCAGTTTAACTTTGTATTGTAAGCATGCTGAGAGAGATGGGCTCAGTTTCCATCCTTGGAGATTTTTGCTACTAGACTGGCTAAAGCCCTGAGTAACTTGGTCTGATCTCATTGCTGACCCTGCTCTGAGTCTGAGGTTCAGGACTTCCTGAGGTCCCTTCCAGGCTGAGTTATCCTGTGATGAACAATGCAGCTTTGCTTTTTCTAACAGTTGTTCCAGTCTGAAACAACCCAACCATGTTTAATGGGAATGAAAGCAGTACGCTTCTGTGGAACTTGGTGGAGGAGGATGAACTGTCTTTGCAAGTGCTAAGCCACCATTTAATAGAGCGCTATTTTTGCCATAACTGTATAGGTTATGTTCATTAGTCAACTTCATGGAAGGTGTTTTCATAAGGGTTTGAAAGAAGACACATCCTCTGCCTTTACACCCACCATCTGTTCAGATTTTGCATGCAGTTAGATCTCTCTTCAATTTATTCCACTACATGTTGCATAGCTCCAAATCAGAGGGGACCAGTACAGGTCCATGCCAGGTAAGATTCACTTAAGTGTCTGTCTATTAGAAATTACTGGACTTCAAGACTGTGCCTCAAAGGCCCAGCTCAGAAATAGAAAACACCAGGAATTTCATTTTAACACAAACTCCAGAGGGAGAACCCTAATTCCAAACCGAGTTTTGCATTTGCCTACACACCCTTTCCTATCAGGAAAGAGAGAAGCTTCCCCCAGTGATGATTCACAGCCAGAGGCTATCTTGGGACTTCTGACTTGTTTTCTAGAGCAACAGTTCTCACTGCAGTAATGATACAGACAATTGGGAAGGCTAAGTTCCTAATGAATATTACAAGTTAGAAATTAAGCACAGTAAATCCTCCCTATTGCCTGTTTACCCTGATGATGATTATGTAGACTGTGAAGTATTATGGACGTTGCATTATTAACTAGCCTCATTAGAGAGCAATCAAGATAGCAGAGCCAGGTTTTGCAAACTGTTGGGCAGAAGGGCTTCTGTGTTCTACCTTCTGCTGCACTTTTTAAGGGGATTGGATGGAATTTTTACATAGGTCCCAACTTTACACAGGCATGATGAAAAAGCGAGTTGTTCTCCTGTAACTGAATCAATGAAATTCAGATGGTATGAAAAGTTCTGCAGGTAACTGGTTTGCATTTCTCACCTGTGTATGTTCGCTGAGTCAAAGTCCATTCTAGAGCCCAGGGACAACCACTTCCTCTGATGTGGGGTAGTGCTGTTTTTTCTCTAAGCTTGCACTTGAAAGAGAAAACGGGGAGGAAGCTGTTACGTACATACACGATCCAGCTTTATTGTTTTAATATTGTATTTCTAAGCTTGCATTTTTCTTGTCTTTTCTTAGATGCCAATTAAGTGGATGGCTCTGGAGTGTATACACTACAGGAAATTTACCCATCAGAGCGATGTTTGGAGCTATGGTAAATCTTCATGTGATTAGTTTAAATAAGTGTATCTTGTAAAGTGTTAAACCAAGTTGTGTTACTCTGTTACAGATAGCCCTTTTTCTTTCAGAAAGGAGAGAGGAGTTAATTCCAGTAGTTTTTACTTTTTTTTTTTTTTTTTTTTAAATAATGTGTAACTCTAAACAGCAATTGTTACTTGTCTCCTACCTTACTTCCCTGCTCACAAAAAGTACGGATGACTGCTGTAAGGTCTGGTCAGGTAGAAATTTGGATGATTATTATGACAGAAGAAGGCTTCTTTCAGCTTAGCCACAGATTCATAAAAATACAGCTGCGGGTCATAATTTCCAGCAGTCCTTTGAAAATCTTAACTATAAAAGTCATGAATGTCAAAAAAATATTTTCAGACTTATGGGAATTTCTGTACCTACAGTCAGATAAAAGGGAATTTGCCATAATACAGAGCAAATATAGCAAGAGAAAGAAGAGAAAGAGACAGTCTCTTCAAGCTAACTAAAACACGCATGGGTTTAATTTCACAGATAACTTTGGAATTGGTTAGTCAGGTCAGTTCATGTGAACTCCACACACAAAAAAATAACCTTTGAGAATGAGATGTTCATTTAATGTTGGAAACGGTGTTATCCAGATGAACTTCTATGCCACATGTTTAGTTCTCTGCCTGTTTATTTCACACAGGTATTACTAACAAAATCTTATATACATTTGTAAGTGGAATGTATCTAGGGCTTACAGACGCCTATTTGCATTTCTTGTTGCCATATCATTTTGAAACAAAAAGCCATGCAACTCTATTCATTACTCACTTCTACCTGTGGGTAGCAGCAAAAGACACTGTTTGCTGTGACTGAGTAGCTGCCCTCTTCTATTCAGATAAGAAAAATATGAGAATTAAATTGATCATGTAAAGCTGCTCTTTCTACTCAAATTCTGCCCTACCTGTATCACTTAAGAAAAAATATGCCTCCGTTTATGAAATTCATTTTAAATGCAGGAAGCCTAGAATATCTATAATCAGAAAGGACAAAACCAAAAAGACTTGACAAGTTACAGTTATTGAACATCAGCAAAGAGGTGAATGAGGGTAAACTAAATACGTGTTTTATACATAATGTATTTTTGCCCACTGCTTTTCATGTTAGTATGACAGCTGTCAAAATATGGCTACTGATCTGGAGGCATGTTTTAAATGACCTTTGCAATAAAATAAGAACAAAACCAAAGAAACCGGTGTGAAAGAAGCATTTTCAATATTGAAGATTTTGTTTGGTGACAAATTGTTGCTTATGATATATGACCTTTATTTCCAGCTCTGATGCCAAAACCAATCCTATGGCTATTCAAAAAGAGAATCTTGGTTTTGAAGCACAGCAGTATCATAACTCAAATCCATAAGGTGTTTTAAGGAAAAATAATAATACAAGTGGCTGTGAATGACTTAAAAGGCAAAGACAATGACATAACACTATTCAGTGCTGTACCTTTGTGAGAAATTGATGCTCTGAGTTAGGGAACATCTTCGTTTTTTCCCTTTAGAATAACAGAGTACATCAGCTATTCATTTGCCTTTTTGATATGATAAAAGAGCAAGATACATTCTTTTAATATTGCATCCATTTACTTTCCCAGTGTTTATTTGTCTTAGACCTTTCTGTTGTGCTTCAGATCTATCATGCTGCTTCTTATGCCAATAAAAATGAGGGAAGTTGCTTTTGTAGCTTAACAGTAAGTTCCATTTCACCATTTTCTGGTGCTTGTTAAATGGCAAACCAAATTTGAGTATTTTCACAGGCCCTGGTAATGAAGAGATTGCAGTCCAGAACTGGGCCACAATACCAACCTGTAAGAAATTGGGTAGCAATCTAAGTAGTATGACTTCAAATATTAACATTCTTCTTTTCCGTCTAGGAGTCACTATCTGGGAGCTTATGACCTTTGGTGGAAAGCCATACGATGGGATCCCGACTCGAGAGATCCCTGACCTCTTGGAGAAGGGAGAGCGGTTGCCCCAGCCTCCAATCTGCACTATTGATGTTTATATGGTGATGGTGAAATGTAAGTAATTGTAGTTTTTAATATCCATGTTCAGTGTGAAAGAAATCCTCTTTTAGAATATTTGCATCTGTATTCTCTGACAGTGCTGGGTAATAGTGCAAGCTGTTTCAAAACAAAAGCTTCCCAAGATACTGTAAATTCCATTTAAATACTGTGTACACATTTTTTGCAGTTGCAAAATATAAGAATTCAGCCGTGAAGGGTTGAGTTAGCTTCTTATTACTGTCAGATGCTATCTCAAATTCTTGCTGTGAAGTCAAAATTGTGTCATTGTTATTGTAAACCCTTGTCATTTCCATGACAATTGATTTTGATGTTAAAAAAGATAGTATTAAACATAATTATGGTACATGGATACTAAGCCAGTGAAGGTTGGGAGGAGAAATGCTAGTTCCAAATATTGAGGAAAGAAAGCGTGAATGTTTTATTGTTAGTAAAGGATTGATGATTGTAATAGTAATAATAAAAAGCAAAATTAATATAAGGAATAATACAGAAAGGAGATTTTTCATTCTTAGTCCAATATAAAAATTTATGGATATTTTTACTTCAGCAAAAAAGGAAAACAACTTGTAGTTGGTTTCTTCCTACCCTTTTTATCTTCAAGATACCTACACTAGTGACTATATTCTCCAAGGCTATGCTTCTAATTTAAAAAGAATTAGGGACATCTCTCTGGTGTTTCTGACTTAATTTAAGTGAGATTAACATACAGCTATCTCATCCATCTTCTATGGACCTTTCCCTTTTGCCTTGTACACAAAAACACAAAGAAAATAACACTAACAGAGGTAAATAAGCTTTTTCTGAATACAGCTAGAGTTGCTAGCAGTTCATGAAGCTGGTAGTGTGAACACCCTCTCTAATTCAGGAGTTTGCATTTGGAATGTGCAGAATTTCATCTCTTCTTTTCCTACCCCAACCCTTTGTTAAAGTATTGAGCTCTGCGCAGCTTAGTAGTGGTGAAGAATTTGAACACCTCATCTATAGTATGGGCTGGTTCAGTTTTGGACACGTCGAAATTTACGACAGTAAAGAACTGCCCGTATCCTATAAAGGACTGTTCTCAGGATAGTTCAAAGACTGGTGAAGAACGTGACTCCATCAAACACTTAAGTAGGGTACTGTGGGGGAATTTTCAGTGTGGCTTAATGTAAGTCAGGCTCTGCATACCAAAAATGGGCAAGATTTGAATCACCAGCACTGCCTGGTGCCTGCCAACCCCCTTGGGTTCCAACAGCCAGGTAGTTGTGATAGGGAGGTAGAGAGGGATTTTCTTTTCTACATCAGCTATCCATAACTGTTACATACTGATACGAGGACAGAAGGCATTTGGTAACCACCAATGTTACTTAGAAAAGAGTTGTTTGTATTAGTTAATAGATCAGTTCTCCTTCATATTACATTCCTACCCTAAAGACAATTCTGTGAGTCTTACTAAAGAAGCCAGACAATTAAACCATATCTTGGTGACTTCAGGATGGAGACTAGTACACCAGTACTCTCCTGTTACTTACGAATAAATGTTGCAGAACCATGCGTACAACAATTAGCAGTCTCAACATGTTCAGGCAGATCTGGGAAACCGAGAGGAAAGGTGCTTGAATTATCACAGACCTTTTAACACAAGTGCATGCAGGTAGGGAAATCACCAGAACAGTACAAGGGGTTCATGTTGGTCAAGTGCAAATATATCGAAGCTGGTAGGATTTCTAATGAGTATGAGGTTATTCTCAGAGAACAAAAGGAAGTCCTAGCAGACTGACTGTTCTGGAAGATGGAAAGTCCCAGCTAGATGTACAGGCTTAGTCCTGTAATGCATGTGTGGAGTTCTTTATAATACCTTTTGTTGTTGTTGTTGCTTTGGTCACTTCTTCAGTTAAAGGCTATGAAGGAGATAAGGCCTGCTTCATTTTGCCTCCCTGACAAATGAGAACGTGTTCTTGGGGAGTTGCTGAGAGAATTTTCCCTTAGAAAAAGCTGATGCTGAGATAAACTAGTTGGTAGTAGTGACTGCCTATGCTACTTGCTTGTTTTGGAGAAAACACTTGAAGAGATTGAGAACTGTTGTTCTTAATGAATGTTTCTGGGAGAACGAAGGACCAAAGAATCACCCATGCACAATTAAAATAGCTTCTAATGCCTTGTGTGAGATCTGTGTTAATGATGCAGATACATGAATGCAGAATTAACTGAAAGGCAGGATGGAAAGTCAGTCATCCTATAGAACTGTCAAACAGCTCTTTGTAATGTAAACCACTGTGGAACAGTAGTTCAAAGAAATGTGTTTAGCAGTAACTTTGTAATAAACCCACTAGGCTCAGATGAGATCGGGGATTAATTATATTTGAGGTTGGGCAGATCCATAATATAAGATGGTCAGAATTGCCATCTAAACGGGCAAAAACAGAAAATTACAAGGCCATGTTACGGACTCTATTTTGGGGATGGGGAACAGGAACTCAGAGCAAATTAAGAAACCCTTGCAGTGTGGAACATCCAGTGTCCTCTGGCTGGGACCAGATGTTCTCCATTTTAGAGGCATCATAGAGTTCCGCCCTTCCGGTTTTCCTGGGCTCTTTATTGCATCTTTTCTCTAGGCAAGAACTATCAAGGACATCATTTCACTTCAAACTTGTGCATTTTTAAAAACTTAATGCTTTTTTTTCCTTGACAAGTAACCACTTACTTTGTTGTCTTTGATCTGTCCCCAGGCTGGATGATCGATGCTGACAGTCGGCCTAAATTCAAGGAGCTGGCTGCTGAATTCTCTAGAATGGCTCGAGACCCTCAAAGGTACCTGGTAATTCAGGTAAGCAACATTCGGGGAAAAGAGAAAAGAATTCTGCCTATCAAACCAGATTATTAAGGGGATTGCCTTTGAATCTTGGGAGTTCAGAATGCTCTTGAACTTAAATCAAACACAGTGACTGTAGTACTATACAGTAGTAAAGTAGAATAGCCAGTGTTGGTATCTCAGAAGTTAGGAGAAACACCTGAAGTTCACTTCCTAAGTCTGTGTTTGTGAGCACATACACGAGCTCTGTCTTTGCAAGCTGCTGAGTAGTTTGCATTCTCTCATGAAATTGGGAGAAAAAAATTATCCATCAGTGGACTTACTTTAGAGCAAGGACTTGCTTGGTTGTGCAGTTGCTTAGGCTAAATTTCAGGGGATTACCCTGAAAAGAAACTTCCCTGCGCTGTTGAGATTGTGGGGTTTTTTTTTTGCATAGCCTAAACATAAAGGTTTCTCAGAAGGCAGGGAGTTGTGTCATATGGGTGCCTCATGCTGGAGAGGCTGTGTAGGCTCTGTGCAGCTTGTAGTGCTTCACAGGCTGTATGATACACACCAACATGCTTCATCACATGAAACCACACTTGTGACAGTGTCAATACCAGCACAGACACATCTGTTGACTAATCTAGCTACAACCATGTACACCCTGCACACAGGCATGTGTAGACTTTTCTTTTGCTCCCACACCCTGCAGAAACCTAGAGTTATGTGTTTATTACATCTCAATCTCAAGCCATGGGAAACGAATCTGACCATTTGGTAAAGTCCTTGGTTAGTCCTAGTGTGTGAGCAGTGCGAATGGAAGTAAAGTAAAACTAAAAGAAGCAGGGTGATGTTGGAACACCAGAAACCAAAGCGTGAAATCAGTTTGACACGGGTACTCTTACACTCACATCGCCTCCACATCATGGAGTACAGTGTGGGGATAAGTCCAGCTGGTTCTTAGCTTCACACTGAGGTAAGATTCCTAGCTGAAGATTCTCCAGAAGTACAGGCTGCCGCTTCCATGCCTCCTGACTGTTTCTGGGACTAGTGGTAGTCTCATCACACAGCGTTTCATTTCACTGTGTAGGCATGCTAGCCTGCTAAAGGTGTATTATTGCACAGTGCCAACATATGCTACTCTCCTGCAACTTGAGGAGAAATAAAATAAATTTGAAAAGTAAAATGCTGGTCAAGAAGAATTACGGTGCTTTATTTCTCCTGTGGAATTCCCCACTCTGTTAAATCGTAGGTTCAGCTGTTATGAGTGACTCTGAAAAAAAATCAGTCTGATTAAATACTTAATTAGATAGGACATGTTTCCCCATTCAAAATCTCTTTTCCCCGCCTTCCTTTCCCCTGCCCTTCCCTCCCTTGTTACAACTACATATAGTCTAGTGGGTATTCCTTCCCGTTAAGCTTCTCCAGGGATCCTTGCGGACAATATGGGCCATGTAGATCCTGAAGAGAAACCAGGGTAACTCTGTTGCGCTGGTATCTCTGCCATTATGATTCCCCCTTCCCTCCAGAGGCCATCAAGAACGATGAGCTTGCTGTTGAACTTTTAAACAGGTCTGTATGAATGCTGTAGTGCAGCCATGATTCCTTGCTGAATTCACATGTGGTAGAGTAATTCGTGAGGGGGAGGCCACTCTTGATCCATGCAGTTAAATTTAGTATCATTTCTATGGGCAGTTAGGCGTTTAGGGCATGAGCTGCCTTTTCTGATAGTTTTTGGCACTGAGCAAAGCACAGCCATGATCTGCCTCTCTGGCTTGTAGATGCCGTTTCAATAAAAAATACTTATCATTGTTGCTGCTGTTGTTACCCAGTTTGATTTTTATTGCTTTCAGCTCTGTTACATTCCGCAGAACTTTCCATATGGATGAGAGGGAAATTTAGCCCACCGAGTCCCTAAAAATACAAATGAAAATAAAGCAAACATCCAAACACAGCAGTTGCCATGTTATTTTCCCCAACATGTAAGCCTAAATAGCTGAGATATTTCACAAAATACAACAGACCTTGACAGAATTTGGGTCAGAAACTGAGCTTGTATGGGAAAAGGAAGAAAGAACAAAAGCTCAGTCACAAGAATGCCAAAAAAAAAAAAAAAAAAAGGCTTTGCTTGATTTATGCAGTTATTCCCTTTCTGTCATCATACTCCCAGTAAAAAAATCAAATGATGTGGATGTGGTGCTTTAGAATAAACAAAACAGCATGTGCGGTCCCTGCAGCCTGGCTGCTAGGGCATGAAGAAGGCCTAAGTTCCCTGTTGGGAAATTAATCCATCTCTTTGCTGTTTTCCTCTCTCCATACAACCTATTCAGGGAGATGATCGTATGAAACTACCAAGTCCAAATGACAGTAAGTTCTTTCAAAACCTTCTTGATGAAGAAGACCTGGAAGATATGATGGATGCTGAAGAGTATCTTGTTCCTCAAGCCTTCAATATCCCTCCTCCCATCTACACTTCCAGGACAAGAATTGATTCCAACAGGGTAAGAGCAAGCTCTGACGGAAAATACTGCTTATTATAAAAGCACAGGTGGAGATTTAAGTACACTAATCAAACACAGGTGAGAGTTGCCTTGGGAATTACAAGCTTCCATTGTAAGGAGAGTGACTATAAAAATGTTGTCACTGGGTTCCCTGTTCATTGTGCCCAAGTGAATTTTGAATTAATAGCTCAGCCTTGAGTGAACAAAGGCTTGACTTGAACTGCCTGTCTTGAAAGCACAGCTGAAGCTTGTGAAGTCAGGCAGTGTTGTTTCTCAGTTGTGTACCATCCTGGCCAGGAAGTACATAGCTCTCATTCTCTGTCCCTGCAATCCTTTCGTCTTGACAGGGTTGGCACTAATGTAACTGAGGGCAGCTGGAATATACAGATAATGCTGCTTTTGTGTCTCAAGCCAGATTTCAGACCCAGCCCCTTTCCCTGTTTATATGTGATGCTTTCAGGGCCCGCCTTCACAAGCATGGGTTTTGGCTGAGCATATCAGAGATTTTGGCATGATGATCTTTGTAACATTCCTGTTAGGGAAGGATATGATGTTCATTTTACAGGGACAACTGAGGCACAGAGAGGATTCAGGTGGAATTCAGCTCACTTAACTGTAACCATCAAAAAGAGATACAATCTAAGCTCTTCACCTGAACATCCAGGGGGTGATGATTGCTGCCCACTTTGGATATTTACAGTGGGATAAGTCACATTTTCGAGGTGTCTCTCTCTATCCACTGACTGCTGACAGCTCCAGAGCAGTCTCAGACCTGGTGCACGAGGTCTGGTGAAATTAATTCTGCTGTAAATGCCACAGCATGAGAGGAGCCCTGCTGTATGTGGGACCTGAGTGCAGGTTTCCTGAATTCCTTTTCACTCTGGAGTTTCCTGTCTGCAGCTCTGACCTCTGCCCGGTGCTGCATTTGGCTCTGGCCTTTTAATAGTTTATAGTTAGCAGATGCCCCCCCTTCTCACAAAACTAAGAAATGGTGAAATGTCATTGCTGATGCAAGGACATTTGCACAAGCATCAGATGTATTCAGTAATTAGGGACTTCCCTTGTTGGGTTGGATTTTTCTCTCCACTCTGCTTTTAGTGGAAAGTCCCATTTTGAAACACTAAGTGCAGTCTCATTGAAATGCTCGTATTTATTCCATATGGGTTAGAATTCTATCAAACATTTCTCCATAGTATAGATAGTCCCAAATTCACACCCTGGTCTGAATCCAGCTCAAACCATTCTGTGATTCCATGCATTGATTACACCACGTGTGGCAGGGAGGAGGTAAGTGATGGAGCAAAGAGCTCTGGAACCAGGTCAATATTCATGTCCTGACTGTACTCTGCATGATGCTCTTTCACCTCTCCTGAGTAAATTATTCTGGAATAAGGAAGACAAAACCTAACCTTAAACAATATCCGATAAATTCATAAGGAAATTGCTACTGTTTTTAAAGGCAAGGAGACTTGAGAAGTGTTTGGAAGAGGCTGGGTTGTAGTCCCAATGGCTAAGCTGGATTCACCCAGTGGTTTTCCTGCATCACTAGACAGCAGTGCAGAGGTGAATGATGCATGATTTAGCAACAAACAAGAAACTTCCCCTTTATTGCAACGAGAGTTTTTAGGGCTGACGCTGATCTGAAATAAGTTAGTTTTACTTCAGCTGTCTCTGGAGAGGTTCTGTTTCCTTTGCTGCCAGCTTCTGAGAAAAGGAGGAAATGACAATAGTTACCTTCAAAAGTTGCTCACTTGTGCACTGCTGTAAATCACTGTAACTTTGTTTTACACAGCAGAGTACACCAACACTTAGACCAGCATAGGGTAGCCAACACTCCCACTGAGAAATTCATGGCAAGCAAACCCAGAAATGTATTACTATTACTGTGCGAAAATTTAAATAACTTTCTCACAGCCTCTGCCCCACCTGCAGCCACACTGCTTGCACATGTGATCCCCCTGAAGTCAGCAGAACTGCAGAAGGAGACCCCAGGCCTTCATTTTGTCACACAGAGAGGCTCCATCACATTCTTGATGTGATGTCTCTTCTCTGCAGCTCGCAATTTCCCGTCTTGGTTTGAGACTGTGATCTGCTCCCACTTAGTCAATGGGAGCTTTGCTTTGCAGTTCAGTTTAATGACAATAGCAACTCTGTATCCTGCTTTCAGCAACTCCTACTGCTGGGAATTTTTCTCTGGAATCATATGACAATCTAACACTTAAACGAATCTGGAATTACCCTTTGCCAAAAGTTTCCAGATTCTGAGCAAGGTTTTCTAACTCACAGAGGGCAGCTGGGGCACAGGAGGCTCACACTCAGCTCTGTGGCTCTGCACCCCCTCCAGCTTTGTAGTGTTTTTCTTCTTTGCAGAAGCCTCCTTACGGAGGGGTAATTTTTAAGGCAGAAAGAACAGATGGGCAAAGAAGTTGCCACTGAATTCCCAGCTGATTTATAATAGCACTTGCTGGAGTGGCTGCAGACTGACTTCTGACCTGTAACAATATTAACCTTTATAATATAGAGGGGCTGGTCCAGTGTCTTGCATTAGTATAAGTCTCAGTTTTATTTGCTAACAGCCCTGCATCTCCTGAATGCACTGCTAGTACTGCCACACAGGCATGCACTTCCAGACTGCAGGAAGGCCACAGCACAAAGTTGCTGGAGGGGCTTGGGGCTGCATCAAAGCCCCACAGAATCTTTGCATTCCTGGTTTCCTTTGCTGGAAGTTTTTTGTTGTTGTTGTTGTTTTCTGGATGTAGTACATTTGTGTTCTCTCTGTACAGAAAGCTAAGTGCCTTTGTGTTTTTCGAAAACACTCAGGTTCTTGGTGTGTTAACTGTTCTTCCTGTGAAGATTAGTGTTGGTTTGAAACAAAATATCCAGTAGCTCCTATAAGGCAACTGTGCACTTACTGTATATAGTGCAGTACCAGGGAATGTCAGCGATAAGAATCACACAGAATTGATGTGCGGGCAGATCTCTCCACCTGCAGTTGCCTGATTATGTCTTTCTTTGTATTTCTTTTGGATAGTTTGCAATTCGTGCTTGTTTGGTATAGTGAACGTTAATATTACACAAACTCATTATGGTATCGCTGCAGCCATAAATGCCAAATGAATTGATACAGCTTAGGTAGTTTGTGTTCACTGCGTCTGGCAAATTCAATTTTATGGGGAGATTGCCAGGCAATGTGGTGAAGTAAAACACGCAAAGAGCTACATAATCTTCTTGTCGTTTTCAGAGATGAGAAGCTTGAAAGATACTGCATTTCACGTCTTAGTTGTTCTGACTGTCATTTTAGTGAAGGGGAAGCAGGTTATATGGTGGCAGGGTGTTGTACTCCTCTGACGGCTGTACTCAAGCATTACAGGACCACAGGCTGGGGACAGAAGTTTGCAGTGAGAAAGCAGTGAGATGATAAGCCTCCCCACTCTTAGGCTCCAAAGGCCTGAGAAAGGGCATTTACTTTCTAAAGAAAGTGCTGAAGTTTCTCTGGGTTGATCTCAGTCCTAAATCCTTGCAGCTTTGGCCTGGGAGAGGCGCCACTGGTTGAGCATAAAGCACTGGTTGGATGCATAAAGCAGCATGTGCCTGTTCCCTCCCATGTGAGAGCTATTTGGATGTGAATCAGTAGCACAGAGCTGCTGCTCACAGAAAGAGGGCTGGAAGGAGGGAAACCTCGTGGCAAGTTTCCAGCTCCACAGGGAGTGCCACATCCTTCTTCCTCCAGGGATTACAGAGTTGTACTGAAGGTGCAAGGCGCAGGCACAGCTTCAGCACTTGCATCACACCCAGACTGGCTTCGTACCAGCATTTCTTTAGGACCTCGGCTGCTGGGAGCAGAAGCTTGCCCACACTCTAAGCCCATAATAGTGCCCTGTGTTACAAAGTCCATCTCAAGACTGATGCAGTTTTGAAATAAAAATTAGCATCCTAAGCTAAATTGAATTCTTTCATGGCATCTGAAGTCTTCAGTTGCAATTTCAGCTCTTTGGCTTTTTCCAGCTTTTATTTTCCGTTGTCTAGAGATATTCTAGAAACATGGAGTTTTAGAAGGTCTGTGCTTCTGAGAGATAAACTGAATCCTCAGCAGTGTTTCCAGGAGCACGGTACCCCAGTTAGTGTTTGAGTGTCCTACATTCACAGCCATTAGATGATTCATTCAGGTATTTGTAACAAGTACTGTCCTGTGTGCACAGAGATAATACTAATACAGAAAGCACTCTGTGTACCCAGTGGTGCTTTTTGCTCTAAATCCTTGGCAAATTCCTCCTGAAAAACGTTTATACTGTTTGTTACTCACTGATGCTGTCTCTGTAATTTTACTCCATTCGCTGTATATCATGGAATGTCTGCCAACCCTGCAATTAAGTATCAAGCTAGTTTTTTAGGAGAGGGGTCTAATTCATATGTCCAGGGAGACTGTTCTGCTTGGCTACAGCAGGGTCTGGTATGCCAAAAGCCAGCTTTTAGTTCTCTGAGTAGTGTCTGGTATGCCACCCCAGAAGTCCTGGCAGAGCTCTAGGGCTGGGAATGTCTCATGGCTGAACATCTGTACGTGTCTGTATATAAAAAGATCATTCCAGAGAGAAACTGGGCAAGGAGTTACCTTTAGGATTAATTTGATCTGGTTTCTGAATTTGAAAAGTAGCCATTTCCAAATTACAGAATTATAAAGGAGAAGGCTGTTAGTGATTTTTAGATGCATTTCATGTTGGTGTGGCATCTTCCCTTCCAAAGCTTATCACGGACAACAGGGACTGTTCACCCAACGAGATGGCTGCCGCAATTCAGTGACTTTAATTAGGCTCTTAAGTAGCAGGGCTGAATTTCTTAGGTACCTGTAGTGCTTCAGTGGTAGAAGATCAGATCTGAGGTCTAATAATGACCTCCCTTACAGACTGAAATCCAGCAGGTGGGGTCTGTAAGCACCACTCTCCTCAGTTGGTGCTGGAAGGAGGGATTTTGGAGAGCAGTCAGGATTTGGAAGGGCACTTCCCAGTGTGCCAGCACAGGTGAGCTTGTATGAGGGGTACTGGCCTTGCTGGTGGGGAAAGCTAGCATCCTTTTCTCTTGGCAAAGAGGAATTCATGAGGGAGTCATGATTTGTTTGTGATTCTCCTTGTGCCCAGGGCTTTGGTGTAGCAATCACTGTCTTCTTGGTCCTCACTTCTTTTCCTGTAAGAAAAGGCAGTTAATTGACCCTGCTCTTGAGTGGACTTTTTCTCCAGACATATCCTGGCTGTGTGGGGCTGATAGCAGTAAAACTACTTCATCCCAAAGTCAATAGATAATTTGTGTCAAGAGGTATCAAGGCTAGATGGGGGTGTACAAGTATTTTGTCTAGCCTCCTGGCATAAAATCAGCCAGGGACTCGTCTCCCAATTTCTACTTCAAGTGCAGAAATGCTCTTTGAGGTGCAATTTGTCTTCCCAAAAGATTATCTTGATTGTATCATTTGGGATGGAAAATACATCACAGTTTAGAAGAGTCTCTGTGGGCATTTAACATGGACTTAAGCAGGGTTTGGATCCCAATGCTGTCCACCACACACCTTTTTTGTGCTAGATTAAGGAACTGCCAGTTACCAGAAATCTCTTCTGCCTAAGGGCCTGAGTAGGATAGCATCATTTGTACGTTTGGTGTTAGGGCAGAATACCACTGATGTTTCCTTTTTATTAGGTTTGTTTGTGTCATTTGCCATCCCTCTGCTTCTGCAATATCTTCCCCCAAATAATAACCAAATCTTTCCTTAGATTTCATGCTTCATGTCGGGTTGGGTTGTGGGTTTTTTTGTTTGTTGGTTTTGTTGTTATTTTTGTTGTTTTACTTTTCTGTCCAGTGTCTAATTCCTTCTCCTTAAAAGGTGATCAAAAATGTTGAAAATGTTGGTAGTCTTTCTTTTGTGTTTCTGCAAGGATCTCTCTTCCTTAGGCAGGTGTTGCAATACATGATGAACTTGCAAATCAGCTAGAGGTTGTATCAAAGGGTTTCATAGTATTTCAGAAGGTTACATTGACTCTGCCTCTTTTTTAGCTCTGTTGCTTCTTGAAAAACTGTTTGATTCATTAGGAATATTCAAGCTCTGTATGAATCCATCCCGTATCTTTCAGTAAATACTACATTTTGTTTATTTTCCTAGTAGAGTCTATTTAACAGTGTACCAAATACTGCAGTTGCTGCCATCAAACCTTCAAAGTAATTCTGCAAGTCCCACCAAGCTCTCCTGAAAGATCTCTCATTCCTGTTTTGTGCTTCCCTAAGTTTTAATGACATCCTGGTGGTGGGAGGCTCCTGTCTGTTCTGCTCTGCCTTGTCCATTATGAAGTTCTCAGTAGCTGTTCGTGTTTTGTTGGTGCCTAGTCAGCCATCACAAATGTGTTACCTACAATAACTTTCTTCTTCTGGCAAGTATTCTATAAAGTGTGTCTATTTCTAGTCTTTGTTAGAAATGTAGATAGCACCAGGCCATTTTATAGTCCATGAAAAGCAGGACTAATACCAGAGTGGCACTAGTCAGCATTATTTCATTGCTCAGGGTGAATGAAGTAGGAAGAATAAACATGCAAAAATAGGCTGTAAAATGCATTAGATGAAAAATTATGTCAGTCTAATAATTTACATGAAAAAGGAAAGCTTCTCTCAAAATGTGTGTATTTAGAATACGAGTATTTAAATACCTTTTTAAAGCGTGCTACGTTTGCCAGAGGAAAAAGGAAGAAAATTCATATGGAGAACTCAAAGAGAATAGATGATGCCCAGCTCTTCACAGAGAAATCTTTGAAACCTGTTTTATGGCAATTAGTCTCTTGCTTTGCAGCCAGGCCAGCTGAAATCAGTGAAATTTCTCAAGGACCAAGCCCTTCTCATCCTGAATAGAATATCAGGACCAACTTCTTAAATTGCCTCCTGATTTGCAGGTCAAGTGCCTTAAAACAGGAATTTTTAACAGGGTTTTTTAAACGTCTTAGTTGTTTTCTGTCGGAACTCAGGCTCCTGAATACAGGCATGCAGAGTCAGACACTCTGAAAGTGCTGGCTGGCATTTGGGTTTGAGCATACCTTTTCTAAGAATTTAATGCATGTTTAAAAACAAGTCACCAGCTCACAGTACTCCTGGTGAGACCTAATGCGAGTTAACACTCAGTGGAATCAGTGGAAGAGACAGTAGCTGTCTGTTGCTTCAAACCTTGATATCTGACATGTAAATTTACTGAGCTTCAGTATAAACTGGTTTTAAATCAGGCAGCATCTGCTTAATCCATGAATAGCTGCTGGCTCTGTTAACAGTCAAGAGAGCTCACAGCTGATCCATTTTCTTTCCCAAAAAGAAAAAAGTCAATAGATATAAAGAGAATAAGTAATAAATATTTCTACACTCCACTGATGAGGCATTCTTGGAAAAAAGCAAGCTAAACAACTCTACATAATTCAGTAGTTGGAAAAATGGACTAAGAGTCAGGAAATAATTATGAGAGCTGGGAGAAAATTTTCCTTCAGTGCCTGGGTTTGAAACAGAAATTGCTAGTGAAAAACGTCTGCTTCTGTGGAATCGTGTTCGTGGTTTTGTTAAAACAATCACCACACCTGAAAATACAAGGGATTGTGATTTGGAAGTGCACCTGGCAAGGCTCCATGGAGTTGTCATTTGAACACCTGTCTGCCCGTGATGGTTGGGGCTCACAAGCCGGAGAGCAACATCCACAGCATCCCATGGCGACGGCACTCGTGTGATAACGCCTGGAGCATAAGGTAGCAGGAAGACTTGGGAGCGTCCTGTGCCAAATACTGTACTTTCTAAACATACGTTCAGTGGGGATAAATGCCAACACAGCCTAAAATTCCTTTTGTTAGCCAGAGTAAAGAGTCTGTCTTTCTTGTTAAATGGTGTAGTTTGGAAGGGGGGGGAGGAAAAATTATGGAAGCTATAAAAAGACTCTCCAAAAGATGTGGTGGGGAGAAGTGGGAGGAGGCACAGATGAAGTTTAGATTTAGAATGTTAAAAAATGATTATTTTATCCAAATCAGTTGGATGGTTATTTCTTCTAGAGTATTATTGCCACCAGAACCTCAGCCCTGCTCTAAATCAACTCAGCATTTCATCAAGAAGCCTATTCTTCGCCATAAGAGACCAAGAGTGCACAATTACGGGTTTCTTTTCCCCCTTGCATAATAAAATTGGGAGATTATCATCAAGTTTCTATTCAGATTTTAGGGAGGCTTTTTTATTTTATTTTTAAAACCCATCTTTGTCTGTAAGAGCTCCCTGTTCAGGCCAGCATGCTGTAATGATTACTGCTGTAAAGGCTTCAGTGGAGATGTGCTCTATTTCATTCTCAATGAGGGCTGATGGCATTTTGAGAGGCTCAGAATATCCTTTGATTACTGTATAAAACAGACTGGGGAAGATGGCGATGCAGCGCACAGCATAGGAGGGGGCTGCTGCTCAGAGTGTTGCTCATCAACTTTCTTTTGTGCCTTTTTTTTTTTTTTTTGGTCTGCCATATCGCAATCACAAATCATGGCCCTGTTGTGGGCTTTAAGGTCCCATTCCCCATCCTTTCCCTGTTTGGGGATTTGAAGCTCTAGGTTTGTACAGAAAAAGAGCTGCCACTGCTCCTGTGTTTTGGACAGATGTTACATGAGCAGGAGCAGTGCCTGGACCCTTCTCTCCCTCAGGGAACTGTGCGAGTAGCTAGGCGATGGTACATCGTCTCTTCCAAACGGTGGGGAACTGGTCCAGTGTTAAAAGGGGCCATTTACTGCAAAATGTCTCAGAGTGCGTATTAAAGAAAAGGAGTGACAGAAAACTAGTCATGGGTGACAGGGAGTATACAGGAGTAAAAGAGACTGAAGGAGGAAGATAGACACATGCAAGCTGCCTCTCTTCCTGCTCTCCTGTCTGCTTGACACTCCAGTGTGTTCATACAAAATAGCAGGGGAAAGAAATTTTTGCATCTTCGCTCTTGTGCCATGCTTATGTCAAATCGCAGATTTTGCCAGCTGAAGTCTGTTTGCCAACCCTCCTCAAGCTCGGGCAGACAAAGGTTTGGGAAGTTTGGAGGTTGAGGGGTGATTCCATGGAGGATTTTTGACACAATATAGCGGGGCACAGCTTTTATTCACAAGCTAGGTACAGAAGGTGGGGCTATGGCAGAGCACTTCACCTATGTTTCCGTGCCAGTGTGCTTGGAAACTTGATTTTGTGGCCACATCTTGCATCTCTTAACGGGCTATTTTCATCAGCCGTCTTCTAATCCTTTACTCCCTTACTTGGTGAGGTTTTAGACAGAAAAAGGAGGGTGTATGTCTGGTATTTTCCAGTAATAGCACAGGAAATAGTCTGTGCAGTATTTAGGTATCTCATTTCCTATACCCCTATGCCAAGAACGTTAGGCATGTTTCATTTATGATTTATGCCATTAACTGTTCACAGTCTGTACCATATTACTCCTGGAAGGCTCTGTTGAAATTTGGGCATCCCACTGTGCATGGATTGCTGTAAAAGAACCTGTAAGTCTGAAAACAGACAGATGTTATCTACGAGTCACCTGCAGCTATTAATTAAGTCAGTACTGAACTGAATCCAGGTCACCAGTGAACTGCCTGTACTGATATTGAACAAGTTCAGGAATGTCATAAACCCACCATACTGCCTGGACATGCTCTGGCATATTTCTGTCATACCCACAGCCTCTGTGAGCTTACACTGCCTGCACATCTCACCTTTTTTCTGACAAATGGCAAGCAGAAAACGCATACATACAGAAAAGACTTAGTCCTTGGGGTTTTTTTTTGTTTGTTTGTTTGTTTTTCCAATTTCATCTCACTGATCTAAACTGGATGGATTATACCTTGGTCGTGGAAGGGGCAGACATCAGAGATGAGAGCTAACACAGAATGGTGCTTTACACTTTTCTCTATATTTGTAGTGCATAGATATTCAAGTTAAAACGTTTACCCATATTCTGAAAAAGGCTAATACTGGAAAAGTGGCTGGGAATTTGTAATTTCCAACCGAGATTCATTGCTCCCCAGCGGGACTTCATGACCATTGAGCCAAGGACATATTTCTGTCTGTGTGCTTGAGAAAACCGATGTGAGACATGCACAGATCCCAAACTGGTTTCAGAAGATGTACGTCTCCAGCATGTTGTGATTGTTTTTCTGTGTGCTAAAGTGCTGCAAGGTGCCAGTGATGACTCATACCTGGTACCAAGCTGTCTAACCTGGGGACTTTTCTTCACAGGCCTAGAGAAAGTGCCTAGTGGAGAAGGGAGTTTTCTTAAGTACGATGAGGAGCCTGGGCTGGACAGAAGAGAGAGCATGAGGAATGTCAGACTCATGAACTTCTGTGTCCAGCCAGCGCTGCAAAGAAGTGACAGCTTCTCAGCCCAGGGCCCCTTGGTTGATCTCATTTCGCATACCAGTTGAGCAGTGCCTGTGGTTCCGTGGTGGAGGCATGGGAGGAGTGAGCTGATGAAGGAAAAAACATAGACCTCAGTGTTCCCAGACCTTGTTCCAACCATACCCACAGACAGCAATCCTTTCCAGTAGCACTGAGGATTCTCTGGTTTGCCTCATGCTCCAGACTTACCTATCTTTAGGAAGGAGTGGTGGGAAACTTTTGTAGAAAATTAAACTTCACTGATTCAGAAGAGGACAGGATGAACTACAAAGCTCACATAGTCTCATGGGTGCTACTTAAGTCAGGGTAGTTGTCCATCCCTGTACAAGTCAACAGATCTAATTGTATGTGTGCCCTGCGGCTTGCTTGAAGATACCAAGTGGTAGCATCCGAAATCCGAAGTTCAAGCACCCTCAGGTCCTGCAGGACCCACGCAGGGATCACCAGCGTGCTACATCCATTTTACCTGTGCACCAGCTCTGTGCCAGCAAGGGGGTCTTCTGGTGTGGGGAAGCTGTCCTGTGTGTATAGCATTCCTGCCTCTGCTCACTGCTGCTTTGACAGCAGGAAGCAAAACTTTCCTCTTGAGAAAGGTTCCCTGAACCTGTTCTCTCCAGACCTGAGGAAGCAGCGCGAGTGCTGGTGGAGCAACAAACGTGTGTGACTCTGCAAATGTGAGTGGTCTGCTGGATTTGTCAAGCCAGGCTGCACTTTTCATTTTACATACAGCTTGGCTCTGAGCAGGGGCTAGGACCAGAAACCTCCAGAGCTCTGCAAAGCCCTCTAGCCATCACTATACAAACAGCATTTAATTTCTGTGTAGCATTACACAACAGTCTTGTGGTGCAGGTTTTTTTTTTTTCCTTTGATTTTCATCTCAGACATGTTTGCTCTCAGAGGCAGGGCAGAGGGAAGCAGGACTGCTCCTGAGCAGACATGGCTGCTCTCCTGCAGTGGTCTTTCCTATTTGAATTTCAGTTAAGATCAGTTGTAAATACCAGGCAGCTCCCTTGAAATGTGACTGGAGTTTGCTCAGGGCTGGTGGTATGGCTCTGCGTGGTGTGCTCTGCCTGCAGCCCCACCAGAGCATCCCGAACATATTATTCAGACCCACTTGCATTAATCAGCTGTCCTCTTTCTGGGCAAACTGCTGCAGCAAGATCTGCTCAACCTGCTATGCTAGGGGGCTGCAGTGTGGTGACTTGAGTCTGGATATTGACTTGGTTTTAAATCAGATAAACCTGGTTTGGCTTGGTTTCTAATCAGGTAAGGAGGAAAGTGAGTTACTTCTAAGTGCACACAGAGCTCAATCAAAACAGGTGGTCACTGAGTTGCCTGAAGCAAGGACCACAAGATGCCCCTGGACGGTACGTGTGGGGACTGAGAAGGTCAGGGGAGTGTTCTGCTCCTGCTGCCTGGTTCGGTGCTTTTCATGTATGAGAGCAGATGGAGTGAAAGGGGTGCTCGTGTGACCAGGAGCACTATCTGGGTTCAGGTGTGTGTGTGTGCACTTTACTAAAGCCTTGCCTTGACTAAAGAGAAATTTGTCAGTCACATGAGTTTAGCAGATTGCTTAAAGAACAAGGAATGATGATAATCTCAGCAGATTCAGGGAAAACAAGCTCGCAGCACTAAGGGTGCTGCTGGGAGGCTGTGCTAGCAAGCAAGTCATGGGGGTGCCAGATCCTGCTGGAGAGTAAAGTTGTCACCTGTTTGGTGATGGAGTTCCAACCACCCACAGTCCCCAGCAGCACTGTCACTGACCTTCAGCACTTCCTCCAGCTGAAGACTGCATCGGGTGCAGCTTTGGAGGAGGCCATGGTCACCATCAGGCTGGTGCAGGCGAGCTGCAGTGCAGGTAGGAGCGGGAACGTGGCCCTGGGTGCCATCCTCCAGGCACAACGCCGGAACCAAATGAAAAGAGGTAAGGCAGAGGCACACAACTGCGTACATACAAGCAGCAGGACCCAACGTGGCTTCGATTTCATTGTGGTTTAATAGGCAGCCAGCAATGTTATGTCCTTGCTATGAAGGAGGAGGTATTTACTTTTGGGAGACTTTAGAAGCAAGGAATTGGAAAATGCAATTAATGAATAGAAAGCAATAACACAAGCCAATATTCACGAAAGTGTTATTTACCTCTCTTTTATCAAGGCTCATTTTACACATGCATTAGCTGTTACAATAGTTGATACATCACTGGTGTTTAATACCAAAGGGCCTTTAAAAAGGCTTTAGGGCATACTTGCTTGTTTTTAATCGTTTCTCCTCGATGTCATGTTTGTGCCGAAAATTGAATCATGTAGTATAAAGAAAGAAATCTCAGGCATTTCTGGTTAGGGCTGCTCATGGACAGTTAAAAATGCTGGGCTCCTTTTGGAGGCTGCTTAGAGGTTTAGTGTTGGTGGATGTGTGCACTGTGGAGCTAACAGATACAATGCATATTACACTATCAAAAGGGTGATTATTGATTCCTTTTTTTTTTTTTTTTTTTTGAAGTCCTTGTCCATCACAACAAGCTAGAGACAGTGATCATTCAGGTCAGAATTTCAGCATCAGAAATCCAAAAACCTAGGTCTTCCCAGTAAAGGAACACAGGCTACTCTTTCAAGATAGCATTTAAAATGCAAAAGCAACTGAATCAAAAAAAAATAAAAAGAACAAAGTAAACTGCTTCACACATACAAATCAAGCTATTTAAGTTTTTCTTGCTAAGATCCAGATGCATTTTCTGCTCACAGTGTGATTCATGGACTGACCAATAAAAGTTGGCTGGGGCTTTCAGTACTTATCTTGGAAGCCTACAAAATGATGACATCACGTTGCAATTAGCAGGCAATTTAAAGACATTTAAACAATTATATCACATTTTCAGCCCCACTAATTGGCACCGCAGCTGTTTTCTTTGCCTCCTCTTTTTGGAACAGTGGCCACAGGGTATTAGCTCATGGGGAAAAACAGTAGAGAATTAAAATGGGTGCAGACACCAGCGGTTTGAGAAGAGCCAAGCTGTAAGATTCTGTGTTAAGAGAAGCTGTTGCAAGACAGCTATGTTTAGTACAGAGCTAAAGGGGAGGCATGAAGAAAATACCATTACCCTGATCTCAGCTGGCAGCTCACTGGCTGGGGAGGGTCTTATCAGCAAAAATAGCAGTAAGTGTGTTAATGCTGGTCCGTTGTTTCCTGATGTCTTGGGACAGGGTTATTCTAAGAGGGCATGTTATTATGTTGTTACACTTGCATAGTATGTACTTAAATGCTAGAATCATGGCCAAGAAAATCTAAAGATAGGACGGTGGGTTTAGCCTTTTGTGATGAGGGTGGAGCAAAGCATGTCCATAGATAGATGATGTGGCCATCCTAGCACAGAATTAATTTTAATTTTTAATCATCTAAACATTTACTGACAGAGGCAAACAGCCTTGCGTATCAAAGTCAAGGCCGTTGACAAAAGACTTGCTTTTGTAAGTTGCCTTTAAGAGATCCCTGTGGGCTGTGAACTAAACGTAGTTTAAGACAGCCTTCCCCTTACTCATCCAGAATCAGCGAACTGCAAGTGGAAATTCATGGGGGTGCCTCTGTGAAAACAGAGGGCTGTAAACTAAAGGTGATTAAGACAGCTTGTGTAGTACCAAATAGTAAAGGAGCGGTTATATTCACTTGTTTAGTGTCTGTGAAAATTGGATGCATGCTTCTCATTTGGGCAGCAGCAAACTCTACTGAACTGCGTTCGATACTACCACAACATTGCCACAGCTCTTCACACTCTCCGGAGGTCTGTAGCCACCTTGGAAATCATAGGAGACTCCGAGTCTCTCTCACTGGCCGTTGCTTTATGATCTTCTGCAAGCCACCATTCCCTGGTTCCTGACCATCGCTGTACTTACCTGGTGCCAGCTTTTCCAGCATCACTTTTCCTTGAGAGCCTCTCAGCTCTTCTTCCTCCTCCTCCTCCCTGGGCACTGGCGGGGGTTCTCTGAGACTGCAGGCAAGATCCTCTCCATGACTTCCTTCCAGAACCTTATTTCCCTGGGACAAAACACGTACGGAGAGAGTCCTGTTCAGGCTTTGACAACAAGGGGCAGACAGGCAATTCACCTAACAGAGGTTTTCCTGCACTTTTGTATTTTGCAACCTGGAGCATTTTTTAGAAGGTCATAGCTTGGCTAAACACCGATGAATTTTCATGAAAATGGAGAAAAGTGTATCCCTAACTAGGGCTTGTCCACCACACTAATACCTCAGACCCCAGGTGCTGGATCTGAGTAACAAAATGGCTGTGGGAATTTTTCTGATACTGGCAAATGAGCATGTTTGATCAATAGAAATGGGCTTAAGGCAGGTAGCCAGCAAGCATTTAAAAAAAGTTTGTTTTTAAAGGTTTTCCCTGATGCAGATACTTTGCTTAAACCAAAACCCTTTTTAAGTAACGGAAGATTAAATAGTCACCATCATCTCCATCCTGATGTTTTGGCAAGAAGTTTATAAGGGGAAGCTTGACTGTGTTATCTGCCATCCTTACAAACTGAGGAAGTGTGTATTCTAACTTTGGTATGTTTGTTGTATGGATATTGCTTTTGAAAACCTTTTTTTTTTTTTTTTCTGAAGTGGAGTGTTCTCAGGGTGGTTATTTATTTTCTGAAGCAGTGGTCTTTTTTTTTCATTTGTCTCAATTTTAGATCTTTTGGGTTTTGGTAATATTTTTTTGGTGTTTTTTTTTCTTTTTTTTTTTTGAATCCAGGCTTTTTCTCTCCCCAGATTAGGAGATAAGGGAAATGCAATGAAGTTTTTGAAGCAAAATTAGAAGCAAAGTAGTTATGAAGAACAGATCTTGAAATCTAAAAGTGAGCATTTTAGCAGTAGCAAAACGCATGATAATAAAAGGTTTTATTTTGATTTACCTCCAAAAATCAGCGTTTTCTCAGTGAGAAACAGGTCAGTTCTGAGCAGCACTAATAGATATAAATACAGCCTCTGTGCTGTTGATGTTACAGCAGTTCAAGGTCCACAGGGCATTGTAAGATGGTTCCAAAAAAAACAATCTCAAAATGATGATCTCTGCATGGAGACATTGATTTGCAGCCTCTATAATTCTTGGTAAAATCTGTTAGCATGTCATACAGAGCTAAAGTTAAAAGGGTGATATGTGTTGAAAGCAGGACCATGGGACATTGGCAAGTGGAAGTCCAGGGGATGTTGTTCTATTTGGGCTTCCCAAAGCTCTTCAGGATTATTTTCTCAGCAATACTCAAACTAGCTGCGACAGACTAATGACAGTCCCGTGCCCTCCCTGCTTTGTCCCTGGGATAGGAAGCCTTGCTTGGAGCTAGGTGCTTTCTGCACTTCTGCTGCCTATCCACCATCTGTCATTCTCTCTGCTTTTCCAAAAATGAGACAGGAGATATTTGCAGAATATATGGATGGCTGTCAGTAGGTGTTAACACGGCACTTAATCTTACCCATCAAGGGGAATGTGGTAGCCCTCCCTGAGGCAGGTGGGCACACAACTTGCTGACATTGGTGAGACATTTGCCATCATTTAATTCTTTGGATTTTGGATTCAGTTAGGAAATCTGATGTGCATGTTTGTCCCCATTACCTCATACAGCTCATGTGACTTGTTTCATTCATGTAATCTCTTTTTAAGTATCCATCATTCCATTTTTCTCTCCTATTAGAGTGAAATTGGACACAGCCCTCCTCCTGCCTACACCCCTATGTCAGGAGTAAGTATTTCACATTCAACCTTCATCCCTTAGGTTTTCCTCCTTCCTTCACTACCTGTTGTCTGTTTCCAGCTCCTTATTCCTACATATACAGCTCAAAAGCCAACAGTGAATGCAGTGTGGGTGTGTAAGCCATCAAATAGTCAGGGGTCTCTGAACCCAGCCTGGATTCATCCACAAGCTCTGTGGACCCACACACAAAATGATTGCCAACATTTCTTGAAAAAGCATTTAGGAAACACACTTGGATGAATCTGTCCATTTTTCCTTCTTATTTATAGGTCATGATGTCAAAATTTCCTTGCACACCCCTGCTGACAAGCAATATGGTAGGTGGCATCAAACCATTGCACTGAGGTGCCAGTGAGAGCACGGCTCACCAGCCCAAAATGGACTGCCTGATGGGATTACGTAGTGTTTGGGTGGTGATTGGTGCTGCAGGACACCCTAAAAGTAGCCCCCTGTGAATAAACAGGTCAAAGACGATGGTGTCCTCTCTCCCTGGCCCCCTTTGCAGAAGATTTGCTTACCATAAGGTTTAAGGTTTTTGTTCTGGGATGCTGCCAAAATAATGGAAGAGGAGAAACTGCGTTTGCCTCTTGCAGCTGTTCATCTCCAACCTCCACGTCTGGGTAGGAGACAAGTTTTCTAACCCCATTTCTAGCCAGCTCACTTCCCTGCTGCCCTTGCTGCAGTGGTGGTGCCTTCCTGGGGGGAAGCCAGCTCAGCAGCACTGGGCAGGCAGATGCTTTGCTGGCCTGCTGTGGAGCCTGTGCTGCTGCTGGTCCCGCAGCGCTGGAAATGCAGCAGTCTGCAGGATGGATGAGGCTTCTCCTGCCTGGTGAAATGCATCATTGGGCAGATGTGACAGGAAGGCCACGGGAGCCGCAGACATGACTTGCTGTTGAATCTTGCCTCCGTTCAGAGCCTCCTTTGTCATGCTGTCTTTTCTTTTCCAACAGAACCAGTTTGTGTATAGAGATGGCGGCTATGCTGCAGAGCAAGGAGTGCCGATGCCATACAGAGCTCCTGGCTGCATAATCCCGGAAGCCCCAGTTGCTCAAGGGGCCACGGCAGAGATCTTTGAAGATAGCTGCTGTAATGGCACGCTGCGAAAACAAGTGGCCACCCTGGCAAAAGAGGACAGCAGCACCCAGAGGTACAGCGCTGATCCCACAGTCTTCATACCTGAGCGGGTCATCCGGGGAGAGCTGGATGAGGATGGGTACATGACACCAATGCGAGACAAACCTAAAACAGGTAAAAATGTGTCTTTCCAGAGAAGATCCCAGTCTAGCCTGACTGCATTTTATGTTTTTCTGTATCAGGACCTTCTCACCAAAAAATGGATTTATCAACTAACCCAGCAAGGCTGAAACATTCTGACCTGGTGAATGTTTCTTTGCAGAGGGATTCCCTTTTCTTTGCTTAATTTTCTACTTAGAAAGACTGAACTGTGCTATGTTAGCTTTGGTATTTCCTCCTTTATTCTTTGTTTCTGGGAAGGAACGAGAGAGGAATGAGGAAGAATTTAAAAACAAAAAACGAACAACAAACTCACTTCTTATCCAAGAACAAATATTTGGTTATCTCCAAGAGAAGAATCTTTCTTTGGCCAGCCATAGTCTCCACATTGCTTTGTTTATTGATCTTCTTTATCTTCATGGCATTGTGCTTGGTAAATGTCATGTTGAACATATCACAGAACCAATACACACAGTTGGCATTTTATACCCAGGGGAAGTTTAGGATTGAAAGAACATGATGTGCTTCAGAGAGACCATCACTGCAAGGTGAAGTTTGCCTAGATCTGTGCCAGCTCGGAGTGTTACACTTCCCACTTGGCCTTCATTCATTTCTTTCTTTGTAAATAGTGACAGCAGTCATTTTGCTGTAAGGGGATGTGTCATTAGTAATTTGCTTTCAAATATTTGCATTAGCTTTAAAGAAATTAATTAATGCAGATGTAAATGCCAAGTAACTACTGGGTTTGCTTCAGAATTTGGAAGCCACATTGTGTTACACGTTGGAAATAGAGGGAGTCCTGGGACTGACCCAGGGCAGTAGCAATTGTGGGAGTGCACTCACGGCTCTGCACTTCAGCAGTCGGCCTTGCAATAAGGGATTGGATGCCTGAATTTGTTGCAGTGTCAGTGTACACAGGTGTTGTACACACAGCGTAACGCTTCACAGGAGCTGCCTGAGCCCTCTGGGAGGCAGTAGTGGCGGCCCACGAGAAAGCACCTCCTTCCTGTCTCACCGGGCACAAACTCAGGGATGTCACGGTGTGGTCACGATGCTGCGTGCGCTCTGCCATTGGGAGGATTCAGATGAAAGCACAATATGATTGGCATTGCTTCAGAGTTCCTACTGCACTCTTGGCAAGCCATATGTGCCTGTTCCCTCTTACTGATTCAGCAAAGTTTTAGCTACATGTTCAAAATAATCTTGCTGAGCCTTGAACATTGACATTTAATATTTCTGGCCCCTTCCTGGAAAAAAACAGAGTTGAAGTGAGGACCACAGCCACCCTCTCATCTCCATGCAGCACAGCAGCACTGTATGGGAAAGGGGAGTACTGTCACCTGTGTCCTTTCTCAGGCATTTCCTTGGCCCTCTGGACACAGTAGCTGCAGGCAGGGGCCCATTTCCTTGCAGGGCAGGGCACTCTCTGGACCTGTCTCCAGAGCTTTTTGTGGTGTAAATCCACAGCAAGTGTTTTGAAGGAGCTGTATGTAACCTGCTCCAGTTCCTCTTCTGGAGCTGATGTCACTCTTGTACCCTTTCCAGGACCCATTTGAATCATTTTTTTCATAATGCTTCAAGGCCCTTTGTCCTTCAGGGATGGAAGGTTTTTAAGCAGGCAAATTGTTCTGTTAGAAATGAAGCTGTCTTAGAAGTTAGCCCTTGGGGATGCTCTTTGTGCAGAGAGGCTTAACTAAGATTTCTGTACAGCTTTCTGGATGGAAGATACATCCAAGGCTTCATGGAGAGTCAGCCACAAAGACGAAGTATCTCTGCGTGTTTGGCTCTGTAGATCTTACTCGGACAGGAAGGCCAGGATCAGATGAGGCATGGGCTATGGCTCAGCGCGAGCTGTAGTTCAGTTTCCAGCTTTGTAAGTCATTTAGATGAGTCACTCCATCTCCCAGGGTCCTGGATCTTCATTTTAACCCATATTGTCTGTTTAGGTTGTAAATTTTTCACTTCTAGCAAGTATGTGTTCAACATAGTTGGCACCTGATGTCATCTGGAGTTGGAGGAATGGCTGGGTGGAAGGATGCACTAGTCCTCAGGCTGCTTCCTGTGCAGTCTCATAGTTATATAAAAATGCGGCTTGCTACATGGATGGACAACTCTCCCTCTTTGCTTATTGTTTTTTTTTATCTTTGCTTAGATTACCTAAACCCAGTGGAAGAGAACCCATTTGTCTCCCGACGAAAGAATGGAGATCTCCAAGCTGTGGACAACCCAGAGTACCACAACGCTCCAAACGGGCAGCCCAAAGCCGAGGATGAGTATGTGAATGAGCCATTGTACCTCAACACTTTTGCAAACACCTTGGAAAATGCTGAGTACCTGAAGAACAATTTGCCAGAGAAAGCCAAGAAGGCCTTTGACAACCCAGACTACTGGAATCACAGCCTGCCCCCACGAAGCACCCTCCAGCACCCGGACTACCTGCAAGAGTACAGCACAAAATACTTTTACAAACAGAATGGACGGATCCGGCCCATTGTGGCAGAGAATCCTGAATACCTCTCCGAGTTCTCCCTGAAGCCTGGCACTGTGCTGCCCCCGCCACCCTACAGACACAGAAATACGGTGGTGTAGTAACCACGGTCTTACACAAGTGGAAAGGCAACCCCTTCTAGCTGCCTCACTCTTTCTCTCTCTCCTTTTCTCTTCTCCCCTCCCTACCTCCCTTTCTTTCTCCCATGAGCTTCCTCCTCTTGCCAGTTCACTCATTTTTGATATTTCCAAGTCAAAGGATGTCTTGGAGTCATTTGCAGATTGGGTTGGGAACCTGAAAGGAAGGAAGGAAAGAGACTTGAAAGGAGGAGTGTACAACCTGGCGCTTCCCGCAGATCTGAGGGTCAGACGGTCGGAGAAGCCAGGCAGTACCAGTAAGGGCAGTGGCAGCGTTCCTGCTGTCGAACTGGTTCTCAGTGATTCAGCCCAGCCACTGCAGGGAAAGCCGCAGAGAGGCTGTCTCTGTCAGGAGGAACTGATGAGAGTCTGTACAGCATTCCTGGAAATCTCAATGCAGTTTCCATTAGGGGGAAAAATGGACATTTTTTATATCATGTGTGATAGCATTGTAATTGAGATTGAGAATCCAGTTTCTTTCTCTAACACTTTCTATCCCAGCAACCGGAAATGGCTAACCTGGCTTTTCATAATCATTCAGATCTTCATCGTGGCTTTCTAAGAAATGATGATGTGACTCTAATAGCCGGCTAAACCCTTATTCTGAGCCACACCATGATTTTGTGCCACTTCGGTAACCACAGGGACTCCAGCTCAGAACTGGTGCATGACATGACCATTTTTGTATATCTGCCAACAGGACAAACGTTTTAAAGAGAAAAATCCTTTCAGAAAGGAGTAACAAGACCCCATCTCCAACCTGTTCTTCTTGAAGCTAAAAGACAGGCCAAGAAATCAAGATTTGTATGTAAAAAGTTTTGTTTTCCTGTTTATACCAGCTGAACATAAGTACGTAAACAGACCCAAACAAATTCTTCCCTCTTTTTCTTCTTCGCAATCATGATGGGAGTAGGGGATGCTGTCAGGCAACACTGAGGACAAGATGGAGAACTGGAGAGTTCGGTATGGTCATGAAGCCTGCTGGTGTTCTGTGGGGTGGTGGTGGGAAGGGTCCTTCAAACTGGAAGAAAGACACTGGACTGGAGAAAACGCACATAGCAGTTCACTGGAAAGTTTGTTTGCACTTAAGCTCCGATTTTATTTGAACTGTTTTCTGGATTTTGAATGAAGCAATATGGAAGTGACCAGCAAAATACAAAATAGTAATTTTAAGTTAAAAAAAGTGAATTATATGTAAAGGATGACTGTGGAAATGCCAAAATGAAGCAAACCAAGTCTTTGAAACAATGTCCACCAGTTCAGAGAGGCCATTGCATTGACTGCTTCAGAGAATACAGTGACAGAGCAACCACCTCTACTGCTGCCACGTGACAGACAGCAGAGCAAGCCCTGAAAGGGATCAGCAGAGACAAATGCCTTGCTCCGGCTTGCAGTACAGCACAGAATGCTTTTTTCTAACAGGAGGATTACTCTTGCATAGAAGAAAGCGCATACGAGGTTTGAGAAGTCAAAATGTGCATGACTTGCAGAGCTTTCAGTCAAAAAGTGTAAATAAGTATAATTCAGTCTCCTTGCACTTAGATCTGCTTTCATCAGCCTCAGTTTTTAGGCAGACACCCCGCACACACACCCTCCTCTGTTTGGAAATAACTTTCAGCCACAGTCCTGGATGTTTTTAGCGACCTGAGGCAGATGGAGCTGGGAAGGGTGCAGAAGGGGCCAGTGACACTGATGGCTGGCTCCTGATGTGCCGAGACCTGTGCGTAAGAGCATTTGCATACCTAGTTCCCACTGAAAACCTTAAGGACATTAAGTACCCTTGTAGATCTGTCTGTGTCTCTATCCGTTAAGGCTTTTAAAGGGGAAGAAATAATATCTGTTGGAGGGCAATCTTAAGCGAAAAATACCAGTTGGAGGGCAGTGTTAAATGATGCAACAGTATTTCAGTTTATGCACTTCAGTACTTTTAAAGTCAAGATCTTGGGGTAATCTGGAAACAAAACCAGCAACATCTGGTGGTCTGGAAATTGTACCAAGTTCCTCCAGAATCCTGCCATATGCACAGCTTGCCACCTTTAATCATAAGGGAGCAGAGGAAGGAGTAAGAGACATGCACTATTTACCCAAATCTTGGTGGCTCAGGGTCAGCTTGATAAAGGTATGAAGCGATTTCAAACCTGGGTTGGTTGGTAGGCTTGGATGTGGAAAGCAGATGCATGTCATCAGTCAGGGTTGGTTCTGCCAACAGCCTGCTTCTGCACCGCGTGTGTTGAGGCCAGCTTGAGCCAGCTGAGCTGCACTCCAGCTGCGGGGCAGGTGCTAGACCTGTAAATGCAGTACGGAGCTGGGGAGCCCGAAAACAGCAAGGGCAAGTATGGAGCTTTGAAGCTATTGGAAGGAGATGTTGGGCCAGGTGGTACCAAGGCGGTGTGTGGTGGCAGAATAAAGTGGCCCACAGAGCACTGAGGTGGGATCGATGGTCCGTGAGCATCATGCATCCCAGAGGCCTTGTCTCCTCCCAGCGCCCTCCCGTAACCACTCATGATTTGTGACAGGAGACAGAGGCAGGCACTGGGCAGGGGCTGGGTGGCAGAATTGTGGCATGAAGTCCTGCAGACGTTGCTTCTGGAAGGTTTGCTGGTAGTGCTCATGGTGTCGTCTGAAGTATGGCCAAAGGTATGGGAGGTTGGGCAGCAATTGCCAAGCTGCTTGGGGACAAGGACCGGCGCAAGAGCACAGATGCCTGACAGTGCGGCAGCAGCTTAGGTGATATAGGTAGGTGGAGTAGAGGGGAGAAGGCATGGGATGGTTTGTCCCTGAACAAGGCCTTATAACAGAGTACCTCCTAATGGAGAAAAAACCTGGCGGTAAGCTTGTGTTTGAATTCAAAGAGGGGCATGCAAAAGCTACTGGGGAGAGATGCTCACATCTCCAAAACCTGAAAGGATGGTGCTAGAGTGTAGCTGCTAATGGAAGGTGAAGGCCTGTTTGTTTCTCGGATAATTAAGTAGTACCAGTGTTAGAATAGTCAATATGTAAATAATTGTGTTCTTTGACAATTTAACAAGTCTTACAAAGCTTGAATTATTTATTCAATTTAATTGTTGACTGTGGGTATGACGTAGTATGTTAGGTAGTGTGGAAACACAGAGGTTCCTTGAAGTGAGGCTGAGCAGTGCTCAATGCACCTTGTATAGCAGAGGACACAAGGGATCAATGAACACAGCAGTCTGTGATGATGGAAACTCAACAAACTGCAGCTTAACAGATGGGCATTCTTTTTCCGAGCTTTTGGTTTGAGTTGCAATTGCCAAAAATGTTCCTTGCATTTCCTGCTGCGCCTATAGTTGTCCTTTGTTGCAGTGTATGGATGTGCATGGTGCTGAGCACCTGGTTAACCATTTTCTTCCTCCCAATGAGAATAACACAGCCCATAAGCGTACACCTGTCCTTTGAAACGGAAGTTCCTTGGAAATAGTAGGTTTTTGTCCCTTTGCCAAAAATTGAGTTTAACTATGGTTAACGGAAAAACAGCGAAACTAAGAGCAAAGCTGGCTTTTTTGATCTAATCAGCAAAAACACCTGCCTGGCCATAACTCGTGTGTTTGCATTAGTGGTTATAGCTGCTATTTTGGAGCAAGGAACTCAGACAAATGTACATGAAAAATCAGGGCAAATATTCACCTATTACACTGTGAAAGATGAAGTTCAGGCTTTGTAACGAATATTCACAGGTTTGTGGGAAAAAAAGGGGTATTTCCACCCACAAACTGCATTTTGTCAGCACAAAGCAGTAGGTGAGAGCACGGGCAGAATTATTTTCTCCAGCTCTGATAAATTCTCTGGCTCTACAATGGTATCTATACACACCACTGTCAGTTTTTATGGATTTTATAATGCAGACACCTATTTATCAATGTTTTCCCTTTGCTTATCATAGCATGCACGATGCAAGAGCAGTGAATAACTTTTCAAGAGCAGATACCTGCATGTGTATCAGCCTTTGTCCAAGGCACAAAGCACACGTGCTAAATGAAGGAGAACAAAAGCTTATTTTACCTAATCTCTCGCAGTGATACTTGTCTTAGACGTTACCTGCCTAGCTGAGGGCTATTTCAAACAGATGTGGAAGCTGGATTGATTTGCTGTAACGTAATTGACTGAAATCCATTTCTCCTAACTTCCTTTTTCAGTTCTTTTTCAAATTTTTCTGTACAGTAGATAAGGAGATGTGCTTACACGGCCATTTGCTCAGATGTAGCAGAGTATTTATAACTTGTTTTCAAACAGGTCATCCCTCCCAGGTAGCAAGCAATGGAAATAAATCTGAGTGCGTATCAGCAGCAGGAGCTACCACGTGGATCTGTGTCAGGTACCTTAAGCTCAGCCCAGAGATCTTTCTACAGAAAGAAAGTTGTATTGACCCTGGTTTTTACCACTTAGTAGAAAATGCATTCTTGACTGTGGGAGTTGTATGCAGTGATCTCATTTCTTGTGTTTCTCTGGGTTAATGAGGAGAGATCTTCCCTTCCTGTCCACAGGGCAACTTCTGGTAAGCCCAGAAATTGAGTGTTAGGGGCAGTTGTGTTTATGTGCTGCAGGGGCCAGGCAGCCTGCACGCATGCAGTGGATCCAGCGCTTATTTCCAATCAAGATTTGAGTGGGAATTACACAGGAGCATACCCCTGCCCTCAGCCACCACCGGGCCCAGCCTCGACACAAGGAAAACAGCAGCTCTTAAAGACCAGCATGGCCCCAACTGCTCCAAAACCTGCTGCAGCCAGCTGGAGCCGGGCAGTCCAGGGGGGGAGTGCCAGCTGTGACATGGGTCCGGAAATAAAGCTTGGGGTGGGTTTTTTGGTATGTGTGTTCTTGATTGTTTCTTGTCCTTTGGTTTTATTTTATTTTTTTAAGGCTAGACCTTGGGAAACTCAGGTGTTAACAAAAAATCTGGTATTGTTTTTCTGATGGGGTGTCTGTGGAGGTGTCCTGTGTCATGGTGGTGGTGCAAACAAAGGGCCTACGTGGGCTCTGTTGGGCTGTGCAGGAGATGAGGAGGCTTTGGTACAAGTCAGAGCTAGGTTTTCCTGGTCCTGCAATTCCCAGGGTAACAAAGCCTGGCTGCCTTCAGGAGCCCTGTGCACCCTGGGCAGGAATCTTTCCAGAAACCAACAGCCACTGTGGTACACGTGTCTGTCCGTCCACCCGTTCAGTGGCAGGGAATGGGAATTAATGTCACTGCCCCAGGGACCGGCAGCTGGGGCATCTGCTTCAGTGTACAGGGGCACCGCTCTCCTGCTGGGCTCTGTTTTCCCTTGTTCTGCACAAGTGGAGAATCAGGTTTTCCACCTTGATTTCCCAATCAGATTTCAAAATTCGGAAGCTCAAGTAGGTGTTCTGCTTTGAAGGCTCTTTAGCATGAGGAGGACTGGTAGAAAATAGGTTTTAGCAAGAACCGGAGTCAGGCCTCAGGTTATCAGTAACCTCTTTGGCTCTTAAAGATCACCTCAAAGGAGACAGAATCGCCCGGAGTTCTTCTGTATTTTCTAAAAGACGTTTTTACATGCAATAACATAAAAAGACTGTTCATTTCTAGATCTGTCAGTTGTAATGTTCCCATTACCCTGGATTGTAAACCTCTGCTGCTGACAAAACAGATTGTCTGTTACACGTCCTGGATTTGGGTTCAAATGTTACTTCAGAAAGCCAGGGCTGTGAATGGGCAGGGCCTGGAGGTCTGCAGGGTTCACGCTTCCTCACAGGACAGGAAGCACGGTCATCCACCAGGGCAGCCTCTGCAGCTCGGCTGCTTGGAGCATGCCCCCGCTTCATTTTTTCTCTTTTGCTAAGCGGTATGCAAGTAGAAATAGCCACCGTTACAAACCAGGAATAAATAACAAAGTTCCACAGTTAGAAGCACCACTTTGAAATGTGCAAAAATGATTTGTGTCCACCCTTATTTTATTTTAGCACAAGGTCATACTCCTACCGTTCTGTGCATTAGTACTTGATGATGCTAGTAGGCTCACTGCTCTTGGGGAAAGGACTGAAGCTACAGCTGTCTTCATTGCCCTGTGGCATCAGCTGGGATCACTGTGTAGGTCTGGGCAATGCGGAGCACCTTCTGGGGAAGCTGGCGGGTGTTAAAGCCCACCTGGCGGTGGTGGGACACGGTGGGACTCACCTGAACTGCAGCCGTGTGCCTCTCGTGACCAGTGCCAGGCTGAAGAAACGGTCCCACCCAAGGCATCCTCCAGTTAGGGGCTGTGCTGAGAAAGGCGGATGTGTGAGAGGGACAGCTAAGGTTGCTTCCCCAATGAGGAAGTGAGAGCAGTCAGTGCTATGGTTTTTTTCTCCTTTATTTTGAGAGAGCCCTTTGGACCTTGGGGGGGGGGGTGGGGTTAAAGAGAGGCTTGTAAGGTATTACACCATGCGAGTAGTTACAACCCAGTTCTTTCCCCTCCCCAGTAAAAAAAAAAAAAAGCCATGAAGTTGTGCTCCAAGCACATCGTGCACAAAGCCACCAGGGCAGAGGTGCACCTTACACAGCACCCTCTTGCTGACGGCTCGGGGTGGTTGCTGTGACCAGGGCACATGCATACATCCCAGCTTCGGCTGTCACTGCAGAGCCACTGTCCCCACACCCTGCCCAGGCTTTGAGCCCTCTTAGGGATAAAAGCACTGTATTGTCCATAGCACTCTGAAGACTAACCCTTTTTGGATAACCACAGTAAGAAACTGTGAATGGTATTTTTTAAGTAAGTGTAGATATGTATGCCGTTCTTTTGAGGTAAGGTACTATGACATATGTAGCATAAACTGGTACTGTTGTTAAATGGGTCGATTATTAACTGAGCAGCTGTGTAAGGGGTAGCTAACTTTGAATGCACTACAACCAGTGTTCCTTTGGAGACGGGGACTGAAGGTATTTGCTGGGTATATGTCTTCATGGTGGGGTATGTTGAGGAGAAAATGCAGATCAAAGAAAAATCACCGTTATTTAATAGCATTTTGTGTTGTAAATTGGTGCACATTCAGTACATTATTCACAGTGGTTTTAACCTTTTTTTTTTTGGACCAGTTTTTGAAATTTCCCCGACATCCTAACTTGGAATTTCTAAAGAGGTAGCAGCCCTAGTGTACGGAGGGGAAACTGAGGGGAAATAGAAGTCTGTTTCTAAAAACAGACTATCCAAAACAACCTCTCCAAAATACATTTCTTAACCTTGTGGTCTCAAACTACGTATTCGTCCTGGTGAGGCTCAAATTCCCAAGCCTGGAGGACAACACTGCTGCCCCCTCAAAATCCAAGGCTGGGCCCGGTATGGGAGGCGAAGCAGGAAGAGCACAGAGCTCCTGCGAGGTGGGCGCCCCTCACAGCACCTCCCAAACCAGCACAGCTGCCTGCCGGGAGATAGGCGAGGCAGGGATGGGGAGGGTTTTTAGGCAATTCTCCATGTGTTTATAGTGCACAGAGGTGTTACACACTAACTACTTCTGCCTTATGAAGTACCTTCAGAAGAAGAGAAGCATCAGCATGTTGGGGAAGACGCTCATTTCGTGCAGAGTGATGCATTCAGAGTTAGCTGCCTTTCTGAAACAAAAATACAAAAACTACTGTATGTTACTTTGAAAATGTGAATAGTATTTTTATAGCTTGTTAAAGACACAGCTAGTTGCATTTGTAAATAAGGATAATGTTGCTTTTATTTTCCTTGTGGACACCATTATTTGGAACATAATTGTCCTTAGGGTTGATTTGTATATAGGTAATTTGCTTGTGATTTATGCCGCTCCTCCCCTTTTCTTTCTTTCCCTTCCCACCCTCTGGTTTTGATTAGAAATACCATTTTTGGCATTCTGTGTGATTCTGTGTTTTAGCACTATTGTGGTGTGTTCAGACTTTCTGCACTTGCTTACACAGTAGGGTATGCCAATTGTGTGTGGCGTAATGTTACTTTAACCTTTTGTTTCTCATATTTTAGCTATTGAGGATTACGCACTGTTAAAATACTTACTGACCTGGGTTAATATTAGGTACATATTTTAGCATAATTTCCCTTCTTTTCATGGTTTCTTGTTTTTTCTTTTTTTTCCCCTTCCCTCCCCTTTTGTCTTGTTTGGAGGCTGGGGAGAAGCCTGTGGATCTTCTCTTTTGTGTGGTTATACTTTTTCCCCCGTGTGCAGTCCCAAGTTTCTCCTCATGGTCCTTGGGGTAGAGCTTTATCTGTTTGTTAAGGCAAATGTAGACTGCGACCCACCTTGCATCAACCCACGCTCATCCCAGCTGAACAATTTGAAAACTGTTCTGCCTTTTTGTTACATGAATCTGTCAGAAATATATTTTTAATTTAATATAAATGAAATTCAATAAAATATGAAATAAAACGCCTCTGTGTCCATTTGGAATTTCTTCCCAGGGATCGAGCATTTCCAGCAACACGGCCCCCGCTCCTGTCCTGGCCTTGGGTGCCGAAGCCTCGTGCAGGGCACCTGGGCTGGGGTGGCCCTGTCCTTACCTGCAGGCGGCACTGCCTGGGGGGCTGCTGGGAGCTCGGCCCTCCCCCTGGCAAAATGGAAAGGCACCCACACATGGGATGGCCCAGAGCCAGGTGAAGGCCAGCAAGCTGTGGGGTGGCCTCCCCAGCTGCAGGCAGGGAGCATCTGGAGGACAGCGCCCCAGGGTGCCGCAGCTGGGTGCCACCCAAGAGTCAGCAAGGCCGAGCAGACCCCAAAGCCACGGCAGCCTGGGAGCACAGCATGACTGAAACTCCAATGCGGGTAGCCCAGGACTGCCCCCACGGCACCGAGGCCAGCTCCAGCAGCAACCCCCTTCTTCCCTGCCGCTGGGTGTCTGGAACACCAACACCACCTTGTTATGTCACAGGTCTCTGCGCTGTGACCATCATGGGATGCGCACAAAGCCTGTGAATGGTTTCAGTCCTGCTGCCCTGTGTGCCAGCTCACCTGCATAGGGACCTGCTGCAGCTCCTTAACCCCATGGCAGCCCCAGCCACAGTCAGGTTGGTGTACAGCTTCGCTGGGGGGGGAGGGTGCAGTGTATTAAAACACAAAACCCCAATGGCTTAAATACAATTAAAAAAAAAAACAAAACATTCAAGCATGCAGGCTGCACAAGTGCTCGCACACCGCTGTGTTACCCACCCTCCCACCACCGCAGCCTTGGCCAAGCCATTACGCTGGCTTTGGCAGCTGCACCATCACAGCCAGCTAAAAACTGGGGTGGCTGCATGCAGCCCTCACCCGAGGGGCTGACCCAAGGCACATCCCCAGCCAAGCACCCACCCTGCAGGGTCCCCTGGCCCCTTCCCAGCACCGCGTCTGCTGTGAGTGCTGGGGTTAATCCCTCGGGTTCTGGCACACACCCGACATCAAAACGCTCTCACTGCCCTGAATCTGCCTTTCTGGCTAACCGCATTACCAGGACTCCGGAGAGCATTTTAAATTTAGTGCGAAACAGTAAAGGTCATTTGGCTCTTTGAGGCGCATTTTAAAATACTCCAGTCTCTCTGGATTGCAACTATTTGTTTCAGGAATGACCTCAACATTTTATACCCAGTAGTCTGGAAAGGTCATTTCACACAAGTACAATTCTCTTTGCTGTGCCGGGTGCTTACGTGGCGCCCCTCTGAACGGGCCCGCCTGGTTTCAGTCAACGCCACAAAGGCAGACGAAGGCGTCAGCTGGAGAGCATCAGGAACACAGCTCTTAGTACCAGCGCTGCTTGCTGCAAAGCTGCCAGTTTTATGTTATTAAGTGTGCATGCTCCATGAATTATGAGGGATTATGACCCACATTTTTCCCCAGGGACAGCTGAAGTCCTGCTCGCCAGCAGGAAGGTGTGCTGTCACAAGCCCCTGCCTTCCCGGGTGGGCTCTGGGGACAGGGTGGCCACCTGGCACCCAGCAGGGCCCCAGCACCGAGTCCTGGCTGTGCTGCAGCACTGTGTCCTTTCTGTGCCCCAGGAGACATGCACTGTCACAGGCTGTGGCTGAGCTAATACGGCGCAGAGGAAATGGTGTCTGATGCGAAGGCTGAGATATGACACGAAAAACTCCTTCTATCATTGCTGTAAAACTTTAGCAATGCTTCAAAACAAATAAATTCCAGACACGAGACAGACAAGTGTGTTATTAAATACACCCTCCCCACCCCCAATTCACTGTCCCCAGGTGGGTTTGATTTACCTGCCCCTCCCCCCAGAAAAAAAGAGAAAAAAAAAAAAAAAAAAAAAAAAAGGCTTAATCAACCAGCTATTTTCCTCTGAAACAATATTAATTTAAAGCCTCTGTCACTCATTCAGACAAGCCCTGCGAAGGCTATTAAATTCAGGTGTTTAAGCTGCTGCTGAAAAGCACAATTTAGCTTTTGCAGGCAGTTTCATGCTGCATGAGGTTATCTGTGTCTTTCATGAAACAGATGGGCAAGTGCATATGAAATTATTCAGACATGAAGGCTCATTTCAGAATAAAGGTTGATCGTGCAGTAAAAAAAAAAAAAAAAACCACTATCTATCTGCAGGGCTGGATGACCCAACACAACCACACCAGCAGCAGGCTTTGGAGCTCTGCCCAGCATGTGGCTGGGGCTTCCAGCAGCAGCCCTGGCTGCCTTGTGCAGCAGCAGCATTTTGTCCCAGCAGAGCTCAGCTGCACCCCTGGGTGCTGAGCACAGACGGGCAGCTCGCTGCCAAGCTCTGCGCTCACCAAGAGCAAAGCGAGCAGCAGCTGCTGGCCCCGCACCACTGGTGGTAAAGTCTGGGACCACGTAGGCAGGAGAGGTTTGGGGGGGGGGGGGGGGGGGGGCGGAAATCAACATTTCAGTAGCAGTGGAGCAGCCCCACAAGTCAGACAAAGCGCGTTAAAACGTGCACTCAATTTACAAAATATACAACTGTAAAGCTGCAAAGAAGTCGATGAATAGCCCATTTAAAACAAACAAAACACCCCTCATGTACAGAAGATTGTACCAAGTTAAAAAAAAAAAAAAATCAGATGACTTTTTTTTTAAAAAAAAAAACAAAACAAACAGCACCACTGAAGTCACGGCAGCTATTGCTAAGTCACAGGGGCTGAATACATCTTGTGTAGATCTCTGAGTGGCCCGGGAAGTATTTTGTACATTGCTGCTTGATGCTAGAAAAAGTCAAACCAGAAGAGCAGAGGGCAGCAAATGAACTGCCCCTTGGCTACTTTAGTCTGCCCATAGTGCTCTCTCAACTAAATTCCTCTGCCGGGATTACACAGTGCCCATCACACAGGCAGAGTCAGGCTGTGCAAAGAGCTCACGCCCAGGAAATGCCTCGGCTCTTCAGCTTTAAACCAGCCTCAAATGCCAGCTCCTTCGGCATTCAGTGCAGGCTGGGGGTGCTGCCCAGGGCTGGACCCGGGATGGGGTGCACGGGGACCATATGGGCCTTGTGGGGCCCAGTGGCACAATGGACCCCAGGAGAGTCAAGGCCTGAGCCTCCCGTGTATGTTTGTATTTACCTGTGAGGCTGCAATGCCTTGGTGGTTGTTGGCGGTGTTTTTTTGTTTTTGCTTGGTTGTTTTTGTTGTTGGTGGTTTTTTTTAAGTTTGATTTAGTTAAAGTGCAATGAGGCCCTGGGGAAAGCTGCAAAAGACAAACCTGCCTGTAAAGGCAAGGCTATTTGGGGACAACACATTAAAATAAATAAACTGAGTAGAAAAAGAGCCCAGGAGCAGCTTCTGTGGGGATCCCAGGGAAAAAAAAAAAAAAAAAAAAGACTCAATGTGCAAGTGTAACAGGTAGCTGGGACCAGTACTGTGAGAGGGTGTAGCTGAGGTCTTACCTGAAAGGTTGTGGCCGGAGCGCTCCATATTGCCCACGTCTCTCAGACCAGGCAGGCTGAGCTGGAAACTTGTCCTCCTGAGTCATTTTTGCAACAGCATCACCAAATGTTTGCCAGCTGGAATGCCGGGAGCATTTTGGAATAACTCAGTCAAGACATTTGATTGAGCCTCTTGAAGATTTGGTGATATGGAGGGGCTGCGGGTGTGGGGTTGTTTTATCTCCCTGACCCCATGTCCCAGGCAGGCTCCTGGGGACACTGCAGGGGCACTGTGACCGTGTCCCTGCCCCCTCCCTCCAGCTCCAAGGCAGGATCTGTTGTTCTTGTCCTGCTCCTTCCCTGGGCAAAACTGATTTTGAAGGTTTTTCAGAAGCGAGCCAAAAACATCAAACCAAACAGCTCTGGCCTTTGCTCCTTGCTGACCTCTGGTGCTCACCTGGGGACTGCTGTTCCCAAACCTGACCCACGTCCAGCTCCCAGCGCAGCCACCAGGCCAGGGGTCGCTATGTAATGCCCAGACTGGCATGGGGACAGCCTCAACTTGTCCCAGCAACCAGAGAAACAACACCTAGAGGAAAAAGCGGGAGAAGGGGGTTTAATCTCATGATGAGATTAAACTGAATTGCACGGGCAAAGCCTTGAATGCCCCTGAGAGCAATGTGCCCCTGGAAGAGCCCCGGGACCACAGGGGGACTGTGCATCTTCCCAGAGGGGATGCTGCCAAAAACAGGCAGCTGGGTGCAGCCTCTGATGCACTCAGCCCAGCTTGGAGAGCCATCCTGAGTCTTTGTGTTTCTCTATTTAAAAATGATCACATGGCAAGACTTAAAAACCTTTTTCCATGTTATCTTCAACTGCCCATTCAAACCCATCTTCCCCTTACTTTTGCAAAGCGGCAGCATGTGCCAGAGCAGGGCACGGCTGGTTTTACCCTCAGCTGACAGAGCACCTGCTGAGGTCCTCATTTCAGGGAGCACCTCCAGAAGGGACACCCACTCCGTGCCACCAACCTGCTGTGTGTGCTCACCTCTCCAGGGAGAACAGCTGATGAACATCCAGCACAACTGCAAAAGCCTCTTTTCCTTGCAGAAAAGAGCCCTGTTAAGCTGGGTGCCTCTCTTGTTGCACACACTGCTGAGGGCCACCAGAGTTGCTGCAGAGGTGCCAGGACTGCAGATGGCCAGGCTGAGATGGAGGCAGCAAGACGAGGCTGCAGAAACACAAGAGACACCAAGAACATGTTAAACCTGACCTTTAACCCAGGCCTACTTTCTTCCAAGTATTTGTTGAAAAATAAACCCAAACCACCAACACCAAGCAAGATGTGCAGCAGCCCAGCCTTAGCAAAGCCCAGCTGCTGCCCTCTCTCCCTGCTCTCTCCTGTCATGGGCCAGCACTGAAATGAGTTTAACACTGCCTTTGAGCCTCCACTCCTTCACCTCAAGCCCTCTGTCACGCTGCATCAGGGCCATGACACCGGGAGACAACATTAAGGAAGCAGAAACAGATCATTTCATTTGGCATAAATGGCATGAACAGCATAAACTGCTTCAGGCAAGGCTGTGTTCGCCTCTGTGATAAATCCTCACCCTCTTCTCCCCTATTTTGTTTGTGTTTTTTTTCACCACGAAAAGCCTTTACTATTGTTATGCAAAAGAAACCTATATGAATTGCTTCCTGCAAAGCACAGCAAGTAAACAAGATTGTAGCAACAAGGGAACAAGTCACGGTTTCTTTTCAGGCATCCCCACAGTAATCTGCTTTTGTCTCCATTATACAGGGCGTGTGTCGCAGTGCCCCATGCGAGGGCCTTGCGCAGAGCTGAACAGAGGAATTACAACAAAGGAAACCCTTTGTTCCCACAGACTAGAAATGGTCCTGGTTTTTTCAGACCTTTCTACCAACGTGTGCTCCTGGCAATGCAGGAACAGGGACTGGGCAGGGGACAGGAACATGGGAGGACAGGAGGCGTAAAGAAACAGCTGTACAGCGTGAAGAGCCAGCTGATCTCTTTCATGGCCTGCAGCTTTGGCACCTGCCTCTTTCTGTGTCTCTGCTTCTCTCCCTCTGACCTTGCTGGTCCAGTTGGGGCTGGGGACTGTGGGGCTCCCCCCGCCTTCCTTGGCAGCTGAACCACGGCTGAAGGCATCGCACACCGCAGCACGGCAAGGAAAGCAAACACGTACACAGCTTCAGCAAAACCCTGCCTGCTGGCAGCTGAACCCAGCTACTCCAACACTGCTTCGGTCAGTGGTGGGCGGTCCTGAGCAGGCTCTGAGGAGCATGGAGCAGCACCAAGGGATGGAGAAGACCTGGCCAGGAAAGCACAGCCTGCCTGGGGCACGCCACACCTGTCTCTGGGCTTGGTGCTGTGCCATGAGCCGTCTGCACAAGGAAGGAGCTGGATACTTCCTGGTGCAAACTCGTGGTCCGTGCTACTGCTGCAGGAGCTGGGAAACATCCAGACTGGCCCATCTTTATGACACTTAACAGGTGACCTGAAGGGCAGCTTACCGTATTACTTCTATGCCCTTTGTACCTCCTCTGCTACGTATGGAACAGCTTCCATAGGTGTTTGGGTTTCTTCTTCCATTACTTTTTAACATAGCAGTTGGCAGCGTCAGGCTGCCCATCGTTAGCTGCACTGAATGCCACATCATTGCTTTAAGTTTCAAATGAGTTGTGGCACTCTGGAGTCCTGTCAAACCAAGGAAAAATGAACGTAACGACTACGTGCTTAACGTGGTTTAACGCTGAGTAGAGACAAGCCCGCTATGATTCTATTCCATGGCGCTATGAAAGCCACCCCACCTGCCTGCTGGCTGTAACACGGCACGTACAAAGCTGCTGCCCCGATGGGACAGGGAAACCCGGAGCTGGCAGGCACCCCCAGCCTGCCTGTCAGGATGCGCTGCAGCTGCAGGTTTGCAGGAAGGTGTGTTTGCACCTTGTAGGTTGTGCCACACTACGGCCAGCAGCAGGGTGGTTTATGGAGCTGAATGGGGGGCCTGAGCAATGAGTGCACACACAGACATACAGGCAACTGGCCCACAAGGAAAGCCCCCTGCCAAAACACTGCCATGCTGTGCATCAAGGCACGTAGGCAGCGAGCTGAGAGCTGGGCAGCAGGAAAGAGGTAATTGTTCAAGACTTTCCTGTCTGAATTTGCTGATTTGCTGAAACTGGTGTTTGATGGGGTGGTGATGGCTTCCAACCAGGAACAGGGAGTTGTGGCAGGAACCAGGGACTGCGACACCTCCCAGGACCCCAACAGAGGTGACACTACAGCAAGACTTAAACATGAAATGTTTGAGTATCAGGGGCAGACAGATTGAGTGTCCTGCCATTAGACATAATGCCTTTGCCAGAAAAGAGAAATGAGCTAAGAACTTTCCTTCCCTACCATTTTATCTGCTCTGTGCAGGATTGCCAGATTATGCAGAAATACTGAGCAGCAGACAGTGAAATGTTTGCATTGCATTTGCATTGTTTACAAAGAGAAGTAAAACACGCTCATTTTGATTGAATGTATTTATAACTGCAAGGGAGAAAACGATCGTGCATGGAAGGCAGGAGTAACAACTGGGTGATTTTCCAGTGCTGATTGAATGCAGACTTACCACGCCCGAGCTGCCCCCCAGGTCCTTACCACGTCTGTTATTCCATGACCTCTGGCTAAAAGGGTGGCAGAGAAGGAGACTATGTCCTGGTGGGCAGCAAGGATCTCAAAGCATCTGACCAGCGAACACAGGAGAGAGGATGAAGTTCACCTCCTAATTGACTAAACCGATTGCATTTTGTATTTTAACAGAATCCATGTATTTTTCTGGGTCTCTGTTAGCTGAGAGGGTAAAACCCCATCAAGCTTTAATGGCCTGGAAGAACTTTACAAGGTAGCCAAGACTGCAATAGTTAAAATAAGTTAGGCTCCAACCTGTACAGGGCCCAGAATAGCAAAGCATTCACAGGTGGTACCTCTGTGCAGGCAAGCAGCTTCATTTCAGTCACATATAGTGGCTAAACAATGGAGGATGTTTCCTGTCACATTAGAAATATTCAATAGCTTTTAATAAGGACAAAAAGAGGAGGAGGAGGAGGTGAATATTTCAGAAGCTATTGTTTGAATGTTGTAGTTTTAAATGGTACCTACAGTAACTTGGGACTAATTTTGAGGATTAGGGTCCGTAACATGATGGTGGGGCTGTGTCTCCTGCTTCTGCTTGCCATTTGGTATAGCAGAGGGAGAAGCTGAAGGCCTTGGATGGTACAATGAGCTCAACCGTCCTGAACTTCAGTGCTTCTTTGAAGAACAGTCACCGTGCTTTTGACGTCACCAGCAGAGCATGGACAAAAGGCAAGCCAGTGCCAGAGCTGCTCGATAAATCTCGGCCTCCCGATTCCCAGGCCAGGGTCCTGCCAAGTGAGTGCCGCCCTGTACCGCAGCACGAGGTGCCACTGCAGCCCGGGGACTTTGCTCGCTGCCCGTGCAGGAGATGGGGATGTCGCTCATGTCCTACAACCCTCATCAACCCAGTGCAGAGTGCTTTGACTCATGGATGCCAGAGACAGCATTAATATTCAAAGATCTGCCAGGAGAATGCAAAAGGGTGAGAAATAGGTTTTCTACACTGCTAAGAAGTTATTCCAGCATAAAGGAGAAGAAACAATGTGAAATTCAGACCTCTTCATGTGACATCCTATTGTGCTTACATTCCCTATTGTCAGACCCGATAGCTGGCTGAGAACAGATGTCAGATTACCCTGAATGTTACTTTTTTAAAAACTCACTCAATGCCAGAGATATGTTGTCAGTTTTCAGACCATTTTGACAAATTGTGCCTGCTGTGCTGCGTTCCTTGACAAACCTGCAGCGAGCCCCGGAAGACTGCACTGGGGTGACAGACAGCAACTGAGTCACCACCGTCCCCAGGATGCTGCACCAGAGAAGCTGTGCCACCTCGTCCCCTCCAGGCTGGTTTCCCACCCGCCCCAACACGCGAGGCACTGCAGGAGACCCTCAGCACGCTGGTCGTCTTTCCTGGGAAGCTCCTAAGTGAAACAGCCCAAAGACTGGAGCAGGGACAAGCCCGGACGGGGAAGGCTCTCACTGAAGCAAGTCAGTGGCAAGGAAAGGGCTTGGTCTGCAATGGCCTGGGCCACGCCATCTTTCCCATCCTGCTCTTGTGCTGCTGGGAGAGGACTCACACCTCTTTGGAGCACCCCAGTATGGTTTTGTTAAATTCTAGGCTTTGGAAAAGCGTGGAGGTGTCCTGCTAAATTGGTTGTGGAGACAGGAGAAGGTCACTGCCACAGCCCCTGTCCAGCTGGAGACCAGCGAGGATTTCTCTCAAACATTTGTTCATCTCTAATGGCAACAGGAACTTTACATTTATTCTTACCTTTCTCTGGATGTAGACAGCCTCTGAAACCATCTGAGCAGAGAGCTCTTCTCATGGTTGTCACTGGCACAGCTTCACCGTATCTGCAAAACACATCATGGCCAACTCGTTTCCTCCCCTGCCTCATTTGTGGCAGGAAGCTGGGCCTGCTGCTGAGGACTAATGCAGGGGCCTCTGAGGCCGCTGCCACTCCACAGCGAAGCTAGAGGCTTTTCTTCAAACACCAAGAAATGCATTTTTCAAGGCCAGCGGTGTACGGGACATTACCCCAAATGAGAATTTCTCCAAGGTACAGTGCCCGGCGCATTGGAGGACCTCCAGGGTGGGCTGAATACAATCTCTCCCCAGCGGCAGAGCACAAGTGCTTGGACTCACTTGGTGACAGTGGAGGTCACCGTGGTTACCCAGGGAGGAAGAGGAATGACTTTGTGGGGCCCCCGGCGTCCTGCTGCCCGGCTGCACCATCCAGCTGCAGCACATTCATCCTCACTGTGAGAGGGGAAAATACCAGGAGGGAAGAGGCTGAACAAAACCTGCCTGCACATGGCACACACCAGCCTGAGGAAGGGATAAAGTTGCAGGAATCAGCAGTCCCACGAGGCTGAATTACCCTGAACTGGCTGGTGGCTCCCCCACATTCCCCAGGTCCACGCTGCATGCGCCTCGTGCTCACGGCTACACTCCTGAGCCTCTGCCCTAGCCGTGGCCCCTGTCACTGTCCTGCATATGTCACACGTACTATGTATAGCATACCTGCCTGCTGTGCAGCACAGGCGGGGTTATTCGAGTGTAAAACAAGGGTGGTTTGTGCTGGGTGCACAAGCAGGGTGATCCCATGGGTGGGATACTTCCTGACACTCTCTGGGCAGGTGTCTTTTTATTAAAAGCAGAACTTTGTAATTTTGGCTCTAAGTTTCCTTGTTTCCCTCTTGGAGCTAGGCATGAAGGGCAAAAACATGTTTAGGATGCCTGACACAAAACTAGAAGCTTTCTGGTCAGACAAGTGCACCGACAGCTCAGGCAGAGGAGGGGAGAGCAGAGAAAACCAACCTAACAAAGAGTTTGTGCCCCCTTGCTGTGCTCGTGTGGTCCCACTGTACCCATACGGGTCCCTCAATCACCTTTCTTTTAAGGTAGGTCCAGCATCACCCTGGCAGGATGCTTCCCCACCGTGAGGTCAACAAAGAGCCCTCTGTAAGGGCAGGAGAGGGAGAAACTCAACCCCAAAATTCATCCAGACCTAGACTTCTTTTGACTGGACAGCAGTGATTGCTGGATGGAAAAAAAAAAAAAAAGCACATCGGGCCTACTGGGAGGCAAAGGGCAGCCTAAGAAAGCCATGCTTTCTCTCTGCGGACATAAACAAGGACACCAGAAGCCAAAGCCTGTGACATTTATGTTAGAAAAAAGCAAAGGTGTCTATTTTCCTCTGTGCCCCACACTGCCCAGTCTGAAAAAGAGGCAGCGCTGACTTTTCAACTTAATTAATAATGCGAAACCAGAGAGAGGGGCGAGCTGCGCAGAATCCAGGAGAAGAGAGATTGCAAAGAGATGAATTTGCTGATAACACAGTACTTGCAAAACAAGCTTCTGCTATTCCCCTCTTGACACAGCGTCTGTTGCCTACCAGGGCAATCATATCCAAGTGTAATTGTCTAACAATTGTTCCGCACTGAGAAAATAGTTCTGATTACAGACATTAACACGTTTAGGCATTAAGCTTCCTCACTGTAATTACCCTTGAGCTTAGTCTCACAAATGAATTAATGTGCTGATCGCCTGGACTAATAGAACCAGCAAAAGGGTGATGAATTGCTTCCAAATCAGATAAAATCAAGCGTGACATCATTTAATTAATTTCAAGGCTTGGGGGGAGGAGAAAGGGGGTCAGCATGATGCTGGTAAGAAATGTATCTCTCCCTTAGTGATTTCTTTGTACACAGAAAAAGGCAAACAGGAGGATGGGGACGGGGAAGATGCACACCAGGTGAGAATAAGGCTGTGTATGAGCGTGCAGCACCACATGGCCGCGGCTGCATGACCAATTCAGCACAGGTGACATAGGTGCAATGGATGGCACTTCATGTGGGTAGGAGCTGATGCACTGCCCACCTTGCTGTTACACTGAGAAATTCTCCAAGTGTCGGGGCCCATGCGTGAGCTCTGCTCCCTCCCCAGACTGGGAGCCCACTCTCAGCCTCCCTGGGGTCACTGCTTCATGGTGAGAGCCGCGTGCCTGAGGGCGGTGTTGCCCAAAACCCTCTCCTTTGCCATGTCCCCAGCAAGGGATCATTTGTTGGGCTGCCAGCACAAGGCTGCAGTCAGCCAGGAGTGGGCCTGGCCAGTGCTGCTGCCAGCCCATACACTCTGTTACCCTCCTTGGCTTCCCCCAGCACTACGAAAGGCTTATCATTTTTTTTAAAGAAAGAAACAAAAGGGGTCAATGGAAAGGACATGGCAGGGTTCTGGACCGCTACTGTTAAGTACAGACTCTCTCAAATTAAAGTCTTCCCTCGGATCACTGCCACCTGTCAAATAAAACGGCACTGCACAAGGAGCTTGTACCCAACGGGGCTACACACGGCGCTTTCTCCTTGCAGCCTGGCAGATAACAATCCATCACCAATTTCAGATTTTGCCTCACACGGAAATCCTACACAAAGAGCCACCAAGAGAGAAGGTCTTATAAATCAAAGGTCTCCATTACAGCTTACATCTAGAGCTGGCTTCTGCAGTTTGAGAGCAGACTGGCTTTTTACGTACATGTCCAGGGATACAGACTTTATGAAGACGCGTGGGCCTGGCCTTATGCCAGTTTAAACATATGGCAGCAGTGCACGTACACACACACGCGCATATATGCATATGTGCACAGACATATCTATTTGCTGTCTGAAGATTAACAGATACTCATCTCTTTTAAGTGTACTTATCTGCATAAGCACAAGCAGCACACAATGCACATGCACGGACACACACAAAGAGCCCAGCCCACAATGTACAAGCACATGCCCGATGTCATGGCATTTCGGCAACAAGGAGCTCTCTCTGTCAGTGCTGATTTCAGCAGGAACTGCATAGGGCCCTCCAGATTTTGCCATGTGTTCTGAACTGTATTTTGTGTTGCTGAATTTTGGAGCAGCGGAGGGAAGGAGGCAGTGAGACCTGTGGAAGATAAATTTCAAGACGTAAAGCTTTTCATTCTCTACAGCGTGGCGAGAGGCAGTATGCTGTACCGCAGAGCATGGCTTGGATAGCAAAGGCAGAGGAGAGGGGAATTCAGTCCCCGCCCAGCGCTGAGAACGGTAACTCTGGAGTCCCTCTGTGACAAGGCTGTTTCTTGGGCTTTGCCAGAGACCACAGGTCTGGCAGCCCAATATCAACACCCTTTGGCAGCATTCGTCATTGTCTTGGATGTTTTAATTCATCCAGGCGCCTTGGGGCTGGTGCAGCTTATGACTCCATTTGTTTGATGCAGCCTTACAATAAATCCAGTTAGTGGAGCGGAGAGTGCAGATGACAGTCAATGTGATATAAAGTCCTTTCCTTGTTTTCAGAACCTGATCTTGCAAGGAATCAGGCATCTCCTGAGACAGCGCTAGCTCTGATTATTTGCTCTACTCCATAAATGACAACCAGCAAACAACAGCAAAGAGCACCGCTAGCCAGGCACTAACTTTCACACATGCAATGAGTTTGAAGGTCGTGAATTTTCTTTCCTGGTGGTGACCTACCATATCACTGCATCCTGTCCCTGCACCCTCACAGGCAGTCGGAGGAGAAGCCAGTCCTGGAGAAGCCCTTGGCCCTGCCCTGCCATCCAGCTCATCACAACGCTGCCGGTTGTGCTCTGACAGCTCTGGCCGTGCTGCGCTGTGGGCCTTACTCTGCTCTGCTTTACTCCTCAGTAAGAAGAGCAGCTCATCACACTTGGTTTTCTTCTACGCTAATGAAAACATGGTGTGCTTGCTATGAACGATTACTTTAAAAAAAAAAAAAAGGAAAACAAACACAACAAACACTAGATCCAAATGGTGCCAGATGTTCAAATAACTGGCACTGATGGCTTGTGGAAATCTGGCCGTGCGTTGCTGGAGCTCCAGCTCTACGTTTGATGGGTAAGCCAGCTTTAGGGCTGCAGCGAGTTGGAAGGGGAAGCAACAAAGTGGTTGGGTGGTTAAGGATTGATTTTTAAGGGCAATTAAACTTCCAGCACAACCCTCTGGTCAGTCGCATCCTGAATGTTAGGTGTGCTGAACTTCTGTCTTGGTCACAGGAGATTTATGCACCTGAAGACCTTAAGGGGTCTGTGGCTTGTTCCGTCCTTCGGTTCTCCAGCAGGAGAAGAAGTGGGAATAAAATAATCTTTTCATCCCTGAAGGATGCTCTGGTGTAGAAATGTTTATGAAATACTCACAAACCGTGCTACAGGGAAGGGGCCCTTGTAAGCACCTTGCAGGGGCTCCTTGGCAGCACGAGAATGTCACGGTATTCTGGAAGTGCAAGAGAGGGATTTGCTTTTACAGTGTGACATTTGCCAAACAATTAAGGTGAAGAGCAATGTGCTATAATCACTTTTAGTATTAAACACACACAGTAAACGTTTAAAAGGCATGGTGTTTTTTTTGTGGTTTTTTTTTTTTTTTACAAGAATGGGGTATGTTGTTTTGCACCTTACTGTAAGAATCCTTGCTGCTAGGATCATAAGCTTCAATTCAAAACTGCATAATTATTGCCAGGGACCTGCTTCTTCTCCCATTACGTGTTAACTGCACCTAGGAGATCTGGAAATGAAAGGATCCGAGTTCTCCTAACTTAACGGTTGTTTGGAGGATTTGCTGTGTGGGTTTCTTATTTTACTTCCATCATAATTTAAAATAGTCTGAGAGATTAAAACAGATAAATAAAAATACATTGTATGCTTACTGCCCAGTGTCTTAGAAATCTGCATTAAACTCATGAACTACAGGGACAGAAAGGAAATCACATTATGCTTCCCATACCTCCTTCTATTTCCACAGGACTCCTTTAATCACTTCGAGCCTACATGTAAGGCTCTGGAGGCAGCTTCCCCTACCAATGCTACACAAATGGAAACCCCAGCAGCTGTCAGCAAACCAAAGGGAACACAAAAAATGATGTCCCAGGCTAAGCACAGAGGCAGGTTGGTCCCCTGGTCCTGCTCACACCATCTGCAGCAGGAAAACCAGCTTCCTGGTTCCGACTGCAAACCAAACCACGGCCTATTTTCCCATCAGAACTAGCTCCCCAAGGCAAAACCCTGTCGGCAAACAGGCTCTGGCACCACCACCCTTGGGATCCATGCAGAAGCTGTGGTGGGAGAGGTGCTGGAAGTACTACAAAGGAATGCGGGGCTTGCACCTCGTCTCTGGTTCAGCTCATATGAGGGGTGGTTAATCTGGGGTTATTTGCACCTGGGGCCATGTCCTAATCCAGCTCCTCGCAAAGCAGCTATTTCTAGACACTGGGCTTGTGTGCAAGCCCTGCCTGAGTAAGGCTAGGAGGAAATGTCCCCAGAAGATGCAAAAGCCCTTGGGCTGGTGTCACGCTGGACGCAAGGTCCTAGCCCTGTCCATGTTACAAACTGTGTTTGCATTTTTGCATGCGGCACGTTAATATTCATGTATTTGTGTGCTGCCAGCCCTGGGAGCATGCAGACATCCTCTAACGGCAATTTCAGCCTGGTCAAGGTGACTGACCTCTTCCATTAAGTGCTTCCAAATTTCCAATCTATCCATGAATGTGAAAAATCTGTGCTAATTACAGGTCTGTCAGGAGGCCAAAAGTGCAGAGGGGAAATAAGGGGATTTCTGAACGTTATTTAAAGGCACAGCACCAACTCACCAGGGTTCCTGGCTTGCACTAACACACTGTCCTGGTCTCTGCTACCCAGGCAGGGTCTTTGAAAAACAGGGCCCAAAATCTCGGAGAGGTTGTGGTACTGGGAGTTGCCACTGCCTCCGAACCCCTGGTCTTTGTCCCAGCCCATTCTGCATGCTGAACATCTGGTACCCATGTGCACGGTGTCCTAACGCCCCAAACGATGTGTGCGCGTCGCTTACAAATAGTGTTTAAAACATAATGGCTTATTAATATAACACATAACATTTGAGAAGTGGTACGAGCTCTCTCCCTTTTATATCCTTTTTAATAAAGCACATTTTGAAATTCACTGACCTTTTTTCCTTTTTCTTTTCTTTTTTTTTTTGAAGTTCCCCAGCTTTATGTAGAAAGACCCCATCAGTGTGAAGTGGAATATAATGTAGTTTATTACCACTAACAAGGAAATGGCCCATAATTCTAAAGAGACAAAGCCTCAAGTGAGCTATGAAGGTCATTTTCTTGCATCCAGAAAGAAAATGTAATACTGACTGTCTCATGCTTCCCATTTCAGAGACAATGTGGGCTGCTTTCAGTTTTATTGTATTAAAGAGTAAAAATGAAGATTTTTTTTCTTTCAGACCGCATTTCAGACATTCAGTCCTCCCCGCCTTGGAGGGAATGAAGACGACTATTTGTCTACATTTCTCAGTGTTATTTATACTCCTCTGGATTTGATGGTTGGTATGTTCTCAAGTCTTTAGGAGACACAAATCCCACACTGCACACCCAGCCACTGCTTCTCCCTGCCAGGCACAGTAAGGCACCTCAGGGGGTGAAGGCTCAAACAGCAAACTCACAGGCCTACTCAGTACCGTAGTTACCTCCAGAGCTCTCCAATAATATTGTTCCAGGTTTTGGAAATCAGCCCTTCCTGTGATACCTTCATCCCTCCTTCATGCATGAACCTAAAAGCAATGTTAGAAGACAGCGATGCTGCGCTAAAGCCAATGTGGCTTCAGCAGGTCACTGGAGGGACCAGGCTGTAGATCATATAATGGATAGGTGTACAAGGCTGAAGAAAAGCATTCAAGACTTGGGTAGCAAGTGAAATTAAACGTCATCCTCCTTCTCCGGCTGTTCCTGTATCAGGGCAGGTCAGAGCCCCGCCATAGCAAATGCTGGGCGAAAGCACCAATGCTGCTCTCCAAAAATGTGCCTTTTCTGTTTTGTCCCTGGAGCAAACACATTTGTGCACTGCTGCAGCTCTCATGTCAATGATAATTGGGCTGTAAATGAGACAAAATACACTCTTCCATATCCCCATTCCCTGGTCCACCTCTCCCCAAGCAGCCTGGGGTAGGAGATGGATGGCACCTTCCTTCTCCTCCTCTGCCTCAGTCCTGTGAGTATATTTTGGCTGTGCTAAATGGCTCAGGTTTTGGGCTCTACGGCTGTAGTAACTGGAAACATTTTGAGTTTCAAACACAGTATCTTCCTTGGGGAGATGATGCCCAAACCCAAAACCTAGTGGTTTTCCTCACATAACCACCTTCCCCTCCAGTTTCAAATGGTGTCACGTTAAAAGGAGTCCAAACATGCTGTGGCATTACCTGCAGCTAGTCTCTGTTTTCTAAATGACGACAACAAAACACTGCTGATTGAGAAGCTTGTGGTCTCCTTATCCAGGGTAGGAAGAGAGGGGACATGTAAACCCACCAGTAGGCTTGAAGGAGAAAAGCACACAGCAAACACATGCTGAAATGTCCTCAGGCAGTGAGGGAGCAGTGAACTCTGCCTGCATGCACACAGGAGCCTGCAGGGAGTCAGCACTGAACACACTGCATATTCACAGCTAAGTCAGTCTTCTATAGACTGGTCTTGTTGCTAACAGATCAAGAAATAAATACTCTTTGGAGGTACATAGCAGGTAAATTGCCTTAACCCCACTTACTTAAGTCAACAGGGGTGTGCTGAGGTGGATGGGTAAAGGATTTGACCTTATCCGTTTGCTTTGGATACTACCCAAACATCTGAGCATCCATTTCTTATCACTAACTAGTTCATCACTAACTGATGAATGTTTAGCAGCTTCGCCAAAGACTGTAATTTGTCTTTCCTACTTGAAGTGTCAAATGTCATCCTAGCAATGCATAAGCAACAAAACCCAGGGAGCATCCTCAAGATTGATATTTAATGATGCAAAGAAAATGCTGGAGCTTGTGAACCCTGGCCCTGAACTCTGAGGCATTCTTTCAAGACCTGCTTGGCACATACTCCCACGTGCCATTCCACTCCATCAACTGGAAAAGATAACATTTTTAATCTCCATGTGAAAGGGAAGAGATGATCCACACTGTCCACTTCAAGCCAAGAAAGACATTTTGGAAGAACCAGTCCTCATATCACAGTAATCATGGCCAGAAGACACAGAGGCATGTGCCAGGGCTAACACCCCCCTCAGCTTCATTAGTGTACACAAAACCAGGGAGGGGAGAACAGAAACTGCTCTGGATCAGCGCTTCTGTGCTTTCCTGGAAGACCTGATCCAGTGAATCTGGGTTTGAACTAATTCTTCTTGTGTGAGGACTGGCAAGAGGCAAGACACAGCTCCAGGCTCTGAATAACATCCCCAGAGTGTCCCAGCTTGCCAGCCCAGAGCCGCACGACAGTGATTATTTGGCTTGTGTATATGAGGAGAATAATGCTGTCAGCGGCGCTAATTATCCAGAGGCTTGGACAAAAGCTAGGCCCACTGAAGGCAGCAGCAGTACTCCCTCCGGCAGGCTGGGGCCAGGACTGAGCTGAAGAAATGCAAGCAGCAGAAAGCTCTGCCAGGTCCTCAGCTTTGGCCTTTCCTTCCCTGCTTGGCCGCATCCCTCACCCACGCTGTGCTTCGGGCTGATCTGAACAGTGACTATTTTCTAAAGAAAAAGGAAATGCTACGGAAACTATGCTGGGTTTCTAACGAAGCAACCCTGTCACTGAGTGAAAAACAACAGTTTTGTTCCTGGCGTATCCAGACCCTCCCTCCTTTCATAAACCACTGTGCCTTCCGAGGAGCTCCCCGGGATTTCCCTGCTCTGTGCCAGACCTGGCTGGGATCTAATTTTGCAGCAATATAATACAGAAAAAAAATGCATTTTCTTCCTAAAAAATGTTGCTTGTTATGGGTAGTAACCTGCCACTGCTCTGAAGCAGGCACAGGAAATATTCCCAGTACAAAATAACAATGCTAACATTAACTTATCAACCTGCCAAAGCTGTGTATTTCATACGCTTGCTTTTATTCAGCAATACACAGTGACTTTTAGACTTAGTCTGTACCTGCACTTCTATCTGCCTGCAGGAAAGTCCCTAACCAAAGTACTAATCTGGTGCTGAATTTTTTCTCCCAGTTCTTCTTTCTTAGTCACAAACTGAATTGATGGCCTTTGGGTCTAGCAGGGAAATTTCAGCTACAAATGTGAAGGGAAAAGACAACAGTTATTAGCCCTGCTTCCCATGCAGCTGGCCCTGCAGTACAAATGCTCCCTGGCTGACTGGTTCATCCCATTGATGCTTTTCCTTTTAATTCCCTTAAATTACTGCTAAGCGACCCTGCAAACTAAACTGTCTGATGCTGAGTTTCTCCCGTTCCTCCAAGGGAAGACAGCGTGAGTTTCACTGATAGGGTTCTCAAAGGAGCTCAGAACTGGGACAATCACACCAAGCACTGCAACTGGTGTTCCTCAGGTTTTTGGTACGTTCCCATAGTGCAAAAGAAGCAGCCAAACAGATCTGGAGAGTACTTGTATTTGCATTTCTGTACGCCTAGCCTGTTTGCTGAGTAAAGACCAATTAAGCATCAACATCGCCCTTTTCGACTGACTGCCCTCCAATCTCACAGACCGAATGCAAGCTGCACATACTTGAGGAGAGGGGCCTCCACCTCCCCTCGCTGGCCCCACGCAGCTCCCCAGCACCAGCCCACACCAGGGCATGATGCCAGCTCTGGTCCTGCTGCCACAGGGCACTGGAGCAGGACCAGCGCCCCAGGATCCTGCACCAGCCTCTAAAGCTGTGGGGATGAAGCAGCTTCGTCAGCCTGGTATAGGATGGGGTGGCCAAGCAGAGCAAACCAGGGCACAGGCACTCGGATTTGGCCTCCAGTAAAGCCGTACTTCTCGGAAAACTTTGTCTAAGTACTCCACAGCCAACCAATATTCATTCTGTTCGCAGATGTCATTTCTTTTTAATCCTATCTCCTTGGAAATTTTGCATCCATGTGGGATTCTGTGCCCAAATACAGCCTTTGCTGTGTCATCAAGGGAAACGTTTTATATTCAAACAGCGAAAGAGAACTAGAGTTTAACATCAAGGAAAGAAAGCAAACACTACGACATTCAGAAAATCCCCATGCATGTGCAGACAGTGTGCAAGCATGGATGGGAGCAGGTAGAGTGAGAGAAGAGGGGGACAGAGGAGCATGGAGGCAGACAGACGGTGTCTGAAGGACGTTCACCACCAGGACGTATCGCCACCAGCAACATGGGACTCAAATGCTGAGTGCTGTGAGCTGCTGCTTGCCACTACACCCCACTGCTCTCCTTATACCCAGCAAATACCACAGGAGCTCCGGGCACCTTTCCTGCCCGACCTACAGCATCTGTGAGGTTACATTCTGTGCCTGTTTTTTTTTTTTTCTCCTTCTTTCTCTCTAGGTCTTAAGAGATCATATGTGAGATGCAGAGCTGCTATTATTTAAATATGTAACATCACCCCACATTGGCTTAATCTACCAGAGAGCGGTGCCCCGATGCTGTAAATCCAGCCGTATTTACTTACACATGGCATTTCCCTGACTATTACCATTCTGAACCACCCAAATCTGTCAATCTAATGGAGATATATGGACAGTAAAAACATGCACTGGAAAACTACTGGCAGGCTGTGCAAAATGATCAGATTTAATCAGCTGATAAATTATTCACTCCAATTGAGAGTCAAACATACTATTTGAGCCTATTTATGGATGTCCGATTAGTGCAAGTAGTTTTCCATCGCTTTATTATGTTTGCTAATACATTACAAAATCCATGCTGTGATAATGGTCTTACTTAAGTCATTTTGTGGAATGAGCAAATACCAGAAAGCGCATTCCACCCAAGGCCAGGGACACGTTCCAGTAGGCAACAGTCAGTTACACACCGCTACACTATTTCCAAGGGTTTCTGCAAAGAACAAGTTGCCAACAGAATGGGAATTTCATTCAAGGAAAGCCATTACACTGCCAGGCTCCTGATGGTCTCCTCTGGTGGCTGGAATATGCGGCACGGTACGCAGCAGTGACTGCGTCGCACTGCTTGGTGCCTGCACAGCAGCACAGGGATGCAAGCCACGGTACCAGCACCTAATGCAACAGGTTGCCCAGTCAAGCCTTTGAGGCTACGGGCAGACGTTGGAGCCAAAAGAAAGCAAGACAGACTGTCATGTCCAACTACTCGTATAAGTATGAGTGGCCTGAGCATTTCATCCTATTAGTGTGCACAAAAAAAGCAGCAACTACAGGCAGTGTGATGGAGAAAATCTGTGGCTCCAACACTTCACTCCACAGTGCTCCAGGCCCACCACTTGCCTAGAAGCAAGGCTTGCACCCCAGCATGCCCCAAATCATTAGTTTTGGGGGTTCAGGTGTTGCTTCAAAGGTGTGCAGCAACACGTCACATCTGCAGAGCCACAAGTACCCTGCCCTGGGCAGTGACACATTTTGGGAAAGGACCAGGCAGGAAAGAAGCCAGAACCCGGGGAGAGCTGGATGGCAGAGGTCTAACTGTCAAGGTTTGCCTCCAAGCTCATCCTGGTGCGTGATCGCAGAGAACAGTACTGGGTGGGCACTGGACAGTCGTATCAATAACCCACGTCCTAAGACCCCCATGGCAGCACAGTCCCTGCCACTGGCCTGAGCCTTCCCTGCCCTCCCGGCCTCTTTCCCCACAGCACAGAGCCCCTGGCCCCAGCCCATCTCCCTTCTCTGCAGCCCACAGAAAGCACCGGCTGCTGAAACTGCAAGAGCTGCACCAGGAATCAGCAGGTAATTATAAATTACAGACACTGGGGCAGGCAGAAGACAAGGAGCCTAAGTTCAGCCTGTTCCTAGGTCAGGCTGGAGGCAATCACTTCCCTGCGGCAGGGCAGAGTGGAGCCCTGCTACATGGGCAGTGCAGGTTACCCACTGCTCAGCTCTGCCAGAAGGGCTTGCAGGCGAATCCAGCCGAGTTTTAACCTTGCAGTGGCACCGTGGCACTGAAAAATTCCACACAAGACTGGGCTGAGACCCAGGCAGAAAAGGCAGAGAGGTGTCCAGGACCAGGGCCAGCTGGAGGCACCAGCAAGACAGGGACCCATACACTCCCTAATTCCTCCAATTAAGTAGGGCTTTTGGGGCATTGTTTTACTTTAGCCATTTTCCCCTTCTGGCGGCGCATCAAAGCAGATGGATCCAGCTGTGCCATGGATGGGGATGGAACAGATTTGGCTGGCCATGCTTCAGGTAGACACAGCTCCCCTTTCCCAGCTACATCACTGCTATGGTGCCGTGCCTGGTTCTTCAAGCCTGTGAAAGGTGCCAGACTGGCAGATACCTGTTTCGGATCCTCAGGACCCATGCTCACACACCCCCTTCATCTACCAGGAACCAACCTGACGAAGGTGAGAGGCAGCTCAGCTCCATGCGAGACAGGCAGATGAAAAGTACATGTACAGCCCCGCAGCAAAGGGATGGGGAGCTTTGTCCCTGCCAGCATGATGCCTCCAGCAACTGCTTCCAGACACAGGAAGTTTGGGGTCCCCAGAATCGTGACCTGCCAGCTGCCACGCTCCCCTCTCGCAGGTCAGATCCAAAACCCCCTCCCAACATCATGCAAATGCCATTAAAGGAAGAAGGGAGGCGGTGGGAGTGGGGAGGGAGGGGGGAACCTTTTGTTAAGACTGCGGAAATTTTCAGTAAAATGAAAACAAATTGCTCTAAGTAAACCATTTGTCACAGTCTGATTACTCTGCTGCCACTCTGGGAACACCAATTTGTCATGCTAGATCAGGATAACAGCAGGCTGACTGTACGAAATGGCATGCTGCCTTCTGGCTTTCTGCTTGCAACTGGTGAGGACAGTGGGGATTCTCCTGCAGCGCCTTCCCGGCATCCTGTCCCTCCTGGCAGCACAGGCACACACACCCTGGGCCCTGCAACCGGCATCGCACTGCTGATGACCCCCGAACTCCCAGCAACTGCCTCCATAACCCGGTACTGCAGCTCCACCTAACACACTCCCTTTACATATTTATCCCAAAGCACCTACCTAGGGTACAAGGTGTCCACAACAGGGACTAATTCTTGCACTCCTGGTGGGCACAACACTGCCCTGAACTGGATTTTGGCCCCAAGTGCCATGGCAACACATCTAACGTTCATAATTTCCCTTTAATTTTGCTTGTGTCCAGTTTGCTACGACTTCAGGAATGCCACAGATGAGCCAGAAGCACTTGCTACCCATTCCTGATCCCTGCCTCCCTCTCCTTGGAGATACCTCAGAGTTCCACCAGTTTGCATTGGAGCAATAAAAATAAAACAAACACACACAGAGAAAACAAAAAAATGCTGCATGGTTCACAATTAAACCATAGGCAGTGCTACAGCAGGTACTTAAAGAAGGAAGGTTAGTGCAAGGGAGCAAGAAACAGAGATTAGCCAAAATGCATAAAGCATGGGAAAATAGCTGAAAAAATTCCCAGTCTAAGAATTAATTCCCTTAGCTTCAGTGTCCATAGCTAATAAACAATTATCGGAGTCTCCCCTGCTTGTGTCTCTCTGGAATCATGCAGCAGTCTGTAATGCTGCAACAAAACAATTAACTCCAGCCCAAACAAGAATGATCTTTCAGCCAACCAAAGGAAAAAAAAAAAAAAACACCTCAAAATGACATTTTGGGTAAAATGCTCCATTCAGTCCAATGCAAAATCCTTCATCTCAATTTCAAATTATTGATCTTTTTTCTAAACCTCTTCTCCTTGTAAATCGGTACGTCAATATTTAAATAAAGAAATGCTCTTTTTGAAGGAAAGCAAAACAATGAACAACTTTTGTTTGCAAACCAAATGAATTGGCTAGGCTTTTCCTATGTCTTTAACAGTAATAAATAAAAAGGGGAATATCAGAAAGACTTGAAATTTCAAAAATTTCTCCTTCCCCTTTTGGGGCTTGCCAGGTCCCCACTGAACCAGTAAATGATGTTAGTTCTCTTCCATTGCCCGGAATATTCACTGTCAAGTGCTCTTCCTGCAGCTACTCTGGGCAGTCTCTGGCCAGCAGCAGGAAGGACCACCTGGATGTGCCACCCACCGGCCCACCTCTGATACACAGTCCTGGTCTGATTTCCTCTTTAAAGCCCTAAAAGCTGGGCAAGGAGGTGAAGAGGGATGTTATGAGCACATCACCTCTGCAGAACAGCAGAAGTCAAACATTCCTTTCAAAGCCACCTGAGTTCTCAGTAAAAGAACCAATGTAAAAACAAAACCAAAACAAACAAAAAAAAAAGAGTATTTTAAGGGTTCAGGAATATTCCATGCTAAGAGAAGGCAGCATGTCCCCAAATTGATTAAAAGCCTCCTCGTTCTCACTCACAGTGCCTGGAGCCCCCAGGACTGGCACTGAGACCGTAACCACAGCAATCTGCTCCGCCACGCAGGTCTCCATGACACTGAGCGATCGGGAAGATGAAGCAGTTAATGGAAAACAAGCTCAGCACGGAGACTGGTGGCACTGGTTACAGTGCACAATGCCACCACTGGCCATTCAAAGCCCTTTCTTCCTCTGCTTCTAAAAACTGCCATGTACCTTCAATATTAAAACCTTCTGTTTCCACTGGAGGGAAAGGCCTTTAAAAATAACCTTTTGTTGAGAAAAACTGAAATCTGTCACCACAACTGGCAGCCTCTCACACAAAGAAACGCTCCCCATGCCAGGCACAGTGCTGCTTATATAGCTCTGCACCCCACCTTGACGCTCTCTATCTACATAGAAACAGGCTGACTAGCAACAGTGGGAACCACCCAAATCCACTTCCACGTTCTTGGGAAGAAACTAGCACATGGGGTATACGGGGAGAGATGTGCTCAGCTTGCCAAAACGAATGCTTACAGTTACATTATGAGGATGGAGACCTGACCCCATCCAAAAACAGATGTTGTGGTTATTCTGAATGCAACAGGAAGTGGATCCCGCTGTTTTGTGGTACAACTTAACCACTTAACTTCAGTTCCTTATTTCACTATCCCTCCATGATCTCGGTCACAAGAGGCTGCCAGAAACACACAGGCTATGTTCTCTCAAGCTACCCAGCCGGACACTGTAAGGGGTCTCGGGGATAACACTCTGGGGATAATAACGTAAGGCTCCAGCCCTTGCCCAGTTTGCTGTGCTCCACCACGGCGTGTATGTGTGTGACCCTGTGAGTGCAGCAGTGGAGCCAGCTCTACGCTCCTGCAGATGGAGCTATGACTGAAGCTCCCGAGTAAGTAAGGAGGGTCCTAGGCTGGTTGCTGTCACCTGGCCTAGCAAAGGTGAAGCCATGTTGTGCACCCCTCTGAGACACAGACAGAGCTGGAGTTTCTTTCCTCCCGTTATTTGGCATGGCTGACCGGAGCAAGGGTACCTCAGACTGCGTATCTCGAGGTACCCAAACTCTCCACTGAGGGCTGCCTTGCAGATGCACGTCCCTCTGTGTAGCTGAGGAGGGCTGGAGGGAGATGGGGCTGCTGGGGCAGCAGTGAGCCACAGCGAGGGCGCACTAAGCAGAGCAGCACATGGCGGCACCAGGCATAGCCCCAGCCCCAGGCTCTGACAGTAAAGCAGCTAACTGCAGACACAGGTACACGAAGCAAACGTCCCCATAGCTGTTCCTGAGATGTTCTGCTAAACCCTGCCAAGGGGTCCAGACAATATCCCAGCCCAACAGGAACATCACAGTGAATAGCCATGCACAAGGTGGGAAGTATGAGGCTGAAGAGAGCAGAGATGAGGCAGCATCGCCCAGAGACCCAGTGATATTCTGGGACTTCCACCTCAGGACATTTTTTGACACACACACACATACAAGTGAGATACAAAGCTAATTAGACATGCAACAGGGCTCTGTTGTAGCAAGACTATAGCTAATAGTCTTGTGTGGGATGTGATTCCTGCTGTAGCATTTTGGATTCAAGGCAGGCAACATGAGCAGAGTACATTTATCTAAGGGCTTCCAGGGGCTGTAAACATCAGCTTTATCTTTAAGAAGGAAGACAGAGAGATTTAAATTTTTAACTTGTCTTAGGAAAAACCTGACAGCAGCTCTACAGCGTACGTCATCCTCTCTGCCAACCGTGTGCTTGGGGTGGGTAGGGGACCAGGCAAAACCCAGCCCATTTTGCTGCTTCAGGAGGACACTGAGACACAATTCAGGATTTAGCCATCTGACATCTCCTGTGTTCTAAAAGCACGACCCAGTCCACTGGGATTTATCCAGAGGCAAACACAACATCCTAAAGAATAGTGCATGAACAACGTCAGCTGCTCTTGCAAGCTGAACTAACTAGTAGCTGTGGCTTCACTTTGTTGCAGGGCAGAAAGGTGGTCAGCGCTGCGCAGAACAAAACACTGATACCACAGCAAACACGGACTGGGACTTGTCTCCTCCCCCAGCCTAGTACAGGGCTATGCCACACCACTCAGGACATATAAAATTGTCATCACCACCCTTTGACGTTGCCATAAATAAGTTCGTTTGCATGTCACCTCACCTTAAGGCATTCCACAGGGGTTTCTCAGCTTGGTGGTTAAACACGGGCAGAACGGGGCCACCCAGTCCCTCAGGCTGCCCATGGGTGCTGAGGATTTCTTTCACAGCTCCTTGAGTGTAAAGCCCGGACAGGCGATGACAAACAAAGTAACCCATCCCTCATGGTTTCACAGCTGAGCAAAGGCACTTTCTCAACACCAGGATTCACAGCCCAGCCCAGGAGCCCCTGGTTCATGCTGTAAGAGCTGTGATTCCCCCCATGCTGACAGCAGGAATGAAGGTGAATTTGAAAAGCTAGGGAACAACCTCTTGTGCCACATTATTTGTTTTATGGAGTGGAGATTTCACTCCTTGCACATTTGAAAGCCATTTAGCTGAAAGGGACAAATCTGTAGCTATAAGTTCCAGATAGATATTGTATCATAGTAGTAATAATGAAGTACTGAATTACTTGTTATGGCAATTGTACAAGTTAAATGCATTGTGTTTCGATGGATGGGCCAACAAACACTGGCACCACTCCTAATGAACCCATGAGAAGTAAGAAAGTAAAGAAAGGTGATCTCTACAGCAGCCAAAGCACTTCACATTTCCAAATGGGTCCACACTGCACATTAGAAACAATTTTCAGGACTCAACAACAAGTAAACCCTTACTGATTTAAGCACCAATATTACTGATTGCAAGGCAGTAATACCTACAAGGGGAATCATAATTTCCTAAAGCTTAATGGCTTTCTTAAGCCATTTTTATAAAGCTTTAAGTTGGCACTTCTCAGTCATAGGGATAAACATGAGCGATTACTGCAGCTGAGACTTTTGTCTTACAGGAAGGAAGGTAGCTAATTACCAATAGTTGTATAAGTCCTGATAAAACAGCAACGGCTGGTTTCCTCGTTCCACTTCTAGGTCAATTCTAGAAGACCACACATTCAAACCAACACAAGTGAAATGCTGGTGGAGCTGAGGGAGTAAATCACAGCAGTGGGAGATCAAGCTATAAAGGGGATTTCTTTTCCTCCACAGAGACCATTAGCTGTATCATGTTAGTCACCAGCCTAAGTCATCAATTCACCTTCATCATATTAGCCACACGCATCTGTCAACAGCTGAGCACAGGCAGCTCTTGCAGTGAACACACTGCAAGGTAATGGAGAGAGAAGTGCTCATAATTCAAAAGGCAAGTTCAGTGTGTGCTTCTCTAGTTGAAAGAGTGTGGAGATTTTCCTCTTTATTGTGGCCCTGCAAATTCCAATTGATCTGAAACCAACTTGCATTTTCTAAATGCTGCTGCTGCGTTTGAACTTCAGTGAAAAATCCATTTGCTAGAAATGAAGGTTGCCAATTAAAATCGGTCCATTTATGTTGCTTTGGGGAGCCGAGGGGTAGAGAGAGAAAGAAAGAAAAAGCCAAATAATTCATTAAGTGATCTATATTGTGCCACTACAGTTAGCAATTATAATTATCCTAATAAGACTTTCCCACTTATATAAGCCCTTCCATTCAGGGATCTCAAAACACTTTGCAACCATTAATGATGTTAGCTTCATAACATTCCTGACCTCGTTTACAGGGGAGGGAATTGAGGAAAAGAGAGAAAACAGCACCATTTTCTGTAACAGATAGCTTTCATTTTGTTACTGCCTGTGAAGTTTATACCTGAAACTAAATCACACTTAAAAATCAGGGTCAGTTTTGAGTTCTTGTGCTGGTAGTCCTTGACTCACAGTTTGAGTGCAAAAAAAAAAAAAAAAAAACAGGAAAACGCTAGTGAGAATTGTGTGAGCGGGGGAGGCCTATCTGTGAACCTTCTGCAAAGAGCCTTAGGTCACTCAAATTTGTCACCCAGGCAAATGTGGCAAACTCATACAGAGAGCTCCTGCCTCAGGCCCTTGCACAAAACCATCCCTTTTCCTACCTCAAACAGCACTGACGTGTGGGACGGGCATTCTCAGTGTCCACTCCTCCAAATCCACAGCTCTTGATTTCAGCTACTTCTCTGAAAGGAAAAATGACATTAGAAGTAACATGAAATCCCAGGAAAAGAAAATGAAAAACCAAACTGGAACAAATAGTTGAACACATTGCATTGTATGTACCTAGGAGAAGGAAGGACTTGAGTAGCAGCCACCATGGGTTTCTAAAGAACAAATTGTGTCAAAACAATGTAATTTCTTCCTGTGAGAGGGTGATAGGTTTTGTAGATAGAACAGCAGCAGATGTCATATATCCTAACTTTAGACACTGTTTTTTATAGCATTCTCATAGCTGAATTAAGGAAGCTAGGGAGTTTCACACTGCAGAAGAATGCAAAAGTGGTTGGGAAGCAGTACATGGAAAGCTGTTACCAGTGTTTCACTGACAAAACAGCGGGATGGACCTGTGCTCCACGGGGAGCTGCCCTGGGTCTAGGACTATTCAACACTTCCACTAATGATCTGGATGATAAAACAGAGTGTGTGCTTATTAAGTCTGCAGATGATGCCAATCGAGGAAGAGCAACACATCCTTCGGAGAACAGACCTGGAATTGAAAATGATTTAACAAATGAGAGCTCTAGTCCCAAACACCAGAATGCTCTTTAACAGGGATGAGGGTTTGTTTTGCCTGTGAGGTACATGAAGCAATCCTTCTGCTCTCTCCAGCAGGAGGAAAGCACTGGCTGAAGCACCAGACTTGGGCTCTGCATTTCTAGAAAATAGTATGCCATCTGGGAGCGCCGAACAAGGTAAGAGGTCCAGAGAAAAAGGAAAAAAAAAGAGGTCCAGAGAAAAATGTATTTTTTTTCCGTTTTCCTTTCTTTCGGAAGAAAGGACTGTAAGAATTTGAACAGTTTACCCTAAAAGGGGGAAACTGAGGCAGGATGCATTAACAGCCTTCAGGTATGGCAAAAAGCCTGTTTTCTACTCATGTGATGGATGGGATAAGGCCTTTCAGAGCAGGGCTAAGAATGGATAGGAGAGGCTCTGTCACTGGACTAACACAGTAACTACGGACCGAGGAACCATTCCCCTCTGGGCTCCCCAGGGAGAGCCCACATTTTGCTCCATGGATGGGAACTGAAAGGAGAACCTGGGCAACAAAGAGCAGGGAAAGGAGTTCGTTGTTTAATGCCAGAGAGCCATAATGTGCCATATTTGCTAACTGCTGTTTTAAAAAACATTAAAATCAGTTGCCAGGCACGTCACAGGAAGCCAGATGTCCATTGAGGGCAGTGGGATCAGCGACACAAAGAAGCTATGAAACTGAAAAATAGCTGCCCAGTCAGTTTGGAAAGCTCCAGAAAGAGCTGCTCTGATCCAGCAGGGACCACTTGTAAGCTGCTGCACTCATTTCTGCTGTGGTGCAGGAGAAACTGAGGCAGGGCATGGCCGCACTTCGAGTACTGTGTTCAGTTTTGGGCCCCTCGCTACAGGAAGGACATGGACGTGCTCGAGAGAGTCCAGAGAAGGGCAACGAGGCTGGTGAGGGCTCTGGAGAACAAGGCTTACGAGGAGCGGCTGAGGGAGCTGGGGTTGTTTAGCCTGGAGAAGAGTAGGCTCAGGGGCGACCTTATCGCACTCTACAGGTACCTTAAAGGAGGCTGTAGAGAGGTGGGGGTTGGTCTGTTCTCCCACGTGCCTGGTGACAGGACGAGGGGGAATGGGCGAAAGTTGCACCAGGGGAGGTTTAGGTTGGATATTAGGAAGAACTTCTTTACTGAAAGGGTTGTTAGGCATTGGAATGGGCTGCCCAGGGAAGTGGTTGAGTCACCATCCCTGAAGGTCTTTAAAAGACGTTTAGATGTAGAGCTTAGCGATATGGTTTAGTGGAGGACTTGTTAGTGTTAGGGCAGAGGTTGGACTAGGTGATCTTGGAGGCCTCTTCCAACCTAGACAATTCTGTGATTCTGTAATCTGAGGTCTCTAAACAGTCTACAAAAATGCGCTTGTTTCAGCAGCCTAAACTTAAACATTAAGCTTGCTGGGGTTGTCCAAAACTTTTCTTCTACAAAAAGAAATGAATTGTAGACCACTCATGAATGTGTTGGAGAGAAGACTGATCCCATCAATTCTCCTTTGCGTGGCTCTTCACCCAGTAATATTCTTTTTAAAATGAAATTAACTTTCTTGCTCACATCATTGAAATTCCCTTCACAACCAGATAGCCAAATAATGTTAATACTAATTTTAATTCTGAAAAGCATACGAAAAGGGGAAATTTTCTCATTATTAATGGAAGAAAAAAACTATTTAGCATATCTAAATGAGAAGTGTAAGATCTATAACCCGTACAATAGCAATCATGAAAAAGCTACAAGATGGAATTATTCTCTCAGGGCTTTTATCAAGGTGGTTATCGTAAGTTAAATGTGAAATCCACCCAGAAATCACTCAGAGAATTCAGTATTCACACACTTCTCTACTGTAAATAATCCCCCATGCAATACTAAAAGTTCTCTGTTTATGACTCCATAATTTAGGTTGTGTCAGCAATTAGCGCTGGAAGTTATCGCACTCTGCTGCATTCTTTAAGAGTTAGAGGAAGCTGGGTACTGCAGGCAGCCAGACCGCTGCCTCATTTGCCCATTACGCTGGAAAGGAGTCCAGCAAGTGCCTCCCGGACTGACGGACAGCAGGACGTGGACCTTTCACATTCCCTCTTATTGCCTCCTCAGCCCCAGCAGGTCCCTACTGACCTCCAACGAAATGAAGGCACGAAGCTTCCCACAGGGAAAACACCGCTGCACACGTTGGGGCAATTAGGATAAGACTTCCCCATGGAAGCTGAAAGGTGGCAAAGTCTGTCCCACAGTAACACCTTTGTCAGAGGGAGGTGGGGAGCATGAGGCATTTTATGGCTTCTAGTTCAGAAGTTCTTGTAATTAGGCATTACAATGTGTTTTTCACTGTGGAGCAGCCAGTTTAATTACTCCTAACGCTCACCGGGGGGAACTACTGATGTGCGGAAAGCAAATGGGCATTCTCTTGCCTCATATCCACGATGGCAGAAGATGCTAAAAATACACGGCGGTATTTATCTGCTGGTCTACAAGTAAGAGGTGCCACACATAAGGTCCAGTGAACTCCAGGGTGCAAAATATCCTCCTGCTCTATGTAGCTCTTGCAACCCTGGTAAATCAGTACCTTTGAGAGGCAGCATGCTGCCCGAGAGAGGACAGGAGCAAATCTTCTTTCTTTCCCTGCCTGTCCCTGCCTCTCACTCATCGCAATTTTCCTTTGTTTCTAGATACTTGGATATGATCTAAATTGGATATGATCTAAAATTTTTCTGACCCCTCCATGCCCAACGCGAAGCTGTACTTCCTAAGAGATGTATTTGCAGATGATATATTTGTGTCCAATTTGGGCCCAAATTTCAATCTAGCTGACCATTTTCGAATTGTCGAAATGGAGAAAAAGCACTTTATGCTTTTTCATGTGAAAGACGAGCCTCCCCAAAGATGAGTTTGAGGCACTGAGAGTGAAGCGAGTGGTAAAACTCGGTAAATATGAATATCTAAATTGGAACAGGCTTGAGTACTGCCACCAAAGGTGGTACCATATGCAGGGAACATCCTCTGACGTTTGTTAATTGCATTAGCAGACCACACGAGTGTAGTAGGAGACAGGCACTGATACCCTCGGACTGGTTTGTGCGCAGCTAGCAACACAGAACAGCTGTAAGATTCAGCTTTGCTCTGTGGGTCAGACTGAAGCTGTTCCAATCATTTAATGTCATAAATTTACCAAAGAAATCACAGGACTGAAAAATGGAAGAGAGAATAAGTTGGGCAGATAACACGTCTATTATCTACTTCCAAAAAGTGCAGAAGTCTGACACCAGAAGTCTGCATTAAACAAATATGTTTCCATATTCATTCAGACAACTGCTATTTTCATTGTACTAACGAAGTGAATTCATTACTACTGCACAGCGTCTCTGTATGTTCCCATGAACTGATTTTAGGAAATTGTTATTTGTAACTGAATTAGAGATAACAGGCAAATGAAATCCCCAAACAAGCTATGACAATCCTGTCTGGAGTAGACCCTGACATCCTTGTTTAGGGTTTATTTTGGATGACGTGAGTTTAAATTCTGTCTCCAGACATGTCTGCGGTTGTCATTAATTCGACCTGCAGGGCCAGAGGTGGCTGAAGCCAATGGAAACAAGGGTTTGGGTGGAATTCAGCCAGGTAAACACGGGCTGCATAGTCAACTTTAAAGCTGTGTAGCCTGTTGTCTTGAGAGACATAAACGTTGGTGAGAAAGCCACAACTGAAACCTAAAAGCTTAACCAAATCTTGCTGGTCTCTAACCAACTATCCAGGGGGAACATTTCAGACACCAGCAATTCCTTAACCTAGCACACAAAGACATAAAAAGGTCCAGTGGGCAGGGGATGATGCCACATAAATTCAGGCCTCATTAAGCATTATCTTCCTTTAATAGTGAGGAGTAATTAACCATTGAAAAAATTGGACTAGGGACTTGATACAATAACCTGATGTCTTTAAAACTAGGTGGGGCATCTGCCTGTTAAAAGCTCCATGGTAACTCAGAAAAGGTTATCAGCTTGACACAGGAATGAGCACAGGAAAAAATGCTACGTGCTGCTTTATTCTCCAGGTCACTGTAAAGCCACAGGGCACCGCTGGTACGAGCTGTCATTTCTGATGCTGTATGAGGTCCTTCCATTCTCCTGCAACTGGTCCTCCTCTAGCAACAGATGAAGTGTGCTGAATATTTATTTCAAAGGTCTCAGATTTTCTAAAGAAACACAAGCCATCCCCATTACATATTCGCAGCTGATTTTGCAAACCACAAGGGCAGATCCTCAGCTATAATAAATCGGTGCAGTTCCACTGAAGTAAGTGGAGTTTGATCAGCTGTCATGGGATGAAAAATCTAAGTCCCTTATCTCAGGCACCTATGTAATTCCCAGTTTTCCCACATTATTTACTTAAATCTCCCCTTGATTTCCAGCTAAGACTAATAGCTGTGTACAGACATCTCTCCCTCCCTCAGCATCTTTGGTGCTGTGTCCTGGACTTTCTTTAGCATTTCCTTGATAATTCTGTTTATCCAAATTTTGCCATGTGTACACCTTGTTTTCAGCATGTTTTGTCAGTACTTAAAGGAAATAATAAAGCCTAGTGCTAATCAGCAAATAAATAGACTTAGTGGGGTTCTGGCAACAGGATAAACAGGATTAGCACTTCAGGGGGACAGAACGAATACAGATGGGCACTCAACGGGCAGGTTTCGCTATCAAGCCAAGAGTGCCGTGCTAAGTAGGGACAGGGGAGCTCTTAAGGCTTTTGTTTCTAGCCAGAGATCTTTAGGAAAATACAACACTACATTGTGGAAGCTACACGTTTATAAATATTTACACAGCAAGTGAATTCATTAGGAGTGATGATAATATTGCTTTAAGATCTTATTTGCCTTTGCTGAAGGGCTGTAACCATTGGCTAAAGCATGCATTACAATAATGTGCGCAATGTGCAGCGCACTCACTGCATGCAACCAAGCGACCACGGAGCAATTCAGGTTGGAAGGGGCCTCTGGAGTTCTCCGGTCAAACCTCTGCTTGGAGCAGGGCTAACTTCAGACCAGGACCCGACTGCTCAGCACCTTCTCTGGACGAGTTCTCAAAATCTGTGATGGAAATCGCACCAGGCTAGGGGAACCGGGACCAACAGGTACAACAACCTGCTCCCTTGCCTAACCACTCCTGCTGTGAACAGCTTTCTCACTGACCCAACGAGAATTGCTCTCGCTGCAACCTGTGCCTGCTGCCTCTTGTCTTGTCGCCGTGCATCCCTGGTAAGTGTCTAGCACCTCCACCTCTGTAACTGCCCTCCCTCAGCAGCAGCAATCTGCAGCTAGTTGACCCTACCCCCCAAAGCCTTCTTCCCTCCAGGCTGAACAAACCCACCCCTCCAACTTCCCTGCCAGGTGTGCTCCAGCCTCCAAACACCTTCACAGTCCTCCACTGGACTTGCTCCAGCTTGGCAACAGCTCTCTTGTTAACTCCAAACCAGACATGTCCCCATACGGACCAATTTCTGATGGTATTTCTCAAGGATGACTGAAACATCAAATACCCAAACACATCGGTGAGACACCTCAAGATCTTTCATTGTCAAACCCAAAACTCACCAGCTCGACCCAACAAAAGGTGAGAAATTCAAATAATTCTCTGCCAGTCCTAATGAATTTCCATCTACATTTTCAAACCTTATGACCCATCTTTCTACCTACCTAGGAAAGGAAATTTACCACATGCTAAAGGCTTTAAGATACAGAATTTATGGGCTCATCTGGGAATATGCTCTTTGAGAAGCATGACCCAAAATCATGCGTTGACTTCTATGACTACCACTGACAAAATGAATACAGATCTTGCCTATTCCATGTTGGAATACGTAGGTTGGGCTTAGATAGGGTAGGTAATAGAAAATGATACATCTTTCCTTGTGCAGGAGAAGGGCTTAAGCAAAAGTAAATTAGGTTCAAAGAATGAATTATTAACCCTTCCACTGAGAACAGGATTCCTTTTGCCACAAAAGAGGAGCAGGGTTGTTCACCCAAAGGATCCAGTGGGATTCTTCTGTTATGTGCCAGGCATCCGAACCAATTCAGAGGTATTTTGTCATTTCACAGCACCGGCACAGGCAAGTGGGACTCCCTAGTGACACTAGTGGGACACCTAGTGTCCCTAGTGTCCCTAGGGACACATCTTCACCCAGCACCGGAGGGGAGGATCCCTTGGAAGATGTGCTCTCCCCTTTAACTTCACAACTGTTCCAGGAATGTGAAAAGAGCACTTAATGGGAAGAAAACATGAGGCACTATGGGACTCTTTTAACTAATGGGAAAAGGTAGAGTTTTCAGAGAGTTTTCGAAACTCCAAATCTGGAGCTTGAAACACCTATATCAAACTGTAAAGAAACACATCTTTAGAACTTACGGTATATACCATAAGAAATGCCTGAGGTAAGCAGTGGTCTTTTTGGTTTTTAATGTTTTCCAGTTAATAACCAGCATCTTCTTGCAAAACACATGGGAGCACAACACGGAGCACATTATAGAGCTGCAGCCTTCCTATAGCCTGACTATTTTTTAATTACAGAGAAAGGATCCACTCCTACTTCTACCCCAATGTTCTCAAAGTTGACAGCCTCACTGACAGCAGGAGAAGAAGCATAAGGAATATCCTTACACCTGTAGATTTCCATGTGAAAACTAAAACAACCAGCAGAAATGCTACAAAGTGAGAGCATTTCTTCACACTTCATGGGAAAGAGAGAAAAAGGGAAAGAGAAAATAAGCACTTCTGGTGCACTAAGTGATCATTTATCTTTGTTTCTTAGTAGCCTTTGTGAATGCAATTGCTGTACTGAACTTGGCACACTGCCTGTAATATTTGAGGACTTTGCTGCCTTAGCAAAGTGTCTCTCCTGAATTCATTCCATTCACAGGTTGTTGCCGAACAAAGGAGTCTGTCCTTTTTTATTGTTGTCATCTAAGGAAGTTCACAAGATAATAGGTGCAGAGCCCTTAGCCTTTGAAACAAGCTTTTGTAAATAACTTCTATCCTCCACTTGGGAAATACTGTAGCTGCAACACATTTTGATACCGCCATAAAGGCATTCGCATCTAATTTTTAAATTAAAAAAAAAAAAGAAAAGAAAAAAAAAAGAAAATCCTTTGGCTTATTGTCTTTGCTAGATGCCCTAATAAAATCTGAAATCTTAATGCAGGCACTGGTGCTGAAATCACCATGTCAAGGCACAGCTAATGAAGGCTCTCTTCATGCTAAGGAGGAAAAAAAAGGACTTGCTTTCCCTTCTCCACTACATACATAATTGAGGGCACAGTATTTAGTGATAATACAGTCAAACCTGTGCACCTGATCTCCCTCTGCTTCCTATGCTGCTGGCTGCCATAAGTAACTGAATCTATTTCTTACCCTTATTATACTTTCAAAGCTCAGCTCACCCGTATCACAAGAACCACGTGGAGAAAGGCTTCAGCTCTGCCTCCCTTTCCCGTGTGGCGCAAAGGGGCTGACCATGTCTCAGCTTGGAGAAATCCCATTCCCTGCACAGCCACCCATGATGACAGAGCAGCTCCTCTGTGCTGGTGACATAACAGCCTCCCCTCCTGTCACCCCATTGTCCTTCACATTTGTGGATTTTCCCAGCAGTTCTCCGGGAGATGGTTTCTCATGACGACGGGAGCAGCACTGAGAGAAGATGGCTAGTTTATCATTCAAAGAGCTACAAACACAGCCTCCGTTCTCAGTTGGCGCTACCTGTTGTGATGGAAGTCAAGAGAGCCGCCATTGTTAACATCAGCTGGGCTGTCGCTAATGTCCAAATTCCTCCCCTTCACCCAAGCTGCCTAGACCCAGGGAGAAGAAAAATATTATTATTCTCTATATACATCAAAATTTTTCATCTTCCCAGTGCATTCTACTCTCTCCCCTGGAAATAGATGAGTATTCGAGCTTTACTGAAAGCAAAGGAGGCCTGGGCTCCCCCTGACACGCCACTTTCCCTCCTAGCATGTCCAGGCTGCTCTGTTCAACCCAGATTCATCAGGTGCTGGACACTTCTGGAGGATGGTTTATATACTACTGGATATCTCTTATATACACAGAGCTAAAAAGTAAAGTGATCTCCTGCATTTATTTCAAACCATTCAAGCGTATTCCTCGATTCTGAAGAGAAGTACCCCCTTCAGGTTTAAACTAATGAGAGGAGTTGGTACTAGCTGAAGTAAGATCAAGAAACGTAGGAAATCCTTTGATGCTGCAAAATAGACAAACTACTGCTGTTTATCTAAGTATTTGGTAAATTACACTTCATAAGAAAGTATGTGCTTTAGTCAAGGCTACTTTGCATAGGCAGATGGGTTTTGATTTATTTTGGTTAGCCTTTGTGTTTCAAGACTTGCTGGTTTTCTTTTTATTTTAATTGTTTGTAGGGAAGCTGTCTCGAGCCATTTGGAGAAAGGCACTTTAAAGGAATCTCCGTAAAGGAATGAAAAGGATAATTTCTTTCTTCTCACAGTTCTAAACTAGACTTTGGCAGAGGAATGTATGGCTCTTATGGTGCTGTTTCAGAGTCAGGAAGAAGCAGGTAAAATAGCCCTCTGCACACCACCAAAATATTGGATATCAAATTTAGCTGAAACAGTATTTACACCTTGTGATGCTGGGAACAGACTGTTATAGAAATGGGTTTTAATAGCTTTGTCTCACATACGGCAAAAAAAAAAAAAAAAAGATACATGCAGCCTTAGAAACCCTGTAGACCTTTCAGTACCACATCCTGTCGTAACAAATACTGCAGATACAGTTCTGAAAGAAGCTCTACATTAGCTCCTTAACCTAAGCACCACCACTCATGAACTCTGGGACCAGCTCTTGCACATATATTCTCATCTTGGGGCCTAAAATAATTCACTCTACTTTTGCCAAGCCTTTACACAAAACGCAAACACTTCTACAACCCACCAACCCCTTCTCTAAAATGTCTCAGTTCTTGCAGGGTAAATCTGTTTCCTGGAAAACAGCCTTTTTCTACTTTTTCCCTTCAAAATGAGCAGGCCTGCAAGAAAACCAGAGGAACAAAATCATACTGGCATGCTGAATCCCTCCTCATCTTTTCCAAAATGCCTCTGTATCTCTTCCAAAATAAATCACGATAAAAACAGATGGAATTAAAAATATGACCTGATGAAGAAGTGAGGGGGATTGGCCTTTTCGGATCATCCAAGACAAAAAAGTTCACCAAGAATTCAAAGCGCTCCCTGCCCAGCTCCACAGCCTCACTGCAGTTACTGACCTAGCCAGGAGATTCCCCGAACAATCCCAGTGACCCAGGTGATAATTGGTGTGATTCCCATCAGCACATACTGGCAAATAGCTGCTTTAACAATGGTGCAGCATGGAGGCATTTCCAGCAGACAGTGAAGGAGGTAGGTATAGAAAGAACTGTTCTGGCCACAAACAAAGACCTTATATTGGTCTTTTAGAAGAGAAATTTTACCTCAATCTTTGTACTATGCTCCAGAGGTCATACTGAAAAAAAAGCCCACCTGGATTCAGAGTATAAAATGAAATACTTTCCAGAGACAGTCCCCTTAGGCTGCTATTATACTGTGGACCAAAACTCGACGGATTCAAGAGCAGTGACAAAGATGAAGAAGATGAGGTTGCCCTTATAACTGCTGGGCACTAACGGGCCACCTGGCAGGGCTAAGGAGCTTCTTAAACATCCATCCATTTCAGTCACGCTTTGCGTTAAACCTACACATTCCTTCATACAGGCTTGTTTTTGAGGTCACCTTAAAATAAGACAAAACACTGCATTAGAAAATGTTGTGGTGCCCACTGTCACTGTGGTATTTTTACTGTGATCACCCGGTGTGCAGCTAGCCCTTATTTCAGCTCTCTGTTAACCCAACGCGATAGATAGCACAACTCCAGAATACAAGCGGTATGACAAGTTTTCAAAATTGTCTAAATTTATAGCTAGCCCACCGGCTGTTTATTGCAGCATGTCAAGTTTCATCTCTCCGCAAGACAGAATTTCCCCCCTCAAAAAGGAAAACCAGAACAAACACTAATACTTAAAATAAGAAAAAAAACACACACAAAATGAAAGACAAATATACCTTCCCAGCACTTTCTGCGACAGCAAAGGCACCTGTATAGCTCAGATGCAGGGTCTGGGGAAATAGGGTGGCTTCTGAAGATGGGGCCTCTGCCACAGGAGGGGCACAAGAATATTTCCTCTCCCTGCCTCTGGCTGCCCGTCAGCCTGCTGTGCAGGCTGCCTTCATGAGGGGGCAGATCGGGGATTTATCCGACTAAACATGACCCTCTTCTCCCACCCCAGGCTCTTTTTAAGCTGGACATCTCTCCTCGTGAGGCAGGCTGCCAGCAGTGGGGCAGGCACAGCACTGTGCTGGGGCAGGCTGTGCCCGAAGCACTCAGAGACCCACTTAGCACCTTCGAGCCTGGGTAAGCCTCAGGATCTAACATCCAGGTTGCTAAGGAAAGGGGATTTTTCATGACCTCATGACCCTTTTTCATGACCTCCATGCCCCTTTTTCGTATCTTTCTCCCGAAGTCCCCCAGTGGAAACTATGCACACCTCCAAAGCAGGCAGGTAACATTGACTCCAGTGCCAACCCCACTTACACTGATAAAACAAACAGGATCTGTGCTCAAGTTTTACCAGAACTGCAGCTTTACTGCCTGCAAACGAGAAGATCATTTCCCAGGGGTAGACGAGCTGTGTTGGTGCTGGATGCTTCCAAGGCCCTACAGCCCAAGGGGATCTTGGACTAACCATCTTTTGGCTATTGTGTGAGCCCCAAGCTTGATGCAAATCTAGGAATACACATATGAACTATATGTGTGTGTTAGAATACATACATACATACTAACCAGTAAAATTCTTGTTGTATTGTGTATTATCAGTAATTCAGAGCAATAACACCTCACTGCCTTCAAAAGTCTGCTGTCTACACCCACCATATCTATGGGAACAACAAGAACTACAAAAGGAGGTTCAGGCAAGGAGGTTGTCTTTTCACCCAGAAGGTTTCGGTGGTCTGGTTCATAGCACAGCCTCACAACTGACTGTACCAGCACAGCAGAGTAAGGGGAAACAAGTCATCATGGGGGATAAAACATCTGTCTGGCCCCCAGGAGAGAACCGTATAGAACAGAATATTTATTTCTATACTCAGAACCAAATTCTTGTGAGTGCTACAGCCATTTCCAGCCCAAGGAGGCGAATACAAACTCCAAAGCACTGCAGCTTAGCAGCACTTCCCGACCCCTCTGCACAGTGCCGCCGACTGGCTGCAGTCAACCCCCCTTCCCAGCACCTCCCTGCCTGCCTCATTTCCACCCCAAACCACTAGAAGGCACAAACACCCAAAGAATAACTAACCTCAGACCAGCACTCAACCTGCAAGAGGCAGGACCACACACGGGGGCTTGGGTGGCTGCAATGAGCACAAGAGTGGCAGATCTCTTACCCCGACCAAGCATGGGGTTCTCATCATGCCAAGAGTTTTGCATGTCATGAGAGAGATTTCTTCACTCTTTCCTTCTCAAGACATTTGCTGAAATCCTGCATGAAACACGTTGTGGGCACCAAACACAAAAATACAGTATAGTGCGTTTGTGTCCATACCCTAACACACTGATTGGTGTCAGAAAACCAGCAGCATTTCAATGTCCATACAGCTGCTGGTGTGTAGAAAGATTCAGGAAACCTTATCCTCAGTCAGCGATCAAATTGATGTCCAAATTCTATTCCCTTTAACCTCAATGTAATCAACTACACAAAGAATGATTTCTATTAAACATGCACTGCCCAAATACTCCTGCTTTCTGTTCTTCCCTTGTGGATGACATGTTTTTTTTTTCCTAAATTAATTAGCTTTCATTGAATAAATCAATATTTCTCCCAACAAGAAAAAAAAGACCGAAAAATGTATACTGTGGAGAAAATACAGTACATATGTATTGAAAAGACAAAAAATAATGACATGTCCAGAGACAATGGTCATTTAAAAGCTCTGAAATGTAATTTTGAAAATGGCTTCACTGAGTTAATAAAAAGAGAGCCACTGTAAAAACACGTATATATTTGTTAAGTTCCATTTCCCTATTTTTCCCAATTGCTGAAGGTCAGAGCTACGTCTTATTTGCCAGTAGAAGATTTTCTAGGACTCTTCAGGTACATATCACAGATCACTTACCCAAATGATCATAGCCAAATGAGAAATCTCTGAAGCAGAACTGGCTGTACATACGACTAATGCATTTTGTTACAGGTAAGCAGTACCTTCTAGTAATTCAAGAAACATCTAAAAGAGTTCTCCATCCAGAAATAAAATATATTTACCCCCCCACAAAGATGTCATCAGATGGTACATGCTGAGGCAGGATGTGGCACCGCTAACAAAATAGAGCCTCATCTGTGTGTGCCCTGAAGAAGGAAACGTGCAAAAAGACTAAGAAATTGCAGTGTGGGGAACAGGGGGAGGTGAAGTGTCCCCGAGTGCCCTGTACTGGGGACAGTGAACAGCTTTGCTCAGGGAAGGCTCCCCATGGAGTTCGCCAGCGCCTGCAGCAGCAAGCGGGGCTGCTGGGTCACTGCCCTCCAGGCTTGTCTTTTGTCCCCAAAGCACTGCTCTTATAAGAGCTTTCCACTTAGAAAAGCACAAGGTGCTTTCCAGATCTGTGGAAAAAATAAAATCATAAAGCTCTTTTCTTCCATCATTGTTCCAGCCCTTCTCAGCCTTAAAGGAGGGACTTCATTTCACACAGGTATGATTTTACAAAACCCTGGCCAGGCTCAAAAGCAAAATAACACCAATCAATATTACCCAAAATAACATCCAACTAGAAACCTCTACAGAAAACCAACTGCATACACTACACAAAACCACAGACAGATTTATCTGCCTTGCTCATGTGTTTTTTGGAGCACTCCTTGCAAATTCCCATAAAACGCATAAAAAAAAGATTAAGAGAACTTTGCTACAGTAAAGGCTGCAGACGTATTCAGCATTTTTTGCAATACCTAACGGATCCACCATAGGGCTACTTCTAACAGGAATCTCACCCAGTATAATGTGAAAGGAGGCTGAGGACTCTCTTTCAGAGCTGGCCTGTACGTCCGACACTTTGTCTCTAAACTCCTTGCTCAGATGGTTCCCCTTCAGAGATAATTTTGCAATGCTATTTGCCTCCTGCTAGCTGTTGTAGTATACCAGGATGTAGCTGGCAGGCAAGTCCACTGCTTAGCTCCATCCTTAAGAGCCTCTCTGACCTCCAAGGGATGACGAGGAGTGCTCTGGTAGCTTTCTGACTCAGTCTCTACATTTCTGGACAGGCCAAGCGCCTGCACCGCTGCATTGTGTAGGGCTGCCAATCTCATACACACCACATCTGTCTCTGCATTTTTCTGTCTCTGAGGCATTTATTTCTCACCTTCACTGCCCCTCTGAATGAATCTGTATATGCTTTAATTCATGCAAAACTCAATCGTCAGCTTGGCTCTGGGAAGTCTTCCAAAGGGGAAACTGTTGTCATTTCCTTCTGAAACAGGGCATAACGTTACCTTTACAGCATTTATTTTTGAAATGACAAGCTCTAGTGCTGCTGAGCTCCAGCAGCTTCCATTAAAAATTACTAGCATTTGTGAGAGCTCTGGATATCACAGGCTTTGTCCCCAAACCACCCTGCCCTTCCTTGCTGTAGCTCTTGCTACCTCCCTGGGCTGACACATCTGCTGCTGCTCAGTTACTGCTATTTTTCTAATGATCTCATTTCACTCCAGCACATCTTGGTGCTACTCTGCTATAATCACGGGGATTAGGACAGGGGTGAACTCAGCTGTTTCACTGGCTTTGTTCATTGATGGACTTTTAGAAATCTGCTGCCAGTGTGGAAGCTTTACGGCCTTTAAGCCTTTAAGCATAGCTGTGATGGCAACACGGTTTGCAAGGTCTCACACAGTCCCTTCTTAAGTGTGTTAGGAGTTACTAAGCCATACTACCCACATTAATAACCCTAGAGCCAATCACAATCTAGTAAATGTCCTGGAATCAGCCCCTGGGTGCAACCATGCCACAATGCTATCATATTTGCACCTTTCTATTCTCTGGGCTTTGCCTTTAGCTTATAGAGCAATTTCTTAGTGACTCTTCATAACCTCCTCTCTGCACACAACGTTTCTGGATGCTGCATGCTCCTACCAGCCTTCATCATGCTGCTGAGCCTGCAGGGCCACACAGAGCTCACCTGCTTTTCTGTCACTTTAGGACTCCACGATAGCAGGGCAACCCCCACCCCAATGCTTCCTCCAGACAGTTTTAAGAAAGACACAGGGCAAACACAATGAATCTGACCCCTGGGTCTCATTTAGAGTATGATTTGGCTTTCTGGGGAGGAGAAATCATTCCCTGAACCAGTGCTCCTGGTTCTCCATATCCCTTGGCTGCCCAGCCTTTAGAGATGCCTGTCTCAGCACATAGTCTCAAGCACTATGGCTTTCCTTGGAAACATACCAGCCTGGTTTTCCTCCTCTTGCCTTTTCTCTCAAAGGTAATCTGCTTCAGTCAGATGGAGGGTGCCACAAACTGCAGTGCAATAGTGAGACTTACAAAAAATATATGCGCTCCCTTAGTCCTGTTCTGCTATGAAATAACCCCAAATCCTCAAGCACATATTCAAGAGAATGCACTCGGAGAAGCTTTCTACCAAACAGCCTATCCAATACAAGAAGCAGCAGGAAACCAGAGTTTTCTTTTCTTGTTTCTAGGACCTAAATCCTATGATACTTTAAAACCTGGCTGGCTTCAAATGAAGTAAATGCCATTTACCCTGTGAACAGTGGTCCTTATCTGAACTGGGTGGAATGCTCAACTCTAAGAAAATGAAGTTTTCCCTGCTTCCTTTCTGAAACTCCAATGTCAATCACAAACTCGGCATAAAAAGTATCGCTCACGGAGCTGAATCAAAACTATTCATTTCTTCCAATACAATTTTTCATTCTGATCATCTTCCTTTAGTATTTGCTTTTCATAGTGTTACAGGTTAATGCATGTAACCTAAATCCTGAGGAAAACAGAACTCAAGTAACTACAGTTTGCAAAAACCATCACCTCGTTCAGAACTGGTACTTGCTGTGGGTCAAACAGCATCAGTGGAGAACCATTCTCCTAATTGATTCTTTCTGAAACCTGACGTCTATCCTGAAGTTTGACCAAAATATACCTGCATGGATAGTATACATAATAAAGAAAGAATATCTATTCAACCCTACAAAGCATTGTTCTGTATTCTAACAACCAGAGTACAGAAAAATGTAAGAGGAAAATTGCGTGATGATTCCTTTCTGAAACCCTAACCTGATGCGTGTGAAACTTAATGAAAGCAAACCTGAACTAAACAGTGCCTACACCAATACGAATACAAAGCCATGCACTCCCACAGACGTGCTCCCCATTTATGAATCTATATAGACCATGAAAGAATTTTCAAGCACTTGCTACAGCTAAGAGGTCCTTTTCTAAGACCAGAAAGCTAATGCAAGCCAAGCAAACCAAAACCACAACAGTTTTGCCCCAGCAGAATGATGAAACCATTCCTGCATCTGTCCCTTTCTCTCCTCTCTCTAAGCACCAGGGCAATTCACCATTTGCTCCTAGAAGCCCTCTTGATCCAATTCCAACAGTGTCAGAAGAAAAATGCTCTCCTGACTGCTCCCCTTTGGAAACCCCTACCTTGTGTCAGCAGACCTCGTACAAAACCCACTCCCGGGCACAGCAGAAGTCATGGAGGATCACCTTTCTCTCAGAAAGCTGCACTCCACCTGTCTCTGCAATCCCAAAGAAAACCATACTCAGTTATGCAGCCCCTGCATCAGAACTAATCTGAGGCCGCTTGCTCCTACCAAACACCATTTTTCTCCCTAATTCCATGGGCCATAAAATAATCAGTAGGAAACTTCACACCTCATTGCTTTCCTTCTAAATCCCTGGCAAAACACACATCCAGGTAAGGAGTGCCCCCACAAAAAATAATATAAATGCATTTAATCCTACAAGGATTGCTCTTCCTCTAAATCGTACCATGCATGGATGAAAACTGCTCTACACATCCCATTATTTTAAAAACCTTATTTCTAATTACAGTGAAAAATGTATTCACAATAGCAATATCTGTATCTAAACCAACAGAAAACTATTTGATCTTATTTGGTGACAGGATCTGTAGACAATGATCACATCTGCTTTCATTCTAAATTCCTAACCATAACCCTAGGAAAAAAAAAAAAATCTGGGCTGGCATTGCCTCTACAAAAACATCTAAGAAGTCTTTCCCTTCCATAAGCGTATTTTTTTGTGCTATCTTCACAGCTGGCAAACTCACCTCTAGCAGCACTCCTTGTGCGCCTTGCTGGAGGAGCAACTCTCCTCTTCATCCTTATCTTCGACTACACTGTGACAGACAGCCTCTGAAACAAGAGCAAGAAAAATGTTCCAGAAAAATGGCCCTTCTCATCACAACTCTAAAGACTAAATGCATATCTATAAATATATATTTATGTATGCTTGAAATATATATAGAGAGAGAATTCCATATAGAAGTACAAACATACATATACGGGATAAAAACATGCTGTTTTCTTTTAGAAATCCTACCCAAGACCTTAACACTAGGTAAATTGCACCTAAGTGAACAGTCCTGTTTGACAATTTACTTCATATAAAGCCATTCTCTCTCAAAAATGCCATTTCCCAGCTTAGCTTTTAGGGTCACAGAAAAAATTATTCACAATTTTTTTTCTCATTTCTTTCTTTTAGAAACCCTAGCCTTACCATGAGGGACACATGGAAAACATGTGTCTGCTATAACTTTAGCTTGTCTCTCCTCGCTGTGGGCTATGACAGATTCAGAAGAAAACTACTCTCTTCATTCCTTCCCTTCTGGAATCATAAATTTACCATACTCCTAATCTGAAATATCTTGATGATCTACTTTCCACTGCAACACCAATCTCAAGAGATTTTCCCTTACACAGACTCAGCCTTACTGTTGGTTACTGGACCTATTTAACAGAATTGGAAACCTTTTACTGAAATCTGACTTGAATGACATAAACTATGTCAGCCAAGTGCTACCTCCACCGCAACTGTCCCAAGGCTACTCCTTCCCCCAGTATTCTTCATCCTTTCTCATGCCCTGGCAGCAATTAAGATGAAACACCTATTAACACTGCCTTGTTAAAGTAAAACTGCCTAGTTAAAGTAAAACTTCAAACTAATATAATTACATATTCAGCTGCAATGTTAAATGAGTGCCAACCATCTACGCTGACACCAGCCCAGTGTATTTTGGCTCGGAGATGTCTGATGAAAACTGGAAGCCTGCACCCAGTGCTTGCCATGCAGAGGAGAAAGATAACAGGAAGCACAGGTACGTGCACCTGGGAGATTTTAAACAGTCAGAAGTTCTCAGAGGCTTTTATGTGCTAAAAACAGTGTTCCTGTTAACAGTATTTGATTTATACACTGTATGTGAGATTAAGGAAAATTAAGTTTCCTGCGTTAGTTTTATGGCCTCTGTGAATACAAAAACATGGGAATTTGTTGCCCGTAAGTAATCTGTGGTATTCAAATTTTCCGGCAACTCCTAAAAATGTCTTTAATAGTCAAGATTTTTTATTTGCTTAGGTTTTGTTCCTCTTCTCCAGACAGGGCTGAAAGGCCCTGAGAGATCTTTCTCTGTTCTCTACCTCCCAATTAATTAGATTTTAAAGATATATATCAGAAAAACAAAAAAGCAAAATCCCAACTCTTCAACAGAATTATTTCATTTTCTTCAGGACTACGATCCAGCTGCAATTACTCCTGCATGCTCTGTGAATCACGTGTCTATTGAGTTTTTGAGGAATTGGTTTGCATATGCACATTAATCTTCAAAGGTACTGGGTTCCTATCCCACCCTGGCAAATCCTCTTTGCTCGTCTCAGATAGGAGCAAATCTTATGCTGAAACCTGAAAAATATTTTCCCAGAGTAGCGAAGAAAACAGGTAAAAGATCCCATTCAGCTGTATAACAGCCTATTTTACTATAAGTCCATGTCTTGTGGTTAAAGTTTTTGATGTTTATGAATAAAAGAGCTCTATCCTGAACTTTTCTCATGGTTCCTAATTCCTGGATGCCTATGAGGAATTTGTACTACAACCGTTTTTTGCAGTGGAGGACACTTCTTTCTTCATCCAGCTGTTTATATTCATTATGCTTATAAGAATATTATGTTTTGAGGCTTCTGATTTCTGGGGAAATGTCACTGAAGCTGGACCACTTCAGAAGTTATTGTGCAATGAAGGACAGACTCTGTCATACACACAGGCATTTTACATGAGAAACCAGGCTAAAAGGAAGAGATTTGCTATCATTTCATATAAAATTGGAAAGCAGAGTTAAGAGAGCGTGACTTCAAGACCCTCCCTGAATCCTTAGGAAGACTGCATCCAGGTGTTCGAAGCTGGGCCTGGTCTTGTAACAGAAAGCCTCAAACTATAGATCTTGCCAATCAAAAACGTGCAAAGTCAGATTTACGTTTGGTACCACTTCTCTGTTTAGGAAAATGTCATTTTTTGTCTGGTGCTTCGCTGCTGCTTTATAGACATTGGACACAAAACGGTTACACTTAACTTAAGACTAATCAACAAGGCAAGCCAGTGTATTGACTATATAGTCAATCCGTATATGAGTATTAAATGCATTTTCCCTCTTTAGACCCCTTATTTTCACTTGGGTTTTGCCAAGGGGCATTATAGATTGGATATTCAGATACATTTCAATTCCATAATGGTTTTGTAGTTGAAGTCATGCATAAAAGGATGGAAAACATAGCACGCTTTACTGAAATAAGACCCTGTGAGCATTGAGGAGTTATTTTTAATATTCCTAACACATGAAGCCTATGCTACAAGGCATTTATGTAACTCTTCTTTGTTTAGTACCACATCCATCAGAACATAAGTATTTGCAGCTCTCTGGAAGCAGCTCTCTTGCAAAAGCATAACCTACCTTGAACACATTATGGAATCTGTAAAAACTTCCCAGTTATTTAAAGAATCAAAGATTTGACCTCACCTGAAATAAATTAAACAAATGCCTCAATGTAAATGATTTCTTTTTATCAGAATTTCTAACCTTGGTAGACCTTGTTAAGACACACACTTTGCCTTATTTTGTTTTCTCTGTACCTATAAATCATTCCTTTAATGTAGTCGGTGTAACGTAACGAGTACTAAGCAGGGTTTGGTTTTTTTTGTAACATAACAGGGCATAACATAACAGGCAGGGAACCTCCTTGTTTGGTGCTGTGTACCACAGATCCTAGGAGGCCCCAGGCCAAGTGAACTCATGTCTGGTTTAGTTTCTGAGGATAATTAAAACTGGCCTGGTATGGGCTGTGCAGAGCACTGTGCAGAACTGTATTGCAGATACTTCCTATCACTCACACTCTGATTTGTTTTTTTTTTTTTAATTGAGCATTTCACACAGAAAGTTCTGTTGCAAGCAGGCAGCCTGTCACCACTGCCAATCACTCCACAACAGGAGTGCCTGCAATCCTGTTCTGCCGATTGGCTATTAAGACATCGAAACATCTCATTCAAGAGAGGCACAGACAAGTGCATCATCTTGGGCAGCACGTAGTTATCTTACTTTCAAGCTCATCACATCTACAGCCCTGTCCACTAGAGATCCCAGCTGGCCACTTCATATTAAACTTTGCCTAATGCAGAGTCTTCAGCTGATGGTGTAAGCAAACAGAGCCAAGGAAGTTACAGTTGGTCAATGTGTGGTCTATTAGCAACTTTATAAGGGCGTTTTATTCCCAGTGAAACCAACAGCAATTTACAGCAAACGCCTTTGTGTCCCAACAACATGAGTTTATGCGTGAACAGTTGCCACAGGAGGTGCTCGGCTCTGCCCTTACGACGGATGATGTAATCTGCCGCTAACAGCAATCCCTGCTGGCTCCTTTGGAAATTTTGCTTGTCAGGCAATGACAGACAAAGCCGTCCCTGGCTGATTGTCTCCAGACTGGATTACCACACAGGGAATTTCACAATCACACTAGATTCCAATTATTTTTCTCCTTATTCTGGGTAAGAATTCAATTTTTTTCTGTATGACAAAATATTGCCAGTACATCTTTCTTGTCTAAGCTGAAGTCGGCTTCACTAGATTGCCTCTGCTAGAGGCCCTTCTCCTAAGTACAGTGCTCTTCGCAGTGAACTTGTTTCTTCTGCAGCAGCTCTTTTCTCCAAGCCGTCCCCGAGATCCTGCAGCTTCTTTCCAAGTTGCACAACACCTGCCATTTGAGCCGGCCTGCCATGATCAGACTTTCACACTGCTGACGGATTTCCTCTGTCATTTTTTTTTCCATGCTAGTCAATAATGTGTTAATTTTAATAACACAGTTCTTGGATGTAATGTTATTCGCAGGTCTGCATCAACTCCTAGGGCTGCATTCTTGAAATTACCCACTTCAGCTACACCTGTTAATTCCCCATGAAGTTTAAGAGTTCTCCATGTGTTATGCCTCTAACATGGATCCACTTCCCATCACTTTTCTAAGCACCTTCTACTCCAGTTCATCTCAAAATTCAAACAAAATGTTTCTTGAAATGTATTTTACTTCCCAGCTATTTCACACTTGGGATGTGAGCAGGCAGTGTTTCCATTTCTTTTAGAGGTGGTACTCACTTGCAAGTAGAGCCAGGCTTACTTATGAGATTCAAGCAGTACAAGGAAATCTTTTCATGAGACTGATCTGAATTTTGATTATCTAATAAAAGGTGGAACAGGAGACAAAATTGGTTTGATTTGATTTACAGTCTCTGAACCATGCTGCAAATGTAGCCCTCCTTTTATGCTCTCAAACTGGTTCCAATTTATTCCTGTGTGTTATTTATGCAGATACATTTACTGAATAGTTTATCAAGTAATTTTCAGATTGGGCTTGCTGCTTAGAGTTATTTTACATAAATTGATCACCAGCTACTGGTTTATTAACCTGTTTAGTATACATGCTACAAGGAGGAAGATCTCCTAAAACACACAGTATTATTTCTGCTCCATCAGGTCCTCACAGGAGACATCATACTGTCAGAAGAAAAATGAAGAGCAAACACTGAAATCCCAGAAAGATAATTCTTAATAATAATCAAGGAGTCATAGCCAAGTTTGTGAAATTTGTGTCAGTTACCCATGCATAGCAGGTTTTATATTATGACATAAGAAAGAAGACTGAAATCAAAATTAGGAGAAACTGTGGTAGGCACTGTAGAGGAGCAACCTGTTCCTCAGAGAACTTAGCATCTCAGTTTGCAAAATACTGGGCATGGAAATGTGGAAACGTGAGATGGCAATGTCCAAGGGTGGTCCCCGAGTGCCAGGGGACGCCAAGCCTTTTCAGCATCTTCCATGGCCGAAATCCCAGTCCTAGCAACTTGGCACTGCTGAAATCCAAAGGGGGAAAGGCACCGCCCAGCCCTGGGATCAAGAGGGGGCAGACACCACTTTACAGGACACTTCTCCAACCCCAAGACAGTCCCTAGAAAGATCCTGAGAGGAAAAGCAGAATCCTTCTCAAAGTTGTTAATCTAGGAGTAGTATTTTAATTACTCAAATTGTAAGAAATACCAGAAGGCAAAATACTAGAGGTGGCTCTAAAAAATATCAGCTTCTAACTCTGAAATATACAGTACGGAACATTACCATAATAAGCTCTGAGGAGATACAATGAAAACTATTACAGCTCCAGGAAAGACACATAAAGATGAGCATAACAATTACCTGCCTGACAGAGAAAAAGGAAGAAAGGTACATAATTTAGAGTACTGCTGTTACTGGCTTTAAGACAGATATATAATGAAGAGTATTGCAGTTACCTAGTTCTGACAGAGATATAATGGCAATCATTAGTTATTTAGCTGTAAGGAGGACACGTAATGTGTAGTATTATTGTTACCTGTCCCTAAAAGAGAGCAAGAAAGAGGGGGAGAGAAAGGGGATGAGAAACCTGGACCGTTACCTGGCTTTGGAAGGCAGAAATTATGGAAAGATTTGCTGCTGCCCATAGCTGTGCTTTACGGCTACTAATTCACGGAGGGAGAGGCAGGGGAGAATGGAAAGCAGTCTGAGTTATACCGTGGTTATCTGGTACAAGGCCAGGCTTCCAGCTGGCTGCAGCTGATAAAACTCGCTCACATTTGTTGCAGCTATGCTCACTTTGGGCCTGCAGAGGAAAGGATCATAGAATCATAGGGGTATGGGGCCTGCCCTAGGAGAAACAAGCACCTCATCCCTCCCTGAGTAAGCATGAACCACAGAAGTTTTCCCAGGGTGCTCCATCACCCCACAGACCCCACTCAGCTGCCTGGCGGCAGCCACCTCCAAGACTGAGCCCACAGCATTTCCCTGTGCACTCCCAGGAGCAGGCAGGAGGCACCAGTGACAGTGAAGGGCAAGAGAAAGGCATGGAAAAAAGAGGGGCTGTAAAGAATGGAAACATGGTTTTTGAGATCTCCGAGCCACACAACATAGAGGTACAGTGTGTCTGTACTTCTGCAGAGAGACAGATGCTTGGAGCTCTCTGTAGCCTTCAATGTCTGTCTCTTCCCTGGATGAACGATGTCTGACTATCAACTCTATCTTCAGACCAAAAGAACAACTGAAAAAAAAAATTAAATCTGGGGGCAGGAGAAGGTAATAACATACAGAAGAAAGGGTGGGTGAGTTAACTAAGACTACAGGAATGAGGGGAAACCATAAACATTCTCATAACAAGTAGTAATGGCACAGACAGTAAGTGGCCTACCTCTCCAATTTCTACAGTGCTCCTCCTGTTTGTCCTCAAACTCAGGCTTCAAATTTTATTTCCAAGGGCGTAATACTGCCAGGTGTTGAGGACAACTCAAGTGAAGTCAGTGTTTCATGTCAGCTCACTGAGTTTTCTGATTAAATTCTAGGTGAAGGAATGTAGGAGAAACTTCAGTGAGAGTCAAACTAATCTTTTTATTCCTGTTTTGACCATTATTTGCTATCCATTAAGTCCAAAGATGTGAAGTTCAGCTGAAATCATTGAATCTTGTGGTGATTAATTTGTAATGTTCCAAGAAGAAAGATGTTCCAGAAACCCCACTGTTCTTCACAAACTGCATGGCTGCTCAATCAAAGCGCTTCTCTAACACCAGCCTCAGTCAGGAGGCAGAGAGAGAGAAATGGGCACAAAGAAAGAAAAGCAAGGAACAGGGCTCTGAATGGGGAGGGAGTACTCGTCTATTTAACCTGCATTCAGAGTAATCAGCACTGTCGATACTACCGAGAGAAGGGTATCCACCCCTTCCTCTAATAACACAGTTCAAACTTGTGTATTCCGAGGCAGCAGAAGCACGTATCGCTGTGATTTCTAGGCAGGAGCTGTCACCCTGGATCACTACACACCATCCCGACCAACATCACCCTGCAGTGCCTCTGCCCTCTCCTCCAGCAATACCTGCTCTGAGCATTTACACGGTGCCTTAATAAGCAGTGCCGTTATCACCAGGGTGTGACTATGCATCAGCGGAGCAACGACCTGAGTATTAGGTTTGACCCAAGTGTATTCATATGCACGTACATGGCCTTTGAACCCTCTGCTAGGAAAACTACCTGTGGGCATTCCTCCAGAGGGGCAGAACAGACTCAAATTAAGACCCTGCACTGCATCTGTACTTCTAACACAGACAGGAGACTCTCACTGAGCAGAAAGAAAGCCCCTGGTGCTGAGAGCCATTTGTTTCTGTTGGACGAAGACAACTGGACACAAGCAACCAGGCTAATTCATAACTGACCTCAACTTTCACTTGGAAGTCTGGAATTAGACAGATCAGTAATGTTTCTTTTAACATGTACTTCTGTGAGTCCCACTAGTGACCTGAACCGGAAAGGATGACTTGCTGAAACGGGCTCTGCTCTTCCGACACTGCGCTGTGTGAAGGCTGACAGCAGCCTCTCCTGGGGGCATTTTGAAAGTGAGAGACCTTGAGACGTGCGGATCCACAAACACCCATCCTGGGCACTGAATTCCTGCCCTTAATGCTATTTTACACTCTGCCAGGCTGAAGTAGAGAACATCTGGCTTAAACTCAATCTGAAGTTGCTTCCCTCACCCATATTGTGTGGATCTGAGTAACTTTGAGGGCTGCTACACTCTCCCGGGTTGATGTAAACAGACCTTACAGTCAGTGAGAAGCAACTTCAGTAAAACTGTTCACCTGCTCCAAGTGAAGTGGCAGGATCCAGCCATCATTTATTAATAAAAAATAAATATATATGGTAAATATCTGCTTTGACTATGACATGAAAAGGTACAATATGCAGAACTGAACTTCTCTTGATTCCTTATGGGAATACCACGCTGTTCTTTCACAGACTGTTTTGCCTAACACTGAATATTAATTTTCAAAAAAGCTCTGTTACCCCTCTCTCATCTTTCCTCAGACTTTGTTTTTTTCTCAGTAAAGTTTGCTTTCTACTTTTTGTCTTTCACTGTTCTTTTCCTTTTAACCAGTAGACTTGGCTAGATGATAGGATTTCTGGTCTGCAGAGTATCTGGATATGTCAACACTTCCTTTCTTTCCCATACAGACTGAAAACAAACACATCCAAAGATTATGAGTTTCAGAATAACATGCTTCTCCTTCACTTCTGTATTTATACGTGCATTCTACAAAATATACACGACCATTACTGGCATGTTTTACTGGAATGAAATAATACTCTATTTAAATAATTCTCTTTAAAACAATTTTTGGCAGCCACTACTTAAATATTTCAATCATCACTAAATTCCAACTCTCTGCAGAGAGCTGAAAATAAAAATACATCAATTCTATTATGCTATGACACAAAGTAATGTATGACTACCTAAAAAACATACAAGAAATAAATAAAAGACAAATTTGTAAGCTTTCTGGTTCAGCTCCCAACCTTTCCTCAGCAGAAGCTCTGTAAAACTTTACTTGCACATGCTTTACATTTTAAAGTGAGCCTGAATACAGCCAGCAAGACGAGCTCATGCTCAGCTTCACAGTAAACAAATACTCCTGCCACCATCAACATGAGCTATTTATTATTATCTGCTTGGTTGTTTTTCTGGACTGATGTCTTTGACTCTAGACTATCATTAACAATACCAGGAATGAGGTGATTATCTGCCTCTCTTCCTCCTCCTCCAAGCAAAAAGAAAAAAAAAAAACCACCACCCACACTCACTTTGGTGCCCGTCACCTCCCCAGCCCTACCCTAACGTTAACATCCACCGCAGGCTGCCCTTCCTACACGAGTCTCTGTGCACAGGTCCTGCAGGAATGTGTGGAGGCACTGACACTTCATTGAGAAAGAAATGATGAGCTTCTGTTCATTTCAGTTCATACTTTTTTGAGCTCAATGACTTGAGAGGCTGCAAAAGGTTTTGTGGTTTTCCCCATAATTACTTCTCCACTTCTTTGGCACCAAAAACTGGTAAAATGATGTTAGTTCAATGCAAAGTGTTTGGCTTCAGGGAAAAAAAATCATACCAGCTTCTTTCGAGTTGTCTCCAGTAAGAGCTGCACTCCCACGTATTGACCAAGCACTACGCTGCTCACTCATAAAAATGGGGTAGGAAACAAGAAAGTGGGAAGCCTGAATGACCTTGTAGAAGTAGGGGGGAAAAAAGAAAAATCCAGGCACTTTTTGCAGCTTTTGAAATATAAGAACAGACGTAGCTTTGGAGACAACTGAATTAATTCATACACAAATGTTCCTTTTGCATCTTTGTTTTCATTTATTTCCTGCTTGGTACCAGCAACAGCAATACTGAAAACTAGTGCATGACAAAACAATCAAATGAGGTATTTGGCGCAATGGCTAATTTGTACTCTGTAAGCCTCCCCTACAAATTCTATTAACTGTTCTTCCTGCTTTGCTGATGCTTTTTTTTTTTTTTTTCTTCCCGGAGAGCACAGTGAGTCCTAAAGCCCAAGAAACATTTCAGTCTCTTTCCTCTCCCCTGTGACTGCCATGCCTTAAACCCCAGCACTACCCACGTGGGCAGATCCAGCAAGGAAGCCAAGGGGAATATTGTTTTGCATTTTTTTGAAGGGTGCCAGCTACTACTTAGCAAAGCCTATTGCACAGCAGGCAAAAGGAGGAGGTCAGAGGAGGATGTTGGATCTATGATTCGAAAACATAAAAGGCAATAATAAACTTGTTTTCAGCTTCCTTTCAAAGAGGCATGGCCAGAAGAGAGAGAGATCTGCAGTCTTTGCTTTTGACCCTGACAGTCGGGAGAGAGAGACAGCAGCATTCATGTCATGGACGGACACCCCAGTGGGCAGCAGGTTTTGAGGCAGAGGGCCTGAGCCCTGGGAGGCTGGGCAAGGAACTCCAGGTGAAACAAATCCCCCACAACTGCCCTAACTTGGAGGGTAACTCAGGAACAGCACTTATCTTTCCTTTGAAAAGCCTTTGAAATCACTTGAAAGAAAGCAACAAAAGGAAAAATCCAGAAAAAATAAAAAAGGCACATGACTTTCTGCACCCCACACTTCCTTCAGTGTGGGCTTAACTATCACTTTAATTACTTCAGCTTCCAACTTTTTTTTCTCTTTTATTTAGGCTGCACTGGAAATTCAGGCACATTATGGATGGTTCCCTCAAAGCCACCTGAATAAGGATTCAAATGGAAATACCTGAAACCTGCGAATATTCACTGCTGGCCTCATCACAGAGTGCATTCAGCACTCTAACACCTTATATTGCTATTTACTCGAAAACAGAATCTTCCAGATTTCTGCCGTATCTTTGTGGAAGACTTTCAGAGAGTAAGATAGGTGTAAAGTCAAAGTGAAGTTCAAGAACAACCCCCCATGCAAATTCACATGCTTCCACACAGAATACATCAAGTTCTGCCGTGCCAAGGGCTAATGAGGATCTAATTATGACAGAGAGAGATTCCCCTCTTGCCCAACAGCAGAGAGGGATGGCTCCTGACAGCCCCGGCCCATGCAGGATGGACAAACCACAAGGTGCTTTCCACCTGCGCCTTGCCAGGCGTACCACACCCTCACACAGGCTGTGTGGCATGGAGAGCTAAGCTGACCTGTGGTTCCACGCTGCGTGAAGCCCGGACAACACTACTGCACAAGTCTGCCCACATTAGCAGCTTTTTTGTTTTTTGTTTGTTTGTTTGTTTGTTTTAACTTTAATGGACTGTCACAGTGCTCACACCAACACAGAGCTTCTGGGTGGTTAAGGAGAATGTTCCCCATTATAGCAATCACTTCACACAGAATGTCAGGACTTAGTCTAGTCTCTGTTAAGGGTTAAGATAAAATTATGAGGGAGCAAGCAACACGTTTCTCCTTGTTTCCTTAGGTTAGCTCCCTCTGCAGCAGCCCGTCAGCAGCTGGGGAAGTACGACAGGGAAAATGTGACTTAGACCTCAGCCCAGTTGGTATGACCGTGCTCCCATGCAACAAGACACGGAGGGCCCATGGTGGTATACAGCTGCCCCCCTGAAATCACTAACATTACACGGCAGCCAAGGATCAACCCTGTGACTCCTGGAGGTGTGTTTTCTCATGGAGAAGGGCAAAGACAGGGAGTGAGTCAGAGCCTCCTGCAGGCAGTCACCAGGGGAAGAAAGAGTGGAAAGGCAATGGAGCACCAGAGGACCCCAAGGGAAGGCATACTGGGTAGGCTCCAGGGCCTCATCCAGGAATGAATGGGTATTCCTGCCCCTGGAGCACATTTTGGCCATCAGATGCGCAGAAAACCTTCTGTTGAGGGGTACTTTGGCCATTTCCATGTGCAAATACTCATCACAACAAAAATCACAGCTTCTACAGGAGACGTCAGTTAATATTATGCTGTTAGTCACAACCAAACTCTGAGAAAAAGAAGCACTTCAAACTGACCCACTCTTTGGTGCCAACAGAAGCAGAGGACTTCCAGAGGCTAAAGATGTGCGAAGGGGGTCCCTGCTTTCATCAGGCTGCAGAGATCATGGCTTATGCAATGCTGGCATTGGACCTGTATCTTAAAGCAGTAACAATGAGCCCTCACAAACAGCCCATTACCTACTTGTTCCTCCCTGTGAAGAGCTGTATCTTCTTATCATCTCTTGGAAATGGCTACAGTTTCATTCTTAGAATTTCTGCTTCAAGCACACTACTGTCTTCTCATCAGATTTTCCCAGCAGATGTTTCGAAGGTTCCTATAACCAAGTAAATTGTAGTTAAAGAGGATACAATGGCATTACAAAAATACTGTATTTAATTAAATAACATAAGGCAGAAACCCAATATACATCACCTAAAAATTAGTTTGACCTTCTAGTCCTTTTTAACTCTTTAAAATGGACCGTTCCCCGAAGTTTTATTTCATTCACTGCATACACATGCTGCACTAAAATGAAAACTGAAGGCCCCTTTCACAGAAAATGTTCTCTGAGACAGCTTGCTGCAGGCACATTTTCCTTGAACCACTCTGTTCTGCTACTTGTCTTCCTTGTGGAAGAAACAACCAAGATGTATGTGGCTAATACATAATGAGATGTTTTATCATCTGTGCTTCTTTACGCCCAAAAGAACTCCGCTGGAGTATATGGATAGCAACAGTAACACACTCACACAGTGCACAAGCAGTCCTTTAATAAATGGTTTAGGAAGGGGTAACACATGCTTAATAGATGTTTTAATAAATGCTTAATCAATTGTTACAGACCAGGCGATTGCTTAAAACCATTTAATTCTCAGAGTTGTTGAACAGAAGACAATAGGGAACAGTGCACTGTAAATACCAATTGTCAATGGCAACTTCCACAGCCCTCCCCAGCCTGCTCACCGCGGCCAGCACCTACCCAGCTGTGTGGTCAATGTATGTCAGTCTTCGGATGCTCAAAGGAACACAGTAATACTGATACATCTCCTACATGCTATTCCTGCTAGTCTCCTTAGGGTATGATTCTTGGTATACATACAAAACGCAGAGCATTAGCCCTGGACCTATTTGCTCTGCCACTTTACTTGGGCTAAGTAGTCCCTTACTACTCTATTATGTTACCAGTTTTGTCTACCATTCACCCCAAGAGATTTGCAGGACAGACTGTATTACAGGAAAGGAACATATTCACTCCCGTATGTTTGGCCTTCATTTTAACCCTATTCCTTCTGAACTGAGGCTGCCTGATTAAGAGATGGGCATCTTGCCTGCCATGCAAATTCAAAGCCCAGGCAGTCCCCCTAGTTTGGAAAGACAATGCTGTTGCTTGGTGGTCATTTTCGACTGGATAGATGGCCAATTCCAGGCTGACTGGCAGGGAACACAGCATTACACCCACCCAAATTCAGTGAGGCAATCATTGAAAGATAGAGGATTGCAGAAAAAGATTTTACCTCTGCTGAATATACAGCATGGACTACATACTTGAACACCTCACAAAGCTTCTTCGTGCATTAAAGTTACTGGTCACCTTTTCGTCTCCCTCCTTAGCATGTCTTGTAAATATTCATGTCTTATCTGAACTTCTCTGCTTCATACCTCTGACACTTTTTTTGCAATCTCCTCTTTCTGTCTGGCCTGCCGATGTGGTACAAAACCCCTGCACTGACTGCAAGGGCTAATCCGTCAGCACAGAAGAGAAAGGTCGGGCTGAGGAAGCTGTTCAGCTGTGCCAGCAGAGGTTCAATACATGCCAATTTGCTTTGTGAAGGAGCTCTCAGCATAACCACCTCTCTTGTGTTTTAAAAAGTAATTCCAGCTTGCAACAAATGATGGTCCTTTGCATAGGAGATTCCCTTTCCCTGATGCCAGCTAATGTAGTTCAACTGTTCCTTGTTGCTACAGTATCTGGAGGTCTGGCCATATGAAAGCTTTTTATTTCTGAAGTGCTCCAAGAAGGTGGGAGCAGAGCCCTCTTATAGGGATGAGTGGGGCTATATAATGCCCACATCTCTGCTGTCTGCCTATCTGTGACAATTTGGATCTGCATCACCCATCCAAGGTCAAGCAGGGGGTTTGCAGCTGCAGGAGAATATAATCTGGTCACCCGACTCAGGCTGTAATACCAAAACGACTAATGGTCTATTATCTTCATAGTCCAGCCTTTCTTGTCTTAGTCTTTGAACTCCTTGGGGCAGAGCTTTTTCCCATGCCAGGAAAGCATTCTAGCTTCGCACACAAACAAATACCATGCTTGTTAAATAACTGTACTACTAGCACACAGAGAGTCTGAGACAGAGAAAGGCTTCGAGACAAGTCTGACAAATAATACAGGCCTGAAAGGGGAAATAGGCTGAAAATATGAAGAACATGAAAACTTTGAGAAAGTCACACTTGTTCCTGGGAAATGTCACATTATTTGGCTATTCAGAAAAAAAGGTTTGGAAGCACATGTTATGTTAGTCAAAGAATGCTAGCTCAAAAATAAAATTCTTATTTTCCACGCCAACAGATGCCACCCATTTCATTAGCACGACTCCTCAGCTTTAAGCTGAGACGTTCAAAGCTGCCAACCAGAGTCTCTCTTCCCCTCTCCTACTTTCCTTAGCAATGAACAGAACGTGGCCATCTGAGTTCGCAGCGGGCTTTGAGCCTCTCCATCTTGAAATAACATGCTTGCCTTTGAGGCAGTGCTTTGCACTGTATCCCAGAGAGACAATTTTCCAGTCCCAAAGCAAATGAGGACCTTTATAGGAGCTCTGGTCTCCAGTAATTAGTGTAGCAGACATCCACACAATGCAATAGGACAGCGCTGGTACAGATGGGACAACACAAGACACTGATGCAACCCCAGGGAACACTCTCTGGGAGGACTGCCCTCACCTCAGCTCCCCAGTCAGCAAGTTTGCAGCAGCTAGTGGAGGAGCTGGATTAACTTTGGCCAGAGGCTGGCCAGGAGTATGGGCTGAATTGCCAGGGGCACAGGGCAGCCAGTGAACAAAGGGCTTTTCCTCAAATACCTGCTTTTGTAATACAGAGAACCAGCCACCCTGTTGCTTTGAGAACTCAAATAGTGTTACCAGCACAGAATAGGCAAATAAAACAAAAAAGAGACAAAGACGCACTACTAGAATTGTATTATATATAAGACATTAAATGCAGGTGTTCCAGAAAGGATTGTGTAAATCCTGGTGATCATCACGGTAATATCCAGCACTCCACTGGACACGTTTAGCCAGCATCAATGTCCTTAAAACAAAGCTGTACAGGGGATGAAACAGCGACCTGTGTGCAGGCAGCCTGAGCTTCCCTGCCACACAGCAGGGATGACCCCTGCCAGCCTACATGAAGAGCACATTGTGCCAACGCTTGCCGGTGTAAAGAAGAAAACAAGCAGTATGCTGACCTACCTGGCCTACCTGGCTCTCTACCTGGAACAAGATGGGGATAACCATCCCAAGACACGCATGCTTATATTTTGAGAACCCTGTCCATGGCATTTTTATTACTACACGCATCAGGCTAAACGCTTTACAGCACTTTCCTGCAGACAGGCCTGTAAGCCAAAGCAATGTACTTACTAAAAACTCCGGTGGGAATTCTGTCTACCTTCACCCAGGCTGAGCTCAGCTTTTAATGTGTTTTGAAAAAGGATTTAAACACATAAATCTGTGGGAACTACAAGAATCATTGTAAAACAGCATGGAATTGAATGGGATTGATCTGGGGAAGTCTGTGAGCTTGTCTAGACTGCAACCCACAATGCTCAGTTCCAAGCGGCAGTTAATAGTGTTATGCTGGGGCTTTTTTTATTATTGACCAACTCTATAAAACGCTGTTTTTCAGGGAGCTCAGTACACACACTAAGTAGGCCAGTTTGTAGTCTCAGGCCTCCAGCCCCTTGTTTTCAGTTAAGAAGAAATCCTTTTCTCATATGCAGCAACGCTGACGGTCACGGTTTTCAGCTGCCCGGGAGTGAAACCAAGGGTAGGACCAGGCTACTTCTAAGAAGGCTACAAAAAACAGCTACTAGGTTGTAACTGTCAAGGGACAGGTCAGAAAACTGGCCAACTTTCTAAAAGCTGAAAAAATCAATTTTCAATACTTCTGTTTTCTCAAAATAGAAACAGATGCTATTGTTACAGCTGGGATTAATGGCTGCCCTTCCCTGCCACGCAGCCACCCAACACCCGAGCCCTTCCAACGCGGGGTGCTCGCAGGGAGGAGCAGGGTGATGGTCTCCCTCACCCCCAGTCCCTAACACCTGGGGAAGGACTTTTGGACCTGCAACAGTGGGGCTGGAAAACGCTGCCGGGGATACGCTGGCAGCCTGCCACCCTCTCCAAGCACGTCACGCACGGGCACAACGCAGCCCACCCCTGTCCTGCCTTCCTCCAGGCAGAAGCTCTCGGAGGGACACCTACCTGGCCTCTGGTGCAGCTGTGTTGTGTATTTGGATGTGGCCATTTCCAACAGAAAGAGAACCAAGACCTGGGCAGCAAAACTCCTGCACCTGTGCTGCATGTTAAGTGGGGGATTAAGACTGTTTGTACCAGGTGGTGTGCTAAACAAGGAGGGACCAGGGCTACTTAATTGGCCAGAAGCCACAGGCATGTCAACACTTAAGCTCCACTGCAGTGATTTTCACCCAGCTCTTAGCGTATGACCACTGCCCTCTGTGCAATTCTAGGATGGTCCTTGTCCAAAGAGCTGTACAGGTGATGAGAAAATGGGTGCAGAGAAATACAGAGGGGGAGGAAGTTACAGCAAAACAACCTTACCAGTGCAGAAAGCAGAGTTATCTCCATCGTTACTTTGCTATTACCAGCACATGCCGCAGGGCTGGGAAGCTGGCACAAAGCTGCAAGTGACGGACTAATTGATAAGAGAGTTCTCATGGCGCGCCAGCAGATGCAGAGCTTATTGCTTCTGCCACATCAAGCCAGTGCTGTCCTCGATAGAGTTTCTGAGAGAAAATCCTTGCTTTTGATGTCTGCTAGTATCATCCAACAGATCAGATGACAGAGGAATGAAGAATAATAAGCATCACCAGATAAAGCAATCAAGAAAATACACGGAGAAAGCAGGACAGACTGATGGCGGGCTTCCTAGCCGGTTAGTTTACAGTTAAACATCAGGCAGCTCTTGTCATTTCTCTTTCTCCCAGTAATTAACTTGGAGAGGGAAATGGGCTAGCAGAGCTCCTCGCAGAGGGCCTTTGGCTGCTCCCTTCTCGGGGGAGGCAGGACCAAGTCCTACAACTTCAGCCCTCTGCCCGGCTAGGTAACAGGACTGCACAGAGAACCACCTTCACCTCTTCGGAAGGACTGGCCAAAACCTGTTCAGTTCCCATTTCATCTGGCAAAAATTGATGGGCCTTGGTCCAATAAGCAATCCCAATGTTTACAAATCACTACAGCATGCCGTGAAAGTAAAGCACATCGATCACAAAGCCAGTGAGTTCACATGAGAGGACAGAATCTTTACAAATCCTTTTATTTTTACAACCTTTCAGTAGTAAACCCTTCCCACTAGGCTTACAGACTTGCGCCTAGCATTTTATATGAAGCCAACAGATATGCAGACCACATTGGAAATGGTCTCTCTTACTTCACACTGAAATAACGTTGTACGCTTCTTTTCAAGCTTGAAACCATGAAGAAAGGCTACAAGAGTCTGTAAACGCCATTTGCTCAGCTGCATGCTTTCTACAGACAGGGATTTTTGTTTTCTCTGTTCTGCTGTGATCCAAGAGGCTCTGAACAAATTCAGACTCAATTTTCCATGGGTGCAGTTTTGCTACCCTATACAGAACGGGGCTCCCAGGGAAGGAGCCTGCTGCAGGCAAGGGATCCCTCCCCTAAGAGGTCACAAATGACTAAGGGACTCTGCAGGCAAGCAAGGCACATGGCAGACAGCAGTAGACGATGTTATGGATGGGTTTAGGGACCCAGCAACTACAAATTAGAGTACTGTGGCCCTTTACTGATAGCCCTCTGAAAGATATTTATAAAAAGCAGCTGCACTCTCATTAAATGTCATACAGACAGGAAAAAAAAACAACTTCAGATGTGTTTTAAGACCCCAGTTAGCTCACATTGGGCCAGGCTACTTATCTAAAGACTTTAATAAATAGGATTTATTATACAGGTGATGTTTAAGCCTTTTAATGTTTTACCTACCATGCGCTGCTGGATCTGATTACCTTCTTTTCTCTTTTTTTCCTTTTCGTTACTTAGAGATGGAACGTTTGCACTTCATAACAGTTTACAGTTTTGCAGCAAAATGGTGTTTGAGCAGCTTATTTGTGAAGGCTGTACGGAAAATATCAAATGCTTATGACTGTCATTACATTTGTTCTCTGGTTTTCTTTGAAGATACCAGATTTTTAATAACATTTCTGCATGTATCCTACTCTAGTAGCAGATAAACTACTCTGACAACTAGAAGGTGATGATAGCATTTGCTGAGCAGAAAGCTGTATTAATTTTTAGAGCCACAAAATAGAGAACTGAGCTATACAGATTATGAACTGCTATTATTCAGTACAATAATGCACAAGAGCCACATGCTGTATTGATCAGCAGTTACTGAATCCAGATAATCAGTGGTTGGACCTAGACCTGAGCAGTGACTATAATACCCCTGAGATTTGGAGTTGCCTAAAATGATGATAACATAACTGAGAATTTTGCTACTTTGATTTTTTTTTCAAATATTTTGAGACCCTCATTAAAGAAGCTTTTTAAACACAGAAGTTTTTAAATAATGAAACTGAGAGGACGCATTGAGAGCACTTTTCGAAAATTTAGCCCCTTGTTGTCTCTATTACAGCAGTCCTAAAATTCTTAGTAAAACCATAGGACTGACCATCCTAAAATACTCCAACTTTTGCTTTTAATTCATATCCAAGTTCATGGGCTAAGAGCCACCTCAGTTTAAGGCAGTTTCATACCTTCTTCTGTTACAAATGCTGCTTGTGTTCCAGCTGATAGCAGACACGGTTCCCCAAACAGAGATACAGCAGAGTAGACTCCTCACACACAAACACGTTACACGACTACACCAACTCACATTTCCAACCACATACGAGCCAGTCTTTCTTTGAAGAAACTTCAGCCCATACCAGTGTTTGCCTCTCCTGGGATAACCTCATCTTAAAAACAAACTACAGCCAAAACAAGCAGCACTCCAGCTGTTCACACAGGCCTGTATCTCCCAAAGCTGTAACCCAAAGCCAACAAAGCAGCACTGCTTCCCAGGAGTCACAGCCTGCTCACACACTCAGAAAAACAAATGTAAAAACAAAGTAAAAACACCAGTTGGTGGCATACACCCAGACAGCACTAACCCTCCTATACGGCACAGCACAAATGTTTGGAAGCTGCAGGACATTTCTGCTTTCTTTTTCATTTGAAGAATTTGTTTCCTCTCTTTCCCAAAAAGCAGCTTACAGTACCAGACGACAGTCTGAGCAAGTGAGAGTGGGGAGCTGCAGCCATAAAGCCGGAGCAGTCACCCAAAGGGAAGTGCTGTCTGGGGTCAGAGACCAAGTCCCGGCCTGGAGCGTCTTCCACCTTTAGTGTCTGCTCCCCAGCCCTTGCCTCACACAAAACTCTCTCTTGCTAACTATCTCATATCATATGTTAAACCAGTTTTACACTTGCCTTTAGTATCCTCTGTGAGACGCTGCTTTGGTACAGGTTATACAATTTTTTTCCCGTAACAATTTTTGTCCCAGATGGATGAAGCATCACTCAAATTCTGCAGCCTGTAGTCAGCAAGAAAGACTTTGGAACAGAGTATCCCACTTGTGACTTTCCCCGAAGTCATGTTTACTGTGTGCCCTCTAGCTCAGACCCCTGACAGTGACAGCCCAGACAGGCATTAGAGAATTACAGAATATCTTGGGTTGGAAGGGCCCTTAAAGCCCACCCAGTTCCAACCCCAGGCTGTGGGCAGGGACACCTCCCACCAGACCAGGTTGCCCAGGGCCCCATCCAGCCTGGCCCTGAACACCTCCAGGGATGGGGCATCCACAGCTTCTCTGGGCAACCTGTGCCAGGGCCTCACGACTCTCTGAGTAAAGAATTTCCTCCTAACATCTAAACTAAATCTGCCCTCTTTTAAAGTAATTTCCCCTTGTCCAATCACTATCTGCCCGTGTAAGTTGCTCTCCACCTTTTCTATAAGCCCTCTTTAAGTACTGAAAGGCTGCAATGAGGTCACCCTGGAGCCTTCTCTTCTTCAGGCTGAACAACCCCAGCATGCATGCACTGATGGCTCATGTCAAGCTTTTCATCCACAAGAACCCCCAAGTCCTTCTCTATAGGGCTGCTCTCAAGGAATTCTTCACCCAGTCTGTGCTCATGTCCCGGATTGCCCCAGCCCAGGTGCAGCACCTTGCACTTGGACTTGTTGAACCTCATTAGGTTCACATGGGCCCACTTCTCCTGCTTGTCCGAGTCCCTTTGGATGGCATCCCCTCCTTCTATTGTATCAACCACACCACTCAGCTTGGTGTCATCTGCAAACTTGCTGAGGGTGCGCTCGATCCCACTGCCTATGTTGTTGATAGATATTAAATAGTACCGGTCCCAGGACAGACCCCTGAGGGACACCACTCATAACCAGCTTCCACTTGGACATAGAACCATTGACCACCCCTCTCTGGGTGCTGCCTGCAAGCCAATTACTTATCCACCAAATGGCCCACCCTTCGAATCCCTATCTTTCCAATTTAGAGATCAGGATGCCACGTGGTACAGTATCAAAAGCCTTACACAAGTCTAGGGAGATGACATCAGTCAGTCTGCCCTTGTCAACTGATGCAGTTGCTCCATCATAAAAGGCTACCAGACTGGTCAGGCACAATCTGCCCTTGGTGAAGCCATGCTGGCTGTCTCAGGTCACCTCCTTGTCCTACATGTGCCTTAACACTGCTTGCAGGAGGATCTGCCCAGGCACAGAGGTGAAGCTCACCGCTCTGTAGTTCCCTGGATCTTCCTGGGGTACCTCTGATCTGTCCCAGTCCAGCTGCTGTTACAACCTCCCACTTTTTGGTCCCTGTACCCTCAGAGCCAGCAGGATCTGAAACTTAGCTTAGCTCTAAGTATTTCACATCCACTGAATAGAAAGAAAATCCTTTGGCACTTCGATCAGTTGATCTCCCTGGTAAATCAGAGACTAGAGCCAAAAGCTTTCAGGCTAGAGCATGATCTTGCACAACTGGCCCCTGTATCAGTTCAGATCTCCATGAGTTGTCACAGAGCTCCCAGTTCCTCTGTTTGTTCCCAAAATTATGAATTCTGCTACTCTGGAAAATCCTGACTGCCTATGGGTGACATTAAAGTTTTTGAGCTTTCAGCTCCTCATGGGCAAAATACCTCATTCAGATAACTGTTAATTTCACTCACCTCAAAATCTTTTCTGCAAGAAGCTGTTAAGTTGCTGACCTTCATTTTACCAGTGATATTTGTCTTCAGTCCACAACTGCAAGGAGAATAGAATCAGAAAAGATTTTATTAAGAACACATACACACAAACAAGCACGTATTTAGCCAAGACTTTTCTACTGAGTCAGCTCTAGGGTCAAGAAACCAATAAATGTCTTCCTCTATCTGCATTAGGAACTGCGTCCTTCTGCACGTTACCCCAAGACAGTTGCTCCTGAGCTTCTATTCTCCTGGTTTTTTTTTATCCTATAAAAACAGATTATTTGCTTTCGTAACTAAATTTTAATGTAACAAGAAAGGAATAGAAAGTATGGTTATTAATCTCCATGTGAAATGAAACCACTAATGATAGCTTCCCTTCACTAAACCTGCCCATTACCTCCACTTGGACGCCACAGTAGCAACCACTTCCTAAGGGACAGCCAAACTGTTTACCATGTTTATTTAATAACATTCCCACTCTTATTTACATTTTAAACAATGAAGTTAGCATTCATAAGAGCACAGAAAGCTGAAGCGGTCTCATTACCTCATTTTGCTGAGGAAAGTGTAAGTAAGCGTCAGCAGCGCAATATTTTCTATAGTAGCAATCTCCATGGACTACCTTTCTACCACAGGCTTTTGAAGGGTGCTGTTCATATAGGTTTTTAAACATGACCACTTATTTGAAATACTCCTTCTGAGACAACATACCTGACACTGCATCACAAGGCTTGTCGTTTTGTTTTCTTTAATGTTTAAATATGCCTTGGAAAGTATTTCAAGAATTCCTTTTACGGCACTTTTAAACTAAATACTTTAATTAGATTAGAAACTGAAATTAACATATAGAACAACAACAGAATCTCCAAGAAATTTAACAAACTCGTTTACTGCTTTTTCTAATCTCAGAATAATGCAGATCCCTCGAATTGGCAATTCCCTGAAATCTATTCATAGCTCTGCGTGAACAATTTAACTTTTTGGGTTTGGGTAGAGGGGGGAGCTTCTTCTTCCTTTCCTCTCTCTTTCCTTTATTACCGGTTATTTTTGCCATCTATTTCCCTTTTTAAAACACCTGCCATGAATCTCTGAAAAGAGTTAGTGAAGTTAACACATCTTCAATGCCAGTTTTGTGAACTGGAAACATCCTGACTCTTCAGGAAACCTTGCAAATAATAATCAGGTACACCATGATTTGAGGGCAGTCTAACACCAGCCCATCTCCGCTGCCCCTGTGGCCCGGCCACCACAGGACACAGACATGTTCCCCACAGGCCAGCACAGGGGTGCTCCAGCAGCGCCAGCTCTGCCCAGCCCTTCACCATGCTCCCAAAGGAGGAAGCAGAGCTCATCTTCTTGGGCATCTCTTCTCCATCTTCTCTAGGTGGGAGGCAGTAGGAAATCAGAGCATTTTCAGGAGTATAAAATAACTTTCATTTTATTAAAAATAAAAAACACAGCCTTTTAGGAGGCCTCTTTAAAACCTCTTGAGAAAGCATAGTTTAAAAGGCATCTTTAAAAACAGATAATTGGGTGCTATTGAAATTACATCCCATGACATGAAAGGGACTCAAAATCTGATTAACACTGAGAAAATTTATTTCCCTGTTGCAGGAGCAAGATTGCCTACCTGCAAGGGGCACCACCCCTCTTCCAAGCAAAAGGACAGGGGCAATGAAGAGGGCACAAGTCTGGCGTAGTCTCACTCCCCTTTCCCAGATGGCACAGAAGTCCAGGGGAAGCTGCACGACAACCCCTTCCCACGCCCAGGTCATACAGGGATGTTTTCTTGTGGCAAAAAGCTAGCCAAAGCTGCATTTTAACTAACAGCACCCAGTGGTACTACTGGCTGATTTTTATAAAGAATTGGCCTCAGGGCTTTAGTGCAACTGGAGCCAAATTGCACAGCAGTGGTGAGGGAGATGCAAGTATTGAACTGTACGAGACTGGGAAAAAGGCAGGGGTAAAGGGAAGTGACAGCACCACTAAGCCTGAGGCACTGCTGATTTTAAAGGTCTAGCAGAATCTGTACGTCAGTGACCCTGGGTGAAAAGCATTACACAAACTTCAGAAATTTTCATTGGCCACGGAATTGTGTAAAAATAACCATAAATGCATCTTTGCTACTGCCTTCTGCCTGGTGGTTAGGTAGCAGTCCCCAAACCATAATCCTTGCCACTCTGAATCAAGTTAATACGGCAGACAGAGAAAGCGCAGAGAGCTAGGTTGTGCCCCCAGCTGCTCTGAGTCAACACGCTCCTCTGAGGTCAGGCATCCTCTCAGCAGTTAAGAGATGCTGGTGATGCAGCAGGCCTGTGCAGCACTCGCTCCCTCGCAAGAGATTTGTGTTCATTTACATTTGGGAGACACAAGCAGCAGGAGAAAACAGAGACTTGCTCCAGGTCTGTGGAAGCAGGGAGAGGGCGAGTGCTGATGGATGCTTGGGAGGCCCACACCTGCACCCTTGTTAAGGAAGGCGAGATGTCCCATCACATACAGTGTTCTCCACACTCAAGCAACCACTACAGGTTCTGTCCTGACAACATCCTGACCTGAAAACGCAATTAAATATTCTGAAGATTTGAAAAACAAAGACTTAAAGGAGTGGACCAAGAATGATACAATATAGCCTCAGACTGGTGTTTTTCTCCCTTGGCTGCTCTATTTAATATGAAACATTAAAAAGAAGTGAATAAAACTATAGTTTGATTGCATCAAGGTGGAATGCCACAAAAAGTAGTTTAGGAAAGAAAAGAAGGTGGAAAAAAACAGTTTGAAATTTAAGTTCCTGCACCACCTACTATCAGTGACAAGAAACAAGATGTTTTTGTAAATGTAATGTCAAACGTTGGCTTTTCTCACCTCAAAGAATGAACAGTTGCAGTGTTCAGCTTGCTAGATCACTATCTAGAAAGTGGTGTTTGGAAGTATTTACATCACTGTTGTTCAGTTTATTAGTGAAGACATTGTTTCTAGTGTCTCTTTTATAGGGTCATCCAAGTTTAAGAAAATCAAACATTCCTCCCTCTTTTGTTTCACGCATCAGCCCTAATAGGGATCAAAGAACTAACAGTGGATTCTTCTTGCTGGTGGGGGATTTGCATCTGAGTTCTCAAAAATGTGGACAGAAGCAGCAAGTGGAAGCATACTAATGGCTGGTAATTGCTTATTTTGATTTTTCTTTCCTCTTTTATTTAAATAGGAAAAAAAGAAAAAAAACAGAACACAAAAGCAACAAGACCCAGAGAAAGAATAAAACCCGACCCTCTGGTTTTGGCAGCTGCAACTGCTGAAAAAGACCCATTAGCAACATGCAAAGTGAAGAGTTCGATTCTCCCTTGGACAGGGCAGCGCAATGCTAAGCAGAGGTTTCAACGCATCTCCCTGACGTTCTTCCTCCCTCCCAAGCCAGGCTGTGCAGTCCAAGACCTGCTCAGCTCTTGCCAGACTCTGATCACTGAAGGATTTATTTCAGTGATCAGGCAGTTCTCATCCAGAGGCAAGCTTTTGCTCATGAAACCCGAAGAGTGGTCACTCAATTCCCCACGCATCAGCTGCATCCAAGAGAAATTCTTAATATGTCCCCAAGCGCTGTTGCTCCAGCTGAGCAAAGGCCGGTTCTGCACACCTCATCTCTTGAGCATGATGCTGAGGTTCAGTTTTACTGGAAAACCTCCTGAAAGCATGAAGAAATTGCTGGAACATGCCACCAGGGACTATAGCTGCTAAAGGAGCGCATCAGATCCAACTTGTAACAATACAATGCATAATGCAATGAACAATGAATGATTTCAAGAAGTCAGACATTTTCTTTAAAATCTTCAGTCTCTAAAATATCAAAAGGAATTGACTAAGTGCATTTCATAAATCATGCATTTCAAGACAGGAGCTCTGGGTTCATTTTTAAGACCACTTTTCTTGCCAATGGCATACCATAGGAATTCATGTATAATGCCTATGCCCAAAACTGAGTTTGAATGACCTTTATCAGTCATGTAGTTTATTGCCATTTATACTGTAAGTCATGTCTAGTACTGACAAGGGTGAAGTAAACAGCTTTGCTCTAACAAAAGTGCAAAGCAAGTGCTCAGACCTCACTTCGGGATTCGGATCAACTCCATAATGAAGGCCTGCAAAATAACTTCTACCCAAGTCTATCCACCGCATACCATACATGTCCTCATATGGAAGTGGGCTGCATCTTATCTACATGGATTTACTGTCATGAGCTACTATATTTGCCATCCTATGCTGTCTGGGAGCATCTGCAACAACAGTTTGCAGAAAGTGATCCCAGGATGACACTCACTGTTTCTTCAGATGTTTTTTTTCTGCAGTTAGATAGTGACATTGTGAAAAACATCAGTTTAGCTGCCCCTTGGACCAGAGCCTACCTACTGAGCAACCTAGTGGAGAGGAGAGAAATAACATACAAGAAAGGATGGGAGAGACAAACTAATTACTTTTGAAACCATAATAATAATAATAACAGTATCTTCATGGACTCACTTCTGGTCCCATTTGTCTCTTAAAGATGAAGTAACACGTTACACACTTCTCTGTGAGCCCGCATCTGGCACAATGCACGCTTCTGGCCTGGAATAATTCACCCGGGACACACTGAGGACACATTTGCGACTGCCATGTCCCTGTCCCGTAACAGGAAGTCTCCCTGACAATATGAAGGGTAGATAAGGACAGATGGAGCAGAAAGAATGGAGATGTAAATGGACTTTCCCACAAAACCCCACAGAATTAGAGCGAGGAGTTTTTGCATGGAAAGCATTTAGAAGAAAAAGAGAATGTCCTGCTTTTCCTGTCCCACAAGGGCCGTGGGATGGGGAGGGGGAAAGCAGAGAGAGTGTTTAACCGGAGCAGCATTGCAGCAGAATTCCCTGTGGCTGAGGAGGAAGGCAGCAGCAGGCCGTGAGAAGGACATCTGAGAAGTCCCCCAGTATAAGCAGTGACAGGAAAACCCTTCACAAGTGACTGAAAGAAAAACCTGAGTTCTGAAGGACACAGAAACAGATAGAAAAGGGCATTCTTATTAAAAGGTATGAAATATGCATATTCAACAACAACAAAAATCAGTAACAGGGTTACTCCCATTACTACAGCCTCAAGGCTATAGTTACTCAAGTACACAGAATTTACCAAGATTATTTCATTGATACAGTACTTGATCAGTAATTCAATTACCATGCACAAGCCTACATCAAACAGCTACACATGCAGAAGATATCCTTGGCATACTTCCCAAAACCGAACATTCATGCATCTTTCATATGCCCAATATAATTAAATTTCCGTGTACATGTAGCAGAACAAGCACTTTAAGTAATATGACATAATCCTAGCAGTTTTTCCTTTACAAAAAAAAAAAAGGACTCCACAGAAGAAAAAGCAAGCATGGGAAGAGAGGCAAATAGAGGCATGAGAACATATGATGAACTTTTATGATACGATGCACTCCATGATTCTATGAATTTCACTCCTGGGAATGAGAACTGATCCAAAGCCTGCAACAGAGCATGGCTATCCTCCCACTGCACTGGCATACGGTTCTGTGCCCCACCAACAAGTCCGTGAGAATCCAATGTCCTGTGTACCCCCGTGACTCTCCCCAGGGTCCCTGGAGATCTGCAGTGCCTCTGCCCTGCAACCCTGCTCTACATTGCTTCATCCTCACCTGATCTCAGGCACCCCCAGCTCTGCACATGCTTTGGCTGGAACTCCTTTGGGTGACATCCAAGTCACAGATAAAGGGAAGAAGGAGCAGCAAGATGCAGAATTAAGGCTTACGTTACTACTCCCTTCCTCAAAATGTCAGGCCAGCCTATTTCAACACCACCATGTCTTACATTCTTTATTGAGTTAAATTCTGGCCAAAAAAAAAGCATTAGATTTCCATCTAGCTATAGTAAACAGTGATTTATTTGATACACATTTTATTTTAGCGACACTACATTGGGCAGTTAAAATTTAATGGGAATGTCCTCCTCCAAACTCTTCCCATCTGGATTATATAATCTTTAATATCAGGCCTTAGTCCACCAATCTGTGGGCCTGAAAGTGGTTACACTACTTTCATCCAATGAACTAAATCTTCTCTTTACCTTTTCTTTAGGGTTTATTTTCTCTCCCTACTCCCACTCCCTCCATAATGCAAAGAGTGAGCAGAGGGTTAACAATAATGAAAATGTGCATGTAATACTAATAAAAACCTTTGGTTTTAAAGGCCACACTTGATAAAAATTTATAAGGGCTGAAGTGCTCATAAATTTTACAACCTACTACACATTTGCAGATTTATATACATAAAAAGGGCCCAGTCATCCACGTAGCTGAATAGGCTGATGGTTTTGTATGTACAGCCCCCGTTAAGCAGACCACTTGTTCAATATTGCCTGTGACTATGGGAGGTATCTACAGTCCTATTTGTCTCCAGATAATTACATGCACTACTGTGGTCAGGGAGCTGGACCATCGAGAGCATCTTTTCCTCTGTCTTGCTTGAGTGACCTCTTCACTAAACACAGCGTGGGCGACAGGACTGAGCTCCCAGTAAGGTCTGTGGTGATCTTCCAGGCTCAGAGGTAACCACCACTTAGACACGGGTGCCCTGGCTGGTCTGCTCATTGCCATGGGAGCTCACAAAGGCTCCCACCTCCCTTGTTTCCTGGTCTAAACCAGGACTGTCTCAACAGGAAAAATCAATGATTACACCAGGAATTTTAAACTATCTGCTTAATTTCATCATCCTGCAGTAACCTGCCTCAGAGCTACTGCTAGCTGAAGAATACGTGGGTATTAGGGGAACAGACTAGATGTGCTATCTGCTCTCATTATATTTTGCAGGGGTCTTAGACAATATTAAACGCAGCGTTTTGGAGTCACACTTCAGTGTATGCACATGCAATGTTCTCCTCCAGGCAAATCTATCGTGTGCTGTAAAGGCAGCAGTGCAAAGGCTTTGAAATGCCAGGCCCAAGGAGCACCACTGTGACTCAGAACAAACACTGGTGGAGCTAGCACACACACCAGCTTCTCCAGAGCAAAAGAAGTGAAAGAAGTGCTGCAGAAAAGCTGCTGGGGGGAAATTCCTTCCTTACAAAGGAATGTTCTTCCTTTGCAAGCCGTTTGGTAGCCTTAACCATGAGTGTTGTCCATCCAAAATTCCCCCAAGTCCTCCCCCTTTCACTACTGACTGTTTTGTTAACCACACAAAGATCTGATTCTTCTCTTTATCTTGCTGTGTGCTTGCCAGCCAAGACATCTGATGGCACTGACTTCTGTCACGTACGTGAGACACCATTTCTGGTTGGCAAGTTTCAATACTCCTTTTCCCTTAATGCTCTCCTGTAGTCTCCAAGCAAAAGGCTTGGTGCATTCCTTTGCCAGGGAGATACTGCTGGGAAGAACAAGGACTCCAAACTACCATAACCTCAGAACTTTTGTTAAGCAAAATGATTCCCTTTGTGAATCTATATGGCACATCTGTAGAATGGGTATAATCATTCCTTAATGGGCATAATCCTACCAACTATTCCTGGTCTCCTCAGACTATAATGAAGACCTCTAGGTAATTAATATAGGCTACCCATACAATACTTATATGTCTAGAACAAGTGGAGAGAATCACAGTAAAATTTATTTCACCTCATATTCAGCCCTTCCTGTGAAAACCCTGCCTTCAAGGGATTTTTGTCTCCAAGCTTTCAAACAGTTTTTTTTCCTCCATTGCTATTCTAGGTACTAGAAAGGCAGCAATCAGTTCGTTAGCAGGGTTCACAAGGATGACCCCAATGTCACTTTTGCTTTCTGTTTTGCAAAGGCATGGTTCAAACTGTGTGCACCTTGCCTCCAAAGAAGCCCAGACACACTGTATGAAGTCTGACAGATGCAACAGCGCAGTGATAAGACCTGCATCTTCTTTCAATTTCACAGGCAAGAGCTAAGTTAGTGGCCCAAACCCGGAAAGCACGGCAGGCAGAACGAGGACCAGATGGGGGTAACATCCTAATTTAATCTTAATCCTCTGTCCTTGCCCCGCACATCATGCTGCTGTACAGCAATGCTGCCCCAAAGTTTTCATGCAGTTGTGCTGTAAACAGACAGATGAAAACCACCCCCCAGGTGGACGCAAAGAGCCAGGAAAAAGTAAGGTGTGCTATTTGTGTTTTACTGTGGCCTTTGTACCCCAGCTCGGCCTGCAGCAGTGGTATCACACACCTGTGCCAGCAAACAGGAGCTAAGAGCTTGCTGCAGCACAGGCAATGGAAACAGAGCAGGAGCCAGCAGGAACTACCCAGGCTGATATGCTCCCTGCAGACACTGGAGTACAATCAAGACCCTATTTCTTCTTCACCAAGTGAAATCTGACAAAGTAGGAGGAGCCTGGCCATGAACAGATAAATGAGAAGACACAGACATGGTGGCATTGATAACTGTACCTGCCAAACTCAACTACAGCAACAAAATATTGCCTCTGCTCTTGCGAGCTGCTGGTAATGCAAATGGAGCCAGCTAACAGAAGTCCCAGTGGTGCAAGCTGGTAACACATATCCCTGTACAGCAGACGCACACACTGAGGTCAGCGCTACCTTGTGTTCCATAGAGTGCCACCACACTTTCCAAGGAATACAACCCCATCACATGTAAAAAGGAAGGATAGCCTCTCTCTCCTGAAGTATTTTTAAATGGCTTACTTACCACATGGCTTGGATTCATTCAGAACACCTGGGTGATGCCTAATTTCAGGCTTCCTCTGGGAGCTCCCCATCTCCCTCCCTGTGGCAACCGCTCCACACAGATTTGCAGCAGAGTATTTTCTGTCATACTCGGGGTTACAAGTGGTTGTAAAGGGGCAGGAGTTTCACTCAGCAGCCTTCCCAGCAGGGCCACGCTGGAGGACACGTTCCCAAGCTGATGACGCAGAGCCCTCTCCTTCCCTGAGACCACGTGCCTGGCTCTCATGTGCAAGGCACATCCATGCTCAGCATCCCACCTCCCAGCACGAGGAGCCTCCCACAGCAGCACCCAGGGAAGTGCCACTGTAGCACAAACAACAAATACCCACTCAGTCATTCCCTGGTTAACAAACCGAGAACAAAGACTTACCAAACCTGAGCTGTTTTCTCCTGCTGGGTTTACACCTCTGCATCACATCCCGCGCTGGCAACCAGGACCTCTGTTGTACCCTGCAAGAGGAAGGGGAGAAGTCTGCTAAGTGCCAGCCCCAGCGGAGCATCCACAGCTGGAATCAGCCTTTGACAACAGGCTGCAGAGACACAGCCACACAACTGCCAGGCAGCTGCCCAGCTGCCTTGCTTGCTGACCCTTCCAGATAAGTCAGGCTTTACAATGTGTACTATTAGCTATGTAGCATTGAACATATGCTTCATGCGCTGCACTGAGCCCCCCTGTGCTCTGTAATCACTCCAGTTTTGGTAGTGCATACCTCAGCAGCTAGATGCCAGCTAGCTAATGGTTTGCACATGATGCTCAGAGATGTTACTGTGACAGGACCTGTCTCTGAGCCTGCTAACTGTGTGGTCAGGTTCCCAGCAATATGCTTCAGCAAAGCACGAAAGCAAGAAGAGACTGCTCTAAAGGATGCTCCACAAAGCACACAGCCTTATCTTAATGCTCTTCCCAGCTACCACCCCTTAAGCAGTCACTTTTGCTGAAGGAGCAGAAAGAGGGTGAGTCACCTTATTTCTTGCAGGGTAGGCAGGGGTTACTGCAGCTCAGAGGCTGCGAGGCCATGCGCTCAGCACCATAACCACATCTGGAGGCCAAGGATAGGACTGGCAGCCTTACGACTTAATACCTCCAGCTTCTGCCAAGCAGTAAGTGCTCCCATGATGAGGGAGCAGCAGGTAAGAAGGGAGTAGTAATTCAGCGAGAGCTCCAGAAGCTGAGCTGGCAGGCAGTGTGATCGTACTGCAGTTGTATTTACCACCAAAGGCAAGGGAGCCAGGCAATAAAAGCAACCACAGCTCAAAAGGTAATTTCCTTGCCTTTTAAAAAAAGGCAGAAGACCAATTTAGGGATGAGGAAGAACTTAAACAAGTCAGCTTTTCTGGGCTGGATTCAACACCACAGAGCTTGTTTACAGATATCTAACCTAACAATCATTTAAAAACCAGCTTCCTGGGGCATCCCATTGCAATGCAGAGCGGCGCCCGCGAAGCTGTCCTGCCTGCTGCAGCTGCGTGCCTCTGCTGAGCCCACCACCACATTAGCAGTCCCACGCACGCTGAGATTTGCATAAAAGGAGCAGTTATCAGCAATTATGGCTTGCCAAGGCAAAATTCTTCAAGGCCGCTTTACAACCAGTGACAGATGTAGCATTCCCAAGTTTAAGCTATAATTTATTCTTAGACTGGGCAAAAACATAAGGAAAACACACTGTGTGTTTTGCAAAGCCACTCATTTAGGCATCTGAAAAATAGTTTTAAAAAGGGGGAAGGAGGTAAGATGAATAGGGACTAAAGGAATGAATAAACTGCAGGCACAAAGACAGAATTTAGAATTCAGGAAGGGTGACAAATATCCAGACTGATATGCTCCTGAACAGGTTGACTTCTACCTTTCTTTCACAGCAGATGATACCAGCATCCCATGTGGAAAAGCTGTCCTTTTCCTTCAGGGTTTAATCACAGGTAATAATCACAGCGTGCAGGCCTTACTCCAGCTGCATTGCCAATATCAGACCAAGCACCTGGGAGGGAAAGGAAAGAGGGGCTGTAGCAAAGAGAAAACCCATTCCCTCCTAGGGCTCTGAGAAGCACAGAAACCTCTCTTCTCACTATCGACCCCTGCCATAAACCCGGCCCTGCAGAGGGAAACACAGGCTGTGGGACACTCCCGTGGGTCTGGGTGCCAGGACACCCAGGACCTGGTGAAAGTCCCTCATACCCTGGCTGCACTTCCATCTCTGCTCGGTACCAGTCCCACTCAGTATGCAAAGCCTGTGGCAGAAAGGGTGAGTGATGTGGACCAGAAACTTCTGGGAGGCATACAGCATCACAGGATCATTTAGGGTAGAAGGGACCTCAGGAGCTCTCCAGTCCAACACCTGCTCAAAGCAGGGTCAGCACAGATGTGCAATGAGGTTGCTCACAGCTTTAGGATGTGTAACGTCAGGTCAGCACCTGCATTCTGCATGCTTTCCAGAAAACAATTCACTCTCCCCCTCCTCAGAAGAGGAAAAAGCTAGGTTAAGTTTTCTCTCATCTGCTCCCTTTATAGAAATATGTGCCCTCAGAGGCCACCCAGATAGCCACAAGTCTGCAGTCAAGAACCCTGGAAAGTGAACCCACAGATATGGGGAAAGCTATCTGAGACAAAGTCCTACTGCTCTACGGAGGATCTTTTCTGGTCCTGGCGCTGAGTTCAGTTTGCATATTTCTGCTTTGAGGAGCTTTTCCAGCTGCAGAAGTGGCGTTGGCACCACTCAGCTCAAGCTGATCTGGAACAACCAGCCCACTAGGAGATGGCAGCCAGGAACCCATGGCAGCAATTAGCATACCCATCCCACCGCAGGGCACACGGCGCTTAGGATCCACAGTGCAAGTGTGTGTGGGTTCGGTTCAATCTATCTACAGTGTTAACAAGCAAATCAATAACAAACAGAAGCAAGAAGATAGAGACTCTGGACACCTTCCTGATGTCTTTAAATTTTAAGCATGATATGTTCAGGACCTTCTCTGGGGAATCAAAGCATTCTGATCTGATGCTATAAATGATAAGTGAGAGGGGTTCAGTGGTTTCTGCAGGCTTTGGACATTTATAATTCAAAATCCACTGCATATTTAAAACTGTTTTCCTATTTGATACAGCACAAGTGAACCCTTCTGAGAGTGAAAGGCTGTACTGAAGCTGTGAGTGACTGACCCTTTTCCAGTCCAAGCTATCTTAAAAAGGAACTTCAGCACAAGAGCAGCTTTCCTGAAAGCTGACCCCAGTGCAACTCTGTGCACAAGCTCGGGATCACAGTAACTATCATTATTAGTACTGCAACATTATGCACTCTGAGGTCACAGCACACCAGCACTAAAGCCTAGTTTTATTTGCCCCCCCCCCCCCCCCCCCCCGCATTGGAACTATGCAAAAACACGCAGGACCCACAAATGCAGACCCACAGGGCACTGAAGGTGTCTCCTGGGGCAGGCAGCTGCAGCATTTTCAGACCCTGACTGTGCACTGTAGTCCTGGGCCAGGCAGTCACTTGGTGGCAGTGAACCCTGCACCCGCAGGTATTGCTAACAGATGGAAAGGGATAGCACATGTTCCTACGGTTTGAACTCTTCAGAGGCTTTTCCCTGCTAAAACCAACAGGTCTTTCCACCTCGCGCAAACTTTATTCCCCTAATGTTTCATGTTAGTCTAACTTTCATAGTTTCATGAAACTATGTTTCATAACTAGTTTCACGTTAGTCTAACTTTGCACAGCAAAGCGGAAAGCCACACGCTGGGTGCCACAGCCACCACCAACTAAGCTGCTCAGAAACAAGCTTCCAGAATCTTTCAGGATGTACAGTAGTTCAGAGCAGTATTCTCAATGCCCTGTTTTTAAAAACAGGTGAACAGCCTTGACTAAAATAATAGGAATTTTAGAATACCAGCCTACGGCTGTGTTTGTAGAAAAGATCAACCCAAGCAATTAAAGTCTGGCAAAATTACCACCAACTAAAAACAGCTTGTGAGTTCCAGGAAACCACAGCAAAGAAAGCACTGACACATCTATTGTAATTCACACACAGTTGTTCCCAGCATTCTGCCCACACTGGATAAATACTGAACCTATTTTTGCCTACGAAAGTTTTCTTACCTCCACACTTATCTGTGTCTTTCTCATTTTGGCATGAAAACAAGACAACATTTCTCTTACAGGTAAGATACTCGATATACATAACATGTAAATTCACTCTTCCCTGACACATGTGGCAGTTGAATCCCCTTAAATTGAGAAATTATCCCCAAACCTCAGAGAGCAGGCGAAAGGAGAGCTACGAGGGAGGCACGTACTTCTCCCTGCAGGGTGGCAGGCAACAATCCTCTCCTCCTTGCCCCACAGTAAGTAACATCTCAACATGTTTCTTGGTCCCTCCAGCATCCCTGGCTATGCTACTGCCTAAGGAACAGCCTAACCCTTCCCCTCATCCATTGCACTTTTTAAAAATATATGCATATATTAAAAAAAAAAAGTACCCCTTGTAAAAAAGCAGGAGACAAATCCTTGTTGAACTACCTGCCGCTCCAATCCTCTCTTACAGGGTCAGGCCCTGTACAGGATCAGCAACATTTAGCTCGACTCCGTGAGTGGAGGCAGGAGCCCTGGAACTAGCTGTGGGTCACTTCTCATCCAGGCTTTCTTCCATGGCTCTGCACCCTCCTCTTGCTCACTGCGTGGTCAGATCCCACCTGAATAAAACTACTTCTTCCCTGCTATCATATATTCCCTTCCACTGTGCTGAGACCAGACACTCACAACCAGGACCAGGCACACCTGGTAAGGCCTTCAGTGCCACCTGTCCCCCTCCTCCTGTGATTAAAAACACCTGGAGTCATCCACCCACCCCCCCCACCCCCCCCCAATTCCACCCTTTATTATTAGGATCTTGTACTCATTTATGCTAAGATGGTAAATACATCATTAAATTATCTGGAGGCATAGCCAGTTGCTAGGAAGGGAAAGGAACATTGCAGTGGTTTGACAATATTTTCATACTTTTATAAAGAGGCACAAACATAATTTCATACACGCAACATGTGAATTGTATGTAGACAGTAGATTCATGGCTTGCTATGCTGTTAAACTACTATGGACTGCTTTAAATATTGAGTAGGCAAAGGTAGGCTTTGATGTCACTCCTTACAGGACTATGTCCAGTGTAGGCCAGGGCACTTCATGAACAGAAATGGTCTTTGTATCTGTGATATCCCCAAAGACGTGTGCCTCTGCTTCCCAGCTTCATGTGAGAAATAAGATTTCATCCCTAAAACAATAGCTACTTGTTTCTGAAACCCTTAGGCACTATTCTTCTCTCTCAGGCCTTTTGAAGTGCTGCGGAAATCTAACACAGAAATAGCCCACCCTCAACCCACATAGCTTATTCCTCATTAATATTTCTTTATCTATAGCTTTTAAAGTGTCAATACGCAGCTTGCACCCTAGTGAACGTGACACTGCTTCCAACTTCAAAGCCCTTCAAGGTTCCTCACAGACAGAAACAAAAACCCCAAAGCCAAGCATCAGCCACAGAACAAGTGTTCATAGTCCAACAGGTCTATTTTGATCCCGGACAAGCACAAGGACTTTAGGAAGACCTTGAAAACTAACTGCTGAGCTTCTGCCAGGCATAGTCCTCTACCATGGCAGAAACAAGCAGACCCCAGCTGCCATCTGTGCACCAGGAGAAGAGAAAATGGGCCCTCCATTTTATTGTCATACTGCAGGCAGGGTGACCCCCCTCTGAACACCACAGCCCCCTGTATTTTTGTGGTGTCCATGCAGCCCTACTGGCTGCTAGCCGCCCCCTGCCGCTGCCCTTGCCTTCTTCTCTTCAAACAGGACAGGGGAGACAGTAGAAGCACAGAACATCCCAAGTCGGAAGGGTCCTATAAGGAACCTCAAGCCCACCTCCTGGCTCCACACAGGACCACCCAAAATCAGACCGTGTGTCTGAGAGCACTGCCCAAACGCTTCTTGAGCGCCACCAGCACTGGGGCTGCAATCAGTACCCCAACGAGCCCACTACAGTGCCCACCAGCTCACCGGCTGGGACGAAGACAGGAAGATCGCTTACCAACCACCATCAGGGGCGAAACAGACTAGACTGAGTGAAAATTAGTTTGTTGCCAGTTGAAACAGATTTGCAGAGCAAGAAAGGAAACCAGCACCCAGAGGCCACCTTCCCCTCACACCCCATTAACCCAGGCCCAGCCTCGCCCCTACCTGTGCCACAGGACAAGGTGTGGGGCCGCAGCTGGCCCCTACTGGCTCCCCTCTGCTGCTCCTTCCTCCTCATGCTCTCCCCCGGTTCCACAGTGGGCTCTCCAGCACCTGGAGCACCTGCTCCACTGATCTTTATGTTCCCTCAGCTGTTTCCTGCTGGTTTGGGTGGCTTTCTTTTTTTTGCCCTTTCTTCAAGACCCTTTCCCAGAGGCATCAGCCAACACTCTGGAGCTGGCTGGAACCGCCCAGAACCACCTGGGAGCACCCAGAACTGGACAGAACCGCCCAGAATTGCCCCAAGCTGCCTAGAACTGGACAGAACCGCCCAGAATTGCCCTGAACCGTCCAGAACTGGACAGAACCGCCCAGAATTGCCCTGAACCGGCAGTAGCCAGCAGGAGCCGTGCCTTCCCGCTCTACCGCCCCTGAGGCGAGGCGCGTGAGCGCTCCCAAATGGCGGCCCTGAGGCGAGCCCTTCCCTCAGGGCTGCAAAACCTGCTACAGCCAAGGGCTCGCGTCCAAATCCATAAACCCACCCGGTGCGAGGCCTTTGAATGCTCGTGTTTTGAGTATCCAACGAATTGAGGCACCTGAAAATAAACCTGGTGCCACCTGCCGTAATGATGGTGGAGGCACCTGTGTGGGGAAGGGGGCTGGTCTGTAAAAGTCATCCCTGGAGAGGACAGTCTTCAAGGAAAACAGCAGAGAAATTAGGCTGTAGGGAAACTTAAGTGCTTGCTAAAAGCCTCTGGTGAAGAGGAGGTAACAAAGCTGGTGCGGGGTCTGGAGAACAAGTCTTACAAGGAGCGGCTGAGGGAGCTGGGGTTGTTTAGCCTGGAGAAGGGGAGGCTCAGGGGAGACCTCATCGCTCTCTATAGGTAACTTAAAGGAGGCTGTAGAGAGGTGGGGGTTGGTCTATTCTCCCACGTGCCTAGTGACAGGACGAGGGGGAATGGGCTAAAGTTGCACCAGGGGAGGTTTAGGTTGGATGTTAGGAAGAACTTCTTTACTGAAAGGGTTGTTAGGCATTGGAATGGGCTGCCCAGGGAGGTGGTGGAGTCACCATCTCTGGAGGTCTTTAAGAGACGTTTAGATGTAGAGCTTAGTGATATGGTTTAGTGGAGGACTTGTTAGTGTTAGGGCAGAGGTTGGACTAGGTGATCTTGGAGGTCTCTTCCAACCTAGACGATTCTGTGATTCTGTGATTCTGTGATTCTGTGAAAGAAGGTGACGAGGTTACAAAGCCCATCACTGATTAGAGTAACTGCTTGTTTAAAACTTCAACAAAATATTTCATCAGATCTGCTGCTGATGATTAGCCTTTAAAAAACAATGAATAGCATGACTGGATTTTCAACAAATTCCCTGAAATAAATAACTTTTTTTTTTTTTTCTTTAACCAATGCTAATGATGAATAATGGGCTGGAATTAGGCAAGGAAAAATGGGGGATAACATTTTTTTTCCCCCACCATACATGTACAAATGTATGTTAAGACACAATTAAAATGAATGCCTTCATGAAAAAAAAAAATAATGTGGGTTCGCTTTGATTGGTTTTAAATTCCTGCCAAGGTTTTAAAACCTGCTGGATCTGCTGCCAAATCTCTTTTATGTTGTTGATATAGACTTTGTTTATTGATTTTGGTACAGGCAAGAAGGAACGAACCCGTGGTTGTAAGCACTGTATCAAGCTGTTGGACTGCTGCACTTTCTGCCATGGGGGTCTAACGTTGGTCACTTTTTCCAAAAAAGTTACCACAGAAAGCTACTTTTGTGCCCTGCAAAGTCTCCAAGACATTAGATTTGCTATTTGTAAAAAGCAAAACAAGACCAAGGACATTGGTGTTTTCATGTCACATCCCATCCTCTCCCATCTAAGCAGATCTTCATAGTCAGTTATAATAGCTGGTGTCATTAATACAGAGTGGCTTTCCTTATTAAATGAGGATGTCGCACACCCAGCTTCAGGTGCCCTGAGCACTTCAGGGCCACTCTGAGCAGAACAGCGGTAGCCATGCTGGGACTTGCACCTTTCTGGCTGGATGCCCCAGAGCAAATCACCCCGGATAGAGCCTGGGACAGTTTCCTTGCCAAGAGAGGGGCTGCCAGGTTCCCCCCTTCTCGTGCCCCAGCTGTCCATACCTCAAAGTGCAAGTCTAGGTGTCCTGAGCTCTCCAGTAAAGGCTAAATCCCAACGTGAGCACAGGTTTCTGTGTATGACATGCATTTGGTGGACAAATCAAGTGCCGGACACACACTTGACTGAGAGGGTCAATTTATAACACGAGGATTTTTCAGAAGACACCTCGCTCTTTAAAACACCATCTGCATTGGGTATGTGCCCACTTGATGATAAGCATTGCTGCATGGAGCCAGACTAGGGCTGGGATAAGGGCTGCATGCAGTAAAGGGGAGCGACAGACCGTAACTTTAAAATAGGCTAGAAACTTGGAAAGAGTTACACAAATCTGTGTTCTTAATTTTTTTTCCAGGAGAAAAATCCTACCTACAGCAAGTTCACTGTGAGAATGCATGCCTTACAACACGGATAATCTTTGATGTCACACGTTAACATTCCTGTGCAAGTTATGAGGCAGTTTCCAAATCTCACACTTAATCCTGGTGTCTGCTGTTGCTGAACAATTCAGCCTTCTGTCAGCAGCTGTCTCTGCTCCAGTCACTGAAAGGCTCATATTCGGCACAGCAAAGCCGTTATTTATAGCATGGCATGCTACTGTGACAGCCTCTTCATGTTCCTTTTGATAAGCAATTGCAAGTGGAGTACAGAGAGAAGAGGTGGCCAGTGCTTTAACACACATCCATGGCACGTTCGGAACCACGTCAGCCAGGCTGGGGGTCTTTGGGCAGGCACAGGGTGCAACTTTCCCAATAAAATCCTCCAACCTATGATTTCACATCAGCTCCTCTGGCACTGCAGGAAAATGCTGTGTGCTCTCCTCCCACCCAAGCATGTACACAGCCCAACATACAAAGGTCATATTGGAAATGACTGTCACCTGGGATGTGGCCTAAAGACCACCTGAGTTTCATCGATGGTCTCCCTCCCATCCCACCTGATTGCTCTTCAAAAAAGGAGAGAAGGTAACTCAGCTGCTTGCATTAACTGCAAAGTTGGTTGGTTTTCTCAGATAGCAACCCCACAACCGACATTAAACAATTGTATGTGGCACAGGAGGCATTAATTTTAAATCAAAACCATACCAAAGACATGCTCCCTCAAGGTTAGGTTGTTCATGCACCTCAATAACAGGACCTTGGCACAGAGTCCAAGGGCAGTGAGTAAGGACATATATGCACATGAGGAAAAGCTGCTGTTTGTGTCATGTGCAGCCAAATAAAGGAAACCATAAAGCTGAGAGGAGTGGAATAACAGGTCCCTCAAATTCAGATGTGTTATGAACTATCCCCTTTTACCATGACCTATTTTTTTAACATCTTTATGTTCTCCAAGTTGCAAATTAATGGGACAAGATGCCACTACATGTCACAATATCTGAAAATAATGTTAGCAGATGTAATCCCATGAGCTTTCTTCATTTTAAGGAAAAAGTAGCTTCGGTTATGACCCAGGAAAACCAAGCAGGTTTAGCGGAAACTGATCGATAGTTTAGTAGCCCCATTCAAGCAGGCTCATTTCATTAATCTATCCCAATGCCATTTTCTTGCCAACACGTGGTAATGAAGAGCTGCAAATGCCTTCCTGGGCTGGAAAACCAATGAAGCTCCCTGGGTAAGTGCTTGTCCAGCACAGACTCTAAGTCTTGCTCCGAGGATGCCTGCACCCAACTGACTGCAAGGACATGCTCAGCAGAGGGAAAGCAAGTGGCATCTTTCTTTTCTAATTGAACGAGACAATTAAGGGATCAAAAGGATTTGTTAGGCTGCAACAGTGAAAAGGTATCTTCGTCACTCAGGGATGCTTGGTGCGTAATTGTGCTGCTTAAAGAGATCAGCCATTAACCCTCAGGGTGTGACTTCCCTTGCACAGACATCTCAGTCAGGCTTTCCTAGCTTCCAAAGCAAACTGGCAAAGCTGGCGCCAATCAGTGCAAAAACCCTAGGACAATTCTGTGGATCCTCCTAGATTAACCCTTGGTTTGGGAACTTCCTTCTCATGCTATCTGTATCAAAAGAAATTTCTTTAGAAACTTACAGATCCCCTTTTACCAGCCATCCGCAGTAGTCTTCCAAGTTAAAGCAAAGGATGTGGAAAGCATCATTAATGCTCAATTTCCTCAAGGACTGGGAATACGATAGAAAGGCCACGGAATCTCATTAGTCACATATACAATTGTACAGAACATGTTACTGTATGTCAGGTACATCTCAAAATACACAGTAGGTATTCTTCTTCCAGTTACGAAAAATAACCCCCCCAAGTCCAAGTCTTAGCACATGTACATATACTTCAAGTTTCTGGAATAATTTCACATCTTATGAGTCACATACAGTCATCCCTTATGAGTCAACCCTATTGTTTCTAAGCATCATTCTTATGCCTTTTCATTAGGCTTTAAAAAGAGAAGAAAGCTAACACTGCTGATGCTGCCCCTCTCAGTGAAATAATTGAGCCCTCTTTGCCAAAAAAGAAAGGTAGGCTATTTCTTTGGTCATTAAGAATGAAAAACGTTCCCAAAAGTGGGTATAGTGGGGCCTCAATCAGGCTAAAGGTGAGTTTGAAAATGTGTTTTGCTTTAAGAAGAGTTTAATGTGGTACATTTCCAGCCCCTCAGTTGTCAGGTGTGCACCCACTACCTTTCAAACACAGGGAGCTGGTGGCAGGACTCTCATCTGGTGCTGAGCGGTCCAGAGAGGGAATCAGATGCTTTGTGAGGGTGCTGTGAGTGTCTAATGGAGAGATGGTCCTGGCAGGCACACAGCTCCAGGTAAGTGGAACCTGTGGTATTCCCTGTGGTAACAGCAGAAAAAAAAATGCCTCAGAGCAAGAAAAGCTCTCCAGCACAGGTTTAAAATGCTCACCTGTATAGACTGTGAAGTATACATATATTATTTTATTTTCCTTCGAATTACACCACTCTCTGATTGATTTCCTGCATGTGAATAATGAGATAGCTCCAACCGAGTGCTTCTCTGAGTCGTGTATCTTGCCCCCTTTTTATGTTAGCTACCTGTCAGATTACAGTGACAGCTCCATTAGTTTGGGATTCTGTCGGACAAAACAAGAGCAAATGCCATGAAAAGCAGAAACCACCGGTGGCCTGCATGCAGCCAGGATGATCTAACCACTCTGCTGCACACAAAGCTCTTAACCACATGCATCTCCATTCTTTCTGATACACGTGGAATAACTACTGCCATTTATGCTCCTCATATCAAAATACCACACAGCCTTTCCAGGAACCACTTCTGTGGTTTACACTCAAAATAATGCTACATGACCTTTGCAGGTAGACCTTGCTAAGAAGCTGTAGTCATTCATGCACTTAGTTTTTAGGGCCTTAAAAGAAGCTGGTAATAATTTATATACTGAGGAGGTCTGTTACATCACCTCTACATACAAAAGTGACACGGTTTCACCTAGAAAGCGAGATGTAATGTAAGCCAAGTCATTTAGGAGATGATTATGCTGGAGCCACTAGCAAAAATTCATGTAGGCAAAAGAGAGCAGTGTTTGCCCTTTCTAGTGGCTTAAATTTTGTTTTCATTATAAGGTATAACATAAGTTTAATAGCAAGTACTCCCTTCTCTCCTCCTTATAGCACATTGTACAGATTTTTTTTATTATTTTTCCAAGTGTCCTGCTTTTGCCTGCATTAAAATCCCACTCTCCCTGAAGAGTTATCAGGCTGCAAAATCAGTTTTATGAATAGGTGTGACTTTGCCTATACTGCAGACTTGACCTCAGGGCAAAAAGGAAATGCAGCGTGATCTGCTGGGAAGTATGCAAATATGTGAGTCGATGAGCAGCGAGGAGGTATGTGAAATACAAAGGTGACTAAAGCCCTTTTCGTCATTTTGTATGGGCCATTTTAAGTGTGTGGTCTTGCAGTGTTAAGTTCATAGCACACTGACCGGATTTACAGACACCCCACGTGACAGGTGCCACATGGTTTTGAAAATCCTGGCTTGCAAGAGGTCCCTCAGCACTAGCACTGTGTTTTTTTATTACCTGGACAGTTTATGCCTGCAGCCCCCAGTGAGTACTTTGCAAACCTATGTTAATATAACATCTGCAATTTGCAACCTTTTTATTTCTGGGCTGGGATTTCTGCGAGGTGCTTACATCATTTGTGTATTACAGATGAGTGTGTCATGGTCCCCAGCTGCTACCTAATACTCCATGGGTTTCCCAGCGCTCCCTCTCCAACACAATCCTTCTTGAGCTGCCACCCTGGGACCAGCTAACACAAGGGCTAACATCACCATGGTTCTGCTGACTAAAGAGCATGGGGATGATGGTATTGACAATCAGGGCTTTGCTCCCACAGGAGTAACAGATGCATTGAGCTCCTAGTGGCCTGGGAAGCAGCAACATATGCTGCAGTCATTAGTGGCTGTGTTGAGCAACAAGGGAGACTGACACGTCTGATTTGCTTTACCTTCCGCAGCAAGAGCAATTGTGCCTCTTTGCAGGACGCAGCATAATGCACTCAACCGAAGAAGTGTGAGTAAATGGTATAATCAAACTGCAAAACCCCAACTGTTGCTCCTGCTCAGCCCCACAGACCAGTTGTTCACACCAGGGCGCAAAAGGCAAAAGCCAGTAACAAACCGTTTTGGAAGCTCTGTAAAAAATGCACCTAATGAATAGCAGTGGGCACTTGAGCCCCACTGGAGTTGTCACCTTGAGATGTGAGGTCAGTTGCTCTTTGTGTCCAACGTTAGCTGGAAGGTCCCACCGTCAGCTGAGCCCCCACCAGCGCTGCAGCAACGTGTGCTGTGCCTGAGCAGCCCTAAACTGTCAGGTATGGGGCTGCATTCCTCTGAAAGGTCACATTCTGCAAAAGAACGTGAAAACGGTGTTTCACATAGTGCTCTTGACATAAATGTTCCCTTGCAGAAAACAGAGATGATTATGCCCTTGTAAATGACAAACCTCATTAGGAGAAACAACCTTCATGCCTTTAACCTCGCCTCTCCATACCCGATGTACCTCTCCTTAACCTCAAAACCCTGGCAGTGACTAGAATATTTAGACAAAACACAGCTGAAAAGGGACTGCTTTTCTTTCCTTTTGGCTTTTCTGACAATTAGCAGAGCTGAAAGCCAGGGTACTTTAAGCAGTATAAATGAACTTGGGGATTAGTTGGTTGTTTTCTCCTGAGTGAACATGAAAATATATTAGAGGGCTGAACTTTGATATTGCACTATGACACTGTCATATTTCTTCATAGCTTTATTTCATATTTTTTCTACCCTCCATTAACTTTAACCCTCTTAAAAGCACAAAAGAGGAGAGGGGAAGGAAAAAAAATAATTTTGTGCAATTTTTATGATACTTTTAATGAGGGAATATTTCTTTTTTTTTCTTGCTCCTTTCCAGATATTTATTGCTAGGCAGGCTGCTCCAAAAATATAATATTTTCAGAGAAAACCACACAACATTTTCTCCATTATGTTCCCTGGTCTACCCAAGAGGTGCTGAGAGCTGACATCCCTGATGGCACCTTCAAAATTGAGTATATGAATACTTGCTAACAGTGTGTCTTCAAAACTAAGAAAAAAAGAAAATGGCAAAAATAAAATGAAAGCCATCAGTGGGCTTCAGATAAGCCCAACTGTGTTTAAAATCAGGGTTTAAGTGAAATTTCCATCTTTTATGGGGACAATGTTCATGGTGTACCTCCTTAATTTGTGTCTGTCCAGAAGGAGAGAATGGTTTGTGCGGTCAACAGGATTCAAATCAATTCATGGTCCCTAAGAGGTGTTTCCCCATAGGACTTCAAACTAATGAGTTCATTTCATTAAGCCTCAGCTCCCAGCCAGCATGATCTGAATACAACACATCCTCTCCCTGCTCCTCATCTGCCACATCTATTTGTGATACAATTCTTCCAGGCAGGAAAACCTCTGCATCCCGCGTGTGCTGTACCATACCAAGAAGAACCAGAATCAATGCTCACAGAGAGGGGATTTGAATCCCTGCTAGAAACAGTATTGACAGCTCTCCAGCCCCCGTGTTCTGCATTTCTACACTACTTAATTCCTCACGATGCTCCCAACACGACCGTAATACCCAGACCATGCCTAACCCCGGCGTGGATCAGATGCCGTTCCCCGCCAGGCTCTTGCTTTGTGACATTTGGACTCTGACAACAAAGCGAGGGGCACAGCTGTGCATGTCTGCACGCACACACAACCCCGCACACACACCCCTGTACATTTTTATCAGTGTTCAACAGAGGATCATTTGGCTTTGCACTCCTTATTGACAAACAATTAACACCTAAGTTCATTTTGTAGACAAAAGGATTTTGTATTCATTCTGTTGACGGAACAACTTGAAACCGTGGAGGAAACCGTATTTGACAGTCGTGGCACATACTGGATTCTGTGGAGAAAATGCATTCTGCTAACTGTCCAATCAGTTATGTAGACAAAATGAATTTCATCATAATACTGTCAACAAAATGCTAACTTGCTTAAATTATTCTCTCAACAAAATAAATTAACTTAAAATCCTTTTGTCCACAAAATAGATTTAAGTGTTTAGTGAAGTCATGTAAATACTATAGTCTGTTAGCTTAGTATGTGCAATCAAACACGTGGCTGAGCCGAGTCAGCAGTTCCTCTCTTATCAGGCAGGGATAGTCTTGATTGTTTCAGCTTTTCCCTTCTCTGTGAGGTCAACCCAACAAGACCAGTCAGCCGGTATGCAATGTATAAATTGCAAACCAGGCCCACTCAAGAGAATCTTTTCCCTATTTTTATTTAATCGGTGCAGAATTGGCAGGAAGAATTTTACATAACAGAAGTGTAGCGAGCCTAAACAAATCAGTCCTTTCCTGAGAAGGAGAGGCTTCATCCATAGGTCTAAAGTTTGACATGGAGTTTCCATGGCCAACATTCAGATAAAATAGCACTTTAATGATGGACGACAGCTGAGATACCTTGGTAGATTTTATAATGAGAGCATGAAAATGCAATTACTGTACTTTTAGATACCATGTGTCCGAAGTCCGTTATACCTATGGAAAATTGCGTTCTTCATTTTCCATGCTGCTCCAAATTCAAGTTTTAATGTACATATTCATGTCTTGCTTGGAAATACGAGAACCTAATGCTGAAAAACTTGGAAACAATCAGAGCACTGGTATTGCTATGGGGAGCAAAGTGCACCGAATTCTGCTCAAGCCAGCATAAAGCACAAAAGGCACTGCACCAGAACCAACAGCAACTGCCTGCCATGGAGATCATGGCAGCATGAACGAGGATGTCTGGTGTGCCTTCAGCATGCCAGCCAGTGAATTCACGTGGTCCCTGTTCCTTCTCACACATGCACAGGTCCCAGGCCTGCAGAAAAGCCAGGGTCAAGGCACCCTGCAGCACGACTCAAAACGTTCATGCTCATTTGGGCTTACCTCCAGAGAGCGAAACTCCCTGAGATGAGATAAGGCTGTTAAGCAGGTTTTTAGGAGTCCTATCGCTGTGCTTTACCAAGCGCTGCCTGCCCTGTTGTTCTGCTGCATTTTAATAATAAAGGAACATAGAGATAGTCATGCCTATATCTTTAGTAATGTCAGTCAAGGAATTTGGCAGGCCGGTGGAAAAATGAAACTCTTCAATCTGCTTTTGCAATATTCTTCCACTAGTATAAACAGGTTTTTTTGTCTTCTTTTGGGAGGTTATTGTGGTTACAATGGAGTTAATTTCCAGGTGTGTGGAAAGTGTACAGTAACACAAGAAAAATACCATATTAATATTTAATATAACACTTTTTATGAGCATGAAAAGAATAAAAACCATTCAAATGCAAATGCAGCCTGCAAGGATGGATAAAGTTTTATGTTTTTTCCAGTAACGTCTTCATTTTGCTAAAGACCAACTTAGTCTTGAGCGAGCTAAGAGCGCCTGTGTGTGTGCGCTTCCAGACACTGAAGAGCCTGCCTCTGGCCAAAGTCCTACTCAGTATTTGAGACACTTTTGCAATACCGTCTTGTTACAGCACCTATTGAAATACAGTGGGTTTATTAATCCCTTCAGAACCACGTGTTGTAGCCCCCCAGGGGTGAAGCTTGCTGCATTGTCTATCCTGCCTTATGAGACTTTAACAGAGCAGCCAAAACTGTGGGATTGTTCCCTACAGCTCTTATGGGCAACAATTTTTTTTTTCTGTGACATGTTCTGAATATACCAACTATAACAAAATGGCCTAACCAGAGACTGCCAATGAAATTTCTCTGTGCTAGCTACCCAGCTTTTTCTGAATTTTGGTAGATCTCGGTCTCTAACCTCCATGAAGCTCTTTTGACATCTCCAGCATAAAAGAATACATTTTGCTAACTAAATTTCAAGCCCAGCATAACAGTAACCAATTGGGGAAGCTCGTAAATAGCACACAAAAGTTTGCAAAAATAACTCTAGAAAATAAACACAAGAGTCAGCCTAGCTAGAAATTTCCCTGGCAAACAGTAGCAGAGGTTGGGGAGGGTGTGTGGAGGGGAAATCAGGTGTGGTTTCACCAGTGTCACTTCTCCCCATCATGGAATTACTCTGATGTACCCCATCTTGTGGAGCACAGCATTGGCCAAGGCCATTGCACTGAATCGACTTCCTCAATTTTCAACCTAGTTCAGATAGATTCCTTCTTTCGTAATGGCTCTGCCATTGAACACTGCCTTGTCTTCCAAAATGGGTCCAGATTGAATAATGCATTAAAGTGGAAAAAATAACCCTGCACTGAAGGCTAGGCTTCACGATAGCTGAGTTCAACACCTGAACACAGCACGTAATTTGGAGTTACTTCGAGTCACATCACCAGGGTCATGCCACTTCACGGCAGGCTTCAGTAGCTCTCGAACACTGCTCCCTCGAGGGTGTTAGAGGAGGTTTTTTCTCTTACTCTTCACAGCCTGGGCTATGTTAGGCTCTTGGCTCCTTCAGTCTTGCTACAAGTACAAGCAATACCTAAGACTCCGGACTAGACAGCCTTTAAGGCATGTGACACTGTGGCATAGAGGGCACACACGATGGGCACCTCTCGCCAGGACAGCCCGCGGGGGATCCAGCACCTGGCTGTGCCTGGTCTGGTCCGTGCTGGACCACACAACAGCAGCCAAGTGGTCAAGGAGTATGGCTCACCTTAGTCTGCACTCACACTTGGGCAATGCTCTGCACCCACACCTGCAAAAAATAGTTGCATGAGTCAAAGTGACATCGGCAAGGGAGACGCGACAGCAATAGCTCAGATGAGGATCAGGAATTGGGAAACAAGTACGGAGGGGAGTAAAAAGCTGGCAGGCATGCAGTTTGTTTGTTCTTTAACTCAGGTATCTCAAACGCTCCAGCACCTTAACTTGGGAATTCCCCTTTGTGAAGGAGAACTTAGGAGGACATAAATAAATGGAAATTTATATGGAAATAAACATCCAAATATACATGGGGAAAGGAGGGGAGGGAAAGGAGTGATTCATTATTATGGCTTACATATCATTACACATTCATAAATTCCAAGGCAATATATTTTTCTTCATTGCTTGGATAATAAATCATCATTCGATTACAAAAGGGAGTACCTGGATGGAACAGCAGCCTTTCTGAAAAATACTCCTGGCAGATGAATGACAGGAAAATTTATGGAGAATTCAGTTGCCTGACTGTCCTGCCTCCAGGAGAGCAGGCTGTGCCAATATCTAAACCTTTCCTGACAATTCACACAGCAGACACTGTCCTTGATGGAATGAGGTTTTTAGACCTCCCTTGGCTTGATTTTCATTATCCCTCCTTTGGCAGCCTGCAGAACGTCTATTAGCAGTGCAAAAAGGTTAGAAAAGAGCCATCCAAGCTGCTACTGAGCCTTTGCTAGCAGGCCTGTCTCTAGGATCTATGAGAAATGTACAGCTGTGTTCCCCACTTAGCTGGAGTTGTCCCATCAATCAGAGAGATCCTTCAAGGGTCACCGGTATTCATAAGAGCAAAGACTTTTCAAGAACAAAAAAAGACCATCCAGTCTACTGATTGCTTGCCTTTTTCTAGTTTATCTTCACTTCATTTCCCAGCCTTTTTTCACACCAACCCTTAATTTCCTTCCCCCTCTATAAACAAAGCTATTTGGCTCTTTATTTCAGCGGGTGCCTTTGAGTCATTCTTCATTTTTCTCCCATTACAGTCACAGCAAAGGGCAAGTCTGCCAACCAGCTGAAAGCCTGGCCACCCAGGCAAACCATGCCGAGAGAGGGTTGGGCTGCTGAAGCAAAATGTCTGGCAGAAAACTGCCATATGTAGGATTGATCCTTGCTGTAACGAGGGCGGACAATAGGGAATCAAGCCCACAGCCATACTTATCACACGTGCTTCTGAAAGGAAGTTGCTGTCTCCTTGTGGAAGCACCCAGCGGGAACCGACATCCCACCAGGTGTGGGGTCCCGCTTTGTTGGAGGGCAATTCACCCACAGCAGAGCTCAGAGCTTCTGCTGGAAGAGCATCACTGAACATCAGCCAGGATCCTTGATGCCACCGGGATAGGCACATCTCCTCCAAAAGAAGCAAGACTTAGAAATGTAGGTTTTAATTTGGGAATTTCCTCTTCTAAGTCTGAGGACCCTGCACTGGGCTTTGTGTTTTGGAGTGCTCGGCTGCCAAAAACCACACGTACAGTCTGACTCAGAAAAGGCCTTTTTCTCTGAAAGGTCCAAGCAAGATAGTGAGGGGAAGGGGCTGAACATATGGGCTAAGATCTCTGTCATAGGAGATTAGACGCCTAGCTCTGAACTCGGCATGCAGAGCCTCCCTTCACAGGTGGCAGGGGGAAGCAGTGTGTCCCACCTCCTCCTAGCGCAGGCATCTGAGGTAGATCAGATGAATCATGCTGTAGAAATGCCTGTTTCTTAGCAGAGATTATAAAGAAAGTCTGGATGAGTAGCTCATCTGCTGCCATCTGAAGTAGAAGGAACTGGATGCAACGCTCGGAAAGCAGAAAGAGCAGCCTTTCTTTCCTGCTGGTTTCCAGTTTCGGGTGGCACTCCGAAGGCACAGAGTGAACAAAGGCAGCATGGTGTCCTGACTTCCTGCCTGGGAGGTGTTTTGTTTCCTGCTCTCAGAACCCAGGTTTAAAGGGCTGCACAAGCACAACGCTGTGAAAAATCAAACTCGGGAGCTTCCTTCCAAATTGCATTCCTGTTGGGTTCTAGCCAGCACTAGCCATCCAAAACATTAAAGACCCCCAAAGGCACCCTGCACGAAGGAATCTGAGATGTTTTCCAGGGGAATCATCCAAGAATACCAATATTGTAAAACGCAGTTTGTCATTTGTTAAGCGGGAAGACATTTTGGCAGTTAATGCAATACAGTAACTCCATCAATAACGTGAGCACAAAGCTCTGATGGGTCACATTAGTCTTGGAAAAATCTCATCGTCTTCCAGTCGTGCTGCCATATGGAGAGACATTCTCCAGGGTCCATTTTACTTACTGACTCTTGCAGTACTTGCCCCAGAAGTTTAACAGCCATAATTACACTGAGGCATGAGAGTGATACTGCTTTATGGCAGCTGAAAATCTCTTATCAAGACCCTCTTCCATTTGGGGTTCTTGAATTCCCTGGACTGCTTGCACCAGTGAGACCAGCAGGGCTGGAAAAACAAATAGGGTCTGAGCTTTTACCACTTTGTATGGTATATGGGCCTTAAAATCTGCATTCCCTGGGTGCCAAGCACTAACATACCAGAAAGAAAGCATTTCACATCCACTTTGGCCTTCCTGCAATTGCATATAGCTCAAGGATATGTATTCCCCTGCCCTCATCCCCACATGAAATCTTTTCTGTGGAATAAACAAACGTTTTATACATCTCTCCATTACTGCATCATTTGGGAGGATTAGGATGCGAGTGTGTTTCACACCTGATGCAGAATAGTATCTGTTTTGAGTTTTCACCCAGCCATGATTTGTCAGTGGATAGAAATCTCATCTCCGAAGCCCTGAGGCCTCAGCTAAACACAGTAATGTAACAGATTTTATTAGCAGTTTCAGAAAGGTAATCTAACACTAGATTAGCATTAAATGGTCCAGCAAAGTAGACACATGAAGGCATCTGTTAACATCCTCCAATGCCCTTGATAGAAAGAATATCTGGTTTTTAGGCAAAGACACAGTAGTTTATTCAGATGCTTTGAGGCACTGATTTGCTTTGTATACAAACTACTGAGTGATTAATGTCTTGGTGAGCTCTTTTCCTCATCAAAGCTAAAACGACTTGAAATATCAAATGACTTGCTAATAGATGACTAGATAAAGCTAAATTGTAAAATGATCACTGTGCTTCAGTCTCTTGCTGAATACATGGATTCCCTGATATAAGAAATGTGATCAGGAAATAATCTGCTACTAAGAAGGCAATCCGAATCCCCTTCGGGGAACAGGCTGCAAGAGTACAGCAGTGAGGATGATATATTAGCATTTCAAGAAGAGCCTGAAATCAGTACAGAGAATGCCACTGAGGAATAGCTAAAATTGCTTTATCTGTTAGTATTTCTGGGAAAATTGCAATATTGGGAAATTGCAGAAAGACCAAACACTTCACATATTGAATTGTATCTGCAACTGCGTTGGACCTATTCAGAGCCTATAGGATGTAATATTCCCCAATTAAAAGTTGGAATTGCAGTCTGGGATAGGGTTCCTTTATCAATACTACTGATAAGGTTTAAGGTTTAAATTTCAGTTTTAGGGTGAACAGAGACACTAAGGTCAGTACTTTTAGAAGCAAACAGTATGCTGGAGTGACCCCCTGGAGACTCCTTAAAGTGGCGTAATTTTCTAAAGAAGGGGCTTCCATCAATTCCCTAACATCTCTCTCTTTGAGGGGTAGAATATCCTCAGTAACTTTGCTAAAAACTGCCTAATGTTTTTTTTTTCTATGTGCAATATAGGTCCTTCATATGACATCTCAAAAGTTTCCCCATGAAACAGATCAAATAATTACAAAGACCTGCATTTGTTTTTCATAATAATGTGGAGTTTCAGGGATCTTACATAGAGGATAAAATACTGCACAATAGAGAATTTTAGGATAATAAACAAAAGAGCTTAAATAACTTTCTAACGAGCTTGAATGATTTATAGCTTCTTGTGCTCCTGAGACCTATTTGAAACTCTGATGACTTTCTGCTGTAGGCACAGTTAATGAAACTTGAATTTCTAATCTTGGGTTTTCCTCAAATGGAAGTTTTAACTAATCAAAACATCCAGTTGATATACCAAGGAAAGCACTACCGAGTGCTCCAAATACCTGCACAATAACAGAGAGGCTAAAGTTACACACGGTGGTCTGAAAAAGGCATCAAAAGCAGATACCAAACTGTTCCCATTTCACTTCTAAGTGAAAGATATGTTCTAGTCACCTGGCATATGAATAAGTCTCTTGGATGTCGCACAAGAAAGGAAATGATCAAATACACCCACACTTGCTTTCAAACGGAAACAAACCTTACGGAAGAATTACTTTGGGAGGAAAAATTAAAGCTTGCCAAGACTTTTTATAGTCGTTTGCTGTGTTTTATACCATGGTGCTGCCATATGTCCCAATGCAAATCACCAAATGAACTACGGCAGAGGCGCGTGGTAAGATGCAGACCCTGAAGGAGGCTCACAGTTGAGCAGACAAGACTGAGGGACACTTTACATGGAGCTACAGACCCAGCCTGGGCACCAACTGGGAGCAGCAATTGGTAGAGCATAAGCCCGGTGCTTCCCCAGCCCGCCTACATGCTGCGCTCGCTCTCCGCATCTCCTTCGAGCACCCTGGCAGATCACCCAGCACAGCACTGCATCCCATTGAAACAATTATTTTCTAACTTACAATGGGCCTGGGGCCTTGCCAAAACTCTCTTATACAAAAGCACTGCTTAAAAATCTCCCAACATCCTACCTTATTGCATATGCAATAGTTCTCTCCCTCTCTCTCATATGGAACATACCTCTTTTGAAACAATGATTTATTATTTTAGCAATAGAAAACTGCAATAATAGGCCAATGAAAATGGCTAAAATTGTAGCCACTTTGCCTAGCAATTATACATGTGACAGTTTCATTTATCTGTGAGTCCAGCAGCTTAATTTACATCCCCACTTAACAGTTAATTGTGGAAGTGTGCTTTACTACGACAACAGCAGGGGAGAGCAAAGGTTGGACCAAGTATCTTGAAAGAAAAACCCTCTTTTATTAAATACCTCTGCAATTAATTACATAACCAAAACAGCCAGCACCAAGCAAGAAGAGGGAAGAGAGGGAAAACGTCACAGTATTTACATGGGAAATAAAACATCAGTCTAGTAAGAGGTAGATGATGCAGATGACATACATAGCATGCCATCCTCTGAATCCTACACTGACTCACAATAGGAGGTATGAGGATACCAGCATCTACATGGAAACGTTTTAAAGCTAGATGAAATTGGATGAAAAAATGAGGGGGAGCATTGGTATTTGTTCTTTTCCTTTACACTTTGTTTTTTGCTTCTTACAGTTGAATTGGGTTTTAAAGTTTTTCTCTTTTATGGGTAGAAAACATGCTTAAAACAAAAGAAAACAACTCCCCAAGCAAACAAACAATCAAAACCAAACAAACCCCAAGGCAATATTCAGAGGAATTTAGGTGAAGGAGATTTAAAACAACAATTACTATGAGAAAGATGATGAAAATTAATTGGAAGAGATGGCAACACTGTTTCTGCATCAGGAGAGCAGAATTTGTCAATGTCTGTAGTAAAATGATGATTTACAACTCTGCAATGAAGAAAATTTACACACTGAACAAAACTTCAGTAAGGTTTAGATCAGGTCAGGGATTTCCTGATCACATTTTACTTCTGTCAGAAAATGTTGACTCATTGAAATTGCATCTGTTATTTACTGCTAAAAGTTTGAACAGTGTTCATTGTGGTCTGGATTCCTCAGGTCCTGAATGAAATATCTGGTGAAAAACAGAGAGCTGCAGAGCAGAAACAGGAGTTAGACTGGCTAGCCAGATAAAGCACTTACCTGCTGTGTAGGAACCAAAATCCTGAGCCTGGACTGACAAAGGCAGGTAAGAAAGTTGAATTTCACTGTATAACCTTCAGGCAAAGGGCTCTGATTGCATAACCACTGTGACTGACATCTTGTTCAGGGTCCAAATGAAAGAAGCTCAATGTCCTGTTGTTTTCTACATGCAGAATTAAGGTATTTCCAACAGGCTAGGAAGTTACAAAGAATAGGAAAACAGGCCCCCATGCAGTGGTCTTGCACAGGCATGGCTCAAAAGCCACTGAAGTCAATGGCAGACTTTTCCAGTAACTTCAGCAGGTCAAAGATATTCAAAAGTCTCCATTTTTCTTTTTTTTTTTCTTTTCTTTCTCTCTTTTTTTCTTTTTTTTTATAACCATGGTTTGCATTTCAGGTTCTCTTATTTGCATCCAGTAACTGAGCATTTGTTTCTTGTATAGCTTTTTTGGCTATATATACTTCCTGCATCATGGCTCAGCAAATGGCAGGCAGTGCTGGGATGTCGACCAGGGAGAAGGGTTCAGGGAACAAGACCTAGGCAGGAGAGCCTTGTTCAGTCTGACAGAGTTGTCTAGAGCCACTTGAATGGAGTTATGAAGGTAACAGAGCCAAACTCTTCCTGGCAGGGGCAGACAGTTAAAGATGGAATGGTGGCCACAGTAAGTTGATAAGGAGGTCAAGACTGGATGCTAGAAAAAGTCGTTTCACCAAGAGAGTAGTGCAGCCCTGAAACAGCTACCGGAGAGGTGGTGGAAAGCCTGCCCTTGGAGATTTCCACGAGTTGGCTGGAGAAAGCCAGGGCTGACTTAGTGACGGTCCTGCTCCAAGTGGGAGGCTGGACTGGAGAGCTCCCCAGGCTGACACTGCTGTCATTCTGTGACCTCTTTTTTTTCATGAGACAGCAACAGTCATACACTGTGAAGATACACTGTGCACTGAAACTAAATAATCTAAGAGAGTAAGAAACATGTTTTAAGTTTTTTGCATGAATATGAAATTTCCTGATGCAATCTAGACAGCTGATCACTTCTGGGGCTAATCAGACTTAACATATTACTGAGAGACAATTTTAAAAAAAGACACAAAAAGGGGATAGAGGGATGGGCTGGCACAATGAGATAGCAACACCTCTCTATTTGCAAGCCCAACAGCCATTCCTCAACAAGAGTAAAATTTGGCCACTGCATTGGAGATGAGACGGTGCAGATACTCCTGGAAGTTGTAGCCCAAAATCAGATCCACCTATTCTATTCCAGATAGAAACAACAGAAGAACAATTTTTAATGTCATGATCCAAATTGCATGGTCCTCCAGTGCTACCCAGGCTATTCTGACCCTGCACTACAGATAACTGTTGTTCAGACAGCATATATCCTCTTTGGAACGATCCGCAATCTCTCGAGATATACTGTAATTACTGTAACTCCACAATAAAGATATAATTTTGTACCTTACAAGAATGTTAAATTTGAGATAAACATTTACCAAAAAGACTGGAATTGGAGGGCCCAAATCTTCTCTCACGGTAAGGCTTGACAGACATAATCTGAGATAAGATCATCAAGAACAGAATTACTGGAATAATTTTGTCAACATACTGGAAATTATTTTCATCTGAAATCATCCTAATATTCAGCTGTGTTAACGTAGCTAGCATTTTTTATGGGGGGGAGCTGGGTATTTAAAAACAAAAATGATTAGGTCTACATAGACTTTCTCAGCTGTAAATCACTGATGCATCAGATAATACTTTGCATTTTGTCTTGAAGTCACAACAAGTAGAAAATGTCATTCTTTGTGTTATCAGGAGCGGCGGAGGCAGCTGGCTCACTCTTTCTATGCCTTACTAACATAACTGCATAATCACCTCACTGAGCATTGAACCTCGGCTCCAAGGGCTCTGTCTTCTGTTGTTAGTTTCTGAAAGCGCAGGGAAGATCCTCCCCAAGTGGGATTTGCATCACTAATTATTATGGAATAATTAGGAACAACAGATGCCAAGTTCTGAACTCACTGAGCCCAGTAAAATTCCCAGGGGCTCTGAGTTTTGGAAATGCTGAGATTTTACTTTTCGTTTCTGTGGGAGCAGGACTACTGTCACTCAGAGTCGTGGGATGGCATCAAGACTGCAGTGCCCCACCACTGTAACTAGAGTCACGCTGACCTATCGAAATAGTCGGAGTTAATGCATCTCTCCTAGTGATTTTTTAGACAGGTTCTATAATTTAATATTTTAATGGAGACTACCCCCGAGTCAATAGTAGGGCTTTCATTGGATTATAAATGACATAGTATTCTTCTGAAATACCCTGCAAATAATTCTGAAGAGTGAGAATTTTTCAGTGCAGTTAGACAGTAATGGAAGGTTTTTAAAAGGAACAAGACCCTTTCAGAAGTTAAAAAAGAGCTGCCTACAGTGAGTTTTCCCATAATTGGGAATACTATACTGCACTAAGTGTGTCTTAGAAACAGGAATTGCCTCTAAAGATTTCAGTAGTTGCTTTGGAATACTTAATTAAACAGGAATTTCTGGACTCATAAGAAAAATATAAGTTGGCATTGCTTCTGTGACTAACCATTGACTAAAGCCAAGCCACCTCACAAAATAGCAAAGAGCTACATGCTTTCCTCAGACATAGCTCAACTGCAGCTGGAAAATGCCAAGAAAAACAAGAACTGAGCTTCCAGATGCTCCCTTATTTGCTCAAGTGTCCATTTCCTGGCAGAGAAGAGGGTGAAGTTTAACTGAGCCCAAAGTAGCCCGGGACGGACATCCAGTGCCCACACCACTGCAGGCACCTGCAGAAGTGCTTTTAGCCGTGACAGCTGTCCAAAGTTGGCCACCAACTGGCCACTTGGATACAGGTGCTCGATAAACACGAGAAGGGACTGAGGATAGATCTCAGTTTCCAGCATCTCTGGGGCCAGCCTGCAACACTTAAAGGCTGCTCCCAGAAGCCCAAATACATTGTCGGGACTGGCAGAGGTCATTGATACCCGGATGAAGGGAGGGCCGTTATGATTTAGACTACATCGCACCCAAAATGGAATGTGAAGTGCTCCCCAGCATTAAAACATTCAACAAAACTACAAAAAATACCAAATATATTGACATAAAGCCTGCTTAGCCTGCTTCATCCTGTACTGGTAAAACTGTTCATGAAAGTTCATGGGAAAATAACAGAGCAAGGAGCAGGAGAAGGTTGCTGTGGGGAGCACTCACCCAGCCTGACTCGATGCTATCCCCTGGGCTGCCTCCATTGCTGGCGGACAGAAACGAGCTTCGTTCTGGGATGACTCACAGCCCCAGATTGCCTTCTGGAGGACACTCTCTCCACAGATTACATGATAAACCTAGAGAGAAGAGCCTCTAAACTGGTCACAAAGCAGCTGTAAAAGAGGGCCAAACATCTGTGCACTTGCAATGAAGCCACGGACCCTGTGAAATCAAGTTGTCATTGACTGAAATAGGAGCAATGCCTCTGGGATGTCTGGATCAATAACTCTTGACTCTCACTGCTCCAGGGTTGCTGCAAGGCTGCATCACTTAGCTCTTCAGGTTACCAGGCTTTTACAAATGAATATTACAGCTTCTTTGTAATAATTACAGAGCAATTATGAAACTAACAGCAAAATCTATACAAGGCCAACCCTGATCCTCTCTCAGAAACTTATCAGCCCCTTAACAGCACTTGGGGAACTCCCAACGGCTCCAACTCTATCCCTAATCCACAATCCCACACTGCTCCCAGCTTTAGTTTTCCCCTTACCCACAACACAATATTTTTTTGTGCTTCTTTCCTCCCCGGAATGCCACCTAAGCAGTTGCCTCGACACCCTCATCCTTAACCTGGCTAGGTTCCCACTTCTGGACGCAAACATAGTGGGCAGGGTACGGATCCCTGCTCAGCCTCTGGGCTCCATTTGCTGCACAGAGCTAAATCACAGCATATTCTGCAGAAGCACATGATTTCAGTCTCTTACAGCCTTGTATTTAACTTGGATTTACAGACATAGGCTAACAATCCCCAGGCCACCTATCCTCTTTTTTTGGAGTGCCATAATGCCTTCCTGCAACAATAATTGTTAAAAAAATAAAAACCAAGAATTAGGCTGAATTACAGAGTAGCCTGATGGCTGAAAAGGAGCTAGCAGCAGTTACACAATGTCACCTCATCTCCAAACAGCCCCGCAGGCAGGACAAATGGTCAGGCCCTGCAGGGAGCCCCCCGCCTTGTCCCGAGGCACGCAGCAAGGCCAGGGAGGCAGGATATCCCCACTCGTTGCTGTAAATGCAAAACAGCTAATAAAACAGTTTTGTCTTAAACCCAAAGAAGCAGGCCACTTTATGTATATTTGAGGGGCTACTGGATTTCTCACCTAGTGTGCCAGGGGGCTACAAGCCCATTCCACAGACCAAGACTTGAGGGACGAGGTGGCAGAAGTGACCTGCCCAGGGCTGGGCACTGCTGCCGCACATGGAGCAGAGATGCCTTCCCCAGGGACACGCTGCATGAGGCCAGCCCCAGGATGAGGGCGGCAGTCTCCCATCCAGAGGGAACAAACTGCTTCAAAACACACCGTAAATCACCGCTACCAAAATACCCAATTCACTGTGGTGCTGTGTGGGCCAAGCTATGTGTGTGATCACAAGCAAGTCAGATAACGGAATCTGTGAAACTGATTTAAATTTCCATGTTCAAATGCCATAATTCCTATTTTAAAATGTACAATTCTCTGCCTGGATTTTTCTATGCAATTAACCTATGAACAAACAACAAACAGTCAAATACTCATGTTTCTATCACACTCTTTAAAATAGCATTTAGACATCTGCATACATCACAAAAGTTGCCACTGCCACCTCGAAATCACAAGCTCAGATTAAAATGATATGGTTGTTGTTGCATCTGTATTCCCCCTCAATGCAATGGCTGTAGGAAGAATTGGCTTTTTGGTTCAGATGCTGAACCAAAAAATACAGAGAGGAAATAAAAAATTAAACAAACAGCCCTGGATCGAATTTTATTTATTTTATCTCTGCAGAACTGAATCCCCCCGCCACATCATTTCACTTGACATTCCATTTGCTCGGAAATGAAATGTTTTGTTCTGCGTGCTCGTGTGTAAAGGAAAGGCAATACTAACTTTAATAAGGTGGATCAGGGAAACCTGCTGCCTGATTTAAGGCCGGAAGCCTGCCTTTCACCTGGCTGTTTTAACCCCTGTGTGAATGACGGCCCTCTTCTGCAAGGGGACACCGGAGAGAGTCTTCTCCACCACCTCTGGCCACCGCGCTGGTCAGTGTGATGGAACAAAGCGTGGAAAGAGAGAGGGCATGGGAAGGACTCGCTGCAGTGTGAGTAGGACACGTCGCTGAATGCACTGACTGCAATGACTGCCCACTGATTTACTGAAGAAACAATGCCAGAGAGACAGAGCAAGGACACCTTGCCCTAGGAAAATGACTTCCTCTGGTAGGGACAGGAAAAGGAGGATTCACAGCAAGCTAGAAAACAACCTGAGACTTGCTGAGACTGAGTAAATACACTAACTTCTAAAGTTCTCAGCAGGTTATTTGCTCTAGAATTTTGTGTATCTATCTAGTTCAAAGAAAAACAAACCCAAACTCAGCTTCAGGTTAACTGAAATTGCACTTAACATTTGCCCCAAAATATAGCTCCCTGCCTGTCTTAAACAGTCACAAACTATCAGAACTGAAAATTCTGCTTCTTTCCTGCTCTAGCAGGGGGATTGGTCTAGATGATCTTTCAAGGTCCCTTCCAAACCCTAACACTCTGTGATTCTGTGATTGGGGGAAGTTAGCAAAGTAGAAAAAAACAAAAACAAAAAAAAATATGGGAGAGGGCAATGTTGAGGGAATGAGGAAACACAGGCATGTATAGCCATGACCAAGTGGTCTTGGGAGACCAGAACATCAAGGTACCTGCCAGCAGCCTCCTCTGAAGCTTCTATTTCCTTGGAACTTTTGTTCACAGATCTGTCACTGCTGTTACAGCAGCCTCGGTCCTCAGCTGGAGCCACACGACTCACACAGTATGGTTTTCCTTGGTGGAAGGAAAAAGAAGAAGAAAAAAAATTAAGAATTGTCATTATGCCAAACAGCAGTTATACCTGGTTTTTCTTCTGGCTTCTTCTACTGCCCTATTTCCAGCCACTTTTTTGCTGCCTGAGACATGCATGTTTTCAAGGCAGGGACAGACTTTGGTTTATCAGACTGTACTATGAGTTATGCACAGTTCTCTTACAGGGAAGGTCACTTTTTATAAGGGCTGAAGAGGCACAAAGTGACCACAGCTACTAGTCAGCATTCCTGATTGCTACAAACTTAATGCTGGCTCTCAAAACAGTTTGGAAACCTCAGCTCCTAGACTCATAGGATTAGGAAATTACATTTTCATTAAAAGGTAGTTTCAAACATCCACGATGATGAAGGAAAACCTAGAAGTGTAATTATCTCATATCCCAAGAACCCATTCCTCCACCAAAAGGCAATGAAACTTACATCAAGTTACGTCTTTAAATGTTCACAGTGCTTACCAACTAACGACCTTTGTGTACTTGCAGCAGAGAGCACAATATTACCACTCCAGAATTTCTCCTAGCAGCCTTCAAGATCGACTCCTTATCTCCTACTGATCATTCAAACCTTGCACATGGGGAAAGCTGTCTGAACTCCCAAAGTCCATATGCAAAGCTCAGAAAACCAGGAACTCGGAATTTCTTTTCATTTCTTCTCCTGCACGAGCCCTCCTTTCAGAGCCACTGCTGCTGTTCCCATTGTCTGCTTGCACCAGCAGCTGAAGACAACCTTTTGATAACATTTGCAACTCACACATTAATGTACCATCTATCTCTCATTATATCTCCTCACTGCATGTTTTTCCATTCGCAGCAATTATTCAGATTATTCTGTCTTGTTTTACCAGCTCTCTCTGTGCATACAAACAAACTGAAGAAATTAGCAATGCAGAATTCAGAGAGGTGTTCTGAAACTCTTATCACAGCCTCCTCCAGGCAGTTTCCATTTCCCCCCCCCCTCAGATTTGCCTATCGTTCAGAGTCTCTTATGGCATTATGCAGTGTAAAAAGGTACACTGCTACACTGTGAGCACAGCCTTTATTTTCCATTGTTACTGTCCCTTCGGTAGTAAGAATTCAGAAGACACTTCCAGTCAATTCCTGACCTGCTCACAATTTTACAGGTGTTCACCTGAAACACAAAATAGCACAACATTTTCAAGGTGCTTTCATTTGGTGCCACATGAAGTTCACTTGATAATATTTTTTCATAATGTGCTATCAAAAACCCATCTTCCCAGGACAGTGGCACTTCAGGGATAATTTTGTGGTCCCGTACTTTCCTAGAAAAATTATTTAGCAAAGTTCATTTTGATGGAAAAAAAATGTCTCAGAAAACTGCTGGCTACACTTCCTCTCTATGTACAGCATTTAGGTCAATGAGCAAAATTGCACTGGCATCTTGGGAGGCAGTGTTTAAATTCCTATTCACTGGAAATGACATAAAATGAGTTAAAAGTTATTATTACACATGCATGAATCGAGAAATGACATGAATGAATTTAGAAATAACATATTATTTCCTAATATGTAAATAACCATTAAGCCATATCGGGCAGAGCACATCTTAATGAAAGGGAAGTAAATCCAACCGACCCCATTAAATCGATATATTTCACGGAAAGTTCAGTTTGCTCCATGACACGGGCTCCTCTTGAACTATTTTAAATGAAACTCAAACTGATGCTATGAAACTTCAAGAGTGCAGAGCAACAAATACTACAATAAATGATACAACAAATTATCTTTGGTAATTTCCACACCCAGCCTGAAAGGAAAACAACCTTTTTTTCATTCTACAGCATAGACAACATCATCAGATTGAAGTGATCTGTATGCTCAGCTCACTACCTTCTGGTTTCTTTTCAGGCTCCAGGCAGGACTTTACAGCTCCAGTCCAGTGATGTGCTCCTAAGGAAGGACCAAACTCAGGGAGGTGAAGGCTTCTGCGTGGTGAGCAGCAGCCTTCTCCAGGCAGCAAACTCCCCCAGGCTGGCAGCAAACAAACAGCTAAGGAAAACAGGGGAGATGCCTCCTTTTGTCTCATCCCACCAAAGCGACACGGTACTCTTGAAGTGTCCTGCAGTTTGGGATTGCTAGGTGTAACAGGGGCAAACGTGGCAGATGGAGGGATCTGGTCACCTGCAGCTGCTGTGTTCCCTCCATTTCCCAGGGACCTCCTGCCCTGGCACTTTGTGGGGGTCTGACCATTTTCCCACTTTTCAGATAGAGCTTGATGCAGAAAAGCCATCTGAATAGACATGATGGGAAAAGATGAACTAAGAGTAATGCTTATTTATTACATTTATGTCTCTTCCCCCCTTTTGATAGGTTCATAAACCTGATAATCAATACACTCATTAAAGAGCTGTGCATTTGACCTAAATACTACATACAAATAAAATATATATGCAATAAAAACTAAATCATCATATAGTTCTGATAGATGATGAAGACCGAGGCTTTAAAAGGATTTCACCCCTCTCCATCTCCCAGAATCCTACATATCGATGTCCATTAGCTCTCGGGAACATTACCAGACAAAAACAGAGTCGAAAGTTGTACAACAAAAAAACACAGCATCTTGCTCAATACTTCCAATGAAAATCATTGGTAGAAAATAATAAAATGTGTAACTGCAGTGTGAATTTACAGACCTGAATTCGTTCTTTTATAGAAAATGATAGTCACAGATGAAAAGATAAATATCTCTCCGGATCCAAAAACAAAAGCATTGTTAGTTTTATTCCCACAAGATCGATACCAATCATGCACTGTAGCCAACCAAGAACACTTGATAACAATCAGGAGGTGCTAGATTCAATTCGGCTTTAGTGACAGGGCTGGCAAGTCAATAACTTCAAAAGGTAGGTTTTTTTTAAATCTAATTTTTAGAGAAGCATATAACAGGAACCCATTTGTAAGTCAAGATTTTAAGCAGATATAAAAATCAAGCATGGCCCTTTGAAACAATATTTGTTCCTGACGTTAGCTTAAAGCCAGGAGAGAAGACATGCATCTATGCCAGTGTTGCTGGCATCTTCTTACCACTTGCAGCCTTCCAAAATTTCTCCCAAACCAGGAATTTCCCAAATCATTACAATGAAAATCCTCCAAGGCAGGCACGTTACTACAGCTGTGCCATGGCCTTCGCTACCCTCAGCCAAGGGTAGCTATCCTCTGCTCGGCTGTGGGCAGGGTCCTGTTGCCCTGCTGCAGCTGTGCCCACTTGTACTTGCTGGGAAGGAGACCCTGTGGGTCACCCCAAGCCTCGAAGCTACAGCATTTCTTATGTGGTGCTCTGAAAGGTCTGTTATTGACCCCAACTCTTCCAAGCCTCCAAGTGCAGGAGCCCAGACCTTGCGAAGGAGGGTGAAGCAGCATTGTCCCCCTCCTTGCATGTTCATATACAATTAGATGACTCCAAGAAAATATTCACAGGCAGAAGTGTCTTGAATTTCACAGGTGCACTCCTTGCACACCAACATCTCTATCTACCATTCCCTGGGGGAAGTTCCCCGGCGGTTGTAAGGAGGCCTTCTCTGCTAGTGCCTGTATGATTGTCAGGACCTGGTGTTGCAGAACTTGCTGAGAAACAGCCCTGTGCCTCCCAACTCCTTCACCAGTTCAGTTTACCTGTGCAGTAGCTATGATGGGAAGAAGCATTGCAGGAGGGCCACCGGTTGCTGAAGTAGCAGACTGCTCAATGCTGAGCATTTCTGCATGCCTCAGAAAAAAAAGAAAGGACAACGAGGAAGCAGTAGGAAGATGAGAATTTTGTGGTGGTTGTTCCCACCTTAAATTTCTACAAATTTAAGTGTACACACTGAGAAACGAAGACAAAACATCTGTGTCCCAGGTCTTGCCTAAGTAAAGATGGGACAAGTGAGGTTAACAGCAGAAGAGAGACAGAATTAAAGGCATCGAGCCCCTAAAAATTTGTTTAGACATGCTCATGTTTCTGGATGTCTTTCACCTACTCCTCTCTCTGTATCTCTGCATTCTAGTACTCAAAAATAGGATGACAAAATTATGTGAAGGGCTTTTTTTGAAAGGCTAAGAAGTAACTAAGAAGTATTTTAAATTTTTAACTAATTTTTTAACTAAGAAGTATTTTAATGCTTGACCCCATCCAACTGAAGGCAAAGTTCACTGATTACTACTGTTATGGAAAATTTTCCCATTATATTACAATGTCCTGATTTAGTTATTAGCTCTGTTCATCTACTCCCATTCAGACTGAAGCCTTCTGTGACAGGTGCTGTGCAAGGCAGCATTTTTAGTTGGAGGAAGAGAGGGGATTTCAGTTGTAACGGTTTAGCTATTCCCAAAATAAAGCAAGGGGGGAAAAGCTGTTTTAAAGATTAAAAAATAACAGTGATGATTCTGGAGACAGTTCTTTTGCCTGCAGAAAATTGTCATCACCATAGCAAGAATGTGGATTTGATATCCTGCAGACACTGTGGCAAGGATGTACAGCTTACCGCCCACCTAAATTTGGCAAAGATACAAGAAATCTTTGAAATAAAACACTGTTATTTAATAGTGACCTAACTTCTAACTTGTGGCAGTCATGAAAATAACTGGCTACATAAGAAAGCCATGTCCAAATGAAAAATTTTCAACAACTTGATGCTGCCGATACTGTAACACTCAGACCAAAATATTGCTTCTGCGTTTACCGATGACTGCCTTCTGGATCTTGAGCCATTTGTTGGCTTTCAGGCTTTTATTCACAGCCCAGGGATTTAGTCTCCTTTTGTTCTGAACCTGATGTTTGCACATTGATCACTTGTCTCCAGGAGCTGAGATTTGCAAAAAAATCTCAAGCCTAAGTTTGCGCGTACAAATGTACAAAACCACACTAAATCTATTTAGAAATCAAGAAAATCATTAAAGCATCAAAAGTGGAAAGTTTGCCTTTCACGCTGCATGTTAAACTTTTCAGCATAACAGCCAACTCCACCGAGTTTGTTGGCAGCACGGAAATGAAACTTCCCTTTCAAATCCTCCAAGTGAGGAGTGCTAATAGAGCCCCAGTGCATTTCAAACATTTATTCCACACCAGACAGCTAGACATGAAAAAACTGGATATATGCAGGCAGCAGCTCTCCACCTGCAATCACAAAATGGAGTTCCCTATAAACGGCTGCGGGGCCGTCATCCCGAAAGCAGCTTGTCCAGAGCCGCTCGTGTGCATATGTTATTAGTCATATCGGTGATGAAGCAAAGCAGAATTCAAATGTTTCCATTCAGAAGAAATATAAGCACTGAAATCAGAGATTTGATATGTCTGGGCAGCATTACTTCCCAGTCACTTGACAAAGCAAATCACTTATGAGGCATGAAATACCCGATTGACCTTGAAGCAAGGTAGCGGAGGATTTATGCACGGAGAGCAACCAAGAACACCTCACCATGGATGAATTTTATTTTGACTCTCGGGAAATATGGCAGATCCCTCACATGTGATTGCTGCTGCCTCTGTTAAATGCTGCAACAGCAAACAAATCATTTTGGCCGCCATGAAATCCCAGAGAGAGCAATCACAGAAAATAGACCTCCATTTGCTTGTCAGACTTCAGCAATGTCAGCATGTTTTGAGCAAGTCACGGTCTCTCCGTGTTGCAAATGGTGCAGGACACAAGGCAACATCAAAATGGGCTGGGAGACACCGGGATAAGCATCCTGGAGGGTGCAGGACTGCCCTGTGGAGAACCAAGCACCACAGGCAGCAGCTTCCCGCAGGCTGGGCAAGCACCCCAGGAAACCAACGTGTATCACCAGGGTGCTGCTGCAGGGTGGTCAGGGAGCTGCAAGCACGAGGCCAGCAGTGCCTTTGTGCCAGCAGTCTTTGCGTATTGCGGATACCCTTTGTGTATGGCCCCAAAACCTAGTAAACCTGCAGGAAAAGCTGCAGGAACCAAATCATGTGTGCAAAAAAAAGCAATTACAGCAGTAGGAAACAGGCACCAGCAACGTGAGATGCATCCCTACCACTCTGTCCTTGATGTTGCCATTTCAAGGAGGGCATTTCTGCCTCGTGTGGAGGGAATCTTCCAGGAACCACTGATAACAAAAAAGCTCCCTCCCCGATCCCTGCTAGCAGGGTCCTCCTAGGGAAAGGTTATAACTCCACAGCCAGTTTGGTACTTAATTGGCACAGGGAAATGTCAGGGGGAGAAAAAATAGCTGTACAGAGAAGTTGTTGAAAACCCTTTGAAGATAAACCTCAAAAAGAACAGAAGTCCAGAAAACAAAACCACCTGAAGAAGAGGAAGGGGAAAGGTGCCTAGCAATTTCCATGTTATTTTTCATTGTTAACGAAAAACATCCCACAGCCAGAGCTTTTGAACTATTTACTTCAGCTGCAAGAAGAGCCGTTTTGACTGAAGATTACACAGAGCCCATCAGAGGGACATGCGACCGGCGCTAAAATAGCCCAATAAGGCAGTGCCATCTGCAGGTCTCCGAAAACATTTGAGCCTTTTATTTTTCAAAAGCCAATAAAGCTGTTGTTGCTGCAGGGCAGGAGTGCTCCCCCCATATGGAGCCCGGGCTGTCCAACCAATAAACCTGGGCACATCTTCTAGAGGAAATGTAGATAAATAATAAAAGAACTTTCAGCAACGACAACAAAAAAAAATGAAACAAGGAAAGAGAGATGCCACTACACAATGAATATGAGACCCTTCAAAGCACTGAAGTAACAAGTTAATTTTGACCTCAGACCATCTCACGGGTCACAACTTCACTATGGCTCTACCTGCCCAGCTGCATTTATGGAAAGGAGGACTTAGCACCTGCTTAGGAAGAAGGGGAAAGCATCTCCAGTCATTGGAGCAGCAAGGATCTGGAACAACCTCACACAGGGAGGGTCAGGAAATCCACCTCACTGCCAGGAAAAGGGACTGCAAAACACAGAGCTTGTATTACTAGAAGGTTTTACTTGTTGATCCAAAACCTCTCACAGACTTCTTTATTCAATTACATGCAATGTTTATGTTGCAGAACAGATCTGGGAGGAAAAGGCACTTCCCAGATGATGAAGACTCACTAACCAGGAGGTGTGAGTATTGGAAAATGACTGGCAGTGAGGATAGAGGGGTCCCAGACCCCCGAGAAAAGTAAAATGGTGGATGGAAAAGGAAACATTTACTGATGCTTTTCTTTCGTGCAATGATACACAGCTTTAAACTGTTTGTCTTCCACCAGACTTCTGTACCAAATTACTTACCAAACAATTGTTCAATCTGCAGTGTGTTTACAGTGTAACCCCAAAAGAACGTTTTTTTCTCTTCCTTCCCCAATGTAATAGAAAAATAGAGACAGATATCTGCTGCCATGTTGCTACCATGAAAAAGAAAATTCTCATTCTGTATTCTCCAGTCTACTGTCCTGTTCAATTTTGCATTTTAGCTTTTTGTTGCTCTTCGGGGAATGTCTGAGATTCAGAGATCTTGGAATAGTGAATCAGGGCAGGGAGCAATTTTAGTACACAAATTCACCCAGCTGAGAGCAGTGCTGAGATTGCAGCTCGAGCCAGAGGCTGGAACAATCAGCATTCTCCAACTGCAAGGACTTGAAAAAGACCTCTCTATTAATTGCAGATCATACATTGCGCTCAGTACCACGCTGGGCTGTCCATCAGCCAGATTACTAAATAACCGATACGATAATGCATCTGGAACCCCTGTCATTCAGAGTTCTGCCCATTCATAAAAGCCAGTAAAACGGGTTTTTTAAGCCACCTTTGTGCAAAGTAGTTTATGTTAGCTGAAGTAAGGAACAGGGGCTAAACTGGAAGTGAGCAATGAAACAGGTCTATTGCTGTGCTGTGCAGCAACAACCCTCAGTAACATCAGCTTATTAATTCTGGCCTGCAAAGCACTTTGAAGTTGCAGAAAACCATTGCCTGAAAATGCTATTATTTTATTGAAATCAGCATCTGTTGTTTTCAGCGTGATCTATTCATTGTCACAAAACAGCATCCGAGCATCCCTGCTGCCTGTTTATGAGAGAATCACCACCTCCACGTTAACATTTGTTTACTCCAAACGCAAGAGCAACTGCGGCAGCGAGAGGTCAATACCCTGCCGTAACATTTCATCCCATCATCGTTGACTCATGCTAGGCAGTGCAAATTACAGCTGCGAGTCCTCGCTGGCCCCACACATCGGTTTCACTAAATGCAGCCTTCTGGAAGCAAATTTCAGTGGGCTGGGAGCAGCAAGCTCGACACGCCTTACCGCATATGCCTCTTGCTTATCTCCACAGGCAATTAATAGGATCCCTCTTGAGTGATGGGTTTTTGATGGGCTGGGAGGACAGGCTCTAGAACACCAGGCAGTTGCTGAGATTTAATTATGGGGCCAGAGAGACGCTTCCACAGCACCTGCACTCCAGTGGGCACTGGGGCAGGAGGAAGGGGATGCCAGGCAGCTGGTGCCCACTGCCCCGCTGAGATATGTGCTTCCCCTCCCACTCTGCAGTGCAGCTCACCTGCATGATAGGAGAGAAAACACACAGGCTGTTCGTCCCTATGCTGGCTTTTTCTGAAAGGATGCCGAGCCACGAAAGCACTCGGGGGGGTTGCTGGGAACCTGAACCGGAATCAAAGCTAGGTGGACACACTTATAACCGAAGTACCTCTGAGCAGAGTGGTACCAGGCTCCTGCTGTTTCCGTGGGAGCTGAGAGGAGCTGCAATATTTTGGGGCAGAAACGGTCTCAGCTGTGCCTCTTTCCAAGCAGAGACCCGTGACACAAAACACATCTTTTGCAAGTTAATAAGTCAATAAGTGAACAAATTGCACAAGGACAACGGCAGCCAAAATGTGCCTGTCCCACTCCTGCCCTGAGCCCCCAGCTGCAGGCCATGCACCTCATCACCCAAGCAGTGTCCAAGCCCCCAGCCACCTTGCACATCCTCACTGTAATGGCAGCAGCTCAGTACCCAGCTAGCACAAGTGCTGAGAGCGCTTCATCTTCACTGCAAGCCCTAGTGGGAGCAATGCCCATTACTTCCTTTCCATACCTTTTGCATTATTACTTAATTAGACTGTGCCAGAAGAGCTTCTGGGAAACGCTGTCCCTGTCTGACTCCTTCCAGCTCAGACAGCAACAGATGAAAAACAAAACAAAAGCTGGACACAGATATTAGCTCCAATGTGTACTACTTTTTGCTGCTGGATGAGCTGAAACAGAAGACAGGCATGCTCCTGTGTCCTACCGCCTCATGCCCCATCTCAGCAGACAGCAAGGAGACTTTTGTTGATGATCTGTGAGGATTTAGCAGAACACGCTGAGCTTAAGCTCCTGCTCATGCACATTCTCCCTAGCCAGGAAGAAATCCAATACAGGAGTGGTGGCTGCCTTCCTGTGCGACTGAGAGCCAGCCACAGCCCTGTTTACCAGCTCTCGTTTTTAATTACCTTTACAGCAGCAAAGAGTACACACTGCCCGAGGTCACTCCAGCCCATCGTCCCTGGAGAAGGATGTGAAACATGAATGACTGAAGCCTTCTGGTGTGAGGAAAACATCCAGGCCATCCATAAGTAATGGCTGTTCATTACAAATTTCAGCATGTCGATGCCTAAGACCTCAAGCCACAAAGGTCCACGAACAGCCAGCAAGTATGACAGACAGAAGGAACCTGGCTGGAATTCAATTTTCACAGGTTGAGTGATGTGGGTAATGAAGTTTCAGGTACAGGAAGTTTTCCAGTGGCCCTTTCTATATTTCTTCGAAATAGAATTAAAAAAAAAAGTGGGTAAACAAAAAAAACAACAAAACAGCACAAACGAAAACACAGCTCCACGCTAATCACAAATATTTACTAGCAGTGAGACATCTCCATGCTGATCACACTAGCAATGACCATCATATTATCACAGCAAAACACCAGAATTATTATGATTATTACTTTATTTAATTATGTTATTATTTCAGATGCAGAAGGAAATCTTACTATTCTATCGTCCAAAAAGAAGAAATTGGTTTTGTGACAAGATCACACACATTTTCCTGTGTACGGAGAATACTGGAGATTATAAAAAGGGGGAGAAGGGTGGGAAGGGGAAAGAGAAAAGAGAGGAAGGTGGAACTAAATTAAAATGAGGTTATAACACATTATTTAATGTCAGAAAATAATTTTGGAACTTTAATACTTGCTGGTATTAAGAGTCCTCAGTATTATTTCATCCAGCCTCAGACAGTCCTGCTGAAAGGGACAATAGCTAGTAAATAAAAAACAAACAAACAAACAAAAGAACACCCTAAGGTAGATGAGAGTGTAGGAAACAAGCCAGGAAATTTCTTTGGAGTCACCCACAGCAGCCAAGGAGCTGAAATTAAAGCAGACTGCACCACATGAACACTGAGGCATCTAATCCGCTCGGCCGTGTTTCATAAGCCCGCCATGAGCATGACACTTCTGTGGGCATGTGGATGCATCGCATGAGGAACAACAGATGAAACGCTACGTTTAATAAAACTGCACACACTCCCACAGAGCAGGGAACATAAGAAGCAGAAACTAAGATGACCCCGTATGAAGCCTGTCCTTCCCATTCTGGTACATGAAGCTCCGGGTGTTTGTGCTTCTAGCACCGGCAGGCTGGCCGGCCCCAAGCTCTGTGCACACGTGTGTATGCGCATCCATCAGCCGGTCAATACGAAGGACACCGCACACCGCTGCAGCATTTCCTACCGATCAGTAGATTCAGCAGAGGTGCTGCTGCAGGCAGTGCAAACATTCTCGCCTGGGTACTGACTCGTGCAGCGGAGGTTTGGAGGAGGCAGGAGACCACTGAGTATCAGGAGAGGCGCTGCTGAGTGCTCTCCGTGCAGGCAGCAGGAGCCACTCACCAGAGGCTGCTGTTTCAAGAAGCTCTGGTCAGACAGTACCCTCTGACCCTAGGGCCAGCAAGAAAGAAAAAGGGAAAAAGTAATCCCAGCATTTGGCCCTGAACAGCAATTTAATAAAAAATAGATTATTTTGAAAGGAGTCCACAGCCTCATTATAGATAAACAGCTTGATTTTGTTCCCACCTCAAGAGGGTGAACCAGAGCAATGCTACTGGCATCCATGGAGAAAGAAGAGTGTGAATCTCATGAGCAGGAGAACAGGATGCAGCCCAGAGTCCACCCATCCAGTGGTTTTGTCAAAGGAAGAAGAATGGAGGGGAAAAAAATGCCAACAAAGAAGAAGTTGTATCCACACTTTGAAGATGTTGTGTGAAACCCCAAGAACATTTGTGAGAGACAAAGTCACCGCAGCCAGAGAGGGCCAGCTGATCCTATAATACCCCCTACATCAAAATCCTCTTACACGCTTCAGTAGTTTTCCTGAAATCCCCTTGGCTTACTATACGGGATGCAAATCACTACAGTGCTCAGATCTGTACAAGGGATGGACCGGGTGCCTGGATCCCAAACTGCCCTCCCCAAGCACCACACCGCGCAGAAGGGCTGCATCCTCTTTGGTGAGTGGGTCCCTCCGTTCCTCACCTCCTCTCTGACCTGGTGTTTGGGCTGGGAAGAGAAGCACGCAGAGTAGCAAGGCAGGCAAAAACACAGCACAGGCAGGGGCACCAGCCATGCAGAGTACAGGATGAACAAACCCTTTCCCTTGAACTTTAAAATGATCTTCACTGATCCTCAGAGCTGGCCTTCCCCTCGCTTGCACTCTGAGATGTGCTGCCCTTGCGAAGGTTTGGAGATGAGAACTCGGTCATGTCCCCTTGCCAGGGCAGGAGCAGCTGGAGAGACTAATGATATCTCTGCCCATTGCTTCATTGATACGTGCAGCACAGGAGCAGAACAGAGAAAGTGCCCTGACTCCACCAGATTCACGAGGCTGGCAAAACCGGGGATTCCCTCTGTCCCACCCCACGTCCCCAAAGCTACAGAGTGCTGGAAAGAAAAGGCAGTGGGGAAAATGCTAAGAAGGGAGGACTAAGGAAAAGATATATATCTGATTTTCATTGTATAACTGACTCAAAGTGACAAAAAAATAACCCTACCTGTGAATTTTCTAGGAAGCTTTAATGACCGTAGTCAAAAACCCCTGAAAAGATCCCACTTTAAAAGCCTGCATGCTTCCTGGCTTTCGAGGGACACAAAGGCCTCACAGCAGACGTCTGCAAAGCACTCCTGCCCTCCTCCCGCACAGAACCGCTCCAAGTGCCTTGAAGTTTGCACTGGCTTTGAAGAAACGTCTGAGCTCCAGAAGTCTGTTCCAGCCGAGCTGGAGCTGCCTGAGGCCAGCCCATCCAGGGCTGCACGCTGTGGTGGCACCCAGCATCCCGCAGCCCCTCGCCAGCACCCAGCGCACCGCCTCACCCTCGCAGTGACAGAGAGCAGCTACGACGGCACAAGCGGAGCCGTGGGATTCAACCCTCTGCTTATTCGGCCAGCTCCTCGGCTCAGTGCTTTGTGAAGCTTATTGATTTCATTGTCTGTCACAGACTGAAGCTGACATTTCCTTATCAAAATGGACTAAACACCTGTTTTATTTCAGCCTGCATACAACTCCCGAGAAATGCCACAGTGACCCAGAAGAGTCAGAAGTATCGCAGTCATCGGCTGCCCTGCTTTTGCTATACCTCACACTTCAAAATCACTTAGGACCACATCTTCATCATCCAAGTGCTGTTTTTTTTTTTTTTTTTTGGAATAAATTACACATGCTGAAACGTTTGGCACACTAACCTAAAACAGAATGAAAAGAAAACAGTCCTGACATGAAAAGATGAAGCAACGTGACTCAGGACAGACACCAGACGCAGCCCTGTCACGCTGGCTTTGCGGGTTTGGGGTAAATGCACTGGCAGCTGCAGAGATGCTCATCAGTCGTATTTATGTCAGCAGTACCCAGACTGAATGCAGCATTTGCAGTTTTTGAGCTGACGTTTCCAGACGGCTCCTCCCTGCCACAGTTACCTGGGCCCTGCACTAGGTGCTGGCAGACACGGTGTGGGGGAAGCTCGCTGCTCTGAAGGTGTGCTAGCCTTTAAGGAAGGCTACAAGCTTCTAGATGACTTAGAGGTGCACTTGTTGTGGACTCATTTCTACCTCAAAATGCTTCTGAAGTCCTTTTCCCCCTGCATGACAGTTTACAGGAGCAAAACCTCCCTTTGCAAACACTAACTACACATAAGTAAATTTACTTTCAGGACTAGCTCTAATAAAGCCAATGATGCACTCAAATTCCCAGCAGTGCTCTCATTTGCAGGATCAGAAGCTTCAAGAGCCTTTTAATTTTATAAGTGAGAGGGAAGAAAATAGGGGACAGTGATTTCCCTGGAGCTGCTTACCTTAGCACCACGCCTTCAACTCTGAGACTGAAAAAGCAGTGGAAGATGCAAGGGCAGCAGCCAACCCTCACTGCTCCTCGATCACTCGCTGGAATCACCGGGCACCCAGGCGTGCAAGGTTTGAACTTTTGTGCTGAGAAACAGTCATGTATGAGGAGAAGACAACTTGTACCTTTGCACCTTCTGCCCGGATGACTGGCCAGGGCCTGAAGAAGGGTCTCCACAGCATGGTTACCACCAGTAACGGGGACACAACCAGCAAACCTCACTCTCTGGTCCCCTGTCATTAACTCGCACACACAGGTAACAGCCACATCGCCGGCACATGCTGCATCCAGTGCTGGGAATGCACAGCAACACCTCATTATTTTCCAGAGGCACAGAGGGTTTCGAGGTCTCTGCTGGCCACAGAAGAACCAGCAGTAGCTCCGTCCATCCCAGCAACCCCACCTGGAGCACTTGTAGGGTCAGCACGAGGAATGCTGGGGAAGAACTGTGCTAGCCATCACTTGCCAAGCAATGTTTCCAGAAGGACCTGCTTTGCCTGAGCCCACCGGAGAGCTTGCCGCTTGTGCAGGATCTGACTATCACAGGAGAGTTGGAAGGTAATAAAGCAGCATGTGCCAGATCCTTGGCTGGTGGATATTAGCTGTCAGGGTGGCGAGCTGATTTATACCTAGCCCAGCATGCTAAGGCAATTCAGGCTCTGCTCCTCCACAGTAAATGGGCATCGCTTACAAAAAATTAATAAAGGTTAAATTTAAATCAACAGAGCTGAATGCCATCAGGGTTTTCCACACCTCTCAACTTGCAAACAAGGCCCAAGTCTTTCTAGCCAGCATCTGCTAATCAGAAATCCTCCAACAAACTGGCAACACAGTTTTGCTCACAGAAAAGAGGACATATGAATGTGCTTTGCTTTGCCTTGCTATCAGCTCTCTGCTACTGCATCCAGTGAGGGCAGGAAAAAAGGAATGCAAAACCACAGCACCGCTTCGCTCCTGAGCTCTTGGCAAAAGCCATCAGAGCTGCTTGGGCTACTAATCAACTTGCCATCTGGCCAGGCAGCAGGAGCTACGCAGAGAAGAGGCGGTAACAGACATTTTCAAACGCATACCCAAATTTTTGAAGTGACCTCTTGCTTGGATAACCAGATGCTTTTCTTGCTTTCTTCCCACTCCCGTTAGGAATGGGGCCCATGCACCTGGGTAGGACCCCTGTGGTACCCACATAAACCTTCCAGGGCATGAGGCAAGGGCAGGGCCGTGCTCTACCCAGGGTGGAGTAACTGGGAAACCTCCCCTTGCATCAACACATCCTACAAACAGCTCGCGGCCCTGCTCTCTTTTTTTGCTGTGAAGTTTATCTATTTCACCTTCAGAGCTTGCAGATAATGAGTAGTGCCACTCCATCATCTTTATAGATGTGCTCTCCTGTGGGCCGTTAAAATCACCCTGTGGCAGTCTTTCAGCTGCCTCCAGCCGGGTCTGAAACCACCACAGATGTCTGAAAACATGAGCCTCGATTCCAGACTCGTTCACGTTGGATTTACTTTATTTAAATTAAATTTACTGACTTTGATGAAGTGTTGCTCCAGATTCACATGGAGCACCAAGTGAGGCTGGCTCTGTGTGGCTTTTCACACAGTGATCCACGCTGAGTAAAGCCACTTAACTATGAAACCATCTATTTTAAATGACTAATTCCACAACAAATCGAAAGCTGTTCATCTTAACACATACAGTCTGAAAAATCAGCAGAAGCCTCTTTCTATGAACCATACTTTCTTTAACACTGAAACAGCAGCGGACTAGTAAAAAGCCTCGCTGGTGATAGACTGTCTCCATTATGCAGTATTAAACATGAGAGTGATTGAAATTAAGCACTTTTCTCTGGCAAGCTTCGGAGTCTTTACGACAGCCCATTAGCCATATCCCTCATCTCCTGCAGCTGCTGAATGTCCCCTCAGCATCAAGGCGCTGCCCAGGAATTCAGCAGGTTGTACCGTAAAGGTCAGATGCTCAGCTGGCATTAATCAGCACAGCTCTGCTGACTTTCATGGGGGTGCAGGGATTTACTCCGGGTGAAAATCTGGTGGGAAGAGTGTCCTCGTGCTGCAGATGCTTTTATGGTTTGCAAAAAAAGGTGCCCAGGAAACCATATCAACCGGCTGAAAGCAGTTCTGCTCCACTGAAGGCGTTGCCAGATGCCTCAGAAGTTGATGGCAAAACTGGCAGAGACTGGCAGGGCCATACCCTGACCCCAAAATGTTCTGCTCTCAGAAATAAGTTTTGCTGTGACCGCCTCTTGCTCAGTGGCAGTTTGGAGTTAACTTCTTCTGCCAAGCTTCTGGGCATGGTAGAAGTATCTCTACAGCATCTCTACTTTACAGTAGCAGAGCAGTAAATAAATATATATGCAAGTTTATCTGATTGGTATGCTCAAGAAGACAAAATGAAATAAGACAACAACAACAACAAAAAAAGCAGCAGTGTTTGGCTAGGAATTTTGTGCAGTCACAACCTCATTTTTCAATAGTGGGTGGCTTGGGACATTCTGAAAACCCTTTTAATCTGAAAAGCCCTTTAAAACACATCAAACTAAGCACCCAGATTTTAGAGCACGTAGAAGTAACAGTCACTTTAAAATGCTGGCCCTTGATTATTAAGGAGTACAGCTGTACAAGAAGACACAGAAGCTCCTCGTGGGAATGATTTGATATTCAGATTAAAAAGGCAAGAGCCCAGCAATATTTACTTACTTGGCTTTTAAACAAAGTTTTGAGGGGAACAAAAAAAGGCCATGGCTAGCAGCAGCAAGAAACAAACTTCTCATTAGTGGGCTGTGCCAGATTCTGGATCTAAAAATAGTCTGTTCAGCAGCTTTTGAAAAAACACCACCATCTTTAATTGAGATGCCACAGCATTTGCAAAAGAGCAAACAGGAATATTACATCTCTCTTCTGCAGTAGCTGTATTTCACTCACTAATTGCTGGTTCTGATCTAGGTCTAAAAACACATAACAATACTAGAATTAAAGGTCTAAGTTAAGTGCAAGATATGAGGGCAGGATGGGGTTTCCACCCATCCCCTCTTTTCTGGGAATGTCTCAATAAAAAATGCAATCAGCGCTAGTTAATAATATTAATCTACAAGAGAAATTAAACAGTGGGAATGGGGTAACAGACACAGCAGATGACCAAAACAAGAACCTTACCAAGAACGTATGGCACAGCTTTAGTAAATCTAGGTCTTTACCAAGAAGACCCACATAAACCAACCTCCCATTTTCTCAGTGCTACTCCAGTGGAGGTAACAGAGATCTTCCCCAAATCTTAGAGGTGAAAATTGGTGCAGGATCTGGTTATTTCTGTGTTAGAGTCATTAGTAAATGATGACTTAATTTGTGGGCACTCACTTGGCACAGAGGCTGACATTGTGAAGTAAATAAAAATGCTCTTTAACTACCTCTTTCTGAGGGCATCAGTACTTAGCAACATCGATGTCTCTTTCATTCAAGAAAAACTGCAGGTCATGTTTCAGCTGAGCAGTCCTTTCCTGACATTTCCCAACTGAAGGCTCTAATGGTCATAAAGTGGAGGGAATTTTCATACATTTGTTGTTGGAGTGAGCTTTTGTATAGAGGACTTCAAGATGTCACATAAATATTGCAGTCTCTTATTGATTTGTAGAACAGGAACTACACAGGCAAGGAGCAAGGGAAGTCCCTTTGTACCAATAAAGCCTGCTATTGTTTCGCAGCTGGATTAAAGTGGAGTCACTTAAAAGAGAAGAACTGATTCTTTACAGCCTTACTGCTACAAACAGCTTAAGGACGTTACCTATTTTGTTGTGCACGCACAGCAGTGTGAATGTCTAGCAAACACACCTGCCAGCATGTGCTCGGGATTATTATGTATACATACCACGTCAGGTGTGTCTACCAGGCACACATTTGTGGCTCTGAAGAGAGGCACTAGCAAACACACCCTGCTAGAATTAAGATATTCTCTAGGCTCACTGCCAGTACAAATGCCATTCCCCAACCTTTCCTTTCCCACTACCCAGACGACTTGCTAGCCGACAGCCTCTCAGGCTGGGCTGCAAACAAGGGACAAAGGTATGTGATAAGATCAGCAGCTTTCCTAGAGGAACTCCCTAAAAGATTCGCTCTCCTTTATCCCCAGCCCACTAGGTTTCCCATAAGAAATGGCAGCATGCCTGTTAGGAGCATTCTTCGGCTGTGGCAACATTTCCCAGCTCTGCTAATTAAATTAAGCTGCTGTTATGAACATCTAAAACAGCTTCACCAGAGCATTTGCATTCTCAGTAAAATCTGTAGCATCTTTAGATGTCTGAAGCTTATGTGATTTCATAGGTTCCCTTGGGTGAGTTGGATTTTCTTGCTTTATCATGAATAGGGAAAAATCTATTTTCTTTTGCCGCAGCCATCACCATTGCTAGAAGTTACAAATAGAGGGGGAGAGAGGAGATGGAGGAGGGGGATCTATGAGATCATTAAATACTTGAGAAACATTCTCAATACATTTGTGCTATTACTGAGCTTCAGGAATGTCATCTGTGTAAGTGCTTTTATAACACTCCTAAAGAGGCCAGATTTATCATTTTCTGCAGCAATACAACTGTGCTAAAACAGTCCCCCAGCACACCGCAGCAGGTGAAGCACCGTGTATAGGAGAGCGGATAGGAGCGTACCACAGGCATGGATATTTAACGTCCCACAGCAACAAAGCATTTTGTAAACACATGTAAAAGTGCTTTGTTGAGTGGAAAAGAATGACCGAAATGGGGTTTAAAATGCCAGGCTGATTTTTGGCACAGCACCGAGCTGGCGTGTCTCCCAATTCTGTTCAATCTGGTTCTTTATTAGGCTGTGGATATATTGTAATTAGTGATTATACAAGATGCTATCTGGTTAAATCCCTCAGCCCCCGTTTTGTGTATTATTTGCTACATCTTGATGTTCCTTCTGCCCAAATGAATGTCCTTTTGGGGAGCACCTGGATAGAGCTGACAAGCAGCTCATAGTTCAGAGACCTTCCTGGCCTCCTGTATGTGCTCAGTTCTCCTGGCTCAGTTTCTTCCACTGCACAAGAGGAGCAACAGCACTGCAGGATCCCCCTGAACTTCAGTGGGGAAAACCTGAGAGATACAGTTAAACATCAATTTTCCTTGCCAAATTTGATGCAAAGGCATAAAGAAAACATATCTTTTCTCCCTTTCCCTACAAAGACTTTACCACAGAACTATTGATGGAAATTTGAAGAGCTCTATAAAGTATCACCATGCAAGGGGTGGTTGGAGGCTAAAATAAATAATGAAGTCACACAATTTTGCAGAAAGTCTCCAGGACTGAGATATGCTGAAACAAGACACTATTAAGGAGATAAATCCTTGCATATCAGAGTCTCCACCACTTACTGATACACACTGTAAGATTCACCAGTCAGGCGAAGCCTGGAAGAGGACAAAGAGCTGCAAACCATGGGGCTGACCCCCTCTGGCTGCTGGTACCTGACATGCAGCCAGTAGCACTTAAATCCTGGGACAATGTTTTTGCTGTGGTTTTCCTTGCCAAGGAAGCAGTGACAATGCTTAAGCTTGAATACTTGCTAAATAAATAAATAAATAAATAAACAAATAAATCAAAAATAACAAAACTAGCAAACAAATACCCACCTATCTGGGCAAGTTGTAGATCTTTTTTTTTAGGATGTTGGCAGAATTTCAGGGTCAAGATATATATACATATTATTTATCTATTTATTTATTTTCAATTTGGGCGGCAGATGCTCCAGCAAGCATTAAAGCAGAGAGACAGGCACACTCTTTCTGAAAGCCAGCCATTTTGGGGGGATATTGTTGCTTTTTTAAAAAACACAGCCCATTGCAAATTCTCCTGGTTACCTTTTTTTGAGTTTGCTGGTGAGAGGAAGAAAAGCCAGTAGCAGATTTGGATAATTACCAATGCAGAGGACTTGCACCTCCACTATCTTTTCAGTGTTTTAATGTAATTGACTTCTAATTAACTTACACGTGACCTTCACAGGTACCACTCCAGGAGTGCCTTTCAGTCTCATTCACCTCCAGCATACCACATTTAAACACAAACATGCCAAAAGAATTATAATTACAATATTGCAGTGAAGTGTTTTCAAAAATAGGCAGATTTACTATTCTGTTTGGAGGACACGTGCAGAGAAACGAGCTCACCATACACCCGCCCATCTGAAAGCTGACTACGGAGTTTATTCATCCCACTTGCAAAAATCACAAATAGAACAGGAAGGTGAATCAGAGGGTACAGTTTTATGGCTATAATTTTGCTTCCCTCTTCAGATCAGATGGTCGAGCTGAAAGAATTAAAGCCCATCAGACATCACACTGCATGTGTGTGCTCAAAATGCTCGGGAAGAAAAATAATCCAGGGCGAACCAAATATTTAAAGGATGATTTTGTAGGCTACTGTTTCTTATGCATACAACCAGGCTAAGAAGATGGTTTGAAGAATAAATCTTGCTTTAAAGAGTTTCTGATTTAAGTGCTTAACGGTATAGCTTTGTAATTTTATTTCCCTAGAGTTGTAGTTGGGGAATTTAACTTAATAGCTCCAGTTTTGCTCTCTCACCTGAATTTCCAAAAATTTGTCGAGAATATGAGAACGAATTGCTAGTTTTGCTCAGTCTGTGATTCATTCAAGAAACGGCATACAGCAAAATCAGATTCACCAGTAGGCTACGATTGCCAGTTACTTGACAGGTGGGTTTATTACCAGAGATGGCAATTTACAGACACAATCTGACAGTTTGAAATGCCTGTTCTCATACAGCTGTAAATTTCTCCCTGCAACTTACATTACATTTAGGAAACAATTCAGAAAGGTCTAAAATCAACCCGACTCCAGCTGCTTCAATGTCCCTTAAATCAAGACTATTTCACGGTAAGCAAAGAGCCAAAGAATCTGAAGAGCTGGTATTTTGAGGAGGAGCTGTTTCTCTTTAGCCCTGCAGAAAGGAAAAGGAAAGTGAACTACAGGCCTACCTTCCAGCTCTCGTGTCCTTCAAATCTCTGCATGGAAACCAAACACAAACCTTGGTCACCCTGAAAGTACCAGGGGTGAAATCTTATTATCAGTGGTAACAGCCCCACGAACTGCAGCGGAGCAGAATTTCATGCCAAGCAATGTGAGCAGAATGCAAATGCAATGAAGGGGCAGTGAAGTCCTCCCCCCTCCATCAACACTCAGATCTGGGGATAACGCATCAGTAACAAATAGCTGTTGCTCTCCCTGTTCTTGTGAAAGCACAAAGAGCCTCCTTGCTTGGCATAATCCTGCGTCATAATCCTTGTCCCTGACCTGGAAGTGCTGTGGCGCTGGCACGGCACTCCTGGACCCAGCTTAAGGATTTCTGACAGTGAACCGAACCGCCAGTGCCAGCTGCAGTCTTGGCTGCGGCGAAGTCAGTGCAAACTCTTGCTGAGCTGAGAAGTCCAAAGTCCTTCTGGTGCCAGCTGCCGAGCCCACTGAAAGGGGGCTCGTAGTCAGATGTATGCCCTGGTGGACTGCAGGTGTGAGGAAAGACCTAAGTACACAAATACCTGGGGGTGAAAACAGGCTGGGGATTCATGCTTGAGTCTTTACTTTCTATTGTACTATTCAGTCATTTTATTATATGAATATTATTTGCATTATATTCATAGTTTACTATCATACTAATAATATCCTACTATATTCAGCACCACTCTCTGGCACTTGCCTACAAAGGACTCGCAGCAATTGTTTTGAGAAGGGCTAAGCTAAGACTTCTGCATTTCATAGTTTGGAGTCACCACGTTACATTGCCTTGTTCTCTCCCAAGCAAGAAGAGGGGAGGACTCTGCCCTGTCCTCCACCTCTCTGAAACCCCATCCTCACCTGACGCAGCTGAAAGACCCTCAGCTCTTCATCTGCACGGTGTCACAGCTACTACCTGGTGGGTATATTTCATCAGGAGCTTTAGGACAGTCAGCATGGCTTACCTCCATTTGGCGTAAGGAAATAAACCAGAAAACATAAAAGGCGCATCTATTGCCCCCAGACCTGCCTTGGCTGACTGCAAGGCACCTCCTGGCTGTCTCTGGAGGGGGCAGGCAGAGCGGCTCCCCAGGCTCGAGGAGGAGCTGAAGGACTCCTCTGAGCCTTGGCCAATTTTAGACCTGCAGTTCTGACTCAGCTGCAGGCTCCCATCAAGCTCGAGGTGATCGTTATATATCTCTGCATCTCCATTTCCCCTCTATAAAACCAGGAGAGCATTTCCCTCCTCCCATGCACTTTCTGCCTCACCTACTTTATGATTCAGGTTCCTCAGGGAAAGGGCCCCCCTTTCTGCACCACGGAATCCAAATTGTGACCGGTCCCCTAGGCCATACTTTAAAACAAATACTAACAGAAATCTTTCCTAAACAACTGACTGAACCCCCAGGTACTGGGAATGCTCAGCAGCCACCCCCCAGAGCTTCCCAAACTTCCCCAGCACAGCCAGAGAAGATGAAGGGCTCAGAGCAGAAGGCAGTAATGGCTATTTCAAGGTGAGAGTTAAGATGCCAAAACGTGCCTTCCTGCCAGACTAGAGGACACATACATTTGCCTGTTTTTCTAAAATAACACGTATGAACATCTGCAGTGCAAAAATCCCGGGTCCAAAGTTCCAGGACTGCAAATTAAAAGCCCCTTTTTTCTTCTCTTATTTTTCCTTCATCCTAAAAAAAGAATTTCAACACAAGTTCTCTGCATCTGAGGTCAGCGTGTAAAACACTGCTTTCTGCCGCAGACCCAAGAGTCCCCAGCAAGAAGATCCTAGAAATAAATATGCCTCTGCAAAACTCTCCAGCTTTGATACAATAACATTTTGACTGAATTGTTATTTTACCCACAGTGTTCTCTCTAACTCCATTCCAGCTACAATTAAGTTAAAAAACATTACATCTCCAATCCCTTCTCCTGTTCTCTAACCATCATAAAGAATTTAAAAAAAAAGAAAGACACGGTCTTTTTTGTTCAATTCTTTTGTAAATCACTGTTAAATCTGCATTCTCACTTTATAGTACAGTTAGAAGCAATTTTATTAAAGTATTTATGATTATGAAAGGCATAATATGGAAATGATCCATCTCTCCTTTTTTCTTCTGATTCATAATACGAGAGCAGGAGTTCAAGCAATAAAATTACCAGCGTGCCAGAGTCAAACAAATGAAAGACGCCACTTTATGCAGCATGCGGGCACCTTATAGAATTTACTATTGTGAGATGTTTAAATGTCAAATGGGGCTGAATTGAAATGCAGTTGGACAGCAGAGTTATGAACGACGTGAGTGCTGCATGAGCATGGCGATGCCATTGCTGCAGCGAGGTACTCATGGTGCATTTCCTGCCCGTGAGGTGGACCTGCACGCCTCATCCACCCTGACAGCAGAAGGTCCATCGTGCTGGAATTAGAAAGCTGCCCAAGCCTAAGGTGAAATTATGTCATGCGCGTGCAATTTTCCTGTTTATCACTGCCATGATGCAAAATTGGAGTGGCTTGGCCTGAATCCAGCGTTCCTATCTTCAAATGCTAATTACACTAGATATTACTGATAGCACTACTGCTACTCCGTAGAGCAAACTGCATACCACAAGGTGGTGAGCAATGAACGTGCAAGCAAATCCAGAGGAGAGGGCGTTTTTCAAGCCTTTAAACCTCAATATATTCCACCAACATAAAAGCAAATCCACAATCGGAAATGCAAGACTCAAATCATGTAAGGCATTATTCGCTCAATTTTTACATGGAAGAAAAGCTCTCGTTCCCTAGATATGACTTTGGGGCCTCATCTCAATTGGATAAGGAAGATGAGGCTGGTACCTGAACAACAGATATGGAGAGGTGGTTGCATGCCCACTGTATCTCAGTACAAGTCACAGGCAGAAGATGGACACAGTAGAAAGTGGCATGCTCATTCAGTGAGTAACGCACTTGACTGACACCGGCATGGAATCAGCATTTGTAACCCATTTTTTTAATTCCTGGAGCATTTTTGCTTTACTTTGCATGCAGAAATGTGAGACATCTAGTTAATTTCCTTTTGTATATTTGATTCTAGAGGATGTTGTTTGCTTCCTTCCAAAATGTTTCTGAGGAGTTACACTCCGGAGTTAAAGAGGTGAAAAACCCCAGGCCAGAAGCCATGGCACCATCTGGTATGTAAAAGAAGGGACTACAGCCCCTCTGCATGGCAGTTGGGATGAAATGAAGAGTCATCGTGGTTGCTACACAGCTCTTTGCATTTCCTCCTCCTCCTGCTGATTGCTACGAACTCCCCTGAAAGACTCCCATTATGTACCATGGGAATCTCTGATGAAAGTTCTCATCATGCCCTCTAGAACATGGCATGCATTTTATTACTGGGTGGGGAAATTTGTGGTATATGTTGACTGCAAGACTCACAAGGACAGACACATACAAGAAAACAGAGGTGGAGCTCTCAAAGCAGGGAATCCCTCCAGTCTGCTCTACGATTAACATCTGACAGAAATCAGGAGAACAAATGCAACTAGATCAGGTGAAAATCATGATCACAACCACACAAAGCTTTCTTCATTCCTTTAAACCAATAATATGTGTTCAGCTTCCGTACCACATTAGATTTCTTATGAATCTGCACTCTGGAGAAAGAACATAATAAATTCCTGCAGTACACAAGCCAACAGGCTTAGCCTTCAAAGGAAAAAATAAATCATGATGTTTGCATGATAATGCTTTGCTTTCGATGCTTGCCATTTTGCTTTCATTGCACCAGTTTTGTTAATATGTATTTATGCACACTAAAGATTACATAGAAGTCATTCTGCAAAGATAACACACAGTAGGATTTGGAAGGGTGAAATCAAATAATCCCATCAGCTTTGCATTTAGAACCCAGCTAGAAAAAGGGACAAGATCTACAACACCCTTTCTTGTTTACCTAATGTAATTGCTTTTGAGCTTTCTTGCAAGTGGATTTGCTGAGAAACATGCCTTTCCCTCTAGTAAGGTCTCCTTTCATCCTACTACAAAAGTTCCGTGACCAGAGCCAATAAAGGAGATAGAGTAAGGTAACCTTAAAGGCCAAAGCTCTCAAAATACCTCTGCTAGTTTTTTCCCCGTCCAAAAGAAAACCTGAGTTTCTGATCATCTTTATAAATGACAAGACCAACAAACGTCTGGTGGAATAAATGCAAAATTGTGGATTACAGGCTCACAAAGCTCATAATTACAGTAAACGTTATTGATTGAAGTGCTGAAAGTAATTGTCAAAATGTAAATTGCCAAAATGTAAAACTTAACAAGCAGCAGAAAACAAAATATTTCAAATAACCCACTGAACATTTGGAAAGAGGGAGAAGTGGTATTACTGGTATTTGCAAACATCCACCTTGCCACTCGCCCTACTGCCACTGCAGGATCAGAGTGCCAGCTGGGGATCAGAGAGAAACCAGACCATGCGAGATTTGCTTAGCTTTTTGTAGGAGGCAGCTAGGGGAATAAGAATACTGATAGTCCACATTTCTCCAAAAATCACAAATCCCCATCCAAAGCTCCCAGAAGCCTGCAGAATTCTTTTCACTGACTTCAGCAGGGTTGGATCAAATCCTTATGCGCACTGTGGTTCCTGAGGTTGGAAGTGCTTAAAGTTTACCCTGTTCACGTTTACCGATTTGCTCTGCAGGGAGATGATTTATTTATTGCCTCAAAATTCTTATTCTCCTGTTTAATACAAGTAGTTTATCATTGTATTGAGAAGCTCACTGCAGGCAAGAGGGAAGGCAACAATGCCTTCCTTGCACTGGCTCATGAAGCTCTTCTTTCTGATGCAAAGAAGGTGACCTGGGGAAAGCCTTGTGCTGGTGACCTGAGGTTAGATCTAAGGAAAACACAGGACAGAGAACAAAACAAAACACACACACACACACACAAAAAAAAAAAAAAAAAGGAAAAGAAGGCGGGGTGACTTAAGAAAGGAAGAAAAAGAGAAGCAAAGAAAAAGGAGGTAGAGACGGAGACTGAGGTAAAGTCCTGTTAAATCATCCTATAAAGAGTACTGAGCGATTTCAAGGTGATCACAAGAACAAGACGCTTCTGATGTGAGAACCTTTAACCAAACATGTCATTTACACTAAGGCTGGTGCAGAGACAGTCCTTTCTTGATGTGACCGGCAATCCTCTGGTGGGCTGGTATGGCCAGGTTTGGCATCAAGAAGCCTCTCTGGCAAGATTTGGCTTCCAGCAATGAATTGTACTGATCTTCAGCCACGTAACAAGTGATCCCCTCTCCTCCAGCTAACCACACAGACTCCTGCATGGATTACATCTCATGTCTGCTAGATTATGGGCTTTGCTCAGCTTAAAATGATGCTCTTTATCTACATTGTTAAAGCAAGTGAAAAGGTTCAGGGCAGCAGCAGTTAAAAACATGCTAAGTGCATTTTAGGGCTCTTCTGTCTGGAAAACAGCCAACTGAAAGAGAATCACACAGGTATTTTCCTATCAGGACACCTCATAAACCCCCATATATATGCTACATCTGGCTACATTTTGCCAGATAAATAAACTGTATTTATTCCTCAGGCTATTGCCCCTCAGGATTGTTTCCAGGGTTTTCAAATTACATGAGTAACAACATTCTTCTAAGTCTTTGCATCCTCTTCCTAATCAAAACATCTCTCAGACTTATCAAAGCAGAGATATTAGCATTCTAGGCCATCTACCTTTCCTTCCTAACAATTCCCTGCGTGCCCAGTGAGAATGCTAGGAGAAGGGAAAAAAAAAAAAAAGAAAAAAAGAAAAAAAGAGCAAGACAAAGAGAGACAGGCTTCATCTCTTATATCCAAATAAAATCTGTTTTAGCAGGTCTCTTCTAAGCTCCCCCTATCCTTACTGGCCATCACACTATTTTACAAAGCTGTCACTGTATGCGAGATATTTGGCTTCAGGGAGAAAATGATCAAGATGAAAGAATTACCTACTCTACTTCTACCAACCTCGTGAATCATTCATGTTCCTTACCTGAATCACAGCCAGCTGCAGTATCTGTCACATTCTAGATTTAAGCCATGTACAATGTAACATTTACCAATGATCATTCAAAATATTCCATTACCCTCTTTCCCCCCACCCCCTTCAAATACACACATTATATGCTGGCACACAGTACAGGAAAAAAATAATTAATTATACAGTTCAGCCTCTTGCTAAAAGGTACACAGGTCTCTAAAGACAAGGAGTGGCTTTGTTTATGATTTTTCAAAAGCCCTATCTAAGGATCAGAATACAAGTTTCCCCTGGACTTGGTTTTAGATTCTCAAGTGAAAACTGCGGAAACCAGGAGTAAAGAAGCCTATACCAGTGATCAGACTAGTAGAAGACGCCTTACCAAGAATGCTTATTTACCAATGAGCAGGTTTTGGCTAAGCAAAACCACATCTAAAGCTCACAGAAGTTGCTGGGAATGCTCCACGTTCACTTTGCTAACGATTTACATTCAGTCAGCAGAATCTGCATGAAATTTTATACCTTGAGTAACAGAAAAAGCAGCACTCTGGAGCAAACTGTGTACACCTCAGTGTCCCCATTTAAAAATCAGGTGTACATCCTCACACCTCTGGCATCGACAAACGAAAATCACCAAACGAAACAGACATTGCTTCAAGGCTAATTAAGACGTCCTTAACTAAGTTGCTAACACACTTGCCAAATTTCAGCAGTAAAGGTAAAAGTATAAAGAATAAATTCTGAACCACCTCAAATAAATTTTGAAGTGTTCCAGCAGGTCAATTCTACCCTGCGGCTTTTGTGTCAGTGCTGAACACATTGCTCCTGCCAGCACAGGTCTCATCAAGGCACTGCAGGCAGAGCAAGGCAGTACGTATTCTGCTACCCAAACTTTTATTGCAGTAATGGGCGTACAGGGAGGATTGGTTCAAAGATGAAATAAAGTGTTCAGTTAAAGCCATTAAAAATAGTTACTTTGCTGTCAGATTATTAATCGTCTGTCATAATATTCTTAGAGTTGATTATAAAAAGTATATTTCTGTGTAGTCAGAGCACCCTTCTGTCAGACACTCTGGTAAATGAAGATCCAGCAATAGAATCGCTGCCACCGCACAGAAACACTGCCATCTGTTGATCACCAGGCAGACACCCGAGTGCAGCCAGACATACACTCAATGTGGCAAACACAGGTTAGCTGCTTTAAACCTTAATGAAATAGACTTTCTCTAACGTAGCTTTATCTCACCTTTCACGTAAGGACACATGTTGTTCAGCGAGCACAGGGTAATTCATTAAGCCACGGTAACCTGCTTTTGAGCCAGAGCTCAGTTGAAACAGATTTCTTTTCTTTCAGACACCCAATTTTGGTATTTCATTGCTGTAGCACTAGAGACTTCAGCAGTTACTCCCGATACCTGCAACACAAAAGCAGATTTAGTGCTGGGAAACCTCTGAAAAATGCAGCATGAAACACTACAAAGCCTAACACATTTTCTTCATGCAAAAGTTGATGCTAAGTTTCCTGTAAAAGCATTGAACAAAGCAGCACATCCCAAGCAGGTGCTGGTGCCCCCGTGTCACTGAGTGCTGAGACCCTGTCCTCAGGCTTTCCTGCTGAAAAGCTTCATCCCAGGCCCACAGTGGCCATGGGAGAAGAGTCTGGGCAGCAGCACAAACTGCGGTTCTTCTGAGACCATAAAACACAGATTTCTAGTGAAAACTCCAGCATCTCACTCACTGGAAATGAATAATTTCTTTCATACTCTTTGTGAGCCAGTTAATAGCTTCTTTTCCCCCTGATTAATACCAATACGATCATGGTAAGGGCAAGAGTAGATTTCCTGCCTGGGCTGGTTAATTTCCATGATTATTTTGCAAGGCATCTGGGTCTGCTGCTGAGGCATCTGTGTATTCATTATACTTCAGTGGCACATAATGAAGGCCTAGATGAATACTGCAAATTTGGGGATTCTAGTTCAGTGGGAATAAGAAATTGTGTCAATGGAACAAGTGACCTGTTCCAAATTTCTGTTATGATGTATGGTAGAAATTAAAAATATATCTATTAAGGAAAATTGAAAGACTGCAGCCATTTTAAAATGGTATGCCACTGAAATAGAGAATAAGATAAAACTGTTCATTCAATTCAGGTAAGATTCCCACTATATCAAACAAAGACTATGTTAAATCCCATATCCCAAAAGTAAATCCAAATAAATACCACAGATTCAGTTCCTGAAAGTCAGGGTATTTTGATGTAACTCGCCAGGCCCTGTCTGTGTTGGAAGCAGCTATCAACAAATGCTCGCAATGTTGTGCTGTTGGCCAAAAATTCACAAAGATTCTGGTTTCCAGGCCCTTCTGAACATGCATATGTGGTTCTGGAAAACGTCTGATTTAAAAATGTTGGGGTTTTAGGAGTATTTAACACTTGGAAACAGTGTTAGTAGGCAGATTTCAAAAGAAAACAAAGCTTGTTGATAGCAGCCACCATACATCACGTCGCTGATGATTTCCTGAGGGAGGAAACCACCACAAACAGAAAGAAATTCACCTCTTTTGGCGCCATTTTCCTCATGCCTTCAATGGTAGCCTGCTCCCAGACCTTGCAGAGCTCTGTGTTTTAACACACAGCATTAGATAACCTGTCAATTCTCATTCTATTTCTTTCCAGCAGCCGTAAAACAACTCCAGAGCAGCTGCAGACGGGGCACGGGCTGCCCAAGGTGCCCATTTACCTCAGGAGCGCCTTCTCCACGTCCCCCCTCCTCAGACAGGCCCGGCATGCAGCCTGCCCCTGCGCGGAGCACAAAATGGCCGCCAGCCTTGTGGTGGGGCCTACCTGTGCGCAGACCCCTTCTGAGCCCAAATCCTCAGCAGGGTGCCCAGAAACCCTGACTCACCACAACAAAATTCAAACCAAAAAATGGCCCCAAGCCAGCCAGAGTCCACCAGTGACCCGTGTGGGCTGTCGGCCCATGAGCTGTGGGCATGGCTGGTGGGACAGCCTGCTCACTGCTATCCAGGGATACAGGGCGTTGAAATTTGTGAATACAAAACGCTTGTCTTTTGTGTTCCTCTGCCTTCAGATTTTACCTCAAGGAAGCACGAACTGCTTCTTGTTATTATAAACTGCAATTAACTGTGGAAAATGACATTTTTTAAGTCATCTTTGCTGACATGTCTTAACCTCCTTAATACGCATGTAATTCTTATCTGCATCTTGCACTCCTATTAACTTGACTGACATCACAGCAGCACCAGGAAATCCTCACTCCTCCCACAGCCCTTCAGACATGCATTTCTCCACCAGCCCCTAAAAATCAACCTGAAGTCAGGGGGCTCTGTGTGAGGGGATTGGCTACAACACCATCGAAAATAGGGCTGAGGATTCCCCACCTTAGAAAAAACAAAGAGGCTATATAGAATAGAAGCAGTGCCACTACTCCAGGTCTATGTTATTAGTCAAACTAGTAATTAAATACCCTGTGGAGGTCTGCTTACCTTCTCTTCTAACACACCCAGCAAAGAGGATCCATGATTTCAGGGACCGAGAAATGATCTGGCAGGCTGAAGCTGACAGAGGTCGAACCACTTATTGAACTGCAAAGGTATATTAAGATCCACAAGCAGAGAAGGTTTGGTTCACTAAAAAAACATTTGATTCACAAGAAGGAGCATAATGACTTCCAGTGAAGATGTTCCTGAAACAAAATTCAATTTAACAATAATATGCAGATTTCTTTTTCAATACATAGGTAGCCAAACACTAGGAGAAATGGCCCAGGAAAGCAATAGGTTATTTGTGTCTTCAAGTCAAGAATAAACACTTCTATGGATTTATGTAGTTAAACAAAAGTTACCAGGCTCCACGCAGGTCTTAGCGAATGAAATTCAGCAATCTGCAGTATGCAGAGGCAGGAGTAATGGACTGACACCACAGCAGTGCTCCAGACAGTGGCTCCCATTCAAACTCTCTTCCCATCACTTGGGCTCACCGTGCTGGGGTAGGTGAAACAGGGCATCTCCCAGTTCACCTTGCCCCAAATCCAGCTTCTGAGGCCATGCAGCGATGCGTGCTGGAACTGCATGCTTCATAAAAGCACTCATGACCCCAGCTGAAATGCTCATGTAGATGTACCTAGAAACACTTTCAAAGTGGAAATGAATTAGAACTGGTTGAATTAGTCTCTGTGAATAATTTAGCCGCTATATTTTGCATTAATTGTTGAATAATTTATTCACAAATACATTTTCTTCATTATTTGACCTCTGCTGTAGAGTAATGAATGCTATTTGGCAAATAATTTACTGTACAATATTTATATGAATACATTAATTCTGAATATATTTTCCTATTACCCCATTACTTCAAAACTCAGCTTTCTTAACCCCTCTTCTTGCTGTTTGATCTCAGCACAGACAGCAGTTAGCCCTCTTCTCTAAGAGAGGGGTCATTCCTATTGTGTAGTCTGGTTCAATCTAATTCACATGTCTCTGTACACATTCCAAAATATTTCAGCCTGTTCTCAGCATGTTCTGTCTGGATGAAGTCTGGAGACTGGCTGCAATAAACATGGCGATGTGCAGGAGAGTGCATTAGTGGCTGGCTGGATGCAGGAAGCAGCAAGTATGGGAAATATTTAGACAGAGTTTCGGGGAGGATTTTTTCTGAAAGGCATCTGTGCGTATACAAAATCTCAGAGATTTGATAGGGACTAAATATATATAATACTGGGGCTCTCAGGAAAACCATTTGCCAAAATACTGTTTTTACCCAAACACCAGGACAGCCAATTTTGCACTGTTACAGTCATGGCCTAGGAGAAAAACACTTCCATCCCTGGAATTGTTCAAGGCCAGGTTGGATGGGGCTTTGGGCAATCTGATCTAGTGGAGGGTGTCCCTGCCAATGGCAGGGGAGTTGGAACTAGATGATCTTTATGGTCCATTCCAAGCCAAACCATTCTATGATTATACAATGCTATGGACAAAAAAATCATGCTGCCTTATGGACATCTTGTTACTTCAGTATTTATGGTAAGCAGGTGCATTACTGGCTGCAAATATCTGCTTGAAATACATGTAATAAACACACTCCTCTGAAACCTCTCTGAAAACAACCTTTGCTCTCTCCTCTTAGAAATCAGCAATGTACCAACAGCAAGAATTTAGGCTGGATTGAATTCTTCCTTCAAGACAGCTACAGCAACAGAGAAGCAGCAAGGCATTGCATTGCAAGTTCAAAGACAATGAAAGCATTAAAATACCTGGACAACACATAGTTGAAAGGATGTTTGGTTCACAGATCTATGCTAAACATATCAAAGTTATTTTTTCTAACCATGCTTCCACAACTTTGAATTCAGCAGTTTTCTTACACAAGGCAAGAGGTGAACACACAAGCCCTGCACCAGCCCTGTGGTCTAAGGGCTTTATGGAACTCTTTTGCTGCAATTCCTAGAACCAAGCAATACAGCAGCAAAGCCGGGGAGAAGTTCTGCAGGATTTCATCACCTTTAACTTGCCACTTTTTAATGAAAAGTTGAAGTATTATAAAAATCTTTACTGCTAAATTTGCTTAGCCAAATCACCAGTTAAAGGCAGTAGTCCCCCGCTATTTTCAATCAAAATGACAGCCGATTTTTTTTGACTTTTTTTTCTGGAGGAGGACAGCATCTTGGACATAAATATTTAACAAAACCCATCACTGTAAACATGAAGACTGGTAATTTTGAGCGACTTCTACATCTAACTAGACCAACTGCTCCAACTGCTTGTTGGGCTGGCATTGGCAGACATGATCTGCTGTGTTTGTAAATCAATCAACCATCTGGGACAAGGAACACAATTAAAGTGATTCCCCCTCTTCTAACCCCCTTTTCAGAGTGCTATGTGAGGATACTGAAGAGCTCATCCATGCTGCTAAAACCTACTCAGTGGCCTACTGTTCTCTGCCAGAAAAGGAAGCACAGGAAAATCCTTGTACTCTGCAATTTAATACCACCATTGCAGGTTGAAACACCTCAGACTGTACCTCTGGGAAAGGGTATAAAGAAGAGACAGAGCACTGTGTACATTTGGGATGATTTCATCTCCTTCATCCAGAGAGTAAATGTTGACTGAGACAAGACCTTTATCCTGCAGGAATTGTATATATTCTCTGCCTTTTTTGTACCTCTTCCATTCTATGCTGTGTCCTGACCAGAGAAAAACAAGAGTTTCCTTTCTGGATTTTGGGCTTCTCTTGCCCTGAATTTAAATAGCTACTCAGGAATGAAAAGCTCCCCCTGTTGTCTTTTCTACCCCACCCCCCCACGCCAAATGTAACTATTGTTTTGTTTTTTTTCCCCCCACTCTCCCGTTTCCTGTGGGGAACAAAACCAGTCCTTCTGGAGGAGAAACACATTCTGGAGGCTTGCTCATACACACTGCCTAGAGCCATGACACAGGAAGAGAACTATAAAGCTGTAAACTGTCACTGCAGTTCATCCAAGATGATTAGATGCTTCTTTTTGGAATGGAATGGGATTCCCTTTCCATTTCAATAATGGGTCAGATAATGTATTCAAGTTCAGATGGAAAACAAAAACTTACCTATCCCATACAAACTCACTGTAGATGGACTTGGTTGCAAGAAGGATTTCCCAGCTTGCAGCCAGCTCTGAACATAACCACATGGCTAACTTGGAGACCCATCTGCAATACCATCCCTTATACTTATCAGAGAGTACACAGTTAGATGATGGATCTTGATTTTCACACAATGGCAGTCAGGTGTATTTTTAATTTATTTTTTCTCTCTGTGCACTGTTTCTCTAATCTTTGTTACTTCATTTTTAATTCATCATGTCCATTATTCCCTTCTAAACAATTTATCTTTTAGCTTATTTGCGGATGGAGGTGCAGAGAAAGGGAGGAGGGATTTGCCACTCTCATTTTTGCACCTGCTTGCTTACACGTACAGGGTGCTCCTTTTGCATGATCATTCTCTTATGTCTCTTTCAATTATAGGCAGTTTTCTTCAAAATGTCACCTCTAAGTAGCCTCACAAGGAGGGCGTAGCTGCTTTTGTTCCCTGCATTCCTCTCATCCAAAGATACCATTTAGGGGTTTCCCTTAGGATTTAGTGATGGTCTTCCCACAAAACAGACTACCTATTGTCATCCATCTGGGGGATTTCTCATTCCCCAGAAAGTATTTTTTTTCTGAATTATAATACTCACAGCTCCATTTGTTGGAAAATTCGCACCACTGGCAAAGGCCGAAAAACAGGTGACACTTACATGAGATACAGATCTTGAGATAGCCCAGTAAAAAGGGATACATTTCACCGACAAATAATTCATTTCTTACAGTTGTGCAATCTGACTTGCTCACAGTCATAACTACAAATGATGCACTGATCTCAATTTCCGGATCTGTGGATAGCATATGAGTAGGAAGTCCTTAACTGAGATCCCTGTCTGGAACATAAAATAGTCCTTTTTCTAAACCAGAAATGACTGCAGAGGAGTGAGCCCGTTTTGGCTGGGTTTACTTGACCTGAGAGTGCACACACATATTGGCCATGGCCAGTGTGACATCATGTAACATCTCATTCCCTCAGTAACCAGAAAATACGCTCATCTGCTTCTTCACCTGGCACATGCAAATCATGGGCTAGGACATTCATTTAGTAAGCAGTCAGAATTACCTAGCTGTCATTTTTAACTACCTACCTCTTTTTCAGCTTTGTTTTTTGAAGATGCTGAAGACAAGCAGCCACCAGTCTCTCCAACAACTTCCTTCCTTTGTGGGAAGGTCAGGATGCCCTTGGTACCAATTGGATTGACACAGGAGTCTTCCCAGCACCCAACATTTATTTCTCCTTTCCACATTTGTCTACGTCCTTCCTTGTTCTCCCATAACTCTATCACCTGAGATGGTTTTGACAATTCTTTCCTACATGCTCAATCTGATTTAGTTTCCTTATATTTCCCTGGGGACTTGAATTGCTGTTCATGCCCCATTTAGTTTTCTTTTACAGAGAACACCGCTCGGTGTAAATGTAGTGTCCCTAGCCCCACGAACATAAAGAGGAGAGTAGAGCAATTTTAAGGCTGCTCAATTTCTTTGGCTCTTACTTTGTTCCCTTACCTACTGCTCTTCAAGAAGGATTCTTCACTAGACCTACAGAATTTAGTCAGAGCACCTATTTGATTTCTCATTTCATGCATTCTTTGCATTGTCTGCATGAAAACATAGCCTAGTCCCCTTGCTCTCAGCAAGATGCCACACATTTCAACTACACAATCACTCCTTGGGAAAAAAAGGAAGAAAGGAAAAGTCTTCAGGCAAGTAAAGAGCATCAAGTCCTATAAAAATGCAAGGACATTGTTTCTTAATAACCAAAGACTACCTGTGAAAGCAGTAGTTCCTTTTGTGCTCTTACGAACAATTTTTTTATTTCCTTTTTTTTTATTTTCTGGCCACCGAATGGTCAGCTGACAGGGTAGCAATGGCTTCTCACAATCTTCAGTGAGACAGGTACTACTGAAAGCAGTGGGACCAAACACTTCGCCCATGTCCAAGAATGCCAAGAGGCACTGAGACTAGAAATGCAGATCTTCAAAGTCCCAGTTGATTTTCCAAAGGTATATGCAACTTGCATTGTTCTTTGGACTGGCCTTTTCCTCTCTGGGTCTTCTGCCTGGTCTACTGTTCGGTTTGCTTTTGTGGTACAGCAAACACCTAGAAACCCATGCACTAGATCTCATTAAAGAGGCTTAATTACAAATGCTCTGATTTCCCCCAGTGAAATTTCCTGATCCAAGAGGGGAACTCAACGTGGAGCCTTATAATAAATACCAAATCAGTAACATTGGAGTGTTCTCAAGTATGGCCAGTCCCCCACTACTCTCAGTTGCTCTGCCAACAGTGCAAACCTCTGGTGTGAATGAGCAGGACTGCGGCATTTCAGAGAAGTACTTGCTTGTCTCACAGGCAGGCTTTAGAAATGTAAACGTGTGTAGGAGGATCCACGCTTCAGGATGAAAAAAACAGAACAACTTTTAATTATTTTTTTTAAACACTGCCACAGGCTCCTCTTAAATTGATGAGAAGTGTATTCCAATTTTCTTTACAGAAAAGCATTGTATATTACACTTAATCTGATTAGGTAGGAAAAAGGAAGAAAGCCAGCTGTGCTCCTAAGAGCTTTAAATATCTCCTTTTAAACAGAGAACACTGTTTATATCAATTCATTTGAATATGCGGTAAAACACATATAAACAATCATTTTAAAATACCAGATAACTATTTTGTCATGGCAGTCCCCTCATGAAGACACCTTACAGTAAAATAAATAAATAAATAATAAATTCTCAGCAAAAACTGCTGTCACCAAATTGTAATTTACTGACTCTGAAAGTGTTAAAGAATTAGAGCAATAGAGATTTAAGATTATCCACCAAGGAAATGAGCCTTGAAACCTGTATCACAATGTATTTGGTTACAATTTCATTTCTGAGGGAAATGATATTAAGAAAAAAAAAATCACATAAATCTTTTCAAATAAGGAAAGAGATACCAGGGAATCAGGATGAGATTATATTCCTGGCCATTACTTCCATCCAGAGGACTTTATTTTGCAAAGCAGTTGAATAACCTTGCCCGCATGAGCAATGAAAAGCCAGTTCATCACTTTAAATCAATGGTCCCAGTTGACTTAATTGCGCCTTAAAAAAGGCCCCTGGGGTTAGACTGTGATGGTGAAGGCTGCCCTGGTTATGGCGTTCGGGCAAAGCAAGGACCAGAATCCCAGCCTAGCTCTTTTTCAACTTTACTATACCACATGCTTGTTTGCTAATGAAGAAAGTGTGAACATAAAGACTGTCATTAACAAGAGAGATGAAATTGTAACCCAGCCTTGTAGTGTGGATATTTGTCCCACACAAACAAAAACAAACCCAACATTTAGCCAATGACTCTGACACAATCTCTTCTATGAGGTAGAGACCAGTGCATGAGGGGATGTTAAAGAAAAGGTTAAAAATATGTACAGCTACAAGTAGCCATCAGTGTTTAGGAGGTGAATAGGTGCACTACGTGACCAAGCTCTGTGTGTTGTAGAAGGATACAATGGACTGAAAAAAGAGGTAAATTGTAATTTGTATTATGTAACATGACTAAAAGGAGGATAGAATAGAATAGAATAGAATAGAATAGAACAGAACAGAACAGAACAGTACAGAACAGAACAGAACAGAACAGTTCAATTGGAATGGACCTTTAAAGATTATCTAGTCCAACTGCCTTATCAGAAATCAGTAAGGAAATGGAAAAATTTGCCAAATGATTTACAAGCATCCAAAGGAAGACAAAGTACTTACAAGTGTGTAATGTTGAGGACAACCCTTCACTTCTGGAACTGGCTGGACAGTGGCATTCAGGAGTACTTTGTCAGCTCTCTTATTTGTTTGTTGCTGGTGGCCTCTGTCACCTGATATTCAGAAAACCAAGGAAAGGTTGTATTTTGTTGCTGCTTTTATATTTTTTCCTTTCCCAAAATCCTGTGAGCCACAAGATGTAAGGCACTTTGGGGAATCTGGTGTCATCTGGAGAACTCTTAGGATAAACATTGCTGCAAAGAGCAGAAAATCTGGATCCATTTCTACACTCACAGCCACACCCAAGCTCTTACTAGTTTCTTCAAAGTCAGCTTAAGGCAAGACTCTAAGCAGACTCTAAGCAGCATGGTCAGAAAGTTCACACCAAACAGGCTATCAGATCACCTTATAAAGCACAATACCCAGTTAACAAGATGTCCACATTGTTATATACTTTATCCAGCACAAAATGATACATCAAACCTTATCATCTTTACCCCGAAGATCAATAGGAAATAACAATAAAATAGGAAAATAATATTAACAACAAAATAGGAAATAGGAAGATAACAACAGCCTACATTCCTGGAAAAGCATGGCATAAGCAGCATAGGACATGTAATCAGCCTGGCCCTGCTCATTCAGTGAGATCCTCTGATCGGACACTTACAGAGCCAACGCCTACCCCTTAAAGATGATACCATTTCTTTCATTCCAGAAGCAATCCACCTTCTAAAATCATGTCCTACCTCCTAAAATCATGAAATTCTAGAACATTCAAACCTCCCCATACAGAGTTTTAATCACTTCCGTTTTGAAATTCAAATTGGGCATAACACTTGAGCACCTACAATTGTCTTTATGATAGCGAAGATCTCCATTAGGTTAGGGAACTTTACATACATCAGAGAAATTACAAGATTCAGGGACCAAAAAATTGAAAATGTATAGGGGCTCTGATTCAAAATAAGATTCACAATTTCAGCGATGAAGATAATTAACTACAGGAACATAGGAATGTGATGGATTTACCACCACTTTATATCAGAATTGCACGACTTTCATCAGGGCCTGCTGTAGCTCACATGCAAGTCACATGCTCACACGGAGCGAGTAGGTGTTATCAAAGGACATTTTTCATATTGTGTTATACATGACATCCAAACACCTGCAATGACTTCCTCTGTTTTTATTTAAAAAAACAAATTGCAATTGTTACTATATGCAGTCCATTTAGAGGCTTTATCATAGAATAAACTTAAAAGGAGGAGGTGATGCTGTTAAACAATAGAGCTCAGCCAAAGACACCAGTGCATGTCATACAGCTAGTTTTAAGATTAAGATGTAAAATTGGTATGTCGATATCCTACTATCATTCATGATTCAAAAATCAGCCAGTAGGACAGGAACCAAAATAACAAATGTATGAGCTGTAACTGTATCACTAGGCACCCTTTATGTCTCTAATAAAATACTGGAGCTTAGTTTCTGCTGGGGGGGGGGGAGGGGAAACGTGATAGTACTCTGGTTGGTGTTGCAGTGCAAAGCAGAGAAGCCTCATCTGCAGATAAAAGAAACATAAGCTCTAATGAAGACATGCTTTAAGAAAAAAAAAAAAAAAAAAGAACCCCCTCCAAGTCTAATAGCCTAAAGGCATCTTAACTAAAATGTCTGAGAATGAAAACTGATCTGTTTAATTAATGCTGAGCTCTAATCGTTAACAGCAATTACATAACAAAAACTATCTCAAGACAGGGATTCATGCACTAGGAAATTAAATACAGTAGACAAAACAATAATTAAAGAGCTTCTGGAACATTGCTTCTGGAACAGCATCTAGTACATGTACATTTCTGTAAATGCAGGACTGTATCCTTCAACTGTGGCACAGAAGAACCATCTGGGCTGGTGATCTACGTGATGCTGGACTTCCAACATGGTCTGTGAGGTGCACCGCTATGTTTTGCTTCTATGCATGTGAAGAAGCCAGAAGCGGCCATTTCCCATGGTTAAAACTGGTTCAAGAGTTAGGTGACCATTGCTACCTTTGAGAGTAGCATAAGTCACAGCAGAAGGAATTGAAAGGCATCAAATGAAGTCAGGAAGTAACAAGTTTAGAATAAATAGAGACGTACTGAGACGTACTTCAAATACCACAGAAGGCTACGGATCCTACAATTGAAACAGATTCCAACAGTGACTGGATAAAGCAGTGGTATATCATCATCATCAATGCAAAACCACAATGCTTCTGACTTGGAAGTCGAAGCTGCAAAAGGCAAAAAACAGTATGAAGATTCAGGAAGTACTAAATGACTGCCTTGTTCCTGTGGCCTAACCCTTTTCTGTGGCTACTGCTGGCACACAAGACACAGGGCCCTTTCAAAGTCACCCTTTTACTTGGAGATTTGGAGGGAGGGCCTGTCTTTATTTTGTCCCTCCAAATTATTATTTTTTGTCACAACAAATTAGAAATCACTATAACGATTTCAAAAGGCTGGAGTAACACGGTTACTTACTTGGCAGATTTATGCAATTTCTTGGCAAATGGCTAGCACTGTGGCCACCAGCCTTGACAGCAGCACATTTTCATCTTAACTGCACCTTGAGGCCTTTGCCTTCTGCTGGGGCAAGTACTGGAGATGCTTTTCTCATGGCAAAGGTGACTGCTGCCTCGACAGCTGCAGCAAGCTCTGCTCTCCAGGTAGGGCTGGAACTGCTGACTGCCTGCAGCTAAAATGATCACATCTCTCCCTTGCACCATAACAGATAATGTGTGATTACTGGGCTCCTGCAATCTTGGCTCCCTGAGCTATTTTCAAGGGAGCGCGTGGATCTGCTGGAGCAGCAATCTTCACTCCCAAATACCTGCATCGCTCCCCGGCTCTCCCCTTTGCCTCCAATACCTTTGCTCCCAGTTGCTGTTCCCTCCTTTAAGTCTAACTGGATGGACCGAGCCATCCAAAAGCGAATCCAAATGGATCATTTTCTTGTCTGACTCGGATTTCTGCAACATGTGAGGCGTACACCTCCTGCTGCTTGGTGTTCCCCCAGCATCGAACCGCAGCAGTGCCTCCAAGAGACACAATATTTGATGTTGTCAAGAAACTCTGCTGGGCTGCCATGGCTGATGCACTCCCCACAAAGCAGCCACTCCCACCCAACCTAACACACAGCCCGGGGTTAGCTCGCTCTTTCCCTTCCCAGCTCCCACAGACACTTGCTCAATGTAGGTCATTTGGTCAGAATTGTCTCGGCTCACCATGTAAAGAAACGAACAGACCCCCTTCCCCTCCCTCCCTGTTTATATTTTCTCTCCACTTTCCACAAAAAAATGAGAGCAGAATTTGGCTCAGTCCATGTTCTCCCTCCTGTCTCCCACTCCCCGCTCACAAAAGCTTCCCTTTGTCAGATTTGTTGGCCTGTGACTGACAAGCAATTACAATAAGTAATTTCATTTCAGTGGAAGATAATAAAATGTGATACCATAACTACCCACAGAGCCTCCAAAGTATTCATGTTCACTCTAATAACCTGGCGAGATGCTGTTAATCTTGACAGAGGCTGCCCAGCAGGTGCCAGGGAGCTGAATCTTCATATTCCTTCACTGTTTGCTGATCCTTCCACAGGGAAAGCTCCAAGCTGTTAAAATGCAATGGCCCTGCTCTATTTTTTAATTACATTTAGTTTATTAGAGGCACAGTCAGATGCATAACTAATTCTGGAGCCTGCCCTGCCTTGCTGAGGAGGGAGAGGAAGGCCTGGTGCAGTCAGGCTCAGCCTCGTGGAGCCGCTTTCCTCTGGGACATGGAGACACAGGGAAGGGAATGTGTGGTGCTGGGGAACTCTGCTGTTTTCCAAAGCTGATGGTTTTTACTAATACTTCCCTCCCCTGCCTGGAGACCCCTTCAGTGCAGGCTGGTTTTGTTTTCCACTATTCTTGCTGAAGTACAGATTGGTGCTGCTTTGTCCCTTCCACTCCGCCCGTCTGTCCCCTCAGGAGCAGAGTGCAAATGGGATGTGCACAGGCAAGGGGACGGGGGCACGTGGTACTGAATAGAATCATAGAATCATAGAATCATAGAATCATAGAATCACAGAATATCCCGAGTTGGAAGGGACCCATAAGGATCATCAAGTCCAACTCCTGGCACCACACAGGTCTGACCAAAAGTTTAGACCATGTGACTAAGCGCACAGTCCAAACGCTTCTTAAATTCAGACAGGCTTGGTGCAGTGACTACTTCACTGGGGAGCCTGTGCCAGTGTGCAACCGCTTTCTCGGTGAAGAACCTCTTCCTGATGTCCAGCCTAAACTTCCCCTGCCTCAGCTTAACACCGTTCCCGTGGGTCCTGTCACTGGTGATAACGGAGAATAGGTCACCTGCCTCTCCACTCCCTCTCACGAGGAAGCTGTAGACTGCAATGAGGTCCCCCCTCACCCTCCTCTTCTCCAGGCTGAACAGGCCCAGTGACCTCAGCCGCTCCTCACATGTCTTCCCCTCTAGGCCCTTCACCATCTTCGTCGCCCTCCTCTGGACACTCTCCAACAGTTTCACGCCCTTTTTGTGCTGTGGTGCCCAGAACTGCACACAGTACTCGAGGTGAGGCCGCACCAGCGCAGAGTAGAGCGGGACAATCCCTTCCCTCGACCGACTAGCGATGCCGTGCTTGATGCACCCCAGGATATGGTTGGCCCTCCTGGCTGCCAGGGCACACTGAATAATTACAGACATCTCCCTTAGGAAAGCTGCATTTACCAATCCTGTGGGAACAATACTGCCTTTCCCTGAGATGCCTCCCAAAGGTGCCCATCAGCACGAGAGGAAGGGCAGGGAGAAAGGAGAAGAAAGGCAGTGGCAGTGATTGCCTAGGAAAGGAGGCCACTGCTGCACTTCTCAGCTTTCTGCTCCCCCTTGGAAGCACAGGGGGAAATGAGGGCCTTCCGGCCAAGTACCGGGTATGTACGGCCCCTCTGCTCCCAGATGCCTTACTGGCTGTTCTGTATGGCAGACCCTAGATCTCTGAACTGAGAAAGCAGCACTTGTACCACGAGCACCTCAGTGTCCTGACATTCAAATGGCGATGCTCATTCCTCTTCAAAAGCCTGGTTACTTCTCAGGCCATGCATCGCTTTGGTGCACAAGCAAGCTCTGGCCTCCCCTCCTGAGACAGCAGAATCCCACCCTGCTGCCAGAGCAGAGGCAAAACCGCCCCACTCAGCATCCTGCAGCACTGCGGAGGGGAAGATTTAATGCACGTGAGCTGCTGAGTCCAGCAAGGAGCTCACAGAGAGAAGAGCAGTCTGAGTGGTGGCCTTCCCAGAGACCAGCCTGACCTCCCCGCCCCCATGCAATGCCGAGAAGGCAGCAGAGGGAGGGCAGGGCACAGTTTGGCTGGACATGTTTCCACAGCATCAATGGTGGTAGTTGGCTTTTTCTGACAACCCTGTTTTCAAAATTTCTGTAACCAGAAGCACATCAAAACAGAGGTGAGATAGCAAAGATCTCTTTGGGTGGTTTGAGGACTAAAAACCAGATGAGATGGGCGGTTTGAGGACTAAATTGTTGTAAGGATGTGTCTTTTAAAGAGGGAAAGCCAGAGGAACTGCTCCCAGACAAGGGCAAAAGATCTAAAAGGCCATTGCTAACACTTCCAAATGCTAAGCAAGAGTCCAGCTATAAGATAAACTGAAGTACCAGATTAAAATCCACCTGGCTGCTGTTCTGTAGTTTCTTGTTCTTGTTAAATCCACAATTGTTATTAAATTGTGTTCCAAGCTCTTGAGAAGTAACTGAAATGCTTAGAAATACTCTGAAGGAAATTACAACAACAGTGATAGGACTGTCTCCATCTTCCAAACACGAAGATATAACACAAAGATCTCTATCTGCCAGTGGGTGGGTTCCATAATAAAACCTGCAATATTAAGCTCTTTGGAAAGAAAGTTACATAGGGCCCAGGTCTGACTTTTTCCCAAACCAGGGAGTGGAAAAGGCAAGAACATCACTTCAGTCTTCTATTCTTCAACCAGTATACCTCTAGACCCTTCCAAATTTGGGTGGAACTCAGTATTCATGGTGGAGAACACTCCCATGAAGCACACTTCATGGACCTCTCAGAGAGTTAAGTCCTTTGCTCTCCTGTCATTTCTTCACAGCTGGATGAAGCTTTGGAAGGGAGGCGTAATACTTAATTTGAACATAGTTGAGCTGTGGTTTTCTCCAAATAATGCTCAAAGTGAAAGATATGGGATGTTCCTGGTATTGTTTGGAAATCTACTTATCTTACAACTTTAGACATACTGCCCTTTAATCCAGAGGGCCTTCCTGAGTTTGCATAGTGAAAATGGGAAAAAAATGAAATTCTGTATTTTTGAATAGTGAGAACACGGGAAATAAATAACCTTGGGCTTTCTCTCCTCCAAGAAGAGAGGTGATGTAAGAGCAAGCTAAGTGCAGCTGACTTGTCTGGATTCAGAAGTATGGTCCAAACCAACAAGAGAGCCTCTTGCATAAAATAAAAAGGTCAAGAGTATAAAGATGTGATCTCGCTGGGGGAAGAGAGCCAAGAAAACAGTTCGCTATTTAAAGAGCTGATTAAACAAAATATAATTAGGGCTAACTTGGCCCCTTTCCCAGAGTTCATAAACCCACACAAGGAATCTCCTCTGGGGGCAGTACAGCCTGACGTGTGCCTTATTTAAATCAGGCCATTTAAATAGCTGACCTTTTTTAGTGTTGGCTTCTGCTTGTCCATACACCAGCACCTCTTTCTGCAGCTAACCTTTTAAATTGCAGCCTGCCTGCTTGTGTCTCCCACACCTGTAGTCACAGCACTGAGGTAGCAGGAGCCAACTGAAGAAACCAGAACTACAAAAGAATGTGAAGTTCCAGGAAACCCTTTGCTGCATTTTTTTTCCTCTGTCCCATTTGTCAAGCAATGGCCTGGATTACATAGCCTCAGAGGACTGGGTGAGCCCAGCTCTCTATAGACTGAAAATCCCAAACTGAAAAGACAAAACTAACTTTTGAGGGCAGCATTGTGCAGAGCTAATCCAGGTGGGGATCTGGCCTGTTGTCATCAAGCTTTCAGGCTCTCCAAAGCCTCATTTTGCCTTCAGCAGCCTGATGTGCTCCCTGCTGGACTGATATCAGTAACCCACTGCTCTGCTAAACCTGAGGAACAGATTTTTAGCAGCAAATTAAATGACTTGGGCACAAACCCAGCCTAACCTGTTTCACAGCTTCCAGGCAGGTGGCTTGCATTTTATTAGCCCATTGCTCAGGTAGAGTTGGCTTTCCATGCCAGCACTGACCATACGGACATGTCATGTTTCTTTGTCCTTGGATGGAGCACAGGGAATTCCTCCTCTGAAAAGAAAAAATCACATCAGAAAAGCACCTGCAGGCTCATCACCATGAAAGCCAAGAGAAAGAATGGGAGAAGAGTGGGATGGAGAAGCTGTAACTGCTTTTCTCTGTGTCTAGAAAACTCACTAATGTCTGACTCAAAACCCTTGAAGTCAGCAAGAGTTTTTGCATTGACTACAGGAGGCTTTGGATCAAAATTTGATTTGGGAAGGAAGAATTGCAGCTATCAAGGGCTTTCATTAAAGTAAAACAGTGATTACAGAATAAGAGCTAGAGTTAACAAAAGAACAAATGATGGTGCACTGCTTGGCGAGACATGTATGCTTATCCTGCACAATAAGTTGTGCAGTAGACACCTCCCTTCCAGGTTGTTTGGATGCTTTTACTTTATTTTAATTTGTCTCAAGGCTTATTTGCAGGAGAACGATGTAAATTCGGCAAGCGATCTCCCAGAGATACACATAGAGAGTGTAAAATATGTCCATTCAGTAAGTCCAAAAGCTAGTCAAATATCCCCTCCCACCTTTTTACAACACTGCAAATATTTTCTGAGTTCTTGATTGAAATATATGTAATTATACTGATTTTAGTCTGAATTGATACTCCTCCACATATTCTGCACACACGGCTGTTTCTACACTCTTCAGCGGAACACTACTGTCAAACGTTTTCAGAAGCAGAGTGGACACAGTCTAAACAAACAGACCGATTCCAACAAACTGGTGTCGAACGAGGCTGATGGAGAGAAGGAGTGTTTGCCTTTTTGTATCACAGACCCTGGGAAATGTCCAAGGAGCCTTTATTATCCCCATCGCAGTAGGCAGTGCAGATGGATCTGTGAGATGGAAGGCCATGAACAAAATGCACATCAATATTGTGGAGCTGCCCAAGGCCAAAGAATAACTCACAGCAGCTTTACCAGACCTTCTGGATTTACCGCTTGTTCCTCTATCCCTCCTGTATGAAGTTCCTTTGAATTGTATCTGTTGCATGTCAGGACCAGAATGTCCACATGAAAACTGACTCTCCTGGCTAGCAGCTTCACATCCACTTAGTCTTCCTTTCAGAGAGTTACAGCCCCGAACTGGAAACACCAGAAGAAAGCTTCTTGGAGATTTCAGCCTATTAGTTTAAAGGTAGAGTTAAGATGAATTGAAACTCCCATTTTAGTGGCTCATTAAGTAAATCTAGGGGTGCCAAAAAAGGCACAGACCACAGCAGTGTAAAAAAAAAAAAAAAAAAAAACCAGCAACAACAACAACAAATACCCCTCTTGCCCCATCCTTTAGCCACCAGCCAGCATGTTTTCTAACATATGAAGTGAGGTTTTTTTAATAAACAGCTGTGCCTGATCTGAAGTAATGGCCACAAGGCTATTTTCTTGCTAATTCCCATACTCATTTAGATTCATGTCTAAAATGTTTATTTTTTTTTAATGTGTCATAATTAATAACATTTTTTTTCTGACTGACCTATTGTCCCTACCAAAACATTTCTCTTTGTTTTCTCCCTTGTAATACTTTAGAAGGGAGGCAATTTCTTGAAACAATTATCTAGGGTTAACAACACGGAGCCTAAGAACACTTACCTCCTCCAGAGCTGCAGGAGACTGGGGTTTCACTGAGGGACACGCACCACCCTGAACACAAACAGGCCCAAATAGTCCATTCAGGATCATTCTGATTTTCCTGAATTTCCGTGGATGCCTTCTCCAACAAGTTTCGTTTGTCCTGGTACTTTATGACCCCAGGAGGAAGGAAGTTGCTATTACAATCATGAAAGAATCAAAAGATACAGCCCAACTCCAATTCAAGCCAAGTCTTTATGCCAGGCTCCTGTTCCGATCACAGGGCAGTCACACAGGAGGACTGGCAGCCTAAAAACCTGCTCAAAAATCCCAACTTCAGTCTGAGCCAGTTTTCCATTTGTGGCACAGAAAGAAATAAAGACACATAGGCTCTTCCTTCCCTCCTTGAGGTAACCCCATCTCCATCCTCCCTCCGAGAAACAACCACATTTCCAAACACAGACAATGACAGACTGCAAAATGCAAATTCTGCACATTTTGCCAAATATCCTGACTTACACGTCAGCATAATGGCTTCCTTCTCTCAGGAGAAGATTCTGATAGCCCAGATCAATCTATTCACAAAGGTTAAGAGAACTTCTCTTTATCCCCTTAACAAAATTATCTTGGTCATCAGATCTACAGTAGAAATTGGCTTGTGCCTACTGAATTTGCAGAGTCTGCTTTTTCTCACGTGTGGTTTGTTTTATACCTCACTTATATAACACTTATTTATCACAGCCACACAGGCTAATTCATGTATATGCATTTAGTATAAGAGCATTTGAATTAACGTTCCCAGCTTGTTTACTTTGAAGGACTGAATGCCCCCTCAGGAAGACATATTGATCTTGAAGGAGGCCGTTCTCTGATGAACACTGGTTCCTGCAATATTTATGGCATCTGAAGCCTTTTCTCTACTCTTGATCTTTTGAAAAGAGATCCCAAAGGAGGGTGACAAAGCTTGGAGAGGGGAGGAGGGAGAACAAGTACAGGAGGGGTCCCTTTGCTCCAAGTGCAATGTTGAAATGTAAACAGGACAGTGATCAAGGACTGTGTCTGTTTCTAAATTAAGCATTTAGAATGTATATTAATGAACGTGAGAGGAAAAAACCATTGAGCCAACTTTATAGAGAATACTAGAATGGAAAAAAAAAAAAAAGATCTGCAGCTTTTCTCAGTTTTGCAGCTCAATTCTGCTAATTTAGGCCGTATAAACTGTGATTTTGAGGCCAGCCAAAAGAACTGATGTCAGTGGAAACATCAGAAGGTAACCTCTTCACAGTCTAGCACTTGCCATCTTTATAATTACTCCACATGGCTATATTAATTATTAAAACTAACATTTGTTCTTGCTAGGATTCTGCTTCCTCACCATAAACTGGGGTAGTTTCTCCCCCTTCTATCCTTGGGCTACTTGTAAATCTCCAGGTGCAGGAGCAGGTACTTGTTTAGAGAATGCCTAGCAAATGGGATCTTCTTTCTCAGTTAAAGCCATTTTTATTGCATTGCAGAGGATGGACAACATACAGGCAGATCGTGCCCAAATTCCACTGAGGAGCTATTATCCCCATTCCTTTCAATCCCTCGATGAGCAGGAAACATCCAGTGTCTTGTGGCTCAGGAGAAACCAGTGCTGGTGACTACAGCTATATCCCAAATTCATTTCACCCTCTTTGTGGCTATAAATAAGCCATAGAGCAGGGGTGGTTGAAGACATCAGATGGGACCACCACTTCTCTCTGAGTCTCAGCCCACATGGACAAGGAGCAAAGGCCAAGGCAGAGCGCAAATGGCTTTGCTGCTGGGGTGCTCCCATCTATCCCCTCCTCCATGCTTTTAATTCTCATTATCACATGCTGTACACAAGCGTAGGGCTAACCCACCTCGTATATCCAAGTGTGGATATCCAAGTGTATCTGCATATGCTGAGATGGGACAGGTGAGCAAGGCACGCTGCACAGTTACCAGCCACAGCCCTTTGTGTTCTCATGGCAAGGTACAGGCAATGAGCAGAAAACCATATCTTTCTCCCATTTCTGAAGGATGTGCCATGATATCCTGCAAAACAGGTAATAAGCAGAGTCATTTGCCCTGCTCTGTTGAATGGAAGAGGTCTGTGAGGCTGCCAACTTTGAGCTGTGTCTCCTCTCTGTATTTTGTCAGGAAAATCCACACTAACATTCAGAAACCATGGCTGAGACAGGCTGGGAAACAATGAGGCCAGGGGCCAAAGTTACATTGTAAGAGATGCATTTTTCACTCAAAGAGCTTTGTTGCACCTAGCTAAAAAGAATTTGATGGAAGATTTGATCAAAACAAATTATTCATAGGTGCAATGTGATGAGAAAAGTAAAGATTCGGGGATTTAAAAAAAAGTGGGGGGGAAGGGGTGGATTTTAAAAGCATTATCTTCAAAATGAGTCTGGCAAGTTCTGATTCCTCAGAATTGACCTGCATTTGAAACTTCCTTGCAGGGACAGTGGATGCAGATGGGATTTCTAAAGAGGACAATAAGGGAATGATAGAGGTTTAGAGCATCAAGAGCAGGATAAAGAAGTTGATGATGACACATATGCTCTTGCTAGCACCTTTTCCACACAATACGAAGGAGATTCATCTCCCTGCTATATTAAGATGAGCTACTGAAAGAAAATTTCTCCCCATAGACTCAGTCAGTGGAATGGACTGCCCCAAGGTATTTTGGTGGCCAAGAGCAAAATCTTTTTAAAAAGCTGTTACAAAAACCATTACTCATATTCTTGCAGTTACAGCCTGTGTGGAATATATATCCTCAGCAACAAACCTCCTGGTGAGTCTTATTAAGAAAATCCCTCTAAATTAGGAAACCAGAAGTGTCACTTGTCTCGGGCATCCCACACCAACCTGAAGCTCTGTATTGCTGCAGCTGTTCCTGTGCTCCCCAGGGGCTGTAACACCACATATCCGAGTAAAGAAAGGTCGCTCTCACCTGGGTAAAACACTCCAGATCTCTGTGGCTGCAGGATGGGGTGACCAGGAACGACCAGAAGCTGTAGAGGCACAGCCTGCTGTCTGTCAAAGCCAGCATCAGCCCTCTCTCTGCTTTCAGTGGGTTTCTGCACTTATTTTGTTCACACGTCAAGATCTGGTAGGGTTGTGGTGTACTGTCAAGATTTCTACCTGAAAAATTAAAATAACCAATTTTAGGTTAGCTTTGTGTTTAGTTACTTGTTGCAGCTTGTCACCAAAGCTCACGCCTCTCTCAGCTGTGTGAGGCACATCCCTGGCTCAGTCGCACGGAAGAAAGAAGTCGAAGCGCTTCTTTCATCCAAATATTTGTTTTAAAGGGAGATCAGAAAACTTAACCATGGCAATGACTCTACAGGAGAGGTGGGAAGACCAGTGTTCATCAAGCAGTTCAGTGCTGAACAGAGAAATGGACATTCAAGCTCATTTCACTACATAATGTTATTAGTTATATGAAATTAGACTGTCAAATACAGTTTTATAAAATGCGAGGGGAACGCAAGAGGGCAAGGAGGAGAATGAACACACAGGGGACAAATCACTGTCACTCACAACGGAGTGCCTGGCAGACTAAGAATTAAGTTCACTCCTCAGGGCAAGCCATCCCCAGCTGTTATAAATACATTTTAATGCCCCTGTCAGAATGCTGAAAGAGTGAGGCAGCCTTCCCCAGCGCAGGATGTCAGGTGTTTTCCGTCATTCAGAGAGCTCGAAAAAGCCACATTACGATGGGGGCTTTGTCACTTTTCCCTCTAGCAGTACTACGGCGGCTCCTCCAGCAGTCAGATGGGGCGGGCGATGGTTTGTGAGAGGGCACGGGCTGCTGCCATGCTCCACCCTGCGCTGCTAAGGCAGGCAAAGGGTTTGTTGGGCTCCTTCAGTCCCCCTCCGGACTGTATCGCCAAATCAGCATTTAAGAGGCTGCCTGGGCTTCTCCTCGGGGGACTGACGCAGCAGGAGGACTCCAGCCATGCTTGGGTGGTGACAGCCAGCCTCTGGGAGGCCTTGTTCAAGATCGCACCACGAACTGTGGCTTCCCAGAGGAATGAGGTGAGGCCAAGCCTCCCGTGCAAACAACAACCCTGTGCAGCCCCCAGAGTATGGTGTCACCTCCCTTTCCCTGTTAGTCCAGGTCCCACGCTCCTCCCTTAGCTGCAGCCCAGCTACAAAGAGCTTTGTGGTGACTGTGGTGGCTGGAGCCAATTCTCTTTGCTGCTACTTTTATTTTTTCATTTCTGAAAAGTCTTTCTTCAGAAATGAATGCCAGGAGGGGACCTTTCCCCCTGCTGCCAGCTGTGCCCTGTTACAGCTGCCAGCCCACAACACCCTCTCCAGCAAAAGCAGAGCCCAGGTCAGGGCTCCTGCAAACCTCCAAAATGGAGATGGGCTCTCTTCTAGATCAGCAGCTCTCAAATACGGTTCTAACAGCCCAAGAGTGAAATGGCATCCCCACTTTTGGGTTCCTGCTGCCTTTCACTTCCCTGTGGAACACAAATCTGCCCTGGCTAGACTGCAGGCAGGAACGACAGGGCATTTAGCACCCAGGGGACCAGGCACATTGACAAAATTGGAGGTAGCCATGAACAGGAAACCCAAATGGGCGACTCTGGAAGAGGAGCTCATTTCAAATAGAGAGCACTTCCAGCAGGAATGGGCTACTGCCAGGCAGCACGCAGGCAGCTGCCAATCCCAGGAGAGGGGCTTCCAGGGCTAAGCACTCCTCGTGTTTTCTCTTTGGGCTCGTGTCGGTATTTGGTCCTCTTGCTGGCACCAGGATGACATGGCAAACCCTTCCCAGTTCCCCCAGTTATACCAGTACAACATCTTGCAGGGTTTTCCCTAACCAATGAAACAAAAAAAACCAAGCCTTTGGAAGTCGCTGAAATGCCCCCACCTCTCATCACTGTGCAGTTATGAGTGGAGAGCATGGCCCCCGGAGGACAAGAGGGAGGCAGCGAGGCTCACTATTCCTGCCAGAGAAGCCCAGCTGTCAGCACGAGGCACGCGTTCAGAAGCCGAGCCTCTGCCTTGAGAGGCAGACATTGCCGACTTCCCACTAAGTCGCTGCTGAGGGTGATAAAAACGAGCTTGCTGCTCTTGCACTGCTACGTCTGCGGCTTTGCTGATGTGAATTTCTGACCTCGGGTCTCGACTGGTGCCAAGCCAAGCAAGAAGATGGACAACGCAGCAGCTACCGACTCGATCCGCGGTGATGCTCAGGGCCGAGAGACAAAGGCATCCTTTTGAATCAGAAAGCCTTTGTTTCTATGATTTGTTTCATTCCCATTTCATTTCTAAATGGCTCCTGTTTGCCTGCAACCGCCTTGGCGATAGTTCACGTACAGTAACACGCCAACCTACCGCAAAATGTCTCGGGGAGAGATATTTCACTTGGCTCAGCAGCCCTTAAAGGGAAGCGTCTGCCGTCGGACGCGTGCGCTCGTCACCCGCTGATGCATGGGCCTGTCTGAGCACAGACTGTGGTTCAGCGCGCGCTCCCCGCGAGAGGCAGATTTTATCAGCATTACTGTTGCGGCAGTTCTTTAAAAACCAATGTGGGATCTCATATTTCTGGGAGCACACGCGTGCGATTTACAACCTCGCAGCCAGCAGCACAGCAACACAGATTACTCAATTCATCATTTCCCGGGAAGGGAAGGCAGCTGCTGAGGCACGAGGAGGCTTCAGTTGGGTGAGACCTGGTCATTATCTACTGAAGTAACAGCTTCAGGAAACACACTCTGCTTCCTAAACTTCAGCTGGAAACAAGACTGCATTCCCAAAACTGGAGCTCCCATCCCTCCCTTAGCTCCACGCAACCAAGACCCATTGTTGGAAGCAGCCACAGCACTAATTCTACTTTAAAATGCTCGTGAGACACACAAAGATAAATAGCAAGTCTCTAAGGCTAATCCTCCTGAGCCTAGGGATATGGCACTGGGGCCCCTCCTGAGCCTAGGGACATGGCACTGGGGCCAAACTACCATGCTCCAAAAGAGAAACTCTCCTCTACCACGTGGCTTTTTAGTGTCCCCCTAACCCATTTTTCTTCCCAGTAGGTATCTTATTGCCACCACTGATGATGACAAAACAGCCTAAAGCATTTCAAACTGCTTCTCCTTTTGCTATACTGGTTAACCAGCAGCACAATGAAGGGAAGAAAAGTGTTTTCTAGTTATATACTACCTCTCTGGGACACCTGGCCACAGGTCACTGATCCGATCAGAGACGGCTGATAACGAGATTGAGATGTGAATGTCTACTCTTCGCTGGTGAGAGCTGAGAAAGCTTATACTTGATTACACTGAGTTCAAGTCTTCTGAGTTAAACTTGAGAAGGTGAAACTTCTGGTTCATCAACCTGACACTACGCTGTGTGCAAAGAACACTGCAAACAAAATTAACATCACGTTATGCAAAGTTCTTGTCTTCCAGCCTCTGCACCCTACGCTGATTTCATCCTCGAGTATCCCAATCCACAGGTGTCCCGTTTTCTCCGGGAGTTTCCAAGGGTTCTGCATGCAGAGTGTGCCAGAAGCACAAACACAGCTCTGTGAACGGCCACCAGTACAAGATGTTATGTATGACCTTGCTCAGCACTTCAGAAATCCTGCCCTCCCTTCCTGAGAGAAGAACTGGCTTCATCACAAAGTGACACAACCTTCACAACATCCAGCAGTCTGATTTTGTAATATGTAACTTCTCTCTTACTTATACAGCTGAAGAAAACTACTGCACACCTCTCCCTGGGCTTGTAGCCATAAGGTGGAGGCTTGTGCTATCATACTGCCAGCCCCAGCACCAGAGAGCACCTGGTCCAAAGAAGCTCCATGAATTCTGCAAAGCAACATGAAGGAGGAAATAAAAATGCTTCAGTGCCTTTGCAGCTCAGCAGATGGCATGAAAGACGTGGGGTTAATTAGGCTGCATGTCCCTAGAGATGTGTCACTGGGCTGCGTCTCCCTTCTCCCAACAAAATATTATAAAACCACAGCAACTATTTCTTCACTGAGCCAACACTCTCTTACAGGAGATCCTCAGCCGTTCCCATTGGGGGAAAGGTGATTTTTTCTGTTTGACACAGGATCACTTTTTCTACTTCCTAAAGTTCACCGGGCTGGTGGGCACCAGGAACTCCAGGTTACAATGTGGAAAAACAGGTGGGAGGAAGGGGAAAAAGGGATAAAAAATCACAACTAGTACAACTCTGTCCTAACCTTTCAGCATATGAGCATAGAGCTTAATAAAGCCATAATGAATATATTCTTGGGTACATGTGCTTTTCCAGCAGCCTTTGCAGCTCTTGTGTAAGAACGACAGCTCTGTCTCCTGGGGCATAGCTCAGTCCCTGGGCCATTAACAAAGTCCTTGAAAGGGCTCCTTCTTTTTTCCTTTTTTTTCCTAGTGTTGAAGAATCCCCTGTAACAGTATGCAGAAACTGTGTGGGAGTGGGAGGAAGGAGAGCATCTTGTTTTGCTGGTTTTTAGACTTCAACCCTTCAGAGGTGGTTGACACGGCATTGCCAACATTCAGCTTGCAGGCTTGGGGCTTAGAACGAAGGCCACGACCCACTGGTTCATTTCAGGGGAAGCTCATGTCTGTCCCTGGCTTCCAAACTGGGTAAGTCTTTCCCTTCTACATCCCATCTTTCTGCCTGGCAGGACAAGGAAGAGCTGACCCTACCACCTCATTCTCAGATAGGATGCGAGTTTGCACCCATCCGTGCCTCTGGGGCTTTGGGTTTGCCTCACTTACACTACAGCTCTCAAACCCCCTTGGCTCCTGAAGCAGGGGCTGATGCACAAGACTCACAACCAGAAGGCAGGGTTTGGTTAGATTTGTTGACTGAAAAAACAGTGGCAGTTTAAAGGTGTAGGGCATATAACTACGAAAGGCAAAATATTTTAGGGGAATACATTGCAAGAGTTAATACCCAACATTAATAATGAATTCTTGCAAATAAAGCAGAATATGGTCTAAAAATGCTGGCTGCAAGTACTTGTAATAAAATAATGACAAGATAAAACCGCAGCTATTTTTATTAGAAAATATTATTGAGTTCTTATGAGGACAGTGTCTAGCAGCTTCAGCTGGGGCAGGACTCAATTACAAAGGAAAGAACATTATGCCTCAAGGCATCTACATGCCTAATTCCCACTCCAGCCAGTATCTTCAAAGATACAGCCAGAACGGCCTTGCCAGGGAAAGCCTGCCGTCCAGTCCTGCAGAGGACACGGCGACCAGGGCTACACACCTTCTGTAGCACAGGGGTGACAGCTTCCATCAGCCCTGGGACTCCTGAGGCACCGCCTGGTGCTGCCTTTCAGTATTCAGGACTACGCTGCAGGGTGGCAGCCCGGGGTGGCAGTTAATGCGATGGGCGAAGGCATAATGCTGGAGGACATTAGAAGGCAAATCATAAAAATAATTTGAAAGAAATTACTTTACAGCTTTACAATAAAAATGAGCATATAAAAGAGGTTCAGAAGAGATCACTGCTTCATTCTAAAGCAAGTCTGGAAATTAGCTAGAATTTATCAGACAGCTTTTGGATCAGAGACACAATAAATGCTGATATAGTTGTTACAGAAGGTCTCTGATCTATTGTTCAGAATAGAAAATATAAACTTATCTACAGTTTATCTTTTCCCTTGGGTTGCTTTTTTCATTGCTTTTCTCTTTGCTCCAGACAATTAAATGATGCTATCTTTAGTGCCCACTTGATACAGATACCCCCAGCCAGAGTGGTGGTAGTCTGAATTGTGTAAAATAAGCTTGTACATGTATGCCCCATATATATTATATATAGATGCCCCACAGTGCTAGTAAGCACAGGTCAACGACATACATAGGTGACACAAATTGCCTTTAAACAGTCTTAACTATCTGGGGGAGGAAGGCTGGGGGTAGGAGGAAAGTGTGCAAATGTCAAGAAAGAAACATTATCACTTTCCCCAACAAGTCATGTATCCCATCCCTAGCAGCTTATGATCTGCTTGCTCTTCTCTTAAGCTGAAGCTCTGTCTTTTGTGGGATAGGAATTAATCTCTACCTATTTACTAGGCAATATTAAAAAAAACCGTGAGCTCCACTTTCTTTTTACAGCCAAAGAAGCTAGAACAGAAGATCCAGGGTGAGATTTTTCCACCAGTTCTCATTACTGTCATCCCTCTGCTCTTGACAGCAAAGGGCCAACTGATCCCTGACCTGCGCACGGATGCTCCTGGTGCCCGTCAGTGCCTGTATAATGTGAACATTAATTTTGGCCAAAGAGACTGTTTCAGCTACTATAGACTAATAGTGCTGATGACTTTAATATTCACATGGAAAGAGCCACCCTTTAATTTCAAGGCCCTGCCAAAGATGTTTCTTGGCAGTAAAGCGTGCAGGAATTGCTCTAGGCAGGAGCATCCCCTTGCCAGGACCCAGACTGACATTTCAGGGAACCAAGGTTTATAGAGACACCCAGACCTTTACTCAAGGCATCTGGCACACTGGGACAGATCAGGGGTATGTCTTAGCCCCTGTTAACCCTAAACTTTCTTCTAAAGCTCACTGCTCCAGAGAAATGTTACATTTCTCCACACTGGCTCCAGGCATCTGTGCGTAGCCACACTGGCCCAGGGACAGTGGGAATAAAGCCATCCGGAGCCTGCCACCAGTCATCTTATATCCTGACGCGTGAGGTTTAATTACCCGTGTCATTAGCACAGTTTGCTTCAAAAGTAGTATTTAACAGACACCATAAAAGACCATCATACAAGTTCATTATCTCCTGGCTAGATGGAAACATAAGAGATTAATTTGGTATAAATTATTTTTTTTAAAAGCATAAAACAAAACACAATACAACCATTACCTAGAAGCCAGGGGGTAAAGCTAAATGCAGCCCTGCATTTCAAAAGGTGCTTTTGGAAGAAATGTTTAAACACAGATAATGAATTTCTTTTACCCCACTCTTAAAAAAGGGAAATTGCAAGGGTTTTGAAAAACACCTAAGCACAAATATTCATCACACAGATGAACATTTATCCAATAAGAAACCTCTTTGGATGCTTTCATCCAAAGCGGTGTGTTTTGTGGTACCTTTAAGTATGGAAAGCATTGCTCCTTTACTCTCCTGACTTGCACAATCCGCCGGTGGCCCCAGGTCCCCACAGGGTTCTACCACTGCTTGTTTCCCGTGGCAGTAGTTAGTGCTTCGACTGCACCACCAAGAATGAAAAAATGAAAAAATAAACTGGATTTGCCAGGGCTGCTTGTGCCAAAGAAGAAGAACAGGAAAGATGAAGGGAAGGGAAAACCCCTACTGATTTTTCTCCATTGCCAGGACGCTTGCTGGGGGAGAACGGAGCCAAGACATCTCTTTTTATTTCCTCGAGATGAAGTTTTAAGGGGCAGGCTGACAGCTTGTGCTGATGCCAGACTCCGTGTGGACAGGGGCTCCGTGCTACCGCTGGGTCAGATTCACTTCTGTGCTGCCTTGCCAATGCCCTCAGCGTTTCCTCCTGCACAGACAGACCCAAACCACATGAGATGGAGTCAAATTAAATTACTGTGCGATTTCTTTGGTTTGCACAGACGGTTTGTGGGATGGAAGTAAAACAGGCCCACGGTGTCCCCCAGACGTCAAACCAGTCGGGAGCCCACAGGCAGCAGGGCCCCTGCAGCCTTGATGCAGTGCCCGTGGTGAAAACCTCATCCCTGGGAGCCACAGGGAGTGGGAAGGAGGAGTGGGCATAAAAGAGAAGAGGGGCAGATTCTCAACAGGAAAAACCCGCCTTGCTCCACTCTCCAAGTCCAATTGCTTCAGGTGAACATCAATCCTGCAGTCCAAAAACCACTTCCAAATGCATCGAAGAAATTCTCTTTGCTTTCTGAAGCTGCTCCATCCCACTCCACAAAGGCATATCTCCATTTCCACTCCCTCTCCCCTTCCAACCTCACCTCATTAAGAGTTTTTTAAATGCATCCCACAGTGCCAAAACTTTAAAAAAAAAAAAAAAAGAAAAATCCCTCTCTCTTCTGCTCCAAAGAGCAATTAAATCCCATTACCCTTCAGCTGGCCCACTCAGGCACGACGGTCACTGACAGCCTGTGAAACTGTCACTGAGCTATCAGCAGCACGGTGGCTCCGAGCTGCAGTCGCTGAGCCACCAGCACCGCTCGGGGAAGCCTCGTTCATGGATTTGCTTCATGTTCACTCCATACTTGCATGGAGCTGTCTGCTAGGATTGGCACGGCTGTCTTCTCGCTGCAGACGGGAGCAAAGAGCACACGTGTGAGCACCTAACACCCAGGGGAACCACGGGCTTACAATTACATAGCTATCTCTGGAAGCAAAAAAAAAAACAAACAACAACATGGCAAACAGCGAAACACAACAGCAAGGCTGTGAGCTGTCAGAAGCTGGCTGCATGGGTGGCAATGCCATGAAATGTCCTGCTTTGCCTCTGCTTGAGTTAGTGAGGCATTGCTTACCCTGCTTGTTTTACAGCTAGGATTGGGGTAATGTACTGAATTCCCTTTGACTCTTCTTGCTAGCATTTGGAGGGATTTTCAGCAGGTGCTGTAGGCATGATACAATTTGTGGAGTCTTTAGCAGCATTTCGCTGTTCCTCAGTGTTCCTAGAGGTCAAGAAGAAAGACTTAAAATAAAGACAAACCCACCAGCATGATGCATATGACAGAAAATAATGAAAACTGGATCTTGGTCAGGCAGAAAATTACCCAAAGGAAAAGGAGGGCTAAGGGTTCAGAGAATAGCCCCCAGCAGACCAATCTCAGCTGATCTATTCATGCCTTGGGCTCAAAGGTGGCTTTGCTTTGAGCCGCAAGCAAAATGAAATTAAAAAAAGAAAAAAAACTTTCTTGAGGAGTGCCTAAGAAGAAAGCAAAAAAGCCATCTGGAGCATCAAGTCTGTTCCACCTTGTTTCAGGCAGCTCCAGAAAAGGCATCGTGCTACCTCAGAAGGCCAGGCCAACTTGTCCAAGGGCACGTTCCAGGGGCACACCCAGGGAAGACCTCATCCCTTCCCAGCTGGGCCCTTGGATCAAAGAATGTGAAGTTTATATTCCCTCTGCACTGTTTGCTGGTCGCTACATGCAACTCAGTAAATAGCACAGTGAAGACAGGCATCACTTCTCTAAAATCTGCAGCCCTTAAGATGTACCAAGTTATGTATCAAACAGTGACATCTTAAAATCACAAGTGTCTCCTGAAAGTGTTGGCTTCTATTTTTGGAAGGCAATTCCTTCCCTTGAAGCATCTTGTTTAAAAAAAAAATAACAGTTTTTCCTTCCTTCCATTGATATTTGTGATAGAATGATCGCAAGGTCTCAGTTACTCTGTATTCAGTGTGCTAATCCCCTTGGAGGTAATGTGTTGCAGTCATCACAAAACCAGGCACTTAATGAGATGATGGAAAATAGGAATCAGGCACTAGGTGAAATGCCTAACCTCTGGCTATTTGGGATTACTCACTCCAGAGGACAAGTTGAATTATTTTTCTATTACATTTATTCATACATCCATACAAGCTTTTTAAACTAGCTTCCAAAATATATAAGCAGAGTGTTTCACTTCACAGAACTACACTTACTGCCACAGCTGAGACCACAGGTCAATGTGGCTGAAAATGTAAGTATCAAAACCCAAACTTACCCAGCACATCTGTGCTTCCTGGCCAGGAACCTTTCCTTCCCTGAATTCCTCCTCTGCGGTCAGTTTGCATGGTGGTGGGGAGTTTGCAGACGAATGCCCACTCCTGAACGATTTCAACATCCCTGTACTTTCCATGTTGATGTCTTCCCGTGACTGTGGCTGCCCTAGAGGGGAACAGCCAGCTCCTCCGCAGCCCTCAAGGGTCCTGGTTTCAGGCTGGCAGGGAGCATCCAGTGCCAGCCAACAGAAGAGAAGTTGCTGGCACCACAGGAAGCAGATAGGAACCAAATCTAGTAACAGGGCAACAGCTCTGGGCCTGCAAGACAAAGACTCCTGTCCAGAAGCTCTTGCTGACATGCCGTGGTCTACACAGTAGATGTTTCTCCAACCTCCTTAACACAAGATGACCAAAACAAAATACAAATATGAAAGGAAACGGTCTCAAAACTAGAAGTTTTTTAGGGGAAACAAAAGTAAAGGAGTCTTCACCTCAAGCTTAGGCTGGCTGAGTGGAAATGAGAAGAGAGGCAAAGATTTTCTTTAAGGATTTCCCCTGTTTATGTGCACCCCCATCAGTTGGGACTTTCTGGGGTTGCTCTTTTCCTGGGAAGACTCCACTTTTCAGGCTCACAGAATAGCTAAAAGCCCACGCAGCAGCTGTGTCAGCCCTCCACAAAGCAGGCCACGACCCACAGGACATCCCAGGCTCTGTATGTTCACCCACCCCACAGCTTGCCTTTTACAGCAGACACGACCACCACCAGCTCTATAAGCACTACATCTCAAGACATAAATAAGAACCTAAAGCAACCAGGCCAATTTCCCCATTAAATGCATATTGCCACCATGAGGCTAAAACGAAGGCCTGGGGCTGAATGTATTGTTGACAGGAATCCATTTCCAGAGGCATCAATTATTTACAGCTGCAATAAATCATTTACATAGTGCTGTAAATTCCAAACAGGGCTGAACAAACACAAGGCTTCATCATCACCCATTTCTCTTACAGCCAGAGCTGGGCTGGGAAGAGGTGCCTATCTTGAACAGGATTTATTGGAGGTGTTGTACTCAGGGCTTTGTACTCTGACTACAGTGAGAGGTAAAACTTTATAAAATAAAGGGTAAATTAAGGTTAAACCTCGTTCTAGCAGTTCCAGGACTGCCGTGTTAACTGGTAGCAACATGTGAAGTTGGTTTGTTACGGCCAGCTTGGGGATTGCTGGAAGAGGACCAGATAGGGTTATTCTGCCATAGAGCCATGTGAGTGCAGAACAGGATCTGAAAACTCTGGAAAAGTTTGGAAAGCACTGCCCAGCATCTTCCACCCAAACCTGGGGAGTCACTGCACGGAGCTGTGACTGTGCCCAAGTCACCTGGGTAGGGACAGCCTCGACCAGTGGTATCTGTCCACCAATATTAGGGCTCAGAACTTCTCTTACCTCCACTTGCATCTGAAATTTGGGGCAGATGCTGGGAACAAAGCCATGTGAGGGTTTCACAAGGCATGCAGTAAGTAATCTGCAAAACAGGGGAACGCTTCTGCCCAGTGTGACAGGAATCCCAGATCGAGATGCTGCAGCCCAGCTAACCCAAGGTCAGATCCTGCTCACGCTACTCAGGAGCTCGCTGGCCGGAGTCTGATCCAACTGGGGGGACCCACTGCCAGGATCAACCTTTGCAGTATAAAAAACAACCCCTGGGCTTCGGGAGCTTCTACAACTTGGCTGCTATCCTGCAACCCCCCTCCTTATAAATAAATAACTAAAGCAACAGATAGATGACGCTGACACAAGAGAGCAGCAAAATCAGTGCGCCTGTTTAAATCATTTGCTGTTGGGGATATATTTTCTCTGCCAGCCTGTTACTCGGAGCCCTGTGGTTCACTTTCCCTCTTTTTTTTCTGGACCAGAAACCTGCTGCTGTTTCTGTGCGAGCCCGAGTGCTGCCGACTCCTTTGTCTGAGCCAGATGCTATTAGTCATTTGGGGCTAATTCCTGCCAGGGTTTTATTCACTGCAAGACCCACAGAGGGATTTAAAGCTTTGCAGCAAGCCACAAAGGCCTCGTTGATCATTTAGCCAAACCTGGGGCTCTCTGTCACCTACCCACATCAGCTGAGGGACTCGAGCAAGACGAAGGGTGACGTGACACCGCAGTGGATCCAGCCTTGTGGCAGTGAGATCAGAGCCCAACCTTCAGGTCTGAGAGGCCATCTGGCCCAAGAAGGAGGCACGGCCATGATTTCTCTTCACAGGGGCATCACTGGCAATGCAACAAAGCAGAAACAGGACATTTGGAAGCAACGAGAGCTGTGATCCAATGTCACAAGACTTGGCATTGACACCCGCACCACCGAGCCAGCAGTGCTTTTCCCATACAGACTTACCTTGAAAACATCCCCAGCATGCTGGCAGTGACTCGGAGAGACACGCTGAAATATTCTGGACCATTGTGTATGCCATATATCACGTTTCAGTGCAATTTTAAGAACTGCAGCATCAGCCACATCTCCACAGAATATTAAAGATATAAAAGAATTTATAAATATTTCACATTAAAATTCATTGGTGACAGTTTGCGAGCTTCCTGCCGCAGCCTAAAGCAGTCGATAGGTGATTCGCTTTGCTCGGTTTGGGGGAACATTCGTCTGGTCATGTAATTTCCAGATTACCCATGTGTTGTGGGCAGTAATGGTCCTCCCCAGGGGCACAGGCATGGCACACAGCACAGTACTTACAATGGAGTGCTAAGAAACAAACATGAGGAAGAGCAGCAGAGGAAGAGCGGGCTCTTGTGATGAACAACTGGTGAAGACATCAAGATGTGATTCCCCTTTGTCTCTCTCACTGCCTGATTGGAAACCTCTGCCATGCATTACTTGCAGCCAGGCTGTCAGTCCTGGTCGTACCACGGTTCCTGGGGTCCCCCTGCCAAAACTGAGAGCCTCGGGCCATGCATCCACAGGCTGAGGCAAGGAGCTCTGCCTCGTCCACGTGCTTTCTGCTGAAACGAGCAATCTGTGCTCTTCTAGCAAGGACAACAAGCACTGTCTGCAAGGGGTCTGGAGTTTCCCACAAAAAAAAAGTAGCAAATAAGTTATTCCCACCAGAAAAGGACAGAAGGAGAATTAACTTTGTTTTTCTGATTGACATGAAGGCATTTGAAAGCCATTTTGGGTTCCCCCTACTTCCTTTCTGTTCGGCTTTATCTGAGAGCTTGCCTTTGCACTTTCTAAGCAGGGACACTTAGTGACTTGAGAGGGGAAAAAATGCCCAATTTGCCTTGCTTCTCTAGAACCAAAATAACATCTAAACACATCAGTATTCCTCTGAGAGGCACTTCACTTTCTGAATGTCCACAATCACGTGTCTGTATCTGCATACGTGCATTTTCTTTCTTAGAAAATATTTGTATCACCCTTTGCAAGCAGACAAAAGGCCACTGTGCCTATTCTAAAACCAGCCAAATGCCATTTACCTGTGCAAGGATGGCATTAGACCAGTACCAGCACACCCAGCACTGCTCGTGGGAAGGCACCACCCTTGCTCAGACTTTTCTGGCCCTCCTCCTTCAATTTTCCTAGCTGTGCATGAAAGTTACACAATTAAATTCTTGCACCTCTTTTGATATTTTGGCTAATTATCATTGCCTTCTGGGTGACCTGAGATCACACGGGTTTCAGGAGTATTCCACCTCCCTTCTGAAGCAGCCAAATCTACAGGCGAGGAATTTGGCCAGTCGTCTTAAAAGCAAGCAGTGCATACCTACGGCAAAAGCGAGCCCGCAGGCCATGCAAACAACGCCATCAGACTTTGGGGTATGCTTCCCGTTTGCATGCTGACTACACACAAACCTTCTAATTTCCACAACCCCTCTGAAATCATGTCCCTTCAAGCATGTGAGGAAGTCTGAAAGTACAGAAGAGTTTTTCTGTCCAGCTCGTTCAGTAGGAACCCCTAAAGGGGAAAGAAGGAAACCAATGCTCTTGCCCAGAGATTGGGAATTTTCCAGTTGGGGCTTTTGTGGCTCCCGCCCATCTGCACTAGGACAACAGTGGGGCCATGTCTGGCTCTGTGGCAAACTCACATGCAATTGGCAGAAAGGGGGAAAGATATAATTGTTTTTCTCCATGGAAAGTGGTCATTAGGAGGGTATTATCTGGATGGTGGTTACATAAACCGTGGCTGAATGGGCTCTATTTACAATAAGAAAAACTGCCAGAAAGTGATCAGAACATATGCGATCTGATGAAAAGGCTGCACTTGAGCAACACGAAAAGCCAATAATCTGTGAGGAAGTAGCTGTTGGATAGCTAGGAATTGTAAGCAGGGACACTGCTGGGAGAGGGATTTCAAGCTAATCAGACCACCAGCTTCAAAATTTCTCAGTAGTCCCAAGCCTCTTCTGAACCTTGGAGTGACAGAGAGAAAGACTGAGAAGGCTGCTGCAGCCTAGGGGCCAGGCTCCGACCTGCTCTGTACTTTCTCCAAATCCTCGGTGTTTGTAACAGTGCATCCCTTGCCGTTTGGTATATAACCTTTTTTGTCGAGGCAAAGTCCTGTCCTCACACGTTCACTATCGTGGAGGTCGCACACGCTTGGAAGAAGAAATCTGTGCCATTACACCACAGTTCGCCCCACTAGGCCAATGTCAATCGTGACATCTCTGTAATAACTCCTAGCAGCCCCGAGATTCAGTCTCTCAGTATCTCTTCTCTACTTGTAGCCTCAAAGCACTGCATCAACCCCAGTCAAATTCCTCTTTCATATCTCGCTGAAAATGATTGTGAATGACTGCAAGCTACACTCAGGAGGTTTTATCTTAGATACCTGCCTTCACTGCACACATCCTAGCATGGCTTCAACAGTATTATTTTTCCTTAAGACAATACTTTCTAGAAAGAGGCACGATATTTTTGGCACTATCGTTGTGAATTTGCAGGCACAGACTGGGTCATAAAGAATGTGGCCTACCAGAAGAGCTCAGCTCAGTTTGCCAGGTTTGAGACCTTATGGGGAGAATTCTGCTGAGGTTTTAAGCAGTTCAGTGAAGTCAGACACATACTTGGGTGCCAAGGTTTCTAGGACTATGGACTATAAATCACCAACTTACTGCACATACGTGAACCTCATAGAGCAGCACAACCTCCTCTAGGCAAAGGACAAGCTCCCTCTGAGGTTTTGCCATGCAGACTTTTTCCTTTCCTTCCCTTGCTGTCAACAGTGCTGAAAACCACAAGATACAGTACAGCATACTCCGTGGACATGCAACGTCCACTTTCCCACAACGTATCTATATTTTTGGATGTTTAGTCTCAATCTTTTCCTTCTCTCAAATGTAAAGTCTGAGAAACCCTTTCTCTGCAGATCACCGAGTCTTACTGCACATCCTACGTAATGGCCACCTGCAATTTTACACACAGCATACAGAGGGAGATGGAGTTGTACTTGTATGAGTCTCATTCATTCAGCTTGATTAGTCCTTGATCTTCCCGTGCAGATGTTAACACATATGGCCGCTATCCTCTCATGCTCATGAAACAAGCAAAACCAACTTGCTTGTAACTTCAAGTTTTAGAGTACTTCCAGGCTGACAGTCCTAACCCTAATTCCCCTTCTTGTTATTTTCCTTCTCTGTTCAGCTAGACAAATGACCACTGCACTCTCTGAACTGAAAAGAGAAGCACGATGACTATCCATTTGGAAACGAGCATCTGATTTGTGAGAAATGCAGACAGTTCTACTGGATTTCTTTTTTTTATGAATTGTTCTCACAAAAAATAACTTCCAGCTGCCCTACAAATGCACAAGATTGTACTTACTCCATATTTAGAGTCATTTAAAGGTGACCTTTAAGAAAAGATGGAGTATCAGTGATTCAATAAAGTGTCTCCTTCTCTTTCAGAGTTAATGACGAACAATAGCCCGTTCTGCAGTTGACTGGAGGAAAGAGGTTGGTTTTGGTACAGTGTCAGTGAGATGGTCCAGCTGTTCTGCTTATTTGTACTGTTTGAGGATCTGATGCTAAAGCGCTGGGACAAAAGAAATAATTTTAATAAAGCTGTTGAAAATTTTCTTTAATTTGTCAGCTTTCGAAATAGTCCATCTTGCAGCACTCTTACTAAGAGATTTGAGAACTTTTCTGCTGCGTTTGTAAAACCAAACCCACTTCCCAGACCACTTTCTGAAGTTTAACGAGAACAGCAATTTCTTTTCAAAATAAGAGTAGTCACATGCAATCTCTAAGATGTTGCCAAAACTAGATACACAAAAAAGCCCTCACAACACAAATCCTATCGATCAGCCACTTGAACGCTGCAGAAGCATTTCTGGTGAAAATCTGCTTAGCATAATTACACCCTAAGCAAATTTCCTCACAAGCTCAACCCGAAATTGGGTGCTGCCTGTCCTGTCATAGCACAGAGATGTTTGGTAGCATGGCCCACATCTTTACCTGGATGACTACCTCATTTGTGCTATGTGTTTCACAGCAAAGTACACTGAGCACCTACTACACCATTCATGAATGCACCATGTTCCCATGACAGCCTAAAGCCATTGCTTATATCCTAAAATATTAGGACATATGTATATATATATATGTGCGTTCTTGCTTCTTTTCCCAGATGCAAACAGTGAAAGGAGTGTCAGCTCAGGGAGAGAAGAAGAGAAGCTGTAAATCTGTTTGATCCCTTCGTATCTCGGGAAGTCACCCTCTGAGATCTCCCTCAAACCCAAAGAAATTAATGGAAAATCTTCCATGGGGATTTACTGGGCTTCAGGTCAGAAACTGCATCCCCAGTACAGATATTCACAGATGCATTCTTCAGCAGAACAGGGAATACCTGCTTTTTCCTGTTTATCAAGGAGGAGAAGAGATGAAAAAACAGATCTGAATGGGATTAAGAATCCCAAAATAGCTTTTGGTACAAATTAGGATTTACAAAAGTATGCAACTTCCACTGATCTGCATTGTTAGATACCTCATTTCTTTAAAATCGTGGTCCTAGGTGACTACTGCCCCGAATGCTACCTGCTGCCGCGGCGCTTTTCCCTGGCAAGCTGTCAGAAGCGCAGCACTGCCTTGGCCAAGACTTGGCCAAGACAAGGGAGCTGCTCCTTGGCTGCATGCCTCACAGCTCGTCCCTAAGCACCACGTGGGGGCACTGGGTGAATCGTCAGCCCGCGACGGGCTTGCAGAGATGCCACTGAGGATGTCACTTGCCTGCAGGATATTTACTATCGGAGATTAGGAATAAAGAGTAAATAAACCAGCAGGAGCCTGCCGGCTCAGGTTGGATTTGCAGGATTGCCAGCAAAGAGGGAGGGCACGAAGGATGCACAATGAGAAAAATTCAGTAAAACCTTTGTGCTTGTAAGCAGAGCGCATTTTTGGTTGTGTGACTGAGAGGCAATAAGCAGAGAGCCAAAGACAATAAGCAGGAAGGTGTTTTCACAGAGCCTCTTCTCAGATTAATCTTCATTTCCCACTAGCTCATCATTACTTTGATTAGAGGACTGTTGCTACTGGTATATCATAGCCTGAGACAAAACACTGCCAACACACGAGAACACCACAACCCCTCACCAAGTGGCGCTTCCAGGAAGCTCGCTGCTATTACGGGCTGGAAGCACTCTAGAAAACACTTCCAACCTACAAGAGGCCAGCTCACTAGCAGGAATTAGGAGAGGTAAACTGTACTGTAAATCCAGACAAGGAAAACCAGGTTAGAACTCAGTGGTGTTGGACTAGGACCCAAAAAAATAAAAATTAACTCTCAACTTTGCAAGGGGTTCATTGCATCAAGTGGGCTGGGAGGCTGCCCAGGGCTTTCCTTTCTTTGCCTGCATTCCCCAACGACACCAAAGGAAACCAGGAATAGGACAGAAGTCAAACAACAAGGGAGCACCATCAGCTCACTGGTCTGCTACAGGACCCCAGGGGATGCTCCAAGGAGACCTATAGATAAATGCATTTTCCTTGCAATCACACATATCTGCCCATCAGCACCATCAATCTGCTTTAAACAAGTCACAAATGACTTGACGAAGCCAATGCTGTAACAATTTAAAACACCTGCTGCCAAGCTAGCTATTCACTATCTGGCTATAAATCTTGACCTGACATATGCATGTGCTATGTTTTCCAGCTTTCTGGCTTTCCAGCCTTTGTTTTGCAATCCCAGAATGATTGCAATTAAGGAGTACTACCTCATCAAAATGCCTATCAGCACACTAGCCCGTAAACACTCATAATAAGTATGGCTAATAAAATACAGTTTATTAGCCAACCTTGTACAGTATTTTTACAGCCTTTTCCACTCATCATTGAGAAAAATAAATCCTCCACAGCTGTGCTGGAGCTGGCATTGCTGCCAGCCTCCCTTGGTCTCACCTGGAACGAGGTGAGTAATTAAAGTCCTTATTGGAGCAGCAGGGATTTTTTATTGCCTGCCACAATCCCATCCTCTTGCTCTCCTGCCTGACTCAGAGAGGAGCTGCCACAAATGTTGTTTCCAAAATAGCTCAGCAACGAATCTTGCTTTTGTTGCGTTGAGCAATGGAAAAATTCAGTCTCAGCTGCTCAACAATTCTCATTTCCAGCCCCACAACAACAAGGAGAAATTGAATGGCCCCTGCCAACTCTGGTCCAAAATTCCTGGTCGGGAGCACCGAAGAGCTGCCTGCAAATCACTGCAGCTGAAATGGGAACAAGCAAATTGCTGGAAGCAAGCAGTGGGGGGAAAATGCCTTTGCTCCATAAAGTTCTCAGGAATCAATTAGTCTGGAGTGATGGTAGATAAGCGATGATTTGTTTGGGGTTTAAGGGAACTATAAACGTATTGCTTTTATTTATGCCATGACCTTGCTTGTTCTCAGCCACCAACTGGGCAAATGAACCACAAAATAGGAACATTGTAAAAAGCTTAAACTATTGATTCAAAGGAGAATGTTTTACTTAGTGGAAAAACCATGCACAGTCTCCTCTCACACAAGATGTTGTTTTGTAGCAGGTTTGTTTTTTCACCCCCCCAAAGGTACTTGGTGAAGTCAATTATCGTGATATATGGAGTTACTTTCCATGAGATAAACATAAAAACAAATGCTTGGCAGTAAACATAAACCTCCCAAGTTTTTCCTCCTTCTTCTGGCCTTTTATCTCTTTTTATTACCACATTCAGAAGTATAAATTGGTAACTTATTGAAAAATGAATGGCAACGTTTACTAAAGTGGCACTATTTGCTACCCATTTTACTGTGAAGAGCCTGGTTTTAGGAGCTTCTTTCTTTATGTTTTTAAGACAAATGTAAACAAAAACGATCCTCAAAAGATGACTTAAATATTTTCCTGGTTTTCTTGTGTTCTTTAGAAATAGAGACACTGGAGGAAAAGAAGAAAATCATTGAAAGGAGTTAAGATTTCTGTATGAATCCTTTTCCCCTCATCAGAGCCTGCTGTGGCATGCCAGCACCGCATCCTAGAGGAAAGACCACAGAGATGGGCCCTGGGCGCCTGAGAACCAGTCAGCAAAACAGAAAAACAGCTTCGCTCTGGGATCCTGCTCCGGGGTAACAAAGATTCCTGTGACCCCAGGTAAGAATGGAAATGTTTGACCTGCTTAAGGCAATGAAGTCATCAAAGAGATTGCCCCCTCTTGGCAGCCAAGCTGCTGGGCTATACCTACTGCCCTAGGAACAGCAAGTTGCTCTTTCAGCTGATGCCAGCAGTCACTTGCCTGCAGCAAGGTTTGTAGGGAAGTGAAAAGTGAATTGCTGTTGGTGGCACAATCGACAGACCTGGGGGGGATAAAAAGGTAAGGGCATGGAAAAGGGATGGGGAATCACCAGGGAGTGAGCCTGGAGTAACTGAGCTGGCCCTGAGACCTAAGTGGCCTTGAGGACACTGAGTCAGAGACACGTCCCAACAGCCAGTGTGTTCCCCAAAGACATCAGTCCATGAAGCTGGCTCATTTTCCTTGGCACTTCAATGTGCAATGCACGCACACTCCATCAGCTACTGCACTGCAACAAAGGCCAGGTTGTCTCCAGATGCCACCTGGTAACTTCTGCACACCTCAGTTCCTTGTGGAGGAGCTCAAGGTTATCATTTTTTCCCCTCCCGCAGGGATCAAAGTGATTGTGTGATGCTGCTAAATCACAAAGTGCTGTAAATACATGTTCCGCATACAGCCTTGCAAGGTTCCCTACAGAACATCACCTCCTGGTCTTCCTGAGGCTCCTTCTTACCCAAGCCCCTGCCGACAGATTAGTGGCTGAACTGAGCAATTGAGGGCACTCCTCGCTGCCTCTTACACATAATGAAACTAGTTTTATTAATATCTTCACATAAGTAATTCAGCTGGACTGGAAGCTGTCCACATAAATTCTCTGTGACTACGCTACTTACCCCCTAATACTCCCATTTCTACAGAGCAAATCACTCATACCTTCTGCTGTGTCCTGGAGCTGAATAGACAGTGATAACTTTCTACAGGACAGATAATAAAATTAAATCCATTCAATTCCAGAAGTTATCACAATTCAGAGGAAGGAAGTCATTGTTATATTTTCCTTGTTTGTAACAAAGAGCCCATATAATTCCTATAATGACAAGTGTATGAAAATTGTGTAGGATTTTTCCATAAGAGCAGCATCCTAGATTGAGAGAAAACATCTCCTTCTAAATTCATCCTCTAAAGCACTCTAACCCTCTAAAAATACAGTCTAAGAGTGAAGTCACACTGTATTAAACACTGTAATATTCTATTTTATACAGTTCTTACACAACCCCCTTCACCAGATGCCTTACGCAGTGCCCTCTAATGATTCAGGCATCCTTAAGTTGTCCTCTCCGCAGTGGAGAACAACCACATGTGAGTAGCCTAGGGATGGATTTGGATTGGGTTCTCTGTCTAAATGGATTTTATACAGCTGCCTGTTGCTACACTTTAATGTCAGAGATGTAAGGCAAAACGGTTCCACTGTGCGTGGAGGGAAAGGCTGCAGGATGTGTGTTTAGAAGAGCAACCCACAAAAAAGCGTGAGGATGAGGAGCCCTGCTCTTCAGTTGAGCCCCAGGAGCACTGCTGTAAGCGCTGCCCTCAGCCTGCAGCTCCTGGAAGCTGCTACGTGGGTTAGAGGCTCTTGGACAGGAGGCTTGGGATCCTGGCCTGCCCAGATAGTGTTTGAAAGAGCTAATGTAGGATTAAAACCAAGTTTCTTTTCCAGACGCCTTCCAATACAAACAGTTACCAGGTGGTAAGGGAACACAAGCAGTGAAATGAATACCATGCAACAGGGGAAGACCAGGAATTACACCCTGATCCTTTCATGCTGGCTAGAAGGGCCCTGGACACTGTAAATCAAGGGGCAGTGGGAGCTTTCTCAGGCAAACCCCAACAGGCAAGGGATGAGTACGGACAAAGAATGAGATGTGGCTGGTCTGCCAAGGCATACTCTGATGACATGGGAGGGCTGGAGGATTTGCAAGTCCCACCCAGTACCCAAAATCAAGTTTAATAAAAGGCACAGCTCTAAGGATTGGAAGGGCAGAGTCAAGCCCAGAAAACTAGTGAGAAAGGGGTCTTAAATCAGTGTAACACCAACTAAAGCCAACTACCACACTGCAGCACATGAGCAAATGTGTAAAACATCTTCTCCCCTACGCAGGATTAATCCTCAGATTAGCACCACAAAACCACTTAAAGGAGAATTCAAATATGGCACTCAGTCCTAATGCATGACTGTGAAAACCTAACCCATGTGGCAGTGGATTTCTCCATCACCTTCCCTGCAAAACAAAATATTTCTGTTTAAACATTGGGAGAAGCCATTCTGTTCACTTAATCCCGATCTGTTGAAGAAGACAAATCCACACCTGTCATTTTTTTTTTGTAACTCCTCAGAGCAATGGATTTACTCTGTGAGGAACGTAACAGAAAGGGATTGTGGTAAATGAAGGAATCCTGCAAAAAGCCACTCCCAATTTAAAGCAGATAATGAGCACCAGAGCTCGTGTGGAAGCAATTAATTCTAATCACTTATGAGACAATAAAATTTAATTATGGGTTCTTTGAAAACTAAAAACCCAACAATTATTGTTAATAGGCTTTTCTTGATGGCAGATAGCGAACAGAATTTGTTGAGGCTGTTTTTCCTGCAGTTAATTAAAAAAAAATCATCTTTTAGTTAAGATACATTATACTCCACTTACACCGATACATGAAATGGTGCTACTGCACTTAGTTTAGATTCACACAGGACAGAAAAACAATCTTTGAGCAACTCAGCTCTTGGATATGCTTTCGTATAATTGGCATTTTCCTTTCTGCTGAGGTTTCAGATCTTTATTATGTGTTCAGAGGTACTCTTCTCCCATCTCAGAACAGCTGGATGTCTCCAGCTTCATTTCAGCTACATTCATGCTAGTAAGAACAGAAATTGCAAGTGGTTTTTTCGTCATGCACTCATTTTGGAGCTGTAGGAGAGCTCTGGTTGGGGAGTAACACTGCTGCTAGCCTGGAACACAAAACAACCAAGCAGCTCCTTCTCTGGGGTGACAAGGCTGTGGCCCATATTCATTCTTTCCCTGGACCTGACGGCACTGAGAAGTTTGAAATAAACTATTTCCCCTTCAGTCTAGCAGCATATCTCCTCTCACCCAGCCTGAACTGCACGAGGATGGAGAAGGACCATCAGTTAAACTCTGGTATGTCTCATTTTGATGCTCCACTCATTTTCTCTCCCAGATATGTACAGAGCCTCACTTCTCTTGCAGTTGAAGTATCTTCTAGCCTTTTCAAACTGTGATTCTATTGTATCTATCAGAAATGACTTAAAAGCATTTACTAATAAATGTAAGCTAACAAATCTGGAATCTGCCCAGTAGCTTAAACATCAGTCCTTCTTCCCCAATACTCTTTATCTATGCCCTCTGGGACCTGTACCTAAGTGCCCTTAGGGGTCTGCATTGTCTCTGTCTACCTGCACAGTGTTCAGATAGTTAATTATTGTACTACACGTCACTGGTGTCCGTGATATAATGGGCACATACCTCCTCCCCTCCACCTTTACAGAACGCCTTTGCTTACCTCTGCCAAGATCTAACAGCCGTATTTTGTTGTCTGCATGAACACTGCACAAGAGACACTCCCCATATTACTGAGGCACTATGTGCTGGGTGTCCATGTAGCATCTTAGAAGGAGATGTCAATGATACAGGACTGCTGAGGCCTTCCATTCAGGACTAACAGGCTAAGCTGCAAAACAGATAAACACTGGTACCCTTATAGATGCTGGAAGCACTACGAAAGACTTTAACACTTATTTTAGGATACACTAAGAACTCAGACCTGCCTGCAGTAAGAACACGCTATGTATTTGCTTTCAGCTGGCCACATCAATACATTTAAAATTTGACTAACGGCTCAGGTTTGATCCTCAGCAAAGGTCAGCTTTTGACCATGTCATCGTATTTCCCACCTTCACCATTCTGTCTCCAATGAATCATGAAAGGTAGCAAACATTTCATCCCATGCCACATGATGCTTAGTCAAAACATAACCCACTTTTCCAAAAGTTGCTCTAAGATGCTTCTGTCGTAAGGGCATGGACTATAATGCCTCTCTCTCAGAGATGGTGAATAGCAGAGGGCCATTTTAAGCTCTAATGGGGTCTCATTACTATAAGAGATCTTGGAGTACAAGAGCTTGGCAGTATTTAGTAATGCTCAGGAAGTCAGAAAAAAGAACAAGATTGTCTAGAACTGGAAGAGCAAATGTTTTTTTTTCCTGAAAAAAAGCATCTGATTCTCTTTAATAAATAACTTGGGCAATCATTTACACCAGAGGCTAAAAGCAGCATAAAAGCAGCACATTATGCTGGCTTTGCACTAGTGTTAGCAACTCAGTAGAGCCTGACAGAAACCAGATCTGGAGTGTTTAAGAAATTTCATGCTTCAGGAGTAAAAGCTTGACCTTTAATAACAAGAAACTTACCCTGGTAAAATGAGTTGTGCCAGAACTACAAACTCTCAGCACTCCTCGCAGCTCCCTGTAAAACAGTTGGCACTTGCTGCTCTTGGATACCGGTTTAGATGAACCAGAGCATTCATCCAAGATTGTGATAACCCCAAAGCACTGGTTTACTCCCTAACAAATCTTTGTCATTTCCCCAAAGCACATTATCATAACGCTCGAACGTAATTTGCAACAAATGCTTTTGTCTCTCAGTTTCATCTTTGCAAACTTCCCTGAATTAAAAGAGTTTATCTCAACTGGTATTATCACTCTGCTGAATTCAATATATTTTAATTATGAGGATGAGGTAGAGTTTAGCCTACCTACCTAATGACAAAATATCATGTTCTCCATTTAATTAGGACAAATTAAAAGGTTCGTATTTAAATTCTATTCAATGGTAAGAGTGAAACAAATGTTCCACTGTAACTAGATTATTCCCTGTAAATTGCCTTATGCAGTATTACACATTAAGATGCAGTAGGAACAAAACCAGAAGCTTTGGGTAATATTTGGCAGCAGATCTCAAACGTCCTGCAGATGGCTACAGCAGTAGCACTTGCATGCTTCATATGGCATTGCAGTGCCTCCTGTCCTTGCAGAGACAACAGCAGTAATTATGTCTGCTGAAAGCTTCCCAAGGTCAAGGCCTGCTCTGACCACGATTTGGTGTTATAAATGCTATAAACAGGAGGAGACAGAGGTGCTCTTTCCTTTTACCACCTCATCTCAGCTGTTCCCTGAGCACAGCTTCCTGCTCGTGGTTGTTTGCATATGGCAGGGATACAGGTAGAAGGCACGCACCGAGCTGCTGATACTGCACACTGCAGCTGTGGGTTTTGGTATAGTGCTAACAATTCCTTCCCTGCTTTTATGAATCACTTTACCATACAGACATAGAGGTGGTAAGCTCCCAGCCAGACTGCTAGATGCCTCTGATGCAAGCACAGAGAACCCATGCACAAACAGGCTTTTTAACCCAACATCCAGCCCAGCAAAACCTGAACGCCAAACAAGGCATTGCTCTGCTTGCTGCCAAGAGCTTTTTCAGATCATGAAGTCTTTCCTACTTGTGTACTTCCTACGACTTTCAGAAACCTGATCTTGATAGTTACAAATGGAGCAAATAAGTTTCCCAAGATTTCCACTGCTTGTTTCACTTACATAAAGCGTACACCTTCCTCTCCCTGTGTTCTAAGACCTCTGCCAAGAAAGCAGAAAGTAATAGCACTGAGTTGTCTTCCCTCTCTTACACTCTTTTCTTCTTTCTTTCAATACACCAAACTATGTTTGCTCCAATCTCCAAGTGATTTAAATGATGCTAACTGCAGAGGAGTAAATCCAGGGAGCTGAACAACTGGGTGACGACCCTGACCTCCTTAAGTCGAGCCTCCAGAGCGTCCTAGCACTTAGCACCCTTGGAGAGAGACAGCTCCAGGGAGTGACTCAGCAGACAGACTACTGAGAAAAACACATCCCTGTTATTAAAATTAGGTTCCTTCTTATTTCAGTATGGCTCTTGCCACCTTTTATTGTGCTGATCTCAGAAGTTGTGCTTCAGTCTCTTATACCTTCATGTGTCTCTTTATCATCCCTTTTTTGAAGACACTAAAAAAGCATAAAACAATTTGACAGCTCATAGATTAGCAAATGGCCTTTTCTTGCTCTGAACAGTATCTTCTTTCATCAGTCATTGTCACTCTCCACAAGATTAATAAGACAGACATTTATAAGGCAGAATCTGTTGAAAGCAGAGATAAGCATGGTAGAAAAGATACTAATTGTAACTTTTTTTTTGCACATCTGCATTGATCCCAACAACTGTAAGTATTTAAAAATTTTCCTATAGTGTCGGCCCCTTTGTTACTGCAAAGAAGAAAAGGATATAGAGAAAAAAATAGCATTCACTGTTGGCACAAGGTAAGCTTGGGGATGACTTCCTGGCTCCTCCTGACCTTTATACGAGGTACAGTTTATCTTACATCAGTTGGGGGAAACAAAAACTTTTTTCTTCAGCAGGGGAAGGAGAAGAGGCACCAAAAGGAGATGTAGGAAAGCACAGCTCAGGATGGTGTATGGGTCTGCTTAAGTGGGGAGCATAGCAGTGACACCTGCTTTGGAGGAGCAGGGAAGGGACTGGTGTTTAGCACTAGCAGCAAAATGTTAACCCTAATGCATAATTACAGAGTACTCAGCATATATTCAGCCCTGGTGTGTTTCTCTACTAAATTCCACTCTAATTTTATGAGAGTCTGTGGACACCAAAGAAGCTGTGGTTTAAGTACCTGCAGCTGCTGCAATAAATAACGGGACTGTATAGATAGATGTACACGTAGAGCTTTGTCATCAGTGCTTAAAAAACAACAAACCTTTTTATTAAAAAAAATGAAGATTTCGAGAATGAGTGGCTGTGACAATCCAGGGCATTTATTTCATTTTCAGCTCATGAAGAAAGTTACAAAATAGAAAAAAAAGAACAAGAGAATACAGACATTTGAAGATGTCACTTTGTTCAGTACTAGAGGTAAAGACAGGCTGGGAAGATGTGAGATGACACCAGTTTTTAATGGGATTTTTGCCACTGGAAAAAAAAAAGTGCAGGATGCATTTAGAGAGTACTGCTTCATTAAGCACCGTTAGTCATTCCTTTCACAGCTGAATGGGTGAACAGTTGATGGCTCTAGCCTCTTCTGGATTGGTGGTTTTGTTTTTTGATTTTGTTTTTGTTTGTTTGTTTAATAACATTTCTACTGTAGAAGTGCAAAAGCTCTCCCTATGCACAGGGGACAGGATTGTGTTCATCGCAGAAGTTAGTCCTAACAACAAGCCCACGATCAGAGCACTTGGAACATCAACCAGATCAGGAATAAAGTCTACACCTTGCTCTAAATTTGGTCCTGGCACTCAGCATCAATTGTTCGGGGATCCCCAGGGTACTCAAAGTCATCACAGCCTCTGTCCCTTCCTTTGCACCTTTTGATAACAGCTCTCATCAGATTTAGTAACCTTCCTGAAATGTTTTAGCATTAGTCCAACTTTGAATCTTCTGGCTCCAGGGTATACTGTGCACATACTGCAACATGGGGGAAAAAAGACAAATGTGTGGACCCTAGCTGGTAAACACTTAGGGGCAGGTACAGTGTCTGCTGCATACATATGTAGGATGAAGCACTGTTGGCCATGGAGCTGCTAAAGCCTTCTGCTGTGCTACCAGTACATGATAATGTGCAACACATGGCACAGTGGGAGTCTGCTCTGTGGGCAGCATTTGCAGGCATTGCTAGAGCTGAAAAAGCAGCAGAGAAGGCTGAAGTGGAAGTGAAGGGGTCGCTTAGCTGGAAGGGTTAAAGCACTGCAACACTTTCACCTCATTCTGAGAAGATTCAATTTTAATGCCCACAGTCACAGTACAAAGATGTCTTCGGGGAGTTCCCCACTTTTGAAGCCAGACACAAAGCTGAGAGCTTTTACGATACAGTGATGGCAGCTTGAATTCAGAATGATGAGCTAGAATTTAAAAAATAGTAATAATAACAGCCTGAAGGACTGAGCAAAATGTGGAAGCAATTCCAGCACACACACGTAGCCTCTGTCCCTCATCAGATCTGCAGGCTGCAGAAGAAGATGCTTAGCCAGGGTTAATAAAACAAACAAAAGTAGGTGAGTCATGCCCCTTAGCTACTGCAGGGAATCGTGGGGAATTTGTGTTCCTTTATCTTTAAAGAGCTTCTATCACACCCAACACCCTCAGCAGTTCTGTACCATGACAGGTGTCCATGGTATAAGTTGAGCAGGAGGATTTCTAATCATTATATAAAGTATATATTATATAAAGGAGCTATACAACTTGCTATGGAAGTTTGGGGCCAGGCTACAGCAGTTCAGCATGAGAATAGCTGGGAGTATGGACCCAAAAAAGGTCTTTCTAAGGAACAGGCTTGGTCATCAAAAGAAGGAGCTACTCGCATATAGGAGCATTTGTATCTCCTTCTGTCTTCTCTGCTATGGTGGTGTCCAGATCTACCCATCTAGTAAGTGATATTTGTTCCTAAGTGGAAATGGAGACAAGACGGTGGAGAGGCTGAGGAGAGGATGGGTTTCCAATGAACAATCAGAAGTATTCACTGGGAATTAGTTTGTGTAAGCTGGAAAGACAAACAGTGCAGATGCTATAAAATGCACGGTTAGGTGGATGATCTGAGATCCCCTCTCCCATGGTGCCAGAAGCAGTAAGATAGCAGGCTGGACATAGCTCTTCTATGCAGCATTTCCATTGTCAAACTGTCTGTAGTGGAAGAGACTCTTGGAGTCCAATTTCCCAGAGTATTTGACAGCTTCAGCAAAAAGCTTTGTCACCTGTCAATACAAAGCAGAGGAGGACTGAGCATTGCAAAGCCTTCTGCAGAAGACTAACAGCAGGCACCACACTTCTACACCCTCACCCGGGAACTGCCCTGTGCAGGTCCACTCCTCTAGTCCATCCATACTGATACCAATTTCAAGGTGGCTTCACATAGCTGTTGGCTCCAGCACGCTGGAGCCCTCCTGCCCATCTGGAGGGATGTAGAGCTGCTGGGCTGCTTTGGCAAGACGGCTCTGTCCCATGAGAGCTGTTGTTCCCCCTACCACCCAAGCCTTTAAGAGAACACAGGGCTGTTCTTCTCAAACTCAAACTCTGTAATCGAAAGTGCTCACCTGCATCAAGCAGGTCTGGTAATAAATTTTGGCTAGAAGCCCTGTCTTGGCTGTCAGTGTGTGTTTTGCTAGGAGGCAGAGGATGGGTCTTCAATTCCCCTTTCCTGCTAATTATGTTTGGCATTATCCTGTCTAGGAACTTAGAGCTTGGCACTCCCTCTGCTCTCCACTCACTCCAATCACAGCAGAAGATTTTGCACAGCTGGACACAAGCTCAAGTCACTGGGTTCTACATCAGTGCCCAGTGAAATCAAGGGGAATTTGGTTGCTGTGTTCAATGAGAGCTAGATGAGGCCCTTTTGTGACAGTTGAAGCCACTTGCAAAGGAAGTCAAGCTACCCTGGCCAGCAGGAGTCCCACTTTCATTTCTAAATATCCCTTCCCCTATCAGTATGTGAATGGGGTTTGTCAGGAGCTACAAACACAGAACGACTTGCAACTGGGGACTACAACAGGACTAAATACACAGGCAGCAATTCCGTTTGGATGGTACTCTGGAACTGGATTGACCCATGGGTCATTCAAGAAAGCTCAACTACATCCTGTTTGAAGCTTTAAGAACCACGAACTAGAAAAACACCCCACTAAAAAATTCTTTCCGTGCATAATTTAAACATGTTGCAGGGAATCCTGTGAAAGAAGTTTGCTCCGAATTGAAAATGATACAGCAACAATTTCAGGTGCATTACAGGACCCAAGATAATTTTTTCCTCTATGTTCAATTTTGAGCAATGTTATTTTGCATAATAACAAAACGAAAATACACTCAATTGTGTTGCCCTGATTTTCTGCCACATTATTATTTATCAGAAATAACGAGGGTCCAAATGTACTGGAACCTAGTGCTTCAAGTGCTTCAAAGCTCTGAAGGCTCCTGTGACTGAGAACAACATGGGAAGTACCTGGAAGTTAGTGAGTAGAGCAATCCCGCTGTCAATAGCCATCCTCCGGATCATGTAATTATCATGGACAAACTTGGTGTTGCTGTTGGGCAGGTTAATCACCAGATCTATTTTCCCATCCCTTATCAGCCTGAAGAAACAATGCACAAGATAGTATCACAGTGTATCTTGCTTAATGAAAATCTGTGATGAATACAAAGGCATGCAAGTAAACAACACTGAAAATTTTCATTCGCATTTGGTTTTTGATGTCAAGTCCTACATCCCAAGAAGGGAGGGTTGAGGCACTAAGCCAGGACTCGAGAATTTGGGCTTTATTTCTGTTCTATTCATTGATACAAAGCAATATTCAGCCTTCACACAGCTCAGAACAACTCTGTTAAAGGTGGGATGGACTGTTATTACAGGCTACATATCTAGATCCCACATACTTTTGCATTGAAACGTAACACGGAGCAATACATCCATGCGGTATTAAATAGGACGGTTAAACAAGATGTCCGTTAATTAAGCTAAAACCTCCCTGCTGTCCCAATTCAGGCACAATCAGGTAAAATTTTTGCACTGAATCCTGAAGTCCCATTAAATCACTATTAGTGATCCCAACAGGACCACAAATTTGCCCCTTGTACTTGATATCCTGGATGTTAATGCAATTTCAACAAGGTGAGAATCACTCCTACCTCCTGACTGAAGGGAGGTTGGGATGCTGGTTTTCCTGTGATGGCCATGCCACAGGGTTTGCTGGGATACTGTTTGCATTGAGCCAGTCAGAGGTTGCTTCTGTGGCATAAAGCTGTTGAGGGAAAAGAAAAGGTTACCATGTGCCTCATAATACGGAAACGTTTCATTTAACTCATGTGAGTATGACCCAACGCACAAATCTTGTTGTCAGAGGTGATTTCGGATGGCATTTTTCATCACAAGGGCATCTCTCCACGTAAAGAGACACACACAGAAGAGCATGACTTTCCCAACTTTCTGTTATCTATTGTCTGCTGATGGATGACAGTCCGTGAATAGCAGTAACACATCCAGAAACTGTTAAGTGGCTTAGGAAAACCTAAATCCTTCTGAATTTCAATAGGGCTTACGTTCAACCGCTTATGATTTTTTTTGCCCCTTTTTTTTTTCTTCTGCCTGGCACTAAGTTTTGAAAGGCAAAACTGTAAATCCAGTAGTTACACTAATGCCACTGAGGAAAATAGTGCTTAAATACTTAATACTATAAACCTCTCCCCAGTCTTCTGTGGTCATGTTGTTAACTTTCTAAGTATGTGGATTCAAAATGATGCAATTACAAAAGGGATGTAAACACCTCAAATTTCCTACGTCTGCAGCTTGTGAGTATCACTGAAGATGAAGCACTGTGAAGAATTTCTCTCCATATAACAAGAAAGTCTTTCTTCCTCTTCCTGGCTTTTTTTGTTTGTTTGTTTCTTGGAAAACTTATTTTTTTAGTGTGACACCCTGGCTGCTGGCTGATAGCAGAGCCAGGGTTGTTCTTGCCAGGCCTGCTTGTTCAATTTAACGATCATGAAAACTTTTAGTTGGGTGATACCTACTGACCTGACAGATCACTCAGCCAAAAATCTCTGTTGTACTTTGAAAATTTCCTTTTTTTCTGTCTCCAAATAAACTCCAAAGTTCTCCCATTCCTATGGAAGGCTGAGTACGTTTCAAATTTTGAAAACTCTCTAGCTCTAAATAACTGAAACCACCTACCTTGAAGCCCTCCTCACACAACAGTTCTGCTACACTGAGGAATTTGGGGCGGAAGGACTTCTGAAAAAGGAAAATAATTAGATGAAGTATCAAAGCTAGGATTTAGAAACAGGATTTTGTATACCAACGCGGAGTTCCTCCAGCCTGTGCAGAGACAAGTACCTTTCTGTACTCAGCATGTGTACGCACACATGGCTGAACATGCCTGTCCAGTGCCATTCCAAGAAAACTGTCTGGATCCCAAAGCCCAGAGTCACTCTCAGCTGAGACATGTTTCATTACAACACCAGGGCGTTCCCATATTAATTTCTACTGCAATTACAAAACAGCCCTGTATATGAAATATTAGAGCAATTGTCTTCTCAAATACACAAACCAGAGTCCCTTCTACTCTTAATTAAACATCTTTTCTAACACTGCTCAAACATTTAGCCTTCTATTCTGGCAAACAGCATGAACAGGCATTGGGCTGCCTATGGATGCTCTGTTTGCAGATTTCCATGACGAAGAGCCCATATATACACAAGTTCATTTTTAACTCCCATGGCCACATGGAAAGGGCAAACACAAAACCACTCAGGAGACAGGAACACCCTGTTCCCATGAAGACATGAATGCCAGGTACTTCGGGCACCCGTGAAAGATTCAGGCTGCACACCTAGATCTAACATCATTTAGAAGAAATAGAGATAAGATGACCTCCTGCAGACACCTGCACGTGAACAAGCCACTTTAGAGCAACTGATGAGCAAACATTTGATCCCAGCATAAGTTTTGTCTGGACGTTGAAGGTACAGCAATGAAAAGATCAGAATCAGCACACGCCCTACTCACTGCCAAGCCTGGCTGAACCTCGCTTATAACTTTAGCTTCATCTGGCCATTTTGCAAATCAGATTACTGCAAGCTCCTTTCTCAAGCTACTCATGGCTTAACCTTTATGGCTGAGTGCAACATTTTGAAGGGTGAACTATTTCCTACAAAGAAAAGGAGTCAACAGGGGTTTTTTTGAGCAGTATAGGCTTTGGAAAGAACCTCATTCTGAAGCCATCCTGCTTTCTACACTAACTGGAGAATATAAATATACAGTGTGACAGGGTTGGCAGCTTCCCAGTCAGAGAGAACCGTTCTGCCTTCTGGTCAGGGGGCTGGCTTTCACAACAGTATTATAAACTTATATCAAACATGTACTGAACACTTGTGACACATAAAACAGCCTCTCCATGAAAAGAAATTACAGCTGTCAGCTCGCATCCGAGCAGCCTCAGATTTACAAGCTGACTGAGAGAACTTGTGTAAGAAGCCATTAGTTACTAAAGGTGAAAAGTACAAGCAGATTTATTTAGTGGAAGATATTTATTGCAGAAGAATTGTATTCTTTTTCCATTATAGCAAAAGTTCTGCTACAACCTCTCTCTCATGTTTGCTAGCATGCCTTGCTATTTGTAGAGGGCTACATCCTCAGTTCTTTAAACACCACTATGCCAGTTCTCACTAAGATCAGGCTCAAAATGAAGCCAGCTCATCTTCTGTGCTCATCTTGAATTCTGTATCCAAATCAGCCATGGAGCATACTACGCTTTCCATACTTAAGGAACCAAGGGAGAAGGTTACCTTGAAACAACAGACTCGGAGTGCTGGGATTTAAAAATAAAATACTCCATTAGTGTTTTCCGCATCTCGTGGTCACCACCACAGATGTAAGACAGATGCACTCCCTCCCAGAGATAGCACTGAATAGCCCAATCAGGAAAGAAAATAAAATGAGCTTTTCAACTCCTCTTGCATAAAATATAAATTATTTGATGGCAGACTCAGGGTTTTAGCATCACAGATTTCTCTGAATTGTGAAAAGAAAAGAGGTCAGATTATCATCTCTTACAAACTGGCAGCAATTCTTTCGTCTAACAAGAAAGCCATGCCCCATTTAACCTGGGAGGGCACAAGGCTTCTAAAATTCTGGGGAACCTTGATGTTTGCAATGCAAGGCAGCGCTCACAACTGAGGAACAATCCAGGGGGCTTGTGGTCCAGGCTGGCTGCCGTTCCACCTGGTGCTGGCCAGCAGATGTGAAGGAGTGCTTGCCCGCTTGATCTTGAGGATGACTGCTTTGTTAGCAATAGTTTTGAGTGGCTACTGAAATAGGATTACCACTGGAATTGCAAACTGTGAGTACATCAACATGGAAAGCTCTCAGCAAGGCTGGGTACACTACCTGAGTTCACTACTCTTGATCTGCAAAATACCCTAGACCAGAACATTTGCAAGGAAGCTAAGATTTTCCTCTCTACTATTATTAACTGCATCTATGTGACTTTTGTCCTCGCTTAGGCAGCTGCCTCCCACCCCTACATAATTAATACTGAGGACAAAAATGCGCACTATACTGAATAACTTCAGTATGTTGAACCAGACACTTCTGAGGGAAGCAGAATTTACCACTATTTGGCTTCTTATTTCTCTTCCTGCAAGACCTAATAATCCAGCCTAAAAAACAGAGAAAGTAGCTAATTATAAAGCAATGAAGTCTCCAAAAGGGCAGTTTTGACCTGACCATCCACAGCAGAGGAAATAATAGCACCTGCAGCTTGAAAGCCAGGGTCTCCACCTCATCAGCCCTCAGAGCTATGCAGTTTTAAATATTGAGCAGTCATGGAGACTGGTGTCCTGGTATCTGCCCTTCTGAACCTGTATTTCCCTTCTGAGGATGCACTGCCACCTTTGCAGTTTGAAGCATATGACCTCGTGTTTGGGATTAAAACAAGAACCAGGCTACTGGCGGTCTCTGCCCAACCTGTGCCTCCTGTCTGTGCAGCGAGGGGCTTCTGTTTTCTCCAGCCTTTACTGAGGGAAGACCACTCACAGCTTACGCATCGGGTTCAGGTCAGGATGTCAACCTTCCCTTCTTACAAGGTTTAATTTCTCCTCTCTGTCTGCAGAGCTGGCAGATTTTCAAGCAGACCACTGAAAAGCAGGTAGGCGACAAACTCCAGAGTGGTACAGCAATAGCTGCTTCTCAGCACTGCCTTTACACTTCTTGTTTCAGAGTTTAATTATGTAAGAAATATGCCGAGATGGAAAGAGACATTTCATCAATTGATCTGTTGTTTTTCAGACTCTTTCCCAAGAAAATGAACTGTAAACCACTCATTACAAAAGACAGAATCTTGTTATTTTTAAAAGGTTTGTGGGCTTGAGCTTTTGGGGTTGATTTTTTTATTACTTTTTCCTTAAGACCTTTGTACAAAGAACATTTGGCTCAGTTTAAGAGACACTGACACCGAAGCTACATAAATGCTTTCCACAGCTAAAATTACTCTCTGCTGCCTGTTCCCTTTTAGCTGTTATCAGGAAAATAAGCTTAAATTTTAGACACTGGGCTCTTCCTTCTCCTGTTTTTTTTTTTTTTTTTTTTTTTTTTTACTACTGCAGTGATTAGATATACATGTATCAACTACCCAGAGTCTCATACTGAAGTTTTAAAGCAGGTAGCAAGCAAAGACTTTTTTGCTAATTTGATGTAACTTAGAGCAACAGCTTCAATCTGTGTCTTTTTTTTTTTTTTTTTTTTTAAGGACTAAGTGGTGATCTGTGTTAGCAGAAGTCACGTTCCTTCCTGGCCACTTTTCACACACATCCCTTACATCCCCTGCTGGAACAGATAGCCCAACACATTTTTCACACCCCCATTGTCTGACAGGAGTATTCACGGGCTCTACTTTTTTGTTTATTGGCTTTATGCAATCATGGCATAAAATTATTACCAGCACAACAGGGATATGGCAGGAGGCATTCAGTCGTCTTTAAGCAGCCCAAGAATGTTATAGTTACAGAGGAAATGTTTGATTTCTTTTTTTTTGAGTAACACACATACACCTCAAAGTTTATAAGTCTATCTACCCCCAGCATCCCCTACCATTGGTAACTATGCCTCGATAAGGATTTAACCCTTTTTGCTTTTCTCCCTGGCCACCTTTCCATCCTGAAATGCATATCCTTTTTATTGACACAACACTATGAAGAGAACGGGGCTGTTCCTAAAGCTAACCTATCAGGAACTCACTCAAGTAAAGGCTCTCTGCAGAAGCCATTGCACTGGAGGACGTTCCTGAAATTACACTGTTTTAACTTGTTGTCACGTATAGCAACTGTGAGGGATGTAGACAGCAAGAGATGAAACCCTAGACTCCAAGGTCTGCTCTGATATGGAGTCACTGGACCTGTAGGGTATATATCCAAGATGTGGTCCCAATATTTCTATCGTGACTCCAATGAGGAGAGGAATGCAACAGTGCCATACCTGGTGGAGGTATGGTGGCTTGACAGTGTTATAGCCACATAATACCCTAGCAGCAGCATGTTTTTCGCACTGCTGGATGGCATTACAGCTCTGCCTGGAATTAAATCTGCCATTTATGGGGAAAACTTAGCAGGTCCAGCTTTGTGATATGGAAACAGTGCGCTGACAGGAAGCGGTTTCAATTGGTTTCAATGAATGGATCATCTTTATGCATTATTCCCTTCAGAAAGGTGGCTTCTAATTTTCCAAAGCCTCTGCTTACAGTGATCTGAGGGTCCTGCCCTCAGCAAACCCTTGCACCTCTCAGCAGAAACCACCAGGAGCCAGAGGAAAAAACACTGGGCTAGCCCCAGTAAAGATCTCCCTATTGTGTTTGTTCCTCTGTCTCAATGTACTTCCAGACAGATTGCAGAGGAACACATTCACAGACGTGTGAATGAAAACAAGACAACAATTACTCAGTTCCTCTGTCAGTCCTTCCTCAACTTTGGTTTTTAGCAGTTACCTGGATTCCGATCAAAATTCCTTTCTTAGGAAACGTAAACCCAGTGGCAAGCATAGCTTTCTGGAAGGCAGAGTACACATCCTCCCCGAAGCATGCAACCTAGGAAAAGGCACAAAGAAGAAGGCATGAGTGGAGAAAAAATAAATACAAAAACAACCCAAGAACAGTGCTTTAAAAAACAACAAGATGAAAATATTTAAATACGCTCTTTTGACTTCTTCAGGCAGAATAAGACTGCTTTTGCACAGAGTCTGCAGGCATGGGAAAAAATAAATCAGAAAATCATTGCAGACAAATCTCAATTTTAATGAAGCAATAACGAAGGAATAGACAACACTTTAGTTTCAAACGGCACACCAAGGAGTAACAGCAATTGATTTTGCTGAGTTATGTGAATGCTGCACACAGCTTCTGCTCCAGTGTTTGTAAGTGCATTAAAAATGCTTAACGTTATATAATGCTTAAATACCAGTGAGTGTTCTGCATGCAGGCGTGCCTCTGTGTGTGGACACAGCAAACTCCAATAAAACTGCACGTGTGCCGTCATGCACTCCTGGAAGTTTCTTGTGAAGATAAGCCACAATAAATAAAAATGTTTTTCCATTAGAATTTCACAAACTCATGAAATACAAGCAAAATGCCAGTACATACTGAAGAGAATAACAAAAAGAAATGTCCCAATTCATAAGATTTTTTTTTTTTTTAACAAGTAAAAACCTGATAAATCATTAAAAGTCATTTAGCAGTTCTCCATCACTCAGAACTGCCTTTGGAGCTCAGTTGCTTACAGACCATCAGATGATAATGATTTCTGCAAGAACTGAACTGTGTTCCTTACCCAAATCTGGAATTCTGATGACAGAAAGAGGTTTTTTGAAAGTTTAGGAAAAGAAAACAGCCCTTGCCTTTTCTGACCAACTCCACACTTGTTGAAAAACAGGCAGAAGCAGAAAGCATCACAGCTTTTTCTCTTTGAAATAACAAATCCACACACATATACAGATGAGATAAAGAGGCTGATTGAGAATTGCTCTCCCATTTTCCTCTTATGGTCCTTCCCATCACAGAGTGAGCCTTCACATTCATGGTCTCACTGTTACCATGGTGAGCAAAAACCAGAACGTCACGTACAAAGAACAAATGGTGATTTGCCAGATCTTCTGAAGTGGAAAAAAAAAATATACAAACAAAAATCCCACAAGGGAAGGGAGGGAAAAAAAATCATGACAACTTGTTTCTCAGCTTCTCTCTAAAAACTCACCCTTCAGTTCAGTATGTTCTCCTGTGCTGATTTCCTGAGGGGTTATGCATCTCCTAGACTTTCTAGATGGTGGAGAGTCCTACCCTATACACTTGGGCCAGGGGCTTTCACCCAGGAGAGGATTACCTAATATTACAGGGGGACCAAAACACCCACAAAACTTGAAGGGACCCCCAGGACTGTGTCTGCTACTGTTATAGGAACCGAGACTTCCAGTAAAACACAGCTCTCCCAGGTAGACGTGACAAATTCAAGCCCAAATCAAGCCGTTTGTTAAAAATGTCTTTGAGGAATAATTGAGCATTTTACCCAAGGAGAGTTATTATCCTTACTTCACTCATAAGAAAGACCTTCATAACTGTCACATTTTACGGCATTTGTGAATATGGATCTTTCCAACTCATAAAAGTTAATAATCCCTCCCTTATGACCAAGGTAATCTCTGACTCCATATAAAGCACAGAAGGATAATTCTTGCCCTTAGTTACATTTTTATTCCTTCTTTTGGGGGTGGATGGGGGCAAATGTTTTCTGTGTAGTCATTATTGTTCTGAAAATAAGGAAGTCACTTGGCTTTTTTCTGCCCATTAACTACATTGAAAGGAAATCTTCCGCAATACTGATTTCCCACACGTTAAAAAGAGCAAAATAAAGTAATTCTGGAGAGATGTAGGAGACCTAAGGCTGTTCTAACCATCTATTTGGGTCTAATAATGTTTCATACTAAAAGGGTAAGTCTTTTCTAACAAAAACAGCTCATGGAGACATACCCAAGCTCATGTCAAATGAAGCTGCCCAGGCTCTGCTACCTGCCTAGCTATGGCAGAGAAGACCTAATGTAATAGCTTCATGATCTAATCACTTCCCAAGTGGGCTTTCCAGAGAAAAATCTGTTATTGCAACTCTTCTCAAGAAGTAACTGAGCAAGCAAGTTTAGAGGTATCTTGGATATGTCTGCAGAAGCTCTTGGTAGATCAGGAAGAACTCAAAAATCCCTCTTTGTTCCACGTGAGCTAGTATCTCTTCAAAAGGTGTATACAGAAACATGTACCTCTTGAAGGGTAAGGGCTCCCATCAGTGCCGAGCCCATGCAGGAAGAGGAACAGCTCTGTGCCTTTACAGCGTGCTATTTGCATGCCAGACACGTTTCAGAAGCACCTCGCAGCCCTGCTGCAGAAAGAGCGGGTAAAGCAGCCCCGTCTCCCCCTCGTCCTGCTGACAGCCAACACTGCAACCATTGCATTTTATTTGTTCTTTCTCACCTTTTGCGCCTTGGGACATGTCTTGATGGTTACCAGGCAACAACAAAAATATCCCCACATGTAGTTGTTGCCTTTAAGTAACCAGCACGTTCCAAGACGAAAGGCTTGTGACCTGGAATCTTGATATTGCTATTCTGGTATGTGCCAAGGGGGGGGCTCGAAAGCTGAACATGCTTGTCTGTCAGGAAGCAGGTGATTAATAAGATGGACTGATGCACTGAGAACCTCCCAGAACCCGACAGCTCTCAGACAAACTCATTCCAGGCTGTCACACCAACCAGGTCCAAGTCAGGGAGTCAACATGCAGGTAAAGAGGGACATCCAGTGGCTGAATCAATCGGGTTTTCCAGAACAATGTGTTTTTACAGATAAGAAAGATGTTTTCAATTTTCCAAAGAAGCTACAGATGCCATTGTGATTCAGGCAGCAATAAGATCACTTTCAAAGATTCATGTTTACAGACGACTTGTTGAAAGAAAAATAATCTAAAATATACCTCCCCAGTAGAGGCCATTTCACATCGCAGAACAGGGTCTGCATCTCTCAATCGGGTCCAGGAAAACATCGGGGCCTGGTAAGAGAAAGAGGGTGGGCGTGAGAAGGGGATGAACCATATTTAATGCATCAGTGCAAAAAAAAAAAAAACCAGCTACATTTTAAGCGACAGAAAGAGACAGACATGAATTAATCCAAAAGAAGCGCTGGTCAAGGCTGATAAGCAAAGGAGTACTTGGCAAAGGAGCTTCCCCAGCATCTCGATGGACTGGAACAAATAAATACCTATTTCACCAATAAATCTTCCTCTTAACTATTGCAATCTTGCTCTCTCGCTCACATCCTGACAGCAGATTTCTAATCTGTGATAACCAACTATCATTTTTAAGACACATTTTGAAACAGGAAGTGTGTGAAGTGTTTAATTCATGAAACAAGAAGAGATACTATCTGAAGCAAGTAAGTTTTTCTGAGAAAACATTTCTCCGGCAGAAATTTTCATCCACAGGATCAAACCATTCCACAGGAACACACTCTTTTGGTGGAAAGTAGCTGAATCTTGGCAAACAATTTTCACATCTTTTTATTCTCTCCTCCAAAAAACACGTATCACTACTTCTTTGATCTTTCATAAGGATATGTTATAACTCCTGGTTATCTTCATGATTATTCTGAGGATATAGGACACTGCAGTCTTTGTTAGCCTCTGAGATCTCATCTAACTTGACTATGAAACAAACAAAAAACAAAACAAAACAAAACAACTCCCTCATAAAAAGCCAATGACCACATGTTGCAGATATTCCAAAACAACTTTCTGCTAGCAAATAACTTCCTATAGGGCTTCTCTATCTTAAACTACTACGGGTATTTACATTAGGACAACATCCTTAATGCTTAGAAAATATTCTGCTTTTAAATCCAGAGACACAATTCTGTGCTTGGAAGTCTCTGAGGTAATGCTGCAGACAAGACAGATGCTGTTTCACAACACCTAACAATGACCAACTAAAATGTGACAGCAGAATTTCTCTGAGGAAGGTTTGTCGATAAACGTCACCTGTCTTGGTGAATTTTAGACCAGTTTTGTTTCTCTTCTAAGAGAAGATTTTTACAGTAGCCAATTCTACAGTCTTAAGCTAAGCTCTGACAGTCAAGGTGGATCATTTTTAATGCATATTTTGCCTTGAAAGGGAACAATCAAGAAAAGCCTTCCAACCAGTTCCCTAAACTTTTGTCTGCCACAAGCATGAACGTGAATCAGCAGCAACAGACTCTGGTACTGCAAATAAATCTTATTTAAAAACTTAGTCAGTGATGCTCTACCCAGGATTTAAACTTAGGCAGGCTGTACTTGTGTCACTCTGAAAGCAAACATGGCATAACAGTATTTCAGTCACTAAAGCTAAAATGGTGGGAGTTCAAATTCACAAAGGAGCAGCTACATCGAGAAAGAAACCGGTTTCATATTCTCTTTTCAGAGCACTTAAGAACTGCTGGAGAAACAAAATCCCATTTCCATGCAAATATTCCTAGCAATAAAACCATTAGAGGACAAAAAATATGACGCTCAAATAACAAGAACCAGGTTTAACAGGAATATTTTTCAAAGTTTAGCGTTTCCAAAGGCATTATCAGTTTTTTTACATCTGACAAATCCATACAGAACACCAGCAGTACAAAAGCCTTTGTAGTGAAGTTTTCAAGAACATAGCTGGGTTTTCCATTCTGTAGCCCACACTCCCAGGAGAGACCAAACTCTTGACTGGTTAGCTAACAACAGCACAGGAGCCCTAAGCCTAAATAATTGAAATCTATAGAAACGAGACTCAAGAATAAAAAAATCTCAGATTAGAATTTCAGAAAAATACTCATCTGTGGCTTCAAAATAAAATGTAAAACTACTTCCAGGCTAACTGGCTTGCCAATAACCTGAGATGGCTTGGGTCATGCATGTGGCTTGTATTTTAACAGGTCTGAAGATTTTATTAGCAGAAAGATGTTAGCTATTTTCTGTTTCCTCAGTTTTCACTTACTATGGGAACTATTAAAGCTGGAAAGTGTCTGTATGAACAATTTTCATTATCAATCATGTTTTCTGCACTGCTGTTCTAGATTTTTATGATTAGGTACTTCAATTAATTTTTTTTCTTCCACCAAGCTTTCAAAAACATCTAAAGTACACTTTGGTATCTTGGGTGCCGTATAAGCTCAGTAATTAAGAAGAGGGAAAACTTGGCCCCACTGAAAGCAAAGGATCCAATACTTTCACCCCCTTTAACTAATTGGTCATACATATAAGGGAGATTCTGTGTATCCAACAGCCCACACCCCAAATCTTGAATGTAAAATCTAGGGGTACTCAAAACATAAATTTGTGCATGTCCAAACATATTTCAGACAGCATTACAAAAAAGCCTGAACGTCAGTATTCAATCCCACAAGTACGTATTTTTCAGGCAGTTTAGAAACATAATTGAGTGGGTTCAAAGTAAGAAATAAAAGGAGATTGATTTTGTTAATAAGCACTGGAAATTTTTCCTTTGATGTCTCTAAAATTCCCAATGTACGTTGTAACAGAAACTGGAAAGGGTCAATTTGGCTCTTGGCTAATGAGTAAATTGTTCTCCAGGCATTAAAATACTATAACCTATTAATGTGATAAGTGCTGACACTGTTTTGTTCTTTTGTGTGCTTTTTGAAACCATACCTTAATCCCAATGTATTTGGAGGGAATAATGGGCTGCTCCAGCGTGGGGAGGGTTGACTCGTTAACCTCTTTTCCAATCATCACTTTCGTGGCCACATCGATGAAATCCACACCCAGAGTCTTGGATACAAAAGGGAAGGAGCGTGAAGCCCGCAAGTTGCACTCTATCACCTGATGGGATTATAAAGGAGAAATACCAGGGTCAGGCACTGTGCAGTGAAAAAACAGATTACTTCATGTTTCTGGAAATCAGTCCTTACTCCTCTTGGCAGAGATGCTCTTCAGATTGCCAAATAAGAGGCACAGAAATGGTGTTTGGTATTACAGACACCAATGAGGAATGGGAAGTGGACAGTCTGAGACAGAAGGACTCCAGGGTTCCGCAGCTGAGTTTCAGCTCTGTTGTCTGAAAATTAGACCCCAGATTAATTTAGAAATCACTCTGGAAATTGTGTTGTACCATACCCTAAATTAGTGCACAAGAAGCAAGGGAATTTATGCACCTGTATTAGGTACAAGCTTTAGAAGCCCACCTTCTTTTTCCATGGTAATGTTACTTCCCAAATGCCCAGGTTACCACTCGTTACTGACTTTCATCTACGTTTGGGAGTCATTCAGTGACCCAAGCAAGAAACAGAAGTTCTGCACCCTGCTGAGAAGCACGCCACGGAGTTCATTAGCAAGAGAGAAATTGCTGTAAGTTAGAATGAAGAGGTAATGAACCAGGGCAAGACTAGGTAAGCCAGGACAGGAGGAAAAAGAGGGGTTATCCAGAGAAAAGGCAAACACCACTAAGGGACAGCAAGGAAGGAAAGACCCCATTCTGTCCCTCTGTGGAGTTTCTTCTGTTTCATAGTTATTCAGGAACGTGAAGAACAGTTAAGAACATTCTTCTCAACTACTAGCCCAAACAGAATCTTTCACCAGTACTCTTCTATACCATGGCAGAATTTCCTTCCATTCACTGCTTCCTCAGTCAAACTGTTCGCATTCCTCTGACCTTCCTCCATTAGCCACAGAAAGCTAGCTGTTACCCATAAAGGGTCAGACATCTGCCGTACTGCTCTTACTGATAGCTACTAAGACCTTACTACGTAGGAAACTATCTTAACAGCTTATATTAAAGGCTTAAACACGGAAATTGTCTGTCTTTCTTTCCAGTGACATGGAAGACTTATCTTAACAATCAAAACATCTAAAGATCAGAGAGGATAACAGAGCTAAAAGCAATGATATGCTGTTTATAGGATGAGGCACAGGTCTCAGTGCTGTCCATCACATTAAACACTGATGATTTGTGGAAGGACAAAAGCCTACAGTGAAATGAAGCTATTGCTGACAGACAATGCAACCACACTCACTTCACTCTCAGTGGCAGCACTGCACAGGCATGGAAGGATGTTCTCTCCCAGCCAGGCAGGGAGAACTGTGTGTCACAGGGATGACAGAGGTGAGCCACACACAATCAGACAAGGCAGGTTAGAAACCCACAGCTGGGACTGCCACAGAGCTTCCGTGACAGGGACTACAGAAACCATGCACCGAGCTATCCAGAGCAGAGTCTGATTTCCTTCGACAGTCACAAGAGCTCTTACCATCACATCATTGCCTCGCACCAAGAACTGAATGTTGAACGGACCAGAAATGGCAAATGCATTTGCAATCTTCTTTGTAGCAGCTTTTACCTACAAAAAACAGTATGTGTGTGGTTATTATATATGAAATAAAATCCTACGAAGCAGCCACACGTCAATAAATGACCTCACGTGTATTTCTTTAAATCCCATCTCTCTGCTATAGCATAGCTTTTCACTATACCCTCATTTTGGCAAGAGCATTATCTTTCAGAAGCAAACAGTGTCAAATCTGGTAATCCAGAGCCTGGGGCTCCATTTGAGGGCAGAAGTAAAAAACACAGCTTCATGTGCATGTGAGAAGGGGAGAGAAAGACAGAATAAAAGCCTGTCCTGTCTGTTGTAATTCCTACATTGCACACTGGAGCCTGTATAACTCTCTTTGTGAAATAATGAATAATGATGTTTTGCCATTCGAGATTAACTACTTGCTATTATAGGCATCCCAAGAGTCTTCCACCAACAAGCCTGTCCCATCACAGATAAGTGGAAGGTGTGTCAGCAGAAATACTCTGGAACAAATTGGGAGAAAACGCTATGGCCATATTTTCCAAGTTGTCAAGAAATCACACCATTTCAGTACAAGTGTTTGAATAGCTTGGCTCCAGAAGATGGCTATTTTCGGAAGCAAGGCCTTGAATATTTTCATAAATAGAGTTCGAACACAGGCAGGATGACGTCACGGAGGACTGCACATTTTGTTTCGAAAATGCATGTTGACAGCTAACTCTGTATTACTAGGTTTATTCTTCAAAGAGGAACAAGTCAAAATTAGGTGAGGTTCATTCATTCCAAAATCCCTTCCAGAAAAGGCAGGCAGCTATAAACTCATGCATCTGACCTAATCACTTAAAGACTAGGAGAAGTGGACCACAGCATACTCATCAATTAGACACTCCTCCACTGCTATGAAAGTTTGTCCTAAAAAGGATGAAAAAAAAAAATATCTAAAAGCATGTACCTCTACCCCTAAAGTTAACGGGGTACAATTCAGATGATCAGTACAGTGCAGTATGTACAGTAGAGCCATTCACAGGGTACACACTAAAATCATACATTCGCAGAAATCATATTGACATTTAAAAAGCATTGTTGATTTGATTTCTCCTGAATTCCTCTTTTAAGTTCTCCCAAGCAAGGAGAAAGGTGATTCAAACTCTTATTTTCCTTTTCTTTTCAGTGCAAGAGCAAAACCTACCTTCTCCAAGGCTCCCTGGCTAATAGTCTGTGTGGGTAACATGAGAGTGGCATCTCCAGAGTGAACGCCTGCATCCTCCACATGCTCTGAAACAGCATGTGAGATAACCTGCACACAATAATGACACAGTAATTAGTCCCCTCACACACTCTCATGAACTGTGCCCCGAAGTCCAAACCCTCTGCTGTGTACAGAGCGGCAGTCTCCTGAATAGAGCGCTATCCAAAAGTCAAAAGAGATGGGTCAAAAATGGAATCTCCCAAGATTTTGGGAAGAACAGGCCTACAGCAGACACAGGGCATAAGAAAAAGAGGATCGTGTTAGTGTCTTTCATACTGTGGTTAAGCAAACTGAAAATGATAGAAGCTACCACAGTCTGGAGATCCTATGACCCCCTCTAACACTGCTGACTCAGAAGGCAAGGCCTCATTAGGCTTTAAACCAGCTCTTTAAGTTCTCCTTGCCACAAACACAAACAAGTTGTCATTCCCCATCATTTGTAAACATTTGCTTACTCTTTCATGGGGTTTTAATTGTGGAGAAAAAACAAGCAGGGGAAACTCAGGCCCTAAGGTTTTAAGCCAAATGACTTGCATCAAGGTGCACTACCTTGATATCCAAAAAAGACAATGATCTTGTCTGTTGGTTAAAAATGAATATTGAAAACAGTATTTCTATTAAATGACAAGTTTGTGAGGTTTTTTTTGGGGAAAACTGTATTTGATTAGTAACGACATGCAAGGCGAAGCTGTAGTAATAAAACTGTGGTAATACTGTAAAACATGCTGACAATTCTGATACAAGTCATTTGCGAAGCCAGTGATTTGTGAATCCAATAGAAGTTATATCCTAAAGGATTCAGGCATGTGGTTAAGCAATGTTTAAAACAATTATTTAGGTGTATACAGTAAGGTAGGCTGAGCTTTTCAAGCATAATGTTTTTGGACCTCAGAGGAATTCATCTTTTCTTGTTTCTCTTCTCTTCTAGGCACAAATCTATGGCTGTATAAAATAAATCATTAAAACCCACATGCTTTTGCAAATTGTTGATCTTTTAAAAAAAAAGTTTATTATTAATGAAAAGCAAAAGTTCTTACTCTTCCTGCCTTGGCTACAGCATCCATTTCCACCTCACGGGCATCTTCAATAAATTTAGTGAGTACCACAGGGTGATCCTGTCATGACGACAAACCAAAAGAAGCAAGCTTTTAGTTGAGAGTATTTGTGGATCATCCAAGTGCTCACTATTCATCACTGCAAAACATTTGGAAGCAGAATCCCACAAGGCCAATCTATTAATATTCTTATTTCCAAAGATCAGCGATCTTTGCCAAGGAAATAATAGGGGGAAAGTTGGCATAATTTCCCCAAAGCCACTGAAGCACTCCATAAAGTGTCACCATGACAGTGAATATTTGGGGAAAAATGCAAAGAGCTTTTAGGTGAGACCATGACAGAAGGAAGCTGGTAGAACACTTGCATGGATCCAGGGGCCTCTGATCTTGTCTCCCAAAGATGTTCCTTACTTCTAAGATCTTCAGTTTGTCTGCGAGCCTCAAGGGCACCTCACTTGCCTTTTGTTAATTCAGGTTGACTAAAATATGTGACTTAACTATCTACTCCTTTCTCATTTATCTGCCTGGTTTCTTAAGTCTCCCATGGAGAAGTTGCCACTAATTATAGCTGGCCAGGAATGACCCGTCCTTGAGTTTCAACATGTTCCCTGGTATACACAGTTTTCCTTCCTCTTCCTTCTGCCTGTCTCTGGGATGCCAGCACACACTTCTCCATTGCTTTCTTCTCCCAGGCACTCACTCCAGCAGATGGTTAAAAATCTAATCCACATTCTTCCAGGCCAGCTTTATGTCTCAACATTTTATCTGTCCCATCCACTATTAACTGTCTGTTATTTATTAGAGAATAAAATGGAATAAATGACAGCTTATGCATGCTCAAAAGGCTCCTCTTGAAAAAATATAAAGCAACTTCAAAAGTTACAAGACACAATTCCTTACATTTATCAGTGCAAGGGTAAATTCACAGGCAAGGACAATGCCACAGCCTAGGTTGTTTCATAAATTTAGTGGCCTGTGTCATGTAACTTTCTGTCTTGCTGCAGTTTTTCACCAGGAGATTTTATATGTGCACACAACCTTGTCTATTCCAGTCTGTCTCAACTCTTGCAAGAAGTTTGGACCGTTATTGACAACATATATAGTGAGACAACATATATAGTGAGACAACATATATAGTGAGACAACATATATAGTGAGACAACATATATAGTGAGACAACACCATCACTGCAAAGTGGCTAAAACAACACATTGCAGGTCAGGCACTTTATCTGGAGATGCTTTGTTGGGTGGAACAAAAATAGATAAGGCTTTGTAACTAGAAAGATGAACTCTGTGTCTCACACACAGATGCTCACATTCAGTTCTATGCTCACAGGTAATTCAGTGGAACCAGTCACGGCCTATAAAGCCTTGACAAAGTTAAAAAACCTCCTTAATTTAGAAGCAGAATACAGTACTTTTGTTCTGTTGTGCTTTTTGCCTGCTTAGCTTCTACTATACTAAGGCTGTTGTCAGTACAAATATACTGCACAAAGAAGGAAGTCTTCCCTTTGCAGTCTGACTACACTAGCAAAGATTTAGCATGTAAATCTAGCATACTTTTCTGCAGGATCAAGGCCAGAGTACCCAAAACCTCACGGTGTGGCCACGAAGCACAGCTGGTTGTGTTTGCAGCAAGCATTGATGCCTTATTTGTGCAGCAGGACCGGCCATCTCAAGGACCCCATGCAAACACCCACTCTTTTCCCCAGGAAAATGCTCCCACAGCTCCTCTCCTTCAGCTCCCCATGGGGCCTCCTGTGCCAGGGCTCAGACCTCTCAGCAAGGACGAGCATCATTGCCCAATTAAAGTTTATCAAGCTGTGACAAGTTAAGCTGACCAAGGGTTACTTTCCTGGGCACTACCATCATAAAGATGCCCACAGAAAGTGTTCTGTCCCACTGAGCACTGCTGTCTGCTTTGTTTCTGTGAGCGCATGGGGAAATACAAATGAAGTACAGAGAGAAGCTCAGTGTTTTGGGTGGCTGAGCATCGCTGAAAATCTGTTTTCCACCACTGTTTGCAAATGAAACTGAGTGGTCTTCTTTCTTCCACATTAACCTACCCTTCAGGATATTACTACTTTGCAAGGTCTCTCCATTTGACTAGCTCTTTTCTTACCAAAAGGTTAAACTTCCATCATTTGCCTCATACATTTAAAAATCACGTTTTTTTTTTTTAATTCTTGCTCAAACTTAAGAAATCCACCACCTAAGAAATCCTCTGAGTAAGCAGCAATGTGTCTGCTTCCTTAGCCAGTTGTGTTTTCAGAGAGCTCCTCTAACTACTTAACTCCAAGATTCCCCATAAGAGCAGTGTTTATGGCATTACAGCACTTTTCTGAACAGGGATCATTCCAAAAAACACAAAAATAAAAAATGCGGGAGAGGTTGGGGGGAACAAGAAAACAGGCCAAAAGGCCAAGCCAAACTCTGAGGCTGTTGAAAGGTCAGACTCCAAATTCTGTATATTGTTCATTTGAGCTCAATCATTTCACTTTTTCCTCCTCCCACACTCTCAGCTCTCCAAACATCCCTTACACACTAACACTGATAGCAAGGATAGAAGAAAAAACTCAGGCTTTGAGCTGTTTTTACTATGTTTTGAAGCACTCAGGTCTTTGGGAAATTGCTCAGATTTTTTCTTTTCTAAATTTCAGTGTTCTAGACCAAAACCTTCCCCTTGCTGGAAAAAAAGACACTAAAAAAGCCAAAATAACGTTTAAAAACATTTAAAACTGACACCTTTCATCTTCTGCTTTACATACTCTGCAGATCAGTAATCCCACTGGATTAACAGTAAGCAAGCACCAGTCTGCTTCTGTACCAAAGGAAACTCAGTACGTGATTTGGAGAGCTAAATGCCATAGCAAAAGCTTGCAAAGGTTCTTGCATTCAAGATCCACCCTTTGGGGAATGAACAGAGGGGTCAAACTTGAATTTCCCTGGCTCCTCCCCAGGCAAGGAAGAGAGTTGGGAAAAAGCAACACAGAAACAGAAGGAAAGCACAGCACGGGTGGAACAAACACAGCAAACACAAAAAGCAAAAGCAGTGGCAGGGCAAATACCAGTACCTGAGAGACTCTTGTGGCTTCTGCTAAGAACTTCTTCATTTCATCTTCGGTGAATACCACATTCATTGCAGACCCACTGTAAGAATGACACATAGAAAAGAAAAAAAAAGGTAAACCAAAACCAGATCATCCTCCCTCATGATGATAAGGGAGACATTACAGCATTAGACACCCCAGCACAACCACCTTTATGTTACAGGCTAGCTGAGCAAGACCCTGGCTTAAGCTACCTGCTCCTTCTACTCTGGACTGAAAGAAAGGCAGAGCTGGTACCTCACGAACCTCCACCAGCCTTCCAGAGATGACAGGTGACCTCCAGAACCATGATGAAAAATCACGCAATGAACTGGAGCTGTGCAGCCTTAGCACTGCTGGGAAATCCCCTTTCTGACCCAAGCTTTTGAAGCTCCCCCTAAGCTGGAGAAGGTGGCTAGTCAACCACATATCCCTGCTCAAGACGCAGCCTCCTTCACCATATCGTGCGGCTTAGCTGTGAGCTCATGACAAAACAGACTCTTTGCCTACTGTCAGCCTGATTGCTCTTCACTGGCCAGGCCACTGGTGATGGTTGTGACAATACAAATGCAGGTGACAACGGGCTGCTCTTTGCTGGCTGTCTTCTTAGACTATAGGGGAGGGGCACAGCAGATACAGATACAGTGTCTGAAAGCTACTTTGAAATGTAGCTCTCTGTAGTATCAGACAGGGATTTGGGAGAACATAGATTGACAGTAGTTCAGTCCCTTTGAAAGGCAGGATCTTTTTAAATTTATTTCTTAAGATCTAACATTGCCCACTTCTACTACTGCCACTCAGCTTCCCCTTTGCTTTGGTGGGTAAGCCCACAGAGGCTGTGGGGAAAAGTGAAGGAAGGACCTATCCCATGAAATCAGGCCCTTGAACCTAAGATAAATAGCCACAAGTACCTACATGCTTATACTTTATTGGAGTACAACTTCAGCTGATGTAGATCAATAGAGTTCAATTAAATCCAGGGACCTATGTCAGCCGCACCACTGAGGATGTGAACGGGTGCACACGGTACATAAATGGTGGGGAAATGCATTTAGTTTTCAAAGGCAACTGGCAAATATTAAAGGCCATATCTGTACAAAGGATGAAGAAGCCTAGCTGTGGACCTGCTGCTGTTCTGCAAATAGAGGCCAGACTATATGCTGTGCAAGGGCTTTTCACTTTATATTTCTTCAAGTTTGACATTCTGCAGTTTCGTCTCCCTGAAATTCCCCTAACCTTGAAATGCTCAAAATACCTTGGAAATACTGCGTTAAGAAATACTTACATGGAAAGGGGCTATGCTTAATTTGATACAAATGGAAACAATAGGCTAAAAGGAGTGTGCCCTAAAAATCTAGAAAGTGACATCAGGAGCACTTTCTAAGTTGTCCTCCTGATCAGAGTGCTGGCTTTTAACTTTGCTTTGCACTCCACTGCAAGCTTCAGAAACTGAATAGAAAAGTCACAATCAGCAGTCTTCTAAGAGATATTTTCTTGAGGTTGAACATATATGAAATGCTTCTTTTTTCCCCTGTTTTAAATGAAAAGATTTTTTTTGCTCCCCTGAAAATGAATATTGTGTCTCCTCATTTTGATATGTTTCTTTTCATATGAAAAGGATCCTGTCTCCAATTTATTTGCACTTGTAAATTGTGCCCAGCAAACTGCCTCTTTGTGCCTAGTCAGCTATGAAGAAACTCCTCACAGAGAAGAGTGATCATTCAAAACCTGCGTGAGCACTGATGTAACTTCTTCAAAAAGTCTAGCTGTCGGAAATGTGCAGTTCTGTACAATGTCTATTTAAAGAAAAACAGCTGCCACAGTGTAGGGACATAAAACATGCCTGTAAGCAGAGAAGCTTGGCAAATAAGAAGCTGAATTCAAAAGACATGCTGTCATTTTCTGATAACAGATGTCAACCCCAATAAATGGCCTCAGCACACCGCCTTCTGTTTTTCCTGGTGGCAAACAATCTTCTGGCTTAATTGTACAGCTAGGCTCAGGAACCTTAAGGAGCATCCCAGATGGCTCATGTTTTTGGTCTTCAGACATGAAGAAGGCAGTTCAGCTAAACAGACATTCTTAGGATTGTGTTCTGCCTTTGATCTGTGCCTGATGGACATAAGGGAACCATTGGCTCCCTTTACTGGTACAGGCAGTCGTTCCACCTGTTAAGACTGGCAGCTCTATGCTGCATGTACCTAGCACAGTGTATTCCAAGTTCCCTAAAACAATTCTCTCCCTTGACTCAAAAAGGCTTTTTTACTTCATACCCCCCAGCTTGATGAGCTCTGATGTTTGAGCCTTACCTCAGAACATAGGAAGGCCTCAGCAAACATGGGTAACTCACAGAGCCTGCAAATTCAACTGCATCTCTCTAAAGACAGGGAGGGAAAACATGCTGTGAACAAGAACATATTTTGAAGTCATTCCATAGTATCACTCTAGCTGCATTTGCACTTGAAATAAAGAAAGATGTAGGGGACTACAGGCTGGGCTGAACAGAATACACAGCTTCTCTGTTCCAGAGTTGTCCTCTTCAGAACCTCCCTGTCCATAGAGCTTCACTGGGAAAAAAAAAAAAAGGTGCTGACATGTCTCTAGTCCTTTGCCATCTCCATGTAATAGAGTAGTTTTCAAGGCCAGCAGAATAAACCAGAGTAGCCTGACAGTGGCAACATTTGCTGGTTATATATCCCATGATGTGTGAGGATAATATGAAGACACTACCCTTCCAGTTCCCATTCCGCTCCCATACCTGAGCTACAGCATCATTTTGCAAGGATCAAAAAGTTCTTCAACATGGATAGTAAAAAAATGTCAAATATCTTCAGAATCTTGAAACGTATCAGTAAGTTGGTCCCTCCAGCAGATGCTCACAACACCTAGGCACGTTATCGTTTCCCGGATCATTTCCCAACTTACCAGAGTGCTGACTGCCTTCCAGGGAGCCTGGGCCACACGCAGCTCATCCAGAACAGCTGAGAAAACAGAGCGATCTTCTGCCCGGTCAATCTGCAAAGGATTCGTGCCAAGAATCTTCACTCCACTCTGGTACAGTGGCACTGCCAAGTTATTGGGAATCTGCCCACCTACAGAAATAATGCAACCACTGCATCCCTGTTGGCAGAGAGAAAGAAGCACAGTCACGTCCAAGTTAGCTTAACATTAAAAACTGTTATAATTAGGGACCCAGCCTATAGATTATTCATTTTTAGATTGTTATGAGTAAAGGCTGATGATAACTTTTCTGATCCAGAGGTACCCAGATTGCGAAGTCTGATTCAGAGCGTAGCCTCTCTAAAAACACACTATCCTCCTTGATGTCATCAACAGGCAGCAGTAACTTGAGGTCAAATTCCCCAGGAAACCAAAGGAGTCTGCAGTGTTCACATCTCTTTTGATATCAAACCAAGATTCTATCATTTCTGCCAGAACCACAGACTACTACCTTATTTTCATGTCATGTCTGGGGTCTTCTGCTTTCCCAGTGAGGATAAGCACAGAGCTGACACATGCTCTCTCACTTTGCAGAGGAAAGGAGCCATGCTACAAGAATATCACAGCCTGCAAGAAAACTCACAGCTCTGCTCACTGAGGGCAAGTCTCCCTCCCTTCCTCCTGCATGTGTGGACATGGAGACCTTCACTTCAGCCAAGTCCTGCTGCGGCCACTGGACACCACAGCATGGCCACACGGGATGTTTTAGGTCCTCTTCTCTCATAGACCAGCTCTTCAGGGAAAGCAGCCTCTCCCATGGCCAGGGACTGCCAGAGCAGCAGACGTTCACAAAAACTCTTTTGTACTAGGGTTGCAAGGCAGTAACCTCCAGCAGAGGGCCAACAGAAACCAACTGGAAGACTTCTTTTTCCCCTCCCATGCCAAGAGCATTATTTGCTAAGCAAACACCCTCCCCTGGCCCCAGAAGGCAAGCTTTAGGGAGCCCTCATTGCTGACCCCTTGCTGTCCTGCACAGAGCAGGGCCTAGCTCACCAGAGCCCAACCCACCAGGCAGCCCGTGGTGGTGAGTCAGGATACATTCAGCTCTTTATTTTAATTTGTCTTCATTATTTGTGCCTAGCTCTTCGTTGCTGGTAGCACACTCCACAGTAACAAATATTTCAGCCGAACTCTCACACATGCTCATTGCCATGCAGGTCGGTTGCAAGCACTTAAATTCTGGAAACAGATGAGTCAGGACAGGTGACACAGCATCCTCCAGCCTCAAAGGCACGTTTTGTGTTTGTGGCTGGGTAACCACAACATTTTAAGCAAGGAAATAATAAACGTCAAATAACAAGGAGACAGCTGAGCTTCCTCGTAAACGTACATCCTCCTTCAGGTGCAAATATGGCTTTTTTTTTTTGCTCTTTTCCTTACATAAACCCCTGAAGGCTTTCAAGTACAGTAGAGTTTGGTGGGGAAATTTTCAGCGGTAAAAATAACAGGCTTTGGAGAACCTGCAACAATTATAAGGATGTGAATTACATTTAGATCATTTAATAATTCAGGGTAATTAAATAACGGGCACTTTAATTCCAAATTAAAGCTGGTGAAACTTTGCCCAAAGGAGAATCCGGCCTGCAGTACAGCTGTAGCGATGGGCTCCTTTGAACCAAATGTGTTTTACACAGTTTCACCCACCTCTAGCAAATGAGAAGCATAAATCAACATCCAATGCGCAGTGATCCACGGTTTGGCTCTATCCTTCAGAGTATCAATGTTCTTTTAATTAACAAGTGTGTTTTTCCTGAAGAAGGTTAACCCCACTGGCCTTCCTGGAAGAGGAACTTCTTAATGAGGGATTGAAAGGGATTTAGAGTGGGAAATCTGTGAGCCGCGAGCAGGATGGACTAGAAGTGACTCAGAAAAAAAACAGATGATAAATGCTAGAACAAACCCTGCTTAACTTTAATGTGGATAATTTCCTACCATAATAAGGATCCACTAAAAAAGCCTGGCATTTAAACAGCACTTATTATCCCAAGGTCTACAAGATTACTCATTTGCCTCGCATGCTAATAATATATAGTGATGGAGCTGATGTTTTTTCCTACTCTCCATGCATTCGTTTCTGGGATGACGTGCAGCTGCTAGCCAACAGCAGCCATCTGAAAGAGCTTAGGACTGGGAGGGAAAAACACCTCGTTAGCAGAGGGTGGGGCAGGGACAGAAGCTGTTTGGTGCTCACTTGGGGCTGGCCCATGGCATCAGAGCTCTCCTTCTCCAGCTCTGAAGAAAAATCTGTTCATTACTGGGTCTAAAACCCCCTCAAGCTTCCAGAGCCATCCAAAATACAGAACGTATCTCCAGTCTCTGGACTACTTAGCATCCCAGATGGAGGAGAACCAGACAACAAATAAGCAAACCCCTTCTTGCAGCTTGGAACCATTCTGGTTTGATAACGACCCAAACTAGCTTTGATGCCAAGGTCGACCATCATCACAATGTATCCCAAACATATTTCAGCCACAAATGTCCCACCTAACAGTCTCTCTTCAGCTGCTGCTTATTTCTTCCTTTAAAACAATTCCAGCCACTGAGCCCCTAAAATCAAAATGCTGCCCACGTCCAAGCTGGGATGGCATCGGGGTCTCCAAAGAGACAGAGGAGATGGCTTCTCAAGCAGATAGCAAAGAATCACGTGCTCATTTTTACTCAAAAAGAACCATAAATTGAGACCCAGCTGCTGCATATTTTTTCCTTCAAAATTCTGCTTTTCTTTCCCAAAGAATGCCTTTGCCCAAGGAGCAGCCCGTTGCCCAGGCAGGGAACAGGTCTGTGCTGCTGAGGAACGTGGGTAGACTGAAAACGGACTCGACCGCATATCACTTTGTCATCAGCCATATTTTAATTATAAAGAAAATGAATAACATCCTTGCCAACAGAAAGCTTTAAAATATACACTGTACATAATCTAGTGAAAGAAGTCTGGGGAGAATTATTTTCCCCTTTATTATAAAAATCACTCTTTTTATTACTACCTTGCTTTTATGTCATTAGTAATAGAGTTGGGTTTTCTTTTTCCCTGAGTTTGAAAACAAATTAGACCATTAAAATCGTACCTAAGAGCCTCCTTTAGTTTTATGAATTGTTTCAGAATGATCCTAGAAACTGAAAAAGAACCAGAAGAGGCCCTCAAGCAGAGAGATATTAAAATAAAAAGGGAACATCTTCTCTGGAAACAAAAAGCCAATAAATCTGAGGGAAGGGACTTTTTTTATTTTATATTTTTTTAATTGTTGTCCTCACAGACTACCACCTAACTTTGCATGTTCCCAGTAAATTAAACTTCCCTCCAAAGCACAGCTCTGTCTGCAGAGCTCAGCCTCTGGTGTGTCAGAGCAGCTGTGGATGTCAACTAGCGAGGGAGATGTGAGGACACAAGGGACAGAAAGAGGAGCAGCAGCTGAGGACGTCCCTGGGACAGCACCGTGCCAAACTATGAGCAGTACTTGGAAGGCAGGTTGGGGTCCCCATCATCTCATTAGTCAACCCACCTCTCAACGTAGCCTAATTTGTCTAATTAGAAAACTGGGAGTAGTTGCCCAAGGTTTGATGTTAAACCTAACAGCGCTTAGAGAGTTGATGCATCACCCCTACTAGGGGACGAGGGCTTTGTCCTTTGTTTACTGGTGGTTCTACCTAGGGTGCACCCACGCTCCAGGACTTTTAGAGTATTTGTCCCACTGACACTACTTATCGTACACTGAAAAACTAGAGGAAGCTAATTAGCAGCAAAGTTTAAAAGCCTGGACTGAAACCCTGGCAGTGTTCCATTCATGTGTTCCATACTAAACTGGGATAGGAAGGAGGTTATTTGCAGGATCTTTGAGGGATCTCAGAATCAAATCCTAAGTTTTTAACTTGGTTGTTTCCTTAGGGACCAACTTCCAGCTGCACTTGCCTGAGGAAATGCTCTGTTAACAGGGCATTAGCAATTGGCTCACTCATTTTTAAAAAATGACACAGCAAATAGTGTATTTTAGTCTATACTTTGCTGGAGGTCTGGAGTCTGTCCCCAGGTCTGCCCACATCCTTTGGCAGACTCTGTGCAGTCTCTCCCCTCCTCAGAGATTCAGTTTCCTCACTTGCAAACTAGGCATAACGATGCCATTCCCTGTGGCCACTGCTTAAGAAGTGCTCTAAAACAGTTAAGTACTTATTCTTCTTCTTGGGATTTACTAGACAGTACACCCTAACTTTGGACGTTTAGACTCAGACCCTAACAGGTTTAATGTCTCCAGAGAAAACCCCTTCAGTTCCAGGTAGCACAGCATGCTGCTATTAGACCTGGAGATCCACAGCACATCCCAGCACAAGCAAGGTCGGCCTACAGGCTGAGAAACGTGACTTCCAACTCACCAAACCCTGCTGCAACAAGCAGGATGCTGCAAGCTTCAATACGCGTGCATTATTCTTTTCACATATTTTTCTTACCCGACTTGCTAATTGCCAGCACTGTGTGTTTAAATGAGTAGTTGCTCCTCATCACCTATACCTACCTTCTCTTTTGATCCTGCAGTAATTAGATGCTGTGTTTCATCAGTGTTATTTCTCTGACAAACTGTCACACCAATTTGCTCCATGCCCCAAGTTCAGAAGTTCAGTTTTGGTTAAATAAACAAGAGTTCAATGTTTATAGAGCTGGGCCTTGGGGATACTCCTAAAGCATTCAAAAATTAGCCTTTAAGACTCCAGCAAGCCACTAGAGTCTTTTAACCCACCCTAAATCAACACTTGCAGTAACTGCATCTGTCTTTATGAAAATTTAAAGAAGAGGTACAACAACATGGAAAAAAGAAAGTATGAAGATGCAATCTAAAAATGGTCCCCCTAAAGTATTTTGCAAATGGCTTAAGAACAGAGCCTAAGGACTGGGACTTGACTTGTGATGGGCTTTTGCTTGGTCCTATATTTGGGAATGATCAAAATGTAGCCAGGTTATAAAACCTTTTTGAGAACTACCTCCCATTCACAAAAGGGCTGAGCTCAAATTGGCATGTACTGGAAAAGAGACAAGAAAAATCACAAGCTTAATATGACCTGGGCTCCTCAATGTCGCTTCAGCAAGTTACAACTCACACTGAATTTCAAGGAAGATTAAAGTTCCTGTAAGCACCTCTGAAAACTTCAGTGATAAAATCTAAGATGAGTGTGTTACCAGCTAGAAATACAAATTTTCCATAGTGGAACCACCTGTTTTCACCACGTACCCTCCCATCATCAAATCTCCCTGGGACTCATCTCTGTCTCCTAGTATTGGCAGCTCTGAGCACTTGAAAACTCCCAGCAGACAAGGGCAATATCTGGATCAGGAGCCAGCCCATCTTTCAGTTTGATGGTGATTCAGTTGCCCTTCTGGCCTGCCTGCACGCCGACGATGTTCACCACACTGCCACTGTACTGTAAGGCCCAAGACTGCAAGCTCCTGAGCACGCAGAAGTGTTGTTCTGTTTGCTTCAGGGGGAGCACTTGTGCTTAAAGTCAAGGATATGCTTAAGTGCTAAAGCTCAGCACTGCAAGGGCAGAACAATTTGTGCGATAAATGACTGTGCAGCAAATTAAATCTGCTTGTAAATATTGCACAATATGGCATCTTGCAAAATAATTTAATATTTATTTGGCATTCATTATTGAGCAGTCTGCTAGGAACATCAACGATGTGTAAAATGCAACACTGGGATCCAAACCAAACAGCTTTAGCTAGTAAGCTCTCCCCTCCTTGCCCACAGCTGCTCCGCCAAAGCAAGCTGGTGACATGAATTTTGAAAAATTTGGGCCACTTCGTGGCTTTTTGTTGCTGCTTCTGCTTTTCTTTACCTCATATTGGTAGATGTCCAGGATCCTTTCCAACGACAGCTCCTCAAAGTACAGTCTGTCACACTCATCAAAATCCGTGCTCACCGTCTCCGGGTTGCAATTCACCACGACGGTCTTGTTGCCAAGCTGACGCAGTGTGCGGATGCTGGAGACAGCACACCAATCAAACTCCACGCTGCTGCCTGCCAGGAGACAGAAAAGTGGGCAAGGGAAGGATAGATGCACAGAAGAAAACAAACAGACGTTCTCAGCATTCACGCTGAAAAGAAAAAGAGGAAAAAAAGCCAACAGTGCCTCCTGTCAGCTCAGAGCAAGAAATCCAACTGTCCTCCCATGGAAACTAATCATCCCCAAACATGGTCTTCCAAGAGCATCAGGTAAGCTGGCTCAGCTCTTCCAGCTCTTGCTGCCTCTCAGCTGACACACTTTGAGAAGGACTCAAGAGGCAGAACCTAGAGGTGACCAAAATGAGTGCACATTACAAGGCAGCACTGTTTACTCCAGGGAACACAAAGTATTTTTATAGATGCTATTTTAAAAACAGAAGACTGGAGTGGTTTTTGCCTCTTAGAAAAGCAGAGTGTGGTTAACCAAGAAGAGAGATTACAAGGTTTGACTTTCCCAAGCACTGACTCTAGGTAAGGCAAATTGATGGATGAACTTTTGAAGCCACTCTGCAATCCTTTTACCTTGGTTTAAAGGCCTCAGCAACTGTGGCATCACTGGGGCAGGCACATCCTAACTGTTCTGAACTCCGAGTAAGCACTGTGCCTGCCTCCAAAGGAAAGGGAGAAAGAGGGAGTCAACTGGCACACTGTAAATGCCCTGCTCTATGCAACTTTTGGCAATGCTGCAGGCTTCAGGCAGTGCCAGAGTCTAGACATGAGGTAACAGCCACCATCCTATAAATTTCTGCACACAAACATCCAAGAGAGGTACCATAAACAGAGAATGATGCATTCTAAAGAACATCATTAAATGGTTATGCTAATGGTCTACAAGAAAACCTTGACCTCATCGTGATATGTTCACAGTCATTACATGATCGTTAACCACTGATTTAATATTTTTATATATATATATATATTTGTGTGACAAGATGCATTGGAAATTCAAGCTGTGCTTAATTGCTGCCTCCACAACACCTAGTTACAAACAGATGGCTGGCACAGGTCACTCACTGACAAGCACACTATTTATTTCCCTGCTTCTGTCAAATGGGGATCTCAAAACATGCTTGGGCCTCAGCTAAAACCCCACAGAAAAGACAGGGAAATCAATTTTGAAACAGGATGTTTCCCAGAAAGGTCACCGTTCACCTTTTTTATTCCACCTCAATAATGCAGGCATTCTTATACATAAGAAACCTCAAATATAGGTCATGATGGTAACCTGCAGTCCCCAGCAGACTGCCTTGGATACTACCTGGGAAAACAGCTGAACATGCAGAGGTCAAATCCAGCTGCATCAAGTAAGGGTCATATCCAAGCAGTGGAAAAAGTGAAGACAACAAATCATTAGTAATGCTTGTAATGTCTCGTGTAACATAACCAGACGCTGCTCCAGAGAAGGTAATTACTACAATACAGGCCTGGTTTTGAACTCACTTTCAGGTTTCAGTCGCGTTATGTTTGAGTACACCACACAATTAACAGCATTCTGCTGGTCAAGAGGCTCAGTGCAATTGCTTGTTTGTACTCTTTTCAGGGCTGCCTCTGACACAGACAAAGCTTGATCGGGTTGTTCCCTGCAGAGGACAGGACATACCCTCCTGGCAGGAAGTGAGGGGCAAGCAATCCACAGCTAACACTCAGCTGATCCCACTCAATTATGGTTGTAATTCAGAAGGTGCAGAGCAAAGCCAAGCATGCTGCTCACTTGCCTTCAGAGGATAACAAAGAAAAAGAATCAACTTGACTAGAGCACCTAGAAAAAAATCTTTTAGAGGTGTTAAGTAATGGTTTCCCCTATTAGCAGGCTTTATTTAGTTGCAATCTCTTTCAAAGATTGATCTGATCTTCTTCCAAAGTCCTGATCTAATCAGCTACAGAGCAGATAAGACCAGTATCAGATGTGAATGCTTGATCTAAACAATTACAAGTTTTAGGCAAACAGCACAAAATGCATTTGCATAAATTCGATCAAGTTACTAAACAATATTGCCATCCTTTTCGTGTTCACATTTTGCAGCCATCATACACAGCCTGTTGACTGGCAGAAGCATTCACAACAAAATTAGTGCAATCTTGGAGCGTTCCTCCTGATTTCACTCATCTCAACATTCACACTGGAAACTGAGTTAAAAAAGACACATCCTACCAACAGCACCAGGAGCACACCACGTGGCCCATCCATCCAAGCAAGACAAATGGATGCAGTTTGTGTTTCAGCTTTCAAAACCCATCACCGTTACTTGTGAGATGCAGAGCAAAAATATTTTTGAAGAACAATCTTTTTCTTGTCAATGATAGTGAGCTATTTGGAGGGATCCATGAAAAGAAAAAGTAGTAATATAAAGAATTCAGCATGGTCTGTCTACCTAATATCCATAGCCATGAGGAAACTCTTATGCTGCATAATCATCTGAGTGGATTGAACCAAGCTGCATACACAGAATTGCTTACTCGAAAGTAGTTAGTTATCCAAATCTTTATTGTAGTCACCTATACTTACAATATTAAAATGCATAATGTACAACAATGCAGTCATGAGCTGACAGTATACTTATCTGAGATGTGTGCAGCAGCAGCAAACTTCCATATGAGGTATCAGATTCTGAATGCCTTAACATTTGCCAAAAGTAAGGTTAAAAAAATTCCCTAAAACTTTGTGGAAATCACAACCAGGTGACATGCTCCTGAGTTTCAAGTAATAAAAAGTCTCCTGTTTTTCCAGGGCGTGAAATGAAGTCTCCAAGCAAGTGTAAAAGGCAAACTTTCTGCTAGGAATTGATGTCCTGTGCACTGTGCTCCAGAGGGTTTTGTCACCATATGAGAAGAGGAACAAATGAACCACAGGAATATCCAAAGAAGGCTCGGGGGTGCAAGGAAAACAGAGGAGTTGTAAGAAAGATTTACCTATGTGATACGGTCCGCAGCCCAACACCATCACTCCACAGTCATCAAATTTTACATCGTGTTCCTGAGGAGGGAGGGAGAAAAGTCATTAGGGCCCGCACTCAGCAGCACCTAACTCCGTGCTTCTCAGAACAAACAGTTTCTGGCATTCAGCCCGTATCCAACAGCCTGATCCTTCAGGGCTCAAGTCTGATCTAATTTACTGCGGTGTAAATGAAGTGCTACTCCACTGGAGCTAGTGGTGCTGCACCCAAACCAAGGGAGACCCAGCACCTTTGACTTGGCTATCCGAGCAGCCCAAGGAGCTACAAGTTTTCATAAAAAAATGCTAGGACAAGATGAGTGAGACAAGTTCTGCATTCCTAGCGCCTGACCTGGGCACAGAGGATATCAGTACAGGTATTACAAGACAGAGTCATAACAACACAGGAGCATTAACACCAAATGCACTGGAGCACAAGGCAAGACACAGTACCAGGCCTGCTGAAAGAGGATTCTATGTAATAGCATTCAAAATAATTGCTACAGAGACTGAGGCATTTTTGCAAGATCTCCAGAAATACTGCAGCACAGGGGAAAGAGATCAAACTAGACAGCAATGAGAGTGTTGTTCCCAAACGCACCTACCTGCCCACTGTACGTGATGTACAGGTAATTAGTTACTGCAGGGTACTCTGCCGCCAGCGTGTCGATCTGTAGGGGAGGAGAGCAGAGGCTGTGACTTGTCCAGTGCAAGATTCTTATGTACTGTTTCTTCCCCCACCCCCCCCACCCCCCGCCCTCCTCTTTTCATATTTTTTACTTACTATTTTTCCCACCGTGCCTTTCCTCAGAAAGTGACCTGAACTGTGATGTGCTGGCAATGCAGCAAATGCCTGCCCTGCCCCCAGGCCTTGCAGTTCAGCCAACAAGAGGCTCTACCATCTCTTTCTAAGCTGCAAACTTAGCGCTGCACCTGCTTGGTAAAACATCTTCACAGCCCAGAAGTTTTTTCTAGCAATCCCTTCTTGTCTCAGCCTTCTTCATTCTCTGAATAGTTTGGCAGTATTAATTACAAAGACCTCTATTCATCCAGGTCTTTTGTCTTCTTTAGCTATGCCATCTTGGATCTCCACACTTGGCTCCATTTACTCACACACTGACCACAAACATACACACAATAACACTTTGAGATCACCCCGAGTAGCAGACAGCAGTGGAAGTACTCCATAGTTATGTTAGAACATACCTCTTGCTTTGGTAATTAAATGGTGTACAAAGCAAGAGTGATTTTCAACCACCCCTTATATGTAGTTTTCAACAATCTCCTATGTAATTAGTCACCAGAGAGTCCAGAAGAATCATTTGCCTACCAGGCTGTTCAAACTGTTTGTGTCAACTACTTACTGCATGTTATACACAGTAACTGGTCCATCTAGGTCACCCTACTGCTCAAATTTTCTGAATGAACAGCTGAAACATTTCTACACAGCATACTGAACAGGGAACAATGTTAAAGCAGCCCTGACATGAATTTTTACATGCTACCACTTAAAAATCTTTCCAATTGTCAAGTACTTTCATGAATCCCCACTGGCAGTGCAAATCCTTGTGAATAATGAAGAATGTGACCTTACGTCATTAGCGCTGTGTAAGTGTCTGCTGCTCATTACTGCTGCTAATGCTGCAACTTGTACTTCATGGCTCAGGAGGAAACATATGCTTTGATGCCACAACTGCTGCGTAAGTCAAATGACCTTATTAAGGGTACCTTGGCACACAAATCAATCCTGCACTGCAGTGCCATATGCAAGAAGGAACGTAGTGCAAGAGCAGGCACGTTCCTGCAGGCCAGGTGAGGACAAAGAAGGAAAACAGCAGCTGGGGAACAGAAGGAGATTTGGCATCTGGAATTGGGCCTGAGGATACAGATGGGCTTTTTCAGAAACATTGAGTAGCTTGGTTTGTTTCCCCCCCCCAGCTTTAAGGACAAAAATCCCAGCTGGTGGCAGTTTAATACCACCGTACCTTAAATGCAGCAACAGAACACCTAGCAAAGCATTTGTGACACTGCCATGAATACTAGATGAGCTCATTACACTCAGTACTATTACAATGAATAGCAAATGAACCCATAAACAATAGGGCGCTTCAAATAAAGTGCTACCCTGTAAAAAGTTACTACCAAGACAAAATACATATTACACCTTACATTGTCACCCCATGGAGGGCCAGTATCAGTCTTCTCAGCCTTTTTCTGAAGCCAGGTAGCTGTGTCTCCACCTCAGCCACAAAGAAAATGAAAAATAGTTTGTATCTCTTTGGGGATGTTCAATCTATAGATGGATGGCACTATGTTAAGGCGTGCAGTGCAGAGGTAACAGCTAGATGGGCAAAATTTGCTCTTCTCTAATGTCAATGTCAAAACTCCCGTTGATGACAACAGAGCCTAGGTTTTCACTTTGTTTACCTCGACTGTGTCTAAGGGCAGAGAAACCTCCTGCTCCTTGCCCCCTTATAAGCCCTCACCCCAAAGAGGGAGGTTTCTCCTGGTACCTTTTTCACCCAGGGAGCTATGTTCTTCCTCAGTCTCAGCTGCCGGCACTGCAGTTCAGTCAGCCCCAGGCACTTCCCAACTTGCTTGTCCGAGAAGCCGAGCTGTTTGGCCCTCCTCAGGGTCTCTTCTGGAATGGCTTCACTGGTATGAAACAAACAAAGAAAAATGCATGAAGCTTTACAGCAATACTTCGAAGACATACAAGTACTCATGTCTCCCATACTGCACTGGGGGGCAGTCGCTACAGGAGCATGCACATGAAGGCCAGAAAAGGAAGACAACCCTGCTAAGCCACGCACTCCTCATACACAAAAGATCTTTTCTTGGGCTGGATGTCCCATGCAAATACTTACTAGGAAAAGCCTGCAGGCAGACTAGTGGTGCTGAAAATGAAAGCATTTCTTTCACTTTGAGACAGGAGTGACTCACGCCAGGCCTGCGATCTCCCCAGCAGCATTCTCCACCAAGCTACTATAAGGTCACCATATCCATGTCTGTGTGGCCTTTTACCATTACAGCCTCCACAGAAGACTCACAGTGGTTCCTTTCTTGGATTCCTTATCCCCACATCTCCACGTCTAAACTTTAACTGAGTCTCTCCCTCACCTTCCTCCTCCCAGTCCAAATCTTAAAATATAGGCCTCACCTCACTGTGCTGGCTCCGTAACCGTGAATGCTCATGCCTCCACCACACACAAAGCAGTGAAATTCCTAAAGCTCTGGGGTGAGCCACTCAGATGTCCCCTGACCCTGCCAAGCTGTGGGGCAACTTGCCTCAAAGCACCACAACTCATCCCAAACACGCCCTTCTTTCTGCTCTTTGGGCTGCTCTGCATTCAGATACGGCCGCTGCTTCGAAAAACCATGTCACTTCAGAGATGCATAGCAAAAATGGCCTTCATCTGCTCACGTGCAGAGGTAGGTTTTTCCCTTTTGCCAGTCTCAAGCAGGCTTTTTCCCCATGTCGCCTGTGCTAATTCTTGCATTATGAAAAGGGGGAGAGGGAGATAAGGTGCCCCAGTTTACTCTTTTTGGTTTCATATCTTTGTTCAGGGTCCCTCATTACTTCCATATGTTCTTGTTCTCCCACTTTTTAGCGCTCCTAACTTTTGCTGTTTATTTCACATGCATTGCTTTCCCCCAGACATCTCTGCACCTCGATGGTTTCTTGTCCGTTTTGATTTTTCCACCTTCTCCATCCTCTCTTTATTCACTCTATCGCACAATTTTTTCTCCCATGCTCTTTTTGTTTCACTTTGTTTTGACTCCACCTATACCCCTGGTAGTTCCTGCCTGTCTCTGTTTCTAAGCTACCTTTTCTAAGCTTAGCTTTTAGAAAAACATAAAAAGCCTATGTATTTTTATCAGCACTTCTGCTTTTCATCTTCATTGCCAAGAGCATCCTTGCCTGCCCAATAAATCAATATTTTATGAGCAAGCAAGCTCTGAATCAGGAAAAAGGAAATGATTAACAAACAAGCAATTTTCCTAAATCAGAGCTTTTGAATTATGTCCTTTGCTTGATGGTATTTTTAAATAAATAGCATTATGTTATTTGAGTGGGAGGAGAGGGCTAAGGCCGCTTTATTGGAATGTGTCAGGAAGCTGAAGCATGAAAGAGTCACTGGATTTTCCACTTCAGCTTATAGAGCAGCTCCACTGCCCTCAGTGAAGCCAGGCAAAACAGGTGAGAGGCACAGAAGTGTTGAGCCAGCTAATTCTGAAAGCAGAACTGGGGACCAGAAACTTTGGAGTTCAAGCTCCTGGGTAGGAGTTCTAACTGCCCCCATCACATCACTCCTTACTCCAACAGATCCTGCTCCTTGCTACTCTCTTAAGGAAACGGTCCTGCCTAACCCAGCAGGGTGAGCTTCCCAGGATTTGGATCTAGTCCTAAAAGCAGAAAGGTTTCCCGAAGACAGACCCGCTTTCCAGCACCCCAGCAATTAAAGCCTGCAGTTTCCACGCGCTGACTCCTCTGCTGCAACAACTGCCCTGCTTCTCCAGAGCCCTTCCTCCTTTCTGATTACAGCTCAGAGGCAGGACTTCTTGCGTGAAGTGTGAACGCCAGAACTGAAGGCATGGATGAGTGCTTTACAAGAGGAAACACAGCAAGCAAAATCTGCCAACTCCCTGGCAAAACAGATGCTAGCCATCGCCAGCTGTTAGAAAGGATGCAGCCATGTTTGATTCCTCTCCTGAATTTGGCATTCCTTAAGTACAAGTGAGCAGACCTGACGAGCCAGTTCCCATGCATGTTTGCTCCCTTGCTCTCCCTCCCTTCTGTCTCAGAAACACACATTGCTGGCTGCCATCTGATTAGCAACAGAAAGAAAATTGCCTTCATTTGCAGCTGGTTTCAACTCTTTTTTTTAATATATCATTATAACAATATCATTCATTGTCCTCCCCATCAGCAGGGTGGGCAGAAAAGCAGCAGTGATAATTTTGCAACACCATTTCCTTGCCTTGGTCTAGCAGCTCAAGTCAGGTCAGGACATTTACTGGCACATCCTAGTCGGGTTAGGATGTCCATGCAAAAAGGGAACAGGTTTTGCACAGGCCAACCAGCTTGCAAGAGAAAAGCTGAGTACCTAAAGGGGAGATAAAACTGAGTTTTTCCTCTAGTAGTCCCAGTACATGATAAAGGTAAGAGATGTGGCTTTCAACACATCCTTAATACAAGGGATGTGGTGGGAAGGTCTGTTCAAGCAGCACCTAGGCAGGAAAGGTTTCCTCTTTTCTCACTGCCATGGAGGCAGCTTAATGTGGAGGAAACACACGAGGATCACCACCAGGCAGGAGAGGTTTGAAGTGACAACCCAACCCCATGGATATAAGCAAGACTTTTGCCATATAACAGTTAAAGAAAATCAGCACAAGTCAAACACCCAGCAGTGCTGCTTTCCAACTACTTGAAACGATGATCTGCCGTGAGATTTCCATTTCCTGATACTGATGATTTTTAGCATTTATATCCCAACTTCCATGTGAAAAATATCAAGAAACATGCAAACAGTAGGTAGGGTGATGATTATATTGCCAATAGCAAGACTGAGACACACAGAGGTGAAGGGGTGATGATTTTTCAGATCCAGCATTAACCTAGTTCTGTTCCCACAGCCTCTGCTCCCACCCAGCCCTTTAGACTTGCTGGGGACACTGAATCCAGAAAGGGCACTATCAGGCTGATCTCTTTGAAGGCTTGAGTGTGTATGACCCTTTCAAGAGCTCACCAGAAATCCAGCACTAAAATGAGAAGAGGAAATCTCAGTTCTTCCCCTGGAGTGTCACTTACTCTTCAAATACAGGCCAAAAGACTTCTAAAGATTGAACTTCCTCACTAATTTATAATCAACTCTGAAAGAAGGGAAGACGAAATGGCCACAATTCCTCTAACACTCCTTCTCCTAACATTCACCTTTGCAAAACGGCCGGAGTGTCAGAGCTTCAAAACCAGATGATCAGCCTTCTTCCACGCTGCCACAATCACTTAGTGGCCATTCACTTCTCAAAAAGCCAAGTCCACCCCCCCATTTCTCAGTTTATAAACAATATAAGCCTTTCCCAAACCTTGCTTGTGCCCCTTTTCAGCTTCCAGTGTTGACTTGTTGCTTTTTGTTTAAAATTCTACCCTGTCATCTTTGGAACGCCATCCACTCCCTTCTTCTTCAATAACAAACGATAAGAGGAAACGGAATAAACTCCCCTTAATGAGGAAATTTTCACCTGGCACAGAGGACCTGGGGAAATCTATTAACTGACTGGAAGAACGCTGGCAGCATTGCAATTACCAGGAGAGGCTGCTCGCTCCAGCACAGCCCTCTCTTCCACTTGACTGGCTTTCATCTGATCCACCAGTTTAGGAGTAAAGCTAAATAAATGGGCTGGCAGAAAGCCCCAGCTCCATATGGAAAGCAGCGCTCTTCTTAGCCCCCAGATCAAGCTCTGCTTCATTTTAGGTACGTTGTCATGTTTATGCCCATCCTGCACATTACCTAGGCACATGCTAGGGAGCCTTAAGCAAAATAAAATAAAATGAAATTTAAGAGAAAAATAAAAATCAGGACCAGTTTGTGAACTGAGAGGCAAAGCCTGGGCTGTGAGCATCTGGGACACGTTTGGGCTTTGGTTCACACCTGCCCTGTACGCCCATGGGACACTCCTGCAGATCACCTCTGGTTTATCCCAGCAACTATTCCCGTGGTATGGGCACACAGGGGGGATCTGCACAGGTGAGCCAGCTTAGTCCCGAGCTCAGCTCCCCCTAAACCTGGAGGGGGTGAATTCAACACCAGTTTGGCTCTTGCAAGCAAAGCAGACCAAAAGCAAGAAGTGCTGGAGCCAAGATTCCTGATGTCCAGTCCTGAGGGATCTCTTCTTTACCCAGGAGTGTCACAGAATTGGAGCCTACCTGACTTCAGGGCGGACTGCCTACGAAGAGGTCTTCTTCCTCTCTCCCTCTCTGTCCCTCTCCACTAAAGACTCCTAATGGCTTCCTTGATGCTCCTGATGTTCTTACACAATTTTGAACATGCTACAACTAAAATAATGAGACTGGTGTGTAAATTCCCTCCCTGCTTCTCTTCTCAAGGAGACAGATGGTTACCACCTTTCCCCTCCTGAGAAACTCAAAAAGCTGCCAAAGGGGGGTTCAGGAAAGCAGGAGCTGTAAACCAACAAGCTTCACTCACTGAACTATCACCACTTCAGTGCTCTGCGTCTTTAACGTTCACATCTTTGGCTAATAAATCTCGTGGAGATCCTCGATTTAAGTAATGTTACAGCCTCACGTTGTGCCATAAGACCCGAACAACTCACACCTACAATTAAGCAATGTGCTAAAGCAGCAGCTCAAACAGCAGCACTGCCAAGAAACGGGTCCTAGATGCTTCCTCCAAGCTTGTTTCCCACCCCAGGTAAAGAGAGATCTCTGGGGTGTTTGCTGGGATGCTGCACTACAGACTCCCCACAGCAGTATGTGCAGTACTGGAAGCAGAGATTCCCCCAAATACTTTTGAAGAGCAATGCCAGGCTATCGTGAGTATCAGGGAAGAAAATGCATACTGAGTTTCCACAGACGTGCAGATGCTTTAAAGGAAAATACAACTGTGAAGTTACCAATGGCTCTATAAGACAAATAGAGAGTATCCTGCGTTGGATCCTACGAAGCACAAACCGCCCTGAATGACTACTTGTACTGTATTCCCCTCATGCACTGAATTCCTAATTTGTTCCTCAGTCTGCCCTGCCCTCCAGTTCACTCAGAAGACAAAAGTAATCTTCCCAGTTAGTTAAACAACAAATATGTCAGCGACAGCTCCTCAAACAGCACAAATCCGTGCAGCCCCGTGTTGAGGCACTGGGCCCGCTCTGCTGTATACCCACGCAAGATCTGACCTGGGCTCTCTGACCTGTCCCAAAAGCACCCAAGTCAGCAGAAAAACTGCTCCTGAGGAGAGCAGATGTGCAACACCCACTGTGGAGCAGCACGGTTTATTGATGGCCTGTCTGCTTTTTCCTCTGGTTTGTTTCCTGAGTCACCTGCTGGAGCTGGGCTTTAATTCCAGCACCTGTAATGCTGTGGCTACTCCACCACAGCAACATTTTGAAATCAAGTCGTGCTTTCAAAACACACCTTTCACAGACACAGGCTTCTAAAAGGAATTCACAATAAACCACGGGCCGCTGAGCAGAGCACCTGGCTCCAAACGCTGGGCTGAGGCGGGACTCCCACTTTCCTCTGCTTCCCCACTTCCGAGCCTGTGTCTCCTGAGGAAGGAGAAGGGCAACGCTCAGGGCTGCACCTACCCCTTTCAAACACACCACAGGCCAGGAGGTGTTTTTATTCCCTGTCCACAGAGCAAGGACACGCTCTCCGCCAGAACAAAGCTCTGAAGTACAACACTATAAACTATGGTGGTGTCATTATTCCCCACTGCTAGCGGGCTAGCAAATTTGTTATCCGCCAAAATGGAGGATCTGCTGTTCTTATTAATATTAACCTGAGAAATTGAGCTTTAAGGAGGCAGAGTCAGCTCCCTGCTCTGCCAGACTGTCTTTGAGACTTTGGGTAAGCCTTACCATCTGTACTCACAGCTCCACTGCAAAGTGGGGGTTTACCATGCTCCTCTTCTCTCACTGGAATTCAACTAGATAGCCTGTTATCGATACCAAAATGTTCCTTTTGGGGCAGTATGCTCACACTTCTGACTACTGCAAGATGGCCCAACCTCCCCTAGATCTCGTTCAGATTTACCCCAGGAGAGAACTGGACCCCACTATCCCTTCTTTTCACCCATCCATAACCCCGGCCTTAAAGTCCCATCTCACTCCCGGTTGTCTCAGACACCTAGATGTCATCTGTTCAAATTTCCTTCTCGATCACAAGCTGACAGCGTGACGAACAGCCACTGGGGTCACTCCAGGGCCCTCCCCTCCATTTTCTTTCATGAGACAAGCAAGGCCAAATCTAGGCAAAGCATTTCCTGATAACTGCACGTCCTATTGCACGCCACTGCTCTGTCCACCACTGTCCAGTCATGAACTGGCAGCATGAGATCAGGCTTTTTCTTGCCATGTGCATACGTACACATGTAAGTGCAGTGGGGCACGCTGCACGTAAGATTTCTTTACTGAAGGTATGAAGGTAACAGACAAAAACAACAACAATGCAAGTCATGACTTAAAATGAGAAATACGGAGGTTACAGGCGAAACGTGTTTGATGTGTGTGATATTACTGGATATTCTTGAAGGTACCCTCAAAATGTCTCTCTTTTCCCCATTCAACTCAGGCCATTTGCTTTCCTGCAGACAAATTGCAACACCTGAAGCAACACTTCCTCCATCTTAGAGGACCCAGAAGCAGGGCTGAATTGAAACATTGCTGCAGTATGACCAAACCTACGCAGTCTCATAAGCACCAGGTCCAATCCTCCCTAGAAAGAAGTTTGCTGGGACAAACATAAGTGAGGCAATGGGTGCCTTTCCCAATTTCTGCTGTTTCTGCAAATGATTGGCCTTGCCAGGACAACAGTGAGACCAGACAAATGTTTGTAAGTTAGAAAGGTCTGTTGCCCCCCTAATGTTATTCCATATAACACTTCACACATGGAAACAGCTTCCCTGCATAAATCAGTGAGGCCTGGTGCTACCTTTTTAATCACTCCATGCAGGTCTGGCATGGCAGCACGCAGTGACAGTGCTGCCTGCTGAACTCCTCACAAAGGTCTCCCTCTGCTTCCGATCCCCCTTCCCCACTTGCCTGCCATACCTGCTTGTTCTAGCTCTGAATTTCCTCTTGGCAGAGACCAGCTCCTTGTTACCAGTTTCTACAACAGCTCTGCTGGGCCCAAACCAAGACTCTGGACAGAGCTGTTCTTCCAACTATGTCCAAAATCTTGCCACAGAGCACCCCCAAACCAACCAGGAGACAAAAAGGAAGGGATGGGCTCAACTGAACAAAAAGTATTGTCTGTAACCAGCAGCAGTGCCTGGGAACAGAAAAATGCTTTTGCTTATGGTAACTGTATTTCAACAACAAAGATTTGGAGCGACGATTGTATCACAGCCCATTCTTTTCAATTGGAAATAATCCCACAGCACAGGTAAAACTCGATGCCAGGCATGCTGGGGGACTGGAAACAGCTGGCTGCAGGAGGAGCACAGGAATGCCAAGTCTCATTTGCATCACTCAATTAGCTTTCCCTTGGCTATTGCAGAGATGTGCTTCCTGATGTGGCTTGCTGGACCAGCCTCTTAGCTCGGGTCAGGAGTGCTTTTTCCCAGCTCTTTGTCTCTGTGCCAATGTGCCTTCAGCATAACGCAGCCGGACAGTCTGTCCCCACTCTTCAGTGCAGTCTGCGAGGTAAGAGTTTCCTTGGGAAGGTTTGAGTAGGGATGCCAGACTGAAAAGCTGCACTGACCAGTGAATAAAACTGACTGTATTCATACACCTGAGCCGCATTGCATGAATCCACTTACAGGGGACACAACACTGGCTGCGTGATACAAAGGCAAGGCTGGATACCACAAAAGGGCTTGCTGGAGCAGGTCAGCTCTGCAGCCTGTTGCTTAGTCACCAGGAGGATGAAAAACAGTGTGGGATGGCATTGGCTACTGGTTGCATTACTAGAACTACTATTTCCTGCCACCCATAGCAGAGAAAGGGAAAAGAACCTCAGTGATAAAGAGCAGTTTGGCATGATTAGCATCTCTGGAGTGATGATGGTGGATTTAGAGCAGCTGAGGCTGGGACCAACCTCTGGGGTCCAGAGTGCACCGTTCCTGAGTATGCCACTCCAACAGCAAGGAAATCAAACTGATTTGGGGCTTTTTTTCTTTTTCTCCTTCATCAGGAGCTGCACGTATATTTTTAAGGCATTCAAGACAAATGCAACATGACACAGATGTTAGAGGGCAAAAGCTTGTGCAGCTGAACAACAGACTTCTGTAAATAATCAAGCTACTCCTTCTCTTCGACATCTCCCTCCACATTTATTTCTGTTTAGCTCCAGATCCAGCTTGTTCCGGGGGGCAAAGGAGACCGAGAGCTGCTCAATTAAAACCGTGCAGCTGGTCAAAGAAGCAGAAATCACAGGAGATGAAGTTAGTGACGCGCTGGCTACAGTGCGCTCCCAGTGCCATCATGTGGTGAATCGTGGTTAAGACAACAAAAATGCGAAGCAGAAAAGCAGGCCAACACACAGCCAATAACTCAGCAAGGAGGTTCTCCCAACCTCATAAACCATGAAGGGAAAGCTCAAGTCAGCAAGAGGCTGGAACTGAAATATAGCTGAGCACTCTAATTTACTGCTATCTTTCCGACTTAGCTTTAGATGGTCATTTTTCTCAAGGAAGGAAGATTTATATTTAAATATGTCTGAAATTATAGGTGTTTGAAAGTGCAGCGCTAAAGCAACACGTACCACATGAACACATACCACATGATCACAGCAAAGCAGAAAAAATTAAAAATCCATCAGCCAGGCCCAAAACAAGCCCTGCATTTGACCCTCGCGTATAGTAAGGAGAACTTGTTAGTGTTAGGTCAGAGGTTGGACTAGGTGATCTTGGAGGTCTCTTCCAAGCTAGATGATTCTGTGATTCCGGATGAGTCCCATGTTGGAAGGCAAACTCTGTCCTAGGTACGTGAGTGCAGCCTGTTGTTACTACTGCAGGCCATCCACATCCCCAGTCCCAGCCTCAAAGATGCAGTAAGGATTTTCCAAAGTAAACCAGCACTTACAAAATCCCCATAGGCAGCGAGATGCCTGAACCCTCGAAGTTCTTTTCCCCAAAAGCACATTCTCGGACATCTCCTTGGTTTAGGTGAGGCAGTCAGCTGGGGTTTAAGGCAACTCCACTTACACTGAGCACCAAAATAAACTCCTCAGCATCAACTGCATCAGTGCCCAGGGCCTACCACGGTTTTCCCACCAGTAAGACCCCTAGTAAGAGCAATATGTTCTAGGACAAAGCTGTTTTCTCTTACCTGTTTGCTTCCTTCAGGATCTTCTCCATGTTCACAATGCCACGCATCTTATACAGGAACCACTTGTCAATGGCCGTGAGCTTGCAAATGACATCCACAGGGACTTTGTTAGCCAAAGCCTGCCAAAAAGAGGAGAGCACCAACCACACATGAATCCACGCTCTGCAAATAGAGCAAACAGCAGCAGCAGCTGTGGAACAGAGACATACGTAGTGGCACAGGTCAACAAATCAAAGGTCTTCCAGGGGAACCCAAAACGTGCCCCTCAAGCAGGACATAGGGAGGGACCAAGCCACTTCTGCACACCCTCCGGTAACGACAGCTGGCTCCTGTTTGAAGAGCTGAAGGATCTGCTTTTTACAGAGCCAGCAGCCAAACTTCAACTGATGGCAGCAAGGCCTGGTGGCCACTGAGTATGTGTCTTAACTACCTCTGGCCAGGCACGTTCAGTCTGCAGAACTGACTCCTCAACTGTACCCCTTACCCCCAAGTCACTTAAATCTCCATCCCACTGTCACCTCATACCTGCAGATATTAAGCAGGAAGGTCCAGATTCTCAGCTGTGGAGCAACTCACTGCTTTGGAGCATAAGTCTCAATTCACCTTTGAAAAACTAGACTGACTCAGAACACATGGCCTTGAAATACCCCTGAAGTGAAGGAGAGTCCAGTCCTGGGTGACACTCAGCCACAGTTATGCTGTAGCTGTGGTCTTGCTGGAGCTGTTTTATTTATTTCTAATTTTTATCCAACTACCCACACAAAGGATCCTCACAGAGCTATGCAAAAGACAGCATTTGACAGGACACCACACTTTTTAAAGAAAAACTCAGAAATTTGTTAGACAGTGCCCCAGCATGGATACAGTTTTATCTTCTATCACTGATACTTCCTGGGTCTCACCAGTGGTGTACGGCTACAACTCTCCTGCTAAAACAACCATAATCAACCTTGATGATAATACCAGCACACTATCTTCGCTGAGCTGAAGAAATCAGGCTCATTAATTTGTTACCATGCTTAATTGTTTTCTTGCAGGGCAACATCCCTGGAACAAAGCCAGAGCAACGCCACTGAAGAAAACGCCAACAGTAATCCAGGGATGAGCTCAGCCACTGCACACCGGCATCATTCCTCCCAGTCACCAGGCTGCAGACACGATGTCGTACTGTCAACGCTTGCTTCGGTGCAGTGATAGGGTGATTTTATGGCAGCAGAGAGAAATGTGGGCCACGTCACTGCTGTGCTCCACAGTGACATTAAATAACTGAATTTAATTTGGGATGGGGACAGCTCTCTCATAGGGCACTGCAAAATACTGACACCACCTCAAAGCAACTTCTGCTTTCTCTAAAGGATTCCCAGGTTGCTCGCCCAGGCCTCCCTCTCATGTCCTGAGAGGTAGTAAGTTGCTGACTGAATTAATGGCCTGCCCTTAGCACCCAGCAGCCACTGGGTGTTTGGAGGGTGAGGTCACACGGCAATGTTAGCGGGATTCCTTCTGCCCACCTGTTTTCACAAAGTATGGGCATGGTTTTGGGATCTCCAACCTTCAGTCATGGGTCGCTGAGCCACACACACACAGGTAACATGACCACACACACTTATTCTGCTTAGGATACTTTATTCAAAAGTCCTTCATGGGAAACCGAAGAAAACAAATGCCTACCTCTCTTTCATCAGAGGAGGGGAAGAGAAACTAAATTACCTTAGTAGTTTAGCTCAGCCACCCGTGCTGTCTCTAGGGCACCCTTGTTCCTTCTGTCTCATCCCTGCTCCCCAGAGGAAGTATTTAGCTGTCTGTGGATGGGAGCACGAGTGTAAGCTAACGTGGCTGCAGCGTGGACACCTAGGAGACCATGACCCTTGTGTGAAACAGTACAGACTGAGTCCACAACATAAATCTACTTACATACAAACCCTAAGAATCACAAAAAAAAGCTATAACCCAAACAGCCCTCCTTGCCCATCAGGTGCAGCTACACCCTTGCAGCACTTGGCCACTTCTCAGAGAGCAATTGTCATCTATTTCAGCCTCTCTCCCAGTGGCCTTCTTCTTCTTTTTTGAAAAAAACACATTACAACAGGGAGTCTCACTACAACAGCAGTAACTCTGAATGACAGCTGAACTGCCTTCTCTTTCACCTGAACAGTTACTGTTTTCATCAGTCAAGGAGACAAAGGAGAGGGAGAGAAAGAGCAAAAAGCCTTGGAGAGCTGGCAAGTGGGGCTTGCAGAGGGGAGGAGAAGACACACAATGAGGCTCCATCCGGTTTCAAACAAAGCTGAGGGCTAATAGGGACTAGCTATTGGCTTTTAAATGTCAGCAAGCTGGAAAGGGATTTCCAGGCCCACTGCCCCAGCTGCTGGAGGTACCCCTTCCTGATATTGCTCGCCTCAGTTATTAATGGAGATGAATTAGTGCACAGTGTCAGACAGAGGCAGCTCTTTACAGGGAGGGATTAAGACTTTGATCTGGCTTTTTTTGATAGCTGACAGTGAAAATGCCACCAGCTGGGAACACCCAGAATGTTAAGCTTGGCCCTAACTCACCTTTATCTGCCTGAATCCCCTGTGTTAACACGGGGCTAAGATTAACCTTTATAAAAGCCCCCTGAGCCACTCAGAGAGATGAGAAAAGATTTTCCCTCAGTTGCAAGAGAAAGCTGTAATAGAGACCAAGCGCAGCTGCTGAAGGATGTTGTACACTTATGAAGACGCATATTTCCCCAGCTTGAAAAGCAAGAGTCAACAGCTGGACAAGCCGTACGCTCACAGAACATCTTGTGCTTTTCATTCAGATCATTTATAAGAGGGACAGCAACGTGAAAACCTTTTTACAGACACAGTACAACCCCAGCTCCCCACTGGAGTAATGAGTTATTTACAAGAGCACAAGGGTCTTAAAGACTCTGCCATGCCAAGTCAGCAACAGAAAACACAGTAAGTGGGCTTTTCTACCAGGAAGGCTTCTGACCCTAAAAAAAAAAAAAAAAGGCTTGCAAACAAAAAAAAAAACGTCTTAAGTGTGAGCTATAGAAGACAACTGTCCCCTTTTCTTCAAAGACGGTGTGGGCAGATGGACAAGTTAACTGCAGAAAAGCCAAGAGGTGAAATTGCCTCTACTCTGTACATTGACTAACCCCACACTTACCATGAGATATAGACAGGCAAACGCCATGGAACTGAAGGCAGAAATAATTTTGTACCCTTGCTCCTCTTACAGTAACACGAACGCTTACCCAGAAACCTTGAAAGATAAAGTGGTTTGCCTACTGTGACAGGAGACAGGTTAACGAATGCTAGGGAAGAAGTTGAGCCTGTTTCAAAGAACAGGGGATTCCTGGATGCTAAATTTAATGTGGAGTCTTAATTGCTTTCATGTTTCAAGCCGATACCAATGCAACAATTGCAAAAAGACAGTACTCTCAGACTGCAGCTTATCACTCCATTGTCCTTTGTTTCAGTTCGCTTCGTTTTTTTCCTTCATCCCTTTCCATAAAAGGAATGGCAACCTGCCAAACTGGCCAACTTGACTGTAGCTTTCGCCAGTGCAAATAAGGGCTGAATATTGGCCAGCATTTAGCAAGCAAGTGTATTACAGAAATAAACAAAAGCAAGCGATCCAGATTTCCACCAACACTGCCACAGACTGAACTGCCAGGACACAGGAACACAACAAGCGTGGACTTGGATTGCATCAAAAGGCAAACATGTTACCTGAATACCAAAGATCCAAGAAAACACAGATGTCAGCAAGAGAAAGTAAATATATCCCCCCAGCTGTTGTGCTCTACAGAAGAAATTACGTGTGATAGAGATTACCTGGACTTGAACAGCAGCAAAGACGCTACACAAACAGTTCAAGTGTGCTTGACAGAGGAAAGCAAGGGGGTGAGGAATGCTTGACCTCTGCCACCTCAGTGGACCCAAGCCCTTAGCAATCATTCAAGGCACATCGGTCAAGGGCTTTTGATCTTTTGTTACCTTGGCCATTGCATATATCCGAGTGCTGGATGGCTCAGAGAGTTCCTTCTGGAGATCTGTGCTGGCTGGCCAGGCTTTATTCAGGGGCAGGAGTGAACTGAAGCCATCTACAGAGGGGTGGCACATTCTCAGGGCTTTTTGGAAGCTCTCTTCAAAAGTGCGGCCGATAGCCATAACCTGTAAGGGAGAGCACATCAGTTACGGTGAGCTGCTGCCCAGCTCTCCCCGGAGTAACAGATGGGTGCAAGTTTAAACCACAAGGATGGACAGACAGAAAGCTCACAGCCTTCAACCCGCTCCCCAAGATAGCCATACTGGCTTTAAAACAGGTGCAGCTGGCTGAGCCTTGGGAGTCCCACCGCTAGGCCTGCCTCTGCCAGTAATTACCGACAGGGAGTTTTGGACAAGTGACTCCTATCTGGTTTTGTCTCCCTACCTGTAAAATACAGGCAATTGCTGCTCTCCTCATAAACTGCTTTGAAGCGCTGCAGTAGCAGAAAGCATTATGCAGCAGCATGGGTGTAGTAATACAGAAGGATATTTCTGTTTAACAACCTGTTAGAGGGAGAAACTCACAGTGGGAATTTTAAGGTTCAGAAGAAATCTGCTCCTCTTCCTGTAAATTACATTTAACAGTGACACTCCCCTGTGAGGGCTCTCTTAAAGCATTATTCCTCCTTGGCACAGCAGCACTGGGGTTTCCCACCTTCAATCTTGACTTCACGTCCAGTAAGAAAAAGAGACTTTCTCTGTGGAAATCTGTGAGGTAACAGAGCCCTTTCTCAAATTTCTACATTTATATTTCCCAGTGCGGCAAAACCCTAACAACATAAAAATCTTCTCAAACACAATGTTGAAAAATGTCAAAGAAAAAAATAATATTGTTTTCTCTTTTCTCACAGCTCCAAGCCCATTGCCCAGCACAACAGAGCTCTGGAGAAGAAAAAAAAAAAACAAAAACCAAATCAAAACAGGCAAAGCCAGACTGTTCAATTAATAAAAATGCAGTAGGTGCTGCCATCTGCTTTCAGGTTCAGGCCTAGGAAGATGATTGTGCCATACTAATAGAGACAACGCTGCAAGAAGCCCTTTGCTTTGCAGACACCCTCTCCTCCCGGAGACTAGTCTTTCTGGTGAGTGCCTCTGCCAGCAGCAAGCTGCATCTCCTAAGCTTCTCCATCCTTGTGTCAGTTCACCCCCGGCAATGGTAGACCAGAACAGTCGGGACTCTTTCCCCTCTCTCTTTACCCAACATCCTGTTTTAAGAAGGATAAGAAGGACAGGGGATTACGTGGTTCTGCTTTTGTGATAGACAGCCACAGGAAGGAGTCAGTATTTTCCCCCTGCAAATGCCTATGGCCAGCAAGTGATGGCCATACGGCTGATGGTTCATAAGACAACTGCATTTAGGAGCTGCAGCTCTACAGAACAGTCCAAAAAACCCTTAAGCAGAAAGAGTTAATATCAGTAGGCATCAGCTCACTGAAAAAAAGCTCATTAACATTAAAAGCCAAAACTGCAAATGAAAAACGAAGTTCTAATTAATCCTTCTAATTGTGATGAAGGTTCATTGTGTGAGCAAGGTAGAATTGATGTTAGGAAGGTCTCGTGTCAAAATAATTTAATAAAATAGCTACTTGAAAAGCATTAGGAAAAAAAAGGCAGCTAAAAAAAACCACAAAATTAATTATTTTGCTTTGGTAGCTGATATGTAATTAACTAATTAAGAGCGTAATTTATCCATTTCCCTCCCTCTTAAAACTTGGTCTGAAAATGCTGCTATTGTCCCAGACACATTAAAATCAGGGTTTAAAAGTCCCACTATCATGTTCCAGACATAAGAGACTTAATCATGAAGATAAATAAGTCAGAACTTCAGAGCCATATCACACATTGTGTTTGGATTTCAAGAGCAGAAGTAGGCCAACGTTTGGCATGTGGATTTAACAGGGAGGACAAATAACTACGGGAACAACTGAGAGCTGTTGTTCATCTACATCACTGAAAATCTTAAACTACAGTTCTTAAAGTTATACTCAAATTAACCATCACTAGAGAACTCCAAACAAAGAATAACTCTGGGAGTCCTGTCATGAGCGTCAAGAATGTAGCAAACCTCAGGTGATCCAAAGTGGTCTCTTCCTTTAATAGTCAAACCATTTATGAATCCTCACTGTGATATCCAAGATTACACAGCCCAAACTCCTTTCATTTAGATAGAGTACTGGATACAAATATTCTGAATGGAATTGATGTCTTCAAAAGCCATTGGGCCCAGGAAGATAGATATCCTGAGGACTTTCAAGAAAGAGAAATGTCTTTCCCGAGTGGTACAGTGGAAGGGAAGGAGAGGATCTCACACTCACCTCTCCCACACTTTTCATGGAGCTTCCAATTCGGTTAGAGGTGCCCTGAAAGCGGTCCAGATCCCAGCGGGGTATCTTGGTAACAACATAATCCAGGCTGGGCTCAAAGCAGGCCGAGGTGTTTCCTGTCATCACGTTTTTGATTTCCGGTAAGGGGATCCCCAAGGCAATTTTGGCAGCGATGAAAGCTAATGGATACCTGCCACAGAGGAAAGGTAGAGAACAGTAGAGTGGGAAGTACTTGCTTTTGCATTTTGCTTGTACTTCAAATGACAAGGAAACGTCATAAACCCCTCAACCTGCTTTATTTAAAGTATTTGCAATACTAAATTGCAACAGTTCTGTGTTCCTGGCACATTTCTGTTAGGCGTAAACTCAGACTGTCTTCCTAGATCAGCTTCTGGAGAGAATTTCACCCTGCATGCCTTCACTCTCTTGATACAAATCAGCTGTTGAAAAGAAAGCAGAGCCCCAAGCTTAAGCTGCAGCCATAAAGTTCAGGACATTTGGATCAGGTTCCTGGGTTTTGCCACCAACTTCTTAATTCCCCTCTGCCTCACTTTGCACATGTAAAATTAGAACTATGAGTTGTTTGGTTTTGTTCTTCTTTCTTCAAATAGTGAGCTTCTGAGGGCCTGGACTATGCTTTGCAGTTGGCTAGGTGACATAATCCCTGCTTGGTTGCAGTCACAGGCAGTCTACCAGTAAGAACACTTAGACTAATTGCCCCAGAGTCTTAAGGACAGACCCTCTAAACAGGATGCCCTGTGCCCCAGCTAAAAGGTGTTTGATACACAGTACTATAACCAACCACAAGTGACCTGGTGTGGTACCGTGGCTGACCGATCCCCAAAACTGGGAGATCAGTGTTTCTCCTTTCCTGTTTTTCATTTAGCAGATGAAGAAAATGAACTTCATTTTTTTTGCCCCTTCTTTTTTCTCCCTTTTCTTTTTCCTCAAAAGGAAAGGTGGCTTCCCCACACTGTTGCAGAAAGTTGTAGACTTCCTCCAAGCCTCAAAAGTGTTACTTTTCATTTGAACACAGGAATCACAAGAGGAAAAAAATGATACTGGGGGCTTCAATAGTCTACAAAGAATTAGACTTAGTTCAAGGATGGCATTAGGAATGGAGATGACCCGTCTGCAAAGCTGGCCCAGCTGGAGTGGAGGGAATGCAGTCAGCCTGTAAACCTGCCTGTTATTCTCATTTTGCTAAGGATGTCATCCTTCACAATTTTCACTTGGCTGGAAAAGTCTCATCAGCGAACAAGCTGCTTTATTCCAATATTAGAAGGAAAGTCTCGTCTTGAAAAATCACCTGCAATATTCCCCACATCTTCTTACGCCACATACTTTTTTATGATGGGTACTGACAGCAGAACCACTCCATTATAAAATACACACTGAGTAAGCAGCCAGAGCACTTCTGTATCAGGTGCTGTATACATCAAACAGCCCTCAGCCTAACTTCCTAACTATGATACTGTAAGCATTTCCTTCCCCATAAATCTTCCAGAGTCTTTTGCTCATTCACTGGAAAGGATATTTGAGGTAACCAGTCACCAGCACCATCTGCAAGAAGCCTCTAGCTTGATGAATCCAGGTATCGCATTGCATCACAGGCCTAATCCAAACGTGCTTTTTGGAACCTTCCTCTGCACAAACAGTTCCCTCCCTCAGGACCATTTTCCTGCAACATTTCCATCAAAGCCAGTTTCACAATGACTTGTTTGAGGTGCTTCCAGTCACACACAATCCATTTGCAACAGCTCTTCGGAAATCCCCCAGTGCTTCACCACACCCAAAGTGAGTCCAAGAACTCAGCACAAAGCTGCCTGAAACCCAAGCAGCTTCAGCCTTTCCAGTGCATCATTCAAAAGCGAGATCCTGGTTGTTTTTTGAGAATCCCAGATGCGTGGTGATTGTCCCTCCTCAATGCAACAGAAGGGTACTGCTTCCTACCCTAATACATTGCAGAGCTACCTACCTAGGTCTGGATCTCGCTTTAATACCCACAAAGCCACCATTTTAAAGATGTATCATGCCCGCAGTGAGACCACACAAACAGGTATGTTTTGCTGCAAGTCTGTCATCCAAAAAGAAAACAATCCAACGCCCACTGTCCAGCATCCCGGCTTATCTCCGCTCTGCTATGGCACTGCAGCAACACAGGAGTTGTTGAAAACTGCAAATTACAGATTAATTTGCACCTCTCAACAGCATCTGCAAAGTGCAATTAGGAAGCCAATTTTTAAACTGCCTGCTCTGACCATCCTTATCTTGATTAGTTTATGATTAGCCAACAAAACAAAGCAGCTAGCAATACCATTTGCATCAATCTGACAGGCAGCTCGTTAATTACTGTGTCCTCTGGGTCCCAGAGATGATTTGCAGCCAACGTATGGATACAGTGGATATGCTTTGTAAGGAGAGCTAGTGGGCTCTCCTCCCACACACCTCCTGGGAGTTTTTCCATTTGCAGCAACAGCATCGGCAGGCAGGAATGGACCTGGAAGGCTCACTAACCCCTTCTTCCACCTCCCTGCAGGACTGATTCTCTCAGGGTCATTCCTAGGAGGTGCTGACAGGGACCACCATCCTTAGAAACTTCCCATGCAAGAATCTACATCTCACTGCTCTGACTGCTACAGAGTCGCCCCTAATAGCCACCTTTAGTCTTCCATGCTGCAAATTAAGCTTGCACCTCTTTGTCTTAATGGCATGGACAGCAGATGCAAGAGCTCTTCTTCCTTTCAGCTGTCACTTACGTATTTAAATAATACCCCAATCCAAGTCATTGCCTTAATTCTCTTTCTGATCTTCTTCACTCAGTTTTTGTTTGCTCATTTGTTTGTTTTGTGATTGTTCTTTAGATAAACTTACCCTGTTGCCTTGGATGCCAAAGCTGAACTTCTCGAGAGTCTGGCATTAACTTCAATGATGTAGTACTCCAGGGAAGTTGGATGCAGAGCAAACTGGATATTGCACTCTCCCACAATGCCCAAATGTCGGACAACCTTGATGGCACGATCCCTCAGCATCTGAAATTCCTCATTAGCAAGTGTCTGGCTCGGAGCCACTACAACAGAATCCCCTGTTTGTCACAAGGTAGCAGAGAAGAAAAATGAGAAGCAGTTCAGCAACAGAAAATTCTAGCCACATAGGTCACTTTCTTTGCTAACCCATTGCCAGTAATGAAGTTATCACAAACATTCAAAAGTGTGGATGCAATGAAAAATACAGATAGTCAGAGTCCCAGAACTGGATTTTGGAGAAGCCAAAAGCCATCTTAGGAAAAATGAGATCTTGGGGACAGGTTCAGCCTAACAGTGTCTGTTTTACACACTAATTGGCTGCATCAGAGAACCGAAGAGCATTTCTAGAGCCCACTTCATCGACACAACTACATAAACTACTCCATAAAAATAAACAAGAGCAATTTCCAGTGAGCCAGTCTATGCCCAAGCCTACCTGTGTGGACTCCCATGGCATCGATGTTTTCCATACTGCAGACAGCAATACAGTTATCAACAGCATCTCTCACAACTTCATACTCTATCTCCTTCCAGCCAACAACTGACTTTTCCACCAGAATTTGGTTAGTCATTGCAAATGCCTAGGAATATGTTAAAAAAAAAAATGAACAGTAGAAAAGAAAACTTTGTTAGAACATGCTTTGTTACACCTTGTTAGAACATATTCAAGGCTTCTGTTCTTCTCCAGACATCCCAGGCCAACATGAAAATTGAAAGATGAATATAAGTAAAGTTCATAGCACCAATGACAAGCACTCCATGCATTTCTTCAGAAAAAAATCATTAGCTTTATACGAAAGGCACAGAAAATATTTATGTGATCAGATGGTTAAAAAAGCAGGGCACTTGGGCTCACAATGGCATGTAAATAACAAATAGGAATACAAAAATATCTAAGGCTCCAATCACACAATAGACACATGCTTTTGTTTGTGCATATAAGCAGCCCCATGGGATATTCATGGGAATTCAGTGGGATAACTCTGCAGAATGCTAAATGACTAACTGATGGGAAGTGTGGGTGCCAGCAAACACTACTTAATTAATAGCACTAATAATGTTGCTTATCATTGGCATACTAACCAGAAGCAAGATTTGTGATTTATTCTGAAACTAATCTTGCAAGCACTCCTCAGCACAAGAGACAAAAATGAAAAATACAGTTTGTTGGTAAATGAGCATAATCTAAGTGAATAAATGGCCTTAATATTAGCAGATAGAAAACATTAATCACATCTCGCTTAAAAACTTAGAAAGTAACGGGCACATTATCAATCCATCCTTTAGCAAAGCTTCTTCTTTTAATGCGGCACATGAATCAGTTTTCAGCCTTGTCCCCTCTGCAGTCAGCTCAAGCTGTTATTCAAATGCTACCCTTAGGACAGTTGCCAAACTCATACACAAGAAAAAAAGAAATAGTTTGAAGAGTGGCACTTCACCCAGCCTAAGGAGGCACTGAATTTGTGGTGATGTATCAGGAACACCTAACCGTGCTTGTAGAACAATCTATGCTTCTCTTCTGGTACTGTCTACTGCCTCCTCTCACTCAAATTGAGCTGATGCAGGAGACATGAACTCAAGGCCAGGTTACTTGAGCTAGCTGTGCTGTGAAGAAATACACCCACAGGTGTTCAGTTGTCTGAACCTGCCCAGAGTCCAGTGTCTGAAAATCTGGTTCACAGAATTACTGCAGACCATCTCCATAGCTGAAATGGGAAGACAAGTGTTTCTGCTGGGCTGCTGAAATGAGAAACCAAAGCTGAGTTAATCCAAAAACACCCAAACTGTTTTTCACTGTCAATTTTGAAACATGGTTCTTCACTCAGAATGCTAAAGTTCTCAGTATCAATTTTGAAAGAAATGAAATTCTTTAAAGTAAAACAGAATCAGACTTTTGATAAAAATAAAGTTTCAGAAAGACCAAAATTTTCCTAAAATATGAAACTGCTCCATTCCTAAAATTTTACAAAAGCAAGATGCTTATGAAATGCTATTGCTTTACTCTTGTTCACGGAAAACTGGAGACGTTCTGAACCACAAAGGATAAAGTGCTGATCAAAACCATGTTCTCTTATGGAAAAAGATTTTGATATAAACCTTCCAGACAGCTGCACTCACAAGCTTTCTGAGTGAATTTCTGCCTCCTCTAAACAGAAGACCGTGTGTAAGCTTGGGTGAGTGAAGTGTTTCCAACCTCAGCCATCAATCCTTAAGATAGGGTTACAGTACCCGCTGCCACCTCCTGCATCTGTCAGTCCTGTCCACTGAGCCTCCCAGGGACAGGCATTGCCTAAGCAGATGTTTGCTAAACACTATGTACACCGGCCCCAGAATTTGTTTGCATGACAACAGTGTAAAGGAGAAAGAAAAAAAGGGTTATTTTCACATACAGCTCTTAAAGCCATCAGCAATATTTCTTCCTAGAGATACATGAAAGATTAAGAAGGTTAGAAAATCAGGAAAAGAGAAAAACAGGAATTTTAAAGACTTTGATGGAGACTTATTTCCTAAAATTCAGGATTTGGGGCAGGAAGAAAAAAGCATTTTTTTTTTTTTTTGATCTTCCCAAATTATTTTACTTTTCACAGCAAATTTAAAGAAAACAATCCCAGATTTCCAACAGAAAGTTGTTTCTTCACAGCCAGACACAGCTGGTAGATGTCAAATTATGAAGAGCATCATCCCATTAAATTTTTACATCAGCTTTTGACTTAGAAAAATACTTTAGACTGAAATACAGCAGAGGCCCAAGTCTCTCAGCTCTTCTGAGTCTGACACTACATTATCACTGAGCTCTTCAAAGGTTTCGACTTCCTTGACATCTGTCATGTGCCATTCACTCCTGAAAGCAGGTGAAAATAATTCACTATGATTCTTCCCAGACTAAAATTGCTGAAACACTTGCTCAGATGAAGACTAGTTTAATCATTTTCATTACCCAAGTCAGTAGCAGGAATTACAAAAAAAAAAAAAAAGAGAAGGGCATTAGAAGGAATCAGGATAACATTTTACAGGTAAGATGAAAGGCAGGGTATGTACAACTCCAGTATCTGTGACTATCAGGTGAATACCTATTTAAAAAAAAAAATCAGATGTCCAGACTATACCTAGAACTTGCAATCGCAGACTTACCTTAGTACCAAGGTCCAGCAAACTTTCCTCATCAGGACATATGCCTGACCCCAGACCACCAAGGGCATAAGCAGAACGTATCATGACAGGGTAGCTGATCTTCTCAGCTGCCTTCAAAGCATCTTCAATCTTAAAGGAGATAGGAATACATTTCAGAGACAATGAGAACAACTCAGATGAATAAAGTCAACCAACTCAGGTTACTCTGATAACTGGAAATCCCATCAATAAGACATTCAACTGTCTGAAGACAAAATGAAAAGAACGATGTTGGCATTTTAACATTACTTTGTTCTGCCTAACAGCAGAAAAAATGAAACATGGGCTCAAGAAGGTGACTTCTGTCCTCACCGTGACCTTCCTCACTGATTTCTCATGTCCTTACCTGGTCTGTCTTCACAGACTATAGCATCGAATAACCCCTTCGACAGACATCCTGGTTTGAGACTGTTTCCTCCAAACTCAAACATACCTTCCACTGAACTAATTACTTTTTCACACTCTCATCCTCAAGAGGGATTTCAGAACTAGGGATTTTTGAGGACTTGAAATCCTAAGCCTAAATGGCTTGTATAAGATTTTAAAAAAAAAAGTGGCCACTGAAATTTTATAAACCTTTGTACTGCAGCACAGAAGTCACCCAACCCTAATTTACTCTTCCTTTCAATGGATAAATTAGCTTAGGCCTTCCAAGTGCTTAACTGCACTTTCATCCATTTTAAATCACTGCGAACCAGCACCAATCCCCATGAAGTGCCGATGAAAGTGCACAAGCTACAGTATCCACAGTTGTATTTAGCTTTCACTGAACAAAACTAGAAATATTTATTTTTTTGCATAACTCTGGCAACAATAATAGTAATCACATCTTCAAAATTGTCTGATTTACCGATTCCACTGCAAAGCTAGGAGCAATCTTTTCATTTAGCTCAGTCAGTTTATCAGAAAAAAGCTTTCTATCCTCTGTAGCCATGATGGATTCAACTGATGTACCTAGGACCTTCACACCATACTGCTGCAGGACTCCTTGCTTGAAGAGTTCCACTCCTGCAGAGCAAACAAAGCCACAGCTTTGAGGGCTGATGGTAAATGAAGAAGAAAGCATTCAGAAGATATCTGACTACCTGACCACTTGTCTGGCAACATCAACAGATACAGTTATTATTCTTTGTCAATATTAGAACTCAGAACCATTACACAAACATTTCTTCTCTAAAATCTAAGAAACACTGGGTTACTACTAAAGTTACTGCTTGGCAGTCATCTAAGAGACAAAGCAGTACAGGTGGATACTATTGCAAGAAGGTTAAATGAATCACAGAATCACAGAATTGAAGAGGTTGGAAGGGACCTCGAAAGATCATCGGGTCCAACCCCCCCTGCCAAAGCAGGTTCCTTAGAGCAGGCTGCCCAGGTAGGCGTCCAGATGGGCCTTGAATATCTCCAGCGAAGGAGACTCCACAACCTCCCTGGGCAGCCTGTTCCAGTGCTCCGTCACCCTCACTGTGAAGAAGTTCTTTCGCATGTTGGTGCGAACTTCCTGTGCTCTATCTTGTGGCCATTGCCCCTTGTCCTGTCCCCACAAACCACTGAAAAGAGGTTGGCCAAATCCCTCTGTCTCCCACACCTCAGGTATTTATACACATTGATGAGATCCCCTCTCAGTCTTCTTTTCTCCAGGCTGAACAGACCCAGGCCTCTCAGCCTTTCGTCATAGGGAAGATGCTCCAGGCTCTGTATCATCTTTGTGGCCCTCCGCTGGACTCTTTCCAGGAGATCCCTGTCTTTTTTGTACCGGGGAGCCCAGAACTGGACACAGTACTCCAGGTGAGGCCTGACCAGGGTGGAGTAGAGGGGGAGGATCACCTCCCTTGACCTGCTGGCCATGCTCCTTTTAATGCACGCCAGGACCCCATTGGCCCTCTTGGCCACCAAGGCACACTGCTGGCTCGTGGTCAACCTGTCGTCCACCAGGACCCCCAGGTCCCTCTCCTCAGAGCTCCTCTCCAGCAGGTCGTCCCCCAGCCTGTACTGATACATCGGGTTGTTCCTTCCCAGGTGCAGGACTCTACACTTGCTCTTATTAAACCTCATTTAGTTTCTTCCTGCCCAGGTCTCACTGAATGGCAGCACGGCCTTCTGGCATGTCAGCCACTCCTCGCAGCTTTGTGTCATCGGCGTACTTGCTGAGGGCAGACACTATTCCCTCATCAAGGTTGTCGATGAAGATGTTGAAAAAGAGTGGACCCAGCACTGAGCCCTGGGGAACACCGCTAGTAACAGGTCTCCAGCCAGACTCTGCGCCGCCGATCACCACCCTCTGAGCTCGGCCAGTCAGCCAGTTCTCAACCCACCTAACTGTCCACTCCTCTATCCCACACTTTCTCAGTTTTGCTATCAGGATGCCATGGGAGACAGTATCGAAAGCCTTGCTAAAGTCAAGGTAGATGACATCCACTGCTCTGCCCCCATCTACCCAGCTGGTGATGCCATCATAGAAGGCAATGAGGTTGGTCGAGCACTATTTCCCCTTGGTGAATCCATGCTGACTACTCCTCATAACATTCTTATCTTCCAATTGCTTGGAGATGGCATCCAGAACAAGCTGTTCCAACACCTTTCCAGGGACAGAGGTGAGACTGACTGGCCTGTAGTTTCCTGGATCCTCCTTCTTGCCCTTCTTGAAGACCAGAGTGACATTGGCTATCCTCCAACCTTCAGGCACCTCTCCTGTTCTCCAGGACCTTTCAAAGATGATAGAGAGCGGTTCGGCGATCACCTCTGCCAATTCCCTTAGCACACGTGGATGCATCCCATCAGGACCCATGGATTTGTGTGCATTGAGGCCACTCAGACACTCCCGAACCACTCTCTCGTCAGCCAGGGGGGAGCCCTCCATTTCCCAGACCCTTTGTCCTCCCGCCAGGGTCGAGGAGTCCCGGGGGGGGACTAACCTGAAGCTAACCTTTCCTTTTGATCTCTGCCTGCATGGTCTGAGTACCCCCAGTTCAGCTATGGTAACCAAGAGATGAGCTTCCAGAATGGTTTACTTTTAAGTACTGAAAACACTGATTAGATGCTACGTCCGTAGCTTAGCAATCACTCATTCTGCCATGATCAGCATCTCTGCCTGTGCCTATAGGCAACACAACAGAGACACAGGTCTTGCACATTTGCACATGAGGAGTCTGCTGAACGTGTGGTGAGAGCAATGAGCTGGCCAGCAAGGGCTGCCGAGGCATCTGTACTGTACTCACCACAGTTGAGAGCTGTTTGGCCACCCATGCCCAAAATTAATCCATCAGGGCGTTCTGCCTTGATGACTTCTGTGACAAAGTGGGGAGTGATGGGGAGGAAGTAGACAGCATCAGCCTGCTTTATGCCAGTCTCATTGGTCTGCACTGAAGCAATGTTAGGATTCATGAGGACAGTTCTCACATTTTCTTCCTAAAAAAAATGAAAATCTGCATTAAAGCTAGGTAGGCCTACATGGAAAAAGAGCTAACAGCAGCAGCAAGGACAGAAGGCGTTCAACAAGCAGCTCCATCAACAGCAGAATGTAGAAAGCCTGGTTCCTCATGATATTGTGTGCACTAAAAGATAAACTCTGCCTCTATATGCAAGAGGAAGGTTAGCCAAAACTTTATACCCTTTTTTCTCTATCACAGATGAGAAACTGAGATAAAGAGATAATAAAGTTTATCATGTTTCCTGCTATAACAGTAAGAGGTTTACAGCTCTTTCGGCTGCAGATGGAATTTCACTACAGTTTGCTCAACAATGGAAAAGTTTGAGACAGAGCTAGGCAGATCAACTCTTCTCACTCTCAAAATACCAGTGCATAAAGAGGAAGTCAACCAAGTTTTGCTAAAGAGTCCAGCATATGGTCATGCTTAAAAGAAAAAACAAAACCCAGCCAACCCCCAAAAAAGCCAACACACCAACCACAGGCAGATAAAGAGCAACACATTACTGCTTTGTTGAAAAGACGTACTGGGAAGCACGCCTCATTTTTATGGGAACTCATTATAATCTCCAACTATGTCTGGTAAGGCAATAAACTTCTACAGATGAATAAACCTTTTACAAAGGTAGCTATGGATGCAAAATACTTTTTAAGAGAAATATTTGCCATATAGGAATAGTGAAGGCTAAGAAACAAGAGAGGAAACTTTCAGAACAAACAGGAACTGTGATCAGAAATAAAGAAAGGTAAGAAGAAAGAGGAAAAGGGTTGGTAGATTAAGTCAGCCACCATTCCTCAAGCAAGTGGTATGGAAGAGTTGCTGGGACTGGGATAGAAATTACTATTTTTCTTCTGTTCACAGAAAGCACGAGAACATTCTGAGATTGCTTGACCCACTGGTTTGGGGAAACAAATACACAGCTCACTTGGAGCAGTGGGATTCTTACTCAGTGCTCTCTCTGATTACTTATTTCAGTTACTGGGTAACATTTCTTCTTCTTCCCTTGATAACTTAAAATACCGCTTTAAAGACTGACTGTAAATTTCTGTTGACGCTTTTTTTTCCCCAAGAAAAGTTGGATTTTTTCCACTGAACAGAGAACTGTGCTTTCCTTGAAAATGTGCATAGCCGGGAAAGGAATAAAAAGAAAATCCTTACAGAAAAGATTTCAGTTTTAGACTAAGGACTCCTAACTGGGCAGTTTTCTTGCAGGTGCTGAGGGAGAAGGGTAGCTCACCAACCATAACATTCTTCTCTAATAAATATGCTCAGAAATTCATAGCTATACTTCTGCTGCAACGAACAGGGAGGGGAAAGGTACAGCACTTTCCAATAAGCTGGTGTATCTGTACATCTCAGCCTTTTCTTTCCTACTTATCTGGGGCAAGGTGTCTTAAGGACCAGCTGGCAGTGATGAGGAACATAATTAATGAGCAGAATTAATGCCCGCTGTGCTAAGAGAGAAGTTTTTACTGATATCACATCCCCAGGCCTAGTTATTTGGGATTCTAGATTTTAATCCACTTGCTGTTTGCCTTTGTAACCCTTTCCTTCAACTTCTGCCTTTTTAATTTTCCTTTGTTGTTGTTGTTGTATGCACATAACGCTACGCACAACGTCCACCCATCCTAGCTGGAGATCTTTATCACAACTTAATTAAAACAGCAAATTAATAATGGAGTCTTCCTGAAGTATTCTTCCTTTTGTGCAATAGCCACCTGTACACAGAACAGTTGGGAGAATCCCCAGCCCAAGTAATCATGAAGATTTTTCAGATGACCACGAGCCACTCTCCGCTGTTCACAGATGCTTCCCGGCCTCCCTCTTCATAGTTTGTTCCTGCCTTCGATGAACATTCTTGCAAATACAAATTCACCGACTGGGGCAGCCCCAGCTCCATGGGGTCTTACTCTAAAAAGAGGCACACACGTAACTGTGTAGGACTGAATGTAAACTGCAGCACCTTCTTGTAAGGACCTGGCATCCAGCAGACTAGGAAGAACAGCAATGCGTAGCAGAGTGAATCAGAACATCCAGCAGTGAGAATCAATATCGATTTTTTAAACGAAAATAAAACTAAGATGTCTAAGGGGAAAGAAATCTCCTTTTTTTTTTTTGTCTCCTGTTAATTGTCCCTGTTCTCTCCCATCCATGTTCTGCAGCTTTCTCCTGACAGCTACTGACCAACTGCCTTCTCTCCTGCATGCAGCTGTAAATCACACTCCCAGAGGCAAGGTCAGGAAGAGCAAGCGTTGCTGCTGGAATGGCTGATTAGCCTGCAGCAGATCAGAGCAGCTGGCTGGTGGCTACAGGAAGGGAAAGAGCACTGCGGGAGGTCAAGCTAGGGAGATTTATCATTAAAAAAATAAAACAACACACACACACACAAAAAAAAAAACAAAAAACACTTTTTTTCCCAACAAACCGGAGCTGAGTTTGAAGGATGAAAGAGAAAAGAAGGGGAAGAAGGGACAGAGAGGCCTCTTGTCCAACCCAGGTCATTATCTGTACTCACCAGCTCTGGGATCCTCCACTCCTAACTTGTCATCATCTTGACAACATGGCCACTTCAAGCTAGCAGCCAGCAATAGCAATACAAGACACAAAGCACATACAATACGTGTTGTAACATTAAGACCAATGCAGACCTACCCCAGACTGTATTTAAGATTACTGTAATTGATTTTTTCCCCTTTGCTGACTCCAGGGTCAGCACAGGAATAGAATGGCCCTGACTTTAGTTAGCTTCAGTGCAGATCACAGTAATCACCTTGTCTGAGGGCAGCTGCTATAACTGCTCTGATTCTGTCAGACGGACCCATACAGTCTCTCCTTCTTCAAATTAGGAGAATAATAAAGCTCTCCAGGCTTCAGAAAGGGGACTTCAGAAGTGGGATATTAAATTTATTGGACAAAAGTCATCCAAAAGGATGACTTTTCATTTATTCCTTTCAAAATCATGAATTCACTCTGGAAACAAAACTTGGCATATGTGAACTTTAAAACACTCATTCCATTTAAAATAAACATTTAGAAAAACTGTTTTGATAAGGGGTTCAAAATCTTTTGCATAATGGTCTTGATAGCAGCCAACTGCTCTGCTGCTGTTATTATTTGTCTGCCTTGCATTGTCAGCACACCACAAGTTTCAGTGATTTCAGCTCAGCTGTTGCTAACCATATTCCTCCTCTTCATTTGACCAGAGTGCAGGACAATATGACAAGCCTGGAGTGATCAGTCACATAACAAAAATAACAAACCATCTGAAGGCTGAAATGGAAACCTCAAGAATGTCGCTCTTCAGTTGATACTTCTGAGTGGCTAACTCAGATCACACAACCAACAAATTCATAAACCAAAAATGGGTAATTTTATTATTTATTCTACCAGCTTCCCTGACCCTGCAATAACAGAGTTGGACAAACATTCACTGTGACAAGGGAAAATAAATTAAATAAAGTTAGCATTTCTGAAGTATCTATCTCACCTTCATGGCTTTCACAGCCTGAGATCCAGAGTAATCGAATTCCCCTGCCTGACCAATGGACAAGCCCCCAGATCCAAGAATGAGAACTTTGGAGACCTAGAGGTGTGAAACAGTATGGAAAAATTCAGTCCCATGGTGGTGGATAGCAAAATGAACAGAGACTGCGCAGCACAGAACAATCTCAAGTTAAAAATCTTAAGTTCTAAAAAGAAAATAAAAGTCACCTCCAAGAACTCTGCAGTTTTTACTTCTAAGAATATTTCTACAGGAATTGTCCCATATCTCTCTGGTTAGAGAAACACAGCTTATGCATAAGGCATGCAATACATGTGTTAATTTTATCATGTGCTCATAGACAACCATGCCTCATTTTGGCTGACCACAAAGTCCAGCTGCCTTCTAAGATAGCAAAACTGTCTGAAATTCAGCTCACACTAGGTATTTCAGACTTCTTTGCCAAGCAACAGGGCATCAATATTATGATGCTGGCACAAGATATCATGGCTGGATTATCCCTGGGCACCTCCTATACTGCTGTGAGAGCACCTTTCTTGGGAGAACTAGAAAGAAAAATACACAAAATGTCAGATCTTACAAATTTCCAAAAGAAAAGGGAGTCAACAACACAAGAAAAGCTAGATGACTCTAGGACAGGCCTTTTGTACAGGGAGGAATCCTTTGACCTCCATGGCCTGCTTTTTATGCCATTTAGTACAGTGGCTTCAGCAGGAGTCAGCAAGCTTCCAGCCTTACTGACAGGCAGGAACAAAGAGCGTCTGTGCACTGACCTCCACTCTAGAAGCTGCTGCTCCAGCCTTGGGCAGGACCGAAGCAATGGTAGTGCCTTTCCCTCTCTTAACCAGTGAAATAAATGAGTCAAACAGGAACTAGGAAAAATAAACACATGAATTTAATCTCCAAAGTGGAACTAAACAAATAATATGCAAAGAAGAAAAAAAAAAAACAGGCCATTTGTGAGCTCAAGCTATCAACTCTGCTCCGCTGCCTTCTGAAGGCACACTCATACCACCAGAGAAGAGGGGACCATTATTTATAATGACTTTGCTGTATCTGACAAAGCTGCATTCAAGAAAGTGCGGTCATATCAGGGAGAAAACACTTATAAATCATGTCTGTGAGCTCTGCTTATATATGGCTGGCAGCATAAGGAAAGAGTGTGCACTGAAAGCTAAAATACAGAAGAGCAGATGCTTAACTAACTCAAGCGAGCGATGTGGAATGGAGTCTGCTACAGAGCTGGGGTCTGAACAGGTGTGTCTAAGTGTCAGCTGTTTGGTCCCTCCAGAGGAGATCCCAGAGCAGCTGTGAGGGAAGTTTTCTCTAGCTTCCATGTGCCTCATCCCACAGGAGAAGCAGCAGCAGGACACAGCGAGGCAGGCTGTGACTGCACCTGACTGATGGGGCCCACAAGGGGTCCAGGTTCCCAAATCCATCCAAGCAGTAGAAGTGCACATACTTGGAGAAGCCAGAGCCAAGGGTTGTTCCACATTCTCTGAGCTTTACAGGTCAGATTGGTAGGAAACGTCTTGATATCAAGAGATTTACTTGCAGGTTTAATCAACAACATCAAACTAAGATTAAAATAAGCACTTCCATGTATTCTTCCACCTTCTCAAGAAACACTAAGTGTATTTCTGTTCAGATGTGCTTTCTCTGCCTTCCACATCCCCTGCTGCTGCTTAGTCATACTCTGTGACTATGCAACCAGTTGTTATAGAATTTGTGCGAAGTCACAGATGGGGGATTAAAATTTCATTTCACTTAGGAGAACCAGAGTGAGGAAGTGTGAATTCATTTACATAACTCTACAGTAATTATAAAATTTGAAAGTGGAACTAAAATGTATTAGAAAGTTAATGATTTTATTACAAAACATCTGGCTAGTGTTTTTTCTGTAAGATGAAATCCTTTTCCTTTTGCAATCACCCCAGGTACAAGAGATTTGAGCCTGATCCTGCAAAGCCTTAAGCACTTCAGTAACTTCCAACACACAAATAATCCCACCAGGACTCAAAGCATGCGCATCATGTGAATGGAATCATTGATCCAAAGCACACAGAAGTCAATAGACGCCTTGCTGCTGATTGTAATTAGCTGTGGATCAAGCTAAGCAGACACAAGCCTATGCATGACTGGGTCCTCTGTGAGGATTCTGACTTCTCCGAAAACAAGATTTAGGACCATCAACAACATAAAGACTTGTTATTGTAGCTGATACATATCTGCACTCCCCAGGCCCCCTAAAAGCAAGCCCAGATCAATCCTCATACAATACCTCTGTGTCTGTCGGACCGGGATTTGCATCTGGGTAGAACTGTGCTGTGAAAATTGGTCTGGTCTCATGCATAATTCCCTGCGGGAATAAAAACAATCATCGTAGATGACTCCTTGCAAGTAGGAAAGACAGCAGAAAGCCAGATCTTATCCCTGTAAGCACTGAAGGCCAAGGGGCTGAGATGTTTTTAGTGGCTGCCAAATTGAAACCTGTTTCATGCACAGTCTTCAAACTACGTCCTACTTGAGGAGCCTTACCATGGAGCCTTTTGCTCTTCTGCTAATGTTCCAATGCGTGCATTACCCACTGAGCTGTGCGTGGCTGAGAAGCATGGTAGAGACATCACTTCCATTACAGTAGCAAACCCTATTAAATTGCATGCACTTAGCAGAACAGATAGGCTGGTCTCCCTCCAGAGGGGATCCTGGACCAGGCAAAGAAGCAAAAACATGCAGAGCGAGTAAAAGATCACTCTGAAGAAGGCTGTTTCACTGTTTTTACTGCTCTGATTTGGCTGGTGCTGTTACAGAAGAAAGATATTTTGGTCATGCTCTTTACTTCCATAACTCACTTCAAATGCTGACACAAGGCCATGCCCTGGGTCATTTGCAGGCCTGTGACGAAGTGGGACCACTGCTCTGGATGAGCAATGGTATGAAAGACCTAAGCTGAGTTTGGAGATGGTGCTTGTATTTCCACTTGGAGCCAGGCAAAACAAACCTCTCATTTGCATGGCCTGACAGCACCAGGCAGGGCAGTCCACTAGCAGACTACATTGTAGCTGTCACTGCTCATGGCCCCTGATTCCAGATGGAAGAAACCAAGGTTCCCTTAAGAGAGAATCCCGGAAAAAATAGCTCAGATATAAACCTGTTACCCTCACGAACGGGCAAAGAAGCCCCAGCAGCTCCTACAGAGTAACAGTGCCATCCCGGGCTGCAGGGATACGACAGGGACATGAGATGAGCTCCTGCCCACAGTAAGAGTTACTGCCCTCAGAGTAAAGAACATCCTGAGTCTGCCACATTTTCCCTGAATGCTCATGTTATTTCTAGTTCCGTACTAACACCTTTTCAAAATATATTCACTCCATGGCTTGTCAGTATTTAGAAACCTGTGCTGGCCCTGTCCAACTGTGTTGTGCCAGGTCGGTCACAGGAAGTGTTTCTTCTCTTCCAAATAGAGGAATGCAGACTGCAGAGGAGAGCCCATCCAGTCCTGTTCCTGTTTGTGCACCCCATGCTAGAACTGCAATGTCTCTTGTCCCTCTCCACCATATGGACAGATCTATAAAGGTTTAGGAGCCTGATGCTGCTTTGGGGGTTGCAGAAATGCTTCGTTCAGGTCACATAAAAGAATATGCTTCTAGATCCAGAAGACCCATGTCCAGCCTTACCACCTGATTTAAGCAAAAACACCATGACATTTGTCCCCAAAATTCACCTAAAGCAAGCATGAAAGGCCTGAGAATGGAAGGGTTCAGTGTGCCAACACAGCCAAAACAAAGTCACTTCAAAAACTGAATGACACTTGTAAATCCTTTGTATTAATACCTTGTTTGGCAACATTTGTCTCTGCTTAAATACACCTGCAAGGACAAAGACAACACGAAGTGATGAACAACAATCTTACTCTCAAACCATCAGCTGGAAATTACTGCTCCTTGATCCTGCAAAGTATAGCCGGGATATGCCAGAGCAGCACTGTCCGTTCTGCCAGACTCAATGTGGGGCATTTATACGAAACAGAAGACCCCTCCACACGGAGCATTACTTGACATGAGGCCTCTTCATCAGATCCTGTAAATCGTTCTCTAGAGGCAGTTACCTGTCTGCCTCCTGATCTTTAGGCCTTTGGATTCTATTTATATTAACAAAACAAACCAGACTCCAGTAATATCCCTTTTCTGTGCAGTATAAAACAGAACTGACACAAAATTACAGTGGCACAGGCTAGCACCCTTGCAGTGGGGAAGTCACAGAAGTTAATAAGGCAGCACTTCCAGGGAAATCGTGAGGTCACTGCTGCAGTCCTACGCGTTGGGCTAGCATGGACAGAGGTAATGGTTTACCCCCTTTGGGGCTGTAAGGCAGGACCCCGAGTAAAGGATATGGCCGTGTCATCAAGTTTAGTTTTGAGGACTAATTGTAACCTGACTGCAAGCTTCAAGGAGGGAAAATAAAGTGAGACAGTCTTTGTTTATTAGAGGCTGCTATGTGTAGGTATCTAGAAAGCATGCACTCACCTCATTTGTTTGATCATTGGCATTGACAAAGAGAGGTTTCCAGCCAGGTGGGAGGGTAGAGCTGTCGATGGCATAACCGTGGTTCTGAGCAGTGATGACAGCCTGTCCATTCACTGCATTCAGGACAGGCTGGTTCTGTCCTCTGAAAGAGAAAGGGAGAACGAAAGGGTCAGAGAACAGAGGACAGAAGTGCTGGATATGTCTAAAAGCCACAATTAGGAGGGACTCATAGCTGAGGAACTATACATAGCAGTTCAACAGTAGCTGTTCAATACTGGTAGCCATTCTCAAAATGATAAATCCTGGGAGAAACTTTGCTGTCCTTCAGTTTGGTGGGGGACCAGTTACTCAAACTCAATGAAGCACCTTCAAAAAAAAAAAGCAATGCACACCATGGCAGTTTAAATTAAAGGCAGATGAGAATGGCAAGAATGAAGAAATAACATTACTGCCAAGCTAGCTCCTGTTAAGGCACTTTGAAGCAAGGCACTGCTACTGTGTGTGCAGCACTGAGCTGGTCTGTCCGGGCCCCGGGGAGCAGAAGAGATGCCGTACCTGTTGGCCGTCTGCATCTTGTAGGAAGTAGCTCCGGCTGCTATTCCAGTGATTACATGCCCCATGCTAATTCCAAACAGAGGCTCTGGGCGATTGCTCTCCAGCACCTGTAATGAAAAGGTTTTCAAAAGCTATTGGAGTGTCACTGTTCAGCACTTCCAGCATAACCCATGCTACGCTCCTAGCCCTCCTGCACTTCCCCCACAGCAGCCACACAGCCTTTGGGAAGTGGAGAAGGGAAGAGTGGAATGAAAGGCTGGCAACAGCCTATAAAGGAAAGATTTCTCCTCTCCTCAGAGGGAAAGCTCAGAGCACAGCTTGGTGTCTCGGTCTACTCAAGGGGAATGAGCAAGGATGCTTTACATTAAAGCACGACATTATTTCAAACGGGAGCACTGTGAAATCAAGGCTCTTCTTTCACAAGGTCACAAAGGTGCTGAAGGACCAACTGTTTAGACCTCAGACACTTGGAAAAGAAGGCAAATAAACATGAAAAAATGGCCTGTGGCTATCATACTCTACCTTTCTGACACTCTGAATCACCTCCTGGGCATTCATCGGATTCCCTGGACCTCCAGAAATTACAAGGCCATCATACTCCATGCTGGTAAAATCATGGTCCCATGGAACCAGATGTACTTCGGCACCTCGCTGGGAGAAAATCAAAGGGAAAGACAAGCAATGAGGGGAGCAAAGGAACAAATGAATGTGTGTCTGGAGGCGGCTGAATTGGGATTTCAGCCGTTCCCTTGTCAGGAACAATAACGAGGCTATTATTAATTATGTCCAGATTATTTCTACAAGCCTGCTACGATTTTTCATCTTTGAGCCACCTCAGTGTTTGCCAAGTATTTTTGAAATTCACTAATGAGATCAAAAGTTAGTAATTGAATGCAAAAGAGGTGTGTATACACAAGTAACACATTCACTTTTACACAGTGCATTCATCCTAACTGCCAACACAGGGCTTCTCAGCCTCTACAACATGCCAGCAATAGTCCTGCACACCTTAAAGGGGATGAACATACACATTAACTAGAAAACTGAAACAAGTAAACCTTGTGCATCTAAAGAATAAGAGGACACCACCTTCATTCCTCCTGTACGGCTAGAGAAGTAAGGACTGCTCCATGTCAGTGCTAACAATAGGAAAAGATTTTCAAAGAATCCTAGAATTAAAGAATCTGGCTGGAGGGAGCTCAGGACGTCATCTGGTCCAATCCCTGCTCAAAGCAGGGGTGACTTCCACTTTAGGGCAGTTTTCAGCATCTTCGGGGACAGACATTCCACAACTTTTCTGGTTACCTGTTTCAGCCATTCACCAACCACTCTCACTGCAAAGTTTTTCCCGTTTATTCGTTTTTGGCAATGTTGGGTTGGTTGTTCTTAAGAGACAGAGCACCACAGCTTCTCTAAAGATCATCTTTCTGGGATTCTTCAAGGCTGAAAGGTTGCTGCACAATTCCTCTTCCTCACCCCCCTCAATACCATGCATCAAATTCAGAAAACACCTCACAGTCCATAAAAATCATCCTAAAAATAAAACCACCTGTACCTCATTTTAGGAGGGAGACTGCTATTGGAATGAATGTGTCCAGCTGAAAGGAAGGCTACCGAGTACAGGCAAGGTTCTTATCAAAGCAAAACAGGAAATAAGGATATAAAGCACTGACCTACCTTTACCAGCAGACGAATAACGTTGTACTTCAACCCACAGTCAACTGCTACAACTTTAATTGGATTCCCTCTGCCATATACCTTGACTTCCTACAAAAAGAAAGGCCATGCTGTAAATGACAGATCACCTCCTGCCCCCCAAAACACAGGGAAGGTGAGCAGCAAAATAACTCTTCACCAACATGCAGCAACTGGTGCTTAACAGTCCTCTTACAAAGAAATCTCCAAAAGTACCACACATGTTAACACTTTATATTTTTTTTGTTAAAAGTTACAATACCATTTTATATACTGTTGATTACAGCAGTAACAGCAATCCCTAAGAAACCACTTGTTTCCATAGCTAATGACAACCTTTTTTCCAGTGTTTCACCTCATTAGCAGTGAAGTAGCAAGTCGGTTCTCACAGATCATTGCAGCCCAATCGAATTGCCAGATACATGGGGAGAGGTTTCCAGCTGAAGGGAAGTCATCGTGCTGATGCCAGTGGAGCAAGCCTGCTTCACGACCACCAGCTATGGCTCCATCACATTAAACACAACCCTGAGCCTCCAGTCACAGCAGGACCAAAGCACAGCATGGCTGGATATGATATATTCTGCGATAGACCTCCAGTGGGTGCCACTGAGCATCACAGATGTTCGTGTGGCAGCAGCAGTTGTACACATCAGACTACACTTCTGGCACCTTCTCTTCCAGCTGTTGTTCCCATCCCACAAAGTAAATTGTCACTACACATCCCCTGCCTCTGGACCATTTCAGTACACCCACTTATCCTTCCTGGTTGCAACCAGGATGGAAGATGATGGAGCCAAACCACCATCTATTTTATGGGTCTTGATACTGCAACATGGAGACATTGAGAGATGGCTCTAGCATTGATGTTGGGATCTTTATGGACAGCTTCTTTCTGAAGTTTCTGAAGTCTGCTGAATTATTTTACTGGTTATACAACTGCAGTTAGTGCCAGCATGGGATGCCGCTCACCAATAAGCACATAAGACAGCCTTCTACTTTCTAAAAGCAAACACTGTGCTTACCTTCAGCTACTCTCAGCTCCTGAAAGTTGATATTCATAAGTGTACTTTATCTAAAGTGTCCTTCCTCTTGTGCAATACACCATTTTTTTAAATTTTTTTTTTGTAAGCTAAAATCTCCCTTTTAATTGGCTTCCCTGGCATTGAAATTTCACAGCTAGGCCTTTTTAGGAAAAGATGCTAAAGACCATTCCCAATATGCCATGGTGCTGGTGACAAACAATCTTTTCAAGGGAGATTAGGACCAGCCAGAAGGAAAAAACATCCCCTCTGCAGGGAGTATAAGATGAAGTTTTAGCAGCATATTACAGTCCCTCACTTTGTGTTATCCTAATTAAGTTCTTGTTTTAATTGTTTTCTTCTCAAAAAACAAGAAGAGATTTTTAATGATGGAAGCAAGAGCATGTCCTGTGTGAGGACGTCTCGGATCATCATCAGGAGTGACTGCCTGCCGTTTCAGGAGCAGAGGTGAAAGAAACGGGGTGCGAGAAGCCATCTCCCTTCGCTACAAGGTTTCTAGCTGCTGCTCACCAGCCATCATTTGGTCTGTACTCCACCCTTAAATGGGACAAGAATCAGCACAGAGCCAGCAGTGTTACCACTGCTGTTGCGACTCCTGCTCTGTAACGCTGAAAGGAGATTTTGTATCAGAACATCTCATAGCTCACACCACATAAAGCAATGGCAAAGTGCCTCACAATCCCTTTTTTGAGAATGAGTACAGTGAATCTGCTATTGATACTCGGCCTTGAGAGGTATGACAGTATCTTCAGTCAGGAGTACACAAGCAGATTCTTCTTGCATAGGCTGGTGGAACTGCATTGCTGCAAAGCAACTGCAAGGGTCTTCTATCTGCTGCCTTTCAAGCTTCTAGGAAAAGGACTTCAACAATCCCAAGAGAATTGATGCACCCAGTTTTCACAGAAATTAACTTTGTGCTATGTGCCAGAGTCCCTTAGGAAAAACTCACCCACCTTTTTAGAAGGGCTTTTGGGGACTCCTCATTTCCTCACAACACCCCTACTAAAAAAAATCTGTGAAACATTATGAACCAAACATCTCCCTCAAATGTTCTCCTTGGCTGTTCTAACGGCCAGAGAGAATTGTGGAACAAAACTTCTTTGAGTTATTTTAATTGCTTCCTCCTCAAAACTTTCCCCTGTCCAATTAATTAGGCTATGATTTGTTAACACCTTTCCCAACTGATTTTAGGTGCTGCTGTCTTCACAAGCCTTCCCCCACTTCTCACACTTACTCTTCCTCTGTACTGCAGAGCACTGACCCCTACATCTGGTCGAGAGTATGTCTACGCAGAAGCTAGACCAGAAGCTCAAGTAGGGAACTGTTAAAATATATTCCTTCTAAAGCCAGAGGATTTCCCTCATGTGGTCACAGCACAACCTATAAAAAACTTCCCAGTCCGAGAGGATGATGCAGGAAGGTTCTGAGCCAGCAGTCAGGGAGAAGAGAAAGTCCTGCTGGCAACAGTGGTGACAGCAAAAAGACTACATGGGACTATATGTGTAGATAGAAGTGACCTATTAGTTTCAAGCATTTAAATACCTCTCATATGCTCCAGGACCCCGAACATCACAGGCACCAAAATAAATCTCCAACAAAAGTTCCTGCAAAACACTGGCAGTTTTCTACATTCCCCGCCCTGTATAAGTAGCGTTAGTCTATCGAATCTATATCACTAATACCTAAAGATGTGGGGGACAGGAAGAAAAAAATAAATGATTAAAATCACTCCAAAGGTACAACTGATGAGCAGGTCTTACTGTATTCTGGTTAACACAAAAATAGCTGTTTAGAAACAGATAGATTATCCTGGCCAGTAACTACCAACACTGAACAGCTTACTTCATTGTCAGCTTCATTTGTGATGTTGCTTTTTAAGCCTACAAAATGAAGTTATAAACATAATAAGATCACCAAAGCTCCGTTAATCTTATCATATTGCCCTTTTAGAAGCCATTTTCAGCATCTTTAGAGCAATTCTGTCTTAGTAATTGCTGAGTTTAGCATCAGCAACCTTACCTATTGCTAAGTTACTGCTCAAAATGACTTCACCTGCATCTTGCAATTACAGATCACAAACACCTCAATAAGCAACTGCCATATTTCCGTGTAGCAACAAGGACCTAACTCAAAATACAGTGGAGGCATGGCATAAGTTGGTGAGATCCCTGACTTGCAAGGCTGCCTGTGTATTCCAGTAGCATTTCAGGTAACCTGTTAGTATTGTAAATCCAAGCCTGGCTTCAGGCTTGCGCTTCATTTTCTCACCCTTGCCACTCACACATCAGCTTGTGTGAGGAACCGTACACAAGCAATTATTTGCAGAGCTCTTCCACAGCCTCAGTGATCTTAAAGGAATTGCAAGCATCACAGTAAGCATGGAATTTGCAAATGGGGACTCATGCTCAGTTGTCACCTCAGTCAATGCACCTATGGCAGTCTATCCTATAATTAAAACCCCAAAGGGTCCACGATTCAAGACATTGACCCTTGCATTGGTAGAAGAACAGTTACCATTTTTAGCGTAAGCCTGGTTTACTACGACCTGGTAAGTTACAGTGCTCTTCTCAGCTTGTGGTTGAGCACAGTTTGCATGTCCTGCTAACAGGAGTACAAACATAGCTGCTGTTCAGTCCACAGCTATACAAAAAGCAGCTAATGCCAGCAATATTAGAGCCAGGGAACTCCTACGCTGGTCTCTTTTTGAGGCCTACGAATACCTTCTGGAATCACCTCAACAGAATTATGCCTGAGCACAAGCTATCAAATGTGAGCTTTCCTGAAATTCATTCAAGTAAAGCAACCTTTCTTTTGGTTAGTTGTTTGAAAGTGTGCCCCCCACACCAGGTCTAACTGTATCCCCAATACTTCTCAGTCCTGTCTTCGAAACAGACAGTCCCCTGATCAGAGCACTGTTCAGAGTACATCCAGCTCAACGTAGCCTATTTTACAGCTTCAGCACAGCACCTAGTAAGCCACAGGGACCATACAAGGACCATGTTGAGGTCACAGCCCTCCAAAGCTCTAGAAAGGTGAATGGTTTAAAAAAGGTCCCCAGATTGTTTAGAAAAATTGGATGATCCCCAGAGCAAATGGGGAGCAGTTAATACCTGTAGTGTATAGACCTGGGACTAGAAAAAGTTCTCACCTTTGTTGAAACTTCTGCTATTAAGTTCTGCTTATTTGGGTCTGCAAACTCTGTGGGTTGACCTTCAAATTCAATCTTCCCAAGTACTGTGCCCTGTGGAAATACACCAGTAAACAAAGAAGCACAAGTAAAGAAGCTGTGAACACTGGGGCAAGGTGCTGACAGGCACAGCAACCTGAGCAGCTGTTAGAGATGGTTTCTTGACAGCTTATAGCCACTTCCAGCATCTTCAGAAGTTTATGATCCCTTCCTAGTATTAAAAACAAGTTTCAACATCCTTCTTCTGAGGGAGAGGCAGTGCCACCAGTAAAATCTGTAAACAGCTTGGCAAGCCGTCTAATGACAGTAAAACAGGTTGCCTTCCAAGAGGATCAGGTTTCAGATCCCCAAATAAGATCTGGGAGTAATCCCCAAGGCAGTTTGCAGCTTTTTGGTTTTAGACACCCACTGAGAGGTCTTCAGCCACATACTGTAGATAGCTATAATGCAGCAGAGCTGTAAAGCAAAGCTGTGTGGGAGGCAGGTCAGCAGAGCTGTTCGCTGAATAATCTGTTAAAAAAAATTACCTCCAGCAAGCTCTGCTCTTTACTGCTGTTACCACCTCACAGAAGCTAGGACACCCTTGATCTGCCAGCAGCACATCCTACTCTGTGTTCTGTTCATTAAAGTTCAGTGGAAAAAAATCCCCATTTTGGCTTTGCTCCACTCCTGGAATAAGTGGGATTAAGCTAGGGTTAAACTCTCCTCAGCATGGGGACAGTGTGTGCAATACAGAACTTTCCAAGGATGGAAGGGGATGGTCAAGCAGAAGAAGTCAATGTTTTGTGATAACTCTTAACATATCACACTGTCAAGATAACACACACGACATTCAGCTTGCCCTATGAAGGCTGGGACTGCTCATTGGCTTTAGTGATACTTCCTTGAGATACTTCCATGGTTGGTCATACTTGAAGTATCCTTGCCAACTTCTGAAGACAGGAAAGTGTCATGACCTTGCATTGCCAGGTGCACTATTAAGGGTAAGTTTTGAAGACAGATCTTAACAGTGACTGACATTCTTCGTCACCTTGAGGTGGCATCTTACACCACAAGGTGCTCCAAACTGCTTTGTGTGCATCAGAGCTGAGCAAGTCAGCATCACCTTAAAGAAGTCAAGTTCTTGGGAGCCACAGAAACAGCCGAGTGCCACTGCATTGCCAGTCCCGTAAAAGCTGATGACAAAGCCCTAAAGCCTTTCTCACAAATAGTCTGTCTTACCTTGCCACTGGATTACTCAGCCAAATGGTGCTCTGCATTTATCTTTAGAGTAGCTTTAACAAATTGCTGCTCATTTCTGCATTTGTCACAATAAAGCCCTGTTCTCTCCCCCAATTAATATTTCATTCCATGTCTAGTTATAAAGTTTTTGTTTGTTTGTTTGTTTCCCCAATCTGACTGAGAAGTCTAGGAGACAAAGCTACATTATCCACTATTTTAAAAGCCATAAACCAATACCACTCAGAGTCCCAGTATAACGGGCATTACTGCTCTACACTGTCTGATAAGCTACTGGATAAACACTGAAAGTGTATTTACTTTGGATGAAAGGAACACGGACCCATTAAACGGTATGTCTCAAGAAAGCAGAAAAATGTATTGCCGTTTTCCATTGCATTAAACTGCACTTGTCTGCTGTCTGTAAGAGCAGGACAAACCCTTATCTTCCCATAAGAATTAATTTCTACAAATATTCCTCTATTCAGGCTTGATATTCATATTTTGTTATGGAATGAATGGGGGAGTGGACTTGCACTACAGATTGCAGACTGGTCAACTGAAGAAAAGAGCAGCTTCAGATAATCCATTACAAAAGAAAAGCCTCCGAGGCACAACAATTTACCTTCGGAATGGCTTTGATCACTGTTTGAGCAGATGTGAAAGTACCTTAACACCACCTTCCATTCAGTAACATAATCGTGCTGATGTCCTTCAATTGTCAGCTCTCAGAAACCAGAGAAAAGTAATGGCTATTATAAATAATGAAAGGTTTCAGTCAAAGAAAACCAGCCTGAGTTAGGAATCCAGGTTAGGTTAACATAGCCATTCCTTAAGTCTCTGAGGAACCGGAAAATTTCCATTGACCAAAGCTGGTGCTGTCTATGAACTAATATGCACAAAATATCACAGAATTTTTGCCATCTCTGTTACTACCTGAGGCAACAGGCAGGTGACACTACCAGCTGTTGTGTCTGACACAACTACCAGAGGAGTTTCATGTACATCAGCACGTGCTGGTTCACTCTCATGTGGAATAGAAAACCCAGAACCTTTGGAAGAGCATGGGGATCTGAGCAGCACCTGAGGTCCAGGCAACCCAGCAGCAGCATTGCTACCTCAGGTTTGCTGCACTGTTAGAAAAATGTCCCAGAAAACGGCAAGGTTAATGAAACTGAATCGAGGGAAGGGGATCATACCTTGTCACGAATTAATTTGGACAGCATTCTGGTATCGATCCCATAGAGAGCAGGCACCTGAAGAAATCAAAAGAGAAGTATAAGTTAGAGAACAAGCAGCTAAGGCACGTGAAGACAACAGCCAGATCACTTTGCTGAGAAGAACGTGCCCTTTGTTAAAGGGCTCTGGCTCTTAGCAGCTCTATTGCCAAGGCTGCCCCACTTGCAGTTCTTCACCTTTCCTCCCTACTCCCCACTCATAAATAGCTTGGTTCTTCAAGACTTCTAGTTTCTGCACTAGAAAGCTCAAAATAAAAAGCTTATATGGCAAATATTGGTCTCATTTCTGAGCCACATTCTTCCTTCCTCCTGAACACCTAACCCTCCCAGCTGTTACAAGTCAGTTGCACTCCACTGGCATATCCTCAACTCCCGCCGCTTCAAGTCAGAGGGATTCCTGCAGCTAACAGCTCTTGAGGTTACCACCATGGCAGTCACTAGGAGCAGCAGTACAGAAACATCTGATGAGATGCTGGAATATAATCGAACGTGGATCATTTTTTTATTAAGAACCAAACATCCCCAAAGAACCAGAGAACTAAGGAACACAGAACAAGCCCAGTACAGACTGGTGAAGACATCTCAAGAGAAAAGTGGTTAGCAGCTCAAAGCTGGTTGTTCTTTCCCTTGTTCCCAGACACACAGGCCTGTTCTCTTCATGTAGTTATCCCTGGATTTCTCACCTTTTCTTCCTGCAACCACTCCCCAAGACTCCTTGCAGCCTGCCAGTGACTGTACTCATTGCTGTAATCCAGCACCAGCAAACCTGAAACCTGCAGAGAGAAGAAATGTAATTTTGCACTGAAGAATCACTCTGTACTAGCCGTGTGCCTTCTGGTACATTCATCCGCTGCAAACCATATCACGTAAGACACAACGCCAGGCAGACTTGGTGTGGCTGTTCTGACAGAACAAAAAGACAGCAAACCTGATAGTGCACAGTGGGAGAGCATAGAAGAGATACCAGGCAAAGGGGTAAAGACATCAGCAGTTTATCATTAATGTACCCAGGCCATTTTAATTATGAAATCCACAGAATAGCGTGGCTTCCAAGTAACTAAAACTGCAAATTGTATTGAATGAAGAAAACAGTTCTTGTTAGAAAGGAAATGGAAGTTTAAGACAAGACAAAACATTCCATTTTGATTCATTTTTTAAAGAAAGCTTTTCACTTTCTTAGTGACATTTCATTTCAAAAGTCAACTTCATTTTCCAGTGGAGTTAGATAGTTTATAAAGGAGTCATTTCACCTCAGGACAGATAAAACATTTCACTGGCTCTGCAATTACATGGGTTTTATTTCATTTTTCAGTACTGCCACAACAGCATGGACACAGTCCTGATCTTAGCCCATGTGCCCTGTCACCAAAGCACAAACTAGTTCCTGCACTAGTAAGGGCAGCCTTCTTCACACAGGTATCACCCCCTCTATTTGTGGCGGAACAAGCATATGGAAAAGAGTTTCTGCACAGAGAAACTTCTCATTCTTAACAGCATTTGCTCTCCCCGTGGAAACCAGTCCTGGACAAACCCAGAGAAATATGAAGCAGACATGAATGTGAGAAAAAAAAGCCATCAAGGGGAGCAGTTCACAAAAACTGTGTCATTTGTATCATTGAGGGGAAACACACCACTTCCAGACAGAGCATAGCCAGGTGCAGAAAGCACAGTGATTACCTTTTGCCACCATTTCTCCAGAAGACAACACCCAGAGGAAGAAAGAGAAAAGTTGAGTATCATTGATTCATTTAACTTCTATGAGGTGCCAGTAAATTCTTACACACACACACACACACTCACACACTCAGGCTGCTAGCACCGTCCTTCGCTCAGCTCCTGCGTTGCCACCATTACCTTGATTCCATCGGACTCCAGAAACCTCCTGAGGCCCATTTCGTCCAAGACAGCTGTGTCAGGCACCCCACTGTTCCCAACAATGGGGTTAGCCAGAGTAAGAATCTGTCCTTTGTAGCTGGGATCTGTCAAGGCTTCGGTGTATCTAGATGAAGAAGCAACAGAAGAAAAAGTATGTTGTTCTGGAGTTGAAAAGAAAATAAAAGAGCCAGTGAGATGACAGCCCTGATTTCTCATATGACAAAAGACAAAAACAGTAGTCATGTGAAAACATCCTTAGTAGCAAGCACATTTGTGAATACACCTCATCTTTGCTATCTGCAATTAAGCATTTGACACTGAGAACAAGGAAAGGCTTTTGCTTCTCCTGCTTCATCGAAGAAAAGCACGAGAGCTATTCGACTCAGACCCCTTACGATTTAACATATCACTTGAACCACAGATGACAGCTGGGGCTTGGCCATTCCCTGGGCACCCCATGCGGCCACTGCTTTGTCACCACCATCCCTTCCTTCCACGTGGTGTAAGAACTTCCCCTCTGAGTAGGGGTAGAAAGCTCAAACTGAAAAGCCAGCTGACAATGCAGTTGTTTGCCCAGTCTTGTTCCCTTCCCCAGCCTGTAGTCTTCAGATGTCTGGGGCTGTAACTGCCCTTTCCACGACGGAACAGGCAGATTAATTAACATCCGTCTTTTTCTCTGGGCTCAGGGAAGCAGCTACAATCACCCTTACAATTCCTCACTACTTCTCTGGGTTCTTTCCTCCTCCCTGTTCTGTCAGCAAGCTCTGTCAGGGCACCAGTTCTGCAGCTTCTCCCAGCACAGAGGCCTGACATCCCTTCCAGGCCATCTCCTGGATCCCATCCACGGGACACCCCACGTCCCACCTGACCAGATCCCTATGTGCTTTGAAGGCGGTTTGTGTATCGCTGAAGAAGGCAGGCTGAAGACAACGCTTTGGGATTCAGCAGCCCGTGCTTGTCCCATAGCCCCAAAGCCCTCATCTTTAGCCAGAGGAAGAAGCCCCAGAGACTGCAACTCTATTCCAGCACCTGCCTGAGCACTGTTCTCAGCAAGGACAGATCTACAAGTGCAGTGGAACATCCTCCTGCAATGGAGGACTGAACCTAAGGTTTTATCAAACCTACAATTTTTGCATAGTCTACTGGATCAGCTCTTGATCCAGTGGATCCAGTTGGTCCTGTCTCACTTTCAACCCCAAACAGGGTAAATACGTTCTACTTACTCATGCCCCTAATTCTGCAGCTTCAAAGTGAGCAGCCTTTCACTTTCTCCCTTACACCCTAGCATACTGCTGCACCAATCTGTTAAGCATTTGCTGTCTTTCTACTCAAAAGCAGCTGTAATTTAGCAACAGATGAACTTATCCATATAGATATTAAGCCAAATGCATCAAGACACTGCAGAATGAATCTGCCCTATACAAAATATAATTTATTATTGTCATCGCTGTTTAAACAATACATAACTGGCAACTCCAGCCATCTACCAGATATCAGCAAGTCACAAGAGACATTTTTATGGTGCTTTGGACTTACAGCCAGCAGATTAATTGTCAAACACTGGGAAACTCTTCACAAAACCCGGAATGGTTGCAGGCAGATACATACAACGCAGCACACCAGCCAGCTCTGAGAAATGACACATCGAATCAACAATGGCCATGAGATATTTCCAGGTAGGCCTCCCCTGCTGTTCAGATCTATACTTCCTGCTGCAGGTAAACAGCCACACAAAGTGCAGTGTGATCACAGAACTGCAGCAAGCGCATGACGTGCACATTTAGCATCTCGCTTTCCTTCCGAGTCAATTGGTTATGCTTCCAAAAGCCTCTGTTAATGACGAAGGCAATGTAATTAACCTTTGCATGTTATTTGTAATCAGCAAACAAGGACAGAGAGCCACTGGGTTTCGCTGGGCTATGAAGGCGCAGCTCTGCATTAAGACAAAATGCCCTTTAAGCAGGCACAACGCTCGTGGAGCAGAGAGGAGCAGACGGGAGCAGGAGCTCCAAAGATGCTGCGAGGTCCAACCCCTGCTGTGCCTGCCCAAAGCCCTGCCTGACTTCAGTAAACTCCCATCAATCAGTTCTCTCAGAACATCATGTGAGGCACACACAGTGGCACACTGGAGGCAAATGCATTTACCGAGCTGATGCAAACATGGTAACATTTTACGGGTTGTAGTTCTTCTCTCATCTGAAAACCTCCCCCCTTCCTCTCCCTGCCCCATTCTAAACACTAGGATTTTTTATTTCAAACACTTCTGAGAAGTTCATCCTTGTGCTCTTCTAATGAAAATTCAACATTGCACCCCCAAAACATTGCTCTCTGGCCTCTATTCTAGGGTAATCTGACAACATTTCAGCCAGCTTCAGCTACTTCAGACCTGAAAGCTAGGTGTACATAAAGTGCTTTGCCTCCCCATTCTGATACGGATCAGGACGTGGGAGTCCAGATGAGGAGACAAGGTGCAGAGCAGCACACCAGTTCCCTCCACACAGAGCTCACACTGACTCCACCCACGGTCTAGAAACACCCAGTTCACAGAAAGCAGTGGTCTGAGACCTAAAGCCAGCCATGGCAAAACCACCCCTGCACTAGCCTCCTGCTGGCTGTGCTAATTGCTACGAGCCCAGACAATCTGCAAAAGGCCCCAGCCCTGGCACAGCACCTCCTTCCCACAGGCACAGCCTCCTGCTGCGTCAGGGAAGAGAGGTAGCGGGGTCCTTCGGATACGTGAGGTCTTGATCTCTGTGCTCACGAGCACGAGGCAGAGCTGGAGGGTTTCTTTCACCGGCCAGCAGTGCCACGACTGGTAGCAAATCCTGTCACTTTTATGACCTACAGCAATTCTGCAAGCTCTTATCCTCCTCTTCCCTAAACCAATCGAGTTCACATTCCTGGAGTGCGCTCTGAAGACACAGCCCTATGTTTTGAATGTTCTCTCCATCCCCATATGCTCCCCAGCCCAGAAGAGATCTCTCATTTCACAGGCATCCTCTCCAAATCACTAGAAAATGAGCAAACAGCTTCTGCTGCCACAGTAACATGTGGAGGGGAAATTAATCCATCAGGTCCTCCTTGACTTTTGTGATGTGACAAGATTTATTGCCCATAATCCATCACAGAGAAGAGAACTCTGGTGCCCTCCATCACTCTGATCTATATTAAACAGTTGTTTGTTGGCAGGTATATTAACAAAGCAAGTAATTAGTGCTGTCAAAATACTTAAATAATTGCCTCCTAATGCAAAGCTTTGCAAACAGATTCCCCTCTGCAGCTATTTAACATCCTCACCAATGAGATCATTTAAAACTCATCCCGTGAGTACTGTTTTCTCCAAAGGAGAGCAGAATTTGGGGAATACAAGGCAGCTGGGCAAAGACTATTATGAAAGACTGCAGGCAAAGACAGCTATGGATAGCTGCAGAAAAAGCTCAAGCTTCAGCAGCCTCAGAGCTGTCTCACCTCCCCAGAACACACCCCGCTCCTAACCAACAGCCTCAATCCTCTGGGCAGCTTTCTCTCTGCTCAAGCAGTTCAACTTCGCAGCCCTGGGTTGCAATCCTAAGCCAGCTATCAGCTTCTGTCACTTGAGAGGACACACAGTCATGCCAGGTTAGGAACAAACTTGATCCTCCCCTATCCCTGGAAAGGGCAGAGAGCTCAAATACATCCTCAGCTGTGCTGTGAGCCACCACACACCAAGATGGATGGTTCACATATGAGAACCCAACTTAGGAACATTAGGAGTTAAGAATTTTGCACTCAGAGGCCAAGTTACATTATTCAGGAGGCTGCAGATACTTCAAACCTTTACTTTCGATCTGAAAATGGGAGGGAGAACAACGACGCGTCAGATGAAGGTTCTTGCTGTCCTGGTTTTGTGTTACTCAGCAGTAACTCTGCTCTGACTCAGCAGTGGCTGCATTTCATGGGGAGACGAGCAGATCTCTCCACACCTCACTATGACAGTTAGTTATATGAGTCCTTAAAGTTGCCCGTCAGCACAAATGTGATGATGCAAGAGGACTGCCTGAAGTCTTACTGTTAACTGGCTCCCTCTCTGCATTCCTAGAGCACGGTGTTTTCTGTACAGCACATCATTTGCTTGGATTGGGACCCTATAATCTTGAGAAAAGCATCTGCACCAACTACCCCTTTCACACTTTTACAAGCTCCCAAAACAGTTTTCTTCCTTATTTCTCAATTGCTTTTGCCTTACCCAGAAATACCAGTGTTGAATACGACTTCCCCTGCTGTGGAGGATGGATAGCCAAAAGAATAGCCCTTCATCTTCGTTCCATCTTTCAGCACCAAGTTCGCTGTCTGCGCCTAGAGAAAGGCACATGAAGAGACTCAAATACAGGAGGAAAAGGCTTGATGTTTACACAAGTCACGCCGAGGACACCTGCCTTTCCTGCCTTGTGCTGTATGTATTTTTGCCCCCTCCCATTACCAGCTGCCAAGGTACTGTCTCTTTTACTAGTCTGATGCTCTTTTTCTTTCTAATACTTAAACATTGTGCTCCTAGAGGTGGCAAGGAAGCTGGAAAACCTCACCATGAGCAAAGCATGAGCTCCTTTTACTACTGGACCACCCTGGCTCTTTCCACATCGCTTTGTTCATTTCTTTCACTCAGCGTATCTTGCAATTTTCCTACAGAGTTAAAATATTGGTTAAGAGTTGCCTCTCCTCAGTGTTTGCTCAAGGCTAGCTGCTGAGTACACTGGCTCTCATCCAGTCACGAGCTTCTATAGGCGCTTAACTTCTGTTGTAACCATACAGCTAAGCCATTAAAAAGCAGTGCATGCATAGGCGGACTGGCGTCAGAAGGCAAAATTCACAATACAAGTCCATCCTGCTGTAGGACACGGGTAGAGAGGAGCTCACGGATCAGACACTCATGGTCCCAGTTACCTCAGGGATGGGATTAAATTGTCCTGGCAGAGAGGTAGCTACCTAATGAGCAGCCTAGAGGAAAGCTTCCCATAAGCAGCAACACTTTCAAAAAGTGTTTAGCAGAACGGAGTCCCAACCAAGAAGAAGGGATGTTGGGTTCTGATGGGATAATCTGCCAGAATTTGATAACCCTAACAAAATTAGCAGTTCTGTTAGGAGCTGAAGGCAGAAGCAGCTTTTGCTTTTTGCTGATCAGCATCAGGTTCCCTATCACGCAAGGAGACACAGGTACAGTGCCCGAATTTAAAATAAATGCTTTAAAATAAAAGCAAGTTACTGGTATCAGCTCTCTAGATCACACTTCTGTTGTTTTTTGTTTTTGTTTTTTTCCCCTCCAGCAAGCCCCAGCCAGGGAAGGAGGGGATCAATCTCCTTGATCATCCACCAAGTTTGTCCACCAGGCAGTAGCTCTTACCTTCATATCAGGGTGCGTCTGGGTTTCTTTTTTGGTAGTTTTTTTTTTTTTTTTTAAACAGAATTCCTTATGTTGGAATCTTATTAAAAAGAAGAATTAAGTTCAGTTTGCTGTAGAAAGGAGCAGGAGAGCTACTTTCCATTAGCTGTAAATCAGCTGAACAATCTCAGCAAGGAGACATTTCAGCCCCAGCATTGAACATTTTGTAACAATCACAGCAAACATTCATCTAGAGCTCTTCTGCAGTTATAAATACTGCACAGATCAATTACTAATGTACTGCAAAATACACTAAAAAAATCAAACTACACTGCCAAGTAATTGAATTCCGTGCATCTGGGATGGTTTTAGCCTTGCATTTGTTTCTCATTAATGTCAAACATTGAGTCATTCTCAAAAGGTTTAGCCATCACTTTCTGAGCCTTCTTGTATGATTGGATGGGATAGTCAGCAACACCACAATCCTCCCACAGTTATTTATACAATTTTTATGGCCGTAGATCTAGCCCAAATAAGAATTACAGGTTGGCCAGCCCCCTAATCTCTTTAAAAGCCTCTCACCACAGAAAGCTGCCACATACTGAAGGTGTTACGGAGGAAGAGCACCTGGGTGCCTCAGACTGAGCTTTGGGTAGGACTTCTGCCCCTTCTGAAGCCTGCTCAAAATCCAGCCCACACTACCGACATGGGAGAGTGACTGTAAGAACCAGCTTCCCTCAGGCTTGACTTCAAGAGACGGATCCCTCCCCTCAGCAGAGCAAATATTTGGAGTCCACCCAATTATCAACTCCGGTTTCAGGCAAGTCCCAGCACCCAGAGCCAGTTGGGTCATCGCTTCAACCAGCCACAGCTGCAAACACAGCCTGGCAGGATCCTCCACAATGGGGGAACGACCTGAAATCTAAAACCCATCTAGCTCCTGAGGGCTAAAATGCAGCACAATTAGCGTGACCTTCAAGTCTCGCCCTCATCTTGGCAGTTTGCAGGCATCTCCCGCAGACTTCCTGCCCGCCTCTGCACCAGACCAGCACAGAAATCATTTCTGCCAAACAGAAGCCCCGCTGTACTATCAGAGCCCCTACACAGTGTTCGGGTAATGCAGAGGGATGTCCCTGAGCTACCATAACCTGCCTGCAAGTTCAGCTACAGAAGGGATAGATGTTCAGATGGATCCCTCCTCTCCTTGATTTATTATTCTTAATTAAGAGCTTAGTTTGTTTGTTGAGCATTTCTGAAGCAATTATTCTTGCCTACATATCCAGCAGAGGTGTTACCACATCCCTCAGCTGCCAGCCTACCTTGTCTTTTCAGTTTTGTCCTTAATGTGAAAAGTGATTTACAGGCTATAAAAAAGGCCAATTGGCTCAATCGGGGATTAGCTGGAGAGATTTTCATTTGTAAAAAAAAAAAAAAAACAAACAAACCAACAAGCAAGAAATAAACAAATATCCCGGAGCTGCCTTGAGGTCCTTTTGTCTACACTCCTCAGAAGCATCCCTATGCCGTCTAGTACAGATCTCTGCTGTAGTCCCAACTTAAATGTTTCCTCCACTCACAGCCCCACTGCAATCCCATTTCTCTCCTACACACCAGAGGCTTTAACTCAGCAGAGGGCCCTGTTCTCCAGAGAGGCTGCAGAGCTCTTGAAGAGCTTTAAGGACGGAGGTGGCTAACGTAAAGGGTGACTGCTGCAGCGTTGCAAGATTTGGTGCATCTTTCCAAAGCAGCTTGAAGAGTTCGCTGGCTCAGGTCCCGCTTCACTAAGCCCTTCACACATGAGGTAAAAGCACTGTAGCAGTTAAAAATAACTAAATAAATGAATTTAGTTCTGTTGGCTTCCCTGCTCTAGCAGCCCTTCCCATCTACAAAATAGATGATAAAGATCTGCTGAATCCAAAAAGTTCTGCAGTATGATTTGTTTTTTAAAGCATGTCTGCCATAAATGCCTGTTCTGGAAAGCAAGCAGGTAATTTTCGTTCTTTCACACGTGCCTCACAGAGTAAACAGTCAAGGAAGTCAAGTTTTTCCTCTCCAAAGAAATCCCTCAGCTTGTCTTGGCAAGGCCAAGCTGACCCCTGAACGCTGGGCTGCTGCAAAAGATGTATGCCTGGAACAGAGGGCACTGGTGTGTGGCAGGGACACAGCTGGGATTTGCTCTCAGCACAGGCCAGTTTACTTCCCTGCAGCACGAAGGCGGGGAAATGCCTCCTTCCTCAGGCAGGCCACGATTCCACGCAGCACAACAGCCTCTGGCACGCTTCTCAGCACACAGATCACGCAGATCTGGCTGGCTGCATAATGGGCAGCATATCACAAGTGCAGAAGAAGCCCAAAGCCACCAGATTTCCAGCACAGCAGAAGGCTGGTGCCAGGGCTGCGTTGCACTCTCTCCAGACCAAATAACCAGCAACAATCTTTGCTAGAAAAACGTCTTCTTGTGCGCACTATGTCATCACAGGCTGGAGATCCATCTGGACATTGCTAACAGTCGGCTTCCTTTGCCAGCCTTTTCTTTCCTCCTTTAAATACATATTATCACATTTGCTTCTAGCTAAAATTAGCAAGTAGAAAGGAACTAAAAAGGAATAAAGAGCCAATTCAAGGTCTTGTATATCCCCAAGATGATTCACACTTAGGCTAACTTCAGGGAGAAGCTTTGGATTAGCTCCATTACTGTCCATGTCAAAGAGAAAGCAACGCCAGAACCACCCCACAGATACCAGGGCAGAAAAGTCACATTTCCTACAACCTGAACTCTTAAAACTTCTTAAGGCTGTTCACAACAATGCCACGGATAGTTGTTCCTGACAAAAATCAGAGGGGGAAGGGGAACCAAGACAGGCAAGGCAGCTAGTGGAAGTCGTGAAGCACCTGAGGAAATGAGCATTCCCCTTTTCTCCCCATCTCTGGAGGAACGGGCCCCACTTCACACACAGCCCCATCACTTTCACCTCCAAAGGGAGAGGAGCAGAATTACGTGAGTGATCCTTTACCTTCTCATCCACCTCTCTCCTTCCTAGTCATTTTCTCAGTTACTTTCCACCTGCCTCAAAACGTATTTGAAGAATCCTTTTACAGTCATCTGAAATAGTTTCTAAAGCCAGTGTTCAAAAATTTGCTCCCTCTCATTTCTAGCTATATTTTTAGCTTGCTCCTGGTGCGTGCTTTTTTCTTTTTCTTTTTTATAGCTCTCCCAATCCCCTCCTTACTGAGCCGGCTATACTGTTACAAGCCACCTATTTATTGCTCATACTACTCTTTACATCCCCGTATAACTGCACGGGCCTCAGATGAGCATTAAATGATACGAGCTTCAAGCTGCGATCTCTCTGCCCATTACTGAATTACAAAGAAGTGTGATTACCTTGAAACCACTGATGCAAAGCAGCCCTACGGAGAGCCCACAGGGGTCTCAGCTCTGCTCCCCGTGCCCCCCTTCCACCCATGGATGCTCCATCTCTCCTCCAGAACTGACGGATGGGATGCAGTAAGGGAATACGAACCTCTGAGTCCCCGTATCTCTGACTGCTCATGTACAATGATGTTTCCTCACATATGCTGAGCTTAACTGGACAGAAAACAGACTTGGGAGAATAAATATTAGGCACTCTACTAAACCTACCACCTCTCCCTCATGCTCTCTAATACTTTACTTAGCTTATACATAGATCAGAACTATGTTTTCATTGCATTTTGTTTTGCTCCCTAGAATAGCCTACTGAGAAAGAGCAATCAAAGGCAACTAAACACTCATTTAAGCCTACAATAATGCAAGAATAGGATCATTACCTATACTGCCATTAGCCCACACACCTTAATTACTCTGCATTTCAAACCCTCTCCAAAATTCTTACCAATATCCATTACCCTTAATGATGGCTGGAACTCCAAACCCAGCCGTAAGTCACTACTCAGCCACTTGTGTCACAATTCCAGTCAACCACCTTGCTCCTAGGCAAAGCTAGGCAATAGGTCGGCCCTTTAAGACCACTTATCCTTAAATTCTCCCTCAGGCCTGCTGCTTTACTGCTTGCATATGTCTATTAGATAATCTCTGACTTCTGCTTCTGTATGTGCCATAGAAGGAGGTATATGAGCCTGGTACTGCCTTAAAGAAAAGCCCCGAGCAGGAAAGGTTCAACATTTTGTGTACCAGATTCTGAATTCAAACACACGTGTGGCCCCTGGCAAAGGTGGAGTTAGAAATAAGAACTGAGGTCTCAGATTAAACAAGTTATCAACCCTGTTGCTTTCTGTGAGTTCAAGCATCCACTTGGGCAGCACGAACTCCTTTAAGTATTAAACTCAAATAAGCAAATCCAACATGGAAACAGCTTTCCCCAGAGTCAATGCCAAGGCAGAACACAGCACATAATGTCAGAAAGACACCTCTGGGGCTGGCTGGCTGGCACCACAGCTAGTCACTGTGCAGATACTCCACTGGACTCAGCACTTGTAGTGCACGTTAGGTCTTGGATACCCTGCAATAGGTCCTGTCATACACCTTGAAATACAAGCGGGCCCCATTCAGTCTCATGCTTCTGCGGGGTGTTTGCTATCACTGACACTGAGGTTAAAATAGCTCCGAAGGGTTTCATTGGCCTTGTCTTTTGATTTTAAAATATATATTCATCCTCTTCGACATTGAAATTGGTGGTGTTGGCTTTGAGCACTCACTTCACAAGCACAGGATTAGGTAGATGCTAGACCAGCTGGTGCTGTAACTCCATCAGAGTTGAACAGTAATTTTCCATGAGCCTAAAACTTCTTAACTGGGCACCTCAGCATTACGAGGTATGACCTTGTAGGTCTGTCACTGTGCAGTCCTTGAATGAGTGACAAAACATCCACCTAACACATCAATCCGTCATTTAAGATGCCAAATCCAAACTTCACGTGCTAATCCACCAGTAGAAAAACACATCAGATCCAGCCTGCTACAGATGCCTACCAGGATTATCCTGGGATGTATAAAGTAAGATGCTATCTCATCAAAATCTGAACCATCGATCTTAACCAGGGGCTACACAGCTTTACCAGCAGAAGACACCTCTTCCTGTAGCAGACTTACAGCCACAGGCTGAAGTGCCTGTGAACTCACCTCTTTCTGCATCACAAGACTTCCAGCTGCTGCACTCTACAGAAGACGGCAGAAGTGACTGAACCAGCTCCAAGCAGCGAGATAGCTATCAAAGGCAAGAGACAAGCAGGGATGGCCTTCCAGCAGAGCTCTTCAGTCCTGCTTAGATGGCTAGACAGTGTCTAGTGTATCTGCAGGGACTTAAGTGCATCTACATGGACACCTGTTCTGCGATACGCAACATCAGCATACTGATGCTCTACTCTGTCAGCAGTGACAAACCAAGCTACGAAGTAGGAAACCTGGCCTCCTATACTTCAGACACTGATTTTTGCCAACAGCACCTCTCAGTGCATTCACGGTTCCTCTTATCCAGCAACACTGGCAGTAAAAGCGTCTCCATTTTCTCCTGGCCCATTCCAATTTGAATCAAAAAGCCCAGAGAGGAGAGGTGGTTGGAAGTGTGTTGCTCTGTCACACCAATAGACATTTTCTAGCTCAGTGCTGAGATTTCAAAATGGCACAGAAGCTGGCATCTGCCCTGGAAGAGCTGATGTAAGAAATGGCACTGCCCTACATGAGATTTTGTATAGTATTAACGTATTTTTGTCAAATCAACATAGCTTCAGTAGCCTGCAGAACTGCAGAGGAACTTGCTTCCCACATCAGAGACCTAATTCCTCTTCAAGTAGTGTTGCAGGAGAGACTGGTACCCTCAGTGGCTTTACAATTCCCAAACAGGACTCCTGTTGTAATCACAAGGAGGAAAAACATCCTGCTCAGCCAGATCTAAATGCAGAGGAAGGGGAAGATTTCCATGCTGTGCTTTAAGATGGTGAACGAGGTAGCAGTTCACGACTGCTGTGCGCTCTCAGGGAGGGGAAGACGGGTCCATTAACAAGTACACTGGCCACAGAACAACCTGTCTTTAAAAGCATGAGGCAAAACTGAACTGAAAACTCACACACTAGAAGAAGAAATAAGAATAGTGATGCCTCTTTCCTAGTTCAGTTTTTCTCTGCAGCCAATTTTGGTTTAAGAAGTAACACATGTTTTGCCAGGAGCTCAGAGAACTTTTTATTGCAAATCAGTGCCCATGGGACCAGCAAGAGAAACCTGAGCCCTCAGTGGACAGAAGTGATATTAATCAGGCCTCTACTCCACCCACCAGCTAAGGTGGCACCCTCTGGGTATCCACAGCCCAAATCTCCCAGAGATTTTCCCCACTACCCACTGAAACATCACTCCTCAGGTTGCTAATCCTATTACACTGGTGATCCACAAACAGAAACGTGCAAGAGCCCCTTTTCCATGCAAAGTGCCAAAGCACCTTGAGTACTGTGGAATTCACGAAGTCCTAGTTCCCCACTGTGCCATGCTGCACCCGCCTGAGTTGCACTAGCGAAGCTGGTCAAATGCAGCTTTTGCATTTGAAGAAACTGGGGATGTGAACCTAGGGGTTCAAGCCCCTAAAATCAAGGGCTGATACCATGATGCGTTCAAAAAGAGCCATCTACTTCTCTGATAAAGCTGAGCCAGCTTGGTTTCCAAGACATTGAAAACGGATCCTGCATGGACCCACTGGGATTGCTCGCATGCTTCAAGTGATGCTCGCTTTTAAATATCTAATTGATTCATGATGATGTGGAATGAAAGAACTGCTCTGTAGGCTATCAGTCCTATAGAAAGGTGGGGTGTTTATAGAGAAAATACTACATAATAATAAACTGAAACCTTGAACTTCTACCTTTTGGTGCTATTTACCCTATAATTTTCATTCCAGACTACACAAAAGTGTTTGCTTATCTAATGGAACTGTTTAGCCAAGCAAACCCCTTGCTTCAGGTTCAGACAAATCTCCTTCAGTTCAGTTTTACATGCCTATGTAAACCCTGTTATCTGCAGCGAGCTATCTCTCAGCATGCCAAACACCTCTATCAGACCACAGTAGCTCCCTGTTAGCAGTTACTGTTACCTTGATGCTCAACAACCTGGTACCAGTCCTTGAGAAACTCCAGTGATCAGCAGACACTTTGCAAAACTCCAATCTGCCTTTCAAAGTCTTCACCACTTTGCAAGCTGTCAAAATTCTTGTCATCTTGAGAGTTGCTGATGGGTAACTGAAGTTTCGAGAAAACAAAAGTAAAAAAAAAATTCCACTTGTATGTGTTTCTTCAAGATTTAGTGCAGATAATACGCTCTTGCAGAATGCAGGGGAAGAGAACAGAGACAGCTGGTGGACTGACCGTACAGCACTGCCCTCCACCTTCCCATTTATTCTGCCATTAAAAGTCTCTGGTGCAGCCCCACCTCCTCCCGCCCCTCCTTGGAGGGGCGCTTGCTTAGAGCCCTTGCAACACTTTTCTTTAGGTTTGTCTGTGAGCAGGGGTTGTGTCACAGGCCAGGTACAAGCTTCACCTACTGGAAGACAGCAAAGCTTGCTGAGAAATTGCACCCACAGCAATGAAGACAGTCCTCACACACCAAAACACACACCTTACATTTCAGTAAGAGACCAAGAACCTGTAAACAGCCCGTGGTCTGTGGAAATTAGGAGTCTCTGTCCATAGTGTGCTTTCTAGAGCTCTCCAACATGTGATCTGGGGTCCACCATTAGCTAGTGGGACAGCCTGGGACTGCTGGAAGCATTCTTGTACTGGAAGATGGAGAACAGGAAGACTAAATTCTGCAGAAAGCTGTAGTCTTTTTATTCTGAGTACATAGCCACCAGCAGCCCCAGCGCAGGTCCCAAAGTACTGCCCCCTCTCCCCAAGAAAATGAAAAAGACATCAATAGGAAAAATAAACAGTTGCACCAGGAAAAACACCTTTTGTCAAAATGCTATTGGACAACAGCTGAAATAAGGCAAAATGTTCCATCTCCTAACTGACCGCAGGCCTTTGTAACTATCATATTTCCTATAACCCTACACTGTAGTCTTCAGAATCATGGTCCTCATTAGCCAGAGAGGAAAATGCCTAATGAAGACAAAGGCTATGGGAGAAGCATGCACATTATTATTCTTTATGAACTAAGATGGTGCGCCATCTGAAATCCGACTGATCCGACTTCAATTAGCACAGAGCAAGGAAAAAAAGCTTTTTCTTTTGCCCCCCATTTTTTTTTTCGCAGCTGGACACATGCTGCTCTGAAGGATTTAGGTAACCTTTTTTCCATCACTGACAGTACCAACTAGGACTTCTCTGTACACAGTTGAGATTAGCCTGAGTTGATGCCAGCATCACATGAAAGCATTTCCTGCACAGCTCATTATAGCACCAAGCTGAAGCATGGCACACAGAATAAAAGACAGAAGAGAGGACCGTGGGCTTGGGTGTCCTCTGTGATGGAGAGCATAGTGGAGACTTGGATGAGAAAAGCATAGGAAAAGCCTGAATCCAGACAATGGAAAGGGATGGATAGAAATATGGTGGAAGACAGGCTGTAGAGGACTTCAGCTTTACCATGAGCTTTACAAGTGTGCAGAGTTGAGAGATGCAAGCCAACAATGTTTCATGGGGACTAGAGCATGGTTTAGGAAAGACAAACTCTTTTCCAACAGGAAGATACCTGACAATCGTTCTGACTCATAGAAGGAGCTTGAGAGATGTGGAAACATGGAATCTATTTATTCAGCAAAGATCTACAGGGAACTGGGAATTGGTTTGTTGTTAAATAGTCCTCTACATGCTTGGCTTTAGCCTGTAGCGATCCAGGTTGGAGATGCACATGGGAGAACAGATGTACAAAAAGCAGAGGTACAGCTATAAGTGAAAGGACTGCAAAGACACCTTGCACAAGAAAAGTCATCTTAATATCCAAACACACGTGCATTCACACATGCAATTCAGAAACTAGTTTTCTTTTAAAGCCACAATTCACGTTACGTTGACTTTACGCTGCTACACACATAGTGTTTGGAAGGTTACAAGCACTGCCCTTTGTTATGGCTATACTGAAGGGCGAATCCTGCACTCCATTTTACCAGCAGGAAAGTCACACTGAGCGCCAGGTACACATGTATTTGAACCAGAATCAGCCCACGCTACCAGCTTAAACACCCTGACTGCCAATTCCTCACTTTCTCCTTCCACTGCAGGACTTTTAATGCGGCTGCATGAGGCAGACAGATCAAGCTAAAAAGCCTACCCTTTCCTTTTGCTGGGAGGCCGTTCATGAACGGAGAGGGACAGAAGTGAGCAGAAAAAGGACAGAGCAGAACTTTTTGCCAGGTGAAAGCAGCTGTAAGACCACATCATGAACTAGGTTCAATATGTCAGGGATCTGCAGTACATACTCAGATCTCTTGTGGCAGCCGTATATTATAAATGAAGTGCTGTATGTGGGAACAACAGCCAAAAAAATACTTTCCTTTATCACCTCCACAGCAAGGATGCCACATTCCCTACTGCTATGGGTTTTACCCTGCTGTTTTTCCCTTTCATCAACCATGTTGTATGAGAATTGATTGATAAAGCCCACCTCAGACCTTCTGAGATCAGGAGGGTTATTCCTTCAGTGCAAGAACCACGTTCCAAAGCTTCCACCAACAATGCACGGCAAAAGGAACTTCTACCAAAACCAGGAAAAAGCATCCAAGCCATATATTTCATTGCCAGTGCACTAAAAAGAGATAATTTACCAGCCTTAGAGTCAACAGTTTACGTATTATGTATTCCTGACAGAAGCCTCAGTTCAGAAAAGCCTGTCAACGTACAAACAGGCCTTCTGTGGCTTAGACAGATCTTAAATATGTGCTGCATTTAACAAATATTCCGTAGAGGTGATGGTAAAAAACAAACAACAAAAAAAATCACATAGATGAGTGGAGAAAGGAAAGCAGAGACCAATGGTTTTACTGGAAATGCAACCAGAGCATATAGGCTTTAAACTTGCCTGCCAGTACACAACTTGAATTTGTATCATCTCTTCAGGAAATGAAGGTTGGACAGGGGCTGAGGAGGAAGGACACATATCAGAGAAGCCAGGAATGTAAAGCCATGAAGGTAGATGATCACTCAGACAAGAACAGCTCGGATGCTAGGAAATTACACAAAAAAAGTAAACAAAAGTTAGGCTTCCTAACCATTGGATTTATTTGGCATAGCTGTTTAGAGAAAGGCAGACTGCATTTTGTTTCAAATTCACTTGTTCTATATCCTACACAGATAGGGAATAGGGCAGAGAGAGGAAAGTGCTCATTAAAATGAAGGGTTTTTTCTTACTGTTTACAAGTGAAAAACACCAGAAATGAAATTCATCATACAGTACCACTGTACCGTAAAATCAAAGTCAATGGTCTGTAGCTTTGTAAATCCCCAAGGCTAAGATATTCAAAGAAAACTAAGTGCCTGCGCTTTCAGAGGCTTAAAACCAACTGCCTGATTTTCAGAAAAGAAGTGCTCAGAGAGTATTTGAGGCCCTGCTTAGGTGGCACCCCAAAAAGGGAGCTCCTGAAGCTGCTCGTCACAGCTGGGAAGCTCTGCTAGAAGCCACCAAGCTCTGCAGGACTTCCATGCTGCAAGCACTTATCTCCTGGAGAGTAGGAAGTGTCTGGTAAAGGAACGGAAAAGGGGGGAGAACTTGTCACCAGGCCAAATTAAACAGCCCTCCATGGAGGGAAATGCTGCAAACCTGCCATTTTGCAATGTTCCCTGCAGCAGAAGTAGTAGCAGATCACATCAGGCCTGGCATCACGGTGGCAGATGCTGGCAATGGGAAACGGGAGTAGTTGCCCTGTGTGATTTCATTCGTGCCCATCAGGGGACGTCCCTCGCTCTGGCTTAGCACTGTTTTATTCCACATCAGCATAGTGCTTTGCAGTAAACCCAGGAGCAGGAAAGCAGCAAGACACTTCTGCACAGCCACCAGCACTCCCCAGACCTACACTGTTTGGGATGTGCAGGGACAGCCCAGTACTTTCTTCTGGAAGAACTCAGAGGAAGTTCTCCAAACACATGGAGACTTCTAATGCGGAAAGGACAAATTTGGATTACGACTCTGAAAATGAAGACAGGGTAATTTTATGAATTTCTGAATTCTGAGCAACTTTTCAAGTCTGTGACAGAAGGGGAAAAAAGCCAAGACTCTCCAGACTGTGCCTGTTCGAGCAATTACCACACACTCCCCACCCAAGGTTAGCAATTTCTAGCTGCCTTTGCAGAACCCAGTACCAGGTCTATCCACACATCCATGTCAACTTTTACAGCCATTACAGTAAAAAGACTGTCCTTTCCAAGTTCTCCGTAAAATAAATAAATAAATCCCATGATCCGTTCTGTTCTTATTGGAAGAGAAGAGATCAGAGCTCATTTGTAGGCACGCTGGCCCAGCTCCACGCCAGTGGAAGTCCCAAGTAACTGCCTCCAACTCAGTGGAGCTCCAGTGGCACAAATCTCCCCTGGATTGGGATCAGTGGAACAAGCAGCCCACAGGAATTGCTTGGACTTCCCTCCTTGCAGCTGAGATCAGAGGGGAGTTTTTTCCAAGTGTCCTTCAGATGCTTTTGAAAATCTCCCCTGCCATCTGTCAGGCCACATCTGATTTCTGACCACCCTGCCTTGCCCTGACTAAAACACACTCCAAAAATCGTGAGGGGAAAAGCAGAGGAGTTGAAGTAGGAAGCAAAAATGAAATTTTCTGTTGCCACAGGGAACAAGACAAATGCTTTCCTCCCCTCAGCTAGCAGAAAAGCCCTCAAAGTGATTTGGAAATGCTGCCTTCCATTTCAAGGGAAGGTCCAATTGCTTCCCAAGGAACTTGGAGGAAAAGTTTCAAAAGCACGTGAATTATGCTAACGTTCCCATCCATTTTCTTATCAGGTGTTTATCAAGTAAGATCAGTGCAGTGGATACAACACTAAGTTTAAGATAAGTAACATTTTTTTTTTTTCCCCACAGCACACTGCTAACAGCTCTATCAAATCCATTACCTCAGAGACCACAACTTTTTATTTTTGGTATAGCGGAGGGGGGAAATAACCTAAAATTATCTTGTTCCCTTGCAAATGAACTAAGAGCATCCAGGCATCCCCTGTCACCTGTTCCTCTTGGACTGCTGCAGGAGAGAAAGCATGCTCAGTCACACTTGCAGATCTGCTGCTCTGAGCCAATCTCAGATCAAATGAAGCATTTCAAGCAAAACCCACAATGTTTAAAAACCACAGTAATTGTGATGCAAAGTGCCACAAGCCAAGAATTTCAAAACTAGGGCTGATCTTCACCTGAGTACATGACGAGAAGCTGAAAGGAGTAAGAATCGAGTACAAGCCTTACCCCTTGGCTCTCCTGACTTCTCTTATTTAAGCGACAGCCAGAATGTTTTTCCCCCACATAGTTTTTTTTTTATATTTTAGACGAGGTCTGGGGAAAATACCATTTTAAAATTTAACGGGAGAAGTTCACAGTAGATCAAAAGAAAACCTTCAGATCTGGGAGCTGCATTCTGATTCACCCTTAGCAAGTCACCTGATATTTTTCCTTTTTCCTGAAGTCCAGCCAAACAGTATCAGTTTGTTATTAGAAAACTTAAGCTTTCATAGAAAAAGTAAAAACAGTTTGTAGATGTGATAGAGAATTTTGGGACAGTTCCAACCACAGCACAGAAGATTAATTAAAAAAAAAAAAAGTTAAATTTCAAACGATTGCACATTCAAGTCTTACCAGATCCTCTCTTTTCTAGACAAAAATCCTGCATTAGCAGAAGCTGATGATTTTATATACCCGTTCAGGATCTCTGCAAAGCTAGAAATACCGATTGTATCCTCTGCCTGTACAGACTGACTGTCTAGAACTTGCGCATGGTGATTCAAGTTTTGTGGAAGCATCAGGCCTCCTGCATGTGCACAGCTCAACACCACACCTGCTTCAAAGGCAAGCCTAGCACTGCCCTGCCATCGGGAATTCACAAGAACTATGCTGCACATCTGCAGACGTATGACTGGGAAAGTTCGTGAAAGCTGGCAGAACAATACACGCAGGTTAGTGTGTCAGGATTTGGGGGAATGGCTGATCTGTTCTGCAACACCTGGGACCCAACAGTTCCTGACAACTGGTCCTTCGACAGAAGTTACTACATACAGATTAAAAAAGGAGATCAAAGTTTGCCTGTAGCAGTTCCTCTTCCGTTTCAGCTGCATTTTGAGTAACCAGTACACTCTGAAGCCTGTGTGCTCTCTTATTGTTTCAGAGTGCCTTCATGTGGCATAAAAAATTGATAACCACTGTCTTCGCTTGCCTAACTTAGTGACAAGCCAAATAAAGCTTATTAAAAATCCACCTGCTTGTTCCTCAGAGATGGAGAGACTGACAGTTACCCAAAAGGCCAAACATTGCTGATTGTTGACTTTTCTTTTACTTATTATCCTATCATTGACCTGACTGCATTTGGGTAAACTGTGAGCCTTCCTTGCACTATTCCAGTTTCAGCAGAGCAGAGAATTGATGCAACAATAGCCCAAATAACCTAGAACTCTCAAAACTTTACTCTTCCCTGAGCTTCCCAAAGAAGACCAAATTAATTCTAAACTGATTAAAAAAAAACACACAGGAACGATCAAACAGAAACCATGATGATTTATTTTTCTTAGTTGGAAACAATCCCAGGCACCAAGGAAAGCAAGAACAGGAATTAAAAGGGGACTGTGCCTACACCTGGCTTCCCACTGTGTCCCTCCAGGTGCACTCTTGCTTGCAGGTTGTTTTCCAGCCACCCCATTCTGTTGCTGTGCTGCTGCAAACTGCCCTGTCCTCTCCCTAGTCTTTTCAGCCCCTGAGACCTGGCTTTTTACTCTGTTTCCTTGTGTGGTTTCTCTACATGAATAACCTTCTCCCAGCTACTTGGTGGGACCCTCCTGCCCACCACATTTTTTATGGGTGTTGAAAGCTGCTTTCCCTTGAGCACACTTCAAGGTTGGACTAGATGATATTAGAGGTCTTTCCCAACTAAATGGTCCTGTGATTCAGAGGAAAGAACTCTCCCTCCCTGTCTGCAGGAATTCAGTTTCCCCAGTTACTTCTCACTTACAGGAACATGACACAAAGTAAAAATGAAGAAATGAGTTGTTGCTTTTTTTTGTTTGTTTTTGGACTTTGCCTGCATAGTGATGGCCTTGGTGCTTTACAGCACACTTCTGTGATTCCTCAAAAATCTCTGTGATCCCTCTGATCTGTTAATCAATACCACATCAGCCTGACAGGGCAGCTGATGTCTTACTTTATGAATAAGCATGATGCCTTCACCAGGTCTATTCTTTAAAGTCACGTATGACTTTGTAAGCACAGCAGCATTTAACCATAAACTTTTAAATGCAGCTTTTCACCCACCAGATTAAAACGCATCAGGGCACCATCCTCTGCAGTCCTCCACAAGTCCACTTCATTGTTTCCTCATGACGAATGTTTTACCTCGTGAGAGTTTCAAAAGATCGGCTCTGCTCTTTTCAGTTGAGTGTCTCTGAGAAAGGCCCTCCTGTTGAAGAAAAGCAGCTACAAAATAACATGGTTGAGTAAAAATTTTTAGGGAGAACCATCCGGAAAAATCTTACTCCTAGCCATCATAATGATAGCAAGTTCAGACTGGTTACAAGATCAGATGTTTAATTTTCGTTTGCCTTTTTCTATCTTCACTCTCATTTATTTCCTATCATCTGTATTTACTAGCCAAAGACAGCTAAATATGGAGAGAACACAAGGGCAGTTTACCTGCTTCCAAAGACAAAGATGTAAAGCTTTTATTGACAGCTGTAACTGGCTTGTACAAGTTCACCAGCAGAACCGACTCCCACCTTTTCCCCTTGTTTTCATATTCTTTTTATTTGATGCTTTTCCCTGCAAGGACACATTCTGACCCATCTCTGCTGAGCAGACCTTGCATGAGAAACGGCAAGAATCCTACTGAAGCAGACATAACAGTTCAATGCAGAAGGGAATACTCAATATGAAAGAGTGCGAAATCAAGTTTTAACAGCACAAAGAAATTTTATTCCTAAATCCCAGTGCTGCAGTTCTCACTGACAACAACATGGGTGTCTGGGTGAAGGAGAACTTCCAGATCTGAGCCCTGAGACAACTTACATTAATGGAAAACACAACATGCAATTATTCTTTCAATAAGATGCACAAAACTCAGGTTGGTGAGGGTTTGAGATACAGTGCAAAATTCAGCTTGTTTTTCCTCATAAGTCTTTGCCTCGAATGCCTCAGTCTGAAGAAAATAGATACCTTCGTACTTTTGGATGGAAAACACAGCAACTGTTAACTCAAACCATCTTTCTAGTTCTGACCGAAAGTTTGGGAATCCAAGGAAACAAAGCAACAACAACGACAAATGTTTAAAAGAGAATTGTCACATTTCACTGAAATCAGATTTTGGACAAGTAGTTATTTGAACTCCTGCTGAACTTTTTCTTTTTTTCTTAATAGAGAAACATAATTTTCCTTTTAAATTAAAAATTTCCTTCCTTTTTTGTTTTCAAAACAGAAACCAAAAAAGCAAATTAAGAAATAAATGAAGATTTTGATTGTGTTTTGTTTGTTTGTTTGTTTGTTTAAACTGACATGTCAAAAAGCATCAGAACCAACCTGGAATGCAGTTTCACTTCTCTTCAGAAACATTGGTTTGGCCTAGCTGACAGCTAGTAGTAACTTAGGTCTGCGAGGTAAACAGCTCTGGAAACATACTCTCATGGCCAATGCATGGTTTCACAAAATGAAGGAAACATGCCTCCAAATAACCAAAGTATCCAGGGGCAGCTGCAAATACGAAAGGGATTCAGGACACAGTCACTGATCACCAGGGCCCTGTGACACTTTCACTTAACATCCTATGTAATGCTTTTAAACAACAATAAAGACTTCTGAGTTTGTAAAAGGTTAAAAAAAAATACTGTGACAAAATAATTGAAAATCTCAAACCAAAATCACATAAAGAGACAGCTTGTACAAAACAATAAAGGGCAAATTTCTTGTTAACTGCACCCACTATGGCACCTCCCTTCTTTTCCAAATTTTGCGTGTAAGCTGTGATCCAGACAGCTTTTGACCAGGAAGGTTTATATAATGCTTGACAACACGACTGTTATATCTATTCTCAGGTTAGAGAAAATCCATTTTCAAGGAGATTAAACTTTTCTTTCAGGCTTGAGTATCTCAGGGCGTGCTGATCTGCTGTCTGGAATATGGAGTCTATGCCTCACCCAAACTTGACAAAGATAAGGCTCTTATCTTTCGCAAGAGAAAAAGAATCAAAGTCTTGAAAATGGGTCGAATTCCATTGCCACTGGGATTAGCAGCTCCTTTTAGATCAGCTGACTTGGAACAAAAATAAAGAAAACCCTTAGAGCATCTGAAATTACTCCAAAAGGCCAGCTTCAGAAAACCCTTACTCAGCTAAAACTGAGGGCAGCCAGAAGAGCGCTGCCCGTGGGTAATAATGACCATACAAAGTGCAGTTTGCTCCCAGCACCCAGCTGAGCACCACACCTCAAACACAACTTTTATTTTCACAGCGATACAACTAAGGGAGACCAGCCCCAGGAGCCCTAGAGCCACCCAGATAGGAGTCCTGCAGTGTCTGACTTCAGTCCAGAGCTGAACTCTATTTACTGGATGATGTTTGGAGCCCGCAAGATTTCTCCTTCCCTGAAATTTTGTAAAAAGACATTTTTACAAATGAGGGCCAGGATTAGGAGTCATCCCTTTTCCCTTGTGGTTACAGAGGCTCAGCCACTTCACTGGCTTGTTCCCATGGATCACTAAAAAGGCCAAACTGGCTTTAAGAAATAAAAACAAATCAAAAGGGCTGCACAAACACTGTCTCCCCTATGCTACTCATTCTTTACCCAGTTTAAAAATAACATGACCTTACAACGCAAGATTAGCTACATTTGCTCAAGATCTGTGCTGTGCTCACTGCCTTCTGTGGCTGTCCCATCATGGGTGAATATTTGATAGGTTATCATACCCCACTGTTTGCTCCAGGAAAGGAAAACAAAACTGCCTCGCCCTTGATTAGACTGTAAATAAATAGATTTTTATCTGGAACGAAGGCCACAATGTAAACAGTCCCTTAGCTGCTAACTTATGCACTCAAAATTGTGTGCGCACATTCACACCAGCACACATTGTGGGACAACACGGGACAGTTTTGTTTTTCTTTTTGACTTGATAATCACTTTTCCCCAGTTAAACATAACTTCACTGAAATCAAAACTTTTATGACCAAATTGTTTTCCTGGGCATTTTGATGTGGTACAGGCTGGTCAGTCCAACTTCATGGTGGAAGTCTACAGAGGATGTTGGCAAGGCCCATCACAACCCACCCCGGGGCTGGGACCTCAGAGCTACGACCAGGACCCAAAAGGGAAGCCAGGAATGGAGGAGAGCGAGCAAGCATCCACCAGAAAAGAGAACCAGATCAGAAGAGCATGTCATGGATGTACGTTTCCTAGAACAACAGGGCATCACAGCCAGCTCTGAAATCCAATTCACTGTAACTGCCACTGCTAGGCCAGTTTATTGCTACCTAGCCCCTGTACTAAATAAAACGCTCCCAAAACAACATGCTTGCTGGTCCCAGCACATACGGATGGGCCAGGCCTAAACCTAGGCTCAGGAAAACACATCAGCTCCACTGAAACAGTGGAACATGTGTCCAGTTCCAATTGTTGGGCTAATACCTTGAGTATTTGGGTAAGTTTCATCTCCCAGCCTCATTCAACCAAACTCATCCTAAGCAGGAAATACTCTGCTATAATAGGCTCTGACGTTTCTTTTACTGCAACAAATGTCATGTGAGAAGATACGGAAAGCTTTCCACAGAAAGTTTCTTCCCAAAGTTGGAAAGCTTAAGAGTCATTTAATCTTCCCTTTTAGAAATAGTTACTCTTTGAAAAGGAAATACACATCATCTCTTCAGCCTAGTTTTGTATCTTTTTTTTTTTTCCTCCCTTCTTCTCCTTTTACCCCCTTTAGCACCAGCCCAGGCAGTGCTGGATGTTCCCGGGTTTGGTAGGAGCGTAAGTTAACATTTCATAGGTGTTACTTAAGGTGGCCTTGGCCTCTCACCATACATACAGCATCCCTGATCAATCAGCACTTGCCTTGTTGCTTCATGCCTGGTGCCCCAGACTGGCAGGATTTGCAAAATTGGGTTGGTTTTTTTGTTTGACTGATTTTTTTTTTAAATTCTTCTTGTTCCTACTCCTCCCCCCCTTCCTACGGTTACCCTGGGGGAGAAAAATATAGGATAAAAAGCTTCAAATGCTGTACACAGGGCTTTGCATTGAAGCATTTGCCTCAACTTACAGATAGATAAGCACTAAGCAGATACACTTGCTTGAGGTTGGCTCTGTCTTTAAACAGGACAGCAAACATAGGCGATATGGATCTATAATGGCATTTAGCTGGGAAGGAGAGAAGGGACATGATTTTGACAAACTGGAAAACTTTTTTTTCTAGGGCAGGAGAGCAGAGAAGTTTGAAAAAATAACTGAGGCTCTCAAGTAAGCTTTCAGGACTTTAACCCAAGAACCGCAACTCTGTCTATTCAGCTAATATCTTTATAACAGTGAAGAAACTTTAAGAGTAAGGGAATTAATTAATTGTGTAACGGCATCATCATCCATGGGGATGGGAGACACTTTGATCACGTGTTATACGCAACAATATATACTAATGTTTCTGCCCTTCAACAAACACACCCCTCTGCACTAGCATTTTCCTTAGAGGAACCCCCAGAAACAGGCTTCTCCCCACAAAGGCCAGTTGGCTTAAGCAGAGTCTGTGCTTTTGAGCAGGGGCTTTTATTGCACACCATTACAGAGGGCACAGGAGCGGAACTTGGGCTGGAGGCTTTGGGTGCAGTGAAGACTGCCTTTCCCTGAAGATGTTCTACACTGGGGTGTCCTTGTCACTCCTTTCACTCTGGCACTAACCAATGTTCAGCAGGATTTAAATTAACCACCCCATGGGAAGAAACCCATTTTATACCCAAAGGCAGCAGGGTCCTAGCTCTTTGTTCACTTGAGGAAGGCAGGATCTGAAATACTCTACCATGTCATCTCATTCACCTTCAGGACAGACAAAGCAGATGATCACAGAGGAAAACTAGGGAACGCCAGTCCCAGCTCATAAGGCTGAAGCAGCAAGATGCCTTTTCTCCCTCTGAGCACACAGAGATCCCCGCACAAGAGCACAGAAACTCTTCCCACAGAGCTGGAGACATCGAAGAAGCCCATCTGTTAATGCTCCCCCAACAGCCATCTGAACTCCTTACACAGCCACTCACAACAGTATCAACACGGTATGGTACTATCAAGAAAAAAAAAGCAAAAAAATCTGGGATTGGTTCCGCCCCACGAGAGTCAAAGCTGTGGTGTGAATATATCAAATGCACACTGACTGAAATTGCCTGTCCATGCCTACTTCAGCTGAGAGCTCTAAACACAGGAGTCAAGTGTTCAGCTAGTTAACTTCATGAACTGGTGCAATTACAACACTACCAGACATTAGCAAAATAAGCAATCGAATTGTAAAGGAAAGCAGAACAGAAGTAGCACGTTCACTTTCCTGTATTGATTTAAGTCATCTAAATACTCAGATTTTCATGTTTATCTACTGCCCTAAATAAAATCAATTTCATTAATTTATTTCCACTTCCTATGGATTCCACCATGCTACAACCCATTATAGCCAAAGCAATCATCAACTACCACACCTAATGCAATAAGATGACAAAATCCACAAGAGCTAAATATGCTCGGAAAGTTTTCATCTCATTAGTCAAACGCCAGAGGTCTCAACAACAGCGTGTGCTTGTGAGACCCCAGCAAAGATCAGGAGTTGGCTTACACAGGCCATGTGGTTAGGAAGAGCCTCAGCTTGTGATTTCTAGGAAATAAAGGAAGGAAATAAAGGCTGAAAAATGTAGATCCCTCGGAAGTGGCAGCACCTGAATAGCATGTACACATTTCCTCTGAGCAGCAAGTCCCAGGAACAGAAAGCACCGTCTGAATTAAGCACACAAGATTTAGAAAGGACACAGGGGAAAGAGCGCATTGGGCAATGGGCAGTGTGGGTGAAAATGTCATTAGGAATGTCAGCTGCAGGAGTGCTTTACATGAGTGTTAGCTCTATCCTGTTCCAGTCAGGGAGTCAGCCAGTCACGCACTCCTGCTATCACATTTAACTTTTCCAGTCAACCCAATTCTCTCTCTCCTTCCCTTCTGCCCCTTATAACCCCCCGGCAGCTATGGCACCCCCAGGAGTATGCTTTGAAAAATCTGGAAGCTTGTTTCAGGCAGCATGGATCTGATTTCCATCATCAACAACAGAAGAAATTGGTCTCAAGCCAGGCTCAGAATGACCTTGGAAAAGACCCAAACTTTTTCCTCTGCTGATTTGCATGAAGCTTAGCAACTCTGCTCATCCAAGCTCCTGGCTTTGCCCCAGCCCTGCTCCTCCCCTGACCCTTGCCACAACACCTTGTCCTGGCAAAACACACTTTCCATCAGAGCTCTGCCCCTAACACATTTACCTGTGCGATCCAGCAAGTAGAACAGCACTGCTGGTACACCCCAAATGCTTCTAGTTTTGTGTTTACCACAATCATCCCTCCATGAGCTTCCTACAACAAACGGAGATTTCATAGGCACAAGAAGATTCAGTAACTGGATGGGAGAAGCAGGAAGGGCTGCTGCTTCAGTAGCAAGAACCCAGATGAAAAAAAAAAATCCCAAAGATTTTACAAGAAACATGGAGAACTGTGTTTAAGCACCCAGGCCAGCATCAGCTATGATTATACCTCCACCTCAGCCCATTCAGTCTGCCTTCTGGAGCTAGTTCTGCCTTTTCCAGGGAAACGGGTTCCACAAAAAGCAGCCAAAGATGTGCTAAATCTCAAACTACGTTCCTTCTGTTGGGATCACATCCATTTTACTAACATTAGCCACAGAGCTCTCCAGTAAAGGTCCCTAACAACATTTTCATCCATCCTGCCAGTCAGCTAACAGATACTCTCCCCCACTTCACAAATGACCAGGAGGGGAAGCAAGATGAATTTCCTGCTTTTGTTGCTTCCATCCCCCCAGAAATGTCACAATGCAACTTTTTTTTAGGTTTCTCCAAAGGGCAAACAAATAACAACTAAAAATCATCCAAGCAAACTAAGGACTGAGAAATTCTTCATGTTGTGACAGTCATCAGCTTTCAAACTCACCACACTGGAAATGCTGTGGTGTTGCACACTCCCTTTTCCCGCCCTATACGTGCCTAAAATAACACGTATGGAATGATTCCATCAGATTGCTCCAAGCCTGCCAGTAAAGGACCGTGTCGCTGTACCTTCCTCATTCCAAAAGGAAACAATATCAACCGATCTAGTCAAGCGAACAAGTGATAACCTGCAGACGGGCTCACATTTTAAGTGTCAAAAATCTGCACTCTGCTGCCCCCTGAATCCAGGAGCCTTCTTTGGGAAGAGTCCCTCCATATGCATCAGGTTCCTTCTTGTTAGCTTGCTGATTTGAAAACACCTTGGGAGGGATGCAGAAATCCTAAAGGAGAAATATCTTCATTACTACATGTCCACCTACACCACAAGCAGTTCATTTCTCTTCAATTCATCTGCATTGTAAGAAGAGCCCACAAGAAAGTGAACTGAGATGAAACATTACTTGTGTCAGGTTGAAAGCCATGAGGTTGGAAATTTCGCAAGAAAACTGCCCCTTTGCTTCAAGCAACTTTATGAGCTGCCAAATACTTACAATTCTTAAAAGCTTAGCTTTAAAAAGCCCATCTGAAAACAAAAACACAGTAAAATACATAAAAGACGAGCAGCAAGCAGCTCTCCAGCACAGACCAAGCCCTGTCCCCACGTTCCAGGCAGTGACCCATCAGCAGGTGTCCTGCTGGTGCTGCACCCTGGCATGGGCAGCACAGCTCGGGGCTGAGCTGCAGGCAGCTGGAATGGCCACATGCCAGCCAGGACCAGCCCCCCAGAAAGCCTCAGCAGCCCAGCAGCTTGCTTGTCATGAGGAGAAAAACCACACAGGGTTATTGCACAGCTGACGTATGACCACGTTCTCCAAGGTCACGTCCGGGTCCATGCTGGCATTTCAGCAGTGTGTTGGTCAGGGGCAGCTCCTTCCCTGGAGAGAGATCCAGCCCCAGCAGAGCTTTTATTTTTATTTTTTTTCCCTGGGAAATGCTCTTTTCATCCACTTTCTTTCTGTGCCATGCCTAAAGGGCAGCAGTGCACAGAGCAGCACCAGGCCCAGCACCACAGCTGAGGAAGAGGAGCCGCACTGTGCCTGCCTGTTGAGACGCCCAGCAGCTACTACGACCAGTGATCCCAGCACGCTTCTGTTAGAGCTCCAGTCCCGGAAAACCAGCAAGGCAGTTAAACGTGTCAGAAAGGACAACCCCGCCGCCTCCATCTCCTACATCCCAGGTAACTCCAAGCCCAGCTTCGCTCCAAGAAGCCTCCAGCTGTAACGGGGGCACACCCAGCACTAGAAAGTCTCTGCAAAGAGAACCGCTATGAACCATGGGGCAAACCCAAGCCATTCTGATTCTGTTGGGAATCACAGGGTTGGAATAAGAGGATCTTTAAGGCCCCTTCCAAGCTGAGCCATTCTATGGGAAAAAGAGCTCAGCAGAAGTTCTCAGCTTATTAGTCCCTGGAGTATTCAGCAGGAGACAGATGGGGGGATAGGATTTGCCTTAGAAGCTGCCTCTGGGCTTGCGTGCGCTGACACAGCTAACTGCAGCTATTTCCAGCCCAGGGGCTGTCCAGTGATGCCAATGACGACCTGCCTCTCACAGGTGTGCCTTACTGACCATACCTGCAGGAGGGAGAGCGGCCAGAAGAGCCTCTGTAAGCTACAGCAAGACTTCTAGCACACCAGTTGTGAGGAAACATTTTGGGCTGAAATTGAGCTATGGATTTTATCAGTACCAGTCTCCGGGCAGCAGGATGCTGATTGCACACCACCTGCTCTGGCTTGCTTTGCGCTGGAACAGGAATCCCTTCTTCCTCACCAGCTGCCTTCTCTTCTCTTTCTAGCTCTGAAAACACTGACCGCAATATTCACAAAGCGCACCAGCTGGGAGAAGATCCAGAAGGAGAGACCTTCAGAGAACTGCAGAGTGCCCAGTGCTTTCACGGCAGATACTCAAAACCTTCCTGAATGGCAAACCTGGCACCTGAAGCCACAAATTTACTGACCAGGACAAGTCCAGGCAAACCTATTGCCCTAGTGGTGGCTGTGGAGAATGAACATCAAGATACTGGCACGGGTGCTGAAGAATTGCTGCGTCAGAGAAGGCCCTGCAACACTGCCAGGGTGTCCCAGGAGGGCAGGCACTCCATATTGAAGGTTCATGAAAAACACGACCCCCAAAACATTTGCACACTGCGAGCAATACATTATTTTACAAGGTATACGGTACCAGGTACCTTCATAGTGTACCAAATGAAACACCAGGGGCTTTTCAGCGCTACTCGGAGACCTTAGGTCACCTGTCAAGCTTAATTTTATTGCTCAATGTCATGAAGACCCCGGTCACTGCCACCCTAAACTGTCCATATAGCTAAGCAAACAAGACAACAGTCATGCTCGTGCACTGCTCACCCTCCAGACGTGCAAAGGTGAGCACGGGTACAGACAGATGTCAAATACAGAGTCAGGCTGAGCACTGAGCCATATCCATATCATGTTTTCATCGGTGATCACATCCAATCCTGACACTGAACTTTAAAGACATCATTGAAGATGCAAGTGTCTGATGCAGAACTGTGTTAGTCATCACAGCAAAGCAAAATAGATCTGATATGATGTCAGTTCTGTCCGGGGAGCAGAGTCGATTAAAGTCACAGCAAGACTTACTGTCTTCCAGATGTATTTTGCATTGACCTCACCACCAAAACAGAGAGCTCGATCCAGCTCTCGGCAGCTTTCTGCCTGGTTCTCCTTGCTTCTGCCCACATGTAGCCGTTCCTGATCTCTTCTCACCCAGGTCTGCTCTCCAAACTCTCTCCTTCACCAAGAAAGGATGGATTCCCACCCTAGCCGAAGGGTGCACTGCGGGCTGATGCCTCAAAGAGGTGGAAATGACAAATGACAAAATGTCACAGAGGACTGCAACATGCATTTCTCCAAGGAGCCGTGGCCCGATGCTCAGAACCACCGATCTCCCCTCGTCGCCTACTGCAAAAACAGCCACACGAAGCAGCTGCTTTCCCACTGCAAAGTCTCCTCCGGTTTCCTGCTTGTGGGACAGGGGCACCTAGTGGCTGAGCCCCGAAAGAGCAGGGCACAGCCACAGCAAGGCAGCTAACACCTACCCACACTGCACCTAGCGACGTGTTGGTAGCTGGAGCGAGAGGCGGCTGCGGCTGGCACGGAGACAGACCATTACAACGCCCTTAGGCTATTAACTGCTCTACCCAGACTAACATGTAAAGCAAAATATAAACACACAGCATCAGGCATACCGAAACCCTCTCACACCAGCTTCCATGCCAGATGCTCAGGGAACGGGATAGTGAAGGCACACAGCGATATCCCCTAACTCCGTGGCTCGGGAGCCTCCTGTGCACAGGCACAGCGGTATGTTTTTACTGAACAGCCTGCCACAGCTTAACGATGTGAATAATCTTCACCTTGGAAGGCTGCTCCGTCATTTCAGTTGACGTCTGTTAGCTTTGAAAGCCAGCGTGCCACCTTTCCCCATTAGGTTTGCAATGCTGTTTAAAGACTACAGACATCACCTAGAACCGGCTTTAGATGACTCTTTCGGTTTGAACAGCCCTAAGCGTGGATACTTACTCCGTGTACATTAAGCCATTCCACACAACTTATTTTTGGCCTGGTCAGTTCTGTAATTTGTACCTCTCTTCTAGTTCTGCCACACTTTTTGAGATAGGAAGTAAACGTGGCATTTCAGAAGCAGGTGAGCCACCAACATACATAACAGCGCTCAGTTTTGTTCTCTTTTCCCTTCCTAATAAAAACTGACTTTCTGCTGAGCAGAAAGCTGGTGCTTTTGCAGAACCACCTACCACATCTCCGAGGTCTCTTTTCTGGATGAAAATCACTGCTCAAAGCCCACCACTGTGTGTGCTTAGATGGGATTATTTTTTTTAACCAAATTCTCAGCCTACCATCTGGCCCCAATAAATGGGGGCAGGATATGGCAAGGTTTGCCCCAGATATACTATCAATATAATTGACTAGCTTCACTCAGCTTCTCTGACCAATACTCAGGCTTTGATCTCTTCATAGAAGCTGCTAAAATAAAATAATCAATGCTACCTGCAATCATGCTTACAGCGTACTTGGAAAGAATGAATCCAATAAAATAAAATATAGTTTTCCCCCTGCTGGATGTCCTAAAATGAAAAATTTTGTCATCATAAAGCCAAGATACAATACTTGTTTTACCTTCCAAAAGGAAGTCTTCTTAGCTTCAGAATGGCACTAAAAGTTTCAGTTTTTTAATATAAATTTGAGGTTTTTATTGAGATCAAATACAGTGAGCCAGAACTCTAGTATTAAAGAATAGCATTTTTTCTAGAATTATCACTGTTTTATACACAGTATTACAGAGAAAACAATGTCCGATATTCTTAATTGTAATTTTTAAGGAAGAAAAGGACATTTCTGGTTTTGATCTTTCATATGTCTTCGTACACTTTGGACTCCAAGCCTAATTATGTAGTAACTTTATCCATGATGTTGCTTAATAAATAATGTGTAAGAGAGGCTGATCAATGCAGATGGGAAGCTTCGTGATGTTACCCCGTACTATCCGAAGCTTGAGTGCAAAGGAGCCAACACAAAAATAAAAAACCTAAACAGAGATAGAGAGATGAATACAACCTTGATCCCATCCCGTAACTACAAAATTTTGTACTGCAGTAGTTCTCTGAAAGCCCCGAGACATCCCCGGGGTGATTTTCCGCAGGTGAAACTCCTCCCACCACCCAAGTGCTTCATCTGGGCAGTTTTCTTTGATACCCCCCCCCCCCACACACACACACAGACCATGCTCTGTGAACACTTCCACATGGAGCCTCACAAATTCCTTTTTCTATCTCAGGAGGCCCCGAAGGACAAGTCATCCTTGCTCACAGCACTCCCTCACATCCAGCACACAGTAGCAAAAACAGGACAAGCAAGCCTTGCATTATTGTTACGGGGTTACCACGCCAAGCCCATCTGGTCCACAGCAGGGAGGCCGCTGTCTGAGGTCAGTCTGACCCTGACAGGAGAGGTAGATGCCAAATCACCATTTTGGAAAGGCCACGTGCAAGTCTGCATCTACACTGCCCAACCTGGCATCTGCTGACCGGAGATCAGCTGTAGGTGAGGTTACAAACCCGAAGGATGCCTACCAGCAGAGGCCCCAGGAGGAGCCATTTCCTCTCTGGCAGGAGGTGGGTCAGCCAGTCCTCAGGCAGGACGCCAGGTAGTCAGCAGGCAGCTCTAACTGGCAGAGACTTGGAATTTGCATCATCACAGGATAAGGAAGGAACACACACTCAGGCATCCTGATGCTTTCTTCAGGGAGAACCGTGAAACATGAATTTTAGTCACGTAACTACAGGACCCACAGGCACGCTACCAGTCTAGTAGGGACCACCAACACCCAGGACTCTTATGCTGCTAAAACATGGTAAAGATTTGTACTTTAGCTGTTGCAGTGGACAAGGAAATATTACACGCTGTTCTTTTCTCACTTGTAGAAAGATTCTGGGACATCTTTTCAGCCATTGATTGCAAGTCACTTCAGGAACAGCGATTTTTTTCTAAGAACAACTTCGGGATGGGACTGCCAGGAAGACCAACTGAAGCCTGTTTTCTTTCCGTTTTCTCTGTCTACTCTGACAGTTGCTTCCACACAAAAGTAGTTTCTAGATGTGTTCTGAACATATTTTCTCTCCTCACTTTTTCCCGATGAATCCAGCATGACCCTTTTCAGATGCAACAAACAAGAAAGTCCCCCCCCTCCACACCCAAACACTTCAAAGTGACTGAAATTGCAGTAAGAACATGGGAACAGATTCCCACACCTCATTTGCTTCTTTCCTGCCCTATTCTGCATAGGCAAGTTATTAAGAGCATCTTTTTCTTGAAGTGATCTGAAGAGAAAAGAAAATATGGAAGGAATCAAAGATAAGACAAAGATTCTAAAGTTGAAAAAAAAAGATTCTAAAGATTTCAAAGATTCAAAGATTCTAAAGTAGCATTCTTTACACTAAAAGTTTATATTGAACTGTGCCTGGGGGAAGGAAGGTAGGAAATATAATTTTGACCTGCAGATGGAAGACTAACACAGGCTATGAACCTGGCCCTACATTATTTTGTGCTTGTTTATCAACATTCCCTGCAGTATTTTTTTTTCTTTGAGCTCTGATTTTACAAATTATAATAAACAGACATACAGTCAGAAAACCAGAATCCCTAATATAAAGCAGTTGCCCCAAACATAAATGCAACTGCCTAATGCATTCCCATAGGTGTTCCTGACCGCCACCAAAAGGAAAATTCTTAAAGCAGATGTTTCCCTCTAACCCACCCAGATGGGTTCAGCTCCCACATGGGAGGATGCCACTGCACTTAGACCTCTCTACAAGCCACCAAAAAGTCATGCACTTCAGCAAGCCAGACCCTAAGCAGGGCTGCCATGCTGTGCCAAAGGTCTGCAGGGTTAGAAAGGGAACGGGGCACAGTATGACCCCAGACAGAATCAGAAACACAGCACGTAAGGGCAACTTAGCCCAATTCAGGCTAATGAACACCATCCCACAGACTTTCACTTTACATGGTGCACAGGCACATGCATCACAGGAGGGCTGCAGGGAGACCCCAAACACCAGGACATTACTGCTACGGCGCATTTGGGATAAAAAGCAGGACAGGTGGCACTGCTCAGGGCTGGAAGTCACGGTCACCTACCCTTCTGTCACAGAGATGATGCAGCTCAGCTAGCACAGGCAACAAGCACCAGCACTGGAAGTGAGCAGCAGCAAGCGGAGATCTGTGCTGTGTCTGGCCCCACAGCAGGGTGAAGAAGTGCTGCTGCTGGAGGGGAGCAGGGCCCAACGCGTGCTCCTGGGACAGACTCTCTGTCACCACCTGCATCAGGCAGGTACCACATCCACGGGGCCTCCAGTTCCATTGGGTTAACTATGTGGGGCCCAAAACCCCACTGGGGCCCCTGAAACCCCACAGGGCTCAAGCTTGAAAGATGGAGCCACAATGGGCCTCTAAATCCCACAAGGCCAGCCACAAGGGGCCTCTAAATCCCACAAGGCCTGCAAATCCCACAGGGACATCCATAAGGGAATCCTAAACCCCACAGGGCTCCTAAAACCCAATAGGGCCTGCAAACCTCACAGGACCCCCTCATACAGCTGACCACACAGCCTGAACACTACAGGGACTCCTAAATGCCACAAGGCCTGACTCTCTGGGCCCCCAAATCCCTTAGAGCCAGCCAACAGGAGCCCCAAACCCCACAGGGGCAGCCGCATGGGGGCTCTAAGCCCTGTAGGGCCCCCAAACCCCTCAGGATCAGCCAAAAGGAGCCCCAAACCCCACAATGCCTGCAAAATCCACAGAGCCAGCCACATGGGACCTCTAAGTCCCCCAAAGTCCCCTAAATCCCAGGGTCAGTTACAACAGGCCCCATATACCACAGAGCCAGCCACAAGGGATTCCCTAAATCCCACAAGAACCCCAAGCCCCACAGGGTCAGCCACAAAGTGCCCCCAAGCCCCATAGGGCCTGCAAACCCCACAGGGCCTGCCACATGGGGCCCCTAAACCCCAGCGGGCCCCTTAACCTCATGCAGCTACCATGCATCCTAAGCCTCACAAGGCCCCCTAAATGCCACAGGATTTGCCACATAATACCCCCAAAATATCCAGGTCCAGACAAAAGGGGATCCCTAAACCCAATGGAACCCCCTAAACCCCTCAGGGCCAGCCAAAAGGTGCCCCAAACCTCACAGCACCTACAAGCCCCACGCAGTTAGCTAGACAGGGCCCCCAAATCACACAGGGCCAGCAAAAAGGTATCCCCTAAACTCCCCAGGGTCCGCAAATTCCACTGAAACAATCAAAATGTACCTCAAACCCCACAGGAACACTTGCAGAGAATCCCTCAGTCCCACAGGGCCCCTAAGCCCTGCAGGAACAGCTGCAAGGTGCCCATGAATTCCCCACGTCCCTCAGAGAGGGTCAAAATGGCTTCCAAACCCTCACAGGGCCCCCAGATCCCTTGGCATCAACTGAAAGGAGCCTCAAGCCCCATAGGGCCTGCAAACCCCACAGGACCTGACACATGGGGCCTCTAAACCCCACCAGGACCCTTAACCTCATGCAGCTACCACACAGCCTAAGCCTCACAGGGCCCCTTAAACAACACAGAGCCAGCTAAATGGTGCCCTAAACCACAGAGTACCTACAAACCCCACACAACCAGCTAGATAGGGCCCTGAAATGACACAGGTCCAGCCAAAAGGCATCCCCTAAACCTGACAGAGTTCCCAAGCCCCACAGGAACATTTGCAGGGAGTCCCACAGGATCCCTAAAACCCCCCAGAGCCAGCTGCAAGGGGCCCACAAATTCCCCAGTCCTACGTCCCTCTTAGCCAGCCAAAATGGCTCCCAAACCCTCAGAGGACCCCTAAAACCCTAAGATCCCACCCCCTCGGCCCCACAAGGGGTCTCAGACCGCGACCCAAGCCTCACGCAGCCCCATAGGGCCGGGGCTGGCGCTGTGGGGCGGTGTTCCTCGGCCCGGCCTCCCGCAGCCTCACGGCGGCCGCCGCCATTTGGGCGGGGCGGGCAGCGAGCGGCCGGCACCATGATGGCGCAGCGGGCTCTGCCCAACCCCTATGCGGACTACGATAAATCCCTGGCCACTGGCTACTTCGATGCCGCCGGGCGGGTGAGTGGGGATGCGGTGACCGGGCTGGGTGAGGGGGAGCGGCTGGGGACTGTCGCTTTTCCCCGGCCGCCCGCCGAGTCCCTGCCAGCGCGGCCCCGCGCCCGGCGGTGGCTGCGGGGAGAAGCCCCTCAGGCTGGGGGGGCTGCCCTGCGGTGGTTCACAAGGTGGGCTTTTTTAAGCAACAGCAAAAAGAAGTGGATTTTCTTTTTTTGAAGCAAAATAAAAGGTGTTGTGGTTATCTCGGTGACTGTGTTTTGTACTGAGGGTCTGTTTGTCAGGGGGTGGCAGCGGGTGAGGATGTGTGTGTGTGGTGTTGTGGTCCTCGTGTGCCCATGGTAAGGTGAGAGCTCGACCGCTGTGTCCTCCTTCAAGGTGGGCAGTTATCGGAGCATCTCCTGTGACACTGGCAAAACCTGAGGTAACAGAAGATCTCTGTAGATTTTTCACTCTCTCTGGTGTGGTAGCCCAGCTGTTTCTGAGAGGTTAAAGACCTGACAATCCTATCCCAGCAGAGCTTTCCAGAAAGAAGAAGGTGCCCAGGACTTCCAAGATAGCTTCCAACCTGCCCATCTCCAGCCTGGCTATGGTTTAAAGCCAGGACAAGAAATTATCTTCCTCCAGCATGGCTTTGAGGCCTTACAGGTGCTGGCACTGCAGCCCCAGGGCAGGGCATGGCCCTGGTGGTGGTGGGGTAGCAGTTGCCAGCAAAGACTTCTCAGATGCTTGCTAGGAGGTGAATGCTACCGGTAGTTAGAGAAGATACCTGGTGCGTGCCCCCCTGGCTCTTCCACATGCGTTCAGCCATTTACCAAGACCCCCCCCCAGTGTGCTGATGTTGCTTTTCTCTGGTGTTTCTTGATTCTGCACAGCTGACGCCTGAGTTCACGCAGCGTCTGAACAACAAAATAAGGGAGCTGCTCCAGCAGATGGAGAGGGGCCTCAAGTCTGCTGACCCACAGGACTGCACGGCTTACACTGGCTGGACAGGTAGGGTGGCCCCCTGGGCACAAAAATCAGCCATCTGGTCTGAAGGGAGCTTGACCCCGCTGAATCTGTCCTCAAGGTTAGGCTAAGTCAGCCCCTGTTTCTTTGTAGTTTGATGACAGTAGATCTGTACCACGAATGGCACTTCTCCCGCATGATGGTTTAATCTGTTAAACCAAGGGTTCATCGTTCAGTGACTCACCTTTTTTTGGCAGCAGAACTCAAACTGCAGAGGGAGGACCATAGCACTGCAGAGTAAGTAAGACTAGATCTTGAGTAACAGTGCCAAACTTCTGCAACAAATAAAGCCAGAGGATTGAAACGTATCTTCTTGAGAGCAAGTATTGGAGCCTTTGAAGAGACTAGTTCCAAATGTAGGAACTAGGTGAGGGTATTTACAATTACTACTCTGTGAAGTACGCATATATGCCTAGTAGGCCATTTCCCTGTAAGGCCTTCTTGCAGAGTGGCAGTTATGAGCTTAGAGCCTGAACTAATGTCCGTCGTTTTGGTTTGGGCTGAGTTTTATCTTGTGATGCTGTTTGTCAAATTGCGCCACTCCTTCTCCCCAGGTAATGCCCCTCCACTCAGCCAGGGCTAGTTCTGCTCCTGGAGCTGCTAGAGGGAGCGGAAATCCAAATATAACCATGGATGGAAGCCTTCTTCGCACAAACTCTTCTATCCTAAGCTTCCAGGACCTTTTCTTTTTCCTGTGGTGCGTTTTCAATGCGCTCTTCCTACTTTGGGAGCGTGCCCTACCTTCTCCACCCTATTCCTACCCCCTGGAGCCAGGGAGGACACATTTCTCTGCCTCGTCCTCTTTGGCTTTTGGCTTCTGCTGTGCGCTTTGTCAGCTTTCAAGGTGCTTTTTTCTGCACTGTGCCAGGCTCTAGGGAGGGATCTTGGGATAGGTGCAGTTACTTTTGTGACTGCTGCAGGATTTTTTTTTGCTGTCGTGGCTTTTTTTTTTTTCCCAATACACTGCAATCCTAAATGGCAATTTTCCATGTTATAATCCGGGCGTGGCTGGTTTGTGCTTAGATACAATGGAACTTGATGTCAACGGTTTGCTTGGAAGAATAGTGACCATTGTGTTGACGCTAAGCTAATGTTGCAGCTTGGTGAAAGCAGCACCAGAAATGGCTGCTTGAAAATTTTGGTAAGGTAAACAGGCACTAAGAGCACTCCAACACAGTTCATAAGAAATGCTACCATGCCACTGTTGAATTCCAGCGTGGGAGAAGACTATTGTGTGTTGTCTTTTTTTTTTTTTTTCTTTTCAATTGCTGCCTGGCAGCACTTTGATGCTGCTGCGTGTGAATTTCTGTTCAGTACTGGCTGAGTTCATCCTGGGAGAGAGGGGTTCAGCCTTCCCTCAGCTCCCTTCATGTGAAAAAGCACTCTGGATGTGATGATGGCCTTCACGTGTGATGACACTGCTTGGCTTGGCAGTAGAGTCTACCTCTGGCCAGAGGAATTCAGGAGGTAAAGCAGGAGGACAGCTAGCTGATGTTAGGTGTACTCTGAAAGTCTGCAGGGAGAAGGTAAACACTTTCCTTTTAGTAGGGTGGCCTTAAGGAGCTTCATGTTGGAAAGTGACAGTGGCTGTGAGCTCCGGTAGGATTTCTGCTTTCTTTTTTTTATTAATTTTTATTATTTTAGAAAACGGTTTCTTGAGAGGCATTTCTCTTTTCTTTTCCTCCCTGGGATCATTCCCATTTGGGCATACAACCTTCTTGCCTTGGCTAATAGGATTAGAAAAAGCCTGTGGACAGATTTCCTATGGGTCACAGCCGAAGAAGTCAAGTTTGCAGATATTACACTGTATGCGAGTCATCCTCCTTTCTTTTCTAATCCTAGCTATATTAATTTATTCAGTGCTGGTTTCCAGAGAGCAAATTAATTGGGCCAAGACAGCAGCTTTTTCCCTTAATTGCTTAAGTAGAAGAGGCTTGTTGAGTATCTTCTCATGTAAATCATTGCCCAGCAGTCTGAAATCAACCCGCACTCTTGTGACTGCTAATAAGAGAGATTTGAAATGTGCCTCTCTTAGCATAAACTCTGCGTGAAATGTAACATACTTGAGCGTACTACATTACACCCCGTAATATGCAGCATATGCTGGCATTTTACTTTGGTGCCTGTTTCTTTCCCAACACACTTGAGAGCCCTGCTCCCCCATACAGCCACAGCTTCTTGGCACGTGAAGTTGGAGCAGAGGGAAGGTAGGACTTGCATTTTCAGCTCAGAGGCAGTGACAGTGCGCTTCGGATCCAGATTATCCAGTGTACAGCTGAATGCCCTCAAAACACGTTTGAATCTGCTCGTTACGGTTTCATTCAGTTCCCCATAGCGATCAGGGCCCTGTAGGCAAAGCCTGGTACGTGCCTGGCTGTAGATCAGGCTCAGCTGTTGTGTTCCATTTTGTCTTATAATCAGTTTAGCTAGACTGCTGCAAAAGCTCTTGCAGTCTTCATCTGTTTCACTAGTATCAAAGTATTGACTGAGGAAAGGTAAACTGCCCTAAGTTAATTTTGAATCAGAAGCAGTTCAAATCCTTGCAGAAGTATGACGCTCTTGCCTGTTTTCAAACATGAGGATGCCTAAGAGTTACCAGTATGTGTTGGTCTTTCTTGTAGCGCAGGAGGCTGTGCTTGAAAGACTACCTAGACTGGAAGGACAGATGGTGGAAAAGAAATGGAACAAGTCACACTTCACCGTTGTCACCTCTTTGCTGACTATCAAAGCTGGGAAGCTCCTGAGTCTGCTCCCTGTTGGCTGTTGATGTCCCAAGATGATGGGGTGGTCTGCCCTCTGAAATGTTGTAAAAGGGAGAGATTCTCCTGCCTGCACATTTTGGCAGTGCTTTTGGGATTTGTTTGCCATGCAAGCATTCCCCTCCCTAGCAGCATACTAGTCATGGCTTTTAGAGCTTGAGGGCCTCTGAACCAAACCAGTGAGTCCAGGTGGCTTGCCCCTGCTGCAGCTTTTGGCTGGCCTCTGGGCAAGTGGAGAAGAGAAGGGCTGAGCTGCCTTTTGAAAGGACTCTTCAAAGGACACGCTAGATGAAAGAAAAGTGACTTAAGAATGAGTAGAAATTCTGACAGTACCAGTTCAAGAAAGGTTCTGGAAAAACGCCTTTCGTTCACTTCAATGTAATATCCTAGTTTTAACCTCATAACCCAGAGAACTTGCATCCCCTTACAGCTCTGTTCAGAAAAACAGAAACGCTCAGATAATCCCTACAGAGTAAGATGCAGTGGGGCTGCATTTGAGGAGAGAGAAGAGAATGCTTTGTGTCACCCACATCCTGCCAGGTGCCTGGTGGGTAGTTTTTGTGAAATCTCCATTCTTGGAGATGCTCAGTATTAGACTGGACAAGGCTCTGGGCAATGAGGTGTAATTTTGAAGTTGGCTTTAATTCCAGGTGTTGGATCAGATGATCTCTGTATGTCCCTTCTAACCCAGCCTCTTCTGGGATTCAGTGATGAGGTAAAGGGTTGTTGGTTTTTTTTTTTTCCTGGAAGGAGAAAAGTAAGTTTTACAGAAGTGTTATTACCAGGTTTTCTTGTCGGAGATGCTGAGGGATCCTGAGAGACACCCCATATCCCACAACACGCTAGGAAGGCAAGCTGCAGTAAAATGCACCTGTGAGCCCCCCGGCAGTTTCAAACACAGGACTATAGACCCTCTATAGAAGACAGCTCATTTTCCCATTCAGCACACCTTTGGCATGCATTTGTGAGTGTGAGATAACTTCCCACACCTCTGCACCAGAAAAGTTGCTCATTATCCTTTGAGCTGGGCAGTAGAGCTTTTCCACACCCTCTGTAACTTTTACCCCATGCCTGACTCATTAAAATGTCATCAGGTTTCACACTAAAAACCATCAGGCTTTCTTGCTATGTGCAGAGATCAGTTTCTGCTTCTTCCCTCTAAATTTGACATCCTGCTTTAAGGGTGCTGGCTGGCTGAGTGACTCAGAAATCTCCTCCTGTGGCAACCTGGGGAAATCTGTGAAAGGACCACGCTAGGTCAGCTGCTGGTGTGGTCCAGCACCTGAACTGGAATCAGCTGTCAGGCACCAGCAGCTGAACCAGCATGGTCCTTTCACAAAGGAAAGGAGGCGCATTCAGAGCAGTCTCATGGGTGTGCCTGCTGGTGTTGTCAACAGGGGGACTGCAGCAGAGCTGACACCAAGCAGTGCTTCCTCTCATCTTCATCCAGCACGAGGAGGGAGTTTTGTCTCACTGCTGTCTCCCGCCAGCAGAACTGTTGGCAGTGGTAGTGCAACCCAACAGAAGGAACCTGGGGGGAAGTCCATACACAGCTTTACTTCTGTTTGACCAACAGAACGGTCATATGATTGAGGGTTTTTTTCAGCCTGTTGCAGTGCTTTAGCTCTTCAGCAAGAACTTGTCTTCTGTCTACAGCAATGTCTGCTCTGTTGGAGGTAATGGCTTCTAAAATCAGGACCATCAGCGTTAGCTGATTGATGCAAACACATCTCTTCCCAGTGCATGCATTTAAGTCTCCTCCTATGCCTCCCCAAAAGAAGTCTTTAACACAAAGCAACCCTCTACATCTGCTCATATAGGATGGCAAGAGGAGAGAGATGCTGCTTACCGTCCTAATGAAGGTGTTAAATAAACAGGCTTTGATGTGAGATTCACAGAACTGATCTTTGCCTCGTGATTCTCTGCAGCTAGCGGGTGTCTCGGTCATTCTCTCTCCAGTGCATTGGCTCCCTGCACCCTAGGGACGGCAGTTTTGGTTATCAGAGCCATACTAAAAGGATGCGCTGTCAATAGCTCACATGTTCACCACTGTCCCGCACCACCAAGTGATGTCTGATGCATTCTCTGCCACATGTGGGTATGCAGCAAGGTCTTACACTGCAAGGAGAAAAAAAATGAAGTCTGGAGAAACTATAGTGAGGAAGACCAATAATAACTGATAAACAGAACAAAGCCCCTAAAATTTTGGCAGTAGCAGATGACAGCTGCAGTGTGGCAGTTCTGCTGGGAACAATCAGGAGTCTCAGAGGTCACCAAAACAGGTCACAGACATTTCCAGCTGTGACACTGAACGCAGACCTCCAGGGTGCATGGCAGTGGAGCAGATCCACTGTCTACAGGGTTCCATTTGATCAAGGATGCAATGTTTGTATGGCATGGAAAGCATACCAAAAACCCACCATGTCAGCCTGCAAACCCTACAAACCTCATAGCTGGGGTGAGGAAGGTATTGGAGAGGGATTGAGGCAGAAGTGTGGGTTAACTTCTGCAGAGCAGCACAGCTTACTTGAGCCAAGGCCATTGGGGGAACTCTTGTCTGCAAACTGCACTGCCTCTGAAATGACCATCTGCATCTTGGCAGGCAGGTCAGTACGCAACGTTTCCCATGCAGGTGACTGCGTTTTGTATCCTTCTACATGCATCTGTAAACACCGCGGTTTTGTGCATGCTCCTGCTCTCCTCTGCTGATTTTCCCTACTTCTGGGTTGACAGGCAGCAACAGAGCAAGCTGCAGGCAGCACTGCCCCATGCCCTGCTGATCGACCTGGGAGCATGAGTTCCTCGAGGCATGAGTTGAGAAAATTGTCTTTAGATGCAGTTTGACGGCTTTTCTTTTTTAAAGAAGAAGGAAAGACAAATGATTTGGGCAAGCAAAGGTTTTACTCCCATCCCTTAATACAGGTTAACGTTTTTTGGAGTCTTCTCCAAAAGAGCGATTGTTGGAGAATGCTTGGGCTGGGAGGGAAGGATGGTGAGAAATGTTAAAAAGAGGAGAGGCAACAAAGTCAGAGGAAAACAATGGTGAGACATTTACTTTCTCGAAATTCGGTCCTAGCAGCTTTCTTGGTGTGGTAGTTACGTACATAATTAGGGTGGTATGATGGCAGTGGGAATAGAAGCTACTTAGAAAGCAAAAAGTTGTATATTAAAGCAGATAACTCAAGAGTGCAAGTTGTGCGCAGACAGCTATCAGGCCTATTAAGAGCCTAGAGGCTGTGCTAGGTGCTAAATAAATAAAGGAGAGTCGCTTTGCATTTGCTGGCTGGAAGAGGAGGGTTCTCTTTAAAGAAGGGCTTCATGTCTGTGTCCTTATAAACCTGAGTGATGGTACCATGCAGCTGGGCTTCTCTCCCTGGAAATACTGACACTAAACTGCTTTGAGAGAGGACAAGGTTATTAACTTCAGTGGGAAATGGAAATTTGCCCTTAATATACATGTGAAATTGAATTGTCTGTAGCACGAAGCTTTGGAGATTACCCATGCAAAATGAGAAAGTGATCTAAATTTAAAATTGTCCTCGCTACCTTATAAAGTAATTTTGCAGCATGTTTCTTCCTACCCTACCCGCCTTGCAACACCAAAATCTGCGGAGGTTGGCTCAATTAATTTAGGCTTAAACACAGAACCCATGGCTTCACAGAAATGGTTGCTGGTGAGGAGAGAGAGGAGCCTTTCTCAGGGGGATACAGACCAGTAGCTTTCTCCAGTGCATGATTGAGGATGTTTTCCAGATCAGAAGGATGTTTGAACGTGGCAGACCTTTCAAATGCAGTTACATACTAAAAGCTTCAAGAGCTGGATGAAGGCAGGGCAGACAGAGTCCAGGGACAGCAATTGATGCGACTTCTTAGTAGCAGAGCTGTTTCTGTAACTGCCCACCCCACTGAAAACATCCAGGGAAGACCATGCAGCTGTTTCCAGCATTCCAGGTAGCTTATCTTTTTCAGACCAGGGCTACTCTCGACAACAATGTGCAGCTTCTTTCCTTTAGTAGGATGCACCAGCCCCTCTAGTAGGGCTCGGGACCTGCTCATCAGCAGCTGGTGTCCACAGAGTTGTAGCAGTCCTGCTGATACTTCCCAGTGGGAAGGGTAAAAATAAAAAAAAGTAGAGCCAGGTAGGATGCTTCTCAGTGCTGATGATCTGTCACTTTAATCAGATCCAAGCTAAGGGACCCAGCCCTTCACCTCCTGGCATGGGAAAGAGCAGTTGAGACAGGGAAACACCTCAGCACCACTCTGCCACAAGTTCTGTCTTGCCTGATGTTTTCTGCTGTTTTGGTGGTTTGTTTTTTTTTAATTCCACTGTTTTGCAACACAGTCCCAGGTGCAGTTTGTAGGCTTAGATGGGTTTGTCTAGGTCTCCTCTTTTGCTCCCAACTACTAAAACAGCGTGTAACCTGTGTATCAGGGGCTCTGCTGTCCTCCAGGCCTTCCTGGGTCAGACACTGCTGTTTGTCTCCACTTGCAGCCCATTCAGGAGCAGCATGAGGCACAAAGAGGTCACAAAGCAGGAAAAGAAGCTGTGGATACTGCAGCAGGGGGTTACGCCTGAGATGAGGCTGAGGGCCAGACTTTTAGGGTTGTTAAAGCAGCCAAGGTGCAACTAAGATGCATACTTTTCTGGGGGTTACAATCTTAGTGTTCCTTTTGCAGGCATTGCCTTGCTGTACTTGCATCTCTATGATGTGTACGGAGACCCAGCCTACCTCCACGTGGCCCAGGAGTACGTGAAGAAGAGCTTGAGCTGTCTGACGAGACGATCCATCACTTTCTTGTGTGGAGACGCCGGGCCTCTGGCAGTGGCTGCTGTCGTCTACCACAAACTGCAGAACCAGAAGCAGTCAGAAGACTGCATCACTCGGTAAAACGCGTGGTTATGTCTTTGACTTGACGTTCATCCTGCACTTGCTTGTAGAGCTGGTCTGGGCTTGTTCCAGGCCCTCTTCTCCAAGCCTGAGTAGATTTTGGCACTGTCTTAGAGGCAGGGAATCCATTAACATAGCAAGGCAACGCAAACTTCTGCCCTGAAGAAGCTTGCCTGGCTGGGGCTGCAGGTAGGGGAGCCAGGATATTGCTTAGCTGTCATTGCCACTTCAGAAATAATTCAGGTAACACAGGGAAAAAATTGCCCAAATTAAAGAATAAATAAATAAAAACAATGGGAGGTTTGGGATTTTTTCGGAACCCTTAAATTTAGCTTTACAGACATTTTGATAAAAAGGAGAAGCGTGTCACTTGCTTCCACTTGCTATTTGTTAGTTGGCTTTGACTTAGACCTATGATTGACAGCATCCTTTTCAACTGCTGAATGCAGCTGGTTATGATTCATTTATTTCTATTTCCTGCCTTTCTTCAACTGTTTTCAAATGTATTTTTGTTGGATACTTAAGAAAAAACAGGACATACAAGCAGTCCTACAATCAGATCAGCAAATAGCAAAGGAAGGAAAAAAAAAGAGAGGAGGAGATTGCAGTTGCAAGCTTTTCTTGCTTAAGGGAGATAAGTTTGAGAGGCTGAGAAACAGCCCTGCGTAGAGATGCTGTTTATGAGCGGTCAGCACACAAACAAGACAAAACCCAAGCACTTCAGAATGACGCTGAATGTCCTTAAAACAGCCATGAGCACATCATGCATGATATGGATTAAAAACACCACAGATGGCTATCTGAGGGTCTGGTATGACTTGGACACCCGTTTCCCACCCCTTCAACTAAGAATAGCTCCTCATTACATAGATATGGTCAGTCTGAAGACAGATCTCCCTTTTTTATTCTTAAAATACTCTGTGGTTTGGGTTTTGCTTAAGACTGTGTCAAAGTGGTGAATCTCACTATGATTAATATATTTGCTAACAAGGCAACCGATCTGTCAACCGTTACCAGCCAGTTGTGGTCAGTACATAAGCCCCAAGTTATGGAAAATCCATGATTTTTCTTGCTGTAGATCTTCCCCTCACGTATCCCTGTTCTGCTTACGATGTTGTGGCAGAATGGAAACTCGTGATTAATCCTGCACTGCCATCTAATGGCATAATGAGGGCAGAGCCTTGGAAATGGGTTTCTTCATACATCTGAGAGGAAGAAAGAGAAAATTGTGTCATTATTGAAGGAACATTTACACTGTCCTTGCTCTACCACCAATTCCCAGAGCAGTTAGCCTGACCATGCTACCTTTAAAAAGAGAGTATTTCTGTTTGAGAAATAGTTCCCTTGATCAAAGCTCTTAAGTGGGTTTTGAATATGCTGTTTAGTTACAGAAGGGTTGCTAAGTTATGCAGTGTCTGGAAAGTGCACTTCTGTTACAGCTGTGGAGAAGGAGAGCCTCTCTCCATTTTGTTCTGCCTTTTAAAGCGCCTCATCTTCGGGTACTGAGGAGAGAATTCATCAGTCAGGTTCTCCCTGCAGTGGGAAAGACAGGAGCTTACTTTTCTTCTCTCCTTGCTCTCGCCTAAATGAGTTCATGACCAAGAAATGTGCTTTTATGCTCTGGAGAGTAGCATTTCAGGGCAGCCCATTTTCCGAGACCATGTGAAAATCTGAGCTGTGTTCCAGGAGCTCTTTTCCCTGCTGTCTCGCACCAATTCAGCAGGTCAGAGGTGTGCTTTTAGAGCCAGTGGTGTACAACACCCACCCCCCCCTTGCTTTGCAGCTGCCTCACTTTCCCTCTGACCAGAAACTAGTGATTTTTGGCAGTTGAGATAACAGGCTGATTTGTGAGCAGTGGCTCTTTCTTTCAGGGCCCTTGATTTACCCCCTCACACCTGAGAAACACATTCGGATTGTAGTCTGTACAGCAGCACCCTGGGTATGTCTCACTGCACACATGCTGTGCAGCCCTGCCCCGTGTATCTAAAGGACAGAAACTGCTGGTAAGCTTCTCCCCTGATGGCCCTGGCTGGGAAGGCAGCTAGAAGCAGAAGCAGTAATGTGAAGGGAGCAAGAATAGTAGCTGCTCCAGATTTCTCAGTAAGAGAAGATTTGACATGCACACTGCTGAAAATCCCTAGCATGGGTGTTACTGTTTATGCAGCCACCCATTCCTGCTACTGCACCTGACATTTTCCTGATATCCTCAGAGCTGAGCATCGTCACCAGACAGCATCTGTTCCTATCAGCCTGCCGCTGGGCACAGCCCGTCTGCTGAAGCGCTGCGTTCCTCCTTGGAAGCCCTCCTTGTCATCTGCTTTCCTTGGACATGGGGACAGGGGACATGGGGAAGCAGAGGGGCTTTCCCTTCAGCCCATGCAGCTAGGAGCAGGATCCCTGCCAGATAGGCTTGCCAGGACCGTGGTTATTCCTAGTCCTGTGTGCAAAAGCTGTCTCTTGGGTTTAGTCTGTGAGAAACCTCCCCAGGGATCGATGCAAGAGGAGACGGGGCCAATCCACCTCGAGATGTTGTTCTCTCCTTTCTCCTCTGATATCTCTGCTCGCTTTGAGTCTGGTGCCAAGGGAGACTCTCCTGCCAAAAGGAGTCAGAGCCCAGCGTCCTCTCTGTGCTCTGGGGGTACCTGGGACATTTGCTTGCCTCTTTCCCTCGCAGCACCTAGTTCTGCCTGGCAGCAAGGGCTGCCAAAGCACCTCTTCTGTTCCTCACACTGCTGTGATGGGGAAGCCCTGCACACAGTGCTCTCGTGTTTTAGCCCTTTCCCTCTTGCAGCCACAGCAGGAATCAGCTGAAGAAACAGCCTTGAAGCTGCTTATGGTGGTGTTTCAAAAGTGATGGCATTTTTCAGAGTGCCATCATTTCTTGGAGATGAACAGGAAAATAAAGCTAGAACCAGGCACAGCCCTGTCTGCTGCTCTGACACGGAAGGACATCCAGCTGTGAGGGTGGTGTGGAGAGGGGTGAAAAGGAAGAGTTGCACTGAGAGTGAATTGGACTATGGAGTACCATCCTGAAGAGCTCTTTCACCATTAGCACAACAGGAATATCACCAACTTCACAACATGATAATAGACAGAAAAATGGCTCGGAAAGTTTCCGACTCCAGCAGAGCTCCCACTCTGCAGCTGTGGGCTAAAGCCTGGTGCCAGCCCAGCAGTTGTCATTGTGGGGCTGCCCCACAGGCAGCCCACAGCACTCATACTCTCCTGAGCGGTCCACTGTTGTTTAACTCTTCCTATAGAAGGTTTCTTCCATGTCCTACAGAAGCTTGATGTTAAACAACGTGTCCAGGTGCTTCTCCCCACCTCTTACCTAGATTTTTAGCTCACGCAAGCACCTCTCCCTCCACTGACAGCGTAGCTCTGGACACCTGCAGGCATAGCAGTAAAGGGGCTTTGCTATCAGGACTTTGGAGAATAAGGGGTGAGCTTTTTTCACATACGTGCAGCACTAGCTTGACTTTCTAGCATGCAGCATTGCAGGGAGCTAAACAGACTAAAGCAATAAGCCAAACAAAAAGCAGAGGAGAATGAGAGATTTTTCACCTTGCATAACTGGGACACTGAGACACAGGGACTTGTCTGACAGATCTCAGGGTGTGGGCAGGACTGGGGGACAAACTGTTTTGTGTTTTTTTTAGCTCCGGTCTCACTGCTTGTGTACATGGCTTTGACTGTCCTCTGATCTCCCTCATGAATTTTTCTTTATAGTTTGCTCCACCTACACAAGGTTGACCCTCGAGTGCCAGACGAACTGCTGTATGGCCGCATGGGCTACCTCTATGCACTGCTCTTTGTGAACAAGCACTTTGGAGAGGAAAAGATCCCTCAAAGTCACATTCAGCAGGTACTATGGCTTCTGAACAGTGGAGGCTGAATTAGCCACCTGGTGATTTGTTAGCTGTCTCTTCCCATCCTGCTCACCTTTGAGCAGGTAAAAAATCAGTGCCAGATGCAGACAATTCTGGCAACAAGTGAGAAACCACCTTGAGGCTTCCCTGCTGCTGTTCTTTTTAAGAGAAGCAGCAGTACATCCCCTCCTCCCCCCCTTACTCTATATAAATGCCCAGACTGAATTGACATCACTTTCACTCCACCCATGCTCCCCACTGCATGAGGGGAGTTAACAGCAGCTTTGTTCTTTACCAGGATACCCACTGTGCTGGCTCCAAGACAGCAGCATTTCCCTCTTCCACATCTCTTCCCACCCACAGGTCTGTGAAGCAGTTGTGGCCTCTGGAGAGAGCTTGGCCAAAAGGAGGAATTTTACAACTAAGAGCCCGCTGATGTACGAGTGGTACCAGGAGTACTACATCGGGGCGGCCCATGGCTTGGCTGGGATTTATTACTACCTCATGCAGGTAAGAGGCACCTGGAGGGAAGAGGCTGGTAGCACTTGTATCACTTTCCTACAAGGAGGGGCATCTGAATAGGCTCATGGTGGTGTCAGGCTAGGCAAGACCCCTTGCCTGAGAGGCTTACTCCTGTGTTCGATCGTGTATCACCAGTTTTGATGGTTTTCTCCAAGTATGTGAGATTGTTTTTTCCACCTCCATGGAAATCTGTAGGATCTGTGTTATACCAGCACTTTCACATAGTGAAGGCCTGTGGGTCAGCAGGGTCTGAGCATCCCTACCTTGTATTAATTACTTATAATGTATTTCCCTTTGTTGGTATCTGGGGGCTTTCTGCATTATTTGGTTGAGTTGGTTACTTGGAGCAATCTCAGATCATTACAGAACAATAATCTGTAAGAAAAACACGGTGAAAGAGATTATATGCATAGGAGAAAAATGGGAAATGCCTTACAAAATCAGGCCTTCTATCTAAACGTTAAAGTGGTGGGACTTTTTACTTCCATAAAGCAGCTGGGAGCTGCAGTGCCTTTTTGCTTTGATGCTGTCTTACAGTTTTGTGCAACTCAGTGGAGTTCTAGGAATCTTCCCTTCCCTAGCTCTGAAATCAGTGTGATAATTCCCCTGTGTGGGTCACCTTGTGCATAAATTTACAGTGCTTAAGCTCTGTAATAACAGCAATAAACAACATTGCATCTTCAAAGCATTAAGAGTGCCCAGTGAGCGATGCAATTTATTTTAACATAGCAAGGTTCATAGATATAGGTGGGGGGTTTTTGGTTTTTTTTTTTTTTTTTTTTTTTTTTTAGACCTAACTCACAGCAGGTGGAAAAAATTCACCAGGTTTCAAGGGCTTGAGCTTTTTTTCAGGTCTGAAGTAGGAGCCTCAAAGTTAATGCCTACATACAGGAGTGGAGTTCCTGTGAATTTAACTCTCTTATATGACTCAGAGAGTAAGGGGTGGTTGGTGCTTTTGAAGCAGAAGGAAATTTGCAGAAGAGGGTGGCGGGTGATTATTGCCCAGGAGTAAAGAACAGTTGACTGGGGGCAAGGAAGACAGCAGTGTGTTGTGAGCTCAAATTGGCACTGAGTTTTAGGCTGTTTAAAATTTTTTTTAAGTCTGAGTCTCCCATAAAATGCCATGCTGTGTGAAGCACAAAGAGCATAGACGAGCTGAACATAATGTACAAAAACCCTTGGGGGAAGCAGACAAGGGGAACACAGAGAGAAGGATGTTGGACTCCTATCTCCAGTGCTTTTACAGCACAAGTACTGACTTTAATTTCCAAGTTACCAGCCTGGGAACAGCGTGATCCCTAGATTGGAGTCCTCCTTGCAGCCTGCCACAGGAGGTCAGAGCTGTGCAGTTTTCGTTTGGAGAGGACACTGAAGCCACTCCCTTGCTCTCATCTGAGGTCAGTGGTGAAGTCACTGCCTTGCAATTACCTAGAAACATCTGTGAAAACGCAACATCACAGCCTGCCAGAGGGGCTGGCCCAGCAGCTCTGAGCTGATGTGCTCTAGGTGCTAGGAATCATTCCTGGTATTCACCCTTAATGCTGTTTTTATACAATTTAGCTCTTTACTCCAAAGCCGGGTACCTGAGACTATTCTTACTTTTCTTCAGGAAAAGACTTTTCTTCTCTTGCTTTGACGGCTGCATCACACTCTTGGGGAAGTCTTTGTTTTTGGGGATACATGAGGTATCTGGGAACGAGTCCCTGCTGAAGGGCAGCCTGGGGCCAAGCAGGCCCTGGGGACACGTGAAAGCCTGGACTAAAGAAAACATTTACAAGGAGCAAGAAGGGACATAGCCATAGGTGGCTTCGTTTCTACCTTTCAGGTGGATTTTGGACCTTTTAGGGAGGGACAGAACGGTCTCCCGGATTTAACACTTTCTCTCTTTTAGCCTGGCCTGGGAGTGAGCCAAGTAAAGCTGCACAACGCAGTCAAACCCAGCGTGGATTACGTCTGCCAGCTCAAGTTCCCATCGGGCAATTACCCTCCCTGCATCGATGATACCAGAGACCTACTCGTCCATTGGTGCCATGGGGCACCAGGTGTTATCTACATGCTTCTCCAGGCATACAAGGTACCGGAAATCTTGTAAAGATCCTTTGGGGGCCCCTAAATGTGGAATTTCATCATGCAGAAAACATATGAGACCCCCCCTGCCTGAAGGCAGGATGGCTTCTGACAAAGAAATAACATCATCATCCCGCAGAGCCCACTGACTGAAGCAGATCATGTTTTAAAGACTTCATTTTCTTAATGATTTTTATAATTATATTGTTTTTTAAATTATTAAATTATGTTTTTTAATTTATTCCTGAAAATAACCCATCAGCCTTGCAGGGTGTCCCATTGCAGGTGGCTGATGGTGATAGCTAGTAGTATGGTAAGTAACGGTCACACAGCCCCATTCATCACATCGAAACATCCTCCAAAACAGGCAGCAGAGTCGTACCGTTAAGCAGGAGAGGAGCTAATTAACCCAGGCCTCCCGACTCACACAGGGATGCTCTCTCTGTGTGGAGGAAATCGGCTCAGCATGGAGGAATATTTCTTGTCTCTACAGGTGTTTGGGGAACAGCAGTACCTAAATGATGCCCTGCAGTGTGCAGAAGTGATCTGGCAGTACGGGTTACTGAAGAAAGGCTATGGGCTCTGTCACGGGACGGCCGGCAATGCCTACGGTTTCCTAGCACTGTACAACCTCACTCAGAACATGAAATACTTGTACAGGGCCTGCAAGGTGAGAGCCTGCGTGAGGAAGGGAGAGAGGATTATTCACTTTTGCATATTTTACGTCACGGCCCTTTCCTTTGAAGCCTCATTTCTAGCATGGCAGAAGTGCAGCTAGCTCTGACCAGCTCCACCAGCATAGTCCTTGAGCAGCGCAGTCATTGCCTGACAGCCTGCACAGAAGGAATATCCTGCAGAAGCCTTGTCCTGCAAACGGATAATGTGAAGATGAGGGTGGTATTTGTTTTAAGACATCTCCAAGAAAATGTAGATGCTTTTTGTTCCTCTTTTCCCAGTTTGCCGAGTGGTGTTTAAGCTATGGTCAACACGGGTGTCGGACTCCAGATACGCCGTTCTCGCTCTTTGAAGGTAACCTCCATTTCTAAGCTTGTGTTTTGCTCCTGGGCCTGAGCCAGTCCAGCACTGAAAAAAAATGAATACATGCTCCACTGAGGTCTTTGCAAAACTCAGCATAAAGAATGGGAGGGAAATTGTGTTCACTGATTTTACCCTTTCCCAGAAGCAGATTCTTGTAAGACAGGCTAGTAGCTCCAGCTGGAGGGAGCATCTTGTCCTCTTGGGCCTCCTGCACAGATTCTGCATACAGATCTTGAGGGGAATTCATTAATGGGTGTGGGCCAAAGTCTGCCATATGGTAACTCGTACCCTGGCTTCTCAGGCAGTCTCTCCTCTGTGCCTTTTTAAGGATTAAAATCCTCCATGGGCTTTCCAGTTCTATTTCAAACATGAGTGAAGAACAAGTGGGGCCGCTTTTGTAGGCTTTTTTGGCTCCCGTAGAACTTTGTCACTGCTGCTAAAGGCTCCCCAAAAGTCTGCCATCAGCAGGTGTTGCTGAAAGAACTGGCTCCTCAGGTAACCTAAGTCTCCCTAGTCCTGCTGCAGGCCAACAAACAAGGGCAGATGCATCTGTGAGGATCTGAGGCAACAGTATCACGGGGTCCAAGACACAGGGTGCAGACGTTCAGATTCTTAAGCCAGGTAAAGCCAGAAGGGAGGGGGTTGGAAGGGGGGAGACCCATTGTGTTTTCCCAGGTGTTTTTCAACATTTGATTAACTTCAAAATGCTCTCCCTGCAGAAGTACCTAAGCTGCTTGGGAAACCTAGGCTCAGACTTTGGAAATTATCTTAGGTCCTTCTGAAAACGTTTTCCTGTCTTCTGTCTTCCTGACTCATTCACACCCTAGATAACCAATAGCATTGGTGCTCATACAGAATCTCCTGAAGCACATTGCCTGTTTTTCTTGTTCTCAGGAATGGCTGGAACCATTTACTTTCTTGCTGACCTGCTGGTGCCAACCAAGGCCAAGTTCCCGGCATTTGAACTCTAAACCTGAGCTTGGCAGCTCCTTGCCTGAATCCTTCTGCACTAGGAAGAGCAGTTCAAAGCTGCTTTCTCCTCCTTCCAAACTCATCGTTGTTTACCTAACTAACTGAACATACATCCATCCCTTGGAGGGCACGCTAAGTTCTCTGATATTTCTAGTCATCTCATTGCGTTGTTTCAGTTTAAAACACAGAATGCAGGGTTTGCTGGTGTCTCTTGAAAATGTGGGGCTGCAGTTGGGAGCTGGGGGAAAATGTACAGTATTTTGTTGGCTAGAAAGTTTTGCTATTTTCTGTATCCCATTTTCTGGGAGAAAGATTTATATTGAATGTAACTTTGCCTATTTAATTTAATATTTTTTTTCTTTTGTGCTGACAAATAGTTGCAGGAAGATGCCTTTGGAAAACAAAAGATGAAATACTGAGACCATTGCCCTGCAATGCGCTTTTAAGTGTTTTATTTCTGACTGTCCATGGAGTAGGTAGTTTAGGAGCTGGGCTGCTCCATAAGAAGTGAATGTGAGGGGCTGTGGAGTCTTTATATATGCTTTTTTAATGTCAGATTGCAAGTGGTACAGCTGGAACTGACAAGCCAAAGCTTCATCCAGAATTTACACCTGTCTGCTTTATAGGCAAAGGCTCTTATATATAGCTTTTTTGTGCATTTTTTCCAGTGACAGACGAATAAATAATCCACTGGTTTTTGTGCTTACTTGCTGTCGTGCAAAAGTCCATTGATCATTTAATGGAAAACTCCAATTTAAGTAAGCTAAGACTGCTTGCTGGTGTGGTTGCTGCTGTTTAGCTTTGAAAACTTACTTTGCAATCTTTCTTTAAAACTGTATATGAATATTACAGGTGGCTGCCAGCAGCAGCATAGGAAAAGAAATGTATTCCACTGAGTTCTGTCAGTGTTTAGCCTGTTACCTGTGTAGCTGTTGTTTAAAGGCTTTGTTTTAATAAGCTTTCCTGAACCTGGTTAATTTGAGTCACTTGTTACTGCTTCCTGGCGTTTGGCATGCAAAATGTACCCATCCAGCTGGAAAATCTGTCCTAGGTTAAATAGGTTTGGCCTGTCAGCACACTGTATAGGGATAAATATGTTTTGTTGTCCTTTGCTGATGCTATGCTAATTTGCAGCAGCTGGGGACCTGACCCCCTTCAACCACTTTCTTAGCACCAAGCATGACCCAAGTGCAGAGTACAGCAGACCTTACTGACTCCACTTTACTCCCTTGTGCTGTTTGATGGCAGCTCCATGGCCCGCACAGGGGTGGACATGGGTTTGGTCTTTAAAGGGCGCAGCTGATGATTGCCTGAGGCCACCTACAAGCAGGTGAGCAGCTACAGGGCGGCGTGGGCAGCCTCCAAGCCAGCAGCATGAAGAGCAGCAGCAGTCCGAGCCCTCTCCGGCCAGCATAGTGCACTTGTCCTGAGGACCAAAGCTGGCATGCTCACAGCTAGCTCATGTGTGTCTGAAGGCAGGGCAGTCTCTTCTTTAGCAGTGGAGTAGGCAGACCTGAAAGAACCTCCGCAAAGGGTAGAAAGCATTACCTGCAGGCTGCCACCGTCTTCAAATCCCAGCCTTTTGCAGAGGAGGTGGTTCATGCAGCCTGATGTTGTGGCAGCATTGCATCCCAGGGTTCATACAAGGGTCAGGTAAATCACCAGGGCTGATATACAACTGACAAATGGAGCGCTGTTCAGTAAAATACTAAAATGACCAAGCTTTGGGTTATTTTTTCCCCCCCGCTTTGTGACAAGGATTTATTTCTGAAGAGATCAGGATATGCAACAACCACCACGCTGGTGAAGTTGCTGAAATGTTCCCAGGTGCATCCATGAGCTGGACAGTGCCTGTGGATTACAGGAACACTGTTAGCAGTTAAATGCTGCTGGGACACTCTAGACAGTTTTGACCCTGTCATTGCAGCAGTCCAAAGCAGCTTTATCACAGGTGCTTTCTCTTTTCAACAAGCTACCTGAGACCGTAGTTGCATAGACTTCATAGTCAGAAGCGTACACATTTAACCATTGACTAAAAACTACACATTATGTTACTCATGGTACTGTTTTGGTTTAAAAACCTAGTGCTGCATACTCCCAAGAAATAAATGAAAACCACAGCTTGGAGGCACTGCCACCCAGCTCCATTTGTGGTACCAGTAAGATGGAAAACATCCCAGATGCTGCCAGCCAAACAGCATCCGCAGGTGTGCATTTCCCCCGCAAAACCCTGCTGTGGTTTCAGCTCTCCAGAAATGACAGCAGGCTCAGTGATGTGTGATGTATGAGGTGACAAAGGCAGAGACAGTGTGAGGGAACAGATCTGTTACTGTTCCTTCTGCCCGACTTTCTTTAATCTCCCATTCCCACACTCGGTTTGGGTACAGGGCAGGCTTGGGGCCCCAAAAAGCTGCTGCTGGAGAAGCAGCCACACAGGGCAGAAAATTACTGGCACAGGGCTTCTTTTACATGAGTTACCCAGCCAGACTCCACTTTTCTCCAGCATTCCCCCCATAATCTCACCTTTCCCCTTCCACTTTTAATTTAGTTTCTTTTTTCATCCAAAGGACAACAACCTGGCCAAATTTGAGTGGGATTTTCTTACCGTAGCAACCAAGGGAACATGGTTAGTCCCAGTGAGACCACAAATCCTGCTCCAAGCCTGACGTACAGCTGATTAGTTGCAAGAGAATACTTTTTAACATTGGGGAGAACAAGATAGGTTGCTTGGATCTTCCTGCCCACAGCAGCCGAGCCCTTTAGCCAAAGTGTTGCCCTGGTCCCTGCAGCCGCACCCAGGAAGGAAGCCCTGACCTGAAGGCCAGCAACCAGACTGAACCCCCAGGAGTTACAGCTCACAACACTATCAAGTGCCCGAAGATAAAATCCAACTGAGCACAAGGCAGCAGATTGAAGATGCAGGAGGGGGAGAGCGGATCTGACTGAACTGCATGCCGCAGGGAATGAGCTGGAGCCCAGCTAGGCTTGCTCCTGGCACGGGAGTGGGCTTGGAAGCTGCCCTCATCTAAGCTTGGGTGGAGGTGGCCTCGGAATGGGTCTGTCCTCACCAGCAGGTGGCAATGCAGCCAGACCGCTGCTGCACTCCTGCTGTCACATACCCACAGCCAGGGTGGCCCTGAGCTGGGGTGCAGCTGCGGTGCGTGCTTCCTCAGCATCCTCTGCATTTATACACACACCAGGTCCTTCTGCCCTCCTCCCAGGATGCCAGGAGCTGGCGAGTCTGTGCCACGCCCTACCTGGGTCCAGTTGCCTGTGGCTCGCACAGAAGCTTTGCACACACTTAGCTTAAGGCAGCCGAGCCCGGCAGCTGGGCAGCCGCATCCCTGGGGCTGCTACGAGCAGGGCAGAGTCCTGCAAGGTTCCTGCAGCACCCCAAGGGGTCTGCCTCTCCCTTGCAGCCACCTCTCTGTGCTTTCCAGGCAAGCACAAGCTTGCTGGAGCCACCCTGAGCCCCAGGAGCTCTCAGTATGCAGGGGGCAGAGTGGGATTTTCACAGCTATACCCTGCATGGGCCTGCCTGCTCATCCCAGGGCTTCTCATTTGACCTGAAGCTGTGATAATACAACAAGCAGGAGCAGATTAAGTCTTTTCACAAGGCAGCTCTTAAAACAGCTTAAACACACAGAAATGTCTGATCTGGAACCAATAGGGGCCATGAAAAGGGTAAGTTACTCCAAGCTAGCCCCTCCTGATTTGGCCAGGGAAGGCTGTGACCAAGATTGTGCTCACAAAGACACCACCACCCCAAAACATCTAGACAGAGCCTCCAGTAAAGAGTTACTCTGAGGTAACTGATTTTAAAAGCAACAGGAATTCTTTTTAACAGGATACAGGTGGTGCGTCCCACCTCCAGTGGAGCAGTGTGTCAGGGCATGGAGAATCTGAGGTGACAGAAGGGCTGAGGGGGGCACAGCCCCTTCTCTCCTCCTTTGCTACCAGGAACGAACACTTCTCAAAGACTGCAGCATTAGAAAGAAAGAAAGAGAAGAAAAGCCCATCCAAAGCAGAATTCCCAAATAAAATCTTTTTACCCTGATCTAAACTTAAACCTCCGATGACACGACCTTATCCAAACACACAGCAAGCTTCACAGAGACATGTAGCTTAGTGCAAATATCTGGCCGTTTACTGATAGGTGCAATATACTCTCCAGGTATAAGAGGAAATGTCATGCTGGATAGAAGGGGCTAATTCAGCAGGCTGCTAAAACACCAGGAATATTGCAGGAAACCTAGCAAGAAAGGAGAGGCTTGTAGTTCAGTTGCTACATCATGCCTGAAAGAGCTGGGATTCAGTTCATGTAGAGCCCTGGGAAAGTCACAGGAACCAAAAAGCCCACGTGGATGAGGTTGTGTTCGTACAGTGTGAGGAGTGAGAGGGAGCTGAGAAATGTGGACGCCTCTCAGAAGTGCACAGCCTCAAAATGAGGCTTGAAAAAACACATCTTAAAAAAAAAATAAAAATAGGCAAAACAAATGCATCTTTCCCAATCCTACCTGCAGCTGCCCAAACTCCTCCACAAGCTCCAGCAGGGGGAGGACAACAACTCATTTCCTTTCGCCATGCAGACAGGATTTCAAGAAAATGCTTCACATCACGTGGAAGTGCTCTGTGCCTCCCCAGTTTTCCAGATGTTGCACAAATATTTCCCCCATCCCTACAGGCTGCTCCGGGCTCTGAGAGGTCCTCCTGCACCAAACCTGCCTCCCCAGGACCCTCATGTGGCTTGGAGGCATCCCACAATGGCAAGAGCTTCAAGAAAACCCAGCTCATTATGTGGAAGGACGTCAAGGCTCACCATGGAAATATTTGCAGTGAGCTTCCAAATACGTTAGCTTCCAAACTCACTGTCAAGCCAGGAGGAAGCATACCTAGCGTCTTCAGAGCTGGGCTTTTTAACGTACGAAGCTTGTTAACCTTGGCAACAGGGCTAAGCATGGATTTTCAGATTACAGCTGAATCTGAGAAGATTGCTTCATTAGCTGTTCTCTTCCTGAATCAATCAAAATAACACATTTAATACCTTCTCCTTTTTTTTCCTTTTTTTTTTGGTAATATTTTTATTTTTCTCCTTACTACCTTTGTTTTTCTCAGTAGCAGTGATGCTGTGGAAAAATCATCTCTGTGGGTCAGATCTGGAGCCAGTGCCTGAGCTGAGTAAAGCCCATGGAATTAAGCTGGTTTAGAGCAGTTTAGGACCCAGCCCGTCTGCAACAGCTGAGCGTAGGAGTCAGGGGGAGTTTAGTATACTTTGAATGGTTGATCACATTTCAGGCCTACCTAATAAACGTGTTTGTGCCTGACCTTAAAAGCAAGTCTTGTTATATTAACTAAAGGACCCCAGTGACAAAGACATGACAGGCATGGTTTGGTTTTGTGTTTGTTTTTCTTTTTCCCTTTTAGAAAGAACAGGTGAACTCTCCCATCATTGACACAGCAGCAGAATGCCCCCCAAATACCCCTTTTCCATAAGTTGGAAAAAAGACACAACACTCTCCCTTTAACACAAACACGTTTATATCCCATGTGTATGCTCCAAGGCCCTTTGGCAGAGGCAGGGAGCTTCTTTGTGGCTCTGGAGTGAGAATTATGGATGCTGCCACTGCAGAAGTGACATTGCTTGGCTTGGGTGATGCTTTGCAAGCCCACAGGGGAAATGAAGGGTAAGGGGCTTGCTGCACTGGTGGTCATGCTGGCACCACTGTGAATATGTTGTTTGGTGTCTGCAGACAAGCATCATCCACCATCCTGGTACCAACCCAAGGGTGTAACTGACCTGTGAAAGCAGAGGGTGAGCACCAAGACCTGGGCAGCTGCTCTGAGACCTGGAGAGGACCATCACGTCATCGCATACTCGGGGGTTTCTGCTGCTTCAGAATCAAAACCGCTCCCTTGGAAGCTGTTGGGGAGAAAACAGGACAAAGTGGCTGTCAATACAGCTGCTGCTTTAAGGCAGAGCCTGCTTTTGCATCACCCACAAAGCTCAGTATTCCCAACTGCTGCTCAAGCCACCCTTCACTCCCAGTGTAGCGGTCCTTGCCATTTTCTTCTGTAGCAGAGCTGTCTGAAGACAATTCTGTTTCACCTCTCTCCCCACTTCACCCTCGCCCACTTATTTCTGCCTCCATGCAGCCCTTTTGGGGGAAGAAGTTGGTAGTTTTTACTCTGGATCATTTCAGAACTCCACAGCATAACAGCAAGGGAAAGGCAAGATGCAGTGTGGGATAAAGGCAAAACCATCTTAACCCAAGGAAACCTGTGTCCTCCCTGCTGCTCGTGGGGAACAGCATCCCCAGGAGCACCCAAAAGAGACTTCATACTCAATATTTGGGTAATCTAGATGCCAAGAGGCTCCAGCAGAAGGGGAGAAGATGAATAAACTCTCCCTCATGTAGCCCTCAAATCCGGGGGGGGCATTTCTTTTTAACACCCCGTGCTGGACAGGACACCTTGCAGCCAGCCCTGCACCCTCAGATGCTATGCATCCCCTCTGCTCTTTCCAGAGAGGAAAATTCAGCAAATTTGCCCCAAAAGCCGAACAGAGACTGTAGTGAATGGCCACCTTTCATTCATACACAGTCACTCGTGTGGATGACAGGGCACAACTTGGCTTCCTCGTGGTGAGGAAGACAACCAGCGATAGAGAAGGCCCTGAGGTGCTCCAAATGGTGCTCTGAAAGCCTTAAGGAGAGAAAGCCACTCCTGCGGGGAGCCATTTCACTCCATCTCCTCATGGCCGGGGAATTTCTCACCAGCAGGACCCACGTCATGCAGCCCACACTTTGCGGCCATTGCAGTTTGCTGCAGCATTTGCAGAGATCTCAGCCGGTAATCGAATCTGCTGGTAGGGCTTCATCCTCCATAAATCCCGTTGGAGCCTGGCCCATAAATAGTTACACTACGGCATGCAGCTGCGTACGGGGCAGGAGCAAATGTTCCACATAATGGCTGTTGGCTCTAATCGGATTAATTGAGGGGTCGATCATATTTCCACCACTTGGCCAAGTTTTATTATAGCTGCTCCCTCCTTAAGGCATGCTTCTGCCAGCAAGGGGGAGACCACGGCACCAGCAAGCAGCTTCGTTGCAGGAGACCCCCAGAGCACCTCTTAGCTGCAGGGGTTTCCCCATTCCCCGGGTTTATTTGGGGCTGTTTTTTTTTAGCACTTTCTCTGCCACTGAGATGTTGCCACCTCTGTGGCCCCAGTGATGCTCCTGGTGGCGGAGAGGAAGAAATTGGTAAGATTTTACAGGTGGCTGAAAAAATGAGAGCGAGACTGCAGAAGACAAAGCCTAAAAGACCATAAGAAAGTCACAGACTTTGAGAGCACATCCCACATCCAGGATACCCTCATTAGGGATTCGTAGCTCCTTTCTCCCTCTGGGAAAGAGGACAAAGCCCATCTCCCAGAACAGGACTCACCTCCCCACCAGACCACAGCCCAGAGCATTTACAAGCCTGACAAATTCATCTGCAAGAAGCTGGTCTCTGCATAGAGAGCAGGGAGTTGCCAGTGGAAGTGTTTGGGAACCCCCAGTGTTCAACAGCACAGAGGGTGAACTCCAGGGGGTCCACACCCCCCAGAGCTGGGGAATATCCCTTTCCAGCAAGGCTGACTCTGTGTTTTAGGAACATACAGAAAAGACCGAGCCTGATGTAGGGATCCCAAATGAGTACTAACAACTGTGGGTTTTGGAAGCACACAGATCTGATATCTGGGATCCTATTTAAAATAAGACAAGCATTTTTCCCCCTCTCATTATTTTCACAATAGCAATAGTTCCAGTTCCGTGGTTTTCATCAGCAATAATCTAATTCATTCATACCAACAGCCACCCAGCCTTCCTCTGAGAAATTTATGAATCCAGGTATTGAGTTACTGCCTTGTAAAATGGAGGAGCAAAGTTGTTAGCACTCACTGTCCTGATTTGTGACATGAGGTAGCAGTGAGGGGGAAACAAAGAGACATTCCTCATAGCAAGAAAAGAAGTGGCCCAGTATCCTCTCCTTGCTTTTCTCGCTCTAAGATTTAGTATGAGGTGCTTTATAATAAGATATATTATTTGATCACAGGTTGGTTCACTTCTAAAGCCAGGACACATGAATTTCCATGCTTTTGTGCCTTCCTTCCCTAATTCTGCCTTATTCTGAGTAATCTCAGATCCTCTGCATCTGTAACAGGAGCCGCTGCAGGACACAGGCAGTAGAAATAGGGGCTGTACCGAAGCTATGCACTGACTGGGACACACTTTTTATTGTAAAAGGTTCATGCTGTGTCCATGCAGACAAAGCTGAAGCGTTTAATAGTTGCAAATAGCCAAAGTTTCACATGCCATCCTGCTATGGCTCCTGAGCTGCTAGGAGAGGCAGCAGGAATCCCACACCACTTCTGAAGTAGTTTGGGGAGCTCCATTAGGAACTGGGAGAAAACCTCTGTCTGCTTGGGTCCACCTAGGAAGTTCAGGCCAAAGGGTTGGACTCAAGCCTACAAAGCCTCTATGTGATGCCCTGACAATTCTATAATCTTCGTTTCAACCAAAAGGAGGAAACTTAAAGAGCAGGGGCTGAAGGAGATGTCTGAGAGCTGCTCCTGAGAGCATGTTCCCATAAACATGCCTCACCTTGGACTGGGGCTCAGCAGACAAATCTCTGTCCTCTGTCTGCAAATGCCAAGCTTGGGCTCCTCCAGCAAGTCATTTGGCTGCTCTCTGCTTCAGTTTTCTCCTATTTGTTTTAGTTTAATTTACAGCACCTCTGAGGAAGGGATTCTCACTATTTCTTGGTGTGGTATGTAACATAGGGACCCCAGTCAGAGCTTAGAATCTGGCAATACTTCCTTTGCATTTGCCCTAGGAAAAGTAGTAACTTTTGTATAGCATTTTCCAAGTGCTTAAAAGCTGCTGAGGAAGAAGTCACAACCTTGTAAGCCAAACATACAAATAAAACTGAAAGTCATGCAAAGTTAATAGCATGTCTCCAACATTACACCTTCCAAACTTTGTGAGATAATATCTGGGGGAAAAAATGTTTATAGAAGTGCTTAATTTCCCCAGTGAAGGAACATCTGAATCATTTCTCCTCTGGTTGATCTGTTCTCATCACACACTGCCACCGATTTCTCCCTGTACTTTGCAGTCGAGGCACAGCTGTGGCAATGGGGTGTTTGACAGATTTGCAGTAGCCACGCAGAGACAAAGAGAGCAGCATCCCATGTCTCGCAGCCCCCCACTACTGCAGAACTCCTCTCTCCCTCTCTGACCATGCCTATCAGCGCAGCTAGATGGGGAAAGCTGAGCAGGCAACCCTGCATGGCCCAGCCCTGGAGGCCTGCAGGAGATGTGCACTGTGAAGGCAGGTCCCAGGGACTTGGGATTTGTTATGATGTGGATCACACAACCCTGTCCTCTGCCCAAGTGCAAGCCCGTGCCCTGGATGAACCCCAGGGAGTGCACAGCCCAGCAGCAAGGAAGCTGCCACCAGCTCTTTAAAAGGACTGTGAAAGTTGACGGTGAGAGGTGCTTTGCTTAACTGCTCCAAAGGTCACCTGCCTGCATGAAAACCAAGTTATAATGAAATGTGCCACATTTGCTGGCCAAGACTGTCAGAGAGCTATTAAAAACAGCGGGGATGTCTTGGCCATCTATTCCACAGCAGGCCAGGCACCCCAGCTAGCTGCTGGGCATGCTTGCTTCAGCTCCAGCTAAATCACTGGACGTAACCTTTAGAGATGACACAGGGCTGGGAGTCTTGCATGGGCATGAAATTAGGGCTGGGAGAAAAGACAACACAGAGAAATCCAACTGGCAGTTTGTAGTGGCCCTGGGAAGGTGAAAAGCTTCATCTGTCAGGAACATATAGAAGGTGGAAACACATGAATGAATGCCAAAAAAAACAGAAGTTTTACCAGGAGTCTCCTCTGACCCTGAAGCAGAACTGGAAGCCACACTGAATAGTGTTCTTCCCAAACTGCACTGGAAATAAAATTAAAAAAAAAATCCCCCATCTTTGCTTTCCAAAGGGGTTGAGCACTTGTTTGTCTCATGACAGCACTGGGATGGGAATTCAGGCCCCACGACATGGTCACCCTGTTCCCCAGAGCTCAGAGGGGAAAGGTGTGCCAGAGCCCAGTTAAACCATTCCCATCAGTGCAACATTCAAGTCTTTGCAAGTGACACCACCTCAGTGAGCTGGATACCACAACCCTGTTCAAACATTTTTCGAGCTCTCCCCTGTTCCTTGAACCCACCTACCAGACTGCTCAACCATATTTACACCTTTGCTTTCATCCTCCCTGCATGGAGGTTTCCCATTAGGTTCTTTGTCTCCTTAATTTGAACCCTAATCATGCAGCATACAATGTACAGCACACTACACGATCTTGTGGCCCCAGAGACCTTGTTAGGAGCAGAGTCAGCTGCTGCTTGCTCTTCAGAAACCCACCCATAGTAACACAGTTTCAAAGTGAAGTGATTTGAGACACCTTGATTTGGAAGATGCTCAACTTAAAAATCCATGAAAGGAGGCTGCTTTATTTTTTTTTTAATGGGGGAAAATGTTCATCACTTTCTGAAAACGACAAAATTGGTCTCAGAAAATCACTTGCAACTGCTGAAATCCTTGGCCAATAAATAACAATTACCATCCTCATTACTGAGCAAAGGGTGACAGGGAAAGCAGGTCTGCACCAGAGTGCACAGAGGAGAAGAGCAGCCCGCAGCTGCCAACAACACATTCCTCCTGGCAGATGTCTTCTTGTCCCAAGAGCTACCATTACCACTTCTTGCTGGACTCTTTTCTTCAGCTGTCTAACCCCCAGCTGCAGCAGCTCTCCTCCCAGTGAACAGAGTGCGGGAACAGGCGCTCACAGCCATGCTGCAGCTTTGGGTTTCTCCTTTGCTTTGAAGGGACAGGACCGTGGGACAAAATGCACTTGTTAAGTTAATTAGGAACTGGGGAAACGTCAGGTATTAGCTCTAGTATGCAGGCAGAAGATCTGCTAAGCCAGATACGCTTTTCAGTGTTCAGCACCCTCAGGTAGAGGAGCAAACGTGCAGCCGAGAACAAGCAGCACGCTTGCGGTAAACTTTAAAGCCCACAGCAGGCTGAGAGTTATCATTGTAACAATATTTAAAGAATAACAACACTACACAAAACTCCTTGTGGAAATTGAACCTTTCAGAAAGGGAGATAAAAACCTCACATCCATAATGACAACAAAAGGGAACCGGAAGAGGTTGACAAAATAAAATGAAAGGTGATGCCAAGTAAAGCCAGCAGGGACTGCATCCCTGCTGGAAGCTTTCTTGGGGACATCTCCACAGTGATGCTCCACAAGAGCATAAGCCCCAGCTAACGTTTTAAGATGGCTTAGAGTCTCAATTGATTTAAGATCACAAAAAGCACAAAGGGAAGAGAGAGACTCCCCAACTCTAACTCCTATCAAACACAGCAGGCACAAACATGACACTCCAGCCTCGCACCTCTCAGGATAGCAACTATGGCGGTATTAAAAATACAGCTGTCTCCCCCGATATTAAGCTATCTTGTAAAAGGTGTATGAAAATGGCATTCAAAATGGGAAGAGAGAGAAGGGAGGAACAGGCAGGAGGTTGCCAACATTACAGCGCTTCCCATCCCTTGGGAGATGCATCTGACAACATGAAGGTTGGATCCAAGTTCCACCCCTAGCAATAGACAGATTTCCAGATGTCTTGATTTTCATAAGCCTTAATTATTTCAACAGGATTTTATCATAATAAGAAATCCTGTACACTCATTGCAGGGAACAAAGCAGAAGTTAGGAGAACACATCTTTTTACATGGCCATTATACAAACACTAAGTTTTCCAAAGCTTGTGATTTGTGAAAGCCATCTCCTTTGCCCCTGCCAATTTACGTAAGCACAATAAGAGAAGAATTAATCAAGTGCCTCTAATCATCATCTGTACGTAATGTTCACAATGGCAAATCAAACAAAATGATTTCATAATATTTTCTGAAAGAGAAGCACTGGCTTGAGTTCACTGCAGCACATATGGCTTCATGTTATTACTGGTTAAAAGTATTCAAACATTATCTAAATTGTTTATTTTAGACATCTACCAGGAAACAGACCCAACTCCACTTGCCACAAGGAATCGGCAACAAAACATGTCACAGATAAAGGGGAGCCAATACCCGTCAGCCAGAAACACTGCATGCAACGCCTGGAGACAAAAAGGTTACACGATCCCACGTCCCAGAGCACAAAGCCAGCACAGGATCATCCTGTCTTCCTCCCGGGGAAGCTAAAGCCACAAGGCATTTGCGATTGCAACAGTAGAGGAAGCTCCTTTATGTTGAAACTAACTTTATTTCATTTCATCACGTTAGTTGCAAAACATTCCTGCTCCTTTGAGACGGTACAGGTACCCTAGATTATTGCTGGAAAAGCAGATAAATACCAGAAACCGGCATTTCATCTCTACACAATAGATGGAAGCTTGTTTGAATTTTGCAAAACCCTCTAAATTCCTTCCTTAATGGACAACGTTGTTGTATGAATATGAATAAAAGTACTACAAAATAGTCACTTGAATTTCTAAATTGCTTCAGTTTAGTTGAAATGTCTTATATTCTTTGGCAAAAGTCTTTACCAAGTCTATTCACCTTACACAATTTTTTTCACAATATTTGCTGAAAACTAATGACGAATCTGCAGGAAATAAATTACTACGTAGTCTACTAGTTAATCAAAATGGCCCAGAGTTTACACTGAGAATAGTTACCATTACCCATCCTTGACAAATCCAGAAACTAAAGCTCATTTGCCAAAATGAACAGATAAATAATTTCAATGTGACCACTGCTAAACAAAAAGGGTGGCACAACCGATTTTAAGAAGTTGTGGGGCTGGACTTTGTGTCAGGCAACTCTCGTGTGGCAGCATCACCTTCCATGATCTGATGTCTCACGTTTACTTTGGAGGCCCCAAAACTAGAAAAGCAATAACTTCTATGCTGCACTTACCACTGTCATTTCAAACTGTTCTTTCTGCAAACATTCATCCAAATCAGTGTTAGCACTCATTGCACTTGTTTCCACTTCTTTGGTCTGAAATTTCTCTAGGAAAAAAGAAGATAAGCTCATAAGAGAAAGGGTTAAAAATAGAAGTTGCACCTGCACACATGCGAACAGCACCCGGCAGCAAACTGTTGCAACCCTATTGAGTTAATGGAGCTGCTTGAGAGAGATGAGTTTGGGACAAAAGTATGTAATAAAAATAACAGGCATTCCTGAACTACCTTTGGGGGTAACAGTCTTCATAAAGTATGTCATCAGCCGCTCGCTGGCAGCTCTGAAGCCATCTCATGTTGCAAAGCGACTGACTTTGACAGAAGTTTAACAAGCAGGAAAAACCACCTCGGGGCCAGCTATTCAAGCACAAGGGGCTCAGGTTGAAACTTTGCTCATATCGCACCCTGCAGGTGGACCGCCAGAGCCCTGAATACCTGTATCTGAGAGGAGACGGCAGCTTTCACTGTAATGCTTGAGGGCTCTAGGTGGTGGCAGAGGCAGCTTGCGCTGGCTGCCAAGCACTGTCACACGAAGATTTCGTCGTGGTTGAGGTGCTCCCCACGGCCAGAGGGTCCCCCTGGTCCTTCAGCACCCATGCGCTGACACCCTGCCTCACCCCGCTGGGTTTCCAGGTCCTGCATCCAGCTGCACTTTCGGGGAGGGTCACTGTACATCTCCCGCTAACAACCTCTGATCTCATCGGTCACACGAGAAGCAAAATGACATTCTTGAGCATCACCGTGTCACTCGTCTCCCTACAGCTAAATAAGGGGTGCAGAACCAACAGGCTATTTAAAGAAAGCCAGCATAGCGACTTGACATCCTGAAGAAGAGGCATTGCACGCATATGCATTCTCGCTCCCCAGAAAGAGGCTCGCAGCTCCAACATGATGATTTCAGAGCCTTACTGAGGTCAGTTTTCACACGCAGAAGGAATGCAGAGGTGCTACATGCACAGTACAAAAGGCCAAGCTCCATCACAGACAGTTTTAAGTGACCTGAACGGGTTTGCCCAGGGAATCGGTGGCAGTGCTGAGACAAAGACCTCCCTGCTGCCCATCAGAAGCACCCAGCAGCTCGCTGCATGCTCTGTCCCCCCACGTGGCAGCACGAGGGGTTGCTGAGTCTCCCTTCTCGCACTGAGAGCGCTAAGGGACCCACACCGTCCTCCCATGACATTTCTGAAGGGAGGCTACTTTACCTGCTGGCTGGTGGATGCCTCTCCAGTTATGGGCAGACAGTGGGAATGAAAATCCCAGCAAGGTAAGAGGTGCCATGAGACAGCACCTGCTGATGCTATGGGAGAAAGCAAGTCCATAGACACCAGACTGACAATGATGGTGGCCAAAAGACTGGACCAAAAGGCATATCGTCAACTGTACAGGGCTGCTACAGCCGGGGTGCCAGCAGGCAATGCCCTGCCACCAGACACAAAATAATAGCCTCAAATCTCAAAAGCTCCCAAGCAAAACATCAGCTCCATGTCTCCATGCCGATTCTCTGCCACAGCTACTTTACAGGCAGCAACAGACACGTTAAGAAGGCACACGGGATGCTCAGAAACGCTCTGAGTGATTTGTGAGAAAGGAGCTGCTCCCCAAGCGCTGTACTCGTGTCCAGTCTGACAACCATGGCACAGGTTATGTCCACAATACTTCCATGGATCTCTGCCAAAGCTTATTAAGCCATGACAATGCAGTTAGACCCTTAAAAGGACTTTCTGAGATACGTACAATACAATCCATCACCTGATAGCATAGTTCTATAACCTTCTCTCCCAGAAGAGCATCATCTTCAGGGATATGATCCAAAATGCATTAAGTATTATCTGAAACCCATATAGATCCCATAAATCCGAAGTATTTACTGCAAGACATGGAAATAACTGAAAACTTTGAGTTCCTACAGCTTCGTTCTTGCTGGGCCATCTCAACTCTAAAACTCGTGCATACAGTTAGAAAATGGGGCGTTCTGGTGTACCCAGCACATTTTGGAGAGCCTGGACATTTGGCAATATTTAAGCAAACGCAGACTGCATGCTTGGCAGAGACAGGATGTCAATGATGAGGACAGCATGTGTATGATCAAAGAGTGATGCTCGCATCTCTAAGCTGCAGACCTTGAAGGCTGTCCATACCTCCAGTCATTGAGAAGCTTATTAATGGCCAAAGAAGAAAGATCAAGATTCCAACACTAGATTTCCCCAAAATCAAATTATGTCCAAAAGGAGAGGGAGAAAAAAGGGAAAGAAAAGAGGTTGTTGCCCCATAAGTCACTTTGAGAATTTCCAGGCAACGCAGGTACACAGGGACCCTGTGCCCTATATCAGCTATCTTTCAGTGCCCTTTCCAAGGCTGAAGCCATTCCATCTCCTAGTAGATTATTGAAAGGGGATCTGAGAAAGGCACGGTTCATTTAAATGAGCAGTAATGTGACTCCTCTGCTGCGCGTCCTGAGGAAGAGGGAAGAAGGGAAAGGCAGTGAGATCTGCAGCTCAGACACAGGTTTCGGGACCAGGAATCCTGATTGCCCAAAGCAGCACCAGCATGATTTTATCGTATGTTGTGAGAGAGAGTGTGCCAGGATTAGTGTCTCACGCAGTGCTTAATCTCCACATCTAAAACCACACAGCACTCCTCAGGGCCTGTGGTAAGGAGTCCTGCCTGGCCGAATTCGATGTACACATCCTGCCTCTGCCCAGCAGAAGCCAGGCACAGCGCTGCTCACACAGTGTGGCTGCATTTAGCCAAGGTGCTTGCACTTCAGAGCTGCTGTATGATCTACAAACAGACCCTTGTACAGCCACGGAGGCCAAAAATAACAGAGTTTTATGGGACAGTGAAAAGCAAACTGCAAAGTGCTCTTGGGCAACTCAAATTCTTCCCCCAAGAACAGCAGTGTCAGGAAGGTTTCTACAAGGCTGAACGTGAGCCAGAGGCGGCCCCAAGTAGCCCAGCACCTCCTTCAGGGAGCTGCTTCTCCCCGGTCAGCCCTCCTTGTGGGCACAGAGATGCTCTCGAGCTCTGTGAGGAATGCCTTGTATGTCTCGCCGCCGCTTGCTGGGGGACGCTGACATCGTCTGGGACAGAATTAGAAAACCTTGAGCGGGAGGGAGGGCGACTGGGCACAAGTGCTAAGTCAGCCGCAGGCTATATGTGGCACACCAGCTGGTGCCTCCCCTCCCTCCTGACCCGGGGCACAAGCATGCTTCCCCCAACCCTTCTCAAGCATCCCCCATGCAGGTAAAGGGCAAACGCACTCTCTCAGGCTGCCCGTAACCAAATCCACCACAGCAGGCTTGTATTTTCAGATATCCATTCCCTTGCCTGCTCCTTTGAAGCCATTTGACTTCAGCCTGCACCACTGACAGCCTAGGCACAGCCTAGGGTATCAGTGCCTTACGCAGCACTTGGAGGAGCCAAAAGGCAAATCCTCCTTCCTTCGGCACGCCCATCGCCTCCCTCGAGCCAGCAGAGCCCTTCACTTGTGCCCGTAACCCAACCTTCGTGCCATTCACTCGTCACTGCCTTATTTCCCACCACCTGCAAGTCCTGTGATGCCGGCACTGTTCACTGGTCACATTCCTGCGGTCACCTCCCTGCGCTGTCCCCTCCCTGTCCGAGGACAGGGCAATGTGCTGTCTCAAAGGGTTTTGGGGAAGACTCACCCGTTATGGTGCCTCAGACAAAATCCAGCAGAATGCACAGCCATGTGCCCATAAACACACGTGCGTAGAAGACCTCTTTTGACCAAGACAGCTCTGAACACGCTGACCCCACCATTTATTGAGCAAGACTCTTCCCCTTAAGTTTCCCCAGCTGGCCAGGGTGCCATGTAGCTGCAAGTGCCTCAGGTAGGAATAGGCTTCACTTTTCTGTGTTGAAAGGACCTTGCACTGACAAAGCCAAATCACTGGTAGAATAATTTGGTGCCTTGTTGCATGTTGTCAGCATTGTAGCCTGAAGCTGAGATCTTGAGAGAATTTGCTGGCAGCAAATCCCCAGCTTGTTACTTTAAACCTGTGGTGAAACATGGGAGAATCAAAGCAGACAAGCAGTCTGGCCAAGGCAGAAATCTCTCTTACAACCCCAAATCCCACGTTTAAGAGAGCACAAGAACCTCCGCAGCATCTTGACATGGAAAGATGTAATTAGCCTCTATCACTTCATGAAAAGCCTATTGTGGTGAAATGGATTATATATTCCTTTCAAACTTGTTACAAATTAGAGTAACTCCGATAACTGCCTAAATGTTTGGTTCCTTTCTACATCTTGTTATGTTCTTGGCCTTAAGTAGTCCCCCTGACAACGAGTTTCACAGCCTCACTAGTGCAGGAAAAACCACCGTACTCACGTATTGGTTCTGTAGTTCACTGAACCTCCTTTGTTTGGTTTCAACAAGCTTCTCCATGGAATTCCCTGTGCATCTTGTGACTTTGGATAATAGGATCACTTCCCACTTATCAGCTAAACAAAGTAGGTGGTTGTACCAGGGCACAGCTCCAAGCCGTTGCAATCTTTCTCAAAGCTCAGTGCTTGCCAAATGGCGCGCACACGCTTACAGCTTTTCCTGCTGACACTGCAGCCACCCAACCTTCAGCAGAGAAACACTGCAAATGCTCAACAGCAACAGGTGTCAGACAGGAGTTTATCACAGGAAACGAAGGACATGTCAGACAGCTGAAACGATAGAAGATGAGTAGGTACGGGACAGCAGAAATGCTCCAGGAAGAGACCAAAATAGGTAATTGTAAATACTGTCTGTATGCTGAGTGCTGCACACCTTGCCTGAAAGCAAGCTCCCCCTGGGCCCTCCCTATGACTGCTATCTCGAGCAGCCTAAGGCACCCAGAGGGAAACCACTGGCCTGAGCCCTTCTGAGCAAACCTGCACTGGAAGTAGCAGGCTTTACCTCCTGATCACTGTGCAACATGCTGCAGATACGCTGGGAGCAGCAAAGTGTTTCTTGGGCACTCGTTATAGTGTGTGGGGCTTGGTGGACATACCGTAAGCATAAGAGGAAAATGAAGGTCCTTCCTAGACAACCAAAAACCCAAGTAGATATATTTTTTAATTACTAGGAAAATGGGAAACAAGGTAATTGCATCTTTAGTCATTTTAGACAGCAAAAGGCAAAAGTCTCAAAGGGAGCACACTGTGAGACAGAGCAGAAGAAGTGGTGCTGACCCTTGCATCCAACAGCTCCATAGCTTGCTCATTCCCCTAGCATATGGAAGATCTTCTACTTCGGTGCCTGGATTTAAACCAGCATCTCCCTCCTCCAAAAGGAGCACCTGGCTCCCTGGGCTATAGGAAACCCCCAGGCAGAGGCATCTTGGTAAAGACTGGACCAGAAAGGCAGAGACTTAAAAGCAACTGCAGAGGGATGGCAGCCCTCCCACTCTGGTGCTGCAATCAGCACCATCTCTGTGACCCTAGCTTGAAAAAGCCACATGCTTCATTTCGGAAGTGTCAGAATTAATCGTATCAGTGCTTCGGAAGGAAGAACACACCTCCCTTTATTAAACCAACCAAATTTGGCCCAAATGCATAAAGTTTTGCATTGGCCCATACTGCATCTTCATCAAACTTTGGGAAAAAAAATAAAAAAATAAAAAATAAAAAAGCAGACCCAAACCTGTTTCTGCAAGTGACAGGACTGACAGAGCATGGCACCAAACAAACAACGTCCCCCCTGCTGCATTTTCTGGGGTCTGGTGAAACCCGAAGCCCCTTCCCCGCTGACGCTGCCTCCCCCTGCTGCGGGATTCTCCTGCGGGATGGAGGTGCCCACACACCCCCCGGGAGCCGCACAACCGGCAGGACAGATGCCAGTGATACCTTGCATCCTCAGCTGCTGCCGCTTTCCCTTAGAAGTGGATCTGGGCAAATCCCAGCAAGCGTGAGGCTGGGGGTTTGCTCGAGTGCTGGCGGGAAGCGGCTGCTAACAGCACAGGAGGAGCCCTCCTGCTGTGGCACCTGGCCCCAGAGCTCAGGGACACATCTCCTCCACGTCGCCTGGGGCTTCGCTCCCTGGGGACAGGCAGGGGCACACCACACACGCTCCCAGGGATGCCTTGGGACACATCCAAGCTCACCCACAGCACCTTGTCCCAAGAAACATGACAGGATCCAAATCCTTAACCTGGCTGATAAAATAAGGACCTGCCACCCACTTCCTTCTTTGCACTTGTTCATCTTCCCACCTGATCAATATACAATTATTTTGTGGCAGCTCCTCACAAAATCTCCTTTCCTGGTGGCCATCTCCCATCTTAGGCCACAGTGTGCAGAGCCAGCAGTAAATTCATGCTTCATTTCTGGGAGCCTATCTTCCTTAGTTTAACAAATATTTGATGGTGGCTTTCAGGATTATTTCATTGCAAACCTCAGGTGACCGCAGAAATTACTGGACTGTCACTGTTTTTTCCAATTAAAGTTCTCATAGGTGTAGAGATGCATTAAAAAAAAATAATCGGATTTCCAACTAAGTTACATCTCCAGGATCCATTTCTGCTGGTGGATTTTGCAAAAGTTTGGTTTGTGCAGTGTAGGACAACAGCATCACCCAAAGGCCGTTGAGCTCTGAATTTCTAAACACTTGCAGAGCACAGTTCACAAAACTAATAATGGCCTCACCAAAAGCCTTGCACTCAGGAGACTGAAGAGTGAATGGAAGAGAGACTGCTGGACAAGGGAAGAGTAAAGAGCAGCCCTGCATTTCTCTGCAGATCTCAACCATGCAGATCTCAACCATACAGACCAGAGAAACCAGGTTTGAAAGTCAGAAGCTGCTTTGTTGTGCTGAGAAGAGCCTGGTGAAAACAAAGCCACCTCCTGCTGAAAGCTGCATCTTCCATCGAGAGCACGGGGAGCAGGGAGGCCCATCAGGAGACTGTGGAGTAGGAGAAACAGACATAGGATGGGCAACCAAACAAGGTGACAACAGAAATGCCTCCTGTGCCTGACGGCTAGTTTCCGATTATAACTACTTTATGAAAAGGAAACCTTTTGTGAGGGAAAACACTGCATCCAGCTGATCTCCAGTCTATTGCGGGCTCAGCTTATCCAAAGAAACGGGAAAAAAAAGATCAAAGGAAAAAATTAAAGGAAGCAATTTTCAATTTTAAACAGGGTCTTAATGTGATAGAAAGGAAGTCAGAGCAGCTGAGAAATGCCCAGGGTTTGGAGAGACGCCTTGGTTGAAGGCACTGCGGTGTTTTCCATATTTGTCTGCTTTATTTTTAAACACCCAGAGCCTTTGCTTGATCAACACTTCCTCGTAAAAGAAGGAAGCAGAGGAGGAGTGCAGGGCTTTGGGGAGAGAGGCAAATGAGGCTGGAAATTGATGATCTTCCCAGCCATGAAAGTCAAATTCCTGCTTGAAACCAAACCCTCCTGGAGCACTACGCAGGCATGGGGGAGAAGGGGAGGGGAGGGAAGGAGAGAATATTTATTACTTCAGCAGAACTGAAGTTCTGATGAGAAAAAAGGACCAGTCAACCCATGTCTGAATGTCAACAGCAGATCTGAAGCTGGGTTTGTCATGTATCCCCTCCAATTTCCATACATTCAAAAAAAAAAGAAAATGCAGGGAAGGTGGCTGGGGTTTTTTAAGAGGGGTGTGGGGGAAGCCACTGAGGTCCCTTGATCTTATGAAGCCCTGAACTCTTATATTCCATTTATAGCCCGAGCTGGAATGACATCCCCCTCGATTAGCAAGCTGTCCAATCCAGCTGCATGTGTCAGGACTGTACAAGGCACTAAGTGAAATATATATATGCCCTTTTAGATTTTAGCACATTGGGTCCACCCCTAGGGCACAGGCTGTAGCTCATTCTGACCACTGCTTCTCTCCCAGGAATCACTTTTAAGGGGTTTTTAAACTTTTTTGGGGGGTTACCTTTACTCTCAAGTTTAAGCAACACAAAATGGCACCAAAGAAGGACGTAAAGAAACCAGCAGCAGCCGCAGCACCAGCACCAGCACCCGCACCCGCACCAGCACCAGCACCGGCGCCTGCTAAACCCAAAGAACCAGCAATTGATCTCAAGAGCATCAAGGTAATGGATGAACGTGTGCTGATCGCTGACCCTGAGCGCTCCCAAAGGGGAAAGTTAGCAGAGTCCTTGCTGAAACCAGCAGGGAAGCATTGTGTGTGTTTGTTTCCTGCTTGGGGACTGTGGTGAAATGAATGAGTAACCCCCCCGGTGATGGATTTCTTGATCTGCCTGAGCTTTCGGTTGTTTTAGTAGCTGGAGGGATGTGAGGCATGGCGCATGATTTAACACAAGAATGAAGCCTGGTGATTTCAAACATATTGTAGAAGGTGGCCCTCAGAACATTTTACCAAAACAATATCAGTCTGACCTGTTTTGTAAAGCTGAATTTTAAAGTTCCACCAAAAAAATCCTCAACTCCAAAACCCTGACCTAAGTGCATGAGAGCTGGAAAGGGTTACTGAAACGTGAAATGAAATGTTTTCCCATAGCATGATACTAATACCAGATGTTATTTTGTAGTTTCCCCTCAAATTTATTTCCAAGTTTTTGCAAATACCTGATAACCCTTTGGCCATGTGTTCTGAGATCAGCACTCCGTATCTTTAAAAGCAAAGATGAAAAGGATTTGCCAATTTCATCTATTTTCATTCTCTTTGCACAACAAACATTGAGAGAGACCCATGAGCTAGAAAGCCAAGAAGGGAAGCATTTCAAGTGATTTCCCCTCATCTTTTCATGTTTACTCAAAATTTGAAATTTGCTTCATATTGAAAGTAACCAAGAAAAGATTTGCAGAGGTTTCCCTTGACCGCACGTCCATTGGAACTTGCACTGAATCGAGACTTTGCATGCCATCTGACATCACCAATTGCTGCCTTGACCCTTGAAAGAGAATTCCTCAATTTCCTTCAAAGGAAAATTCTCTATTTAGAAAGAGCAGAGGGAGGTTAAGCAGTTAAAGAGATGAAGGGACAGACCCACTTCTCTGGGCATGACTATACATAGTTATTCTCCACCTACCTGACAAGCTGATTGGTCCCAGGACCAGTTTGCTGAATGCTGCATAAGGAATCATGCCTACTAGGAAGAAAAGAAGGAGTACAAGGTCTCCTAATAGGACCTACTCATTTTAATTTCATGATGAACTCTGCTTCAGGTACCTTAGTACATACAGTCTGTCACCCATACAGTCCCAGGATTGTGACCCATTTTGTACAATTTCTTGAAGTTTTCTCTTTCACCACTAGTAGCCAGTCCCTTGCTGAAAGGGCACGTAGTTTCTCATAAGACTGAAGCTGAACTCACTGGCAAAGCAAAACCAAGAGCAAGAGGGGGTGGAAAAAGACACTGAAATATTTAGAGTGATCTTAGTCAAGGCTACAAAGAAAGCCAACTGTTTTTGAGAATACCGTCTGAAAATTAGATTAGACCTCACATTTCACCCATCTCCAGAGATGAAGGGGAACGCAAGCTAGATTGCCTACTAAATAATTTAATATGATTTGATAGCTCTCTGTGTCCAGTTCATTAGGAGAAAATAGAATTTTCAACTCCAGTGATCCCAGCTAATCTATCTTTACATAAATAGACTTAACAGTATACTACCCGCTGAAAAATGGCTGGCTGCAGTCTGAGGCATCTCCGTGGTTCAGTACAACCCGCTCCTTTACCCAGACAGCTCTCTGTCACAGCAGGATACGTATACAGGTAGCCAAGAGAACGCTCTGGGTTTTTCATGTTGGGACTGAGAAAAGATAGCCTTCCTAAATTCTTTCTTTTGAAAGATAACATCAGACACTATTCTTCCTCTCTGAAGTGCAGAAAAACCTGGGCTGAGTAAGACAAAACTATTCTCTTACCATTAGCGGAAGCATATAAGCATTACCATTTTTATTTGCAAATGAGTAAAGCTATGAGCGGCACGATGGATAGTGCAGGGCTGCCCTGCAATGTGCTGGGTGGCACAGCCCCTGCCCCACGTGCTTGTCAGCGTTGTACATCCCTCTATGAGCATCCCCTCTGCTCTTCATCCTAACCTCACAAAGCAAGGGCCAGGAAGCCTCGAGGCACTGCAAGGAGGGACGGAGTCCCCCAGCAGTGAGGTGTCCACCCAACCACACAGCAGTCACCACAGGATGATGTAGGAGCCCATGGTGCCTGTGAGAGTGACATGTCCCCTCTGTCCCCAGCCTTCCCCTCTTACCTGAGCCTCCACAGCAGGCCAGGGCTGCCCAGGTAGACCGTGGCACCTCCAGGGCTGGCTCTTTGGGAAGATACCAGGAACAACCACAGCACCTTTGACACAGCCTTGGAACAGGAGCAGGGGCTGGAAAACCTCCTGAGGTCCCAGCCAGCCACCCTGGGCTACCCACCTGCATTCTTTGAGACCTCAGGCAGTGATGGGAAATAGCATCCTCCTCTAAACAATTTGCTTGGGAGATGTACGTGGCAGAGTCAGGAATCAAAATTCACGTTTTCTGAGTTTCAGCTCAATCCCTTCTTTAGCATTAATTAATCCTGATTCCTTCCAGTTGGCCAGGAAAGCATCAGCACAAGAAAAAGCAGAGCACCATTTCCAGCAAAAATCTGGAGCCAAAGAGTACTTAAAGCTAAGCTTCTGACCAGGACTCTCAGTAAACAATCCAAGTCCTGGGGCTCTTTGCACTGATCTACCAGTCAAAGCCTCCAGCCCTCCCAACAAGTCCCTTTCCAAACAGACTCCCCTGTGCTCACCAGGGGAATTAGCAGCCATACTGCAGCTTGCTGCTAACAAGGGATTCCTGGGAACACCAAGCTGTGGGGCCGGTGATAATCTGGGGAGTCACAAAGCAGGCAGATGCACAGAAAAGCTTCCGTAATTTTTACAAAAGTTCCCCCAAGCTCCTTCCATCTCTCACAGCTGGAGCAGGTAAGAGTAGAGCTGCCTAATCAGGGTACAGCAGCTAACTAAGCCAAATTTGGCAGTGTACTTCATTTCAATTGGCATCCGGGATAATATTCTCTAGAACAAACAAGAAAGAGGTTTAGCAATATGACGGGGGATTCTTTTGGGGGCACCCCTCCCCTTGGATGCCCTGCTTGGTCTGCCTTCAAGGAATATGGTTTTGGGCCTCTTAGGGCGCATGCTTTGATAGCCAGCCCTATTTATGAAGTTTCAAGCTGGGTTCTTGCAAAAGCAGGCACCCCAAAATCATCTGGCATCCTCAGAACTGATAGACCTTTCACCCTCTCTCATCAATATTGTCTGTTCTTTCTCCCCCCTCCACTCTAAATTAACCAAATTAAAGCAAATCTTTGGTGATTTCCTAGCAGCTAGTACAAGATTTTCTATTTTTGAGCACCACCTATTGACTCCAGCGCTCAGTAACAGGAATACCAGACTGCTAAAGACTCAAATCTAAACTCAGCCCTTTATCACCTCACCTCACCGTAACCAGGACAGGAAGGGAATCAAGGCAAAGACTGGGAGGAGGAGGAATTTGTCTCGATGTGGAAAATTAAGAGACCCTTTTTCCTCCTACTCAAGAAAACAAAACTGAGAAGTTACCTTGTACAAACCTTTCCAGCCTTAATTTATATTTCCAATTTTCCTTATCACTTTTGCATCCTGGGACTTGAATGTCAGGTACACAGGTCAACAGTTAAATCATAACTGACAGGAGAAGAACAGGGTGATGGACACAATGGAGCGTTACCAACTGGACTTTAACAGGAACCAACAACAATTAAGATATAAATGATCATTTGGGTCATTTTGTTAAGAGGCCCCTGGATTTTTTTTATTTTTTACTTAAAACTGTAGGAAGGGCATTTTTACAAAAGGTAGCTCGTTTGTTTTGTCAGCTTTTTTCTCCCATGCACACCTAAGCAAGAAACTCTGAGCTGATGAACAGCACTACTATGGGACACTTACGATAAGGATTTCTCATGTGTTGGGTTTTGCAGCAGAGGCGGGGAGAAATGCCTAAACGTTATACTGTCCAAATCAGAAGCAGGTAGAGAGGGTTTGTTGTGTTCAACTTTGTCCATATCACCAACACAAAGAGTGTGCTTTTGCTGTTTTTTTTGCTGGAAATCTAAGGGCCCTGCCCAGCACATGCAACACGTCATTGGACCAAACCCAGCCTCACAGCATTGGCCATCAGGCTTTGGGATCTGGAGATGCTGAGCTCAGTGCTTTGTAGGCTCCTGCTCTGCAGAAGGTGACCTGAATACACAGTGTTACACCAGGCCCTTTGCTTAAAAGGGTACACCTGAGGGTCCTTGCAAATACCCGTGGTATAAGTGACGCTTGTTTGGTACAAGAGGCTTCCCACACTGCTGCTTTCAAGATGAAATTCCATGGACATGGACCAATTATGCTAATGCCTGTTGCAGATAAACTACCTATATCCGCAGGGGAAAGTAATTCAGAGCTATCCACTAGTAAAGACTTGCTAAGGCCTCGTGCAACCGCGTGATGCATGATAGAGCCTGCTGCACGGAAAACAAACCTGTGTGATTGTTTTGCTTTTAAATATGGAGCTCTTAAGGCTGTAAAAAGTTTCTTCAAACGTCCTAACTTTTATTACGTTTACTACTCAAGGAGGTCACCTCTGAACAGGCATTGCGTTGGATATAACCAGAGAGAGGTAATGTCCCTGAATGCACTGACAGAAAGCTGCTGGGCTGGAGGGCAAGCAGGACTGCAAATGTCAGCTGAAGTGCCCAGAGCGACTACACTGCAGACAAGCTCCTTGTGAACCTGCACAGTGAGAACAGGAAGGTTAGCAGGAGCTGTGCTCATAGCACTAAAGGCTTTCTTGGGAACTGGCAGGTTCTTGGCTGAAGTTTTTGGCGCAGGCCTCTAGGTTATGCCAGATCCAACCCCAGTGATGACTCCAGAAAGATTCTTTAGGACGGACATACCTGCTGGACAAGGTCACCAGTCCCAAGCGCCCTTCAGGCAGGACAGAGACGAACACAAATATGACTTTGCCTGGAGAGATGTACAAGTGCCTACCTGACCATCCAGGCCAGCTTCCTCCTATCACTTTGACTGCTGAGACACAGCAGCATTCGGGATCCACTCCAGAGCAGCCCCAGCCACCATTCAGGAAGTTTTCTTTACAAATTTTTCAGAACTTTGCCTCCTTTTTTTTTTCCTCCTTTTCCTCCTAAAGCGCTAAGCAAGGAGTCCCTCAGAAGTAGAAATTTCCCCATATATTTTAGCAGACACGTTCTTACAGCTGCTAAAGTGAAAAATGGTTTGAAAAGCAATGATTTTTGGCAGGACTAATTCTTAGTAATTCACAGCTTTGACAGTATTTAAAAGATACCTATAGCCTTTGGAGGGTCTGGAGAGTGACAAAATTTGGTAGAAACAATGGAATTCAGAGAAAATTACAGAGAGAGTAGCATCTCAAAAGCTCACTTAGAGTACTTTCTAGTGCTAACATGGTACAGACTTTCTCCCATCACCAGATAAACTGAAAGAACCTAACAGTATTTATAAAACAGTTTTAAACCCCTCAGTGCACAGAGAGATCATTACAGATAGCAACAAGATATTTGAGTTTATCTTACATAAGGTAAGAAGAAGGTGACTAATTTAGCCAGTGACAAGTAAAGAAAGAAGTTGCCTGTAAGGAGATATGAAACAGACAAAATAGGAATTTGCCCCTGGTTCCTTGAGGCTTTATTACATCTTACACCCACTGCCAAAAAGTGCTTCCAGCTGGCTGCTTTACTGCATAACATTTAAATGTCAAGTAGCAAGAGTTTAAAATAATGTTAATACTCTACCACTGCCACTGGGAGGCATGTTAAAACAAGGGATCCCTCGAACAGCAGAGCTCCAGAGCCTCACATTTCCTTGCACATCCCCTCACTGAGGCACATTCATGCAAAACTAAATGCAATTAGAAAAGGGACATGCTAACAAATGAGCACATCTGAGTATCCTTCCCCCTGTAAAGCCAATACAATCTGTGCAAAATTGTATTATCAGCAGCTGCAGCACATTTCACTCCCAGGCATTTCAGAAGGGCACATTTAATTAACTGCCAAGGTTCATCTAAAAGTTTTTGCCTAACTGTAAAGTTGCAAACTAAAGTCAGCAAACCAGGAAGTTACCCAGAGTACTTGGAAAGGGAAAAAATAATCGAATTCATGTGTGTTAAGTCCATTAAACTAAGAGATTTTGAACTATTCTTCCAAACCTTGTAGTATCTCGTTTCTTTCCCATATATTAGCAGTGTTCATCTTTATTCTTTCTTCTATTATATTTTCAGGCAGTTTCATTCTCAAAACCTGCATTTAGCGTTTCTTTGCCTTCTAAAAGACATGAGGCTAAATCCATCAGGCTGCTGCTTCTTTCTTATACAAGAAGCAGCCTCTATGAAATCTACAGCATTGATTGCACCAGTTACTGAACCAGGGTGAGGGTCAGCACAACAACTGCCTGCTTTCCAGTGGGGTTTGAGAGTTCTGCAATCCTGCATTGCAGACATCGGTCATGTCTGCTAGAAAATACATGCATCTGTATTAATCAAGGAGCAGGCAGTAGTGGTGAGCAGACACTACGTGAACTACAGTAGGCACAATCCTAGCTATATCCACCCAGATTTAAAGGAAATCCTTTAAGACCTGTATAAACTGCTAAACATATAACAGGCATCCTCAGGGACTCTCTGATATTCCCCCCTCTGATTTTCCAAGACATCCAATGAATTCTCAGTCTCTTCTATGGAGACAGCACCTTGAACTATCTGGGGGCCCTCTAATCAAATCCCAGCTAAAATGATTCTCTTCTCTGTAACTCACCCAAAGGGTACCAAGCAGATGGAGCATCTTTAGCTTCCAGCAGCATCCTTTCCTGGGACTTTTCACCCTGCCCAGACACAAACCGAGCACAAAGTGACTGTGGCTCAGCACAGCTGTACTTACTGTGCCCACCAGCCCAAACTGGTGAGAACAGCACTACACAACAAAGACCTGGACCAGAGGTCTAGGAACCAGTAATTTTTTGAGAGAAAAGTTAGGAACTACGAAGAATTTGGAAGTGAAGGTTTGGATGGATTGGGTCTTCTGCTTATCTAGTGATAAGGAGTTGCATATAACCCTCTCCACCCTACCCTACATAACTAGGTTCTGGTCAAAACACTTCTAATTTGCAATGAGAGGAATAGAAGGTGGTCATAAGCTATACCTGGAAAAGCATTAACTGAAAAATAAACAGCACTTTTCCTTGGTATAGATATCCTCCTGGATAATAACTTAGTCCATAAGTAAGGGCTGAATCGAGTTAGAGAAATCCAGTTCCTCCTGGTTTTTCCCCTATCTTACAATACGTTTCAACAGAACAAAGTTTACATCATTGGAAGATCTTCCTTTCTACCTTGGGAAATTTTTGAAAGCTTCTTACAGAATCACAAGTCTTACCTTTGACATTTTTTTTTAAAGGAATGATTGTTGCATTTGCTTTACTGAGGGCATTTATAGATGCACTTACTCAAAGCGAGTAGCATTTTAAGCCCCCAACAGACCCTTAAACAGGCTTAAAACCCCCAACAGGCTTAAAACAGGGTGATTCTTAATTCAATTGTATGTGATGTGCCCATGCTAGAAAATTTCTCCCCAGCAAAATTCTGTCTAGGACACTTTTATTTGACAAGTAATGAGATGAAGGGCTTATGTGGTGCACAAGTATTTCCTCATCTAAAACCTGAGCCAAAGTCTCATACAGTCAAGAGTTCAGTTGGCTTATATGGAGACCCCTCTCCATTTATACACACTTGATAAACCATTCAAGCCAGATACTTAATCCAGGTATCAGTTTTCTATATTCAAGACAAATGTGCCCCAATTATTTTCTGGTTGTCATCTAACGTGTTTTGGGATAGGTTTTGTTGTAGCCAACCATAGAGCTGACCAGGAAGTGAAGGTATCAAGAAATGTTTTCTTTGAACCAAAATTCAGTCATGTTCCAGGGGAACATTTTCTAGTTGCCAGCACTGGACAGCGATAGGCTGAGGGAAGGAGGAAAATTCCACAAAAGGCAACACACCGCTTTGACCCAGGCAACATTTCAGCTCTGCCAAAGTCTTTAGAAAGCTTCTCTATTAATGCATCAGGACTGATGGCCAAGATCCATATTAGCTTTCTCACTGCCTGTGCTCCAGCCCCAGGCAGTATTTAATTAGGAGGTCTGAACTGTGCTAAGCCTATGTTGGATAATTCAGACAAAAAACATCAAACATCTTTCCTACACAGCCCCATAGCCATGCTCTGTTCTGAATATGGCCCTGCTCCCACATGATAATAGTAGCAGATAAAAATAGCAGAGGAATCAAAAGTGAAGAACAGAGCAGAGCATTTTTCATGCTCAGTATGTGTTCCACATATTCCCCAAAAATGCAAACAATAATCTGTTTGGACACAGTGTTTTCTAACTAAAATGACTAGCTTGAAAACTTCTTTGCAGTTGTATCTTTAGTTTTTAAGAGGGGAAGTAGGAGGTTAAAGTCTCAAATCTAACTAAATATTTTGATTTATTTTGATTGTTTGGTTTTTTAAAAATGTTAACAGTCTGCTTGGATTGGATTATTTTTTCAGACCACTCAACATACTGAAAAACGCCAAATATTCAAAAAGGTTATGCTTATCTTCAGGGTAACTAAGTGAACTACAGCAGAAAGTTTCTCACTAATCACATTTTATCATTAGAAAAAGAGTGGCAAGTGCACAGCAAAGGAAAAAAAATTAGAGAGGGGATGTGTTTGTAACATGGAGTCTGTTGCTGTCACAACCATTTCCACCCCAGCTTCATGACCCTACTTACCCATTTGAGGTGACAGGGAGCAAGGTTTGGAGCAGTTTTTCTCCCTCTTTTACCACTCGTAGCACCCGTTTGGAGATTGTGATGCAGGCTTAGGAGACGGTACATAATAGGAATTGGTCTTTGCTACTGAAGAAACTGCAGCACCTCCTTCCTCAAACCTATCCTGAAACTCTCCACTTGTAGTCCCAACAGGACACCGTCTGCAACCCAAAAAGCAAGCGCTGCCTTTCCCCGCCATGAACAGTCACCCTTCCAATACCCAAAGCTTTCTGGAGGCCCTTGCTTCCATCACGGCTTCTTCCACATGCCTGTATAACAAAAACCTCTCCAATTCTGACCCCAGCAGCTGCTCTCCTTGCCACACCAGTGAGCTCTGAAGCTGGCACGCTAGTATCCTAACCCAAACACTAGAAGGAGGGTATCCTAAGTGTCCCACTGCCCTGCAAGGTACTTGCACATCAGCTGCAAACCTAGTAATAATATAGCTGGGTCCAAGACACTTGCATAATTTTTTCCTTAGAATCATTCAAAATTTGGAAAACACAATCATCAGAGGAAGCCCTTCAGGGGGGCACTTCAGCAGGTGAATCTTCTGCTCAGTGCCAACACCTGGATTGCACCAAACAAACAAGCAGCAACGCCACTCATCTAATGCAGAGCACCATATTATCCAAAAAAGGGATCGAGAACAGCCCAGGGAAGGTACAAGGAATATGAGTGGTTTCATGGGCTTTGAAACAAGCCCAAAGCACGCCATCCAGCTACACCTAACATGCAACCTGCAGGCTACATGGAAAAACAGCCAGCTGGGCAAAAATGTTGCACCTCTTGCCCCAAGTGCTCCTCAGTTGCTAACTATATAGTTTATTGGAAAAATAGGAGCCTTCCCTAAAGGGAACTCTTGGTAGGCTTGGACAGGGAATATCCCCACTTGATGGTCCGGACCCAGAAATTGCTGACATGATTCAAACTTACTGCTTGCTACTCCCCTGTCCCTCTCCAGCCTCCTAAAAATAGCCGTTGTAAGATGCCCATTGAGGCACGGAGCCTCCTGTCACTTTGCCCTAAGAAAGCTAAAGAACTCACCGAGGGGAGGGGCAGCTTCCTTCTGACACCTAATCCAGGCAATGCCGTCAGCGCCGCCAGATAAATAAGAGGAAGAAAGGCCAGGAAAGCAGGACCACTCTCAGAGACATCTCAGCTAATCCCTCCTGCCCGTCCGCCGCTCTACTTTTCCAACTTTCAATCATGGTGGGTCCACTGGAAAGCTAAAATAGTTAGCAGCAAGCCAGTGTATTTTACATGATTAAATCCAGCTTCTCGCTCAATTTAGTTCTAAGTGGGGAAGATAGACCAAAAGACAACAGCTTAGGTTTGCTTGATTTTCCTCCTCAAGCCTAAAGGACTGTGGGGGGCTTTCCAGTCAGCCTCAAGTTCTGCTCCAGGCAGTGGTAGACGTGTGGCTCCTGCAGCTTCAGACAGAAGGGTTACAGTTTGCTGGTGCTATAAGCATTTTTTTAATCTAATGCAAAAGTGGCAAAGGAAAATAGTAATATTTTTGGTATAAGAAAGTATCATAGTTTAATACTTTATGAAACAATGTACTGTCAAAAGCTAATTGGAAACAAACTTTAAGGGCACGGTTTATTTTCTTTGTTAACGTATAAAAAGCTGCTTGTTAAGCAATATTACTTCAAATGGTCATAATAAAGCAGGTCTACACTAAAACTGTAAGTGACCTGATGGTATATTAACAACTTATATGTTAGTTAAGAGATTTTAGATTGTTATTGCTTCTAGCCACAACCTTGGCTTTTCCCAGGATGCAGATTTTAACAAAACGTTTAAAAATAGACCTGGTGATTCATTTTTATAAGGCAGGTTAGTAGTTTAGGTTGCCAAGGCCTAATTAGGCAAGACAGAAGTGAGACCACTCAGCTACCTTGTGCTATTTGCTTTCTCTCAGTGCATTTTCAGCAGTACTAGCTGTCTCTTTTTTTCTCTCTCTCTCTTCCCAACTGCAGTCCTTCACTCCTGACCAAATTAATGGTAAGTGAAACAAAAATTAAACTTTACCAGGGAGCGGGGGGGGAACGTAATGGCTACTGAATGCTAAGTATTCACCAGTCTTAACAGCTCTTTTGCTACCTGCATTACTTCTGCGCATCTGACAGGCCATATTTTTGCTGTTTTGGAAGATACTCATGGATTGAGCTGGATGCTTTAGAAAACAAGCAGGTTCTCCCCAAGCCCCCCCCTTCCTAAGCTATTTTTTGTGATTGATTTCCTTCCAACAGATCGAGTTCTCCAAGGAGCAACAGGATGGTAAGTTACAAGACAGCCAATGTGTTTTACATGTATGTGAGTTCAGAGAGGAGCTACAGGCTTGAACGTTTAACCTTTACCAAAAGATGAGCTAGGACTTCGGCCAGCACAAGTCACCACACACTTGACTTCAGAAAAACTGTGCTGACTTAAACTGAACAGGAACATGGCCTCAGATTTACATGCAATTTATCTGTGTGCTTACTGTGCAACCCCAACCCAAGCTGAGAAGTTTATGAGCTTGTTTGAGTGGAAATACTGTAGTGTTACCAGCTGTACCTGCTGGACATTTTTCAGCTGTGCTGGCTGTTCAAAAGGATGCTGAAAAGTGGTCTTTATTATAAGCCATGAGTGAAAGAGGCAGATGAAATACAACAGGAGAAAGTGAGTTGAGAATTTACTTTAGCTGTGACTTTATATAAACAGAAGTAGGGGATTCTGCCAACGGCCCACTTGTCACTTTTGCTGAGAGATGCTATGGAAGAGGAAGCAGAGGGGCTGTTTTATTGTAAATATATTTATGAAGCATGGGAATGTTTGGCAAATAAGTGACTTGTGTAAATTGTTGCATATAATGTAATAGGCTGGATATTATGCTGCAATTCTCAAGGACCTTGCTGTATTTCCTGCTGGGGATTTGTTGAGCACCAAGTTGCAAACGTTTTTTTCAATCTATTAGACATGCTGATAAAAAAAATCCTGACATGAGTAGTCCCCCCTGAAGCCCAGGAAATTTAAGCTGAAGCGTTTTAAATACCTTAAAAGATGCAGTTGGGTTATATTAAATAATATACTTTTTAAAGACAACGTCAAAAATTCCCTATCAAGTATAGCAGACCTCACTGTGAACAATGTATTTAGAACAGAAGATACAGGGATTTACTAGAAATCTAGAGGAAGAGGAACAGCTTGAAGTAGCTCTTAAGAGAGCTCGAAACTTCCTGAACATGTCTTCTCTGGGTTACACCATCAAAATCAACAGGGAGAGGTACCGTGCAGCAGGTAGGCACGGAAACCTTCTTCTGGCAGTCCAAACAGTCCTGGTCACAAAGGAAATTAACTTTTTCTTACTTTGTAATTCTGAAAATTTTACAAAAGGGTAGGGAGGGTTTAATAGAGAAATGTCATCAATTCAAAACTATTGGCACATACAACAAAGATTTTTTTTCCACCTTCCCTTCATATGCTATATCTAATGCTATTACGCTGTTTATTAAAGCAAGCAGAGTAGCAATTAATAACCACTTGAGAGAGGGAGGATTTCCCTGGAATAGAGATGTCCCACCCTCAGTAGCTATTTCCATCCACACCAGCTGCTGGGCATTGCCCCCCTTAGAGAGGAATTTTAGATTTGCTTATTCCAGAGGTATAAACTCAGACTGGCTATTAAAAAAAATAAAAAATAGATACTGCAGTGAAGTGCATGCTTGAGACAAAAGTAAAATTTTTTTTTTCTGAGCTGAGGAGCTGTGTTCAGAGCCCAATGAGCATAAACTTCCATGGGATTTACAAAGAAAGAGAAACTCTCCCGCTGACTTTGCTAATAACACACTGGAACTGTTTTATATCTTGCTCTGGCTAAATGTCATGAATGCACCAGATAGAAGATCTGATTGTATGGTATAAATCAGCACAGCTCCATCGACCTCGTCTGCTAGAGCAGGGGCTGATATGAAGCTGGGATATTGTAAGGGGAAGCTCTACACAGATCCAGAAGGCCTTGATTTCATCGTCTGCAATAAAAGCTGTAAGGGGAGAGGGTTAGCAGTGAAGGGTTATAGGTCTCACACATCAAACAGTAAGAAGATTAGTTTCAGATGTATTAGATTACAGCCTAGCAGACTGACATCCTGTATCAGCAGTTTTACTGGGTGCCAGCAACTCCTCCACTAATGCAGTGTATGGATGGCTAGAGCAAGAACCTAAGTACCTCTGTATCATACGTCCCCAGCATAAGATGAATGAGGACATGACTTGATGTGGTTTATTACTTCTAAATCTGCCCTGAAGCACAATGGACATTCCACCTACATGCACTGCAGGACACAAAGGCTCTTGCTAGCTGCTGGGAGAGCATCACAGCCGAGGGAAGGGCATTCAGCTGCTTTACTTGGAGTTAAAACACAGCACTATTAGACACTGCAGTGCAGGAAAAGATCAATACAACGGCACAGACCAAAATGCCCTGGACATATGAGGTTTGAAGATGGCCTTTTAGATAAAAAAAAGAACAAGTCATGGGCTTAAGATATCTTTACTCATTGCAATAAACAGCTTAAAAGGCTTGAAGAATACAGTAAGATGATTAACATGGAGTTTTGTAGCAGAAAATGAAGACAGGTGATGTGTTGAAGGCAACTGCTTGCACTGATTTGTATAGGACAAGTGTCAATACCCCAAAGTCCTTTGTCAGAAGCAAGGGGGAGATAATTGAACTGAAAGCAGCACTAAAAGAAGCAAAGTCTCAAAGTTGTATGCACTGGGAATGTGCCAGAATAAGGCAACACAAAAGTGTTGCCACTGGAAAAAGCTGGACATTCACCCATCTGTAAGAAGCGGGGGCAGACAGGAGAGGGAACAAAGTAGAAGTGTCACTGTAAGGCAGCTTTAAGGAAAAGCAAGAGTAGCAGCATTTGAAATCTACCTTCAAGTTTCCCATTAGTACTGTGTGGTTGAGATGCTGGAATTGCAGGCAGGACCAATGGAAGCAGGCAGATGTTTTCCACTCCTATGTGCTTTGGCAGAAGAGTCCCAGTCCTTGGGCAGGATAAAATGGAGTGGATTATTCAATAACATTTTTACCTTCTACTACCATGTCCTGTAAAGAAACCTGTTCTTGAATGGCAAAGTCTGTAGAAAGCTTATCTTCCTCTGTGCTTGAAATAACTACAGGGTCAATCACAAAGCTACTGATGGTTATTAACGCCAGGAAAGCTACAAAAGGTAGATATAAAAGTTTAAAAATAGTGAAACCAAAATGTCAGAGGGGAAGAGTTTTTCTTGGGACTATGGGTCAAAGATTTCCCTGCTAACTCCCCGGGAGTCGGTGGAACGGTGCCAGGAGACAACAGGCCCACATCTTTGTCCATACAACTTGTCACTGCAGAGCTGTCTGGCTTGACTTAACCACTGTTCTTCCCTTGCAGACTTCAAGGAGGCCTTCCTCCTCTTTGACAGGACTGGTGATGCCAAGATCACCCTGAGCCAGGTCGGTGACATCATCCGGGCGCTGGGGCAGAACCCCACAAATGCTGAGATCAATAAGATCCTGGGCAACCCCAGCAAAGAGGGTGAGTGCCCTGCAGTCTCTTACAGGCCCTTTTTCAAACTGAGGAACTGTAATTAGGCACAGTAGGAGGGAGAAGATTTTTTGCTCCAATAGGGAAGTCAGGTGGGATCTCAAGCAGGAACACATGGAATTTCACCAGTTCCTTTTGAAGGGGACAGTGGTAGCAGGGACTACAGTGCTCAGAAGAAGGAAAGCCATCTCCTTAAGCTACAAGGAAGTCTCTTTTAAGATCACTTTGTTGTCAGCTTGGTGTACATCTAGCATCCACTCATAAGTGCTCACAGTCCATCTGTGTCCCAGACCCCTGCTCCTCAGCTGGGGCTATTTCTAGCAGCAGTCCCTTGCATTAGCCAAGACATGCCCCACGACTGGCAGCCCATGCATATATTTCAGCTGAATGGGGTGGTCTGCTTAAAACTGATACAAGCAGAGACATATTAGGTGTAGGCTGGATGTCTGTTAGTGGCCTTTTACCAGCTGCCACTTTCTATTTCCTTTCCTCCCCCTTTTAGAAATAAAAGTAGTAAGTACTATGGTAATCTTTTAACAAGAGCTTAGGTATGGGACATCCCTGAGTTCACTGAAGCAGTCGCATATTAACATGGGCTAAATCATATCCAAACCCTCACATTTGGCAAAAGAGGCTCTGAGGATTGACTCAGAAGTCCTGAGTTCAGTATTAGCACCAGTGGGAGCACTAAGCAGAGGATTAACACTGAGGTGAGACCATCAAGGTGCTTTAAGTGACTACAGCCATAACTGTCAGGGGTTTTTATGTAGTTGGGTAGCAAAATACTTTCAGTAACAACTCTACATTCAAAAGTCTCTTATGTTTCCATCTATTATATTTCATTCCTGCCCAAATGAAAACTGCTCTTTGCAAAGATACAGGTAAGAAAAAAAAAAAAGTGATCCTTCTGGCAGCATTGCTCTAATAAAAACCACACGGGGAAGGCCTCACTGGAAACCACAGCTTCTGGCTCACAGAAAGAAAGGGGCTAGATGCACTAAGCTTGTGAGACCTTCAGCATCCATACTGAATATGTGGAATATTCATATTCTTCTGGACATTCTTATTCTTAATTAGCTTATTCTTTTGCAAATAGCCTCTGCTTCCACATCCAAGAGAACCCAAAGAGGTCAGTAACATGATGTTGGCAACCCCAGGGGCTTGCCTAAGTCTTAACATCCCACTCTTGTCTTTCCCCACTGCTTGGGGTTCAAGATCCATTTTACCATATTCTGTAGCTCCCACCCATCAAAATCTTTTCAAAGATCAACTCATGCAGCAAGTTTCATTTCTGAAAAAAAACGTGTAAACTTATAAAACCGTGTGAAAAGAGGGCATGAGCAAGTATGTGAAAAAACATATGGATGTGAAAATTAACTCCCATGGTAAGAGGGAAGCCAGATTCCATGCCAAATCCCATGGGAAAGGCTGGAGTAAGCTGGAGAAAGACACGTGCAAGTGAGGTGGGAGGCTTCCCTGCATGCAGCGGTGAATATCCCAAGTGAACACACATTGAAGTGTGTAGTAGCATAGCAACTGGTGCTGTCTTTCCAGAACTGAATGCCAAGAAAATTACTTTTGAAGAGTTCCTGCCCATGCTGCAAGCAGCTGCTAACAACAAGGAACAGGGTACCTATGAAGACTTCGTTGAAGGTCTGCGTGTTTTCGACAAGGAAGGCAACGGCACAGTCATGGGGGCTGAACTCCGTCACGTACTGGCTACGCTGGGTAAGGGATTATCAGCTCTGAACATTAAATTGTTGCTGTTTGAAGGCATGAGAGAAAGGAAAGATGTTCTAACTAGCTTGGAGAGACAGGAAGCTACAAGTCCAGACAAGACTGGGTTTCTGACCTGGGAATCCAAAGGGAAAGGTGATATAAAACACAATAGAAAGCTTAAAAGAAAGGCCTTATTACTTCTAAACTCAAACCAGGTACTAGGAGTCCCTCTTGAGTGATAGAGAGAACAGGCTGTAAACTTCAGTGAAGTAAAGCGCACAAAGAGGATTTGCTGTGTAGTTTCTTCACTGTGTAGAAATAACTATGATTGCTGTGTCTATGTGCATGTACAGAACTTCTAAAGAAAGTTAAAATGAATAAATCTCAGTTCAGCTGTAGGCCTTTGTTAATAACCCAGAAAACAAAGGAAACGTTTGGAAGAGCTGTAGGATCCAGCATCATGTGTCTGTGTAAGAATTAACCAGGATGTATCTGTTCTCCAGGCGAGAAGATGACAGAAGAGGAAGTAGATGAACTGATGAAAGGTCAGGAAGACTCCAATGGCTGCATCAACTACGAGGGTAGGTGTGGGGGTTCACCACCCTCGTCCTACATTTCAGCGCTGCGTCTCATTGCACTTGGCTTTTAACTTCTCCAGCAAATCAGTTCGACAGAGCTACAGCTGAGTTATGTTGAAAGGTTTACGCATGAAAACAAGCATTGCACCACACTTAGCCTGCAGTCACACTGCTGAAAAGGCTAGCTTTGGTCACAGCAGAGAAGGCTACTGCTGTCAGCCCTGGGTCTCTAGACGCTGACTTTCTGTAGAAGAGCTGTAGTGGGGGGAAGTAAACTAACCCATGGCAAATGGCTTTGGCAAAGCACTCAATTTGTCATTTGTCTCATCACACCCAGGCAGAAAGAGAATATGGTTTGTACAATATTTAATTCTTCAAGCTTTCCATCACATTACCAAATCAAATCCGATCAGAAGTGTCTTTTCGACACCATCAGCTCCTGAACAGCTCTTGCTTTTAAGAGTATTTCCCAAATTAGTATTTACTGCTCCTTCTAACCACCACATTCGTATTTTTCCACAGCATTTGTAAAGCACATCTTGTCTGTCTAAGTGGACATCCCCAGATATCAAATGGTAGGTTCTTCTCATTTGCCGTCTTAACCTTGTCTCTTTGCTATGCTTAAAGGCTCCTACAAGTCCATGGTTATAGGCACAGGTTATGAAATCAACATGACACCATCTCCCCAATGATACAATAAAATTAAACTGTTTTCCAAGAGCAAAGAAAACAGGAGTGCTGATTCCTGGGCCTTAATCCCAGCTCCACAACTGGCTGGAAACTGAGGCAGTGTTCAGTGCGTTTTTTCAAATATCTGTACCATGAAAAAACATTCAGTTTACCCATGATCAAAAACACAAACTTAAATATCATCTTAGATTTCTGTTGTCATACAAAATTAGAGTTTGCACTGTGCAAATTGACAGCTTATTTATCCTATAATCACAGAGAACTTCTGTTTAAAGAAAAAACAAGTCTAAGCAACACCTTGTAATATATAGATTACTGTAGAGAGTAGCCTTAATACAGTTGTGAACTACAACAGCTCTTCAAATAAAATGAAGTAATCACCTCAAAAAAGTATTTTAAGTCATGATCAATAGCCAAAAGAAGGCTTCAGAAGTATTTGAGCATTTAGCAGTATTTCTACAAACAGAGGGAAAAACCCCATAACCTTGACATGATTCTCTTTTGTCAACAGAAAAGGCCAGCAGCTCTCTTTAAAGTGCAAAAAGAAATACTATGGGTCTATGGGCTCCTTTGGGTTGTTATTCTATCCTGGGAAAGACAGTCTCAACTTTCATATGAAACAGACACCTCAAGATAGAAATCAAGGGCTCAGTTTGTTATTTTGCAAGTGTTTTTTCAGCCAAAGGTGACTTCAAGTTCAACTCTCTCATTCCTTCCTAGAACAAGTCAAATTTGGAAAGACCAGATGGCACCTAAGATCTGCCCGAGTGAAATTCGTGCTCTGGCAGGCACCATCAACATGGAAACTGCAGAGGACTGGACGATGTGCCTCTAAGCCCACTAATTTCTACCAGTGCATCCATAGGTATTGCCTCTGGGTCACTACACTTCCAAAAACTGAACTTTCATCAAGGCAAGCTAGATGGAAAAACTGCTACCATCCAGCATTCATCCATCCCAAGCATCTCTTTCCATGTTGTTTCCCATGAAACAATGTAATCCATTGGAAAAATAAAGCATCAATAAAACCCTGTGGTCACTTTGAGGCTATAAAGTCTTTTTTTCCCCACCTAAAGCAGTTCAAACCTACTCAAAGCAGAACTCAGCACTTAATTTATTTCTGTATATTGTATTCCACAAAATAAAGTTTTATGAAAAAACATATTTAAACTTTTTCCAGAGGTCACTCTACTTAGTTTGGATGAAAAGGGTTTTCTTGGGGAACTGGCAGAAGGAACAATTAGGGAGCCGCCACCTACATCAGCACTTGATTGTTTTGGGGAGAAGGACACCTGCTAGCTGCCATCAGAGCAGCTCCTGGGGTGGCATCTGCCCTGAGACCCCAGGCAAGACCAACCATGGTGACTCTAAATTGGGGAGCCATGCAGAGCCACCCTTCCTGGCAAAATCTCCTCCTTAATACTACGACAGTGGGTCCACACCACAATTTGGAAGGGATCCTAGCTACCTGCGGTATTTGTAGTCTTATGGACAAGTGGAACAGCAGCTGCCCATACAGGCTCTGTACTGGGGGAACCAACCCCATGGCTGTAACCCCCCAGGCCTGGGAGTAACCAGCTCTCAGGGCTGTATTGTTACCCACACCTCCCTGCCCTAAGCATAGCTCCTTGCTCCTTTCCTTGAGTGTTCCCAAAACTGCCTTACCCTCCTTTCTGAGGGTCAGCTTGTTCCATAAAAATCCGGCTTAGCCTTATTAAGTTACCCAAGAACCATAATTCAAGAGCCAACAGGTGCTGCAAGGGCAGCTGGCATGAGAATAAGCCACAGCACAACCAGTGAAGCAGCAGCTGCATCTTTTCCAAGGCTTCCCAGAAAAAGTCTCCCACTTAAACCCTCAACATGCTGGCAGATGGGGCCAAGAGAGACCCAGAGATAAGCCCTGCCCAGAGACCTATGCCAACAGGTAGTTTACAGGTGGTTGCTTCGTGCACAGTGGGAAAAACCCTTGATAGAAAGGAAAAAAAAAAAAGGCGGTGGTTGCTTAGCCTGTCCTAAAAAGGTAAGGAAAAAGGCATGAGATGCATTAACCAAACTATTTATAGGGCCTCAGCCTGAAGGAAGTTTCTCAAGGGACTGCTGGACACCCTTCTGTTTTTGAACATACTGCATAGACACATGTCCTGTGTGCTTCCTCCTTCCAAGAAAACCATAGATCTCAATTGCTGGGAAAGCAAATAAAAAACGAAACAACACTTCACCATTTACATTGTCAGTCTCCTTCTGATGCTTCCCTGCTACACTATCCCAACATGCAGTCACATAGCCAGCCCAGTCCAGGGTTGGACACGGCCTGAAGAACCAGAATTCCCATCATTCATTCCTCTCTGAATTGCAAGTTCATTTAACTTTTCAGATATTTGGGGCCCAACCCCAGAATAGTAGCAGAATGGGATGACTTCTCATTTGTGGAGAAATAGGCTGGATTAAGCCACCCATTTAAAAAAAACATTTCATATTTTTAAAACTGTCCCATGTTATGAGACATAACCAGCTTGACAGTATTTCTCTGAACTCTAATTGCAAGCAATCAAGACAACGTCACCTACATTACTCCACTACAGTAAGATCAGAGCAGAAATAATTTTCCGATAAAACAGATGAAGATAAAGAGAATACTCCTTTCCCACTAAACAGTCTGAGCGTTAAGGTATTTCTCTGAGCTACACAGGAAATGGATTTTTATGATAGAGTTTTGGTAGTTAGAAGTTCCCCATCCCAAACATAAACAATTATTTGTAAAAAAAAAAAAGTTCATATTCTGATAAGACAACATTTGGGGGTTATATTCATTCAGCCATTTATAAAGAAAGACCCACTCCTTAAATAGTAGCCTCTTCCAGCTAATGACAGCTTCAACCAGCCACTCTCATTCAACCATAATGACAACAACAAGAAAACTGTTACTACAACTTCAAATGAAAACAAGATGTTTTGACAATTTAAGGAAAAAAAGATTTTTGAGAGAAAGCACAAACCCAGACCACTCAGTTTTAATTCCATTGATAAACCCCATCCCAAAAGGTACCCAACCTGAAAGCACAACTTGGAAATGCATAAAAAGCTCTAGTGTGTTTTTTTATGAGCTGCTGAACCTTCTGCTTTGCCTCAAAACAATTTATAAAGTTAAACTTCTTGATTCGACCTACTGCCCACATGCTAGTAACCCCTGCATTGCTCAGAGCTCTAATCCTGGGGGATGCTCCTGAAAAAAAAGGCCTCCTCTCCTTATTTTTTGCTCCCTGAGGAAAGATGTGCCCAGCACAAGCAGCACCATGCTGCATTCCCATATAGAACATGCTTGCACAGTGCCGAGCTCCTCAGCTCCTCCTCACCCCACAGAGAGAGACCGGAGACCCCAGCAGCTGGGGAAGGCTGCCCTGCATCTGCTCAGGCTCCAAACGGAAAGAATAATTCTCAGTCCCGGTCATCTGACACCTCTTGCTATCATTGCATTTGCTTTGTATTTTAAATAGAACATTGTTAATGAACATACTTTCCATTACTCAAAGCAGTCGAGTTTAACTCCTCAGGAGCAGGGCTAGATCCCAAGGGAAAGGTCAAGCTGCAAAATGCTGGTCCTTGATACGCAGCAGTACACAGGGTGACCGACACTGCAGAGCTGGCACCATACAAAACCAAGGCAGAAAGTGCAGAACAACTGAGGAAAGGTAGCTCCAACACATGCCACCATGGAAAACCCAATGAGGAAGTTCCGCATAGGCATCTTCCTTCTGGCAGAAAAATTTGGCTGTCCACATCACTGAGCCCACCCAACTTTCACACCCACCCTCTCTACATTAGTGTTAAGAGGTGTTAAGAAGCCACAGCATGTACAAGGCTCCTGACTGAACAAAGTCCTCTAACGTAACCCACCCAGGGATGTAAACCTGATCCCCCATAGCAATATTTTCCTTTTTCCACACAGCTCTCCTTCTACAGTATTTCATACCATAATTACAAGATCATTCCACTTCAGCAGGTTTTCAAACTAATCTCAGTTTTTCAACTGAACAGGTTCAGTCTTTTTCCAAGCAGTATCTTGTTGTCCATGTAGCCCTGACGTAGCTTAAACCTGCATCCTTCTTACAGCAGGGAGGCTGACTTTTATAAGGGTACAAGGAAGGGCTTAAGTGTGTCATGAAAAAAGAACAGTTCCTTAGTAACCTATTATTTCTCATTTATTTTATCATGAAGAATGCCACGCTTCCTCATCTACCCAGGTACTTACACTTATTTCAGAATGAAGACTGAAACATTGCTGAAGATACAGGATTTCACTCTCACATCTACCTTCTAGATTAATTGGCACAGCATATATCAGACCACAGTTTATTAGAGCATTAAACTGAACTTTCCATTACCAAAATCTGTGGTTTGGGAGGATGGTATAGATTAGCCCATAAACATTTCATTTCTTCACCAATGTAGTGATGATAGGCAGCAGCACTCCAAATCAAACTGTTTGTTGTAAAAGAAAGGCTATTGCCAATCCTCTGGAAAGGATTTGCACTAAGAAATGTACAAGGGAGATTGATAGAAAGCAATAAAAACATGTGCACGTATTTCCTTAGCAGCATGAAAAGTATTACAAGATGGATAGTTCATGCTGATTAAAAGAAACAGCCATGGTAATTGGTATTCATAATTATACTCTAAAGTATATACAAAAATGCAAAGTGGTTTAGAGACTCGCTTCCCAAAGCAAGCAAGGTTTCCAGACTGTTTTCCAGACTTCCTGGTGCTCCATAATAATAAAATGTCTCTTTTCTTTGAGGAGAAGCTCCTCTTCCCAAGCTCTCAACCCCCATTAAACTCTTTCCCCCCCAGGGCTTGGGCAGACACAAGCCCTGTTGAATCTCAAAAACCCTAACAAAAGTAACAGAAAATTATCTCTCTTCCCAGGTAAAAGGAATTTATTGCTTCCTACACTCTAGTAACAGAGGACATGCATACCCTAAACCGCACATCACTCCATAAACAGCATATATGTTAACACGCACCATACACCTGGTACCCAGGGGAAACCAGGGATGTGCGTTTTAGGCTCTGTCCTTTAGTTGTTACGCTTCTTAGGTCTACCAAACTGGAGTCAGAAAAACAAAATAAGTTTTATCTTATCTTCCCAAGTATCAGCCCTCCAGATTGCTTGCTCAAGAAAGAGTTTTCTTTAGGTCTTTGTGAAACAAAAAAGGACTCATTTTTTACTCCATGCTATACTAAACACTATCATTTTTCAAGCTGTTCTCCACACAAATGACAGCGCTTATTTACCACCTCATTAATTTAAAAAGTGGTTTCAGTTCAAAATTTGTCATCTGTAATGCTCCTGCATATACGAAAAGTTAAGTTTGGTTTTAATCAACAACAAACATTTCTGCCTTTGTTTAACTTACAAGGCTTCTTCTGCTCTATTCCTTCATAATTCAGTACCATCACTGATCTTCTGAGTGAGGGCTGATGTTATTATTGTATCTTTTGCACCTCCCTGGCAAAATAAAAACCAGCAATTAGATGAACCATATAGGTCACATCACATATATCAAGAACAATTTAAAAAGAGCAGGAGTTACCTACCTTTTGACAAGTTCGCTAAGGTTCTGTAACAAGCCAAACAAATAACAGAGATCAATACTTACACAAGCTCAGATTACAGCCCTACAATCATAAAATAACCCTACTAACCGCTCCAGAGCAATGCAACCATCCCATTATACCTTTCTGCAATCTCTAAACACAACACCTACACCTATGTGAGACTGGTGCTCAGCTGACTGAGGTTCTTAAAAGCTGTGAAATATCTGTTAAAGAAATCCTTTGTTCCCCAGTGTATGTTAAAGTGATGACATTAATTTATCCAGGTCTGTAGGAGCCTCCATCACCCCAGTTCTGACAGGTTCTGCACTACTCCATTAAACACAGACCGACTCTCTCCCAGCACCTTGCTACACTGGGGATAAGAAAACTTACTTTTCTATTTGCCTGCACTAATAGGTACAGCCTCAGCTGATCAATGGCTCCTAGCCTCCGTGTCTAACACAATTAGCACAAAGCAGGGGAATGAATTCATATCACAAGCTGAAACTGAGACCTCTCAAACTCATTTCACACCACTAACACTGAATTGGTGAGAACGTTTTTGGTTAATGCTTGAGTTAGGCTGGATTTCAGCTGAAGGCCCTGAAGGAAATGGAGGAAACGCTGAGTATCTTCTTAGCACTACAGCATCCAAAACCTCAGAGATGGTTAATTGAAAAAAAAAAGAAATGTTGCAATGCATTATGCAAATAAAATATCTACGTTAAAAGAGCAGAAAAGCTACATAATTTGGAATCAGGAGACCTTAGCATCATAGTCACTTGGCACTTATAAAGAAACAGTTAATGGTACTGATCTCAGCATTAACTTTATCATTTGAGCACTATTAAAGCAGTCAAATGGAACAGTTTTCCCTCAAATACCAAACAAATAATGAATGTGAAGTCTGAGGCTGTAAGCATTGATATTGCTTGAGGAAAGACAGTTTAAAATGCTATTGGAAGTGCTTGTTGCCAGCACACAGGATGCCACTCATCTGGATTCTGATATAATAGAAAGCAAAGAAGTACATTTTCATCTTTATATAAATACACCATTGATTACATACGCAGGCAGTAAACCAGTTCTGGGAGATGAGGCCATATGTGCACAGCCCTGTTTCAGACAACAACAATACTTTCAACCTCCAGCAACATAGATTTCACATATTAACATCCATTGTGTTCAGTAAATGCCATTGTGTGCCTTTTATATTCAGAAAGTGCAGCTCTGATCTGTGTCACTTGAAAAATAAGTAAATTTTAAATGGTCTGTGACTGATGTACATAGGCTGACAGATCTGAGTAAGAGACAAACTTTGTTGAATTTTTGAATTCTTCACAGCCATCTTTGAGAACTTTTATCCCATGCCATGTGCTAAAGCGAACATAGACTGATGAACATCTCAGTAGCTGAAGTTTCCTTCTATGGTGACAGACATAATAAATTCTCCCTACAGTTGAAACCCCTCCAACTTCTTCACTGGGAGTGCTGCTGTTCTTGAGCTCTGATGGAAATGATTTTGAAAAAAATTTCTGAGTAACTCACATAATCCTGCTCCAAATCAGTACTGGCACATGTTGAAAACTGCTGACAGCTGCCCAACTACTAGAAGAAGATGTGCTGGCACATGTATGCATAAGAAGCCTTCACAGACTCAAGACCAGCGCCCTAGATTGGCAACTCCATTTTAAACATGATGGTTTGAAGTTTCTCATAAAAAGACATAAGGAAAAAAATCTTGTCCCTTGGATGGACATCATCTCCATCGTCTTCAGGCCAAGCCATGTTCTCTGCTCATGAGACTCACGCTTGATTCCTACATCCCTCTTCAAGCTGATACCCAGCTGACTGAATTCCCATAAAGGTCTTGGAGGGCTGTGGTGTCTCTCCAGTGAGAAGGCGCTGGATCTCCTGGTAGCGGTGTGTCTATATGCTACATGTGGTCAGAGAGTGAGAGCCTGACCGTGGTGCTCTGTCAGGACGGAGGAAGGTTACCAGCGCCCCAAAGGAGGCCCACCACTCATCAGCCACAGCCTGTCTCTCTGTCACACCACCTTGCACATGCATATTAACACCGTGTAACCCCAAGCAAAGGCTCACTAAGGACAGTCACATACCAGAGAAGTAAGTTGAGAGCCTGCATCTTGTTCAAGCTTGCCCTGCACTATAATGCCAACATAGAAAAGTTGGACGAAGATCATGCAGGTCCCCTGATGGCCAGACGTGCTAAACTGGCACCTGGGCTCTTCTTGAAAGAAGACAACACATAAGCTTTAAATAAACTACTCAGAAACCAAAGCTCTAGGGTATTCATACCAGACATGAATAGTTGGGCACTCTCTTTGCAAGAGACTGAAAGTCTAAAAAGGGAATAAGGAGCTTTGTGAGAGGGCTCGGTGCTGTCCCTTACTGTGTTTTCAAAGCTTCTGTTTTTTCCTGCAGCTTGACTTTACAAACAGCAGCACCACTACATGTAGCAAGACAGAGGAATACACAGAACCATAGGTCTTTTAAAAGGAGTCTCTATTACCCAAACATGCAGACAGCCGAGGCCCTCTGGCAGAAGTCACCTTCAGGGCTTGTACCCACTGTTTACCTGCTGTCTGAGGGCCTCTGCTCAATGACTGATCAGCTGTGAAAAACGTGCCTGCAGGTGGGTCCTCCACTTCAAATTGGATATCAAAAATGATTGGAAAGCCGCATATCTGCCAATCGCACAGGAAAAGCTCTAAGAAAAACTAGGACATTTGCATTCAAGGCCTGCAGTTACTTGTAGTTTCCCACATATAATCATCTGTTGTCAAAACTAAACCCAACACACCTATTCCTGGAGGAGAATTGCACAGCAATAGCTGCTGCTGCAGATGTCATAGGACTAATGATGTCCTAGTCCAGGAACACAAGTGGAAGCTTGTAGATGGCTTATTTGACAGAAAAAAAATGCATGTAATGGGATTTGTTTGCTCAATTCCTTTATAATTATTTACCTGCAGTGGAAATAAAAGGCAGCAAAGAATAAGTCTTGGAAAAAAAAGAAGAGAAATCCTGACAAAGAACTGTTCAGACCTGGATAGACTTGCACAGTCTTTGTATCTAGAGAAGATATATTCCTCAGATGAAAAATAGGAACATTTTGACCAAAACGAGAACAAATTTCATTTAACCTGTCTTACCCACAGATCTCCACTTGAACACTTTTTCTCCAGGTAATCTACAACTTCCTTGTTTATAAGTTTTGCATTTTGCTAGGCCCCATGCACTTTTTCGGCATTATAATGCTTTAAATTACATTCCTTTTAGTAAACACATTTGACATTGTTCCCAAAAAAGGAGGCACTGAAGAGACTATGGGTCCTTTCCAGCTATAGCAATGACCTATAAATGCTGAAAATCGTAAAAAAAGAACATAAACAGTGACCCAAAAGACGCGTTCAGCCAAACCAAATTGCAACAAAGCCCAGATGTCACAGTGTCCTCAGATCAGGGCAGTAATGCACTGTGTTAGAGCCCACTGAATCGGTGCCTTTATGGCATGCTGGCAGCACTCATGGTATGAGAAAGATGGTGATACTAATGCTGGGTATGACTGGGGACGGTAGTGCTTACTGGTATAACACCGATTGCTCTAGCAGTTTGGAGTCTTAAAGGAAAAAGTCTGGCACTAGCCACACAATATGAGAGCAGGAGAGCTACTAGTTCAAGAGAATTTACGACTATGAATGTATGGCAATCTGTATCTCTCCCCTGAGACATCTGTACCACAGGTCAGGACGGACAGACAGGCCGCTTACTGGTATGGCAGACGACCATAAAAAAGAGAAAGATTTACCATGAAGAGGGGGAAAATCAAAATCAGAGACTCACCCTGTGACCATGTCCACATGAGGAATGAAGATGAAGAGACCAGAAGGAAGGTGTACACCACTGTCACTTAACACAGTGCTGTGTCTCTGCAAACATGCAGAAGGCTGCGATGATGAAAGCACTATCACAGACTGAAAACGGCACCTAGAAGAAGGCCGGCGATGTATCTGCACTTTCTGCTTTGCTGTGGTAACTATTTCTGTCCTGTTTTCTGCAAGCAGAAAATAAGTAAATAAATAAAAAGAAAATCATTTTTCTTAATGTCCATTTTTTCACAACCACCCTTATTTCCCCCCAAAATATGAAAAATATCAGTCTGCTTGCCACTGTCTGAGGCATTTCCTGACCTCAGGAACTGATATAGGAAGCCTAGGTAAAGCTTGTTTTTCTGTGGCTTAGGGCAGCATCTACCATCTCATAGCTCTTTTATAATTTTATCCTGTGTGTGGGCAGTGGGATTTGTCCTGCCAGATCTCACTGCAACAAAGCCACCAACTCTGTGAGCAGGGTGACCAGGGCACCCCCAAGAACGTGAATCTCCTTCTCAGCCTCAACAGACCCAGGACCAAGGTGCTAGGCTCACCCTGGAGCCAGTCCATGGAGTGTACTCCATGCATGATGGGACCTCACAGGCAGGCTCAAATCTTACCTCTGGGCACCCAGATTCAGCAATTCCCACCAGTTTGTTTTATTATTGCCTCTTGACACCCCTCTGCATTAACACTTTCCCGTGCATGCTTCTCTCCTGCCTAATCTGATATAATACAGGATCAGGCTCCTGAATGAAAAAATGGTGTGTATTTTCAGGCTGCAGTTAGTCTTCCGGTAAGGGTGCTTCTGGTAGCACAAACTGCATTGCCAGAATATCAGACCAAAACCAGGAGAAGCAACACTCCCTTCAGGATGCCCATCAGTAGCAATAGAAATGCCTCTGGCGCCATCTTGTGGCTTACGCACAACATTGCTGACCAAAAATGAGGAATTTTTGTCTGTTAAAAAGAATCACAACAGGTTTAGACTATGGCCTGATGTACAGAAACACCCAGATCATGAGAATTCTCTCAGGAGATTATGTTCTGTTCACCTCCTTGTAAATTACTAGCTTTAAAATTACGACTTTGAAAGCTATCTTCTGTGTTGCTCTGCTTTTGAGTTTTGAGCCATTACAATCTTGTTTTTGTTTTGTTTCTCAACAAACATGAGGGTTTGAAACCTACTTTTTGCTTACAAATTTGTGCCACCTCATGACTCCAGGAGATAATGCCTGAAGTTTCCCCTCCACCATGTGGGGAGCAAGGAAAGCATATAAAATCTCACTGCCTGGGGCTATGTATTGTTTTAATCCAATCCTCATCACAACAACCATTAATCGGCAATATTTATTTTCTAGGCAGTTTGTATTTCAGGGCTTCTTTGTTAAAGGAAGCAGGTAGGAGCGCCTTTCTGAGTGGAAAGATGCTCATTGATAGCTCAAAACCATCCCAGATGGCTGACCCAGGAGAGAGGGGACACCACCAACAAAGCCTTGGGAGAAAGGGCATAACAGGGATGTGGTCGTGAGGTAAACATAAGAACGCCAAAAATTTTGGCACACTTGTTCTGTAAATTAAAACCCACCTGGGGCCAGTGGAGCTGTCTGGCTGCTGAGAAGGACCGTGAAGGGTGCTGCTGGGTCTGGCTGTGACTCCTCTTGGGCACAACCCTGAGGGACAGCCGCATCCCTGAGGGGACATTGCCTCAGAGGAGGCAGGACACAGCCGAGTCAAAGGCCTCCCAGAGGTTGGGAAGGATTAATGCCCAGTGAAATCACTCAAATAACCCCCTAAATAACTCCTGAATACACAGCCCCCTTCACCCCAGTACCCACTCCCCTCCTCACCCTGCTGTGGGGTGCCTGAGCCAAGATTGTTTCTGCTTCCTCGCTTCCTTCCATAACGTGATTTCCAAACTACACTTAAAAAAGCACAGATATTTCATCGTAATCCTGTTGTAAACACGGATGAATTAGAAGGAATTTATAAATCAAGGTAGGCAGAAGTGCACTTGATCACACAGGCGTGTATTTCATGACAGACTTCAGGGAGCAGAAATCCTTCCCTTTACGACACAGGGCAAGGAGGGGAGCAACGCCTCCCTGACTGAAAGTTACCTCTGAACAAACCGAGGGATTATATATTATACATATAAATATAAAATCAACTGCCGGGGAGGCGCCCCAGCAGCCGGGATCGGCGGCCGGGGCCTGGCGCTGCCCCACCGCCACGCCCCGGCGCAAAATGGCGGCGCGGCTGCTCCGCTTGCGTGGGCTCTTGCGGGCCGCCGGCCCCCGGCCCTTCTCTGCCCAGGCCAGGTAGGGGGGCGTCGGGCCGCGGCGGGGGCACGGTGCCGCGGTCCCTGGGGGCTTTGAGGAGTGGGGAGGCGGCGTGGACGGGTGTGTGTGGGGTATCCGGGCGTCTGTGTTTGGGGCTGGAAGGGGGAAGAAAGAGCTCATCAGGGGAGGGGGGTGTCCGTTCGTTGGGCGTTATGTGGGGGCACAGATGTCTAGGCAAATGTACAATGTGCGTGTTTAGTCACAAATGTGTTGCGTTCCCCTGTCTATGTGGGGGTGGGTGTGTAAGTGCTTGTGGGGTTACTCTCAGTGTATGTACCCATGTATGTATATGGTCATACATGTGAGTGGTGTACGTGCCTGTATGTATCTGGAGGGGTTATAGGCATGTGCTCATGTGGCAGGAAGCTTTTAGGCACAAATACACATCTCTAGCTATATAAGCGTATATACACATCTATAGGTGTCTGTCTATATGCGTATGTCCGTGCCCAGCTTGCAGGAGGGCAGCCAGGATCTGGGCGAGCCCCCTGAGCATCCTAGGCCCAGCAGCCTTGGGAGCGCCCTCGCAGGGCCGGGGCTGACCTTTGCTCCACTTCTGGTCACGCTCAGGGACACGGAGTCCCGGTGGTGACAGCAGGTGACAGGGAGGACGTGTCCTTGCCCTTGTGAGACAGGCTATCCCACTGCAGGAGAGGTTTTAGGGCGAGCAGCAGGGCCCTGGTGGCCTTGGGCAGCCTCTAAATTTTGAGCTGTGCCACCGTGGGGTGGTGGAAGGTGGTGGAAGAGCCCTTGTCTGCGTGCCAAGTGGGCTGTGCGCCCCCAGTCAACAAAAGAGCCATCTTAAATGTAGCTCGGTGTTGTCATAAGTAGTTTTAAAAATAAGCTGCAGCTTTTGGGAAAGTCGTTGTATACCTAGCGTGGGAAGCCTGCGTCTGAAAGCACAAAATATTAGCAAGCAAGTTGCAATACTGCATAGTTTGGGAAAGGATTGGAGAATGTCTTTTCCATTATAATATAGCTCAGCTCTGTGGATATAATTTCTGATGTTTTGTGGCAATAAAGTAAAAGCAAGTCAAAGAACCCAACACACAAAGGTGATAAATGAAATCTCAATTCAGCCATAAAGTGGTATGTCATCCTTTACACTGTAAGCTCCTGGAAAAGTTTTAAACCTTACTTACTGATTTTATTTATGCTTTCCTCATGCGGTTTCCACTACTGAAATCTATCACTGTTTCAGTTTTCCTTTTTTTTTTTTTTATATATTTAAAAAAAAGCTTATTTTTGCAGACGTTGGTGTCAAGAGTTCTGGGATGATTAACCTTCCTGTGCTAACTTTTTAATGTATGCAAAAATAATAAAAGCTAGGAGATGTTAGTATTATTTTCAAGGTTAAAACTTTGCAGAAGTTTATGATAATGCAGGGTCTAATACCCTGTGTGTAAGAGTGTGCAAATCCATGTTGTACTTTTATTTTGGAGAGTTTAAATTTTTGCCATTATGGATTTCAAGTTTTGGGGCTTTGGGGACCGTGTATGGGAATTAACTAAATAAGTCTGAAGGATCACAACCCACAAAAAAAACTTTGCTCGTTCAAAAAGTTTGTTATTTGAACTGAACTGCTTGTGGGGGTTGTGCCATGGGGTGATGAGGAGGTAGTGATTTTTAGCATCTCTAAGGATGAGAAATTTTATCCCCTTACTTACGTTTGTATTATTATTGTTTTTAATGTATTTGAAGTGTTAAGGACAAAATGTTCTTGCTTTACTGTCTCTCAAAGCCCAACAAAGTACGGTATTTATTGTGAGTATCCTTTGGATGTAATAGCAGGCTAGACTTGTGATATGAACTAAGTTTAGCAGGCAGATGTTTCCTTTCTTGTAAAAGGGTTACGTAAATAGGGGTGCCTGTGTTCAAACGGATGTTCACTTTTCTTTTTTAGCCCTGCGCACGCTGAACAGCATGGTACAAAGCGCCAAGAACCCTCTTCGGCTAAAAGTTTAACCGATATAGGAACTCGGAGGATCTTCACATCTGATCATGATATCTTCAGGGAGAGTGCCAGGAAATTCTTTCAGGAAGAAGTGCTGCCTTTTCATGCAGAGTAAGATACCTTTCAAACATTCTGGTTTGCCAAATAACTTGCTTTTATTCCAAATACGCTTTTTTGGGTGTTACTTAATACGACAAGGTAAACAGGATATTTGTTTTCTTTTACCTTTTATTTTCAAATTGACTTGATTAAAACAAACCTGCCTATAAAACTCACATGTTGATGAGTTGCACACAATCAAAATTCACTGAATGCTGAGCTGGCACCACCATTTTAGGTATTTAAGCAGGACAAATGCAGTTTGTACAGTTTCAGCCGAAGTATCCATATTAACTCTGACACCTGTGTCTTGATGGTAAAGTTAAGGAGACAGTTACCATGTTGTCATCCAAAAAGCATTAACATTGTGTCTAGATTAGTGCAATGGATATTGCAGATACAGTCCATGCAGGATGGTAAGCTGGAGTATGCATTACCCAGAAAATTACACAAAATATTGTGGTTTAAATTCGCATGTTTTTTGCTTCTGTGGAAGTGTGTATGCTCTCTTCTACACAGTAGAGGTGCCGTTCTTCCACTGAAGTGGAGCTGGAGGTTTTTTCCCCTTATTTTAGTTGTATAATATTATAGTTGGGGGAGGTGAGGTGGGAAGGAACTGAGAACATTTTTTTGAAGGGAATGAACTTAGAACATGTTTTCTTGTAGCATTAAGCTGCAGTACTGTCTTGAGCAATTTCACTTTACTTGAAAAAACAGGCCTGTAGAAGCACTGGGGGGGATAACGAAGGGCTTATTCTTCAGTCATGCTGCAGGACAAATTTCCTGATGCAGTTCAGAGTGTATCTACAAACAATCGAGATGGCACAACTGAGTGGGTGAGGTGTTGTGGCTCTGGGGCAGAAATGAACAGCAGGAGGCAAAAGAAACTGCTTATATCAGGATTGTTGCCAGTTTTGTGTTTTTTTTTTTTACCCTCTAACCAGGACCTCAAAGTCATGGAAAAGTGGATTTTCCACTATATAATCATATTCTGTGCACAAAAACAGATAGTTTCCTTCATCTTTTGTTAGAATGACTTCTGTTTACAAAGCTGCACCAGATACTGGATCTGCTTGAGGTTAATTATGATCTATTTACTAGCTTGCTGACACAACTAGGTAGATTGGAACAAGTCAGACTTCTGTTCTTGCATCACTTCAGCGACCTCTGAAACATTTTGTTCTCACACCTTTGAAGTAAACAAGTAGGCTTCAGGCACAGAATATCAATTGGCTGAGCCAACACGAAGAGACTGGCATTGCATCAATGAACGTGGATGATTGTGAGGAAGAGAAACTTTAGTGATGAGTGATGTAGAGTCAGGAATAGCCCTGAAAATGGGGGGACAAAAAAAGCAAGTATGGTCATTAGAGGGATTTGTTTAAGGTTTCCAGTGCAGGAGCAGAAGCTCTGGGAATAAGCTTAAGTGTATAGGATAAGATACATTATTAACTGTGGATAAAGTGCTGTGGTATAGCTCTAACACACACGGGTGCGTCGGAGGAGTCTCTCTCATCCAATTTATCTACCATATTTTTTCAAAAAGGTGGTTTAAAAAAAAAAAGCTGTTCTGTGCCATTAATAGCCATCCAGCTTCCTAATACGTTGGCAAACTCAGTTAAAAGGTAATATTTTTCTGAGAACAAGTGATTCCTGTAGTTTTAAATCTGCAGACTGTCAGCAGATGAGCCTTAACTGTCTATTTGTGGACTTGAAACCACCGTACAGCGTTAATTTACCAAAGTACAGTGCAAAGTACACAGACGGTTGTTTTTTTTTTTATGTATATATAAAGGTTGCTAATGTGTTGACACTTCTTCCTTAAAAAGCAGTTCTCATTGATGGATTTGAAATCTTTCACAAACTGATGTGTTTATATGCATTTTGTATGTGGGGAAAATAGAGTGTCTGGAAGACAAAGACCTGCTTGTGATTATCCAGATGGTTGTGGCTAAATCTCCTAAATCCTGGTCTAGTGCTCAGACCAATAGGCAGCACAGCCTTTCATAACAAGGCTTAAAGAGATGTCGGGTTATATATTGGAAACAGGAGTTCAAACATGTTATATAGTTGGTGTCTGTGGAATGCCACTGGCGTTTGTGGGCTTGGAGAATGGAAAACCTGTTATTAAGCCACCACTTCTTAGCTGGGAAATGTAGTTGTCTCTGCACCCCACTTGTGTATTGCTGAGACTGAAAGTCTCCTGAGCAGTGAAACCTGCCTGCAGGTGCTCTAGTGTGAAGTGGCAGCCATGACAAATGAGAGAGAGCATGGGGGGAATTTAATGGATGACTCTGTTGTTGTGCTGTTTGCAGATGGGAGAAGGATGGCCAGGTGAGCAGGGAGCTCTGGGAAAAAGCTGGACAGCAGGGCTTGCTGGGTGTTGCTATTGCTGAAAAGCATGGAGGCATTGGAGCGGATATTCTCTCTTCTGCCGTGGTCTGGGAGGAGCAGTAAGTACTAAACACATCAGGAACAGTTTCAATCATATTACCAATAAACTGTTTTTGTCATAAGATTTCCTCTACGGTTACAGAAAATAGTGTTTCTCATGAGAAGGATACTTTAGACCTATGTAAGTCCCTCCTGCTTCAAGTATTCCAGATGATTGTTTAAGTAATAAATGTCATTGTGCTCTACTGCTAGGACTTTGTGGCCAAGGGAAGCACTTTCATTAGTCTTCTAGGTTATACAACAATTTGGCTGTGAACATACATTCTATAAATAACAGTACAAATGCCACATGTTCAGGTTATGCCTGAGACTTCTGTGGGGTCGCGCTTTTTTTCAGTGTTGGGGCCATGTTGTAAAGTTGTCAGGTTCACTGGTTAAATTTCTGCCTGAACTGTTTTGTTTTTTTCCCCACTTTCCAAGGATGTATGTTAACTGTACTGGCCCAGGCTTCAGCCTTCATTCAGATATAGTCATGCCTTACATTGCAAACTATGGCTCTGAAGAACAGATTAAACGCTTTATCCCTGAAATGGTTGCAGGCAAGTGTATTGGTGCCATTGCCATGACAGAACCTGGGGCTGGCAGGTAAGCTAAAAACAAAGACAGATGGTCGTAATGTTATGTGCAGTCTACTGATTTCTCAGTGGAAAAAAATTCACGAGTATCCTGGTTATATGGTCATCTTAGTAACTACACAATAACCCAGTATAGGTAGGACTTCAGACTTACAGATTACAGCTTTGTCATTTCAATATTCTTGCTTAGAAAGCATTTCCTTATTGTATTGCCATCGGCAAATATGCTTCGCATTTGCTTTTATAATATGAATTTAGAGTTAATAATCTGCTTGTCATGTGAATATAATTTTAATATGAAATGTAATAAGGAGAAAATTACATACATCAGCAAAGAAGGTTTGACTTCTTTGGTATTAGATTTGTTGTGAAACAGAGCGTTGTATTGTTCTTTTCCCCTCTGAATCCTTTCAAAACAGAAGTGTCCCTCCTTCACTGTCATTATTGAAGGACAGACAGCACATGTTTTGGGTAGACACAGCTGATCTGGCCAGTTTCCAAAACAGAGGAACAGGTGAAGAGCAAAACCTTTTGGTGTCACACTTCTCCAGCTGGTAGACATTGCCAATGGCTTTTTGCAGAGCCTCCTCATTAGGACTGAGCCTGCTTGGAAGATGTCCTTTTGTCTGGCATTTGTCTTCTGAAGCATATCAGCATAAGGGGAGGCTGACCCATTACTGATACATCGGTGTCAGTTCTTGATTATTACCACCTCCCAAAAGCCAGTACATTAAAATAGGCCCTCATGCTCTTGTACAATGGCGTAGATTTACATCCCTTTCTGCAGTAGGCTTTTGGTTTGTTACACTCCAAACCATTTCACCATGTTCCGTTATCCTGTGCATTTTCACTGACTGCGTGTAGGGATGGTATGAAGTCTGCTTTATATTGGATAGAATTTAAGATACAAATTGCAACTTCTGGAACAGTTTCTTGAAGGACCTTTTGAATTTCGTTCTAGTGATTTGCAAGGAGTACGAACATATGCAAAAAAAGATGGAAGTGACTGGATTCTTAACGGGAGTAAGGTAAGTGAGCAGACATGTGCCACTTGAAGCCTTTGGTAGCTGAATGCACTCAGTGAGGGATGTACACTGGAATCAGTGTTTCCTCCTAGTCCTTCCGCTTTTTTTTTTCCAGTTGCTTTTTTTTTTTTTTGTAAGACTTATTATACTTTTGCTATTGGCAATTTGTGGACCAATTTATGGAAGGGTTTGAGCAGGTAGCTTTGTAGCTTTTAAATAATCATATGTAAGGTTTTTCTTTTTCCTTGAACTGGAAGAAGTCCTGCATAGTATAAGCAGAACCAGGGTTATTTCTCAGTGCTGAGGTTGAACAACAAAATATATGTGCTACCAGTGTGAAATCTTCTGTGGTCTGAGTGGCTTGTTAAAATGCAAGCTGTGGAATCTTTATTCAGGAATCTGCTGCTCATATTAGAAAGACAAAACCACTGCATTAGATTCCAAGTGTACGCTGTCAAGCTGTTACAAAGCTGGCAGCATTAACCTCATCTTTTGTTCCCATAATAAGAAAGCAAGAGGGCAGAAGTAAGGTGTTGAAATAGAAGTGTGGGTTCAACAGGTGTGTGATAGGGTTGTTTTTGTTTTTTTAAAGCTTCATCTTTCTGTCCCCTTATTTTGTAACCCTGTTGGAGTCATAGTACTGACAGAGACTTAAGGCCTTAGCAGAATTTCAGGTGGTGAGAATGCATGCAAGCAATTTTTCACAGTAGGTGTTTAAAAGGATACTCACTTGTTCTGTGTAGCTGAAGTCAAGACTGCGTTTCTTTGGTGGAGTTAGGATGAGTCATTATGGCAGGTGGATGGATAATTCTGCAGAACTGTAGCAAGCAGTTGTTAGTAGAAACCATCAATACTTTTTGTGTTTTATACCTTGCTAACTCATATTTTTTAAAAGAGAACCTCTCTTTTAATTTGATGTATACAGTTGATAGCACTTTCTGTCTTTATCATGGGACAGACAAACGAAACAGATTTGTGTTCTTTAACTTCACAATTCTGATCCAAACCATGCCTCTCAAACTAATTCCTCCCTTTGACAGACCTTGTTCTAAAGCAAGTTTTTGGTGTTTTTTTTTCCTTATACAGGTGTTCATCACCAATGGTTGGATGAGTGATGTAGTGATTGTGGTTGCAGTTACAAACCGAGAAGCCCGATCTCCTGCCCATGGAATCAGCCTTTTTCTGGTGGAAAATGGAACAAAAGGTTTCATCAAAGGACGCAAGCTGAACAAGATTGGCCTGAAAGCTCAAGTAAGTTCATACAACCTCTAACCCATAGTAGACTTGGAGGAATTGTAAAACTGGTTAATTCCTGGCACTAGCTAAATAAAGATAGAATGGAACTGTGGTGTTATCTTAACTCTTAGGCTTTAGAGCACAAAAAATATATATCCAAAGTACGTATGCTGAGTTTGCATATAGATGTCTGAAGCACATGACGTGCAAGGAGAGGTTACAAAGCTGGATTTCTTCACTCTGAAGAAGCTTGGAAGGGATGGGATCATGTTGCTGTCTTTAGCTTTGTAAACGGTGTCTGTAGAGATGGAGGAGAACAGTGAAAGGGTAGCAAAGCACACAGGTTATGCTGAGGAAATTTCTACTTCGGCGCTTCAGGAAGTGTAACTGTACAAGGCCCTCAGCTGTCTGCGTTCCTGAAGCTGCTTCAAGTAGGAGGATATGGGTGACCTCAGGAGTCAATTAATAATGCAATAGCATGAAAAAATGGGGCGCAAAAAAAGTGGAATGAAGAGATGAGAATGTTAGACTGAAAACCCTTGCACTTAAAATCCTCTTAGGACACAGCAGAGCTGTTTTTCGAAGATGTGCGGTTGCCAGCAAGCGCCTTGCTTGGAAAAGAAAACAAAGGCTTCTATTATTTGATGGCAGAGCTCCCTCAGGTAAGAGGACTGAAAGTGTTTGTTGTCTTTAGGAAGAATACAGAGACCCAACTTTTTTCATTGCAAGAATCTGCCTTAATCTTGGAGATGATCAATCTTGGAGAGCCACATCTGTCTCAGAATTGGGATGTCTGTAAGCAGTGTCCTGTTGATACTACTGCTTTCTACCTAAGTTATGCAGTTTCTAGTGCTAAAAAGCTCAGTTCTTTGGGCATTAGTAACAGTGTTGACATCCCACCAGCTTAAAGCCAGAGCTCTGAATCCCAGTTATTGAAGAACCTGAACGTAGGGTATTATATTAAAGAACATGTCAGTTTCCTTGTGCACTTCTAGTATGGAACCATTTTGCTCAGTAGACTATATACACCTTGGAGCTCTCATGCATTTAGCATTCTCTAAAGAAAGACCAAGCGTTGCTGTTCTAGCTTTTCTAATTGTAGAAGCATATTAAAGATATAAGATTTTTTTTCTTTATCCATATAGCAAAGTAAAGAAGTTGTTACAAAAATGTCTTGCTAGTGAAAATTAACAGTTTGACTTCTGAAGCTTTGGAATGATTTGGGAGGACAAAGAGGCAATGTGATTTTTTTTCAAAACACAACTGTGCTTTGTCAAAACTGTCTGTTTGCCTCATCTGGTAAAGATCATGTTTATTTAATTTTATACTGTGAGTAAATATGAAACCTGATTAAAGGAAATGTACTGCTTTAAAAAAATAGATGCACTCACAGACAGATTCAATGGGATGCATAAGATGTCATAAGATGACTTCACCTGTGCGAGAAGCAATCGTTCTGTACTTTGTTTTTCAACATTTTATGAGAGGAAGGAAAAACAGGCAGTGTTCTTGTAGGTTTTGTTTTTTCAAGGGTTGTCCTATTGAAATAGGTAAACACTGTATGTTGTTTTTGTTTTTTGTTTTTTTTTTTAAACTGAGCCATGAAAACTAATAATTAAGCAGAAATTGATGTGAAGCTTTCAGTCAGTAGGAATCCTATGGCTGACATGTAGCTATTTTTCTGGGGTGATGTTCTATCAGAAAAATGACCAACAAGCCTTTAAAGTGGACTTCAAGCATCAAGACATCTGTCCCGCTCATTAATTTCAGTAACGTAGTGTCTGGTTTGATCCCTAGTGTGACTTCTGCCCCCCTTTCTCAATGAACATCACGGAACATGTGTTTCCCAGTTGTGCATTTATGTGTGTGTGTCTGATGCACAGAAATGTAGGACTAATTCCCCTGTATTCTGTAATTTGTGTTTCTAAAGGAGAGACTGTTAATTGCTGATATGGCTCTTGCTGGCTGTGAGTTCATGTTTGAAGAAACAAGGAATTATGTGAAGCAAAGAAAAGCCTTTGGGAAGACGATTGCACACTTGCAGGTGAGTTTAAATTGTAAGACTTGTAAAGCCAGATGCACAATGGAATTTGTATACATTTGTACCTGTAATGTTGAGCAAGTGAAAGTCACCGGACTGTTACCAAAGGATTGCTCGCAGAGGCTTCACTCTTGGGCTGTGGCTGTTTCCTTTATGCCCAACGTTTTTAAAAACCACTAAAAGGCAACGCGTGTATTTTAAGTCAATAAGGTACCCTACAGCAGTACCGCTTTTGGAAGTGAAATATGCTGTAGAAACTATACTGGCTTTTTGCTGGTGATGAAGTAAAAATATTTTATTGCTCTTAGGCTTGCATTTTACCATCAGAGGTCCCAATCACAGGGTATATTACACCTGCTTGGATTCCTGTATGTGCCTGGAATCCTACAGACTGCAGAAGAGCTTGGTGCATGTGCAGGTACTGCAAAACTCTGCACATAATGCATTGCAGCAACGTGATCTTTGTGAGAGTGATGCTCAGGGTCCCCAAGCAGTGACCTTGCTGCCTGAATGCCTGCAAAGGTGTTTGTATTCAGCTTTATGGGTGTAGTAACAAGATTCCTCAACTACCAGGTAGCTGGATATTCAAGTGATAGCATTGTAAAACTGTTGGATTTATTGCTGGAGTATAGCTCACTTTTGACAGTGCTAATTAAATTATATTTTGAGGCATGCTTGTGCTATTTAGCTGCTGTCATAAAACCCAATAACATGGAAATCAATGTTTGATGTTTTAATTTTCCTGAAAACTTCATCTTTTAGGGCTGAAACAGACCAAGCTCCTGTATGTTTCGTCTGTAGGATAGGAGTGACTCCTATGCATTGGAGGATGTTAGCTTCTTTTGATATACTGCAGAGATAATTGGAGCTGGAGTATTTTTATTTTTGTCTTGACTTCCCTTGTCAAAATCAAATATTTAATTGTGAATAGCAGCAGAACTGAGCTCTTCAGAAGCTGGAATATAAGGTATCTTTCAGGAAATTATGATCTTCTTTTCTTTTTGAACTTAGTATTCAGAAATACTGGAATTTAGTATGTGCTAGGAGCAGTTTTAACACAAATATATTTTAGAGTTTATGTAGGTGTTGAATGCTTTCTGATTGTAGTAGTTCACTGTGCAGAGACCTCCAAAATAATGTTTTCTACGGTAAAACGTTGCCAATCACTAGGAGGCCAAATTTGAGTCAAAAAAAAAAATCCATTCTTGCATACCTTTTCAGTTTCCTTTTTGCACTTAAATGTGCATGGAATCAAAAATCCTTTCTAATTAGAGCTTTGACTTGCCTAATTCTTTGAGTCCTGCTATAGTACGGTATTAAAAACTGGTTAGGTTAATTGTCCAGGGAAGCAAGAAGGTTTTTTCTATAAAAGCTTAAAACTGTGAGATCAGGCAAAACTTCTGCTCCTGTTTGGTGCTTTGATCCAATTCCTACCAGAATTGCTCCAAGACGGTGACATACTTGCCTTATTGGATTTTAGGTATCCTTAGCAATGGATTTTACCTTTTCCATCTAGAAAGTCTTTTCCAGTGTGGCAGAACTCAGTGTCAGAAAACTTTCTGATAGTTGGTCTAAAAATTCCTTTGTTTTTGCATATCTCTTGGCATCGCTTAAACTCTGAAAAACTGAATGCTCAGGAAGTGCATCCAATGTATGATGAAATAAATGTTACAGCTAGAGTGAAAGTACATTCTCCCACAAGAGGGAGCAGAGAGTAACAGAGCTCCCCCTACTTCTTAACTCTGTGCTGTCTAGGAATTTGTTTTCAGGCTCTTGGGGGGTTTTCCCCATAATGCCACGTTTTGAGTTGGTCTAGAGGATTAAAGGGCAGTAATTGTCTCTAATAAGATTGGTAAAGATGTAATTGTATTGAAAACAAGCTACATTTAGATATAAAGAGCCCAAACTGTTTTGAAACAGTGATATCTAATAGAAATGCTTCTAGAAAATGCTTACCTTTCTACTTCAAATGTAGCTTAAAAACAGTACTACTGCTGCTCTTTCTTTCCTCTGTCTTGTCCGTCCACTCCCAAAATAAGACGGTACAGCACAAGTTGGCAGAAATGAAAACGCAGATTTGTGTGGGACGAGCCTTTTTGGACAACTGTTTGCAGCTGCATGCAGATAAACGCCTGGACTCCTCCACAGCTTCTATGGCTAAGTATTGGTGTGTGGTTAAAGTAATTTGGAAATGTTATTTGTATAATCTTAACGGGAGTCTAATAATAAAAATGCTGAACTGCTCAGATTTGAACAAAAGATAAAATTACTGTCTGATTAATAACATTGTCAGTTTCTAGTAGAGGCCATTAGCTTTAACTTAAATTAAGTAGTCAACAACAGTCAGTTATGTTGAAAACCAGGGCTGCTAAAACAAATCAATTGCAAAGTAATAGCATGCTTTTAAAACAGGCTTCCATAAATACTAAGGCTAGGACTGAGCCTCAATTAAAAGTGAGCATTTCATTGGTATTCAAATAGTTACATTTTTCTATAACAAATCATTTGTTTTTTTCTTTTTTCTTAATCACAAGTTAATTTGAAGCTCATATGATATAGAATACTTTTCAGTTAGCATTACTTAGCAATAGTTGTTTGGCCCAGCTACTTTTCGAAGCTATTTGGTTTTGGGAAGAAATAGTTGGCTACAGCCATTGCTGCAATTGAGACTAAACAGTTCTTTCTTTTATTAGCCAGAACTTCTCCTCCCTCTCCCTGTATTTGATGGTGTTATCTGTTAACTTAGACTTAACCAGAGAAATCCTGATGAGTACAAGCATCTAAGATAAGGCACATGAATTTGTAATCTGTGTAGTTTTATCTTGGTTGCAAAGATAGGAGGAAAAAAGCATGCCAGGCATTAACAAATAATGTTATAGAAAATAGAGATTTACAGGTTCTAGACCTTCAAAAGTAAATGTAGAGTTAATAAGCAGAAAATGCTGATGGAATCCAGTGAGAATACCTACTACGAAAGTAAGGATTTTGTTTGAATGCTATTCCTAGCACTGTTTACCTAGAAATAACAGGTATGTAAGTAGACGCATTCAGTTCTGAGGAGGAGGAAACAGCTAGTGCCAGCTCAGATGCAGACTTACTTCCTCAACAGATTTTTCCAAAGCAAGGAATTTGAAACTCCTCTATCCACTCACGTGTTAGTGCCACAGTTTGTCATGGGTTTCCCCGTTCCCTAATAGAGTTCCCGTGTCTCCTTTCCATAGCACTCTTAGATGGTCTAGAAACTGTTTGAAAGTAGAATTGCTTCATTCAGGAAGGAATATTTCAGGAGACTATCTCCCATTAATTTTGCTTATTAACTTTTGCCCGGTCAATGACTTGATTTAGAGGTTGGGTGAATTTTGTAGCTTGTGTCTCTCTCCTGATGCCTGGTGAAAGGTCTGTAGACTTTGTGGTGACCAGTTGTACTATATAGCTAAATTTGGAGATATAATTAAAGAAGGCAGTTGGCAGTAACTCACTGTTGCAGATTTAAAATTGGTATAATAAACTGGAAGAACCTAGCTGGAGGGTTGGTTTGGAGAAAGGACTCCTCTTACATTCTTCCATGAAAAGCAATTGACTCCAATGGTCATTGTCTTTACTTCTGTTATCACTCTGAAACTGTTTTGCTTTTTTTATTTATTTTTTTTTCCCAGGTCATTTAACTTTAGCTTGAACTTCTAGTGCAGTTAAAATCCTAGGGGTTCTTATGTCTGATTTTCATTGATTGTTTGAAATAACATGAAGTATGCAGCTTGCCAGAAGCTGAGAGATGCAGGACATCAACTTCAAAGGGCATGTTATCCCTCACATTCTAGAGGGAAGGTTTACAAAACTGAATGCTTTAAGAAAATTATTTTAGATCATAAAATTACTGAATATTTTGCAGTGAGCAGTCCTGTTTAAGAATTAAAGTATTCCTGAGAATTTAAATCTATAAAATATTTTTGGGAAAATAAAGTATTCCCTAATAATGGTTATATTTAAAGAGCATCATGGGGGGGGGGGGGGGGGGGGGGGAGAAGCCTGCAGTGTTCTTAAATTTTATGATGCAACTGAAGGATTTGATAAGAACGGAGAATATACCAACCTGCTTTACAAAAGAAGTCTCGGCCTGTGAGAAAGGTAAACAGATTTGTTTGTCTTGAAAGCTTTCCTTCTCTGAAAGCTCTTCTGTAAGGGGAGCAGATCTTAAATGCTTTTCAATTCAATGTATACGTTTCTCATCACGCAGGAAGAAAATAGCCCTCACAATCTAAAGTATTTTAATGGCCAACGCTTTAGATCAGTTATATGAAATAAAAAGGTTGGCTATATTTTTGTCTTGGTAACTTATCTGTGTCTCTGGTAATGTTTCCCAGCATACATCCTTCTACCAACCAATTTCTTTTTCATCATTTAAGGTCGTCTGATCTCCAGAACAGCATAGCTACTCAGTGTGTGCAACTGCACGGAGGCTGGGGGTACATGTGGGAGTATCCAATTGCAAAGTAAGTGTAAGATTTCAGACTTCAATGATGAAGGATTACTAGCAAAGTAAAATGAGGCACTTTTACATCTACTTGTCAGTTGTTTTGTGTTAGTACTGATTTACTGTTCCTTTTCTCATCATGCTTATTGAAAGGCAATCCTCTGTACAGGTGTCTACAGGAAAGCTTTGTTTTGATCCTCCAAATAATTCATAACCTGTTGAGCAATTGCCTGTTTTTCACAAAACAGAAGTTCTCCTTGTAGGAGTAATAGGGGGGGAAAAAAGGTATTTAAAAAGAAAATGAGCTAGTGTACATAATTTACCTGGAATTAAATATATATGCATGAAGGAAAGAAAATGTTGGTCAGCCTAAAGCTTCCTAATACTGTAAAATAACAAGTTGCCTAATCAAGAGCATGAGTGGTTATGTTCAGCTTTTTGTACCTTTTTAAATGATAAAGCTGAGGGATTTACATGTAGAGGGAGATTTGTCATTCCCAATTTCTTGCTTGCTTTATGTATTTTGGAACAGTTACAGAGTTTTTACTATTTCCTTATATTATCTAGGAAGACTTTTGGTTTTATTTTTCTGTATATTCCATTGCCACAATAACATATGTAGAGCTTCTGTTTAAAAAAAAAAAAAAAGTTAAAGGGTTAAACTGAAGTTAAAAGAAGAGTAGAAGGGTTAACCCCAGTTGCTATAAGCAGATATCTAGAGTTCATTTTTATAAAGTGAGCAGGTTTAGATTTGTTATTCTAAATATACTTAGAGTATGAAAAGTTACTTTAAAATAGCTGGTTAACGTGTGTTTTTAATGCTCACACACTTGTTTTTTTTGGGTGTCCTGCATGCTATCTCATTAAATAGGGAGGTCAGCAAGCCCCGCTCAGGGTGTCTTTGAAGTGCTGCTTATCTGTGTGTGCAGCAGCTGTCCGTATGGGGATGGTGATTCCTGTAGTTCAGCAACTGAGCTACAGGGATCAGGGATCTACAGGGATTCAGTGGGCTGCACTCCCCCTATAATGACGCAGAATTAGGATGGAAAAGCACACTGTCACCCTGTGTGCTGTCACCAGCCATGCATGTCCTGGGGCCAGTTCCAGCACAGAGATGGAAATGCGCTGGCTGCATGCAGCTTTTCAGCTGCTGGCCCACATGGAGCTGGAGCTGGTACCAGCGGAAAGCTGTAGCCAGGCTGACGGGAAGAAAATTGGCACTTTTCCTCCCAAGGTGTTTAAGGCCCACCTGAAAGAAAGAACTGACAGTGCTGGTAGCAGTCCTGTTGACAGGATCAGACAGGCCAGGGCATTAGAGGAAATTACCATGATAACTATCAGGTTGGCTCTGCGGGAGTTGTTTTTTCACAACAAGGAGGCACCTGGCTCTCAGAGTTTATGCAGGCGTGCTGTTATCGAACAGGACGTGGGCAGGGCCGAGTGGGGTTTTGGTGGCCAGAGCTGAGTTAATGCGCAGGGGATGTGAGGGAAAGAGGGAGCAAGAAGCAGGGGGGGGAAAAAAGCGGTAGGAGTCTGGTTTTGTAGAGCTTTTAAAATACCTTGATGTATGTGAATCTTTTTAAAAATGGGAAGAATAGCTTACTGTGAAAAGTGGGATCTTCAAAGATAAAAGTTGGTACTCTTCTATTTTTATTGTATATACATTTTGAGGAATCTTTATTTAAATAATCTTTTTTCTTTTCTTCCCCACCCTCAGAGCTTTTGTGGATGCCCGTGTTCAACCGATCTACGGCGGCACCAATGAAATAATGAAAGAGCTTATTGCTAGAGACATTGTCAGTGACAAGTAGGGCGGACGCTTGCTCCTCTGAGAACCTCCCCCACCCCTTTTATAGTAATATATGGCATAAAATCAGACACCAGAATGTAAGTAAAAGAGATTTATGTAGCACACCGAGCTCCTTCAAGGAGGCGAAACCCAGTAAAGCGAGGTGGTAGCAGCAGGGAGGTGCAGGAGGTGGAGGAGTGGAGTTTAAAGGAGGTACGTTGGGGTAGGAGCTGGGGGGAGGAGGACTGGCCACACCCCTTGCTCAGGACAAGAAGCCCCCCGTTCGATGGAAGCCGCCTGCTGGCGCCGCCCTGGCTCTGCTGCAGTGCCCCGTGTTTACAGCCGCCCCGTGCCTTACCCCCGTTCCCCTCGGGCTCGTTGAAATAAAGCATTTCTATGCACACCCCGCCTCCCTCGCTCCCAGCGCCGAGCGCGCCGCCGCGCCCACGGGAGCGCGCGGGAGGGGCGGAGCGGCGCAGGCCCCGCCCCTCGAGCGGCCTGGCCCCGCCCCCTGCAGGCCCCGCCCCCGGGGCGCGGCGCGCTTTAGCTGGGCGCGGACTGTTCAACCGCGGCACTGCGGCCGCGCCGCGCGGGCCGGAGGCGGCGGCGCCGCTGCTGCTGGGGGAGCCGGCGGGCGGAGGCAAGCGCGGGGCGGCGGGGAGCGGCGCGGGAGGGGAGGGGAGGGGAGGGGGAGCAGGGCGAGGGGAGGGGGGACGGGGCGCGGGGGGGGGAGAGCGGGGAGAGGGGACGGGGGGAACCGCGGCCCGGCGGCGGTTGGGTCCCGCGGCGCTGGCGCGCATGCGCGAGGAGGGCTGGGTGGGGGCGGGGCGGGAGGGGGTAACGGTCCGGGAGGGGGCGGGGGTTGGCGCGAGGCTTGGGCGGGAGGGGCCGCGCCTCAGCGCCGTGCCTCAGCCCCGTCGCGGTGTTAATCCGTTCCTCCCCGTCTGTGCTGGGGACCTTAGCTCCCCGTCAGTGACACCCCTCAATGCTGGGGACCGTAACTCCCTGTCAGTGACGCCCCGTCTGTGTTGGGGGCCTTAGCTCCCCGTCAGTGACACCCCGTCTGTGTTGGGGGCCTTAACACCCCGTCAGTGACACACCTCGGTGCTGGGGACCTTAGCTCCCCGTCAGTGATACCCCCTCAGAGGTGGGGACCTTAACTCCCGACACCATACCTTGTGTCTAAGAGTGGCACCGGTCTCGTCTAAGCCCGTTTTTTATGTCCCTCCCCAAAGCCACAACTCCACAGGACGGCTGGGCTGTCGGTATGGACCTTGCAGCTGATCTAAAAGTAATACGAATGTTATCTCTATTAGTAGCATCCATTAAAAATGACTTCAGATGCTATGCTCCAAATATATGGTACTGCAGACTGAGCAGGAATTAGTTGATGGCGCGGTAATAAACTTGGAAATTATCCTCTGTGCAGCAGCACTGGTGAGCAGGGAGAAAAACAACCCTGTGAGGAGATTTTAATGAGTCATGGGTTTTATCATAAATGAATACTAATGAGTTCCACTTGAAGTATGTCCTTTTTGATGTTTTTTTATGATTAGAACTGTTTGGGTGGTCTGTCCTAAATTGCATTCTTGCTGTTCAAAGAGGGATCCTTTGTAGGTGTGTGGCGGTGTTTAGTTTTTTTTTTTCCAGAGAGGAGAGATTTATGCTTGTATCTCCTGGGGAGTGCAAAACCCCAGGGTTTGTAGTTTTATCTCTTTGGTACGGACTGCACGGTGAGCGCTGCTGAAAGCTGAGACTCCCCGCATAATCCCGTTGGTTTGTTTTTTCAATCTATTAATAGAACAAAATACTAAAATGCTTAAACACTCGTCATGAGTAACGGGGCTGCTCTTGAACTGAAAACAAAGGCTGCCTATCGAGACGATTTCTTTTCTGAAAGAACAGTCCCAGGCATGCTAAATATGGTCTTCTTCCGTTTTTCTTTCATACTCCTAACCAGGACATACCCGGTGGGACCTGTACCTCCTTTGTGGCCATTGCTGCCAACTGCTCTATCAGAAAATGCAGACTATGCTGTGAGCTGTTCCCTCTATTCTTAGTAATCATTATGATCCCATTCCTCTGGTGAAAATTGGGAGGGCGAGGTAACGTAGACCCGCGTGAATGGATGCCGTGGAGAAGCTGCCCGCGCTCCGCTCGGCGGCGGCTGGCGGTCCCAGCCAGCCAAGAAGCGCCGCAGTAGCGCCTGTCTGCCAGAGCAGCGCTTTATTTTTGTCTGGCGATAATCGGAGGGGCGGGCTGAGAGCAACTAGGGGTTACGGGACAAACAGCTCAGTGCTGTAGGAAACCAGGTATTGCCAGTTCTGTTGCAGGTGGTATCTAAGGGGCTGTAACGCAGCTCTTGTCAGTTGGAAATAGAATATTTTTGTACACTCTTACTGAACTTAATGTGGGGTATTTCAGCAGATGCTGTCATCTGCTGGTGACTTTGCTTTCGGAATGTTTTCTAAAGGAGTAAATATTGGAAGTTCCTCTATCTAAAATACAGTTAGTCTGTAAATAAACCGGAGACAAGTTAGTTATATTTGTTTGAAATGTAATTTGTGGGCAGAGTAGACACCTAAATTTGAAAGTCAAAAAAATAATACAGAGGAGCCTTACAAACCCTCCCGCAAGTGGAAGTTTTAAAAAAGATGACAAAAATCATGAAGAGACAAACCAACACCCCTGCCAAGCAAAAGTCCCCCAGCATATTGTCTGTAGTGTTGTGTAACATAAGTGATATTGTTATGCAAGGGGGGAAAGAGTCAAAAAGCGAGAGGACTATAAACAAAAGCTGCAGGCTGGGAAGGGAATGCCAGCTTGCATGCAGCAGGGCTTGCTCTTGTTGTTTAATAGGGTGCTACTGCTGGCCTACGTGAAGACATTAGATTCAGCAGTCAGACAAATTATAGTGAGGTAAGGTGGGTAGAGAAGGGTGTAAGAGCGAAACATCCGGTAAGGAGTAAGAAGAGGTGGCAGGGTGGAGGGCAGCAGCAGAAAAACAGGGGTAGCTGCGGCATTAGGGGTTGGTAGTTGTCATGTTCAGTGGCGAGAGAAGGCAGCAGGGTGTGGGTCGGGGCAAACTGCAGTCCCAGGCTATATCCTGCTGGGTAATTAAGGCATTACGGAGGATAAGCATAAAGTCACTTGAAACATCAGTTGCTATCCTGTGCGTGTCTGGTACTTGTTTCTTCCCTTCCCCTTATTTTACATCAGCTTTCCTTTTTACAATACTTTTTAGTCTTTCAAGTGAAATATATATTACACAGACAAAAAGCAAAACATTTGCCAGTTTAGTGTGGAGGTTTCAACATCAGCACAGCAGAAATGCAAGTAGAACACAATGGAAAAAATCCTTGAAGTGGTTTACCTGTGACAAAAAAGCTTTTTCCAGAATGACAACACAGACTTTTCCTCAGTACTGTATTACACTACTTGCCCTCCCTCCCCTTGCTTTTTTTTTTTTTTTTCCCCAGAAGGTAATAGGTTTGGCTCTGAAAACTCAGTTCCAATAAGGGTGGAGTGAGATTATTTTTTGCTGCTTTCTGCCAAAATGAAATAAAATGTGTCAACATGAAAATTGTACAATTTCTGTGCAGCCAAGTGCTTGTACTAACGTTTGTTTTTAATTTTTTTTGCAGCTCGTAGTTAGTTTTGCTGGTGTGCCAATGACATTTTGTGTGTTTGTGTGTGAACTTCTTGGAGAAACGCCAAGGGCTGGAGTCTGGGATAGTACCAGCTTTTATAAAGTCTTTTTGATGTCGCTGAAATTAGAGGAACACACGTGAAGCGTCTCACACAGCTGTCTTCAGGGCAGAAACGTTGTGTGAAGTTTGTAAGTTCCTGGATGAGGGGTTAGGTGGGAGATTTTTCTCTTTGAAAGCATTTACTTTTTAGTTGTGTTTTAGCTTAACTATCTTTTGTCAGAAACTGATAATTGGTGGCTTGTCTGGTGCTCTTTAGTTCAATGTTAGGGGTTTAATTTGAAGCTACTTCAATTTTCCTTTTCTTTCCATCTTTCCCCTAAAGAAGGAAAAAAAAAAAAGTCCCCCAAGCTAAAATAATTGTGCCTGTTAGTTCCTACAGGGGTAGAAGGACACAGAGCTGTCAGCCAGCCTGATCCGGAGAGCATCGCAGCGTCACAGGCGTGTCCTTGTCAGGTCCCAGTCACGGGGCTCTTACTCTGAACAGCTCGCTGCTAGGGAGAGTGAAAGTTAAAATCCTGTGGGTTTTTTTAGTACTGTTGTTTAGGGTTAGCGTGAGGGCTGCTGAACCTGGTCCCGGTGATGCTGAGTAGGAGCTGTACAGAGGTGAAAACTTAACGGCTGAGCTCCTAACTGCTTTTCAGGTTAATCAGAGAATTTACGGTGAAGTTACTGCGCTACTCTCACTTTTGCCACCCTTCTCTTGTTTCTGGTTTTGCCTCTAGTTTCTTAACCAAGAACAGACAGTAGCTTGCTGTCCAGGCTTCTGCGGGCCAGGCTCAGTTCAACCTTCCTTTGTGTTTATTTAACCATCTCCTAAACAGAGTTGAAAGTAGGGTATAAGACAATGGTTCCTGCACTGCAGGCTGTGGAATGATAAAATGGGGCATGTCGGGATAGCCGGTGACAAGAAGTGGTGAAGGTTTACCCTGGTCTTTCCATCCCAAAAGTTTGGGAACCCTTGATCTAAGCTATGACAAGCCACAGGCAAAAGAGTCATTGTAGGAAAGCTGATTGTTTTTACTCCAGGGGATATCGAGGAGTGTTGGGTTTGTATTAAACAAACAGTGCCTGATGAGTAAAAAACGGGATACAAAAGCAGGGGAAGGATTTTAGGAAACATTCAGAACTCGCACTTCCCTGTTTTTAGAGCACTAGCCTTGATGACTAGTTCCTTAAGTGTTCTGTGAGCATATATAATTAAATAATCAAATACTTGCTATACGTAAATTGACTTTGAATACGTTTCTCCTAGTAGTGTCTCTGAGTTTATTTCAGAGTGTTTCATCATGTGGTAGGTGTTCTGATTAGCTGCACTTGTAATAGGTAGCTGCATATCTCCCATTCTCCTGTTTCTGTCGTGCTGTTGTTGACTCATTTAAAGTATAAAAAAAAAACCACCTTGAACGAAGACCAAATGCAACTTAAAGTACTTATCTCCAGAGCAGATTAAAACAAAATCCCACCAGAGTTCTGGGTTGGGAATATGTAGATGTGCATCTGCGTTTGTGCATCTACATACACACGCGTGTGCTCGTTTTAAAATGCATCCTTCTAGCCCTACGGCTTTTGGTCATGTTTTGAGTTTAAGCAAGGTTAGATGACAGTCGTGAACTCTGAGAGGCTTATTTCTAAGACTGATAGGATCAGAAATGCGATGAGGTGTGAACACTTACTCCCCTGCGAGGTGGAGGCTTTTATTGTACATGGGACAACCTCTGCGTGAAATAAATTAAAACTCGAGTGTGCTTGTTTGCCTCAGGGGAGGGCGTAGTCTGTGCGTGTTCTTTAGATAATGTCCTTTTTATGACATATTTAAATAATATTTAAGTGTTGAAAAACTGAAGTGCCTGAGCAAGTTGTTGTATTTGTATCGTGTCATGAAAATGAGAAAATTTACATGGCCCGTGTTGTTTTCAGGTTTGCTGTAAACTACCTACAGTAGCTATAATGACACCAGCCCTCAGAGAGGCAGCAACAAAAGGTCATGGTATCCACTTGTCACCTTCTTTGTCCTCTAGAGCTATGGAGTCTGATACAACTTTGTGCATGGAAAATTCCAGAGCAGTGGAAGAGAAGATAAGAGAGGACTCCATCGCACGGATTACTTGCTCAGTCCTGGGGTTCCCCACTGCTGAGCCCAGCCTCAGGAATGATATCTTCAGCGTGCAGCATTTCGCTTCTCCGCCGTCCTCCAAGCGCTATCAGTCTGTCTTGTTAATGAGCACAAATTCTGCATTTAGCAACAAAACCGGTAAGCCAATGAAATCGGGAGAGCCTGACTGCTCCAGGATGAGAAGCGCATTACATAATGGTGCTGACACATCGCTCGGTCAGATCAGTCATTCGGGACCTGAGGAGCAGGTCAAAGGGATCGCTTTTCCAGACACCGCATCTCCAAATCTGGCAGAAACGCCAAGACTTTTGGATTCAAATGTGACCGAATCCAGTAATGCAGAAGAAATGCAGCTCTTAAATGGTAAATGGTACAAGAAGAATGGGTTTTGGGGTAGGGCTTTGGGAGTCTGCGCTGAAACAATAAAAGGGGATTTATTACACCAAATTCTTCACGGGCCTTCCGAAGGGATTTTGAGCAGCACCCGGGAGGAGGTGTATGCTCGCTTACTCCAGTGTGTCACTAAGCAACAAAAGGAAATCAGCCGCGCCAAAAGGACTCAGAAACGTTTACAAATGCTCCTGGCAAAGCACGTTATCAAACACTGTGATCAGCAGCTGAAATGCTTCGTAAAACATCAGTTACAAAGAATGAAGGTTTTCCATGAGCCAACCAGGTTTTTGAGCAGTAGCTCCCTCAGGTGTGCGGAAGGTTGGCCAGAAAGCAGCGCAACTACTTTGGAAAGTAGTTCCAGTGCGGATGTGCAGAACGGAGTTTGTGTTGCACCTGGGGAAATCCGGGGCTTTGCACTTTCTGCTGGAGGGCTGCTCTCTCGTGTGGAGAAGGACCTGGACTCGGATGCAACGTGTAGCAGCTCAGATGAAGACTGTGACGAACAGACTGTAAGAACAACTGTGGAAGCGTAAGTGTTAAATTCCTGCTAGACTCATGTGCTTGATGCTTATAAATCAAGCTGGAGGGGGCTAGACCTGCAAATTCCTTCTGGTGTGAGTAACCTCACTCAGTAGGTAGGCCTCCTGCGGGAGGACTGCCGACGTGAGCCAGGTTTGGCAGGGTCCAGCCAGAAGTAGGAGCATGGAACTGTGCAGCATTTACGGAGCAGTAACTTCAGCAGGCTGTAGAGCTAGACTTTGTACTGCATCCTGTCAGTTTGCATTGCATTAGCACTGCTAATTATTCAACACTCCGATGATGCTGTAAATCAAAACAAATAGCAATAGCAGTGCAGTAAGGGAAACTTTAGGCCAGTAAAAAAAAAAAAATCATTTTATTTGTGTTCTGAGTTATTAAGTATCAGTCAACATTAGGATATTGAAGTCCACTATGACATGGTAAAGACTAAATATGATCATCAATGCAGATGTCAAGCCATCCAGAATTTGGGGGGTGCACATTGAAAAAGTTTGGTTCTTTGAATTATAATTAAAAATGTTAATTTACTTAATGAGGTTGTTCTGTTAATTTGAAGCTGGCAGGATTGTTTTTGTTGTTGCTGGTATCTTTTTCAAGAAGTACTAGAGTGAAATTAATGTAATTAACTAATTCTGCAGTTCTCTGGGTCTATTAAATTGACAAGTAACCTGTCAATACAAATTATTGTAGCTTTGGAAATTGGTGATGGGGAAGAGAAGTGGATGGTTAAATTGTTTTAGCCTGTTTTTTCTTTTTTTTCTTACCTTACTACAACGTTAACTCACTATCTGCCGTTGAGAAATTGTAGAAAGCAGTGAGAAGACAGCTTCTTTCCCCTTCTGACAGGTGAAGAGAACAGAGCACGTCTTAAGATCTGGTAGGATGTGATGGTGAGAGTAGATAGGTAGGAACTTTCTGGTGCTTACATTTGTAGCACTTGAACTCAGGACCGTTTTTGTGTTTGCTGATCTCCTATTACAGGAGACGACTTTTAGGGAGTTTCTGGAAAGCACTAAGAGTGACACTGGTGTTGAAGGAAAATCAGGTATTTAAAAAAAAAATTCTTAGTTTTTTGAAAAGCTTAATGTATCAAATCCCTGCTGCATTTTGTTAAACTCCGTAGATCTCGAAAACAGTAGAAGAAATGCAACATAAACATGAGTTTTCATTTTCTTTTACATATTGTCAGTGGTAAATACAATATTAAAAAGACCAAAGCGTAATGAGTTGCCAGCTGAGCTATGATCGCTTTAAATATTTGAGTCTGCACAAAATTATTCTTTTGAAATACTTCAGTGCAAACACAGCCTCGTGCTCCTGGTGCTGGAGAATCAGCATTCTTCTCTTAGCTGATACATTTGAACTTCTGAGTACCAGCTCTGCCTCTGGGGTTCTTATCTGGTGATTACATGAGCTGAATAGGGAGAACTGATGAGAAATGCTGATTCTCAGAGGGTTGTGAATAGTCTAAAACTTGGACTGAAGTTCTGTGCAAGGGCTTTCTTTTTTATTCTTGCCAGGGACAGTCCAGTTTCTCATTCTGCCAGTCCTTTATTTCTTTTAGTTTTCGAATTCCTTAAGTTATCTTTCCACTTAAGGCTTATTCAGTTTGTTTTGTTGCACTGACAAAAAAAATGCAGAGGCTTATTAAGTACACAGACACCACCTTTGGCTTAGGACATCCCCAACCTGCAGCTGCTGGAAGCTGAGGGAGTATTCTTGAGAAGTGCTACTCTGTGCTGCCCCGTTTCAAGGCTGTTACCTGGCCACTGCTTAGAGGCAGGAGGCTTGGTAGATCATCTGTAGGCTGACTTGGTGCAACCTCTTTTTTTCTTTTTCCTCTTCTTTTTATGTTCCTCCAGTAAAGCAGCAGGGATGTCGTGGTTAGCAGTGTGCATTGGCAAAGGCTTTGCTGTGTTGTCAGCACAAGAATCGCTGGTGTTTGAACTGTGCTGCTGGACCCGCAAGCTCAGAGTTAAAAGCACTGGCTGATTTAAGTTGAAGACTTTTGTCTGTGTGCACAGGTTGAGCCAATGCTTGAATTAACATTGCAGCAAGAACAGGCTGTCTCTCATCTGAATTTATCACTATCTTAAGCTTGGAATGGTTTTCTTCCTTCTCCACCTTTCCCAAGATGTATCTGCCCGGCTAAAAGGCTGCACTTTTCCTCCAGGATGGCAAAGTTACATCAGTTTTGCAGCAGTGCAGCTGCTGAGCCTTGCTTTTCTCCTGAGCTTTACCACTTGGAAGTTTCTTTGGGTCACCTTTGAGCAGGACAAAAACCTAAAAGTTAGCATCCATTTTTACTTCCACTTAGTGGATTTATGTTGCTTTGAAATGCCTTTCTCTCCTAGGGAATTGGTTCTTAGTGTTTTCCAGAAATATTGTGATTATGTGGGTGAGGGAATGCTCGTTGCCTCGCTTTTTGACTTTTATTTCTCACCTGGAAAGACTCCTCCTCTCTGTTATATTCTAGATGTTATGAGGTTCTATTAATGCAGTGACAGATGGGGAAAATGTTTGTGGTTTGCCTATATCACCTTATACTGATTGCATTTAACTTTCACAAATCATCATGCTAGTCGGAGGCTATTTGCAATAGGTCATTGCTACATCCTTGTTTTGTGTGGGGGGGAGGGGGTATCAATCCAAAACGTAAGGGGAGAGTGAGGACCTTCTCCGTCCGTGTTTACCTGAGACCAGGCTGTTTCCCATCAGCATGGAGAAGTTCCGATTCCAGCCCAAATTTTTCATGGCAGGAAAAAAAAAATGGATCTATTTTTAACTTTTTGAACCTGTTCATTCTCGTTACCCTGAAAAGGGTTTTGCCCAATGAGTGTTGACATCAGCTCTTCTGAGCTGTGTCTGGGTGCTTGGTGTCTCAAGTAAGATTGTCTCTATCCATCTATTTCAATACCCATGTTGGTCAGTTGCAAATAGCCCCTGCAAGGCGCTTAGACTGTTGCTCATCCCTTGGGCCTTGCATCGGTGCTGTCCTCACACTAGAGGTTCTCGGTCTGCTGGTGAGCGCAGTTCTTTTAGTTGACAGTTTACAGTGCTTCTCTGGTTTCTAGAGGGACTGGAAAATCTTGTCCCGTTTCAGAAACTTTATCAAAACATATTTGGGCTTTTGAGTATTTGTCAATATGAAGAAACAGTTGGCTCATCGCAGGAATTTTGGCGTTTTGCTGCTGGTGTCAGCTCTTTAACTTGTCACATCTTCCATGGAAGGTTTCTTAGGCACTGTACTAAACTTTCATCAGTAGCTTGTCATTTCCTAGTACTGTTCTGGCCTTTGGGCAAGAAATTCCCAGCGACACTGTGTAGGGGATATGGTAGTGCTTCTCTGTGCTTTCTTAAAGACAGACGTTAGGTGCTAGCTCCATGTTCAGTGCATTAACCAAAGTGGATGGAGCACCCAGGGAGGCCATCAGAAAGCTGAGCATAGGCAGTTCCCTCAGGAAGTCACAGCTCACAGCAGCCAGCTGAAATGCAGCATAGACAACGCTGCACCAGCCGAGTTTACTTGGAACTTTTCGATCTTTCTTTATGGTTCATGAACATGGAAGATTTACCGTGGAAAATGATCCCAGATTTCAAACAAGGTGACCGGGGGGAGGATGTGAGTTTGCAGTGTTTTCAAGAGCATCTCTCTGCTCAGGGAGCTGCCTATCATACCTTCCTGGGCTAACTCTGCATCCTCAGTCAGGTGTTTTGTGTGATTCTGATGTGGCTGGAGGTTCTGGTTGTTTGCAGTGTACTTCCAAATGCCCTGAGTGATCTTCCAGAATCAAAAGGTCCATCCCTGGGGTTCTTTGAAGGCACAGCTGCTCACCCCATCAAACAGTAATGTCTGTACCTAATTGATTACAGAGAAAAGCTTCTTACAATAGATTTTTCTGTGAAACAAGTAGCTGTCTGTCTACTTGGGAAAAGTCCCGTGCCCTCTTCCCCCATCTGAATACAATCCTTTTGCATCATGTGGCGGGATTTTTTCCTTCTGAAATATTTTCATGCTTTTCCTCTGATTTTGAAAGACATGTTTTACTGATTATCTTCCAGCAACCTCAAGCCTGACGAAGTAGCACTGTTGTACTTTTCCATGCCCACAGGGTTCATTGTGCCTGGAAACTTTTTTAATGAATGTGCAGCGATAGTAAATCTTCCCCCACCCCCTGCTTTTTCTTTTTTCCTTTAATTTCTAGTTGGAACGAGAAAAGATTGGAAATCTACTTTTAGTACAAATACTTGGCGGGGAGGGGAGCGGTAAGGCGGAGAGAATACAGGAAGGAAGAAAATATTATGACTGGTATCTCCAGATCTCATCTGTTTGTTCTAGATTATTTTCCATTTTTGCTAGCATTTTTCTCATGGCTAATTGAGGAACATCAGTGCACTTCTGCAGGCCTCGCGACAGAAGGCACTGCTTAAGGGCTGGGGCTCATTGCCCATCTTTGAGCCATGTTATAAGGTGAAGCTATTTGTTTTTGCAAGATCAGGTCCTAATTTTCCACTCTGAGCTGTAATTTCACTTCAAACCTGATAAGAGGACTGGATTCTGGTTTTTGGAAGGGGAGGGAGACAGTCTGCCAGCACTAAATGCTGTTCTCCGTTTCTCTTAAGCACAAAACCCCAATTGTTTCCAGTTTTTAAGACCTTTTTAGTTTACAAGTCAGGGAAATGTCTTATTTGCATAAAAGATTAATGTGAGGGCTTTTGAATACGTATAAATTCATAGGTGCTAATAATATGCTGATTTCAAAATGTTTTACACATTGCTTTTTCACGAATTCCATTCTCTTAATTCTTGGCTCCTGTCACTAGGATGTGGGAGGAGAGTTGTTACCAGGGAATGAAAGAAAAACTAGCTTTCTATTACCTTCTGTTTTCTTTCTAGGGGCACAGGTATTATTTCAGAATATATTTTAACCTCATTTGGTTGGATTTCCATAAGAGGGATTTACAACTTCAGGGTCGCCCATGCGTTTACTGTTTTTCTTTAGAAATCTGATGTACGGCAATAGCAGCTTGGTTTTATGCAAGACTTCCTTCTTGCAATACCAGAGTAATGCTCTTGTGAATGAGGATCCTGATTTCGAACCTGTAATTACCTTAATATTTCTGCAGCTGCTGAAAGCAGGCTGAATGGTTGTAATGAAAGGCAGCAAGTTTGACAAGTTGTAACATGCAAGGGAATCTCAGAGCTGGGAATGTCAAAGCTTTTGAGCTAAATAAGTGCTGAATGCATATTAAATAAAAACTTGGCAGTGCTCTTCTGAATGACAACTTAATACACAGTCAACACAGCATAGTAGAGCAGAGACTCTAATAAGCAGACACATGTATGTACATGATATCCTCGCGCGCTTAATTAAATGGTAGATCAAGAAGAGTTTGGTGCTCAATGGGAACTGCTGATTAATCAGGGTTTTACAGTGAGCATTTCTTCTGTTGCTAAGCTGTGAAATGTGCTTGTTTTAATGGCGAGATTTGTTTACAATGAACAGCAAACTGTCTCCGTTACATCTTGTGGAGTAAGGGCATTGCGATTTCAGTTTGCAGATAACGTTGATTTCAGAAGAATCGACTTCAAAGGGATACATCCAGTGCCTTTGAAAATCAGTGTTCGTGGGCCCCTGATACAGGAAATCATTTAAATGCTTTCTGTTTCACATGAAATAAAAAGTGTGCGTAAAGGCTTCCCAAAATAGGAATGCTCTCCTGTAACAGGGTTTCATTCATACTGCTAAATATGGGTTAGGAATGTAACTTTAGGTCTCAGATTTAAATATATTGACCTATGCTCTTTTTTATTGAAACCGAAATCGCTGTAAATTATTTTATTTTCATCCCAACATTCTACCTAGCTGCTGTGGGCCTTGTGTTGGGGAATTTAAATTGATGACTTCCCAATTAACAAACTTCTAATTATCAACTCTGGCATTAAAAGAAATGCAAACTGAAGCACGTGCATCGTAACCTGCCCTTCCTCCCAGCCAGCAGGGGCGCACAGTGTAACCATGAAATTCAGTAGGCCTCCACCCCAGGATCCAGCCAAACCCCCAAACCAAGAAGGTTGCAACTGTCCAAACACAGATTCGTCCTTCTGTCCGTCCCTTGCCCCTGCAGCCCCTGGCGCTCCGTACCGCCAGAGTGAGGCCAGTTGGAAGCTGGAGTGAGATGTCACGGCACTGCCACACCTGCCTCCAGAAGAATATAAGTGCAGATTTGGGGACAAACTTCTGAGGTTGCAAAGGAGCATTGATACTCTGCCTGCAGGCTGCAATAATGTGCCAATGTACTTGTCTTCAAAGGATTATATTGTAAGCTCTATCTTATTTTATGTTGATCGTGGGATGCAAACGTAGCACTGCTTCCTCGATGTCTTTTTTCAAGGGCAGTTGTGTAATACTTACAGGGAATTTCTAGGCTTGTGTTCCTGGTGTGTTGTTGTTAGCCTATTGGTGTTGTGCCGTTTCAAAGACGAGAAAAAAAGCCTGATTCCAGGCAGCCCTGGTGTTCCTGAGGTTTTATTTTTTTTTTTTATTTTTTCCTATGCATGTTAGCACTACCTGCTTCTGTGCTCTGTTGATCTGCTCTGCAGCATGCAAAAGTTAAGTGGAAGAAGCTGGCGTGCTGGAGCAGCCCATGGAAACTTAAAAACTCATTCCAAAATATTCTGAGCAAATGGCATTTATGGCTAAGCATTTTGCAGGTGTTTTTATTTTATTTTATTAAAAGGTGAAACGGTGCCGACTGTTTACCTTTTGCAGGTTTTTACTTCTCGGGTGGTTAATATTCTAACCGACCCTACCTCCACCAGCCAGTTTGGCCTTTTATCATTAACATCTGTGAAGAATTACGTAAAGAGAACTGAAGATGAAAAGCACCTACCAGTTCATGAAGTCAGCCGTCGGAGTTCAGCACCGTAACAGATAACTGTTTTAAGAAGCTGAATGTATTTCTTTCGTTGAACCCTAAACTAACAGTTCAGTGCGAGTGTGACGATTCAGTCTCTGTATAAGAGCTATAGTAATCGTATGATTTGGTGCAGGAGCCCTGTAGCTGGAAAATACTGGCTGTAGCATCTCCTTGGATTAGAAGATGTAATTTCTCCTTTTCTAGGATATCCAAGCACAGAAACTCCTTTTTTCTCTTTATATTTTCAGTTATCCTACAGTTGTGTTTTTTTCCCCAAATACTGATTTCTCCCCTTGCTTCTCCCCTTCTCACTTTCCCTTCTAAACTTATTTGTTGAAGACGTAAAAATCTTACTGTGTTGCCGCTTATTTTTTTTCCCCACTCTAACTCTGTATCATGAATTTTCTTTTCTAGGGAAACCCACAGCTATGGTTGATAATTTGAGGTATTAGTGCCTAAATTCCTCAGGCCTGCTGGTTCAGCACAAATATTCAGCTGCATAAAGTTTGCCAGTTTGGGAAGACAAGAGATGGTGGGCGCCAGTAATTGTTGCGATAAGCAGTTGCCGATGTCTGTAGACGATAGGGAGAGCTGTAACCCATCTGCTGGGAGGCCGGGTAGTGTTTCGGAGTGAAATCTCTGCCAGGTAAAAACTCCTGGTGAATGCCAAAGAAGATAACAAGCCCGACTGCAGACCTTTGCTGAGGTCTCAGCATAACTCTGCATACCAGAGAGCCTCTCTCAACCCATGAGGGGTTTTTAAGTGTGTAGTTTGGTTTGGTGCCTGTTAGCGCAAAACGGTGGCATATTGCTCTCCGTGTTTGGTCTGTGGTGACTGTCAGAGTAAATAAGCAGTGTTCTGTTGTGTGGTGCGATGCCAGAGGATGATACTAGCTGCAGTTTGTTTTAATCTTGTTTTCACTCTGGGATGCATGGAAGAGGTTGAGTTCATGAGGCAGCGCTCTGATTTTTCTTTCATGTCCTTATTATGGATTTAACAGTTAACCAGTCCAGGGGAATTAATACTTCAACAGCAACTGAAGTTAGTTAATTCTGAAAACAAACACTGAGTAGGCGTGCTGGAAGAATTAGTCCTTGAGAAAGCATTTACGGGTCATTTCATAGTTGGACGTGTTTGTTTAGCCATTATGAGGATTGGAAGTTTTTGGTGGGAGTGGGCATTTTTATCTCATGAGTAAAATCTAGATAAGATTGTCTAGAGTACATTCACTACATGTCTGAATTCACCTAATTTAAGCATTTTTTTTATATGATACCATCTCCTGGTTTTCACAGGTTAACTCTTGTTGACTGGCAGTGTCTGGAGAGAGGAGAAAAGTAGCCCTGCTGAATTTCACTGCTGTGCTGTCAGAAGCCCCGCACTCACCTTAATGCCTTGCAAAAACGCTCGTATCCAAGCCAGCTGCGTTCTGAGCATTGCCACGTGTAGTCCCAGGCAAGCTGCCTGTAATGCTGGTGTAAAATTAGGGCCAGTTCAGGATGTTCACAGGCTCGTGGCTCCGCTCCTGTGGGACCCCACAGAGCTAGCGTGCTGTTAAGCTGGGGTGAGACAGTGCCACGGGGTGGATGTGAACTCTTTGGTGTTTTCATACGATTGAGTGAGCTTCCCAAGACAACCGGGGGATTTGTGATTTTTTTTTTTTTCCAGTGTGTGTTAAGTCTCATGAATTTCAGTATGAGTCATACCATGTCTGGATAGGATTTAAAGATCGGGAGAGTTTTCTGATTGTTCACTTTTCAATTTCCAGACTCGAGTCCTTCATCAGAATAGTGAAGTTCTGCTGTTGTTCACAGTGACTCCTCACAAGACAGGTGATGAGCTTTTTATCCTGAGAGTAATTAGTCTGTAGTTTATGAGCTGATCCTTGCTCCCAAATACTTCATTGTCACACAGTTGGCAGTAGGCATCTGGTAGCACAGGAGATCCCAGCGAGAGGAGGAGATGAACCAGCAGGGCTGGCCACGGTCAGGATCACTGCATCGCTTTGGGACTAAATCATCTGAAAACTGGATACCAGAAATATGTGGGATTAAATGGAAGGGGACCCGGCACAGCAGAGAGAGCAAAAACCACAGGGTTAGGAAACCAAGGTGGGCATGTAAGTGTGAGAGGACGTCAGGAGCAGCTGCCATTCTTACATTTCCTGCGGAATTTCGGAGTTTTTCCCATCCACCCAACGTGAATGCCTTCCTTCCCTGCTTGTCCTTGTTGAAGAATGTCGTAACTTGACAATTTTGACGTTCTTTGAAACAAAGCTTTTGGGAGGAGCCTGTGTTTTGAGTTGGCAAACCTGTGTTCTGGAGTCTTGGTGTGGGTCTGCCGCAAGCATCCTCCTTTCCTGTGCGGTAGGAAGCACCCTGTCATTGTCCCTGCAGGCATGTCATGGTAGGGGCATGCTAAGTGTTCCCTCTTGAAATTAGGAGGCTGGAAGGCTTTGCTTTCCTTTTAATTTTCACAGCTTAAGATAAGCGTGGAGAACCTTGCTTTGCATTCAGCTGTATGCTCTGAAGTATTGGCTTTCCAGAGCACCTGTGCAAGACCCAAACAGCAATGTGTGCCTAGCACAGCAGTTGTTATTTTGGCTAGCAGTTCCTCTTTGCAGTTGGTTAAGTAGCCTGGGGTTGTTCTTTGGGACCGGCTGATCTTAGCTATTGGAAAACATAAATCTCACCCTCAACTTCAGGGAGGCCCTGGGAGGAGAAGACACTTCCAAAGTCCTCTTGCTTTCTTCAGTGTTGGTCTGATTACGTAAATGCATGGTCTGTTCTTGTTTCTCTGTTTTGGGAGAAAGGTAGGAGTGCTGTGGGGTTGTAGGGAGCTGGGAGGACAGATTCGTAGCCTGGAGTATTCCTCCTTATAGTCTGTCCACAGATCATGGCTAAAAACTTTCCAGACCAATAGTACCAGCTGTAACATCAGTGCATTATCGGTGCTCATCAGTTGCCTGTTCAGCCTCAGCAGAAGAGAGTAGCTTTGAAATACTCATACTGCCTCTGCTGGTGTCAATCCCAGTTTGAATCCTTTCCCATACTTCAGGGCCATGCAGTACAGCTCCCTAGTTACATTTTCATCGCACTTAGTCTGCATTCTGTGCTCTTTGTGGCTTGTTTGTTCTTTTGCATTTCTTTTTTCTCTTTCCTCTTGCAAGTCATGCAGGACTGATCTCCTGCAGTTCAGCCAAAACAGTAGAAATGCCAGCCAGCGTCTCAGCGGAAAACAGATTTTGCCTCTGCTGCAATTCCAACATGTTTTTCTGGGGAAATTCAAATGGTTTGTTTGTGCAAAATGAATATTCTTCCCATTCTTGTGGCCCTGAAGTAGTGCAAGAGATCACCTGCAGATCTAGAGTCAGCTCAAGAGCAATCAGTTTATCTGCTGATAAATGTTTCACTGTACTGTAGCACCGACCATTAGTAACTGTTGGAAATACGACATGGTTTGTATGGACTTGCCAGCAGAATTTGAAATTCCTGTGGAGGAGGTAGGAGGGGGAAAGCACGGAAACCAAGTAGAGATGCCTGCAAAAGGAGCCCAGAGGAGGCAGGACAGACAGCTGCTTCTTTTCTTCTCTCCTTCCCAGCAGAGAACCAGAGCTGGGAGCTTCTGCTGTAGCACCTGATCTGACTTCTTCCATCAGACCTGGTTCTTTTTGTAACCTTGGTGGGTGCTTTTTTGTGTTTGTTTTTTTTTTTTTTTTCCCCTTCTCTGGATCTGTAGAAGTAATGAGTTTCACCTTGAAACAGCTTTCTTTATCCACCTAAACCAACAAAACGAAAGAAAGAGGGACACCGGAGTTACTAGTTATCCTAGTGTTAAAAGTATTCAGTCATCTACTCCTGTTCATCAAAAACTGCCCGCAAATTCTTGTTGTCTCATTTCTTTGCTGAGTGAATGTTAGACTGTACACTCCAACATACCAGGAATATGATATACATCAATTATATTTTATTGCTTTATTGGGATAGCGGCTTGTTACTCTTCATTGCTTGGGTTACTGTAATGTTTGCTTGCATACAGCTCACTGTAAGAGCATAAAGGTAGCTTATAAAGATGTTATCATTTGCTGAGGTGTTACAGGATGTACTAAATAGGTTGTAGAGAAACACATTTGGAAGCAAAGATGGTAAATAAATAACGTGAGCTCAAACAAAGGGCGAGGGACCGAGATGGGAACAGAATTTTGCAGCTTGGTACTTGGCTTGCACCTCCAGCACCTTCCCTTGTGCACCAGTCTGTCTGTCTGTCTGCAGGGCATCAGAACTAGGGAAGGGATCGAGCCTTTAACTTGCTTCATTCACCTTCCTCCTGAGGTTAAAATTAACCACAAGCAATTCTGCGCCCGTGTCACTGTGCAGCTGCCCAGCTGCTTGCGCTGACACCAACACGGGACAGCCAGGGCTGGCGGGGAAGAGAAGCTGAAGTCGCTTCCTTTGGCGTGAGCCTGGTCTTGGAACTGGAGGAAACTTTCTCGCAGAGGAGCCTCAGGACATCGTTATTATAGTGTAATTAAACTAACAGGATTTAATTGTATACCACTCTTACTTTAAGGCTTTAAGAAATACCTATGTAGTATTTTAGAAGTGAACATCTACATAATAGATTTAACACCAAATGCAGTGAATTCAAGACTGAATTCTGTGTTTAAGGAAAAAAAAAACTCTGCAAACACATTTTTGAAAAATAACTGGTGATGCAACTTTGGAGCGGATTTGTTTGAGATGAAAGGCAGTAATATACAGATAGGATTTGTTTATCTTAAGGTTACAAAATTTAATTGCTCTTCTGTTATCTGTTGCGGTTAGCTATCTGAGCATGGATTCCCTTACTGACACGCTGGTTTCATACATAAGACCAGCTGCGGCCCTTGCCATTCCTCTTTTTTTGTTTCCCAGCTGTATGGGCAGGCTTCCCCCCCCCCCCCTCCCTTCTGCTCTGCTCCTCCCTCCGTGGTCTGCTTTAGAGCAGCAGTGTTCTCCCAGAACTGCAGCATCTGGCTTGGGCTGTATTTCTGGCAGTGTGCTCCACCTTCTTTCACCTGGCCTTTCTTGGGGTATTGTCCTGCTTCTGTGGAGATTTTTTTGCACCCATCATCTTTATTCCTATTTAACTTCCTGCGTTAAAATTAACTAAGGGAAATGTTACAGCCTCAGTAAGCAGCTTTTTCCTTAGGGCTAGCATTTTGCCATCCTTAGGTCGCAAGACAAATCCTCTCTTCCAGCCATCACAGTTGCTCGAACAGCCGATTTCATTGAACTCCACCTTGGGCCAACTGGGAATTCAGATCCTTCACCCCAAGTTATTTTACGCCTTCCAGAAGCACAAACATGCAAAATCTGTCAATCCCAGAGAAAAGTTCTCCCTGTCTAAAGCAGAATTCACCAGGGTTATTTACTGAGGGCTAGTGGTAATGGGAAAGCAAAGAGAAAGAAGAAGGGATCATCAGAAAAAGGGGTATTCATTCCCAAGATGGCTTCCTTCTTCCCTACTTCCTACTTTTTTCCTAGGATAAAATCAGTACAATTTACATTTATTACAATACATATTTATGATGTTTTTGAATTTTCTGTTTGATGGTAATCTTTATGTGGTTGCACCTACAGTCTGGACTTCAACAGGATGTTTCCATCTCCTGTCTAATTTCCCATGTTCATTTTGTCTGTGCAGCAGAGAGTTTAAGTTGGTTGTAAAATATGTGGGCAGAAACGGGGAGATAATTCATGGTAAAAATGGGAGATGGTGTATTTTAGAGGTAACCTACCAGAGACTGTGTCTAGTTTTCCTTTTATACTTTAACTAAGTAGACAGAACGTTCTGAGATTTTGAGTTATGTTTTATAATCTTTTCCTTAAAAAATACCAGGATTTTCAAATTTGGTGATTGTTCATGCCAGGAAATGTCTAGCATCTTCTACAGAGTGCTGTGTTACCTTTTCTTTCCTTGTTGAGATTGTTGAGGTAGTTGGCATACAGTTCTGCATGAAACAGCAGTTTGTGCGCAGTGTTCCTGTGCCAGTTTGCTTCCAAGTGCTGGTGTCTGTCTTTTCTTTTTTCTCTTGTGATACGTTGGTATTCTTCATTGCCAGGGGAACGAGGGATCACGAATTCTGCCTGTGTAAAACTGACAGTGCAGTGTTACCCAGGGTTGTTCCGATCCAGTAGTTTCTCCCAATAACTTGTTGGAACAAAAGCACTTCTTTTCCAGAAGTTCGGTTTTATTTTATTTATTTATTTTTATTTATTTATTTTTACTATTATTTTAAATTAGTTATGGCAAACTATTTGACAGCCTCGGTAGGGGAAAAAAATAAATGCCAGTCATTTTCTTAAAATAAATAAGCCTGGTTAATGGTAGGGTGGTGGTGGAAGATGCATGTAGAAATACTGTTGTATTATCTCTGTTCCTTAAATTTATCTGACCGTTAAAATGATTTGTTGAGTGGTACCATATGCCATTCATTTGCTTAATACGTAGGTTGAGTAAAGCTTGCTGATAGCAGTAACAAATTTAGCATAATGAAGTTAAGCTAATCATAATGTCAAGTACCTGGAGGCATATACTTTGTTAAAAATACGCCTATTTGTAAACTGCAGCAAGAGCCTTTATTTTGACCTATCTATACTATACTTACCCAGCTATGTTTGTAAAACAACTTGAATGAAAGAAAGCTAAACTACTTGGTAGCATTCTTGGCCAGTGACTTGATAGCTCACTGGTCATTGCTGGATGATGTCTTAGTAGATTGCAGTTGTTAGCAACTGATATTCATGGAAGCTTGTGGGAGGAAGTGTGCTGGAAGAATTTGGATGCTGGCTGATGGAGTGGCTGGAATTCTTCACAAATCTGTAATCTGCATTAACTAACATAGCTGGGTAGTTTCTCCAGCTCTGGGTTTGTAATACCAAACAGAAAAGTAGCCTAGCCTGGGAATAGTTAGCGAATGTTGATGGTACTGGTTTGGGCAAGTTCTGTAGTTATAGAAATAAGCTGATGTGAAACTGGATGGGTATAATCAGATATTTTTTGAAAGCAACTGAGCTGCTTGCAACATGAGGCACAGCAGCTGTCAAAAATGTTCTTGTGCAAATGTGGTTATCTTTATTTTTGGACTAACCAGCATTTTGTCTTCACAGCAGCTATACTTCTGAATGGAAGTGGCTTGCAGACAGAGCTAGAATTGGCAGCCGTTGGACATGGCTTCAAGCCCAGATTTCAGAACTAGAATACAAAATCCAACAACTAACTGACCTTCACAGGCAAATACGTGCCACCAAGGTATTGTCTGTAAGCTCATAACTGGGCTTTTCCAATCTTTTTTTTTTTTTTTTTGACAGTGTTTCTTGTAATATTTATTTCTTTGGTTCCTCGTTGTTGTTGTTGTTTGTTTTGCCCTGGAGTTCTTGTATCTGAGTGGACTGTTGCACACGAAGGTTTAATGACAAAGACATCAGGAGTTGAAAAGTGTTGTACCCTAGAGGCATCAGTACAGGTCTGGGAGTCAGGAACCTTCCTATCTGTGATAGTCAGAGACTTTGTTAGTGACTTTGAGGGTCCTGGCACAAGGTACTTCATTTATCACACTATTTTCCCCTCAGTAGAGAGGCAAGATTTAGCTTTTAGGAGGGGTGGTTGGCTATTCACTTTCATGTTGTCAGGTTTGGGGGGCTTTTTTTGTTATTTACAGTGCGTGTTTATTCTGAGGATTAGTTAGTTAATGTTTGTACAGCACTTTGAACAGGTCAAGGATTAATTATTACTGAAATTCCAAAGTGTATAACTCATGTACTGGCCTTTGTAAATCGAACTGGCTAGACAGTGGTAAAGTCACATTCCTAAAACATTAATTATCTATCTATCAATTTAATGGCTTGTCCAGGTCAGTCTCCTGAGCAAGAAGCCTAAGTCTGTGATCATTCTGTTGGTGTGATAGTAGCAGGTTTTGGAGAAGGGCTCGTTGACGAACCGCATGTAAGTTGTGTGATGTGTGCTGGGGTCGGATAAGCACAGGTGGAGAGGAGCCAGGAGATGCTTTATGTTTTACGTGGCTGAACATGAGACTTGGAGGGAGGAAAAAGGAGAGGGAAATCATGCTAGAGAATGTTTCCTTCTGATCACATAAAGAAGAATTATTCCCTCTGCCATTGTATTTTGCTGAATGCTGAGAATGTCCCTATTTTAATGTTGTCCTAAATACCAGATATATGCTAGATATGCTAAATACCAGATACATGACAGATACATGCAGCCTGATATGCCCTAAACCTATCACACTTTCAGGTGGCATAGATCTCATGAGCTGCAGAACAGGGAGAAAGAAATAGCAGAGAAATGAGGGAAAGAGAGCGTTCTTTTAGTCATGCATTTTCTTCGCATTAGGCGGCATGTTGGCTTGCAGCCTAGTCATCTTCCTGGTGGAGATCTTTAGTGACATTCCTTTTTGCAAACTTCATGCCCCTTTCACCAGCTGTGGTGTTCAGCGCTTGGCTTTGTGTCCCACGGTGAAGGTGGATGTGTATTTTCTTTGGCTCTGGTCGTTCTGTATGCGCGTTTGTAGCATACCAGTGCAGTGGCTATGGAAGGACGTGCGGGCTGATAGAAGAGCTCTTTGTTTTCATTTAGTGGCTGCAGAGTAGTTACACAATATTGTTCGAGTTTGTATGCTTTTTAGTGGTTTCAAAGTGCTTTCTGTATGTTTTGAGTGGAAAAAAATGTGATTCATAGCCAGTGAACAATGACTTCAGGCACAACAGGAAGGGAGATGGTTAACTTGTGGGCAGTTTTTTGGCCTGATGCATTGTGTCTTCTGCATCCCCGTGCACACAGCAGTAGAAGCTTTGGATCTTTGAGAGTTGGTCCATTTAAAAACTGCTTATCTGCCAAACAAAAGAATTTGATTTAATTTGGGGGGAAGCGGGCAGGGGAAGTTGATTGCCAAAACATACTGGTTGTAACCAGTTTGACTTGTAATGCCTATATAATCAAGGTTAGTCTTCTAATCCTTTTGTCTTCCTCTTTTATGCCTATTCTGTCTATTCCTTTTCATATTTTTCAATTTATTCCTCCTTCCTTTTCCACTTCCCTCTTTCCATGCTTGTCAGCAGGATTCCACAACTTCAAAAAATAAAATTTCAATGGAAAGAGGTGGGTGTGGGGGGTTCCGTCTTTTGAGTGCTTTTCCTGTGAGCTTCTGATTTCAGAATTTGTTTTAGACATTTATGGATTGTTTTTAGCCTCTTCCCATGATCAAGACCTGGGATCTTTTTGCTGCCTTACTTTCTAAAGCTGTTGAGCTGGCTTGTCCTCCTGCTGTGGCACATAAAAATTAGAACTATACTTGAGCTTCCTTGAACGTACTGCCCACTTTGTAACTGTTGTGGCCTACAGATTAGAGTATGATACTGTCTGGCTTCATTTCCATCTGCCAGAAATTGAAAAGCACAGATGGTGAGCTACTGTCTAATAGCAAATGTGGAAGATCTTGTGTTGACCTGGTGGAAATCCAGAATCTCTGTGGGCCTTTTGGACATGGAAGCAAGTTTTGAAGCACCTGAGTTTATTTTTGAAGTATTTTGTTGTCAGGCTTGAAGTTACAGCTTAAACAGAGGAATAGGTTAGAGGCACGAGGAGGACTGGACAATTTATTGTTTTCTCCTGGTCTCATCTTTGAAGCCTCTTTGAGAATTGCTTTCGTGTTTTAGGGCAAGCTGCTGCTGAGGCAGAAGGCAAGGCACAATTAAAACTACAGGACCCTTGATTTTCCACGACCTAGGTGAAGTCTGTCCCACCATCTTACAGGGGTTCCTTGTGTTCATACAGTGACAGTTTTCCCTTGCTTTTAGTGGAATATTCTCACTAGAAAGAAAAATTTGAGGCAAAGCAATTGAATGATCCCATTCTTTCAATATCTGGTTGATCTGAGTAACAGTCAGTAAGTCCTTTCTCTTTGGAATATGTCTGTAGAGGCTTGGTAGCCTTTTCTGAGTATTACCTGTATTTGCTTAAGATAATGACAAATTTAAGAGGACATTTGAGGAACTGTTTCCAAGGTTTTTTTGTGTATTTTGTTTAATGTTTTAAGTTTGCTAAACCAACTGAGATGTTACCTGGGAATGTATTTTACACTTCCGTTTTTCTTATCTGTGAAGTGGAAAGCACAATGGGGTGTTCTTTTCCTACTTTCATTTCTGAAACTGTTATTTCCCTACCATGTAAAGCTGTATTTATCTTATTAGGTGACGTACTTCAGATGATAGATCATGTCTCATACCGTGTTTGTGCAGAATGTCTTGAAAAGTAATGAGATTGCTAGAATACGTAGGGTAGTTGCCTCTGTAATTATGAAACTCTAAAAATGCTCACCTTAAAAATCAATTATTAAACCGTAAAAGGCTTTTGTTTGGACTTGTAGCAGTCTGTACTACATAAAACAACAACCTTGATGCGTTTCGTTTAGAATATGGATAAGAATAAGAAAAATAGAGTGCTTTAAAATGCCTCAGAGAAATCCATTGGCTGCAGACTGTAACCAACTTCAAATCAAAGGGTGGTTGTTTCTTACAGAAAAACCTCTTCTTAAACCAGCAGGCAAATGATCGTGTAGTTGCTCTAATAAGTATGAATTTCTGATTTGAATTTTGGCACAGATGTTTAAACAGTGGTTTAAGACTGTAGAGTGATTGCTATTATAGGGAGTAGCATGAGCGATGCAATTTTTCATTAATAAAAATACCTGCTATTTCTATATTTTGTGTATTTAAAATCTGGGCTAAGTGCTCCAGAGAGTTGCTGGGAGGATTTAAGGGGGATGTGCCAGGTTCAGCTGCCCCTTAAACATGATTTAGGAGGGTTAATTCATTGTCAACCAACTGTGTTCAATTGCTGTTGTCTAGGGGATGGTGATCTTAGAAGAATTCCCATTTCCAAAAGACATTTTGAAGAAGCAAATACAATTGACAGACCAAGAAGCTTTATTAAACGCCACAGGGAATTCGCAAGCTGCCATTGAGAGACAGGATTCTTTGCCGGAGCATGACTTTGAAATGTCACCCAGCAGTCCTACCCTGCTTTTACGAAACATAGAAAAACAGGTAAAGTAAAATAAGAACTGAATGGTCAATGGAGCCAAATGATTTACTTCAGAAGCAGGGCAGGTTCCATGGCGATGCCATCCAGAAAGGAAGGTATTTTGCACTCCTGAGAGTGGGTGCTGTTGGATTCAAGGGCTTAAATAATACATTGTACACAGGTTTACAAATTAACCTTTTATTTCTGACGTGTCTGCGTTACTGCGTTGTCTCCATCAAAGTGGCCACATAACCGCTTCTAAAAGCTATCCCCAAACCTGCCTCTCCCCTGTAGTTAGGTTTCGTGTAGAGTTGCCACAGGTTATTTCAGGAAATACTTGTGTGAGATGAAAGAGTGCAACTGAGGATGGAGGTATGCTGCATTTTACTAAAGCCCCAGCTGGATATAATTGTTGGGCTGGCTTTTCAAGCGTTGCAGGAGCAATCCGGTTAGGAGCTGAGGAATTCAAGGTACTTCCCAGGCAGAGCCGTGAGCAGAGTTTTGGTTCATGGTGTTCAAAACAGTCATTTCCAAGATGAATTCCAGGAAATAAGATAGAGACTCCAGCAGGGTTTTCTTTTGCTAGAAAGTACGTAAGGAGTATGGTAGGATCACATTGCCGGAGGAGATACAGGAAATTTGTTTTCTGAATGAGTTTATGGGGTTAGCGTAAAGCAAACCTAACAAAAGCAGTATGGTGCATTAGTTACCTTGGTGCTGTCCCTAAATTCTTGGTCATATGCACGTTGTTTAAATGGGGTAAAAGCAGCTTTAGATACCATGTCTGTTCCTGAATCTCTGTGCCAATTTTTCTTATTTGATAGTCATACTTTCCTGTTCTTAAAATGCTTCCCTTGTTTGATGGATCTTAACCACAACAGACAGGAGCGTGGAAGTGATGAAACAGGAAATTTATATGCACAGTGCTGGCAATTGCACAAGTTAAACGAAAGAGCATTTTTAGAATGTGGTGAATGTCCCCTCTTAAGTGATTATTTGGAGAATTAAACGCAATTTTCTTTTAGTTAGACACTTAACAATGAGGTACTAGGACTGTGTTTGCTGGTACCAAAGCATTTACAAACAGAGGTCCAAAAACTGCGATGACTTGAAAGTAAAGGTGTTCTTTTAATGCATCTCTCAGATTACACCAGATTTCTTCCTTTTTGACCACACAAAGATTTGGGGTTCGATTTTGGTTTTGTTTTATTTTTTTTTGACTATTGGTTCTATAAATCAACCTGGACCCTGGGTTTCTTCTTGTTCACCGTCAAGAATAGCGATGCTGTAGGCTGAAGTATATCCGCACATGTTCCCACATAATTCTTCAGTCCTATGTTAGAGCATTGCTTTGTTAAAAATAAGTAATTTTACATGTGAACAAAAAAAATGAAACAAAATACAAAATGACTCAGCCTCTCTTTTTTAATACTGTTTTCAAGTTCTTTTCAAAGCTATGCAACGTTTTAAAAACATGTAATTTTTTCCTTGCAGTTTGGACGTCTGCCATTGTTGCGGTGTTTTGACATTCAGTAGAGTCTTTGCTTCTTACGGATTGAATGCTGTTGAGATTTTGAAATCAATCTGCTAAATATTTTACTGACAGCATGTTTGCTTTGTCCAGACCCTTTATAATTGACTTGCTATTTCTGTGCTTTAATATCCGTCCCTGAATATTTTATTCTGACGTGAAATTTCTACCTGATTACCCAACTGCATCACTTAAACATTAACAGAAAAGACGTGACTTGTAATAAAAAGGAAAATAATTTTTTCAGCCTCTTTCTACATAAATGGTAGTGCCTGAAAACGTAAGCCAAACGTATGGAGTAACCTTTAGTAATTCTTGTTTTAAGCAATCATAGTCCTGAACAATAAATCCACAAAAATTTTAGAAGTTTAAGAAAACGTACTCCATTTCAGATACATTTCATTTATGTTTAGTATGCAGCAGACAGTTTCCTCTAAGTAAACTTGTGGCTACGTTTACTGTTGGGAATAACCATTAAGGTTTGACATTTAAAACAAAAACATTGTGAAATGTTATCTGGAGTCAGTCCACAGCTGCATTGCTTTACAGGGAGTAATTCTTAGTTTTAACAAACAACCTGCATTTGTTTTGGGACAACCTTAAAAGTCTGGGATTCTGGGGGGTGGGCACTTGTTGCTAGTTTTGAGGACATCAGAAAATTTTAGCCATTCTGTCTGTAGTTAACTCTTGTAGATTTCTTTTTAACTACAGTGAGCAATGAGGAGTATTCTTTTAACAAGAAAAAATGCTCTGGGTGAACAAAATGTACAATGAATAGCAGACTTTTTTTTTCCTGTTGAAATGCTTTCTGGACAGCCAGTTAGCTCTGAGCTGCAGCTGTTGTAATGTCAGCTGTAAAGTGTTCTGGTTTCTTCTACCTTTCAAAAAATGTTGGGCTAAAATACTGAAATCACTAATTTATTTTCTATATCATGTATTCAATGTCTGTGGCTGGAAGTTCAGAGTTGTTTTTTTTGTTTGTTCGTTTGTTTTTGTTCTGTATAGCTGAATATGATAATTGTGAAAGAAAAAAATAAAACCTCTTGATTATTCAACAAGAAGAAGCTAAATATGTTTGTTCCATGATGTATGAGACTGGAACCCTAAGCAGGAAAACAACAAAAGCCCAGGACCTTTGTGCTGTTGAGTATGGATAAGGGTCTGACTACCTTCCATTTTTTTTATTTTCCAGAGTGCGCAACTGAGTGAAATCATCAGTAGCCTAATTGCTCCACTCAACCTGTCTCCAGCCTCTTCTTCTCTCTCATCCAAAGCTTGTAGGCACAGGCAGCTGGTCAACGGCATCTCCTTCAGGTAGGTGACAGCGTGGTAGTGTTTTGGTTGAGACCAACTGGTAAAGTGAGATAAATGGAACATATAATCCTTATGGTAACAAATTAGGAAAAGAGAACTGCTTTCTGTAAATTTCAGGAGAGACAAAGTCTTGCTTGTAAAGTTGAGTGTAGTAAGTTTCTGTTTGGTTCTTAAAGGCATCATAAAATAATGCTGTCACTGTAGTTGCACTTAAGTACTGGGTTGGAGAACGTGTCTGTGTAATAGTGAAAGGATACAGTAAATATCATGCTACTTTCGATTATTTTAGTCTTAATATATTCAGTCAGCATGAATTCAACTTGGATTACTTGAAAACTGACAAACTAGACTTCACTAGGTTAGTAGAAATCACAAGCAATGCCAGCTGTGGCACCGCGGGTCAGGGTCTGTTTATTTGTGACAGTTTCATTAGTTTGCTCTTCTTCATTTTGAGGCCAAATTTATCTTTGCCAGCTGCTTTTTCAGGAATTTGAGAGAATATTTTTTTAGTTTGTGGTCTTCTGTTCTGGATGGATTTACTTTCCATGTATGTAGCAGCTTGAAATTAATACTGTAGACAAATGTTTCTCAGTACTATCTATACGTTGTAATAATACCATTCATTATTCATGAATTTTCTAATAAGCTAGAGGTACTAATCGGTATTATTCTCAAAACGATACTGAGATAATTATCTACAGTCCTGTCTTACAAAAGACCTAGGTATGTAGGGTATTTCTCTTGAGATATTGGTAATGTGATTTGGGGGGATGGAGGAGCTGCTGAGTTATTCACAGGTCTTGATTAAAATGAAGTGGATGAAGAAGGTGTTCCCTATCAGAGCTGGGGCCTTCCTGGCAGTGTCTACAGCAGAACCTAATTCCCTGGCTCCTAGCTCCGCGTGGGGCTGGCCACACCGTCTGTTTCTGCAGCTTTGCTGCAGAAGCTTGAGCTTCCCCCGAGGAGATTATAATGAGCAGCTTGGATGGGCAGCTTCTTTAACCACCGTCTGTTACCAAAGCGATTGAGGACTGTGCCCTAAATTTAAGGATGAAGGGGTCCCGTCATGTAGCATTCGTGTTCCTGACGTGTCAGTTGTTTACAAATAACGCAGGGAAAAATCAGAAGGTTCTGCTGAGCTTTGGAGTAGAAGTAGCCCTGAAACAGAGTTGCTATTAGAGCTGGGGCTATGGAAGAAGAGAGGAATTTATGCTCTTGGAAACCCATGTCTTGAATCAGTGATTTCCTCATGGAACAGATGAGGAAGGGTTCCTGCTTTTAAAAGTGTTTTTAGTTGTGTATGAAGTTGACTTCATGACGTGGAGGACTAATGGTGTAACTTCAAGTCACTTTTCTGCATTTTACTTGCCATCAGACGTTTATCAGGAACTCTCCAAAATCAGTCTTCTTTCGGCTTTGTGATCAGCCCACTGGTTTGAGCAGCTCAGGGAGTGCTCGCTCTAAGGCTATTTTTTTTTTTTTGTTTTACTGATGATCTCTAACAGCCCAAAGAAGAATGGGAAGACTTCGAAGATTTTCTCAGTGCTGTAGCTCTGAACTGAGAGGCGTGTGACCTTTCTATTTATCATCTTGGAAAATCAGTTAAATTAGTTTAATTTTTCACTTCTTGTGAAGTGTTTTGAAATCTTTAAAAAAAAAAAAAATGCAGTTCATTAAAGATGGTAATTAAGCACAGGGTAGTGGTTACCATAAGAATCCTGCAGGGAAATTTCACTGACTCTTACTTGTGGTTTTGAGTATGTTTCAGGTTTTCATTATATTTTGTTGCTGTTGTTTTGTGTGCAATTAATTCAGGGAGTTACCTACTGGAGTTAACTTAATTTATTGGCGGCTTCTCCCCTCACTCTTCCCAGAGCATTGTGACTGAGTTATGTACTTGAGAAAGTACAACAATCAAAGTCAACTGAAAAGTAGGGTGATTCGGAAGACAAAATAGAAGGGATGATAGCTATTTTTACTTAGGTAAATTGTTGAAATTAGTTGTAGGCTCCTGACTTGAAATATGTGATAGGCCATGTTTAACATAGGTCAGCATGTGAGGGGCTTTGAGGTTGGTAGTCATGGGTTTGCAGTATGGTTGGTTACTTGGGCTGTTCCCACTGGAATTGGTGGTGCATGCATGCACCTTCTGGTTGATTAAACGCGAGTAACCTTGAACTGCCATTTGTCAAGGTCTAATTCCATTAGTGGCTTCCTTTTTCCATGTAGCTTTTCTTCAGTCAGTTCAATCTGGATCCCAGTATCAGCCAGGAGCATTGTATGAAGTTAAATGTTTGTAGCAGCAGTTCCTTAAGCTAGTGAAAACCACTTTCTTAGCAGGAGAAAGGAGAGAAAAAAATTCTTTAGTTGAGAACAGATAGTCCGTTCTGTGGCTTCTGGTGCGTATGCGTGTCTGTAAGGTCTTGCTCTTCACCTAGGCTACAGTGCCAGAAAAGCCACCCTGCAAGCTTTGAAAGGAGTGCTTCAGCAAATCCGTGGATTTTACATGTGGGGATAGTTCGCCTCTGTTCTTCTGTAGAATCTTGTTTTGAAAACCATCCTCAGTTAAGATCTAATTACACAGATAACTTCAGCCTTGACTGGGAAGCCTATTTGCACCAGGGGCAGGAAAACCATACTGCTGTGTATTGGAGCTGCATGCCACAGAACTGACAATTCTGCTTCCTCTGAAAATGGAGCTGAACGTTCCTGGAAGGCACAGGAGGGTAAATAGAGCAGCTGGAAATATTGCAGAGAGATTATCAAAGACCTAGGCAGACCACCAGAACAAAGGCAGGGATTGCAGAAATTGAGGAGCGAGATTTTGGAGCTTTTTGTGCTAATATTCTTGTCCAAGTTGTCTTGTACGTAACAGGGAGGTAGTGGAAGTCCAGAAATTTGTCTTGACACTGTCTGACATGAAGGGAGGTAATGAGAGAGAAATCAGGTTTTGAGAATTCTGAGAAAGTATTTTAAGGAAACTTTTGTGTGGACTTCAAATATTTAATTTCTTTCTCAAGTCTTAAAAGTTCAGCATTAGCATTGAGAATGTCATGCTTCAGTATTTTGGGCTGTTTCTTGGCACTTAACATGTCCCTCTAAATAAATTATACCTTTCTTCTTTTAATTAGTACATTTTTTCATTGAGTGCATGTTGCTTGTTGGGATGGTTTTGATATATTAAAAGGCTGGTTCAAATTCAAGCCAATCAAGCGTTATTACCACACCAGTACAACGTGGGACAGTGTTTAATCAAGCTTTCATAGCAAGTGCTTCTGTTTAATAAAATTTTCTGTTAGCAGATAGTTACTTGTCAAAAAAGATTGATAAATGGCTTCATAATAAATTCATTTTCAGATTGTATTAAGTTTTTTAATGAATCTGTGTCTTGCCAGATGAAGTTCCTGAGAGAAAATAATCCTTGGTTCAGAGAAAATAATGCTTGGTGCAGATAGATGACCTGTTAGGAACCAAGGCTGAAATATCCTGTGTACTTGCACTTCTCGGGTAGTTCAGAGTTGCAGTCCAGGTCTTCAGTATCATAAAAAATAAATGCACGCTTGAGTGTTTTCCGCAGTAAGTAGTTTTCTTTGCAGGCAGGTGTTGCTACAGCAACAAAATAAATTTGGGACACGTATAAAAGAGAAGCATGTTCTTCCCGTTGAATCATTCCTACCCAAATGGAGGGTATTTTGAATTCTCACCTTGTAGCCTACCTTGTTCAGATGAGCAGGCAGGCTGCAGTTAGGTGAGAGTGATCCAGGCATGTTAAACGAAGGCAGTTGTTACTGTTCTTGGCCCTGTGCTGGCACGTGGCTTTTTTGCTCGTGTTCTGTATAATAAATATTATTATATACATTCTGTATATATACACATATATATATGTATATATACATTCTGTATATAATAAAAGTGAAAATAAAAAAATACCATATGGTTGTAATAGCCCTCGCTCAGTCCCGCACGCTACTCCAGCAGTTACTACTCTTTTCTCCAGCCAGATTAGCAGCTATCATCTCATCTCTTTGAGCTTATGTATAAGGTAGATACTGTTTGGTGATAATGAGTGAATAGATAAACAGGCTAATGCAATTTGATTGTTCTTAGTGGCTTCACTGTAATAATTCTTAAAGGAAGTGTCAAATACCTTTCCCAAGCAAAGCAGTTCCCATCATTTCCCTGAAAGTGAGGTTTAATGGCCTTGTGTTGGACAAACTAAACGTGCAGAATTCCTGATTCTGATACAAAAGTTTCACAGTGAGTTGCAGCCCCTACAGGAATGGACTCTGGTTTGTAAGACATTAGTAAAGCTTCAGTCCTTGAGCAAAACTACACAAGCTGAAAGTATTCTGGCAGGACTCTAGGTCTTCTTTATGTTAGCACGACTGTTGCTTTGAGTGGAATGTAAGTTTATAGGGAATTATTAATTGTAATTTAACGTTCATAGGTATTAGAAGTGTCGGAGAGAGTTCTTGATTTGGAAAACCCAAGAACTGTTACATGCTCAAAATCTTAACTTTATTTCAACATTGGCTTCTGCGACCAGAAAAGTGAGCAAGAATGATAAACTTCCTTTTGTAACGTAACACAGAATTAATCAAAGAGCAAACAAAGCACGTACATGGTTTCCTGAAACAGTAAACTAAAATACTTCAGTATGTCTTAAAATTAGATGGCTAATGCTAATCAGAGCTTGAAATCTTGGCCTGTGTACATGGAGTGTATTTAACTTTATGGTTTTCCTCCCTTATTAATTATGAAATTGCAGAGCTTCAGACAACAGAGAAGTATCCTCTTCGAGCAGCTGGTTGCTTGATCATCAGCACATCAAGAAAAGAAGAAGAGACAGGACAAGACTAAGATCTCTCTCTGTGACCAATGTCAGCACATCTGCCCGAACGAGGCCACTACACAGCTTCCAGAAGAGAAAACTCTACAGAATGCACGGTGCCTGTTACTGGAATCAGCAGGTAGGCCCTTGCCTCTCTCTCCAGGAGACAAAACCAAAGAATCCGACCGCTAGAGTCAGTGTGTGTCTGTCTGGTATGTCAGAAGCATAGTGCATGCTGTGTTGGTTATTTGTTACGTTCGGGGAGCATATAGCGTGTGTGGTGGGAGTACTTGCTGTGTCAGCAGGAGCTCAGAGTTAACGAGTCGAACATAAAAATTAAAGATCTTGCAGAATCCTGCTTTTCAAACCAGTTTGTTGCATGGCTATCTGTAAAGTCTTTGTACAGTCTAAGGACAGCTCAAGAGCTTCCTTGGGAGGCTTGACTGCTGAGGAAGCATGCTATGGTGTAAATCAGCTGCCTGCTTGTTTTCAGAGTATTTGTTTTAACTACAAGAAAGTTTACACAGCTGGTGGCACATTATTTTCTAGGAAATTAAATTGCAATATCTTAATCTCGTTTCCGTTTTTACTGTTCTTGATTAGCTACATCGCCTCTTTCATGACTTTTTATGAGTGCTTTAATACTGCTAAAATTTTCTACATTACAAAGAAATTAGTACTTTAAAATGGGGAAAAAAATCTGTAGTGCAAGACAAGGCATATCTGTTCACAGCTGATATTAATAGCATATTTCTGTTAGGAATGTATAATGAATTTAGCTGTGGCACTTAAAGCAACAGTAGCTAATTTGGGAGCAGAAACAGTATGAATTCATTCTTTAGAGCAGTGTTAGTCCCAAGTGATTTTAATTTCTTAGTTACTTTGCCTTTTAGAAACAGCATTACAGTGACAGAAATCTCTATGTCTCTTGTTAACAATCTAGAAAATACAAAGTGTACCAATGGTCTGGGGGGAGAAATTTTCCCCGCAAGGATGTTCTGTGTGAGTGTGCTGATTCAGCATGCTCTGCAAAATTGCAGTAAGTGTCCTAGTTTTAGCTAAAGACGAGCAGAAAGCAAGAATTTTGTCGAAAAGCTGTCTGGTTTCTTATTAGCTTGACTTCTCAGCTTCCTGGCCGTGGGGCATAAAGACTTGGCAGTCTGCCTAGAGGGTTGATGGTGGGGGTTACAGTTTGGGAGCTATAGCTCCTAGTCTCTTAGGCATCTCCTCTTGCATTAGCCAAGGAGACTGTTGCTGACCTGGGCTTGTTTCCCATTCAGTCCAGTCCGTGTCCTGTTAAAGAGCTTAGAGGCCTCGATCCCAGACTGAGGCCTGACCAGTGCTTCTTGTTGCTCCTCAGCAGGAGACTCCAGGACCTTCCCTCCTCCTTAAACATGCTGGGTTTCCATTCCAGATGCAACTTCTAAATAGCAAGCTCTTTTGGAAGCCTGCATCCTGCAGGTTCAAAAATCTCAAATACACACCTAGGCATGCAGGCAGAAGTTTCTACAATTGCCGCTTATGTGTCTCTGTCTTTTCAAAGCTGGTCTAGAGCAACTACAGTCCAGAAAATAGCAGTAGAAGCTTGTGAATAGAAACTTCATTTCTGCAGACCAGCAGTGGGAGCACAAAGCAGTTTATGTCTTTATCTTCAACCAGCTGGAGAGCCGAGCTGCTTTGGGTGCTCAGTAGTTTACCTAGACTGTAATCAGCAGGCATGTTTTATGTTATCAGTTAAGGCTTCAAATTTTGGAGCTGGGTAACTGTGTGTCTGCTCCATGCTCTTTACATTTCTAGTGCTGGTGGTCTAAACCACCTCATGTCTCTATACTGAAAGCACAGAGATGGCCAAAGATGGTGTGGTAAAGACCTGTGCAGGGAATGCTGTGTCAGAGAGGCCTTCCAGAGCTCGATGAACATAATCTCTTGCTGCCTTCCTTTTAAAAAATGACCACTCCCACTCTCCCTCTAAAAAAAACTAAGCATTCCCATTCTTCCCACAGAGGAGCCTTTAGCATTAGTGAAATGGAAGCAAAAATGTCCTCCATGTTAAAGGAATTCCAGTCTAAATTCCTGTAATTTTAAGGCATATGAAGTGTTTTTATATTTCTTCTGCAGTGATGCGATCCCAGATCAAATTGGTTTGGAATCTCTAGGCTGCTTTCCAAATACCTAAAACACAGTCTTATCATTGTTGAGTTTTAGTAATGGACCTCGTGGGTGAAGGGGAGAGATCTGTTCATTTGCATCTCTTGCCTAGTGAACTCTTTATTGACTCTGAATCTCAGCATCTTCAGGGTGTTTGAAGGCCACATAACTTGGATGCCACTGATAGCTGCTGGAAACGTGTGCACCAAGACTGCAGGTCAAATGTATCTTCTACTTTATGATCAGGTGCTTGCTTGGAAGGGTTTGTAAAATCATTGCTAGCCTTAGCCAGCTTGTGATGGTTGACTTTATGTGTTGTGATGATGAGTTAATGCTTACCGCAGCTCTCAGCACAGAAATCTGTGGTTATGCTGTGCTTTCTACCTGGGGAGTTAACCAAGGGGCTGCATGGAGAGCTGTGTTATGTGCTACAGAGGGATTCTGCTCATGTTCCTGGAGAAAATAAGAGGTGGTGGCAGCAATCAAGCTGTCAGCTTCAGACTTGATGCAAGTGCCAAACTCAATTAAAGTTTTCAAAATTGAGGTAAAGATTTAACAGAGGTGCATACGGTGTTGGTTAAAAACAGAGATCCTGCTGGGGAAGTAAGTGATAAAATTGAAGTAGACAATTTCAGCATGTTCTGACAATCAAACCTGAATGCTTATCAAGTCTTAGAGTTAAGAGCCATCAACAGTGTACAGTTTCATTCAAGAAGTTTGATTCTAACAGGCACTGGCACTGTCTGACTTGTGCACTCGCTACACTTGGTCACCCAGCTGTTGATGAGATTGCTCAGCTTGAAATGGAAGAACACTGGATATCAGCCCAGGCTGAGCTGTAGATTAGGCAGATGTCTAAGGGTAAGGCTGCAAAATGTGGAGTGGCCTCTGGGACTGATACCTATTTTTCTTAGAAAATGCATTTATTTTCCAATTAGTAATCCAGCAAATTTCCTCTGGCCTTTCATAGAAAAATTAGTTATTCCTTAGCAACATGGAAAACAGTTGGATTTTTAATGTAATGTTACTGTGCTGCCTCTGGCAGGTGATTCCCCCTCATTTCTTTGAGTTTTAAATATTTTTATAGCCCATGGTACCATGGTTTGTGAGGATCCCCCTTTCTTTAGGGACATTGGCCTGAAAGCAAGCTGCAGCTAGAGTAGACTTGCTGCTACCTCCCTGCAGCAGCGGTGGAGTTAACAGAGAGCAGCTTGCCAAAGTCTGAAGGAGAAGATTGGATCTTCTGAACGCTGCAGCTCCTCTGCCAGCTTCTGGTTCACACAGCCAGCGAGTGCTTGGCGGTGCGGATGGACGATGCAATCTGAGCAAATGAGGACTACCAGAGGAATCACAGCAAATGCAGACTTCCCGTGTGTAGGATGTAAGAAATGCTGGCATAGCTTTGAGGAATGTGTTTTTTCAGGAGGGCAGATGACCGACTATATGCCCTTTTGTTTATTGAATGGCATTCAGAGCGTTGTCCTTCACATCTCTTCAAATTCTTTTGGGAAGCTTGTTTTCCCCGTGCAGCCCCCAACATCCATGTTAGGAAAAGGAAAGTATGAAACTGTGAGCTGCTATCCCATCTGCCAGTTCATAAGGTCACTGGGAAGAGAGCCACATTTTTTCTCTATCTACTGCCATGCTGCATACATTTGCAATGCTGTCAAAAGTTTGAGTCCTCAGTGACCTAGTAGCCTCCCAGTGCTTACTGAGAGATGCCCTGCATTGTCCTCTGCTTTGCTGTATTTCTCTTCTGAAGAAGAGTATACCTTGCCCTACTCCAGTATTTTAGGTAATGGTTATACTGTCTACAAGAAAGCAAAGAACTCATGCAAGAAGCAGTGCAAAACTAGATGAATCCTTGAAATTGCCCTGGGAGTGCAAAAGACCTGCCAGATGAACAAGATAGCTAGGCTGCAGTGGGATAAATAAAACAGGATGTGGGGTGTTTGCCTTATCTGTCACCATCCAGTATCCTCAGGAACTTAAAACATCCTTTGGGGCCAGATTCGCTTGTCCACTAATTCAGAATGAGTAAGTACCCCAGACGATCTGCTTGTCATCTTTTGGCTGTGGAATCTGTTTTGCATCTCTCTTCTTTCTTCATCTAAACATCTCAGTAAGAACTTAGGCCATCTCTGGGTTGCGAGTCAGTGCACAAGCCACTCAGAACAACCCCCTTGCACAGTGAACCCTGGAACTACGGTTTGTTTTGGAGTAGAGGACGTGATTGTAGTGATGATTTCTTCAGCCTGAGTTTTCAATGAGTGTTAAGAACTTGCATGCGGGGTAAAACTATGAAGCAGCTGCAGGCATGCTCTAGTAGGAGGGACACGTGCTCCTGGACGGGGGCTGGAGTCCTGAGATGGCTTCATTTGAAGCACTGAGCTGCAATTGAATCTTTTCCTGGTGTTTGTGGCATTTATAACTTTATATTTATAACATTTCCACACGTACCCACTGTGGATTCTCTAATGTCTGGGTGCTCCCACAAATATTTTTTCTGCAGCAGGGACCTGGAGTATCTCTGGCTACTTTTTGCCTAAACTTGGAGGAACTGAATTTATCTTTGAGATTTCAAAAGCTCTATAAAATTTATTTAATAGCGGCCAACAAGTGTTACTACTACTCTGGTAGTCTCAGCGAGGTCTTTGCTTAGCTCACATGTCCTGGTGTTTACTAGAATGTATTTCATCTGTGTGCCTTGTTGCAGGGTTTGTGTTTCGCTGTTGTTTTTTTGTTGTAACAAGGAATTTGTTTTGCCCAGGTCATTTTGTTAGTTTTTCGTGTCATTAGCTAGGATGTTACATTAGTTTCACATCTTTTGGTTAAGTGTTGCTTCACCAAGAGGTGTCACTGGGGCTAGGTAGTTAAAACATACTGGGGTGCCTAAAGGTAATAGGCCAAAGAGGAGTGAGATCTGCCTACTATCAAATTTGGTCCTCTCAAGTTTTTGCGGGGTTCTGGAGCATGGTGGGTTTTTGTGTTTTTTTTTTTTAATCAGAAAATTCTCATTGTATTCTGTATCTCCACCTGCTGGAGGAAGGCATGGTTGTGTGGACTGAGGCACATGTGGGGAAAACTGCAATTTAAATTTGCAGAGGTGCCAACACCTTCAAAGTCAGGAGCTGAGGTGCAAAAGCTTGCATTTTAGATGCGAGGAGCAAACAATTGGTATAATGTTGCCATCTCTTGCGGTTGAGTATTGCTATGTTTTTCTCTTCAGTCTCAATCCGGAGTTCAGTGAGAGCATAAGAATATCTGCTTTCATTTAGTGGTTTAAAAAAATATTCCTGCTAGTCTCAAAAGATAAAAATAAAAAAGTGAGTGCTTATTCAGAAGGCTCAAAATCGGGGGAAAAAAAAGGTATTTGGGTTTCATGTTTTAATCTGCTTCTCACACCAGTTCTGTGATTTTTGCATCCCATTGCTTTCCCAGTGCATGCTTAGTGCTAGTGATACTTTTTGTAGATGTCACTTGATAAATGCATAAGGATCTGTGACCAAGTCTTGTTAGTATATGTATTTTATATCTATGTATAATCTGTATGATACCTAGCATGCAGAGCCTTTCCCTTAATTGCTGAGCACGTGCTATCTACAAGTGGTCTGTAGCTAGCACCAAAAATCACAGGAAGGGAGAATATGGGACAGGGCATGTGTGCGGGCAGGCAGCTCCCCAGGGTACTGCACATACTGTGGAAGCTGGACCCTCTTTTCTGCCAGGTGTACGCCTGTCTGGGGATGAGAGTTTTATCAACTTGCTTCTTAGAATACCATCCCATTTCCCCTGCCACATTGTCCCATGTCGTGGTTTATTTGCTTTTAAGGAGATTGAGGAGATACAGGTGAGTTCTTTGTGGCTGTTATCAGTTAACGGTTTCTCTAGCTCACTCAGTCTGCAAATGATGGAAAAAAAAAAAAGGCACTGATAGTAACTAACGTATCATTCAGTAGCCAGCCAGCAGTTCTGCCCTGAGGCAGAGAAGCAGCCATTTCCCTATAGTTGCACTGAAGAAGCCTACCGGTTGTCGTTCCCCTCGGTGTGTCGCTAGGTGTTGGCTCCACCACCTGCTTCTGCATAGCTCACTGGCACCGCTGGATTCTCAAGCTGTGAGTACAAGGAGTGGTGCTGTCTTGCCAAGTCTCCTGCAAACTGTTTTCAAGAAGAGGATGCATCCGGCTTTAGTGAAAGTGGTGGAGTGCCTCTGTGGATGTGTCAGTCTTCTGGTCTTGGAGGAGAATCCATTGGTTCTGGTTTACCAAGTTTGTAAGTGAAAGTAATAGCTGATAAAGTTACTGTTTTAACTCTGGAAGCTTTAAAAAGAAACTCTCCTATATGTAAAATCAGGAGAGAAAAAAAAACTCATCTGGAAAAAAAAAGTTTCTATGCATTCAACTATTCTGAATGTATGATAAGACTTATCTATTGGGGAGGAAGGAAGGGAGAACACCTTTTGCTTTGTAATGCTGTGATATGAGTAGAACTAAATCCCTCTTGGTAAGGTTTATGTTAAGCCAGTCAATCTGTAAATTCGCTTTTCTAGAACAAAAAACTCGAAGTGTTCTTTTCACAGTGTTGCAACTTTAGCTTATTAAAATGAGTGTTCTACTGATTACATCTACTCTTAATGTCTATATGGCATTTTTACAAAACATATCTACATGGGTTAAAATATCTTTCCTTCTTTGGATTTATGTGATTGGTCAAAGATTGATCACTAACCTTGAATTTTTTCAATTGATTTGCTTCTTCAACAAAAGGGTTTTGTTTCAGAATGTTGAAGACAGCATACGTGTCCACAGAGCAGATGGAAATCCATCTCCCATTGGCTTAAAACTGGATTAAGGAAACCAAACTACATTTGTACTTGTGAGAGGTGGGTGGTCTGTGAGAAAGGTACAAGCTACCAGTTCTTTTATGACACTGACCAAAGATCTGAATTTGAGACGGGCTGGATGCTGAGTAAGTTGTCGCTAGGCTTTATGAAAGTCAGTTTCTTTCAGTTCTCTCCCTGGAAAAACTAACCTCTGCCACAGGCTCTGCCTTACTGACAGCTTCAGCGGGGCCAGAGGCAGACTGCCTGTTGTACATCCTAGGGCAGCTCTCTCTGCTGCACCTGCTGCACCTATGTATAGATGGCAGGCAAGTGCGTGGGAAAGGTCATCTATAGAAACCGGAGCTGGCAGGGAGGCTCTGCAACGCAGCGTGCATCTCTGGCACCATCTGTTAGGCACCTTCCCATGTAGGGCTGTCTGAGATGCTTCGCCCATCTTCCCCCCGCACCACAAGTTGGTAAGGGAGGAAGTCTTTGGGGCTTTCAGAGTTACCCTTCACTATCCCCATGTTGTGTGTTTCCTAAAGGTATTCTGTTGTTAAGCTGTCTCTAGGGAGCCCCAGAGGGTTAGCATGTGAATTCAGAAATGTCATTTAAGTGCATGTTCTGCCAGAGGGACATACCTCTGCTCAGAGCAGTTCGTTGTGTGTGGAAGAGGGAGGCCGTGGAGAAGTGGACTGGCCTCTAAGGTGGGTGCTAAAGCACAGAAGCAAGTGGGTAACACGGTGCTCTGTTGGTTTGAGCTACACGTAGCACTGCTAGAGGATTAAAAGTGAGCAGTGTGTTTGTTCAGAGAGGGGGCATCAGCCATCCATACGGTGGTTCTCTCCTGTCCCACAGGTAAGCCTCTGCAATGCAGTTGGCTGCTCTTTTACTGAAGAGCAGCCTTTAATATTTATGGAGGTAGCTCCTCTTTGATATTGCTGTAAAGTTCTGTGTGTGTGTGTGGAGAATAAATACTTTTTCAGGCTTATAAGAGTAATCAGAAGCAGACGTGACAGGTATTCAGCAGAGTGTATTCGAGCTGACTTAATTAACTTAGTGGATTCATACACATTGGTGTAATTGAACCGGGGCTCCCTTGTACTGTTACACTTATACCATTTTTGGAAACGTGCCTGAGTTTCAGTAATCAGTAGCTGAAACCATGAGGCGAGTATTCAGAAGTCTCAACTGGGAGCACAAAACATTTTTCTTTTCAGTTGTGGCACACTTCACAAACTTTTTTCTCACTGCAGGGTGATGGTCGGCTGGCACTGCTCAGCTTTCTGATCTTTCTAGAATAATGGCATGACCCCATCGTGCTTTGGCTAATGCATCAATTTATCACAAGCAAGTGCAAAAACTGTTTTGAATATCAAAATTAATTGCTCACTGCATTGTCTGTGACCCAGTAAGACAGTACTAAGAAAAAAAAAGTCCAAGAAGATTAAAATTCATAATATTATGGAAAATTAGATTCTGTTGGTGATACCACTCCTTAGGAAGTTTAAAACAGAGCTGCTATTTTAGCTTAGGATTTAAAGGTCACACACTTCTGATTTCCTCATAAGTACAGCATATTTTCTTCTCCATAATAGAATTAACCAAATGTAATGCTATTCTTCATATCTACTTACACTCAGGAAGCATGAGGTTTTGTATTGCAGTGCTGAAGAAAAATGTTTCAGTAGATGCGTAAGGTATTGTATATCAGGAGAAAAATGATACGGGTTGAGTAATATCTTTCTTGCCTTCTGAAGGGAAGGTTGGCATTGTAGCCAGGCTTGTAGACACCTGTCTTCTGAGAGTTCAGTGCCTCAGTTTTCATAAAACCACTTGTCTTTGCTGTGGCTGAGTGTCTGTGTTAGTGGGGTTGTTTTGTTGAGTTGTTTTTGGTGGTTGGTGGGGTGTTTTTTTGGTTGGTTGGTTTGGGGTTTCTTTTTTTGATGTATTGCAAAATCAGTAACTAACGGCTGTAAAAGTCAAGCTGTAGACTCTGTTTGATGCTGAATTGGAAGGGGGGAGAGTTTTGTTCTCCAATAACGAGTTCTTCAGTTTTATTTCATTAAGGTTGAAGCGCTTTCTTTGAGCAGCATGCTTCCATTCCAGAATGAAGGGCTTCAGAAATTGTTTCATCAAGACTTGATTAAATCAACATTCCTGACGAACATCGTGATTTCACTAATTCAGCATTTTCCAGTGGAAAACTACTGCATTAGAAATTTAAACCAGATCTAGTAACTAGGATCGCAGACACTGCCAGGCCTTTTTTTTAAAGCTTTTTTCTAGTAATTTCAGAGGGTTTAACTAAAATTGCTCGTTACTATATAAGTCCTTATTTTCTTTTGAATTATGGACTGACTTAATGAAAGATGGAATTATTTAGGTGTCGATGCCAGAGCATTGAAGGAAATAATGCACAAACTCAGGCATAAGCATTGGAAACTCCAACCACAGACAAGATGAGGAAAAGAATTGGTCACTTACCAATGTTGGCAATTTGATTTCATTACTATTTCAAAATAGACTGTGGAGGTTATTTGACCGTTTTATGCATGTTTTTCAGCAGGCTTAGCTTTAAGCTGTATTGTAAACGTGTTCGCAAATGAAGTGCATTAAAGCAAGTCAGGACTAAGGGACTGGCTGTCAGCATGTGTTGGTCTTATCTATGTCTTTTCTAGGTAATTTTACTGATTACCATTTGGGGATTTATTTTTTAAAAAATTATTTACTGTGGATTCATTTCTGAAAAAAACGAGGCAGAGTGAGTGCAGTAGCAATTTAACTAGTGGACATTCAGGAAACTGGTTCATTTCTGAAAAATATCTCTGGAAACAGCTTTTTGTGTAATTTTGAAAGCAAAATTTTGAAATTGCATTGAAGGCAAAAGCTCTTCAGGCTTTAGCTTAATGGTCCATATAATGGGAGACATTAAGTTTGCTTTACAACTTACTGCTTGCTATATATTGGCTTCTATGCCAGCACTTCGTGGATATTTAAAGTTTAACAGAAGAAGCATGCCATATGTCTGCCACAGGAAATGACAGACAGTGTTTTGAAGGAGTCCTGGGCTGGAGAAGAATTGTTTCCAAAGTAAGCCAAAAGTGCTTCTGCATAAACGTGTGTATGGAGATCACAGTGGCCTAGGGACTGTTAAAGTTTTTGTTTGTGAAAACTGGGAAATAAAACAAACAGCCCTCACTACCAAGGGGTCTCCTCTGCTCCAACATCCTAACAGGCAGCTTACATGATTTTAAGAGATCCTGCAGTTTGTTGATGGCGAAAAGAAGAAATGGAAAGGGGAATTTTTCATGGGATATTTTCAGGCTTAGCATGGGTTGCAAAACCTGATGCCACCTGACAGAAGTACTGATTTCAGCAAGGGGAGGGATTGTTTCTGTGGTGGATACAAGCACTGCATCGCTAACAGATGAGTGATGCTGCTAGAATACAGCCTGGAGTACCCCAGGCAGAAGGAGGCAGCTAAAGAGATTTCTTTAAGCAGAAGTACTTAGAAATACAAGCGATTGTCTTTCCTCTGATGCAGCTGCTAGATGTTTTCCTCTTATTCCATAAAAAGTCCTAAGAAAATCAAGACAACCACTGTTAAATCCATTCTTACAGTTTATTAAGTTGAAATCCTTTTCCAGGAGATGATAGATGTGGCTGTTTGCACGGTGTTAGGCTGAGGACCTCGAAGTACCTCAGTTGTCCCCGTTTTAGGATTCTGCAGCATTTGGCAAAGTAACAAAAACCTCATTTTCTGCATAGCAATGGAAGCCCTTAATGTCAGTACCTTTGGGGTTGCTACCGCTAGTATCCAGAAAGGCTGAAAGTGGCATCAGCAGCACTATTTCCCTGTAGTGGTTTTGTAGCATATTCTGAAGCATGGACTTGAGTTGCTTCTTACTTAGTAGTACCTTGTACAACTCTTCCCTTCTGTCTTTGAGAGCTCAGCATATTGCGTGCACCTCGTACTTATTTCTGCCCATTTTCACCCTGCGTTTTGCCTTACTGTCTTGCTACTTTGCACCCACCAGTTCTGTGCAACCCATCATTTAACTCGCTGTGCTCTAACAAGCCTTGCAAAGAAGCAGCTAAATTGATCTTTCTCAGCTCTCTTCCTAGTAGTAACTCCTCTTCCTACCTATTAATGAATTGTTAGTGCATCCCTCTCCTGCATTTATTGTTCTATATCTTCTTTTGTTTCTGTTGCTTATCTGACATTTAAGTTATAACAAGACAAGGGCTTTGCCCTCTTGCTTTGTGTAAATATGCTGCGTGCACAAAATATTTAATGTTGTATCTTGCATTAAAATGTACAAGCTGTCTAGAGATGTAGTTACTAAGAATGATACTAAAGGGATAAATTGAGGAGACCCCTGTGCATAGTTCTGTGTTAGTATTGTTTGTGCATCCATGTTGTGCCTATTGTGCTGGAATGGCATTGTAAGCGGTGGTGGTTGGTCACAGAACATATCAGAATAATGATTGGAAACAGCTATGTTTTGCTCTGGAAACCCTGACAACTGTTTCCTGGTCCTAATTAAAGGGTATTTTTATATTCTTTGTATTGTGCACCGTAGTTCATAAGAAGTGGGGTTAGTCATGTTTAGACTAAGTTTGTAGGAATATTTTTTCCATTCACACATCAAGGAGTCACTCTTAAGTTTTTTTTCTTTTCTTCTGGTCCAGTTTGAGAGAAGTGAGTAAAGGAGAAGTTAACCTTTCTTTCTGTGCATCCATGCAGACTTCGCCATCTAGAGATGCCCCCTGTCTGTACAAAACTCAGTTACCATGCATGGTGCCAGCCTCAGCGTTGATCAGCAGTGAGTACAGAACAGAATCTAGAATACTGGATTATGTGCAAGAGCTGGACTCTTCCTTCCATCCCGTCTTATCATTCCCTTCAGGTAAGTACCTCAAACCCCGTGCCTCTAACAGGGTTGGGCTTGTGAAAGCTGTAGAGCTTGTGGACTACTTTTCCTTACGAGTGATTTTTTTTAGAATTTAGTTTTCTTACAGAAAACTTCACGCTGGCAGAACAGGAGTTTAGACTAAATGAAAGCCTTAGCTTCATCCTGACATATGAAAAACACACTGTCTAGATGTCCCATGCCAGTAACACAGTTGCAATTCAGAAAGACTGACCCAGGAAAAATACAGGGATAATCAGTGGCTTGTTTCACAGCGTGGCTGATAAGTCAGTGCTAGTCACTTCAGTGATGCTTTTGCCCACGCACTGCTCCATCTTGGTTCTCTCGTTTTCATGAGCCACTTTCAGTTCAGGCCCTTTGCACTAGGCAAGAAAGCTTTTTTTTTTTTTTTTTTTTTCCAGTTTTTGTAATCGTTCTTGTAATAGCCTTTTTGGTGATCTTGTTTAAACCATATTTATGGTTTCTGTCATCTGATTCTTTAAATTTTTGAACAATAATGCAGATGTTTCTGACTCTTCTTGGCCCTGAAACTAGTGCAGGTGCAACTTGGCAGCACTTAGGGCTTCAAAATTGCACATTAAGCGCTGCTGTCTGCAGGAAGGATTTGTACTGTTAGATTTTTTTTGATGTTTTTGAGGTATTTGTTGACCAGTACAGCAATACTGCTGTTCTGGGTGTTGTCTTTGCCACAAAATAAACCTGAACGTGAGGCTTGGACTTCCATGGAACTGTGTGAGCCTTTAATCACACCCCCTGGCTTCCCAGAATGACAGAGCTTATGCTTCATCCTGCCACTGGGAAGTCAAGGATTAAAGGAAGTGTTGGGTTTGGTGAACGCATCGCTGGCCAGTGGAGAAGAGCCGGGTGTGGATATGGAACCCTGAGGAGGTCTCAGCTCCTGCAAGTTTACATCCCACGTGTGGGATACAGAGGAGATTACCTCGAGGAGCAGACGGGGAAGAAAACACTCCAGGAGTGCAACAGCAAAAATCCCAATCAGCAGTATTCCTCTGGGGAGAGGAGAGAGAAGCAAAGCACCTCTTAAATCTTTGTTCTTTCCAGACCCTTTCCCTCACTTAGCCCGTGTCTCTGGCTGCCCAGCTGGACAGGAGCCAGGGGGATAGGCAGTTCCCAAATCCCTACAGAGGAGAGCTGTCCCCACACGCTGCTGCTTGGGTGGCTGCCAGTGTGTCTAACTCATCAGATTGTTTCCTTGCTTCCGCTTCTGTGCGAGCTTCACTGTACTACAGTGTATATGTTTTGGGTGGCTTTTTTCAGTGTTTCTTAAGACATCTGTTCAAGGATAGTCATTTAAGGCTATGCCCCTTGCTTTCATTTTTGCCTTAATCTCAAGGGAGACTAGGAAGTTTGACAAGAATGTTGGAAATCTCTTTTCTTAGAAAAGACGGCTCTAATCGTCATGAAAATGAAAGAGTCTGAAAGGCTTTTGATTGCCTTGTGGCTGCTGTTGGTCACTTTGCCAGGAGGGAGGAAGAAAAATGTTATTTTAGCTTCATTCTGATACCAAGGACATCTTTCTTTTGAGGAATATTTATTCTCTCTTCCAGGAACCTTAGCCTTGCTAATAATAGATGAGACAGGAAGAGCACTATGCTACTATCTCCTGCTCAGATGCAGTCCTTGCTTTTGAGGACTGTGCTGTGTACTCCACTGTTTCTCCCTCCTCACGAGGACTGCTAGTCTTTTTGTCATTTTATTTTATATGAACAAATTATGAAGAAGTGCCTGATAGAAATTTTCCAGTTTGGTCAGGTAGTCTGATTCACTTCTATCTTTTGTTTGCAGCTTCCTTTGTTATCTCTTTCCAGAGGGACAACTTCTCTTAAAATACCACTTGTGGCGTGCCCACATCTTTTATCATCCTCTTTTGAACAAGGAAAATTTGTCAGCAGAGTAGAAGAAAAGATTTTTTTTGTTTGTTTGTTTTTTAAATTTCCTCTGTGTGTTAGAAAATATTATTGGTATTTGTCTTATTTCAAAACTCTGTGAATTAGATTCTTCAGTGTGTGAGGGGGGATTCAGATTGAATATTCAGATGTTGTTCTCTGTTGTATTTTTTTTATTATTTTTTACTTCCAAAGAAGAATCATAATTTGCAGACAATTTAATCGTATAGTGCAATTGGACTGGCTCACAGCGTACTTGCGTCTGGAAGTATAATGCTCGTTACAGATCTAAGTCCTGCCCTTAAATATTTCCATATTACCAAGGGTCTTTACCAAAAATATGTGAGTGGTTGCATTATACCTTGAGCATAGAAGTGCCTTTTCAAACTTGCACCTTGACAGCTGGAAAATTGTAGTTTGCTTCTGATGTTTGGGTCTGGTATTTGTGCATCTAGCTTGTGGATAATCTGGGACAAATACTCCTGCCCTTTTAATTAAGGCACAGGAGTGCATAATAACCTCTGAAACATCAAGGTGGTTCCCCAGGAAAAAAAAAAAGGCAGGAGAAGCATTTGTTGTCGTTGTTTGCATAAATGTCATGACCAATAAACCTTTCAGACCTTATCTATGCTTTACTCAGAGGTAGAATAAAAAGCATGCTAAAAAGCTTTTGCAGGTCACCTTTAGTCTTGTGACAAAATACCTGCTTAGATCAGTATCAAATTGAAATAATTTGTCATTTTTAGTTAGCAAAATATGTTGAAAGCTTATGTCCTGGCAAGTCCTCAAGGCTAAGATTGTATGTAAATAAAAATACTTCAGCGCCCACCCTGTGGCCCTGTGTTCAGCCCTCTTCTCATTCTGAATGTAATGGTTGTCAAGCGTGCTGCTTACGATGACATATTTCTTTCTACTTAATTTCTTTCATTTAATTTTGTTTCCGGAAAGGCTTTTCAAACAGAGACCAATTTTTCTTAAGCCTTCCTGTCCTAACAACAGTGGCTGAATTCCTTACCACTTGAGATGTTTTGCAGACTAATTCTTGGTTAGAGCTCCCTCGGGAAATGAATTGCATTTCCCTGCTGTAGCCTTTGCCAGGGAGAGAAAGAAGGAATGTACCTTGAAATTACCTCTAGGCTCCCAGCAGTAGTAATTTTCAAAAGCGTTAATTACTTGTACCCAGAAGGATGAACTGAAGGCTTTTCAGATTACAGGGGAAGTGCACTGTGTGCTCTCCACCGTGCTGGGTTTTGCGCAGGAGTTAGTCAAGAGGGGAAGACCCCGGTCCTGCTCCCACCATACCCTCCAGAGCTTGTTTTCAGTCATGGGGTCGCTGCAGGTACAGACATAGTTTATTCCAGAGTAAGACAATCCTGCACTTTCTTACTTTGGCTTTGAAGACTAAAAAAATGCTGTTAATCTACAAAGTGCCTACACTGAGATTTGTTGAGGAGCATCACTTAGGTTTGAGTCCTACTTTGATCTTAGTTGTCTTGTCAGCCCTTAGAGCTCATAGTGGTAGAGAGCTTGGAACCACTTCAGCATACTGCCTTGGTCAGCACATGTGGCTGCATAGCTTCACAGCTAAAAATGGATTTGTTTTTACCCTGGCATAGCTCTCACTTTCCAGTAGCAGAAAGAAAGGTACCTTCAGTTCTTACCTCCCTGAAATTACAGGACATTATCTTGTGTAGTACTTGTCGTGGAGAACAGATAGAAAAGGCTACGGATCTTCGCCTGCGGTGCAGGATGCCACACGTGCAATAACTGTCTTGCTGAGAATTACCTTGCCTCAAGTTTTTTACTTATGTATGCAAAACTCACACCTCTGAAGTGTCTGGTTGGGCTTTTTTTGATCGTTGTCATCAGATTTTCCTTTTGCCAGTCTCAGGTGCTTCCCTATATTGTGTCCAGCTTGACCTTGTCAAGATACTGCACCCATGTAGCAGTTAGTCCTCATGGCATTGATGTTCTGTATGAGGTGAAGGACTCAAAGCAGTATTGCTCATAGATTATATTACGTAGCATTGTGTAAATCCACTCCCAGACCTTCAGTGATGATGCACAATTCATTATGTCATAGGTTGCCATCTTCCCAATACAGACTCCATTCACTTTGTGTTTTTTTTTTTCTCCGTCAGATATTCCTCTTCACATATACTTTGAAACATTATTAAGGAAGGATGACATCAAAGGAGAACCTGTTGATGCCGCATCTCTGGGAGTGGAGTTTAAAATATCTCCAGATAATGGTATGTAAGGCAAGACATTTTAATATTTCCACGACTGTTTTTCATTAGTTCGCCCTGAAAATGTTCCATGTGTAAACTTACCACAAAGCAGGTTATCAGAGAAGGTAACAGGCTAGGGATGTAGGTGGAAGAGGAATCTCTTCACCAAACACAGTGTCAGGTACTCTGCTGTTACACTGAAGCAATCCATTCAGAGCTGCAGGATGGCACCAGTACAAGTGCAGGGAGTTTGGACCATGAGGTCTCTGCAAATGCAGGTGCCTGACTGCAGTATTCCCTACTACCTGGATTCCTATCAGAAGTCTTTTTTTTTTCTATATTAAGTAGTTCACCGAGACTGCCTGTAAATCGCAGCAATGGAAAATAAGTTTACAACGTGATACATGTTTCTGTTGTAGACTACAATCAACATAATGTTTCTCTCAAACAATGGAGCAGTGACTTTTTATCTAATTCCAAATCTCAATCAATGTCAGGAACGTCTGACCAGCTGTCGGAGGGAAGAAAGAAAAGACATCTAAGTGAGACAGCAGTAGGTAAGAGACAAATTGTGTTAAGACAGTACTATTTTTTAAAACATATGTACTGTAGAAATGAGTTTATCACTGGGCTTTTGAGCATGAATTTTAAGGTATCTCCAAAAAGGATACTATTATGAAACTTTACAGGAGCAAAGAAATGGATTTAGGATTCCGTGAAAATAATGTGCTATTTTAAAGCATCTCTTTCTTCATCGGTGTGTATTACAAAAGGAGACAAGCTTCTGTATTTTATTTTTGGAATACTCTAAGGAAGCTGCTCAGCAAGTCCCACTGTGTTTTGCTGTGTCGTTATTTTCACTATGAATGTTTTATATTAGTGTAGTGAAACAGATGAACTGCAAATTTATCTGTCAAATCATGCACCCAACCAAACGTTTACTATTCCTAGCAGCTTTGGTCAGCTATGTTTCATTTGTGTACTGTCATTTGTGGTTCTGGCTTCCTTCCAGACAGTTAAGAGGATTTGTGGGCTACCAGTGCTTATAATTAGTGTTTTCACTCTTCTTATCTTTATATTTTAAGCCCTTGAATCTGTACTTCAGCAGTAGGTAAATTAATAGAAACTGCCCTGCAAGTTCTGTAGAGCTACATAGAATAATGTGGTAATTTAGGGACAAAAATTCAGCATGCCCTTGTAGAGATAAATAGCATCTTACTTCTGCAGGCTATTAGGATGTAAAACTTAACAGATTCTGTTAGAGATTGATTTATGTGAACCTTTAGAAAACGCTTAGCAAAGTTCCCCCCAAGGTATTTGAGGAAAATGACTAATTACATTATTCTAAAATTTCCCCTAAGAAAGAACAAAAACATATAAATCATCAGTTAACGTTATGGAAAAATACACTTCCAGTGCATATCCAGGTAAAATTGCTGGTGTAACCTTGCAATAGAGGTGGGAGAATGGGAATTGCTGCAGATGATTTAACCAAAGCTTATGACCTGTTTAAAAGCACAACAGCAACAACAACGAAAAGCAACGTATTGGTTAGGAAGTTGCAGGGGGGCCTGAAAGATGTGTTTGGACAGACTAAAAACTCTCTGATTTAGATGAGTTTGTGGGTTTGGGGTGGGGTTTTTTTGTTTTTCTTTGTTTTGCTCATGTGTTTTTTCTTTTTTTGTTTTGTTTTTTGTCCTTCCCTTCCCTTTGCCATGCACTCTTCCCTTGTGCTTTGTGCCTGTCTCCTCCTGGGGGGTGCTTTCCCCTGTTCCCTCTCGCCAGCAGCAATCTTTTTTGTCCATGCCACCTGCTGCCCTAACCAGTCACCGGCCCCCAAAAGGCAGGTGCTGGCCCAGTGCTCCTGGAACCACACTGTTTCCCTAAGTGAACAACTGGAATTACTTGGGAGCACTAGTAAGAGAGAAAACTTTGTGGTATAAACCTTTTGAACTTACAGTTAGGCTTCTGCCAATAGTATTTGGCTATTTGAGGTAACAGAAGGAAAGAAACAAAAACAACATCTTTTATCATAAGGATCATTTCCCAATGCCAGAAAACTGCAGTGTGGTATAGTTGTGAGTAGCAGCAGCGGTTCTAGCTTATTAGTGCTGGGGGTGTAGTACTACATATTTATTCCTAATTTGGGCTCTGTCTAGGAGAAATTATCCATGGGGAAGGTCAGCCTGATGAACAAGGCCAAAAATAAAAGCTGTGTGCCAGGGAGCTGCAGAGCCGCCGGGGAGATGAGAGTTCACGTACTTGACCCAGCCTGTGCAATTCAGGATTTAGGATATGTCTTATCTCTTCTTTTCATGTTGGAATCCACCGGCCCTTTTTATTAGTCACTATTTTAAGTTTGAGTTCTCGTTGTCTGCTGGAAATTTAGGTAGAAGAAAAGCAGAATACTGGTGGTTAACTTCTGAATCCCCCTCAGCTTTGCTTACACTGGGACTGAGTAAGAGTAAACAAGAATTACGATTTGTCTGGGGCAGTGGACCACTGCTAAAAGAAACCGCACATGGAGATCGAGAAACTAACTTCGTTTGTTACCCTTACTGCCACTTTTATTTTATCATTTATCCAGGAGGAATCTGTCAGTTAGGGATCAGTATGTCAGTGGGATGAAGCACTGTGCGGGGACACTCGGAGCATTCCTCTAGGCCCAATTGTATTTGCTGTGTGTGTAGTCTAGGGCAGTTTCTGTAAAAAGAAGCAGGATTTGCCCATATGAAGCTGGTTCCAGCAGAAGAAATCCTTTGTAGAAAGAGAGGGATGAGTTGTGTGGAACAGCAATGACAGGATGAGTAACAAGTGTTTATTTAGACAGCTTTTTTTAGTATTTGTTAAATCTTAAGTGGTTAGCTGTGGGCTTCTAGAAATGACTGTACTCTTACTGTATGGAAAAATATCCTTAGTCTAACAGACAACAGTCAGTGCGCAATATTGTTTATTACTGTTTTTGTGACAGGCGAACGTAACACTAGGTTTGAGACGTTCTCCTTTCAACATGCAGAACCAGAATCCCCGAGCAGTTTTGCTGCCGTGAGCAATGTCAATGCGATGTCTAGGCCCACTCACAGCACTTCATCACAGGTAAACTAAAAGCGTGTCCCTGTCTTAACTGAAATGTTAACAGTTATGCAAACTATTAATCCGCAAATTAATAATCCACAAATATGGGCTCTTTATATATAAGCTAATGTTAAGTTACAGTAAAGAACATCGTAGAGTGAATTAAGTGAATTACATTAAGAAATTTATTCCAGATTTAGTATGTGGTGCCCCTAAAACAGATAATTGGTTGTTAAGAGTTCTACAGATAACAGAACTGAAATGGATGCTTCATTTAGTGGCATTGGGCCTTTCATTTTACTTTTTTTCCCCTTAAATTTCATTAAATATACTGTGATATATGCTCCCAGTTTTACACAAGAGCTCTTGCTCTTGGTGCAGCTATGTCAAATGGCATCACTGTGCAAATATAGTCACAGCACTTGTTAAGTCTCAGCTTTGCTATTTAAAACCTCTTGTGCAGCACTACTGGCAAAGTCTCTGGTATATAAATTTGCTGAGGAGCAGCAGAGCTCTGATTCAGCGAAGTCCTTGCAGAAACACACTTGGTTTTAATTCTATTGGAATTAATTGAGAAATTCATAATAATACTCAAATTGCGGGCCCACAGTTCTGTTAAGCCTGGTGGTATGCTGGTGTTCAGTAAGTCGTCGTTTTAATCTGGCGATGATGACTGGAGAACTGAATTAAGATCTGCATTCTCCAAGCAGTTTTGATAATGCTCACTTACATTCTTGAGGCCAGCTTTAAAGAATGCCTAAAAGAGCATTTTAGAACAGACTGCTTCCATTAACTGTCAGCTAAAAACTGAGATCTTGGAATATGGAGTATATGATTTAAAACTAAACTTTCTCCTGTAATCTAGAAAATTCAGTTTTTGACACTGGTAAGTTCCATGAACTATTGAGCAGAGAACACCAGGAATCTAGTATGATTGTTCAGTTTCTGTCTTTTGTGTGTCTTTTAGGAAAATATTTCCACGTAAGTTGTTCTTCACTGCTAAATGTAGATTCATTCTCTTGGAATTAATTGTGTCACGCTGAAAAACCACTCAGGTTATGTGTCAGTAGATAGGTTACAGAAGGTCTTCCTTATAGGCTGAATGTTAGGAAGAACACAGCATTAAAGTTCTCTTAAGTATTCAAAATTAACTGTACGTGAAGTTAGAGAAGCATCCTTTGATATCAGTAAGAGCTATGCAAGCAAGGAGTAAATCTTAAGAGGTGAGATAGTCTTAAGATTTGTTTAAATTCCTTTTTAAAACAAATTATAATTTGGCCTCTAGAAAATCCGTTACAGAATATCTCAACTAACATGGATTTCCTGTCATATAAGCTGATAAATCTCCTCTTTTATTGATTCTGTTACACAGCATAACTCAAGGAGGAGGTTGAGAAGTGAGAGCTCCTATGACATAGACAACATTGTTATTCCAATGTCGCTGGTGGCACCGTCAAAGCTGGAGAAACTACAGTACAAAGAAATCCTTACACCGAGGTTTGTTCATGACCTCCTTAGTTGCAAAATGAACACGAGAATGCTATTAAAGATATTGTTAACATCTAGTTAGATGTTGTAATACTAATACGATCTTTTCACGTGCTTGTGGGGTTTTGTTTGGTTTTGGTTTTGTTTTTTACTGTGCACATCAGTTTGTGTATAGGAGTGGATGAAAGATCAGTGGTGGGAAGACTGGACAGCTGATAGCACAAGGGAAATAACGTGATAGGCGCAGAGTGGTGGCAGATGCACAGACTGGCTAAAAATAGAAGTGGTTTTATATCATCTTAATTGTAGTGATACTCAGGGGCTTAAAAGTGCTGTTGGGCTGACATGCTCTTAGTTATTTGGAGATTGCCGTCTTTTGTGATACGGTTCACTAAAAAAGTAGCTAACGGCAAATGAAACAGAATTGTTTTAGCACATATATTTTTTTAAATTTCTATTTTGATACTATGGATTAAACTGAACTCTTTCCATATAATGTAAACGCATTATTTGTAATCCACAATTCTAGAGATGTAATAAACAAATACATCAATAAAAGAACATCTTTAGGTTGCTAGAACAGAGTAATTGATCTCCTGTGCTGTAATTCAGTGTCTTTTAAGTACTGCAAGTTGCCTGAAATACTGTAGCTGTTGCATATTTCAATCTCTAATTTGCATTTGTTTTTATATTGTCTCTAAAGATAAAACACTCTGAGTAACTTAAAGAGTTTGTTGGGGACAGGAAAGGTTAAATGTTGGGTTAAGAAAAGAGAATTACATTGTGAGCATCTGCTATTGGCACCTGAAATTTGAAATTATTTTATCTGTAGAAACAGAAGAGTCTTTACAGCTGAAACAATGAAGCAGCATGTAGGTAAACTAATTTGACTTGTCTTGTTTCATTTCTAGTTGGAGAGTTGTTGAATTTCAACCTTTGGAAAGATCTCATACAGATGATGAAGAGGTAAGCTGTATTTTAATTAAACTAACAGTTTAGTTAAATTAGATACATAATTGGGATAATCAGTATCTGTTTTTCAAAGTCATTGACTTCATGCAAATCCTGGTAAGTTTCAGATTTCAAAAATAAACTATTAGGTATCAGGCTGTGGCAATGTGTCCTACCCCAACGTACTTGACCCTGGAGATAATTCACATTTCTGTCATCCACTACATTAAGACTTGCTGTTCGCTTGTTCTGCCCCTTGCTGTCAGCACAGTCAGAGCTCCTGGAGGATCCCTTTGAGGCCTCAGCTCCCCCATGCTCCTGGCCACTCTGATGCTGGGTTCCCCTAGTGTGACGCTCTCTTTGGGGCTACCTCTGCTATAATGCCTGTCCTCCTCTTTCATCCTTTTCTTTCATGGCCAGTTCCCGTGGCCTCTTGTTATTGAGGAGGTAATTTGGCATTTTGCTTGCAGGTTTCCTCAGTTTTCTTCTCAGTGTTCCTGCAACCCTCCTGTTGGAAGCAAGCTTTTCTGTTTTCTGCCCTGTCAGGGACAACGTAACCATCAGCATTTCCCACTCACCTTTTTTGTTAGGTGTGCACACTGTGTGCTACTTTTGCTTCCTCCAGATGTAAGAATCCCCCTTTTTCTTTCAGAGAATGCCCATGGACTTTGGGGCTGGGAGATTTGTTTATCCCCCAATGGTGGGTTTGCGGTGTTTCCTAACCCCAGTGTGAACATAGCAGTGTGTCTGGTCTCTGGGCTGGCTTTCTACTCTTCCTGTCTTATTGTGGCTCCTTTTCCAGAGTCAGAAGAGGAACCTGCCAGTTTTGCTGTCCTTTGGACATCCGTAGCCTCCCTTCAGTCCCTGCTGTAGGCCCCTACCAGCTGTTGTAGCTGTAGGACTTGCGTTTTACCTTCATCCACAATATCCATTCTAGAGCTCGTTTTACAGAGAACCCCTACATCCAGGATTAGAGACCTTAGTAGGAGACAAAGACTGCATTTATGTAGCAGTACAGCAGGGTATGCTAAGCACCCTAGACAAGTGAAATTACTGTGCCACTCCCTTGGGGTAGAAAATACACTCTCCACAAAGGCCAAGCTTCCCCAGGAGAGATTTACAAGGCCTGTAGCTTCTTCCTACCTGGAAATCGATGCTTGCAGAGGGCATCACAGCCTCACCTGCCTACCTGGCATAGTTGCAGTCATTTAACATGGTACTCCTGGCTCTGAAGCAAGGGAACAACTTCCTCTGACCCTGCCTTTTTTGTGCACTTGTGAAATTCTTGGTGGTGGTCAGATTTTGTCACGTCCATCACTGCCTGTTAGCTTGGTACTGTCTCTCCTAGCAGGAAACCTGCCTGATCTTCTTTAGGAGTGAGAAGGTCAAACTATAATACACAGGAGAACTCTCCTGCAAGGATATTTAATTAAACTACGTGGAGAATTACTAATAAGGCAGCAAGGGCGCAGTGTCCCTTGAGCCTGCTATTCATTATGCTCTCCTCGTCCTGGTACTGGGGCGGGGGGGGGGGGGGGGGGGGTGTAGAAAAAGAATTTCGACAGTGATTTGCCTTTCTTCAGGGCTTCAAGGGACTTGCTTGGAGCACTCGGTGGATTTCTCTTCTAGCCCCCAGATCCTATACAGACTACTTATCTTGCATACTTTTAGCTCATTTTTGCTGAATGGACTTCAAGGAGTCTGTGAAGTTTGTGCACTTACTGCTTGTTTAATAGCCCTCCCAGTCCATTTGTATCTGGCATTACTAGTTTGTGTATGATTCATCATTTGGCCAGGAAATACTTGAGTACAATAAAGCAGCCTAGCCTCCTGCTGTGGTCCACTGCTCCAATATTGTCTGTCAGCTGCTGGGTATAACAAGAGAGGAGAGATGTCAGATGAGAAAAATGCTAAAGATCTTACTCATCTAAATCATCCTTTGCCAATTTTCTCCCTTTCTGTTGGAATCATATTAATTGGTTTGGATGTTCTTCTGAGGACTGAGAAAAGGTGGCTGTTTGATCTTAGTTCTTTCACTGCCTTGCTTCAGGTTTTAGGCTGAGTTAATTTGTTACTGTGTAAGCTTGAGAAAAAAACATCAGAAAACAGGAGCGTTACCTTTTCTTTTCTTTGCCCACATTCTGCCACTCGAAATTGTTCCATGTGCTGAAATCAAGGCAAGCTTCATCTAGCAGATCATTTGGGAAGGAGAAGAGAGAAGGCAAAATGTACTGTCTGCTTTTATACAAAAGCTTTTTCTTTGCTTTCCACTGCATAGCAGTCTGTGGTGGTACTGCGTAATACTTTCTGCCTGCCTGCCTTATGTGTGGCCAAATTTAAAACTCCTGGAGTTGTCCTTGCATTGTCCAGCACTTAAGGATTTCTCTCACTTCATGCAATGGGCTCACACCAGAGTTTCCACAAGTTACAAACAAATGTGGTGTCCCAAATTTGTCAGGTTCTACAGGAGCTGCACTTGCAAGGACAGGAACTCAGCACTTTCTGAAAATCAGGCCCATTCACGGTACTTTATTAGAGTCCAAATAGCATTTTATGGGGTGTCACAGTTTTGTTTCTGGAAATTTTGCCTTACAAGGACAAACACATAGAAGGTGGACAATCTAAAAATTAATCTACTATCTATGTCTGCTCCGCTGCTCACTCTAAAAGTACTTAGTTTTGGGACATTACAGCGTGTGCATTTCCTGGTTTGCATGTGTGAATTTGCAGTCTGCTGCTGCTTTAGTGCAGGGGAGGGTGTGGCATGGGCTTTCCTGTTTTGTTTGCAATTTGTTTTGTCCAGGTTAAAGTTTCTGGCAAGGCATGGATATAAAGTAGTGTTAAAGTTTATTTTGTAGTTGTTTTAGCAATTGCAAATACTTCAGAATAATTCTTTGTGTAATTAGTTTTGCATAAGTGTTTTTATGGCGTATGACTCAGCGTTTCCCATGGAGCTGACGACTGAAGCACTAACTTTGTTGTTTTGAGAACCTTTCAGAAATATTCCTGCCTGTTTTTTCCTGGTATTATTCCTGACTATCCAACATTAATGCATAGTGTCTCGTAGCTTAACTAGATGAGATAGGAGGGATTCAAATCTTAGTTTGCTTCAGGTCTTTCTTTGAATGAAACCATTAGACATGCCTCACAAACACACCTTCCTAAATAGTCTTTTCTCTCCACGTCATTGCTAGATCCTTCTGGCAAGCAATGACAGCTCTTTGGCCTTTTTCAAACTACCCTTGGTGGAAAAAAAAATTCAGTTTTCTCTAGTTATAGTAACTATAAATTAACGTAAAGTTGTTTGAGGATATATAAAATCTTAGAAAGATGAGGAAGGGCAGAGGCTGTACTGAACCAAGCAGAGGTCTTTTATTCTGAGGTAATGTGATTTTATCTGTAGAACAAAGAATAATTTTAAAGTAAGAAACTGTATTAATGGTTGGTCTTCAGTGGAATAGGGTAAAACTCAAGTAGTTAAATCTCTGCTATCAGCTGTGGAGAAGGTACAGTAAGGCTTACTTGTAATATTTTTCAAAACTTGTAGAGAAATGTAGGGTTGGGTTTTGAAAGGAAGCTTGTTAAAAATAAAGTTTCTTCCCAGCATGAAAAGTTTTGGCAATTTGCTAAGAAAAGTAATTTCAAAGTCTAAGTTTTTCTTTGAAAATTATCTTTTGTTTGCACTTCAAAGGAAATTGAGCACACAGAAAAATCCTGCATTTTCCCTGAGGGAATAGCACTTTTGTAGTCCATAAAATTCTCGCTTTCACACTGTACATCATTGACCTTGGAAAGGCAGAATGTGAACTGAGATGCAGCCCCAGACCCATGCCATCCAGGCGACAAGAGCTGGTGAATTCCAGAGAGGAAGAGACCCATTTGGTTGAGTTACGTGAAGGGAAGCAAGCAGCTAACAAAGTGGTTTGTGTTCAACATAAATAAAAGCAAGGAGGAGTCTTTAAAAAGAAATCTTGAGCTGAGCAAACAAAGCAGGCCTGTTTGTCTGAGGGTTCCTCTTGAGTGCTGGGCTGAGGAGAAACCAGGCAGCACCAGTTCTGGCAAACGGGTCCCGTGGCTGGTTCAGATCACACAGAAGTCTTTGAGATCCTTTTCAGTGACCCAGCTAAATTTGGTTGTGGGGCTGTAGCTCGTGGCCAGCAGCCTAGGTTGGAGGTGTGTGCTCTGGCTGACTGAGGAATGCCGCTGTCAGGTATGTTTGCAGCAGCATCAGTGCGTTGTATTTTGCATTTGTACCCGTAATGGTCATGCACTGCTTTGGTGCTGCAAGTCCTCGTACAGAGAACAGCTCCTGCAGAAACCCCGGGGCAGATAGCTGTCTGCTGCAGAGTGAATCCTGCTGACAACATAACCGTCTCTCTGGTAGTGCAGCTAGGACTCTGCATTTAGTTCTCTATTTTATCAAACTAAATCAGAAGATGAACCATGTTGCTTGTGTAGCAGCCATGAGAACTTTATTTCATGGAAAATCAATTTAATTTTCTATAACCTCCCAGTTCTTGGTACAGTTCTTGTCCAGGACTGATCTGGCGGTGCAGCTTCACAGTTCCTACAACCAGGAATTTTCTTTCCTAGAATTTCTCTGCTTTGAAGGTGGGAGTGGCTGGCATAAAAATCCATGGCTGCAGCACTCCTGTGCTCTTGCCAACCACAGCTTTTTAGATGAACTTTGAGGCTGAATGGTTTGGAGCACTTTGAAGTAATGCTGAGCTGTGCTGGAGTGGTACACCCCGCAGTCTGGGGAGTGAGAGGGAAGGGCAGCGCTGTGCTCCTCGCCCAGCTGCGTACACACAGCAGACTTAGACACAGGAAAAATGAAGATGGCTCTTCCTAAGTGAAAGTCAGATGTAAGAGCTGCATCTGAGGAGCTTTGCATAAAAAGCTGGCTCGTTTGACTCTGCGAGCGGTTAAAGTACATTTACATTAGGTCTGTGTTAGGTTGTGCTGGGCTCATGCAGCTAAGAAATGCTCTCTTCACAGCAGAAACCATTTTCTGCTTGGTTTCATAGCAGGAATGCGGCACCTCAGGTTTGCTGCATGCCTCTCCATGTGGAGCTATCGCAAGCCCCGGTGATGTCAGACCTGCTTCTCTGTGCTTAAAGAGCACCTGGCAAATCCTGCTGCCTCCCAGCCTCCTCCTAAATCAGTCTCTAAAAACTCCTCGGATTTTTGCTTGTCTTCACTTTGTGCTTTTAATGCTGCCTTGATTTTACAAATGAATACTTGTCTTTTTAATTTTCTGTAGGGAAAACACATTTCACTGTAGGGAGAAATGTGCTAGTTGCATAGGGGTGTAACTTCTGTATCCCTTCAGATACAACCACAGACACACAAAGAAATGAACAGAAGGTGACAGCGTCCCATAAACTGTGGCTCTTAGTGAGAGTGCCAGCTGACTGCGTTATTTTGACGTACCCTTGTACTGCTAGCACACGTTGTCTTGTTTGCTTGTGTTTGGTGAACAAACATTCACAGAACTACATATATTAGCACCTGTCTTTGTTTGTAGTGATGTTCATAATTACAGCAGCTATCCCTCATTTTTCATTACAGATAGAAGATCTCTCAGATGAAGTCTTTTCCTTACGTCATGCAAAGTATGAAGAAAGAGAGCGAGCAAGGTGGTCGCTGTGGGAGCAGAGCCGCTGGCCCAGGAGGAATAGCAGGCAGGTGTATTGACTTTGATAAGAGCGTTCCCATGGGACCGGGGTGCAGCAGTTTCAGAAATGCTGCCACAGAGATCTGCTTATTTATCAGCTCGTTAGAGACACTACCAGGCATAAATTGTTTTTGCAGTTGAAAAGGGAAGGCCAGGCAGTTCTGAAGCATGTAGAACTTACAGAAAGTTGGCACATTAGTGATCTGGCACCACGAAGATTGTAGTGCCATACACAACACACAGCTCTGTTGGTTTGTGCCACTCCCTGTTATCATGACTTTAGCCACCCCACGTAACGCGAGCCTTTCTTCACTGACCTGGCTCAGCTGAACGCCTGCTGCATTCAGAGATGTGTTACTGAATGTTCCGTACGCTTAAAGTGATATGAAAAATTTAATTCTCACAAATTTGCTGTCTGGTGCAAAACTCATCTGAATCAAGTATAATCCCTGTAAGTCTTGGAAAAAATAGTGTATATAAGGCCAAACATCATACTGCGGCTGTATCTACAATTTTGGTCTGGGAAAATGATTCCCATAAATTGCTTCAGAATCTGCCACAACAAAAAGCATCCTATAAATGTTAGGGTAACTGTTCCTGCTATTTACCATATATATGCCTGTGTCTGCTCCTGGCTGAAATTGAATCATGACGCTATGAATAAATATGCAAAGGTAGCTTTTATACTGCAGAATAAAATCAGAGGTAAAATATATTCAGGAATTAATTCTGAGCACTTTTGAACATAAAGTGACTTTAGAAGCTATACTGAAAAAAGACTAAATCTCATGAAAAATATAGACTTTATACATACCTTTAATTTTGAAAATCTGTGAGCTCTTTGGTGAAATCTTAGTGTAATTTGAAATCAGAAGTAAAACTTCCATTTTAGGAAGGTCAAACTTCTACGTGACATTTGAAATGTGTGCCAGTATTTTAGATATTTTAGTTCAAATTTACAATAAAGGTGAGGTCAAAATTTCTAATCTTACTACACAAAGTATTTTGCCTGCTTTGGAGATTGTGGGTACCTTACCCTATGGGCTAGAGGAGCCCAGAGGAGAGGTGGGAAAGGGGAGTGAGGACCTGCTGTTCCTTCTCGAGTTCTGTTGGCACAGCCGGGTGGCAGTGCAGTTTGGGCACCTGTGCGTGACGCTGCGCTCCTGAGTGGGCCCAGCCACCCGCTGTTTTGCAGCCAGGGTGTGCCCGTTGCAGCTGGTTAGCTCCTCCGCACAGCACTCTTTGCTTTGGCTTGCAGCAGCAGGGTTGTTAAGAACCACGTGTGTTTTTGTTCCTTTAGTTTAAGTAAGCAGAGCACAGGTAGCACTTGCAGAGACACTGAACACTTTGAAAAGGAAACCTAAACGACTCCTGGTGATGTGAAAGGGCAGGGAGTAGGTCTTAAGACTCTCGTCTCTTTTATTCTGCACTAGATCTTACAGCAAAAATGCAGACGGACGACACAGCCAAGAGGCGGTGCACAAAGACCACCACAGCAGCTCCTGTGCCTCGCTGCATTGCGCTGCTGAACCTGTTCCCGACCTGACTTTGGAAGCCCACGGCTCTGTTTGTTCAGGGATTGCACAGCTCTGCAGGGAGAGCCAGGAAGCCAAGGTGGGTGCTCCTGATGGCCTCCAGGTCTGCTGAGGGTCTCAGTGACCATCGGCCCTTAACGAAACAGGGAACTCAAACGTAGCCGCATCCTTCCCTGCTCAGAATGTTGCCCTAGTTTATGTGGACTGAATGTAGCCCTCCTGTTTAGAAGTAGACGCGTGTTTTTTATGAATGAAACCTAACATTTGTCAACAGGCTCACTGCTCAGTGAACACGGTGCATGTTTTAGAGGCAAGTGTGGCAGGCCTGGGTTCAGGGACGCGGAATCTTTCCTCGGGGATGCTGGCTGGGGTTCCACGGGCCTGATACGATCGTTTTGGGGCCAGGTAACCTGCTTGCCTGGCAGTGTGGAAAGGAGCCCTCCCCCTTCCTGTGCTGTGCCTGCACAGTTGCAGCTCTGTTACGGGTTCAAACCCACATGCAGCCACCGTACACTGACAGCTGGTGCCTAGCAGTGTCACATTCTTTATCTGAAGAGCCCTGCAAACATTGTGAAGAACGACACTCATTTGTTACTTGATAGCAGAGCATTCTGCACACAGCTAATCAGACTCAACTGAAACCTCTTTTTTCCCCTCTTTTCTCTTTTTCCACCCTCACTCCTACCCTTCTGATTCCTTTCAGTCGGGGCTGTGGGAACTTCGAGTTTTTCCACTAAAAGATGAAGAGGTAGAAGCTTTACTGTGCCAAGATCAAGTAACGAATCAGACTGAAATGTCAAGTGCAGCTTTCCCCAGCGACTCGCTCTGTACTTCATGTACGCCCATTGGTTTGCCAGACAATGGCTATCCACCAAGAAAACAATCTACAGAAGAGTCAGAAGACTGCGAAAATGTTTGCCTGGGAATCAACAATACGAGAAAACAAAGGTGACAGGGAATAATGTGGTTCATTAAGAAAGCCAATTAAGGTGGAGAAAAGTGTAAGGTAAAATCTCTCTTGTTCACACAGCATATGACAGCACAATTCAAAACCTGTACGTTAGCTGCATATAATATATTTTCTTTCTTGCTTTGTAACAGGCAGGATAAATCCCAAAGACAACACTTTCTTCTTCCTGAACCCCAAGAGAAAGTAATTATTTCAAGCTGGAAGTCTAATATTCCCAGTGTCGGGAGTGGGCGCACATAAATTGCTGGCACCATTCACTGCTTTCTGTTGTCATATTGCCACATTCGTTAATAATCATCCTTTTTTGTTTTGTTTGTTTTCAAATGTGTTTCTGGTTCTAGTGGATTCTGGTGCAGCAGGATATGCTGTCTACCTTAAACCAACAACTTCAACTGAACACAGAAAAACTACTTGAAAAAACAGTGGTGAGAAGCGATAACCACAGATTATTTTCCTGTGTGGCATGAATGTGTGGCAGAAAATCCACCTCTCTTTAAATGCATGCGTGCAACCCACGCGTGAGAGAAGGGCAGGTGAGAACCAGCAGTCTGAAAGCAGGCCTTGTTGAAGCCTTGCATCTAGCTTAAAATCTGTACTGAGCTCTCAGTAGTGCCAGAGCATGTTTCATATAGATGTCCTCGAGCAGTAAGATAGACATAGACCACTGCATTTCAATAGTCCGTGTATCTGCTACTCAGAGTAGGGTTCCTGTTTGTTGTGTGGGTGTAGAGAAAGGGAAGGGAAGAGGAGGCGCGTCAAATCTCTGATGCAGCTCTCTGGATGTTGCGTTTTGGGTCATCTTACTTCCTTAGTCCTTCAGTAGCAAATGAGGCTCATAATATTTTGCTTTAATATGTTAAAGATGAAGTCTAGTTCAAATTTCTGTACAGTGCCTTGCAAGAGTCTCATAAGTATGCCAACATTTGGTGACTAGCTGAAAAGGAAAAGATGATTGATGTCTAGAAGACCAATAAAGAAAAAAGCCCCAAAGCTCTCCATTGTGATTCCAGATAGATTTTTAATTGCCCAGCAAGTTCACGGTGAGGAAACAAAAGCAAGTTGCTGAAACTTGCATTTAATAGCATAGTTTGGAATGTATCTGCAATCTCAAGAGGTATTAACAAAGATTAAACACTGAATGTAGGTATAATTCACCAACGGGAAGTTTTTCTGTGTAGGACAGTTGAAGGCAATTTTATAGGAGTCTCTGTTTTTGTGCAAAATTTCCTCCATGTACAATATCTGGAACTGAATGGCACTGGACAGATGACTCAGTTTTAGTGTCAATTCTTTTTCTTTTGTCAAAATAACAGGAAGTACACACTGGACATCTGAAAACAGTTCAGTAAAGTTTCAACACTACAACCTATTGCTACATTGTAGTTTATTGCACATTCTGATTATTTTTTTAAACACTTTTTTAACACTGGTTTGTCTTAAACTTGAATCTTGCCTCAATGTCTGATACAATAATCTTTGATGCAAGGTTGTTTTTTAATTAAAAGCTATTTCTATATATATAGATACATATATGTGTGTTGTATATAGTCTGAATTGGATGGCCTTTTAGAAGTGGAGAACTAGCTTTAATGCTTTCTCTTGGCACAGAGACCTGCTCGGCCCAAGTGTAGCTTTGCAGACACACCGGCCTGGCAGTGGCACTAAGCTTTGCTGTCGTACTCAATGTTGCACTGGTGCTGGGAGACTTATGGTTCCCTCCAGCACCTAAAGTCAGAGGTGAGCTGTTCCACCTGTCATCCTGCATGTGCAGCTACTGCTGGGAGAAGCTTTCTGAATTCAAATGCCTCAGGTACCTCCAGATGTGTCGCCCTTCATGAAGAAGGCTGACCCGACCAGCTCTCACCCGGCTTGTTGTAAGGTCAGGGCTTCCTGCTGGCTGATCCCTGGGGCAGCGCGAGATGTTTCTGTGATATAGGGTGGGACAGGCGCAGTAGGGCAGCCAGCTAGCTGCCTGACGTGGCCTGAAGACGCTGTCAGGAAGCGGAAACGCATTCCAGTGTTGTATGGGAAGGACGCAAAAGGCGGGGGGGGGGGGGGGGGGGGGGGGGGGGGGGGGGGGCTGAAGAGAACGTTAAAATGTGAGCAAGGAGACATGAACCAAATTTGGTCAGTCTCAGGAACTGTAAAGCTGCTCCTGCACGGCTGTTGAGTTCCCAGCTGTGGGCTCCTGTTGAACCATTGTGTAGTTTTTGGGTCGGTCCCCAGTGTGCTGCTCTAAAGCAGCTGTTCGTTACCTTGCCAGCTGCAGGGGCTGCACAGGCAGTTGCTGATGAGAACAAGGGTAAGCACACTTTCTTTGCCCTCTCTTTAGATGCTTTCGCTCAGCCATTGTGGGAAACAGCCATGCAGCAATAAAAAGCCTAGGCAAAGAAAGCCAGAATACTACGGGGAGAAAAAAAAAAAAGCTTGTTGAAACTATAACAATGTCTATTGGGCCATACCCCACCCCAGCCCTGTCAGCTTCTCTTAACATCTGCCTCTCAGCTGGCTGGACCTGCAACAGCAGCCTGCAAGTGCCTCTGCACAGAGCTGCCTGAGTGACCGTGAGGCTGGAGAACTGCGCCAGGGCACTGCTTCCTCCCCACGCCTCTGCCCTGGGGCTGCTCCCAAAGCCTTGCCCGTGTGCAGCTTGTGCCATCAGGTGAGAAGCACACGCGAACACGGTGGGCAAAGGCCGGTGGCTGCAGTTGCTGCTTTTTTGCCCCCCTCTGGCAGGGGCAGCTTGGAGCAGGCAGGGTGTGCACGTGTGCTGCCTCACCTGCAGCACCCATACTTGCTGCCTTCTTGCAGGAAGTAGACCACGCACCGCGCCCTGCTCTCTCTCCACTGATTTTTCATTAGCCTCATTTCACTGCTGCAACACGGTTAGAGAACTTGGTCACAAGACCACCACCCCCTTCCTTCCCTCTTCTCTCCCTGTGCTCTATGCATCTGCAGTTGGCACTAGTGCTCTATTTCACTGCCTGCAGCCCTTTTCCCCTGCAGAGCTGGACTCCCACCTTGGGTCAGGTTTTGCGTGAATCCTGGTGTCCTGAGGATGGCACCGGTGGTGGGAGTGGGCTGAGAGCTCAGAGCCAGGATCATGCTTGAGGCCATGAAATGGGCAAGAACCCCCTGCTTGTTTTCTTTTTGAAAAGTTAAACAACGGGGGGAAAAAAAAAAAGCTGTTTGTCTTTGGGCTGTTAAGCTGTAAGAACAGCTGTCAGCACTGCTTCCAGTGAAGGTACTACAAAGGCTGACTGTTAAATACCAACTCAAACATATGCGGTAAGGCCCCCCCCCCCCCCCCCCCCCCCCCCAAACTGGGGTGTTGCAGCCTCACAAAGAAAGCCATTTCCCTTGCACTTCATTTACCATTCTCAATAGAAAACTTTCTAAGGCCACTTTCGTTCTGCTCCCTGCTGCTACAAAGGTTTAAATGCTTCATCTCTGCATTCGGGACCCTGACGGACTGTAAGTACAAATACACCCTTCTGAGCCCCGTTACAGTTAAGCCATGCATGTGTCCTGCATTTTTCCTCCTGCTCAGGGATGGGCGCTGTTCGCCCTGCGCAGCGCACACCCAGCCTCACTCAGGACGTACCCAAGTGCCTTTTCTCCTGCTTTCCAGTGGGGACAGTGCCCGTGTTCTGTCAGCGCACCCTGGACTGGTGTAGCCCACGTGACTCAGCGTCACCATTGCCTCCCCGCTGCTTCGTTGCTGAAACATTATCAGAGCGTTGCAACATGTAACGGCTCTGGGGTTTGGTGGCCCTGTAGCTATGCAAACACCTCTTCTGTTTTCAAGTCCTGCAGCTGGGGTGCTTCCTCTGTGGCGCTGCGTTACTGCGCCTAGAAGGACAAGCCTAAATACAGACTAACGGATTACTCCAGTTTATGTATCAAGGCACAAAACTGGACAAGTCCTAAGCAGTAAAGGAACACCTATTGTTGCTGTTATTTTCATGGATTCTTCAGCTCTGTGGTCACAAATAGTTTTAACCTTAGGTGTGTAAAGGGACACTGCCATAGCAACCAGCTGCACAGATCCACCTGGGTGGGACTTACACAGAAAGAAGCAACTGAGCCATTTTCCTGTGTGTCTAATTCTCTTCTCCCACAACAGTGCTAAGGTAAGGCTCAATGGAAGTAGAACTACCACATTTAAACAGGGACAAAGTAACTAAAACCTCTGAAAGAAAACATACTGCATGGTTCTGTGCTCAGAACACAATGTAAAGCTCTCAATCAAGTGGCATGACTTCGAGCCTTTTTTTTTTTTTTTTTCCAAATTAATGAGAAAAAGTAATGGAAATGGTTTGAATGCCCTTCAAACCAGCTTGAGATCAACTGTAGGAGGCAAATACTGCTTACAACAGCACGAAAAGTCATACTTCCAAATCCTGAACTAAACTTCTGATAGCTGGTTTTTACTGCTTAGCCCTGCATTTTAACTACCAAAGCGTTGATTTTTTTTTTTCTATGTGCACAATGTTTTATACTCTACACAGCTGCTTTCCAGCTTTAATGTGTCTAATGGGCACATGGACCATTACCTTTTTCCTAGCCAAGCTTTTTTTTGGCTTCTTCTGAGATGCTTTCAGAGCAGTAGCTCCAGAAGACTCGATTTTTCTCTTGCTAGCTCTCATCTGGGGTTGCAAATGGAAACAGGAAGCGAAGACATTTGTTCACCTAAACCACAACAAACCACACAGGAAAAGGAAGCAGCTTAGCCATTTCAGAGACCTGCCTGGATTGTCTGAACACCCCCTCCTCCTGAGTGGGGGCAGCAACCCGCACTATCAGCACCCCGTGTCTCCCTGCCCAGCACCAAGCGTTTCACCCTCCTGCACTGTTCCGCTGCTGTGGGACCGAGTGCTGCTGCCACAGCGGGTAGGTGACACATGCCCAGCTTTGCTGTGAGAACAAATTTGACTACGGTCTTCTTGAACTGACCTGGATGCAATTGCTGAGCCTTCGGGCCTGGTCCCTTAAACCAGCAGACTACTTCCAGCCCTTCTGTAACTTACAGGAAAAAATGCCACACAGAATACAATAAAATATTAAAGGAGTGAGCACTACTAATTAGAGCCGTGGGAGGCAGGTCTATCTAAAAATGACCTGCTCACATCTTCCTCTAGTGGGTTTTAACGCCCCTATTCCACATGTCCAAACAGGACAGGCTAAGACGTTAGAGCAAATAAACAGAAGGTAGGAGAACTATTTGGCTTTCTAACTGTGAGAATTGAGCTATTTAACAGTTGAAGAACCACCTCCACCTACTGTATGTATCTCAAGCTACATACAGCAAAATCACTTCAGTACATAACATGCCTCTATGTCACTATCCTAACCATTCACTTGGCCATACGCACAAATTAAGGAGATTAGGGTCAAGATACTGCATTTGAACATTCCCCCATGGAGTCCTGTCACTTCCAGGAATTTCAGAGCTGTCTTTGCTGGCTATTTGAAAGGTGAACAAGAAAATATTTCCCAGTTTGTAACCTGGTAAAGATGTTTAACAGACTCGTGTGGTGTTTAAACAACTTAGGTAGGTCAAGCATTTCTAAGCAGTAAAAGCAAAACAAAAATATTTCTGTCATCCACAGGTTTACCCAGCCCTAATAAACTGCATCTTCCCCAAACTTACTATTTCAACTACTCATTTTTGACAGTCAATTTAAAGGAGACTTACCACACCAGGAGAAGTGTGTTTAATGCAGACATTGGAAAAGTTTTGTAGGAATGCACAGATCAAGTGACAAAATACAGACAGCAGAAGGCAGGTTCATTAGAGTCTTCCACAAGAGAGATTGCAGGTGGTGATGCTACACTCTTCTAGCAAGCAAAAACTGACTGAATTTTAGTTCGATCCACTCAGCATTAAAGGTTGTTGCGTAAAATTAGCCTCCACAAAATCAAGAAATAGGTTCAAACCATTGCATTTCCAACCCTGAAAGACAGCCAGAATGTTTTTCACTGCTGCTTGCTTCATTGCAGTGAAGGAATGATTCCTCTGTTCAGCAGCAACAAATTTCCATAATTAATGTTCATCCAGCCCTCCCTTACGCATGAGAAACAAAGGTTCTCCTGCACGCACAGAGCCTTCTTGAACACTGTTCGAGTAGGTCTCATCGATCCAGACACCGCTTTTGAGCAGCTTCTGAACACACATTCCTTAGAAGATTGATCACAGATCTTGGATCTGCGCTCCTCATAATAGCACTGCCAGATACAATCATATTCGCACCTGCCTGGAAGACATTAAACACCCACTCAGTAACACAGAACAGACCCATTTCTTACGACTTTTCTCACTGTAAAACACACAAGGAGATAGCAATTTGTAGGCTGAGGAACAAACGGGCACTACCTGCAAGACACAAGTAACATGCCTCTAACTACACCTGCAAATCAACTTTGGAAAAGACAGCACCTCCCCACACAGCTAACTGCTTCATTGCTGCTCCTGCTTAGCTGAGTGTACAACAAACAACTTAGGAAGGGCTTCACTAGCCACTATTAAAAAAAAGGCACAAATGATTTTGATACTATGTCAGCTTTACTCTTCCTTCTGAAAATGACTGCTCAAAAGGCTCATCCTCCTACGCTTTATTTTCCAAGGGATGACTGAGTCTCTTAACACACTGACCAAGAGTGCTGTGCTATTTCAGCCTCTTACCTCTGCACACTTGTGGATGGTGTCAGGCCCAACTCCTCCATCCACTTCAATATCCAGTGATGGAAACTGCGTCCTCAGCCACTGAACCTGAGAGACAGCGTTAAAAGGTTGGCACTGAGAGCCACGCTCAGCTGCACGCAGCCTCTCACACACCCAGGCAAGGTTTATTCAGTTCCCCACTACTCTCTATACGGTTAACTTTACGCTCAATAGATAGGAGATGTTTGGTTCACCTTTGGCATCATGTCCTCCATAAATTTCTGCCCTCCAAATCCCGGTTCCACTGTCATCACCAGCGCCATGTCTATCTGGTTGGCCCAGGGTGCCAACTGTTCGACCGTCGTGCCGGGTTTGATAGCCAAGCCCACCTGCGGCAGAGGACAGACAGACCCAGCTGCACACAGACACGGCAGGACAGCCCTGGGGCGGGCAGAGTTACAGAAGGACGGTGTGCGCGGTAAGGGCAGGCTGCGTTACGCGGAGTGCCGCTTGTTCGCGCCGGGGAGCGCGAGGGCACAGCCGCCCCCTGCCCCCTGCCCCGTCCCGGCCCCTCACCTTCATGCCGTTCTCCCGGATGTCCTTGATGAGCGCCCCGGGGTTGTCCGCGGCCTCCAGGTGGAAGGTGTACTGGTTGGCGCCGGCGACGGCCATCGGCTTCACCCACTGCTCCGGCCTGGCCACCATCATGTGCATATCTGCGGGACGGGACGGGACGGGACGGGACGGGACGGGGACGGGGACGGGGACGGGGACGGGCGGCGGCGCCGTCAGGGCTGCGGAGAGCCGGGCCCGGCCCCGCGGCGCCCCCCGGCCGCTTACCGAAGAAGGGCTCCTGGCCCAGCCGGCGGCGCAGGCTCTCCACCACGGGGTGCCCGAAGGTGATGTTGGGCACGAAGTGCCTTGGGGCCGAACACACAGGTTACTCCGCGCCGCGCGGCCCCGCCGCCCCGCCCCCCCCGGCCGTTACCCGTCCATCACGTCGAGGTGCAGGTAGTCGGCGCCGCACTCCAGCAGCCGCCCGCACTCGGCGCCCAGCGCCGCCAGGTCGCCGTTGAGGACGGACGGCCCGACCCGGCACCCCGACGCCATCGCCGCCGCCCCGCGCATGCGCCGGCGCCGCGCGGGCACACGGGACGGCCGCCCCGGCACGGCCGCGAGCGCCCCGCCGCGACCGGCGCCATCTTGGCGGCTCCGCGCGCTTCGGTTCTGGGCGCCCGGCGGCCTCCCCGCAGCCGGCCGCCCCTCAGACACCTCCCTGGAACCGGCCTCCCTTTACCCGAGCTCCCCTCAGCCAGCCTTCCTTCGGCCGCCCTGCCCTCAGCCCCTCTCCCTCACAGCCCCCCGCAGCGCCCCCGGACACACACAGCTCCGGCCCCTTGCCGCCAGGCTCCTCTGTATTTAGTCGGCGAAATAACAACGTCTGCGCAAAAGGCTGAGGCAACGGGACTGGCTGAAACACTGACACGACTCGTACAGCCCGGACGCTGGTTGAACGCAACATGCACTTAAGGCCTCTAACACTAATTAAGCAGCATCGTTTGTCTTCACAGAGATACACCAGTTCTGTTACAGACAAGAAAGCACAAAACCAGCTCAGTACAGGTGCGTGCACCTCGTGGCACAGCGCTGAGTGCAACCGATGTGACAGTACGACACGAGGAAACAGACCGGCCGCCTGCCCGCCTGCTCCATCTCTCCACAACCACCTAACGAAATCAAAGCCATCCGCCAGGCCACCTGAATAATAAAACTGAATTACAGATTACATCATTTATAGGCTGCACTGTTTTCTAACGGGGTAGACATTAAAAAGAGGCATTTCAGTCCTTGCTATGGCTTACTACTGTGAATTCACCGGTGACAGTGGGAGACCTTAATGGCAACATTTATCACATACACTGAATTAAATGAAGTAAATCACAGTTATTTTCTCAGCGTTAGAGCGGAGTACCATGGTGAGGTTATCCACTTTTCATTAAGGTAGATTCTCCCTTCTCCTTTTCAGCAGAAAAGGTCACTCTATAAAATGCACCATGAATTCTGCATGTGTAGCGTCCCAGCTGTTTACTCAGCTTGCATCTAAGCTCTCCTCCTCCCTGCCCGCCTGCAACCCAGCCTACCTTGGGATTTGAAAGCGAAGCTGTGTTTTTTTCTCATTTGTGCGTCACTGTTAATAATAAAACTTAGCATCTGGAATTTAGCAATTCTTTGAGCGACCTCCAAGCAAGGAGATAATCCAGAGCAGTCTGCCATAGGTAGCTGGCGCTGGCTCCAGCATGCTGAGGAGATAAGAGGCAGTACAGCACATTTTGGTCAGCAAAGCAAGCAGTCTGTCACTCAGGACACCCACTGAGCAGGAGAGCTGAGATGCTGCCACCCAGTCAGCTCTCTTACAAAGCCACGTACACTTTAAAGTTGCATTAGTGCACCACCTATGGATAGATGGATGGATGGATGGGTAGATAGACAGATACAGACAGACACAGAATTTGCCTCCAATGCAGAGGACTCAGCACATGCTCAAGACCCCTGAGCCTGGGAGAAGGATGGCTTTTGCTATCATCTGCAGATGTTTGATGTGCACGAGTTCCCTCCTCAGACTGGTATGCGCAGCTCCCATCAAATGTGAGCGTTAGGCAAATACCGGGCCATGCAGCCCGAGGGCTCCATGGGTTTGAACAGGCTGAAACCTGCTGCCAGGTATACAGTTAGTTTTCCACACAACAGCAAAACCTGCATGCTGCACCACAGCAGTGAGACTATCGTTTGTACGGCAGTACTTTAAACAGCTATTTCGGAGTTGTTGATGAGGGATGCGAGTCCTTTCTCTGGAGATGGATAGGATATTGTTCTATCTCCGCAGTAAGGCTGGTTTATGACGCATACGTTCAAATTACAAGCCCCAGGGGCCAAACTGGTAATTAGCACATTTTGCAAACTCTCAGGGTGATCTAAGACATTTTCCTCTGCACAATAATGCCACGATTACAAACCGCAGTATCTAGCTCTTCTAATGTAAGCTGAAAAAGGCTTTATGTGAATCCCAAAACACAGGGTAACTTTGGGTGTTGCTTATGATTTCATGGTTTGATTCACAGCTGTTTTGCAGTTTGTCTGTAAGCAGCTAATGGATAAATTCACATTTCAGTGTAATTCCATGATGCTGCAGCATAGCCCATAACTCAGCTGTGACTTCAGCTGATCCCCCACAGGGATCGCCTCCTAGGTATAAATGTAACACGTATATATCTAATACTTGCAGCCATCAGCATTACGTACATAAAATGGAACCTTTGTAAATACAATCTCAGCATGCCAAAAATAGATTCTTTCATCAAGTTTCTGCCCTGCAATATGCATCTTTTGTTTACAATGTACATATATATTTATATTTTTATATATAGGAACATGAAAATACCATATATAAATATTTACTTTAAATCCATATATATCTAAGGACGTAAGACAGCATCAGTGGAGCAGTTGCTAGGTACTGGAAGGTCCACGCATTCCAGATGCGGTTTCTTGTTTTTTTTTTAACCTATGGGGATGAATTACTCAGTACATTAAAGCAGGACAGAGTGGATTATTTATACCATCTGCAGACCACTCACCCCCTGCCCATCTATATCTGTGCACAGCATGTGCATTCCTTCTTATGGTATGTACTGTATTTAGCTTTACAGAGCAAATATTTGTGTAGCACAAGGGCAGTATCTTACAAAGTGGAATGAAACCAACAGACAAAAGTAAACTCAACTAAAGGCTGCAGTGCCAGAAAAAAAAAAAAGGGTGGGGTATCTAATTGCTCCATGGCGCTTATCATTGCTCGGCAAGTTAGAAACAGTAGTCCCAGGCTTGTGAAAATCGAGCTTTAGATTGGTACTTTTTGTCAGCATTTTCACTGTCAGTACCAAACTGTAAGAGCCTTGGATACAGCTGCTATATAGCCCTCCTCTCAAAAAAGCTACAAAAATAAATCTTGGGCACAGTCTCAAAAGAGGTTTCTCTTTCCTGTCTTGTACAGTACAACAGCCTGCTTACCCAAAGAGGCTGCAGATCAAAGTACGTGGCTGCCAGATCAAGGTTTTGAGGACCACACATACTTGCCCACACCTCCTACCCTGAGAATTTTTAAAAAATTCTCTGCTCCTACAGTCTTGCCCTGAACAGAAATAGATTTCGCAAACAGAAATTAGCTGGTCTACAGCAATAGGCTGTTAGCTATATTCTGCTTTTGGATAATAAAGTGCTCATTTGAATTAGTTACTAGTTACCAGGGAACTCAAAGGAGAAGGTACAGTTTCTCTTCCTCCTCGCACTACTGCACTTCCCCAAGAGTTAAACGTGAGATTCATCTAGATCGACATCGGTCTCCCCAAGCTCCACATGTGTGAAGCTGAAGTGAGTGGCCAGCAAGGGGTTCTCCATCCCATTGTCCTCACTGATGTGAAGGACCGTGTCCCCGTGCTGCAGTAAGCTGGTGGTCTCAAGGCCAGCGTAGTCCTCGGTGTCAGAGAGCTGGGTGGGTGGGGTGCTTTGTGCTGTGGCTGGCCGGGAGTCCAAACCCTCCTCTTTCTCTTTCTCCTTCTCAGTAGAAAGTGCCTCACTCTGCAATTGAGGAGAGCCAGTGGTCATGTTCAGAGAAAAAGGGTGAGGGGGGGAAGAGCTAGGGAACACCTATAAAGTATTTTCTCATTCAGAACTACTTTTTACCATTAAAGGGCCATTTGCAGATTATAAATCCCTAAAAATCTGCCCTAACTATTAAATTTTTTTGCTGGTGAATGAAATCTGTAACAATAACCAGAAAAGTTGTCTGCTTTCAGTTGTTAACACTTCCTCATTTCATTTTATAGTATGTTTTCAAGAAAGATGTCCTATACTTGTTCGTGGCAAAGTCCATACACCCAAAAGACATGAGATAGCTGGGGTATAAAAGTGACCACAATGTCACTAATGTGTTGAAGTGGCGATTGTGATTGTCTCTCACTGTGCTCAGTGGTGTCCAACAAAGAAAAATGTTGGACAAGCAGCTTCTTTTGAAATGTGATGCTTTTGCTAAAACAACCCTGAGTGAGTTTTCGAAGTAATCCTTCCTGAAGGACTCATTTCTCAGAGAACAAGCTGTAATTGCCAGCTGATGAAAACTTGCACAGGTCCAGAAAGACTTGTAGGTATGATGGAAAGATGCAGGAAATATATTTACAAATTAAGAATTACTGCAAAGACCGAGAAGCAGGTAGTTTATAAAAGCAGAGGGTAGGACAGCAAATTCAGCCTTAAGAAAAGATGCTGCCTTTACTCATCAGCCAGCTTTTGTTATACTGCTGTAATGCAGCGATAAATATTTGCCCTGCAACTTAAATCAGCAAAGCTGAGATGAAGCAGTGGGCAGACGTGATAAAACTGTCAGTCGTGTTACCTGGCCAATGGCCTGGCTGTGGAGATCAGCTACAACGATGGCGGGCGAGGAAGTCAGCACAGGTTTACTTGGCGCTTCCTGCTTGCTGCTCCCCTGGGGGCTGCTGTGGCTGCAGCCCTGCGGCTGAGCTGCTGGAGCAGGGGGGTTGGCTGGGGACGGTGGTGTTGCCTCAGGCTGAGCTTCAGTGAAAGTCACCGACCGCTTCTGCTCCGCTGAAGGGTACAAAGCCCAGAAAGCTGAGTATTAAAATGCTACGATTTGGGAAGGAAAACACAGTAAGAGAGCAGAGAGCATCCCTAGTGTTTTTACAGCTAAGACGGGATTCGTGATTCATTCCATCTTTATAAGCTGTCTAAATGGCGTCTCATCTCAAAGCCTTTTACTCCTAGGCTTCCTCTAAAGCCACAGCAAGAGTCAGGGATCTCCTGAAGACTATTGACCCTACCTGTCTTTGTCATGGCTTGGTGAGATAAATATCACCCATAACATCTTTCCACCCCAGAATATAATGAATTGGATTCCCATGTGACTTAGGCATTTTTGCCCTTAACTAAAAAAGAAAACTAAGAACAAATACATAAGGGAGTTGCCCCAGGTTTTGCAGGAAAATTGGAAAAGAAAGAGGGCAGCTGATTACCCCTCATTCTTGCCATTGACTGAGTTCACTACCCAGCAATAACAAAGAATATCATGGGTTGACAACAGCTAGACTAAAGCTTAACAGTAGAACAAATATCCCTGCTCCCACTCTTAATCATTCTGGTCAAGTTTTATGTTTCAAGTATCTCCAGCAGCGCTGTTGCCCCAGCACAGTCCTGTCTGGAAACCCAGGAAGTTCTGAAGCAACCTTTGCTTTTTGAGGTGTTTCCTCCAAAGTTAATTGCTCACTTTAGATATACAGAATAGAGCTACCCGCTCTGCTTGACAATGCTGACTCCTGGAAACACATTGCACGGACAGTCCCATATTCATTTCCATATACAGCCCTTTAAACTCAGAACTGTTAAGCTTGCAAATGGTGGGAATTTTCCTTCGTTCTCCCACTCTTACTAGCAGCTTCAAGATTTGCACATCCAGAGCTTTTGGACAAGGCATCCTGAATGAAGGACACATACCCTATATCCTCCACACTTTTAAGAAACACGATCATTGACTGCCCATGTCCAGTTTCACCTTGCTGGCCTTGACACCATTAAAGTGTTTTGAGAGGGCGATTTTCTGATCCATTTACTAGGGAAAAGGATAAGCATGCTGGGGCTTCCCTTTAGTACAGGCTACTGAAGAGCAAGTTGATGATAACGATTTCCAGTCATTACCAACCTCAACACAAACTAGTTAAACATGGCACCTCTTATTTCTACGATGAAAACAGCTTACATATTCTTCAAACGTGCTAACTTTTCCTTTAATCTAAAACAACATTGTATTTTCTACTTAAAATATGAAGTGCTGGCTCTGGAAATGCAGCACTGCCTTACCGCTAGGTTTTGGTTTTGGCTGGATGCTCCGCCGGGTGGTTGAAAGTCTAGCTCCGTGACGGCTACGAGGTTCAGTTTGAGTTTTTTGACGTGACAGTAGTGGTCGTCGAAGCTAGATATTGGAAGAAAGAGTCACGTTAGGCTGAGGTATGTTCATGTACTGCACAACTTGTCCTCTGTAGGGAGGATACAGATACACGTTTTAAGGTTTCAATGGCTCAGACATCTCCTTCATATGAAAACAGCTACTGAACTTCTGTGTTTTGGATCTTTTCAGTTTTAATACTGAATGTAATTGATGTGCTTTGTGTAACCATCATTTGAATTTAAAAAACAAACAAAACCCACAAAACCAACAAAAGTGCACAGAGGAAAGAACCGGGGAACTCAAAGTGCGCCTTCTTTCTTACCAGTTTGCCAGGTCTCACAACTACAACTTGCACTACGGTCCTGCTAACTTAGCCAGAGTATCACAGAACCCGTAAAAGGGAAACATTACATGCAGAAATCATTTCAAAACATACGAAATTAGAAAAAAAAAAACAACAAAACAACTCAAAGAGAAGGAAAGGTTTGTTCACGCCCCGTGGTCTCACCTGCCGTAGGCCTCTCTTCCGCCCCAGGGGTTGCTGCAGAAGAAGGTTCTGCTGTCCGGGCTCACTCTGCACGCTTGCCACCCTGTTAGATGTCGACAGCGTTAGGCCAAGCACAGAAGCACCCTGTGTAACTAGCAGGTGTCCTGGCAATTGTGACTGACATAAATAAATAAATAGATAGGTAGATAAACCACTAATGGCACAGTCACTTCAAAGAGCAAATACTGTCTTTGAAGGATGGGGGGGACGTGTCTGTTGGGTTGTGGCTTCCAAGGCTTAGGAGAGGGTGGGAGGTGGAGTCATGGCATTCAGGACTTGGCCACGCACACGTAGCATCCAACTATAAATAACTGCAAATTTCAGTTTTCAGTCATTGATTGATGCATCCCACTGAGCCAACACTCACTTCTCTGCATCCTTTGCCACGTAGGCTTTGTCAACAAAGGCAAGAATATCAGCTCCTAGCTCAAAAGCCTTCTTGTTTGCATTTCCGTTTTTAAGGACAATGTTGTAAAAGATATTTTTTTCCTCCCAAATAGACTCCACAGCCTCATCACAATTTTGTCATCTGGTTTTAATTTCAATTTAAGTCAACAAACAAAAAAACAAACACAAAGTGACAAAGGATCTATTCACATAATGGATGCATGAGTTATGTGAACAAGGCCTCACACTCAACACTTGCAGCCTTGAGTCTCTTTGTAGCGAATGAACAAAAAATACAAATAAACATAAATTATATATATACATTTATAAAAGCACACATTTTTAGTTTTTAATATCTTGGTACAAAACAGCTGAAAATCTGCAGTAAAACAATCTTTAGCAATAAAACAGACTCAGCTACACACCATCTCATTCTACTATTCGACTGATCATTAAATCTACTTCATACAAAAATACCACCCTCCCCTCATTTTCATCAAAGTAGTATATTCCTCCAAACAGTTAAAAATTGTTCATTTAGCAGACAGCGGTCACAAAACATTTTAACTGAATGAACTATGTCTGGGAGACATATGGTTACAATAGCAACTAACATTTAGATGGACTTCCTTTAGAGAAGGCAGCTGCTTATCTGGGACAGACTGGAATCCACTGAGCCACACGTCCTATTTAAGCAATTCCCAGCTATATCTGGAATGCACTGTTGAGGATTCGGTATTACAATCCATTTTGCCTTTGGCCTGCATTAATCTAAAGAAAAACAACATTCTTTTCTCTAGATGTTTTCCTTGGATCTCCCCAGAGGAGCTCAGTACCACCAACAGAGTGAAGGTTTAATATCTGCCTTTACAGGAGCAGAGGAAGAAGGTAAACCTAAGGTTTGACATGGCCAGACAAGACATGAAGGATGTCTGTGGAGAGGCTTAAAAAGTCCTCTCTCCTGAACAGCTCATTCTTCCCTTTGGCAGAAGTTACTGCTTGTCATAGGTTTGGTAGAAGAGAACATGAGAGCTTCCTGGTCTGCTTCAGGTCAAAGTCTGGTTAACTGAGCTCAAAGTCCTACTCCTTCCTCTCATCAGTTTAAACCGAAGCCCGACTTTGCATTTAAACCATATGTATGTGCTTCCACCAGCTCTGCTGGCGAGACAACTGGCAACTTCAGGGGAGAGACACTACCTTCAGCCCCCCAAACTATTTCTCTTCTCATTGTCTGACCACAGCCTCCTAAGCCTAGCCATGCCTTCGGCAATCTCACCACAGCTGCAGTGGTTTGGAAAAAAGGAAAAGCTTATGCAAGCTCAAAGCCAGAACAAACAAGATATATTTGAGTCCTTTTCTCCCCCAGACAGCCCTTCCAAATGAGATCACCAGCCTCTGGAACGTATTTTCCAGCTTTTACGTAGGGTATTACCATGATTTACATACAAAGCATCCTAAACACCATGCAAACACCCGCCCATGAATAAGCAGAGTCCTCAGAGTTACTTCCTGTGAGCAAGACTGTGTTCTTAACCCAGGCAGTAACTGCAGCACATATGACTGGTAGGTCCAGAAGCAGCACATTGTTCCTTATTAGAGCAGAGAGACCGCGCTCAAATTTTTATTTGTGATCCAGACTACCTGAAATTGCAGCTTGTAGAACTTTCCTCATCTCCTGTTTCTATGTTTACATAAAAACCGATTCCTGCCAGTATGTGAATTAAGTAGGAATTGGCTGGAGAAAGTCTTGAAAAAATAATTTGCTGTTGGACTGGCTTTTGCCAATACTGTTACAATGTCTGATGAAGGAACAGCAGCTCTTGGCTCTACGGGTGATGTGACATACCTGTCTGTAGCAGGCAGACTACAGATGTATTCAGTACAAAACACTGTTTAGAGTGGTAAAACAAATTCACTTCACATGCATCATGAAAATACTTTGAAAAAGTCATTAGATAAAGAGAGCAGATGGACCACGTGAGTGCACAGAGGCTATACATGAGGAGAAAAATGATTCCCATGGAGTAACCTGTGCACTGAAGACAAACAATAGAAAGGTGAACAACAGAAAGGCTGGATTTCGTGTCTTCCTGCTGGAGTCTGTGATTTTCAGCCTGGCTTATATCATAAGTGAAATGAGTTTAGTGAGCTGGTGGATGCTTATTTCCAGCACTGAATCATTACACAAATTGGTATAATTCAGGATGATCTTATGAGCTGAAATTGCAGATAACTATTGCAGACAAATGGTGGATCAGAGAGCAGCACAGTTTGGCAGAGCTGCCAGCACACAGCACAGTCCTGCTGTGGCTGTCTTTTTGCCTTTTATCCCCAAATTTCGAAGAAGTGATGGGGGGGGGGAGGGAAGAAGGGGAGAGAGTCATGAAGACTGCAAATTTCAGATGAGTGGCTGAATTTTCAGATACAACCTTTCACTTTGTGAGGGTTTGTTTTCACATCAAAGAATGGCACTGCTGATCGTATTTCCATGAAAATTAGTGTGGCAGACAGATTGTTGACTCCGTGTAAACCCTCCCTCCTTTTCTGTCTCTCCTTGTTTACCAGACCTGACCAGAAACATACTGCGTTTCCGGCAGCCTGCGGAACCCAATCAAGGAACACTGAATCAAATGGCATTTCAGCTGGCAGTACCTTTCCCTCCTGAGGCACTGTGATCGATAAGGGGTTTGCTACACTACATAGATTTATTTGGGATATAAATTTATTTGTGAAGAACGAAATAGAAAAATTTCCTGCCCATCACAAAGATGCTCTATCACTCCCTGAGTATCTCTGTCAGAGGTTTTATCTTCACAGTAATGTTACTCCTGCTTCATAGTTAGGGCAGACAGGTGAGTAAAAGATCAAACAAACCCAGCTTCATGGGAGCATGTTGCCATCCCTACATGAAATGACAGCCAGTCACACAGTGGGGGCTAAAAGAAACTTTGTCAGGTTGGAATTATAAGTGATAAACCATGCAGCCAAAAAAAAAAAAAAAGACAAAACTAAAACACAAACAAAGGAAACAAGGAGTTTAAAGGTCCGTTAAAGGTGTACATGCTTGCCAAGCCACTGTGGTAGAATGTACGCACTATCTATGTCCCAAGGCATCTGAGTGATGGGGTTAGTAGACAAAGGCCAGTGGAAAATGCGTTAAAATGTAGATGAACTCCAGCTCTCGTATTCCCAGACACATCCTAGTCATGTTGGTGTTAGATCTGCTACGCTTGCAATACGAATTTGCTCTGATGTTCCCTAATAGGCACCATGAAGCTAGGTTAGGCGTAACTACAAACATTAAGGACAATGTCTTCGTACAACAGATTTCCATTACAGTGAGTTCTCATTTTTCCTTTCCTGATTTATGGAAATGTCCTTTCCTCTCAAATTATTACTACAACTCATGATGCTGGATACATATGCTCCAAGTACCTCATGCTATCTGTTTACTTCTGAGCACCTAAATGCTGTCCCCTTCCTGTCTTCCCTGCTTTTCTACACAGCTGTCTCTAATTGTTCTAGAACAAAGGGAAACAGGCTTTATTCTTTCTTGTGTTTATCACTATTTATTTATTTAAAACTCCTACCTTCCATAGAGGTCTAGTCTCCATATGATTTATTTCTTTGTGTCAGTTGACTAAACATCAGCTTTTGAATTCAGAAGGCAATCATAAACTGTTGCTACTGTGCTCCAGCCAAAATCAAAGTTATGTAAGAAAAACCGAAGCCTGCTTTATTCAAAGTTGATGTTCCTGAATGTAAAAACACATTTATTCTGTCCTGTGATCCCCACAGCACAATAAACTCCTGCAGTGTCTGCTTCATTACTTCTGTGCTTTAGAGTAGGAATCCAATTTGCAAATTTAACAACGCAGTTGAAATGACTTTTCTCGCTCACGGAACTGTAATCTAGCTTTTTCATATGAATTTGCAGTATTTCCCCGTCTTCATTTCTTTCTAAGGTTTTGCAGCTCTCATGCCCGCTACTTGAAAAAAATAATAAACCTTAACAGAATTGACTCCCAAGTACATCTGTTAAGCTCTTTATCTAAGAAAAGCACCGTACCAAAGAGCAGGGGGGAGGATACAGTGTCCTGGTCCCTAGCAAAAATTGGTCTGACAGAAATTAGTAGGAACCCACTGTACAGTTGATTGCATTTCAGGGTTCAAAATAAATTATTGCTTTTGAACTCATCTGTTGACTTGGCTGTCTCATATTCCTCAGCCTCATCACCGTTATTAGGAGTGACTCCCACTTAACAAGATCAAAACATTTCAAACTCAACAGTGATGTAACCTGATATCAGGTCACGATGGCTTTAACTCAGATCCAGACCTTCTCCTCTCCTCATCCTCCCCAACTGGGGTGAGCTTTTAGCTCCACATAAGGGATGGCCCTTGGCTTCTTTGGTTGAATGGCTACTGTTCTCTTTAAGCATGCTCAGATGACCATGCAATCAATTTTCCTGCATCACAAAAGCAGATAACCATATTCCTGCCTCTGCCTACAAGCTGATGTCTTTTCCTAATGCCACTCCTACAGCAGCACCATTTAGAGACCTATCTGCCAAAGCAGGAGTCATGCACACAAAGGCCACTATGAATCATGAGATGATCTCAGTGACACAACCAACGATAAACTCTCCATTTGTCAGCTGAGAGGAATTAACAAATGAACAAAGCAGCCTGTCCCCACCCCAAACGCCTCTCAGCATATCCACATCTTCAGCTGGGGTGGTCAAGTAATGAAGTAATGTGTTATCCTAGTGCTGCCAATGGAATGGGCCATGTTCCCCTGGAAGGAGAGAGATGCTCTTGGGACTCACGAGAGCTCTCCGACCTCGTGAGGATGGGTTGCAAGGTGTGAGCAGAGCAGCGGGACCAAAAGGATGACAGGCATGACTGAGGTGGCCGTTAAAGGTGCAGACCTCCCTTCCAAGCTCACTTCTGACCCATTTGACAGGCACGGCCCTAACAGTACTTGCACACAAACTCCCCTGTCCACAGGTAATGGTCAACAGCTTGGCCTGAACTCCAGTTCTGATGGGGCAATTTTAAGTATGGATTCATGGTGTTCACCTGCAAGCTTTCTAAAGCTGCCATTTGAGAATTAGGAACACTTTGCAAAAACAATGAGAATTACTGCAAAGCATCCACGGAGAACTTTGTTCTGCAGCAGTTATCGTAATTAGTTTTATTAGTGAACGTTAAAGAAAACAGCTTGATATTGTTATTAAGTCTTTTGTGGTGACAGCATCGTGAGATGAATGGAAAAACAGATGTCTGTTTTGTGTAAGCCTCCAGACTAATGCTTATAACAGGCTACAGCTAATGCCTCATGGATAATCTTTCTCATGCCTTTCAAGCAATTGCTAAACAAGGGGAAAAACCCAGGCTAGCCAGACAGACCACTACTTCACTTGCTATTTCCCCTTCCCCTTAGTTTCCTCCAAGTTATTGGCAATCAAAGCTGAAAACTGAAGGTGGGTTGCTACACCTTTGACTTGCAGGCCTGAATATCAATGAGCCACAAGAGACAGAGATGGAGAGAGCAACAAAAGGTGAGGGGAAGAGACAGAGGAGGTTGGAAACGGCTTGTTTCCCAGCACACACACTGACAGACAGGTAGTGTTAACACTGTACCTAGAGAGGCTGCCCTCAGTGGCCAGGCTCGGGGAGTCATCGAGGACATTAGGTTCACTGCAGGAGGGGCAGGGAGATTAAGAATTTAGGGAAAGAAAATGCAAAAAAAAAGCATGCGATTGTCTCTGTTTTAAAGGGAAAAAATATCAACGGAATAAAAAGTAAAAAAGGACGGTAACATTAATTGGTCTCGCACGCTCAGCAGCACATATATGAGTCAGAGGAGCTGAAAGAACATCTGATAACAGGAGCAGTTGTTAGAGGGAGTTTACACTACATGGAGACGTCTACATCTCTGCTCTGAACTGGGGAGCTAAGGACTTCAGTAGGATGTATTTCCACAGGAAATAAGGTCAGGGAACTGTTTTCAAAGCCATTTTCCTGTGGCATTTTCATTTATTTTGGTTCTATTTACTTCCAGCTTCATAGAAAGCTTTTTTCTTCCCTCTTCCCCACGAGCCAGTTCTTCCTGAGGGAGGACTAATCTGCCTCCCAAGAGCTACAGACCACTCTCATTCTGGTACAGCTCTAAGGACAAACATCTGGAAAACAAGGTCTTGTAGTGCAATGAAACTGTAAGTAAACAGCTGGCGTGGATCCTGGCAAACAAGTACACAATCACTTTGCTTTTCTATACTTCAGCCACTGAGGCAGGAGCAGCTCTCTCAGCCACAGGAAAATCATGAAAGAAAGAAGGCAGTCTGCTGGGTTACCAGCAGGAAAGCAGTAATAATATTACTTAGCATTAATTAGTTTACATTTGTGAGGCAGCCTGAAAGCCCAGAGACCATCCATAACTAAAAAGGGCATGATATTGTAGACTCTGATTGTGCTTGCTGAGCTTGTACTTTCCCTGCATAGATGAAAAGCGATTCTCCTGGTATATGGTGTACATCAAAAGTAGAAAGTAAAGCTCTGTTGTAATTAAACTCTTTTTTTCTCAGAAGAACCATGACTTGGGATTGCACAAAGCAAACATTGCTATCAGTCAGCTGTGACTCCTATGAAGTTTATGCATTCAAGATTGTAGTGAAAGATTGGGGAAAATGCAGTCTTGCATATTAATTTCTTAAGAAACAAAGGGACTGAATCAATTGGGTTCAAAAGTCAAATGAGTTCCTGTAAGCCCTTTTGTGAAAACTCCCAGATAAAATCTGTGTAACTCCTCTCTTGTAAATCACTTCTCCTCTCTCTGCTGGTATGTACCACAGCTGTTACTTTTCCTTCATGTATCAAGGTTATTTCTTTACTTCCAAGCAAGACTGGGAGGGAACAATGTTGTTTGATTTTCCAAGGTTGGTCAAGAGATAATGCAGAATTTACAGTTTAAAGGTTCAAAGGAGTTAACAAAAATTAATCTATCCATTGTCAGATATGTTTGGATAACTATGCCACAGAAAAACAAAACAATAAACACTGTTTACTTAGAAAAAAAGTCACGTTTAACTGCAAAACTTCTCTCTACACTCTAAAGGCGCACATTTTCCAAATTCCTATCTCTTTCTCACCACTCCATGTCAACCAGGAATAAGGCATTCAAGGGTATCTCTATCAACATTAATATTTCTGGCTTTAAACTGTTAAATCCTGTCTTTCAGCTGGACATTCGGTGTCCAAGATGAGCTAGTTAATGTTCTAAGAAGGATAAAGTCTGCATGGAAAAAAAAAAAGTAAATCAAACAAACTACCTCTGCCCTCTGTCCAGCATCTGGGGATTACTCCCTGCTCCCAACGCAGATTGTGTACAGTCCCCTGGTTCATTACGGAACCTAGAAATCACATCTGCTCTTTGTGCTATCCACTGTAGTAGCAGAGGAAAAAAACTGCTGGAGATGTCTGAAACTGTTTCAGAGGAAGGTTTCTAGAAATGACAGCTCCTTCTTTTGGACCTTATGCAACACAAGTCATCCTGGAAAATCATTATTTCCAAAGCTGCACCCTTGGTCCAATGCTATTTTTAAGATGAATAAATTTATTATCACTGTGCTGGTGCTGATCCTCCTATCCCACATTTCTGATTTACACATAATATACCTGCACCATTTCTGCTCTCATGAATATAATGGAAAAGGTGAAAAGCCCATGTTGTTACCTTTGGCTGGGTAACATGCCCACCTCAGCCTGAGGTGCAGACACGCTGGAGAGATGGCTGGAGAACCGCCTCCTCCCAATGGCACCCATAAGGTATGCTTCTTGTTCACTTACCACACTGGGCATGCTCAAGGAGTCATCTAGAAAGAAAGAAAGAAAAAAAAAAAGAAAACAAGAAAGGAGAGGGAACAACCATCCCAAACCCCCACCTCCACATTTAAATAATAAATATAAATTTAAATAATACATTTAAATTTAATCAAACAATAATACAATACCCAACAATACCCAGCATTTACTTACCAAGTCCCCAAGTCTGCAAATTTGACTGCTTCCACTAGATTTTACAATCACTGTTCAGAAAGACATACGCATAAAACCCTGCAGATCGAGGAGCACCGCACACAGGAGGCAGGGATTTATGTCTGCTTTCAGCTTATATAGCTCCCAGGAAAATGCGTTTGGGGAATTTGGTTTCTACTAAGGCTTAATTTCTGTGATTAATAAATTGTTGGGTGATATATAGTGATTGCTGACATAAAAGTTGTAGCTGGACACGTTATGGTATGAATCAATGGCTGCTCCAGTACAGCACAGCACTGTTACAAAAGATAAAATCCATAACAAAGCAAAAGGCAGGATTGACAGCCTTTAACACCCTTTGGGACATGTGTTTTAAAATGTCACCAAAAAAATTGGATAAATTGACTCAAGCATATCATACTGCAGCTGAGCTTTGCAGACAGTTGGATTGTGATCAGGACTGCTTGAAATTTTCAGTGCTGTTTCAAATTACATGAAGTATCTGGAAAGAAATGACTCTGTTGTGGTTTTTACCACAACAACTTCTAATTATAAATAAACAAACGAAACAAAGGGGAAGTTTTGTGTAATTTTCTCTTCTCTTTTGACCTTTTCCAATTTTGATATACTGAAATACTTTACGGCAGCATTAAGCCAATGCAGGGCTGAGGTAATACTGCCATAAGCAAATAGGAAGACAGCACTCATCATTCCACACAGTGGCTCGTAATTAATCTGAGGCTGAAAACAGCGTTGGCCACAATGTGTAACAGAGAAACGTATCAGCAGCACAATGCTGGGTGGACTGTGCAATGTTTAGCAATGAACCCAGCTGAAATAACGTTGGGCTGAACCTGAAAAGTTTCAGGCTAACTGTTCTTTCCCAAAAGGCAGCTCTGTCTCAACTGCACAGGCCCTTCTTTTGAGCCTCCCATTTTCACCCCTTTTACTTAATGTCTTTTGGGAATAGTCAGCAGTCCTAAAATACAAAAGCAAAATGCTTGAGTTTCAAGACATTGAGGCAACCAACCCTTGCAGCACCAGAAGACAATATCCCTGCTAAAGTACGGGGAAACCCTGATGATATATAAGCAGAGTTTTCTACCCTGGCTTTCAGTGATGGACAACTCAGAAGCAGATGGACAGCTCACAAGCAGAGAGAAGGCAAAATTCCAAGAATAACATGAAACTCAGCTGAAATGACAAAGCAACACTGAGGTCATTGCAAATTAGTCCCCAAAATATTCACCATCCCATTCCTTTTAAACCGGCACCAGAAATCCTGGCAACCCTGGAACCTGCCAGCTACCCACAAGAGATCAAGCTTTCGCTGTCAGAAGGTTTAAGGCTTAATTTCCTCTCTGTGAATCAAGTGACACAAGTGCACAGACATTCTACCCTGCAGAGCCACAGCTGGATCCCATGCAGCACAAGGTCAACATATTCCACGTCAGAGCATCTAGACAGAAGTGATGAGCAGGAAATACTCAGACCCTGCAGCAACTGGACCATAACTACAGAGCCAGCCACCACCCCTGCCTTCTGCCAGGATGAAGGTCAAAGAGAGGACTGATCGCTAATGCCTTGTCAGCACTGTGGGGACTGCATGTCAGCCCAGGTCTCACACACTACATGTCTGTTTAGGCCCTTCCTTTTCTCTACCCAGAGATCAGAAAGGGATGAGAAGATATGGAATGACCCAAGCTTTAAGACCATGGACTGTGTAGCTGCAACACCAGATTCATAGCCTTGTGCCCCCATGGGCTTTTTGTTCACACTGGGACAGTGACAACTGTCTTCCCCTCCTATCTGTCCTTGGGGGCATCCAGAAAACACCTTCAGTGTTGGGAGCTTTGCTCAAATCAGTAACCACGTACTTTCTTCATCTTCCTCATCTGTGCGGCTCAGTGTGTCCTGCGAGGCCTGCTGAGATGGCTCGCTGTCCTGCTCCCAGACCGTGCCAGTGCCCGTGTTGGAGCGGGACATGGTGGCCAGACTCAGGCGGTACGCGGAGGTGGAGGTGCCCACGGTGCTCACAGACGTCTTCCCTTGATAAGCTGCACAAGAGTGGGAAAATCAAACCCAAGTCAGTGACAGCACTGGAAATCAGCAACCAACTACACATTCCTGTCACGCTGGGCACCTGACTGCTAGGAGCAGTGGGGCAGTGGCTGGGCAGAGGTGATAAAGCAGACACAGATACCCCGGCTCACCCCATCCCAAATCTGTGTTGTGTCTGTTTTTTTTTGTTTGTTTGCAGTTTGGTTTTCTCCCTCAACCTTACTGCTCCAACATTTAGGAACAAGGCAAATTATTACTAAGGAAAAAAAGGTTGAGGCATTCTCTTTTTTTTCCTTTCATTTCTTAAGAACAAAGCACATAAAATCTCTTGCTGTGCATAAGCAGCGGCTGCCCTCTTGTGGCAACAAGGGACATATGTGGGATTGAGAGCAGGCAGGTTTGTCTCACAAGTTAATTCCCAGGTGAACCTGCTGGCCAAACTGGGCTGATGGCCCTCTGGCTCTCCCCTCTCCTCCTTACCAGACCCACTGTGCACTGCCTCCTTCAGGATCTTCAGCTCGTTATTGAATTCTGCGATGAGGGAGCTCTTACAGAGAGGGCGTGGTATGAACCGTCTCTCCAGCTGGTCAGCGATGTGCTGTCGGGCAGTCAGCTCCTCATGGTTCTCAGCCGGCTGGGCCAGCAGCTGAGAAGGGCATTAACAACATTGGGACACGTTAGCATGGCGAGTAAGTGATGCCCAGGGAGCTGGGACTGGTCTTCAGATCAGCATGAGCCTGTAGCCAGCAGACTGTCCTCTTTGTAGGCATGGTTTTGACTACAGCTATGAGAAGTTTCTGCCTGTCTTTCAGGGACAACCTTATATTTGACTGAGAAGACACAGAATCTCACTGGTACATGAAGATCAGGGCTTCCTTAAGCTGAACTCTACTGTCAGACATGAGACAGCTCCTGCCTCCAAGATGATTTAGTCTGTCCAAATGGTGAGAAGGCTAAATAAGGTGGAGTACCATGTCTCAATTTACCCGGCAAGGAGGGAAGAGCTGTGACTAGCTTAAGCCCGGGCTGCCCCAGCCCAGCAGCTGTCTGTCCATCCGCAAGAGCCCCATCAGAACCATCACCCAAGACGTGTAAGGTGAAGTACTGCTCCCTGCCTATTAGTTGCATTGCCCAGCTCTGTTTGGAGGAGCTTTTGCTGAAAATTTCTGCCAACCATGCCAACACCCTCCTAGGTTCAGTGCATCCATGATAGTCTCAAGTGCTTTCAGCGTCTTTGTTGTGAAACTAAGTCCACATGCAAACCCTCTTGGTCAAGCCTAGTAGGTACCTTCCTACCCAGGGAAACTAAGTCTAGCTATACTCTGGGGCTTTACCGTTGTTTGGGAAAAGCCTTCTGATGCAGTTTCAAAGGGTTCACAGGCCTACTAACAAATCACTCCCTACATAAACACCTGGTTCTTCCAGGAGTGCTGTTGCCTCTGTTTTCAGCAAGGGAATAAAGGATATCTTGCCTTCAGGGAGTGATCTAGCAGGAGCCAAAGCAACTGTTACCTTGCACTGGATGAAGGGCCGAAGGAGCACAAAGATAGGGATCCGTGTTCGCACGATAAAGTCGAGGAAATCCCACAGGGCCAGCCCTCCCACCTTCCGCAGTGCCATCTCTTTGACTTGCAGGCTCAGCCAGTACCACTGGCTGTCCAGTTGGCGTTCAAAGCAAACAAGGATCACCTTCAGGGCTACATGGGAACACACACCAGCAAAGGACAGTCAGAGATGTTATTAGTGTCCCTTACAAGCACTGAGGGAGGAATGGGGGGGCCACAGGGGGCACAAACCTAGGCATGCATGCATGCACGTGCACATGCACACCCACACACCTCAGAATCACAAGTGTCTTTTCTATCAGTCTGCAAACAGCGCAGGGAAGGAGGGGAACCTTGTCCTAATAAAGGGCCTTGGGATCAGGACTGAGAGTCCCTCCTCCAGTTTTACCTATGAGAAATGTTCCTACTTCACACCCAAGTTCCTCTGTATTTTTTTGCTCTTCCCCTCTCCCTCCCTGCAGAGTTCTAACATAATTTGATTGTCTTCCTGGAATTCAGGTATTGGTATCAATTTTGGTATTTCAAAAGCAGCTCAGGATGGGAATGCAGCCCTGTCTGATCAGACAACCTCAAAAACCTCTATTAAGCACAGCCACAGAAAGGGCCACCCTGTGAGCACAATCACCTCCAGGTTACTTTCAGGGTAAGGAAAAGGACCTTTCTAGCAGTGCAGCTGCTTGAGCCCCAGTCAAACTGAATCTGAAACAAAATCTGAACAACAACAAAAACAGTCCAAGGGCCATAATTCACAAGAGCACTGCATTACAAATGGGGACGAACAGAGATGAGGTTCAAAACAATGCTCTACATTGAAGTGGGCTGTGACCAACAGCTCACAGGAGAGACAAGGAATCTACCCTGTGGAACAAAGGAGGCCTGGAAATTGCTGGGGGAATGGTTGACTACTCCACTCCATCTCTCTTGATGGCCACGACATCTCAGCCATCACACATCTGTATACAGGTTTGTTGGAGCAGGGAGCTAAATCAGTGAATTGCCAGTTTTTCATCAGTAGTACAGAATCACAGAATCACAGAATCGTCTAGGTTGGAAGAGACCTCTAAGATCACCGAGTCCAACCTCTGCCCTAACACTAACAAGTCCTCCACTAAACCATATCACTAAGCTCTACATCTAACCGTCTTTTAAAGACCTCCAGGGATGGTGACTCAACCACCTCCCTGGGCAGCCCATTCCAATGCCTAACAACCCTTTCGGTAAAGAAGTACTTCCTAACATCCAACCTAAACCTCCCCTGGCGCAACTTCAGCCCATTCCCCCTTGTCCTGTCACCAGGCACGTGGGAGAATAGACCAACCCCCACCTCTCTACAGCCTCCTTTAAGGTACCTATAGAGAGCGATGAGGTCTCCCCTGAGCCTCCTCTTCTCGAGGCTAAACAACCCCAGCTCCCTCAGCCGCTCCTCATAAGACTTGTTCTCCAGACCCCTCACCAGCTTCGTTGCCCTTCTCTGGACTCTCTCGAGCACGTCCATGTCCTTCTTGTAGCGAGGGGCCCAAAACTGAACACAGTACTCGAGGTGCGGCCTCACCAGAGCCGAGTACAGGGGGACAATCACCTCCTTAGACCTGCTGGCCACACTGCTTCTTATGCAGGCCAGGATGCTGTTGGCCTTCTTGGCCACCTGAACACACTGCTGGCTCATATTCAGCCAACTATCAACCAATACTCCCAGGTCCTTCTCGGCCAGGCAGCTTTCCAACCACTCATCTCCCAGCCCGTAGCGCTGCTTGGGGTTGTTGCGCCCCAGGTGCAGGACCCGGCACTTGGCCTTGTTGAACTTCATACAGTTGACCTCAGCCCATCGCTCCAGCCTATCCAGATCCTCCTGCAGAGCCTTCCTTCCCTCGAGCAGATCGACACAAGCACCTAACTTGGTGTCATCTGCAAACTTACTGAGGGTGCACTCGATCCCCTCATCCAGGTCATCGATAAAGATATTAAAGAGGACCGGCCCCAGCACTGAGCCCTGGGGGACTCCATTAGTAACCGGGCTCCAACTGGGTTTGGCTCCATTCACCACAACTCTTTGGGCCCGGCCATCCAGCCAGTTTTTAACCCAACAAAGCGTACGCCAGTCCAAGCCACGAGCAGCCAGTTTCTTGAGGAGAATGTTGTGGGAAACGGTGTCAAAAGCCTTACTGAAGTCAAGGTAGACCACATCCACAGCCTTCCCCTCATCCACCAAGCGCGTCACTTGGTCATAGAAGGAGATCAGGTTCGTCAAGCAGGACCTACCTTTCATAAACCCATGCTGACTGGGCCTGTTCGCCTGGTTGCCCTGCAAGTGCTGCGTGATGACATTCAAGATAATCTGCTCCATGAGCTTCCCTGGCACTGAGGTCAAGCTAACAGGCCTATAGTTCCCTGGGTCTACCCTCTACCCCATACCTCAGATAGGGGTTAACAAATACCTGAATGTAAGTCTTTGGGTAAGTGCCCTCACAAAATCAGACACAGAGAAGCTGTGTGGAGGGCCCCCCAATACAGCTCTGATAACCTGTACTGCTGCTGGATCTCTGATTTCATTGTTTTCTCTTTCCTTTCACCTGCGGGTCACATGTGAGAAAATACAGTACTACCTTGCAGCAGCATACAGTGAGCAGGGGGAATAAGAGTCAGGAAAGACCACGTGTGCATAGGGCCAGCAGGCAGGCAGACTGCCTCACATTTCACCTGCATTACAGAGCTAACCATGGGCCAGTGAAGCTGTGACATTAGGGCCTGGTAGGCAGAGGACCAGCCTTTTTTGGCTTCACTGCTATATACTGGCAGTATGAAAACTGAGGGACTTCTACCTGTGCTGCAACCTCCTCCAGGTGCAGTGCAGACACCGCTCACAGTGCAATACTTCCCAGAACTACTCCTGGCTTCATGCTCTGGCCTGTCCCCCTATTCAGGACAAGACCTAAAGCAGCTCTGAAGAGCTCAGTTAGCTCCTGCCTGAGATGGTTTTCTTTGGTGCTATCTACAGTCTTGAACGCTCCATTTTATCTCTGTCTCTTCCCAGAGGTGAGCAGAAGCCATCACTCACCCAGGTAGGCAGCCTGGCTGGTGGACTCTGCGAGCCCTTCCCGCCGCAGGTCCTTCCCCGCATCCCCCGGCGTGGAGCAATGGGCAGGGGAACTCTCCAGCATAAAATTCTTGCTGCGGGAAGTGCTGATGATGCGAGGTGGCAGGAGGATATTGATAACAGTCTGAAGCAGCAGCAGGACCTCAGGCTGCTCCAGCCAGGGGCTGTCTGAGATGCATTGGGAGGGGAGAGAGAGAGAGAGATCAGGCTACTTCCCATCAAAGAGAACCAAAAGATCCAGACCCTGTTCCATTCCAAAATGTGGGGCAATCTCAAATGTCCCCCAAGCAAAAACTCCGTCCCCCACACCTTGTTATGCTGCTTCTCCTCCTGCAAGCAAAGGCAAAGTTTATTTTAACACCAACACAGACAGACACAAACACAGAGCTACACAGCACAGCAGAATGTCCCGTTCAGTGGTCTCATGATCTCATTTCCTTTTTTTACCTCCCCCTCTCCCTTCTTCTTTGCTTTTGTTTAGGAATTTACCAATGATCACCCTCTATAGAAGAAAGCAAGGAGCAGGACTTGTGCCAGACAAGTGGCATGGATTGGGCAGACAGCAAACCACAAGGGCACACAATTTTTGTGACCTCTGCTCCCCGCTGTGGCTTCTGCTACAACACATTTGCCTTGCCCTGCACTCCAGTTTCAAAAGAAGGAGCATGTCTATGAAAGACCTAACTCAAGAACCATGGCCCAGCTGAAACAAAGAGGAGAAACAACAACTTCTCCCAGTGGGATTCTTTTCTGTCTCAGACCCAAAGGGCACTTAGCTGACACACTGTAAGTGACAGGAAACCAAATTAAAAAAAAAATAATAACAAAAAAAGATCAACAGAGAGCAGGGAAAGTGCAAACATCAGTTGTCAGAAAAGGGGGAGAAAATTTCTTTTTGTTAAATTAGTCAGACCTTTGCTTCCAGATCCTACTGTGAGCACAAATGGAATCAGTAGGTTTAAAAGCATTCCTTCCCTTCTTTCCTGATTGGTGAATGGGGAGACGACATGGCTTAGGGGGAAATCTTCTTTCAAAGCCTGTGCAGTAATAATAAGAAAGGATTAAACAATTCCATCAGCAGATCACGCACATAAGTTACTGCAGGGAATGACGATCCCCCAGGCACCCTGTTTACACAGTACAACACAGGCATTGATGACCTGATTGAATTAGAAGCACTGAAACCACTTAGGAGTAAAAGGATTTCACAAAGTAACATAGGTATGACCTGCTTTTGTCATAACCAAGAGGTAAGAAGCCCAGATTCCTTACTCATAGGCATCATTAACAATACCAGATGCATCCCACAGGAGTTGGCTGGGTGTTAGTCCCAAACTCTGTACTGCTGTGAACAGGAACAGGATTTGACCCAGACTACAGGGAATAAAAAAAATGAACAGAGAAAATAGAACAAATGACATAACCTATATATTCTGCTGTCTGAACATGAAGGTTATTCTTGAACACATTTTTTGTTCTGCCTCACTTTGTGCTGCTCTGTCATCTTCCCTAACATAAACACTGAACTGAAAAATAAACAAAATGCACATTTACTTCTTGACTCACTGAAGCCTAAATTGAAAGGTCTTTCGTCTTCTCTAGAGGAGGTAACACAAATGACTATCAGTAAAACCTCTGCTCATCTGCAATTTCCCAGTTGCTATAGACTTAGCTGTGAAATGCAACTGAACCTTGTAACCCCTTGAGCTTGTAGACCTGGGCTGAGAAATTCCAGAAAATGATTTCTTGTGGGGTGTGAAGCACTTCTATTTTATATCCTGCTGGAAGTGTTAGGAATATGGCTTCTCGTGTTTTTCTGACATGTTTGGTTTTTGTTCCATTTAAAACCCATGAAAAGAAGGAGTGAACACAGAGGAGAGGATACTATAAGTGAAAACTCCCAATATGGTTTAAAAATGATTATTTTGGTACCTAGTTTAAAAAAAAAAAAAGAGAAGATTTCAGAGAAGGTGAGGGTGGCCCTTTTTAGCTTGTGATTAAAGAAATATTACCTCAGAGCTGGAAGAAATCTGTGTCCTTTATGTGCGAGTCAGTATCAAAAAGTCCTTTTGTGCCTCATGCTCTGAAGAAAAGCAGTGTGTCTCGATCCCTCTAACCCTTACTTCCCAAGCAGCCCCACCGCTCAAAACTACCTGCTGAAGTATCCAGCTGGATGTGCCAATACATACTTAAAAATGCAAGTTGGAGCTAAATTAGGAAATTTGTCTCTTCATTCTGTTGCTGCCAATGTCTCCATTTTGTCTGATTTCATGCCAATGGGGAGGGAAAGGAATATGGAGGCAGAAAGACTCTGTAGTAGTTGTGGCACTGCTATGAGAAATGAAAACTGATGAATTTCCAACAGTACGGGATGGGTTTGTTATTCTGGACAAGGATGCTCTTGACTAAGCAGCTGAAAAGCCAAGTTGCCCTGCCTCTTTGAGCCAACACACTGTACAACCAGTTCAGGTAAGAGCAGAAGAGCACAAACTCCACTCTCAGTTACGCACATGCACCCAACGAGAAAGAAGGTCGAGCTGCATGGACGTGACCCAGGCCAGGGCACATCTCCCCATGGCAGGAAACTTCTGCTAGCTCCTTAGGTACTGCAGAGAATCCTAATATGCTTGTCAGAGCCTTAAACAGCATCAATCAGCCGAACTCCCTGGACATGAATTGGCAGTGTTAAGCTGATGGATGCTTGTTGTAGACAGGCGAATTCTGAGCTCAGTTCAAGCTGTCAAAAAGATGGCAGAATTTACATGTTGCTTCTCTTTGATTTTTGGTGTATGTTCCACAGTTTTTGCCCAGCTTTTGCAGAAAGAAAACAGAGCACCGATGTGATGGTGTCTCAACCAGAAGCTAAAACTTGCCTGGCCACATGCCAGGGCAGACACACCTGTATCTGCAATGCTACAAGCCGGACAACAGCTGTGCTGAAGGGCAGAGGTGGCGAGAGATAAGGGCTGAGATGAAGAAGGGGTAATCCGTCAGCCACACTGGAGGGTCCTACCACTCCCATCACCTGCAATACAAACAGAGCACATCACCACAACTGACTGCTTACAGTTTCATCCATGCCATATCCTCCAACATCAATGAAATGGAGGGGCCTTTCATTCGAGCACTGGGTTGGGGTGGCTGTAGGAGAACCAGCCCCCGCCCAGTGGTCTTTGTGGGAGCTGGGGCCAGTGAGGAGGAGTTCTAGCAGGGAAGGTGAGGGGAGAAGAGGGAACCAGCAAGGGTGGGAGGAGTGCACAGGTAACCTGGTACATTTAGAAATGTACCCTGTACCAGCCCTGAATGACCAGCACTGGACCGGTGGAACAGTTAGAGTTGGAGGATACGTCATGTAACGACTGTAACAAATAAAATATGTCATCAAAGCAAAAAGTCTGCATTGAAACTGGACATCTTTTCCCTTCTCTTGCTTATCTACTGGAAAAATAATGTCCTAAGTCTGACCCTAGCCGGGTTTTGTACAATGTTCAGATTCCTCTCAAACACACTCTGTTCTTACAGATTCTAAGCATGGTTCATCTTGCTTGTCCCAAGATGTCTAAAATAGAGTCACCTGCCAGTGACCTGGTTGTCTGGAACCCCATGAACTATCAGCACAAGAAAACAGCGCTTCTAGGGGAGGGTTACTTGAACTGTTTTGGATGTGTCCTTCAGGAGAAAATTAAATCACAGGCCTACTTCTGTGTGCTTCTCTCCATGACTACACACATCTAGATGATGGAAACAGGCAGAAGCTAACTCATAGACTGCTGAGCTTAGGGGAGATGAATGCACACTGTACTCCCAAATTCAGCTTAGGGAGAAAGACAGCAACGAGTTTTCTCCCAGAACACCAAAGGACAATTTAGAAGGGGAGAAGGTGAAGCCCTTTCTCCATTTGAGTATGGATTATCATTTAGACATTTCCCCACCTTCCTGCCTGATGTCTTTTTGGCTTCATGATGCAACTGGTCTACACATAAATATTAGCATGCAGTCAGGGGTGATCCTACAGCAGCTATAGTTCTTGGCAGCTAAAGGTGAAATTCTCTTAATGTTAAAAGTACATTTTTTCCTGGTACCTCTTCCTGGTGTTCCCAGCCAGCTGAATGCAAGCACTATGACTGACTGCACTTCAGCACTGCAGAGCTTTCTGCTTTTTTTAGAGCACTGGCTAATTCTTAATGCAGGCCTTTTGGAGAACTTGCTGGTGTGATTCACTCCAGCTTGTCTGCCTGCCAAACTACAAGTCCATTCTCAACCTGTATTTGAGCTAACTCTGTAGTAACTTCCCTGGGTAACAACCCTAAGTACTTTTGAGGGTCCAGATTTGCAACATCTCCAAGCAGCTATCTCTGCATGAATAAAAAAGAAGTCTCGTGGACTCTGACAGCTTGGAACTTCCCTACCCTTGCAGCTATGAGTGATGTATGGGCTCAAAGGACAGGAGCCTGGCGAACACTGATACTGCATTAAAATTGGTGATCATTGTTTTTAAAATTCCTCAAAGCACTGGTGAACCCTGACAGGTTTTCTGTTACTGCTAGAGAAAGTTCCACCATCTGCATTCTAAGAAGAAAATGTTATTAAACCCAATATCACTAACAATGCTAGGGCAGCCTTTCCCCCTTTATTTGTATTTTTTCCACACTGAATGTGAGTGTGTGTGTTTGTACAAGTACCTGGAGTTACACTAATACCAAACTGAGGGTTTGTCCCCAGTGTTACAGCTGCAGAAACTGCAATCCATAACTGAATGACCAGACAGGCTCTGTCCGTATAACCTCTCTGTTGTGACACACTTACGAACAAAAGTTCTACTAAGAGTGGGATCTGAACATTGTACTGTGCAAACCTGTACTAGATCAAGCCAGGGACATTGCAAACAGAGGAGTGAATCCACCCATGTAAACCCTTCTAACTAGCCAACATCTGATGGCCTCTGACAGAGCCACCAGGGCCCTCCCCACTGGAGACGGTAGGTATCTCCAGTGCCACCCTCTCCCCGCCTCTACCAGGTGTGTGCAGTCTCCACCACCCCACTCTCCAACTTGCAGCCCTCAACTCTCAGCTCAGCATGGCAAAGGTGGATCTTCAAAGTGGTGCGTGGGAAGCGACGGAAATAAATCACTCGAGCACCGCTACCGGTCACTGTATCTCCCCATGCACCACTTCAAAAATGAACCTTGCTATCTCTAGTGTCACTTGCGAAGTCCCCTTGTGAGGGGTAAGGGGACAGGTAAAATGACAGGAATGGGAATGAACTGTCATCTTCAATCCAGAGAAGTCAACAAGCAGACTGAGGTTTAGCTAAGGTTCACGGGGTTGCCGCTCAGCTACTCACCAGATTGACACACACATTGATCAGAGACCTAAGGTGAGGCAGGAAGGATATGATTGGCTGCCTCTGAAGTGTCAAACAAACCCCTTCAATCAAATTGCTGGCAGGCTCCCACTCAACCTGGCGCCTGCAATACAACAGTAGGTGCCGTTAGCCGCTGGCCTCCTGCCCCCCACCAGACGCTCGCAAACACGGCGACCGACACACAGTGACGCCCACAGAGGAAACGTTTCAGACAGCGATGACGTCCAAGATGAGCACAAAGTGCGCAACAGAGAAAAGGTTTGACCCACGCAGCTCGGGAAAGCACAGAGCACACTGGGTGTTGGGAGACCAAAAATGTAGCAGAGGTGTCTGCAGTAGTGACACAAAACCCCTCACAATAGGAATGGTGGATGGGCTGTGCTTCACTCCCTGACTCTTTCTTCTGACAGACGGTGGATGAAAGGGAGCCACCAGACAGCTCTCTAGGTGTGCCTGTGTGTGGGAAGACATCTACTGGGCCATGCTCCCATCTGAGAGCGACTCCTCCATCTCTTGTGGCTTGTGGATGTTCAACAAACTTTGCCAGCTGTGTGCATCCTCCATAAACTACTGTGCAATCCTGTCTGCTCTGCCAGAGTGACTCCCTGAACTTAAGCTGGCCCAACAGTGTAAACCTCACCTTCCGCACCCCGTGTAGGAGGTCTGATTCATTCCTTACCGGCACTAAAATCCTTCGTTCCAGGACGCCTTCCTTCTTCCCTGACACTTTGCCTTTTTCACCAAAACAGCTTTTAGGGCCTGTGACAGATGCTGAATGGAGTCCTTCCTAACCATAAGCTGACACATCACAGATAACAACAAAGTGGCTCCTGCCCTTCATCTCAGGGCCTGACTCTTCAGAGGTTGCGTATTTCCCAAGCCAACATTTACCTGTGTGCTGACTGGGACAGGAGGACAAGGCTTGAATAACTGGTTAGCTGAAGAATAAACAATACCCTAGTCAAGCTCCTCAGTAGACTTCTCAGACATTCACGGAGGATCAAGGGTTCCCTACATTTATACCTCATTTTTCATCATCCACTGTTCCTAAACCTACTCCAAAATAGTAGTTTGCATTTTACTTGTTCTTATTCCCTGGTTTGGAGCAGGGTGCCCGCAGGGGGCAGCATGTAAGATTCTGATGAGAATACCCTAGTGGATACTGTGGTATCCACAGTAGTAGTGAGACTACTTCTCTGGTCTGTCACCCAGCAATGTGTGATCTCTGTCCCATCTCTAAGAAGCTTCTTGCTTAAATGATACTTAATGATGCTTAAATGTAGTTGCTGTATCTGGTCCAGTGGCTCTGCTGTCTCTGTCCCTGTGAGTACAGAAGAGTAGTTTCATCCAGGCATAGATGGAGGGAATATGAAGGGAATTTTAACTTATGAGCATTCATTCAGCTTAGACAAAAGGAAAGCTCTTTGGGAACAGGAATAACCTTAAGCTGCCTTTTGAGGCAACAGAAAGTATGAGCAAGAAAAGAAAGAAATGGCAAGAAGCAGGCAAAACCTGGCAGAGTCAAACCATCAGGAAGGGGAAGCACCAACATTTCTGCCTCTAAATTCCCTGCAAGGGCAGGAGTTTCTAAAAGGAGATTGTTAACCGAGAGGAAGTGATAGGTGGGGTGCCAGAAAGAAGAGATCACCTCTGTATTATTTGCTCCATCTCAGTTGTGTACATGATTAGTTTTGTGTCTGAGTCCCAAATTCTGATATTCTCTAACATCAGTTGGCTTCTCAGCTCATATTGCCAACAAGCTGACTGATTCAAGCAGCTGAGGACATTTGTCCATGAAGTGACTGAGACCAATGACTCTTTTCACTCAAATCACTGGAAAATCTGCAGGGTTGACAGATTTCACACTACCCAGACTGGATTTATATCACTGCCTCTGAGGTAGAAATGCTCCATATTGAATATTTCTTGAAGGCCTGAATTCTACTTTGTGATGCAGCAGGCTTTCACTAGCCACAGACTAGATGCCATTACTGCAGTTCTGTTCCCTTTATGCAGGAACATTCAGAAGCTACTGGGTAGCTCCAGATTACTTTTATCTTTACAGAGAATATTACAGTATTTTTGTGAGAAGGTACTCTAGAGATACTGTTACTACAGTTAACTTTCCATTAAAAAGAAATAAAATTAATGTTCTTCACTCACAGCTAAAAAAAAAACAGAGGGCAGACAGATGGTACGAATCGGAAGACTTATTTTGGAGAAAGAGAAAAGATTTCTGTACGTTCTCTCTGTAGTTCTTAATAACCATGCATTTCTTCTCTACCAGAAGCCACAACAAACACGTCAACATAAATGCACACTTACAGAGAAAAAAAAAAACTTCATTTTCTGATACGTTGTAAAGGTTCACTGCGACACAACAGTTTTAGGTAGATGACATACCCACACTTCAAGGCTTGCAACATCAGAAACGGACCCCAGAGGGTTGTTGTTATACCTGCTTACCTCAGAGTAGGCATCTTGTGAATTTTATTGAACATACGATCCAATCTCTTTAAGATGAGGATAAGGGCAGGTCTCACCGCCTCAGCTGTCCAGTCAGTGATGGGTAGCATCTCCATGATGTAGCGCCGGAGACCTCGGCTTTCCATCGTCTGCGTGTCATAAGGTGCCAATTTCAGCAGGGAATGTGCGATTTCTGCCAACCTAAAACCAGGCTTTGTTAAGAGGGGAATCCAATACTCTACAACTAGCATTTCTCCACACATGCTAATGAACTAGCAGATAAATGATCACTAGACCAGTAAAAAGAAAAAGATGCACAAGTCAAATGTGCTGCTATTTAAATCCTGAGGCCCAGTAGCAACAGTTTCTGGTCTATTAAGATTCTTTTGCAGGTATCACTGTTTATATTTATATATTTTTATTTTATATAATGAATAGTCTAAAGAATGTCCAAGCCTGTGTCCTTTTATGCTGACATTAAATGCACTGAAGGAACATCAGGAATCACTTACTTGTGTTGCTAAAAACGAAGTAACTGAGCTGTTAGTAAGATTACAGCATTGCCAATGCCTGTGAAACACAGACACTGTATGTCAACTGATGAGTGACTGATTTTAGTTTTGTGCTTGTTTTTCAGTGACACTACTTTAAGAGATCTCACTATGCAATTTACAGGTGTTAAACTTTAAAAATAATGTGCTGTCCCTCAGGCTTACACATGTACTGTGTATGACTACTCCCTGCAGCTTTGATCTGTTTCTCTTAACACCTCTACAGACTGTGTTGCTGTCATTCCTTCTAACCCTCCCAGGTGGCCTTGCCAATGGCTTTTTCTGTATTGACTGTGAAATGCCATGGCAACATTTAACTTAGACTTGTAGTTGGACAAATAGCTGCTAAAATACTTGAAGATTTGTGGTAGACAAAGACAAGTAATAAAGCCACATCTACTAATAAAAGGAACAGAAATTTGTATATTCCCTGTACTGCCACTAGACTTTGTAGTGGACAATTATAGGATAATCCTTCTCATATTGTGGGGCTTCTTCTGAAATGCCTTCAACTAATGGAACATATTTCCATTCTCTTTACAATCTACCTAGCAATAGCAAAGGCAATGAGTTCCTCAGATTAACCCAAAGTGCTATAAACATGTTTCTTTATCCAATATCTCTTTATTCTTACTTTTTACAACTACTTTGTCATGCTATGGAGTAGGTCTATTTTCTTAAACACTCTGAAATTTAAATCATCTTGTAATTATGCTTCTTTCTGATAACACAATATCAATGGTACATAATGGTATATCAAATTTGCTTATGCATTATGAAGTGTGAGATCCGTCTCATCCAACATGAGATGCCTATCTCAATTAGTCTTCTAGCTCTGTTCCTATAGAAATAAGGAACCTGGGAAATTCTAATCTTCCTGAAATACTGTGATAAAGAGCCCATTGGATTGCATCTCCCTTTGCATTGCGTCCAGAAAGAACTTTATGACTCGATCGGACTAAACATTTCACTTTTAAATGTCTAAATTTGGGTTAGATGAACCCTGTCTGAAGTGAATAGCCATATTATCTTGTTTTCTGAAGTCTCTGAAATGGAATCCGTTAGCCTCTGAAGACCATAGCTGTCACATCACATTCTGGTAGATCTGCTGTCTACTTAGAAAAGATTTTTTCCTGCAGCTAAATCCTGTTAGTCATTTAACTGATACTTATGAAATTAATTCATGTAAGAATCAGGAGGATGTTCCTTTTATTTAGGGCTAACTGCGATAAAGCAATTCTGGCTCCAACCATAATAAAGGAGTCATTTCTAGCACTTCCCAGGAGACATAGGAGAATCAGAGCACAACTCGTTATCTTCTGTAAATCAAACTCTTGGCGTTATTGCTGTAACCTTTGACCATAAAAGACCCTGTCTCTTGAAAAGAATGCAGTAGTTAGCAGCTAGTACTGTGTTCTGTGACTGTTTTACTGAAATCTTCTATCAAGAAAGTATCTTTTCAAAAACATATATCAATAACACCTTCTGTACACATAGATTTAGGAGCAATTAAGCTTAATTTCTCTGGAATGTGAAAAAATGCAGAAATGAAGTTCCCACATTACTGTTAAACAGCAAGTATTTCCAGGTAGTGCACTCAGAGTGCACTTATGTTACATGCAACTGTAAGACCAGGATTGTAATTTAATGTGGAAAAAAAATAGCAAGCCCTTTACTTTACTGCACTGAAGTTCATTCATCAGACATGTATTTCTTGCTCCCACTGAAATCCTCAAAAAAACCCCAAACATGTGTAACCAAGGATGTAATCTGGTCTGAGAATTTCACCTTTGTTTTCTAACATAAAATTCTTATCTCAGACTCTTACTGATAATGTCTCAGACTCTTATTGAGTTTGTAATGCAGTTAAACAGCTGTATTAATTTCTGATGCTTGTGTTCCTTGGAAAAAATATAAAAGTGGTACTGCAGAAGAATCCAAGTCCATCAGAACTTTAGTTTGCAGCCAAGCATTACATAAATGACATGCATCTGTGGTAAGAGACATCTCTTGTTTAAAATTACCTTCTAAATTATTAAATATTTACCAGAGGGGGGAAGAGAAACATTCAATTCATGTGCAAACACACAAACGAATCAAAAAACACTTCCCAACTCCCCAGTGAATTTGGGGTATTTGTTAAACAAGATCTAAATTAATCTGAAACACAATTTTGTGTTCTATAGAGACAGCCTGAATCCAAAGATCTCTAATTGTGTCAGAATCTGCCAGCTAAGGGGCTTTGCCATCTGTTTTCAAAGCATGCATGTAAAGGTAGAGGAGTTTTGTGAGGGTTTGCCTTGGTCCCGGGGGCAGGAACAGACTTGGTTTGGTGGACTACTATCATCAACCTCCCTTCAGCTTGCTTCACAAGGCTTTCCAGGCAAAAAAAGGCATAAAGCTCAGACAAAAGAGTTTCCTCTGAAGATGATTGAATAACTGACAACAGAATCAGGTCCATTCCCTCATGTTCCACTGCTCTACTGCTTTTTTGTCTTTAACATCTGGGCAAGCTTCTCAGTAGCAACTTATCCCTATTTTCTGGTTACTATGAACAGCATAGCAGAGAATGAGGTCCAAAGTGCTGATTAAAAGCCTATACACAATTCCTTCTAGGCCTGAACCCCACAAAACAGTTGGAATGCTACAATGAGTATGCAACCAGCCAGCTGGGCTCAGTACTGCACCTTAATAAAAGACTTGTGTGCCTGCTGTATCACACACCAAGGTGGTGGTCCTGTAAATGCCTCCTGACCCATTCTCCCCTTTCAGGCATGTACGTCATATGGTGCAGTGTTTTTTCTCCCTTTCTCCTTGTTTGTTGGCTGCTAGTTCTGGTGCACAGTGTCACAAGGGAAGATTCAGCCAGCCGTGCAGCTTCCCCACACCTTGGGGGGAAGAGGCAGTCTTATCTACTCTACTTTTCAGCGTAACTTACTCTGATGTGTCAGGTGGGCCTCCACATGTGTTTCAACCACAGGAGATGTGGGTCTGAATGAGACCAGAGGAGAGCCTATGAAACCCTTTTATACACAAGTGGCATCAGGTACAATCTAAGGAACATTAAAATACGCATGCTTCAGACAGCAAAAGTAGTCTACACTACCAAAAAGTCATTCATTCTGTCTGCTATTATGAAAAAATAAGAGCTAAAATAAAGGAATCCCCCTGACATGAACAAGTAGAAGCAGAATGCCTGTGGAATACCTCATGTGGGACTTCACATCCAGCAGTTCCAGAGAAGTCACTCTGGGCTCTCCAGCAAGGTTCTGTAAAATCTTCAGCCTTGGACCACAGTGCTTGTAAAACTCAGTGCAGATATTCAGCAGTGACTCCCGGGGTCTCCTGAACTCCTCCCTGGCAATTCGTTCATCCAGTTCCTCTCGGGGAAGACCCTGGCCCTCCTCCAGTAAGTGAAGGTTCTCCCTGGAAGATAGAAAATGAGAAAAAAGTAAGTGCTGTAGGCAGTGGAAGAGCAGGGATAGACTGTAACTATCTACTAGATTATTTCACTCAGAGGGTGGTGAGGCCCTGGCACAGGCTGCCCAGGGAAGCTGTGGATGCCCCATCCCTAGAGGTGTTCAAGGCCAGGTTGTACGAGGCCCTGAGCAACCTGACCTAGTAGGAGATGTCCCTGCCTGTGGCAGGGGGTTTGGAACCAGATGGGCTTTAAGGTCCCTTCCAACCCAAGTCGTTCTGTGATTCTATGATTATAACAACTTCTCCAGCTTGTTTTGCAACAGATGCTTTCCTCTGCAAATGAAAAGAAAAATAGTTGCATCTGCAATTGAAAAAGGGAAACTATCACCTGCAAAGTCTTGTTGAGAATGAGAAAAATTTCTATACGAACTATCCTTTGTTACCTTACCCTGCAAAAAGGCTGCAACAACAACAGTGGGTGGGACCCAGTAAATCTGGAAACTGCTGCAGAGCAGTTCACAGAATCACAGAATCACAGAATTGTCTAGGTTGGAAGAGGCCTCCAAGATCACCGAGTCCAACCTCTGCCCTAACACTAACAAGTCCTACACTAAACCATATCACTAAGCTCTACATCTAAACGTCTTTTAAAGACCTCCAGGGATGGTGACTCAACCACCTCCCTGGGCAGCCCATTCCAATGCCTAACAACCCTTTCAGTAAAGAAGTTCTTCCTAACATCCAACCTAAACCTCACCTAGCGCAACTTTAGCCCATTCCCCCTCGTCCTGTCACCAGGCACGTGGGAGAATAGACCAACCCCCACCACGCTACAGCCTCCTTTAAGGTACCTGCAGAGTGTGATAAGGTCGCCCCTGAGCCTCCTCTTCTCCAGGCTGAACAATCCCAGCTCCCTCAGCCGCTCCTCATAAGACTTGTTCTCCAGACCCCTCACCAGCTTCGTTGCCCCTTCTTCTTGTAGCGAGGGGCCCAAAACTGAACACAGTACTCGAGGTGCGGCCTCACCAGAGCCGAGTACAGGGGGACAATCTCTTCCCTAGCCCTGCTGGCCACCCTGTTTCTTATACAAGCCAGGATGCTGTTGGCCTTCTTGGCCACCTGAGCACACTGCTGGCTCATATTCAGCCGACTATCAACCAGTACTCCCAGGTCCTTCTCCGCCAGGCAGCTTTCCAGCCACTCATCTCCCAGCCTGTAGCACTGCTTGGGGTTGTTGCAGCCCAGGTGCAGGACCCGGCACTTGTCCTTGTTGAACTTCATGCAGTTGACCTCAGCCCATCGCTCCAGCCTATCCAGATCCTCCTGCAGAGCCTTCCTTCCCTCGAGCAGATTGACACACCCACTTAGCTTGGTGTCATCTGCAAACTTACTGAGGGTGCACTCGATCCCCTCATCCAGGTCATCGATACAGATATTAAAGAGAACTGGCCCTAGTACTGAGCCCTGGGGGACTCCACTAGTGACCGGCCTCCAACTGGATTTAACTCCATTCACCATGGCTCTTTGGGCCCAGCTACCCAGCCAGTTTCTAACCCATTGAAGCGAATGCCAGTCCAAGCCATGAGCAGACAGCTCATCACATGTCAGAGAAGACTGGGTGAAGATTTTACTGTACCTGATAAAGTGTAGTTTGGCTCCCTGTTCTGGGTACCTGAGAAAAGAGAAACAGTGGAGTTTTAAAACAGCAACTTAAGAATGCCGTAACTGTGCCTTGCTGAGAGAGAGTGACAATGTTCTAGCCCAGAGGTACACTCTTCACAGACAGGATGGTACCTTTTATCACTGGAACAATGGCTACATGTAGTTAGTGACCACAATGAATAGCCTTTATCTCCCAACTAGCAGCAAAAAACAGATTGTCATAGTTACTGCCCGTGTTACAAAAGAAAAAAATCAGGCTTTCAAACAATTTCTCTTACTGATTTTCACCCCAGTGCTTGGCCTCTCTCACGAAGCCACAGCTCACCTCCTGGAAATCAGAGTTTTGTTTTGTTGTCATTTTCTCTTGCTACTTTTTGTTGAGAAAGAATTAACAAACCCTGCATCACATGTCCAAGGCTGGAACAGTGACCATTCCACCATCATGAGGCTCCTGCTGTTGTCAACATATGCCTGTTGCAATAACAGGACAAATAAGGGCAGGAAACCTGGAGCAGTGCAAAAATATTTTGGATCAGAAACTGACTGCTTGATCATCAGAAAGATCTGGAAATGAAAGCCAAGATATTCAAGTCACACAGCATCAGGAATCTCTATGTTGCCTCTCAGCAGATATGTATTAACTCCTTTCTAAAATCAGCAGACAAACTACTATCTATTACATCTTATTTTTCTTAGATGGGGCATTTTTGCAATGGAAGTAAACAGCATATATCCATTTCAGGCTTGGGCATGAAGGGGTTTCTCTGATCCTGGATCCAGGCTTCTCAGATCCTGGATTGAAGCGCAAAGCTGTGCTGAATGCACTGTTGAGATTCCAAGCCTGGATGAAACAGTCTGTTAAAGAGTAACAGACTGATCCCAGGAGTTACCAACCAAGATGTGTGCATTCCACATTTATAAAGTAATACAATAGCCCTTTGATGATTAATGCAGAAGGGGATTTCTATCTCCCTTCAATACGAAAGAAGACATGGAACAACTTGGAAGGCATGTCTTGCCAGAAAGGTATTACTGATTTACAGTCCAATATAGCCCCTGGTACTTTACTGTACCATGCTATGCACAGACTTAGTATCAGCTGTTACTGACAAAAGAATTCAAGAAGGAATATTCTGCCCTGGAAGAACTGCTACTCCAGGAAAACACTCTGCTCTGGAAGAACAGCTAGGTGAAAATTCCTCCTCCAGGTCAGCACAAACACAGAGATTTTAAGCACAGTAAGGCATAATCTTTCAAAAAAGCAAAGGAAAATGATAAAAAGAAAACTAGAGGAGGCGTTAATTTCTGTGAGTCTTAAGTGACATGCAGTTTGAGCTCTTACTGCTGCTCAGTGTCTCAGAACGGGGCTAGAAGGATCCAACCCTTCTGCTATACACTGATAATAACTATTCTGCTAACCACTGGCCTCTGCCCAGTGGTCTCTTTGATGGTGGACTTGGAAAGAAGCAAAGCGGAAAACTCAGGGGCATAGCTGCTTTGTCAGTATACTTCAGGATTAATATCCTGGTCTTCTATTTATGGTTTCATAACCAAAATTTATACTATTGGGAAATTTGATTACTGTCAGAGATTCAGTCCTGGCTACGTGCTCTTTTTATCTAACTGTTTTTTGTCCCACAGTACCTAGAGCACTTCCTCAGACAACTGAGGAAGAACTCTGCACTCTGAGGAGTGGGATATTACCTTACCCCCCCAAAAAAAAGCTGTTCAGAAAAACAAGAAAGAAAGAAAAACCCACTGACTTACCTGGTGTTCACACCTGCTGACATGGTGTGGTTAGCTGTTGTGGTCCCTTTATGGCCTTGGTCACATCGACTCATCTGCGGGGCTGTCATAGGCCTGGCAAAGAGAAGGTAACACACTGGAGATTGAATATAACAAGTGCACTGAAATTCTCCTTGTGGGCTGGTGAAACCTAGCACTCATTTTAACATGTCTAAAACTCAACCATTATCCAAAATAACATGCATATTGTGAGCTCCCGTGAGCTCCTTTTCCCCACACTGATGACCAAATACACGCTCAGACCTTTGAAAGATGTGAGTTACCTGGTGAGAACTTCGACACTGTACAAGAGGGCCTGCAAAGAGGTGGCAAGTGCAGCCATAGCAGCAATCTCCTCACGAGCTGCTGTCACAGTCTCCGCTTGACAGGTTTGCCGCTTCAGTTTCTGCAAGTAACAGGGAACCAGCGCTTCCAAGACCATCAGCATTTGGAGGCTGGAAAAATAACCAAAACTTGGTCTGTTATATCCTGTCAATCCTGAAACTTACATCAGATGGAGGCTTAAGTTTCTATCTGAAAACCCCTGGATCTCCCACTGGCCTGTGGTTTCATTGCTTCTCACTTGTTAAGCAGCCATGGGCCAAAGAAACTCTTGTATGAGGGACTTCAGGGAAAAAAAATTGGCTGATGCATGAAACACTAATAGAAACAGCCTGAACTTTTAGATATCTTCTGAATAAGTCATCTACTTGCAGGCATTCATTTTCTCTTTCAGAGACTTCTTTCTTCTCTGGTTCCCTCTTGGAGCGTAACCTTTTTGTACTCCTAGTTTACTTTCTCTCTCTCTGTATGTTCATTTTCTTTTCAGCTGCCTGTTTCTGCCCTCCAGTGCTCTATCCATTGCCTCTCTGACAACAGAAACCTTAATAACACACCGTGATCCCCACCTGGAAGTGCAGCCTACATTACTGCTGCTCAAGCTGCCATCCAGCTCAGTGTTGCAGCCCGAGACATGGCCTCACAGGGAATCCTAGTACTTACAATGCATTTCTATATCCTCTGCCTTGATTTGTCTGCCTTGCTTTCTGATGCCATGTGCCACTTTTAGGCCTCATTTGAGTCTCTACAAACCAAGAAAACAAAATCAGACCAGCACCTTCTGAATGACTCAGGAGCATAGGCCACCACTGTCACACACAGCTTGATGGCTTCACTGATCGAAAAGGTCAAGTCTTCATTCCCATAGCAGAAGTCTGAGGGAGTAAAACAATATGAGAAAAGTAGTACACAAACATATTGAATATGAAAAAAAGATAGCACACTCCTTTCTTTCGCCCATTTTCAACTACTTGCTTCTCATGTTAACAATCCCCAATAGGCTCCTGATTTTTGACAAAAATGAATCTACAAAACAGAAACATGTGCTGCACTCCCACTTGCACCCTGACATCCAAGAACCCAGCAGGTGAGAAACAATTCTTAGCCGGTCAAACCACTGCGGAGCATAAGGCCTACAGCTGCTACTGGAGTCTTGTTTCAAACATCACCCATCACAAGCAAAATCTTAAGCTCACACATGACAAGGACACGTGAGCTTAAGCACAATTTTTATGCTTCCTCTTTTTTTTCCTAGGTGTTCCTACCAAACTGAAAATGACACTGATGCACCACTGATGGAAGAAGATAGTTACATTTCTAAAAATTAAGCCCCTTCTATACTGGCAGCCAGATGACCTCCAGCACAAAAGTGACTCTGGTTTGCTCGTGATTTGAGAAAAAGTTTCAAAAGCCTTTCAGTCTCAGACTACAAATTTTACGTACCAAAAAAACAATGTACCCAAAGAGTAATATTCGCAATAATGTTACAGTCCCATTTTTAGAAGTGACTTTGGTGTACAGGAGCTCAAGTTAAAGCTAAGGTCCCAAAGTGCGTAAGTCACTTTGAAAAATGGAACTTGGAAGTCAGATTTTTAGATAATTCTGATTTTATATGGAAAATACCAGGCACAAACATACTCATCTATGGTCTCACTGTCAATATACACTTGGAAAGTGCAAATTTGAAAAATAACTCAAAGGTACTTATAGAAATCAGCCAAAATTACTTCCCTGCAAATCACAAAACAGCCAAGTTTTTAAATGCTGCATTGCATGGATAACTACCAAGAGACACAGTGTCCTGGGCACATCACACAGCCGTATATATTCTGCTTTGTGATAAATCAGCTCCCCTCCTAGAACTCAGCATGGTCAAATGTCTGAATGGCATCCATCACTTACTAGTCATAGTCTGCCCACAGGAAAGGGTGCTTTCGTTTCCTGCCCACATGGAACAGTGCAGAGGATGACACTGATCTTGTCAGCATGATAACATTTATTAGGCATCTTCATTCTTCACCCACACACGACAGAATTCAAAATGCCAGGGGCTAGTTTCAGACTAGCACGCTCAATGCAGAAAAACGAGCTTTGGAATAAAATAAATTAATAATACCCTTCCTGCAGAAAATATCCAGTGGATGGTGGTAATAAAGTCAACCTTAAAGGATTCATGAGGCATAAGAAACAGATATTACTACGTTGTGGGAGAAGAAAAAGACCCTGAACAAATCTTACTGCATGAAATACATGTTTAATCAATAAATAACAAACCAGAATTACTGAATAAAGGATGACTTGCTGTTACCTAATGACTTGAGAGGCTTTTCTGCTTTCACCAGCTCTAAGATGTCCAAAATGTCTGGCGTGTCTCCCTCTAAAGACTGCAGCAGGTCAAACAGGCACTGAGCTGACACTCCTTTGCTGGTTTCATTGTTCGTAGCATCCTGTTTCAATGACACACATTTGTGGTTGATTTTCTGAGGATCTGTGTGCATCCTGGGAACCTCAAGCAGTTGGCAACCCTTCCTCACTCCCCCCACCCTCCCTTTTTTTTTTTTTAAATCTTGATTCAATAGACTGATGTTATAATGGAAGCATAATCTGAAAACGGCACACAGCTTTACTCCCCCCAAAAATCAGATCTGTGAAGAAGGATGTGTGTGCTTGCAGTGTAAGTGCAGTTAGGTTTGGCACTCCCACTTTAAATTAAAATTCCATTAATTAATTTTAACTCACTAAAATGTTAAAAAGTGATTAGTGAAGACTTCAAAACATGGCTAATCCAGTTTTATAGTTCACACGTACTAAAACTTGGCACTAAGTTTTCTGTTCTTACTGCTGGATTCTAAGAAATGATTTCTATATGAAGAGTTACAAATCATTATTGTCCTTTTATAAACTATTTATACACAGAAACTTAAAGAGAAACTACATTTACTAGCCTGGATACCAGCGGCTCATCAACTCAGTGCCCCGCTCAATCAACTGATGAACACAAGTGTGAAGAAATAAGTTCAGGAAATGGTTCTGTGTAGCACCAAGTGCAGCAAGCATGTGTTCAGTCTGAACTGTGCTGATGCTCCAGCTGTTTTCTTTTTGTGATCTCTGAGGGGGGCTGTCTGCATACACAGGCTTCCCCACACCAAGCCTAGGGAATGCTTTTACTCACAGGGAACTCCAGGAGAGGGGCCACACTTGCGAACAGTTGCAGAATGAAAGGCTTGCGATGCAGAACGTAGAACTGGCGGCAAGCAAACTCTATCGCTTGGCGTAACTGTGGGTTGCTTTCATAGTCAGCATAAACCTGAGCAGATATAAAATGACATGGAAGTACTACTCCAGTGGAAGGGCATGTCATCTCCTGATCCCAGACTGAATCAACTACAGCCTGACTCCAAGTCAGGAGTGCTGCTGATTGCAGTAGCAGAATTATTCCATGCGTCTTTCACAAGATACAATTCTGTATAGTCACCCCAGAATGGTATGTGACATTTTCTTTTTCTTTTTTTGTCCTTCAACAGAAAATATTTAGTTTCAGAGCTGTAACAACTCCAATATTCTGTCCTGCAGAAGTGTTACTGAATCAGCAATTTTCCATTACATGTTTATGTGGCTGATTATTCTTAATCAAGAACCTACATTTGCCCAACCTCATCAACATCATGTTTGGTTTTTTTTCACTTTTTTTCAGACTGCATCTCCAGTTTGTCAAGATAATTTGAACTTCTAGCCCATTCTCCAACACACTGACATTTCCACCCACTTTAAAGATATTTTAAGTTTTGCAGAGTGGCATTTCCCTCAGAGCTGGCCACTGAACCATGCAGCAAACATGTTGCCAAAGATGTGGGATTTGTTTCTCAGAGTTATGTAAACAGTATAACATTGCTAGGAAAAACTTCACTGTGCTTCCTTCTTTTGTCTGTATCAATTGCCTGTCTGCACATCTCTGCTGGTACAAGTCTTTGGGAGCTTTGGGGCGGGGGTGGTTAGCATTTTCTTGCTATTTGCTGGTAACAGGTAATGCTGAGATTTTATGGTGGTGCAAAACTCACAATATAGCACAAGGCTCTTTGAAGGTTTCTAAAAAATTTTTCCTGTGTGAGACCTTTGCAGAGATGTACTCATTTTTCAGTGGTTTAGTAGCCTGAAGTGTGTCTTGTAGTATGTCTTTAGTACAATCACAAGCCTTTAGCTTGCTTTTGAGGTCACTCAATGGCCTGTTTCACTCACAAGAATTTATTTATTTACTAAATCTCTATTTAGATACATGCTTTGAGCCCTGCAGAAAGTCTTACTGTCTATAGAAGAACTATATTGATGTTTCTTTATTTTCAGTATCTAATTTTTCCCAAATATTAACAGAAAAAGGGTGTGTATATATATATACCTCAAAGTGAAAAGAAACTCCACCTCTAATGCTTGCAATGTTTTCCATCACTCACGTGGAAAAGATGCATACAGTTTTTTAAAAACACTTAGTGTAATTTTCTGTTGCTATTTAAATTGCAGATAATATATTTATTGTACTTAAAGAAGTTAATATAATTCAGTTTAAGTCAGCGAGTAGCTTGTCTAGATATTTCAACTATTCCCCAAATTTCAGCCATCCCTGGAGGAAAAAAACACCAAGGGAAACCCAGAGTCTGCACATTTTCAAGAACTTCATATTTCTGTGTGAAAGTAAAGAGTGAGGGAGACAGACATCCATTTACTTAAAGAAGAGAAGAAAACATAGTCATTTACTCAAGCAGATATGCGAATGTAGTCCCAGGAATGCTGATTTGTGGCTTCCCACCCTGATCTGATGTTTGTCTTCTCAGAGCCCCCAGAGCCTGTAACCTCACCAGGACTCATCAGATGGCTACAGTCAGGCATAAAGTTTATCCATTAACTCCCAGTTCTATAACAAAATGCCCGCTCTGCAGTCTTCCCTTGTATTGTTCATGGAAATGGCTCACCTGCAGCATGCTGGGGAGGACCCACTGGTACCCGCTGAGGGAGAAGAGGTGGTTAAAGTGCACGGCTGTGTTAATTACTGTGGCAGCGTACTGCCTCAACAAGGCACTGTCTTCAGGGTGCAGGATCAGGGCACCGTTGAAGACGTTCAAGAACAGCATGATCTCATCCCCCCAGGGGAACTCGCTAGGCATGCCAAGGAACATCTCCTCCAGCAGCTTAATCCACAAGCTTTTCTGAAGAGTGTCAAGACCAAAGAGCTCTTTTCCAGCTGTGGGGGAGAAGAGGCAACAACAGTCATCTCTGTCTACAACAGCCAGACTCACAACACTCCCACAGGCTAAAGGCTTCTCCAGAGAACCCTTCCACAAACATTGACCTTAGTTCTGCCTTTTCAAAGTGACCGCACCCATCCTGCACTTCTGCAAGTGCCTACAGGGCTTGAGCCAACCATGATTAAAAACAAAACACATGAAGACTAAGACTGATGAATATCACACGGCAAATCTGCTCCCCTAGTTGGAAATTCTCTTCTTAAAAAGTGAAAGCAAATCTGAGCTTGTACATATAAGCAGGCATTCATCATCTGTCTCACACAACCTGGATGGATGCATGGATTTATGCTGAATTTTTATCCTTCAGGTGTCCCACACATTACAGGACATTGATGCATAGCTCCAATAACGCTTCTGAAAGCAAGTGTCTTTAGGGCCTGTTACAGAACTGGCCAATGTTTACCACTCTGCAGCAGTGGCCTGTTTAATTCTCAAGTCAGCCTGGAAACTCTACTTGAATTTCAGAGCAAAGTTCCTAAAAAGAGAGCTGTTTCTATATTCCTGCTACAGAGTATGCCCAATCTTCGTTTAGAGGCTGATGCTTCCACAAAGTACATTTTGTGCTCCTCTTTTAATGTACGGTTATGCATAGTGGGGTCTTATGAACTTTCTCTGAACTGTTTCATATGTCCAGATTTGAAAACACTGACCCGATGGCAGGATGCTCGTGTGGAACAAGCTGGCAACTGGAGTTCTTGAGTTCAGAGAAATCAGTGCAAATACTCCCATGACAGTTACAGAAAAATTCAAGCTAGATGAGACAACCATAGGTCCCTGACTCAGGCAAGGTGAACTTTAAAGCTAATTAGGTGGCTCGAGCCCTTGATTGACCGACTTTTACAAATCTCTGTGGATGAAGACTGCACTGCCTCTCTGTTTCTGACTGTAATGTAAAGATTTTTTTTTTTGTCCAACTGTGATTTCCTTGGATGCAATTTGTGTTTGCTGCCTCTTGTCCTTTTGCTGCGCATTTCTGAGAAGAGCCTGGCTGTTCTCACCACAATGCTGCTTTACTGGAAGTCTGCCATGAGGTGCCCTGCCTCATGTCCAAGCCTTCTCTTCTTCAAACTGAAGAAGTCCAGGTCCTCGTATGACCTCTCCTCATATGACAAGTGCCCTGGCTCACTAACCACCACAGCAGCCCTTCCCTAAACCTACTCTGGTTTGTCAAAAACTACTGTGCTCCTGTGTTCTGGTGAGTCCAGAACTGGACACAGTATTCCAGCTGTAGCCTCATGCATAATTTTAATACATAATTATATTCTCATCTGGGTCCAAAGAAAGTAACTTTGTCTAGAGATGCCTAACATAGCAAAACTTTTTCTGCTGTTATGCTTACAAACCATCAGCTATGTATCATTTTCCCTAGGAAGAGATTTATCAGCCTCCAGTGATGCCACAGGCCTGTGTGTTTCTAAGGCAAATGAAGTTCCTCACATAAACCTTCTGGGCCCTATACAACCACCAGAGAAAGTCATTAAAAGGCCGTACCTTGGGGATCACTGAAGAGTGAGAACTCAGCATCAATGGCACTTCGGGGAAATGAAGGCAAACGGAGCAGGTCCTCCTGAAGCATTGATACGTGTGACTGCTTGTGGGCAGTGGGGATTTTCTGGGTCAGCGATATGAGGAACAACACCCGCCCCACCTCTTCTAGTTTGCGGGTGAACACCTGGAAGAGAAAAAGAGACAAGGATCAGTATCAGTCTGGTCAAAAAGCTCTTTACAAAGTATGTACTCTTTTCTAGGTTAGCTTCCACAGCTTTCTCTGATGGTAAAGAGATTGCACTCAAGCCCCAGAGGAACCTGCTGAAACTCAGAAAGCAAGTGCTGTGCCCTTCTTCTAGAATTTGCAATGACTGGTGGGTTTTAGCCCCACTCAGCAAAGATGGATTGTTTTCATAAAGAAGTTTTAACACCACTTTCTATTTCAGCCTTGTAGAGGACCCTGAATGGCTGTCAAATGTTTTGCAACTGTGCTGTGTGGTCTTTTGTAGATCAGTGGAAACTGCCTGTGTAAACCCCAAGGTGATCAGAGGCAAACCAACTCCAAACTGAAAGCCATACAGTTGCACCTGCTCTCTGCAAAGTCTTAGACAATGGTCAACATCATGTCTGGTTTTTGGCTAGCATAATAAAACTATTAATACCAAACGTTAAAAGTTTAACCACATTCCCCTTCCTTTTTATTTCCTGGTTAGTATCGTCCTTTGCAGATATAGCTAGAGCAACTTTCTTCCCTACTTTTCCCTGTGCTACTGCGACAAGTTTTGCTTTTGTGGAAACCAAAGTATGCAGCTTCCTACAGATGGAGTGAATTCAATATTGTTGTCTTACTGTCTAAGGAAATGACACCCTCAGGGGTCTGAAGCACATTAAAAGCACTGCCCTGACATTTTAGGTAGGGTTTAGTTCCTATGAGAGCGCTCCCGGAAGCTGCAGAACATTAGCAGGATCAGACAGATTATCAGGTCATGAGGCTGGAAGATGGGCAGGACAGTGTCTTTCTGAGACAGATTTTGTGCCAAATGCTCCTTCTCCAGTAGAGCTCTCTATCCGCATGCAGCGTGAGTGAAGGTCTTTAAAGGGAAAGGAAGGTTTATTTACATGATTTGTTTCTGGGCAGAGGTGTTCAGTGACAGTAAGATACCTGCTTCTGAATGAGCTCTTGACCCTTTTCAGGATGCATCTGTACCAGGTTGAGCTGGGGAGAAACTGACCTCCGGAAAGGATAAATGTCACGGACGTAGGTCTGCCAGGAAAGGAAACAATAAAGTGAATTTTAAACAAATGCAAATTGTAACAACATCACTAGTTAGAACTAAGTAAGAGGCTCTTTAGTCTTTTCAGAAACTTTTGGGCAGGGCCTTCCAGACACTGTGAAACATTATGTGAAGCTTTTCTGAGAAAGCTAGACATTAATAATTTAAGAGCCAAGGGACTCCACTTCTGCCTCTCCCCTGTTCTGACAAACTCCCATCTTTCACCACACAACTAAATACCAGACATGTGGTGCCCGCAGGACTGAATTCTGCTTATGGGATGCCTGTTCTCCTGTAGATAACCCTGATGTTTAAAAAGGGATGAGATGGAAAGGACAAAGTAATCAGTACCTGACCTTTGCCTTACCTTGTTGTAATGAATAAGATTCCATCGCTTATCCATTAAAAAGTAATGAGAAGACTGTGTTTCAGGTATGTTAAAAAACTCCAAACACTCCTGAAGGGGAAGTAAGAGAAACATCCTATTACTTATTAGTTATCTTGTAGAAAGACCTCAATATCCAAAAGATGAATATCCAGCTAATAATGTATAAAGGCATAAACCTGCTAGGCTCTCACTCTTTTGGCATTAATTCTTAATTTCTTTTTAATCATGAAGTACATTAATATGTTTGTGACAATCAAGGCATGCTGGTTTCACAGTCCTGAAGACCAGTGTTACTTATTTTGATGTCTTCATATTGCATGTATTTGCCTGGCCATATGACCCATATGGGTATTGCAGCTTCCATTTCTATACTACATATTTATCAAGTTTTAGAGGTTGGGGATGTACAGAGACATTACAGTTCAGACCTTTCAAAGCACTGAGGTGCATGTTTCCCATCAAAACAATGTTGGACAAACCTGTGTCTTTTATAAGTCTGTTTCTTATGTAGTTCACATAAAGTCATCCAGGAATGTTTGACCAAAAGGGAAATGACCTCACAACTCCTGAATCCCAACATATCATTCATCGTGGCTAATGAGTCATCATTTCTGCTCTTTCTAATCCTGATCATTCTGTTTAGTGTTGATAAAACCAAACATTTCAGTGATTTATGTATTTATCCAAGGCATAATATACAGCAAATGCCCAACAAGCTGCAGTGTATTCAAATGTACTTGCATTTGTGGGGCTTTGGCTGGCTATAAGGTGAGGGCATTTCTATTACCCTTTAATATGGGATTCTGTTTTCTTGCAACCAAGATCTCTTAATATGAAGACAGAATTGCCTGTCACAACAAGGTGTCTCCCCTGACATTGAACCAGGAAGATCAGGCAGAATGTATTGCTGGCATACAGGTATGTCAGGTAAACGTACTACTGAGCAGTTTGTTCAGTTCAAAAACTCAATCCAACCTTCAGAAGGGCCTCAAACTGTGTGTCCTCATGGACTGGTAACTGAGTTGGGATGTCGCACTCATTCTGTCCATGTACAACAAGGGTCTTTGTGCCTAAAAGAAGAAAAGCAGATGTACTCTTCCTGGGCTTTTACTTACTTCAATTTCAAAAGACTGCCCATATAGGATAAGCGATAGTTAAAATTAATTCCTGGGCAGACAGACGTCAGTCCTGCCTGGAATACATTATGCAATGTTAGCACAGTCTCATACTTCTACAGTCAATGAGACATTGACCTGTTCCTAAAACATAGAGCTGGCGACTTTAGCAGCAAGCCAACTCTGGGGAAGGAACAGGCATAAAAGGTCAAATCTGTTTTTCAGCAAGAAATCTCTTGCTTACTCATGAAGTCCTAGGCTCACAGCACACCCTTCTTGGGCTTTCTTGAGACTTAAATGATAGGTTGCATCAAATCAAACTGAGTCTGAATGGTACAGTCCTAAAAGGATCATCCTGCCAGTCTTTCACAGCCCAACTGGCACAAAGCCCTGAGTTGAAATAACTGTTCTCATTCACCTTCTGTTTGCTTCTTTCAGAGCTCTTAAAGCCGTTTTCCGAACCTCAAGGAATTAGAGGTGGAATTTACCGACTGAACCCTCAACTCAAGGAAAACTGACTTAGAAAATGCAGCCATTTGTAGCAGGTCTGATCCAGTTCTGACAGATCTCCCTTTTGGTAGAGGGCAGTTGTGAACTTGGAAGTGTAGTAGATGTAAAGACTCTTTTCTCATACCTGGCATTGAGGCAGTCACCAGCAGTTTCACTTCACACTGTTCCTTCTTCATAGTCTGTTTGAGATCCTTGAAAAAAAGGCCTTCAACATAACCCACCACTTCCCAAAGGAAAGTCAGTGTTGCAGAAATGGCATCCATGCCCCATTCACATGGAGTGCGTACAAAATACATGATCAGTCCCACCTGCAATTAATAAGAGGAATACCAGGTTATAGGCATTCTAGCTGTGCAGGGCATTGTATAAACACAGAACAAGAACATGATTCTTCTGTCTTTCTTCACTCAGGATAAATTCATTAAACTCAACATCCTGAAAGTTTACACATACTGCAGAACAATCTGCCTCTACTATTCTTCCTTTTTTTTTATAGAAGATGAGGAGTGGGGGCAAAAAGGGCAATTACAGCCCAGCCTTAAAAGACATTGTAGATGAGGAAAAGGGAAACCATCTGCAGTAAGAGACTTCTTTGCCTTATGCTCTGATGTGCTGCCACCTGACAAACACTGGAAGGCTCCTGGAGTAGCATACATCTTGTCTGGTTTTTCTTCTCTTAACTGAAAGAACTGCAGCAAATGCATTTTCCACAATCATAAAAGAAGCTCCTAGTTTTATTTCAGTGGGACTGTCCAAAAGTAAAGCACTTTCTGAATGAAAATTAAGTAAAATAATTAAAGGTTTCTGGCATTGTGACCCTCCTATTGGTTTACAACTCATCATCTACGATTCAACTCAGAAATTCACGACAGGAAGTCTAGCGGTTTAATAAAAAGTAAAAGGTTCCTCTTCCTTTTCCTATAAGGAATAAAAAGCTGATGTAAGCCTGGTATTTTGCAACTACAGCCAGAAGCAGATATGAACCATAAATGAAAAGACACAGAGTATTTATTTCTTTGCAGATTGTGACATTAACTTCTTACGACACATGCAGATAGTGGTGAGATTATGAGCTGCACAGTTGACTCACAAGCTACTCACCAAATAGTTAAAGAGGATATGAGATGTCTGCGCAGGAAAGTCCCCAATGTTCAACAAAAGCTTCCTTAACATATACATCAGCTCATCCTAAAAGAAGAGCAAATGTTTTCTTTCCATCACAAAATGGAAAACAGATTTCTCCACTTGTCTTCCCCAGCTTTGTTACCTCCCATTTTTCTGCATCCCTTTGTTCAGCTCTGTCTGTTGGTGCTTGAAGTGGTACTCTATGCTTGTGACTGTTCCTACATTTCCCAAAATAAGACCCAGGGCACAGCACTCAGGTCAACGTCCTTATTTTTCATTGGAGAGAGGCCAATACCTCCTACTGCCGTTTGTCCTGACTGTAGCATCCTGATTCTGCACTTCCATCCCTGTAATAATGCTAATCCTTGCTTACCACAAGAAATGGCTGCCTAGATAATCTTGCTGAGACACTGTGAAATCTAGCACAGCTCAACTCAGTAACTGTGGTTGCTGGGTAGGAGATCAGGGCAGAATCTAACATTCCTTCTTCTAGAAGATGCTTTCTGTAATGCAGACTAATTAATTTCTTAAGGTGGAGAGGAAGGCAGGTAGAAGGAGAAGAGTTTCACTGTCAGCCAAGGACAGACAGACTGAGAGACAAGGCCACAAGACCTTTGAGAAAAAACTGAACAGGATGGCATGGGTGGAGGTAATATGGCCTGTTTTTGATAGAAAGGGTTGTGCTTCACTAAGCATCTGTTCAAGGCTAGGCTTAGAGCAAGTCACATCCTTAGCAGGGGTAAATGAGATATGTGTCCCATTTACACCAGTGGACAGTGCCTGAAGCCAACTGATGATACGGCCTAAAAGACTTTGAGGCACATTATAATTGCAGATGTTCTTCTCCAGACACTACCCACAGAGGGACTTTGCTTGCAGCTGTTCTCCCCTGCTCTAAGCAATATACAAGCCCAATGGGGAGAAGAGGAGTTTACCTGTCGGTTGCTTATTGTGAGCTTCTCAAGGAAATGGCGCAGGACTGTAGAGGGGTCTTCAATTAAGCAGTTCCACAGGACCTGCTGAGCAACAGCACTTACTGTAAAACAGAAAGAAAACATGGTCAGAACTCTCTCCCTTAGAAAAGCCTTGAAATAGTGCACTTAGATGCAAATGTTCCTAACCTTCTACTACAATTAGCATTTTTGTACTGAAACACACAGAAGCTACTTTGAGGCACTAGGATTCCTGTTCACCACTGCAGTCATTTGAAGCAAAAGTCTAATAACAGAATCGTAGGGGTTGGAAGGGACCTCTGGAGATCATCTAGTCCAACCCCCTGCTAGAAGCAGGTTCCCTAGAGTAGGTTGAGCAGGAAAGCATCCAGGCAGGTCCTGAATTTCCCCAGAGAAGCAGAAATTCTTTTACACTGTAAAGAAGTTCTTATGCATGTTTGTGTGGAACTTCCTGCGTTCCAGTTTCTGGCCATTGCCTCTTGTCCTGTCGCTGCCTTCCCTAAATTCTGGTGATAAGATAGGAATCACTTCAGCACTGTAGTCAGAAAAATAATAAAGAAATAACTGCTTGGATTCACAACTCCATATGGGCAAATATGTCAATTAAAAAAAAATGATCATATACTTTTCTTCATTCATGGAAACGCCACCTCATGGTGATTCACTGACTTTATCTGGTATTAATGGACAGTATTAGATAGTCGGCAGGGGATTATGTTGATGATTAACTCCCCAAAGTGTAATTAATCGTAGCCCTGTGAAGATTAACAACAGCAGAGAATTATTCATTGTTTTGTTTTCAGTGCTCAGTTCTTTGTCACAAAATGACATATTATTTAGGTGACTGGCTACACCCACCCAAAACTGAATAAAGAATGTGACAGAAAGTTAAGTGTGCAATCAGCCATCATGATGAGTGATGAGAAAGGAAGAGCAACAGTCCACCATCTATAACCATTTAAGAGAAACAAATACAGAAGAACCTCTTATTACTTTACAAATACATCACAGACCATAAACAAAATGTTAGAACTGTTTATAGCTGGATTTCCACTTGTCATAGGATCAAAGAAGTATTAGTGGGAATAGGCTTCGGGACGTCTCTAGTCCAAGCCCTGCTTGGAGCAAGACTGTCACCGACACCAGATTATGTCAACCACAGCTTTGTCTAGCCAAGGCTTGATAGCTGCTGTGGAAGGAGAGGGATGGAGACTCCATGGAGACTGCACTATGCTCCTGGTAGACAAGTTCTTTCCTAATTTGCATCCTGAACCTCCCAGGCTGCAACCTGTGTGGTAGAGTTCCTCTGTTTGTTTCCTTTTTATTACACAAAACAAGCCCAGCTTCCACAATCACTCCTCACAGAACACCTGTTTTAGGCCTCTTACTGTCCTGGTATCCCCTTGCTAGATCCTTTCCAGCTTCCCAACATCCTTCTTGAACTGGGAGCCTTTTCAGGGTCCCAAAAGATAGCAAATATCATTTGAAACCCAGAGCAAAGAAGAAAAAGAGCCTACAAGATCACATTTCTGTTGTCCACCCATTTGCAACTAGTTTGTGAGGATTGAAAAGGTTATTCATAAGCTTTGTAACAAATATATATACTCATAACATACTACTACTAGGAAACATGAACTATGAGCAAATACAAGGTTGTATTATACCTGTTCCCACTTTAGTTATGGCACCTAACAAATGAAAATATTTTAAGCGCTGGCAGATTCTGCCATTCCTAAGCAAGGATCACTTGAAGTGTAAACTAGGTCAGTACCAGCTACTCCATCCTCCCGGACTTCTCCGTCTTCCATCAGATGGACAATGGGGAGCACTGCTGCACAGATGCATGCTGGAAACACAGCCTGAGGTGGTTGTGGCACGTGATGGTTCGGAGTATGCTCTGTAGTGTGTTCTTCATCTAGAGTAGTAAGAAGAGTAGAAGGTAAGTGTCCATGAATAAGCTGTGACACTGCACAGGCAGGTCAGATAAAAATCTATGTTAGCTGGTGAACAAACAGAACAAAATGATAGGCTGCCTGGTCACTGTGCAAGCACTGCAGCTTTACTGTTATCTCCAAGAAGAAACAGCGTCTCCAGTCAACTTCTTGATCAAGAATTTTCATTGTCAATATTATCTTTTCTAATTTATATTCCTTTTCTTCTAGACATTACCTTTTCTTTTTTATGAAATCTCATTTCATTACCATTTTTTGGCCACAGTGGTCTCCAAGGCATGACTCAGTGTAAACGAAACACGAAAGGTAAGGGAGGACATTGTGACAGGAAGAATGAATAAAATAATGCATGGCAGTAATTTATTATAAAGAGTTCAAGCCTGAGAATACATTCAGCAAAAGAAAATGCCATCAGCTTTAAAGGTTAGCAGGAAAGGCTTCCAATAAGTGAAATCCTAGGAAAGTATACTCCAAGGTGAAGTCAACCCACCTTCTGCACTGACTGCTGAGCGCACTGACCAGACAGAGCCACGGCGGAAGGAATAGTTCCTATGAGATGTACTGGAGGTGCAGGAAGGACTCACAGAGAGACGGCGGGAGGCCAGGTTGGCAACTTCTTCTACTGACAAAGAGAATGGGAAATGTCAATCCAGATCTAACTGACAGACTTCAGGGAGCTTTCTGAAGGAGAGCACTTGCAACCAAACTGGAACATTGACAATTGAACTCAGGTAACACTCAGAAGGAACAATTTCAGATCTATAAAGAGCGGGTAGGCAATTTGCTCATGCTTTGAGAAACAGCTGAATATTGCTCCATAGGAGTGTTCAGTGCTTTGGTGAGTCACATTTTAACTGAGGTGGCTCTATGCTTCTCTTCGTCTACACCCTATTATCCACCATGGTTGGTGGTGCTTAGTTTTTCCTAAGAATTGGGAATTCTGCTCACATACTTCCCAATGCATGTTTAAATCCAGACACCAGTGTAATTATCTAATTGCATATGCCTTGTAATGACTTCAATAAAATCTTTGTGCTCTGTTAGCTTGAACCAATGAAAATCCTCACCCATAGACTAAATTTTCAGGGCACAACTCATGCCATGTAACTTTAACCATCTGAAACTTTAGTAATGAGTTTGAGCTGGTCATCTAGACCCTCCCCGCTAGATACCATAAAGACAGAAAATTCTGGAGGCAATTCAGTCTGTCCTAAGCTATGTGTCTTAACACAAACACTGCCAAATACTCCCACCCTTTAATTATCAAAGGGTTAAAGTTAAGAAAGAAAATTTCATTCTTTTTGTCCCATATTCTCACTGCATTAAAATCAGACCTCCCAAAACGCTGGAAGCATTGATATATTAAGAGCTCTGAAGTTACACTGATGCTGGCTGAGGGGAAAAGGGGTAAGTGGGGCTTGGGACACAGTGAGTGTTAAATATATCTCAGGTTTTGTGGGGTTTTTTTGCACTTATTTTTAGTTATGATTTTTTCTCAGTCACTTAGACTCTTCAACAAATGAGTGTGGCTGCTCACCACCTTTACAGAGGTATTAAACTGTGGTAGTACTTGCTCATGCTCTGAGGTGGTGAGCACACCAAAGCAGGGACTTTCCTAGCACTATCGACTGCTTTTCCTGGATGTCACATCCCTAAGCAGTGCTGTATGTTGGTGGCAGGTGCTCCCTGGTTCCTGGAAGGCTTTTCCTGGCCCTGGAGCACACCTTCTTCTTCCTGCTCTGAGCTCGGTGTGCAGGTTGGCTCATAGCAGGCCTCCTGAGTGATTGGGATGGCAGTGATGAGACTGGCTTCCCGACCCAGACGTTTCTTCTCTTCCTCCTGCTGCAGGTTTTTTAGGATGTGCTCTGCTCGCTGATGGGAACGTGACACTGCTCTGGCTGAAAAGGACTTCTGTCAGGAAGAAAAGAGAAGCACAGCCTGAAGCTGTTGGTTAAGATGCACACATCCTAGGTTTTTCACTAGGGTCCTCAGTGACATTCAGCAACTCAGTTTGTAAATACAAATCACAATAGTTCTAGTTGCACCAGGAGCTATGTCTATAACAAGCCTTGGTGCTGACTTCTCCCACGAGGAACTGCACAAATTGGCACATAGGAAATTGTCAGACAGTTCAAGTGAACTAATTCTCTGGGGACATAACAGCTATCTGCTCCTAAGATCTGACTTACTGTCTCTCACAGGCATGTGTTATACAGTAGAGTGCCCCATTGAACAAACAGACAGAAAAGCCTTATGCTCATACAGGATGTCCTATGCCCTACATGGACAGTGTACTGACTAGATTTTCCCCAGCAGAGGATGACAAGAAAACTCAGAGTTTAGGCCACATCTTTTGGTTTTAGTTCCCTCCATGCCCTTACTGAGAAACAGCACTACTCACCCTCATGATATAGAATCATAGAAGGGTTTGGGTTGGAAGGGACCTTAAAGATCATCCAGTTCCAGCCTGCTGCGTGGGACAGCGACACCTCCCACTAGAACAGGCTCCTCAAAGCCCCATCCAGCCTGGCCTTGAGCACTGCCAGGGATGGGGCATCCACAGCTTCTCTGGGCAACCTGGGCCAGTGCCTCACCACCTTCATAGCAAAGAATTTCTTAATGTGTAATCTTTATCTCCCCTCTTTTAACTAGAAGCCATTACTCCCTGCCCTGTCACTACACTCCCTGAAATATAGTCCCTCTCCTACTTTCCTGTAGGCCCCCTGTAGATACTGGAAGACTGCTATAAGGTCTCACTGGAGCATTCTTTTCTCCAAGCTGAACAACCCCAACTCTCCCAGCCTGTCTTCCTAGGAGAGGTGCTCCAGCCATCTGAGCATCCTCGTGGCCTCCTCTGGACCCGCTCCAGTAAGTTCCTGTCCTTATATTGGGGGACGCAGATCTGCTTATGTCTGGGGGTCCCAGATATTTCTGCTTACCGACTGGTCTTCGTTTATAGGGTCTTGCACACTCCCGCTGCACTGAGGAACCCAGGGGGGATCAAACATTGGCACAGATGGCATCCCCAGGACAGGGGAAGGCAAAGTGAAGTTTATACTTGGAGGAGGAATCTAAACAAATCCATAAAACACATTTTGTATGACAGCATTCTAATATTAATGTCTGTAGTGCTAATTAAATATGAGCACAAGTACCCAAGACATTAATTACCTCTGCAAATTATTCCCAACTCTGCATTTCACTACAACGTAAGACTACGACAGACAGATTTCTTTCTTTCTCTGGTGTTTATCTTGACCCCATTCTGCTTCTCCCATTTTTAAACAGGAGTTCTACACATCATCTCCCCCTCTGGTGTGACTTACACGATGATTTCTTTCTCTAAACTGATTTTGTGGCAATTTCATGGCAGCATGTCACAACACATCTACCCCAGAAGACAAGCCACACATGGCAACGTCGTGTTTCATGTGTCCTATCTACCTTAAAGATCTGTTGTGCTCCTTCTTCCATCCTTGGCCAGACTTGATATCTAAACCTCCAGAGTGTGTGAAATTTGAGAATGGCATTCAGTCTTTGCACTGTCTCTGGGTGATGAAATTCGGACATCAGCATGTCAGAAACAGCCTCTGGCACTTTCACAGCACACAGCAGGAACATGGCAGCTGCAGGGAGAGAACATCTGATCATCTGTTTTGCTTATTACTGTGTTTATCTGGCAGGAAAAATTGCAGCTGTATAAACTCCCAACAGAAAGAAACTTTGGCTCCAAAAATAAAATCAGCAGTCTACCAGGCTTAGCAAAAATTGTACTGCTTCATGAAACCAAGCATATGTGATTCTACCTTTTGGAGCCATGCAGCATTATATGTGCAATGCTTTAAAAAGGTTCTGTCAAATCTGCTTTTAAAATAAAATACAGCTTTGCTCTTCTCACTAACATCTCAGCCATGAGTGGTTTAAAGTAAGAAGCATCTCTTGAATAGCAGGACTAATTCAGTTTGGCTGTCTAAAATTTTATTTCCGAGTGCCTTCTGTGATGATTAGCAAATGCTGGTTTAACAGTTCAGCCTTTCCCTCAGTGCAGGAGGCAGTGGCCCAACAGAAGACTCACTTGTCTATTTTCATGGGATAAAAACAAAAAGAACGGTTCTTATCTACCTAGGCACCATGCAGTGACTGCAATCTGCTCAAAGACAAAATTGAGTTGCTATATATTGGGAAGCAAAGGACAAGATCACAATGGAAGACAGCACAGCAGAAGTTGAACTGGCCCATAGTTGCTTCATTGGAGCATATTTGAATATAAACAGACATAGTCCAACTCCAGCCCTGTGGAGGCCAATTAATTTAGATGTGTACCTCAGGGGCACTGAGCGGGAACCAAAGGAACAGTGCTGCTGTGGGAGTTTTGTGGGTGTCAGCGCCCACGGCTTCTTTGACCACTAGCTTACCACAGAAAGACTGGAGGCAATTTGTCTAGATTTGGTGACAGCTCCTCTCCATAGCAGAAAGAGGACATTTGCCATCTTGTTTGCCTCACCACTTATTCAGAAGGTGCAAGGCATGAGAGCTGTGCTAATGGGAGGCAGTCAGAACACGTGCAGAAGAACACAGCTGCTCTTTGACTGCTTAGGTCCTGCCTTGCACTGCAGAAGCTCCCGGTTCTGCTCCAGCATCATTCTCCAAATCTGCAGGGCCCCTCCTGTTTCACCATCTCAGAGAACGTCCCGCTCTTCATTGTTTTAACTGCATCTATGTCGGGTCTTAGTAGGGCTGATGTGAAAGTGTGAGCTCATGCTGAAAGCTTTCCATACCCCCAGAAAAGAAATACATCCTGGAATGGGGTCAGTAGATGGTGCTGTTGTCCAGTAACACAGGCGTTTCTTTTACCCAGCTTGGAGATACCAATGTTGTGAGTGTTCAGGTCCGCCCTTGACGACTGATTTATGCTGGGGCTGAAATCACTCTTGCTAATAGTATAGCTACCTACAGACTCTCAAATGGATTTTAATCCTCCCTTCAGGAAGGGGAAAAGGAGCAAGATGTATCTAACAGGCTGTACTGGAGGAGCAACCAGCTAGCACTCCTCAGAAAGAGCAGCAAAGCTTTCTTACCTTCTCTGTGAGCCCGAGTAAGGTTTTGATACGGGAAAAAGAACAGTCAAAATTATTCCTCCAGAAAGGAGCCGAAGGGGGGGGAAAGGAGTGCAGCCTCAGGCAGCTTGTTTCTCTTTATTTTGCTCCTCTCTATTCCTGTTTGCACATTTGGCCCCGTGTATTGGGTTTACATGGTGAGGCGTTGGTAGCGGGGCGGCTGCAGAGTGGTCTCTGTGAGAAGAGACCAGGGGCTGCTCCTGTGTTGGACAGAGACAGTTCCAGCTGGCTCCCAGATGGAGCTGCTGCTGGCCAAAGCTGAGCTCATGAGCTGGTAGAGCCCCTGTGAAAATGTATTTAAGAGGGCAAAAAACGCTGTGCAGCAGCTGCAAAAGAGAGGATTGAGAAAAAAAAAAAAAAAAACAGGAGAAAAACAACCCCACAGACCCCAAGATCAAGTGAAGGACTGCTCCAGGCATCAGAGCAAAAGTTCCCCCTGCAACCCAAGGAGAAAGCCATAGTGATGCAGGCTGCCCCCCTGCAGCCTGCGGAGAGGAGCCCGTGCTGGAGCAGTCCGTTCCTGAAGGACCGCAACTTGTGGTACACACCCGTCCTGGGGCAGTTCTTGAAGAACTGCAGCCCGTGGGAAGGACCCATGCTGGGGCAGCTCATGAAGGACTGTAGCCCATGGGAGGGTCCCCATGCTGGAGCAGGGGAAGAGCGTGAGGAGGAAGGAGCGGCAAAGTTATGAACTGACATCAACCCAATTCCCCATGCCCCTGCACTGTTCAGGGAGGAGGAGGATGTAGAAGAATCAGGAGTGAAGATGAGCCTGGAAAGAAGGGGGACATGGGGAGAAGGTGTTTTCAGTTCTCGGTATCCTAATCTGTTACTAAATGGCAGTAAAATAAATTAATATTCCGCAATGCAAGCCTGTTTTGCCTGTGACAGTAACTGCTAAGCAAACTCCATCCTTATCTTGACCCTCATTTTTTTTTCACTGTTATTTTCTCCCCTTGCCTTGCTGAAGAAGGGGAGTGAGAGCATAGCTTGGAGGGCATCTGAGGCACTAAAGAGGACTGTAGTGGGTTAGCTTTGTCTGGTCTCTCGCTGAGATAAAAGCCCTTTAATGAGAGAAAAATAAAGGCTGCATGTGGTAGCAAAAAGAAAAAAAAGATTTATTCTCTACTCCCCGTAAGCAGGTGATGTCCAGCCACTTTCTGGGAAGCAGGGCCTCAGTATGCATAGCTGTTGCTTCAGAAAACAAATGCCTTCATAATGAATGTCCCCTGCCTCCTACTCCCTTCTTTTAGCTTTTACTGCTGAGCACAGCATCGAACGGTACGGAATAACAGACCTTTTGGTCAGTTTATGTCAGCTGTCCCGGGTATGTCCCCTCCCAGCCTTTTGACCACCCCCAGCTTGGTTGGTGACTTTGTTGGAGGCAGAGGGTTGGAGAGACAGCCTTGGTACTGTGAGAGCACTGCTCAACAGTATGCAAAATTTGTGTGCCATCAGCACTGTTCTAGCCACAAATGCAAGGCACAGCACTATACGGGCTGTAATGAGGAAAGCTAACTCCATCCCAGCCAGACTCAATACACCTGGAAAACACAAAGGGAAAGGGAAGAGCACAGAGAAGGCCCATGGGCTGAAGAAGTGCACTGTGTACTGAAGGAACAGATAGAAAGTGAAGAAACCAGAACTGATGAAGAGCATTGAATGCAGATTCAAACAATGGACTTCAGGGCAGAATTTATTGCTGCCTGTGGAAAATGAAGGACTGGTAAGCTAGATGGAAGTGTGAGGGAGAAAGCAGAGAAGTCTGAGAACACTTCAAAGGTCTTTCATGGCCAGCAGCTTTTGATAAAAATACCCATAATTTAATCTCCACTGTAAAAACATCTGTGATGGCTCCCTTAGGTGTACAAATGTGGGGAAGATGGCAGTACTTAAGCTATTCGCTTGGGTGGGTGCTGGGGGAAGAGAAAGGTAAAATTTGAAATTTGTGGGAGATTGGCTTAGATATGAATTTGATTGCTTTAATTTGTGGTTTGTTTAAAAAATCTGTTTCTTGCATCTGAGCCACGTTCACTGTTTCTAGTGTTGTGGCCCATGATCTCTGAACATCCGACATAAGCATACATTGGCTAAGAGTATTTGGACAGGACAATAAAACTAGAAAGGACCTCCTGAGTCACATCATCTACTTTCTTTCACAAATTATTAAACCTGAGTGCATTTGCTCTCTTTCCTGGTGGTTAGAAATCTTGTTTTCCAGCTGGAAGAAGTCATACTCATCTTTATGCTACCATGGCTTAAACATTTCTTCCTCCTTGCCAGGTCTACTGTATTAATGGAAAGCAAGAGTATTGCCTCTCAGTCTTCACCTCAATCAATTAAATAAATATCCTTACAATACAGATTCTTCGTTCCTCCTCCTGTCCTCACAGTCTTTCATTGTACCTGTCCATGCAAATGTCTCTTCTTCAGTGACTGGAATTGTGCCCAAATGTGCTGTGCTCTAGGTAATTGTAGGATGTGCTTTACAACAGCATCAATACTTTTTATCTCCAACACAATACCTCTTCTAACACATCCTGACTGCATTTATTGCTTCCACATCTGAATCCTGCTTGGTAACTCACAGTCATCCTGTGGCCAACTGATACACACTCTGAACTCCTCTGCATGTCTATCAGTTCCATGGGAAAAGATCCAAACTCATAACAGAAAATTCACTGCTAGTTTGTAAGGGCAGTCTTACATTTTGTAGTAAGAGATTTCATCCCCTTTTTGGAGTTCCTTTTCCAAGGTAACACACTCCCAGGTATGTGGTATTCTGATATTCTTCAGTCTTAAAGATGCCTCTCAATTATGTGCCATCAGCAAATATCTGCACAATCTAATACCAAGTGGGAATGTAAAATTTAAATACCACACCATACTACTACCCATTAAGAAACACTGCTGTTTCCATGCAACAGGAGAATTTTTCTTTCAGCACAACAGAAGTAGCTATGACAGTTCCACTTCCATTCCATTTCCCGGTTTTTGCATCAGCTCTCAAATGGTACTAACAATTTCCACGAGGCAACATACCAAATACTTCAGTAAACTCTGGTCAGATTATATCACTGTGTTTCCTCTGCCTAGAAACCCTAGAAACACAAATCACCCATTTTATTTCTCTTATCATCGACCACAACCAGGGCTGTGCAGATTGTCTTCCTTCTGACCACCTCTTTTATACAGAGCACAAAAGCACATGGTCTATGAAAACCAAACAGCCATCAGGAAACCCTTGGTGTCATTAAGACCTCCTCCACTAGAAAGCTGTCTTGCAAGGCCCTGTGACCTGCTGTGAGTTGATCTGTCTGGCTAGCCACAATGATTTGGTTCCCTTACCTGCTGCTCCAGCCATGTGCTCATCCACACTGAGAAGGAGCTCCCATGCTGCAGGCTGGATGTCCCCATACATCTCTTCTGTGAGGATAGGAGCTGCTTTGATTAGCAGTGACAAAGGTGCAGGGGAGAGGCTCATTACCTGGGGTGGAAAAAAAAAAAAAAAAAAAAGCTGTGCCTTACAGCTGAGCTGTATAATCTATCCCCAGTGAACAATACACACAGTAAAATTAAAAAAAAAAAAAAAAAAACACCCTAGTTTTGGACTGCACATTACTCATTGATCGCTTCTAGTTTCAGCCATTTCAGATAATGTTCCACAGAAAAATGTTGCTTTTAGCCTACACTAAAACAGCAGTGTTTGCAAGCTAGTTTCATGTCTGTTGCTAGTCACGTGTGTCACCAAAGCATGGATAAAGAGGACAAAAAGAAAGCAAAACTCTTCCAAGGTGATGCACAAACAGTGATATATACCCATGAAAATCCCACAGACAACCAAGAAAAGGCCTGTGAAGAGCCTGTTGCTTCTTCAGAAACATGGAACAAGAAAGGACATAGCAAACTACTGCTATACACTGGCAGGTTGTTTCTAAACATATTTGTGGATTCATTTTTATTTTTTGTATCGCCAATCTTGATGCACTTATCTCCATGGGAAGCCAGAGATGCTGATTACCATTTAATGGAGCTGCAAGTTTAAAGGACTTTTTTTTTGACAGGAGTTACCTCAAGAGGCTTAAATTTAGCATTACTCAGCTGGGGAAAACATGCAGGGCTGAATTAATCAATATTCAGCAACGACAGTTCTTTCCTTCACACAGGCTTAAAGATCCATACATATTTTCCTTCCTGTTGCAGTTTGACCTGACATTTATGTAGCAATCTCCCCAACCAGCATATGGCCCAGCCAGTACCTGGTGCCTGATATATTTTAACATTCCAGAGTCCTTCTTCCCTTCCAAGTTGATATCGATCACTCTCTTTTTTAGAGAGGGAGTTCTGAGGCATGACTTGTCTGAGCACTGAAAGGAAAAAACAAAAAAGAAAGGCGAGTTCACGTTTTGATTTCCCAAAATTTAGAAAGGGAAATCATAGATAAAAGAAATTTCCACATGCTAGAAGCTGCCCAGTACCAGAGGTACAGTACAAAGCCTTCTCTAGTGCTAGCAACATGCCTGGTATCAGTGAATGAGATGGTATATCTCGTCCCATTTTCTTCTCTTTTTAACAGTACTTTTCCCAATAAAAGCTTAAAGCAGTAGCCTGTGAACCAAATCATGAATGTGAATATGCTTTGCGTAATCTTCACAGGTGGTACAACCAAGTATTTTAGGTGAACAGCACTTTTAGCGCTAAGAAGTACAAAGTCCACAGCTTCCCCCAAAAAATCCAACTCAGCCGTTTGCTGTATACAACTTCAAAATTCCTCTTAGCTACGCTTATCTTTTCCTGCTCCTCAGAAAGCATGTGACAACTCGCTTCAAGACTTGAGCTCATGCCAGCCTGAGAGACGTCCCTAGCAGATTGCCAATGACAGTGACAAGGACAGATCCTGTTCATGATTCACAATACCAGGAACCTTTCCCAGAAAGACAGGTTTCCATAGACTTTTCTCCTCAAGCCGGTGGTCTGTTGATTAAAACAGGGTCTCTCATTTATCAAGGGGCTCACAAGCCCCATGGAACACACAGCCAGATCTGCATGGTGCAGCTACCTCCAACCTTTCATACTGCAAACTGAGAGAGTAAAGGAGAGGTTCCTCTGGAACCCAGATAACTGGAAACGGTACCTAGGCAGTCAGAAAATGACAGCACGTCAGGTATACCAGAGCATGAGGAACAGAGGAGGCCTACAGTTATGTAAGATACTAATGTGATAGATCGCTCTTCTGCAGCGAGGTCTGTACAAACACAGGACATGTATTTGGAGGAAACCTTATTGCCTCTCAAACTCTTTTTTCCTTGCTGTTGATTAATGGCCATGACCGTTTGAAGGATGATGAAACATATACAACACTGCTTTGCAGTTCAAAGCTGGAGATGAAACAATACACAGTAACACAGTGTTCTTTTGCTACCTTTCATGAATGCTGCCAGCTGCTCATCTCAAGCCTGCTTTCTTTGGAGAAAGCAACTGTCTCTCTTCCTTAATATCTAATTGATACACTGCTTTTTCTGTGTCAGAGGGAATATATGGGGGTAACTCCTTCCAGAAAAGCAGAACCATTATCTCTTGTTTCATCTGCTCTGTGCTTTGCTCCATAAAGGTACCCTTCAAAATCTAACTTGGCAGGAAACAAACAATCTGCTGGTTGATAAAGAAACATTTTAAACTTGTCTCATAACTCCTACATCCACTTATATGGATGATAACCTCTTTACCCAACTGAAATCTCGATGAGAGTTTCCTGAACACTTTTGCTTTCAATGTTACTGCTAAGCAGTTGGATGACTCCACCATTACAGGTACTCAGAATAATTGTCATCTGTCTTCTGCAGTCAAGACTATGAAAGTATTTACCAGACATTGACATTATTCATTTGGTACCTCTGTGGGCATTTTACTGCAAGCACAAATCTATTTCCACTGAAGATACAGGCGCCACTCCTATGGCAAAAAGGGCACAATCTTGTTTATCTTGCAGAACTGATCATTAAAAGTGTGTCACTAACAACAACATAACATTAAAGACTAATGAATGTAACTCTTGGAACCGATCTGAGAGTTCAGACCTAAAAGAAAATTTATGCAAGATTTTACAAGAATTTCAAGAATGATTCTTATTAACAGACAAGAAGGAACAAGAAAAAAAGGGACTAGACTCCAGGGGGTGATCAGCAACCAACATTCTTCCTAAACAACACAGATTACATTCTTTCCGTAGTGCTAAATGACTCAACAGCTTTTTAAGCAGGACTGGGTTTAGGAAAGTGCTGTGTTCATTTTGTCATGAAAGTACTCTGTCTGAATGCATTATGCAGTCCTTGAAGGTAATTATGCCCTGTCCAGAAAAAATAATAAATAAATAAATAAAACCACAAAAACAGTCTGCTTTTTCCAACTACTCACTTCCTTTTGCTTTTTGCCTCTTGCAGCACTGTTCAACGTGCTGTTTTCTCGGAGAGAGTCCACAGTGTCTCCATACAGGAGTTTGATGGCGCGGACAAGGCGAGCACAGGACCGGCTGTGATGGAGGTAGCAGTGTGGGTGACAGTAGTCAATGTGGGTACATATGAAACTTTGCTGATTGCATAATAGGATCATAACCTTGAAAGGAATAAGAGGACAGTTACCTATAGAAAGGAGAGTTACACAGAGAACTGCACAGCTAGTGATGGGGATAGTCAAGCTGACTTCCACAACCTAGTCAGGGAGGCAAAAAGCTCAACACAGCCTTTTGAAAAGTTAAGCCTGTCTATGCTGAGCTCCATACTTGGAAGTAGTTCACAAACTGACTGGGCACAGCTAACTAAATATCAGCGTTAACAAAGCAGACAAAGAGACAGAGCTCGTGTAGATATGTATATTTGGCTAGTAGCAAGATTAAGGTTGAGGAAAACAACGTTCTCTTCAATTCTCTTCAGAAAAGCTGTTGTATCACCACTCTAAGATGAGGGCTTAGACTAGAAATTGTCAACTACTCAATCATCGTCAAATCTGCAAACCCAGCAAGTTCACCGGTTAGTTTCCTTCAATGAAAAGGAAATGAAATGTCTCAGTATGCTCTCAATCAGGAATAAGTTGCACCAGTGGTTATTGTATGCTTCCCTTGCTGTGCTCAGGTAGGCCCATCCAGCCTAGCTTTATGTTAGCTGTCTCAGTTATTATTTCTTGTGGTGGTGCCATATGACAGGAGGGAGCTGCAAAACCCATCTAAGAATAAATATTTGGGCATTTAGCTATACTGAACCCTGCTTTGCTGCAGCAACACAACTATTAGTCCCTAAACTCATTAATTAAAAGCAACCTTGGGTAAGTCTACACTTCAGTGAGCGCACTCAGGTGTTAAAGACCTGTACACAGGTCTTCATGTCACACACAAAACCAGCCACTTTGAAGCACTCTGAGGAAAACCCCCTGGGTTTTCTTTTTTTTTCCCCCTGGCATCTGTAAGCTCTTCACATTGTAGGTCATAACTGGCCTTTATGAACCTTCCTCTTCATCCCACAATCTAGTGTGGAAATACCCAGAACTAACAGAAAGAGGCTACCCCATTTTTTCCATGCATTTATTGTCCGTGCCGCTGCAGTCTCCCTGCTCTCTCAAGTAAGACAGCCACATCACTCTCCACTCTCAAATATTTAGGCTTTTGGAAAGTCAGGAGCTTAATTTAGGATAAATCTGAGCGGCATATGTATGATTCTTGTCTTTGCCAGCCTGTTCTGGCATCACATTATTTTGGGGTCAATCAGGAATAACTCAAGCCACTAGTGTTGTATCAATCTGTGAACGGTAAATCTGATCAGCCTTCTATCTAGCCTCCGGTACGCTGCTATAACTTGTATTTTCAGCACACTGGCACAGCGCAAGGACTTCATACTTGGTGCTGCCACAGAAGAAATACTGGTGCATGCACAGAAGCAACAAGATCCAGTGATGCTTTTGAGTGGTTTGCTCATGATTGTAAAGTAAAGCTTTTTGTTTTGCTGCAGTTTTAGTTACCATCTACCCACACCTTTCCAATAAAAATAAAAAAATAAAGTTCTCATGCAATATTGGTACTTGCGTGGCATTAACTTGAAGAGGTGATTTTTCAAATCTTCCTTTCTCATATGCAGGCTAACCACACAAAGTGAGAAAAACAGCTCAAGTTCCATTCAGTTTATGCCTCATATTTCTGAGTCCATACATCCCCCCACTTTGAGAGGCACCATGCCTTATCCTAAGCTGCTAGGTAGGGAGATGACTTTATCCTCTAGTAATTCATCTTGGAGTGTACACGTTCATGTCTACATACTCAGATTAGTTCACTGGAATTCCCAGTTGAAATGTAATCATTACCAATAGCATTAGCGTAGTGACAGAAGCAGGGAGACAGTCCAGGGATTCAAGTACTGGCCTGGAAAACAGGACATTCAAGTTCCCTGCCCTGCCACCCTCTTCTAAAAATTACAGCTATCAAGAACTGCTTCTGACAACACAGTGCTGGATTAAGCCTGTTCTTGTCCACATCCTGGAGTAATAGGGCAGCTGAGAGCAGGCTGTGTGAAACACCTGGGGGAAAGAGGAGGATATTGACTCATTCTTGGCAGCTGTCTTTCCCTCAGGAAAGGCAACTCAGAAGTCAAAAGGAAATTCTGGGAGGAATCAGTCCTCGCACACACATGCAAGACACAATTAGCGTGTGCACGGGGAGTCAATCCAGCTTCTCTGTGAAGACTGTACTGCACCATCACAGTGGGTCCGTTGTGAGGCAACAGATTTGTATAGTTGGCTTGGCTGTGGACTGAACTGTTAGATTTGCCCATGCTACCTGCATGACAGATAGTCAAAATTACTCAAGGCCCTGCTGGGTTAGATGTGGCGATAGAAGGCATCAATGGAATCAAATAAAAAATTCCTAAAGTAGGCATTTTTCCCCATAAGACGTATAACTAAAATCATTGCCATTAGATTTAATGGACACAAAAATATGTAAACTGATTCGAAAAAGGGGTGAGACAAGCTCCCCAATGAAAAGTCTTCTGTAGCTAGTAAACACAGTGGTCACAACAGAATCTCCAGCTCAAGTAGCTTCTAAAATACCTTCTTTCCAGAAGCTGGGAGCCCAGGTCATGCTATAGACCTTTCTGTTACTGCCCAGTCCCAGCCAGGATGGAGATAAGATACTGAGCTGATGGATTTTTCAGCTGAAGTGACATGGCTATTTCTCACCTGCCACACCATATACTTACATAAATAAATCACCTATCACCATATTGATAAGCTCTCTTTGGAACCACTCTGATGGCAAGGTAAGAACACGAGTTGGCCTGTTAGTACCTCACCTAGTGAGAAATAGCCCCTTTTCCATTACAAACTAAATATATGAAATGGACAGAGGTAGCAAGAAAGAAACTTATTGCTTTTAATCTTTTAGAAATGGCAAACAGCCAATTCTGCAAAGGTCACAGCTTACTTACACTTGAGATCCTTGATGCTACATAGAGAAATGCTACATAGATTGTGATTTGTTGTTTGGTTGCTGGTTATTGCCAGCACAAAGGTTTCCTACCAAAAACGCCAGCCTTGAGAGCACAGCCAGCAACACATACTTACATGCAGCCACGACATGTTCCGATGATAGTTCTCCTCCGTGCCTGTGCTGCTCAGCACCTCTGGCTCAATGCTAGGTTCGCTTGCGCTCCAGGGGCTCCCTTCTTCAAAAGAAAAATACCCAAAGGTGGTTGTTTTTATTGCTCCCTGTGTGCTTAAAGCCTAGGGACAGCACTTGTAAGCCAGGCCAGCCTTGTGGAAACAGACCACAGTACACAGAATATGCCACACTGGAAAAACTGTGTTTGGACACCCCTCCCCAGTCCTGGTATCATGCTGGCTTGACAATTACACGAACCATTCAGACTGACAGGCCAACTTGTCAGCAGCAAACACTGCTACCTCCCCACTTTTTTCTTTAATGGAAGGGGAGAAGGCAAACAAATAAATATCAGAAAGAAATTCTTTGCACCATTCAGATGCTGCAAATGGTTGGTGTAGTGATCTGCATTGACTGGGCTCTGTGTTTAAAAATACCAACAAAAATCCAACCAGAAGTGGCATCCAACTGGAAGTGCCGGTGGGCCACATAACTGCTAAGTGCCCATGGAAACTGCTAACGTTACGGGGATGAAAGGGGAAAAAAATCCTGATTCTAGCACACTAGTTCTAAAGAACTCAGGCAAGGGAGAGATTCATGTGGGAACTGCACCAATCCTTCTGTTTCCTGCAGTTATTTCATTACCTATGGACCTCCTATAATACTAACAATACTGGGGATGAACTCTGGTTAATCCTTTCTATCTTCTTGTTAAGTGAACTTTCACTTGCCCATGACTACAGAACAGGCAATCCCATTCTCCACGTTTACCTAACAAACATCTTTTGGTCAACATAAAAATGACTATAAAGCTTGGGAAGTTACTTCTCCTCCAAATGTACCCAAACCTTAGTTTCTGATTAACATCCCTAGCAGAGGGAGCCCCCTTAGTTCAGCTGGGACAGAGATTTCTTCTGATAGGATGCACATTTGGTTTCCATAACATAAATATATTGGGATCCATCTTTTGAAGACTAAGAAGGCATCTGTAAACTGTAAAAATATATGTATATGCCAATATGTAGAAATACAGTATGTAGCACGCACATGTTATGTTCTACATATAGTAACATATATATTACATGTCGTACGACATGCCTATGATACCATGTGCTACACAGAACGCGAAGCCCATGTGCGTACATATATATATCCTATCCGTTAATACAGACAATATCATATATGCATATGACCGCAGGTATTCATTGTATCGTCCGATTTAGGGGTGTGTGTATGTGCATATACACACATGCATGTGCTCCCCTAAAGCCAGCATGCATCCAGCTGGCAGACACCAGCATTCCAAGAGTTCATGCTCTAACACACCGCTCTAAATGGACAACCTGTGCGCAGAGCTGATGCTGCACCCAGGGCACCAGAGGCAGGATTTGAACCGTGTTCTTCCCAGGCCCTACTTCAGGCAGTCCATGAAGAGGACTCTAGTTTTTTTTCTAGCCTGTTGGGGTGGGGGTCTTGTCATTTCTAGCTCTGCTGCAATAACATCAAGAGTTTAGGTCCTGACTATTCGTCCCCTCCCTTTCCACCCACTCGTCTAAGTTACCTATATCAGTGACAGTGTCCCTGCTGTGGGACAGCTGCAGCTCCTCATTCTCAGACTCTGAGTCCTGCCGTGATAACTTGGTGCTCTTTAGGCTGCCGGCCCGGCGAATGCTGGAAAGGGAACCCCCCTTCTTCACCCGGAAACTGCGGGTTCCTTTAATCTGGAGCAAGCGGGAGCCTCCTATCCTGATCTTCCTGCTGGGAACTGTATTAAAAGAATAAAAGAGGACTTTTTTCCCCTTAATTTTTCCCCATTTAAAAAAAGAAATATATCCTGGCCCGCCCCTCCCACCCAACCCTCTGCTGCCAGCCTGTATTGCAGCATCTTTTCTTCTCCCAAGGAATGTGGGGCCAGAGGCTCCCTCCAAAGCCACCGCCAATGCAGCTCTGTCAATCAGGCAGTAAAGATGCTTTACGGAAATGTGTTCTGCACCTCTTTTCCTGGAGACCTGGTACCTCACCTCAGGCCTTGTCTGTATTTGGAATTAGCCCTTCTTCAACCACCAGCAAGTAGTCAGCTGCTCTAACAGAAACCCAAAAAGTGGACAAGGAAAAACTACGATTCACACCACTTTGAATCAATTCCTGCCAGGAAACAGAAACCACCCAATGGATGTAAATTGCAGTTTCCTTTGTCAGCTTCTGGGGTTTTTCGTTAGTGCAGAATCACCTCTTGCTAGGGATAGATGGCTGAATCCCAGTCATGAACAAGGCACCATGGACAAACCTATTTTCTTGTAGGCCTGGGTTCTGTAAACCCCACTGAGCTCTGCAGTAGGATCAACTATTTATTCATACAGCACGTGTGACTGCAGAAGGGTAGTCTGCTTCGTGAGGCTGGCACACATGACTTCTTTGAAGTAAGATTTGCATAAATCCATTTCTCTGCATGTTACTCTTCATCATTAGAATGCTTTAGAGGAAACGGGAGCACGTAGATCCTCTCCTTCAGACAAATCAGCAGCTTTCAGGCATTAACAACATCCATTGACACTCTGCATTTTTGATGAGCACAGACATGAAATGGTTCAATGTTCAAAGCACCAACCGTTTGCACTTTCATTCTCCTCTTAGTTCAAAGGCAGTACATGGCAGCATGTCAGTCCAAATGTTGCAACACCCAGTCATTTCACTGCAGATCTAATCAGGCAAGGCCATGTGTGATTGATCACCTTTTGGCATCTTGTTGAGAATGAACAGGATACAGCTTTTTGGATATCATGGGTAAGATAGTATTTCAATAGAATTGCATTTTGGCTTCTGGATAAGTCAAACGCACCTTTACTCCTGGGAATGCCCCTAATTCCTCCTGGACCCAATTCCCACTCCACTTCCAGTGACTAACACCCTGGCTGAAGAAAGCTGGATGGGTTTTGAGAGATACTCCTCAGTCCTCATGAACCAGCTGGGCAAATCACTGCCAAGTGATCTGAGAAACCCCCTCCAAGTGGCCATGCTGAGTTCTTTAGCAATCACTACTGGTTGGATTCTGCTCAGATCAACCTCTATACAGCTGCTCAGTTCACCCGAAAGCCAAACTATTTTAGGTCTTGTAACTGTTATTTCACGAAGTTTGTAGAATCCCATGTTAGGACCTAAATAGTATGTATGATCCTCTGAGAGCCTGCATCTACCTAGCTTTAGTGTCTATATTTCAGACCTACCTGGAGCAGATTCTAGACAGTAAACCCGAAGCTTTTGGATAGCTGTTAAGCCACACCTGGGGTGAACAATGACAGCAAAGTTTTTAACACTCAGAAAGAAATGAAAGGAAACAGATTAGTACTCATCAAATAGGTTGAGATAAAGAGACCTGCCACTGCAGGCAAGAAAAATTTAGTTACAGTCACTCAGCAACATTTTCTTGTCTAGGAAAGAGTAAATTATGGAAGATGCCTCTGCATCTGTTGTGTTTGGCCCAGGTAGATCCCCTGATGAGTATGCTGTGGCCAGAGAAAATAATGTAATTATTGTAATTTTTACCTAAAACATTATCTTGCATTTACTTAGATTCCAAAACACTTCAAACTCATTTTTTCGGTACTACATATTTAGGAGTCAGCCTTCTTACTATAGTCACTTTGCCCATCTCTAAAATGTAGTAAATAAGCAGCTTTAGTAAAGGAATACTAAGTGACAGATTAGGAAGAAGGGATAATGGGATAAAAACAAACAAACAACTAAAACTGCAGGGAAAATGAGTTAAACAGAGTCAAGGATGCAGAAAGTTAATACTGTCTTTGCAAAAATAACTCAAGTCTGCATTATGCCTGCAGCACATTAACACGTGGAGGCACACCTCAGTCAGCACTGTCTCTAAGAACAGGACAGTTAAAATTTTCCAGCACCACATGCTTGTAGGCTTTCTTCCACTCAGGTGATGCCCCAGTGGATGGGACTGCTGCCTGAGAGGCTGAAAAGGGGTAGTCAATAGCTATCTTCAAAGAAAGAAAGAATGAACGAAGGAACTTTTCCTCATCTAAATAGCTGGAGACATCTTATCTCACTGATCTTGGACTATGAGACAGATCATAGGGCTGTTTGCTTCTCTGAGCTGCCAATATGCCGAGAGTACAAAACATTAGGTTGAGCGTGAATTTAATCCACTTGACCTTTCTTAAGTGGACACCTAGCTGTCTTCACAGAAGTAACCGTCCCATCTGACACACAAATTTGGAAGCAGTTTTACACCACATGAATTTTGGAAATGTTTCTAATACTTTCTCCAGTAATTGTGGCAGGGTCAAAGCTGAAGACAACACAGACTTTATCCAAAGCACTCTGAAGTCAATAAAAGCGCCTCTGAATCATCAATACACATTACAGTTCCTGGAGGATAACCAGCCACAGAATTCATTCTTTTCAAACAATCATAAAACATTTATCCTTTTTAAGCAATCATTAAAATTATCATTCAAACATCTGTACCTTCATACGGCTATTACAATACAAGATTTAAACAGTTCTAGAAAACATGTTAGAGGGAGAATCATGTACAGGTAACTAACTATCTGGCAGTTTAGCCTCTAATTGCAAATATGAACAATGACTGTATATTGTATTGCAACACTTGTACCATCAGATAGTATGTGAGTTTTGCATGAGATGGCTTAAAAATGGAAACAATCTGCTGTTCTCAGCAAACACAGTGAGCTTGAGGTTTGCTTGTACAGTATACAGTATGTTGGTAACATTAATCTGCTAGCCATCAAAAGCCACATAAGTGTGTGTTTGTCATGTGGTAGCAAAGAATTCAAGAGATCAAGTGATCACCCACTAATTCTGTGAGATGCCATGACTTCCAAACCAGTACAGATTTTCATAGAAAGATCCCAATCTTCTCTCCTATCTGTGGTTTTCCCAAAATAAATAATAAGAAAATGTAATCAGAATAAGAAACAAAAACACCTTTGATCTTTATTTTTAAAGTGAATCAAATAATGATGCTTCTAACAGCATTCCACTAAGTTATTTTCAAATAAGGGATCCTCCTTTTTAGAAAACTTGCAATGCTCTTATTTGGTTTCAGTCATAGCAGTGTTTTATAAAATTTCAGATCTTTGCTTCTCACATTTGTTATATTGAAACCTGAAGGCCAGAAGCGTCTCAGAAATGATTCAAAGCCACGTGACTCCATGGCCCCCTGCTTTTTAACACAGTCTATGCAAATGAAAACATAAAATCAAGCACCACTTCACAAGCCCCGAGAATACAAAAGCTTTGTTGTGCCAACAAACCTTTTTTCTCCTCGAAGCCAGCCTCAGATTTGAGGGTGTGGCTGCTGCTGTGCAGGGAATCCTTTGAATCTTCATTTTCATCCAGGACCCCAGCAAAGCTGATCTTTCTTTCATACCTGTGCCGGTCCATCTCAGGGTCCAGACGCAGTCTGCAGCTCTCCAGATCCTGTTGGCAGCATGTAGACCACACAGATGTGCAACCAGTATGAGCCACCATCTTTTTCACTACAACCACAGAAACTTCAGGAAGAATTGCTTCAGACAGGTATTTATTTCTGGATGGTCCAAAACAGTTATTTTGGTCAAAATTCTGCAGGCTTAAGAGGTTTCTTATTGGAATTTACAATATAAATTCCTACAGAATTTACCGGGAGCTACCTGGCTGGTGACAAAGTCTGTTACTCTAAGAGTTGATTTGAAAAAAAGAGAAGGGTTTTCTCAAACATATGTTCTAGACTGAGCTGTGATGAAATGGGTTAGCTGATATTAGCCAACTAATGGCAACTGGAGGTCCCAAACAGTTTGCAGTCAACTTTGCATCTCCATGGAAAATGATCATAAATGACTGACAGAAAAGCTAGCAGTTATTTATAATATGGGAAATATTTTGACTTTGCTTAACAACAAAAGCTGGGATATAAAAAAGCGGGTGCCTAAAGCAATGGTTTGTAGTATCTCTGGCACTGAAAACATCTATGTAAATGGTTTAAAATGTAGTGAACACAAACAACTTAGGATATGAAACAAAGGCTAAAGCAGATCACAGGCTTTTATCCTGAACAAATCTGCCCGAATTACAGCAGCTTCAGAAATTACCATGCATAAATTAAGCTGTAATAGTACTACAGGTATATTCCTAGGGCATAGGTAGAATTCCCCTCCCAAAAACGTTTGAACACATTATTCCTCCCTGCAGTTTGTCAACACGCACACATTACAAATTGCTGCCCCCACAAATTAACTGACAGAATAAAAGACATCCTCTCAGCACGGTTAGCCTGACAACTTTATCTATTTTCATCAGCTTCTTAAGCTATAATGTATGACTTTGTGCCACAGCAAATGACACGTTCTAGTTATTTGGCTCTACTGTGGGAGCAATGGGCTCCAAAAAAAAATATTCACCACTACCAGCCATTTGCAAAGGGAGTTTGTATCTACTTCACCAGCTCTATTAAAAGGCTCTGGATGAAACTTCAGTCAGGACTGCCTGTCTCGCTCAAAGGTATGGGTGCTTAAGACCTCAGGCTGACAAGTCTGGATGGGCTGTGGGTAGTTAAACTGGTTCACCACAACTAGTTCAGTTAAGAATGCTTCAGTTCTCCAAGGCAGGTAAGTGTATTCGTATTTACAGAACAGGGAAGGGTTCAGGTTTGACCCAGGAACAGCCTGCCTGCAAAAGCAATGGAAGTGAGAGTTGCTCTACTTGAATTCCAGCTTTATTGACTGTAACATTATGTACCTGATTCTCTCTGAAATGAAGCATCAGGCCATAAATACAGGGACTTCATTTTTTACCCTGGAGTGCTGTTGGCTTTTTTTTTTTTTTTTGTATAAAGTTAAAAGAACCCATCTATGGCCATTTTCTCTAATAGGCTCTTGAATAACATGACCTTAAGTTTTCTTCGGCCTATGCATCACAAAATAATTCCTCCTCCTTCTCTCCCATATATGAGTCTGAAAAGCTATTAATCAGTTGCATTTCTATCTAGTACAAAAGCACACATTTCTATTGACCCTCATTACCCAACATATTCTAAGTTTGAAGTCAGCTACTTTCCTGAGATGAATTCTAAATCCTGGTATTATCGTGCTTTTGGATGCTGTTATTTATTACGCGGTAAAAATATCAACAAAGTGTTTAGGAAGACTCATTCTGAATTTCTCCCCATTTTTTAGAATTACCCTTCTTGCATACCTGGAGGCTGAGTAACTTCATCATAGGCCAACTACTGTTTTAAAACCAATTTCAGACCCCGACTACAACAACGCCAAGTCATATCAACCTGTCAAGCATGCCTGTCATCAGAAAAATTTGATCTAAGTCATCCATTAACAGGAAACAGAACAGCATGGCTAAATCCTTTGTGCTCACTTAGAAAGTTAACTTCTCATTCTCTCTTTTAAAGAATTACTCTGATTTCCTGAAGAAATTAAGCTTAAAATATCATACTGCTTGTCTGCCATTCGATTCTCATCTCATTCTGTGCTTACCACCTCTGAAGCTGCTGGCCACTTTCAACACAACTTGACAGAAGACAGCTGAATGTCTGTGTACTTTGTGAAAGAACAGGCTGAAGGCAATGTGGAACCACAGTATTAGACCTAAGAAAATCCACACCAGAATGAACTGCTGGAAATCATGGGGTTCTGCTATCCATGTTGTATGCATGTTTCTGCTATCCAGTTGTCATCTCATCAGTCATTTAGCTTATTATTCATGCCAGTATTTGCCTGTGCCTCTCTTAGTCTCATGGAGGTTTCTTTCATTCCTTGCCTCTGCCTCTGTTTCTTTCCTTTCTTCCCCCAGTCCCCATCAATTCTCTTGGTAAGACAACAGGAAAACCGCAACCAGGACAAAAGAAGTGCAACCTCTAAACTTCAGCAAATGCTCTGTAAACCATCCTCTTCCCCTTCTCCTAAGTGCCCAGCTCAGTTCCCTGTCAACTGACCCTCCTCATTAGCTATGTAGCACTTGAGCTGGCATTTGCTGCAGTCCATCTCCCACACCTCTCAGGCCCCCTCCACAGTTTCTCAGTCCATCTGCTGCCTTCTCTATTTTGAAGCTTTCATGGACTTCCAGTGCACACTCTGCTTCTCCAGTCTTATCTTAACCAACCCATGTGATGTGCCCTGCCCATCTTCTCACCAGACAAAGGCTCCTTTCTCCCTGCATCAGACATTTCCTTGAGTTACTACCCCATCAAACCTCTCCTCAGAAAGGCACAGAGCACAGTGACTTTGTGGGCATGTCTCCCTCTCCAATTTCCATTGCTCACTTACCACAAGAGGCTCAGTACGTGGCCTGGGCATGTACGGGAAGGTCTCTCGAAGGAAAGTGGTTATCTCCAGGAGAAGCTGGCAGGCTGCCATTTTCAGTGCAAAAGGGCAACAACATTTGGTAGGATTCACAGTGCCTAGGAAAAAAAATACTTCTACGGTGAGCAAGAAGATTATGCAAAATCTTGAACCAAGAGGTGACGGACATTTTCATGTATGGTGCACAATACAAGCTGCACTAAAAAAAGAGGAAAATCCAGACTTCTATCTATGCTACTATTCCTACACGAAAAGGCTCGTAGTCATACAAATATCGGTCCATGTATTTACCAGCACATGCTACAGTATCAGCATGCTATAGTGTTTTATCATATTTATTACAGTAAATAGTGATGAATCTACTAAACTAACATAATCTTACAGCATTTTATATAAACCTTCTCATTTAACTTTAGTACAGGTGAAGAAGTGGATACCCTTCTGTCCCTTTAGAGTTTTACGTTCAGACAAATCTGCAGTTCTGTAAATATATAAAAATTTCTCAAAATATATGTGGAATTATGATGAGCCAGTAAAAACGTACTGTGCCTATTATTGGTTACTACCCTGAGAACTGGAAAAGACAGTCTTCTCTGAAATCAGGCTTCTTTATTTGTGCATAGAATCCAAGTGCCATTTAGAGATAATTAAGGAATAAACAATCAGAGAATGATTTGGGTTGGAAGGGACCTTAAAGATCAAACTACTTATTCAAGTTGTACATTTAAATGCTTAACCTAAAACAAAGGGAGAAGGGAACAGGCTGCCCAGAGGGGTTGTGGAGTCTCCTTCTCTGGGAACTTTCAAAACCCGCCTGGACGCGTTCCTGTGTGACATGATTTAGGTATTCCTGCTCCGGCAGGGGGATTGGACTAGATGATCTTTCACGGTCCCTTCCAATCCCTAATATTCTGTGATTCTGTGAAAGGGATTATCCAAATACTTGAAGTTTTGCTTCAACTGTGTCTAGACAATCAGCTTCAAAAGTCCTATACTTTGTAAGCAATCCAAGTTTGAAAAGTTATGAAGCATTCTTTGATGCCTCATAAATTTGAGAAATACTATTTTGGATAATGAACAGTAAAAAAAAAAAAAGTACATAAAAATTATTTGTGACAATAAATAACCACGCCCATTTTTAGTATTGCCTAATATTACCATTTACAGGCATTTCAAAGAAATCCGCAGCTTTGCTCGCTTTCCCTGATGTATGATCTAATTATTTTTTGCAAAGAAACAGTCCAAACCAGACAGATGAGAGGACACTGAAGGCATCAGATAAAAACAGATTAATTCTGTGAAGCTTGTTTATTCCTCTGTATGCGCTACCTGTAATGGAGATGGACTTCGTAGGGACTAAAATAGCCTGAACTGTTAAATACAGATGAGATGTACAAGGTAAAGGAATATCAAACCGAAAGTTTTACGCTCCTCAGTCCAATTTCTACAGCGCACAGCGCAGGTTTAGGAAAAATCTCTGCCTTCAGCAAGAAAGCAAACTGTACATCTTTTACCTATACCCTGGCTTTCAGAGAAATACTTGCGATTTTATACAGCTTTCTAGACCACAACCTGCTCTCTGTTTCCGTGTCTTAGGCCGCTCTGTTAAAGCAGCTCCATGTCTCCTTACGAGTGCCTGCTTTCAGTGGCTGAACATGCCTGCTATCAGTGGCTGAACAGGGACAAGAAAGCCTGTTCCATCTCTTAATTACGGAAATACAGTTGTTCACCTTTCAAAAGCCACTCATTGTGCAGGAGAGGGAAAACCTTATGTGCACTCTCCTGCTTTGGATACAACTCCTAAAGAACCAATAAAATATCTGGAACCCAGGCTCATGTTGCTGCTAGGGTTGACACACTACATACATAGTGGCACATATCTAAGTCTAAGCTTAGTGCTAATACCTTGTCTTGACATTATTTCCCACAAACGCCATTTCACTGCTCCTTCTATCCCAAAGCTGACCTTGATTCAGTAAGAACAAACTTACAGCCACAGAAAATGAAACCACAAGATACACAAACAGTGCTAGCACACTATATCCAATGGCGAACAACAGTACATGTATACAGTGGTACATTACGGCACAGACATATATACAATGGTGTCTGGAGAGGACATAATGTTTGTTACCACCTTCACCTACGACAGTATCTGTTTTGACTTAACTTATTTTGATTCACAGACTGTGTTATAATTTGTATGCCTATCTAGACTTCCAGAATCAATGATTTATCACCCTCCTCCCACTCTCATGTACAGACACACACACACACAAATGTATGTACTTTAGTCATCTTGTTACACAGGTTTTAATGATACTTTTTATATTGTGCTAAGATTCTGCTTGAGAATCAGGCAAATATAGTGAAGTCAAGATTTAAAAGCCTCTGGCAGAGTTGTGCCAATTTATATCAGGTGAGGAGATGACTTTTTTTCAATGCTAAGAAACAGAAAAGCAGCTAATCCTACAAAAATACTTTGGCAGAAATAACTGGAAAGAATGGGAGTCTGAACCACTTTGGACATTTGAGTGACAGCAAGACTCAAGAAATAAATTATTACCCTGCTTATAATTGCTTTTGCTACTATATAGGAATTACAACTCACTACCTGTTTTTGCCCCTCTTTTCCTTCAAAGTTTCCCAGTACTCCTATCCATCTGTCATGTTGTACATCCAGGCACAGAAAGAACAGGGAAAGAAGCTGAGGTGGAGGTGAGGGACTGGGAAATACAGCTGAGTGGCAAGAAGATGAAAAGAGAAGAAAAATTAAGTGCTCCTAAAGCAGAGGTTCTTACAAGCGGGGGTTCTTGTAGTAAAGGGAGTCTCCTTACTGTCATCTAAAAAGTCTTCTTCCTCATCCTCCTTTCTCAGGCGCCTCTTGGTCTCCTCATCATAAATGAGGCCCAGCAGGTTGGCAGGGCTCTCACTCTCAGCGTGGCACAGCTCGTTGAGGCGGACACCAATTGCCTGCAGACAGGGAGGAAGAGAAAGTACAACGATGTGAGAATTTCAGCCCAACTCAGCGGTGGTCCTTGCAGGCTGTGAAGATGTTCCAGCCAGAAGAGAATGTCCCAGCTCCATTTCTGTTGTCTGCAAATGCAGTAAAATAAACAAAGAGATGATAAGAGAGTAATTGCTACCGAAAACATTATTTATTTCTCTGTTTTTTTCAACCAAAATTTGAAAACTGCCAGATTTCAGGAGATTTTTTGCAGATTGTGTCAAATAACAACAACAGAAATGACAAATATGTCAGTATTTTGTATGAATTTCTTCCACTTTTCTCTCTTCTCAATATATATGTGCCAGATTTTTGCCAAGCCTTTCCACCAAGAATGTACATCCTCTGTTTGAACAACCATCCTGTGGCTTAAGAATCCAGTAACAATCCACATTTCCTCCATAAAACAGTTGCACGCCCATGATAAAGCCTGCTTCCATTTACAAAGAAGAGATTTCCTGATCCACTTTCCAACAACAAGCTGACCATATGCCCATAAAAGCTGGGAAGGTGCATGGGTAATGGTGTAGAGGGGATTGACATGAGGAAGACAGGCAGACTGAATTTCCACTGTTACATTCTCTAGAAGGGCATTGACTGTTTATTTGTGACTGTTTGTTAGCACCTTTATCAGCACGTAAACAGCCCTTGTGGTGCTGTCAGCAAAGCTACAGATAAGGGTGTGTTAGCAAGAAGTATGCTTTCCTGCTAAGACACTTCAGAGCTTTTGATTTTCTTTGCTGCACATAGCTAAAGAGAACACGGACAACTATGTAAAACTTTATCCTGTGATAATATCACTTTGTGAAGAAGGAAATGTGTTTAATTACAGAGTTTTAACCAACACTTGCCCTGTGGCCTTCTTGGCTTTGCATAGTTTCAGAGAAAGATATTAGAGAGGCTTTCTGAATCTTCTGGAAGTTGGAACTGATGGTCATGCTAGCACTATATAATTTTCCTGTCTCAGCTCAAGTGAAGCAGAAACAAATAAACAGTCACAAAGAAGGCAGCATTACAGCTTTTCTTCCCTGTTATTAAGTAGTTCCTGTGAAATCCAGCAACAATGAAGAGAGTAGACTGCTACACAAAGAGAAAAAGGTGGTATTATTGTGGTTTGCAAGCTGATGCCAATAGTTGTTATCTCAGTTATCTGTATATTGTTAAATAAACTCCACATCTCAATTTTTTCCCCTTCATGTTTCAGTCATTTAAGTAAGAAATGGTCTGCTTGTGTCTCCACAAAGCAGTAATCAATCTATCACATATTATTTACGCCGTGTTCTCCAACCTTACATTAAAGCAATCATAGATCTTTAACTACTGTTGGATTTCCTAGCAAATGGAGAATGGAGAACCTGCCCACCCCCCCTCCCCCTTTTTTTTGATCATGACACTCTGTAAAAATGACTGGTTTTGTGTAAAGAGGTGAGAATCAGTAAGCTCAATTCCAGCTAGACATATGTACCAGGTACCATGGAGGTCAAAGGAACTCCTCCCAGTATTTTTAATCGTGTGAAACGACTTGCAGTAAGCATCAGACCTTCAGCAGGTATGGGCTTCCAAAGAAACTGCAAGTGCACTGACAGGACCAGGCAGGGCAACTGCCTTGATCACATATTGCAAAAGACTGTGATCAAATAAAACATGAAGAAGCCAAGCTCAGTTCTTTAGATGACATGTAGTAGCTATGCAGAATTCCTTGCCAAAGAATGATGAGTGCTAACAGTTTTGTAAGGGTGCAAAGAGAGACTGGACAAGTACCTTGAAGAAATCCACTGAAGGTTACTAAATACACAGCACCACATCTAGTCCAAACAGCCCTGGTCTGTTTTTAAAGAGATGGAAGCTAGAAAAAGAGCAAGTATTATCATACACACTACTCTTACTCTTCCTTAAGCATTCATATACAGTAAGTGCTGGAGACAGGAGAGTGGGCTGAAAGGATCCTCAGACTGAACACGGCAAGGACAAGGGAAGGGTCACTGCTACATGCAGTGACCAAAAATGTTCATTCTGATTACAAGAGCTTATCTTGGCAGGCTGTGAACTGCAATTTGGAAAGGACGCTCCTGAGTCCCCATTTTACTTAAACTGAAATCCTGCAGATGATCAAATTACCTTTACGTTTTGGTTTATGTTTAAATGTAAAGAGAAGAGAAACAAGCTCTTACATCTCCCCATTGGTAGAAGAGCTTAGCTGCATTCCACTGCAGCTTCTGGTTCCTTTTGTTGCCGACAATAGGAGAACGTCCACGGGACAAGCCTTTCTTGGTAATGTTCACGTGGTGGCCTTTCATCCACTCGGGCCAGTTGCCACGGTTGCAGCGATGAACAAAACGAGCGCACTCAAGGAACAGGGCTGCTCTTGCTACTACAGGAGCTTCCTGAAATATTTGTAAAAAAAACACCTTAAATACAAATACATTTGGAAAAACAAATATTAGAGGATTTTGTGCTTTATTCAATTACTTCGCAGGCTTGCCATGCAGTCACACAGACTGAGTGATCTCTGCAAAATCTGAAAACAGGATCTCTGCCATGAATTGTGCCGGGTCCTGCACCTGGGCTGCAACAACCCCAAGCAGAGCTACAGGCTGGGAGATGAGTGGCTGGAAAGCTGCCTGGCCGAGAAGGACCTGGGAGTATTGGTGGATAGTCGGCTGAATATGAGCCAGCAGTGTGCTCAGGTGGCCAAGAAGGCCAACGGCATCCTGGCCTGTATAAGAAGCAGTGTGGCCAGCAGGTCGAGGGAAGTGATTGTGCCCCTGTACTCGGCTCTGGTGAGGCCGCACCTCGAGTACTGTGTTCAGTTTTGGGCCCCTCGCTACAGGAAGGACATGGACGTGCTCGAGCGAGTCCAGAGAAGGGCGACCAAGCTGGTGAGGGGTCTGGAGAACAAGTCTTACGAGGAGCGGCTGAGGGAGCTGGGCTTGTTCAGCCTGGAGAAGAGGAGGCTCAGGGGAGACCTCATCGCTCTCTACAGTTACCTGAAAGGAGGCTGTAGAGAGGTGGGGGTTGGTCTATTCTCCCACGTGCCTGGTGACAGGACGAGGGGGAATGGGCTAAAGTTGCGACAGGGGAGTTTTAGGTTGGATGTTAGGAAGTACTTCTTTACCGAAAGGGTTATTAAGCATTGGAACGGGCTGCCCAGGGAGGTGGTGGAGTCACCATCCCTGGAGGTCTTTAAAAGACGTTTAGATGTAGAGCTTAGGGATATGGTTTAGTGGAGTACTTAGTGTTAGGTCGGAGGTTGGACTCGATGATCTTGAGGTCTCTTCCAACCTAGAGAAATCTGTGAATCTGTGAATCTGTGAATCTCACCTCAAGCTAATAAAATCAAGGCCCACAGTGACTGAGCAGTCATGCTTAGTTGGACCACCAAAGGGGCAAAAAGAGCCACATTATAAACAATCTTCCGTTTCACCACCCTTGCTATAACACTTTCTTTCAGAAACCACATAGCTGCCACAAAGCAGAAGTGTTTATCTGACACTTCTACTGGAGTCAAGTTTTCTTTTCATCTTCTCTAGTAAACCTGCAAATACTGCAAGCACAATTAGTAGCATAGACACACAAATCCTAGCATTTGTCCTGTTAAGTTTTGCTTGTGCAGCTTGGGAGTGGAAGCATGAATGCAGCCTTGCTAAACTAGGAAAAGTGCTGTTTTGCCCTCATAACAAGCAGATATGGAGAGTGAAATCCTTTACTGGCATAAGTCTGTTACGCAGAGAAGCTGTGGATGCCCCATCCCTGGAGGTGTTCAAGGCCAGGTTGGATGAGGCCCTGGGCAACCTGACCTAGTGGGAGGTGTCCCTGCCTGTGGCAGGGGGGTTGGAACTGGGTGATCTTTGAGGACTCTTCCAACCCAAGCTGTTCTATGAATCTATGATAAGTCAAAAGAATTTCACTGGCCTAACTGCTTTAGCAGTGCCGTAATAATAACAATAACTTAAGCAAGTACCATACAATTTAGTACTGGAACTTCACATCAGGCAGCCGAGCTCTGAAGTAATGGCCTTGACAAATTTTCAGGGGGACCCCCTCCTCCCCCCCAACTTGGAAGAGTACTTTTATTTAATGGGAGATATGATAGTGAGTCTACCTTGGTTTGTATGAATTGGCCCAGCAGGATCCAAGTTAGACCAATAAAATGTACTTCTGAAACTCACAAGTATGTTTAAAAACGGACACTGCAATTTGTTTCCTAAAGGGTAGCTTAGCCTCAGGAAGGAGCTTTCTTCCCAGCAGTCTACAGCTGCGTTCAAAATAACATCTTTACAAGCCATGGAAAGTGACTAAAATTAAATGGTCCTCCACATTTCCATTTAATCTTACCCCTCTTTTCCTGCAATTTTCACAAGCAAAAACCACTGTGGCCCGCAAGTTTTAAAACTAACAATAAAACAATGTCCACAATTCACAAGTTGGCTTTGAAGGTTCCCTAGCTGGGATTTTACAGAGCACAAACACATGTTCTATGCACTTAGATACTGGCAGCTTTAATGAGATAATTTAAACAGATCAGCATCTATTTATAAGGGCAGGTTCTTCAACTATTGTCCATGAACAAATTTAGTTGGTCTGTATAACATTATTAAATAGTGCCTCCAATAGTGCTTTAATCAAAAGTTGAAAGCAAGAAATTTTCAAAGAATGCTCCAAAAATTTGGGAATTGATTTAAGAAATTCTGTACTGCATAAATTACACTTAACAGGATGGAAGAGAGTCATCCCTTTCAGGAGACAGTCAAAAAAAAAAAAAAAAAGAAGAAGAAGAAAAAATATTATGTGCTGTCTACACTAACAAGAAAAAATATGTTAATTGCTTCCTGATGCAACATCCTGTTGCAGCTAAAAACTGCAGAGGGTTATTTTCTTCCATCATTTGAATAAAATGCAAGCCTTTTGATTATATTTTATTCAAATGATGGAAGAAAATAGCAATCTTTCAGCAATTCTTTTGAACAGGATGAACATTAAAGCTGACCCAATGTTCTGACCAGGAAGGCAGAAATCTGAAGTCAGACACTCATCCGCAACCAGAAACAAAACTCATATCTAGCACCTTGAAAAACCATTACAGATTGCTTGTTGTCCATATGAAATACGGAACACAGAAATAGGTAAGGACTTTATTTTCTTATTCTCACATAGTAAAACCTTCACCAGACCTGGAGACATGTAAGCATTGAAAAGATGGAAACCCAGTCTTGGTCTCCTGTTTTAGTTCACCACTCATAAAATCACAATTTCTTAGCATACAGGAATCTTGTAAAGACATGTTGTAAGGGTTGTGGGAGCACTCAACTACTATAACTAAAGGAGCATATCTAGAATAGGGTGTGAGGGCAGGAGGAATGTGTCCTGGCACAGGAATTCCAAATTCAGAAGCACTGTGAACACCCCTTGCATGAGAGAGGATTTTCTGAACAACATGGGGCACAAGCTCCTTGTGATTGCTTACCTGAGGCTCAGTGAAACCTGAAGCAGCAGAAAGAGAAAGATGAAGATGTGACAGAATGGACAGGGATGGATTCACACCACAGAGAAACACATCACAAATGGAGAGAAATGAATCAGGCAGGCGATGCATAGCTGAAAAGAACACAAGTTACCACGGTCACTATCAAAACTTTACACAGTAGCAATACTCTCACATGCCTGTCCCTGCCTGTGAAACCGTTCACAAGTCCACCTTTAATATTAGACATACTTTATTGCTTTGCCTTTTGAAAATTATTTTTGTACTGCCTAAATTGACATGAATAAGAATCCACCACTTTCTTAACAAAATTTCAAGTACTCCCAATGGAGCTTTTCAACAGATAACCTGATTTGTACTAAAGGAGCAAAAGCAATGACTTGGGAGGGAGCAAATACAGAATGGATTTGGAAATTTATAGCATCACATTACTGTTCAAGTACAGCTGATTGTGGAGAGGTTTATGACCACAGAGTGTTTAGGTCCAGTTTTGGCTTCAAGGACAATGAATTTTATAAAACAAATCAACCACTAGTAATTTTCTTTTGCCCTCTTTTATACTCTGCAAGGCACTTTGAGCAAAAATTTATTTCCACTGGTCTCTATGAGAAAAAAAAAAAAAGGCAAAATAGCAACAATCTACTTCTGAAGTACATAAAGTAAATGCGTGTACTCTCAAAAGCTGCTGTCTGGATAGCTCTGTTTTGTCCATGAGGTTAAGTCTGGCATGAGAAGTAGCCAAGCACATGTACTGAAAACAGGTCATGAGTGAATTATTAAGCAAAGTCTAGGAGAATTGCCTCAAAAATATTAGTTCAAATCTCTCTGATTATGTGCAAAAACGGTCAAGTAAAATCCATGACACAACTCCTTGCTTCCATTCCCAGTCATCTGTTGTGGGGACCTGTTCAGTGCAATCTCTGATTTCCTTCCGGGTGCTATGTCCTCCTGTGGACAAACATTTCTCCTACCCAAACAGGGACATGGGAACAATGGAGCCCGCCTGAGGCCTCTGGTTACATGCAGTTAAGATACTGGAAAGCATTCCTGTTCTTGCAGCTTAGACTTTCCTTCTGCCCTCCCACTCCTTGGTAGGTCCTCTCAAACACAATCCTGCGGTAAAGCAGTGCCATTATGGCATTTCTATTAGGATAAGAGATACACGTTAGAACAGATCAGATCACACTTCTCAAGAATGTACTGGAGAAGCGGAATAGTGGTAAGCATCACTGCTAAACTCATCAAAGGAAAGCTCATGTTTTGCCACCTGAGTCATTTACGCTAGTCTAATTAGGATAATTTAGGTAATCTTTATAAAGTGCTAGACAGTGGCCTTTTGGAACCCTTTACAGAAACTTGACCAGACTGAAACATCGTATCATTTGCCGTCCAACCTCCAAAGTTTCTTATAAGGGAAAGAAATTCAGTTTTATTATTGCCCAGTCTGGATTTCAGCTAGTGATACAGAGATGAAACTGTCTGCAACATATTATCAAGTGTCATTAAATGCTTGCAAAGCCATAAATTGCTTGCAGCTTTATAAAATTCAGTCAAGGATGGGTGGTACTTCTGGGAAAATATGTTAACTACATGGTTTCTAATTCTAAGTAAATCCTGAGTTTAATGTATAAATAAATCATTATCTCCATAAGGATGTAGCCTTTGTTTCACTGTTCTAATTTCCTTAAGTCACTGTGGCAAACCTGTATAAACATCCAGGCTAATCAAAGATCTTTAAGTCCGTATAAGAATGGAATTTCTTGTCAAAATATGCATGAAAGAGTATGCTGAAAAAGTTTATGAAAACTGAAACTGGAGTATTTTGCCTTTAATTTTTTAGAGGTTGCCATAGCAACTAGGCTGGATAAAATGAATTAAGCAGCTTTTAATTCACATCAAACCTGATTCCAACAATTACTTCAAAAGCCTGAAAACAGAAGTTAAAAAAACCAGAATGTTTTCTGCTGGGTGTGCTCTACTGAAATAAAATATGGGAATTTTCCATAACAGCATACATTGCCACTAAGTGGTACAGTGAGATGACAAGCTGTCATCTTTCGAAACCTGCAGTGCATGCGAATTCTTAACTTCCACATATCTCTAATACTTTGTAGAAAAAATGCCAGCTGAACAGGTACTTGAAAGTAGTTTCCAAAGTCTGTAATTTCAACAAGGTTTCCTTCATCTTTAGCTGCAGACTTTCTAGAAACTCTGATCCCAGAACCTTGGGCTCTCATTCAAATACATAGCTACTCCATAATGATACCCCTGTGTACAGCACTTCACACAGCCCAAAGAAAATCTGCATGCAAAGCAATGAGAAAATGTAGAGAAAAAGACCAAATCATGGCCACTGGAATGACAGACTGAGGTTTAAGTTGTCTCATTCTCAGATTGCTGATGTTACAAGGAACATACAACAGAAGACAACAAGTGAAGGAGAAGGTGTGTATGCATTCCAATAGATGTCACAAATTTCTGCTTCATGGTATATAACCACTTTGTGCGTATCTTCTGAAGGGGCAGTTTATTCGAGCCAGCTTATCTGGCTCCCTGCTACTAGGCTGCAGAATTACGAATTCACATAATGTAAAAATCTGTGCTTTGTATCAGGTCACACCCTCTCTGAAACCACACAGTAGAAGTCCAAGAAAGAAAAAAAAAAAGAATTTCAGGCAGCTATAGTATTACTCTTCTGCTCTGTATCACAATCCCAGTCACAAGTAGCAAGAAAAGGCCTTGGTCCAGAGTTTTCAATAATCTTGGGAAGTATTAGAAATTTTTCATAGCAGATACTGTGCTACAGTTCTGCCTTCACTAGATGATTGCAGACTGATAGCAAATACAGAAATACAGAATCTAAGTGCCTGACAATCTCCAAAGGCAACTTGTCAGAACTGAAATCCACCCAGAAATTAATTAAAATGTGCTGATGGTACTGACTTAAGAATACTACCAAATCCTCTAAAATTTTATAGTGCTTTATATGCATTTAAGTATTAATACTCTTATGTGCAGAGGCTGTAGTGAAATCAACACTTTATTCACTATAATAATTTTGATTCTACTGATTTTAAATGAGTCACTGTGGACCAACAAACACTATTCAGACTAGCCTTCATAGCCAGACTTTAACAAGGCTGCTCTCTTACCATGTGCTCTGGCCAGAGAGCTACCTTACACCGCTGCCCCTCACTGAAGCCATCTGCATCATTACATGGGACAGGAAACAGAGCGAAACTTTGTTTTGTAAAAGCCAGCCTGGGAAGTCAGAACAGACATCTTCAAATCGTTCACTTATATCAGTAGTTTCCAGTTGACTTCATACATAGGCACATAATAAGCCGGTCTGAGGCTTAAGCATGTGTCAAATTTAAAAAATAAATAGGACATTTTCAGACAATAAGGTGATAATTGTCAAATCCATGTTTTACAGGCTGATGCATAAGCACACAAAGTAACACATCCCCAGAAGGATTTTAGTGGCATACTGGACAGCAATGACTTCTCCCTGCCCACGCACAATGGGGTAGTAGTAGCCTGGCAGCCTTGAAGAATGATTTTGTCTTTGTGCAGCATGCAAAGCAGGAGTGACTATCTTCCCAAGCCATTTTCCAAGCTCACTGCAACCCTCACTGGTAGGAACCACTTCTGGCTGTGAGGCTGTACAACAGACTTCACAACCAGCAACTCCTTCTATAGCTTTCAGCCAGAGGGGCAACAAACCCTACCAGGAAGAGTGGGAACTAGTGAAGAAAGCATCTGTCCACTGGAAGAGAGACAGGAAGCAGTCCAAAGAGTAGAACTAGCTGTGATGTGATAGCAACAGTGACTTTTGGCCAATATTAAGGCAGACTTGCTGGGAGCTACAACCTAAGGATGCAAGGTTAAGAATGATGTAAAGAGTTGGTGCACAGAGTATATCACCCGCAGAACTATGAAGTAGACAAGACAGCACAGCTCAGAGGGTGGCGCTAGCAGAATGGGAGTCCATAGGTCTGGCATCTCCAGCAGGGAGCAAAAAAACTGAATATGAGTACAAATGGCACGACAGTTTAAGAGGCAAGAAGTGGCAAGTAGGAAGACAATGGGATAGAGGATGTGGATGCTTTGAGAGCAGTGGCTTTCAACCTTTCTCAGTTTGTGGACACCCAGAAACTTACAGAAATAGAAGAACACTGTGCAGACAAGTTAGAAATAACTGGATGGCTTTTCTTGACTGTCTTCGTCACACCCTCTCACAAGCACCTCAGAGCCCCACTGGCCCATGAACCACAGGCTGAAAGCCACTGCTTTATAAACAGAAGGGAGTGTTAAAAAAAGCAGCTGCAAGGAAAGGAAGGAATGAGGTACAGAAGAGGCACTCCCTGTCAGGCAGGAGAGACTGAATTGTGTCACTTTTGTGTCTTAGATCTGCAAATTAGCAGTACCTGCATTTAAAAGCACACACAGCAGCATTTGAAGTTTTTTCCACTGACTGGCTCTAGTGACTAATAGTTTAATGTTGCCTAGTGTATTTATAACTCTATCAGAACTCCTGAGTGGAATTACTGTGCCTCCCCAGGTAGTCACTTAGTCTTCACTCCTTATTCTGAAGGTTAGTATTGACAGTAGGAGCAGAAGCAGAACAGCTGTGAGCAAAATTTGAAGTCTGACAATAAAAAGCTTTGTGCTAGCAATAATCTATTTGTGTGGAGCCGTGTAATAAAAAAAGACCCAATTTCTCTGCACACTCATCCAGTCATGGGTGCTAAAACTCCAGCTGCTAACAGCACCGCCCGTTGGCATTGCTATAAATGCTTTACCTGCTTTCTGCGTGGGCGTGACTGACATCAGTGAATGACAACGGACCACCACGTATGCACATGCTCTCACTCAGCAGGTAAAAACAAACCAAAGAATGACTTACAAGATCTAGGGCTGCTGCCAAAATGGAGGCATCGGGGATAGTGCCTGGTTCACAGCAATTCAGGAGAAACTGAAAGCGCTTCATTCCTTGGCGGATTGCTCCCAGGTTCACAACGTTCTTGGATTTTCCTCCTTCTTGGTTGGAGGTCAAATGATCATCAAAGCTATGGCAACCTAAAGAGGTAAAGAGTACAGAGGGGATTGCAGAGAGGGGTAGGGAGAAAGGAACACAGTCTCTCACCAACTAAAATAGTGGTACAAAAATCTTGAGGAGCACAGTCTTGGTCTAAATCCCTTCCTCACCTTGATGTACTAGCTTGAAGATAACAGGGCCATTTTTACACTGTTCATGACTTCCATGAAATAGGTGTACAGCGAGACAGATTCTGGTCTTGGTCACGCTGATGTCTGCCCAAAACAATGCCACCCTACCTGGCATGGAAAACCCAAACCTACTCCAACACAGGTGAACCAGAACATGACCCTTCCTCCCTGCTTCTTTAATACAGAAAATCATGCTTACTCTATCTTTTTCCTGAATACCCTCCTACCTTACTTGCTTTTCTATCAGCCTCAAACTTTACTTTAAAGTGGAGCATACATAAACCTAATTGCCCATATATTAAGTAATACTATATCATCTAATAGGTTATAAAAATCAGTAGTAAATATTATAAACGTTCCATGTGGAAATCACATATTGTCTAATTTTTACGCATACATCTTCTGCAATGACCAGAACACCCAAAGTGAGACTGGACCCTGTTTCTAGGTATCTTCCATCATTCCAGCCTCTCTCCCTTAAAGTGCATTGCATTGAGAATTAAGTTAGCAATTCCCTTTAGGGCTTCTTTCAAGCATGATTTCAAACCCCGTGTACTGAGGTCACATGGTAGATCGACAAATCCCATTGCAGATTGGAATTAATGCTTCCTAATGCAGAAGATCATTGTGCAGTCTGTACCCAGAGTTGAGAGAGTGACAGAAAGACACAGATGAGAAATCACGAAATAAGTTTTAAGGCCAAGGTGGCTGGCCAAAATAAGAATAGTCAGTTTCTGGGGCTTTTTGTCTTTATCTACAATACTCTCTCTGTTTAGGTGTGAAAGTACAAAAGGTTACAGAATACTGAAGGGTGAAGCACTGAAGAAGACAACACTGAGTGAAGAATTCAAGATTTGCTTTAAACATGGGTTTGGAAGACAAGAGGCAAAATGTCAGCTCTACAGGACTTTGTGACTTTTCCTTCATCAGGAAAGAACAATGACTGAAAATTCAAAGTCCCGTTGAGATTTCAGTTCCCAGCATTACTTAGAAAGCACTTATCCACTACAAATAGTCACAACAGAAAATGGCAACGTGTTATCTTCATTTTTCCCCTGATATCAAATATCAAGAGACTTCTTTACAACATCTGTGGTTTTTCTCTCTCAGTGAAGCTGTACATAGTTTTCCAGTAAACAAAATGTTCCTATGTTGGGAAATACTTCATCAAAATGGAACAAACAAACAAATAAAAAAGTAGAAAGAACAGGCAGAACACTTACATAAATAAGCAGGCACAAATACCCTTTTCTTTCAACTCCTCCTGTTTCCTTAGAGCCTGTAGAATCCTCCCTGAGCTTTCCTGCTATGCGTGTTGTAACACTAACTCATGTCTGAGGTACAAAAAATGTTTCATAGGCAGAGCCCTGTTAGGGTTGTGCCTCTTATGAGATAAAGAACTGAAACTTGACTTTCTGATAAATAAAGGTTTGTCTAAGGCACCTCCCTAACACCCCACTATAAAGACCTTTATATAAAGATCACCTGGGGTCAGTGGTACTACCTAGAGTCAATCACTCCAGCCCTTTGCAGTCCCAGCCTTGCACTTCCGTTGATGCTTTGCAAGGGAATCCTTCAGAAGCAGCTGATGGTTGTCCTCTGCTACGCCTTGCTGTCAGCAGGGGAACTCTCTCTGGCTTACAAAGCGTTAGTGTGACTTAACCCTGCAGGAATCTCACCCAGTGAGCCTCAAGATCATTTTCCAGCATAGGAGGACACTGGGTGTCCAAGCGCCCACCCCCCCAGAGCTGCTTCCAGGGTAGATGCAAGATCGTCCCTTGGAGCAAGCACATGCTGTGATTCGCCCATACTGTATGGCTTGAACATCCTGGGCAACCTCTATGGTCACTGAAAATGTCTTCAGTAAGTGTCTGAAGAAACAGCAAGGCTCTCGTGTAAACATACGGTAACTCACTTCCGTATATATGCTGTGTTCTTAGTATAAAGATCATTAAAGTAAACAATTTTTTATGCATGAATGTGCATATATTTATGTGTATATATATGTATACATATGCACACATACAGATATATACACAAACACATACACACGCACACAAATGCATACATACATATCTGACACAGACAGAATTTCCAGTCATCTAGATGATGTATCACAATGAAGATTACAATTCATAAATGATGTGACAGATTATTCTATATGTTAAAATATCTGTATATTTACTTTCTGTGTTTTCTTTTTAAATTTGGCCTACTGTGTTAAAAAACCCAAAAACACAAGAGGAAGTACCACATGGAAAATTATGAGCACAGTAATGGCATAGCATCGTGAATGTCAGGAATGGGAAGGCAGAAATATGTTCCAAAACAATACTTCAGTGTCATACCTTGAGGGATCTAATAGTACACTCATTCATCTTGACAGGCTTCTGCTTTCCTCTCCATAAACACATAAAACATGTTGATTTCTACGGAATACACAGAAGCACTGCAAATGTGAAAGCACTATATATGATCCTGTTCTACTGTGTCATAAACCACCTGAAAAGGCCTCACATTGATTTCAAAATGCAAGTACGTGTACATACACACAGGTATGTACAACTAAACTAATATTTTTGCTAATGGTAAGTTGCACCGTTTTTATTATCCCATTTCTAATGCACTTGTATGTCAAAACTAAGCATGTGTCATGTACATCTCTTCTCTCACAGGTATATAAAAAGTCTCAAGTTCTTGCCACTGATTAGACAAAATCTGATGTTATTCACAGAAGGCTGAAATGTGGACAACACTTCCAAAGATCACAAAGTCAGTAACTAATGTGTCATCTGAGTTTTATATAGATTTAAGATCTGCCACACACATGGAGCAAGGCTATTACTGCTCACAGGGCCAAGACTAAGTCTGTGTGATTAAATCAAGACAAAAGCACTCTAGACAAAAGCAAACTCACAGCGGTGAAAAATCAGCACTGTCAAGGTGAAAAAACAGTATTTCCTGCAAGAAAATATGAAGCAAATCACAATATGAGCGCCATAGAAACAGCTGGGAAGTCTAAAGATCTTGTTGCCCGAGTCGTTTGTTCCCAGTAAGAGCTGGGACAAAAGATGGTGGAAGCATTTCACACCCGCTTCAGCGCAAAGTAGTGGATGAGGAAAATAATGCAATTCATTCTATTGTCAGGGTTTTCACCTTCAGCTAAATAATACAAAAAACAATAAACAATAAAAAAATAAACAATAAACAATACAAAAAGCTACTGGGCAGAGGCAACCTCCTTCTAGAGGAACATATTTTTAACTTGGGAGATGGGCTGAAAACCAGCACCAGTGTTTCTGCAGTGGTGGAATGACGACCAGTTTATGAGACATGCTCATCCTTTGCTAATACGACTTGCCTAAACAATGGCTTACACACATTGCATGGCAGGTCTGGGACAGATGATGGTAAAATACATGCAAAGCAGTGCCAAAGTGTAATGTCAGAAAATAAAAAACATAATGCCAGAGAATAGACCAGCTAATGTAAAGCTACAGAGGTCATGGTGAAAAAGAAAAGCTACACTTTTTCATGTGTTTTTGGGAGGCTTTTGTTTGTTTGTTTTGAAAAACAGGAATAGAACTTTAAGATACAAGGTTGTCTTCCTGACAACAAAGATGAACTCTGAGCCGAGGACATGAGCATGTGAATGGCTGCATGACATTTGAAAAGAGAATATATCATGACCTCGTATTATTCATAAAGGCACTTTTTAAACATTGCTGATTTTGAAAACGCATTGCAATTAAATATACTTTTGTGGAAAGGAAAAGTAGTGTTATCATTATGTTGTGTGCTAAGAAAAAGGGACAGCATCCCTAAGGAATGGTATGCAGACACTAGACATGCAACACAGAAGAAAAGAGATAATTATAACAAAGTTTGTGCAGGGTTTTCCATTTCATCAGTGCTGATCTTTGCTAAAACTGTCAAATGGCCACAAATTAGAAAATAAAAAACAAAAAACAAAAGGACTGATGGAATACCCATTGCTATATAAGGCAATGAAAGATTTACATACCTAATTTCAAACTGAATCAGTGCTTTGAAGCAAGCATTAATTTTTCAAGTGTGTTGATCAAATTCAATTTGATTTAAGAAGCCCAAATGTTGTATTTGCATAATTTATTTGGATCGTCTGGAAAAAAATGACTTTGCTAGAGGTTTTTCTAAATTAAAACAAAAGAAAGAAGGAAGGTAAAGAAAACAGTTACAGAGACTAAAAAGTCGGAGAAGGCAAGAATGGATACAAAAACTATGGAGAAAGCAGGAAAAAAGGGAAAGGGATGAAATACAGAAAGAAAGAGGTTAAAAAATAAAATAAAAAGAAAGAAAAAAGGAGACGAGAACCCTGATTTCTAACCATCTTTTTCTTCTGTGTGATGAAGCTTGGATGGGTGTCTTCGGCAGGTGCGCCATTTACCAAGACGCTTGAAGAAATTCTCCTCTTCATCTCGCCCATTGTCCAGGCCACCTCCTGGCCCCCCTCCTTCTGACAGCTTCACTGCGCTGGTAAACTTCACCTGAGCAAAGACAGAGGGCCAGGTCAGGCTGTGCCACGCCACCATCTCCTGTCTAAGCAAGAAGACCAAAGCGTCTACAGCAGTGCAGGAGTACAGTGGATCGCCATAGCAATACAAGTGGGTCTGCACAGACTTACGTAGGCTGAAGCACTTAATCTTTTAAGCTTTCTGCTTAAAGGATTGGTCTTTCACATGAGGCTGTAAAGGCACAAAGCATGGAGAAATGTGACCAACAGTTAAAACTTAAGTGTATTGACAGGGCCTGCACTTCTCTCTCAAAGAACAAAGACAGACAAGTACAGCGGAGGTTTAACCCAGTCTTCTTCGCATTCCAGAAGAGTCTACAAGGAACTACTCACATACCACAGCCACCATCACCACATCCCTCGTGCAGAGGATCAGCTCCATTGTTCTTCCTGACAAGGTCTTAACACTGTGACCTTATCCTCTTTTACCAAGACTGCATTCTGAACTTCATTATCAGATAACTATACTCTTATCTCCCAAACACCCTGGCAACAACATCATACTCTTCAATGTTATACCAAATATTGGTAGTGCTTCATTAAATCTTCTCCTCAGTATTTTTCCAGTATTATAAAGTACAGGACCGCTTACACATTAAAAAAAAAAAAAAGGTGCCCAAATATAGCTTGTCTCCAGTCAATACCATTTTTATTTAAAGATAAGAGGAAAAGCTGCTGTTTTCCATAAGAATGTTCTCACTTGCATGAAGCTGGGGGAGATGACGTGCTGCATCTGCTGCAGAAGGTACTGCATCAGCATTTAGAGACAGACAGGATTTGGAAATCCTGCAACAAGGAATGGCAAAAGGTGGAGCTCTGCCACGCTTTTTCACAGACAGAAGTGAGTAATAGACTGGTAGAAGAATGAACACACACCCTATTATGTAGAAACTCTTTTTTTCTACTGTGCAAGGACTGGGGTGGAGAAGACGTAAGAGTATAGGGGGGAAATAAAAAAGACATTCTTGCTTTCAGAGAACAGCAGTGCTGTAATGTCCATTGCCAGGACAAATACTTTCCTCCTTGCCCTTACTCTGAGGACTCTTTATACTTGACACAAATACTTATGTATTACTCTAAGAAGTGGACAGACACCTAAATGTGAGACTCCCTTACAGTGCTGAAGTCCAGTACCAAATTCTGATGTTCTTTGTTCTGAAGACTTCTGTCACATTGGCTACAACGCCAACCCTGATAAGAGTGTTTCCTTGGACAGCTACAAACAGTCAGATCCTGTCCTTACAAGCTCTCTGCAACTGAGTCTAATGCATTTACCTTGGAACTCTGCCTGATGAAAGACAAACGGTCAACGGAGCTGATATCTAGGAGATCTTCCACCCCGTCAGCCAGGCCAGAGAGGGAGGAGCGCTTCAGCCAGTTCCCTGTTGCAGAATAAGCTACTCAGAACAGTTCTGAAAATGCTTCCAAACAGAATTGATTTATTAGCAATTGTGCACATATCCTCTGAAACAGCCATGCCAGGATATAGGAAAAGGGAAGGAAAGGGGAGGAAACCGTTTAATGTTACATGCATTAACTACCATGCAAGGCTGGGTTCTGAGATCTGTAAATGATGTATGTTTTATCTATCAAATGCTATTTGGATTATTTCTCTTCAATGCCTAGAAGATTAAGCTACTAGCATACTATGGAGAAACGGATTGCGTGTTCTGTTTTGCCACAGATACTCTTTGCTACCTTTGGCAGATTGGATATGTTTCCCTTTGCCTCAGTTCTCCATTTGCAAAGTGGAGAGAGTGTGCAGCATTCCCCACCTTGTCTTGGGAGAATATACAGTATACTTGGACAATAAGGAACTGTGTTACAATATATCTTAAGACAGATATATCTATCTGTGTTTCTCTGCACATGCAGTATGTATATAGAACATGAAGAGACATACATTTACCTATGGGGAGTTTGAGTTTCTTTCGAAGGGAGATTCGTCGGGAACGGGAGCGGGAGCGCCTGTCCGTAGTGGTTCCAGAGTGAGCAGTGGTGCATTCGGATGTGTCCTGCTCAGACTGACTGCTGGTATCACTTGCTGCACTCTGTGACTTGAACATCTTTCGCCAGAAGTCCTTGCGTCCCAGAACAGCGCCTTGGATTTGCTCATCACTGGAAGAAAAGGGATGCAGAACACGAACTGAACTTCAGTGAAGTTTGGATGCTCAGGGGAATGAGGCCTCCTTCCCACAGCCCCCTCCTGACCTCTCTATTCTTTGAGGTTGTTACATTTTGAATTCCAAACATACTCTTCTCAGTGGGACATAATCAAGTTTGACAACTTGCTCAATATTGTTCAAGGCACATAATAACAATCTTTTCTACCCTGAAGAGCTTGCCCACTGAACAGGTCATTCCAATTTTCTGTTCCTAAAAGTGAAAACCAAATCATCTTCTTTAGGTCAAAACGACCCATATTGACAAGACTACACTGGTGCTTTCTACAAGTGTGTGTACTGAAGAGCTTTAGAACATCATGATAGCCGTTTGTGAATCTGTTGGAGTCACAGTTCTCATTAAGTTATCGGAATGGGGACAGCACATTTTGCTGTATTCTTGCAATCTCCTATGGCTGTGGCAGGGCTCAGAGAAGAACAGCTTGCCATAATTCTGCACAATAAAGGCCTTTCTGTTATCCTTGCAGTCTCAGCAAGGGAGAGACTTTGCAGGCTCAGATAATGCCAGAGAATACATAATAATAGAGCTCAGGCCCTTGTGCAAGCAATGTCTTCTTACAGTGCATCTCAAAACACTTTAACAAGACAAACTGGTATTCAGAGGCACGGAGAAGTTAAAAGACTTGTCCAAAGTAACTTAGGAGACCAGTAGCTATTCATAAAATTTTCTAAAATTCTTAGGAATACCAATTAAGTTTACTTCAATATTAAATGGTATGGTTGTTTGGACAGCAGAGACTTCAAATATGCAATGCCTTACAGCAGTTATCTATATGCCAATTATCTAATATGCAATGCACTAATCCCAAATGGAGGCTGCTGGCAATAATGCAGTGAAATAGTATTTACTTACTGTTCTGGAGTTTGCATTGGGCGGCTTGAGATGTAACTGCGACATTCATCGGGTGCGGCTGATGCCTGACCTTTGTCAATGATGATGCTTCCCACCTCGGACCTATACAGACAATGTACATCATCAGCTAAAGTGAATGGATGGTCCACCCTGTGGTCATCACACAGCTACACGACACAGAAATCAGCACTGCTGAACACTGAAACAGCTTTACAGATGCACCATCTCTTCAGTAACTTACTGCCACTCCGTATGTCATTCTTGAAAAAGGCACCGGCCCTTAGAGGCAAAGTCAAGGTTTTTAGGAGCTTTTCAGCTTTCTTAATCCTCCTTCACAGCATTTTAATAAGGCAAGCCTCAAAGCACAAGAAAAAATTTCTTTTTGATAAAGAAACATGTCAGGTTTAGATTTCTTTTGGGACTTGTTTCGTATACCAGGGTTTACCTGTCAGATAAGCAACACTAACCTCCTCAGGATGTGACACACATTAAAAGCTATGTTCATGCAGTGCTGTGGGACTGACACTATGCTTTTTACTTCTTTTAGCCTTTTCTCTCCCCAGTGTGTCCACTGTGCTGTTCCCTTCAACATCTTCTATGCAAGGGTTAACATCTTTTGTTGTAAATCTATGACTGTCTCAGTTCATTAAATTTTAAAGAAGGCTGCTGCCATAGGACAGTTCTGTGCACCAGGAACTAACATAAGCTCTGAAGAGAAAACACACAAGCCCTTGGACTTTTTGCATTTGTGTTCATTGCATATAGTCATAAAGCCATATGCAAATTAATCATTTGCCTTCTCCCTCCCAGACACCAACCTTTTGCTCCCTGAAGGTTTCTGCTCTTGCTCTGTTTCCTCTGTTTTTTTTCCTGGTATTAACTTTTCAGCACTGTCCAACAGGGCGCTGAGTGCTACTCTCCGAAAGACATTCCCATGAGCCTCCTTGATAAACTGGACAAGCTGACGGATATCACAGTACAAGCCCTGGGTAGCACGACATCACGAGGAGAAAAGAGAATTCAGTTTGCAGTTTGTGAAGAAGCAGTGAGAATTAATAGTTTTTAAGGTACTTCAGCAGGCCACTACTTCCTTTGGTTGTTGTCTGATGTCTCCGTGCACAGGGCTTGTGTTTTCTGGCTGAGATCAAAAGCTGGCAAAGTTGCCATTTAGTGTGCTCTGAAGAAGCAGACAGTGAGGAGCATTATTGTTATGGAACATGCTCTGCAGCGGGCTGAAGCAAATGTAGGGGGATCAGAGGCTAGATGAGGAAGTTGCAAAGATGGCTTAAAGCCTGTTTTATCCCATTCATCTATCCCATAACCTTAAAAAGCATGAAAAAGCCAAGTGAAGGGGTGGGAGGGAAAGCATAGTGCAAAAAACTGCATGTTTTGTTTCAAAACCAGTGGGTGTCTTGGAATTTTTCTTAATTATTTTAGAGCTCTACACCATGGGAAGAGAGAGGAGTGACTCATTCCCCAGCTTACTCCTACACTCAAGGCTCTTTTTAGTTCTGAACATTCATACAGATCTGTGATGTGGCAAGTCATCTCTATCTCTGAGGTCAAGAAGGTGGAGGGAAGACTTACAGGATCTGGTTTTCAGTCTGTGAACTTTGCCGAAAGAGCCTGCATTATTCTGAAAGTTCCCAGCCTAGGAACTTCCTAACAAGCCTTCAACAAAAAAAAAAAATTGCTATGCTCATGGTATTTGACTACAGTGAATTCTTTCTTCACTGCGAAGCCTCACTGGTCACACCCAAGTGAAAAAGTAACTTTGCAGATATGAAATCAGCTGCTTACCAGGTTTTCCGGGCTGTGCAGCTCATGTGTAGTAGAAGCACAGCGAGTGATCAACGACTTGAACATGGTGCTCACAATAATACCTTCCACGTTCTGTGCTGTAGACTTGTTGTCCACTGTGGTGAAGTTATTCCCAAATCCAGCCTTGTCTGTGAAATTCAAGTACAAGCAAACACCCTGGTTAAGAATGTTTTAAAAAAGATGGCTTAAATATAATTGTTACGGTATTTAGATATACAAGAAAAGGGCAGGTCCCTGTCTAAAATCTTATGCTCAGTTCTGGCAATCTCACCTCACAAAAAATAAGGCAGAAAGGAAGTGTAAAATAAATGAAAATGATGAAATCTTCCCAGAAATAGTAGTATGAAACAGGATCAAGAAGATTAGAACAAGTCAGGCTTCCATTTATCCACATCTCTCACTTAGAGATGTATAAAATAAGACATAAAATTTGAAGAAAACCTCCAGCACTTCTATTTACTATTCTAAAGAATAAGAGATGTTTGATTAAATGGAAAAGTGACAATACCCATGAAAAGAAAATCTTCTGAACTAGAGGAACGCTGTTCTTGCCAGGTGAATAAGGAGACCAAGCTCTCAAAGATTCAAAAAAGCATTACACGTTCATATGACAAGAAACATCTCAGTTTTATTAGGTGAAAGGAAAAACTTTCAAAAGCTGCATGAGCTGTCACTCTTCAAAGCATAAGCATGTCAATAATTAGTGAACATTGAGGAAGTTTTCCATGGGCATCTCCTTCACAAAAGCCTGCTACATTGATTTTTTGATGCTCTCTCTGAAATGCCTGTGATCAGAGAGAGGCTAACAGACAAGACAGACTCCTTGAATACCTGGGAACAGTTATTTTTATTCTGTAAACAATCATTGTTAATTACTGTCATAAACAGTGGCCAATCAGAAATGTCTGGTCATTTAAATAGCATCCTAAATAATTTTCCTAACTAAAAAAAGAAAATAAAAAACATATACATGCACACACACAGTTGTATTGTAGGCATGCACATCTGTGTGTTCATATTCTTGTTTTTTTCAATCTGTTCTTGCTTTTTCCTGCCTCACCTGAGGCACCATGAAGGGTTTTAATGCTCAATTATATCTCCATTCAGAATAAACCCTGGATTAAACAGGCCATTTCAGCTGGCGCCTGGTCATGTCATGAGATAGCAAAGTTCCTTCCTGAGGCATAGTTGAATGAAGATATTTTCTTTCAAGAGCCATGATCAACAGGTAGGATGAATCAAAAGAGATGCCTTCAATTTCAGGTGCACTGGGTAATGCCAGTTCACAGTATGAGATCACCAGGTGGTCAAATCAGAGGAGTTCCAACTCCGCTGACCTGCGCTGGCTGAGGATATGGTCTGTATATTCTGAAGATTTACATTCACTTTTTTTTTTTTATTTTTTTAAAGGCCAAGAAAAAGACACGGCTTCTTTCTGACAGTAAAGTTTAGGAACATTCAAGTGAGTGTTGTTGATGCCAGCTGTACTTACTGTCTGTGACTGGCTCCATGCAGAATCCTAGTAAAGCATGCAGGAAATCCACCACATTATTGAGAGAATCCCTGTTCACATAATCCCTCATGGTCTGCCGGAACTGCATCCTATCCAGTTTGTACAGCTTTGTGAGGCAGTTCTGAGCCTGCAACGACATCCATCAAATCATATCACATCACATCAAAGTACAGGTCTAAGTTTCGCTAATAGCAGCTGGGTATTCTGGGGTCCCTTTCTGCTCTAGCTAAATAAGTGCTCTGCTGTGCTGTCTAAAGTAACCTAGGATCCAGAAGGTTTAGGTCCTGTAACAGAACACAAGGTTTGCCTCTGAAGCAAACAAGAAATTCAGCACAAGGCGAGAGTGGACCAGTATGGGTACCACTGTTTGGAGGTGGTGGTGAAGCCATTCCCAGCCAGGCCTCAAGGCCTCTCTTCTTCCCACCTCCTCCGCCAAGGTAAAATCCCACTGAACAGGAGTGAAGGAGGAATGTAACGCCTCGGTCAAGGCTTATTGCCTTGAAACAAGTTCTTAGCCTCAAGCATCTGACTTTCAGCCAAGGCTCAGACCCAAGCCTGCACCTGCACCCTGTGACCAATTTATATCATGCAAAACATTAGCTTCATATTTAAAAGCTACTAACTGTCAACTTCTTATCAGAAAAGTATCCATCCTACTGGGACCCCAAACAGGATGGAATTAGTGAGTCTGAAATATCAGCTCTACGGGGAGCATCAACTCTTCTGCTACCTACAAAAGGGTGCTTAGCTTTCTAGTAAACTCAGACGTGATTGTGCATGCAGTCAACACAAATGGTGCATGCAAAGCAGTCTGGCCAGACAAAGACACAGAAAAAGCAGAAGACTTTGACACGTAGGAAAGTCTCTTCCCATAAAGACCTCAGTTCAATGAGCCTGATAAGAACCTTGGCTCCAAGAGACCTGTTCATTTATGCCTAATGCTATGCATAGGCCTGAATGTTCTGCTGGCTGAGCTCCAACACAATGTAAAAGCTTTAACTGACACCCTGATGAATATTGGTGTATATTCAACCAGCGCTCTATACAGAACCTTTCTGCTGTTACCACTGTGACTCTTACCCCATCGAGTCTCCCTGTGTCCACAATTAATATCGCTGCTGCAGGCTCCTTAGTAACCAGGAGTCAAGCTAACAGAAGAAGGGTGCATGATATGGAAGCAGTCAATCCAGCTCTGAGCCATCTAGCTCAGATCCCAGAACCAAATCGCAGCTCCGTTGGCATGGCTCAGGCTAACCAAAGCCATGGAGAAGCACCTGGTTCTCACCCCCAGTGTGGACGGGGGTAAATTCTCATTACAGTCATCAAAAACGTTCTCTGCAGCAAGCACAGAAGGCAAGGAGGAGGCATGTGCTGGAGAAAGCTTTTGGAAGGCTCCCATTTGACAGGGCATTGGGCTGATCTCAGGGAGTCAAACTCTTCCAGATGAAGTCAAAATGTCTGGGTTACTTCCTGGGTGCTTTCCGCTGCCTCAACTTTGGCAGAATCAAAAGTGTAAGGAATCAATGGTAACCGTTCACCCTGGCATTCAACAAGCCACGAGCCTTCTGCTTCCTCGCAGTACATGAGTATGCCTGCAAGCACAGTGCACTCCAACTATCGGGAGCTTATGGAGCAGCCCAGCAGCAACTAGTCATAATTGCCATTTGGGAAGATGGACGTAACGACGTCTTGGACTTCTCAATTCAGATATGCAACCCACAATAGCGGCACCTCTTGTAAACAGCATACTGTGTTGGCGTACCACCAATGTAAAAAACGACTTAGAGCAGCACACATGGAGCTTTGCTCCAATGTTTGTGTGCCTCTTCAGACAACCTATCCACTGGGGTGCTGAGAAGCACCCTGGGTCGCAGGTGTGCTCTTAGCAAGCCCCAGGGTCTGGAAGGTAATGAGATATGAAAATCTGCTACAGCTGGGCTGCAACACAGTCTGTGAGCTCAGACAAAGAGCAACACATCTACTGCCAGTACAGAAAAAGCTACAGAGGGGGCAGACAGCAATCTCAGCAGCTGATGTCAAAAGTACAAGGGGGACATTTTAATGAGCTTTAATTTTCTTACATTCTCCCGGAATACCTGGTGTCTCAGGCGATCTCCGGAGAGCCCTCGGTGTCCTTCTCCACAACCATAGGCACAACCCAGGGACTTGACAATTTTTATCAGCATTGTGAGGGCCAGCCTATGGGTGCTGACAGATGGACCTTCATCCTGAGAATCACAGAAAGTCAGTGTGAAACCCCGGCACAACCACTGGCATTTTGTTACCATTTTACTTTTAAAAAATTGCTGTCCATTTCTCCTCCCAGACACTTCCTTACAAAGTTGTTATTCTTAAAACGCATACTGCATAGGGGACTAGCCCCCTCCCTTTCAACTCCTGTCAAAAAGCCACGTTATAAATGCAAAGGCCCCTCCATGTTGCTGTGAATACTATTCAGCACTTACCTCAAAAAAATATGCCTGAAAAGAGTGAGCTGGTTAGCTTGGGCAGAAAAACAACATTTTTAAAATGCCTTCAGTATTATACTACTATGAATCACAACTTTGGAGGTCAGCAAAAGCTCCTCTTGGCCAATTCTCACAGCAATACTGAAAAATTTATGATTTCTGGTCATCAAAGAAAAACTGTGCTCACACACTGGATTCTGTTTTTTCTTATAAGCCATGCACAGTAAACAAAAATCATTGTGATTGAGGGTTTCAGGCACTTTGACGGGATACTGAAAATGCCCATGCAAGGCTCACAAGCTCTGCTTCTGGCAGTTGCTTCACTGGAGTAGTTACAGCACTTAAATTCCCAATCACGTTGCTTCAGCAGAACCTTGGCGAGCACCAGAAGAAAACAAATTAAATTGTCATTGTTGTGCAAAGTAAAAGGAGGGAAAACAGAAGGGCAATTGCATACACACACATCCTCTATCTTAACAAACACCACATTCCAAAATGGTATAAAGGCAAGCACAACAAACCTTTTCTTGTTTTTTGTCGTTTTTCTCATAGGGCCCTCCTCCTCCACCACCACCTCCATCACTTCCACCTCCACCTCCTCCACCACTTCCACCACCTGCTTCTTCTCCATCTCCAGCTCCGCTGACTGGGGGAGGCCCAAATCCACAAGCTGAACCTCCGGAAGCAGCCCCTTTGAGTTGGAAGGATCCTTCACTTGGTCTCTTTTCAGGGGCCTCATTTTCCTTGTTCTCACTCTTCCTCCGTACCTTCTCTACACATGGCACCACACCAAGCTGAAGTAAACACTCCACAATGTTCAGTGCCACATCACAAATCCTGGAGCTGATGTCATGATTCAGGACTAAGTAAACAGCCTTCAGGACCACCTGGTAGATTCAAACATCATATTTACAGTCAGATTTGTTTGCTCTCCTAGTACTATTCGGTGCCTGGAGTTCTAGGCACAGTACAAACTCAAAATGAAAAACACACAACCCTCAATCCCAAGAGCCTACAATCTAGGTGTAGACAAGAAACCACAGGTTGGGCACAGTCAGGCAGAAAGGTAAACCATGAGATGACATCTGTGAGCCTGAGAACACTGCTTCAGTGCTCCAGGAGCTGTCAAGTCATCATGAGAAAATGCAGCAAAGGTGAGTTTTAAGGTGCCGTTAAGGTGCTTATTCAGTTTTATACTGTTTTACAGAGAATTTGGTGCATGCTCCAGGAACACAGCAAGTAAATGATATCACTTAAGGTTTGATGTGTGCATTCCACATGCACATGCACTCCTTGCAAGGAGTAATAAGAGTTGCAGTATCTCAGAGGAGGCTTTTATGATATGCACAAATGTATCTGACTGACCTTTATGTACAGCTGAGAGAAGTCATATAAAGAGGTGGAGGAAAAGCCCGTCAAAACCCTGATCTCAATGGTACAGCTATATTGACAGAAGAGGGACCTGGCTTTCCTCATTCCTTGCCAATTACCGAGAGATCCAGCATGCCGTTCTTGTGGACAAAGTTGTTGGTTCCATCAATGTGGTCCGTATCCTCCAAGCAACTGTAATTGATGCAGGAGTCTGTCAGGCTCCGCGGGAGGTTGGCACACGCAAGCGGCTCGTGCGGCATCTCAGGGATGGGCACCTGGTTGCAAAGCTTCCTCATGTGCTCGCTGAAGAAATCGGCATAGCCCACATTGAACGAGGCCAGGGTGGTGTTGAAGGTGGCCACCGTGATGGTGGAGATCTGGGACCGCACTGCAGGGAGGAAAATGGCTACCTGTGAGTTTCCATCTCTAGAGTTATAATACAGCAAATAGAGGCTGTGCTTGTTTACAAGAAAGGTGCAGCTCTTAATGCACTTTGTAATGCCGAAAGGCAAAACAGCCTCCTAATTCCTATCATGGGTACAGGGATGAAAGCAAAGATTCATTTCTTCCTTTAAGCCACTGCACAGTAGAACACCAGCAACGTTGCTCTAGCAGTATAGTTCCATGGCAGCTTACATTGATCTCAGTCTACTGGGCAGCTAAGCACACCAGGGAGCTCAGTTTAAATTTAATCCAAAAGGGGGATTAGATTTTTGGCTAGCTTTGCTCTCTCTACTGGTGAAGTGCCTGGTGTCAGAAGCAGCTGCACCACTGCAAGGGGAAGAGGAAGGACTCTGCAGTTGGATGCAGGAGTGCAGGTAGGGTAAGAACAGCACCAATTCAAAACAGCTTTCTAAGTCACACCAGCTTGAAAGATCTCATCATACCAGTTAGAAAAAAAATAAAGGAGCAGTATGCTCCTAACACTACCCGTGGCAGTCTAAACCATCTCCAAAATGTAAAAATGACTGATGAGAAAGGCAGTGTGGCATCTAAGCTCACAGTGCCCAGAGAAAGGACATCATGACATAGCTAAGCTTAACTTTAAATTGGTCAGCTCAGGCAGTGACAGCCTTTTGGCAACACAGGCTAATTTTTATCAAGGATTCACTGTGGTGTTAACAACTCATGATGAACTCCAGGCCATGGTATGAGTAATTTCCTACGCTTGGTGCTTTGTAAGTAGGTCTACACACTCTGTAGTGTAGAAAGACCCCATGTGTCCCAAAGTGTTGACTGGACTACCTTCTCTGAGGCAGTACAGTAACAGGACTACAGAATAACAAAGAACTTCTGTCTAAGGCTAATTAATATGTTCTAATTAATAAAATAGCATAAATTTGAACATAGTCTTCAAGGACTGACTCAACAGTGGACTAGCTACGTTTTGCAAATAACAACTTGCCAGAGCAGTGGTTACATTTCCTTTGCGTAACCTGTGCAACCCTGCCAGCACTGAACGAGCAGCTTTTTATTAAGATAAATGTTCTAAGGTCAATGGCATTACCTTGAACCGGGCTACAAATTGGTCAATGATTAGGACAGGAAGTAACTGCTGTACCTAATGTGACATCAGGATTACTTGCTGGCATGTGTGACTTTTTAATGGCAATCACCGACATTTATATGGTGAAGAGAACAATAATGAAAATATGGAATTAGGAAACTTTGTTCCCGAGCTATAAAGTTTTATGACTATCTACGGTTAGCTATTTTTTTGTTTCATTGAGGTTTTGCTTAGTTTGTTTTGAAATGGGTAACAAAAATCCATTACTAAGACCTACATAAAATATCTTTTCCTGTACTGCACCTTTATTTCATTATCACTGGAAGAGCTGCCTGCTGGATGGGATGCACAGAGGCAGAGAAGGAGGACTAAAGACTCTTAATTTACATCCATGGAGGCCTGCAGCATGTGTCCACGACTTCTCTTGAGCAGCTACATAGGACATAACTAATTTTTCATCTCTGACTGTGTGCCAGCCAGAAAAATTAGTTTATTAGCAAATTTCTCCTGGCCATGGAAATTAGACAACACATAGGAAATTATGGATGGCCAGCACGTATGAATATAATTGGGCACATAAAACAGAACCAAAAAGTAATATTTGTACTTATCCTTTAACTACAGAATGTTTCATTCAAAGTTGTATACTAGCCCTGAAAATAGTGTTATATGTCCTACTGTTCATGTAGTTGCAGGACAATTGTACCTGGGGTGCAACCAGGAAAAGATGCATTGCATATAACTACTTTTTAGAAAATATTTGGCTAGAAAGCTGTTGTCGTGTGTGGGATTACTCTCCCACAGAACAAGTGCAGATCAGGTATACAGAGACTTCATAAAACTGATCCAGGAGAAGAGTTTCACCCCAGAGTCACAAAGCAGAGATGAAGGAGATGTTCCCATGCTAGATTAGAGCTGACACAAATCCATCCTCTCTGACTTTTCAGATTTACTGTGCTAAAAGAGCACAGTGAGGATCTCTGAGAGCTCATAAGGCTACAGCATGTAACATGTGAGTATCCCCCTAGGTATGGTGCCTGACAGCTTGTGCAGATAGACTGTGCCTTGCTCCATGGGGTTTGTGATTTTCTGTTCCCTGATCAAGGTTTAGGGTTGCACTTGCCTAAAGTGAGGCTTGACCTCCATGGCCAGGTTTGCCAGTAGCACTGCTCATGAGGGAGAAAAATTTACTATGTTTAGGCAGCAGAAGCAGCACCAGCAAAGCCCTCTGGTGCAGACAGCTCTGCTGACAGAAAAGAACTTTCCTCTGCTTGGCTAATGTTTGACAAAGGTGGAGTTGTCCTGCCAACAGAAAGACTCCTCCTTCTGGAATAGACTTCATCCCACCAGGGGCTCTCCCATAGTGGTCACACTGGCACTGCTCTTTCTGTAGAAGGTTCCCAGACAGACGGGCCCAAGGAGACCGAGCAAATTTGAAAGCCTGGCTTCTATTTAGAACCAAGGAAAAATAAGAAAAAAGTGGTATTTTCAGCATATTCGAGCAACTGAGGACTGACAAAGGGCATTAAGTATCACAACATTCCCCATGAAACCACAGAAGTTAGCAACTCCAAGTTTCTGCCCAAAGATCTGCACTGTGTTGTGGTACAGCAAAAAAAATCCAAACCCTTTCTCTTCTCCCTGCTGATGGCTGACTATTTATTTATTTATTTATTTATGGATAAATTGCACAAGGTAAACATGAAAGGGTTGGAAGATGTTTCTACATAGAACAAGACAGACCTCAAGAGATGCAGAAAAAAATAGGAAAAAACAATTAGTCATATATTCATACATGGAAACAGTAACACCTCCTCAGATTTTTGGAGTTCATATTCCAGTGAAATGTTTCTTTCTTGATGTGTTAGATTTACCTTCTTTGACTGTGTTCTCTCCATGGCTGTTTGAGTGGTCTGGCAGATCAGAGACAAGAGTGTGGTGAGAGTGTGAATGCCTAGCACTTAGGCTTTCCATCTCGGTTGCTGTGTCAGAGCTCCCCCGTCTGGTGAACTTTCCTAGGGTGAAGACAAGAATTTGATATTTAGTTCACTCATCTGAGAAGTGCTTGGAGGCAAGAGACAGTAGCTGAGGTTAGAAATCGAATGACTGGAGTCAGCAGAAGTCAAGGCCTTCCAGGACCCTGTGAAGCAGAACCAAACAGGTAATAGTGGGATATCTTGCAGGGGGTCATTGACATAAAAACTAAGAACATGAGAATGCTCTGGCATGGCCTTAGACAATCATTTTTTACTTTGTACCATCTCCAAGAAAGTATGCTAGGATGAAAATCTATGACATTCTGAGTAAGTCTGTGAAACAGAAACCATGCCTAGATAATGCTGAGTGAACTTGGAAGATTGAACAAGCCCATATTTAAATTTAAACACTGCATCTTTGCAAAAATCAAGACAGTTACCTGGTAAGCTTCACTACCTGAGGCAATACTCTATTTTGTATCCAACATTCACTTGAAGAAGACTGAACATTTTTTGTCATGCATCTAACAACCATATTGCTGCTTCTCCAGAGATTTCTTTTTAAAAGAAAAGAATGCAGCCATTCCTCAAATCTATTTTAAGCTGCAGTTGTATAATGCTTCCTACCACTCAGGAGAAAGTATAGTCGTGACCGTACTGCTTGAATACAAGTTGCTACAATAGCTATTACTACATTATATGATGGTAGCTCTCAGAGAAAAAGTGAATTAAAGAAAGTGTAAGTTACTCAAGGTCTGTTGTCAGCGCAGTTGCCACCTCTGTGAGCAGGTGTTTAATGCTGTAAACAGAACTGGGTATATAAGGCTGCAATAGGATGGATGGAGAAACGAAGAGCCTCTGCCGTTCTCTGAATGTTGAGAACAGAAATGACACAGAACCTGGGGCAGAGATAAAAATGCTTCACCTAATATGGTGGTTTGCCATCCTCCTCTCTCAATGCCACGCCGGTCCTCTCCGATTCCAGAGAAACTGCCGAAAGAGAAAGTGCTGCGAGTGGGCGAGACATCCAAGTGGTCCTCGTGGAGGAGGAAGGGCACCCCCATCCTCCGTTGCCGCTTCTTCCCAGTATGGTGGAAAGGAATTGACCCTTTGCGCTCACGCTCCCTGTCCTCTTTGCGGCTTTTAAACTGCAGGAGAAAAATGAGCAGAGATGAGAGCAGGTAGAGGCTTTGAGGCATTCAACTACTATTTGAGGGAAAAAAGTAAAAGAGGTATATGGCCCAGCTGTAACCTTACACACTGAGCTTTTTGTCTTCGCCATTCACTATGATAGGAACTATCTACACTCTGGGACCATATAAATATTTTAAGGAACTCAGTCTTCCCATAGGATGGGATGAATGCCCTTTTAAAATTTTATGGCATGTTCATACCTGAAAGCTGGATTTGCAGAATACGCAAAACTCTGCTAAGTATCTTGGATGGTTGCAAACCCAGGGCTTCATAGCATAAAAACATCAGAAAAACTTCACTGAACTATCTGGAATTACAGCAAGAACCAGCACTTAAAAATCTGGACATTAAACTGCATTGTTTGAGTACCCTCCTCCATGCAGTTTCAGCAGGATAACTATTTGAATAAAGGTTTTAGTATTGTGATTGGAAAGTGCACATAAAAATCTAGGTAATTACAAATAAAATCACTCCCAATGAAAAAAAAAGATGTCAATCTCACATACAGCATGTATATACAGTCCAAGCAGACCTTCATTTGCTACTTAGCGGAACATTTAGGTGCTGAATCACTGGAAAATTTGATTAAGTATAATTTTCTTCCACTCACTTTTTTGAAGATGTTCATCCCCAGGTCAGTGGAGAGATCTGGAACTGCTGGCCTACGCAAGTTGGTCAGTGAAACCTTGGAAAATGCTTCCGTGCTTAGTGATTTTTCTTCTTCGTTACATTTCATTGTAAGATCCTGCAGCTCCCAAAACAAGACAATAAGCACAACGAGAACTAGACGATAAGCAGCTTAATAGAAGAGCTGCATCCAAGAGCTGTCATAGGAGAAGCACAACAGCAGAGAAGGACATTCAATTCATCACAGAAAACACCATTCACACATTTAAAGAAAAATAAATAAAAACATTTAGAATTTCCTAGAATTACTGACCTGTCTAATATTTTTGTCATCATGAACAAAAAAAAAAGGGGGTCAGCACACTGTGCTGCCACAGAAGAGATTCAGGCATTGCTGTCAGTGTGGTCTAGTGGGACAGAAGACTCATGGTCTGCTCTGCTCCAATTCTGATCCCAAGTACGGTCTTTGGTGGCAGACGATCTTCCTGACGCCTTGGTTTACATTTATATGCAGTTATAGCTGCTGCTTTTTGTGAAATGTTTTAAGTTATGAGAGAATATGACCTTAATGATGTACGCTCTTAATCACGTATTTTGGAACTGAGCTGTAATGCGCAGCACTGTCCCCTCGAGAATTTGATTTTTAAAAGTACTTTTGATACAAAATTTCGTAACTACAAGACTTTCTGTGAATGTTACAAGCCTGTTTTTGCTGTGGGCTGTTGTGGGAGAAGGAAGGAAGACAGGACTGAGGCAGCACTCATCTTTAATTTTATTTACCCACTAAAACAACCTAAGACTTCAAAATCAGTAAGCATCCCTCACTTGTAATAACAGTGCTGCAAGATCTGTCCACATCATGGTTCTCTACTCATATTTGTGAAAGCCCCTACAACTTCAAGCACAGAACGTTCCAAGGCAAGGAAAACGGCCAGAGTAATTTACTGACACCTCAGTAGAGGGCACTCTGCTCCCCTTCTGCACTGAGCAGAATACATTACAGCTGCCTGCTGTATTGGAAAGGCTTTGCTACAAAAGGTAGCTCAGCTCCCGACCATCTGTTCTCATTAAAGATTTGATGCCACTTTCCATGAGATGTTTGTGCAGCTGACCTGACCAAATTCCCTCAGGATAAATTTCACCTGCCTAAATATCAGCTTGTTTCCAACGGAGATGCTCTTCTGCCTTGCTTCCCCTTCAGACAGCTTGTGCTGATCAACTGGTCACGTTAAAACACCTTTTCCCTTTCAATCCAGAGAGCCATATGCCATCTATAGCTGAAGACTCCTACAGAATAAAAGGTAGAGATCCTGGCTCTGCAACACACAGGAGTGTGCAGTTTTATGCACATGAAGGTCCTGCAGAAGCCAGTGACACTTTGCAGCTGAAGCGTTAAGGACCAGTTACAGTGTTTGTGTTACTGGGATTACTGGGGACCAGACATTCTCTGGGGACTTTTCATAGCAGTCAAGGAGTACCCTTAAACCCTTCCTGTTTATTTTTATCAAAACACATGAATGAAGGAGACCCAACAATAGAAAGATTCCACTTCACAATTGTTTTCAGTCACATTCAGTCAAGGCATGCTTTTAAATCATTTTGCATATATGACTAAAGATTCACGGGAGAAGTCATACACAAAATCCATCAGACAGCAAATTAAGATTCAGCCCTAGATTCTCTCAACAGCAAGGCCAGCAAGTACTCCGTAAGGTTTGGTTCTTGGTTTTTACAGCTCTTTGGCTCCTTCTGGCTGGAAAACATATGCATTTAATTCTGATTCATTACCCTCCACCAAAAGGACAGAGTGAGGATCAGGACCTACACCATGACACAAGCATATAAACACACAGAAAGACAGTTCCAGTTCTAAAAAACAGCTTAGGATAGGTATCAAGCAACAAAAATGCAAGTTATAGAATTAGCTTTAACCTACAGTGTGGTATGTGACCTATTTTAATGAATCAAGCTAGTACTCCTGTTGAAGACTGATCAAAAATGTAGTTATGGCTTCTGTGCAGTACATTATCTTGTATTCATGATATGCATATGATGCAAAAGAAAGTAAAATAGTTTGGGGGCTACTACTCTAGATCTTGTTCTGTTTTCTATTGCCTTCCTTCTGCACGACCGTAAAGATAGCAGCTCATTAGTACTTCTCTCAGCTCTCAAGGTATTGCTCTTGAGACTCTTGGTTTTATATTAGCACTGCAGTGAGTCACTGCAGCTGCACTGGTCTAATGTTTAATTTAAGCTTTGGCTCTTCGCCCCTGCAACATTACTGCAAGACCGTAGATGTTCGTGAGCCTCATGAGGTCTCATTTCTCAGACTTGTCCTTACACTAATTCACTGCATACAGGTGCAGTGCAGGTTTCCCTCATCATGTGTTGCCAGCTCTGAAATCTGTTTGGATTAAAGTCGGTTTCCAGAGGAACCCAGTATTCTCTTTATTCACACCACACCCCATACCCTTTTGTTATGCAACAAGGAGCACTGGCATGCTGCACTGAATCTCTCCCTACTTTGCTCTTCATTTTACTAGGCAAGATATGGAGGATGTTTCCTGCATTCTCTCAACACATGATCCCAACTTCTTTAGCCCCAGATTATATTTAAAATGTTACTTCACACACAGAAACCAACAAGAAGTGCAAGAGTTTTGCTGAGGCTTACGGAAATGCAGGAAGTTACCCTGATAAACAGCAGAATAACATAAGTAACATGGATTTATCAGAAAAATCTGCTGGTCCCTGATCTGCCTTGCATGCAGCTATTTTTGTCTTTTATCAGTTTGTGCGTGACACTTTAAACCTATCCCACTGAAACAGAGAGTGATATTTTTGAGAACGTATTCATCAACCTGTGAGCAGAAAACATGACATTTAGTTTGGAAGATCCAGAGCAAAAAAGAAGTTTTTAAGCATATCCCTGTGTCTGACCGATGACCTGGTAAAGTCTCAGCATACAACCTCTTGTGCGGTTAGAAAGAAATGACAAATCTCAGTCCTTTGGAGGTGGATCTCTCTCTTCTGACTAGCACAGAGCCTTGAGTGATGAGACTGAATTTAAGAACCTCAGTTAAGTGCCTACAGTCAGCCAGGATGAATGGTAGGGAATGGTGTCTGTGTTGCACAGACTTCAGCCTTCAGAATTGTAAAGAAGGGGGGAGACAAGCTTCAGGAAGGCTGTTTCACCATCTCCATCACAGCTGTTCTGCTTAACAAATTGGAAACCTTTTTAAACAGGATTCCAGTTTGATGAAGCACAGTAAAAATACACAGGACTGACACAGAGGTTACAAAAAGCAATCAAATATAGCCCTGGAGGGAAGAATGCCCTGGACACAGTCCTCACATTAACAGCCAGAAAGTACCCAGTGGAATTGCCAAATGGATTTAACAGAAAAACGTTAGTGAAGAGCAATTGAGTAAAGAAATCTTCTGCAAGAGAAACATCCTGAAAAAGCAAGAAACAGCCAAGTGTGTGAAAGGAGGAAAGTGTCTTATTGCACAGAGAAGAACCAGCACAATGCTAACGCAAACAGCGCCTACAGAGGACAACCCCATGCACGCTGCCAGTGTGCTGAGAACCACTGACTGCAGTCCTGCTGCACTAGTAGCTACCATGTTCACGTGCAAAATAACTGGGCTGTTCTGAGCGAGGGCAAAGAAACAGTACGAGGGTGGAAAGAGTGAACCACCTCAACAGCAGTATCTTCCAATGTACTGTTCTACTTAGGCAGCATTCCCTCCAGGAGAGGATATTAAAATGAGGATTTTCTGTACTTGTACAGCAATCCTATAAAATCCCCATGCAAAGGTAGATTAAGACGGAATAGTAATTCGTATCACCTGGCCTTTATGGAGATATATCAAGCCTTTACAGGGATAAAACAGGCAACATTTTATACAAATGACACTAAAATTTAACAGTTTAAACAAGACCGCCACTGCTGAGCCTTTAAAATCACAAGTAACCACCAGCCCTAACAAAAATTATGAGAATGGCTACAAAATCCTGAGACTTTAAAATAAAAATATTATTATTTACATTGTTTATGCTTGTCTTCTGTCTTATGAGTATCTTGGCTGTACAGGAGAAAAGACATTCCGCCCTTTATGCTTATAAAATGACAGATCAAAAACTGCCAGAACACTGAATACAAGGCTTTTAAGAAAAAAAAAAAAAAAAAAAAAATTCTAAGAGTTCTGACTCAAAAAAGACATTTGACAGCAACATTAGCAGAAGATAGAGCCTCTTACTTGAGCTGTGTCATAAAATTAGATTGCAAAAATAGAATCCTGTATTACTGTATTAAATTTTGTAAGGCAGTTCCACCAACTCAGTAAATCAGAATTTGCTGTTAGAAGCCCACATGACAGGAAGAGTGCACAACCTAAAAGTATCACAAATCAACAAGGAGATTAACAGAAACTGCAGCCGCATCCCCTTTTTATCCCTTGATCAACCATGAGCTACCCAAAAGTTAAAAGCTACCCAAAAGTTAAAAAACAGTTACGCTCTAACACAGAGATCTTTACTGCACTGAGGTCAGGAGTCTGGGGTTTCTGTTCCAGCTAAATAGGGAGTAAATTTTGACACCTATTAGGACAGTTTGTCCACTGAGGTTTTGCTGGCAAATACAAAGAGTACACACTAAGAGTTACACACTAAGATTAACATCAGGAGAAGAGGTAACTGCACAGAGGTCTTTCGCTCACTGCCAGAGCTTTCAAAGTCTACTTTGCTATTATAACACGAGCGTTTGCCTGAAGTGTGCAGTGCTATATGAAGAGCAATTCCTTTTCTCTCTTGTGAGGGGTTATGCCAAAGAGAGCTCAGTAAAGCAAGTCTGATTTCTTCTGACAAACCCATTAGTATATTACCACATTAAAAACTAATTTTATCACTGTTCACCCTAGAATAATCATCCTAAAACAACCCTCAAGCTTTCAGCAGTCACCAGCTCAGAGTCAGATTCTGCCTCCAAACCCCTTATTGTTCTCAGGGTCTCCTTCTGAATCAATGCCCACGTCTGACCTCTGGGCACTTTAACCAATACCAAAGCTATGCTTTTCACTAGTCATCCAGCCACCACTTCCCAGCATCACCACAACAGTTAGGTTTTTTTTAATTATTATTTTTTTTATTTTTATTCAACTGATGGCAGCTGCTTACCTGAGTTTTGTGGGTATTCACCAGAGAGGGTGCGGCAGCCACCATGGAGCTGCTGCGAGGTCTCGGCAAAGGGGTGATCTCTGGCTCGGGTGGTTTCTCTGGCTTTTCCTGTAACATATGCCTCAGCCTCTGCAGGTAGTACATCAGTGACCACTGCGTGCCCTCCTCAGACCAATGGGGCTGCAGCAAGCAGCGCAGCACTGCCACATCAAAGTATGTGGCATAGCGAGACTTGTGGCATGGTGGGATCACCATGGACAGCCTGTTCCAAAAAGTAAGAGCAGAAACGTTAATCAGGCTCCTAAGACCCTTCTTAAGTACTCTGCTCCCTGAATAAAGAGACACTCAAGGATGATCTGTTAGGTTTGTATGTTCAACTGTTCTTAAGAGGTCATTCAATGCCACAAAGTTTTCTTTGATAGCTGGAGACCAGTTCTGTCCTAGCACACGTGCTGGTCCACCCCAAGACCCAACAGCTCCACTCAGAAGCCTAAACAGCCAAGAGCTGTAAGCCACTCACTTTCTCCTGCCATCTGCAGCAATCACCAGGACGTGCACACAGCTGTGCCTGCCTGAGCTTGCGGGGACATTTGATGCTGACCCTTTGGGACTAAGGCCCTGGCTGAGGAAAGCATTACTGATGACGTGTAAGTGGATATTTAGCTTTCAGCTCCCTAGGGGGCTCAGGCACAGGTTTGGTTAAGTGTTTTCTTGGATAGGGTTGCTTTCTTAAGCTGCTGTCTGAAGACAAGCCTAATGCACCTGTGCTAACTGAATAATTTGTTCAGCTGGAAACAGATAACTCATGAGCATCTGCTCTTCAGACACTCATAATTTATATTTAGGAACTGTTTACATTTGTACACATCAGGCCCTATTACAGAACAAGCAGGCAGGGCAGCTAAATTAAGTAACCATTTAATCTAATTAAATTGATCTCATACAAGTAAAAACTACTTTTATAGACCCTCCTTGACAAGGTGTGCTAGAGAAAAGGAAAACATTTTAGCCTTCACTATGGCTTTCCTGCCTTTCAGGTGGTGTCATTTCCTGACAAGTTTTAGCACAGAATTTCCTAAGTATTGTAGACGAACTTCTGTGATTTTTGGATTCTATGAAAATTAAAACCACTTATGTGAAATGTATTCTTAATCACTTGGGAGACAACACAAGAACAAATATTTTTTTAAGCCATTTATATTATCAGCTCCACTAAACAACATGTGAACAGCAATGGCAGGACACCCCTGTCTCCAGCTAGGTGTCACCACATTCAGAGCAGAGGAGTCCAAGGCCACCCAAAACATTACGGAAGAAGCAGCAATGACTAGTGGAACTCCTCTAAGTGCTAAGAGCGAAGTGCATGCTTAAAGCGCTTTACTGGATCACTGCTCAGTGTCACAGAGCTGCCCTGCACATCCCAGGCAGGTACACAACTGGCAGAGGAGAAAGAAGTGTGCAGCAAATGCTGACACCACCGGGAATCACAAGAACCCTCCTCCACACTGCATGGCTGGCAACAGGGGCAGGAGGCAAGGCTGGGCTTGGAGCAATGTGTGTGGATCTAGAACTCAAACCTGCAGGAGTTGGTTTGCTGCCAGCCCCACAGGCCAATGTTGAAGGCATGTGGTGATTGCAGACCAGCCTGTCTGTGTCAGCATATGTCACAGAACACAATCTATAGACTCAAAGCTTTTCCCTAGTGCTGTATTCAAGGTACGATGTTACAAATTTGATGACTTTAAAATGAGCTGTTATAAAAAATAAAAATTAAAAAAATAAAAAGGAGAAAGCAATGATAAATGGAAATATGCTATGAAGTTTTTCCCATATACTTGACTTCAAGGCTGCCTTTGTCCAAGTTAAGATTGTGTCGAATAGACACAGACTATCCAAAAACACAAACTAAGCTGGGATATTCAAAAGTATACCAGCAAGGGAAATAACGCCCATCACCTCAGCAGCAAATGCAAAGGAAACGTAAAGGATGATGCATTGCTCCCTGGTCACTTTGCAGGACCCAGATCAGTGTTCGTGCTCCTCTGTATGCAGCACAGGCAAATGCTAGGCACAAGAAGCCTGGAGCAAGACATGTTCTCCTTATGAACCATTTGCCACTGAAGTCCTGCAAAGCGTATTTCCAAAGCAGAGCGTTCAAGGCAGCAGCTGGACGACGGGCTGTGGCTTTAATTGCTCCAGAGCCTTATACTGTGGTCATCTGTAAGTGGAGCACTTCACTGAAAGGAGCAGGGTAATTAGCCAGGATCAGAGGAACAAGCCATTTTCTTAAGTGTCTGAAGAACTAGAAATTAAATTCTGTGCTTCATTTAGAAGGAAACCTGGTGTTCATTTCCACTGCTCGTGGCTGCCTGTGATTGCAGGGAGAGTGGCAAGGAAGTCTTCCTCCAACCCCAGGCCCAAGGACAAAGGAATACTGCAGCTGTTGGTAAGCAGAGTAAACAATATTCGCTCCCCAGTTGTCTGTTGCGTGGCAACCAAAGCTCCCAGTACAGTTTTAACTGATCAATGAGTCCTGCGAACGAGGAGACATAATGATGCTCTCTTCAGTGCCTGTCTGCAGCTCCATCTCCCTAGCAACCACCAGAGCCAGCCTGACAAATTGATCACCTGATTCCGTCTTCTCAGAAGAGACTGCTTCCCCCCCCCCTTTTTTTTTTTCCTGTACAGCTGTGCCTCTCTGAGCAGCAGTGTTTACACAGAAAGGCAGTTCTGTGCCCAACTTCAGTTTTACTGGCTCACATTAATACAAATTAAATAAACACCTAGAATTGACAGGAGGCTTGATAAAAAATCCCATGGGAAACCTCCTGATAGGATCAGAGCCATAGAGGATAGCTTTGCCCTTTCCACCAGGGAAAAAGGTGCATCAAATCCCTTTTTGAGAAATCTGAGCTGTTCCTAGATTCTATCCAGAAACCCACTCCATCCCACATTTCTTCTGTTTCTGTAATGAAGCAATGTCTTAAAACATTGCTGTTTTGGGTATGACATTTCCCCAAACAGATAAGCACCAGAACCAAAATTGTCATGAGGAGTTGAAGTGAGACTCCTACATCCACCACAGAGACCTTGAAATACAGTTAGGTTTCAGTTCCTCATCATTACTACCCCCGGCCCACCCCCCCAAAAAATACTCATCAGCTTCATTTACTTTATAGCACTACTGAGTGTCCCGCAATACTGAAAATTTGGTTCTATCTTTACCTGCCCAATCCTAGATTAAAATAAATTAATGTAGCAGTGCCACGCTGGAAAACTGTGGCCTGAACTCTGCAGGGCAAGCTGGGAGGATGTTTGTGTGGCTGTGCTTTTTTGTCAGTCTGTTTCTTTTGGTCAGGAGTCCAAAGCAAGCTGACTAAGCAGCAGGATGAAGAGAAAGCATAATGACAGCAATGGAGAGAAAATTACAAAAATCCTTGCTAAAGGGAAATAAAATTTGTTCAGAAGGAAGACAGAAAAGATACTAGTTGCTGAATTCAGCTAAGAAGAGCTGAATTTGCAGGTTATTTGAAGGTCTCTAATTATGAGAAACCAGAAACCAGTGTATTAGAAAAGACCAAATAAAGCGCCACAACAGGCCAGCTGGAGATTTCTCCGATGAGTGACACTGAATATCAAGTGTCACCACCTTGTTCAGCCCCCAAAACAGATCTGTTGAATTACAAGTCTGAGATAAACATCCAGCACCCTTGGGGTTTAGGAACAATAGCAGATTCATGAGGACCTCTGTGACCTCCCCCATTGAGTTACAACAGCTTAACTTTCTGCTGAAGGGGTTTGTACCTGGGATGTGGGGTGCCTCTCTCCTGAGAGGTTTGGGAGGACACGCTTCCATCCAGGGAATTTCCACGATGACATGCTGAAACAGTGGGCTTTGGAGGTACGGAATCTGGCTGGGTTGTCTCACAGACCACCTGTAGTCCCTTTGGATAGTTTCAATAAATGGAAATAGGTAGACAAACGTATTTATCCGTCCTGTATTAGTTTGTTTCCTTACTGCAGTTTATGCTTAGACACAAGTATTACTTATACCATAATAACACGGGCAGTTAAGCCTTGGGCTTTCACAGTATGAGGAACTGTATAACCAAAGGGTAAGACAGGGCTCTAACCCAAGAAAATATGTAACATCAGGCTTCCATCCTGTGAGACACAATAAGCCCGAGAAGACCCTGACAACTATCTCAATACCCTTTGGTTCCACTGCAGACAAGGCTGGGAGCTGTCAGGAGAACTGTGAGCAACTGTAATTTCTGAACACGGATTACTTTAGGGTAATGACTGCAGCTGCTGTTTTGGCATTCATTTCCCTCCTCCCTCAGCTCCTCACTCAAGCCATCTAGAGCTTCGCATGGAACTCACCTCTGTATGACCACTGTCCAGATTAGGGGATTCGCAAGTCACGCTCTGATTGTTGGTAGGAGAACTTCTTTTAGCTGACAAAATAAAATGAAATATCATTTCAGAAACCACCTCTAATATGTAAACTGCACCAACTGAAATGATAAAGAAAAAAAAAAAAAAGCAGCATCTCTCTGCTGCAAACTTCCTAGGCATTAACCATTAAAAAAAAACATTTAACTTTTGCACATTTTTAAATTGTTCTGTCAACAGCATTGTCTACTGAAAATCACCATTTCTTTAAAAACAAAAATTGAATTTACATTTTATCCTAAGTCCATATGACATTATACTGTTTTCCTGTGCATACTAGTGCATTTTATTTTGTGTCTCCTTCCCCCTCCTATTTCCATGTATATTCAGCTTCTTTTCTAGGTTACATCTCTCTGAATGTGTTGTGATTTCCAATTTGACAAATGCCTTCATCACAGAAAGCACACAGATGTCACAGAGAAAGTTTGATCAGCAGTACTGAAGAAGAACAAGGGCATCACAAAGACTAGGATGACAGTTCTTGAAATCCTGTCATATCACAAGCTATCCAGATGCAACTTAGTATCAGACCGACTCCAAGTAAAATACTGCAAAGCTTCTGCAGTAGATTTTTTTTTCGATTTCTCATTTGAAGGAGAACTTAAGTAAAATTAACTTTGTCACAATTTGAGACAAGAATGCTACAACATCAGAAGCTCCCTTGACATATAGAATGTCCTTCCAATTACTATTTCCATTCTCTTGAAACATTTTCAAAACATAACAGAATATTTTCCTATTAGACTTCACTCTTGAAGGGAGTAACTTTAGGGTTTTTCTGACCATACGCCAAAACATTAAAGAAAAAATTCTAAGGGTCAAAGAAAATTTAGGACTAGTTGCTTCTGTTATTTTCAGGGCTGAAATCCTATTTTCTAATTCCAAAAGTTGAAGCCTGGTAAAGGGAGAGCTAGATGTCACAGACTATTTCAAATCAGTTGAAAGACTTCTACCTTTCCAATCCTGTACTGTCCCAGAGGCCTGTAAAACCTTCAGAATGAAATACAATATCCAAAGTAACTTGCTACATTTGAAAAATCAGATTTAGCTAACTACATTTTCACTTCTATGAAAATTACAGTTCTGTGCTTTTAAGAACGAGCAAGCAATGCCACAGTGATATAACCAGCACACTTACAATTGACTAGTTTATAGGAATTATGCAAAACTATTATCTAAAAATGCAATAGTAAAAAAGGATTTTTAGAACTAAGTCTGACACAAAGGTTTAGAAGCCTAAGGACCCCACTCCAGTCTCATTATGGCTGAGGAACAAATGAGGAGCAACCCCTTACAGTATATAAAAGTGAATTGGCAATCTAAGTCTGCCTTGGAGCAAGCCTCTTGAAACTACTTCATTTAATTACACAGCATGGTGAAATTTGTATTTTAGATAGGAAGAGAACCTACACTGATGACTGTGTGCTCTTCACTGTTAATATGTCCAGTACCAGTCTGGAAAAACCTTCCCCAGCATTGGACTGCTGCTAGATACTGCCTTTACCCTTCTTAGCAACTAAGGAAGATATTGGGAAACAGAGATATGAGGCTGACAGAAAACGGTAACTCCACTGAAGTTTCTCATTTCCTATTTGTGATTTCTCTCATCTCCTATTTAAATATTATGCAAATATTACTTGTTTCTGAAGAGAAACAGCCTGAAACTACTCTCAAAGACTTAACTAGTTCCTGCAGTATTAACATACTGCTCAAGTATGATGGCTACAGAACATAAGGCAGAAGCAGCCAAGAAAAGGAAAGGTTTCCCACCTGCACAGCAAAGTCACAGACCTGTAACGATGTTCCTGATTGGTTTAACAAGGGCATTGAAGGCAGAAACTTCAGGCTGCCTGTGTTCCCACATAGGCTGCCAAATAACAAGGCCACTAGCCAACCGAAATGTCAGGTCAGACTCCTAGAAAGACAAACAGAGATTGTATCACATGGAAGAGCACTGTTTCCAGACTAAAAGGACTGTCCATTCCCTGATGGACAGATTTTACAAGAAATAAGCGACACTACATGCCATTCTGCGGCCAGTATATGCTAACTCAGTGGCCACTGACACCACTCAGCAGGCATCAATACATTCCAAGTACAGCTATGAAAAAACAACAGGGAAACCTCAATATACAAAAATATACAAAAGGCTTCTTCCAAAATGAAACTTCCACACTAATGAAATCTCTTTTTTCAGGACCTTAAGATATAAGAGGAAAGGCCATGCCTATGTCAAGAGCCTTGGTGACCCTTCTGACTATAAATAACAACTTCATATTTAGTATTCAATTTCATCTTAACCTTAGCATTTACACTCCTGAGACTTGGTCTTATGCCCCATAAGAATAATATTAAATATTAATATATTGGTTAGAAATTGAGATAACATGAAATGCATCAAATCAGTATGAAATATTAATATAAAATAATGTTCTTATTAATAGCAACACTGTTACTACTTGAGATACGTCTATGGAGAGACATCGGCACTGCTAGCACTTGCACCATCATTGATTTTTACATGTGCAAGTAGCTGAAATTGTGTAAATCAGCACACAAATAAATCTTGGCAAGATCAAGGTGCAGGTATGCCCGTACCCGACCGAAGGTCAGACCTACATGAGGAGTCACTAGTGTTAGCATAGTCCCACTATCCCCCTCAAGCCCCAGAAACACTGGTAATAGCAATCTCAGTAGCATCCTTGCAGCCACTGTCTTCTGTTGACACAGCCTCATCTGCCTCACTGTCTGTAATCAGAAAGTGGGAGCAATAATGTGTTGCATTTTTACTTTGCACTGCCAGCTTTTGGAAATGTAAACACTTAACTCAAGTTGTTAAATTACAGGATTACATGCTTACCACCCCATGCCCACAAAGTCTCGTTTAAGAATACATTGCAAAATATGTAAATCCTCCCAGAAGTCATTAAAATTCCATCACTTAGGCCTTCCTTTGTAAACAAGTATCATCTTCCTTGACACATCCACTATTTCAGTTAGTAGGTCATATTCTTCCCCCGACACCCCTACCTACATGAAACACAGGGGTGGCAATGCTGACTTAGAAAGCCAGTTATATGCCTCATTTACCTTATCCTTTTTAAGCTTTGCTTTGATGACAGAAATGCATGTTTTCATGGGCTTTTCAAGTGTTCATGACTACAATATCTCAGAGATTCATGGATATTTCCTACATTTTTTTCAAGGTGAACCTGAGATACTGTTATTAATCCCATCTCGTAAATGGGAAATAAATCTGAGAAAGATGATTACAGAAAATTTGGAAACACTGTCTCAAACAACCAGGGTCTACCTCCAGCTTCATTTTATTTTTTCAAATGATAGCCCACAGTGGTGCATGTAGCACTGGGAAGAACTCAGTGCTTCTTTCTTCCATGTCTCCATAGCTCACAGAGAAAATGGAGAACTAGTAAATGACTAAGAAGAATTTGGGTTACATAAATTGAGCTGTACAGACACTTGGTAACAGAAGTAGGGAAGGAAGTTTGCTCTCCAGACCCACTTTCACCTGCCTTAACAGAATGATTATCCTTTCTCTCCTCTACTTCCTTATCTTCTTCAACTGCTGTAGCGCACAAGGCGGTGTTAGAACACACAACAGACTCCAGTCCTTCATGACTTTACAGACCTTTTCTGACCACCTGCTCTTCAGACCCAGTTTCTCATTTGAAGCCTACCTGGAAGTGTGAAGTCTAAATAGCAGCTCTCTAGAGAGCATAAAGACAAGAGGGAGGAGTCAGAGCGTGCAGAAAATGACTCCTCGTTACACAGCTCTGCAAAGCTGATGCACTCAGCATAAAACCAACCGAAGGACTCTGGCAGACAGGGAGCCTGCAGCCCGCTTCCAAGTTCAGAACAAAGGAATGCTTAATTGCCTCTGCCACTTCATGCTTATACCACTATAAAGCAATCTTGGTAATCAGCATCAAGATGATTAGTGATGACAACAACAAGCCTCAGCAGCAGCCCCATGGTGGAATTCCTGAAAAGCTAGCACAGTCCTTATGAGCAATGAGTGAGAGACACTGGAGCAAGCTAAAGCTTGCAATCCTTTCAGCAGGTTCCAGGCTCCCAAATATTCCATACGGGCCACAGATCTTTGATATTCCTAGGGCCTGAAAATGCCTCAGTTCAGATTTATGTTCCTTTGTACCTGCCTGATGTTACAGTGATTGTTCATGTCACTGGAAAGGCTGAATCACTGTTTCCCTGCTCAGAGGCATCTCTACACAAGTACCCCACTGATGTTCTACTTACTTTAATCCTGTGAACAAGAGGAGCAAAGAGGAACACGAAGAGCTCCACTGTGGCCATGGAGTTCTGGAAGAACTTCCTTCTGTTATTCTCCTCCTCATCATTCGTGGCACTGGGCTGGGGATGTCCGGGTGATCCCTGGTTTTCAGCCTGGTGGATAAAGGCACTACCGCTCCCTCCCCAGCTAGAACCTCTGTCTCCTCCAAATCGGTCATTGCTGCAGTCCTGAGGGGCCTCCAGCAGCATCCAGTGAAGAGTGTGAAGCAGCTTTGTTTCAGCTACACCAAGTTTATCCTGATGTCCTGAATGAGAAAAACGCATCACAGTATCTCACAGGCTTTCCATTAATGGTACTGTCAAAAATTTCAGAGCCATACAGGAAACTGGGCATCCAACCTCCCTCCTAATGGGAGCTTGAAAATTAAAGTTCTGCGTTAACAGTCTCAACATTCTGTTCTATTTGAAAACTCCTAATTCACAAGCCTCCATTTATTTCACAGCATTTGCAATTCAGTCCCTGAAAAGTCAGTGGCAGGGCCACTGAATGCATGGACACAGTGCGGTCCTAAAAGATGGCAGCTTGAAAGCCTCATCTGTTTGACTCCATCAAATAAGACAAAATGCAAGTAAGTACTGTGAGGCTTCTGCTAAAGCTAGTTTTAGCGTATCTGGAAATTAACTATCAAAATGTCATTGAACTACTTTGACTCTTCAGCTCATGATTTCTAAAGCTAGCACACCACTGACTTCACTGAGGAAACCCTCCCAGGTAACCCTGCTATAAATGAGAACAGAACATGAAATGTGTAACCCACAGAATATACTAGGATTCCTCGTTAGAATCCTAATTCTAGGGTTTAAAGCATGTTTTGTGACATGCTGAGCATCAATCTTATGTTCAGACTGATAACTTCAGTAATGGAAAAACAAATTCATGAGCACTAACCTAGCTTGTTTCGGTTGGAGAGCAATGTGGCAGTGCAGTGCAGCACATGTGGGAGCGCAGCCTGGACAAGTTCCCAGCGAGAAATGCTCTGGATGGCTTCAGAGAGTGCTGGAGAAAGGCCATGCAGCTTGTTCTCTACTAAAACTCGTTCAAAAGACTGTAAGGAAAGAGGAAAAAAAGACTCTGTACATCTATTTCTGCACAGACATTCTAGGACATAAAACATTCTGTTTTAAAAAACTGTGATCTGTAAGTTTTCAGTATACAACTAAATCATACCTTAGAATATTCCTCCTGTAAGATATGGATGGTAGCTAAAGCTCGGACACATGGACACACTCAATTAGGAAACGAATGGGCCACTCAATATAATACAATAATAAAATGTATGATACAAAACTCAATATAACATAACAATAAAAAAGAGTTAAAGTAAATATCACACATATATAAGTAAGTCCTGGCATCAAGCCAGATTTACAGTTGTGCTGGGTATTAACCTGGCATGCCAGTAATCCTGTTGGAAGTCCCAGGAGCTAATGAAGCCTGTATGTGTGGAGCTGAGAGCTGGGTATACTTCTCTTTCACACACACACACATGCTCTTTCAGTTTAGTGTAACATAAAGGGCAACCCATTAAAGGTATACGTGCCTTAGGAAATGTTTTCACACCCTGCCACAAAAATACTCAGTATACAATTTTTTTCAGCAAGCCATGATGCCGTAGTTTATGAACACTTAAAAGAGCTGATAGCTGCAGCAAGTTCATTATTTCCACCTCAAACAACACAAAATAAGACTATCTGCCCTTGAAATCCCCAAGGAAGTTCTTTATTGCTAGTTGCTCTAACTATTTCAATACGCTCTTACTCTGACCAGATAGGAAGATCTCATTATGGGTCACAAAAGCAGTTATACTCCTTCACTGAAGTTCCTAAAGCTAAGAAATACATGACTGGTAATGTACGTCCTTCCACAGACAAGCTTAGCCTCCTGGCTACCTATTTGTTCACAAGCTGTTTCCACCAATTTCATCAGGCTCCAGGCATTCAAGTAACTGTTGGCATTTGTGACCTAATGGATGTTTCAAATGCCCTCACTCCAGATTCGTAAAGCTTATCCTTCAACACTAGTCATAACAATTTTTCCCGTATAAACGTGGTATTGATAGGAACAGACTTAATTAGAAAAAAGGAAAGCTGAAAGGGCAGCAGTCTCAAACCAGCTCTCCTAAATGACCAGCCACTCCAGTGCACGCCATGATAACCAGCGGTAACGTGCACTCTTCTGCATGCCCCAGCGGCTGCACACACTCCCCTCTCAGGTTGTGGTCACGTCCCGTGGTGGGGACGAACATGAGCCCCTCTGCTGAGAGGCAGGATGTGCCAGTGCACATAGTCACCATGGGGTGACAGCACCCCCGTAGGAGCTGGCTCTGCTCTGGACAGCGTGGAGGCAGAAAAATGTACATCTGTACTTACAACCAAAGACTAACACCCCATTAGCAGCGCGAAGAGTAAGAGAAGGGCAGACAGACAGTACAACGTAGCAGAGGTATTTGGTACTGAGTATGCTTGCAGAGGACTACACCTGTAGTCACACAAATCAACCCTTAGAAAATGCTGACATGAAATGTCAGAGCTGCCAACAAACATAACTGTGGAAAGTTGCCCACTTACTAGAAACCCCCAGGTTCTGGTCAGAAAAGTCAACCAACTCTCATTATGGAGCAACAGCAGAAATCGGAAGGCATCAGTTATAGTATGTGGACAAAAGAGCTGGCTTCCTAGGGATTAGTAAAAAAAAAAAAATAATAAAAAAGTGCCATGGATTAGGTTGTCAGTAACATGTATTCTTAGCACCAGGACTAGATAACATGGCTATCACAGAAAGGAAGACCCAAATCACTCTCCCTGTAAGAGATCTGTTGGGTGTCACTAGCCCTACAAAGGGAACCAGTCCCCTGCCATTCATCCTACCCGTGCAGGGACACAAGCAGTAACAGCAGACGAACCCCACCCCTTCAAGGCAGGGAGCCTGGTGCTCGTTTTATGGTCTGAGTATTCTGTCCAAATCTGGAACTACAAAGTCATTAAACCACAGAAGCACCCACGAAAGCATTAGGACAAAGGCAACAGAGGTCCAGAACAACTATCCCAGCCAGGGTTACCTAACAAAAGGGGGAATGAAGTCGCACAGTGTCCCTGGAAGCAAGATAAGAGGTGCAGGGTTAACAAGTGGTCACAAACAACACAGAGCCTGAAAGGGCCACTGCAAAACTTGTTTTGATTTTTGCCCAAAGGGGTCAGGGTGCCACCCTTCATTCCCCACCTGTTGCTTCAGCCATGCACTCCCACCTCTGCTGTTGCATCAGCTGTGGGGCTCACAGCCAAGTCAAGCCTCTCCACAGGCCCAAATGAAGCTCAGCACAGAAGTTCTTAGTTTTTACCAGGCTAGTGAGCTGAATTAGCTCTCTGGATGGCCTGCCAAGCACAAGAATCAGAACTGAGCCAGGCTTCACACTTCAGCACTGTGACAAAGCTATTCGGTTTATACAGCAGGACAAGGAAAACAGAAGTCACTGGAAACAGCAACACTGTTCTGAAATGGGATAGAAGACACATTGCTGTGCTCTGACCTTCCACTCAAGGTCTTATGTGCACGCTTGTCAATGGTGTCAGGGAGAAAGTCCTGCAACAACTGCCTTCTGGAAGCTCTGGCCTATATTCTGAATACTTCAGAGGCTCCAGGGGAGGCCACGGAGTCTGCAATTGCAACTTTAAAATTAGGCTTACATTCTCTTCAACGTTTTAGTTTTCTGAGCCACATGAAGCTTTTCATATATGATTTGCCACAAGATTCTTCTGTTCTTTCCTGGCCTGAGCATAAAGCTAAATATCTTTCTGCAGCCCAATGCAATACTAACTTCTGGAACAGCATATGTTATCCCAAGCATCTGAGATAACATTTTTCTGGCAGCATACGGCATTCCTAGCACAAAGGCTCCTGTACAGAAACTACTGAGCATCCCTGTATGCTACAGGCACTGGCTGGTACAAAATTACCACTGTGTACGTACTATCAGTGTGAGACCCAGTTGGCATCACTCCCCACACTGATAACGCCAGCCACAAGCAGTCCAACAGCAGTATGTGACTCTTCAAACAAGTGCTCCCGTGGGATTTGCCTCAAGTTCTTCATAAAGGTCCAGCTCACAGCAGCTTCTGCCTATACCACACATTCAAGATGCAAGGCTCCAGGTTAGCATTTGCTCCTGTAGCACCTCCTTGTTGCTCTGCAATGGCTCTACTCTAGTTTTCAGGACGTGCTAAAGAATACACAGACATTAAGACCTAACTTTCAACCCCCAAAAACTTAGCAGGTGCTGCTACAGCTGAGAGGAGTTACATGCTTTAACGAGAAGGTTAAATGAGAACGTCCGAAGCAAGCTCCCTCTAAGTCAGTCAGAAGAGGGATATTGTAATGCCGTGGATATGTCTGGGGCTGCAGTCTCAGGACTGCTAGTTGGCTAAGAAAACAAAGTTACCTACTTACAGAAGCTAGTCCCTGATGGCAACACCCCATATGTCAAAGGAGGATAAAGAACATCAGCCAAGGCCAAGGTGGCAGAGAGGAAAGTCAGTGCTATGTCTTGGCTGGAGAAAGGGCAGCCGCTTTCAGCAGGGCTGTGTGTGTGCATTCAGCTCCCTCAGGGCCACTTACACATACATTCTTCGTTTTGGCCTGGTGATGCCATCTGTTTTCACAGGGAATAGCGGTCAGCCTTGTCTGGCTGCCTTCCCACTGCTACTGTTCTCCTTTTACCCTCCTCTCCAACCAAGAATCAAAGAGGCCGTCAAATACCACATGATCAGGGTCAGCATGTGCCACCTTCCTGTTGGAGAGGGTGCCTGAAGCCTAGAGAAGCCGTACAGAACAGAACAGCTCCTGCTGGGCTTTGCCACGGGTTCCTATACAACTTTGCTCAAGTCCTATGAGCTTCCCCTGCTCTAAGCCCAGGGGAGCCGTACCTGCAGCACCCCATGTAAGGCAGCCCCCCAGATCCATCCTCTCAGGAGTGCCAGAAGAGCTGCAGCACTCCTCCAGGGAAGTAGCCCTAGAGGATCTGACTCAAGGAGAGGAAGAAAAAAATTGAAAAAAAAAAAAAAAGCAGTAAGTTAGGACAGCAGGGTTACTGAACTATTGCCCCTTTTCCCATCCCTTATCTTAGTCCAGACACCTTGAGATCTGACCTCCCGAAGCACACGTTTTGCATGAAATAGCCCTCTCACGCTCTCACAGCTACTATCCTAGAACTTTTCTGCTTCGTATAGAGCTGTCTAGCACAGAATTTCTCTTACTGCCCTCTTCTCCCAAAGCTCAGACTGCATCATGGTAGGAAGCAGAGAACCAGTGCTAATGTCACTTCAGACTGACTGGAGAGAACTTGAAATGCAGGCAGACAGAATTGTCAGTCTAGGGAAGGTCCTCCAAGTAAGAATTGTACCTACAAAGATCGAAAACATTAATCTAGGAGCACAGAGCACAGGAGGGGGTCAGGTTCTGTTTTTTATGAATACATGGCTATTGTAAAATTAACAAAAAAGATACTGATAGTACAACCATTGACAATGAAGCACAGATGCCACGCACTTTATTCAGAGAAAATTCCTGCATCCACGGATTCAGTCTTCTACAACCATTACCAATGGCTTTTTTTTTTAAATGTTATTCCATATCTACTCTTTAATTGTTTACAACAACAAAACCACATTTGCAAAACAAAAAGCATTAACTTTGAATTTGCTGGATCCTCCAGAAAGCACCTGGGTTCTTCCATGGCCAATGTAAACCACTGAAAAAAATTCACAATCGATCCCTTAGTCCCTTACCCTTACCCCAAAAAACACATTGTCTCTGTATAACACATACATTCCACTGAGGTCATTTACAGCTTTTATTCAGGCACATTAGAAATTTGATTGAGTCAGGGCAGAAGAGCTTCAGAAGAGGGAGAAGGAAGAACATTAAATCTATACTCAGACACGGGTTCATTTACACAGTTTAAGACAATGGGGGGTATTTATCTTTATGCCCATATTCATAGACCAACTAAAGTCAGTGAGGTTGTTTGGGTAAGGAAACAATGAAAGGGCTATGAAAGGGCTACATTTCACTCAAGTATTAAAAATTATAAAGTGTACAGCAAAGCTCAACTAACCAAAACAATCTGCTCGTACAAAATAGATGCTGTACTGACTGAGTCTAGGCCTCCAGCATCTGCTTCCTCAATGCACAATATGCAGCAAATCCTAGTGCAGCAAGTTGAGAGCCAAGAATAATAATACACAGCACTGTGCAGTCGTGTCAGACAGTTAACGGCCTGTAGCATGTCTAGAACTATTCTGGCAAGAGAATTTAAAAAGGACGGATCGTATAACAGGTGCACGGTATTCTTAGGCAGGCTAGTCAATACAGCAGTGTTAGATAAACAGCCTGATGTTTCAGAAGATAAGCCAACTACCTGCCAAGCTCTGGAAACCTGTCTCACCCACTTACCCAGCACCCTGCTGACCTACTAGATAATGTGGAAGGTGCTGATATGGGCAGGCATTCCTGGGGATTGCTAGGGACAGAAAAGCAAAGGGCAAAAGAAGGTGGCAGATACAACAGCTCAGGTTGCATCCCATCATTTCCTCAAAATGAAACCCCACCTTTGGAAGCTTTTGCTCATTATTTCATGATTATGTTAAGAAGTGGAGAATAATCAAGCTCTCCTTTATCTAAACAGCTGAAGCAGGCTGCACCTTCATGGAAGCTAGTTGCATGAAAACCCCATATTTATATCTGCAAGAGCCATACATAATTGTAAAATGCCTTTGGTAATCCCAGATCTCTTTTCCAGGCACTGATGCAGTCTCTGTGCATTCACGGTGAACCCATTTCTTTCTTCTCCCCATCTCCTGAGACACTGAGCTCCCCTACCCTTTGGGGTGTTGGGGTTTCTTACAAAGCATGGCACCACAGACCTTGGGTCACAGAGGTTCAATTGGTTTAAAAAAAATGCCAAGCTCATCCACGCCTAAGCTGTGACTCTTCAGCACCAAGGCATTTTGCCAGGACTACAGCATGTTCAGTATGTAACTGCACAATTCTGTGGCACAATCCAGGCTGGGTACTCCAAGGCACCAGCTGAAGGAAGGAAGCAACCCCCTGGTCTTTAAGGCAGGCATGGCTTTATTGCCCTGGTACCATCTGCACCCCTGACCACTTGAGGACCATCCCCAAGCCCAAAGGCCCCTTCCTTCCTGAGCCTTTTTCCAGAGCTCCTTTTCCTTTGACTGAAACGTTTGATTTACGCTGTTCTGCAGCTTTTTACACTTAGTAAATTCTGGTACGTGCTCCTGAAAGAAAGAGGCTTTAGAATCAATCTGTGAGACAGAGAGGGGCTGCTCTCAGTAGCATAGCATGAACCACCAGGAAGTCACATACACAGACAGGTAGAAGGACACAGCTTCCATATGCCTAAGGCACACCAATGCAGAAGGAAGCTCTGTCCCTCTATCCAACAACAACAGATGACACAAGCTCACAGGTGGGTCCACAGTCTCAGATTAGAGGTGCATCAAGCCATGGCTCCTGCACACTCCTGAGACTCCTGCACGACGTGAGGCAACAAACTCCATGCTGTATCCTCTGAGCTGTCAATGGTATAAACCGGAGATGATGCTTTGAGCTCCACATACCAGAATTGCCATGCATTTCACCCACCAACACACTAAGACAACAGTCCTCTGCCAGTATTTGGTATCTAGGAACAACCCTGAAAAATTTATGGATTTCTTAGAAGAAAATTAGTCAGCAGTAGCTAGGACTTCTCCAGCTTAATATCTTGTGAGAAGGAAGTCAGAAAATTGCTGCAGCGAGACCTAAGTACTTTAAACTATTAAGATACATGTCCAGACCACATTTTTCCAGTCTGTCAGGTTTGGCTGCAACTGCTTAATGTACTTTAAGTCATCCAAAGATCAGCAACAGTTCAAGGATTGTGCGGTTCCCTAGATAACCATCCTATCTGAACTTGCTGCTTGTCTTCCCTTTCTCCCTCTACACACTAGGTTGAGGTTTAATACTAAATGCATTTACAAATAACAGTTACCAGCATCTGCATAATAGTCCCTTCAATTATGCCGCTAAAATACGGTCCCCTCTTTTCCAATGGAGGAGACATTTTCATTTTGCACAATGGTAGAAAGTATTGGTTAAAGTCTGTTGTTAACATTGTTTAGATTTTCAATGTTGTCACTCTGAAAAAGATCCAATAATCACAAACCAAAATGACATCAATCTCATGTGAGCACATGCACACGTGATGAACTGCAAGTTTAGACCCAGGTTGTCTCAGCTCAGTCTGTCTGCACCATTCTTTACTGTGTCAGTCCAACTACTAATACCAAAAGCAATAAATTTTTGTTGTTGCCTAGAGATGTGCACAATATCTAAATTCTCTAGATGGGAAAAGGTTTCAAATCCTTCACATGGTGAAAGTACAAAATTAAGCTGGGTGGACTAAATCCACTCCTGCTATGAGCTGAGAAGCTTGCGGATCAGCCACCAGGGTCAGATCAAATTGCATAAAATGTTAGTTGCTAATAAGAGCTGAAAAAGAGAAATGGGTACATACCACACAGGAAGCTTCATATTGTTTCCCCAGTTTAGGTCTTAGAAATGCACTGAAGGAGGGGGGGAAAAAAAAAAAAAGCATTAGAAAGACAATACTTCAAGTTTGAACTCTGCTTAGTTATTTTCAGGATTTTCTCATGTCAAAAGGTTGGCAAAAGGCTGAGAAACTCAACGTAAAGGAAGGCAGAAGAATGCCCAGATACCTGTTGATGACATCTGCCAAAGTGCCACTACCTTTTCTAGAAGACAGTATCCACGCTAAAATGCCAAATGGCAGTTTAACCATGGGGAACAGAACATGTCTTGAGGGCAGATTAAATCTTCCATTAGACAATTTTCAGCCACTTTACCACACTGAAAAGCTTTCACAATGTTCTGTTTAACAAGTGTTAAATATTACCGAACTTTGCCCTGCCTATATTTTAAGCTAGGGATCCATGTGCCAGTTCTGTATTAATTATTTCCCTCCATTACTGCTGACGCAGAAGGCTTCTGACGAAATGCAGGCCTGTTCTCTGTAGCTAGAAAACAACCACCCTCTGCTGTCATTCCCCTCCAAAATGGAATCTGTTACACCAAGGGCAAAAAAGGGTGGGGGGGACACATTAATCGGGTCACCCTATTATGTATTATTCTTGGAGGATGTGGAAACTGTGTGATAAAGGGATTTTGTGACTGAGGCTTTTAATTAGAGCTACAACCTTCAAACCTTCCACCCTTCCCCCACATCCCCCTCGGTGTTTTCAGTTTAAAATTCTTGCAAGTCAGGAGACAGCCAGGATTCACAAGGAACATAAAGCCCCAACCATACACTCAGCCTGCCCCTCACACATCATTACTCTCCAATCCAATGAAATAGGGTGAGACTTTGACGTATGTTTGCATGCTGACCTCTCAAAGCATAGATTACACTTCCAGAACGGCTGCAAATAAAGATGCAGGCAGAGCGGCAAGTCCGATGCAGCACCAAGGGACGCTGCTCCTAGCACCTGAGCTCCACAAGTCCTCTTAAAGGGGGGAGACGGGGAGCAGCAAGGAGGGGTGAGGCGCACAGACACACACACGAGGATGTTTTAAAGTCAAATCAAGATGCTGCCTGTGACTGCCATTGGATTAACCTGCCTCAAATCCTTCCCCTGTTCCCAAAACACACCGATTGCTCTACACAGAGTGCAAAAAGAACAGCTTGTTTCTCACCTTCGCGTTGTGGCTGTGATCACCGCTGCCTCCCCACCACTGGGCAGCAGCTGGCCTGCCCCCTCCCCGCCCCCCCCATTCTCCCCCACCCTGTTGAGCTGTATCCTCAGCACCCAGGGCTTGCTGCTCTCACCTGGTTTGCCTCCATAGGAAGGTCTGGATGGGCAGAGGGATGCCACGGCCGCTCTCCTGCTCCTGGCCCTCGGAGCTTTTCCTTTTCACCATGATGCTGATGACAGCTGCTGCTGCGAGGCAGTCTCAGCAGACATACCGGTGGGGATCTCCCACGGCCGCCTCTTTGCTCTCCGCAACTCTTTACCCCCTTCCCTTCATCCTCCCCAGCCCCCCCGCTCCCCTCCTACACCTCCTTCGGCTGTGCTGGTGCAAAATGGCTGCAGGAGGCAGGGAGGAAATTGGGGGAGCGAAGATGTCCGCGTCCCTCCGCTTCCTCCCTGCCTTCAGCACCTCCCTCTGCGGACAGCTCCGGCACCGCCAGCCGCCGGGAGGGGGCAGGGGCGGGGGGCACCGGCCGGGACCGCCCCGGGACCCGGCTTCCCCCAGCGCCGGGCCGCGGCTGCCTCCTCCTGCTTCCTCCTCCTCCTCCTCCTCCTCGGGCAAGTTTCCGAGCGGCGCCAACCTGCAACCGGGGGCCGGCCGGCTCGGCACAGCGTCCCCCCCCTACCGCAAAGGAAAAGGGATTTTCCTGCCGCTCGTCTGTTGCTGTAGGGTGAGCTGCGTCCCCGCGTCCCTCCCGTCCAGGAAGGCAGCGGCCCTCCAGGAGCAGAAGGCTGTTGGGAGGGGAGATACCTGTGTGCCTCCAGAGGGAGGGAAGGGAAGCAAGCCGTAAACCCTCAGAGTGGCGGGCAGTGGTAGAAGCACTTAGTCCACGCTTTTTTCCCCACGTGGATGTAGCTGAGAGAAGCACTGGCACTCACCACCACCTCTGCCTAAGTAGATCTACTCGTGCTTCCAACCAGCAATCGGCCAGGTTTGAGTAACACTAACATACAACCAACTCAGGTTTGCTGGAAGTGTTTCTGTTAGATTAGCCCTGCTTACGTATCACGGGGTATCAGCAGATAACATGCCACCACAGCTAGCTAACAGAACAAAATGGAACACCAACAAAAGCCCACCCTTTTTATTGTTTTCAAGGATTTTTGTGAAATTCCATTGTTTTTATTAAAAAAAAAAAAGCAAGTTTAAGGAGAGATGCTCCTGGAAGTCAAGGCCACATCTCTGACGGTCTTTCAATTACGCCACTTAATATCAGGCACTTAAAGAAAAAGGCTCACTGAGGTCATTCCTTCCTGGAACAGGAGAGGAGCTGATCAACACCACTTACTTTGTTCCTCCAGGATTTGCTGCTCCACCTGGATCCATACAAGTCCATGGGTCCGGATGGGATTCATCCCAGGGTGCTCAGAGAGCTGGCTGACATCATCATGGGACCTCTCAATTATTTTTCAACAGTATTGGGAATCTGGAGAGGTCCCAGCAGAGTGGAAGCTGGCAAATGTGCCAATTTTCAAGATGGGCAAGAAAGAAGACCCTAGCAATTACAGGCCTGTCAGTCTCATGTCAGTGCCTGGTAAAATTATGGAGAGGATGATCCTTGAAGTTACTGAAGCGCACCTGGGGGACAATGCAGCCATTGGTCCCAGCCACCATGGGTTCACAAGCGGTAGGTCCTGTTTGACTAACTTGATTTCCTTTTATGATAAGATCACCCATCTAGTCGATCAAGGGAAACCAGCTGATGTGATCTTTTTGGACTTCAGCAAAGCTTTTGACACGGTTTCCCACAGGCTCCTACTGGACAAAATGTCCAGCATACAGCTAAACAAAAACATCATGCAGTGGGTGAGCAATTGGCTGATGGGCAGGGCTCAAAGGGTTGTGGTTAATGGGGCACATCTGGCTGGCGGATGGTCACTAGTGGGGTCCCTCAAGGCTCCATTTTAGGGCCAGTCCTCTTCAATGTTTTTATAAATGATTTGGATGTAGGACTAGAAGGTGTTCTGAGCAAATTTGCTGACACCAAACTTGGAGGAGTTGTGGACTCAGATGAGGGTGGAAAGGCCTTGCAGAGAGATCTGGACAGATTGGAGAGCTGGGTGGTCACCAACCGCATGAAGTTTAACAAGAGCAAGTGCTGGGTCCTGCACCTGGGACGGGGCAACCCTGGCTATACGTACAGACTGGGCGACGAGACGCTGGGGAGCAGCCCCGCAGAGAGGGATCTGGGGGTTGTGGTTGACAGCAAGCTGAATATGAGCCAGCAGTGTGTCCTGGCAGCCAGGAAGGCCAACCGTACCCTGGGGTGCATCAAGCACGGCATCGCTAGTCGGTCAAGGGAAGGGATTGTCCCGCTCTACTCTGCGCTGGTCTGGCCTCACCTCGAGTACTGTGTGCAGTTCTGGGCACCACAGTACAAAAAGGGCGTGAAATTGTTGGAGAGTGTCCAGAGGAGGGCTGGTGAAGATGGTGAAGGGCCTAGAGGGGAAGACGTATGAGGAACGGCTGAGGTCACTTGGCCTGTTCAGACTGGAGAAGAGGAGGCTGAGGGGAGACCTCATCGCGGCCTATAGCTTCCTTACGAGGGGGAGTGGAGGGGCAGGCGCCGATCTGATCTGTTCTCTTTAGTAACCAGCAATAGGACCTGCGGGAATGATGTCAAGCTGCGGCAGGGGAGGTTCAGGCTGGATATCAGGAAGAGGTTCTTCACTGAGAGGGTGGTCGCACACTGGAACAGGCTCCCCAGGGAAGTAGTCACTGCACCAAGCCTGTCTGAGTTTAAGAAGCACTTGGACTGTGCACTTAGTCACATGGTCTGAATTTTTGGGTAGACCTGTGTGGTGCCAGGAGTTGGACTCGATGATCCTTATGGGTCCCTTCCAACTCGGGATATTCTGTGATTCTATGATTACAGGTATGTGGTGGAACAGATTTGCTGAAAAGCCAGTGCCACTACTTCAATAACCTGTATTTACTCCTACTGGAGGTTTTTCTGAGTCCCCAAGCCAGCACTTCCCTGCAGTGACTTCAGCTGGCCCTGCTCTCCACTCACGGACAACAGGACCCCAAGGGGCCTACGCTTTGCTAAAATCCTCCTCTTGCACAAAAGCAATATTAGAACAGTTATTTGGGAGGTAATCTGTTAAATAAAGCCTAAAGAATATGTTTACAACCAAGAAATTATAAAGATTTTTTTTTTCTTTTGTGTGTGCTTGTTTCTTTTTGTTTGACTAGCAGTAACTTTTTCTGCTGGTGAGCAGAAATAAGGCCTCTTTAGTTTCAGGATTAGCTCGCTCAAACAAAAGTTTCTTATTTTCTTTTTCTTTTTTTTTTCCCTCAAGTCAGGTCAGAAAGAGGGGAGGAGGAGGAAACAACCTTGATTTCTAAAATCTTTTAAGAACTAACTGCAGAGAAAAGTTGGTTAAAACAAATTACTTCTACATGCAAACTTTTATGTCTGGAAAGTGAATTTGAGTTTAATCCCTTACAGAATGCCTCTTGACAGTCAGAAGTGAAACAATGCATTAGGAATGATAAATGTGTTTTTAAAAAACTGCTTTTTCTAGTCCTGTAATATATTATAAAGGTATTGAATATAGCATAATTTCAGTAAGCAACAAATCTGAAATTTAATTTTAGTCTGAGTTTTAGTAATTATAAGGCAGTGACAATCACCCTTTCAAAGAACAGCATGATATGATGACAAAGAAAGTTTTAATGATATTTGCAATTAAAGAAAAAGAAATCAACTGATTTTGTTAAGGCCTCAACAAGTGCAAGGTTGGCATCTCTCCTTATTCTGCGTTCTAGAAGCAGCCACTTACACCACCTTCCCACTTGCTGCTCTAACTGTGAGCTTACTGTTCCCATCCTCTGCTACACAGAAACAGAGGCAAGAGCAGAAGGAGCACTGCAGCTTACTCACAGACTGCTACAGCTGTTACTGATTGACGGGGACCCCCGAGGCACTCACTGGTCAGTCCAGGCCAGCCACTTAGGGATAAACAGAGAGGGACAAAAATGTGGCCACAAAGTTCCCCACAACAACTATGGGACATTCACTGCTTTCAGCCCCCCATTAAACATCACTGCCGCCCCAAAGGGAGGCACTCCAAGGGAAGGCAGTTTGGAAGCTCGCCAGCAGCACTTCCCCAAGCTCCAAGGGGAATCCAAAAGTCCTCTTCTCAGCCCAAAGAAGAGCAGGCCTGGGGCACACACTATGTCACTGGGTGCCAGCTCCACACCCTGCAACACCAGCCATTGCTCAAAATACAGGAAGACTAATTTCAGTACACCTGCCTGGCTTTCTGTTACATCCTCGGAGGACTCTACAGGAGAAAAGCATCACTTTGAAGTACAGCATTACCTTTATCCTTCCCCATGCACAGCCAGCTCCTCATGCTGTCACACCAGCATTAGCAAGTCAAGCTTGCGCAGCCCCAGACACCCATGGGGAAGGGCCAACACAGCCGGAGCCAGGCAAGCTGGGAAGGAACAACCCAGCTCACCTCAGCCGCTTTGGCAGCAGGGAGGGCCCAAGGTGGCCAGCTGCAGGGCTGGGTTAATTTGCAGCTGTAACTAAGACAAATACATGCAGGAGGTATCAATTCATCTAACTGATGCAAGAGCCAAAAAAGGCCTTCTCCAAGTTAGCTGTTTGTAGCTCAGTAATTTTTAACAGCTTCCTGTGACAACAGGTAGATTAAAGAGTCAAGTGTATATCTTATGCAAAAAAAAAAAAAAAAAGGAATGTAACATCAAGCCTAATGTGACAAATACTTACCAGGTGTACCCTGGAGCACCGAGCTGAAACCACTGTACTCCAGCTGGAACATCTCAATATAAATAGCAACCTCGGTGCCGCCTGCAGGTCTGGACAAAGCTGCCACTGAGTTCAGAGCACTGCTCTCCAACAGACTGCCACAGAGACACCTGAACAACTCTACTTGTACTGGGATTTGAGGCTACAGAACTTTTTACACACTGATGAAAAACAAATCGGAGAGCAAATCAACAGCTGTCACTCTTTTAAAAACGGCAGTTACAAAGGTGCAGGTTCTCCAATCTCACCAGGCTGTGACCAGCACTAAACCCAAGAGGCAGCAAGTGTGGTTATATTACTTCAATAGCATCTAGAGGCCAATTTTATTCTCACCTTGTTTTGCAGACAATGCCCCCAGCCCCACCACAAGGGACACACAAACTCTCTGTTACCCACGTAAGTAAGCGAACCAGCTTGCAGCTTGGGAATTGCAAGTTTAAGAGAAGGAACTTTATAGCCTGGAAGATTTTAAATACCTACACTGAACTTTTGCTTGCAGCGGAGGCTCTCAGATTTGCAGTCAGCATTTGATGGCACCCAAGTACTAGCACTCCAGTGGTGCCACAAAGAGAGAACTTCCGATCAGTCCCCTGCTTTCCTTAGTTCCTAATATTGTATATATGGCTTTTGTTTAAACAAAAAAGATGCAAGCACAAAATAATAAAAAACAGGAGGCGAAGGTCAATATTGCACACTAGGTTTGACAAAAAAACGTCCTCAGAAAGACCTCTGTGTTACGTACTACCAAACAGCACTTCCCACTAGAGCTGCTCTGCAGATGAGATGTGCGGGAGGCCAGGACGAGCGCCGGGCAGTTGCTATGACACCTGCCTGCACTCCTGGGCACAGTGCAGCAGTGAAAATCGACTTGCCTAATTTCGTGAAGCATAGGAAACGCAGGTAGGTGGTTCACAGATATAGAGTAGAATGATCACATTAGCTGCACCTCTGAGATCACAGCACACTGTACTGAGGAGCACAGAGAACCTTGCTAAACACAGCCAAGGTCTGCACAAGTGCTTTCAAGTCTGTCTGTGCAATACACCCTCCATTTTAGAGCTGCTTTTGGCTCCACTATCATCCCAGCTTCAGCACATGCATGAGGTGTCCCTGCATCTGGCTCTGCATTTTTCCAAGAGCCTACCAGGTATGTCCCACTTGCTTCTCAGTCTGCAGAACCCCAGTGAGGCAGACAGCTCTTTTCTGGAGTCTCTCCTCATGTTTTTTCCCTAGCCCAACACCGCACCACCACCACTTCGTTCAACACTAAACAACCAAGTTGTTCTGTTGCTTCAGGCCTCCCAGAACACGGAGGGGTCTCCTGGAGGTCTGGACAGACCGGCTGTGGCAACAAACGTCGCAGAGCTGTTTCCCTTGTCTCTGACCCTTCCCAGAGAAGAGCATCACATCAACAGAGACAGCAAGGAAGGGGAACAGCTACAGCTACCTGAAAAAAAAAAAAAAAAGGGCTAACAGAGGAAATAGACAGAGTAGGTCAGAAGCAAGAATAAGCAGAAGAAAAAGCAGAAGACCTTAATTTGTTCTTCATGCAATTATGCTCAGGAAAAACTATTTCTATCATGGCTGTGTCAAGATTGTGCCTTGCAACACTTTCCAAGTAAGTTCTGGCTAATATAAATGCACGAGACAATAGGAGAAAGGCAGAGAAGAGATCAGAATCACAATCTCTTTACAGATGGGGAAGGGATAAGCAGCTGCCTCCTCCAGCCACTCCTGGGCCCAGGGTTTCCTCCTGCCTGGCCACCGGAGCCCAGAGACCCAGGACATCCATCCCAGGACAATGGACAAGGCTGCTGCTTTCCTATTCGCAGATTCAGTCAGTAGTGAAGTTAAGCTTGCATCCCAAAGACACACACGTATACACAAGACACCAACGCAGACAGCCACAAAGACTGCTGCAGACAAGATGCTGCCTTCAACTGCACCTATCTGTAGGGTTCTTATGAGACTTCAGTACAGGCAGCCAAGCCCCCTCCCTCCTTGCCAGCTGGTGAAGTTCACTCATGAAAGCCCTGCCCCAGATTGACCAGCACAACACATTTGTACACCTCTCAAGTACCCAGGACAGCCCCTCTGACCATCCAATACCATTGCCCAGATCCCAGGCCCTCTTATCCTCTTCACAGCTCTCCTCCTTGCCAGGCAGTCCACCCTGATGCTTGCCAGCAGACACACGCACCCACGTGCTCATCTCACGTGCACTCCACACTTGTGTACCCCACCACCAGCACAGCCCCTCCACCCTTCTGATATCCCCACCCAGACCTGGGGTCTCCTACTCACCAGCTTGCTGAGCTGGAAGCGTGTTAGGGAATTACCCATCCCAAATTTCCAGGTTTGGGGAAGACAAACACTCAGGCCCTGTTGCCTGGGGGCAAGCCCATGGGGCTGTGACCTGCAGCCCCACTCTAGCCACTGGTGCCGAGCCCCTCACTTGCTTCACTCATCTGGTCCCCAGTCTGACTCCAACTGCTGCCCCGGTGCCCACAGAAGCTGGCACTCTGGACACACCATCTACAGGGCCTGTGGAGATGTTCCCATGAGCTGTGGTCCCTCCAGCTACTGACATTAAGACCCTCACTCTCGGTCTCCAGCTGCTGGCACCACCACCTCAGGGGTACCTACATCCCCAGTCTGACTCCAGCTGTTGGCCCAGCATCCATACCAGTCATGCCTGTAGCTGGCATTTAATCCTTGCACCACGAACATGTGAATGTACACACAGGATTACATAGAAAGGTAGTTAAGAACTGTTGCTTTGTTTTGGAAAAAAATAAAGATGAACCCAAACAAACAAAAAAGGAACACAAAAGAAGACCCAAACAGGTCCATCACCTTTTTCCAGAAGTGGGAATTTCCTGTTCCATTCAGTTACCAAACCATTCCCCATGTGGTTTTTTTTTCTACCACTCTCCTGTACAGTGCCAGGAATGGATTGTAATACATGAATTGTGACACATGACAGGAAGACCCTCTATATATCTAGTAAATACTGGTGCAGTATTCGTGGGCTACCCTGGCTTACAATAACTGTAGTTAATTGAGATCTGATTTGCAGCTGCTCCAACAGTGCTCCAACATCACAACTTGCTAGCAAATCATAAAATACACCACTTACCACGTGCTGCTAATAAAACGCAATGAGCATCAGAAATACCATCTCTTCTTCATTCACTTTGAAAGGAAGACATGGGTTCTTACCAGCTGCCCACAACCATTACTCTAGCTATAAATGCTTAAACGAGGATTTATGCTTTTGTTCTCAACCTTTTAATCCTTTTCCTTTTTGAAGATGATACATTAGCTTTGCCTTGTGCCTAACAATTCTAATGGATAGTTAATAGCACTTAATGATTCTCTCAGGTTGACCGCATTTATTTATGAACATTGCAGAATTACGTCAAAAGTCCAGCTCACTCAGAGGCTGGAAGACTGTAGGTAATGCACTCAGACTCCTACTTCTGGGACTACAATATTCAGAGGGTATTTTTCTTACTGAGACCCCAGCCTGTGGTACACACAGAACTCAAGGAGCAGCTGATGCTAAAGGTCCCGCTTCATCTGTGTCGTGACATACCCGAATGGCACAGGCTTGAAACCCATCTTGGGCAGGCATCAGAGCAGGAGGAGGCAGCAGAGGCTGCCCTATGTGGGCCGTACAAGTGCAGGTCAGCCTGTGAGGAGAGGTTTCTGCTTCCCCATACCACAGCCCCACGGTGAGAAGGCAACTGGACAGACACACACAGCTGTCCTGGCCCATGTTCTGGAGCGTTCCACCTGCAACACCGACCCGAGGCAAGGGTTTAAACCCCCATCAGCAGCCCCAGAGCAACAAAGTACCTCGGGCCGTTCCCTCAATACCTTTCAGGGCAGGCCAAAATGCCCACCACCCGCTGCTCCCATTACCTCCCACCCACCCCAGCGCCAGCAGGCTGCAGGGAGCGGAGCACAAGCGGACCACAGCGGCGCTCACCCGTCTCTCCAAGCCAGACCACGAGCCCCTGTCCCTGTCAGCTCCATCCCCTCAGCGGCTCCCCTCAGCGTCCCAACGGTCGCCCAGCGGCCGTTAACGGCCTCGCGCTATAGCCCCGCCCGAGCGCGCGCGCCCCCCAGCGGGCGCGAGGCAGCCGAGCGCCATTTTGGCGCTGAGGGAAGGGGCCGGTATCCGCCATCTTAGGGCAGCGGCTGGGGTCCCTAGCGTGGCTGCGCCCATGGGTGACACCTCGGCGCGGCTCTGAGGGCAGCCCGAGTAACGACAAGAAGGGGAAAGTGGTGCAGCTGTGGGCTCGGTCCTCTGTCAGAAGGGCGTAACTGTCTCCACACGTGGTTGTGCTGAACCTTGCTCCAGGCTAGGGCCCCACAATGAGATAACGTATTTACCTGGTAGATAACAGCCCTGCAGATGAGGGTGCTAGCAGTAAAATCAGATCTTTTGTCAATAACAGGGCTGAAAAATATGACTTAATCTGCTCTGGCCTCTCTTGGCAGAGCACGCCAGCAGGTGTGTGCAGTGGTTTTTCATGCAGGGGTTGAATGCACAAAGAACTCCATCACGAACAGTGGAAACTAACACAAGCAATTAGATGACAAGCGGTTTTATTTTGCAAAACAATCACTATACAGCAACAAATACAATTGCAAATTGGATTGAAAAACATGAACTACCTACCACCAGCCATTCAAGAAATGCCTCTTATGGTAACAGGCTCTAGAATTATCAGAAAAAACACAGGTTTGTAACAGCAGACTGTATTCCTTGAAATCCCAGCATACAGCATGTTTATTCGTTGGCTTTTTCTCTTTGCTAAAGTTGAAGTGGCTTTTATATGCTTGACTTTTCCAAGTGTGAAACTAATTTACCTTCCTGCAGCGGGAATTGCTTTAGCAACCTGATGAGAGGGTGAACTCTACACACACCTAGGCTAGATTCTACCTGCTTCGGTTTTTATAGCAAACGTGTTCTACTCTTCAAGGCATCTGCCTTTGAAGGGGCATGGGTGCTTGGGTTTCAAACGGTGTTTGGTCCAGCACGGCAAAAACTGCTGCTCACATGTAGTTGCACACAGGCTGCCTTTCGACTCCCTTTGGGTCGTGTATATAGGCAAACATCTATTTGTAAGCAGTCACGATGAGGTTACTACTGTACCTTAGCATAACACTGAATGGATAATACCATTTACTGCTGTACAGTGAAAATATACATGGCCCTGGTGGGCACAAAATTACCCTCATCAATATTAGTTTTTCCTTTACTGTTGCTGGACAGAGGTTTGCTTAACTTTGATTTCTTTCTGCTTGTGGTTACATAGGAACAGAACTCTGCAGATGGGGCAGAAGCTCCTTTTGTCTCTACAACTTCACAGACTATTAATTTGGGGCTCTCCCCTAGCCATCCAAACAGGTTTCACTGTTCCATTTATCTGGATAATCTCTGCTTTGTTACAAAGTTAGGTCTCAAACACCCAACATACCTGCTGGCTCAACATGCCTGCAAAAAGAAACACAATGGATGCAGTTTCCAGGAAGCTGGCTCTATCTTCTTTAGTGGACATTACATATTTACAAAACATTATTTTTTTAAACCAACACTCTTCTTGAGAATTTAAGATTAATATGAGCTTTTTCAGTGAACATCTAGAGTCATGTAACATAACTTTTTTTTTTTAACAGCACAAAACTCTTGATTTCTTTTACCTTCATCTAACTCCACAGCATTCTAGGATTCTTTCTATGGAAGGATGATTACGATTACAGAGGTCTTTGCCTGAATCAAGACAAGAAAGCTCATTTTAATGCATGAAATAAATGACTTGGTGGGTTACACCACTCTAACTTTGGACTCATAGGTGGATGATCTAAGCATTGTTATCTAGAGTATGTCAATTTTAAAAGCAGAATTAAAAAAAAAAGGCAAAAAACTACGAGTCACAGGTTAACACTGTTCTCACTAGCTGGTGTTCAGCTTCAGAGAAGCTGAGGTTCAGTAGTACCATAGACTCTCTCACCCACATTTGCAAAAGGCATAAAAAAAAACACTGCAAGGCTAATTTATATCGTGTGATCACAGCAATGTGATATAAATACTGTTTGATGTGTTTTCCTTGTTCTTCTTCTTCTGTCTTTTGCTCTCCTGGAAAAAATGGGAAGAGGCTTTTAAAGCACCTCTCTTGACTTGTTTCCATGTGAATTCATACAATTAATTCTATGCAAGAGTTAACTCTATACAAATACAAGGCAGAAATCAGAACCCATTTAGCATGGTTCCAAGCTCACTGTCCTTTGTATAAAACAGCTGACTTACCAACAGTATTAGGTACTTTACAGTGTGAAAAAGCTTTTTGCAGAGCTGAAATGTCATGTGTGTGGCTGTTAGGAGTTCATTTTCAGTAAAGTTTATAGAGATTTAATAACTTTGTTTTGTCTTTGTACTGCTGTGACAGCTTAGCCAAAATCCTCATTTGGTCCACTGAAGATTTACTGCTTAGTAACTGTGCATTTACTACCTGAATTATTTGGAATCCTGTGCTATTAATTATTAGAATCCTTCTCCACAGACATAAAAATGTTCTCTATGAGTCTTTTTGGTTCAAACCCCAACACACACGCACACATACAAATTAAGGAAGAAAAAGAATAGATCAGAAGCTTCCAACACACAATGTTAACCTAATACATGTATCAAATATAGCTCAACTGACAGTGCAAAGTTTAGTTAAGAGATTTCAAAAGGAAAAGATCAATCTGCAAGAATGTAAACTGGTCATTTCATAATGTCTACTGTACATATAGTATCAGCAGATTATTATCTGCTGATGAGTAATACTACCATATTACCTTCAGTGTTCTCTTAGTGTCCATAAGACAGCATTGGAGTTCTCGCACGTAACTCCATTAGATTGGATGTTTATATATCTCTGCCCTTTATATTTTATGCACACTTTTTCTTATACTTTTTATAGTCAATATAATCCCACTTTGCTCAGATTTTAAGATGCCCTATTTATTGATTAATCACTATGGCAACCCAGTTGAGGGAGCTCAATTTTTTTATTCATGTACTATAATTTACAAGCATCTCTGTTATGCTTATCACTGTTATCTGAGTGCCTGAGTGTATACATAAGACATCACTGAAGGAGTGGAAACAACACCTTAACACTTGTTTTTGTGTTTCAACTTTAGCAAAAGAAAAAAATAAATAAATCTAACATTCACTGTTACTACAGGAGTTAAAAAAAAAAAAAGCCAAACTATTTTGGATTTTTAAAAAATCCAGAATCCAAACCCAACCATCTTTGGAGACCGTTTTACAAACTTCTGGACCCCACAAAAATCGTAACTTTGTGGAAAAAAAAGAAGGGAGGGGAAGAGGGAAGGAATCATTTTTCTAGCATCACAGAAAAGACTTGCATCTGGCACTAAAACAGGGTCACGGCTTTTAGTTGTTACAGAAAGCAACTTCATGCTAAAAGTTTTCATCATTTCAAAATGTATTTTTATGAAGAGGGAAAAAAAACCCTGCTAACATCTACTTTTACATACCTAAAATTGCAACACCAAAGGGTGCAAGAGACACAGATACTGTGAATAAAATAGAATATTCAAGTATATGAGGAGGGCGTATCACAAATGACCACAGAGAAATATATATATCTATAATACTGTATTAAACAGATGGAAAGGATGTGAAACTGGTGGTGCGTACACAAATCTAGCCGCTTAACCAACTTTCTAATCAGACACAAGTCCATTGGGGTGGAAGTGCTTGCTTTCAGTAGCTTTTTTACGTCACTTCCCCAAGCATTGTTCAAATGTTTTCAACTACTAGTTTTAGTTATTAGTTAAATAATTTATTGGCTTTTCAGCTATACACTGACATAATTACCCAGGTCCAAAAAAAAAAAAAGTTAATAACTTAATTCAACTTTTGTTCTACTTATTTATACAAAATAACACTTTTTTTTTTAATTAAACTTGAATTTCTCTATATGCCCTTCCTTCTGGTAAGCAGACTCTTAATCTAACCTGTAATAACTTACAATGGGCAACTTTTTTTTCTTTTTCCCCCATCTATCAACAGAACAGCAAAATGAGCAACTTGGGATATTAACAAGGCTCTTTAGAAAGAGGTGGATGGCCTTCAGGCACATGAAAGGTAAAAATGCATTTTATCATAGTACGGTACTCCATGCAAGACAGAGCAGAGCAACAATAATTGTCCAATGTAACATACTGCAGTTGTATACCCATATAAAGCCAGTGTCTTCCTGTTGTAAATGGAGATCAGGCCAATTTCTGCATCTATTTAATTATTTTTTTCTTTTTTTTTCTTTTTGTTTTTTTTTAACTGTATGATAACTACAAGTCTTGGGATGTGACTTAGTTTTAGACATGGTAAAGAATGAATGTAACACCTGCTCTGAGCCCATTCTTGCCAAGAGCTCATGCCTAAATACTATTACTTCATACAATGCAAAATGAGCAAATTCATAAGCCCTGCTTAGCAAGGGCTGCCGTGACATCTTCAGCGAGGGTAGCAAGCTGGGGCGATTCAAGCAGGTTGATGCTTCCAGAGGATGAGACGTTGCTGAGTCTGCGTGGTGAAGCCACGCTGGACCTGCCTGGTGACTGCGTGATGATCTCAGCCCCGTGATCAACACGGGCTTTAGCGTGCTCTCTGAAGTTTAGTTTCTGGCTGTCAATCTGTTCCAGGAAAGCAAAGAATTTAATGCGTTATATATTCACAACATTTTCTCATTATAGATTATCATTTGGGTCTGCTTTTGTTTATTTTTAAGAACTCTTAAAAGGATTGAAGCTTCTTCAGTCCCTAGAAGGACTGAAACTGAAGATTTTTTTTACCTTGTTTAATGCATAACTGGCTCACTATGTTACATCCTCTCTTACTATTTCTGTCTCTCATGGATGGTCTAATGAGCAATACCACTGTTCTTAGCTGTATGAATTTAATAGACATTTTATGGGCACTGTGATTTGTTTCTGAAATTTGTGTTTTCACATGCTTGTGGGGGTGATCTTACTTTCAAGATGTTTTCCTCATGTTTCACACAGCAGTCCTGATCCTCTGGGATATCCACACTATAAAATATTATATCATGCCTGTTCTATACAGCAGTCCTAAGCAAGGTTTTTCTTTAGATGGAAAGCCAGTGCACAAACTACAGAAGGTTTCACTGTAAGGTTCAAATTTATCTTAGATGTGGATGTGAGCTTGATCATTCCAAATTCCAGAGGGAGCAAATGGCATGTGAATGGGCTCGATGCAGAACAAACATTTCCTACTCAGCTTAGAGCCACCACTGAATTCACAGCTCTGGAAATTGGTAATTTCACCACAGAATTTGGGCCAGGGCAGAGTGGTAGCCTTTTCCCTGAGGGCTGTCCCCTTACCTTGACATTACCACCGCCAGGTACATGGTGGGCATTTTCAAGTGAACCAACTTTAGCCTGAGCTTTCTCTTTGAAATCCAGTTTCACGCTCTCAATTTTCACACGCCCACCTCCTACACAGAAAAAGGAAATAAAGAGTGGAATGGCTCAGGAGAAAGTCTGACATAATGCACATGGGTGCATTCAGATTAGTTCCCTTTTAGTTGGGATCTAATGATTTCAGAGAAGCACAGAATAACATGGAAAAACAGAAATTCTTTACTATGAGGGTGGTGGGGCACTGGCACAAGCTGCCCAGAGAAGCTGTAAATGCCACATCCCTGGAAGTGCTCAAGGCCAGGTTGGATGGGGCTTTGGGCAACCTGAGCTGGTGGGAGGTGTCCATGCCCATGGCAGGGGGGTTGGAATTAAATGATTTTAAGGTACCTTCCAACCCAAACCATTCTATGATTCTAAAACACTGCACGTTTAAGTAAAATATAAAATCTTCAACACATATTCAAACTGCAAGCGTGTGCTGCAGTCCTATTGATTTTCATAGGATTTAGGCACATGCTTAAGTATTTTGCCAACTTCAGTCTGCATATCAGTATTTTATCAAACTGACATCAAGTCCCAGCAGAATCCTTCTGCATTATTTTTTTTAATCTCATCTCTGAAGTAGGTGGTCCCAGATATTTGTCTTTATACATTTAGTTAAGTAGAACATTATTTGTATTACCTAAGTGTATTTATTTTCTTTTGGACTATAAAAGAGAATGGTATCATCCATGTTTTTTCTTTCACATACAGTATTATTCTTTCCTTTGTCCCACATCCCATAAATTCCTATGTTACCTGGCTTGTGATGGATGTTCTTGAGCGAGCCACACTTGGAAGTCACATGACTCAAGTCAATCTTCTTGGTTACGATCTGTACCTGTCAAAAGCACACACAAACACAGATTACAAGAATGAAAAGAATAGAATAAATAAAGAGCCAAGGCCTGCAGAGGAAGAGCCCAGGCCCCTATAAGCCCCTGGGAAAAGGAGAGATGGTTAGTAGAAAACAGACCGTGCCACAAAGGAGGAAACACCTGGATTAATACAGCAAGATTCCTTTCCACCTAGGAAAATCACAGAGCTGGGTTAAGCTTTTCTATTAGCAAAATGAAGAGGAGGATGAAGCAGGTCAGTTTGTAGGTTCTTTTTAAAATGTTCCTGAGCCTCCTTTCAGGGCAGATGCTCCAAAGCCCTGCATGCAGCAGGATCTGCCCTGTTTGGTTCTGGTTTTGAACATACATCCTGACAACTAGGAATATTTTGGTGACTGCTTTTTTCTTGGCCATCTGTTTCATATTTTTCTCCAGCTAAACAGAGTATGCATTTCAGCTCAATCTGCTGCAGAGAGCCTGGTGAATCTACAAATGCGACTCCTGCAGCTGCACCTGAGCTGGTGCTCAGTCACCGGGAGTAGTGGCACTGCACTGCTCAGCCAGGCAGCAACACAGGCACCCTCCGTCCTTCTGCAGCACTGTGCCCTGCACTGCCGTGGCTGCACTGAACCCAGCTTGGGAACAGCTACAGCAAGGCTCCTACTTTGCTCCCAGGTGTGGCTGTGTTAGCAGGCCTTAAGAAGCTGCAGCCCTTCCAGGCCAGGCCACGCAGGAGCTCAAAGGTGACTGCAATGCCACTGGTTTGCGCTTCTATCTGAGGAGGTAGCTCAAATCCTCCTTATGCTATTCCAGTGTGACTGCTGGATCGCACCCTGAGCAACCTCAGCTGGTTATACTGCAATAATGCTGCAGTATTAGCACGCAGCACGCTAACTGATCACGCCCATTCTCTGAGCTTTCTTTGTCCTCATGTTTTCTTTCTTTTCTCTCTCTCTGATGACTGTACGTAACCGACAAGGTTAGCTGAGGAAGGACTGACATGCTGGAGGATGTCCAACTGTGAGCTAGAGTGTCTTTTTGGAAAAGACTTTCTCAGGCCACTCGTATGAAAGGCACTGAACCATTTTGGCTCACACTAGACTTTTACCGACAGCATCCTTGGGGATTTAGAGATAACCAAACTTTTTAATTTTCTTTTCCTGGCCAAGTCCTGGAAATGTGTAGTGCTCTGTGGAGGAAGATCAGAAGGCCACCACTGCAAACACAGGGCTCACATGGCTACCAGACCAGACTCACATGTGAAACAGCAGTAAGAAGGAAAATAGTGCTCAGAGGAAGGGAGACGGGGGGGGGGGGGCGGGGCTGGCTGTGCAAGGTGGGTCACCACAGTGGAGATGCCTGCTCACAGGCTGTCTGTGCTACTTACATTTCCTCCCCCCGCAGAATGTTTGATGTTATCTCTGGAACCACACCGGGACTGAATATCGCTAAAATCGATCTTCTTGTTTAAAATCCTAACCTAAAAGGAATCGGAGGTAACTTACTATATATAATACACACACTCCATCGGGGTGCAGGACAAGGGAGCCAGAGTAATTTTGCCTCCTGCTGTGACTCCTTCTTCTGACACTTGTATTGAAATGTGAGAAAGTCAGTCACACCAATCTCTGTGCTTAGGATGTTAACGCAGCATATGCTCTTTTTCTACCTCATGAAATGGTAGTTAAATGCAAAGGGGAGAGTTTTTATACGGAGAGATGAGAGGTGGCTTTTCCCTGAAAAGCTCAAAGAATTCCTTACTTGCCTGGACATAGTCCTTGGAAAGCCTATTATAGGCTCTCTAAAGTGATGGCCAGTGTTCCTGCTGAACTGGACACGAGAAGATGGAAACCCTCTTTCTCACAGCTCAGCACTCCAGCCTTCAGTGCAGCAATCTGAGATCCAGCCAGCTCAGGCACTGGCTGAAATCCTGAGGTATCTCACCCCTCCTTCTGTCACACAGCCCTAACAGTGACTGCGTTCACACAACAGACCTCTGATCTCAGTGTGTCTCATTAAAGGTGACCGACAAGTGGATTAAAATGAAGTCAGGGCTCACTGCTGCTCTCTCTCTACTGTCTTCTACCAAAGGGCAGTGCAGAAAACAACAACACCTGGACACTTCAAGCTGCAGCCCCTGTTTCTTGATTCACAGCGCTGCCTGTACTATATGGTGGCCTCAACAACTTTCTGGTGCTAGCAGCATTGTGCCTCTCCTCCCCCGTGGACTTGGTTTTTGGCAGAAATGCCACCTGACTTTCCCTTGATGGTGCCAGCCTCCCTTACAGATGCCAGGAGCCTGCATTTCTTCTGTGTCACCTTAGTCACGGAGGCACTGCAGGCATATGACAGTGCCTGGAGGGAACTCTGTGAAGGACAGGCCAAGCCACACTGTCCCACACTTGACCCCCACATCAAACCAGTCCCTCCACCTAGCAGATCTCAGGTGCCGCCAACGCTTGTGCTCCCAGGGAACGATGTGCTGCTGGGTGGCAGTTACCAGGAGGCAGAGGCACCTGGGCACACACCCAGGTGACACCACCTCCGGGCTCTTGTCTGAGCAAGGGCAGGGGATTGTGCTCACCTGCATTAGACTTTGCAGGTATGAGAGTAGGATTTCTAGCCAGGGCTCCCCCGGCCTTCTTTGTACCAGGAGCTTTTACTTACTCAAAGAGTGCTGCTGGTGCAGCATATTCTCTTCTCTGGGTTAAATATGAGGTCATTACTCACATATTATGGTGCATTTTATTCATTCTTATCTTACTAATATGCAATATGAGTTCATACTCTCTTTCCTGTACAAGCCATATTCATTTGGGCATTATCTATTCATTATTAAATGATACTTCTATTGCCTTCAATAATATCATTTAGCACAGTTCTGTCAGCTGCTGTTTTAGGTAAAATTACAGGGACTAACTGATATGTAGGTAAGAGACAGGCACAGATATATGGGTTACCTTCTTCCTGCTTCTTACCACTCCAGAAACACAAAGCAGCTGCACACCAGCTGAAGTGCTCAGCAGGAGGAAGAAAGAACCCCATGCAGTTTCTGCCTCCTGGTTTCAGGTCCCCAAACTGCCCCAGGCTCCCTGTTAAATCTCTGAAAGAAATCACTCACTTCCTCTGTGCCTCACCTCTCCAAACTAGGAAAAGACAACCTGCCTGCCTTACAGGGACATCAGATTTTGCAGTTCTTGCAGTGTGGATAATGCCACACCTAGATGCCGAGTCAAATATCCTCTGGCACTGAGCAGCTGGAGTGCTACTCTTAACTTGCGTCCAGTAAACTCCAAGAAGAAACTTCCAGAGGGCCACCACACTTCGCAGCTAATGCAAAGGATTTCTTGACAGCAAGCTGTTCCATGGGTCCCCCTCATTACATATTATGTAACCACTACATCAGTCAAACCCATTAGGACATTAAATGCTTCCTGGCCTAAACTGGTAAAGTTTGGTAATGGCACACTCAGCAAGGAAGGCGATGACAGCACCAGAAAGCTCCACAACTGGTAGGTCACCTTCAGCCCTTCAGAAGGGCGTCTTCAGTAGGAAAGCTGATTTCTGTCTTTCTCCCATCTGCTTAATCCATGTAAGTAAACCAATGTACACTGAAATATGAAAGGAAATGCCACTGGAGTTTTAGGCTTGTGCTTTACTTCAATACGCCATTTGTTTAAAAAACGTACCCTGGTACCATACGAGATAGGTGTCACATTAGTTACAGAGACACACATCAAATGTGCAGTCAGATCGCGGTCTCAGAGAGCTTCGGGCCAGACAGAACTGGGCAAAACAGAAAGCCTCCCTAGCACTTATCTGAGCACATCTCCCTCAGCAATGGATCAGCAGCACCTCTTCACAATGGCCACAGGGATGCATTTGCTCTGAAAATGCTGACTTTGGTCATGACAAGACCTCTGTGCTGTGGACTGGGGGCCTGTAGCCTAAAAGTGAAGCCAAAGCAAGGTGATAAGCTGAGAGGGCACCTTTGATCGAGTGCCTGAAGGTTGATTTGCACCCAGAAGTCTGACAGATTACGAGTCTCATGGCCCATGGACCCAGCTAGCGGATATGCAATGGAACAATCATCTCAATTATCCTCTCTGTCTCACTGCGTGAAATGTGCCCCTGTGTAGAGGGGCCAGCAGGAGACCTATGTACCACTTATGTCCTGTGCTGAGGGCTGAACTGAGATGAGTGATGTAGACGTGCTGGTCACCCATCACAGGCAGGAAGTACGCTGAGCCAGGGTTTTCCTCATGATCTGTTTCTCCCTTCCCTGGAATACGTCGATATCCCTGCGCGTTTACATCACGACCGCCCTCTATAACTAAGCATTCTATGAACTAATTAATCCTACAGATTAATGCCTTAAACCACGTAATCCCTCCATCCTATATTCTTGAGCAAGGCCTACCCCCTCCTGCCAGCAATACCCACCCAGCTTTCTCTCAGGTCTGTTAGACTGGGCAAGCAGGAGCCAAGGTCTCTGACTGTGCAGCAGGGGCTGAGTTATTGCTGCCTTCTCCCCAGTGGCAGTGTGATGCTGAGTCTGTTTTGTATCAATCAACAACTATCACCAAACTTGGAGGGACTGCATGTGTTTGTAACCCCTGCTCCCCTGCCAGCACTATTTGAAATTGGCCAACAAGTTACAAATGAGTTGAAGATGGCTGGGACTGCCAGCCAGACAGCATGACTGCATGAGCTTTGTTTCCTTTGGGAAATCAGACTGTAAACATCAGAGGGAAAGTACCAGAGAGGGACAGGCACCATTTAGGCTAAAGAGAATCTTTGGCTTGCAAACAAAGAGCATAAACTGACTGTGAATTATTTGAAGCTGGAATCTAGAGGGAAATTTAACTATCAGAGCAGGGAGGCTCTGAACTGCCTCCCGAGGGAACAGAGCTACAAAAAGAAAATGGTAAACTTTCATGATGGCACTTGATAAAAGGAATTAAACGATGCATCTGCCTGGGATAGAGACAGCACAAATACCGTGACTCACCAGGAAGGTCTCCATGTTCCTGAATGCGTATGTACATCTTGTGTGGGGGTGAAGGTGTGGTAGGGATGTACGTATAATTCTATATTCTAATATACACGCACATTAAATGAAAGATCAAGCCTGCTTGTGCTCTCATTCAGGAAAGGGAACATTTTACTTTGCATCAGGAACAGGACTGCCTTCTCTTCACACCCACTAAACATCTCAACTGGCTAATATCCTGACAGACTCCCTCATAACCCATGCACTGCCCCGCCAGTCTGAGATGAGTAAATTCTCTTCTACTGATCTGATGCTGGGTTATCAAAATATGCTGCACGGGGGCTGGATGGTAGTATTTTAATTAGAACAAGGTGAGGTTCCTCAGCATTTGTCATAACCAGGTGAAGTGAAACCACAGTGGAAAAATTAAGCCTTACAGACAATGCTGGGTTTATTCCACAAAACCATGTTGTCCACGGATAAAGCTGGCTTCTGTCTGGAGCCCTGGCAGACTGACAGCCCTTGCCCTCACTCTGGCCTCTGATGACTCCTCAGCAGTGCTCCAGAAGTGAAGCTCGGGGCAGATTGTGCCGATGGGCACACAATGCAGCCTCTTGGACTTGCACTGCTTCCAGGTCCCCAGCAGAAGTCAGCCACTGTGCTCCAGTGCCTTCTGTGCTGTTTGAAAGTTGTCTGACCAAGTGCTGGGAGATGCATGGCATTTACGGATAGGCAGCTAAGAAACCAAGTGTTGAAGATATCTTTCTCAGAGTTCACTGAGATGAGGCCTATGTTGACCTGCACACAGCAGGGTAAACTTCAACTCCCTACATATAGTGGCCCGGCTAGCAATCTAAGCAGGAAGGGTCTGTGGTCTGAGGGCAATGTCTAAACTAGACCAAAAGGGATGTTTTTGGGTTAAGCTGACTGATGGGACAAGAAGCAACTCGCTGGCAATACTTATGAATCTCCTAGTGAGATATACGGCTCCCTGTGGCTGTTCACAGAAAGTGAATTTGGATTTCAAAGTCTTCATGTACAACAGCCTCCTGCTGGGGGCCTGGAGCAGGCCTCCTCTGTCAGTCCTGCATCTCTACATTCACCAGGAGCAGGAATTTGTGGAAGCATTGAGTGGAAGGCAGAGAAATGCAAGAGAGAATTTAGTTCAGCTGTGCCCCACTGCTAAAGAAATCAATGTTTGAAAACAGCTTATGAAAGACAAAGAATTAAGTTTCATTGCTGCCTCTAATCATTCAGTTCAACTTTCCCAAGAACAAGGGAAGCCCATAACTTATCAGTGTCTGGGCAGATAATCCATAAAAAAAAATCTCTCCTGTGGCTTACTGGTGCACACCAAAATGAAGATACTCAAAGAACAAACATTGAGAGGCTGATTAAATTACAGGCTCTGCATGCATTTTCCAAGAAGCTGATGATTTATATTCTCCCTGCCATGCAATTATGGTCTTTGAGAAGTTCTACCACAAACACTGAGCCTAAAGCCTTTAAAATTACTCTAGCCTGGTTCCACTTGTCATTTGAACATGCTGTGGGGCTGTGATCTTGGAAAAAGCTCCCAGACTCCTTACAACTTATCAAAGAAGGCAGGTTCCTCCTACTTAGCCCAGCATCACAGTCATTTGACACAGCTGCACCCCAGAAACTAGACATTATTTCAGTGTTTGCTCTGCTGGTTAACAAAGGGATTGAATGAGACATGAATTTGCTGTGCATAGGAAGTGAGAGTAAGGTTAACACCTGATTAGAACCAAGAAGCAGTTTTAATTGCTTCCACATCCCTGTGCTCCCAAGGACAGATGATACTACAGTTCTGATGCTCCTGGCAGAGGTTACAGGTAGAGGAAAGGGAGGGGAAGGGTATTTCTTTGACCTAGCAAAGCCCCTGAAAAGAAAGTGTGTGCCCCAGACATTCCACCTCTGCACACAGAGCTTGAGATAATATTCAGCCTCTGTTACTGAATTTATTCACAAGAAGTTGCTGGTTGCACACACCAGTGAAGCTGCCAGCCTGAGCACTAGTGAAATTCAAAATAAAAGGCTGCACTGGACACTGCACGGAGAAAATGATGTACCATCCTCATCTGATTCTTAGCAAAGGGTGAGCAAAATAGGTTCATTTCTGACCTTTAAAAACATAGCCAGAGGCAGACACTGGCCACGTAGTATTTTGGCCTGAACAGCTGAACTATAAAACAATTAGAAACTGAAAATAGATACTTTCGACGAGAAGTGTCAATAAAATAAAAGAAATGCCTTGCAATCAATCATGTCTTTAGTACTTGCACAGGATAATGATGGGTGATTTACATCTCTCACTGTGAAGAACTTGCAAACTTCTTTCCTCCCATTTGCACATCACGGGATTCATCTAATTAATAAGGTGGCCACATTGATCTAGGCATGTCAGTGTAAGTAAAGGGAAGAAAAGCCATCATCAGCATTGTTATGTATAAGAGCAAAAGAAATATTTTCTGAGGGCATCTTTACTACCAAAATCTCATACTTTAAATAAATTTGAATATTTATATTATGCCCACTGATTAATATGACATATATGTTATTAATTGCCCCAAGCACATAGATTTCTGTTAGAAGATGTTTTCATATTTATCACAGAGAAAAAAAACAGATGTGATTGTCTCTTAAAGAATTAATCACTGAAATAGAAACTAATATTTTACCTTTAAATCTAACATCTAGCATGGTAAACTTTGTTCTGATTGCATGATTGTGGTAGAAATACTGAGAGGTTTTGTGTAATTGTGCTAGAAAATGCAAAGGAAAATGACCACTTCCTGTGCTGAAGAGTTTACAGTCAAGAGACAAAATCTCAATCTAACAGAGAGCTCAAGGAACTGCAAGATCCAAGGCAGATACATTTTAACAACTGCTCTGTGATCATACTTCTCACTAAATCTGGGGAGCTGATGAAATGAATGGAAAAGGAAATCGAAAGATATTCACGTACTGCAAGTAAAAAAAAATCATAGGAGCAAAATTAATTCAGCTAAAACCCATGATTCCACAGATCTCTGTTTTAGTACTGCCATAAACAAACAAAAAACCACAAATCAAAACAGATTTTGCTAGACTACAATGTTTGATCCTTAAATTTTAGAAGGAACGGTTGCTATTCATGGAAGGAGTACTGATAACCTCAGGTATCAAAAGTATCAAGGTTTTTAAATCATTTCCACAGCTTTAAGAAATGAATTCTGAGTCACAGTGCCTGGGTTTTCTTTACTCCAGCATAATGGAGAAAATTAGGCTGGTCAGTCCAAGTCAGAAAAACATCTTGTGTTTTATTTTTTTATGCAAGCTTGGTTTTCTCAAAGCTAAGCAGACCCTTAGCATTTCTTTTCCTTGTTCAAATCCAAATTTCCAAGATAAAAACTTAAGTTTTTTATCCTTTCCTTTCCTGTCCCTTCCCATCCAGCGTTAAACTTTTTTTCATTTTCCCATGCAAGATAGAACACTATTAGATAACTAAACAGCTCTGGTCCAGATTGTGTATTGCCTGAACATTTTCCCAATAAGAACAACATTCTCCATTTTCTTGCCAAAATCTAGGCTCCCTAGAGCTGAGCTGAAAATGCCTCCCGTGCTGAATTTGCTGCTGGGATGACTCAGGCTTTCAGAGGAATGTATGTCCTGGTACGTTCAACCTACTCCAGAAAACGGTACAGCTTCTCCCCTTGCTATTAATGAGACCAACACGGTATGGCACATCATGGCCAGGATTTGTCTCTAACATTAATTAGCCAGCTAAGAGTTGGAACTGGCTGCTTAAGCTGCTGCTGTGGTAGGTGGAAAGATAGACTGGGGTTCCCAGTCCGTCCTCCATGCACATGATGCACATTTTACAGATGGCTGAGGCATGGCAGTGATGTTACTCTCTTCCAGCCATATATCGAGTGAACATCAGATCTGGACTGAAAGTCCCAGTTCCCTGCTCATTTCTACCAACCAAACACCTTTCCTCAAATAAACTTTCTGAAACTTGCTAAGGCCTGGCAGTGATTGCCACATTTTTTTTCCTAAAACGTGAGTCAGGAAAAAGAATCTTTCTTGTTTTTTTCCAGAATAATTCAAGGCTTAACTGTACAGACTGTACGCAGGCAAGCTTTCCATTAAATGAGTGTCATCTGAACACAGGAGCTGCAAGATGTTATTTCTGTACAATAGGCAACGATCAGCCAAAATTATAAATTTCAAAAACTTAAAAATTATGTTTTTGAGCTATGAGAGAGTGTTGAAATTGTGCCTGAAACTCCTAATTTCTCTTTGCATTTGTAGATCTGCAATTAACATGGGATGGATTAGTTTCTAATTTTAAACATAAACAGGCAAACATACAAATTGACAAACAACTACTCATCATTTCCTACATTTCCCCTAATTTTCAGTCCAGAACAAATCCTATAAATGTCTTCTAAATCCGGAAAACGTGGAATGTATAAAGGAAACAAAAACAGACTGACAGAGATGAAATTACCTTACAGTTAAGAACTGTTGATTTGGTAAATTCACAACCTAATTTCAATGAACGCAGCTAACAGTGTGGAAACAATTGCCTACCAGTCCCTCATTAGCTAACTCCTTAACCAATGGCCAGGTTATAATGCGCAGGGAGCTGATCCACATCTCCCTGCAGATGCCTCCTGTGGCCCTGGTTTTGGAAAGCACCAATACCTGGGATTTCCTTAAACCTTAGGGCTCATTTATGTTCATCACTTCTGTCCTGAACAGAGACTCTCTTAACTTGAGCCACAGTGTTTTTGACTCGATTATGTAGCAGACTGCAACAGGTAAGAGCAAAAAGTGCCAGAAGGAGGTGAGAGAGAAGGGGACTAAGTAACAGTTCAGATTGCCATTTTTGCTGTGCCTATATTCTCCACTGTCTTATAGGATGCTTTTCATCAGCCAATGCACTGATAGCACATAATCTGGATTTTCAGATTGATTTTTGGGCCATCATCCGTGTTTGTAACTTGGCACAAAGACACGAAGCAGAAGGAAGAGGACTTACAAGATGATGTCTCAAGGGGAACTTGCTGAATACCCTTCCGACCTGCAGCTCTCCCAGGAGGTGGTCCAGCTGTTGGTGGACCACCAACATGTCTGTCTCTGCTCTGGCTTTGCAGCTAAGGCAGGGAAGACGTCAGGAGCCCACTGTTCTCTGCAGACCAGGTCATAAATTGTGATGATGGGGCAATGTGTGTTTGTGCATTGTGGGGTAACCTCTCCTGCCAACCAAATGGATCTTGAAGCTAACAGGAAAGGACTCGAGCAAAAAAAAAATGTGCAAAGACAATGACATCTATTCAAGTCTCCTCTTCTGCCCAGCTCTGAGATGTCTTATCCTTCCATGTGCCGGTTTCTTTTATCATTTAATGCTGATGCCTGTTGATTTTTGCCAGCATTTTTGTGGTTTCTAGACAGGTTCTGCTGAAGAGTGGTATCATCAATTTATTCAGACTTTCTGACCCATAACTCAGTGCACCTTGTTTTCTACAGTTTAGGGAAAATTGTGACGTCCTCTCTTTAATCTTCCTAAAAACCTTCAAGGAACAATTCATTCTCCAACATGGCTTGGGTATTTCATTTTAATACCTGTCATCTTACTCCTTACAAGACCCCTGGCTGTTACCATAGTTAGTGATATTTTAGACCTTATGTACAGCGTTCCAGTCTGTACAGCCCCATGCACTTTTACGGGGCTGTGCTGATTCACAACCACTGAAATTCTTGCCCATGGCTGAGATTTTATATATACATTTCAAGATTAAATTAAAAGAAATCTAAGTTGGCTTTATCCTTGGTTGCTGGCCTACAATGCTTTATAAATACCCTACCTGGTCAGTAATGAAAAGATTCAATTGATAGACTTTTGTACACTGACATGGCACAAACCACATCCATAGGCAGAATTTCAAGATGACAAAAAATCAAACAGAAAAGCAAAACCTAAGTCTTGGCATGTGCAACAGATTTCCAACCCTTCCCCCAGCTCCCCCCATGCTTCCCTTGGGCTGTCTGAGAAATAACAGATGCAAATGGGTTACTTTTGAAAGCACAGCATTTCCTCCACAGCTGATGCAGTGCTAAAATCCATCTGAAGCCCAGCAGACATACCCATGAGCAAGTCGCCTCTGAGCCTTGCCAAGAATGATACATTTCACCATACTTTACTATAAAGAGAAAACCAGACAACCACCTACTGGCTGCATCACAGCGCAGAGAAACCCTCATTTCTCCAGACTGCAGAACAGCAATTAAACACATCTCAAGTGATCTATTCCTCACAGGAGCTTAATGCACCGCAATGTTGGCTTGCTTCTTCCCCTAGACGTGTTTTTTTTTTTTTTTTTTTTGCCTGTCAGGTGGAGTAATTTCTCTCCTTTTCTTTGTTTCTGTGGCTGGCAAGTTAAAGCTGAATTAAAATGAGTCTGCTGGCTGATGAGCATTTGATGAAATTCAAGGCTGAAGCACTGCACTTCTTTTATTTAGCATTCAAACCTCCCCTGCTGTTTCAGTTCTGCACCTCAGCCTCTGGCAGTTTCACAGTGCGGCTGCATTCTCTAGGACAGCTGTAAGCTAAGAAAAGACCTTGTGCTAGGTTAAGATATGCCTCTGGTAAAAGGATAGTCTGTCTCCAAATGACAGTCTTGGGCTGCATATCTGTATTCCTTTAGTGATTTGCATGTCATGTTTATGTACTTAACTTGCCCAGATATATGCTGGCTTTTTGTCTGCTAGTTTTTCCTTTGGTTACTGCTATCAGCACTTCCAGTTCAGGTTATAAAACTTGAGCAGCCTTCTGTTTGTTCCGTGTATCATCACTAAAAGCAGAGAGCAGATAACAGCTCATTTTAGCCAGTGCAGTATTTGCCACCAGGCGTTAAGGAAGCGAGCAGACACAAGGAAATGAAATTAGCTTTCATGTGTTCCTCTGACAGACCATATAAAATTCAACCGCATAAATTAGAAAAGAATTAATCCTAAAACCTTTTGTCTAGACTGAGCAACCATGGCATAAAGGAAACACAAAGCAAAAACTCAATGAGTCTTCCTTTGCCCAACCCACAGCTCAGTGGCCACACAGCAGTGGGAATTAAAAAATGCTTTAGCTTCAGTGACATTATGTCCACTCAGCAGATTTCCCCTGTGATTCCCAGAAGAGTGAAATGCCAACTGCTGTGCCATTCTTCACTATGCTGCGTAGACTGTGGGCAACTGTAGAACTGCTAAGCTGTCTGGGCATGGTGTTTACACAGGAATACAATTCACTGTGGTCCTCTAGCGCTCACGATCCACAGAGAGCAACAGGAAGGAGGAGGTTAGGCTAACATGGTGCTGGTTTTGAGCTCCATGTCCAGCAGCTGGGCTTGTTACAAGCAATGCCAATCCAGAAGCGCTGTCTGAACTTGCCTTCCAAGCCCCTGTGCCCCCTGACCATCTGCTATGCAATACGTCAAGTGAGAGCTGACCTCATACAAAATAGTTACACCAACACTTGTCAAAATAAAGGCAGAAGAACCTTTGCTGAGGCATTATCTTCTCGACTTTATCTGAGTAACTGGCTACTGTCCAAATCCTGGAAAGCACTGAATGTGTTAATTTACCGTGAAAACAGGATCAATGCTTAAGAGATACCTTACTGTTTAACACGAGCCTGCTTTTTTCTTTGGAAGACCTGCCATAGGCATAGCTTAGCAACATCAAAAATTTTTTTTTTTCATTTGCTTGTTTTTTTTTGAGGCAGCATTAGGCAAACATTACTGTTCTGTATGTTTCACTGTGTATTCCAAAACTCAGATATTTATAGAAGTATCTGATCTGGAAACACTGTGTAACCCAGCTTCCCAGGATGATGAGCTTTGAAGACAGATGAATGGGGAAGCACGTTAATCGCCCTGATGTCCTGTCCCTGGAGGTGGTTGAGAAGTGAACCTGCCCAGAATCCACTCACATTGCCAGTGCTGTAACTCAGCAGTCCAAGGAAAATAAAAGGGAGCTGGGGACACAGTGTTTTCATGGTCAGGTTGTGCCCACAATCAACATGAAAGGAAGATCTATGGTATTCCCTATCTGTTCTTTCCTCAGTCTTCAAAAGATCCTGCTTACCTTGTAAGCCTATATGTTTACTGTCCTTTTCAATGTCTAGTAAGTTCTGTCTGTAGTAACAGGATTTTCTTACCCTACATACATGTTCAGTCTTTAGCTGACAGCAATATTCACGATTATGTGCTTCAGGGTGTAACTGTGCAAGGTATGAAAAACTTCATCCTTTTTTCAGCTTTTAATTGCATCAACACACCCGTGAATTCTTCTGCTTTCAGAAAGTGAGAACAGAAAATTGCCATCTGCCTTCTTACACATTCTCCTTTTCTTATTTTATATGCCTTCTCCAGTTTATACAATTTAAGTCCTGTGCCTGCTCATTCACACTCTGAAGCAATAAAAACAGCTAAGTCTAATACCTGTCCCCTCCCATCATCTTTAACTTGGGGTGGATTTACCATGTTGGAGGCTGCAAGTCTCATTAACACTGCCCAACACAATGCACATGGCATGTAAAACGACACAGGAAAAGGTCATGGTGCTGTGCAATCCTGCTAACGTCTATCTAGGTCGAAGCTGAACTTGCACGAATTAAAGCAAACCTCCTTAATTTTCTGGTATCGATGAAGAGTAAAGAAGCAACAACTGCTCATACTCAGGCTAAAACATATTTATGACATGGAGTACAATCTCTTGTTTGAAACTTCTCCCCCGATCTCAGTGAGGCACTGTTAGTTTTCAGGTGGCAAGATAATTTTTCTGAAGACAGTCCTGACCCCTGCAAGTTAACGTCACTTAAACAACCAGTGTATATGGCAGTGACAACAGAAACAGCATTTGCAAGGAAACTCGAAATGGCTCCCATCCCATACCCATCCTGAAGGTGCACATGTGAGGCTAAATAACATATGGATAAATAGAAAGACTAAAATCCTTACCTGACCTCCCTTAGGCTGGTATTTGATGTTATCTGTTGATCCAATTTTGGACCTGACATTCTTGAGGTCAGGTAGAGGCTGATTAATAACTCGCAGCTGCTTTGGAGTGGCTGGAGATTTAGGAGGAGTGCGAATTATGGCAACTTTTTTCTCAGTTGGTACCAGTATGGCAGATTTGGGGGTCCCAGGAGTGTGTGGGGTTCTGGAGTAGCTGGGTGTCCCTGGAGTGCCCGGCGTACGGGAGGAATAGCTCGGTGGTGTCCCTGGAGTGATGGCAGTGGAGCCAGGAGTAGTGGGGGTAGAAGTTCCGCTTTTTCCTGTTCTGCTACGAATTGGTTCTGATCCTACATGCAAGAAAAACAGCATTAGACTCACAGAAATACAACTTTGCTTCTTTAAGTACCTCCCAAGACTTCAACCCTGTCTGCCACGCAAGACCCAGCTCTAAGATGTCTGTGCTAGTGCTGAGCAGCAGGCTGGAGGTCTGCCTGTGGGACTCCTTTGCTTATCAGCCCTGCTAGGAGGTACCTTGTCACATGTGGCTCAGCTGGTAAAGCACCCACATGGTGGCTGAGCTCTCCACGCTGCCACACGGATGTGCTTCCCACAACGCTTACTCTTCCTGAAAAGCTCATGCAAGGCACAGTATCACCGCACTGATTTCCCTCTTAGGAAAGCACTAGAAGCGCCATCTGAATCCAGCCTTCGGGACTTGGCCTGACAGCCTGACTCACCAGTAAGAACTGTGTCACCCAGTTCAGCGGATTTGGGGGTTAAACCAGAGTGGTGAAAATTTTGATGGTAATCCCGAAACTCTAGGCTACTTCTGGTCACATAGCACCACTGGGCAGCTGCTCTCTGCAGCTGAGCCCCGGGCAAGCATTCAGCTGATGGTGAACAAGTCTGTTGTGTGGATGGGCAGATGTCCCTCATGTTCAATTGCTATTTTCAAGTAGTGCAGTGAAACAAAGCAGCTACAGAAGCCAACCTTGATTAAAAGTCATATTCTAGTTACATTGACAAGCAAGTTAAAAATATATAAATAGTGGAACATTTTGTAGCAGCTCCATTCCCTGTTAATAGCATTACCAGTCCTTTTCACTGAGGACAAAAACCAGTTTAATAGCGGCACTGTGCTTTCTGCAGCCAGCTCTGTTGGTAACTCTCAAAGGCAAATAAACAGAAGCTGAGATCTCGCCATAAGCTGCTTAAAGGAAGCTTTGCTAAGAATACTCAGGGAGAGAAAGACCAAACCAATGCTCAAAGCCTGTGAACCCCAGCGCTGAACAGGTGTTATGTGTTTTCACCTTTAAAAGGTTTGGGAATTATAAATGCAATGGGCCTTTCTAGAGCAGTGTGACTAATCAAAATCCCAGTTAAGTGATTTGTTAATCATTCTGTTTATTTCATGCCAGTTAACAAAAACAACAAAAAATGCAAATTCTTTACATGACTCACCAGATAGAATGAACATACTCCAATCTCACCTTCAGTTTTCCCTGAACAGTTTCTCCCTTTCCCAACCACCCTTAAACCAGAACTTTTTCACTACATCAACTGAGATAGAAAGGGAATCTTTTTTTCCAATTCTCTGTAGTTTTGGTATATTTAATTTTCATTCCTCAGCCCTTCACCACATCGGCAAATACTTCATGGCCTCTCAGTCTAGAGAATGGGCTGCTGTGCCAGCTGGCAGTCACTCTGTTTTACCCTTGGAGCATCACCCAAGAATTTCACAGGATTTCTTTTTTGGTAGAATTTAATCATCTGCTTCCCTTAGGTTCTCTTAAAAAGGTCTGAAATTGTTTTCTAAAGCTACAGGAATTCCCACTGGAAAGTAGGGAGTCACATCCACTTTCTGAGGCCTAGGCTGAAATCAAACTAGCAAAAAGTTATGGGAGTATTTATTAAAATTCTCATTGTCCTGTAATTCCTTTTCGCTTCTGAGTTAATATAACTAGTCCTGATAAAAGGACCTGGCTGGTTTACTATCCTCACTTCTGGTTTACTATCCTCACTTCCTCCAGTGAGTCACTCCACTGGCTAACATCTTCGCATTTATCACCTGAGAGGGTTTTTACTCTAGGACTAGAGGCACAGGGAGATTGTTACTGTGAAACAACAAATTCATAACATTAACTGTTATGTTCACTTTTCTAAGATACACCAGAATATTTTGTATTGCCTACTTCACATTTGTCTCATTTTTGTCATGGAAGACACCCACAGCAGTAGGAGAGAGTTAACATGCAAAAAACATACGTGTGGTCCGTCGTACTGAAGAGGAAAGGGATGTTGTGAGGGAGAGAGAGTTCTCCTCTCTGTCTCGGTCTCCTGATACAGCTCTTCGAGGAGGAAGGATAGAGGAAGGTCTTGGTAAAGAGGAACGTTTTTCAGGACTCTTGCTTACTCCATCCTAATAGTAACAAAATAAAAACAGGTTTAGTTTTCAAAATGTCCCACTTTAGCCCGTGATTTCTCTCAACCTACATACAAAGGGCAAAGCCTCATTCTTTGGGCCCAGTTTACTATTCATGGAGGAAGCTGTGGGATCTAGCCACTTCCCATGCTCTGATCAGCTCCTTGGTGCTTCTTTACTGCATGAAAATGCTCACTAGGAAAAGTCTGGCTCTGGTACCCAGTACGGACAGAACTCCGTTTTTGGAGAGATATTTCCCTGCGAATTTCCCAAATGTGGTATTTTGCCAGTCTCATCCTATCTTGAACAATCTACTGCTTCCTCAAAATAAACCCTCCCTTTGTAGCAGGCAAAGCCTTTCTTTTTCTACAGGTTTGACTGAGCATGTATCAATGACTGGTTTTACTCCCACTGAAGGCAAAGCTGTATCTCCCAGTGACTGCAGAGGATGCTAGTGGACTACTGGATTATGATCTAAATCCCTGTGAAGCCATCACAGATATCATCTCCATCAAAACAAAGGCAATCAACTTCTGATTATTCTGAAATATGGATGGGTTCAGCATCTGGTTCCTTAGTAAGGGCTTTTTTTTAGTACAAACAGAAAGTAAAAGAACTCCTCTGGTGCTCAGGTGTGAAATTCTTATGTGAATTCACCTGCAAAGTACCCACAATACTGGGACACCACACTATATTGTTTGGTGATGTGTGATTTGATGATGAAGAAGTATAACGATGGCCCCAACCAGTACGAGACACAACAAGCACAGTGAAAACAGCTTTCAAATGACATAACAGTCATCAGCTCAGCATCAAGTAGATTTGCAAGACAAGTGAACAGTAAACACGGGGAAGCTCAGATGAACTGCCAACCATCTCTTTAAATTTATACTGCAACTTCCTGAACTTAGTCCTAGGCACAGACCAAATTTGGGTCCTAAAGCCTTTGGCTTCTGCCCTTGTTGCTGGTGATAAGAACTGTACACTCTTACACTGGGGATTTAATTCGTTTTCAGAGTATTAACTGGTTGAAAATTGCTTTTTAAAATTTTCTCCTGGAAAACGAATTAGTACTGCTGGTTTTGCTACTTACCCTTGTGCAAAATGGGTGCAACTTCTCAGCAGTCAATGAAGCACCATCCATATCATCAATAGAAAGAAGACATCTCTTGCTAGTTATAATAAATTTCACTTATGTTTCCTTTGGAGACTTTGCTTCATTTCTACCTATTTGTGGCACAAATCACGTAGCCTAGTAATAAATTTTCCTGCCACTGGAAATTAATCCCAGGTAAACTTCACAGATAATTACCCAGATGTAGCGGGGAGTGAATGTGATCCAGGGAATTTACCTACACATCTCTGAGCTAACTCTCTCTACCAACTCTGCTACCTTACCTTAGCATCTGATTTTGAGTAGGGCAGGCAGTCTCTTGGGCCTGCTGAGGAGGGCCGTACATAATAACTGTCTGTATCGAGAAAAGTGGCCCTTTTAGTAGTTAATGAGCAAGCTGAGCTGGGTCTTGGAGGAAGCAATGACTTTGCTTTAGACTTTGAGGCAGGAATCTTTGACAAAGAGGCAGTCTAGTCACGAGAAAACAAAAGAAAACACAACATGAAGCTGGACAAAAGGAAAACACATGCAACATGGACCAAAAAAAATGCGAAGCTATGAATTAATACTTTTCCTGTGTCTGGTAATGGTGTCTATGCAGTTCTGACATGCAAAGTTTTAGTTCTGTGTTGTTTGACTGAAACCATCTGTGTCTGGACAGATTTACTGATTCTAGAGAGTGCCTTTTTGTGTAAATGCTATTTTTGCCATGTGTTAATAGGACAGAACTGGTGCCAGGCACGGCACTTAGCTGGTACAACTGCTGGCTGGCTGCATCAGAAGCAAGTGCAAAACTACAGGAGCACCAACACATCCTGGTCTTTTAAAACTAAGTTGTGCATTTGTAATATATCCCTCCCGGCTACACTCAGGAATAAAACAGGAGGAGTCTTAGAACAAGGTTACAGCAGCATTCCCAAGATGGCAGAAGGACATGATAGCAGTGCTACTTATGCCACTGCATGCACACAAAAATCCCCAGTGCACCACAAACACTCTATTTTGTGCATTTGGTGTCACAACAGGAATTTGTAAACCTGTCTTGACAATGTGGGGTCCTGGGATAACGAAAGCTTTATACTCTTGAAAGGCTGACATCATGTGTCATTTTGGTCAGGTACTGCTGTGATTCTGAATAATGGTAATATCCCACTGAAGGAACAACCAGACGTCAACAAGGCAGACTGCAAATTCTTTGTTGATGCTTAGGAGACCTAGCTGTTCTGCACAAAGAAATTTCCACGAAAGAAAAGAGGGCTACTTGATTAAGCAACACTGTTCTTTCTCCTACAAGGATAACTGATATGACAAAGAACAATTGCAAGGCTGTTGTCTTGGCAATGTAGTCCTGATTCTCTCTGTATTCATACAAGCATGAAGTTACTAATAGGAGCAATCTTACTGTAAGTATGGGATTTAGTAGGGAACTTTAGCCATGAAAAATTTGGCATTTGGTCTCAGCCAGCCATCTAGATGTCCTCAACGTTTGGAAAAGATGCACGAGTTACTCCTCAAGCTGTCTTTTTTAGAAAATGAGAAAAGAATGGGATGAAACATAACTCACAGTTGTTCAGCCCCCTACGGACTGGCATCTGGCTTAGGCTACATAGCCAGCCTGAAGAAAACTGAGGCTGGGGTCATCCACAGTGTGTATGTACTAATGAGCATGATTAAGAGTTACAGAGCTGCCTAACAACTCCAGTCCTACAGTACAGCTGTGACGTCTACAGATATCACTAGCCCTATCCAGTAGCCCTACTGGCCATGACAAGAAATCCATTCAAAGGATCGGAGTGCTTCACTAGAAAGAAAGTATTTCTAGAATGAACTCTGCAACATATTTATCTTTTAATAATGAAAATAATTATTTTAAACAGAAACTGAACAGTGTGTGTTTCTGTCACAACAAAGGCTTCTCCAGGTTTTGAATGATTTGTCATAATTGAATTTACAGGTACCATCCACTTGAGAAAATTTGGGCTATATTTCTAAGAACACTAAAGCTGAAACTATGTGGAAGCATAGCATCTATCTCGTGTGGCTCCAAAAAGCAGATGTTATGCCAGCACTTTTCACCGGGGTTTCTGAACTTGGGATATAACTAAGCACGCACAGTCTGAGGCCCAAATGTTCATTCAGCCAATTTCAACTTTTCCAACTTGAGGGTCATGCAACAAGACCCCAGTGAGACTGGAAAATCCTTGCAGATTTAGATTCTAGGCACAGTGCAATCTAGGAGATCCCATCGTTTTCCACTCACAGTGCACAATGTCCTCCATGAATATGTGCATCTAATGGGGATGCTAAAGATGGACGAGACCGAGATCTTTCAATGGAAAGCCTGGGGAAAAGGCATGACCCTGAGCTAACACATTGCTCTGCCATTAATACAATCTGCATCCCCTCTGTTACTTAGCAAGCAAGGCACTTTTTAGCATCAGTAATAGCAGCAGAGTCTGGCCCAAACAGATTTCAGTGACATGCTCAAGACTGCTAGAGCAAGCAAAGAAACCGAATGCTTCAATCCCTGCCTGTGCTTTACCCAGAACACTATTCCCATTATGTTAGCAATAGATTACATTTAATCTCTGCTGTAATTCATACTGCTGGACATGCCAGCTGTCCACAGGACAAACATCTATGTAACCCTTGCCAAGACCCAGTGATTCGGGGACTGCTGAAGCTGGGATGCAGAAATCTCAGTTTATTTCAGAGGCACTGCTAAGGCATGGCCAATGTTCTCAGCATCTCACTACTACAGGTACACAGCTCCTTCCAGCAGATGGAACTGCTTAGCCTTTCCTGAAGTTGTTCTGCAAAGCACTATGAAAAACGTAGTTTGAAGACGGATAACAAACTGACTGGGTTGGATGATCTAACATTACCAGCGGAGAGGAAAATGCTGCACTTGAAGGACATATAAGCTGAAAATCAGGAAGGAACACAACAACAAAAAGGAAGAGGACTTTACAAAAGCAGAGGTGAAGACAAGGCACAAAAGAGAAAACATCCAAGAGATAAGTGAACATGGCAAGCACAGAAGGGAAGCAACAGGGAGAGAAAGTAAGGAGGGACTAGACTTCCAATCTTTGCCATAAGGTAAAGGACGGGAATAAGAAAGGTGCATAGAAAACAGATCATTTCAGAGAATGACTTTGCAGTGCTTGTCCTTAGAGCACTCCATGATCACAGAAGACTCTGAAAATGAGCTAGTATCGACTTCACTCAGGTGTTGATCAGCCCCCGAGAAAAGAGAGTCACAAACCATACTTTTGACTAAGGAGCAAAGCCTACCCAGATATTTCATATTGTACTAGGAAAGAAGTTCTAACAGTTTCCCAGTTATGAGCTGAAATGGGCCAGACATCTCAAATCACATGAAATCCTAGAATCCATGGCTGAATTCAGGTCTAAATTTCAGCGCTGCTTCACAGCCTCAAATCAGTTATGCTGCTTTCATCATGAACAATTTCTTACGATTCATAAATAATGTGTAGCACTTTATAAGACATAGTTTTTTGTTCCCCAAATAAATGACAATCTGGTTAGACAGACGAAACAAATCAGCCATGGAATATATTAGGAAATACGGGGGAATCCTAAGGAACAGCCACACTGTTAACGATGGCTAGCAATGACAAAGTATTGTCACACTGCAGATGTAAGTTAGTTTGTGTCAGTGTCATGAAAGAAAGAATTGCATAGGGGGTAGTGAAAGAAGGACGATTTGCTGGGGATTTTGGAATGGTAGGATAGAAAGAGCATAGGGTCAGCACAGGAGCAGGGCAGAGAGACACTTTGCTGTAGTACTGCTGTATTTCTTTAGTATTTGCAATATTTCCTGAAGAAAACTCAGCAGAGGAGAGGCAGAAGCAGGGAGCAGAACAGGCTGCAGAGCAGCTGAAGGCAGGGCACAGGATTGTCAGGGTAAAACAGATAGAAATCAGTGGTCCAGGAACTAGTCAATCCGAAAGCACTTATTCACGTGTAAAATGCTACTGGCCAATAATTTCCACACAGGCAGGGCCTCTGCAGAATGCATGCGTATGTAATGGTGCATCAAAATATACCCTGTGAGTCCTGGGGAGGATTTCTGCCTAGGTGGCAATAGAGCAAGGTGGCAGCACGAGCTGGGTGCTGTGGAAAGGACGCAGCTTATCCCAGAGGATGACCTTGTTCAAAATGCTGAACAACATCCAACTCCTGCAGCTTGGAGTCTGTGTGCCCCCTATAGATCTGCAAGCTGTCATCATCATCTACCTGGGCTGTAAGTCAGAGCTAGTAGAAGTTATTATTCAGGAAAGGTGGGTTTAATTACCTTTTTAAATGAATAATGAATATGTCAAACAAATTCTAAATGGAACACACAATGAAGTACTGAATTAACACAGGAAGATCTGAAATAAGGACAAAAGGAGATTATAAAGATGGGCAATAAGATGATTTTACTCACTGAGAGTTTTTCCTTTGCTTGTTTAAATACACCAGGAGCCTGGTTTGTTTCACCACCTGCTGCTGAGAGACCCAAAGAAAGACTTGATGGTTAAAAATAATAGTAATAAGCATTTCCACTTGGTACACTTGTTAGAACACTCATACACCTTGAACTACCATGCAAAACAATTACCTTGTAAAGTAGTCTCAGCGAACTGTACATAGAAATGTGCTTACCTTAAAAATGTCCTGTATTCATTTTACTTGAGGTAAAGTGGCATTCTATGTATTTCAAACAAATCCAAGTTTTGTACTTATGTCCCTGGAAATCTAGGAACCACAGTAAAAAGTTCAAAGAACAGCTGACAGGTGTAAGAGACTCTAGTTCTGAAGGTTCAACCTAAGACACCTTATCAACCTGATTTTCATAAAGTTCTGAACAACTGTCCTCTAAAAATCAGGTTCCTTTAAGCAATCCACAAATGAAAATTTTAAAATAAAGGACCCTGAAGTCACCGCTTTTTAAAATATTAGCCAAAATTCGTAATGGAAAGAGAGCGATTGACTACTGAATTACCACTGCAATTGTGTCAATAAGGTCAGTGTGTCATGGCTCAACCAAGCCCTCAGACTTTAGGATTCACGTTATACCTGGGGAATCAAGTATAATAATGCACCATTTCGTTTATCTGATACAACGTGATTTGAGATGAGATTTTTCTTTCTGACTTAGATTCTCTCCTTACAAAATTGTGGAACAAGGGAGCTTTTCAGAAAACAGGCTATTAGGTCTGCTCCAACACCACTGTTCAGGAAGTGATTTGCTACACAAAATCTATCTAGATGTGAAATCCTTTGGCATCTGTGCCAAAACAGCCCTTAGTAAATAAAGAAGCAAGATAGTGGACACGGATGACAATCTCTAGGATGTCTTCTAACTGCAAAACCAGCCCTAACAGAGTGTATGGGACACAACCAATTGATTTTCTCCTCTCCTTGTATCCCAGGAATGGTGAGGGGAATCTCTGGTTTTCTGCCACACTCCCCACTCAGTAGTTCTGCCCTCTTAATATAATTTCCTTGCTGCTTTTCTAAATTGAAGGAGTAGGAGAGAAAACTTTTCAGGAGGAAATTAATGTATATGGCTGCATACGACACTTCTGAATTTGTACCAGGCTTAAGTGTAACAAAGCCCTCCTGTATCACATTTTACCCCATCTGTTACTGCTGGTTTTGGTGTGTTTCGCATCTCTTCTAAATAATCACAAATAATATATTTCTTCCTTCCTTCCAAATCAGCCACCACTATGAAGTGGAAAGCATAGCTGTGCTGCTCATGCTGACTTACCTGAAAGCGCCACAACTTCTCCATCTGAACAAAAGATCTCTCTGTGCTCTGCTACCAGTTTAGGTACACAACAAACATGTCTTACCTCAGTGGGTGACCCCAGAACTGCAGACACGGAACAGAAGCATATTGCATACTGACTCCTGCTCATAACCAGGCAATTGGCCTGGCCTTGCCCCTGTAACCACTCCTCTCATGGCACAACAGCAGCAGCATCTCACAGCCACAAAGCAAGAGTTGGACTGAGGTTTTGCTCCCGTAACTACATCAGGCAAGGCAAAGATTTCACTACTCCTTCCTTGGAGTTGGCCTTGCAGTTTTTTTTCTAAATGGCAAGGATGAATCTCAAACAGCGGTCCCTCCCTTGAGGATACGGCAGCATACGTTAGCAGTATTTGCCAATGCTTACCTCACAGTGACATGGGAAGTTTTTTTTCCCCTGCTATTGAGGGGAATAGATGAATGATTTCATTTCCTGGACAACTACGTAGAAAATATGAGCAAATACTAACTTCTTGTTGTAGACTATTCCATCTTATGACTGGACATACTTCATTTTAAAGATGCAGAAAATGCAACACAGAGGTTTTAAACACCTCGAATATACTCAAAGTTGTAGACTACACCATGGAGGTACTTTTGGTGGGGCTTAGGCATCATGACAGTTAACAGGACCATTCCACATAGGACATACTGACAGCTGGCTGTCAGTACAAGAAATGGTGCTGTATAAATTGTACTACATAAAAGGAAAACAGGAAGAAAATAACAGAATCACAGAATCATCTAGGTTGGAAGAGACCTCCAAGATCACCTAGTCCAACCTCTGCCCTAACACTAACAAGTCCTTCACTATAACGTCCCTGTAAGTTCCAGATCCTGAAAAGAACTGGATGACTGGTTCAGGCTCAGGGATACGTAGGTTAACATATGGCTGCCTACTCTCTCTGTGTGCAGCGCTATGCGATATAGTTGCGCTTGGTGTCTCTTCAAGTCCCCTCAGTAAGTTAAAAAAAGGGGGGTGGGGTGGGGTGGGTGGGGTGGAACATAGAAGAAAATAAGGGAGAACTGAGTTTTCCAGCAACACTGAGTATGGTGAAACATTTTTAGATATATTTTTATTCACTTTGTGGAATGGTTCAAGCTATTTTGCTTTAGAGCCCAAACCAACATTGCTGCAAATTTTAAGATAGAGTCCCTCTTTTCGGTTGCTCTCTGTCTCAGTATTTAAAATGCACTGGGATTTTGTTCTTGTATTACATTTTTCACTTCAACTAATACATCTGCATCACTACATATCAAGAATGAGAGGAAAAAAAGCTCTGACTGTTGCCAGGCAGCACACATTTCAGGCACTGAACAGATTTCCTTATGCAAGTCTATCAGTATGACTCAGGTCTCTGAGATGCTGCTGGGCCAGGAGAGTTCTGAGGAGGTAAGAGAATCAGAGGGCAAGACAACACCGACCACATAGCTGTAGAAGTGCAGTTGGAGTTAAAAAGCTGCAAAACCAACACTATTTTGTGACATGAAGAATCAACTCCCCATTCCCACTGTTCATCAACCCCCCTTTTGATAGAATAGTGGACGTCATAACTTCTGAGCTGATGAAGCTGTGCTCCAGCAAACAGTAAAAAAGATAGCAGGAACTATTTTAATCTCTTTTAAATTTTAATTCCTTTCACCTTCCTCTACTAAATATTATTATTATTTTTTATTTGGAATCCATTCGTAGTGTGAGCCCAGATTTCTTCTCTCAGCTCCATGCTGCATGTGGCTGGATTCCCCCTGTGGATTTTGACTGTACATCATAAACATCAGTAACAGATTGTGACGTGTGAATGTGAATAACATCAATCAACAAAATATAAGTCTGAAACACTTCTTATTATGCATGAGAGTAAAAAGCAAAATAATGGAAATGCATACTATGCTGTCAACATTTTCCCACCAGAAAAAAAGGCATAATAAAAATAATTAAAAAAAAGAACAAAATGATGAGCAGAGATTCCTACAACAACACACTGTAAGCACAATGCCAAGTTACAACCACAGCACTTGGAGGTCCAAGCAATGACAAGCATACATGATCATGGCCTCCATTAAATAAACAAACAAATACCGGGAAAGAAAAAGAAAAGAAAAATGATACAAAACACTAAAAAAGCAATACTATTTGTGAAGATATTCTTGGAGGAAAAAATAAAAAATAAAAAATAGAGAAGCTGCCATAGCCATGAGATTTAAAAAAAAAAAAATATATGTCTATGTTTGCCAGCCACATTGCATAAACTGAACAGAATGCAGTCACCTGTCTGCTTCCGTTTAACACAGGAGAGATGAGTTGGTCTAGTATATTTGATAGCAGGTTTTAAAATGATTTTCCTGGAAGGAGAGTGGGCCTGAACTTCAGTTTTTTTAGCAAGTTCAGCTTTCTTATACACTGCTATGGACAAGAAAACACAAAAACACACAATCAGGAAAAAAAAACAGCAAAGTTTCATACGACAATACATCAAGTGGCAGGCCCACTGCTCCACAACTGCAGCTTGAAGCATTGCTTCTACTGGGGCAGACAAATCCTAAGTCAGGAGAGAGTGAGCACCTGTGCATTAACCTCAGGTGTGCTACTCAGTGATCTGTGGGGGTGTCTAGAGTAAAACAGGACTGGTGGAGCAGTGAGCCTTGCACATGGCTTTTCATATAATTGTACAATGTCTCATTAAAAAGCAACGCACTTAATACTGTTAAAGTGCATCTACAACAGAGTAACCTGACAGTACTGCACAATAGTACAAAAATACATAAATATATTGTAATAGGGAGTGTTAAATGAACCTTTTTTCCTTCTCACTTCATCTCTGGAGAGTGTGCTAGGTTCCTTTTTAGCTAGTTTCCTTTCAGGAGTAGAAATCCTGCCTCGCCCAGTTTTAAAAGGTTTTTCTTTTTTATGCTTATCAAGAGACGGTCTTCGCAATTCTCTGTCTGCCTTCTCCTCTTTAGGAACAGTCTCTAACTGTTCAGTCATGATGCTCCTATCATCATCTGTAGGATCAGAGCAAATTGTAATAAACAAAAGATTAGTAACAAATGTTAACAATACTGCAGCGGATGCAGCGTAAAAATAGTTGAAGACCGAGCAGACGGATTAATAAAAGAAAAAAAAGCAGGCTATTTAATATTTTTTTGAAACATGCTGAGATTACTGTTACTATTACAGTAACTTTGCTTTTTGATCATTATGATTTGGAAGCAAAAATATTTAACACACAAAACAAAAAGGATAATGCACACCTTGAGTATCTGCCCAGAGACTGTCTGTGTCCATGATGGAGTCGTCGATTGTTGTTTCATCTTTGTAATCATCACACGTCTCTGTTTTGTAGTCGGTGAGCAAGATTTCTTCTCTCTCGGGTGAAGCAGGAGCTTCTGGGGAGCCCTCCTTGGGCTCAGCTTGAATGTCAGCCACTTCCTCAACCTCCAGCTCCTCTTCAGCCTGGGAGTCCACAGTTTCGATGTCTTCCTGCTGGGTAGCAGCGAAGCGTACACTGTGAGACGCAGATTCACCCTCATCAACGGTTGTCTGCACCACTGTGATAAAGTCATCCTCTACTGTCACCACGGATTCAATAATGCCTTTGAGTTCAGGTAGTGCTTCTGGGCAAACCTTGGCTAGCATTTCTTCACCGGTAGGTTTCCCAAGGTCCATTTCTTGGGGCATTTCTGGTATAAGATGCTGTTTATCCTCTTCTTTTTCTTCTTGTCCCCCTTCTACCTCTTCTTCCTCATGTTCTTCCCTTCTTGCGGCCCCAGCTGTCACTTCGGATGGCAGCAGTGTTTGGATTTCTGTAGGTTTCACAGCTGTATCAGGAATCTTTTCAATTTCCTCTGTAGGCTGTGGTATGGTCTCCATCTGAATCTCAGCAGGCTCTTCTTGGGGAGGCTCAGTTTTTGGAAGGAGGAGCTCCAGAGAAGGCTCCTTTGCTGGCAACTGTGCAGGCACCTCTTCCCCAGACACAGTAGGTTTTGGAGGTTCTCCTTTGATATCCTCTTGTTTCAAGGGTTCTCCGTTCAAACCTTCCTGGGCTTGATCATGCTCTCCACTAGATTCATAAGATTCCTCTTTATCAACTGCCTCTTGATGTACAAGATCGGGCTTAGCTACTTTTTCCTTAATTTCTGTTTCAGACAGTTTGGTGCTGTCCTTCACGTAAGTAGGCTCCGTCTTGGAAAGTACATCTGCATCCTTTGCTTCTCTGGACAAGATGGTCTGATCTTTCTGTTGAGTTTCTTTGGGTTCAGGCCCTGCTCTTTTAACAGGGGTTTTGTCCTTCCCTGAAGGGAGAGAACCTTCACTGATCTTACTTTCTAACTGACTCTGATATTCTTGGTCGGCTCTCCTTGCAGCCACTTCCAAATCATGCTTTATAGCATTGTAATCTGGTTTTACTGGAGCTTCTATCTCAGCCATTTCAGGAACAACACTAAGAGTCTTCTCCTCCATCAAGAAGGAAACAGCATCTTTTTCTGTTGTTACCTCTGTAGACAATATTCTGTCATACGTTGTATCAGCAGGCACATGAACTTTGTCAGCAACACTTTCTTCTTTCATTTCTAAGATTGCCTCAGGTCTTGTCCTCTCTGACTCTGCACCTTTAATGGGATAGACCTCTTTAGAGTCAATTTGATCTTCACTTTTTTCTAGCACAGTATCCAGCTTCTCTTTCTTCTCCTGCTCAAAGTCCCTCCCCAGAACGGACTCACCAGCGGCATGCTGAGCTAAATCTTTTTCACTGAGGAATTCTTCTTTTGATTTTTCAGCTGCTGCCAGCTTCACTTCTATTAAGGACAGGTCAGGAGCTAGGCTGCGTCTCAATTTTTCATCTGTGCCTTCATAAAAGGGACAGGTTTCGCTTGTTAAATTCTCACTGTCCTGAACTGGAGAAGGGAGTGGGACTGTGTACTTATTGAAAACACAGTAGCCCAAGTCTTCTAGCTGGCTTTCAGCTTTTAGAGTTACATGGTTTTCATCTGTCACAGGTGGCAGGGCTGCGCTGCTGTCTTCCAAAACAGTGTCAGAAGGAACTGACTTCTTTTGCGCCGCCTCGGCATCTGCACTCACAGATGCTAATCTAGATCTTGTCCCTGCTAGGTCTAACATTTCAGGCAGGTCAGGAGCCAAGACAGCCCCATTTTTGTAATAATCTTTGGCTGGGAAAGGCGATTCAACCGAAGTCTCAGGCTGGACTTTTTCTTCTGCCATTGCTTTTTCTTCTTCAATGTGCTCATCTTCCTCTCTACTATCAATGGGGAAGCAAGGGGCCTTCTCTAATGCTGGTGTGGTTGCTGGCAAGTAGTCGTCACCTTCATCCATACTGCCACTAGTATTGGTTAGAATATCCGAAGCCAGGGGAGAAAGATCATGTGCGCGGCCAAAGCTAAATCCTAGAGCTATAGAATCCAGGCAGGACATGGGCAGGTTAATAGACATACTTCTCTGTTCAATTGCAGATCTCCCCCCAAGTCCCAGGCTCCTGCTCAGAGTTAGGTCATCTTTATTTTTACTGTGGAGCTCTCGTTTGTCCCCATAGACTTTGGGGTCAATAGTGAACATTCGTTCTGTTGGGGAACTTGGTTCTTCAGATTTGTCTGGTGTATAGCTCTGAGCCAGGGTACTGTACCCTATTTCATGAGCAGGCATACCTTGCTGCTGGCCCAATTCTGTCTGTAATTCTTCCTCCTCTTCCTCTTTGTCTTCAGGTATTAGACGACCTGTCTGATAAGGCTCATACGCACTCTCTTTAGTGTCGCTTAGCTCATAGTAATCACTGCCTTGTTTCAGAGCGTCTGCTTTGAAGGCTTCCTCTTTTAGTGCAGAGGTTTCAAAATACTTCGACATTCCTGATCGATCCACTTCTGCTTTCATTTCATGAGTAGCCGAAACACTTGTCTTATCATCCTTGGTATCCTTTTTAACATCTTTCTCTTGAGAAGGTTCTAGAGGAGCCTTATCTGTGGTTAAACTTTGTGCCTCAGGGGTCTTCTCTGTTGTTTGGGATAACTGTGTGGTATCAGGGTGCTCTGTTGTTTTCTCAAGGGTCAGTTCAGGGCTTAACTTGCCTGGGGATACCTCTGTGCTTGGCTGCACATCTTTTTTCATGTCTACTGTTGCTGGAAGCCCACTTTGGTCCATTTCTTTTTCTGCTTTGAAAAGATCAGATGACATTTTAGCTTCAGCATCCTTTTGAAAGTCTGCTTTGTCTTGGGAAAGGGTCTTAACTTCAGGTTTTGTGGTAAATTTACCATCATCTAATATTCGAGCCTCCCCTTTATCATAGAAGTCATACCTTTCTTCCTCATCACTCTCCTCCTTAGTCATGTCCTTTTCCTCACCCCATGCAGGGATTTTCTGGGCACTTGGTGTTTTCAGGCCATCTACAGCTACTTCTTCATGCAGAGCTAGGGTCATGTCTCTGTGGATCTGTTCATCTTTAGCGAGATCTTTGGCAAACAGTTGGTCAGTGGGTTCCTGTTTTGTTTTGTAACTGTCTTTGAGAGGAAGCTCCTGGGGGACAGCAGGAGATGGGCCTGAAGGTAGTTCACTTTTGGCTGCCTCTGCCTTGGGTTCTGACAGCATCAGAGAACTTCCCTCATGGCTGATGGCAAGATCTTGGACATCTTTAAGGTCATCTCTAAATGTCATAGACATAATTTGGTTGGATGATGAGGGCACATCTGCAGTCCTTTCTTCTGTTTTGCTCCCTTTAGGCAGTTCAGATGGCAAGTCCTTTTGTTCTTGAAAACCAGGAAGCTTGGAGGCAGGTTCTGCAAAACTGGCTTCCCCTTTCTTCTGTAAATCAGTTTCCGAGATCTGTTCTGTTGGATGTGAAGGCGTTTTTTCTTTGTCTTTGCTCTGTGAATCCTTTTTATCCTCTGTTTTTGCTGGCTGTGGAACTAAGGCATCATGTTTAGGTTGCTCAGTCTTACTGTCTTTTCCAGATTCCTGTTGCTTTGTATCTAACGGTTCTGTTGTGAAAGGGCACGTGCCCTCCTGGACACGGAATTCCATCTTCGTGGCTGCAAGTAAATCTGAAGTAGTTTGTTTGGGTTTTATAACACAATTATTTAAAGCACTTACAGGCAGGCAGTCATGTGGCGTACACAACATCTTGGTATGAATGATGGAAAGGAGAGGGAGAAAGATGCAAACATGCAGCGAGGCTTTCCACATAGAAATCTGCTCTAAGGCATTAAGTCCTAGTTTCCTTTCAATATATGATGTCCTATAGTGAAAATGTGAGTTGTACACATCTAAATATGTGACCACTGAAATGAGATGATTTCATGTGACTTCATCTTCACGGTTTGTATACAAAAATAAAACCAGAAATAATCCTCACTTCATTGGTATGTTCCACTGGACTACGAAGCTTATGCTAGATTTGCTTTAGTAAGGTCTGTAATGAACCTGGCATGAATAAATCATCAGCAGAGCCATTAACAGTCACAGATCTCAAAGGCCTCATCTTCAAAACTGTCAGCCATCTTCAACTGTAGTCAAAGAATACTGGGCATGTTTCAATGACTGTAGCACAGACCCCAATCAAGTTAATTTAAAACTAAAAATGCTATACTTACAACCTGCCACTATATTTGTATGGAGTAATACCTAGTTAAGTTTTTTCATCCATGCTTTGTTAATCATTAATAGCATGTTCTTTTTTAATATCCTATGGAAAACAATGATTCCTATCATATATAAAAAACACAAAGAGGTACTACAGAATGTGGTAGAACTTTCTGCAGTAATCTGCAAAAAAAAAAAAAGAAAGAAAAGATTTTTTTTCCCCTAAAACTTGTCACAATAAGCATTATGCCAAATCTGAATATCCTCATATGTGATTTGAAGACCATGGAGCCATCTTCTGACTCAGACAAATATGAAGTTTTAAGAATAATTAATATCAAAATATTGGTCATTCTTTAAATATTTGCATATGTTAACATTTAGTCAAAAAGCTACTGCCATTCTACACTCTGTGGTTACCAAAAAAACCCATCAGAATTCTACAACTATAGTAATTTTAATCTTTTATGCTTTCAAATTTGTTGACTTGCAAACCCTATGAAGTATAGAAACAAGGCCACTGAGCTGATTTTATCCTTGTTTCACAGAAATTAATGAGCTACATACTGATTTTTCTTATGTATTCTATCTATCATGCCTCCTAATGTAGTGCCAATGAACAAGACCAATGGCATCAAAATATATTCTGATTGCCAAGGGAATTTGATCTTCTTTAGCTGGGCCAGCCCAAAAACCAGCCTCCCACACATGGCACTTCTTAGTCAGGTACTTCACTACTCCATATAATGCGTCTTTACACCTTGTTGCACTGACTAATGAGAAACACCCTTGAAAGGCCTATCTTGAAGCCTAGTTCTCATGTACTGAAAAACAATTGCTTGGAATTGCTTGCCCTAGGAACCAGATCAGAACTTAATGCACCCAATCCTGAACTTCATACAAAAGGCAAATATCTCCGTGGAAGTGATGGGATTTTGCCTGAGCAGGGCACTCCAGCCAAGTTAAACATTTGTAATAAGGCAAGGCACACAAAAAAATCAGAGTTCTGGCAATGATCAAGGAGAGAAGGGGTGGACTGCAATGAATGGCAAGGATATGACATAAGAAGCAATAGCTTTAGGGAAGCTAAACCAGAATGCTGAAGCACACTCACAAAAAAATACTGCACGCTGCAAATGAAAACATTTCTACAGTTTAAGCCTCTTTATGTCATAGTCAAAGTCAATAAATCTACTTTTTGAAAGAAAAGCAGATGAATCTCTGCACCAAAAAAAAATATACACAGATTAGCAATGTGACTGGCAAACATCTGAGATGGGGGGAAAAAGCCTTGCGCAGAGGAATCAGCTTAGCTGCAAAGCATTTGTATCATGGCAAAGTAAAAAAAAAATTAGGAATCAGCTGCAGTGGTGGGAAACCATGTTGTCATACAGCACCTATGCAATCATAGTATCTGCTACACACTCTTCAAGCATAATAACAAGAGCAGTCATACTGATTAATGGGAAGAACAGGAAATGAAGCAGCCTCAGAAAGCACTGGAGAAAGCTGGAGGATTCACTGGCAGCAAACGCATGCAATCCTAGGGAGGACACACCTTCCTCGGCCAAGGAAGGGGATGTGTCTTTCAGAGGCGTTTCCGCCACAACTGTTACGCTCGCCCTGCTGGATGCCACACTTGGCACTTTGTCTTCGTGACACACTTTGGCCTCCAAACCAGATTCCGGCTGACCCTCACCGAGGCCCCTGGCCTGGTCTGAAGGCTCAGCAGGCCCGTGCTCTTTCCCCGCTTGCTTCCCAGGAAGAGCAGCAGGTTTCGCTTCCACAGCCATCGGACTCTCTACTGGTTCTTCTTCTTGGGGATGGAAAAAGGAGGCGACATCAACACCAACAGTAAACACCAAGCACAAAGCTCAACAGGACTGGTTTTACATAACACTTTCAGCTCTGAACAATTTAGATTCGTGTGTCAAAGGTTTGCTAGAATCCAGCCCATTTTAATCACAATGGAACTGAATTTTCCCAAGGGAAAAAAAAGAAAAAACACAAAAAGCCCTCTCCCCCAGCAAAGCATATTTATGCTCTAAGATGAGAGCTGAAAGTGTTTTATAGGTATACCTCTTCCAAAAATGGCTGTGAGTCAAATATTCATTGCAAATGGAGATGATATTGAATGATGGATGGCTCTGACAACACCAATGCATCAATGCGCACAGAAAGTATGCTGATTTTTTTCTGATAGATGTGCTGTTTAATCCAGTACAAGACATTCAGTTGAGGTGGGGGAAGGTATGAGTCATTAATTTCTTTCCATTGACCTTGGTGATAATGACTGCTAAATGCCAGCAAGTCTGTCCTGGATTTGGCAAAATATTCAGCCACTTGAACAGCCTTAATAAGCCCTGAACATAGCTGGTAACTAACGGTTTCACAAGAATTCAGCCAAGATTCTTACACTGAAAGGGTTTATAAACCGTTTCTCCCTTAGGCTGCATGAGGTCTGAACTCTATGTGCAAATCACAGGTTTAACACAAGGACTCTTCATTTGCTTTTCTGTCTCCCTCATTAGCCCCCAGGCTCCTCATCACCAATTAAATTAGAGAAATCAGTGAGTGCAATATAACTATTTGTTCATCTGAATTTCTGGAACACATTACTCAGCCTACAGGCTGTTAGGATCAGTATACTAGTGCCAACAGTGGTCTTCATTCTACTCTCGCCATGGCAGAAAGTCTCCTTTCTGGACTGAAGTCTTGTCATTGCTATTCAGACCGAATATTACTTTGCTCCATTGGTGTCCCCTCTGACTGGAAAGTAGTATTAAGCGTGAAATCTTCGATTCAGCAAAATACTTAAGTAGCTGACCACCAGCCAATCTGAAGTCAACCTGATGACCTCTCTGGGTTTTTAAGTATGTCCCATGTTTAAGGATTTTGCCGAATCAGACTGCGAATGAAGTGGTTTTGAATCTGGAAGTGGCTGCTCAAACTAGCCAATCAACCACCCACTTCAGTTATGGCCTTTAGAAAGTGATTAACAGAACACAAAAACTATCTGAGGCTAAGAAAATACCACTATGTTAAATACAATATTATTAATAACATGTAAACATGTAATTAGGGCTAGATGCTGTATCTTAAATGCACAGAAGCCAAAAGATTCAGAATCAGAACTGAACCAATGCCTGAGTGTCACAGGGATATTTACTCAAAGGCAGACTGTAAAAGCAGCCTAGCACAACAGCAGGTATCCAGCTACAAGAGGCCCCTACACAAATAACTTGCTTTACTTCTCTTTTTCCAATTTTATGTAGTTGTGTGCATTCCCTTCAGTTAAAAATAAATAAAGCGTCTCATTTTATCTTTATGGCAGTTACTTCACTCAATGCCACGTGATTATAACTAATTACTCACCAAAGCAGAAATAATTCCCTTCCATTATTTTTTTATTAGCTGAAAGCTCTGCATACCTAGCTTGAAATGTCTAAAGGTTAGGCATCCAGTGCAAAGAATTGTCTAGGTTTCCTCTAGCGTGGTGGAAGAAAAAGCCTTAGGAGGTCGAATCATCTTAGTTATGTTAGATACCCATTTTGGCAACTTATTACGCATAGAGGTACAGAGCTCTGAAATGGTTAAAATCAGGAGAGATCAATCCCATCCTGAATACCAATGCAAAGGGAACATTGTGATTCTCTCAGTATTATTACAGCTCATCAGATAAACATTTTGAGAATATAGACACTAAAAAGAAAAGAAACATTGAAAAAGAACTTGCATGAAGTAAGTGGACTTCATTGCAGTTGCCGTAAAAGCCCTGGCAATAGCTGCAGACGAAAGTGTTTTCTAGAATGGATAAGCACACATCTACAGAGGCAAACAACTAAACACACATAAACACTGCTATGGATATTAAAAGTTTGCCTGAGCTCAGAAACTGGAAAAAAGACATCATCTCCAAGCTGCAAACTGGAATCTCAGCACATCCTTGGGGAAAGCATCGTTACAGGACTGCACTGCTCCTGTGTTTTCTCTAAGCAAATGCTGCTGGCTGCTGTCAGCTAACTGCCTAGGCAGACTGCTGATTGGAGCTGGACATCCTTCTCACGTTCCCCTGCACCTGCTCCTAGCTCTGCCTCACCTTAGATTAAGTATTCAGTATTCCAGTGATATTTTTCTCCTGAAAACATACTTACCTCATTTGTACCAACTGAATCATATCCTTTTTTTCCATGTTATGGCAGTAAGCTATCGGTGCCTTAATAAAGGAATCCTACAGAGACTCCCTTTGGGCAGCAGACTCTTTTGTGCCAAACAGACTGCTTACGCACAAGCAGCAAGTGAGGAGGGGGGGGTTCATAATGCCTACCTCTTCACTGATAAACCAGTTTATTTCCTATTTTCCAATTTCACTAGACATGGAGGCATATGACTGAAATCGATGCTGCTCCTGAACTAAATAGTGCAGGAAAGTTTTCATTACAGATACAGGCACCCAGCTATAGCAAGGCCGCTCCTGCCATTTTCTGTCTCCCCCAGCTTCAGGCAGACATCCTGACATGAACAATATGCAGTTATTAGCATTGATCTCATTCTGGTGCTGCTGCAGTGCTGGGCTACGTTATCCTATTAACTCTGGACAACTCTGGTTTTCTTGAAATGCCCCACTGAGCTCTTTGAGTCACATACCTCTACTGTCCTCAGGCACAAATCCCTACAGAATTCAGTACTGTTTTTAACTTAACCTCCTGTGTCCCAGGATTGAGTTAATCAAATGCTGTGTGATGAAACATGATCCATTTTGCTTGGATAAGAAGTCAGAATTCCTGCTAGTCACTGAAATAGATTCTCCCTTGATCCCTCAAAAAACTTTTGACTTTTATGTAACCCCCACAGCTAAAATAATACTTACTGATGTGCTCAGGCCATAGAAAGAGGGGGTACAGAAACACAGTAACAGTGAACTTCTTAAAATGTCTGCCTTGTTTGCAGTCAGTTGACAGAGTTTTACTGGGTGCAGCCACAAAATAACCAGAGATCAAACATGACCCAGCACTGCCTTAAGTCACCAGTGTGTACTGGGGAAAACATTGTTTTCCTTTGCCTAGTGGAGAATTAAAGATCTTCCACTGCTAACTCTGGTATAGGCATGAGGTTTTTCCCATTGTTGTTACCAACTCAGCTGACTTACCTCCAGTAACAATCTTTTGGTCTATTCTGCACTGTTCTTGGCAGTGGTTCTCTGGCACAGAACAAATGATCGTATGCTTCTTTTAACTAGCTGCTGCTTTCGCGTCTGTAAGCCAGGCCAGTAGCCTGAGAGCCCTGTTTGAGCAGGGACCATGGTTTCATTGACCCCAAAGCTGCATTCATGGCTCATGCTGCAGCTCTGCTTTGAGACGGAGAGACTCTGGAGGGGGCATCATTTCCGTGTGGGGACAACACACATCTTCCCTCCCCAGAAAGCAGCAACCCCAGGCACATATATAATGGAATGGATGGCAGGTGGGGAGAGGGGAAGAGGAACAAAATGGGACCATGCTCAGTTCACCTTCATCATGGCCCAACAAGACCTCTGTGCTCTTCACTGTGGCACTGGGATGTGTACTAGAGCCAGTCCACTCCGAGCTGAACAAAGGGTGTTCATAGTACTCCTCATCCGAATTGTAGGGCTCATCATCAGGCACAGACACTGAGATGGAGGGGGCCAGGCGTTTACACCACTCCCTGCTGGCAGCGGGCCCGCAGCCGGGGCAGTGGTGTAGCGGTCCCACCTTATCCTCCGCCCCTTCATCTACAAATAGACACACACAGACAAAAACTGCAGGACAGACAGACAGACAGAGACAAGACAAGACAGGATGGACGCATGCACTAGCAACACTAGCCACTGTGTCATACTGCAGAGTGGATGAAACCAGGCAAGCTGCAAACTGATGCTGGATGGAGGCATGGGCAGTGCATTTTAACATGGGGGCCGTGTGTGTGGCACTTCCTGCAGGGTTTGGGCACTGGAAACCTACTGAAATAAATGCATTTCAAGACTATTCACTCAGTATTTAGAGGAATACATATTGTACACAAACCACAACTTGCATTGAGAATCATATGTATTTTACAGCTGGAGTGACTGTTTTAGAAACTTCTGAAGTATCCTGACACACTTGTATCCTTTGCAGTCATTGGGTGAGGTACTTGAAGACGTAAATGAAAAAAAAAAAAGTCCTTTAATTGGAAGTGGTTTGCTTTTTGTCAGTGACGATCTTATTTCTCATTTATATCTATTTCAATCTTACTTCTTTCCTTTTCCTATAACTAAGTATCATTTAAACAAAGAAAAAACCAAACAAACAACCCTTCCTCTAATTGCTAGCTACCTTTTTTCCTGAAAAAGGCCATGCAGAGCTGCTCACAGCACGCTGTTAGTCCTGTATTTGATGCTGTTGTGTAATATTTCTGTTGGTGAACTAGCTCCCACCTCTGAGTTTGCCAATACTTCAGAATGACAGCTTTATTCACCCGTCACTGCAGCATCACAGATAATCACTTAATCATTTCAGGACTACACCAGCTACTGACAGCTACAGCGAGGGGGAGCTTGGGTTTGTTTTTCTAAGACAATGAAAAAAATAGAGCACAATTAAAGTGAATGGCCTGCCATCTGACCCATACACACCTGAAGGGGAGACCTGAGAGCTTGTGCAAGCTAAGGCACTCTCAGACTCCTAACTGAGCCATGAAAAACTAAAAACTTCTAATCCTAGAGAAAATACACTTAAAGTCCCTTCTCTGTGACTTCTTGGTGCCTTTAGCAGCTGCTGCTGCTAACCCTCTGGATTTCCTACTAGCTGCAAAAAGGAGTCCATGCTCAGTGTCCCTGGCCTTTCTCCAAGCAATTACAACTTAAAGAGCTTCCAAAACCTTCCTCTCAGATCCAAAACACTGACTCAGAAAGCAAGGCTCTAACACAGACAGTATAACCGACATTAACCACATCTCTGTGAGACCCCGAACCAAGAAAGCTCATGACTGCTGCTGTTACTGCCATTACCCAAGTCTTGGAAGGTGATTTTTAACCATCTGTATCATCAGGTTGCATATTGTGACCAAACCAATTCCATCTATAAGAGCTCTGAGCTTCTTCCTGGAATATAACAGTAAGTTTCAAGTTTCTTTCTAGAGCACACCAGAACAAGACAACATCTGTGTCTTTAAATAAAAAGGCACCCTCTGCTTTCTTCAGCAATGTGGCAGCAAGTGTCCTGTAGTGTAATGACATCTGCTTCTTCCGCCTTGGAAAAGGATGCTGTAACTTCAACCCAGTAAGGCTCAATCAATGCAGAAAAATATATGTATATTCATCAAATGTAATATTAGAAGCTCCAACATGTCTCATCGCGCTGCCAAAGGATGATTATCCAAGTTTAAGAATCTGTGACAGCCCGGAGGTGGGCCAGGAATGAATGTATGCTATGCACACCTGTGCACATACACAAATACTGCCCCATAGAACTTAAGAGAACTATTTTCACAATTTCTTTCAGGGGACAAAGAGCGCCTTGAACTACGGATAATTTAGAGGCTTCACCCTTGTAGTGGAATCTAAACCACAGATTCAGTGTTTGATGCATGTTTAAAAGCTAGGAGTGGAAAGATAAGCCATCACCTGTCTCTGCTGAGCAGGCAGCTCTGCAGAGCACTGAAATAGGAGATGCTAAACACAGGACTGAACCTGAGCTCCCTGCCTTTTTCCTAGTACTTAAGAGCAATAAGGTTGCAGCAAAGCATCTTCACATCTTAATCCACGTGCAATGCAAAACCTGCAGATTTCTTTTCTATATAAGCTTCTACAAAATTCAGTGACAGATTTGAGGTGGCTCACTGTTTGCAAAAGGCCCGTTCCAGAGGGTGAAGCTGTGTCTCAGCATGTGACAGACCAGAAGTCAGCTTCCTCCTAGACCTGAGAACATTCAAGACTACAACTCCCACTTCTGTGCAGGGTGCCCTCATGCTAGTTTATGTATCACTGCGAGCAAGAGCAGAAAGCGGTGCGATGCACTTGCCATCTCTTCTGCTGGAACTGGTGCATTGTGGAAGAAAGAAGAGAGGTTGAAGAGGCCAGAAGTAGAACAGGGAAGGAGGAGGCGGTGCATTATGGAGATGGAGGTGCAAATGGAAAAGGGGAGGCTCTCCTTCCAGCTGTAGGTCGTATTTATCCAGGGACTCTTCAAAAGTAAAATGCGCCAAGAATGAAGATGGAACTCCAGGACTTCTCTATATTGACGCAAACAGGGCTGGAAATTGCTTCTGCATGGGTTGCGGGGGGGAAAAAAACACACTAAAACAACCAAGCGCTGCCTCTGCTCCTTAACACTACAGCAAATGACAACAGTAAAGATGCTCAATGCACAGAAATGTGATGGGCCAAAATCATTAGTAGTGCAAAGTCTAGCTGGAGCTATTATGTCTGTGTCTATCACACATCTACATCATTTATCACTTTCAATAAAGATATCTGCAAACTTACTGCAGATAATTCCATTAACATGACAATTCATTCTTTAAAGAAGTATATGCTTTTATTTCTGCAACAAGAAAATTCCTTCGCTGTTGTAGTCCCTTCTAATAGTTTCCATGTCAAAGTGTGGGAAAAATTCCCAGTGTACTCTAAAGACCAAGATTAAAATCACTTCTCACAAAGGATAATTCAGCTTGAGCTTCCAGGTATCTTTTCAAAATGCCTTTCATGAAGTAATTTTTACTGTAAAAGGATTTTTTTTTAGGACACTTGGTTCCTTTCAATTTGCAGTGTTCTTATTTGGTACATAAAGCTTATCCTGAAACACCTATTTCAAAATGGAAGGCAGTCCTTCAAGGCATCCTGCTATCTTGTAACATTTAGAAGATTTTTTACATGAAGACATTTCTAACCATTGTCGAAAGATGCAGAGCACAAAAGAAATGCCAAGTTTGCAAGAGAACACTGCATCAGCCCTGAATGAGCAGATACAACCGATAAAAGGATTAGACAGTGCTAGAGAAAATTTCATTTCCTGAGTAAAATTATGTTACAGTAGGTGAAATAAATGAAATAATGTCGATAGGGCAAATTAGTTATCTTACCTTCTGCAGCAGTATAAAGGAACAGGCTCATCTGAATGATTTTCTGCAGCCAAATGAAAGAATGAAACCTACATCCACTGACTCCTTACTCTCATGAAATACACTTGACCCACAAACCTCTCTCTCTTTTCTACCTTTTTTTTTTTCCCTTTTAATTTGTGTTTGCTGCATGGCTGGCCACATCCACCTTTGTCATGTCTACAGCAGTGATTTCTTCCTGACTATGACTGAAGGAAGTCTCCTTTGGATTCAGTGCAATGCAACACACACTGACAAGCGTGTTAGAAAACGTTCTCCGAGAGAAGAGGGATGAAGGAAGCCTGAGACAGATACACACATCAAATACTCGCCTCTTCTTGTTCAACAACTTTAGAACTGAGTTAAATTCATAAATTGTATGCTACTGACCAGAAAGATAGACAACGTAAAGGTGCATGGGGATGGATAGCCAGATGGTATAGGAAACAGAAGGCCGAAGCAGGTACAGTACAAATTGGGTCAAAACCTGATGAGGTAAACTCTCCCGAATGGGAGCTCTGCCTGAATCAAAATGACAGGACTGGCTCCCTCAAGTCAGCAAAAGCTCCACTTACCCACAGAAAATAAGGATGACATCTAACACAGAGCAGAACACAAGATTTTGTGTTTCTTCTGGCTTACTAACTACACTAAAAGTTGACAACACTGATACTTTGGGCAAAAGCAACTGAAGTGCTATTATATTAATTCTACATGCAAGGAAGGAGAAAAACAGTAACATTAAGTGATGTGCTGAGTCATATACACACTGGGAACACCACAGTCCTGTAGCTAGTTGATAATAAAGTCAAGTTACATAGCTTTTTGCCACCTTCTTGTCTTGGTACTAAGCAGCAAGATGTGCTAGGGGACAGTTTTTAACCTCCTGTCAATTAATCAATATGTTTGCATCATAAAATCCTAAAATACCTACAAATAATACTGCCAATACTTAAAGCTGACCCTAAACTAAGAGTAATGGAAGAACCTTGACATTTGCCTGAAGCAGAAGAACAAGCCCTTTATTGTAATAGGAAAAATCAAAAAGCATATGCTGAATTACTCTACAAAAACAGAAAACAGTGGGGAAAACCTTGGTAACAATCCTAAAAGCATTTGTTAATGCCCTACTAGCTTCCTTTTCAGTTAGTAGTTTTGATTGCCGTTTCTTCTTGGTGATAAGTCAAGAATTATTGGAGTATTTTATTCAAAACACATACACAAAAACCAACCACACAATGAATCAAATCTTATGTCCTGGTTACTGACCACATACGCTGGGTATTTCCAGTACAGTGGACTGTCAAATGTTGTTGTTAGCACAGTCTGTAATTGCATTATCTCAAAAATGACCAAAGGATTGAAAATGCTGAATTGCAGTGCCCTGATAAACTGAGAGTCAGACTATGTTAGCACACGAAGCAGGAACTATCCACTTGCAAAATTAATAGAAGCTCCGCATTAAAATACTAACAAAGTTTGGTCAGCAGATGATGATAAATTATTTCCATGCTCTTATTGAAAAAAAGAAAAAAATGAAGAAGGAAGTAAATGGAAACACAAAAATGCTGTTCACATGGCAGAGTTCAGCTGACAGTCCCCTGGAGATTCTGAACCCAAATACCTTCCTCAGACTGGTAAGACATGGCTCAGTATTGATATATTGCTGTCTCTTATACTGATGGCCTTGACACAGCACTCTTTTGCTGCTAACAAAGCATTGACATATATCCTTACCATTGTGACAACTTCACTGGGATTTAGACTTCTTCTTAAAATTAAGCAAATGCTTAAGTTCTTCACTGAAGGGGATTTTAGGAGGAGGAAAATGCAGAGATCATGGGCTACTGAAACCGAATATTCATGGTGCAGAACAGAGTACAAATTTGCTTAGTGAGACTAGAATTTGACTCCCACACTCTGCGTACAGAACCCCCAATACATGTAGGCATTGAAGCATGAATTACAGGCTGAAGACCAACAAAATGATCCAACTCTGAATCTTCTCACTTTCATGCATTTAAGATTCTAAATACAAAGTTAATGACTATTAAAAAAAAGCCAAACAAATCCTAAGAAAACAAAAATTACCTATATTGAATCACAGTTTTGGTGAGCACACTGGGATAGCAGACATCTTTGCTCATGTTGCATGTGACAGATAAAAGAGTTATCATCACCATTTTTTTTTTGTTGTTTAATATGGATGTACTTAACTTAGGCTGTCAGTTACCTCTGTGCATATGTGTCTACCTCATCCATGCATTGCAGTTGGTTTGCAGATGGGGAGTTATTGGGGGGAATGCCTTATCTTTCCACATGAAGCTACAGTAAGGATCACCATTTTCTGATTTCCCCCTCCTTTAGACTTATGTCTCATCCCTCTGCTGACAGCTGTACACTGCAAGGTCTGGGAGACCCTTACCTTCCTCCAGAGCTCCAGTTTGCTCAGAAGCTGGTGATGGAGGTGGGGAAGGAGGCAGGTTGGCTGACTCTTCGACTGCTGCAAATCAAACAATGAAAACAAGATACAGCAATTAATTCCCAGGAGATCAATGCTTGATACAAGCTGTAGTCAGCCTGTGCTGCCCAGCTGAGAGAATTAGTTGATGGGGACTGCTGCACCAGGGATTTTCAGGAGGAGACCCTTCTTTACCTGGATTGTTAAAGCTATAATAAAAGGATTTATTTTTTCAGATGAAATGCATTATTTTCAAAATTCTGGTCACAGAGTACAACACAGAAATGAAGAACAAAATCATTGTTTAGATCAGTGTTGCCACTTAAAAAGCCTTCAGTTATTCAAAGCAACAACAAAACAGCATCTGTGCAGGAGAGATTTTATAAATTCAGGCTGATTAACTGTAATGGTGAGAAACTAATCTCTTCAGTTTACCTTGAGTACATGAACAAGAAACACTCTACAAGCTTTTTTTCTTTTCTTGATACTGAGTTCAAGGTTAATCACAGAATACATGCAAATACTCCTCATCTAAATACAAAAGACATCAGCACAAGGAACTTATGTCAGCCATGACTTATTAATGATTCAGCTGAGCAAGGTGCTGTGAAATCTTAGATTCACTTAGGTTACATTTTAGATTCATTCCCAGTCACAAGGCTAGATGCTGAAACCAGATGATGTTTTTCCAATGATTGCAATAGAAGCACAACAAATCCTGTACAAGCTGCTTCTTAAATGAACTCAGCATAATCTCCGCATCTGATTTCATACTAATCATTTTGAGATTTTTTTTTCTTTAAAACCAAATCCACTACTGGGAATTAACCTGTGTTTTTTGAAAAAAAAAAAAAAAGAATAAAAGGGAAAAAAAGTAACAAGTCTGTTTTACAGCCTGCGTTACACATGTCACCTCTCAACAAGCACATCTAAGTTTATGATTCAGGGCTTCTTTCCAAGCGTAGAAAGGCCAATTTCAGAAGCCCCAGAAGAATTGTCCTGGCTTCCTTTCTATTGATGTCAATGTGGTTTGGAAGACAGACCTATGTGACTTATTCTTAAGATTTGCTTGTCCTGGGACAGAGTATTTCTGTCTTCGTTACAGTGCAATTCCAGCTGCATTCATGTAATAGTGACTGACCACAGGAACTGCAACACCAGCATTTGCTAACTGTAGATGTACTTCTCCCAATATGTTTAAAATCTCTTACCTAACCAGATGTAACTGAATACTCATTTTGCTTCACGCAGGCCCCAGTGAAGCACTCAAGGCTTAAATATGTATGAAATGTTTTGTGAAATTGGGGTCTTTCACGTAATATCGAGCATCTGTAAAGAAGGGAATTATCAAGCTACACATCTCTCTGCTGTACTTTCAGCTCAAAATTAATTCAACGAAGCAGAAGACCTTGGGAACCAGACTTACAACAAGTATTTTTAATTACTCATTGACTTTAATTCATTCCTAAGCAGGGTCCAGCTGCTGCACCAAATAAAGAGAAGTGCCTGTGGGGAAAATACCACAAGGTATTATTCTGATTTGATCACAACATACACACGCTCAGCAGAACTTATCCCAGGGGAAGGCTTGCAAGACATTCACTACCTGAGGACAGTGTATGGCCTTTCTCTGGCCTTTGGTGTACATGCTCAGGGCTACTGTGTAAGTTTTCTGGCAGTGAGGAAGCACTGTAGGTATGAAGTGCTGAATACTTACTCATATACATACACACTTGGATTTTGGAGAGACGTTCCACAAAGGAGACAGCAGGAGGACGAGGAAGCAGCATGGACCAGTGGCAGTGGTACCACTCCCAGTCTGGACCACTGGCATTTGCTTCTATCCACTGTCACTCCCTCCCTCTCACCCCGCTGACCGCTATCCCCTCTCCCATCCCCTTCTATGGTGCCCTCTTTGCTTCCTGTCGAGATGTTCTTCCTCCATCTTCTGGAGCAGCTACCACCAACCAGCAAAACCTCGCTGTCTTTTTACATGCCCCTCCTGTAATCTTTGCCTCTTCAGACATCTTCTTCTTCAGTCTTCTTCTCTCAGGGCTGAACACACAGGGGCTCTGAGCATGGCTTGGTCCCACCAAACACAACGATAATAAAACCAACGACAACTACAGTCGCAGCTGCTCCGCTCGGGAGTCAGACACCAGGTGGAAAGCTGCTGCTACGAGCACAGAGTGAATGAGACAGCCAAAGGGGCACGAAGAACTGGGGCAACAAGGGTAACACTATTATGTGGTCCTTTACTTTACCCACGACTATAACCTACTTGAATACACACTTGTATTTTTCTTTTTAAAATACGTATAACATTTGCAGACACAAGGATATTTTCAATACGTTTCATCTTGTTTTACCTATAGGTAGTGGTCCAGGCTGGTCTTTGTGCTGGGCTTCTTTTTCCTGTTCACCTTTTAGGACTGCTACAGCTTCAGCTGTTACTACTTGTACTATCCTCGCAGACACTTCTTCTGTGGTAGCAGAAAAAAAAAAAAACAGAAAAAAGAAAACAAAAATATGCTAATTAGAATGTTTTTCTTAAATTGCAAAAATTAGCTCAAAAATAAAGAATGGAGACTGACTCAATTTTGAAAAAGTTAATCTTTTCCCTGAAATATAAGCAAATCATTAAAAATGAAATAGAAGGACCAAATAATCAGTGGAAAATGCTGAGTATTTATGAAAACCAGGACGCTAGCCTTTGCAGGAAGATGCACAAAAAATCGTTATTAAATGCTCTTTCTTATGTCTGTTAGGGACAATGTGCAGAGACTGCAAAATTTTAAGGTGATCATTTATTAAATGCCTTGCAATTTTTTTCCCCATGTACTGTTTTGCAGACAGGGGTAGAACAGCCCGCCGAGTAATGGGATTTCTTGACATTTAATGTATGGAGTCAGTGTCACTCTCACGTGTACTCTGGATGGTATTTCCTCCCCATCAGCACGCAGTTAAGAGGCAATAAAGGCACTTCCCAGACACATCTAAGGATATGCTGATGAGGGACTTGAAACAGAAGCGCGAAATAACATTTCAATACGACACAAACGTACGCTTTGTCCTCCTCACCCCTTTTAAGACTGCAACATAAAGCTTTCTTCAAGGGAAAGCTCGAATAGCACACAAACGGATTGCAGTGGGTAACATCTGCAGCGTAGGACGGGTTTGCAGACCTGGACCTGGGACTCTGTCGTGGCTCCCAGTCGCTGGGTGATTGACAGAGCTGGCTGCCAGGGGACCTGTGCTCTCCTCCTCCCCACCACCATCAGTGTGCAGCAGGTCCAGGAGCGGTGAGGAACCCTTTGGTGCTGCTCCACCCCACGGGTGGACAGAGCCCCCATTAATCAACCCCCCAAGGACAGAAACAAAAGCTCTCTGCTCACCCATTACTGCTTCCTTCAGGCGAAGGAAGGGGAAGTATATTTAAATCAATGCCCTAGATGTAACTTTACAGAAACCATCCTAACAAGGGACGCTGCCCATTACATTAATAGTGATTTCTTTCTGGCAGAATTCCTTGGTGCTTTTAATGTGAAGTTATTCCTCTTCATTTGTCCTTTAGAAAAGCTGATTTTTTTCTCCCAGGAAGCATAGATGCAAGTTACTCGACTTTCACGGTCATGTTTGTCTAAAAACAAAATGCTACGTTAATCTCTCTTTTGCACAAACTGAGTACGTAATGAGATATTAAAAAACCAACCCACTGGCAAAGAACATTCATAATTGTTGGTATTTATATCTTACAATTCACTTCCCTCTTGACTGGTCGCCAGGAGGGCAGGGACTGCAATACAGCGTTATTGGCTGCAGCCAATAGTGAGAGTTGATGGATGAATATGTCAGAGCCACAACCGAGCAACGAAAAAATAAGCTGATTTAGAGAACTGTTAGTCCAAGAATAAATGAGCACAAACTTGCCAAGGATAAATTCAGACTAGAAATCAGATGTTTTCCTGCTCTCAGGGGTGTGAAGTTCTGGCACAGATTTCCCCATAGAAGGAAGAAAACTCGACTGATTTTGATATGGAGCTCGGTACATTCACGAAAGGGACTACACAATACGGATGTCTGCATCAGCAGGAGGCTGGGCATGGCAGCTCTGCTTCTCTGTCCCTTTGGTGCACAACGTGCCCTCAGTAAATTAATGAGATTCCACTTTGTTGTTATGTAGATCGAATCAAGCAACTTAATCAAGCCATGCATGCAGCTAGTCGTAGGCACCAAAGAACAGCCATGTCGATTCAAACCCATCACTCTCCCCAGCTGCCTTTTAGTGTCCTGTACCTCATATAGGGGTTTTGAATTTCCCCCACTTAAATGCTTGCTGGGTGTGCTTCTTGGCACCTCTCAGTTCCTCTTGTGAGGAACAGGGAACAGATACTTTACAAACCCTCCCGGACTGTTGCACGGACCGCACACAAACAGCTCCTTGCCATCCGTACAGGTCCTGGCAATTCCCTGTGTTGCGAGGCAGACGCAGACTGCAAAGCACAAGCAACACAGGAGAAAAGGGGGAGAACGTGCCCTGCAGATCAGCCCTTCCTCTTCCTGCAGGTGCCTCTGCCCTCTCCCATGCCTCACCACGCAGCTGGCGCGCTGCAGCACCCTGCCCGGGCAGGACGTGCAGGTAGGAAACAAGTCTCCCCTCCACAGAGCATCCTTTGAAAGGTGGTGTTCCCCTGCTCTGGCCCTGCTCTTTCAGAATAGGAAGGCACATCGCCCTGACTGCTTTGATAAGGGTGGAGGACAGCAGCGAGCTTCGCAGGGAAGGCCACAGCTCCGAAAGGCCCCACGCTGATCGCCAGCCCATTTGTAAGCTTATTTTCTCATGAAAATTATACTTAATTTCAATAATTTACAATTAGTTTCTCAGATACAGAATATGCAAACACATACCGGATTTAGTACCTTGGAGTACGTCCAGACAAAACCCACGTGGTCACCTGCTCTCCATCCCCCAAGCTACCACAAGCCTCCTCCCAGCAAGGTAAGACAAACCTCTACTAAAAATGATCTTTTTTGTTACAGAATTCATACTTGTATGCATCCAGCCTGCTTCTGGGGTGCAGATGGGCTCTCCAAGGCCCTCTCAGCTCTCTTCCCGATTTAATTAGCCTGGGACAAACATTATGTTCACCAGGGAGAAGCTGCTGGGGGTAAGAGGTTGCCTCCTGAAAAACGGTCATTTCAGACTATGCAGAATAAACACACAAAAATATAATGGCCTGTGGTTTTTTTTTCTTTTTTTTTTTTGGTTGTTTTTTTTTTCCTTTTTAAAATCAAGAAAGGCTCACTTTGAGCACTCTGTTGATGGATATTTTGGGTGACACAGGAGGCACAGGCAGTTCGCCAGAACAGCAGTGTTTTTGCTATACACGACTGCTGCAAAAGGACAGACATTTCTGTACTAATGGACACTATAAATAGCAGATCCAATGGGCAAGTCAAATCCTCACAGGGCAGCTATTGAGACTGTTCATAGTTTCCTTATGGTTCAGTTAAAGTTCAAGGAAGCCTAATGATAAAAGAACAAAAAAAAAAGAAAAAGAAAAAGGAGAGTTAGCCAGCCTGGATGCCAGGCAAATTCCTCACAGCCTATAAGCTTTGGCTTCGTTAGAGAGAGTTTTGTTGTAGAGTTTTATTTTCCCTCTTTAACCAGGTAGACGTTGGCTGATTCTGCCTTGTGCCATAGAAACAGCAATAACAAGTGGAAAGTAACACCAAAAGTATGTTTCTTAAAGGCAGCACAGACCTGGGCCTCAGCTATGGCTCCAGCACAACAGAGGAGCAGCAGCACAGTTTCCATTGGCAATCTTGCAGAGTGAAATGCCGCTCCTTTTTACCAACCTGCTCACGGTACAGGACGCAGACTGAGTCTCCCACGTTGGTTACAGGCAGTGCAGCACCCAAAAGCCTAGGTGGCTTTTCGGTTACAAGGTTACAGACCAGAGGATGGCTACCGCAGCCAGAGATCTGGGACCAGACCCTGTAGAAGGCCAAAATGTCATTTCCAAGCCCTCCTTCATTTCTTATTGATGCTGCTGCAGTCATCAAGGGACTGCAGATGTCTCCGCTGGCACCTGAATCCATTACTGACATTACTTTCATTTCCCAGGAAACCTTTCCAGTCCATTAAGTTGTTTAACACACAGATTTACCAGCCCCAGTGACAGACGTATGGATGGCCACACAAGTCTTTTAAAAATGTGTCTGAGCTTTCACCAAGTATTTCCCGAAAACTTAGAAATATCTGGAAATGGTAATGGCGAGAGCAAAAATTAGATCTGTGACAGATCTGCGCAGCGATGCACACTGTGTCTGTTCCCTTTGTGCCCTTTCTAATGGCTCACCTCCAGCCTCGGGCACTTTCTCCTCTTTCAAGCTACCATAACCTCAGGCTCAAGCCATTGAGGAAATGGGTTGTGAACACCCCTTCCTCCATGGAACTGCTCAGGCTCTGACAGCTCCCATCCAGCAGTACCTCTTTTATACCTCCCGTCTCTCTCTGCAGTGCAGTGGTGTTATTCTGAAGGCTGGGTTTGATGGGAGAAACTCCCAAAGAGCTGTGCCCACAGCATCTTCCTGCCTCACAGGCAGGTGCCCCGTGATTTCACCTTCCCAGGTAGGAGCAGCATTGCCCCTTGAGGCTTTATCCTGCCAGCAGCTCTATCTTACCCCGCTACGGTGGCAGCAGATCTTCAGAGCCAGCTGGGCTCTGCAAAGCAGAACTCGTCCAGGGCATAAACAAGGTTCGACGTGCTGGAACTGCACAGCACACCAAATGCTCCAGGAGAAAACTGAAGGAAAAGGATGACAGGAAGGAGGGATAGAGGGGAGGAGACTGAAAATTGTGTCGAAACTTCCCAAGCATTCACAATGTCATCCCTCAGACTCCGACCAAGAAAATTAACAGGGAGCTCGTTTAAAGCAAAGGGTAATTAATGCTCACGGAGGGCTGAGGCTAAAACAGGGAGAAAGAAAGATGCAAACAGATGGGAAGGACAAAATAATATGTTTCACTAATTTTGCTACCTTTTAGGCAAGGAACACAGGCAGGGCACAGCAAAAGGATTAGCTACGTGTGTGCTTGCAGAATTGGGAAAACAAAGCAATTTCAGTCAAAATGTGCCTGTCAAAATCCTCAGCAGGGTGCAGAGCAGTTTCCAAGGTAACCAGCACTAATTGTTGGCACAGCCGGCTCGAGTCAACAACAAAAGCACCGAGGAACCTGTGCTGCTTAGCAAGGCAAAACACCCCAACCATATTCCCTGCAGAAAAGAAAGATCCAACACTGGCTATTTGCTATCTTTGACAATTTGAAAAGCTAACAGGGCCTATGGATTTTTTTCCCCTGGGTGCTGCCGTTCCAGTGCTGCAAGACTACAAACCAAATAGCTATTGGATTTGTTCGGAGGCATGAGGCAGTCCCCTCAGGATGAGTCCTGACTTCCCTCAGCTCTGCTGAGGCTGGTGGGACTGCTGAAACACAGGCAAAGAGACCGGGGCTTCAGCTGGTGGTTTTTCCAATGTAAAATCTGAAGACACGCCTTGGACTTTATTACTGCAATTCCTAAAACCTCTAAGCACTGCCTTTTATACTTGGATTAAGAGAGAAATTCACAGTAGCAAGCGAAGCAGTATGAATAAGTCGTATAAAACACAAATAATGCCAGCAGATTAGTGCTTGTGGTTGAAGGAAAAAAAGCAGTAACATAGCTTTACAGAATTCAAATATTTGCTCTCCAATGGCTTTTGTGAGTGCAAATATTTTGCCACAAGTAGGTCCTTGATCTTGATGTTGGCAATATCAACAGTAATTGGCAGGAGGTATGAAGGGAAATAATGGGAACAACAGCTTTTAAATTAAACGAAACCACAACACAACTGACAAGCATCACTTCCCTAATAAACTCATTGACTTTAAGCCGCTGCAGCATCAAAGAGGGTGGTGACAGATTAAATTAATCAGCAGGACTTAGCAGCTCGCCAACTGAACAGGTCAAAAAAGGCTCATGTTTTGGGAAAGAAAACCCCGTGATTGTGTGACACACTGAACCCCAAAGGTATGGGGGCTCAGGACTGCCTTTGGGGGAAGACGCACTGCAGTGACTACGTGAAAAGAGCAAGCACAGGGGGAGCTATAGCTGGCAGGAGCCGTGTGGCCCCGGCTGCTCTGCAGAGGTCAGGAAAGCAGCAGCCCAGGGCTGGGGCTGCCCATCCTTGAACCGCTTCCACACCTTCTGCCTTTACTTCGGCTCCACGGTGTTTTCCCGATCACGCTCCCAGCGAGAGCTGAACAGGCAGCTCAAATCTCAGCGGCGTGCAAGTGGCAAAATCCAACGGCAAATCTGTGCTAGGAGCTGGGAGCACCTCCGAGCTCCAGCGAGCCCTCCTCCAGCTCCCAAACACACGTGCAGCAGGCAGGGGCCTCTGCCATGCTGTCTAGCCCCTGTAAAACAAACGCCAAGGGATCGGTTCCCGTACATGCACACCCTTTAAATATGAAATGTCATTAAAAAGGAGCTATACGAATGTCAGCACAATAAAGCAACGCTTTATAAATGAGCCCTCATTACTGCAAATACTTGCTCCCTGCACATCCCCTGAGTCGTATCTTCTTAAGTTTACTGTCTGGAACAAAGTATTTACTACTGTCAGCATTTCCCTACCAAGCCAGAGGTGGGAAAACCTAATCGCTTCTGGTTTGTCTGACGCATCAGCAATGCGATTTACAGCTGATGTGCAATACCGAAGCAGCCACCGTGAGACCCCCAGCCAGGGTGATGCAGAGAGCTCCCACTGCCTTTCCCAGGACGTGCTAACAGCTAAAAAGCCGCACTTGCATGAAATAAGCAGATATATTTATCCTTCATTAAAAATGAACTCCTTGTAGGACTCATGCAGGAAGAAACCACTTCAGATTCAAAGCAAAGCACCGGATATTTAATCCTTTGAGTGTGAGTAAATATGCAGAACAGGTACCTCATTTCTAATTGGGTATTTGTTTGGGACTTCAGTACGTGTTAACATTTTAAATAAGCACAATTTTAAGAACTAACTGTTTTCAGTATAAGTGAACAATGCACAGAAGCCAGTAGAGCTACAGCAACCTACAGCAGGAGAGAACATGTCCCTACAGTTCTTTTTTAGCTCCTTTTTAATACAGTTTTTACAGTGCTTTCTGTGATCTTTAAAATAAAAGGGAAAAAAAAAAAACAAAACACAACAAAGTATGCTACACAAGCTCTGCTGAACTTAAGATTAACATTAACAATAACCCGTGCATGCTTTGTGTGAAGGCTTCCAGTTGTGCCCAGTTCAGCAGAACCAAAGACCATTCTGGCAGTGTAACACAGTTTAGGTTCGTCCTGTTAGGGGACCTGGTAACACCGAACGCAGCAATACGATGCACCTTCGCCCTACGGCTCATGCTGCCAGTCAAACCCTGCCCCAGCAGCAGCTCTGCAATGCAGCAGCAGCTGTGCTGCTGATCTCCTCCGGGCTGCGCTTCCCGGCCGAGCCCCTGCCTGTACCCAGACAGGCATCTCTCCCTTGCCGACTGCAAGGGATGGCCCTGTGTACTCACACAAGATGCTGGACCTTCCTGGAGGCAGGCAAAATAAAGAAGATCCCATGTCACAGCCAAATTAATCCCAAAGTTCTTGATTTGGGTGAACTGCTGGAGCAGCTGCAGCCCTGCTTAGAAGCTCTGCGCCCCCTGTCTCCTCCGGCAGCATCCCAGCAGAAGCAAGTCTTGTCCCTGCCAGGTCACCACCTCTGACCAGGTCCCAGCCCTGACCCTTCCCATGGTCTTCTCCTGCTGCCTGCCCACCCATGGAAACCGCTAGCCCACACCTCTGGTTGTATGAAGTGATTGGGAAAGAGACGCACCTACTCCTCTAGACTGAAGGTGCAAAAGAGGAGGAAGAGCTGACAGAGCAATTGTCTGGAAGGACAATATACTCTTAAATAGAAAGGAAGAGAAAGCAACTCCTGGACAGACACAGCAAAGGATCAGCTGCTTCCCAGCTCACCAACACCCTGTGCAGGCTCACTGCCCTGGATTTGGCACAGACCCTGGCTTTTGGGGAAAAAACTGCAGCTCCAGTTGAAGCCGTTTTCTTCTCTCCCATGCGGGGATGCAAGCGGTTTTGCTAAGTCAGCCAGACTGCCACGTCCAGGCAGCACCGGCAGCTGGTACTCCTGCTCCTCTGCATCAAGGCACCTGCCTGGGCAGCCCGCAGGCTGTAAGCGAGTTTCCTTCTAACTGCTGCAGGCAGCAGGGCTTGCTGGGACCTGCACCAAACCAGTCGTGTGCTGCTACGAATTAGTCTCAAGGAAAGAAATATGAACAAAAAAAATGAAATACCTGGGGTTTATGTTCCCCTCCCAAAGTGTATGTTCCTTTTAAGTGAATTTGATTTCCATGAAGTATTCAATTTAGCCAGTCCTGAATGAGAATGACTCTCTGGAAAGCAGTTAGCAGGTTTTCCTGCCTTGGAGATAATGGCATCTCACAATTCTTTTCCACATACTGCATGCAGTTAGAGATGAAGTGCTGAAGTTTTGAGCCAGTATTTGCCTCATGCAGGAGAAGAGCTCATGCATGTGATCTCACGTACACAGCTGGGGTGACTTGAGTTTCCTGCATTGTTTGCATGTCTCGAGTAAGAACTCAGTAACAACAAAACCCCCCAAACAATCAAGACTGCATTTCCAAACCATCACCTCAACATGAGCTTTCCAAGCACCATTGGCTCTGCTCCGCAGTCAGTCTGCACAACAGCACAGGGAAATGTAAATGTTTTGCTCAGCATCTCCTGAAGAACAAGTGATGGAGTCAAAACCAGCACACAGCCCTCTCGCTTTGAACCTTGCCTTTGAATTTCCAGATCAACCTTTTCACAGCTGGTGCGGACAGGCACTGGATTAGCAGTGCTCACATGCCAGCTAACGCCAGCCGCTTTATGCTGATTTCCATCCCTTCAGCTGGCAAAGGCAAGCAAACCTGTATTAATTATCATTATAATGGCTTAAAGCGAGCAGTTGATCTACCAGCAGCAAACAGGAGGAACCCAAGCCAAAGCACCAGTACATAACTACTGGTTTTGCTGTCCTAATTCAGGATATGAATGTCGTGTGAGACAAGATTACTTGTTTCTCTGTATATTAACCTCACAGCTTAAAACAGCAGGGAAGACAAAGGCAGGTGTTTTATCCCTGGCTCCCTCCTCATCTTTCATTTGAGCTCCTTGCTTGAATTAAAACCCAGCTTGCTTTGCCTTCCCATTTTAATACAGAGTAGCTCATTGGGGTTAGTTGAACCAAGAAACACGTGCATATACATATATCTCTATATAAATGCATCTACATAATCTCACACACATCTATCTTGCACCACAAATGCCCCCCAAAGCAACATGTCCCTTTCGTTTTCATGGAAGTTGTGCCTCAGTGAGGTCCCACTGAATGGTGCTCCCTGTCTCTCTCCCCATCTACCCCGTCTTGAGAAGCAAATTTGGGAGAAGAAGGGAAAACCAAAAAGAAGACTGCTCCTTCCCTTTGTCAGACAGCCTGACTGCGCCTCGGAGCCGTTACAGAGAGGCTGTGCACTCCTGAATGCTAAATAAGCTCCCAGGCTACAGACTCTCTCTCAGCGGAGCTTAAAAAGAGATCTGGCTCAGCACAGGGACCAGTTGGCATGGCAACGTGGAAAAAGGCAGCCAGCAGCGCCTGGCACTCCTCGCAGTAGTAGCAGCGGACTCGTGTTTTCGTAGCCGCTCTGACGGCACCAGGGTCAGCCCCGCACCACCCGCAGGGAACAGGACCGGCCTCCAGCAGGCACAGCCACGGGGAGCTCAGCTTAGCCACGGCTGGGCACCAAGCCACGCACGGGGGGTTCTGTAACGGGAAAAGGGAGGAAGAGCACGGGCTGTCACACCTGGGAACCTGCTGCTTCCCTTTCAAGGTGACTCTGGGGAAGAAGTTGCCATTTCAGCTGCGCCTGAAACAGAGGGGCTGTGTGCCTGCAAGACAAGGCTCTGTTGTTTGTTAAAGAACGCTCCTCCAAACCTTCCTGCCCTCAGATCAGAGCTGGAACAGAAAAGCTCCCTCTCACGAAGCTCCTGGTGTCACAACAAAACACCAAGGTGCAGCAGAAAGAACAGGGAGCACGAAGGAAGGAGCTGGTCGGTGCCGTCTCTCAGCCACATTCGACCCCGGTCCTCTGCTGCCTCCACCGATGCTCTCTCCAGCAACACCCCTCGAACACGTCTAAAATATTCCAGTAACAAGTCCCAGAAAATGACACTTGCATTACTCTTAACATAAAGAAGAAAAGTTTCCGAAGTCTGGTATGTTTGCCTGTCTCTAAATTGGCAAAGATGATGGTGCACAGTAATTACTGTCACATTTCCTGGGCAAAGGGAGGGAGATCAAAATGCCTAATTAACAGCTTCTGTCCCACGGGAGCTATCTATGACATGGTAAGATGCGTTCTTCAAGCTTTGCAAAACAAACAACCGATACGGGACGAGCACGGCAATCGCATTCATCCTTCAACATCCCTCGTTTTGCATCCTCCTATGCATTTTGTCTGCAGTGCTCGAGACGTGCTGGCTGCTGAAAATGCCCACCTGAGGGAGGCACCTTTAGGGAACAGGCGATCAGGGAGCTTTGGGGGGGTTGTGCAGCAGCAGGACAGGCAGTGCCAGCAGCCAAATGAAAAGGAGAGCTGTGACAAAGCAGTGCTGTTGGGAAGAAAGGCTAAAAAGGCCTCTGGATGAAGAAGGCCTGTTTATATGTTTACTGGCAGTGCCATCTGTATCATAAAAAGAGAAAGACAAACATGCAAAGGAAAGATTAAATGACAAGTCCCTGGCAGGGGACACGAATCACTAACACATGCCAGGACCAAGCACTGACCTGCCTGGTGCAGTTTCAGCACGGAGAGGCCGTTGTGTTTGCTGACCCCGTGCACAGCGCCGCAGTCCTGCCCCCGAGCCAGCCATTGCAGCTCCGGTCCTGCCCCAGTGGATGCAGCGCCTGGAGCCAGCAGAACTAGGGGTCACAGTGATTTTCTAACCGCGCAGTAGTGGTGAGGATGGTGAGGAAGAGCCTCTCTGCCTGGAGACGGGCTGCTACAAGGCTAGGCAAGATGATGGGACACGGATGGTTTCCTTGTTGTGCTGCCAGGTGGCTGGAACACACACAGTCCCTACCTGCACCACAACTCTTTTGCACAGACTAAAGGGACCCTGCATCTCTGCTCATCTGTTCACTGGCTGTGACAGGGCACTCCTTCAGGCTGACATTCCCTGCAGCTTATTTCAATACGCTTTTTTAAGGAGTAGCTGGTCACAGGAACACATTTGTTGCAGACGCCCAGTTAGTCTGGCTGAACAAAGCCTTAAAACAAATGGCTGAATTAGGACAGACTACATCCAGAGCTGGAACTTGAATTACCCCTTCCCACTTTCTTCCTCGGTTATTCCCTGTAGACGCTGCCATTCCCTGCTGAGTCCCCTCTTCTCTGGGGCAATACTTGCCATCACGCAAAGGAGGTGTTGGCTTCGGATGAACAGGTATAACTGAACCACTTTCCACTCTCCTTTTCTTCCATTTTTCCTTCTTTCCCTGCCACCTCCTGACCCTGCTTTGCTCCCTCACGTCTTTCCTCTCACCAGTTCTCTGCCCACCACCTATCCTAACTTTCCCAGTGCTGGGTTTGGTCCCTTCCTTGGTCCCTCATGCCTCCCTCAGCTCAGCACTGCCCCTTTTTCATCCCTCTCCATGGGTCTAGGGCTCTCTCCTCTTTCTGTTTCTCTTACAGACTAACACATACCCATCTCTGGGTCTCCACAGCCACCAAAAACACTTGCCTCTCTCATTTATCTGGCCTGACCTTCCTCACATCCACCTTCCCTATGACTCAAAGGCTCTGAAAAACAATGCAGGAGAGCTCAACCTGTGATGCTCTGTGCTGTCTCATGAAGTCTGCTCCAATTTTCCAGCAGTCTTTTTGCATCCCACGCAGTTTGGGTACTCTGCCAATTAATGAAGAGCTCTGTCACTTTGGCAGGGCACGTTACTGTCCTTAATATCAACTGACACGCGGATGGAGCCACTGTCCTGCGGCTCTGATGACAGGATTTCAGGAAATGCTTTCCCTTAATCTGTCAGAAAAATAATTCATCAGATAACTGTGTGGGTAACCCACCCCCCCTCCGATTATAAGCCTGCATTTGGAATATAATGAAGAAAGCGCTCAATCAGCTGAGTCACTGTACATAGACAGAGCAGAGAAGAAGCTCCACAATACAGCTAACTGCTCTCACCCCTAATTATATCAATTTGACAGGTTAGTCATTACATTACTGAAAAGAAAAATAAATGCATTTTAAGTGCAGAAAAACAAACCTTTGCAGCTTGATGCTCCTTGCAAGTCAAACACGATGGATGGTGTTGAAGCGCTGCTTCCCAGGGGCTGCTGAAGCACATCTGCACTGCTCCTCGCTGCTTCCTCCCAACTAGCTGACCACAACTTCTCAGTATGCCAAGAAAAGGCTGCCACGCTCATACTTCTTCACAAGCCCAACACATCCTGTGCTCTACCACGGCTCCAATCCAAAGCTTTCCACATCAGCCCACTTCGGAGTGAGTTTCCAGAGATTCTACCATCACGCCCCCTGTGCAGCACACGTCTCATGTGACGTGGAAATGTTTGGCTTGACAAAAGCTACAGCCCCGATCCTCCATGCTTCAGACTCACAAGATCCTCACCGAAGATGCTCTGTGTGTGCACGCACACGTCAGCAAGAACGTGAAGAGGCAGGGATCAGGGAGAGGACGTTAAAACTTGGTGGGGTGCTGCAGCCTGCCCAAGGGCAAGGTGCCTTCAGGAACAACTTGGGAGCAGTGTGGGACCTGTGGTAGCCCAAATACATATACATACACACACACACACTGAAAAATCTGCTTTAGCACCCTTGCTTATATCACTTCCATAACAGCTTCCCATGCATTGTGCCAATAAACCAGGCCCATTCTCTCGTACATATTTGCCTTTGACTTCAGCGGATGCCGTATCAGGCCCCGAGGCTGCCCTGCCCGCAGCGCTGTGTGCTCTCCCACGTTCCCGTGGGCCCATTAGAAAGGAGGGCATTGATGTGCCTCCATAATGCAGCCATTACCAGCACGATACAGAGGCAGATCAATCAAAGGCAACACAACAGCCAGATTCAGAGGATTCCAAAATTGAGGCCAGACTCAATAACTCTTAGATAGACGCCAAGAGAGAGAGACACACACATCTATACAGGAAGGCAAATTGTAACTGTGCAAACCTAAAAACGTCACTTGCAGTGATAGATTGGATGTGTTGCTGCTCTCCTCCCCTACTAGCACCCCTCGCCTCCGCATCAGTGTTGGCATAAGGTGCCTTTGTCCTGGTGGCTCTAACCTTCCCTTTAACACACAGACTGTACAGCACGAGCCCTGCAAGCTGAGCCATGCCCCCGGGGCGATAGGGCACTGCTGCTGAATGCCCCCCTCTGGGGGATGCCTGTTTCACGAACGAATCCCAGCTCGTGGGTCAGTTGGTGCCGGGGAGCTGATGCGAAATGCCTCAAACCACAACTGAAATCTCACCAACAGGGATCGGGCAGCGTGCAGCTGCACATGGAAATGCCCTGCTCGTACCTGTGCTCCGTTCGGATGAGCTTCTTCTTGCTGATACTGGGGATTTATGGACTCTGACACGAAAGCTGAGAAGCCAGAACAGCCTAGGTTATTGGTCTGGACTTAACACCAGGGAAAATAAAATCCCTATAAATCCACAGAAACTCAGTTTGGCTTAATTATCTCGGTCGACCTTGGCTTCCTGTGCATTTTCTCCTCAGCTGTTTGGAGTCAGAAAGCTACTACAAATGATTAAATGATTTGCATTATTGGTAATTATGTGTATCACAGTGGCATTTAAACGTCGTATCTGATACAACACCCCACTGCAGTTACAATTTACAAGCAAACAGAGCAAAGATGGCTGAAGTCAGCGGCAAATGGCAATCCTGGTTTCAAGATCAATCTCTGAATCAAATTGCTTCATGATGCTGTAAGTATGTCCTGCTAGCAAACACCAGTGTGGCTTTGGCAACCCATGCCCCCCTTCATTTCTGTCACTCCCCTAAATTGCTGACAGGTTTCTCCTGATGGCCTTTAAAAGGAGTGAAATGATTAAAAATATATTTTATGTACCCTAAGATGCTTTACCTTGCATTAATGTTCCTCTAAGTCAGAGCTCAAGGATCTGAATTTCCAGAGAACTAGAAATTCATGCATGAAGGCAAGCAGTTTTAGGGATTTTTCTGGTTTTCAAGGACAAAGAAAGATGCCATGAAATAAGCTATATTAAGACTCCCTAGCAATAACTGCATGTATTCACAGTAAGTCCCCACATAAGAGATCTTGCAATCTAAGTAGACAGTGAGAAAAAAGCAGGGGAGGAGGAAACGAGGCCACAAAGTGGTGATCGAAGCAAACTTCACACGGATCAAGAGCAGTCTCATTCCCTCGGTAAGTGCACTTCTCTGGTCCTGCTGCCACGTTTGGATTTGTTCTGCTCTTTAATCCCTCATCTAAAAAAGTGATGTGAAAATACACTACTGCAATGCCCAATGATTTGCTGCACTGGGCTCCTGCTTCCTCTCAGCCATTAGCTGCAAATTCCCCAATTAAACGTCCACGTCTCTGAGACACTGCCCCAAGCTTTGAGAGCATCTGGGAAGAGTATTTCTCTTCTCCTTTTATAAGGAGAGGAAATTCCTCTTCATTCTGTCAAGTTATTACTTCTCCATGTGTACGGGTGACTTGTCCAAGGTTGTTTGAAACATTTGTGGCAAAGGAGAAAAACACTCCAGTCTTTCCCCAGCCCTAAGAACGGCAGCATCTTACCTCTGTGATCCTGCACAGCTGCTCCTGTTAATTTGCTGGCTAAGCACAGTACAAAGTTAGGTTAGAGCAAAGGAAAGAGATCTTGTTATCATCCTCCCAAACTATCACCAACAACGTGCTCACCTGAATGCTTACACAGGATTTCTTTTACTGATGGCTTTCTAGTTTTGGCTATCCACAAAAAGAGACTCTTAAAATCCAAACCCATTTCCTTGTAGCAGAAGTATTCATTTCTAGTAGAATTGCTTATGAAATGACTTTAGGGTCTGAGAGCCTTAACATTCTCCAACTGCTGAGAAATTATGGATAACATCTCGAAGTGCTGTCAACAGCCAACAAACATTGCTAGAAAGATCTCTTTAGCATGCATGGATGGATGCATCAAGGGCACTAGCGCCTGTACAAGAGACATTCCTCTTGCATTGTGCATTTGGGGTTTAAAGAGGGAGCTCTGCACAGAGTGAATTAGCATTTACTTCTAAAACAGGAAATTTGCTTTGCATATTTCATTTTAACACAGTCACACTTTTTTCTCCCCCAAATAACAAGCTGAATCCTAAAATCCTAACATAGTTTACAAAGAGACAAGGCCCCAGAGAGTATCCCAGCCTAGCCAATGGCGAATAAATGCTGACTGTGCTATTCCTGGCCAGACTGATCAACAGGTTATTCTGCAAACAGTCGGTAGGTTTTTAGAAGTTGTTACTTGTGAGCAGTAACAGCAGAAACCAAACTTTGCACGCACACACACGCAAGAGCAGGACACTATCAGTGCTCAGCACCTGAGTGGTTTCCTGCTCCCAGCCCCAAGCAGCCATGTGGTTCCTCTGCACTGGCTGCTCTCCCCATCCCCAGTGAGGTGATCCTCGCATCTACCAGGATGCCCTAAGCCGCCCTCACGGCTTTCCTAAAATCTTCTCAGAGCACTGCCCATTGTTCAGCTGTGCTCAGCTGCAGGGTGTTGAGGTATGTTACCTGCGGTCTCCCTGTCCCCTGCCGACAGCTCTCCGTTGATCCCGTTCTCTTTGGTCCGAGCGTACGTCCCCGGCTGCTCCCGGCCGCCCAGCCCGGGCTCCTCGTCCTCTTGGTAGGGAAACCCATTGGCACTTCTGACCAGTCCGGCACCCGCGCCACCCTGTTCCTTGATTTCGGGTGAATGCGGGTGTGAAGAAGCCTCTGTTAGCTGACCCGAAGTCCAGTGCGGTGCCTTGGCTTCGTCTTTCCTATCCTCCGCCATTTCTCCTCTCCTTCACTGCTTGTCCTGTAACGACACGAGCAGGAGAGATCAGCACCGAGGGGGCGACTGTGCCCCGGCCAGCACACAGCCACCAGGCACAGCACAGGGGTGGTACCAGCAGCTCTTGTTCTGCAGATGAGAGAGGGCTTAAATGTAGAAGTGTCTCTGCTTGCTTGTCCTGGCCACGAGTGAGCCAGCTTTGAAACCAACACAAGCCATGAGTGGTAAAAAATCATGGGTCAAATCCTCCCTGACTCCCAGGTGCCACTAACACTGACTTCTGGAGCGCTGCCTTTTGCTAATCTGATTTTAACTCATTGATGACAGTGAAATGTAAACCCTTGATGAGAAGTGAATCAATATCGGGATGCAATGACGTCTTCCAGGGTGACAGACGGAATGCAGGATAGATATAGAGGATATTCCAGGGCAGAGGGAATGCAGTAGCTGCTTAGAGACATGAAGCTGCTAGTAACATTTTCGCTGCAGTCACAAATAACGGGTGCAGCTATGAGCTCAGCCTTCGCCTAACAGGGAGCTCTTCAGGCCCAGGATCCGTCCTGTACAGCATCTGCAGCCTGCTGCGATCTGCGGCAGAGACAACACTTCAGAACATTCACTGGGCTCCCGAACATATGTGCTGTCTGACCCTGCGTGCATCCCCTCGTACTGTTCTGGGAGCATTTGCACCCATTTGTTTTTGTCCCAAACAGTGCGTGGGAAACATTTGTTTCCCATACAAGTGTTTGCATTCTCCTATGACTATCAGTATTTATACATAAACAAAACTAATAATTATTTGCTACTTCACATGTGTTTCACTGCTGTTAATTAGCTCACATTTGTCCAAGCCAGGAAAGAAGCCACTGCACAAGCCACAGGCTTTGGCTGTGCCTCATGGACCAGTAGCTCCTCAGTAGGTAAGCTTAGGAAGACAGCATATTTTAACCTGTGTTTCCACGATAAGGTAAATTCTGCGGGGACAGAAAGGCTTGACCGCTGCCAGCAACATCAAAGTGAAAACCAAAAACCAGAAGGCCTTGTCCAACAGCACTTGCCACCTTTTTTTTTTTTTTTTCCTGGGAGTAAAAAAAAAAAAATAAAAGCACCTAAAAGAAATCAGCTGAATGCGGTCGAGCAACCAGGTATTGCAAAGGCTGAGCAGTCCAGAAACAAACGCAGAAGACTACACGGTGCGTATATTCTGCAGACACTGAATTAAAATCCCACCATGACAGAACAACGGTTTGCACAGAGCCGGGTCAATTTGCAGAAAGTATCTAAGCATGATGAAAGACTATTATTAGTTGTCTTATAATTATTCACCATTGATAACTCAACCCCCTTCTGATCAGATATCGTTTAATAATAATGGCTTTCCGTGCTGCTTTAAATTAAAAATCACGGTGAATCATGAATATGGTATTTCATTCATAATAAAGGTGTGACTCAAACTCTAATTCTACCCCAAAATGGAATAACAACTCTTTCTCCACCCGGTGAAACCCTGTGGTTTGGGAGGTGCAGCTCTGCTCTCACACCCACCCAGCACTGTTCCCTGGGGATATATAACTGCATGAAGACTGCAGGAGCAGGTGAAAACTCACACCCAGCATTTTTGTCTGAGCTGTAACAAAAACGGTGGGCTGAGCAGTGTCACAGAGCTCGGTGGCCCCGAGACGTGCCCCCATGGGCTGCAGACATCATAAACACATCCGCACCCCTTTGCTTTCCCGGCCTACTTTACCCCGGCCATCAGGGAGCGATTCCACACGTACAGCCAGAGCCTCGATGCGGCCGTCTGGAGTCCAGCCGGGAGAGATGAAGGGGTGATAACCAAGGAGGGAGCCCAAGCTGGGCAAAAGGCCCTCTCATGCATACCAAAAGACAATGCTCTGCCTCTAGGTGCTTACCGCATGAGATCAGAACGCAATCTCTGATTCACCTTTCCAAAATGTGTGTCCACAGGACAGATGTCTCCCTCAGTACAGGAGCAAGCAGCACACAACCAAAGCCACCGATGCCTGGGGTCCGAGGGCAGGACGGAGCCTGTTCTGGGCAGACCAGTGAGATTCTCATCTACACCCCTCAAGGAGGCTCAGAAAACAACCCCCCCAACCCAATCCCTGGCTCAGCTTTCCCCCACCCACCCCATGCATCTCGAACCCCAGGAGCAGCCTGAACCTGCGGCAGCTCAGCCCCTGGGTAACACAAACAGAGCCCGGAGCCTCTGCGGGGAGCGAGAGGGTAACGTCAGACATGACCGTGGGGAAACGCATTTCTGAAAATCCCTTGGACGAAGGTAACGGTTCTGACCCCACCGCCGCAGCCTGCAGGCTGTTATCTCTGAAGTGCCCTTCCCCGTCCCTGGCAGACACTCCCCGCTTCTCTTCAAGCTCTTGAGGAAGGATATTCACATCCTTACAATGGACTGTGTCACAGAAGTCCTCTGTGGAAGCAACAGAAGTGCTTTTATCTTTAAAAATAAATACAGTGGGCAGGCTTCAATGAGAGTTGTACGTATCTGGAGGCAGAATTTGGCTCAGTATTTATAATAGACCGTTATAGAGTGAAACATGGATGAATTCATTCTTGACTCTCTGTTATTCATCAAGTGCTCTCAGAGTTTATAATGGTAGTAGAAACACTGCGAGTGAGTCACACAATGCATCTTTGTGCTCGGCTATCTAGCAATGACTCTGCTGTACGGCGTCATTCACTCGCGGCTCAGGTTCACAGCCAGCACACAGGTGGGCCTTACGCCATCAGGTCAGTTGTTTTTCTGCCATTTTTTACCTGAAATTCATGTCCTCCTAACTCATGCAGAGCACTTGGGATGGCATTACGGATCTGAGCTGGATATTCTGCCTTCTAAACTAATAGCTTGTACAGGAATGGGGGTAAAAACTGACTGCCTCATCCTTTTCAGCCATTTGGGAACTGTAGAGAGAAGGGAAATACTTACATAACTTGGAATTAAGACAGAGGGACAAACCTCATGGGGAACATGCGGTCCAGCTTTGCAGCTACCTCTTCCTTTCAGAGGTGCTGTACGTGTATTTCTCCACCCGTGTGCTCTTTGGTGTGACAGCGGCTCCTGCTGCCGTGGCTGGGCTGACCCGAGCCTGAGCGCCGCGAGCTGGAGGCACAGCAAATCACCCACCATGATGCAGCACGAGGGAGCGGTGTGCAACGCCCAACATCATGCTGATTTACACAACTTGCTGTGCTAGCTGCCCTTCCATATATTTCGTGACTTCAGCTTAGCATTACACTAACGTTGCCTTGGCATGTAAGAGGATGAATTTTCTAAGAGTCTCACTTTTTAAGAGAACAGAATTAGGCCAATATTGGAGGATTTTGCAAAGCCCTTGCTTTCCTGCAGGGTGCAAACTAGCTCATACTGGCAAATAACAGGGAAAACCTTAAATTCTTGTCTGTGTACCAACTGCCCAGTTGGGGTGATGTACCTGCATACTAAATATCAGGCAGAGCGGATTAAAGGGTCCCAAGAGAATTTGCTGTTAAATTTACCTTACTGACAGCTGTGCCTCGAGAAGCCGAGGAAAGCAGTTGGGTATCGGGAACAAAAACAAGAGAGGAGGTGGGAAATCTGGGAGGACAAATTCTGGTAATCTCCTGCCACTATCAGAAGCTCAGCCTTAGCTTTTGCACATAGGACATGAACACTGCCAGTGCTCCTGTTTTAAGTGCAATCTCCGAGTATTTAGAAAACAGGAGGGCTGATTTTGGATGCCGCTAAGAACCACACCAACACACAAAGAGATCTGTACCAAATTTCACCCTTTCATTTCTATTAACATGCGCCTTTTCCCAAACTAATTGAATTCCTTGCAGCTGTGAGCGGCGTGCCTCACACGGCTCAGAGAGAAGGGCAGCAAACAGACCACGAACCGGCAGGAAGCCTCGCGGCGTCTGGCAGGAGCCATGTTCACCTTCCCCGTGCTTAAATATTCAGTCACAGTCCACGAGCTGCTGGGCGATTAACAACACTCACTAGTTGATCCTAGGCGTGTAAGTACCATAATTCTAGTAATATGATGTATTATCAGGACAAATTAAACCTCGCTCTCAATTGGAGCCACTCTACTTCTCAAGCCTAATAAAGGACAAATAGGTTTCTCTGTTAATTTATAACAAATCTGATTTATTTCTTCCTTGCCCATTCCTTGAGTTATTAGCTTGCAGCTAGATCTCTCTTTCTAGACAATACGAGCAAGACAATCCTCTTAAATACCACCTTGCATCTGTTACAAATACAGGCAGTGTTCATCTGCTCCCATCTGTATTAGCTTTCAGGGCTTTTAAAAGCTTTGCCAACCCTACACTGCAGACCATTAGTCGACAGCCATGCATTTTTTGTAGAAAATTCCTTCACTCACTTTTTTGGTCATACCTTGAGTTACAATACCGATGAAAAAGAGCGGATGGTGCCTGGACCACAGGCAGAACAAAGGCAGCTCGCTGTGGGAAAAGCAAAAAAATGTACTGCAACCTGCATCCTTGCCAGCACTGAAAATGAAGGACGGCTCCAGCCTGCGCAGCAGCTGAGCTGACTTCCAGCACTGGCATTGCAGAGGACGAGCAGAGAGCCAGAGGAGCTGCTTGAGCTTCCCCGCTCCTCCTTGCCCCTTGATTTAGCAGCCAGGCAGCCCATCACCAGCAGGACGAGGTAACTGGTACGTACTGGTCTGCAGGCAGAACACTTGCTGGGGCACGCGAAGTGGGGGAATGATTTCCCCTGTAGAAACACGACTCCTGACAAATTCCCCCTGCTCCGCACCAAGCCCCTCACGGCCAGCCAGGACACCCAAATGACGTAGAGGCGGGCCGAGAGGCAGCACCGGTCTGTTCCTTGGTGACTGGAGCAGGAAGACATTTTAAGAAAAGGTTTTTGCCTGGTGAGTACCTCCGAACAGGATGCTCTGGCTCCTCCCTGCAGTGCAGCACAGCCAGGACTGCAGCTCCTTTGGCAGCAGCTAGGTCCTCCCCGCTGCAGCGACACAGGAGCAGGTGAGTGGATGAGGAGGAGTCTTTCAACTGCCACGCCTGACCGACACAGCTCTTCCTCGCTGGGGAAGGTATTAATTCCCTGTGGCTGCTGGAAAGGAGCTTAGAGCATGACCAAGCCAGGCTGCCATCGGCTGCTGCCCTCCAGACACGTGGCGGCTCCTGCTCCTGCGCCCAGGGACCGCACAACTCGCTCAGGCTTCAGAAATCTAAACCCAGGCACCTCTTGCGATTGTGCAATAATGGCACCAGCAGCTTCTGCCTTTAAAAAAAACCATCCACCACGGGGCTCAGCTCTAGTTAAAAAGCTCCATGAATCCCCACCCACCCGTTCCTGCAGCAACACCACCCCTTTTTGACAGTTTCCATCCAGGATGCTGCATTTTTACACCATTTACCATTCATCAAATACGCTCCCAGGCGCGCATCTATCACTAGCCATGATTGCTTCCTGCAGGAGAGAGGAGAGGTATTTTAGCTGGTGAAGGAGCTGGTAACCATGACAACAGTGCCATGACAACTATAACGGATATCTGCAACGAGAAAGAAGGCAAAAAACTTATTACCTATAAATTTGGTCCCTGCTAAGGATAGCAAAAGCATCAAAGAAGCCAGAGCAGCCAGTAAAGGTGCTGACGCTGGATTGAATCACGCCCAGCCCTGCGGGTTTAAGGCACCACGAGCACCTCGTCCTCTCCTGCTCAGCAGCAGAGGGCAGGCCATGCTCCATCCCTGCTGACATCCTCCTCCTCCTCCTCCTCGCCCTCCTAAGGGGCTGACGGGTAAAGCCAGAGGACTGGCAGCTTTCCGCAGGAGCCTGGTGCTCCCCCCTGAAGCCAGTTCTCAGCAAGGCCAGGATTGCTCCCATGGAGCATCTCAGAGCCAAATTCCTCACCTGTTTTTTCTACCAAGTAGGCGTTGGGAGCCTCTCCTCGTGTTTTTGGGAAGGAATTGCCTTTGGCACGCTTGTTGAGGGTCCCCAGCCCTTAGCCAGCGCCTGCAGGTGCTCCAGCAGGAGCCGCTCACCGGGATGCTCAGGAGGCAGCGCTCAAGTGGCCTTTCCCCATAAAAATCTTGTGTCACCCTCTGAGCAGCTTTCCTCTCCTGGCCTCCTTGCTGCTGAAAGCTCTTGAAATCAAAACTTTCCATGTGGAGTGCTTTGGTTCCTCCAAACAAATGGAGGTTTGCAACTGTATATTAAGGAGTTAGCGCAATGAACACTTGTCTCCAAAACACGGTCCTTGTTTAAGTTTTTACGGTCTGCTTCTCTCTACTGAATTGTTACAGATTTGCCTCACTTATCACACATAAGGTTTCAAAAAAGACCAGATGAAACCTTTAGATGATTTAAGATGATTTTAAAGGGCAAAGGAGACCCAGCAAGCACTCAGGGAGTATGTCTCCAATAAAAAGTAAGATCTGTGCTTTTCTTACTTCCCCCTTACCACAGCGGTCACTCCAAACCTTGGCAAGAAGAAAGCTTAAAAGGCCTAACACACCACAGCTGAGCTGTAGGACGGGCTGCACAAGCCAACCGATGTCCAGAACAGCACCAAGGGAACAATTCTTCAGCAGCCAGGAGCACGCAGCTTCATACAGTCACTGCAGCCCGGGAACGAGCCTGGGGAAAAAAGGTAGCGCCAACCAAACCGTGTACGTGCCATGGCTGCTGCAAACAGGCTTCAGAGCTACGTGCCTGCTTTGCTCTCAGCTCACGCTATGATACCTCCATCTAAAAGCCCACAACAAGGCGAGGGTCCAATTTTGCAAGATTTCTTTTTTCCCCGCAGTGACCTTGCTAAGATACATTCATTTGATGCCGCATCTCTTCTCTCGAGAGGCTCCATGATGGATGACAGCTCCAATTAGGTAGTGAGGGTTATAATTAACTCTGCTACTATGTGACTTGCATACTGGGCGTGCAGGACAGGTCGGTGCTCTCACCGACATCAGCGGGGCCACTCTGCGTGCCGGTGAGACAAGCCGGACTGTTGAGCAGGGAGGTGCCATGCTGGTACCTGCTAAGCAAAACTCACATAAGCAGAATCTCACCCAGAACAAGCACATCATCTACACTGGGGAGTCTTGTCCTTCTCCACATATGTGAATCACTTCCATATCCCTTGTGTCTTTCAGTTGTGCCAAGATCTCATTAAACATGACAACGTTTTCACATGATCTTAACTTTACTCCATGAACTTTTAATAAAAAATAAAAAAAAAAGCTGCCTCTATAAATGTGCCTGCATTTTTGATTTTTCAAAGGTCTTGCCTAACTTTCAGAACTAATTCCGTCCCTGCTGCAGCACAATCTTTGAAATACCCAGATGCTATCTTTGGAGCATCATCACGTCAGCTCCTAGAAATGGTAAGACGGATGTCCTGGCCTAATTTCGGGCAGGCTCTTCTCCGTAAATACACGCAGGAGAACCAGCCCGTAGACAAGACTCTGGAATGCTGCTTTTGTAACCTCTCCAGGCCCACGGAGCCCCAAAGAGGGGCAGTTCAGTACCTCCAGAGGCAGATTTCCTGATCCAGCCACAATCTCAGCTTATTTCTGCCCTTCCATGCGCTGAGGTTAAGGAACGCTGTCATTATTCTGCAACTGAGCAAGCAACACAAGGATGCTGACGTGAAAATGAAGCACTGAAATGGTATCAGGAAAGGATCTTCAAGGCCATGTGCTGCTCCCATTTGTATGGGCAAGTCTTGGCTCACGTGAAGAAGGTTTTCTCCCCAGGTCAGGGGCAGATTACTCTTTTGCTGAGAGTGCTTTTAGCTTCACTTCACAATGCTCAGACACACCAGGCAATCACGTCAGGCACACAGCAGAAGCAGAAACATCTTACTGTTGAGCAGAAGCATTGTTTATTCATGCTGAAAAAGAGCATCAGACAGAAGAAAGCTTGTTCGGAGGTCCCTCCGTCCAGACTCACTTAAGCATCTCTGATTCTCCGTGTCGCGGTTAGCAAACCTTGGAGGCAGAGGCCCAGGACCCATTACAGCCAACACAAACCAACGCTTTTAACTGCAGCACAAAACATCTAACTGGAAATAAATAAATAGAAATGAAGGGACAAAGGCATGCAAAGCTGATGGGAAAAGAGGTTATTTGCAAAACCTGCTTGCTTTTATGATTGCAGCAAACTTGGCATGGGGAAGCGAGCGCTCGAGTTGTCTTTCCTAGGGAACATCTGAGCAGTGACTGCTGTGCTGCAAAACCTCGGTCCTACCCAAGCGGTAGGATTATTTCATCTCTTCATCCTATTTGCTAACTAACAATAGTACAAACAAAATAATTCTATTAACTTAAATATCCCCTCATGCTTGCAAGACTTAAAAATACGCTATCCAGCCACCCACTTTTCTGACCCACGGCTCTATACCCAGGCAAATAAAACACTCTCTCCCTACCTGGAAATGAGAACACCCAGAAATCTTTTGTGCCTTTAAACACTTCAGACAGCGAAATCACAATATTTGGGATACAATGTTATCACGTGATAGCTTTTCCCTGCCAAATCTTTGCTCAACCAACCCTACCGCTGACAAGAGGAAAGAAATGGAGCAGCCACTACCCAGCCTGCTTGGGCCCAGGGGACGCAGGGCAGGGAGGACACAACAGGTAATGCAGGAACCCAAAATCGTGGTGTTGATTTTGCAGCCCTCACTTTCAGAGGTGTTTTTTCCCCTTGAAAGGACTTCGGTTAAGATCTTGGGATGGTCACTGAAACAGAACCAGGAGTTTACGTGATCTGGCTTGTATTTTAACTACAAGGCTTCTTTTTAATTTTGAATCCTTTTTTTTTTTCTGAGTTAAGAAAATTAAGGTATTAATGTGTAAGGAGGAACCAACTCACTGAGTCATTCAGCCTTTCTGAAATCTTAATTGCAGGACTTGCTGTCACAGCAAAGGCCTATTTCAGAGCCTCGTTTCCTCCCCGGGCTCCCCCGGGTGCGTGCAATTACCTTCTTCTTGCTACAGGTTGGGTTTAACCTTGTTCTGCTGCCACACTGCTCCCACCCCGTGCCAAGGGGCTGACGTACGTGTGTGAAGTCAGTGGTGTTCTCCTGGGATAAGACGAGGAATGAATGAGTTTTGTGGGAGGCGAGAAGCAAGCCCAGGGCCAGGGAAGTGCAAACAAGTTGCATTGGGTGCAGAAAGCGCGTGTCAGGAACGATAAGACTGACAGATGAACAAGTTCAGTAACTGAGGAAAAAGTCTAGAAACAAACAAGCCATGGGGCTGAATGAGTGTCATTTTAATGTAAAGAGACAGCCAAGGGGAAGGAGGAAAGCTAGGATTTGCCATCTCCGACCGAACCACCGAGCCCAGACCCGGGCCATGAGCAGCGGGCAGCATGCGCTGCTCCACACGAAGAGGCAAGGAGCTCTGCGGAGCTGCAGCCTCAGGTCAGCGTGTTACCACCACCCGTGGTCCCCACCTGGTGGCACAACCTGCTGCTTTCCAGCACAGCCCGGGGCTACATGCCTAGAGGACCCAGATGACGGGGTGCTTTCCAGGCTGTGCACGCACAAGACGCCCTCAAGGTCACTTTCTGGCCATGGGGAGTAACGTATCTGCCAGGCAGCTCCTGCCCGGACTGCAGGCAGAAATTTCCACTCAAAGGGCAACAAAAAGCACGACGGGATAGAAGACGTGCAGAGCACAGATGGACAGAAAATTCACAAAAGCATTTGTGTGTTCGGGTGCTTCTGATGGCTTTTTTGAGCAGTACCAGGATCTAACATGTGATAATTTAGGCCACTGGAAAAAATCCTCTGGATTTTGTCTTTTGCAGTCTTTCAGGAGCACCAATACTGCTGTTGGTTTAGAATGTCTGAAGGCATTAAGTATTAATCACAAACGAAATACAGGCAGCCTGGAAAGGTGCAGGGAGTGCAAGCAGGGTGATTAAAGATCCAGAGAAGCTTCTGTGCAAGGAATGGCTAAACAGGCTGAGGCTCTTCCTCCTAGGAAAGAGGGGAATGGGACGGGTCTAAAAAACACACGCAGCATAGAGAAGGCAAGAAGAGAAAACAAACGACCCCTCTTTCCATGAAGAGTAACAGTGCAGCAACCAGAGGGGATTCTTCCCACTGTAGGGAATTACTCTGGGATTAGCTGCTGTAGAAAGCTCCAATGATAAAAGTTCACAGAGGTTCAAAAGGCACCTGCTGAATTTGCCGTCCATTAATTTGCTCACGGTTTCTCAATACGAGAGCCTTTTCTGGCAGAGGACTGTTTTTACCACGTAAATAAAATGTAGATCAAATGCGGCTTGGGGCCTTTACTTGCTAGTATAATATGAATATTAAATAATTGCGTGGTTTCTTGTCATTGCTTTTTAAAGAAGGGATGGAATATCACCAAGAGGGATGGAATATCACAGCTCCTTGCTGAGCACCGCAACGTTTAATAAACTGTGAAGGAAAATGCACAGAGCAGACTGTATCACACTGCAAATAAAAAAAACACCTATTGCTAGCAATGAACAGCTTTGTTGGTCTCCTAAGTTTCTAACTGAAACAGGGTGTTACAGCTCGGATGCATGTCCATCCCTCTGCTGATGCAGCCAAACAAGCTCTGTAGGCTACATCTCGCCACCTGCCTGGGGCTGGTGGAAAGGGGTTGCTCCTTTTCAACCTGTCCTGCAGAATCAGCCTGACCTCCTCCTGCTAAAATTCTGCAGCCAAGACACTGACACGGAGGTGATGGTTAGGCTGGGGCCAAATGGGAGGATCAGCTGAGGGAAGAGGTTGGGGTAGGGGTGCCCGTGAAGACAAAAAGCGTGTGAGGAGACAGGAAGACAGATGGCCCTGCCAGAAGGACCTGGTTATGTATCCAGAGCTGCCACTGCGAAGAGGTCCCACGAGATACCAAACGTAAATGTTTTATAGACGAGATGCTCAAAGCTGCAGCAGCGTAAGCAGCGCCTTGTATGTTTTCTTTTTCATTTAGGGCAAGCAGTCTGAAACACATGCCCTACCACTGACCTCAGCCCTGACCCAGAGGGGCTGTCTCTGTTCGGGAGGATGATTCATTCACTCTGCTAGAAGGGCTGGATGAATAGGCACTATTCACTCCGCAGGACGCTTAGCGCCCGGGATTCCCTCAAAATTTAGGTCTGACATGACTGGGTCAGTAACCACGCGCTTTTGTTCCTGTCTCCTTGAACAGAAACGTCTCTTTGCATCCTTCAGTGGTTCCCACAAATCAGGTCGATTTTTATGGCTTGCTAATTATTACTGCTAGACTTCAGGACAAAAAGAAGAAAATTTCTGAAGGCTCAGGGCACAGAACTTGCAGAATAAATCACTGTCTATCCGGCAGCAATGAAAGCCAGCCATGGCAGCCGCTTACTTACACATCTGTACAGTGCTGAACTTTATTTGTTTAGGAATGGAAAGTTTTGTTCTGCTTCTGTTGACGAAGAACATTAAAGACAGACCAAAAAGGCTAAAAAAAAAACCCTCTGTCACAAACCAGATTTTGTCAAGAGGTGCATCAACATACATCATGCATATGAAGCCATCTGCAAGGACGTTGGGGTTGCAAGGTTACACCTCGAGAGTTTGGCTGCGGAAGAAATTAGAGGTGACGGCACAGTCCTAACTGGGTCTCCTTGTGCATATGTTCCAGGTTTGAGCCTAGTTCAGTAAACAGGTTTTACTCTTCCCCTTCCCTCTGCCTACATCATCCCAGTCTGGGCATCAACCCCAGGGGCTCCAGTCCCCCACCTGTCCACGTTTGCTGTCCAGATTAAACATTTCACTGTTGCACACTTAAATGTATTATCCTCCTCAAACCGGGAGGAGGTATCAAGTCCTCTCCTGCAGCTTTCATCCCAAGCAGCATTTTCCTCATTCCCATTCCTCTGTCACCTTCCAATTTTCCTTCCTGAACTTCTCACCCAGTTTCTTCTCTACAATCTGCCTAAAAGTCCTCCTGAGGCTCCTCGCAGCCCAGGGAGCAGCGCTACACGGAGGGATGGATGGCATGACAGACAGAGGGGCGCCTTGCTTCTGAGTCCAGACATCCAAAGCTGGTCTGAAGCGAGAAACAGCCATCACTCTCTGCACCGAGACTTACCCCTCATCAAACGCTAAGCATCCTTACAGAGCTGTGAAGACACATCCAGAAAGAATTTTTAAGACAATACCTCTATATTATATAAAGGAGGCCTTTGCTGCTGCCCTCGTAGCTGTTTCCAATCTGAAAGCATTTACAGGAGCGAGGCTGCAGCACAAACTAGAAGAAGAAAACCCCAGAGCTCCTCTTCCTGAAGCACTGCTAAGATCAAACCCTACTGTGGGCCTGCCAACCAACGGAGATTTCCAGGAAGGATTTATGCTGGTGCTTTGTCAGGGCTCTCTGGGAACACTACAACAGTCAGGAAATTCTTCTTGAAGCAAATATTTACTTGTCCTTCAAGGAGGGACTTTATTTGACACAGAAGGACTTGATATGAAAGGACACTGCAAAACTGTAATCCTCGTTACATTTCAGTTGTCTTTTGCATTTCTGAACATTTCAGAGGGGCTTTCCTTGGTGAACTGGGAATTGTTAACATCAGGCTAATAAAGACTACAATACCCAAATCATTGTATTTGACATGAAGCCCACGATCAAGTGCAAAAAATTATCATTTAAAAGGTAGGGTTGGTATTTCAAACACCGACCATTCAAACGATGTGCTGCTTTGAAGAAGGTACTGAGCTTTACTGTGCTGTGCAGCTTCCAAGGAGCATTGCTCACAGCCACTTGCAGCTTCTGAAGTGAGGGTGGCATTCTTCCTCTCTGCACTGCAAGAAACGACTACTGAGACAACGTGTTTTTCAATAGAAGGCTTCTTTCTATCAATACTAACTGCACACAACGGTGACAGGAAGTGACTGTATAATAAGTTCTCTCCATATAGCTACTACTTCATTGCTCCATTACTGAAGAAAAAAAAAAAAAAGGATGTGGGTATATTTTCTTTGGCTCTTGACCTTTCCCTACTGCTTTACCTGTTCAGAATCCCAGGATGCTTTAAAGTGAATGATTTCCAAAGTCTGTCGGGAGATTGATGAACACTGTCCAATGCTCCTCTAACAGGCCAAAACAACCTGCTGCTGCAAGAGAGGAGCAGGAGGATGCAGGAGGAGCTGGTCTTGTGGTGGATCAGTGCAGCATTCAGTTCCTGCTGAAATTCCCAGAGCAGTTCTCAGTCAGTGGTATAGAAAATGGCCAGGGAAAATATTCTGATGGCACAGCATTATGTCACTTTTCACTCCAGGTCTTAAAAATCCAGATTAAAAATTCCTTCTGACTTGATTCCTAACATCCATTTCTCCATTTCAGCAGCTGCTGAAGAAGGAAGTTACGAGATCACAGAAAGGGAGGGCAGCAGCAAAGTGATGCAGCCATACTAAAGAACACGTTAGGGTCCCACGACTGTCCCATTTCTTCTAACCACTGGGAAGTGTTTATGCATGGCCAAATTAGACAGGAAAGGGTAAAACTGAACCCTTACACACCACAACAAATAACTAGCCCCTTTGCACCAAAATGTCTAAGCAGCCGACGTGTTCTTGAGGAGGATGTAGAGCAGCCTAAGTGCACAGCAGATAAATAACTGGGGAAGTCCAGGGAGACACCAAGTCTCTTCTACATAGCTGAGATGGTTTTGTCCAAAGCCTAACTGCAGCATTCTGTCTTACAGGCAATCTTGCTACCTCTCTAAATTTTATTTTCAATGCTTCTTTGGAGGTGTGGGCTTGGCCTTACTGACAAAGCCAGGTATGGGAGGTCACCAGTGGGCCTTAACCTTCCCCAAAAGGCAGCTCCCCAGAGAAGGCAGTAATTCTTCTGCAGGTGAGCTAGGCAAGGACGTGGGGAAATAGCAGTAGCCTCCTGCAGGCAGGCTGTAGTTTAAAAAACAAAAGTTACCAGCACTTCACTTCCACAAGTATTTAACAGCAGGAAACAGCCAATACAGTTTCTGATTGTAAACTAACCTCTTGCTCAGCAAAGAGCAAGTTGTAGCTTACGTCTTCTGACACCCTGCAGAATTATTGACCTGCGTTCCCGCGTTCCCTGCCTTTATGCCAGACTACAGACACATCCCAGTATAAATTCATTAGGTGTAGCACACGAAGCACAAAATGCAATGGAAATGTTTACATCGGACAGCCAAGCAGACCGTCTAGAGATCAGACACTATCACCCCATTTCCAGGAGTTCACATGTTGTAGACGTGTGGTGCTTTCCAGATCAATTCATTAACAGAAATGAACCATTCGATTCAGATCCTCCCTGATTTCCCTTTAACCCCTTCCTGCTGCTCTTCTCTGCAGCTGTTCGCATGTACCACGATAAATGACAGCCCCGTACACGCCCCCCAGCTTCCTGAGGGTTATATGGGTGTTTTGATGGAGGGTCGTGCTCTCAGTAGTGAATCAAAGTACCTGTCAGTCAAGCTGCCTCTTTCAGGATTACAGACACAGCAGAAGCGTGATGCCAGAATACAGCAACATAAGGAGCACCTTACACATCGCTTTAATTGTGCCCTCTTTACAGAAAAGACAACAATAGAACCTGGTAAAAAACAGACCACGATTTTCTGCATTCAGCAACACTTCCTTCCATTTTCCTTCCCTTGTCATCTCTGCACCAGCAATACTGAAATAACCAGCATCGCTGCAGTTGTAATGACTTAACACCCACCTCGAGCACATACAGAAAAAGACTAATTTAGTAGGCTTCAGTGCTTTTAAATTATGTTTGTTACCATGAGAACTTGATTAAAATGCCACCCACAAGCTTGCAGAAAGGGGGGAAAAACAACAACAACAACAACAATCTACTTTTAATCAGTGGTAGTACACTTGCTGCATTGCAGCATTTTCATAAGCTCCACAACCTCCTGCAGTAAGAGGCAGCAGAGATGCCCAGACAGATATATTTTGCTGAATGCTTTATTCTAGAAAAAATGTAGCTGACAGTATGGTTGTCACCCACTACTATTACACAATATTCCATTCAAGGAACATAAAGCACATCTACAAGTTCTGTTCCATGCTACAAATTGGAAAACCAGAGATTTACGTGTTTGTGCAAGGCAGAGGCAACCCTGACAGCCACTCGGGACAGAAATTTATTTTTGGTGAGATCTGAGACTAATCAAAGCTATGTAGCACTCTGGATTCTTCTCCATTTGGTCCATTTGCTAGTTGTATAAAATTAGGCTGATTTTTATGTGTATATACGTTTCTGGACATTCCTATGATACCACTGTGTCTGTCTGTTTGTTGTGCTGAAATTCACAGCCCCATGGCCTTTGGACTAACAGCTATGGACACTCCATTACTGCAGTTTGACTAGGAGGCACCCCGAGCCTGCAGCCACTTCAGAGCAGATAATTAGCACTGTGGCTCAATCAAGAGCCAGTAATAAGCTGCATAAATTAGCTTGTTCAGTAGGGTATGTTTTAAATGCAGGAGCTGATGCAGATGCTGATGGCACGAGAAGGGGGAAGAGTTTCACACCTCAAATTAGAATAACTGACTAGCCACTTACTCAAGGACTCATCTCACGCAGCTCTTTAAGAAGACACTCATTTATTCGTCCATGGGACAGAAACTGCCGTTATTCTAATTAAGAGAACGGCCAGAGCGCATCCCATTTGAGATGGGAACAGAATGAACCTTCCTGTGAAAGATCGATCACCCTCTTGGGGACACTGTCCCTGTCACAGCACTATAGGCATCCTCTGCACGACTTCACACGAATCAGCCTGAGGAGCAAAAACCTATCCCCCAGAGAGGGACGGCATGCACCAAGCCAGAAACCCCAGCTACCATCTTAGGAGGAGGGAAACAGAGAGCTGAAAGAAAGGAGAAAAATGGTCCTTTGGTACAACGTCGGAGGAGCAGGAAGGTCTGTCTTTTTTTCGCCCATATCTTCATACATTATCAGCTGTTCTATCCCTTTAAGCACTGCAGATGACAACACGTTCTTCACCAGGGGAGGTAAGGAGCCCATGATCCAGCAGCTAACTGCAGCAAACCTGGGACCATGCCCCCATAGGGTTACAAAAAGAGGAAGAAGAACGGCATCATTAGCCAGACCTCCTGGTGATGAAAACATAACTGCTCTACTTTGTGTTCAAGGAAAAGCTTGGCTTACTTTTCATAGACATGCATTTTCCAGGAGATTAATATCGTTAGCAATTATAAGGTACTTTGAATAAGGAGATTTCCCTTTTATTATCTATGGGCTGCTGACATTACGATTGTCTCACCTCTTCTCTGGATTAATGTAATTATTATTTGCTGGCAATTTGTCCTCTTCCAGTGGGTATTAGCTGCATGCAGTTTGCTAAAAATTGACGAAAGGAGGAAGAAATCCATGCACTGATTTAAATGTCTATCAGATCATCTCAAATGGAGTTTCCATAAGGAAACTTTCCATGAGGATCTTTCCAAGGGCTCTATGTTTAAGGCACTGAGCTGCAAGATCAAAGTTCAGTCCAGGGCTCTGCTGTTCACCTGCTCCACGACCTTGAACTTATGAAAAAATAAGCCTGTGCCTCAGCTCTCCCAACTGTGAAAGAGGGATTATAATGTTCATGCTGTCCATTACTTGCCTGTTTGCGCTGCAAACCCTTCGGGGCAAGTGCTGTCTCTTTTTATCTGCGTGACGACGCTCTGGCTCCCAACCAATGCCTTCACATCCAGATTTCAGAAAGTTGTGTTTGAGGAAGGACACTGACCAGACACAGCATTTGCCTGGAGGCAGCATGACAAACTTTTTCAGCAATAACCCAAAAGGAGAGGATTGTAGCACTTGCCTCGGAGATCTGAGCTTGAGCTACTGCCTGGGCACGCTGGGGCAGCAGAGGGGGCTGGGATGCCACCAGCCTCCTTGGCTGCCCTGAGCTTTGGCTGTCCAACAGCTCCAGCCCCTGGGAGCCCAAAAAGTCTGCTCAGGCCCCTGGCGCTGCTGAAAGGGATCTTGAGCCCTTAAAACCCTTGAAAATCAGCCAGGACTGGCAAGAATAACCACAGTTTAAAAACATGTGTGTGAAGTCTCTGATGAAGGTTGCAGCCTGCACACCACACTAAGGAGCCCCTGTTATTGATGTTAGCATAAAAAAACAACAAAAACAACAACAAATGAAAATGCAAAATCTTATTTCAGCTCTGTAGGGCTGCTGGCCTGGCCAAGTGGATTGTCTCTAAATGACTTAATTCCTTCACAGACTCTCCCTAACACTTTCCCCCTCTTTCCTCCAGGGAGCTATATAAAGCTTTCTGCATTTCTCCTTCTGATGGCTGCTCATTTCTAAAAATACTTTTACAAAGAACTGCCTTGGGTAGCAATTAAAAATGTGACACGTTGTAGTGCCAGAACCCACTTAAGCAAACATAAATCACAAGGTATGCACCAAGTCCTTGATAGCAGCCTCTCTCCACAACTACATAACAGGTCCTTAAAATTTCTCCCTGCCATTAAAGCAGCATCGTCAGCCCCCTGCTTGATTGTGCTGGTTAGCTCAGCTGAAGATGTGTGAATGTGCAAGCAATCCAAAAATACTTGCTCCCTAATTCTCTCATGATGTCTGTGCTCCTGTTGCCTTTCTCTGCTGTCTGCTGTGTCTATCCACATGCAGAATTGTGAATCACACCGGCCAATTTCGATCATGTTTGACAGAAGACACTAAGCTCCTACCTACCACCTCAGGAAACCTCCAGATGGGTAGAGGAGATGGAAGGCATTAATGCCTCTGGGGACAGAAGGAGAAGAGCTCAACCCCTATTCCTTCTGCTTGGCAGCTTCCTGCTGGTCTACTCAGCAGATGTGGAGCTCATGCTCAGCCACATCATAGGTTGCTTCTGGCCCAATTCACTGTCTGAGCAGAGACAGGTAGGGGATGAACCAGGTGCTGGTTAAGCTGCAGGGGGAAAACACTGCAGAGAGGTCTTGGAGAGCTGCTGAGGAAATGCTGCGTGGAACTGAAATTAATTCAGGGGACCCCGATGGTCCAGGGAGTAAATGGAGACAGCAAATGGAGATATTTTGGTAAACAAGCAGAAAAAACATAGGGGAATAGAGCCAGGGATGAAGGGAAGAACCAGGTGTTGTGGGTCTGAAGAATCACAGGAGAAGGTGTGAATCTTCCACGGGGAGTCAAGGGGATGAGGAAACCGGTGGTACCCCAGGGAGGGAGCAGCAGGGCTGGAGAGCAGAGCACAGACTGCAGGCAGCGCAATGGAAAAGGTGAGCTGTGAGAGCTGGCACCAGGCTCCAACTCACACTGCCAAATAATGCCAATCACTTCAATTTACAAAACTGTTTAATTGGCCATTTCCAGCAATGAGCTGAACTCAAACCAATATGGAGACCCAACTCCGGGCATTTCAAAGCAGATTTGCCCTAAAAGGCATAGGAACAGCTCAGTTTCAGAAAGGAGGCTTTACCACATCTTCCCCACTTTCTTCAGGCCAGAAAAAAATAGCTTTTCTTGCCTTAATTTGGTACTTTTGTTGCTAGCTGAAGCCCGTTATCTAAACATTCAGAATGGGGGGGGGGGAAGCAAAAGAGTAGCATCTGATTCCATTTTAAGGCCAACATTTGGACCAGTTTTCAATGGAGTCGAACTGTTTTGTCCATTTCTGCCATTTGCTACAAGCGTTGTGTTAGTAGCTGTTCTGTTGCTGTATTAGAAAAAATATTCCCAGTGGAAAACATGCTAAACAGCAGAGACAGACTAAAGATGAAGCCAGCAGCATGTATTTTGTAACTCATAATACACTCGATTTTAAGTCAAAAACAAAACAAAACAAGTAAAAGAGCATTAGGTCCCATGTCAGATGCACAATCAATGTGCTTTCATGCTGATATGTCTCAGGTGAACTGCATCACGTGAGAATTGATTTCCCAGCATGAGCTATGGGGTCTCTAAGCCAGTAATTACACTGGCAAACACAGTCTTACCAGCCTGCTGCTCACACCTCCACGTCTCTTTGTAGATCTGACTGTAAGCTCTTTGGGGTCTGGAACAACTGCGCTGTTTGAGCACGCAGCTTCTAACACAGCAGTGATCTAATCCAGACTTGGACACCTAGTCGCTAATATTATGGTAGCTACAGCAATGAATCAGAGCGTTAACAAGAGTCACAGCAAAAGCTGTTGCACACAGTAGCTAGCTCCCAGGCATCCCGCCATTAACCCTAGACTCGATCCTGTTGTGTCTAATTTTGTTTTCATTCCACCCATAAAGCAGAACCCTAATTCTTCTGTTACATTTCCTCACGGTAAAATTACGCAAGGGTAATTGTATAAGCAAAATATTTTTTTGCACAAAGAAGTTGTAACTAAAATAAGGGTACCAGGGAGATTTTATTAAGGGTATGCTGCAGAGAAACCTTATGGATGTAGGTAGGGGTAACATTATAAATTAACTGTTGATACAGGGCTGATGAGCAGAGTGCCTTGAAACCTGCCCTGCATATTCCATGCAAACATGGTAAAAGGCCGAAGAACAGGCAAACTTACAATTTTATTACAAAAATGTCCTGAAGCCTTCTGATAAAGAATTGGAGGATGATTAGGAAAACGAAGAAGAGAACACGCTGTCTCTGTGACGCCAGGATTCCCCTTTACACGTGAAGCCCTCAGCAGGATGTGACTCGTGCAGTGCATCCTGTCCCTCTCCCGGCGCAACTCCTCCAGCTGCCCACCATGTCCTAGCCAGAGCCCGGGCTGAATGATAACTTCCTGCTTCAGGAGGGACCAAAGCCTCAGAGGGATTAGAAACGAGGGGAAAAAAATGACTCATCTTAAGGATGACAACTAGAATATCTTTGGTCACGATTATGAAGAGTTTTCTTTCATCAGCTGTGCTGGAAAGAACATTAGGAACAAACATCTGCTCTTCGCATAAGCCTCGCTGCTCAATACAAACGAAGCTGTGCCTCTCTCTTGCAGGCTCCTCTCCTGCTAGAACGCACACAGCACTCCTGTTCCTCCCCCTGGCTGTTCCAAAAGCATGTTTACTAACATGACTGCTAAAATACACCTAACTCAGGCTGAACTCTGAGCATCGGGCTTTCTAGCACTGAACCTGAAGGGGTTGGTAGCGCTTAAGCAGCCGGGGACTTGCACTACAAAGCCATTTAAAGATAGCAAGTCGGGATGGGATCATTTTTTCCATGATTGCCTTGCAGGCAGCAGTGATTCCAGCCCCCAGTGTTGATGTGCGAGAGCAGATCCCCGTGTCCTGACACCAGCCAGAACCAGATGCTTTGCAGGAGAGTTCAAGAGAACTTGGCACTACAAGCTGGGGATAAAGCTGGCTTTAGGCAGCAGCAGCGTCTGCTGTGGGAGACAAACAAGGGACACCTGGTAGGTCAGACTACACGAGGAGGCAAGCAACACAAAACTTTCTTCGCCAGCTCACTGCCCCAGCTGCACCTCGACAGGTTTGGTTTTGCAACTCATTGTTTCTGCAACTCCTTCTTCACACTGATGTGAAGTTATAATCCTTAGAAAATGATATATTTTTAAAAGAAAGTCCATGGCAAAGCTTCAACTGACTTTAGGAGAGCTGAGCTCCTACTCCCGGTATGGAGTTTTCTCTCGAGATGTGATTCAGGAGACAAACCTTGCAGCTGGGAAAGTTCAACATTAGCACACTGGACTGGTTCTCGAGCTGCAGGAAGCACTCTGTTGATTTTACTGTCAGAGATGCAAAAGAAAATATGCTTCTCATCTGCTGAAAGTTTTCACATGAGCAAAAACCAGCTCGCCAGCTCACCTTGCTTATTTTGGTTCCACTGTGCAGGCAGTGCACTATTACGGCACAGGAGGGGAAAGGCTGAGCGCTGGGGTCAGCTGCTGAACCTGAGAAAAGCACCGAGCACTCAGCACACAGAACGGTCCGGCTTTGCTTCCTCACCAACCTCTTCCTGCAAATGAACCTGTCACTGCTCATCATCACAGAGGGGAAAGTAAGAATGACATTTCCCTCTTCCTCTCCCCTCCGGGTCTCTCCGACCCACCTCCCGCGTCCAAAATACCCACCAAAAAGCTGCAGCAAGCCATGTACTCTCTGCCTGCCAATTCCTGCCTCAAGACTCCCGTTGCTTGGCTGTAAACAAGTGTTAAGCATCTACCAGTGACTCAGCCCAACAGGTAGGCTTATTACCACCACCACCATCAGCGTGATTTACTAGTGACAGGGGACATTCTCCTTCCTTTCCATCACTTAACAACCACGCCTGAGGCCTTTCAAGATGTAGCAAATGCTGATGACGGGATAAGTACAAGTAACAGGGTGTTCTGCTTTTATGGCTTCTGTTCAAAACAGGTGTTTGCAAACGGGAGTGCAGAAACTGGCTATTAAGATGATCAGAAGAAAGGAGGAAGAGGCAGGTTGATCATAAAATCAATGACAGCACTGCCTTCAGAGGAAGCAGCAGGTAGGCTGACGACAAGGGTGAGCACAAGGCAGCTAAAACCACAGGCTAGTTTGGTACAAGAACACTGCGGCTGTCGATAAATTTTAGCTGGAGGCTAGGGAGAGGTTTCCAGCTAGCAGTGGGGTTGGAGACCAGCCTACGGGTCAGAGGAGACTATTTTTAAGAGGGCAGCTGATGAAGGTGGCTTGGATGCGGGCACGCCAAGAGCCTCCTTCAGCCCTGTGCCACAGCACCCAGGCAGGGACACCTCCCTGCAGCCTTCCCAAAGCCGAGCAGGAGACACCCAAGCCAGTGGCATGGAGAAAAGAGAAGACAGAGCCAATAACATCACCAAGTTGTATCTTGTGCTCTGCCTGCCTATCACCTTTCTGTTACGCGTCCTCCCCACCTGACAGCCCGGCCCTGGAGGACGCTCAGAACCCATCACGCACCTGCAGCGCACTATTTCCACTACTACCCCACACTGCTTTCCCTGTTAGTCACTGCGTGACAAAGGACAGCTAATGCTCACGAGATGTCACCGTCAAATTTCTCCCCCCTAACCGCTGATGTAGTGACTTTGCATGGAAAATACTAGCTCTGGCATTTTCTCTAGTCTGAGGATGTATTTCATCACCAGCGGAACACTACCAACGGAGGAATGGTGAACACAGTAGAAGTGCCCATTACTTTAAGTCTTCAGAGCCCGCTTAATCCTTCACTGGGCACTTGCACATGGCTGCACGGGTATCGCAGGGCCATGGGAAAATTCCTAAAGCGCGCAGGATCGCTGCAAGCGGCCTTGTGCTGCCCTGGCAGGGGCTGGCAGGCAGCCGGGCCCAGCGGGGAGGCCAGCGCTCCTAACCCAGCTGCTGGGCTGCCCTGAACGCCAAGCACTCATGCTGCCACCAGACAGACAGACCTCCTGCGGGTTTAGGGTTAAAATGTGTCCTGCAAGTACCAGTGCAGCCAGGGGCCGGCAGCCCTGTGCCCCCTCGCCAGCAGCACGCCCCTCGGGGACAGGAGAGGCTGGCACACGGCTCTAATCTGACTTTCGGGTCTGGGTTGATACAGCTTGCAAGAGAGAATAAATAGTTTAGAAAGAGAGAGAGTGCCTGGCACTTGTGTGTGCTCTCTATGCACCCTCAAATCCCAGAGGGACAAGTCTGATCCCTGATTTCCTTTTCCTTCAACCCCACAGGGCCAGGAGAGACGGCATGCAGATGTCAACTAAGGGGTTGTTCAGGAAATGAGTACATTTATGGGTTTGTAAGAGCTGAAACAGTCCAAAAGCAGCCTCAGACCCAATACATACACTTAGATATACAAGTGCGTGTGTGCACGTATACACAGATGCCAGATCTCATGCTATCAATGTTTTTGCATTCTGTACTATCAGCTTGCTTTCCTTTAAAGTTGTTTTATGTTTCCCCTTTTTCATCATCAAATATCTTGGCAGCCTCAGAAGCATGGCACAGACTACTCGGTGGGAATAGGGGAAACTCATTTTGGTCAGAAAAGAGCAGAAAAAACATGAGAAGTTTAAAAATACTCTAGGACTCCTTAGTCTATTCTGTATAAACAAAATTGCTGCCTTGCTTTTCCAACATCAAAAAATGGCAGCTTGCAGAATTTCAGTAAAACAAAGCCCTGAATGGCCTGCCCACTGGCTCATGAATATCACCCGTTATTAATTGTTACTCCCTTCCCCTCGAAGTACAATCTCACAGAAGGAACACAGAGGAGGTAGCTTTACCAGCTGAAGAAAACGTTTCTTTCCACACTCCTCCAAGGATGCAGAGCGTGAACCGTCTCCAGCTTGCTGAGCTGACAGGAGACCCTGGGAAGCTGCCCACCCTCCCAGTACGCCTTACATCTGTCACTTTACTACCAGCATCCCCTTCATCTTCCTGAAAGCCTTGTTTTGCTCGTACTGCAAGGCCAGGGTGAGCACAACCAGAAGAACAGCAATATTTCACCCTACCTGCTCAAGAGTAGTTATAGCAGCAGAAACCCGGTCACTTTGGCACCCTATTCGCTCTGCCCTACTGCATTTCTCCCTTACGCTTTGTAGGAAGTCTTTTAAATGAAATCCATTCCCGTAGCAGCAACACCGTCACCTCTCTCAGATGCCCTCCTTTAGCACCAACACCATCTTAACTCTTTCCACCCTGAGCTGTAAGGTGGTTCTTGCTAAACCAGAAGCAGGGAGACAATTGAGTAGACAAGGGGCCTGGTGGCTCCCATCAGACATAAAAGGCTTTTAAAATAAAAAACAAGGAGGATTACAAAAGTGGAAACTAACCCCAGAAAAACCAATTGTTCCAGGAGTTACAGAAGTTTTCTTCTTGCTCTTTTCTCAAGCCTCCCTGGCCCGGTGAAGCAGCCTCCGTGCGAAAATAGCTAACAAGGAAAAAGGTCATACCTGTTCAAGCGGATGACAGGATGCCGCGTCTGGTTGTTAAACAAGGAAAACTCTCTGTTCCTATGAAGAAATAGAGAGAGATACATGCTATTTAGTCGCTATTCAGTTAGTTTAGCATTAACTCAATACTGCAAGGACTATAGGATAGTACATACACAGACACCTACATCCAAGACTTTCTCCCAGCTTTCTTTCCCAAGGCTCACTTGAGACACAATAACCCAGATCCCCTCTTGTGTCCAGCCTGCTCTGGGACCACCAAGGGGCTCCTTAATCCCTAGGCCTGCCCTAAGGACAGCCAGCTGGTGATGGCCCCAAAAATCCCCGCAGCAGGGATGGCAAATGGAGCACGACACACTCCTGGCCAAAGCCCCTCCACTTGAGGTCTGGCCGGGCTGCTCCACACGCAGCCCTGCCGCCGGAGGGCTGCAAACAGGAACTAGGAAGGTGCTTGCAAAGATGCCCACAAAGTAATGGAAGAAGAGCTGGAGGAGCTCACTGAATGGAAGAAGACCCTGGAGTCTGTTCCCTGCCAGCCCGAGAGCAGTGCTCTCCACTGCCTTTTATCTGCCTTGGCCCATAAGTGCTGCAGCTCACGCCTAAAGCTCTTGTGCTGCACACTCCCACAGCTTCATAGCCATCTGGGGACAACAAGTTCAAGTGCTTGGCTCCGCGTTGTCCTCTGCATGCCCCCCAGCACTGCCTTCCCTCCACTTTGCACCTCCTGATGATGAAATCCCCTGAAACAGCCCCCCAGCGAGTCCCCAGTGTGCCATTTCAGAGCAGCTGGGGATGCCAGTGGACAGATGCCAGTCAGGGAGCAAGGTGCCTCTTCACCACGTGTCCCCTTTGAGTATCCTCAAAGGTGCCTGATGGGGACAGCTGGTATGATCACCTGTGCTTAATGCTGCCTCCCATTTGCTTTTAACTTGGCTGATTTTAATTTGAGTCATTCTTTTCATGCAGAGTACATCTCCCACGCCAGCGTGGGGCCGTGCTTACCACGGCTTTTCACCGGTTTGCCCAGGCAATGCTCAGCAAGAACCGAAAGGTTTTGCTGCCTCAGAGGGGAGGGCTGCAGACACTTCTGACAGCAGACAAACGGGGAGTGACTGCTGCGCTGTCCTGCAGCAGCTGCCAGCGGCGCACACCGTTCGCTCACACGCAGTCATCAGTTACATGAGCTGAGCTGTGTGGGAACGCAGCCCCAGCCAGCATCAGTTCTGCCCAGTCGCTGGATGAAGAGGAATGGTAAATAAGCTAATTAAACTTGCTCTGGCTCAGCAGAAAGATGGATGCTCTCGGCAGCTGAGCGTTCAGCACTCAGCGTCCCAGCAGCCCTCCGATGTGTCAGCGGTGCGGAATCGCGCCACGCAGGCAGAGCCCGAGGAGGTGGAAACGCCTCTCCTGGGAGGGCTAAACACGGGAGAGAGCAGCATTCAACACGAACAGAAGGGTGGATGCACCTGCAACACGCATCCCAGCTGCCTAGGTGGCATTTTAGGGAATTTAAAACAGAAAGATCGAGCTCTGTACTTTTACATTGTCTGTTATCATTGAACATACGCTCTGGTGGCTTGCACTGAAACCCCAATCATCTCTCTGCTAAAGGTCTACCATAATAAATGCGATCTTAGCCTGCAGCTGAATACCAAAAATACCAGACAATCAAAATACAGCATGCCAGAAGGGGGAAGCAGTTTTGCTGTCCCAGGAATTTGCTGGGGACAGGCTGTAAGTGGCATTCCTACCTCTTCCTGACCGGGAAGAAAAGAGGACATTCAGAGATTTCTCAGAAAACACGAGACCCCCACCCACAGAGGAGCCAACAGCTCCAGATTTGGGGTATTTATCTAGAAAGCAAGAAGGTAACGTTTAAGTGTCTGGTCAGAATCTGGCAGTACAGGCTTGAATGGGGTCTTCCACTTCCTATAAGCATCTTCTAGCCGTCACAGTGCAGAATGCATTAGAAAACATTTTTTTTTCTTTTTTTTTTTTCCCCCTGTCCCTCTTGCTTCAGGCAGAAATCCCCGAAGAACCTGTCCCAGAGAGGAGTTCAGTGAAACTGGCAGTCTTTGCAGCTGTTTTGTGCTCTGATGAAGGCAGACACCGCCCGTCGGTGTTGCGGCGCCGGGGCCGCAGGGGATGGCGCCTCGCTGCTCTGAGCATCCCCTTTCCCAGGGGACACGGCACAGAACAGACGAGCTGCTTTTCACCCCAAACGTTTTCACTTGCCCAGGCAGCACGGTGGGTAAGGAAAGCTCTTCTTCCTTCTCCTGCTTCTCCTCCTCCTAATCGTTCAAAACCAACTCCTTTGATAGATTCATACATTGTATTCCACAGAAAAAAGCACCTGTCTTCTACAGCAGCTGTTTCTCTTCCTTTCAGTTTTGGGGTGTTTTCCAAAGACCTGCACAACCCCTCAGGCAGTTGCTGTGATTAGAACTACAAGGACTACGGGCATACTTTTCCCAGGCTGTTCCACCGCCCCCCGATAGCGCTGTCGATCTGGGATCAGCCCCTGTACCCTAGGGCCCGCCTCTGGTAGCCATTAGCTTCACCCCGCTGCCTGCACAATGGCACTTAGAAGACTATTAACTCGTGGGTCTGGGAGCTTGTCTTCTGCTACGCATTCCCCCGGAGCGGCATGAAAGCAATGATAAAGCTGAAATTGCCACCAATTACTTGGAAGCATTTAGTGTTTTGCCCAACAACGCATTACACGCAGCAGTCTGCAAACAGGAAGGCTGCAAATGGATCCGATCCATTAGCACCAAAGTGTTTTCCGAGTAGCTTTCTCCTTCCAGAGCACTCTCCTCCTCCTTTCCATCCCTTCCCTTCAGCAGCAGAGCCTCAAAAGCAGAGAGGGGACCTGAACCTGCACATTGAGAGCCCGGTGTTGTCCAGATAGAGGAAAATCCTGGAGGAAAATCCACACCGAAACCTTCGCCGCAGGCTTGCCGTAGAGCTCGGTCTGAATTCTCCTCTCCCTTGCCAAAGATCCTGACCTCTGAAAGCTGGCTTAGCTGTCCTGTTAGGAAGTGTTCCCTTTCTACCCGGCTGCAAAAACAAGCACTGCTGATCGTGCCGCCACAAATTTGTTTATTCTAAACGCTATTAAATTGCCTCTGAGTTACAAATGACTGGAATACTCTTAACACGTCTTAATTCCCACCGCTTAAGCAGCGCTGCTTGTCTGCTGACCAGAGAAATCCCCTTCCCACTATACTAATACACAATCACAATTTTCAGTGGGTTAAAATAAACGTAAAAAGCCCCTATAACTTGGGAAAAGTCTTTTTATGGGGAATAAGCATCCCAGGACTGCTACTGCTAGCTCACAGCCATGAAGGAGGACGTGGCCAGAACCAAACCTGACCAGGAGGCAGAAATGGGGAAGACTGAAAGCTCTCTCAGCACCCAAGCATCTCGGGTAGGCAGAGCCTGAACTAAGCTGCCGACAGAACACTGTTCAATCATTTATGGAAATCAAGGTTAGCGGTGTCAGCACAGTTGGCTTGGGAGGAAAGACTTTCCTCATCCTCTTGGCACAGAAGTAACTTGGCTGCGCCAGTGGCTGCCAGTGAGGAATAAAGAAAGGAACCAGCAAAGGACGAGGAAGGCAAAGGATAAAACGAGCACATCAATATTTTCACAGCTTGCATGCAGCAGCCCAGCTAGGACCCCAAAGGGGTTGTGCTTCAGGAGCCTGGGAGATGGAGACAGCCGCTACCTTTAATGAAAACATACAGTGTCTGGGTTTTACAAACGGTGTCTCTAACAGCACAGCTGATTTTATAACTAGCAGGAAAGAAATTGTTCTGATGGCAATTACCACAGAGGCATTTTGCCGTTCGCTGGCATAGGCCTGTCGGTAACACTGCGTTTCTCTTAACTACAACTCACTTCCTTTGTGGCTGCTCAGTGAAGGCAGGTCTGGGGGCTGTTTTCCTGATCTTGCCGAGATGAATTTTCATGCATACTGCTTGAAAGATGTGCCACCTGCTATTTTATAGCTATAATTTATCGTATAATGAACTCTATAAATTCTTACGATAGCTTAAGAGACTTGTAAAACAAGTCGCTGGCCTATTTTTTTCTCAGCTCGTCAGCAAAGCGGGAAGAGCCCCGGTCGCTCTGAGCTCCCCCCGCCTGCGATGTGTTGCTCCCAGGTGCGCCTGCAGCCACGGCTCTAGCTGGCTGCCTCCAGGAGAAGGGCACCATAAAACTCACTGCTGAGAGGTGCTGGCATAGCAACGTCCCGCATCTTTTGCCATGAGCTTCAAGAAACCTCAGCTATTTCAGACAGACGTTAAACTGTAGCATAGACACAAGATCCTTCATAGGCTGGAGAGGAAAAGCTCACTAGCATCCTTGCTGGACAAGGACTGTCTGCTAGAGTCATTTTAGTTCAGACTTTAGAAGAGCGTATGGTACCGCATGCACCTTATTAAGCACTGCATTTAATCTGTCCTTAGACTAACAGTACTTTCCAAAACCAAGCCCACGGCCTGCAGTAAGCTCACGACTGCAAAACCAAAAGCATGTGTTGAAATGAGGCTGTTCCTAAGCAGAGTGCTTGCAGTGAAGCAAGCCAGGATGTGTCAAGACTGCAGAGGGCTTTCTGTCTCAGTCATGGGTGACAGACACCATCGGCACAGAAACTCAGCCCCTGCCTTTCATGCACTGACAAAAGCCGTGACAGCCAAGCTGTTGCAAACCAACTGCACAGGAGTCTCTCTCTCCCTTAGCTATCGCGCTAATTTGGGGGGAGGCGTGGGAAGAAGAGGGCTGAGGAGCCGGGACACAGCATCGCCCTGAGAAAAGACCGGTGGCTGGGCAGAGCCACTTCCAGCTTCCCTAAAGCCCTTAGCGAAGCTGGAAGCTGCACTGCCCAGAGCAGGCAGGAGCTCCACAGCCCAGCCCAACCACAGGGCAGGCCCCTGCTGCCTCCAGCGATGCTCCAGGGCCGTGCTTCCACCCAGCAGCACGGAGAGCACGTTGTGGAGTCCCGTCCTACCGGGGAACCGCAGCTGGGGCGGGCAAGGCAGCTGCAGCCACTGCCTTGCACAGCTCAGGAGTCTTCCCCATTTCTGTGGCTCTTAAGCAGGCAGCAAGGGGTCTTTCCGCAACTGGGAAATAAAGGAGGATGTAAGAGTGGGCAGCCAGCAAGAGGTACTGCACCAGCTTGGCTCCATCCTCCTGCCTGAGGATCCTCTCCTAACACGCTGCTTTTATCCATCCTGCAGATTTCCCTGTGTTCTAGTAGGCAGGCAGAAAAATTTCACAGTACATCTTAGAAGTCAACAGTACTTCAGAGGTGTGATGGAAATGTCAAGTAAGACACAAAAATGTCATTTTTTTTTGGCTTGGGTTGGGTTTGCTTTTCACATCACTGGGGTATTACACAATGTAAGGGTGCCAATTTAGCTGCAGAAGAGGATTGTGATGACAAAGTCAGACAACCCCACTGTGAGAACTTGGATTTCTGCTTCTCCCTTCTCCTCATTCAAAGCACCTTAGCTAGTCACTGATTGCATCCCATAATATATAAAGGAAGTTTGTTTTTCCTGGCACTTTTGGAAGGAGCCATGTCGCCTTGCTAATGCTCGTATCTGCCTGTCCCCCTTTCCGTGCATCCCAGCAGCACACGCGCTTCCACATCCGCGGAGCCCGTAGGCTTTAAGCCTTTCACCTTTTAAACCACCCCTAAACTGCTTATCTCCACCAGCAAGCTGGAATGCACAAGTCACCTGTCACAGGGTGAAGGGGAACTGAGGAAAGCAAAGTCTTTCGGTAGTCGACAACTGGGAGCTTTTACTTGTTTTGCTGGGGCTTTAGGCACGTCCCCTACTGTCGCTGCCCCCAGAGACGCCCGCGGGCTCCCACCCCACAGGCACAGCCTCCACGAGCTGCCAGCAGCCCAACAAGGCCATGTCACAGCAGCTCAGGAGATGGTAAGTGGGACAGCCCAGCGTGCAGCTCCCTCCTTCAGCTGCAGAAATGTCAAGGAAGCCTCTGAGGGGCCACGAAGAGACTTCACCAGACTGGACTTGAAGCTTGGTGGGTGCGAGCTTCCCTCTCCTGCCAGGGCAGCACTCAGAGGAACCAGAGGTAACAATCTTGGATAAAATTCAGCTCCATCTCACTCAGATGCCATCAATCCCCAGATGTGAGATGCAGCATCGTCTTATTTTCTGCTTGACCAGCGTGAGTGCTGATAAAAGCAGGCTGTCTCTCCCAGCCCAGGGCCTGCGCTGGCTCTGCACCGCTGAAACAACTGCACCTGCACCGAAACTCTTCTGCACACGCAGCTGGGTCCTGCTCTGCAGGAAAACTAGCGACCTGCTGCTGACTTCAATAAATGAATAATGCTCCTCACCAGAGAGAAAGTGATGCCAGGACCACCAGGAAGAGATGCTCCCACCGTGAAACAGAGCTCACAGCAGCCACACGTTTGGCCTGGAACCACTGTGCTGACACGGGTGGGGGCACCAGCACATCCGTACCCTGCTTCTCTGCCTCCTCCTGTTCTCCCTCATTCCCCTGCCTGCCCGTGACTGCCGTCCTCCTTGCTAAACTCCGAAGAGCAGCAAAGAGAAACATTATTTGCCCAGCACAAGGCATGTGGAAAGAAATGCCAGTCTGTGGAGGATTCAGTGACGCTTAAAGGAGGTTTTAAGTGCCACAATCACATTGTCCCCAGAGAGTTAAGACAGTAGGAAATCTCGGTGCCCACCAACACCCCCTGCCCTGCTCACCCACCCCCCCAAGCCTCCTGCCAAGGACCCAAGGCCCCGGCAGCGACGCTGCCATCTCCGCGACACGCGGCACAAAGGGCCAGCCTCGCAGCTGGGAGCAGCGATTGCGCTTCCCAGCTGTGTTTAAGGTTCGTGGGCACTCGGGAGTGCATCCTGTCATTAATCCACTCCGCCTGTCTGCCGGGGCTCGTCAGAGATCCTGCTTCGTTTCCAGGCTTTTCTGTTCAGGACGTGGGCAGCAGGGGCAGAACGAAACAACGTGCCCATAAATAAAGCTAACGACAAGCTTGCTGCTACCCACTTGACCATGACCAAAACATGTTGGTTTTTTAAATTTGACGATTCTCTCAATTCTAAAGAAACACTTACCACGTGCTGGTAAGCAGGCTGACCTTGCAGCATCTTCAGTGCACGCTGCGGGGACCTCTCGGCTCCTGCAGCAGCTGGAGCCCAGCTTGGGTGCACACCCCGCACCCCGAGCCCGTGAGCCTTGCAGGAACACAAGGCTTTTAGCTGAGGACTCTCTCATGTCATGTATATATCCCAGCCAGTTGTTTATTTGAAAATTCTCTGGTTCCTGTGAAACCAAATGTTCTGTATTTAACAGTTTAAGCTATAAGTCATAAAAGCCAAATTCAGCGGGCTATATGTTAGTAGGAAATAGGGATCCAGATGGCTAGCTGAGGTCAAGCTGAGGCCAGCCTTCCCATAAAGGATACACACTTGTGTGTCCTTATTAAAGTTAAGGGATTTAGTAAAAACATGAATGTTTTTCTTCTGAGCACTCATTTCAGACAATTTTGTTGACTTTACTGAGAAAACTACATCTTTCGCAGTGTTTAAAATGACCAGAAGCTGCCAGAAGCAGGAGACCACTATCTTGTGGTTTCACAAGGAATTGGTGCACAGCTTTCTCACTTCATTAAAAAATTAAGCTAACGAGTAACTACCTCTGTTACAAGCCAGAAGCCGTGTTGAGGTTCTGCAGTCTTGGGAAAACTTCCTGTGGCTTCCTTTCCACCAGCAAGCAGCACCACCTCCTCTTTGACAGCCGTCTGCTCAGCTGGGATGAGACCCCTGTTCCTCGGCTCTATTTTCTATCACCCCATCTGATAATTCCCTTTATTCGGGGAATTATGAGGCAGTGCTGAGATGAGAAACCATGGCACGACACAGCAGAAAGCATTAGTTGCCCCATTTCCTCCCTCAAAAAGACCTGTGTGGTGCTTCTGAAAACACTTAGTGAGTGGCGAGCCAACAAGAAAAACAGGGTAAATACAGATTTCGAACCTCTCGAAACCAAATCCCTGTAAAGAAAGTTATTATTCTCTCAGCGCCACATGCTTCTGATTGTATTGAAATGCATTCAAATAACAGTGCTTTTTCCTAAGCTGACCAAATCTCAGGAAATGATCTGGGGCTGAAAGCTGCACTTCACTTGCCCGGGACTACGTAAGTACTGGGCTGCACCGGTGGCTCGCAGCGCCACGCTTTTTCCAACAAAAGGCAACGCTGATTTCAACACTCTTATCAAGACAGAACGAGCCAAAAATAGTGCTTCGACCTTAAGATGATGGACTTTGTGGGTCACAGCAAAGCCATTACCACCAAATACTTGTTTGAGCAACTTCAAAACCAAGTTTTTTCGTACTTTATCTAGCAAGCCTCTTTTTTTTTTTTTTTTGAACCCCCACATAAGTCTTGGGGAAAATTCAAAATAGAAACTCATTGCTCAGAAGTGCATAATAGCTTCCTTAAAACACCGTTCTGTTCTATAAATACCTGCAATGAGACTAAAGAAAATAACTGAATACCCAAGTATTACCGATCCATTTGACCCCAAGGGCTGCAGCCTCCTGTAGCAGGGTATTTCAGGTACTTCAGCACGATTTAAACCTGATGCCAAGTGAGTCATGTGTAGTATGGAAAGTCCTAAAGGAAAGGCGGTTATCCAGAGAGCAGCAGTTCTGCCCACTCACCAGATACTTTTTTTTTTTTTTTTAATTCCTGATCCACTTTCAATTCACACATTTGGAAATGGATTCACAGATGATGTTATGAAGCAATAGAAAGCACGTTTTTGGTTTAAAAACATTTGCGTATAGCAGCAAAAAAAAAAAAAAAACCAACACAGCAAGGAGAACCTCCATTTCTGCGCTGACACAGATGTTTTGCTAACAAAATTTATACTTTCTATTTTGAGGATATAATTTAAAAAAACCAACCCTTATAGCTCAAAACCTATTTCCATAAAGGTAGAGAGATACTGGATCTCCTTAAAAGAAGGGGATGAACCACTCTGCTTAGGGATACAGCATGATGCCATGGGTAAAAGCCTGATTTTCTCCTCGTTTTCTGCTCATCCCATCACATACAAGAGGACGGGACAACACTTGCAGTCCTTGGCCCAAAGTTTGGGGGCTGCTCCTGGCTGAGCATCCGTCACTCAGCGAGCTCTGCTGGGAACAAACCTCTGAGCTAGCAGAGCACAAGCCAAGTGAGCGATGCATCAAAATCCTCCTCGGCTGGGAGGAGCTGCCAGTGGCCATGGTGCTGTGCGATAGGCGTAGGTGCTGAGCGCATCCATAACACACGAGGGTTTTGGCTGAGTGGGACCTGTCACTGTAGGCACTGAGAAGAGGCGCTGGTCCTTGAAGAGTTTATAACCCAATACACAGACAGAACACAGAAAAAGAAAACGTGGTTATTGCCATGTACTTGTATTTATGACGCAGAGGCTCTCTGTAATAAAAAAAATGTAATTCAGCATCAGCATGGGCTATGTTCCTAGGAAGTAATACCACAGCAACGTTATCTGCCTCTGGTCTTCCATAACCTGCCTCCTATTCCCCAGCTGTCGTTCTATCTCCTCTTCCCTGCCTCTCATTTCTTAAGGCTATCTGTGGATTCAATTTCAAGGAAAATAGTTCTAAAAAAAAATAAAAATGCACTGCATTGTGCCCTTTTTTATTTTTAAAAGACTGTGAATTGATGCCAAGGAAGATGAAATGCCTTCCCTGAAATCACAGCCGGGCTCTACAGCCCAGCAGGGCAGTGCGGGCAGCTTCTGACTTTCCGTCTGAGCTCTGAGGACAGCATCCCCACCCCTGCTCAGCCAAGGGCTGCAGCCTCTGCCTGCAGTAAACACATCATATGGGCATAGGCTGAAGTTTATCTTAAGCTCCTTTAAAAGCACTGCTCATCATTCAAAGGAAAACGTGTGACCTTTTGTGGCATCTCTCTGGAAGGAGCTTTCACGGCTGTTGGAGATGATTAGGAGACACGGTGTTTTGCATGCAAATGAAGAAATCCCACTGCTGCTTATTCTCTGGCATTAAGAAGCAGATTTCTCTGGGTTTTGTGTGAGTTGGGGAAATGCACCAAAGCAGGACCTGAGCAATGGAGCGGCAGGGAGCTGTCTGGCCCCTCCTTCCTCTTGTGGGGAAGCCCCGCTCTTCTCCTCTCAGGTGCACGAGGGCACCCTCTGGCTGCAGAGCGGTCAGAAAAAGGTGCCCCCAGCCAAAACGGAGGCAAGGAAGGAGTTCAAGTTCACCTATTGCTGCTGGGCAGCCAAAAGAGGGGTATTCCCAGCTGGCTTGACCCAATAAGTTGTGCCACTGACCTAAGTGGAACAGCTCCAGACCGTATGGCCGAGCAGCTAGTTCAGGCAGACCTCAAAGCCTGATGCTAGTACAACCCCCGGTCATGGCAGCTGAACCCCCAGCGCTCCTGGGAGCCAGGGGGCATCCGTCCTGAGCCCCCGTGAGGTTATTCGGATGGGATCTGCCTTTATGAAGCTCCCCGTTCCTTCAAGGCCCCCGCGTCCACATGGTTGGTGCCAATGTTCTGGTGGCCTCTTGTTGCTGAGCTGGCCAGGTTCCCAGAAAACATATGCCATGTGAAGTAGCTCAACCCAAATTACTCCAAAACAATTAAAACAGTTTTCAGAATGAATTGCCTCTTGGCCGAGCACGCTTTGCGCAAGCCGTGTTTTGCTCTCCTTACCGACTGCTGTGGGCTTTGTGCCCCTGCTCTGCCTCCGTCAGGGCAGAGGCAAAGGCATCAGCCCTAAATTACCTGAGGGAAACTACAGCCTTCCGTCCCATGGCCCAAGAGAAAGTAAGCCAACACCAGGTTCCACCCAGAAGTAAATATGGACCCCACTTGTCTGGGAAACAGAAAACGAATCTCCTGTAACTCCGTACATGGGCTCGGTGCCACAAGGCTGAAGATAAATAATCGATGCCTTAACTGGGTGGCATCCTCCTGCCGCACAGCTCTGCTTGACAACTACACGGCAAGGTGAGACCAGCCCTTACTCAGCAGGAATTACTGGATACAACCTTAATTTTGCTGTATCCCTGCATCGCAGGGGCTCGCTCTGTGAATGAGCCAGGGTATTTTTAATTTGTATGTAGGTAAGCGGAGGCATACTTCATCCACAGTGCCACAAGTGACAACGGGGGGAGAGGATTTCGTCCATCGGCGCAAACAGCACTCCAGGGAAACCGAACCAAAGAGATGCTGACGTAAAGACTGAGCACACACCTGGTGTAAAGGTAACTGCTTAAAGCAAGAAAATATTACTACTAAATTCAAAGTGATTCTTTGTATGTGTGTGTACTTGTGATAGATTTGCTCCAGCCATCTTCAGCTGTTGATTAACAGTCGATGAACGAACACTACTGCACGTGGCTCTTCCCATGCCGAGAGACCAATGGGTGCTCAAGAGGCTGGAAGAGAGGACGTGGTCTTCTCGATAAACTGCGTTGTGAATTACTTACTTCTATCTTATTCCTAAGAAAAATTAGGTAGCGGTTAAATTAGGTGATGGTTAAAATAATCCACCCTAATCTTGCTGCCCACAGAAAGGTCTTGCAGAAGCTCTTTTATCATCTGCACTGAGAAGGGAATCCAGTCCCAGCCCCAGGACAGCCCTGCTGAGCACCACGTGTTCATTACCTTTTTACCCATCCAAGCCCATCCCAAAGGAAAGAGTTTATTGATTATAACTGAGCCAAAAAGCTCACCCACTGAAAGTTGTTTTACTGCTGATTATTAACAAAAACAACCAACAGAAAATAATTTTTCTTGCATCCAACTTCCACCACGCTCCACCAGCTGCAAAGGTGCCCAGATGGGGACCAATCATTTCTTACGTGATCTGAAATCCTGAAATGTGTACAAGGAAGCTAAAAGCCATCTCCCAAGTCTGCTCCGTGTTCACATTGTTAATGAGCCCCATTCTGTATGAAATACACATCCTCGGTGGGTTTATGGAGAACATATGTAGGGACTTCTGCCACTGGGATTTCCGTAGACAGAAAGAGTAAATAACATGCAGTAAAGAACTACGCTGTAGGAAACACTGCCCTAATTTTGATGGCATATGCTTTAATGTGCTGTTTGCAACCAGTCAATAAAACCACACAAATCTGTTTGAATATGGAAATGAAAGCATTTCAACGTGAGTTTAATTTTTAAGGTTGTGCCCACACAGCCGCGCGTGCTGTTATTAAACCACCCTGAAGAAATCGAACTCCGACAGCCTTTTCGATATTTGTCCCACACCGTCCTCACCTTTAAATGTTCAGCTAAGTCCATCACAATGACTGCCTGTTACGGTCACCACAAATACTGAACGTTACATATAAATTAAAGCCATGTAGATGGGAATTAAAACATCTCCACTGGTATAAACACAGCATATATCTGAACACCTCCACATTCATACCACAACTACACCTTGACCGACAACGTATGGGATGTCATTACACCAATTTACTAAAGATCAACCAAGAAACAGACACCATCAGCAAAACCGGGACATGGCTTAGGGCTTTTCAGGTTTAAGGGCTGCATTAGAAGTGTATTGCTAGCAGCCATAAGCATCGTAGAAGAAAGGGCAATGTGGGAACCAAAGCAAGCCAAAGCTCTAGCAGCTCAACATGAGTGAATAACTACAAGGTGAATGTCAGTAGTTAATATTTAACAATAATTTGTCCCATTCTGCCAAATTCATTAATGTCACTTTTCAGCATAACGATAGCCTCTGGCAAGAGGCTCCGCAGTGACAATTTCAATTAAGTTTCCCCATCTTTATCTCACAGGTCACCTGCTAAAAACCGCATGTTTACAACTTTTTTCAGAACCAGACTGACTGCAGCGGAGGTGAAGCGCTAACCTGAGCCAGGCAGGTCACACCGTTGTAGCTCCACCTGGCGTAAGTGGCTCTGCACGGTGTGCAAGCTGCCGTGCCCTGCACCTTGCTCCCTGGCGTGCAGGTGGGGTGCCTTACCTTCCCTTAGCAGTGAAAGGGGGCTCGGGGAGGCAAGAAATCCCTCACAAGGCGATGCCAAGCACAAGGATGGCTGCCACTGGAAGAGACTCGTGCACAGAGGCTATTGTAGGGGCCGAGCATTTGTCCCTGAGTACGTCAGCCCCAGCCCCTGCCCCTCTCCTCAGCAGTGAGAGCTCTCCCTGCACATCTCTCTGAGAGCACTCTTTGCAGAGTGCTATTACCAAACGAGGCACCATGCGACATCAGGACCTTTAAGCACCTAAGAGACAGACTGAAAAGAAGAGGAGGGACACGGTCCTGAATGAAGCTAACTTCAGAGTTTAAGACCATAATAAAGAAAAGAAAACGCACATTTGTCCATAACCACTTAGGGAAAGCCACTCACAGCATTACAGCAAACATCCCAGCATAGTCACACTGGGGTCATGCTTCTGGACAGGAATGTCAAGACTTCGGGATTTTTAGGTACGTGCACACACACGCCTAAAATCCCCCAAACCCTCTCCTTTAGCTTTGCCCCTGCATTGCCACAAGCAGCAGGTGCCACACTACAGGCCGCAGTGCTTTGCTTGCTCCACAAAGCACCATCTCCCAGCTCTTTGTGTTTGCCCACCGACAGCACATTCGCACAGCCCTGCCTGCAACCTGCCTGTCCCCCAGGAGGGCTGCGACCCTTCTGTGAGATCCAGGTCCCATCTCAGCAAGGGACTGACCTGGTCACCCTAGCTTCAAGCCGATATAGGGCACGCACGGGCTTTAGATAACTATATAAATACATGTGTCTTCAGTATCTACCTCACAGCATCCAGATATGGGAAGGTTTTTCATTTTTTCACATTTTTTAGGCAAGAAACCAAGTAATGCAGTCAGCTGCGAGGCCGGGAATTAAATGACTTGTCCGAAGTTGCAGAGCAATCAATAATAGATCTGGGAGAGAACTGCCTTCATGCAAGCAATTTTCTGCAAGAGCATCCCAGAACACTCTTTCCATGAAGCACTGCAGAGCTGCCCCATCACGTGAGCTGCTTAAACTTCATGAATTGCTCCTTCATCCCCATCCTCCTCTTTCTCCCCTCACAGACACTGCAGCTGATACCAAGGAAGCAGGATGAAAACCAGGGCTTGCGAAGAATCACCAGACACCTGATTGAAGCCTAAAAAGACAAAACCAGACCTGAAACCCCACAAGAGGGAACAACCAGAAAGGCAGGACAACCCAGACGAGTCAGCAAACACACAACTGCTGCTGGACAAACCGCAGCCAGGGTAACGCAGCGCAGGCACAGCAAAACCCCAAGTGCCCATTTCCACAGGCATCCAGCATCTTTTATACCCGAATATGTTTTCTTTAATCCATTTTTTGCCATCTAAACGTACTGATACATTTTGTTGCTTTGAACTTAAAAATCACAACCAGGGAAGAGTGCTTCGTAACTAAGAATACATTTTCATACGTGCAGTCGTGTTGTGTCTGAGTGTCCCCACACCAGCTTCACAACTCTCAAACTGTTTTATTCAGTGTGCCTAGCCAGCTACAATTCCTCACATTTGCTTTCACAACAGCCTATCTGCTTCCTAGTTGCTTCGTACTTTTGCTTAAGTGAGCCTGCAGCTGTCACGCAGTCCTTTCGCCTCCCGTCCCGAACGCCGACGATGCAGGGGGGTGCTTGGTGCAGGGGGAATAAAGGTGCTTGTTCTTGTGTCTGACAACACCAAAGCCACACTAAAAGCTGGGCTTAACAAGAATCCAAAACAGAAGATAATCTTTTCCTTCTGGGGGGGCTCCAAACTCGTGCTGGCTGACCTCTCTGGGGACCACAACCACCCGCAGAAGCCTCCCAGAACACCCCTGCTTCCCTGCACCCCCTGAAGTGGTCATGGCTTGGGCAGCTTGTCAACGGGAAGAACTTCACTTGGGTGCTTCAGTGTCCACAGCCCTGTAAATGAGCCTCCGTTACCGCTGCTAAGAACATCTGGCTAAAACACATCACAGAAACATCGGCTGCAGCCCGCCTGCTCCCACACGCATGTGCTGCTGCAGACCTTGGGCAGCTGCTGCACGTAACCAGCGCTGGACCCGGCCCAGACGCACAAAGAACCTCAGCATGCTCACTGCTGCCAGGCTTATGAATCACTACCATCTCTTGACAGCAGGTGAGCAGACTGACTTTGATGCCAACAGGCACAAAGACCAGTCTCGGCACTATGCTGCACACTTACCCTCGTGCTTTTAGTGCTGTTAGCCCCCTTCGAGCTCCTTCAACCCTCTCAACTCCTGCTTGCGAAATTTGCAACATGTTCCCTGGAGCATCTTCCATGTCCAGCCCTTGCCTTCTCAAAACCTTGATTTCCCTGCTATTGTATTAAATCATAACATGTATTTCAGCTTTTTTGCCTAATGCTACGGCTATTGCTTATATAGCTCCTGCTTCCTGTTCAGAGCACAGCACCCCATTAAAGAGCACTGATTAACCAGGAGGGCAAATGCTGCAGTAAGGTCCCTGCTATCAACCCCATTTCTTGTGCAGTAAGTCACTCATGCCAAAAACATGGGGGCGAAAGGCAGATTTACCAGCATTACAGAGGGACATGATTTTCTGTGAAGAAAAGCAGCGGCTCCTTTATCCAGCAATGAATGCAGACTGGCCAGTGGTTTAGAGAGCTCGTAAGACTCGGGTAAAGATAACAACAAAACCAAGTCACGCTGCATGAAGAGGACAGATGGCAGCCACACAATAGCCATCGAGTCCATTTAAACAGCCAAGAGCTCTCTCTCCCCACGCCCAGCCCAGCTCTAGCCGTGCCATTCAAAGCGCAGCTCTCGGTGCGTGGAGCCCTCTAACCTGGAGCAGGTGCAGGGGGCACGGTTTTTCCTCCCACACCATCGTTTACAAATTCACCCATTCTCCCCGACAAGTACGAAAGAAGCAAAGCTGGGACAGATGCTCCTGCCCGGCAGTGATAAGCTGTGCCTCTGACTCGCAAGCACAAGTGCAGGAGCCTGGGACAAAGCAGCACAGCTCCGGGGAAGGCATGGGAGTGCTGCAGAAGAAAGGCAGTGCCCAGCCTCTGTGCCAGGAGAGAACCAGCAGCAGGCATGGGGAAAAGGGACCAAGAAAGAACTGCTGGCAGCTGGGTGCTTGCAGGGGGCAGGCTGCAGTGAGTTTTGAATATGGATCAGCGAAAGACAACTCCGCTAAGCAGCCCAGGGCTTCAGATCCAACGCCAGTTCCTGCTGCAGGCAGCAGCGCCCTGAAACCAAAGCGCTGCCGAGCTAAGTCAGCAGCCAGAGATGAGCGGAAAAGCTGGAGGGGAGGCAGCGGGGTGGTGGGACAGAGCATCCCAGCGAGCCTCTCGGAGTCTGACAGCACTTCCCTCACACAGAGGGCGAGGCAGGGGCTTTTGCTATTTTAGGGATTCCTCCAGCCCATGGGCTTAGGCAGAGGGCTGCCAGGGTGCCTCGCAGGGGCTGACCGCTGCGGCCTCCACCTGAGCAGAGTGCTGCTTTGCTTCCTCACCTCCGGTGAGCGCTGCAAGGAGCTTTGGTGGGAAACAGAAATGCTCAGGGTTCAGTTCTTGTAAACACTCAGTTGTAAGTCCTCAAGTTAAGCTGTAAGCCGGAGCTGGGTGCAGGGCTCCGGGTGGGGTCTGATCAGAGCGGAGCAGAGGGGCACAGTGCCCTCCCTCCCCTGCTGCCCACGCCGTGTCGGTGCAGCCCAGGACACGGCTGGCTTTCTGGGCTGCAAGCACACACTGCTGCCTTGTGTTTTGCTTCTCGTCAACCAGCACCCCCAGGTCCTTAGCCTCAGCGTTGCTCTCAATCCATTCTCTGCCCAGCCTGTATTTGGGTTTGGGATTGCCCAAAAAAATACAGCCCAAAGACTGAGTTTGTAAAACAGAGTGAAATTTCAGGCAAGTGAAGAAAGGTACATTCCTTTTTTCCCTTAACATCACAGATTTAATACCTGCTTCTCTTTATTCTATATGATTACATACCCGTATGTACAGGCTAAATTCGTATTTGGTTTCTGAAGGAAGCTGATTTGCTCCAGGAATCAGTTTATCCACAGTACTTTATCCCAATAGCCCCTCATAAAACTGCTGCTAACTCCAGCGCTCCTCCGCTGACAGCATGGAGGAGAGTTTGACATCTCCCCTGCCCACCTGGATACTGCCTGAAGGCATTTCATGGGGCAAACTGTTCTTACGAGGGCTAATATAATGTAAGAGAGAGCTTCAGTAAACGTATGCAAACACTCGAGAGATGCAAGTGAACACATGGACACAAATGCAATGATTTGACTGTACCCCTTTGCCCTAGGTCTCACTGTTTGTTTGTTTTATTATTTTTTTTTCATTTTCAATTAGAGGCTGGTATATTGCAAGGAAAAATTACAAATATTTTGCAAAGCTGAATCCATTGCAAAATACTTATGTTTGCGCAGATTAAACCTTGCTTAAAAGATGAAACCTGACTGAACCGCTGGTGCTCCTGCTCACGGGAGCAAGGACCACTTCATGTCGGCCCTGACTCCTCTAACCCACGGGCAAACGCTGCCCTTGGGGAACAGGGACAGCACTGTGCTGGTGCTGTGCTTGGCAAAACCCTGCCCTGCGCCTACCCACAGCATCCCAGCTGGCTGCAGACACCTCCCCCTGACTTCCTTCCCAGAAATAGTTTCAGCATCACCGTGGGCTGGTGCCGGCAGGCATGCCAGGTTGCAACGAACAGTCACATCCACACCAGAACTGGGTTGTCCCTATTATGTGCCCAAGGTCTCAAAATGCATCTTGTTGGCACAGTCCCTTTTCCCTGCTTGTCTTTCATCGCTGCCTGCCAAGGCATGGCACAACAGAGCTGGCTTAGGATGGTGCTGCTGCCTCCTCCAAGGCCCTCGGACAGCAGCTGGTACGGGGAACCCGAGCACTGCTTTAAAGCAGGGCTGGCTGGGGAGAGACTCTGATGACTGTGGAATGATAGAGGAAAAGAAAACAATCCAAAAGCCCCACCAAGCTGGGTTTAAGCACTGGCAGATCTGTAAAATACAGCCAAGGTGAGACAGAGTTACAGGGCAAGAACACAAAACTCTTTCAGTGAGTTATTCTTGGTTTGCAAGACACATGGACGTGTTACTCGTATCATGGAGCACAGTCTCCATCCCTCATGTTCCATAATTTATCACTGAAGTGCTCAAGTTTCCTCCTTGTGTGTAAGGCACACAACTGTATAAGGTTTTTGCAGATGATACAATTGTAAAACTACATTTAGTAGTTTTATACGTGAGTCTAGACTTTACCTTTCATAATTGCTTTCATGAGTATTCACTGAAAGACGTTTTCACTAACGGACACCAAACAACAAACCTAAGAAATAAGCACATTCGTTAAAATACTCGAGGGCATTCCCTGTATTTTGCAGGAAATGTTGCTGCAGCAAGCAGCTCTGTCCATTTCTCACGGCTGCTGTTACAAACACTGCTCTTCTCCTTGTTAATTATGTAACGCCACCTCTAAAAATAATAGCGACAGTTCTTAGTTTAATGATTATTCATGTGCTTAGTTGCATTGCAGGAGTACTTCGTGGCAACTTCCCAAGGACTCAGTCCTCCTAGGCATCGCGCACACACCCAAGGAGGAGCCGAGCTCCTGCCCAGCGCGACATCAACGGCACCGCTGGGGACAGCGCGCCCACGGCACCAGGGCTGAGAGCCGGAACCTCTGGGGATCCCGGTGGGTTTGCCAGAAACTGAGGCCTCTTTGCTCTATGTGGAGGGCTATGGAGCAAGTAAAGATCACAAAGTTGTACACATCAGATTTCTGAGCATCCCAATTTGTTGCTCTAACTTCTATTTTAACATGACTATAGGAAAGAAAAAAAAAAATCCATCAGTGCGGTCTTGAGTCATTCTTTGGCATCTAATGTTCCTTTAGTCTTACCGTGTTGCTAAGCTCAAGATCACTCAACCACGGCCTTGTCCTTGTGGAGATGCAGAGCACAGGGTGCAGGAGCAGCGCGCTGACCCCACTACGGAGTGTCCTGAGCAAGGAGCCCACCATACAGCACTTTCACCTACATTGTGCTTACCTCCAAAATAAAGAACTGCGCTTCTGATTTCTTAAAGAATTTTAAAATTTCTTTAGAAACACACAAGAGCAACAGTCAGACCCCACAAGAAACGTATGGGGCTGGGCATGTGTTCTTGCTGGGCAGCAGATCCCAATCCTGGGCAAGCACCACCACAGCTGCCCAGGGTTACAGCCCGCTGCAGCACTGCGATGGGGCCCGGACACACGGGCTTGTTGGCACACCTCCAGCTGCAGCCATGCCCTGATGTAACATCCAGTTATCAGCACAGCTATCAGCCATCTCGAGTCTTTATGAACTTGGTTTGCGCTGCATTAAGGCAATATGGAAGACCCTACAGGCAAGCAAACAGCCGAGCCACTGCAGTGACGCTAAGAAACGCTGCGAAGGGTTTGGGATTGATGCGAGTAAATCCCCCCTTAAACAGATTTCAGGTCAGCTGCTGTGACGACAGACATCCCAAAGCAGGTAGGTCTGTCCTGAATTATTAAATGCCACTGGCTTTGTCCCTGCTCTGACCCCAGAGAGATCACTTGAGGTGGACTGTGACTGCGCACTGGGTTTTATATCCTGGCTTTCAGACGAAACGAAAGCAAGCTGGTGCTAGCAGCGGGGCTGCTCGCTGGGTGCTCAGGGCTGACAGCGAGGTGCTGCAGTGCCGGTTCCCGGACGTGACAGCAGGGTCTCCAGGCCTACAACATCCTAAGGCAGAACATGATCCACCTCCAAATCCTTGCAGCCCTGTGCTATCCAATTTCTCCTTGATGTCTGCCTCAAATATCTAAAAAAGAAATAAATAGCAGGGAAAAAACACGCTGGCAAGAGAGGATTCTAGCCACGCGGAACTCCAAATTAACTCCAACGCCACCTTCTCTTGGAAATGACCAACACAGAAACGATCAGACACTAGCATTCTTCCTGATGCTCACTGAGGATGCAAAGTACAGTTGCAGGAGAGCAGCAGGCATTGCCTGAGCGTTGCTGCCAGCAGTGTGCCGGGACCGGAGGCACTCTGCCCAACGCTGCTGCGAGGCCACACGGGGCAGGTGGCAGAGCTCCCTGCTGCAGGACAGAGCCAGGGGCCCTCCCGAGCACCAAAAGCAGACGCTGGTTTCGCACCATGTCCTCTCTGCTGTGCTGCATATGCGACGGACCGTGCTGTCCTGTCCACGAAGGTGTCGGTGATTTGTTGAGGAACATTTCACCGGGACGTGCTGCGGGTTTCTTCCGCAACCGCCTGTGGGCTCCAACCACAACCCAAACACTGGAATGGGGAAGGGGAAGACGTGCCACACACACGTCCCCAGGGCTGCCACACATACCTTGCTCTCCCCAGCCAGTCTCAGGTCTGAGGTTTCCACCACATGATGACGTTTGTCAGTCCTACACTCTATGATGCGGAGCAGCACAGTGCTCGGGTGCCCTCAGGCCCGTGGCTGGATGTGACTGGGGAACAGCAGACACCGGCTCCCGAGGGGACTGGACGACAGCAGGAGTTTTGCCCTGACATTTACATACACAGCCCTGCCACCTCTCCCCCACTGCTCGCCATCCCTATCTCTAGCACTCCCGAACCTCTCCCCCTTGATGATGAAAAGGCTAAAGAAAGACACTTTCTTCAGTGTGACTCATCTTCTTTTAGCCAATTAAGGAATGCATTTGCATTTTTAAGAACATTTACACACGCAAAGTAAGAAAAGGAAAAAGTGAATCCAGTTTACTAACCACACACACTGAAAAATCACCTTATCGCAAGAACCAGGATGACTCAGAAAACAAATGTAAATAGCTTCTGTGATTTAGCACTGACTGACACCCAATGTATTAAAATAAATTGCCCATGATTTCTCGCAAGCTCCATGCTAATGCACTCCAAAAAATGTCAGTGAAAATGCAGCAGTGCCTAACTATCTAGAGGCTTCAGTCGGTGGCAAATAATATAGTGAACTGTCCTCTGACCAGACCAGGGAAAGGAAGTCAATCTCTGGCCTTTGGGGGAATGTTCCAGGCTTGCAAAGTGTGAGTCAGCAGCATTGCTGCTATGTAGGTTTTTTGTGTTGTTTTTTTTTTCTACCATGCTGCCAGCAACACAGTCCCTCCTGGCTTCTCCAGCTCCAGCCTGCTGGCTTATTCTCCATCACAGAATAGACACCTTTTGTATCAAGTGGGACAGATGAATTGATTGATCATCTCCACCATCATCACGCTAAAAGCCACCACAGATCTGTACGACCACAACAATTTTATACAGCAAAGACCTCTACAGGAAGGAAGAGTTAAGCTGATGGGTGAAGGTGGGGGGAATCAAGTATTTTACTAAATGCTTCTAACCTTTTTACTGTTCCTGCTATGACATCAATACCAAAACCACCTTCACTACTGCAAACAAGACAGAAGCCACCATTCTAAGTCCCACACCCACAATTTGCACATACATAGCTTCCCCTAGCTAAAGATCTTAATTATTTTGAAAAGTTGATGAATATACCCCTATTGAGGAATGCACTGGTATTTTGCTTTATACAGACAAATAAAATAACCAAGAGCTGAGGACACAAGCTTCCGAAACGAGCCTGGCAGCCTGTAGCCCTTCACACAAACTTGCAGGCCTGCACCTAATCAGTTCTTCCTCCAACCAGGGCCATGTGAGCTGAGCTCCTGGACAGTTCCTCCTCTGCTGGATTTCTGTGCTTTGACAATTTTCTTGACAGGTTACACAGGGTATCCTTCCTACAGTTACTAACCCAAACTTCTGCCATTGTGAACGTCTGAGTGTCCTTAATTCTTAAGATTTAACCACAGACAGAGAGCAAAGGACATGAAATGTCCTAGAAGTGAAAAACAAAGCTGAAACAAGCCCTCCCCTCCCTCACATGGAGAAAACACCAACACAAGCTCACCACTTACCTGCTGCCTCTCCTCTTCCATCCAGGCAGTACATGCACATGTCAGCCAGCAGCCCAGAGCAGCTTTAGCATACACTGTGCCCTGCCCAGAGGGCAGCAAGGGGCCACAGAAATACTGGGATACTCTGGTGCAAACGTAATGGAAGATACGGTGGGAGGAGAGGTACGAAAGATAAAACCCATATGAAAGCAAATTCCATTAGGACCATGAACTATTAGCTCCAGCTAACCCACAGAAACAAGTTTTCTGGGGATTTCCTTCTTCCCAGCTAATAAATTGAGCCCATTGGCTAACTTCAGCCTGTTTTGGTGCAGAATCACAAACAACTACGTTCCTTCAAGTCACATGAAAGCAGACATCCAAGTGGATGACACATACGCTACAAGGGACCCCACTTCGGTGCCCCAAATGAAAGGAAAGCCATGACATAGGACCCTTATCTGCCAGCGAAAAAATACCTAGGAGACAGCCTTTCTAATCAGTAAAATAGCAGGGAAATCTTCACCGAGAACTCATCATCAAGCACAAGACATAAATCAACAGGAAGGTCAGCACCAAAAAACAAAACCAACCAAAAACTGCTTGGTTCATGTATTCATGAGAAAAGACTGCATTAACACTGGTGGTCTAACCCCAACCCCAGTGAGAAAACTGGGGACGTGAAGCCCCTGCGTGGAACACCGTACAGCCAAACTCCTCCTTACCTCCATCGCACGTGCCGAGGAAGGGTTGCCTAGAGAGCGGGGTTAAAACTGGATGCCGATCCCGGGACGCGGGCAAACATGGGGCCCAGGCTCGCTCCTGGTGCCGCTGCCTGCCCGAGAGCCGCGGGGACGAAGTAACAGCGTGTCGCTTCTGAGCGCCTCTGGCGCATTTGGTCACCGTGTCGTTTGTTTCAACGAAGGAGAGCGCCAAGCATCACGTCATTCTGGGTGCCTGCCCTGAGCCACAGAGTGTAACCCAACACACCTCAGCGCTACCGCAAGCTCTGGCTTCTGCTGCCTTTCTGTATCAGCTAATAAAAGGTTTTCCTTGTGACAGTCCAAGCCATCTTTTTCTACCCCTGTGGCCACTGAGTTTTTAAACCCTGGCAATCTACAATTAATTCTGTTCTTGCAAAATAAGCGCCCCTTACCTCTACTTCAAGAAAACAGTGATATTTGAAATTATTTCAAATTTTGCCAGCACAGCATCTCATTTTCCTCTCTGCAGCCAGAGGGAATGATTTGTAATGTGCATCTCAAAAGCTCAGATCAAGGGAGGAGGTTAAAATGACTGATAAAACAGAGGTGCAAGAAACGTATTTCTATTGCTTATTTAAAATAAAATAAAAAGCCATCTCCACACCAACTCTGATTCATTACCATATAGCTGACACCCTTTGTTTTTTGTTGTTTTTTGGAGACCGCAGAGGTCTGATAAGACGCTGCGTACAAGAGATAAGAAACATTTCCAGAGGAGACGAAAACCATTCACCCAAAGGGATCGCATTGTCAACAATTTTGACTCGTTATCCACTGATACTGTAAAAACTAGGCGGTTCTGCTTGTCTGCTAACAAAGCCATCACTTCTGTTTGTCAGAGATCCTTCCTCTTCCCTTCTCCAGTGCTGCAGCAAAGCCTTGGATTTTGACATCAAGCCCAGCAAGCAGCATTAGTCCTTGAGACAGAGTTTGCAAAACATTAATGAAATCAGAATGAGACTGCAGTTTGGCTGGCTGCCCTTCTATAATGGAAGTGAAATTAAAAGTACGGGGAAGAGAAGGGACCTGCTCTTCGCTAAAAAGACATCACTGAATACATTTTTCAAGAATTAAAGCATTTTATCCACTATTTACTTCAGGTTTTTCAAGAATTAAAGCATTTTATCCACTATTTACTTCAGGTTTTTCTATTTCAATGAGTCCAGTGATAATTGATACCAGGAGGAATACCAGTATGAAAAGCAACTAAGGAAAACTAACTAGTAAAGCACTCTTTTGAATAATTTTATTTAGCCAGGAAAGCCTATTAGGCAAGAAGGCTTCTGCCAAAGACAGAAAGAATGCAAAGGCCAAGAAAACAGAAAGACATGTAGAAGAGAAAAACAAGGAATAGAATGGCACGTAAGATGACCACGAAGGAAAATGTCCTGAAAAATGCAGTAATGCTTTCCCCCCAGAAAGAACACAGCCTCAGCAACTTCACAGAATCACAGAATCGTCTAGGTTGGAAGAGACCTCCAAGATCACCCAGTCCAACCTCTGACCTAACATTATCAAGTCCTCCACATATCACTAAGCTCTTACTGCAATGAAATTGATGATTGATAAAATTTTGGGGATCTGTTGCTGCTAGCAGTGGCCCTCAGCTTTGCCTGTGCTGAAGTTCTGGCTTGCAGTTGCTGCCCATTCTGGGACCCAGAGGGGGTACGTCATGAGAGCAGGCTTCCTCCCAGAGTTACCATTATTCCTGGGATACCCACACTAGAAATGTAACCGCCTTTCCTGCAAACTAGAGACACGTACAAATTTTGTTTCCTGCCCTACAAACACACTTACTGCCTTCAGGTCTAAGTGCAGAGCTAAGAAGTACGCTGAGCTGTATGACACCTGAGCAGAACAACGCACGGTAACGCCTGGTTTGGAAGGTACTGGGTGAGAACTAGCACCTGAAAAGTTAATAGAAGATGAACATTGCTTTTCCTTCTCTCCATCAAGGTGAACGAAGAAGGTTTGCAGTCCTGCCTTGCTTGGTTGTTTTTTTTAAAATCCTTTCTTCTCTAAAGGCACAGTCCCTGCTGCAACTCAATGAGATCAATATTCCTTAATCACTTGACACATCTGACAGTTCAACCCAAAGAAAATTGCTTCACGCGTTCTATTCTGCAGGGCTTTATCCCCCCATTTCCCTTCCAGCCTTAAAGGGTTAGAGCAACCAAAGCCAAAGGGCATTGGGGGAAGGAGAATAATAAATTTCTCCTGGGAACTACCAATGACAATGTCAAAAAAAAAAAGTCTGCTTGCTTTATTCTGGTAGATAGAAATGATTTCTGAAGTGCTGGTGATGCCTCCGGACGCCGTCAGATGGAAGCCCTCCCAGCCCCGCCCTGCCCGGCTTCTGGGGCGCTGTGTATCAATCCCTGAGCTGAGCACCGCGCTTGCAGGCAGCAGTGAACGGGTTAAAAGAAGTTTCCCTCCTCCCTGAGAGCCAGACAGCATGAAGCCAGCCCTCTGCTTTCAGCTGCTCTGATGGATTGTACCTGCTTGGAACAGGGCAGGGGGTTTAACCCTGTTCATGCTAGCCTGCAAGGACCCCAGGGAAGCTGAAACCAATATGAGCAAGCCCCCAGGTTGGGTAGGAAAGGCGAGGGCTCTGTACCCTGCCCGTTCCGACCCAAGGCAACCGGCGAGCACGCGGGCTTCTGTTCGCCCTCCGCTAGCTGCAGCTGGGAGGACTAATTACATAGCTGCAGCGTATGCATGCACATCGAAAATAACTTCAGACTGCCTGCCAAAGCAATCTGAAAACCTATGCGAAGCTGCAACACAGCACAGTTTGACCAAACGAAGAATAACTGTTGTTAAAAAAACCCACACACACAAAAAATACAAACCACAAAGGAAACCCACGCCCTGCATCAGACTCAATCCCCCGTTCAGCTCCAGAGGTGCCCTACCTTTGCGATCTGTGAATGAGCCGATTCCAATCAGTGCGTCAGGTCCAAGGCTATATGCTGGAGAATCTGTTAAAATACACCAAAGGTGGGGGGAAAAAAAAAGTGAAAATGCTTAATTTTTGATGAAAAACAGTTTCCAGCTATAAGAAAAGAGTTTTTTTCACGATACAAAGATGCATACATATAATACCCAGTATACGTGCATGAAGGTGTGTGCTTATAATATATTACGTATGCATCAAATAAATGAATAAGCAAAACCACAGAGGTTTATTACCTATGCAGTTTAATTCATTCGGTGGGCACCATTACAAAATTTAATCTACAGCAGGCTAAATTCAAAAAGCTACGGCACAAAGGTATAACAACTCTTGCAAATCCTCAAAAAAGCAAACAAAGCTGACATTTTTAAAAGAAAATCATTACCGGCTCATAGGCTGCCATACCCCCAAAGCCTATCCTTAAATAACTGCTGCATAATCACTCTCCTGGCGTGCTGTTATCCATCGGCTCGCTGCCTATCTCCAGACAGACGCAGTCTGCAAGCCACCAGCTTGTATCTACCATGTGTACGTCAGGAAAAGGAAAACTGCAAATTAGAAGAAGTCCCCGCAGTGGTGAAAAGGAAAAGAGGGTGAGTGGGAGAGGAAGAGGGAGTTCACTGGCCACAGAAATTTCCAGAACGATGACAAACCAGCCGGCTCCGCCATCAGCCACTTACAATAGGATGCCGCACCTCGCGGCTGCCTAAGCGGTTTGTCAAGGGCTTGCCGGTCTCCAGCGCCTGACGGGCATTTTAATTGCCCCCGACCAAGCGTGTCCCCAGGAAGCGGCCCTCTGAGCCCGTGAATCTCATCAACCGGCTCCTTTTGTGCTGCTGCCAAGCACACGCGAGCACGCCCGGCGCGCAGGCAGCGGCGCGCGCGGTTTCCATTGCGCTGCCGATCCAAATCCTACACAGGTTTTACGGACGGTACGCGCCCAAAAGGAGGTCTGGAGGGATTTAGCGCTTTCTGCATTACGGATTAGGAGGGCGGCGCGCTCTCCCCCTTTAGTTTGCTACCCAGCACTCGTGTTCACGTGTCGCGGGCAGCTCCTTTACGCTGCTGTCGGAGCCTTGCATCTGCTTATTCACACCGATGGGAAATAAAAATGAGGAAAACCGAGAAGTGCTGCCAGGAGGAGTGGGGACCCCTCAGGACTGATGCTGCCCAGCCTTGCCTACATGCCTCACGGCTGCCCCAAAAGAGCCCCAGCCCTGGCAGGACGAGGAAGCCGGGAGCTGAGAAGCGGCCCCGTGCTCCGGGAGGGGGCACGGCACGGCTGGGGAGGGGCAGAGGAGGATGAAGGCATGAGGTGAAAGATGAATGCTTTTTGGCGGTTTTGAGTTTTGTGATTCTGGAATGAAATATCAGGGTAGGCACACAGAGGCTTGGAGCAACAGAGCAGCCACGAGAACCTCGTGAGGGAATCAGTTCCTCCTGCCTTCCCTCACAGCCACGAGAAGACGACATTTCACACACCCATCAAGCTCCACATCAGCAAGAAGTTCCACCTTCATCCCTGCAAACAGGTCCCAGTGCCTTAGCAGCACCCGCCCTGCCCTGCCCGCTGCCTCCCACTCCCTAAATCACCCGAGCAGGAGGAAAGGAGGAAGGAAGCCCCCAAAGCCAGCCTGTACGGGCCAAGGATGATGGTGGAGTGGGTACCGCGTGGCAGCAAAAAGGCCTCCAGAAGGAAAGGAAGGAGCGAGTGAGAGCAGCACTAGCGCAGTTCTTGGACCTTCCCTCTGAGAAAGCCTCCTGTGACTCATCGGAAGGGGTGCCTGCTGCTGCCAAGCCTCCCACTGCAGAGCTCATCCTCTGCAGAAACCAAGGAAACTCTCCTCCTGCCCTCGCCCCCCTCAGCTCCACCAGCAGTTGGTAACAGCGGGTGCTTGCTCGCAGCCGTGCCGCCAGCCCCCCGCACCTCCACGGCTCCTCTCCTCCGGCCACTCTTCCTCCAGCATGTCCAGGAAGTCCCGAAACACCACCACGGGGCTGGGAGGGTGCAGGGCTTACAACAGATCCCCAAAACCATCCTGAAATGGCTCTCAGATGTTCCTGGCATGGCTCACAAGGGGCTGACGCATATTGGCAGGCTGGGCCCTGCACCCCAGAGCCCACGGCTCTCCCACCAGCCCCCCAGACCGGCACCGCTCTGCCCGTGCTGGGGCTCAGGGGACACAGCCCTGCCTGGGACTTGGCCCCAGGACCTCCTGGCCCAGCCAGGAAGGCAGAGGCAGCCACAAAGCACACTCAGCCCACAAAACTCTTGTGCCCATCATGCTGAACCAGGAAACCTGTGAGTAAAAAACCCACGAACATTAGTATGTTGACACACCAAGGGACTGCAAGTGCTTCAATTATGAACCCGGGGCCACTCGGCATGCATTTTCTTCACCCTGCCACCTCTCAAAGAATAACACAGACATTGCCACTCCCAGCAGAGGTGCTGGTGAGACCAACTGAAGCCTGGTCTAAACTCTGAAAGATCCTGCACGTTCAGGCGGGTTTTTCTCTTCAATGCTGACATTCGTGTGGGATTGATGTAGGACAGGGCACTCAGCTTTGTTACCATGCTGTGGGAGTGCTCAGAAAACCCACTGGCATCCTGGGTCACACTGTGCAAGGTGCTGGGAAAAGAGGAGACCATTTCTGTTACCACTTTTTACTTAAAAAAGCCAAAACACAGGGTGTGTGTGTGTAGTGGCAACATTCTCATTTTAAGGATGATGGAAAAAGAGCAATTACGGGGCTACAGCTTGCCCAAGGTCACACCACCTCTGTGGCCAAGCTCAGCTGGCAGACCCTCTCCAGACATCCACCTCAGCCCTTTCCACCCAAGGCCCTGCCGAAATGGTGCAGCCAGCCTTGAACAAAGGACTCGGGGAGTGGCTCCTGCTTTTTTCCACCAGAGGTTGGGTGAACATTTTATGCAACGCCCGAAATAGCAGCTAATATGATCGGTGATGTAGATGAAGAGGAATAAGCCTGCTGAACAGAAATTGCACCACTCGGGTAAAAATAGCCCTGGAACAAGGCATTTTCTTTTTATCCTTCATTGTCTTAGCACTTACGACAGTCTTGGGGACGGCTGCCTGCTGGAGAGGAGGCAGGTGCTTTTCCACACTTATTGCCTCTTCTTCTGCGGCAGTGAGGAACGCCAGAGCACCCCGTTTCATCAGCAGTTTGAGGGAGAACCTTGCTTTTCTTCCCTTTGCTCCCTCGAGGAGGAAATAAGCAGAAGGGAGGACACCCATTCATGGTGGCAAGGCACACGCAGCATGGCACACCGGCTCCTTCACCGGGTCTCCACGGTGGGGATGCTGGGGCTGGAGCCAGTGCCTGCATCGCTATGGTTACTGCTAGGAGCGCTGCAGGCTGGGGAGGAGTTAGCTGAAGCTGCAGGCTGAGCTTGCAGCTCCTCTGGTTAGCAAGGTGCAGAGGATTTCCAGCAGGGTAGGAAGTTTCAGGACGCAGGGGGGGCTGGCTTTGGTTTTAGTCTCCTCATTAGGTTTTTTCCCCCCTCAAACAGCCAAGCTCCCCACCTGTGCAGCGCTGTTTTAAAACTGCCAGGCAGTATTTTCAGGCACGAGCTCCTTTGTGAAGCCAAGCTGACTCCTCAAGTAAATAATAGATTGGAGGAATACCTAGAAAGGGACCTCATTTCCATGTCGCTCTGTGCTAGCGTGTCACTGAGATCACGCTGAAAGATGGGGGCTGTCAAGTCCTTGCAGGCCTGCTTTTCAGAAGGTCCAGTGCTGCTCAGAACCCTTTGAAGCTGCCAGATAAACATGTCCCTGGATTTTCTTAGAAATTCCTTGGTTTCCAGCTAAGAGATTGACGACAGCAAAGGAGTAAGAAACCACAATTCGTGACAGCTGCTTGCTAGCCCCCAAACCTTGTACAAAGATGTGGTATAGTTGCTGCCAACTTGTGTATGGCCACCCCCTAACAAAGCAGCAGCTCTGCCTGGTACAGCACGGGGAGACAAAGTGCTCAGCGCTCAGCCTCTCTGCTCAGTCAGCCCGCTGCTCTTTGTAAGCTCATCTGATGCACCCTTGTAGCACAGCCCCGAAGGTCCCAAACACACTGGGCCCAGAAATTTCCCCACTACCCCTGGAAGATGATTTCAATTTCCAGTCAATTCCTGGCACCTGCACTATCAGAAATAGTCTGCTGCACCAGCACTGCTACACAAACCAATGCCACTGAAGCATGTCTCAGCTTTGAACAAAACCAGGTCCCCGAACTGTGCATGCACACGTGCACAGCCTCTCTGGAGGCAGCAGTAGGGAACTGCTCCGTACGCGCTGCATTAGGAGCTTCAAACACAACAGGAGCCAACACCAAGCTCGATCACACAGTCCTGAGCTGCTGTAGGTAGATAACATCTTCAACAGAGTTGCTGCTGTTATAAACATGTAGGTGAAAGAGGTGAGTTTGTTCTTTTTCATATTTTTGCCTTTAATTCCATAACCCACCTGGGGATACGTGGCACAGCTCTGCATTACCACAACGCAGGAGCTGCAGCGTTGCAGCCGCAGCAAGACAGGAAGCGAGGGAAAGCAGATTTTCTTGGAAAAGTATTTGCTCTTATGAGAGCAGCGCTGGCGCACGCTGCAGTCAAAACAGAAGTGATCATTAATCAACCCTCACAAACAGCACCGAGCTGAGTCAAGGCGAGGGTTGGGGTGTCTGAAAAGGCAAAGGTGAACTGCCAGGGTTAAGAGCAATGCTGGTGGTGTTGCCTTCACTTCTATGAGCTAACCAAACTGTTTTTTGGAAGTCCAGTTCTCAAATCCCCCCCCCCCCCCCCCCTCGTTACCTGGCTGTTTGCACAGGTAGCCTGATTCAGAGACGCTTAAAGCAGGCTCCTAAAGCTGTAGGATCCCAAGAAGTCAGCAGTTAATGCTGAGAACTATGGTCAGTTTCCCTGCTGCACCCAGAACAAGAGGCGATCCCACGCACATCTCTGTGCTGGCCCCATCAGTCCCAGCCTTGCCCTGCCCCTAGGCCACAGGGCTTTGGTGGCACAGTCCTGTCCTGGTACAGCCCCAAGGGAGCCTGGATCAACCCAAAATTTCATTTTCAATTTCAATGATGCTCAGCGAGTGTGGATCTCAGGCACTCACCAAGCACTTCTCTGCACTCCTGAGGGGATTTCTGGCTACGGAAATACTGCAGATGCAGACCCTACAGTTTCTTCTCTTCACCTCTCTCTCCTGGCCTACCAGTGGGGTGATGAATCAAGACAAAAACTTGCTTACAGTGAAATATCACAGCTACTGTGACAGAATTTGTTCAAATGTCAATCTGTACTTCATTTCACCATGTAGCCTAATGGTTTTCAATTAACTGTCATGTCATACCTCATCACAAAAGCTCTGGTTATTATTCTGCATTAAATTTATAAATAAAATGTTTTAAATCCATGATTCATTTGTTGAATCAGATTTTGCATGACATGCAATTAAAATATAACCTCTGAGCTGGCACAGCCTTAAATATGTTAAAGCAATAACTGCAATGTAAAACACATGAGTTTATCTGTTTTGCCTAATCGCGGGGGGTTTAGACAGCATTTTGATTCCATTTATATTTAGGAGAATGTGTAAGCAAACGCTTAAGTTCAGTTCAATTCCGTGGGATGCTGGCACGTAGTGAAACGCAGTACCACAAATGGAGGTTTTCCTGAAATGGGCCTGTATCCATGAGCCCCTTCAGGGAAAAAGCACTTGATTCTTCATTTCTGCAGTGCTAACAAAGCAACTTCAAGATCCCCCTGTCTTCAGAGATACCTTTCTAAGCAGCTAAACGCAGTCTTCCTAACATCAGCCAGCTAGTTATTTTCCCCCATGCCACGGATTCATTTCAGCAACTTGAAAGAACTGGTTAGCTCTACTCACTCACCGCTTTTCCTCGACAGCGAGGCCCGGGAGCCAGGCGAAAGGGATGGCAGCACCACGTAGCAGCGTGCAGCAGAGCGGGTTTGAGCAGCTTCTCCCTTAGCGGCTCTTTATGTAACGAGGGCAGCCAGGCAGAAACCCGTGCGAGAGCTACCAGCCACGCGGAGCAGGAGCTGCAGCGCGCTCGCTGAAGAGGAGAGGTGGCAAAAGCTGCCTTGTGAGGAAGGTGCTGACCCACCTGGACGCTGGTGTGACACCGTGCCACGCTGCTGCAACCGCTTACAACCTCCTTGCACGGGCACCTGGGTGCTCTGCGTGGAGGCGAGCCTCTCCAACAGCTGCCCTTTGCAGACCGCAGGTTTCCAGTAAAAAACAACCATAATCAATAGCCACGGTGACCCCTAAGACAAAACCCTGCTAAAAAAACCTGAGGCCCTTCCCTGACTCCCACACATCTGGAGCAGAACTTGTTCTTTGTGCACACTCCCGTGCCTCAGATGGAGGCAAGGTGAGGGCAGCGTGTGCACTGCACGTTGCAGACACCCTCTTCGCAGAGGACCCCTTTGCAAGGGCTTCTTAATGGATTTTGACTGTTGCATTTACTGTGAAATGAACATCGCAGACACTGCCAGCTAATTCATTAGCTACTTGTGATTGATTCTTGTTCTCATCACCATAAAAGCCCATTTCCCGTGGTTAGCGTAATGATCCTGATCCCCCTTTTGCTTACACACATCAAATCAGCTACAGCTCCACCGAGCCCACAGCAGTTGCTACACCAAGGCTAAACCCTGTCTAATGACTGCAGACGGAGTGGGTAGCTCACACGTAGGTTTAGCCTGGCCTCACAGCACTGTGCAAGGTGATTTTGAAGCTCTCCGTGCACGAGAATTGCTTCCCCATCTCTGGCAGGTAGAGCGCTCCGTTTCACAGCGCTCCACCAAGCTGCCCAGGAGCTTGGGGTACGGAGCGAAGGCTGCCACATCCCATGGCCATCGGTGGGGAGATTTGGGGAGCTGGAAGGTGATTATGGTCAAACCTGGCTCATCAGAGCAAGCTGGAAGATGAGAAAGTCATTTGGCAAGATGGAATTTTGGAGAAAGGAAGGATCTTGGAACGGACCTCGAGGGATGTGACCTTCTTTAGAGGGAGAGGTGCTTTATCAGTGGCACGTTAGATGACAGGCTCAGACGGCAGCGCTGCTGTAAGCTGGGGAGCTTCTCACGCTGTTCCAACCACCTCCAGGGGAACTCTTGCTACCAAAAGCCACCCAGACACTGTTTTACAGAAAACTGCATCTGCACTTAAAAAGAATACTCAGAGACCAATACAACCGCACTAAGCTTTTTAAGAGCCTGAATATCAAACAAAATCATACACAAAAGCAGAGACAAAAGCCATGTAACTTAGGGACAGCAAAAGCACAGGAACACGGTCAGAAAAGCTAAGGAACAAAATGAATTAGAATTAGTACGAAACATAAAAGGCAACCAAAAAGATGCAATGCGATCTCAAAAGCAAACCGGGCAAGTCATGGTTCAGCAGAGAGGCACCGCAAAGATGATGCAGAGTAGAGTAGGATGCAACATACTCAACATTTGCCTCAATTTTCACAAATAAAATCAACTGTGAGCAAACACTGTATGCAATTAATTTTAAAAAGAAGCAAAACCTTGGGTCAGAATGGGAAAGAGCAGCATACAAAACACTCAAAACAAGCTAGCCAGAGTGCAAAACATTCTATGAGTCCTTCCTGACTCCAGAAGAGCATTTAAGGTTTCAGAGATGATGCTATAGAAGACCAAACACCGCACCCTCTCTTAAAAGGAAGCTGTGGGAAATTCCAAACCAGTCTCATCTCTGCAAACATTTAGGCAGAAATACCCAAAGAAGCAATTTCTAAGCACCTACAGGACAGAAGGAGAACTGAAAAATTCCTGCGGGCAGCTAAGGTTGTCAATAACAAATCCCAGCAAACTGATCTCTTTTTCTCCCTAGTTTGCATTTCTAAAATTTGGTTTTGACCCCAAGCTGGGCTGAGCTTTTCACACGTAGGAAAGCACACTCAAAAGCCAAGGTGATCGCAGCAACTACAGAGCACCTCCTGAATCTGGGAGCAGGAAATCAGAACAGAAAAGACTGCACAGTGCACTGAGAGCCGAGGCCTCAGACACAACCAGACAAATAGAGAGCAAGTAGCTAGGCAGTAGCTTGGCAGGAAAAGGCTTTCTGCAGGCAAAAAAAGACAAATCACAGTTCTATTTATCTTAATGGGGACGCTGTCCCTAAAACACTGGAATAATTATTCCTTTTTCTTTGTCGGTGGTGATGTCTCAGCTGGAGAATTGCCAAAACTTGGGTTTTGCACAGTAAGAAAGATATTGGCAAACTAGGGAGAGTCCAGACACCAGCAAGATGGAGAGCTTGGGAAAACATTCTTCTGATCTTTCCTTGTAAAACACAGGTTTCCACATTGCTACGTTGCTTTCTGTAAAGCACAGAAAAGCAGTAAAAATCTTCCAAAGTCTAAGTTGTGAAGATAAAGTGAGCAATTTCATCCCAGGTCAGCTGGGATGGAGGGGTGTAAAAGAAGAATTCACTCACCTAACTAAAAGCAAAGACGATTTTTTGGTGAAGTACTAGAGAAAACACAAGTGGTACTGAGGAAGATCAAACGATGTACTTATTTTTATACAGAGAGCGGCAGGGACATGGCCCAGACGTGCTGGCATCCTCCCTGGAGAGAAGGAGGGTCCTGCTGTCCTGCCTGACACATGCCTGCTTTCCTTAACTCTGCAACCCATCCCATGGGTAGGCTGGAGTCTGTACGGCCCCCAGCAAAACCCACCTGGCCACAGGACCGGTGTGTCTTATTGTGCCTTCCTCCCATCCTCCAGCTGCCTTCCCCAGAACCCGAATCTCTCCGCAGTGCCCCGGGAGGTTACCTTTGGGTCTGCGAGCAAGGAGCTTACTGAGGTGGTGACCTGCCACCTCCGGGCTTCCAGCTGGTCCCCGGGGTGGGACAGGCTCCGATGAAGCTGTTTGCCCACATGTTAACACCACAGCAGAGGGTGAAGAAGGCAGCTGCTCCCAGCACTTGCAAGAAGGCTCCCACCTCTTTCTAGCACGGTTCAGAACCAAAGTCAGCCTTTGGGACCTCTCATGTTTGAGCAAAAGCCCCAGGCAATCATGTTGAACTTGGAAATGAAAAACCAGGAGCACAACACCTCAAAAAGTCTGCAGAAGGAAAGAAGAGGAGACAGTAACTGGAATAACTCTGGCACACATTTGCTCCAAGGTTCTCTCTGCACCAATTGGCAAAAAGAATACAAGTGACTCATTAATCATTGAAGGAGCTGGAAGACAAAGGCATTTTCAGCCAACAGGAGACGAAGGGATGAAAGAGGGCTGTAATGAGAACGAGATGACGGTATCACTTATGGGGGCGCTGGGAAGGAGGGTGTTATATTTAAAAGAAATGGTCCCTTGTAAAATTAGAGCGAGCACTCATTCCTAATGCAGACAGACACATCTGAAAGGCCTTATTCAGCTGAGAGTGTCACTGAACACCCTTTTGGACACTAGCTGTCCACTAGCAGTATTAAACAAGGATATGAGACTTGTAGCAAATATAAAGTGTCACTTGTTTATGGATTTTAGCCTCATAAATCATTAAGGGATGAATATTAACAAGCACCCAGCGTTCTGAGCTGCTTCTCAACTCTGCTGATTCCCTGCACGTAGCTGGTGGAAGATTTAGGCCAGCTTGAGCCTTCAGTGCTCTTTGAAGGCGGCCCTGCAGCCCACATCAGGTCAGACAGCACCAGCGCAGGATGGATGCTGGGCAGCGCCTCTCAGGAGCCACATCTCAGGCAAAGGAATTTCCACCATACCTCCAAGGGCCAGCTGAAGCAGGTCAGGCATGTTCACGTCTGCCTCTGGTTTTGCACGGGACAGTTTCTGAGCAATCAAGCCATGCACAGAGACAATCAAGGGGAATGTTAATTTTACTGGCTCACTTCGATATTTTTGGGGAAAGATGGTCATGAAAACTCAGTAGGAATAAAAAGCATTGCTTCAGTCATAAAGGATAAAGCCTACAACTTAAAAAACACTACAGAAAAGATCAGATTAGATGAACTTCCTAGGAGAAAAAAAAACACCCTGCATCATCTGCGGAAAAGACTAGTAGCGACCGGCCACAAACCAACGCTCACACTATCAGGCCAACCATCTCCAGAATAACTGGCTGTGTTGCCCCAAAAAGCTATTCTCACAAGCCCTTCCAGGCCTGAGGAATATGGCTGGGCAAACCATGAAGGCCTTTACAGAATCACCTTATAACATCCCTCACCACAGCTGACATGGAGGGGAAGTGACCAGCCAGGCCCATCCCACTACCCTGCAAGGAGACGGAAAATACAGCAGAGCACCAGGTAACAGCAAAACCCCCTGCAATCCCACACAAACCTTAGCAATAACCAGCAGGAGGGTGGCCCGCTATGACTGCTTGCCCCCAGACGACTTCTTCCCAACTCCACACGAAGATGATGATTTCCGCTCTACGATAGTTCCTCAACCCCAGAAAGAGCAGCAGAAGAGGCCCTCCAGAGCCTCTTATTGGCTCTGCTCTGCAGTCACAAGCATGGAGCCACAGAAGCAGAACGTGCAGAAGCCATTTTAGGAGGACAGCACTTTTTTTTTTCTTCACATTATCTTATTTTAGCTACTGGAGGATGCTAACAGGCAGAGCCGACCTTCATACCTCCTGGCTTTTGGGCACGTTATTTTCTCCGGTCTCCTTAGGATGCGCATACTTTCCTGCTGCTGCTACGAGCCTGGAATCACCCGGTGGACAAGGAACAGCCATCCCATCCCACCCTATTCAACCTCAGCAGGACACGGCCACCCCAAGACACACGCCGACCTCCCAGCCCTGCTCTCCTCCCCAGCCCAGCTGCCACACCTACACCCGGCAGCTCGAGGGCGTTCAGCCAGGCCTTCACCTCATTTAACAGCAGCCCTGCGACTTGCAAACTGCCCATTATTTCATACTGCCCTCGTTAATCATTTTTAACTGCTTTCCAGTCACTGCAAACCAAAGAAAACCTCAAAACTTGGACAACTGGCAACACCTTTCTTCAACATCTCATTGCTTGCAAATGTAAATCTTCTGCCTGACAGCTGTCGCGGAACAACAGATTAGCAGAAAAGGAATGGGCTTTTGTTATAGGATTTATTGTCTGTCCACTGCATGTGTGGAGTTTTTAAAGCACTAAATCAGCCTGTGTTTTCATTTGACAACTACTAACCCTCTCCCAACTTAATTTCTTCCGCCTTCCTACTGAGAGACTGATTTTGAAGAACAAAGAAATAGTTACTGCACTTCTTAATGAAAGGGAACCATAAAAAGTTATTAATAAATCACAAACATCTTTACTGCTCAAAAACTATAAGGCCATGCCAAAAAAAAAATAAAATCACATCTAAAAAACCAGCATGCAAAGAAAACGCGGGAAACCTACACCTGCTGCAGCAAGTCACCAGGTCAAGAGTCAGAAATTTCACATCCGCTAAGGCTGCCGAAGCCTCTGCGAACATCTGATATTTGTCCAGAATATTTCAATTCTTTGCTGCAAGATACTCTTTGCTGAAGCTGTCAAAGGAATGGAAGTTACAGGAAAATTCACGCTAAGTGTGTCTCCAACAGCCTCCACTGGTTACACCTGAGCACAAGTCACTCAAGCTTTAACCAGTACACCACTGGGAAGCACACCTCCATTCCAGCCCTTTTTGTTCCCTCAGATTGGCTTTGCTGATCCTTCTCGCTGGATTTAGGCCGCTTCCAGTTGCCGACCCCTTCAGTCCCTCAGGAGGGGCCCTAACAAAACCAGCCTTCTCAAAGCAAATTTTCCCCCTGCTGCCCTTCCCCACAGTCACGTTCACTGATCTCTTCTCTGTTCCCTTCTCTTGCTGCTCCTGAGGGCAGGGGTCACCATTACAGAGGCAAATCACGTCAGGAACATATGCCAAGGTTCAGCAAAAGGCACTGGCAGAACGAAAGGCCTTTCTTTTCCTTACACCTTGTGGGGAGGTTTAGAATATTTTCTCAGAAAAAAAGACATCTCTTCATATGTCCCATCTGCTGACCATCAAGCAGACCAGCTGAGTCTCGCCTCCCACCTTTCCCAAAATCCCAATTTAACAGGATTTTTCAGCCATTAAAAGCATTTACAAGCTGTGAATACTTACAAGTATTCAACCTTTAAAAAAAAAAAAAACAAAAAGCATGAGCTTATCTTATCCTCTGATTTCTGCTTCCTGACTCACTACTCAGGGTCCATGCCTGCTGGTGGGGAAGAAAACAGCAGCTCTCCCTCTCCGAGCCAGGCAAAGGAAACGCTGTCTTCTGCTCAAAGATCTAGGAGTAATTCTGAAACGTTTCTGTGCTATAAAACAGAAGCGGTTGTAAACAAATTTATCTAAAATCAGATAAACGTGGAAAATGCACACATTACTAGCATTCCCTTTATTCCATCTTTTCTTTCCTCTTAACAATTCTCTTACCCTCTGGCTTCTGCCCATCTTTCCCCTTTCTGCTGCTCCTTTCCATCTCAAAGCTCTCTTCCACTCAATTCCCACCCGTCTCCACCACCCACGTCCTCGAGGCCTGTGTCAGCCCTGCCACAGCACCCTGCTCACCCTCACTCCTGCAGACCATGCCTTCCCTCCGACCTCGTCCCTCTTTGAGGTCCCCCAGCCCTCCTTAGGACAGGGCTCGCTCCTCCCTGTGCCCCGAACCCGCACAGCATCCCCGGTGCATCCTTGGCTGCAGTGCTCCAACCTCCAGCCCTCTTCCCCTCGCGCCCTGCCCAAAGGCACAGGTAGCCCTCGCTCTGCAACGCGTGTCACAGCCCTCCAGGGACAGCCGGTCACGACGTGGGCTGGGCCCTGGTGGCAAACTGCTGCCAAAAATTCAGTGAGCGAGCCACCAGAGCGATCAAAATGCAGCAGTGTGTTCTCTTCAGGTTCTGCAGCTAACCTCAAAGCCTTTCTCCTTGTCTCTTCCCATCCCCTTGAACAAGAGAGAAGCCCCACGTACAGCCTGCTCTACAAAAAGTTATCTTTTATTAATAAGCATACACTCACACGTATGTTCAGATTGACTCCAACATACTGCTGAGACAGAAATAACTGAACATTGTTTTATTTTTTAATGCCTCGGTAAAAGTGATTTTACACTTCGCTACCTTCAAAACCAAGTCACTGTGACCGGCAGACGCCCTCTGTCCTCTCCATGCAACACGGGGAGCAGAAGGCAGGGTGCAGAAGGCAGGTACCACTGCAAGACAGAAGTCCTGACAGCACGTGCCTAATAACCACGCACCGAGCAGGTGTTTGCATCTGATGGAGAACCCAGAGAACAAGATAAGCAAAGAAGCTTAAGCTTTTTTGTGATCTCGTTTTGTTTTTGTTCAACTACTCCTCGTGGTGCCACTTAATTTCTGCGGCTCAAGGTTTTGCCCCTTTAAAAGGCCACTAAACCCTCCCCGTCCCGGATTTATCTTCCATTAGTGAAAGGCACCGAGCTGAATCTCCTCATTTCCCCTGGATACACCAGGGGCAGCGGCAGCTGATACTTGCCTGCCCAGCCAATTATTGTTATTTTCCTTCCAAAGCCCACAAAGACCCTCCAGGAATGAAAGCCCTCTCGGCGCAAGGCTCTGCGCAAACACCTGCTGAGGAACAAAGGGGGAGAGGAGACAGCACGTGGGAGGATTGAGGCTGGAAGGGGCTCTGCCACAACTTCCAGGAACAGGGCAAGGAGAGATTTCTTACAACCTAGCTAGTATTTTGGCCAATTTGACGGATCTTACCTGATAGGTAAGGCCTCAGTACTCTGGGGCTACATACATTTGGGACTAGGTAACGCACCTGCTTGCAGCGAGCTCATCAGCTGCTCTGGGAACAAATGACAGGGGAGATGCTGACGGACAACATTTGTCAGCAGCCTCTCAGCTGGGACATACTGATGCATTTTCAGCTGGCACCAAGGGACACAGGGATCCTCTGGGGACAGCACGGTGGCTTGGCTGACTCTCCTCGCACCTCGTACACATGGAGGGGCAGTGGGAAAGAAAGCAAGAAGGATGGGAAGCAAAAAGGATGGAGCCTGAAAACCCGCAGCAAGTGGCCCTCCCGGCAAACCTCTCCCCCAGCGAGCTCCCAGCAGGAGCAGAGGCTCCAAAGGCAAGGCGCTCGCCAACACAGGCTAGCTGGTGCAGAGCAGAGCCCAAGCTGACAAACAGGCTTATTCATTTGCTTGCTGTTTGTTATCTCCAAGCACTGCGCCATCTGCTTTGCTCTATCCTTTAAAAGGCTGCGGCAGCAAGGGGAAGGCAGCCTGCTTGCCATCCTCCTGCCGCCCCAATCCTGCCCAGCTCAGAGGGGAGGCTGCTGGCAGGATGGAGCCAGGGGAGGGAAGGAGAGAGCTCCTCACACAGCCCGGTGGCTCAGCACCCATCCTGACACTGCTGCTGAGGGGAGCCAGGCACGACCGAGGCCCAGGTCTCTGAAGAGTTTGCTTACTGACTTCAGAGCGGCTCTGAACCAGGAGACACGGCCGCTTTAGGCAGGCTGTCTTGAGGTTGCCACCAAACGCAACCAAGCTGCAAGCTACTGGACCGGTTGTCGAACATGTGCACATCTCACAGGGTGCAGGGGATCCCAATATTAGATCGATCACTCATCCCATCCCACCACCGCTTACCGCATCCTCTACCCCACGCACGCCCAGCCTGAGTGGCTGGTAAAGCCTGAGAGCAGCCCTGTGGAATCAAGTGCTAGAGAACTTCATATATGTATATATATATATATATAAATATAAATGTATGTATATATATACACACACCGCATAACTGTGAAACACCCCATCTGCTCACGTTACGACACTCCAAGTGCATGCAATTAACTGAACCAAAATGGCATAAGGATCTGGATCAGGCAGTGGCTTTTTCCCCGACTCCCACTATTTCCACCTTCCTCTCACCCTAACATATGGAATGCCATATGAATTACTGAATGGATCATGCTAAAAGTGGAGCCTCTAAAGCCTATTTTTAACGTGGATTGCAGGGGGATATTGTCAGTCCGTGGTGCGGCATTGTTTGCCTTACGAGCTTGGTCTGTCACTACTTCTGGCAATCCCCGCTTCCAGTGCTGACAACGGATCTCCGAACTCGTCAATATTTCCCCCGGCACTCTGAATTCAGTGTCCTTTCTGAGTTACCTGGGGAGGCTCTGCAGGAGCAGCAGGTCAGGTGAGAGTTAGTGCGGAGTCAGAGCCTCTGCAAGTTTTGTTCCCTGTACAAGGAAGGATCAAACCTTTTCAGCCCCTCGCTGAAACGCCCTCTGCCCTGAGGAGCCACAACAGCACGGTCAAAGTCGTAGCAGGAGAAATAATCAGAGCAACCAGGTTCGTTTACGTGCCGATAATTAAATCCTGATGTAGAGCCAGGAGACCCAGAGCTGCTCAAGCTGCAGACACCACGCCTTTATGAAGCCACAACGAGCCCTACTAGGCATCTAAAGCCAGGGCAGGCAGGCAGGCAGGGTACTGCTAGCTCCGAGCAACCCATTCATCACTTTCTGCACATGGTACCTGAAATCGCAGCGGTTATCAAGCACTGCATTTTCTCATACCCTTGAAAAATCAGTTAAACCATTCCCAACCTAATCTTTATAGCCAAGCGCACCATCAGCAGTGCAGAGTCAAGCCAAAACCAATGGCAGATAAAAGGCTTCAGGTGAAGCAGTACAAACTTAGAGGGAACAGCAAGTGCCTAAAGAAAGCAGTTTCTGGACAGTAGCTGGTGCTTTTTTTTTTTATTATTATTATTTTAAAGCTATACAGGCTCATACGAACTGAGCTTCACTGGAAGTGTTTTCTTCCCCAGTGAATCTAACCACCCAAAGAAAAGCAGCTCCCCCCCCAGCCACATGGATGCACAGTTTCTCACTGATTCCCGAAGTGATGCTCACGGCTGTGTACTAGATTTTACCTGAGGAAATGCAGGTGCTGTCTGGGCAGAGCAGGAGACCAGGACCAATCCAACATTTCCAGCCCCTGCCGGAGCGATGACAAACAAGCCAGTGGTTCAGAGAGTTCCCAGCAGTTGGGGAAGTGATGCTGGGTGCACTGAAGCAGCTTTAAAAGCGCTTAACAAAGCAGAAACTGGAACTGATGTGTCACAAAACACCATCAATTACCATGAAACAGTTACCTCATTTTAGTGGATAACAAATCTAAGCCTGCCTCTTCAGGGCACCACCATTTCCTAAGCCGAGGCAGCTCAGACCCTCACACAAATGTTTTCACAGATGTCCCTCAATGAAAAAGAAATCCCCAGCCGTTCCTTCCTGGTTACTCTCCGCAGGACTCAAGCTTTTGAAATGCTCTCATGTCTTTCCCTGTGACTTGGAAATTTGTTGGCAAGGCTCTGCCTTCCTGTTGCGTATCAGCAGATCAGACTTTCTCCCTTCACATACAAGCTCCTGGTCCTCTCCACCACTCCATGCCATCAGCATTTTACTTTCCTTTCCCTGATGTAAGCATGATGAAGTGACTTGAAGCATTTTCGAAGCAGTGCTGGGATGTGAGCCTCCTCCAGGAGAGCTAGGGAGAAAAAGGTGGGCCCATGCTTCTTCCAGCGGGCCTACACGAGGCTGGGAGGGTGGCCCGAGCTGGGAGACAACCAGCAGGAAAGGGCAGCAAGAACTGACCCCAGGGGAGCAGCAGGGCTCGGGTGAGGTGCCACAAGAGAGATGGAGCCCGGTCTCTGCCCTCGCTCGGAGCAGTGCCTCCCATCCCAGCAGAGCCCTTGGGCTGCTGCAGCTCCCCCAGCCCATATGTTCCTTTGGCTCACAACCTACGATACGCTATGCCTTCGCTAAGGCGAGGGGGAGAGGGGAGGGAGAAGGGGGACGAATTAATTCAGAAGCTCTTGACAGCCAGGAGTAACAAAATAAAGGCAGAAGTTATGTAGAGCAGGCCTTACACTGCCAAACGAAGTCACAAGTGGCTCGGTCCAGATCCGAGTCTTTTTATTATTATTATTGTTATTATTATTATTAGCATTTGGCAAGAGGATCCAGGAAATACCTTGCTGGTGATGTCTGCTTCTCCCAGCACGAGTCTGTTAGGAATGTTGAATGGTTTACCCTGGAAAAGGGAGAACTGTGCTATTTCCGAGCCACCGACTTCTACTGCCATTGAGCTAAGTCACATTGCAACAAATTCATTTTATTGTTTTTGAAAAAGTTAATACCTAACGAGAGCAAACCTTCCAAAGAATGCTTCCCCTCCATGAACTGGACACGGTGTCAGGGAGAGGGGGAGATTTCCACCGGTGAGAAGCTGGGTTTGATTTAACAGGAAAAAGCCTCTGATCACTATGAAGCCTTATAAAGGAAAGAACCCCCAAGAATCCTGTCTTTCAGATAAGTAAACACAAGACCAGAATGCATCATCTGAGAAGTGAAATGCGCGATCCCACTGCAGGACATAAATAGCTCCCAGGCAAGGCGACGTGGATGACTTGCTCCCTGCAGCAGCAGAGCGCATGGTCTGACAGGGCAGTTAATTGTGAAGCAACCTGCTTTTAACTTCTGGCCACAAAGCTGCGTAAGCTTAAGGAGGGTGAAAACTTCTGTATGTTACTTACAAAAAAAGGACCCAGATCAGCAGTACATAGAATACACGCTGAATTCATAGAACGCTAAGCAAGCCACCTAGAAACCTCTTGCTTGAAGTGAAAGCCAGAAATACGGATCTCTCTTTCACAGACCATACCCCGCCATCTGTTTGCTGCTTCAGGTCACGTTAAATACTGCAGCTCCTTAGAAAGCTAAATAAACTTTACCTAAAGGGACCCTCAAATGCTGACATGCGACTCTGGCCAGCTTTCTGCCTCCTCTCCAGTCTGCAGCCACACAGAGACCCGTGGGACCTCCAAGAGACTCGCCATGCTCCCGCGAGGCAGCGCTCCCTTGCCCCAGGCTCCTGCTCACCTCCAGCACGTGGCAAAAAGCAAAGCTGCGTGCTGCTTCTGGGTGGGCCCCAGGACCTGATTTCTGTTTCTGCCAGCTGAACTTCCTTCAAAAAGCAAGCTCCAATCCACGAACACTTAGGAAAACTCTATTTCAGAGGCAGCGTTATGTGCTTTACAAGGCTGCATGCCCGAACCAGCTCTGTTCTAGTGTCTCATGAACTGCACAAAACTCATTGTCCTTCTAGCTTAAACCACCACAGACTCCCGACGGAAATACAGCTCCGGTAGCAAGCCATTTATAGATTGCTCTCACATCTCAGCCTCGCCCACCCATTTTCCTATAGCCACGGCTGACAGAAGCCACAGGTGTGGGCTCTGCGTGGAAGCAGGAATTGCTAGATTTAGTCACTACTAAAACAAACGAGAAGCCAGCAAACGGACCAGGGAACAGGATATAATTTCTACCACATTACATGTATCTCATGGTTAAGAGCAAGACGAAACAAACCACAACATCTACACAGTTCTTCAAGAAACAGGAGGAGAAGCACTGAAAAGCAGCAGGCAGACAGGAGCCGGATGACAAAAGCTGTCATCGCAAGGTATTCTGCATGCTTCAGTCATCACTGCATGGTCGTGCTGCCTTCTTACTGTTAAATCCCCGCTCCTTCCTCTCTGTAGGACAGTGAGGTGTGGCTACATGTACAAACAAACCTAAATATCCCTAAGTCTGCAGGCTGATGCAAAAGTCCTGATGCCTGGATCCGGGTAGGTTTGCTATATGGCCAAAGAAGCGCTGCGCTCACGGTATGGAAAGACAAATCTCTCAATGGCAAGAGGGTGCTCATTCATGCTCATAGCCACCAGAACAGGTGCCACCCTGCAGGACAGCATCCTACACAGAAGGCCAGGATGGCACATAGACCTGCGTCTCCTCCTGAACCAAATGCAATTCTGCCCCTTTGTCAGCTCATCCCTCTCCACCCCTCGTTGTCCCCCTAAGCTGAAAGAGAAAAGCTCCAGTTTGACAGAACCGCAGGGAAATGCAAGGATGCAAACACGTTATTCACAATCCAGAAAATCTGCCTTCTGAATTAGAGGCAGCCAAGGGCTGAGTTCTCCAAGGCAACTTGCTCCAAGTACTTGATGTGGCCGGGGATAAAGCCGACAGGGCAGAAAAAAAACCCTCAGATTTAAGCAATCAATTGCTGAGCCGCTGAACCGAACACAACTGCAGACAGGACTGCAGAACATTACTAGACACGCTTTGTTTTAATTTGTGCAGCAGCAGCAGCCTCCCCCTCCTCACCTGTGCCGTGCAGCCGCAGCCGAGGTCAGCAGAGCTGTCAAAGCCGATGCAGTCCCTCCGCAAACACCCCACGACTGATGGCCATTTCTCCGTAAGGATTATATGCAGTTCATTCACTCTGGCTAGCCTACTTCGCTGTAGCAATAAAAATAACCCTATTTCAATAACACAAGACCTGTGTGGAGAGGCTGAATCAATAGGAGTTAAGTTTGGAGAGAACTGAGAAGAGAGATGCTAGGAGTGGCATGTCCAAGCATTTAAAGATCTCCGTGCATGCCGGGAACGTGCGCAGTGGGTATGGAAAATAAGTCCATCGAAGCAACAAAATCTAAGTTATGGGAAGAAACTTTCTGTTAGTAAGGACACTGAATCAAAAGAAAGCAGCACCAGCTCCAACGTAGACACTGCATTCCTGAGCTAGAGCCAGTGAAAAGGGGGCACAAGCTCCAGCTCCTGGCTAACCAATTCCCTTCACCAACCAAACAGTTTTATTTGCAGTTTCAGTAGCTCCCAACACAGCTGCTTCTCCCCTCCATTACCGTGGTTTTCAGTTTAACACACCATCATTTCATCCTAGGTTCCTTCTGAGCTAACACCCTGCTGCTAGGGGCAGCAAAGAGCCTTCCTGCCAGATTGTAACCTTCCATTTTCCACGATGTGCAGCGCACCACGGGGTGCACATCGCTATGCGGCAGAAAGTTTTAATCCAGAAGCAGTCCACGAGTGCCCAAAGGCTTGGCCATTTGGTGAGACAACGCCGCCTAGGCAAGCAAAAGGAAACCACCTTGCGCATGCCATAAAGAGCCCCTTCATTCCTTCAAGCGACAGGGTGCTGTAGGGCACGCTGCGAGGCACCATGGCACTGGGACACTACAAGACCCCGGCTGTCCCCACGCTCTCAGCCTTACGTAAGGCTCTCCCCAGCCGGACACAGGAGCCCTCTGAGACACCGGTGCCCATCCAGCCCTGCTCCCGGCACAGGGTTTAATGAGGGCTGCTTTCGAGCAAGGTTAGGAGGAGACCAATTATCTTCTTTTTTATTTGTATGAGCACTGAAAGCGATGGAGCAGAGTAAGGAGGAGTGGGCAGGAGGGACAGAATGCATGGCCTTTCCCCTCTCCTGCATATAGCTCTGAGCCTCACAAGTACTGGTAAAAACCTCAAGTCCAAGGGATACATAGTACCTGAACTGGAAAAATAAAAAAGAAAGTAAAAGAAAAGCATCCACAAAACCTTTCAGCCTTTTTCCTTGACCATCCTTTCCTTGACACCCCCCCCCCTTTTTTCTTCAGTATCTCTCTTGTTTAAACGCAAGTAAAAACATTCACAATCCCATTAGCACCCACAAATATATTTAAAGTTAAGCACCCCAGAGTGTTTATCCTCAGTTTAAAAACTATCATAAGTGATGGATCATAAATATGAGCTTGAGTGGAAAGATTCCCTTCCTATTTTAACGTTTTCTAAACTATCTCTAGAAAGGAAAGAATTATTCACAACCTTGAAGGGATGGACTGTCTGAGAAATTCTGTCCTGTTTCCATCTATACTACTTCTATACTCAAGTCAGATTTTGTTTTCATACTGACTGAACTGTCCAAACTCTTTATACTGTGTGTATACCTACACACGCACACAGAAGTAAAAATCACACTTCCTGGTGATTTGTTTTCATAGTAAAACCTTCAAGAGCTAAATTGCACTAGTGATTCTTGTAGCCTCTGAGCACTGCACCAGGTCCCCATCATCTTTGCTTACTTCAGTGGAAGTTAGTGCAGCGTCCTTTGGGATAAAGTCCTTAAACACTGAGTTTACAAAGCATTTAAGCATCTATTTAGGCATTTGGGCAATCCGTCCTCACTTAGCAGAGCACTTAGGCACTTACAGTAAATCATGCGCTTGGTGGCTTCCCTGATTCACGGCTTCAATATTCCAGCTTCCACAGTGCAATTGCAATAGAGAGCCAACAGCTCCAGGAGTTACAGTCCCTGTTGGCTGGGCTTTGTGAAGACAGCACAGTTAACAGGGAGAGCGTGCATACAATGAGCCTGCTACGGGCACTGCAGAAAGAGCTCTGACTGGGACCAGGTGTGGCAGGGGGCACGAACTTGTTAAAAAATAAAAGTATACACTGTGTCAAGTAAGCTTTGGAAATCAGCTGTATATATACAAGTACTCTTCTGCACCAAGACAGGATTGTGACAGCAGCAGGTTCAGCACCATGTACCCGATTCCCTGCAAACAGCAACGCTGGAGTCTCTGCTTCTGCCATGATTTCCAGCTACAGATAAATCCGAGTTTTGCTGGATTTTATCAGCTATTGCCGCCATGGAAACACATCTAAAGCCAAGGGATACTTGCTCCTCCCTCTCCCCTTCCGTCAGCCAACTACGAACAGATGTGGGGTTGTTTATGTGGCTTTTATTTAGAACTTTCCCTGATACGCTCACCTCCAAACGCTGAGTTCCGACAGGTGCTCCGACCAACGAGGCTTTGTGTTTTGCCCTCTGCAGACCCCGAAGTTAATGGCCTGTATGATTTACTTCTGGCATTGATTTCTGCACGCCAGTTGAGTTGCGTGTAAATTACTTAACAGTTTTCATCACAAGCCCACCAGAGTAAATGGAAAGCTTGCTACTGATTCAGTTACTGCTGTTCCCATTCATCTGATCAGATAAAATCTTTTTTTTTTTAAATGGCTCTGAATTCCAAGGCAATAATATCAGTCTCTGGATTATCTACCCTTTATCACCTAGGTTTGGAAGTTTTCAAGAGACCTAAATGACAAGGACTCACCTTCAGCATTTACAACTCTTTTCCTTGAGTTTCCATAAGTGATGGCAAAACTTACACTTATGAGCCTAGAAATGCCATAGACAGGACGGCAAGATGTTTCTCTTTCAGAAGAACCCTGTTTTTGCATACACAGAAGGAAAAGTTAACTAGGACACAACAGAACACTGGTTGAAGAGAAAACTGAGCCAGCAAGCTGTGCGGGCAGGACCAAGCCATCCTCAGATAGCCCCGAGGAACAGAAGCCGTGGTTACACCACCAGTTAAGAGCCTGCTGTCAGATCAGCCTCACCCACCATCCATATTGCAAATCCCTGGCTCGTGCTAAGAGGATGCTTCAACCCAAGCTCTCTGGACATAGAGATCAGTCATATTCACCATCTTAGCACGGGCCCAGGCTACTCACGATTGCACAGGCAAGGCAAAGCATGCTACTGTCTGCTGGTGGGCTGCGTGGAGAAGATGGCTCCCCCTTCGCTGCTTCGATCCAGACACATTCCTTACCGCAGGAAGGGCCTGAGCTAAGAGGGGTGCAAGAAGGACCACAAAAAGGCCACAGTTTTCTAGACCACCGTGATGAAGTATCAACATGTGCAGAGGGATGAAAGAGCAAGGAGGAATTTGAGAAAAGGTAACTCACAGGACTGGAAACATCCCAAATGAAACACTCGGAAAACCTAAAAAACCAAGCAAGCTACTTCATAAAAGACATAAGTCCTCAGGCCTTCCCAGAACAGCACCTCCTGCTGCCCGAGGTTGGCAGGGACCTTGGGAGATGTCTCAGTTCAACCCCTCTGCTCAAAGCTGTTCATCTCAGCAACTATTTCTCCAGAAGCAAAAAATTTAAAATAACCCTTTGGTCTGATTTTGGAAAAATTGAAAAATCACAGTCTTGCACGTTAACTGATCGGGTCAGTGGATGTTAGACTTAAGTCTAACATGAAATTTCCCATGTGAAAACACCGATTTTCATCATCATGATGAATTGTACGACCAGTCCCTGGCCTTACATGGCCCTAATCCAAACTCATACCTGGACCCAAGCTTGGTACCCAAGCCACTTTTGTGATGCATTCCACAGAAGCGCCCTACGAGTGTTTTCTGCTACACACACAAGTCTGAGCAAATGAGTCAGCACACACTGTGTGTGAACTTGTATTGCTCTTTATTCCCTTTGCATTTATCTAGGTATAAGGCAGGAACAGCCCCACTGCTGTCAACTTAATTACATCAAAGAAAGAAAGGAGAAGCACACAGCTTTCTAAGTGGAAGACGCAGGATCATGTTTTATTGCTTGCATAAACCAGTGCATGCCATTACAGGCTCACACAACCATGAGTGTTTTATGTGCTGTTTATTAGGCCATCCTTTCTGTCCTAATACAAAAGCAACACCAAAAGTACAGGGCATAAGAGTCTTCCACGCAAATGCAAACCCAGGTAGCTCCTTTCTGAATCCCTACCAACACCAGCATACACACACACCTGCTATAAGGATCACGAGAAAAAGAAAGCAAAAAAAAAGGAAAGGGATGCAAGACAGAAGACTGAGATGCACAGCAGGTAAGAAAATAGGCTGCAGCAGCCCCCTGATGACATTGGGGACCCTCAGAGATGCCTCCCGCAGTCTCCTGCCTGGAAAGGGTCTTGCATCTTTCCTTGCTTTGTGTGACGAGAGCAAGGAAAGTGCCTTGGCCACCCAAAGGGTAGAAATGCAATACAGGATGCTCACCTCAGCACTGTTACACTGGAAGGACAGCCGTTTAATCAGTACTGATTAAGTATGGGTGGAGGGAATTTCTACAGCTTAAGGCAGTTTAAAGGCAGAAAGAAATCTGTGCATTTTCAAAGATGGGGATAGCAGTGAGCTGTTTGGTTTTGCTAAGGAAAGTTGTAGGGATGAATGTGCACACACACACACCAAGACTACACCATGCGAAGGTTTAAATGTTTGAGCTGCGATCAGGGAAACAATGGGCTCTTATCTGGTGTGTTAAATACCTGTCGATTCCCTATTTGGGTAGTGTAAATACACTTTTTCTTTAGAGAGATGTGATCTATGTTTCCCAAATGTGAGAAGAGAGGGATTAATACAAAAGGGCTTAGCGTCCCTCCTATGCACTCAGCACATCGGGCAGATGATAACAGGGCTGCAGACTCTGCCAGTCTGGAAAGGACCAGAGCTTGCACCAAGCTTGTACCCCATTACTAGACGCTGTAGCAAATCATCTCCATTATGTATATATGTTGGTTGGTTTTGGTTTTGTTTCCTTTTTCGGCATATTTTGTTCCATTCACTCAGCCCCTCCACTTACTGCAAGGTTGATTTTCACAGGACAGGAGCAGAGGTCAGTAATGCTCCTGCATATCCAAAATCCAGAGCAGAAGGACACTGGAGCTGACAGACAGCAAACAGCAACATTAACACCCAAGAGTTCTGCCCACAGCCTTAAAAAAAAAGTCTGATGCAGGAACATAATTGTAGCCATGTACATAATCCCCCAGAGTCAATTTGAGGGGTTGAAAGTTAAGCTTGTACTTGATTATTTTTCTGGAGGGAGGAACTCTGTGATTTCCTAAAGCGATGGAAAGAACAGCGTTCCAAAGCAATTTTATTTACTTTGTCATTTAATGTCCGCATTCCTCAGGTTAGCACTTAAGAACTAAATGCCTTTAAACAGTCTACCTGCAGCACTAGCTATACGATTAATTCAACACTTTCCAGTCATCCACAGTTATTTAAGTGAAAAACAAACAAACAAACAAACCCACAACAGAATAAAACAGAACACCTTTGGAGTTCACGAATAACAAAAAGCGCCTCCTGTTCTTTACCATGTTTTCCACACACACCAGAATATTTGTTGCTAGAGTGAAAAGCAATGAGGCCCTTCAGCTCAAAGGTAAATTGCAAAACAGCTCATGGAAGGGGAAAAAAGACACAAAGGAAGAAAAAGAAGGGATTCAGAACAGAAATGTCATCTTGCTAACAACTATTGTTTCTCTATCAAATACTCTCCATTAGCGAGGATGATTCACAGCAAACACCACTTGCACTGCCAGCCTACCCCCAGCAGCACTGAGTCAAAACGATGTGGCAACTCCCAGGACTAACATGAAAGAACCATATGACTCCCTGCAAGGAGATGTCAGCCCCGAGCCCAAGCTGCAGCTGTGCCTAACGAAGAACAGGAGGTGCCCTGGCCCCAGCAGTGCCCCCCAGCACCTTGGCAGGAGGGCAGAAGTCTCACCTCTGCAAATCCGCTGCGCTGATGGGTTGCTGTCATGGTAGCAGAAAAAATTGCCAACATTTCACATGAAAAAGGGCCATTTCAGCACACGCCTTGCTGAATAGAATTTATTTCTTCAAAATATATGGAAGCATTTGTTCACTGAAAACAAGTGTTCGGCAGTTTGAAGGAGCAGTACCAGCGACCAGGAAAATATCCTGAAGGCAACTGGACTAACGTAGCCCCTTCCCAAGATCGGGGACCAGATGCGTTCAGCCTAGAGCAGCCGAGTTAATAAATGCTTAAAACAAACCAGGAACCATTCACAACACCGCTGCCATGGGAGAAATAGGCAACTGCTGCTAGATCTGACTTCCCAAGGACCGAGCTTCCCATGCCAAGTGACTGCTGGGGCTAAATTCTCTGCATCTTTTGTCAACTGTTACTATCTATGAGAAACCAGGGCTGCTCACCTTCTTAATTAAATATCTAATTACCTTACTGTGGGCACAAACCAGGGTGTCTGCAAGCACCAGAATGCACAGCCACCTTCCTGGAGTCAGGGAACTGTCCCTTTGCTCTGGGTGCACGCTGCATCCTGCTCGTATCTGAGTGCAGGACATGCAGCTTTCTTGACCCAGGGGGCAAAAAATCGTGCTTGAGGAAAATACTGATCTTTTCCAAGTAATACCTGCGAAACACTAACCATCACAGCACTGCCTTTTGTATTTCTGGGAATCCATGTGAATGTCCTTCAAGCAAAGTGTGTACATCCAGTGGTACCTCCAAGCAGCCCGCTCTCCAGCACCACGCTAGCTGTTTTCCAAAAGGTTCCCAGATTCCTTGGAAGAACGTTCAAACAGACTGAGATCGGGATTAAACACACACGTGCCTTGCAGGATGACATGGATGTAACTGCAGCCAGAATTTTCATTAACTTTAACAGAAAGAGACTGTTCTAAAGGAGCCCCCCCTCACAACTCTACCCTCCTTGGCTCTCCTTTCATTTCCTCACTTCCCCCATACGTTGGGATCTCTTTCAGCCCCTTCACTGACAGCTGGATTCCTTCTGCACCCTCACTGTAAGTCTCCCCAGCTTTATTTGCTAGAGCCAGGTGAACAGCAGACCTCGTACTGCAACTACTTAAATGCACACGTGCTTATTCACACGAAACGTGGTGCACCAACACAGGTGTTTGCAGTAATGCTCTAATCAAACAGGATCAGGATACGCGTTGCCTTCGTGGCTTTTGTTGGTGCCTTTTAAAACTGTACCCTGGCCTGGGTGCAGGAAACATTGGAAGAACATTATGCCAAACAAACATCCTTTACAAAAAAAAACTAGAAAAAAAAACTAGAAAAAAATAGGCAAAAAAATAAAAAGAAGAAAAAGGTGGTAAAAATAGAACTGGCTGGAAACCAGAGACCACAAGAAGAGCTGGCTTACAGGAAATTGTCCTCATCAGTTACTAGATGGGAAATTTTTTCCCATGTATTACATGGATCACGCAGAGACAGGATGGTTGTACACACATGGAAGTGCATTATTGTGGGACAACCTAGCTTGTAGTCCTGTACGGCTGGGGAGAAAGACAGCTGCTGGGTTTTTTTCAGCCCATACCAGCAAATTAGAAAGGATCACAGAAGATGCTTTGTCCGGTGCCTTAGCAAGCTGCAGTTACTGAATTGTAAAATAAAACAGTTTGGCCAACATAAAGCGTCAAAAAGAAGCCAACAAAACAATAACAAATACACCCCAAAACACAGGTGTAGGCCCACTGACTTCAGAGGCCCCACGAGGGAGCATTATTCATGGTAATGCCTTGTTTGCTCAAGTCGTAGCACGCCAGTTCATTGCAGAAGTATTACACCTATTTTCACTGTGCCACTCCAATTGAGCTTAATAACATATTACTTAAGCAGGTCTGCAGCTACAGGGAAAGCTTACCTAGTGCCTTTTAATACAGAAATGCTACATTTCCTAACCTGCCAATATGGTGCTTTTGTCACAGAATAAGCAAATGTTTGCACAAACGTGGTTTCCACGACGGAGTCTAACCTGTGAATGAACAGCTAAGTCCCCTCCCCAACAGACAGCTTTTGTGACGTGCAATCAATCACAATTTGGCTCTAATGCCTGGCCAGGACTTCAAGCAGCTTTTACTAGTTACACCCCGGTGCTCTGCAGGCAGCAAAGCGTAGGCTTCTTTCAGAACGTACCAAGTTATTCCCTGACAAGTTGTTTTTGTTTATGCAAGCGGTTGTTCTAATACACGCGTAGCAGCAGCACGCCAGCCCCACAGCACGGTAAGTGCATCATTAGCCTGATTTCGGTACTGCTTGAAGTCACCCAGGAAGTCAGTAGCAGGGCTGGGTTTTGAGCACAGCCCACCCCAACGCTATTCTCCTTGTGTTGGTTACAGGGCTGATACGCACACAGAGGTCGTGCCATGCTCTGCCTCACGACGCAGCATCCAAAGCCTGCATGGGCACAGAGGGAGTCCTTCCACCACCACAGCCAGCTTTGGATCAACGCTGACATCACGCCGATGAGCAATAAAAGCTGGGACTGCTTTCCAACACTTGCCAAGCTTCCATCAGCTCACTGACTCATTTTATTTCCACTACGTGGCTCAAAATTATCATCCCTAGAAGAAGCACTCAGCAGCAGAGACTCGTTAACTCCCCCATCCCCAGCACCTCTTCTCTGTACCTCTTACAGAGCACGTTCCGCCTGCCACGTGCACACCAACCAGCACCTTCTTCCCCAAAAACTCCCATCGATGCACTGCACAGGGGGCACCGCAGCAGAGCTTGGCTCTCGTGCAGCTGGCAGGGCCATGCAGGACCAGCACTTGGCTGCAGAACTTAACAGGGCTGCAGCCACTGACACAAAGGCCAAGCTTTGGACCACAAGGATGGACCAGTCCGGGGAAGAAGTTATATAAAATTGCAGAATTTAAACATATAACATGTGAAACATCTGGTCTAGGAAGTCTAGATAAGTTGACATTCCCTACCTGATTTTGCAGGCCAGATGCAGCATTACCGTCCTCTCTCAGTGCTTGCTCCCAGAATTACATAATGGCAGAAAATTGCAACAATTAAGTTTTAAGACCACTGATATGCTGATTTTACGTCCTTCATGGTACTGTCATGCAGCAACTGCTCCTATATATATTTTTTTTTTAAACAAGTGTCTTTTCTCGTTTGTATTTTAAAAGAAAAATGTTTTAAAAATGTGTCCCATAATATGCAAAAGTGTGTTTTTCCCCCAAACATGCACCATAAAACTTACATTGACAGCTTGGGACAAATAATCAGGTCATAATTTTGCTTGATGAAATCTTCAGCTGTCAGCAGTCAGCAAACAGAGAAGGTGATCTGAAATTTGCTGTTACGAAAAGCCAACAGAAAATCCCAGCTGCTTAGGACACAACACCTCTCCCTTGGCTCTCCACCAGCATTTAACCCCTGCCCCAGCACTGCTCCCTGTATACAGAAAGATGCGTTTACAGAAGCCAGTGCTGAACAGAAAGGCTCTAAGGAGCCTTTACCAACAGTTTTACACCCATGTAGCCATCAGAAGGCAGACCAGAGGCTCCCAGACCCTTGCAAAGCTCACATTTGCTGGACTCCCCCTTGCTCCCAGGGCCATGCTGTCTCTCTACTCCTGTATCATACAAGGCTCTAGAGCCACTGCAAGAGACAGTAAAGCAGGAAAGCTGTTAAAATGAACATCCTGACAGAGCACTGAAGTTTTACACCAGTTCTCTACGTGCAGGCCGTGCCGTACTAACTTTATCGCAGCAAATTCCCTGTGAATTCCAGCTCCTACATCAGAACAGCCAGTCACTGTCAGCACAATTCTCCTTGTCAAGGACTACGGCAGCACACATCACCTCTGGGATGACAATCAGGGCTCTCGCTGCCCCTGTCCCCCAGCACGGCTCATTTACCTGACTCTGAGCACTGACCTTATGGTCGCTTTTAGTTCCTGGCTGCTGCACTCCCTGCAGCTGCCACTATCCCCAGCCTAACCCCCTGACGGTGAACAGTCACAGCCTGTGCTCTGCGCTCAGGCAAAATTTTCATCTGCACTGCTTGATTTGGCATGATTTTCCTAAGCTTTGTTACTCCGTCTTGAATAAATTATTTCCTCATCTCTGCATGACTTTGAGTCCTTATCTCTGTCTTTTCCACCCCATCTCCTTCAGCGCCCAGGAAGTCTACAGATGCCTCTGCAGCTAACCTGTAAGAACATTCCTGCTATTTACCAGGTTGCCCAAAAAGCAGAATGCTACAGAGGTCTTTGCTCTGCCCCGAGGGGCACAGGAAAGGTCGTACCTTCCACTGCTTTCCTGATGATAATCCAAGCAATCCTTCCCGTCCAATCTGCAATCAGCACTCAGCAGCCCTGCAGTTTAAAAGTACGTCCCAGCACAACCGCGTTACGTGAGAGCCAGCTGAGAGCCGCTATGGCAGGGCTGCGGGGAGAGCCATGGGGCTGCTCCTCAGGAACGTGGATTTACTTCACAATTCAAATATTTTGTTCTATCTGCCCGGAGAACAAGCTAGGACTAATCTGACTTGACCAGGTCCCAGGTGCTTTCTTTAGCGTAACAACTTGTTTCTGCTCTGCTCAGAGGGGTCTGTTTTCGGAGTCCTAAGGTAGATGATGGTCTCCTGACACCTGTTGATCCTGTGAAAGTTGATAGGAAGAAAATATTGTTGGTTAAAATCTCCCGAGAGTCTCTTCATTACATGTGCACCTGCAAATGCTAAACTCGGACTTCCTTCCCTCCCTGCCCCACGGCTTCCAACTCCACACATCATTGCTGAACCTGTACCTGAATCTGATCTTCCAACTGCCACATGAAGCTAATTAGGAAGCACTTCTACTTCCTAATGAAGGCAGATACAGGGAGGGCAGTGTCTGTGTGTCATTAGAGAAGGACATAGAGACCACCCCTTCGCCTCATATCAAGGGTTCAGCTACACCCAGCTGGCTGCCGGGCTGAGCCATGGCACTCTCTGCTTGAAGGCTCTACAAGATGCTTCCCCTGCTCCTGCTCCAAAGGCTCTGCAGGGCTCTGTGCAAAGGGCAGACGCAGGATCCGCGGACAGGACAGCAATATTTTGAGACCTGTAGGGCTAAGATTGTTTTTTCCCCCACTCAACATCTCCAAACCAATACTTAACACAGAAAAATAGCCCCCAGCTTTTGGAAAACTCTCAGTCACTCCGCTTTGTCTGTACGGCCATCCACTTCTCTTTTTTCCTGCAAGAGCAAGTTGAATCCACAAAGTTATGCGCTTTAAAAATGCCCCAAACCCACAAATCACAGTCGCTGTGCCCAGGCATGTGATTCTTAACCACAGTAAGGTTGTTTGAGGCTTTTCCTCTCTCCTGCACTGACACTAACTCTGCAGATTAAAAATCAAGTGCAAATTGCTTCTTCTGCAAATAGACTTCACGAGAACTGGGCAACCTCCAGGCTCAGCTTGGTTCTGTACCTACGAGGCAGGTCCCAGAAGGGCTAGCTGCTGCCCTCACACCTCCCCTGCCTGGTTTCTCTCCTTAACAGAGCTGTAAGTACAGCAACAAGACCCGGGCACACTCAGAGCAGCTCTAAGATCCCACATTTTTGCAATGCCAATCTTTGTCGTCAGACACGGGCTGGAGAAAGGAGCTCTGGCAACATCACATGGAGCTGGACCCTTCTCAGGGAGCCCTTCACCCTCCCCTCACAGGCGGGTGCTCATTTGGGTGGCAGGGCAGCAGAGGAGCGCTCCAAAAGCCTCCAAGAAGGCTGGTCACAACGAGGAGGTCACACGACTGTCTGACATAGCGCAGCTCAAGCAGCAGACAGCATGACGTTTGCGCTGGGGTATGCCTGAAGAAACTGCAGCTGAAAGAAGCCTGCTACAAGTACGTCAGTGGCTGGCGTCTGGGATCTGTCAGACAGATGCTGCTCCCAAAAGAAGCGCTCGCATCGTCAATACCTCATCTTTTCAGCCACAAAGGCGGCAGGCATTTCCACACGCGACAGAAGTGCCCCTTATGCCAGCCGAGGCTTTTGCTCTTCTCCCAGCAGCAGGACTCACTGAGGATGGGGGGGTGAAGTCAGCACGAAGAAACAAATCCTGGCCCTGATTGCTGTCTCAAAAAAAAAGACAGGTTCGTCCCTACCCCCTGCAGGCAAAAACAGGCTACAGGATTTTTCTGAACTGCAAGTGGTTTTATTATTTTTTGTCAATGATTATTAGTGCTGTAGAAACAGAATGAACAACTCTAGTTTGGGTTTGAAAACTTAAAAATGAAATGTGCTCTTCCCTCTGCTGCACTTGTAAAAACAGAGTAATTTTTGTCTACTCACAGGAAGACCTGACAGCCATTAAAATAATAAAAAGGAAGGAATTAGCCTATGATGGGCAGAACCAAACAAGAAGAGTCCCTACACTACAGTAGTTTTATGAGACTTGCTGCTTCTGTCTCACACACATTGACAAATGAATGCTGAAAGCAATTTTACATCTTGTTCTGTCAGCACCCGAGACACCTAATAAATCCCAAGACGCAGAAAACACCCAGAAGGCTTTTTTCTGTTTGTCTTGGCTGCATAATTACAGGCAGCAGTTACTACACTAATGCTACCTCCCCTTCTGCCCTTGCAGAAATAATAGGCAAACAATGTGAAAAACACAAAAGACACCAGCAGAAAACCTAATTGCTCCGTTTCGAGTAAATACAGGACATCTTTCAGGCATCTGTCTGGCTTGTACAGGGTCTGGTGCTATTCTTTACAGAACGGCTTGATCCGTTGTAATTCATTTTCTTAAGTGGTTCATTTGCATAAGTCCATGAGACACCTGACAGCAGGCAAAGAGCAGCCGCAGCAGCAGGTGCTGCGCTGATCCCAGCCCTCGGTGCTGATTACTACTGGCAGAGATGCTGGTCCCAAGGAATACACAAACGCTGCCTGTAGCCCCCACTATTTTGTTGGCCCGGTACCTCACTCTCTGCACAAAGGGGCTTCCTTTTCATCCCCACACAACATGGCAAAGCCAAGGGGCTTCCGCTGCCCACACAGCCTGCAACAGAGCTCAGAGGTACTGCAAAGAGAAAAAGACAGGAGGTCCAGACCCTGCTGGTAAAGCTTTGGAGGGCTTCAGGAAGGCCAGACTTCACACGGTGAAACATGAACGCCATATGGAAAACAAAAACGATTTGTGGAGATCTGATGCACTGACCCCTGTGAACCAAAGCTGGGTCCTGGTACCACAAGCCCAGCTGGCTCTGGTTTCCCCTTTGGTGGGCACTGCGTTCCCAGGCAGTCTGACCGGCCTTACGAGAGCCTGCCACCAAAGAAAGCACCCCGCCAGCACACGATGGCTCTTACCACCACCATCTGAGACCAGCAGGAACGAGACCAGCACGGAGCCTTTCCCGTTGCTACGTTACAGATGTTGCTCGGTGCCTCTCGTGTGCATTTCTGAGGCTCGAGAGACTGTTTGCCGGCCGTTACGAATGCGTGTGGGTGCACATCTACGGAAACCAGCAGAGCTACAGCAATTTCAGAGGTAAATAAGCATCTGGGCCCGATGCTTCTAGCTTCCTAGCACAAACAATGCACACAACTGCATTCTGACATAAAGAGCTCCAGCACAGCAACCTTCAGTCTCAGCTCTTATCAGGAAACTGTGTACTAGTGAATACAGAAATGCAATTCTGACTGATCCTGCCAGTATTTAGAAGTCCGAGCTTTCTTGACCTGACCCCACAGCTTACCCATGAAACTTACCTTTGCTCTTGCTTGAGCAACACAACAGCTTTTCATCCAAAGCAACCGCTTCCTACCTGATGAGTTGGGGTTCACGTTTTCTCCTTCCGAGCACGTTATAACGCAGCTCAAACACATGCCCCTGTTCTAGTTATAAAACAAACAAGTTCATACACATACGTGCCCTTACTGTGACTGTTTGCACTTCGGAGCTTTTTCTTAGCTGTTAGGTCAGGATAAGCAGGCAATTAGGATGTATTGTAGCACAGACCCCTGTGCAACAGTGGTTAAAGAAGGACACAGACTCCTAACCAAATATTTTCTTCTCTTTTGTCAGGAGAAAAGCATTAGGAGGTCCCATTCAAGCACAACAAGAGCTTTCCAAGCACAGTGTGCATGTGGAAATCAACGGAGCAATGCCAAGACCTCTCCTGGGCTCTTTAGCTCCTGCTACACCACAGAAAGGCACATAGAGGGAGCTAAAACAGGATTTGTCTTCTCTCATCCATACAAGATTCAGACACACACTCTGTACTGGTTGTTATAGTCCCACCAGCACGAAGAGAAATAGATGAGTCCCCAAAAATCAGACCATCCTTCCCAACCAGGGATGACTCACACTTAAGATGTGCCCAAGTTCCTTCGTTCCTTTGCAGCAGGAGGACTCCCAGATTTTACTTTTGTTTTCCATCTGGCAGTGACTTGGCCAAGACTAGATGGGAAATTGTGGACAGGAAGATCACTCCCAGGTGTCTCAGCTCCTACACTTAAATTCCCCCTGCTGAATCAACCTGCGTTCCCTAGAAGCATAGGGCTGACTTGATTTCATCAGAATTTGAGACACCAGTCCTAAACAGACTAGGAATTATAAACCCAGTGGCTTGACAAACAGATGCTTCTGAAATACACAAACATCCTGAGAGGAGGTAACAGAAAATGTACGATTTGTGTATCCTCAAGTGTGTTGTGTGTTTAGTTCTTCATGCAGTAAAATAACCAGATGATGATAATAGCAAAAGGATAAATCAGTTCCAAGTGAAAACAGTGGGGTTTCACATGAAAGTTATACAATTAAGTACTTCCTGGCCTTACACATCACTCAGACAAGGGAGCTGAAGCTCAGACAAATGAACTGAATTCTACAATCCACCTTTCAAATCTGAAATAAGCATTTGGTGAACATCTCCCATTCATACGTGCAATTCCCCGTGCTTCCCAGGTGAGCATCAACACTGAAAGAGATGGTGTTATACCTCCAGAGAGTGAGACATTGCTTATGCCAGCAGCAGTTAACAGCTGAAAGAAGAAAAATGACCCCTTCTTCTAATGAAGAAGGATACTTATAGGCCTGGCCACAAGGAAAAATTGACATTACCTTCAGCAGAGCTGCTGTGAGACCCTTCATGGTGCCCCATCAGATGTAACTTTGACCCTGGTTCTGTTGGTACTGCTATCAGTGGAAAAAAGCTAGAGCCGACTTCATGGGAACAATGAAAGACTCTTGACATAACATCTAGTGACCAGTGACAGTTCCAGAAAGGTATGAGAATATGAGGAATGGAGATAAAAATCTATGAACAGGATATGAGCCGGGACTGTAAGTAACAGAAGAGCTTTCATTCATAAGTGGTACACACTGAAATGCTCTCCCCACACACAACGAAACATCCTCGAGTCATAAAAGGCATTACAGTCACTGAGCTCAAAGGCTGGAAGTGAAGCAAGCCTTGTAGATAAAGATAACATCTACAGCTGGAAGAAAAAAAAACTAAGAAAAGCTTTTGGGAACAGAAACCTTTATCCAGGTCTACACCACTCACATGCAAACTTGGCTGTTCTTTTTCCTGCTCTATCAGATAATCTAATTAAAGATGTTTTCCCTCCCAGAAGAAACTTGTCTTGCTTAATTTAAACTTTCCAGGTTAGAATTAAAGGGCATAACACCTCTTCTTTAACACTGGCTCAGAAGCCGTCACTGCTGTATTACACAGCAAGGGCCTGGCTCCTGCTCCCAACGAAGTGAAGAGCCGAAGTCCCAACCATGCCAGCGAAGAAGGTCCTAACCAAGACTATTCCCCTACTGCCTCCCAACCTCCTGCTACGGCTCGCATGGTAACAAGGGAGGTTTCTACCCCACTGAATTACTAAAACAAGGATTAAAAAAAAAACGGTATAGTAAGGGCCCACTGGCTGGTCAAGTAATTTATTCCACATAAGTTAACTGCATCAGATAGTGGAGATTTAGCATTAAGCAGAAGCAGATGTTTGCAGTTCTACAATATGCTGTTTCCTTTAAAAAAAACAACACGTCGTGTACCACCTGCTCCTTCCATTTGCTGTTTTGTTTTTTTTTGCTGTTTCTTTTTTTTCCTCCTCAATACATTGCTGGCAATGGAATTAGTCATTAATAACAGCCCACAACCACTTACTTGCTTAACTAACCAGCACTCGGGAGCTGCTGGTGTCAAGAAGAACAACTTCCTCGGATACTCCCTCAATAAATATTTTTCTGGCCCTGCCTCTGGGTCTCACATCTGGTGTTTGGTAGAATATGAACTCAAGCATTTGCCATCACACAGAAAACTGCTGCTTTTTCAACTCTGCCTCTTTATATACTGTCCGTAATCTCAGGCAATGAAAAACAAAGCTGGCCTTAAAAAGAGCACCTATTTCTGTGTACATATAACCTCAGTCCTTGAAGATACCAGGGCACAGGGCTTCAGACAGGCTGAAGGCCCAGAGGCACCTGCAAGAACAAACGCAAGCCCGTGCTGCTGCTGAGCAGTAGGGACACACGCGTGCTGACTTCAGCATTGCCACGCCACCCAGAAAGCCATCAGAGCCTATCCTGCAAGCACAGCTGGTTCTGAGCCATATGGGTGCCAGCTGGCCTCCCTGCACCAGAGGGGAAAGATCCTACAGCCACAACCCTCCTTTGACACTTCCTACTTGCCTTCCTCCCTGGCACGCGTCCTAGGGCAAACGGGTGTCCCTGGTCCCCATCCTACCCTCAGCTTTCCCAGGAGGCAGGCTTCAGGCCCTTCCAGCTCTCCAGGTACCACCACACACAGGTCCGCGAGGCAGGGCTGGTTAATGGCATGGCGGGATGGCCTCGTTCCTGAGCACCCCGCTGGATGCGGCCCAGAACACGTTTGTCTAACCCGTCAGGGTCCTGGCCAGACCACAGCTCTCCTGCAGCACGCTGCACATCCCAGCCACGTGCTGCTGGGGGCAGACACTGCGAGACCTCCAGACGGAGAAACTCTGCCTCTCTGCCCCCACACGCTTCCTACGAGAGGAGCACTGTGAACAACGATATAAGGAGCACTTCCTATCAACTGGATTTTTTTCCTGTAAGCTCAAGTTCCTTGTGACTTCTACACGCACAGCCAAGGTTCAGTTTAAATAGCTCCTGCCTCACATGACAGAAAGCATACTCTCTTTCTAGCCAAGGTATTTAACATCAAACCAAGTGATGCTGGATAGGATGGTAATGACTTCAACAGGGAAGCTCTTTCCCTTTTCTTTTTTAAAGTGGCACAAAGAACATCACACATAAAACATGTAAGAGAGAAAGGAGTCAGCCTGAGCATAACATCCTTGTTGGACTGTCCCCACTCCCCTGTAGCACGCGGGAATGATTACCCTCCTACAGGACCGTCCTCACAGTTTCTGCCCCTAGAAGTAGAGTGGGAGAGACTGGTAGTGGTGAATCTACACTAGGAGATCCATAAAACAACTTGGTGCGTTATCCTACACTGGCAGCTAGAGACCCAGTACACTCTGGAGCGGTGACACTTGGATGTCTGCAAGAGAGCGGGTACCTTCTTCCAATCACTTATTTGCAGCAGTACAGGCAGGCCACTTTTACGAGATAAATGGCCTCAAACGGCAGCGGTTTTCAAGACAGAAGCCAAAAAGACTCCATAGCATTAGTGGTGATCACAGTTGACGTATCACTCTTAACAGCCTAGAGGTAAACGCTCAGCTACCTCTCCTGCTGTTTACAGGACTTTTAAAACACCAGCTCACTCAGTTCCTTCATACTTCACAGCTGACAGAGGAGAGGTCTGTGAAAACCGAAAGCTTTCTTTAGATTCATGGAAGGAGAAAGGTTCAACCGCACAGACCTCAACAGACCTCCAAAGGTGCAGATCTGCAGACTGCTCTCAGCTGAAGGAGAGCAGGGTGAGCATGTACCTTGCAAGCAGTATCTACACACAAGGGCCTAACATTAGGTTAGGTTATGCAGGTCTTCGAGCTTCTATAAAAAGTCTCTTCCATACCACTTGGAAATTAACCATGAATTAGTACAGGTCTGGAAATTATTTGCTATGCATATTAACATTCTTCCAGTTAAATGTTCTGATAAGATTTAAAAATACAATTTTGTTGCATGCTTCCATTTTATTTTTCAGATTCTCAGTCAAACACAGCTGTCACACATTTCACACTTTGTTTTGAAGCTGTGGGTTTCATTGCCACACAAGTATGAAAAATTAAGTAACATTTAGGTTTGTTTTGTGCCTGAGCTTGCAGAGACAGGCCTGAGACAAACTGTCTTGCTTTCATTCCTTTGCGCAAGACATACAACAGCAAGCAAGGAGAAGAAAGGTGCTTTGGGGCAGTCCGGAAAGTAATGCAAGAGTCAGACCAAGAAATGGGTGAAGATTTTTTCAGTGCCATCACATGGGCTGTCTAAAAGGTTAAGAGAGCATCATAAGGAAGGCTATCAAGATGAAAGCGAGAGCTGAACACGTAGCATGCTGTGACAACAAAGTAACATCATCTGAACATGGCTTAGATATACCTGGCAGAAGGAAAGAACAGTACCAAGGAGAACCCCCATCAAAATTCAACATTTAAAATGTTTATTCAGCCTTGGTTTGGGGCTGCTCCTGCAGCCTGCACTGTCTCAACCTTAATGATTCTATGATCAGCTTACGAAAATGGAATTTAGGCAACTAATTATGCAAAGATTTTTTGCTTTCCACTTAACGCAGGAACACAACTTCTCCCCATGGTAACCTGTGAGCAGCCCAAACAGCTGGAAGTACCCGTGTTCTGCTGTTTGTCACTGGCAGAATTGGATTACCACTTTTTTCTAAGAGCAGATGGGAGGATGGGAGTTCACCTAACCCTTTCAGCCAACAGCTCACCTGCCGGCACTGACTTTCCCGGTTACAGACACCACTGTTTGTGAAGAGCCTTTGGTAGGAGTAGACAGCATATTTGACACCTGCCACCAGGACTCCTGAAGCTCAGACTTGCACTAGTGAATTAAAAAGCAGAATGAACTCTCCTCCACTTCACTGCTGCTCTTTGCAAAGAGCACCAAACAAATAGCTCTGTCTACGCTTTAAGCCCAGATCCTCAGCCCCCTCTCCCCATCCGACTTATTGGACTTTACTTCATCACAGCTTTCAAAGTCCTAGCTCTCACTAATAATTTACCTTCTCACCTAATGCATCACACACAATGCACTGAAAAGTCCTGACATGCAGAGACTGACAAGGAGCAACTAAAAAGCAACTAAACCTTGCACTCACTGAAATCTCCTTGTCACAGCAAAGGACAACTAGAGACACTTTTATCCCCAAGATTTGCTAGGACCAACTCACATGTGGCCATTTAGTCTCAGAGATCAGCCTACTCCAGATACCTACAGAAAGAAAAAAATCCGTTCCCTTAGACGTAGGAAAAAGATCTATGACTTCCAAGAGAGAAAAAAGGGGTTACAGTAAGAGGAGCAACACTGCAGCCAGAAGAAACTGCCCCCAGCACACAGATCCAGGCAACACATGCCCCAGTTTTTACTGCATTCTGCCCCCTAGCAAGAAAGAGAGCAAGAAGCAGCTCCAGGGGAAAGAAAAAAGGAAGAAAATGCACAGAACTCTAACTTAATAATGGCTATGCAGTGTCACCAGATAAGCATGGTGCTTGAAAACTTCAAGTAGATCAGTATTCTTCTTGGCTGAAGAAAAAAGATCAAATAATTGTTCTTGCAACAACCACTGGATAAAGTGAAAATGGTATTTACCACTTCTGTGTGTTATTTTTCACTTGTGCTGTTCAGACAACCAAAAGCTGTCTGCACCCATTACATAAGCCTTCCTCTAAACAGATAATACCAGGGTGCAGTGGGAAATCCATGTATCAGCATTTTTTTTCCATTTGTGCCGTGTTGTTTATGGAATATTCACATCTGCAACCTCAACAAAACGTTTCAACAAAGCAGAGGAACAATTCCTCAAAGTAGGTGAGCACGTGGGGACTGACAGACAAGTAACCAGCCCATGTCGCAGAGAACATTGCTGGCAACCACAACCCCTAAATGTGAAATGTGAGAAGAGAAAAATGCAACATCAGATTGAGCTCGCAGTGCTTATACTCGGCAGCACTGGCATTTGGATAGCTCAACTCGCACCGCAAGTAGGTCATTTCCTACAGAAAACAAACACCAGCACCAAAAAAAAAGTTGGCAACACTTCAGTGAGTTTTTCTTTTCACTTAAGTTCTCTACCTCTGCGCCACCAACTCCTGTGCTGTACAGCCCAGAAAGTGTACTCATTGTCCTTGTTTAAACCACCATCAAAATACATCAACACGCACGCACGCGGGCAGAGGAATCCTGTCAAACTATTTTGCTGCTTGAACAAGCCACAGACGCTCGCTAAGCAATCCGATCTGGTAAAGTCAGAGATGTGCAGCACTGCCAGTGCTCTGAACAACTGATAGAAACCAACAGAAACAGAAAACCCACCTTTTGGTGTAGTTGTCACGTTGTCAGTCACAGGATGTGTTAGTTCAGGTTTCCACAAGCTGAAACAAAGAAAACCCTCCAGTTAGTGGCAGCTTTTAAAGGGATAAGACTTTTTTTTTAAATGAATTAAAGACTTGTGAATTGCAGCCTGTGATTAACAAAATAACTTCCTCCCCTGCTCTTGGTAACATCCAAAGTTACACCAAATTCACCTTTCCAGCAGCCACTAGTACCTCTCCTGCCATCTTAGATTACATTCCTTGACATGCATCAGAGCACGTCCCACCGTAGAGGCTAGATTCTTCAGAATGCCTGTTCTTGTATAAAGTCAATATCCACAGAAAAACAGATTCCAGTGAAACATGGGCTACACTAATGGCTTCTATTAGGACCAAAGTTTCACATAAAAAACTAAATCCCTTCTTACAGAAAGGAGATTATCTGCAAGCAGAACACTTATGTATCTGGGTTTACCAACAATGATTCACCAAAAAAAAAAAAAAGATGGTAACACCAAAACCCAAAAGTACAGAGAATCTGCAAACAAAGTGCATAAATAATACGACAGTTTACCAAAAGCTTCATTTTTTTTCCCCCAAGGAATCCCAGTTATTCCACACAATAAGAGAAGAGATGCTTATTAAGCTGCAGACCAGTGTGATGGGGCCTATAAACCAAAGTTCACTGACCACAGCAAAGCAGCAGCGGGGAATTGCTGCTGAGCAGTTGCAGAGAACTCTGGTGCTACAGCTGTTTCTGGCGTGTCCTTAATTACCCTGTGCTCTAGGTGCTACCATATCTTAAACTGGGTATCCTATTGCAGCAGCATAAATGAGGATTAATTACTGCTTTGCAAGTCCTGAGAGAGGTTGGGCAGGGGTGAAGCACCTATAAAGTGCAAAATGTTATTTACAAAGTGCATTGAATTGCCTAAGCAGGAGGGTGAGCAGACAGGATTCTCTTCCCAGCTTCAAGCCAACAGCAAGCAAAAAGCCCATTTTCCAGTGCTATCACTCTTAATCGACGTGTACCCTACCTGAAGGATTAACTTCTACCCAAACATGGCTAACAAATCGCAGCTGAACAAAGCTATATTCAATATTCACTGCTTGACAGGGAAAAGGTAGGGAGAGGATAAATGCCAGCAGGATGAAACACTTTGTACTTTTAGTCAACTTTGCCATGTCTCACTGTACCCATGAGCGTAGAATCGTCAATGAAAGCAACAGAAGCCTTGCCAATGACTCCATCAAACTCAGAATCAAAGCATAAAGAAAGGAAATTAAAAGCACATTCGGTGCCTGCCTTGCCAAAGTTAGCACAAGGCATGGGCTGAATCAGGAGCAGAAAGCAAGGACCCCCTCCCTACCTTCTGCTTTTAAGAATGGGGCAACTTTCGGATAACAAAGAAAATTTGTATTGCACACTGCTGTCATAATTGAGGAAAAAATGAAGGCAAAATCAGGAGAAAAGTGGAAGAAAACAGCTCAGCTATTTCTTCTTTCCTCCCATTACCAGAAAATAAAAAGTCAGTTCTTACAATGCTCTGGCCAGGCGTGGTCCCTATTATCTGTGGTTAATTCTGTATGTCTGAGAAGGCAATCAGCCCTAAGCCGGTTAGACTTGCTAAATGAGATTTGTCTACAGCCCCACGCCCAGGTGCAGCGTCACGCACCAAAGATTCAGTGTTCTTAGGAAGATGCCACTTGTCCAGACACTGCTGCTAATGGCCAGCAGCACGCAACCACGTAATGCCTTGCACAGAATATTCCCTTCTTGAGCAAAACCCCATTTGGCACCTCCTAAGCTCCAAGGAGCCCCCAGCCCATGCCCAAAGGGAGACACGAGTAGGGCCAGTACCAGCAGGCTCCCTTCTGCGAAGTTTCTGATGAGCATATGATGGAGAAGTGCATGAGGCCAATGTCTCCAGCAAGCAGAACTTCCAGCATCTTTACGGACTGATCCGCAATGTCAGAGACTCTAGATTCATCCTAGTATCTTGGGTAACAATAAAAGGGATACAGAGTGTTGCTAGCAAGGTAACATGGCTGTGACACACGGACCAGACATACTCCTTGGGTTCAGTTACACTGTAAATCCTGCTTTGGAAACCTCGGGATTTCTAGAATCACAGCCCTGACTTGCACAGCCTGCGGTGAACACCCAGGACATGTTTAGGAAAAGACTGCTAATAAATAAAAGTACCGTGCCAATTGCTTGACTCAGACAAAAAACTATTAGCACTGCTACATGTTGGCATTTTGTCCTCTGAATGCTTGCTGGCTAATAAAATCAGGTGTTTTTAAATGATAAGCCTGTATCAAATAGTTTATCTACCCCCTTCCTGTAACTACAGTGGCATTTGCTAATGGTGTCAGCTTTTATGTGAAGCCAGTGTTCCTGCAAGGAGTCCCACTGCCATAGGCAGGTAGCAGTCTTTCAGTATCCACAGTCCATCCTTCAGCCTACACAAGCTCTGAGAAATGCGCGTGCACCATGAAGGGAGGTTTTTTTATCCAAATTATCCCAGCTGGACACATCAGCAACATCTCACATCTGGGTGTATTTCACTTCTGTAGGTGCAGTTAGTTACGGCTAAATGAGGGACTCTGAACATCTGAAGGCAGAAGATGGACTAGGTAACGGTGATCATGAAGTGGCAGCACCAGCTATTCCGACAGGAGGAAGGAAAAGCACGGCTGACTCGGGATACTGAAAGACAGATTTCAAGCAGCTCTGCACAGGTCAGCAGTGCCTCATGAGAGGCCAGACAAGTGCTGAAGAGCTAATGAAGACACAAAGGTAGACTACTCTGTGGCACAGGAAAGCTGGGATCAAGTAATAATAGTGCAAACCAAAGCAGAGAAGGAGATGTTTAAGGAATATTAAGAAGAGACTCGTGTTGATAAGTTAGCTGGACAAAAGTTAGTTTATCCATGGTTATTTAAAAACCAAAACTGTCGTGGAAGGAACAACTGCAAACTCACGAGAGATGGGAGAAGTCCCACAGTGCTGCCTGAAGGTGACATAGGGTCACCTGAGCAGGGCACAGAAGGGTGACAAACCCAGAGACCTAGAGACCTGTCACCCTAACTCAGACTCCTGAAACAAATTGTTACCCCATTGTAAATACTCAAAAGATGGTCAGACAATCAAAACCAAAACTTTTATTAAAAGACACAAACTGGTCTACTCTGGTTTTCTTTTACAGTATAACATTTACTGGAAAAAAGGGTAGCACAAACATGCTGTGCTCTGCAGGGGCTTGAATGGCTTCTCAGAGGGGCTGGGCTGCTGGTCAGCTGAAAGCACCGAGCAGCGAGAGTTTGCAGGCATTTCACTAAATTGTCAGAAATCAACACTGCCAAATTCAGTGATGCAAAGCACTGCCGCGCTTAGAAGAAAACGAGAAGGGAGGCCAGCACTGACAGCAACCCTGCGAGACCACTGCCGTGCTTGCTGCCAACAGAGCAGCTAGCTTGTTAGTACGTTGGACATGCAAGCTCTGGAAAAATCAAATGTCTTGATACAAAATGTTCCTGCTCTTGCGCTGCAGGGAACTGCCCTACCAGAGGCAGCAAGACAACACGTTTCAGCACACAGCTTCTTCCACCAGCATCTTAGCTGAAGCCCAAGAGGCTGAGCCCAGGTACAAGACTTCACACAGGAGCAGCTGGGGTGCAAACCCACACTCCTCCGCTGTGCTTACTCCTAGGCGGAGGCAAGTCACATCCTGCAGGAAAGCCAAGCGAGTAACTGGATATTCGGCTTCCACAGACGTTTTCCAGAGTTGTTCTGTCAGAGCCGTCACCCTAGCACTGGTACCACTGATCTGTGACACAGACATGCCTTAACACAGGCGATAATCCTCCGAAGCATAAAGCTAGCAGTTGTTGAACATGTCTGAAAGACTTGCAAAGGAGATTGATGCTAATCTAACTAAATTAGATACTTACTGAAGCACAGTAGGCCACCTTCACCGGGCAGTCTAAAAAACCAGGTAAACAGGACAAGGATATCTCAGGGAACCTGCCTCCACAACAGAGGTCTGCTTTGTCTTCTTGTGATTCCTTCCTGCCTCGCACATTTACCTTTCTTTCATCTGCCTGCTGCAGAAAACGGACAGCCCGAGATTTTGTTGCTCGCCTGTCCGCATGAGATGAAGCCGAGCGGCAGGAGCTGTAGACATACTCTGAAGGTCTCGTCCCTCGCAACACCCTAGGTTAATTCACATTTCAGACTGAGGTTCACATTTGAAGCACATTGCTGCAGCCCACTTAGAGCAATCTGTGTGAGGAGAGAACAAATGCATCTTTTGTTTCTCGAAAAAGTCAGAAATTTCAAAGCATATTTCATCTGTAATTGGAGCAGGACTGTTCCTCATCTGCTGGGGTACTTTTGATACTGGCTCTTGCCACATCTCACAGAATGAAAAGTTTAAATGAGTTCTAAAAATCCCAGAATATTTCAGATTGTTTACATATGAAAAATGATCTATGGCTCAGAGCGAGAGAGGTGAATAACACAGCAGATATGTGGGGCATCTTCCCTGCTGTGCAGAAGAGGAGCAGACACACATCGGGTACGGTTAATGGGAGCTGAGAGCCTAGTTTCCCAGGAGCTATTCGGCACACATACCCTTTCAGCTTTCATCTCCCGGTTTCAGGGACAGGAATTCACACCAAAAGTACGCTGCATGCTGTCTGTGCTGCTGCAGCAACAGAACCTCAGAGCTTCTGTTTGGTCCTCTGACTGTTCCTGTTACCCTTTTGCCATTTTTTGAGGCTTGGACACATTTTCAAGATGTGACTCAATGCACTGCAAGGGTAAAAACGGTGCAAGAAAATATGTAACAAAAGGAATGACTTGATTTTCAAGAGCAATCAGCGTTGCTCCAGCTCTTCTCCTATTCAAGTGAGTCCTACATCCTCTTGTGACAAGGCACTTCTGATAATCTGAACCTGCCAATTCCTAAGTGCTTCCAGTTCTCATTCATAGGCAACGTCTTCCTCATAGCACTGATGATTTCCAGGGAGCTTATCCTGGATTTATACGGTTGCAAGTAAATTTAACCACATCCTTTTATTACCTGCTTAGCCAATTCCCAGTTTACTGGCATTAACACTGCATGAGGTAACACGGTTGGAAGCTTTCAGTGAAAGGGGAATTGTCCCAAACCTTTTTCTCTTCCATAGCATTTAACACCCAGAAGTCTGACCTGGAGCCAGGACAGATGAGTGAAGCTCAAACTGCCCAATGCCACAGATTCACAGCAGCTAAGAACCAGCCTAGGACACACACGTGGACCTTAGGACAAACACAGCCTAAGGTGTCAGAAGAGGCACGCAGCAACGAAATGAACATTTCTGTCCTACAGGCAACATGAAAACAGAGGAGTTTAGATCTCGAACCACAGGAAGAAATGCTGGCTGACTTTTCCACAGATGGCTGTGGCCACAACAGCCTTGACCAGCAGCCAAACACTACTAAGTACCTTTGAACAAACACAGCACCCTCCTGCTGAAAGCTTAAATGCTTTTAACTTAAATGAGAGGTACACCTCTGAGAAACAAGTATTTTTGAGCAGAGGACTGTGCTTGTCCTCATGGCTGAGGATCCAGGCTGAACTGCCAGCATTCACCCTTCAGCAGTCACCATTATTTACAAACAGAGGCACTACCAATGTAAAACGAGAGGAAAGAACACCACACAACTTTTAATTAATTTAAGGATGACACAAGGAAGAAGCTTGCAAATGTACTTCCAAACCAGGTATCTGGGATTTCCGTGACTTAATTTATTAGCACAGTCATGCCAAAACTTTTAGGATAGGGGCACAGCAATTTTACAGAGATTTCTTTCCTTTCAAAGGGAAAGATCCCCCAGACCACAGCAACAGCTAGATGGTTTTCGCTCATGGAAGAGTGATTTGGACTGAACTTGCATGTACAGCACAAGAAACCCTTTCTGCTATGATGGAGGCGCGGAGTGCCCAAGCACCCGCTGCACCTGCCCGCACTGCCCCGGAACGGGGCACAGGGAAGCGCTGCACACAGCCGCCTCCACAGCTGGCAGCGAGAAATGCCAACAAAGCCAGACTCAGGGGGACGTGCAGCATGTTGAGTCACATCTTGCAAACGTGTCCAAGCCTTAAAAATGTTGAAAGGATAACCGGATCAGTCAAAGAAGCGAAGAGAAGCTTTGAGATACTTTGGATACTGGCTCTTACCACAACTCATGAAATTAAAAGTTTAAATGAGTTCTAAAAATCAGCTGGAATAAGGACAGGTACAGGCACCAGAAACTTTGGGAGACTTCTCAGGACAGAAAGGGACGCGTGCTCCAGCACGTGACAACCCCGGTTGCCTTCTGTTCAGCACCGCTCAGCACCCTACCCATCACCGCCTCAGCAACAGGAGGGGACCCCAGCTGCTCAGTGACTCTCAGCGAGCTGTCGAGAAAAAAAAAACTCCTCAAGAACTACCAGAGGCAGATTCTTTTCAACAAGCAGCAAGTTATAGAAGGATATAAAGCAAAGCTTGGATAAGAGAGAAGAATCAAAACAGCAGCCAAACTATGCTCGTTTCTAAAAATCAGTTCGACTTAAGGCTTTCTATTGGAAATCAATGAGGGCTTTTCAGGAGTTTCTAAGTGTTGCAATTATGAAGATTTACTTTGTGGAAATGAATTTTTCCTAATGGGCTAGCAGATCAATTCAATCTATAGAAGACTTTCAGATCAGAAACACTCAAATGGGGATGGGGAAATCAGCATGGAGGTGGGAAAAGAATGGCCTGAAAGCAAAAGCAAGAAATCCTCAACAACTGTTTCTAACCTAGCACCCAGGGCCTGGTGCCCAACCGACATCACCATGCCCAAGCAGCTCACAGGGTCAGGACGGAGCATGGACTGCTGCAAAGACAGCCTGGGCAGCTTCTGCTGGGCACCTACAAGGAGAGATGCTTGGACTTCAAACGTTTCTTCCACCTCTGAAGTGCGAGTGCACCTCTATTTCACTGCAGGGCTCTGAAATACTAAGTCCTAAATGTGAAGTGGCAAGGTAATGCAAGAATGACTGATGGAAAAGCCAGTAGTTACAGGACACAGTCGTATGCAGTCTGCAGAAGACAAAAAAGATTGGAGACGTGCACTGAAAACGCAAGAGAAAGAACAAAATCACTGAGTAGCTGTTCCCAAATGGAGCAACATCCATATCGTGCACTTAATGAGGCAGGAGTTCTGTGGAAACAAGTAATAATGTGATCACATAATTAAAGCCTGCTTTATAATACACATGCAGAAGGCAGCCACAAAGGCTGCACAAACACCCTTTATTCCAGTATTTCCTGAAATGAGCCATTTGACTCAGCAGCGTTAAAAGGTTCCTTTAACAGCTGTTTTGGTCTGCGATACATCATCTAGATGCAACTGAGGTCAAGTGGATTAAGAATCTGAGTAACATTTTGTGCAGCAACACGACAAAAGAGGCACTGTCTCAGCTGCACGGGTTGACTAGCACTCAGGCTGCTTCTACAGCCATACAAGAGACATGTACACACATACGCTGTACAGCACTTGGAATTCATAAACTGTCTACGTCAGGAGGTTATTAGTAGTATTTTGAACAAAATAGAAATGCTAACTCTTTGGTGGCCTCTTAGTCCCTTGTATGAAGGACAGTGGCATTACAGAAAGAGCACAGCAGCAACACAACCCAGTCCAAAGATGAACTGAGGAAGACAAACACAGAGCAAGGCTTTCTGCATGCCTCAGCCTGCGACCTGTCACAAGGAGCAATGGCAAACTGATTCAAATCTGGCTCAGAGGCCCCACTTCTTAAAGATTCATTAACTTTTAATTAGTAGGCACAAGCATCATTCTCATTTCAAACAATCCCTCCTTGGCAAGTGACATTATCTCTATTGTATTTGTGTTTCAGCCAGGAAGAAGGCACTTTTTGCTTTATTAAAAGGGCTGACACTCAGTAACATAATTAATGAGCAGCTTTGACTATAGCCTCCTTTTAAAACCCCCTATTCAGGATCAAAATGCTGTTTATAATTACAGGTGCCGAGTGCAGAGCTTGTCTTAGTGCATTTCAAATTGTTACACTATATAATTCGTCTCCAACTTTTTTTCCCCACTTCTTCAAAAGGTAGACGTTTTCAAAAGTTTAAGATGCCTTCAGAACAGAAGGGGCTGATTTAATAGGGGCTGGTCACTCCATGTGGACACCCAGAAAACTGCTCCAGCAGCCTTAAACTGACCACTGTGATGGCTACGTTAGATACAAGTAAAGACACTTGTGAAGATACAAGCAAAGTACTTGTGAGCAAGTGCCTTGTGCTATGTCAGTTTATACTTGCAAAGGATGTAGCCACTTGGTCCCACTTTTAAAGAAGTTTACATTTTTTAAAATCCTGTATCACAGTAACTCCGATGCTGAGTCCTTCCACGGTGGTTGAAGCGCACAACATCTCAGGATAATGCCTTGTGCTGGCTGCCAAAGGCTGAATGAAGCTAATCGGCAGTGTGCTGCTGCATGCTGATGTTGACACTTGAAGGAATCGCAAAATATTCAGTTCAACTCATTAATCCCTTAATGCTGCTTCCCATCTATCACGGAGCTCAGTGTAATTGCAGGTTTCAGAAAGCACCACTAGGATTATTAGTGCAGCAATGCACAGGACAGCACAACAAGAAAGGGATGTCAGATACCAAACCATTTCTAGGCAAAGCCTGTACTAGTGGTTGCAATCTCCCCAGGGGCATCAGCGTCAAGCCACTGCAGTTACCTGTATGTAATCAGAGGTGTAGGAAGTCAACAAGCTGCAAGAACACACCGCAGATGTGCCAAACCTTTTTGTAGGTGCACTACCTAAATTTACGGGCAGGCACCTCAAAGGCTGAGTCCAGAAACCGGGCTGCACCCTGCTGGATGTTTGGGCCAGGGACTTTGTTTCAGACTCTCCCCACTCTGCCGCTCCCAACTCACCGTGCAGCATCCTGCCATCTCCGCGCAGACAGATCACTCCCAGCGGTGTCTTCCTTCCACCACTTGTCTTGAAAGGCCCAGCGTAACGTCACCAGACACATCAGGAGGCACATGCACTGTTAGGTGACCCTGGTATGGGTGTTTACCCCACCACTTCACACCAGCATTTAAAATCAGCTGCCTTTGGCTAGGACACTCGGTGCTCAAGTACCTCTTGTCATCAGCCTGTACCCTAATTAATGCCATTCCAGAATTTCTTCCTCAATTTTAAATCCTCAGCAGGTTGCTCTGTAAATACAGAGCTTTTCCCTCTGATTTCCCGCCGTCTCCTTGCAAACCCTGGGTACCTTACCCCTGCATCACTTCACCTTAACGTGCTGGTGTAAGGCCCGCTACTGGCACCCTTGTCAGCACTTCTTTCTACTCCTCCCAAAAGCCCAGAGGAACATCTGACATCATCTCAGCTGTTCCACCTGACGAAGCCCAAGATACAAACCACTCGTGTTTCAGCACAAAGATGACTATCAGCAGGCTGCAGCAAAATCCTGCCATCTGTAGCCCTCAGGCAGACATGGGATGCATTCACTCGAGGCAATTTTTTTGTGCTAAAACCCTACAGATAACACTATGGCTGTAATTGCTTTACACAGGACTCTTCTGCACTTGACCGTGGAAGGAAAAGAGCATTCAGTAGAGCAAATTACCAAGCAACAGTCAGCTAACTGCACTCAAGTCAAACACAATCACGGTTCCGCACAGGAGTACATTGAGCTGATGAGGTCTTTAAGGCTAGAGCCAATTTCGCACTGCCTCCAGCTCGAAGGCAAACACGCCGGCAGTAACGGTAACTGAACCAAAGAACTGGATAATTCTGCCCTGAGGAGGGAGCGTGTGCTGCTACAGGGTGACTCAAGAGCCACAACAGCCTTGGTAAGAGAAAGCTCCGGCTTGAGCGCCACGATCAGATCTTACCAAAGGCTGACAACACACCAGGTCCTGGCACAGCAGCGGAAGCCACGTGCAGCAGACCCAGCACCGCAGCAGCAGGACCCAGCAGCACCGCAGACAACTACAGGTACAACCACCAGCCGTGCATGCAACACACGAGAGGGACTGGATTGTGTGGTCACAGCCTGTTTTCTTTCATTCACGTTTACTCAAAGTACCAGCCTTAAGAAAAGGTGAAGAACCAAAACACAACTTCCCAACTGAGCCCATAAATACAAATTTAAGCAAGGTAAGCAAGACAAGCAAAGAGAACAGACCTCACCACCACCCATCAGTGAACACTGTTTTCAGTATTCCTTTCCTGGAAGGATAATGGATTGGCACATAAAACCAAATCAATGGTTGCTAGAAGTTTTTAGTAATTTCCACGTGTTTATGCTTACCAGAACAATATTTTCATCATACTCAGAGTTAACTGCAACAATATGAACTAAGAAATTTGCTTTCACCATTCACACCTGTCCAGGCCAGCAGTTCTGGTTCAGGTCCAAGAATTAAAATCATTAGCCTGCTAATATCACAGATTCAAAGAACAGTTTGGGTTGGAAGGGACCTTAAAGATCATCCAGTTCCAACCCCCTGCCACAGGCAGGGACACGTCCCACCAGGTCAGGCTCCTCAAAGCCCCATCCAGCCTGGCCCTGAACACCTCCAGGGATGGGGCATCCACAGCATCTCTAGACAGCTTGTGCCAGTGCCTCACCACCCTCATAGTAAAGAATTTCTTCCTATATGTTCTATCCCTGTTAACCTCTGAAGCATCTCAATTTTTCAGTGATCTGCTATAATACGGATTTCTTTAGATAAGACTTGCTAAACATGTGGGCCTTCGCATATATGGAACCCATTTCACTAAAGAATTTATCTTCTGGTCATACTAGTATTGCAATATCAAGAAAATATGCTCATAAAATTACTCTGCAATTCCAAGGTAATGGACGTGTAACCCTATTCTTTACATTTATTATATCTAGGGTGGAAATTCCAAAAACATGGAAGCTTCTGGTTGACTACAGAACACCTTCCAAAAAAAGGCACAGCTTCAAACATTCAGACCTCCTAGAAGAAGGTAACAGGTGCCACAGCTCTAGATATACCCAAACTAAGATCTAGAACTCGGGATTATCAACCACAGTCTTTGCCTTCTCTTAATTCATCAAGCGATATCAAAGAGACTTCTGCAACTACGAAGGAAGAAGGAAAAACCTACATGGTGCTGCAAAGCAAGGATCTTTTCCTTGCATACATTTAGTTTGAATACTTTACAACTGACTCACTGAGAAAATATGGAGACACACCTCAAACTCCAGTGCTGGCTTCTCCACAGCAGTGCAAGCTGGATATCCCACTCCCTCCTCTCTTCCCAGATGTCTGGAAAACCCTGATGGATTTCCAAGAGCAGAAACCGCAGCTGTCCTGTTAAACACACAGCAGCGGCTTTTGGACGCCTACCAAACACATCTTCACTCGAGCCAGGGAAAACCATCCCGAATCGCAGCTTGGGGGCCCTGCCCTGAGATTTTCCCCTCTCCTGGTGCTATAGGGGAGCATGGAGTTGGGCTGTGCCAGCACCAACAGGCATCATGCACACAGCTGGACGCTGACCCATGGGATGGCGGCTCCCTCTTGCAGTGATATCCTCAGAAGTAAGGACGAAGCGAGGAGGTGGTTGGGGCCCGGCTAATCCTGTAATCAAATGACCTCTTACCAGCTCTCCGGGGGTGCATAATGCTGGCAGAAGAATTATGTGGCTTTTGTGAAAAGTTATCAGGGAAATCTGTTTTTCTGCTGGGATTTTGGGCATAATTTTAATGTTTTCTTTCAACTGCAGGCAAGAGGTTTCAGTTTTTCTTTAAAATACTTCTATAAAAGCTTGAAGTTTATCCGCATTAAACTTTTAGACAACTAAGGCTATGGAAGAATAGCTGGAGTAACCAGAATACAAAAGTTCAAACTGTGCTACAGCTGGAAATAAAGAATTTTCATAAAATAACCTGCTCTACAATAATATAACCTTCAATGTTGTTTTCCAGAAAACGCACAGGGGGAAAAAAACAGTCATCATGCTTGTAAGTGTCTTTGGGAGAAGGTGCACAGAGTACTCCTTTTTCTGCAAAGGAAAAAGAAAATGACGTTTCTCACTGTCATGCCATAACCAAGAAGGCCATTTAATGGGGCTGCTTCAGCAGCTGTCATATAAAAAATACTGCCTTGAGAGCAGGCTTATTGCACTCTCATCTATTTAAAACTTGAATAAATACACATGGGTGAATTTTTGTTAAATCTAGTTTTATCCAGATGGAAAAAAAAGCAACAATGGGAACACACCCTTTTTCAGTTCTGCCTTGTCTACAGACTACAACAGGTAAAATCTTGGGAAAAAATTGCTACTCAATAATGTGAAACCAAAAAGAAAAGCCTTCCATTTTGACTCAAGCCTCCTTAATTTACAGGGTGCTTGCATTTCTTTGACCAGCAATAAGAGACAGATTTTCTTAATTTCAAATCGTTAGAAAACAATATGGAAGTAGTTCACTCAGAAGAAAAACTTGCAAAAATAAAAAAGCCATTTTCCCTTAGTTTTGCCAGTCATCATTTGCCATCCTTTTCAATGGGGCAGTAATGCTTATTTACATTACTCAAGCCATCCTCATTACGTTACATAAAATCGATTTCAGCAGTGATGCTGTTCCCTATCTCACAATTAAGATATTTATTAGTCATTATAAGATCCTGGTGCCACAAAAAGACTTCACTGTTTTTGAGACTTGTCCATCAGAAACAAATGGTTCAGATTCTTTTCTAAATTAGCTCCTATAACAGCATGACAGACTGTGAAAACAATTTCAGCAGTGCGGATGTCAGACGTAGCAAAGCAGGCTATCCGCATGCTCTCCTTCAGCCAGCTTTTTGCATACAAGAATCAGAGTTTTCAGAATCTTAGTTTTCTATTTTATGCAGTATTCCTGATGGTGATTCCTCAGATCTCAGTTTTCCCAATGGAAATCCCTCTATTTCCTCATCAAACATATCAAAGCTTTAAAAGGAGACTGCATGCTCAAATTGCTGAAGGAGTTTCATTTGAAAACAGCAGCCTTCTGGGAAAATGTATTTTACTCGCTACTGTTGTTTTCACTTTGTTGTCGATGCTACTTAAATCAGCACAAATAGCTGCTTGACAAGTCTCTTGCCCTCTGCCCCCAGGAAATGTGTTGAAACCGGAGAAGATCAGCACTTTTTTTTTTCCCTTCAATGAATGTTTGCAGCACATTACACAGCAGCAAACCTCATCAGCTTAAAAAAAAAGTCTCAGCATAGTACAAGGGTAGAGTGGTAGAGATGATCCTAACTCCTCAGCCTTCTTTCTTCTGACAACTCTACCAGTTTGGCAATGGACGAGGACAAAGCAGGGCACTCCACCCAGACCACACAGCAAGGAAATCTGGATATTGCTCACAGCACGCACTGCAGAGCTGGGAACCTGACTGGCCCCTTCCTTTCATCTCTCCATTGAGGATCAATATACGGAAAGATGTCTCTTAGAAGCACATGTATTTACCTCACATTTTACATTTAACTGCTCCATCTTTTACGATCTGCTCTTTTTAGGAAAGAGTTTTTGCCTGTAGCGATCCTACACTGCAGCCTCGGTGCTCGGGACAGCTGGGATATTCGATTTCAGAGTCGCTCCTTGAACTTACCATTGTTTTCCCACTGGGGCAGTCAGTCTTACCCATTCATGTAAAGCTTTGAAATAGCAGTGCTACTGCTGCATAAGCTACACCGGTATCAGAAGGCACCTGCACGATCCCAGAGGCTGGGTTTGAGACAACTAAAATAACCCGCACGGATGCTGGTACAGCTTTCAGAGCCCTAGCCACAACCATGCCAGCTGCTGCACTGCCACCAGGCCAGTGTGACAGCACCACAGGCCAGAGCAGAGCCCGATGTGCCAGACTCCCGGGGCAGCTGCTCGGACCTCCCAGCCCAAAACCCCGCTGGGCACCGCAGCCCAGAGCTGTACAGCCACATTAGCGCAGCAGTTACTCACAGGCTAATTGTCTCCACACCTCCATTAATATCCCCACTCATGGGTCTCAGGCTGCAGCTGGAATCTCTGCAGCATACAGCACACTGCTTGGCTCACCACACATGCCCACCATCCCCTAAACAACGCCTAAACCTGGCTTTCCGGGTGCAATTCAGTGTCAGATTTCTTAGAGCAGCGCCCCAAGCTTTTATTACTACACAGAAATTCAGTGCAACAGAAATACGGTTCCCTGTGAAAGCACAGAGACTTAAATAGCACTTGCCCTTGTTCAATGTAATTTGCAAAATCCCAAATCCAGTTTCGCAATCAGTTTTAAATGCATCTGTCACCCAGCGGGCAACATCTGCTGCACAGTGCTCAGACCTACTTGTGCGACACAGGAAGGGAGCCTGCTGCTGCTGCTGCTGCCAGCTGGGCCGGGCTCTCACCAAGAAGTAGGTCTGGGCCGACACACGGACAGCTACATGGCGCTCCAACTATACAAATAAGTATAGAGATATATATTCTTGCTTGCCAACGTATACTACCCCTGGTGATGCTAAGAGGTTCAGACAGCCTGTGATTCTAAGCTCACAGGCAAGAACTAGATGGCGTGTTCGAAGGGGGAAAAATCCTCTCCCATTCAAATACAGAGGAAAAAAACTAATTTAAACTTAATTAGACCCCGTAATAGGTTAAAATATCACAACTGTCCTCTTTGGGTGTCCAGGGCTGTCGGACATACTTAGCCTAACGAGCATCATTTATTACTCTTTGACCTCTCTTTTCAAGAGTGCCCAGCCATGTGCTATGCTCCTCGGCCCTGCGGGAATGACAGGACACGGCGCTGTTCAACAGGATGGGACCAACAACACAACACGATGGGAAACTGGGGACAGGAGCAGGGCATAAACACCCAGAAACAGAACAATCCAAAAAGAAAAAAAAAAAAGGTACAAAAATGATGCAGAAGGGAACCAACTCCTGCAGGTCCTCTGATAAAAATCACCTTTCAGGAGAAAGATAATGCCACAAGGAGAGAAGAGGAGGTGTGATACAGCAGGGTGAGCAGCTGGTACAGCCTCACGCCTCATTACCCACCAACAGCAACATGAACACCTCACACCTGGTCCCAGGCATTTTGGAGCAGAGCTCGCAGTTCAGTTATTAACACAGGAGCTGTTGCAACCCAATTTGTTACAAGTACTGCTAGTCAAAGATGTAATTTTTCTGTCCTTCTGAAAGCAAGCCCTGGAAGAGCCAGCCCTAACCGGCCCAGGGAAGATACTATCTTCTGTTTCAAAGCAAAGTCCTCCAAAGGCAGCCACCCCCCAACACGTGCAGGCTGGGGGACACCAGAAAGGAAACACCTGACAGATGTGTTGGGAACGCTGGCGTGGCAGTGAGCAGGTCTGAATTCCACTCGATACACGTGGCCAGCCACCCCGAATCAGCGAATCCCAGGCAGGGCGAATCCCAGTTCACCCCATCTGGGTGAGTCAGTGCCCAGCACAACTTGCGCTATATCTCACGCCTCACTTGCAGATGCTACTGCAGCACAAACAGTTTTATAGCAAGGACACTTAGCATCCATGTAAGCAACGTGAAAACTTAAGCCCCAGCTCCTAGAGTCACTTGAACACTTCTCAGCTTTGCTGCAGGCTCCACTTGACATCTCTCTGCAGGCACTAAGATTTCCGTAGAGCTACTTCACTTCTCCCAGGGCTGAATGAAAGAGGGAAAGCTCTGTTTTAGGAGCTAAACAAAATCTTCAAGTCCAGTAACAAAAATAATATATATATACACATCATGGCATGTATCACAACATACTCTAAATACTAGTAAAGTTTGGGTTTTGCTGCCCTCCATGACCTTTTGTCCTAAATTAGCTGCTGGAATCAAAACTGATTTTCTTCTCTGTTCCTTTGGCTTTCAGATGGTTCTGACAGCCCCATTACTATCGCCTTGCTTATCTCCTCCTCATGGCTTCTCAGCTGGACACGTATGTTTATTTCTTCTTAACCGTGTATGCTGTTTTCATTACCACCAGAAGGCCCTTCAGAAGGATTAAGAATAATTTCCATACTCACTTGACAGACACTGCTCTGTTTTCCACTCTATTTAGGAAGGGAAGAAAAGTATTGATTAACAATCGTCAATTTGTTGTTCAGCTTCTCTCCCAGGACCTGTATTACTGCCTCCTTTGCAATAACAGTTACGCCCTTAAGCCCAGTTAAGAAGTGGCTTCATGGATTATGGCTCCAAATACCAGAGGCCCAAAGGAAACTAGTTATCTCCTTGGAAAATAAATCTTCTTGCTGTCTTGATGCACATCTGGCACAGCCCTATCAATCTTAGCCAAAAATGTAAAATCTACAAATATATTTGTCAGCAGAAGACTATCTGTCTAGACACACGCCTTGTAATTAAGGTAACAGTAATAACCTGAAGGATTTCAGGTCCAGGCAATCAATAGCTCTATAAGGCACACCTGTAAAAAAAACCTGCCAAATATTTTCAGCCTATTACCCAGCACGGGGGAAGAAGCCTATAATGCAGTCAGTCCTCAATACTGATTTTTGAATGGGTAAGACGCACCTCCAGCTTTGCAGTGGCAGCAGTGATATACTTGGTTTTCACTATTTTAAAACATTAACTGTGTAATGTAACTTCTTTTTTAAACCATTAACAGAAGACCAGTTTTACTGCCTGCAATAAACTTGTTTTTTAAATCATAATACAATTATCATCAGTGGAAACGAACTTACCACCCTGCTAGGAAAAAGTCAACAGGGTGCAACAACTTACCAAATGTTAAAATAAAATGCTATTGGTCCATTTTTATTTTATACCAAACATGTCATGGAGCCACAGATGAAATAAGGACCTCACAGAGTTATGTATTGCATCATAAATTTTATAAGGCCTTCTGTTCTGGAGAGTTGCTCATTTAAAGAGCTGCCCCCCCTTCCCCAAAGGGGCAATACCCAAATACTACATGTTTTGGAAATACCAATGTATTTATTTTTAATCCTAACCCAAGCAGTGTTAGCAGGATGAAAGGGAGACCACACAGGAGAACTAATTAAGCATCTCTAGCCAGACAGAGCTGTTTTGTTCCTTTGCTTGTTGTTGGTTTGGCTGGTCTTCCTTTGCTGCTGCTATGTTTATTTCTGTGCGCGCGATCCATCTATTCAAGCACAACTGCAAAGGATGCATCAACATTTTTTTGTGTAGCAGTAACACTGGGACAGCAAAAACAAAAGGTTTTACTCCCAGAGAACTTACTAATTTCTCTCGGCCCCTGTCTGAAGCCCTCTGTGAGCCCATGTGAGCAGGGGCATCTCAACCTACAGCTGCCGGCTGCAGTCTTCGGGAGATGTAAGAGACTCGGGGACATCACCAGCTGTGGCATCACACAAAAGCAGAGCCTTCAGGCCTGCCTCAAACTGCAAGATTTAAACTAATTCTGTCTCATCAGAACCCACCAGATAAAATTGCAGGGGTCAGAAAGATCTCTGCTCTGTTAGGGCGACACACACACTAATGCCACGTTCAGATGTTCACCTGCCATGCTCATTTGCTCAGACCTGGCAGAGCCCAACTGTACTCACGCACAACGATTAAGAGATCATAACCACAGCAATATGTCTCAATCATCTGATATTATCCACAAACGAAGCGCGCTGCTTCTCTCAAGAACTTGTTAAGGGCTCCTGAAAGATGTTCTCAACTTTTAAAGAAAGAAATCTTACAGTCCAACCATTACACACACCTGAAGCCAGGACCGCTTCCTGCTTTTTTTTCCTCCAGCACTTCTCACATCCTACCTCCAGAAGCCAACCTTAACCAGGCAGATGAGATTTAACCTTGGCACAAGCTGCAGCGACAGCCAGCAGCTTTATCTTGGTAAAAGCATTTGTCACCCACAGACTGGCCAGAGGAGAATAAAAGTGACCTCCGAGTGGCAGACATGTTCTGCTGCTGCCAGAGAATAGCTGCAGTGCAGAAACAGCTATTTTGGTCACCATTTGCCTGCAGACCCTGTGGTTGTTCAGCAGCTGAACTGTAAGTGTCAGAGACAGAAGCTGCCTCTTCCTATCTGTGCTATTATCTTCTGCTGACCCACTTGGCCTGTCTGCCCTCTCTGTTCACAACAACACTACAGCTTCTTCCCTGGCACATCAACCGGCCTTTCCCAGGCCAAGAACATCCCACAGAGGAGTTCCTCTTAGAAACTGGGTACTTCATGCAGGGACAGGAGAGGAAAATTCCTTGTGTTATGGAAAGCTACACTGCTAGTTTTGCACATCCCCTGATGTTCCTCCACCGTTCTTCACTTCCACGACTCCACTCGTATTTAAATGTATATCCTTGTTCAACAACTTACTGCAAACTCCCCAGGAGACAATGTCAGCAGAGAGTGAACTGGGACAGAGCGAGGTGTGAACACCTGCGTTACTCTGTTGCAGTTGGTCAATGCCAGAACTCCAGCTGATGGCTGCAGTCACCCCACAGCCAACTGCCCTCAGCACATCTGATCTTCGGCACCAGTTTCCATTCGTGAGGCCCCAGTCTTTACACAGAAGGCAGCAATAATACTTCCCTGTAGGCTCCTCTCTTCCAGACAGGAGAAAGGCATGTCTCTCCTCATACCTCATTATCTCCTTAATCACCCTAGCAGCCCTCCACTGGACTGACTCCAGAGCATATCGATGTCCTTCTTACGCTGGGGAACCTGAAACTGGACAGAATATTCCAGATGTGAGCTCCTGGACACAGCTGTGATTCTACAGATGACCTGTCTAAAGGGTGGGTTGTATGCTCCAGCTAAAAACAATGCACATAAAAAAGATAGGAAAGCACTATAATTTTTTTTTTTTTTTTTTTTTTTTTTTTTACAGAAACAGAAGAGTGAAGTTCAGAAAAATCAGTACAGTAAGTTAGAGTATCTGTTCTGCATATTTTCTGGCAAACCTTTGTTCTTAACTCACTTTGCAGAGAGACCTCTGCTCCTGGAACAAAGTGTTTTGGAAATTCCACTGCGCTTCCTCCATCTTGAAAGCTCACCTCTATACACCAATGTAACGTATTTTATCTTCACAAAAGCAGCTACTTTATGGGTACAAGCTCCAGTTTTGTGCAGCTGCGGTGAGACACACAGGGTTCAGGTCTATCAGCACCGCCCGCTGGGCCAAACTGTACTTACACAGAAAAAAGCCATTTGAGCTCCCAGTGGAGGGACTTCCTACCAAGAAAAAAAAAAAAAAAAACTTCCCTAAGCAACTCAAAGTTGAGCCCAAGTGAAAGGCAAAACCCTCAGCAAGTCCTGGAAACCAACGTGAGTCTCTGTGCAGCAACAGCATTTAAATGGCTAAGGAAGATGCTCTAGTGGCACGTGATGCTCTCAGCTAAACAAAAGTCTGGAAGATGAACCTTTTTCAACCGTTTCTGATCCCTCACATTTTTAAGTGACTGCAATCCTCTTAAAAAAAAAAAAAGTGAAGCACTCAGTTTTTGCCAGCAGGTATCTGCCGTGTAAGGGCAAGTCAAGTCTAAGTGCAGAGAAGGCCTAGCAATACCAGAGGGGACAAAGGCTAGCATACATCCCTAACCTGCCAGCAGGAGCTACACGATCCTTCCAGCTGTGAAACACCACTGGTTTATGTCAGCAGAGATTGCCCTCGGCTGCCACCTCAAACACACAACCCTGGTCAGTGAGTGCAGGGCCCTGGAAGGGCCGAGGACTGAAAGGTCGCATATCTCAGATGGAAAAGGATGACTTGCTCCCCAGTAATTTATTCAGTTATTGATCGAAAAACATGTGCTAATTCCTTAAACGTTACGTCTCCATCTTTGAGACTAGACAAATAATGCAAGAATGATTCAAACAGCAAAACAGCCACCAAGATGTGTTATTTACAGGGAGTTGTTTCGGCACCTCCACATCCCAGGGCAGCGTCTCCAGGTCTGTCTCTGCACAGCAGGACAGTATCTCCAACATTGCACTCATGCTGCACATTCACTATTCCAGCTCCTGTGCTTCCAGGACTTTCCATCCAGCTTTCAGAAAAGCGTAACAATTTCTTTTCAAAACAAAACCACCAATTAACTCTCCATATTAAAGGGAGGTATTTGTTTTTCCTTCAGGAAACTGCACTCAACATGCCTGACACTACTGCTGGTTTGCCAAACAAAACACTTGGACTTAAAGAGAGAATTACTGCAAAGCAGGCTGGAATGACTTCTTGGAGATCACTCAGGTTTTGTGCCAGACATCGTTTCTCCTTGAGATGCAGGAGAAGGGAGGGCCGTCCCCCACAGAGTCGCAGTGAAGGCACGGCTTCTCAGAGTAAACCGCTCTTCTTCCAGGAACTTGAGTGAAAGCAGAAAGGTTCTGCTGTGTGGATCAGGACCTGCATCCGCAAACGTGCGTGGTCACAGAGTGCCTGCCTGCCTAAGAAGCCAGCTCCACTAAAAGCCAGTGGCATGCAGGGACAGAGCCATAAATGCAAATGTCTCTGGCGAGGCAGGTGGGTGCGTGCCAGAACTTACCCCTGCCACCCAGGCACCTCACCTCTCAGCACTTCCAATATCAGCTCAAATCGGTGCACATCGGGACTACTTGCAAGTACATCAAGTTTCGACACCGTAAAAAAAAACCCTAGCCCCAGAAATCCCCAATGAACTTTAAGAATTTCTACACAAAAAGTAAGACTTCTACAAAATTGCATTTCTCCTTTTAAGTTAGCAGTTCTCATCACAGAGATCCAGCCCCAGATGATAGACTGCTAGGAATTTTTTTAATCTCACTCTAAATATAACTTTTTTTTTTTTTTATATGATGTGGTTAAAGAAATCTACTCTCAGGAGAATATATCTGAAGCCAGCTTCCAACCCTAAATAACTTTAACTGCCAATTTATTATTATCCTATAATCCCTAAAAATACGGAAGGTCTTTATAATACACAGTCTTCACTGCAGAAAAATAGTTCTATAATATCTAAGCACACTCGATATATTTTTCAGTCGACATCAGATGCTAATGAAGTTACAATTCCCATTTTCCTGAAGTTGCATACTTTTCTTTGTCAGAATACTTACTTCCCCAGGAGCAAAACATAAACCTCCCGTGACAGGTGGTTTTCACCACTATAACCACCTGATCCAGGAGACAAGCCAGGGCTTTTCTATTTTTAGACACTAAATCAACTTCCACTAAACAGAGCTCTTGTCTTTTCAAACCACAAAACCTACTGCTGTAGAGCATTGACTTTCATCACGATAGCACAGATGAGAAATGGGGGAGAAAATGAAAGGAGTCATTGGAAGCTGATTAGATAATCTGAACACAATGCAAATGCATTGAAGGCAAATTTACAGAGCATTAGGAAAAGTTAATTGAGCAAAAAGCTCACACATGCTCTCCGTATTAAAATAAAAAAGGTGCCTATGACCACTAAGGCTCTTTTCCTCTTTCATGAGCTGAAATGGTGACATTTTTTGGAGACACACTGTCCCCCCCTGCTCAAGACCTAAAGGCCTTCATCTCCTCTGGTCTCGTAACACATCAAGGGAACTGAGCCACCCACAGTCGTACCGCCACCAACACCCAGGTACTCTGCTTCCCCTCCAGCAGAGGGCCCCAGGTCCCCTGGGACATCTCCAAGGCAGCTGGGGATGCAGGGTTTTTAGCCAGGGGTCCACCCCACGCGGCCCCCTGCAGCCACCTACCCAAGCAGGGAGCTCAACTGGGAAACCTGCTCCTTGGCGTTACATATGAGGGGATGCCAAGCGCACAGCAGCAAGCCCCGGGGAGTTGCGTGCACGCTGCCTTGTGATTTCATGGGACTGTGTACAAAAAATAAAGTAAAAATCAGGATTTGTGTTCATCCCACTGCATTTCACAGAGGCATGCATGCCGAAAGCCCTTAGATCCTTTTGAAAACATCAGTCTTACAAGTTTTGGCCCCACGTCCATATCTGCAAGCACATGGAAGGCAACAGATCAATCCACGTAAGAAACAAATGTTTGTAGTCATTTTCTTTGAGAACCTGCATTTTTCAGGCTAACAGGAAAGATCCGGTGCTCAAAGTCTGCTCAACCTGAACTGCACAAACTGTAGCCTACACCACAGATCCGGTGGGCTGGGAAACATACAGACTTATTGCAAAGCAGAGTAGCATTTGTGTTTTGGAAGAAAAATGACTAACAAAAAACTCTTGCAGCATTAACTATAAAGGGAAGAGCAAGAATGGGGGAAACTGGGAGCAAAGCACATTTTCTACAAGGCACTGTAACAGCACAATTATTCTGACCCATGGACATTTTTGTGTCATGTTAAGAAGTTATTGCGTGCTAGGACTTCAGGGAGAGTTTGAAGCTGATTTTTTTTTCCTCCTCCCTACTGAGTGCTGAGGTTTCTGGCCTACCTGCCCCTGCAGGAGGTTCGATGTGAGGCCGTTACGTACCCACACATCACGCAGAGCAAGCAAAGAAGCATGCAGAAGGAGCCTGCCGCTCTCAGAAGGAAGCTGGGAGCCCCAGCTGTACCTCACTTCCACTAGCTGCTTCAGAAAGCGTTCTCACAAGAGAATGTCTTCTGAAAAAACACACACACACTTTGATTAAGTAAATTATGAGGAGTTCATTTGGAATTCCACAATCCCCACGGGACTCCGAGACCAATCTCCCTGGTGTTTCATCTACAGTAATTTAATAGTTTATGTTCTAAGACCTGTGGCCTGCAAGGAAGATCCCAGGACAAATCTTGAGTACGTTATTTGCCCCACTGACTCAAAAGCACTACTAGGCCAATTACAGCAAACAAGATTTAGCGGTCCATTACCGACCCCAGTGATTAGCAGAACAAGCCGGTTTTGTTGCTGTGATCAACAGCTCTACTGCTAACAGCTCCCACCTGCAAGCACACTCAGGGTGGGCATGCAAAAAGAGGCAAAGCCAAACGTGTCCTTCCATTCATATTCCACTCTGCTGAAGCCACTATACAATTCCCCACTCCAACAGATACATGCAACTTCAGGAGAACCTTCTAGATTCACACGTATTTAGCTATACTAAACCATGTGCCCTCTTTTCCACTTGAGGCTGGAGGCTTTTTGTTTGTCTTCTTCCCTCAGCCCCTTCCTTTGCTTGCCAGGAACTTAGTTTGTCATTATTACTTCAAGTAACGTTGCCCAAGCCCTGCAGCATCTCAGAGCTCTGCAACAGTGAAACACTCGTTTTATAGAGTGCACTTGACAACAAGATTAAGAAAAACTACAAAGCATCTTTAAAAGACCATCTCATATCAGCGCAGCAAAAGTGCAAGCGCTTAACGACAGACAAAAGGAGAGCAAACCAGACAGCCCTGAGAGTCCAGGCAGCCCTAAACCTCTCCTGCTGTGATTCCACCTGACTGAACAGCCCCTGAGGAGTGCCTCCACCTTCAGGCTGTGCTGGGCACTCTCAAGTAGTCAGAAAGTGACTGTCCGTGCTCTTTTAAGGAACTCGCCTGCATACCCTTTACATAAGCATCATAATTCATTTCCATAAGGAAGTCTGAATGAAAAGCATCTTCAGATTTGGTTACAATAAAGAAAACAGTCTATCAGGCTTGTCAGTATACCATTCTAAAGCAAATGATGCGTGTAAACTGGTGACAAGCATCCCTCCCATGCCGCTATCTGTAGCAGATGTAAATGTAAGTGTGAAGACTAATTTCTCATCTACTGAGAGAACTGAAGTTTCACCAAGAATGACTTTAGCCCAACAATTCTCCCTCTTATCAAGAAGTGATGTGATTACAAAAAGCTTTTGAGTTGCTTTCTTAAAAAAAATGATAGATGTTCATGCTAATTTTCAGGTTTTGCAGCCTAAATATCAGAGATAGTAACAAAAAAATATTCAGTTTACCAGTGAAGGGATGCAACTTAAATCCTTTGACGCAGAATACCTGAACACTCTTTTCAGTGCAACCACGAGTATGAGTAATTCTGCTGGAAAATGTGAGGAGGTGATAAATGACTCGCAGAGTTCTCCAACTGGTTTTCTATACACATGCTCCAGTTGATAAAACCCAACTTACATAACTAGGACAAGACAATTGAGCAGTGAAGTCAGCACAGGAAATGCCATTTCTGCCTTTAGCCAAAATGCTCATGTGGCATTTACATTCTCAGAGAATCATCAGGAAAGTTTGTTCCTTTTTTCTTCCTTGAGAACAGAAGCACAAGTGTTTGTAAGAATTGAGAACACCACCTTTCTTCTCCACCCACATGAACTTGGCAGCACGTCCCAGCATTTTGTGATGTCAGCGTTGAAAAACCTGCATTACATTGCTTCAGGGCCTCTGGGAAAATAAAAACAATCAAACCATACACTGATTTAAGACCTGCCCTTTTCTCCTCTGTGTGCCCTGCATTCAAAGAGAGACTTGTTGGTTCCCCTAATGAGTCTGGCCCCAATTCAGCTGCTGATTGGAGCTGGCTCATGGGATTCAAGTTTATGATGTGCATTGATGAAAGTTTATGAATCGGGAGGTCAGTACCTGGGCAGTTCACAGTGCTATCAGCAGTGCCGCTGGGAAGAGCATTAGGGCTTTAATGCTCTATGCTTAGAGCAACACTCTTCAGCTCAAACACTAAAGAAGGCAACAAGAGGACCCAGAGATCCTTGCACAACAGAGGAGATGCAAAGTACCATTTGCCCAGAAGAAGGCAGCCTCCTTCTGCCTCAGATGTAATGCAGGAAGCCAGGAGCAGGGGAGCAGGAACAGATAAGTTCATAAGAACGGGGTAAGTTTTACCCCACAGGCCTGAAAGGTCTAAGGACAATGCCACAGCAGGGTATGCACTGTCCGAAGGGCAACAAAGGGAATAATCACGCCGGTAAGCACATAATCATGCTTTAGTTGCTAATCCTGCAACATAGCCTACAAGCAGACTCCTCCTCACCCCTAGTGAAGTCACTGGGACCTCACATGCCTGCATTGATTAGCCACAGATAGCCTGGCTTTTGCTAGAAGCTTTTTGCTAGACTTGGGCCTCAAATCACCAGCGTAAAAAAAAAAAAAAAAACACAAAAAACACAAAAAAACAACAACAAATTTTGGCTTTCATTACCAAATGCCAAAATTAAATTCTAATCCAGTAAACTAGAGATTAATTAATGGCCAACAAGTAATTCGGGCAAAGATTTCACTTACACCCAAACAGCAGCCTGGTTTAGCAGCATTTGAGCAGGTGACCCTCCACTGACACATCAAGAGCCATAAAGCCTGCTAGCTATTTTACTGGAAAATAACTATCACACTCATAACAAGCTATCTAGACTCTACCGTCTGGTCCCAACTGTTGTACCATCAAGTCTGCAGCATACTACATAAAGCAAGAGTAATTAGAAATATCAGCTCTCTTTAAAACAATGTGGTTAGGCTCAACTAGCACAAGCTGATCTCTCCCTGCTACTTCAGTGTACAGAAAAGCAATATGAATGCTTACCTTTACATATGCACTTACATTTTTACACGCATTTGCCTGCTTACATTCATGGCCCAATCAAGTGGGAGACCTCCCTCCTCCTCCCCAAAAGTCACTGCCCCAAGTTACACACAGCAATTGGCAAGTGATGCTCCGAGGGATCTACGCTTTCCCCCTCTGAAGAGGGGTAATGCTGTTACACACTGCTCTCGGCTCCCAGGGAATCTCATCATAAATCCCAGACATCAGCAATTAAGACACCATCTTTAGCAAGGTCTATATGCTGCTCATAGGACATTCTAGAAAACTATGGCAAATTTACTATTTCCAATAGGTTTAATGAATAAAGACAAAGAAAAAAAACTGCAAATCCCTAACAATCTCATCCAAGTCTTTATCGTCCTTGCCCCAGATTTGTGGAGAACAAACAAGAGCTATGACCAGGTTATAAAACAGCTGCTGTACTAACTTTACTTGATTTCTTCTGAGGGTCCCATATAACAAATGTCTGCGAGTCAAAGACCACATTGGTGAGGATTGTGAGGATTACGGGTTCTTCCACAACAGACAGTCTGCCCTCTGAAACTTTTTCAATGCAAGATGCTATTTAACAATACATGGCTCTTTTCACTGAATCAAACACAACCTAGATCACATATCATCGTTTTGCTATCATTTAGTCCTTCTCTCCAGTTGGATTCATGCTAAAACGCCAGGGCCCTTGCTGAAGTCCTCCACAGCAGCTGCCTTCCTTCAGATCAGTGCAGTGCTTGACAAGCACCTTACAACCACAGACCTTCCTCCAGTGCAGAGGGAACAGACCATGGAGCCTTCCCCCTCTCAGAGCAACAAACAAAACCTCTTTCTGCCTACTAAGGTCCTCGTAGTTACAGTCTGTAAAACCAAAAATGCTACCATGCCACTGAGGGAGAGGAGCAAGGGGCGTACTTATCAATAACTACAGTCACCCAAGTGTCAGCATGGCAATTTGGGGCAAAACAGGAAACAAGTGAGATGAGTTAATAGCTGTTTTCTTGTCAGTAGATTATCAAGATGGTTACCAGATGAATGTTCGTATTTCAACACACATGCTGTCCTTCGTATCTCAGAGTTTTCCATGGGACAGATTACATACACATTTTTACATACCACGTTTGCCAGATTACCCAAATATTTTCTCTCCAACAACTTATTCCCTTTGGTACAGTACTAAGTTATTCTTATCCCAGAAGTCATTACTGTCATAGGAAAAGCTTCCTATTTATGGTCCTTCTGTATGTGGAGGAGCTATTGCTGTAGCATGGGAAGGTGGGACGCAGTTAGTCATTCACATGCCTCAGCAGCACACTGGCTGAAGCAGCACTGATGACTACAAGTGAAACGTGTTTCACTTGGAAACTGCCCAGGTGACAGCCCTCATGTATGGACAGCAATGGCCCTATTGCTGACACTTCCTACTTAGCACTGTCCGAGTATTCAACTCCAGTGGTATTTGGATAACAAGTTCCATTCAGCCCAGTGGAGTTATATATGTGCACGCTTACATACATATACATGCCTAAATGTTTGCAAGAACGAGGCTGTAAAATGGGAAGTTGGCTGAGAATTAATAAAAGGCACCTACACTGAGCAGCACAGGAAAGCCTTGGGGAACTTCAGAGGGATGCAGCTCAGCTCTGTAAGAAATCCTGACGCCCTCAGCACTCTAGAAGAAAAAAAAATTCTTTCTGCAGAATTTTTGGTAACTAACAGATGGCATTGGGGAACAGAGATAATTCTCTAGTAAGGGACAGGTGTTGATTTAAAACTTTGACAGAAATGCAGCTATCCCTACAAAACTGTCAGATTCAGGATTAGGCTCTTGTGGAAAGTCCCCTATATACCAGTCTCATCCCTAAAATAAAAAAAAAAAATCCTGAATATACAAGATTTAAAGCAGACCTTTATATGACTCCAGCAGATCACAAAAAAATAAAATTAATAAAATTAATAAAAAATAAAATGGGCATCAGCTCAGCCAGGCATTTTCCAGTTATCTTAAATGACATTTTACAAACATGTACTTCTCCATCTGACAAGCAGCATGACTTTACCAATTGTCACCATAGAAATCTAAATGGCAAAACCAAAATTAAACCACAGCCTTTTTAGAATGGAAAAAAAAATCTGCTTTGTTTTCTTCTTCAATGTTTAAAGTGATTTAATGTATTAAGCTAGATAGTGTGAAAAAAATGCTGTTTTAAAACACCACTCTAACATTATTCATGCCTCTTAGCCTTCAAAGTTAAACATCAGTGTACAAGACCATGCCTACATCAAACACACCACCGCTTCATAGCACTGTTAAGAAGCCAGGCTGAAAGGGGTCTCTCTCCATTTTGAAACTGTAGGCAGGCCCTAGCAATAAAACTCAGACCATTTAAGATCTCTTTAGATCATGAACATCTGTATCAAACTTACCCGAAGAAGGCAAAGTACTTCACCGCATTCCCTAGGCAAGGTAATATTATAAACCTTAGTTACTACTACTTAAGAGGGTACAAGTTTGGAGTCTTGAAACTATTCTACCATTAACATCCCATACATAATTACATCACAGGACTTACTGGAAAAAAAAGAAGTGTGCAGAAACAAGGAAAGGGAGCTGCACACCTATCAGGCTGATATCCCAAAGCTGTCAGACACACACACAGCTTTAAGCACCTCTACACAGATGTGCAGCACTCCTGACAGTGTGAAAGCTGGTGCCAAAAACCTAATAGGGAAAAGCGACAAACACTGCAGACAGCTTCCAGCTGGGAACCATCCCAGCCTGCTCCTCCAGGCCCGTTCCAACCACAGCTTAGCTCCCACTCTCCCTACCACTTCATACACGCTCAGGCCTCCTGCCCTACAATTAACTCAAAACCCCCTGACCAAAAACACAATCAGTGTGCCTGGTTTTCTGCTTTCTATGTCTCTGCAAAGTATGCCCCTTTAAGGACTAGCTTGAGGTTTGTTCTTTCAAGTCCCCAAGTACGACATTTTGATTCCACAAATACCATACAAAATGTATGGCACAGGATGCATACCAGCATCTTCTGCTTGTTGTTAGTATCAGTGTTAGTGGAGCAGTAATTCACATTTAGAAGCTGAAGTCTTCACCAGGTTTACTCATATTACCAGCAGATCTGGCGGGGGAAAAGCACAAGCTCTCTGCTCTGTCACAACTTTCCTGAGCCGGGGAGCACCATCACAGCACGCAGCTGCTCCTCACCCCCTCCTTCATTACTGCTTGAACACCTCTTTGTTATTAAAAACACACACCCTCCAAGGACTGAAGCTGCCTGCATGAGACATTGTCTCAAGGAAGTGCCCTAATTATGCCTCTCTCATAATTTACATTTTTATTTCAGCTTCAAAACAGCTGGGTTCCTCTCTGGGGAAAAACAACAGCAGCACAGTAAATCCTCCGGGCACATTCTCCCTGTTCTTCTTTCTAAGATGCTGCTGTGGGGCTTTATACAGGTCGAAGACACAATCAGTCCACTAAAAAAAAAAAAAAAAAAAAGGATATTCAAACCTCTCTACCTCTCTGGATAACAAACTGTTAATGTAAAGATTGTCTAACCTGGGGCAGTAGTTTTCAAGAACTGAGATTTATTTTTCCTCTCCCATGGCTAAAATAAGAAATGCCATATAGTCTTCCAGATTCACAGAGATTAGAAAAAGAAAAGACTTACTGGACAACTTGATCCACCCTTTCATGACAGAGTTGTTCCATATTCATGTGGCCGCACCACATCATGTGGTAGGGTGTTACTGGCTCATCTTTAAAAAAATATACTCAACACTTCCATTGCGCAATGCAAGTTACCTTGTCTTTAACAGGGATCTCAGCTGCAGGACCAACCCCACTGGTATAAACCTGAGAACTGAAATTATATTTAAAACATGGATTTTGAGTCGGATTCCTCAGAACTCACTGCAGGAAATTCACAACAGACTGCAATATAAACAGTAACAGCTAACTAAAGTGGTATTTGAATGGTAAATGCTTTCAAGTTATGCTGAGCAAGTTTTAAAATGAAAGCGACAAGATTATTGTCTGCAAAGAAGATGCTCAGGGAATATAGTGGACAAAAGCCAGTAATACTCTTATTATCCCATCAGTGGCATGAGAACGGAAGCAATGAACAACCCACTCGAGCTTCCTGCGGATGCCCCAAAGCGTCTGTAAGGAAGGCAATCACACCTCGCACAGCCACAAGACTACCAAAGCTTGTGCCTGGCACCTCGTGCCCACGACCTACCTAGAGCCCTTGCCAAGCAGGGAAGGGCTGCATCAGCCCCAAACTCAGCCAGAGCCTGAAGATGAGGGCCACGGACTCCCAGAAATGGCTCCCGTCCTCCAGCACTGCAGTGAGGCAGCCGAAACCCACCCACGCATCTCAGTCCTGCCGTGCCTCTTTCACCTTCCCGCGTAGGCAGGCAAGTACGGGGGCTGTAGGAGGGAGAGCAATTTCCTCACAACCACTTCTGAGCACCCGCATGGGGCCAGCCTGAATTCCTGCCCCACCACGTGCCTCCACCTGCTGCTGCCGACTGGTCAGCAGCACAGAAAGGATGCGTGTTAGCACAATTAAAAAAAAAACTACATGAGTTTGCACTTTCTGAATTGCAGGCACACTGAAGGGGAAATACAAAATGAAATACAGACCAAACGTTAGTGTAAGACACCGAGTGATGCTTCTATAAATCACAGTGCAAAGCACACGTTCCTACCCTGCTAACGGCCTGGGCAGCCTGCAACCCTTCTGTGCTGCTCACATAACTATTCAGAAAGCCCCAAAGCCAGCTGCCCGAGGGGAGCGCAATAATACCAGTTCCACGGTGCTGTCTCTGGCCCACCTGCCACCACCCCACGCTGCTTTGTGTCAGACCAAAGAGCACGGGCTCTTTTGTTGGGCACCTGGAAAACACCACGCAAGCCCTAACATTTCAAGTAGCTCTAAGTCAGCTTCCAGCTCGGCTCTTTGTCCTCTAAAAATAACTTAGGTTTAATTGCAACTGGCCACAATTTTCTAATTCTCAGTGACCCCAAACCTCTAAATCTATTACCCGGAGACAGCCAGGGTAATCCCTAATGAAGGTGTGGGTACGATGCAGTGCGCGAGGGGCCATCTGGCTGCCAGGTGCTTCCTGGCTTAGCTTTTCCTCGAGGCACACATCCCTCCTCTAAATCTAAGGCCAGCAATTTCCACCTCGGGACACTCCTCCATTAAAGACACAGGCAAGGGCTTTCTTGCAAGCAGGTTGCTTTTCTGCCTGCAGCAGAAAGCCTGGAAGGGTTGCTTTTTACCACACACACCTCCCTGTGACTACCAGCAAAAGACGGCACCGAGTGTATTTCTGACCGTCAGCAGGAAGGGAGCCAAGTACAACATTTCCAAGGTGGCCCCGCATCTTCTGCCCTTCACTTATAATCAAAAAAAAAAAAAAAAACCAAAATAAAAAACTAGGGTAGTGTTTGAGAACTAACAGAACTATTCATGTAAAGAGGTGATTGAAAAAGTACGGGATAAGCTTGTCAGACAGTGTAATCTGACATCTTTCAAGGAGCGACACAGCCTATGCAGGGAGGTTAGATCCCGGTTTTTACTTTCAAAAGGGGGCATTAACTTCCCTAAAGTCCCTGTCTTTCCGACAAGCAAAGGCCTTCCAGCTCCCGGATACAAACCCCTGCCCGTCCCTTTCGCCAGCGCTCTGGAGCATTTTAGGGCAGCGGGCTGGCAGCGAGCGAGCCCTTTTTGCACAGTGCTGGGGCTGCCCTGGCTCCGCTTCCCGAGCTGCCTTCCCACGGGGTCAGGCGAGGACCAGGCGCCGTGGGAGCAGGCAGGGCAGGACCCCCAAGGCACAGCTGAGATAAGCCCGGGCTGCCAAGAGACCTCGTCCCAGGCTGCTCAGAGGGGAGGCTGCTCCAGGTTCCCACTGGTTGACAGGCCAGAGGGGACCCTGCTGCTGCACTGATGTTCGGGGTGCACAGAGCATCTCCTGAATTTTGCTACAGCAAAGAGAAAAGGCCTGCGGACTGCTTGCAGCACACAGAAAGGGATGCAGGGCTGGGGAGCTCTGGAGAGTCAGCCTCGATGCTCCAGCTGTCCTCAGGGTTAAAAAAAAAACAGCAGTTACTGGAGGAGCACCTCCACATCTCAAAACAGGGTCCAGTGGGAGAATATCACAGGTTCTTCTTCCATAGTTTCATCTAATTATTTGGAAAGCGAACCCAACTTTTTTATCATGAGCTTATTTATGCAGAGCTCTGCCCAGAGCTGTTTCAATGTAAAATGAGTGACTAAACTGAAAAGCAACAAATGGAGAGACAGACACACTTAGAGGAAACCAGAACTACACTACCAGGGGAAATAGCTCAGCTCTACTGCCAGTTTTGAAGCATTTTCAAACTCAGCTGCGAAGCAAATCCAGCATGGAAAGGGAAATATTAACAAGTGACTACAGACACAGCACCTTTAGTCTTGAGGCACACTTGCTTGCTCATTTGACTATTTGCATATTTTAATCTCTTTTATAGCAGAAACTCTCTGTATAAAAATTATTTTCGCAATCCTCAAAACATTCTTCAGGGAGCTACTCATCTGCCTAGTGACACACGCGCGGGGCAGGGCTTGTTTACTAATCCAGGAGGACAACGCTTTGATCTGGATCATGCCTTGCCTGCAGGTAAGGGCAGCAGAGCAGACAGTAGGTAAGCCAGACTTTCAAACTGCAAACACACGAGGGGAACAGAGCGCAAAAGAAAGTTGTGTTTGGATGGCGAGAAGAGGGGAGCATATGGAGACAGCTGCTTCTTTATATCTATTGTACAACAGTCTGTCCAAACGTCCTGGACAGGCAAATTCTGTTCCTACTGTTGCATCAACTCTGAAAATAAACCCTAGAGCTACAGCTGAAACTAGTCTCCACACCAAGTTTTTCAAAGAAAAATGTAATGCATGCATCAGACCTCCCTTTTTGCCTTTTAAATACATGCATAGATCACTCCCCCGCCAGAAGAAAGCTAGTATTTCACTTACCTTTCCTCTCCCTTTGGCACGTGAGACAAAACCACCAAAACACTGCCAGATGAGAGACAGAAAAACCATACTGCACCTCAAGTAGTAATTCTCCAAGGGAAGTGCAGACAGGTGACTACACGATGCATGCCATGGTTTGGTATTTTTCTGAGTGGTGGCTCCACTGGAAGCACACGTACATCATAAAATCCTCCTGCCCGTTCCAGGACAGCAGCAGATCACTTACCCCATCACACACTGGGTAAGCAATGCCACCGATGCTGATCTTACACTAGTTTAAAATGCAAAAAAAAAAAAACCAAAAAAAAAAACACCCTCTTCAGAAAAATCTTACTATGAGATATAAAACAAATTAGAAACAAAAATGAGTCAGATCTCGCCAAAAGACTGGAACTTCAGAACTGAAATTCATGTGAGAATGACAGGGCAAGAGGGGCAAACCCATCGCCTGGTGCTGACCACAAGGATATTTCAGACAAATGACCCATCACGCCAGCTCTGCACTAACTGTAGCTCCATATCCTGAAGTATGGAAACCATTAGGTTTGCCCAATATTTTTTCCTAAATTCTTATTCCCTCTGCCTGCTTGTAATAGGCTGTAAAATAAATTTAGTCCTAAAACACTTAATTTGAAGTGTAAACAAGTAACTTACTCTAAGTACTACCATCACCACGATGCTCTGCCCCAGCACCTGAAGCAAACAGAAGGCGTGACCCCACCCAAAAAAGGAGCATCTGCCCTGTAACAGTCATCAGCATTTCTATCTGCTGGCTCAGGATTAGCAAATCAAATCGACCTGTCAAAACAGGAAGGTACTCACTCCGCACCAAACAAACTGCTGCTGTCAGCCTCTTCCAGAAGTCAGTTACAAAGGCTACTCTCTCATCAGCAGCGTACATATCCACTGGTGTTACAGGGCAACGAGCAGGGTCAAGTTCACGCGAGGATTTCACAGCAAGATTTTGTGACTGACCCAAGCATCCCTGGAACCAACAAACTCCGAAAGTTAGAAGCAACAGACTGATACTTAGCCAGTAGGCAGTGAACAGACCTGGGAACACCGCACTAAGCCCCTCGGGTAGCACAGACTCCGTTTGGGGCTGCCGACCTCCCCAAGCTTTGGACACAGCATCGCTCCCGCAGGCGCTCCTTGGCTGGCTGCCAGCGCCTTAATTTGAGTTTGCAATCTGGGCTTCCAAGATGACTTAGTCCAGCCAAACCAGACAGCTGAAAAGCACCATGATTACACATCAAGCAACATGGGCAGCACCTGCACGAGTCATCCCTCACCCAGAAGACAACGAAACAGACACGAGGGCTACAGAGGTGGGTGAGCAGAACGGCCCGCCTGGCTCCTGCGCCTGCTGGCAGATCCCAGTGATAATCCCGGTCAGGGCTGGCCCCCTCCTGCCAGGTCACACGCGTGTCAAATCCCCAGACATCTAAACAGACACACACAGCCACCCAGGCACGTGCAGAATCAATGTAATAAAGCTGTTGTAAAGGTGATCAAGTGTGCTTCTAACTCGAGGGTGATGGTAGCCATTAATTCATTAAAACACTGCAACATATTATTAATTCCACTTATTGCTAACAGCAGATGACAACGAGAAGGGAAAACCTGACTGAAATCAGCTTTCACGCCAATAGAAATAGCATTATACTAGAGGTCACTGTAAGCAAATGCAGCTTGACTACAGATATTTTTTCCCCCCAAGCGTTCCATTAAAAGAAGTTCTCAATTATTCACACTGAAATACACGTTTAATATTTTTTTAGTTTTCATGGTGCAATCCAAATACTGACACCGTTTTAAGCAACACTAGTAGCATGCCATTTAAGTGATCTAACTGAAGAATTATAAATATTAGCTATAAATCACTGCTGCTAATTTTGGCAGACTGTTAAATTACAGATATTATCATATTATCAAATGCCTTGCATTCAACATCTCAGACATAGATTTATTATCTGCTCTAACAGATAGCACTGGGTAATATGAGATGCTCACATTCAATATTTTGCTAAGTCTTATTCAAAAACACAAGCAGCTCTCTATATCCTGAAAAGCTTCACTTTGCGGAACACCACGGCATGAAAGCCCTTATTTACCATGCTCCATCCCTCGTTCTTTGGAATGAATCATGTTATTAACTGCTCCCCCCCCCACAGAGAGAGGGTTGTGTGGTTTTCTTCTTTTTTTTTTTTAATTACTCTCGTGTGTGTCTGCCAACTTTCCCTTTACCGTTCCACAAAATATGTATGTTTTCTCTCTCCAAACCAGAAGGAATATACAGTTTCCTTCCTCGTGGTTTATGGGTTTCTCCATCATTTCCCTGGAGGAAATTTTTTTAATGGCACATCTAATCAATCATAGGAGAAAGAAGGGGGAGGTGCTAGGGACAAAAACACCTAGCTTGTCACTTTCTTTCCTGACATGACAAGCCTCTCCACCAGGTCCGTTCTGGACTCCCAGGCAGGCAGACCCCAGCTCCCCAGCATATTCTGAACACACTGACAGCCTGGGAGAGCATCCTGAGGGCCAAATTCTGCTCTCCTCGTACCAGTGCAAATTGAGAGCAACTCCGATCCAAGTCTAGAGGAGCTTACTCAATCCATGCAGAAATATCTCCCTCCACACCTGCAAGCAGTTACATCTTCTGGTTCTGTCCATTCAGCTGGAAAATAATCCTCCCTCCTAGTCTCGTGGCTGTCTCCCACAGATTTGGGAATACAGGTGCAGGGAAGTGCTGCAGGACAGCAGGGTAACCGTAGAGGCCAGGAAGCAGCACGGGACTGGCACACCCAGCTTCAGCTCTGGTCCACCCCAAGCACAGTGGGATGTGAATCACTGAGCATCCAGAGCAGCCCTTGAGGAGCGAGCTGTGCTACCGTGTTCCTTCACAAATCATTCAGCTACACACCTGTGCCTCTCCTCTCAAAGCCCCTGGATGTTTTCCTCAGCCTTCTTGAATGATTTCTAATTGCTCAGGGAAATAAAAGCTGGTATGGAGTTCAGCATGACTCAAGCGAAGCAGGCAAATGCCTAACTGTGTGAACAAAGACTCGCTGCGAACAGCAGCAGCAGCAGCCTGCCCACCACACCCTGCGATACAACCCCCGAGCAGCAGCCTGAGACACCTGAAAAGCACGTCAGGCACCGGCAAACAGGGATCCCTCACTGAGAGGCACGATGGCTGCACACGTACAGCTGCTGTTAATCAAGCTATAGTCACAGTAGCTCAAACAAAGGTAGCAGCCCTGCTTTCTGAGCGATACCACATGGCCAGAGCAGGAGCGGGTACCCAAACACATCCTACCTGATGACGTGGAAGCAGATGAAAGAATGGGGCAGGGGCTCTTGGAGGCTGTGGGGTCCCTTTGTCCCACAGTCAGCAAGGGGATAGGCGAATCAGGTTGACCTTTACAAGTGTGGGCTAAGAGTGCTCGGAGTGCAGAGTGCTGCAGTGCACAGTCCTGGGTCCAGAGCCCTGACGCAGCCCCCATCGGGGGATCAGATCTTTCTGCCCTGCCCTGTGGTGGTCACAGCAAGGCTGCTGCAGCAAACAGAACAGCTTGGCACAGAAAGAGCTGGTAGCAAACACAAGCCCCGCAGCATAAGGATTCTGATCCAGACCTGAACCCTCCTTAAAATTCAGGGATTTTGAACACACAGTTTCAGACCATTCACAGCAGAGAGCAAACATGCTGGCCTCACAGCCCCCAGTAGTTTCTAAGCCTCCCTGAGGTTAGGAGGGCCCCTACACTTGAGGCACGGCACCTTGCAATTTGCCTGCATGGGCTTAGCAACATATTACAGATAGCTTCCACAGAAAATGATGGGAGGAAAAAAAAGAGGGAGACTTAGCTCCACCTCAAAGGCAGCTGGGCTTCCTTTGGACACAGCCTGGACAAGGCCACGGTTGAGTTATGCAGGGATGGAGGCCAAGCAACGCAGATCTGCTCCAACAGGCAGCAGGTCTGGGTTTCTGGCCCAGCAGTAAAGCACCCAGGTCACTTTTGAAGGTCTGCAGCACTTCTGCTGTTCATCTCAGGATCAAATTTGGCCTGGGGCCAGAAGTTTCAAAAGCACAAACCTACCTCTGCTCTGAGCTTTTGTAACATCCCTGCCCTACGTTCGCATTTTGAGGCGTTTTCTCACCTCATTCATCAAAACTGCACCCGAGATCAGAAGCTCAGGAAAAGAGGCAAGTTTCACGGGGCAAGGCGAGATCAGAAGCTCAGGAAAAGAGGCAAGTTTCACAGGGCAAGGCGGCTGCTCTACCAGATAATGCATGTTCCTCAAAACAGAGCTGACAGCTTCTAGGTTTGAACCAGAAACCAGCCCCTATCATTCTCTCCAGAAAATAAAGTGAAAACATAGGGCTGATTGAATCAATAGGTCTTATAATTAAATGCTGCCAAGTTAGCTGACATGATTGGCCTACTGTGTTGGTTTTTTTCATATTGTTCATCCAGAGGTTGCATACACATTAAATACAGCTAATTTTGCAAACAGATACTGGAAATTTAATTTAAACCTCCCTCAGGGGTAGCAAATGACATGTTTCACAAACAGAATAGCAAGTTTTCATAGACTCAACTCACTGGAAGCTGCTGAGATCTAACTGCATTAGGGCTAGGCAGTGCTACTATCAGAAATCTCCTCCTAATTCTTCCCAAGGGGGCTCGACCAACAGAAGGCAAGGAATATTCCTCAGATCCCTGTATCCAGGAGCATCAATTGCAAATGAAGGAGGAGAATTCACCGGAAGAGCTGAATTCAACCTACAAATCCACAACCCAGGAATTCCCAGGTATAAACAGATTATTCCCCTCGAGTAGAAAAGTATCCCAGATTTTCACTAACAAGGAGACAGAACTGAAAAGGGAATTATCTTTTTCCAGATGGTGCAAGTCAGGTGCAGATTCAATGAAGTCAATCCAGTTGTATTGATTTTCTCTACCTAACACCCCTGGTAATAACAGGGTCAGCATCATCCTCGCACAAATACACATGTATATTTTGTCTGGAAGATAGACACCATGTGCTAAAATGAACAAATACTTACCACGCTACATAAAATTAGAAAACCAACATGTTTTGAAGTGTTAGAAGAGAAACCACGTACTGTAATTTTGGTCATGACTACTCGACCAGCGCTGACCTGTCTCACTGATTGGAGGAATCAAAGATTAGTAAATCTTTACATTATCAAGGTTGCCTAAGTCTCATATTTTCACCCCAACTCCTTTTGAATTAGTACCCTAACAAAGACACTGGATATTGCATACCAACACCGGCACTGCTGCCTCGTTAGCATTTTGAATGATTGTGACAGGCCCCACCTCTCCAATCAAGACAAAAGAACAAAGCTAAGTTTCATCTGCTGTAGGGAAAAACACTAGTGAGTGTAAAACCATAAGGAGCAACTGCATTAGCTCATCTATTCTTCCTAATAAAGCAGCAAACAATTAGAGTTAAAGTAAAATGGGTCAATCAAGACCTCAAATCTTCTTAACAGCTAGCACTGTTAACCCATGTGGCCACAGCAACCCAAATTAACCCCCTGGATGCATCAGTCTTCTTCCAACACCTAGAAAGCAATTACAAATGCCACATTGAATGTCCTTCCAAAACACTCTCCTACAGCTTAGTAGCATAACCAGTGATTAAATCCTCCCCTGAAAGAAAAGCTTTTTCCTCTGCTGAGGCAGATGGCTTAAGAAACCACCTTTGTTTCCATCAGTGTCCCTCTAAATCAGCTCCACCCTGTGGAAATCAGTCTCTTGCTGTTTTGTTTTTTTTTCTTAGGTGCTAAAATACATTACAGAAATGCTGCTAATAAGCACACCTGTACATGAAGCAAAAAGGAGACCCATACTGTCCTTCAGTGTGTGTTTGGGGAAGGATAAGCAATCCAGTCATTTCAAGGAACATTGTTCACTTCTATGCTTTCTCCAGAGGTCCTCAGCACCACCAAATATCACCAGGGGTTTTCCACAACTGAGCCTATGTACCCTGAATTTAGACTCTCTCTTTTCAGCAAAACAGCTAAAAACATGCTTAACTTCAAAGCATGCTTACGGCTCACTTTCAAGAGCAATTAAGCATATGTTTAAACAACTGAATAAATCCAGATGGACCAAAGCAAGCATCTTTGAGTCCTGGGGAACAATTGTACATATAAACACACACATAATTTTATTTCCTAATCAAGTACACGCATGGAGTTTAAAGCGGCACACAAATACAACACCCAGCTCACCAGCTAATTCAGTTTAGGAGGTACCTTGGGAAGTCACCTAGTCCCGAGACCCCAGCATATCAGTTTTCCAAATTTCTGTCACTGCCAGTACCTTGTACTATAGGGTAAAAGAGGTCTGCACTCAGGGCTTTGGAGCATCCCGCAGTTTGTAGAGAAGTACTGCTATCAGAGCATTCCTTTTAGTTTTTCCTCCCTTAAGCTAGCTGTCACTTGTCTTATCACGGCATATCAGATTTCAGATCTGACAGATGCTGCAGCTGCATTACAAGTTCTCTCAGGACCTTCCAAGTTTGTAGAGCTGGTAGGAATAAAAAGGCAGCTTTTTGAAAGCCATTATCATACAGTCCTCACAAGTCTTTTTGACTTCTCCCTCTTCTCACCCCGTTAAAAAAGCAAACCCATCTCTAACATATATATGTGAAATGCCACATTTGGGGGTGACTGCTGAAACAGTCCAGCAGAGCGTGCAATGGGCCTCACCCACCCATTTCTGTGTTTAGATATTTCTAGCAATTTCCACAGCTCAGCCAACTGTTCACCAAGAACGGGGCCAGGAACCGCTCTGGTGTCAGTATGAAGAGCAAACGTTTCCTCTCATGAAGCCAGGTATATGGCTTAGCAAACACTAACTCATACACAAAGCAGCATGACACAGGCTAAAAGGAAGGCATGCTTCCTAAAAAACGACGAGCATAAAGGGAATTCTTAACCCAGACTGCAGCAATTCATTTGGGGACTACTGTGATCACTCATGCCCAGGCACAAGACCTCAGGGGTCACTAAATGACGAATATTTTTGTTATTGTCAGAATATATTTAAAGAGCACAGCCAAGTGGGCACTGACATAACATACCATAAAAATTACATCAGATCCCTAAATCCAGGGTTCAGATGCTGCTTTACATAACAAACTGTGTTACAGGCTTAATGAACTGCCCTCCGCATTCAAAGTGGGCTAAAATTCTCCGCAGAACAATGGTGACTTTTTACTCTCAGGATGACAGCTCTTTGGTTTCTCTCAAACACCAAAGGCAATCCGCAATATGGGTGCAACAAATTGTAAAGTGCCGTTAACCAAATCCTGTCCCTTGGTACAAGAGATGAAGGGGAACTTGCACCACTGCACCTGACTGCTGAAATCACCTTTCTTCGCAGAGCCCTGCTGCATGAGGACTCACTCGTGTGCTTTATTTGTGCTCTGTGAATGCTCTCACTGAGCCAAAGGGGTGCAGGGTGCTGGTGTAGCTCATCTGAAAGCTCCACAGGGCTGTGGCCTGAGTGCTGTGAGACTTGGTACCACATCTAGTTTGGGGTCCTGCCCACTGCCAAGTGCATCATTTCACAAACAGCAGAAATAAAATGCACGGTGAGGAAGTCAGTGGTTCCTAAACCTAGGTGCTACAGTGGTGAGTTTGAGGTTTGCCATACGTCTTATGTTTTGGAAACATTCTCAGCAGAAATACACACCTATCCACAAACTGAACAGGACTGCCTCTGTGCTCACTGAAGGGAGTTTCTATCGCAGGCAGGGGAGATGCCCATTTTCTCTTTGTTAGTGATTCACTCCTTCGTGATCTATGAAGTAATGGCAGGGGCAATTTTACTAGGTAATGCTCTCTCAGCACATTCTCCCTCTCTTCTCAGCAAGGGCTGAGATGCTATAATCACGTCATCCAGTAGGGTGGGAAGGGAGAGAAGCTATAGAAAACAAACACATCCTGCAGCTGAACCTCTTCTTGGGCGCATCGGTTCTGACATCTCAAGTCTAGACATCCCCACAAGTCTAAACCAGCACGGGTGGAAAGAAACAGGCTCTTTCACAAGGAGAAGACAAAGGGTTGCGGAGGAACGGGGACAGCCAGAACAGAAAGGATACGCGCTTCAACCTTGTGAGGAAGAACCTGTCTGAAAACAAAAGGGGTAGGTTTGCTGAACCGGGAGCAGCACACATGCTGGACAGCAAATGATTTCTTTGAGAAAGGACGGAGAAAGGTTCCTTGACACAGCCACAATGGCTTGACAGATTGTGAAAAGGGATGACAGAAGCCTAGAATAAGTAAGACTTACAGAATATGTATGTATACCTCGCCTTCTAATGCAGGATTTTATGTTAATGATCACTCCTGTGTGAAAGCCTGCTATTTTATATCAGGAAGAAGCCTACATGAAACGCAAAGAATATCTTTATTCAGAGGAAAACTGAAAGTTCCAGCTTAGCATAGGGAAATACATTACATTTGTATCTTAAACACCGAAAGCAGCTCTGCCGGCATGCGGCACACCCCCTTCTTTCCCAAAGGTGTTTCACAAAGCACATCTTATTCAAATGGCAGGTTGCAATTAGTGTCTCAAACATTATACGCAACAAATTGAGGCAAGCAGTCTTTATTTGCAGATCATACTCCACGCAACCTTCCGGCACCGCAGCGCTGCACACACTCACCGTACCTGCAGCACCTCGAGCGGGGCGCGTTTTGCATCATTTTTTCCTCACATAAAAAGGCTTTGTTCACGATTATCAGCCTCCCCGTGCACGGCTGCCTCCTCTCCGTGGCAGAACCAGTCAATGCAGGGAATTATTTTTTTATTTGTTTGCTTCCCCGGTGCAAATTGGAAGGGGGAAATCGCCCACCCCCCACCCCCCCCCTTCTCTCAGCGCTCTTTGTTCAGCCTCGCAGATCCCTTCAGAGGAGCTTAGGGCGGGCGGGAGGGGAGGCAAGGCTCCATCCTTCCCGGGCTTTTACGCTCTGGAGATGCTCGAAACCCTAAAGGCAGCCGGCAGAAAGCCGACGGGCTCCTACGAGGGTAAAAGAAGCGTTATGGGGCAGCGGGCACCCCCCCGGTTACCTCAAGCGGGGCTGCGGGGGCGCCAACTTCGCGTCCTGTCAGCGCCTGCCTCGCCCTGCCTCGCGCCCCCACCGGTCCCCAACGGATCCCAACGGTCCCCAACGGCCCCTTACCTGAGCGCCACAGCGGCCGCCGGCACTGGGACGCCGAGGGGCTGAGAGAGGAGGCGCCGCCGCCGCCGCCTCAGCCCGCCCCGCCGCTCTCGGGGCTGTCGCCGGGCCGCGAAGCCCCGCGGCCCGCCCCCCGCTCCGCCCCGGCCCCGGCCCCGCTCCCTCAGGGCCCCCCGGCGGTGGTGGAGGTGGTGATGGAGGTGGTGGAGGTGGTGGAGGCGGCGGTGGGGCCGGCCCCTCGCCGCCCGCCCCGCCCCGAGCCCGGCGCCCGCAGCGGCCCCTGCATTGCGGAGGGGCCCGGCCGCTGCGCGAAATGGCGGGGCCGGCTCTGAGGGATCGCCCCCGCCACGGTAGGAGATGCCCCGAAGGTCCCTAACCTCGGGGTCTCGCAGTGATGCTCGAGCAGATTTTCTTTTCCTTCCAGGAGGCGGCTCGGTGAGATAGGTACGGAGATGTACCTCAGAAACCGCACCGCTGGCTTGCAGACTGTGTGGTGACAGACCCTCCAACTGCTCCCCGCACTGACTTCGGCAGTAAAAGGTATCCCGTTTGTCACTTACCTGCTTCCCAAACTAATTGAACGGGCCTCCTCTGCCCCTCAGGATATGCCCCTTAATACTTCCCTGGTCCTCTGGCAAAAGTAAAAGACACCATAATCTCACCTTTCAGTCAGTGCCCCCTGGTTTCAGTTCCCTTTGCTGGATATCAAAGAGTGGAATAGGGCTCTATTAGCTTTTCCATTTCCTAAACAAATTAGTTTTCTTTGTTTTTTATTTTTAATGAAAATGCAAAAGCCAGTCTGACAGAACCTTAACCAGCAATTCCCTCTATAAGTATTAATCTGTGGAAAGGTTCTGAAACAGGTAGTGTATTTTGCTCTATTAAAGATAAATATTCCTACTCTTTACATTTGGGTGCCCAGAATATGTACTAATATCAACCCATATGACAGTGCAAAACCTTTAAACTGTGACTTCAGTTTTGTCTAATTCTGCTGCAGCACTCTGAGCAAGTCCCCTGTCTTTATTTTTTCCAAAGCTCCACTAATTCCAGGTACCATGAATCATGCATAATATCAAGCATGATTTTCAGAAGCACTGAGCACTCTTTTTCTTCACAGACCTTAGCAGGTGATCTGGAACATTTCAGCTCTGTAATTTGGGCCTCAGCTCTCTTCGACAGGGTGGTCAGGGCACAGGCTCAGGAAAGCACAGGCCTCACTGCCATAGCTGTTTCTTTGGCTGCCATCTTGAGATGGCAATCCCTCAGCTACTGCATTGGGTTGTATTTCAGTCCCACATCAAGGTCCATAAAGGGACTTGAGGGTGCCAAATTATTCTGTGAAGTATTTTTTAAAATATATTTATATATCGTGCTTTTTTTTCCTGTAAAGATCTGAGTGCGTAAATTAAGGCTACAGACATTCCCTTCCAGTCCTTTTTCCTTGGCCCTCCTCGAGTTATCTGGGAGAACTTCCCACCACTGCCGCTTCCCTGGTCTAGCATTTCATCTATAAATCAGTGGCATGCAAAGGGAGCAGAATCATGCCAAGAGGACAAAGCCATCATGTTCCCCTCTGGCTGCTCACCGTCAGTGATGTATATCCATCCGGAGGAGATGCTTCCAGAGGAAACATTTGCTGCAGGCAGTCATTCTTCCAGACTGTCAGGAGTGAAGACTGTCAAGGACAGTGTACCTGCATACCCAGCACCCAGGGCCCCAGCAGTGCCTCCCTTTGAAGGCCCACACAGCCATACAAAGACCCCAGAGGAGCTCTCCCCACAAGCTCAGCTTATTTTGAGCTTACACTATTAAAAAAAAATAAAATTAAAAAAAAAGGAAAGGACAGCTTATATTTTTGTGGGAAATAAGCCCTGTGATGACTATCATGGAAGAGAGCTCTCAGTGGAAAGACACCATGCACAATAAATAGGCTTCATGCTGTCTACAAATGATCCTAGAGTTCACGGTGATAAAACAGACCAGAGAAAGGCTCAGAATATTCCATGTGCTGTGGAGAAATCAATGCCTCTAGCTCCAATGCAGTACTTTAGCAGCCCCTTTTCAGCAGCAGGCTGCAGAGAGAAAAGGTGAATCTTAGAAGTTAGTCATTCAGCTGCAGCTCTTCTTTAAACAGTCATCAAAGATGATGAAAAATAAACACAGAAAAAACAATGTGGCATTCACGATTTTCCACCAGATAATTATCTAGTCAAATTACATTATACTTTACATTAAATATTCAGCAACGGTGTTGACACTAGACGTTTTAAGACAGGGAAAATTCTTATAATTTATGTTAGAGATGTTAAGATACACACACGTTATCTTTATTAGAAATATTCATGCAGAGATCAAAAAGCATCATCCCACTAAGAGATAGTGGGGAAATATTTTTTACAAAGGAGATTTTTACATAACCTCACAAATGATGAGCTCTATAGTAAAGCTTTGACGCACTGAATTATGAATGTCTATATGAAGGTCTAGTATGTGAAATAGAGGATTTTTGCCTGCCTGCTAAAAGAAGGAAGGACATTGTCTGTAGTCTTTTTTAAAATGATTCATTTGAAATAGCAGCTGAGAAACACCACACTCCAAAAGGGACCACGTCAATATACGTTCTTTTCTTTAAACTATATAGCTATGACAACAAACTCCTGTTTCTCCTCTGCCAGTTTATCAAGCTGTAATTGTTGGCAACTTAGGTGTCTGGCTTCCCTTCAGAACAGAGAAGGAAACATTTAATCTCTCAAAAACACAGTATGACCCAAGACTTGGTGCCAATGTCACAGCATTAGCTAAGTGAACAGAGCAGTCAAGTCAAAGCCAACTCTTATTTATTCGTGATCGGAAGCGCTACAAGCAGAAATGAGAATTATGAAGCGATGGAAAGTATTCTGTGGTGCTTTTGTGCACTTTCCCCGGTGGCATGTTCTCAGTCGCTGGGCATGTGCCACAACCGGTTGAGCAGTTTTTGCCACCTTTCCCTTTGGAAGCACCTAGGCTAAGGTGACCGTGAAGGCATGATTACTGCCTCGGTTTGGCTGAGATGTTTCTCACAGTGACAGAGCTCTAGGGTCCCCCTAGTGCCCAGCTGAGGCAATGAGGAAAAAAAAAAAAAAAAAAGGTGAGCTGAATAGCTCTTTAAAATGTGTTACCAACCTCAAAGCAAAACAAAAGCATCCACTGAAAATATTACATATTTGTCCCTGGCTTTACAGAAGAGACTATGTTCCAGTTGCTTCTGACTTGGACAGGAAACTCAATTGTATCATTAGCTCATGTGGTAAAATTTCTGTTTAAAAGACCTTTTTTCTGCCTGTCTTCCATTTGATAACATCTACCTTCTAAAGATTATTTGGAGATATTACCTGTCTGTAAATGAATGCCTCAGGTTACCACGGGAAAGCTTTAAGCAAGGATCTAGCCACAGTGGCAGGGCTGTCACCAGAGCAGCTCTGCCTTGTAGACCTTCGCTATCTTTGGTCTTTGTGTCTGAGGGAACTGGATTCCCACGTGAATTATGATGGATTAATTAGCTTTAGGGAGCTACGCTCTCATTTACCAAATGCTTTAGATGTCAAAAGCCAGTTTTTACATTAGAGCTAGAATGATTTGAAAGCAAGCAGAGTACTAAATACTGCTGGCACCTGCTCTTGGGGACTCAAGGAGACAAGAATTACAGTAGAAACTCCACTCCAGGGGGCATCTGGATCCTCAGTTCTCAGTGCTGTGATTGAAAGCAGAGGGTCCCCAGATACACGTGACAGTGAAAAATGCACAGCAGAGGTCCCTTACTGAGGACACAGGTCTGTGCAGAGCCTCCTTTTTTCCCCTGTCATCTACCTAACCCAGATACATTTTCTCTCAGCTCTTGAGGCTTTGTGACATCTTGGTTATGGGGCTGCTTGCCTTTACTGAAGAGGAAAAAGCAGATGTCAGGCTTGTCATGTTAGGGACATCTCACAGGAGGTTTTGTAAATGTATTCAAAAGGAAGCGAGGGGTGTACCGATCCTGGCAGAATGCAGATGGTGAAGGTTCCTAACCTAAGCCATTTTTCACTGCTTTAACCCATGTTCTGGGGTAGAGAGGAACAGTTCATCTGTTAAATTCCCATCTCCACAAGAAAGGAAAAGAAGGCTCTCCAGAAAATAAGGTTTGTTGCTCTTAACATTTTCTAGTTATAGCAGGGAATGTTGATTGCCAGGAAGTATCGAATGCAAGTTTAAGAGTTTGGTTTATTCGCTTTGCCATCTCTAGCTTCTCACTAGTATAAGCACTGCCTTCTTTATCTAGCATGAAAGCTGTGGGAATAAAACTACTGCCCCATTCAGCCTTACTAGGTCTGCTAATGCAATAGGAAAATAAACAGCCACTGCCTACCTAAAGATGAACAGAATACACATTAAGGTTTAAGTAGTGAAATCTCTTTGCACATTGCATCTGTAGGAAATTATATGGAAAAGTTGCATTTTAAAGTAAAAAGGATGTATAAATTACTAAATATTCAAATTGGTTAGAACATAAGGGGTATCCTATTTTTGATATTTAATTTCCTGTTCTAGTGGAAAGTCTGATTTTTCCCAACAGTATCTACTGAGAATTAAAACCTCAGAAGGAGTCTATTACTACGCTTGCATGCTTGCACATGGAAGCTCTTCAACTCTCTGATGCACTGATAGCTTGTTTTATTAATGTGGAATTTTGATAAGGCTTTTTACTTCTTAATATGCTCATCTTATGTTCAAACATGTAAATGTTACTACATTTTCCACGCCTAGAGCTTAAATTATCAGCTGAAAAAAATTAGCCTAATCAGGTTAATGCTACAATACAGGGCAACATAGTTCATCTTGGGGTTGGGGATTCATATTTCTATAGGTTCCCCTTTCTATGAATAAAACACCGCTCTTATTTGTTGAGAGAGGGGAGGCATCTACAGACAGAATGAGGGGCTGTTTATTCACATAGGCTACAAACGTTGCCAGTTTGCTGCTACAAGTCCTCAGTCAGTTTTGGAAAAGACAAAACTGCATCACTCCAGCCCTGGCCTGAAGGTAGCACAGGAGTCCATGTCCTGAAGTCCTAAAAGCACTGAAGAATTAAGGCAATTCATAGAGGGCTGTGATAGACCTCACCCTCTTATGTGGATCAGCCATGAGAACAGCATAAAGGCCGTGAGGCAGGGTCTGCCCAAAGGAAAGAGGGACTTGGAAGTAGCCTCATGGACACCACACACTTCGCAAAGGCCCTGCTGGCTGCTAGCCCAGCGGTGCTTCAGGCTCATTGATCACAGTCCTCAGGAAAACTCAAGTTCAGAAGATTCATTTGTAAGTCACATCACTCTGCCTTGCCAGAACTGTGGCTAGAGGTTAAATATCAAACGTGTTTGGGCTCTTTCCCACCAACAAGCTTCAAGCTCTGCCTCAAACTCAGCTTCCATGCAAACAACAAATGTGGTGTTGTAGTCCAGGTTTGAGAATGGCCTCAGTCTGACCAATGGACACACCCATTATGTCTTAGTGTGGCTGAAATAAGTCCCTGGCCTGAGGAAGATGGTTCTGAATGCCTGAAGATTACCTGTGGGTTTGCTGTCTTACAAAATGGCTCCCCATTCAGGGTCATCACCAGCACATCACTCTAAAGGTCTGCTTTGTACATGAAAGATGAGGGGTGGAGATGAGGTGCCCCTAAAGGGCAGCACGTACAAAACATCTGTAAATTCCTGCTAGCTTCTGCCCATATATTTGCCGATGGTTATCTAGCAGCACAAATCAGTACTTCATGTGCAGTTATCTATCTGAATTAGAGATGTTTCCCCATGTAAGCCCCTGGGTTAATGAACTGATACATTTGCTGCAACCAGCTTCTGAATTGCAGCCTGTGTGCCTGAATGTTCTCTCCTGAAAGCAGAGCCAAAGAACCCATGGGATCTGTGAAGAGAAGCAGCTGTAGTTGCTTTAGCATAGTCTCTGCCATGCCAGCAGGTAGATGAAGTTATATAAAAAGGTTCAGATCTTATTAAATCCGCTGTCACAATAAGAAAGCAGTAGTTCACGCAACTCTTGGGCAGATCACAAAGCAGCCTAGCAGTCACACAGCTACCTGCGTTAGCTCTGAAACACATTGGGCTAATAGAGGCTACATCTTTTTCAACTAGTACTTTGGATTTTTCATTCGGAGAGCCTGTGCTCCAATCCGGTTCAAAGAGGAGAGTCAACAGAGCAACTTGGGGTGCTCATTCCTTTAAGTTACCTCAGCCAGCAGTTCGAATGAAAAAAAAAAAAAAGGTCAGAATTGGGATTAATTCTGCCTTGAGTCTTGTATCCTGACAAAGGAGCTGTAAGAGAAATGCAAAGCATGTTATAATCAAAGACCTGATGGGTGGAGAGAGAACCATTTCAGGTGGTTGTGAAACGCATCAACATCTATTGTCTGCAGCAACTCCTTGTCATCACTTGATATTTCTGATTTTCAAAGTGTCTGTGGATGCTTTGCGCAGGCTGCTGTGTTGCCATGGATACAGTGGTGTCAGCGCTGAGGCCGTTAGTAAATGGGCTGATCTGTTTGTGCACCTACAGAACGAAAAGAAAGACAAATCCCATCGTTTGTGGGGCTGTTAGCAAAGGGAGGCTGACAGTAAAACAAAGTGACTCCGCGTAATGGTTTTCAGAATGTCCTCCTCCTCATAATGATGGTGGAGTAAAGAGAGGGAAGATAATGAAGCCAAGGGATGAGGAGAGCTGTCAGGCACTTACCAAAACCCTGCTTGCATAGCTTAAGGCAAAGGTCCCTACATGATAGCATCAACTACATGGTCAAGGAAAATCAATCAGGTTTAATAATTCAGTTTCCTAATGGCTTGGCAACACTTTCTGCAAGAGCAAGGCAAATCAACAACAGCAACATCAAAAATACCAAAGCAAACAGGAGTGATCAATAGACAACATAACAAAACAGAGCAACTTGCTTTTAAGAGATACCCTGGGAGCAAGCAACAGATCCACAGTATAAAGCTAATATTTAGATAGTACACGTTTAATGCTTTTATCCAGGCACAGCTCCACTGCTAAGTGAGAGGCAAAACAGGTTTAGAAGTGACAGGCTAGTGTATGCACAGGAAATCAAGTAAAAAACCCGGGCAGCAGTCCAGTCTGTTTTCAAACTTTTGCTTTTTTCTTGGTATTAGAACAATCTCATTAGTTGTCCATATAAACAGCACAGATCTGAGAGCTGAATTCCTATACATTCACGCAAGGCTTTTTATTATTTTTATTAGGCAACAACACAAGATTGTTTAATTTGATTATGACTTTTCATTTTCTGTTCTGTTATTCTAAAGGGAGCTCTGCACAGATTAGGCACATGACCGTGCATTTCACTGAGAGCTTCTCTTGCCTTTGAATTTGGGGTCAAGCACCAAAACTTTCAGAGGGAAGGTTTGTTCCCCACTGCTGACATAGATGTTTAAGGTAAATAGCTGTTAACCAATAAGAAGGAAGAATAATACGAGGTCACCCCTAGCGTACCTTTTCTCAGTGAGGCTGCATCACTGAATATGAACCAGAAATAGAATGCAGAATGTTTTATAGGGATCTCTTCTTAACCGATGAAGTTTGATCCACTTGGTTTCTCTGCCATAAATCAGGGAAAACAAAGTCGGCCAGTTCTGCAGTCAGCTGTAGTGTCCTCCCAGACTCACATCTGCAATGGAAGCACCAAGAACAATCTTTAGAGGAGTTGAAAATAAGCAGAAAGCCAGAACTCCAATCCTTGGCCTTCCTGTAAGTCCTCTCAGTCTGGCATCTCTCCAGAGGTGTGGAAAAGACTTGGTGTCTTTCCAGCTCTAGACCAACACGGCCAGGAGCTCCAAGGAAGCTTCTCCAGCCCAGAGCCACTTCAGCCTCTCCTCACGGCTTTGCTCTGCGGACAGGCCCAGCAGCACAGCTCTGTCAGGGTGCTGGCTCCACTCCTTTACCTCCTGCTGCCGACTCACACTGAAGACAGCTGAGCCCAGAGAAACGCTTTGCACACCAGCCACTGCGGTCACCCCAGAGGGAAAGTGAGTGCAGACAGGTGGTCTTTGCCCTCCCAGCTGCAGCAGGAGGGAGCCCTGAAGTACATCTCTTCATTTTGATAAGACTTGCTTCTCATTACACTGGCATTGAAAGATAGCAGGCCCCAGTCTGTTCTCGTTTCTCTGAGGTAATTCTGCTGATGCCAAATCAATCACCATGTCCTGTCTCTTTATGGCTCTCTTGACTTATTTTTTTTTTCCTGGCATAAATGAGACACAGAATTGTCTGAGCACAGCTCTGCTTCAGCCTCATCTGTGCAGCATCTCTCCCCAGCCACCTTGAGAGCAGACTATGGCAGAAGTCAGCAAGTGCTTCTGCAATATAACAGGAGGTCCTGGTGTCCACAGGGACAAGATCAAGCTTGGAAAATAAGGGACGAGCTCAAGATAGAAGTAGTCAGCACTCTTTTGATCCGTGTTCCCTGGCACTACAGACAGACAGGCATGTGAGAACCGTGCGTAATGCCATAATGCCTAAAAAATTTTCAGCGGTGCAAGTTTCACACAGCCCTTTCCTGTTGAGAGGCTGGCTTATGCCCTGGAAAATGACAAATTGCATCCCTTCCAAAAATCTTGATTATCGCTTAAGTCCTCGTGTTCACAGTCCTCCCAGATCCTCGTGGAGGTTCAGAGCAGCCTTCTCCTGCGTACAGATAACTGTGATTAAATTTGGCTGTCAAGCTGAGACCTCACCTCCAGACTGTTAATTAGTGTTCAAAGCACAGCACTGCTGTCTTTTGCGTGCAGCCACCCTGGGACCCAGAAACGTATCCGGGGCACTCAGAGGTGTTCGTTTTCATGACACTGCAAAAACGCAGCCACGGTTAGTAGAGCTCTAAGATGGAACACCAAAGCAAACTGGCAGGGAAAAGCTGAAAGGCGTCAGCACTGCGTACAGACAGATCGATACGCACACAACGCGTAAGGGCAGCTCTGCTGCTCGCGTTGCCAGCACGTGATGTAGCCTGGCTCCAGTAACCGGGGTTTAACTGGGAATCAATCTTCCTACTGGGAGTTGTACGTCAGCAGCAAAGTAAACGGGGGGTTGCAGGGCAAATTTTCCTCTAAGTCTGCAAAATTTAAAAGGCATCTTAAGAACAAACTTCACTTTTCATCCTAGAGACCTCTGCTTTTTAACTGCTCTGCCGTTGAGCCATAGGAACCTGCTTCCACTAATTAATGATTCATAAAAGAATTTATAGAAGGGGTGGGGAGGTGCCTGGTCAAGCCAAAAGCTGTACATCTCGCTATTTTTGCAACTATGTTTGAACTGATTTCTGGAAAGCAGTGACAGAGCTGACTGTGTAAGCCAAGACAATTTCAGAAATGCAAACAGGCTACAGCAGGTTGTTCTCTTCAGCAGCCTTTATCCTTTCCCCCAAATATTTTGTAGCCCTGTCAGAGGAGTATGCAGCTACTGACATTTCCACAGCATTGCAATAGGTACCAGAAACCAACTGCAGAGATCATTAGGGCTTTTCCTTGCAGGAGCCCCCACGGAGTCCCTCTCTTATCTTGTTTCCCCCTTTCAAGGGCTTTTATTCAATAATTCCCCCCCAAACCCAGCCGCAGCCTGCAAACACCCCAGCTACAGCAAAAGCAGAGCTAGTGGCAGTGCACTCTCCTGTAATCAGCACCGTGTAAGCTTGAAGCCAACAGTCACGGTCACTAAAACCTCAGCATATGGGACCTGTAATGTTCCTGTGTGTCCTCTGATGAGCATCCTTTGGGTCTTGTCATATTTGAAATGCTTCAGTGCCTGCTCTGCCGCAGCTTGGGCTGTTTTCATAGAGCCTTGTAGCTAAGCAACAGTAACCTCGGCTGGGCAGCCTGAGCAATGTGGCAAGGGTGATTTATCCCGCAGGAAACCTGTCCTCTCAACCAGGCCCGCTGGCCCCAGCTAATCCTGACGACTGCCCGCATCTTAGTGTGCTGCTGGCTAAAGAAATTCAGGCTCTGAAAAGCGTTGGATGGGAAACAAGGCAGTTAATAGGGAGTGCTGACGCTGGGGTTGCTGCTGAGGGGAGGACTGCTGCAACGGGAATAAAATGAGCTGTACCTCTGCACAAACAAGCATGTAGCAGCAACAGGTATTGAGTGCAGGAGGCAATTCAGGAGGAAGGCAATGCTTCCAAACTGGGTGCATTAAGCACGCTGGGAGAACCTCTTCTGCCTTCAGCAGGCTTCAGATTAATTACTAAAGCTCAAAATCAGCAAGTGAGGATAAGAGAGCAGGTCCACACCCACCGTGGCTGAGAAACAAATGCATGGAACAGGTCTTGCCCAGAGAAATGATCTGCAGGGTGGGGAACTCCTGGCCTTCCATTTGCTGGGACAAGGAATGTGGAAAAGCATCAGCAAGGCTGAAGAAATATGGAAAGTTTTCTAAACACTCGAAATAGAGAGAAAAACCCTAATCCAACCACAGCTGGTCACAGAACTGCTGCACTGGACTTGGAGACTGAAGAGGAGTCATTAGGAAGGGCAAACCAAAACCTCTATTAACATAAACATTTAACAGAAGGCTGTCTCTTTCTGGGGCCATCGGGTGGGGGTCAGGCTGTAATCCCCTCATTTAGTCCTGGGCTGGGGAAGCACCACCTTCACCCTTGTCACAGCCTCTTGTTAGAGCCCCGAGCCTGAGCACAAACAATTTCAGCCCAAACAGTGCTTGCTCCAAGTCAGGCCCTTGGTCCCAGCATGGTCAAGCCATATAAAGACCTGCAGGCACTTTTTGGCCAACAAAGCATGGAAATTAACTTTTTTTCATCTGAACAGAGCTCCAAGGTATGAATCAAATGCCATTTGGCAGCATTCCTGTAGCAAAGTACATGCACCATCAAATATTACTGCAGCCCTGATCCATTCCAGCTGCTGCTGCCCAACCGACATGTTAATGCACTTCTCTTCTAATATCACCCTGTTTTTCTGAAGACATTTGCAAACATTTATGAATTAAGCCTCACAACACAGTCACACCTTACAAAAGGGCTGGTCTTCAGGCACAGCAGCCCAGTGGTTAAGAAACCAAGCTGCAACTGAGAGCACTGATTCAAAGGGTGACCTTGGGTAAATGGCTTTGTTTCCACCTGAGACAGGGTCACAGATCTTGTCCTCCAAATTAGTGAGGACAAATATGTTGATACATGCCAAGTAGCCTGCCCCCATGTGCTGGGAGCTGCATAAGTTTTCGGTTAAAAGTAATATTTCTGTCTCCTTTTCAGATGGAGGCAGGCAGACATTTTAGGGTTGGGCAGAAACTTGGTAGCAGATGCAGAACCACAGAGATTTCCAACCCAGCGCCATAAGATCCTGTACTTCACCACTCACTTGAATTCAGTTTTGCTCATCTCACCTCGGTTGAGAAATTGATATTTTATTCTTGCTATGGAAATCACAAAAACTTCCCATTAGAGCTGCCTGAAGTTTGGATTCTTGACTCCAAATTTCAGAACTAGCTTTATCATCAGTGACTCTGCAGCTCTCCCTGCTTTCCATCAGGATTTACACAGGATCTAACAGGGACATTAGCCTCAGGCTATTCTCTGCCTAGCGGGAAACATCTTTATGAGGACACATGATTTGCAGAACTCACTGATAGAGGACTCTGTGAAGGTGAAGAGCCTAGATGGCTTCAAAGGAAGTATAGAGAAATTGAGGAGGGATGAAGGAGGGGGTTCGACATCTCACTCAGACATCACTGAGCAGCCAGCTGCTGTAAGGGGTTCTGTGAATAGGACCTCTGCAAGCAACCTCTGCTTCTTAAAAACTTTCCCTAAGCATGCAGTGCTTTCCTTTCTACTGTCTGTCTGCTACAGGGCTGTTCAGTCTGAAACAGCTACAACAATTCTTTCATTACCAGGGAGACCTTAAAAAAAAATGTGATTTAAACAATGCATCAAATTGAGCTGTTTCTTAAAAAGTCTTTTCAACTAATAACCCCAGAGAAGAAATAGAGGCATTTCTGTTGTCAGTGTGCAAAGCTCTTTCCTCATCTTGCAAAGCAAGTTGACAGACATAAGGTATAGCATGATCTGATTTTAGAATTATCATATAAGTCTCCAAATTTATTTTATTAAAGGGAGCTATAACTAAATTTTGATGCCATTAGATCATACAATTAAATGTTGGCTTGCTTGAAGGCCTTTTGTATTTTGCCCCACATAAGAAGAACTATATTTACAGATGGAAGTCTTTTGAGATTTTCTCCTACTGGACATTTAACAGCTACTGATATATGAAATATATCCTTAAAAATCTAAACCATTTTTTAAAAATCTACAGAACTGAACGGAAGAAAAATTGCTGCTTGATATGGAGGACCTGCTAAATGTTTTCTACTCTGTGAGCTCCACAAGTTCTAAACTCCTCCAGGTAAGTGAAAAATAATTAACTTTAGTTTTTTTCCCTTTCTATATGAGACGGTAAACAGAACTCTCCAGGTTTTCTTCGGAAATGAAAAGAATACAGAACATGAAACAGATTAACTATTGTCATATCATCGTTAAATCTCATTAATATCGCCTATCCAGCTAAAAAAAAAGTCTTGGTAAATCAATTAGTGTTGGATATCAAAAGTTACAGTTAATTAATACAACAACAGAGTTTTAGAGGGCAGAGGGTTTGGGACCCATCATAGGTTTGGAATTTAACAGTCACAATTTGAAAATTACTTTTTCCCTAACACCCAACGTACCACCCTAATATAACTTGATCCTTCCAGCAGCAAGGAAAAATGCTCAACTCCTAAACTTTAATAGAGAAGGCCTGGGCTAGTTTTCTCAGTTCATTGCCAAAACACCTGTGGAAGCAAAGCACAGCATTATTAAAGATCCGTTAGAGGTGATGTTTTACCCAGAATAGCTCAATATTTGCTTATATATTAACATGTTTGTCAACACACTGACTCAACTATTTATGTTGGCTTTTAAAAATAAAAAAGCCCTATATACCTTGCTATTAATAGATACTGATAATAATATCATATTATAAAATAAAATATTGATAATAATAAATCATAAGCTATTTAATTTGTAAGAGCTGGTTCATGCATGGGATGGTTTCAGAGGGGACCATTAACCATTGTTATTACTTACATATGAAAAGTTAAAGAGAAAAGCAAGGATATCCTGTAGCTTGCAGATATTAAAGATAAAACCACCAGCCGCCGCCCTTTGTCTATGTCCTGGAGAAAGAGGGAAAAAAAAGGTGAATATGAATGTAAATTTACTTTGGGAAACAGCTATAAATCTCCTTTATTACATTTCATAGCGAGTCCTGAATGACTTCTAACAATTGCAGGTAAGGAGGTGAATTTGATATTAAAAAACAAAATCTTCGCTGTGTGTCCATGTTATCAATTTACAGCTATCATGTAATTAAAACTCTCTTATTCATTCTAGAAGGTACAACTTCCACAGGGTTACAGTCTGGGCCAAATTAAAAGACCTATTCAACACAACTACTTGCTTGATCAGATTTATTTATCCTTTCTGACTTTTCCATTAAAAGATATAACTGTGTCTCAGTGGTTGAGTTGTCTTAGAGAAGGCATAGCATATAGTTTAAAACTGCAGATTCAGGATATGAAAAATATCTGTGCAGCATAACCGTGTTGTAAACTGTTATGGTGCCTGAACTGTTCCTAAGCAGCTTGGACATCTGCACGAGGAAACAGCTGGAAGCCCTAATTTTACTGTCTGGTCGAAGCTAAGCCATCCCCAGTGTTAAAGCAGAGCCCTCATTCTTTCGGGCTGCCAGAGAGATTTCAGTTCTCATGGAAGTGCTGACAGACAGCACTCAGAGACAGTCTGCTTCCTCAGAGAAGCTTTACCTTGAATTTTCCTTCATTAAATATATATGCACACACGTATATTCTATACATATATATCAAAAAAAGAATCCTTCTCAAAAAGATTATGCCAAGAAACTAATAAAGTTGATGAAATGGCTCCTATCGCCTTCCTCAGGCACTCATTCAAAATATTAATCTGATTACCATTATGGCTCACATTCAGCAAGGTTGTTAAGTACCTACCTAACGGAAAGCATGTGAAGAGTCCCATTATGATTCATGGATTTAAAAACAGAAATATGTTTAACTGCTCTGTTGAATGCTCAGGTCGAAACAAAATCAATACATGCCGTGGTTTTTATTCATGAAATATTAAGCGAAGATCCATAATTTATTGTGCTCTGTGTATGCGTATGTACTTCGCACTGATTATACTGTAATATACTGAGCTATGCATAATTTAAACTGTATAGCACATGGGGGGAAAAAATCATTGTTAAACCCAGAACAGCGCACTTTTTGGTGAACTGGGGATTTATATTATTCTTAAATCTGTTCGCACGTGCTTAAAAGCCCTTTTCCAGAGGGAAAGTAGTAATAACTTCCTCTCAAACCCTGGGAGGGGAACCAACACCAGTGCGCAGCTTGTACAAGCTGCCAGCCAGCACAGAGGTCCTTTGCTGACCTCTGGTGACAGGCAGAGCCACAGCCGGCACGCAGATCACTGCAAGAGCCTCCCTCCCCCTCTGCTCAGGACCATCCATGAGCAGCAAAGCTAAAAAAATAAAAAAATTATTTCTAGCATTTAATGGTGCAGCCAGCTGGACAGGAAAAAAAAAAGGAGGCCATCATAGTAAAGTCCACATTATTTATTGACTACTGTGGATAACTGTCGCTATTACTGGTTATAAGCCCTTTTTCTGTTCTGCCAGGGGCATCACGGTAGCTGCGGGCCTTCCAGTAATACATTAAGGGACTTGCTGGGAGAAGCGCTCAAGGGCAGACTTAGCTGTATTTATGGAAGGAAGCACACTTCTGCTCTGCAGCACACATCAGGGAGTGTGTAATTAACCTGCTTAAAGTCAGCGTGCATTTAAAAGCTTTGCTCAGCTGGGAGATGCAGGATGTAGTTAGCACCTGCCTCGTAGAGAGGACTTTGAAAGCTTTGCTTCATTTTATTGCAACGTGACCCTTCCCTACCCACACCTGGACCAAACTCCTCCTCTGCTGGAGAAGGCTGCACTGCAATTCAGATGCCTCCGTGCCCTGCAAAGGCAATTAGCTCTAAGGATGATGCAAGTCAGTCAGCACAGCCAGATTTCCCAGCAGGGATGCTGCAATAAGACCAAAAACCCTGCTGTTTCTCGATCTCATTCTGGATTGCTTTTGCTGAGAAGCAGCAAGTTCAGCAACACAACAGCTACTGAGCAGCGGCTGGAAATAGTCTGAAACCTCGCTGCTTTCCCAGCCTGTGCATAAGGGCTAAGGATGGCCCAGTTACTGATAACCAAACAGATACTAAATAAATTATGTCCCTTCCTTTCTTCCTGTGCTCCATCACATTGCTTTTTGCATCTTCCTTATTTCTGTTGCTACTTAAGCAGAGGAGAGAAGAAGCCACTGCACTCAAGTGCCTAGAGGGAGACACATCTGCCACATCCCTGGCCACAACCTGATGCAGCAGGACACTCGGCACCTCCAAACACCTTCTGCCACCACTGACCTTGAATGGGGGTCTCAGCACACCTCATTTCATTTGCTTAGATTCATCTGTTTCTTTACCTCTAAGCATGAGGGGAAAAAAAGTAAATAAAATCACCAGATGTGTTTGAGTTAGAGCTAATCTAAACACGATTTCATGTGACTTATGGCAGATAATGATGAAGTGAGCAAACTTCGATCAAATCCTCTTCAACTTAATCTTTTTTCCCCCTCTTAAGTCTTCAAACAAAAGGTTCCATTGGTAACATCATGGGATATAAACATTTGGCACTGGTGGTCGTTGTTTTCACCAAATTATTATACCTAAAAATCAGAGAGCTAATGTGTCACCCATGACTTCCCCATACCAATCATTTACTAAGCATTCAATGATTAACACTTGGCAGAGAACATGCCTCCAAGCTAGCTGCTTTGCAAACACCTCTGGAAAGTAGGCAGAAATTAGCCTGAGCCTCCTGAAATGCAGGAGGATCATCCCCAGGAGGCACGCACTGGGCTGCAAGCAGGGAAGCAGTTGTACACATGGCCACCTTGGTTGGGTGCACCAGAAATGCACTTGCAGCCCAGTAGTCAATTGAGATAAAAATTTGGAGAAACAAACTTAATGTCAGGATTCAATGGGTAGGTCAAAAAGATAGAAAGGGCAAAAAACTATGGAAATCTGCTCCTACAACTTTTTTTTTTAATATATATTTAATTCTATAGATCATAAGTCAGTGACACTGTAAGAAGTCACTAATATGTCATAGCTTGCATTGCCCATCTCCAGCTGACTCTAGCCTTCCCGTCCCCTGAGCAAGCCAAAATAGCTCTCCAGTTTCTTTGCTGACCCCCACCCTCCATTGCCCGCTTTCTCCACGTACATACCCAGATAAGCTTCAAACTCACTGACTTGCTGTTCTTGCAGATGCACACAGTATTACAAAACACCCCACAAACTAAGATCTATGAATTATTATTTTCCACCCCCAGAAATTGTTAGTGTTGCTGAAAAGGTTACTACATTACTTCTCTATAATGCAGCTACCAATGCTTAGTGATAGATGGCGCCACATGAACATGAATTTTGTTTTGAAATAACTTGACTATTAAATATTACTTATACTTACATGTAAAGTGTGCCTAAGCAGTATCAGCAGTTTATTATTTCTTATGCATGCATAAATGGTATATTAGAAATAAAAATGAGGAAGACCATTTATTGGGATGTCAGATTCCACACATGTTTTGCAAGGAGAGGGCTGGTGTCACATTTACAGGCACAGGTCAGGCAGTGTCAAATCAGTTCTCTTCTGTATGTGCAGAACATCCTATAGCCCAACTTGGCTTGCTGATAAAGGTGTCCCAAACTGAAATGTGTGTGTAGCCTGCCCAACCCCAGGTCTAAGTGACTGTACCAAAGAGGAGGTGGTTGTGGGCAACACAGTGGAGTCAATCTGATAGACCTAACTAAATTTTGGGTTTCCTGGGTCCCAAATTATGCTGGCAGAGTGCGCTATTTCTAATGAAGCCAGCAGAACAAAATGTTTAAACTGAACTGGCAAGTGCAAAAACAGCGGAAATAAGTTTCCATTTGATCTAAACACTGGTCCTGGTTGTTACCTGTGTGCTGGCAAGGCAACCTGCCGCAGGAGAAGACATCAGCAAATGACAGACAGGAGAGGGAGAACTGCATGAATAGAGTGAAGCACAGAGTGAGAAGGAAATTGAAATAACACATAGCAGTAGTCACACTGGGGAGTAAGATTTGCAGAGACCCATAGTAATGTGAAACGTACAAAGCAACAGCAACAGAAAGCTCCCACTTCTCTTTCAAGAAGTACCAGTCTTTACTCTCAGTATGTATGGGGGGAAAAAAAGTTTCTACCAACTCATGACAACACTCTCTCTGCCTCTCACACACCTGCATTCATAGACTAGATGCTGAAACAGCAAATGTGGCAAGCAAAGTGCATTTACTTTGATTTCCCATTTTACTGCTGGCAAGATCAAGATCAGTGATTGCTTCAAACCAGCCTGGACCAGCTTACATTTGGGACTGTTCTATAAAAGACATCACAGTAATGGCTAAGTAGTAAAAATGCTTGTTAAGGAACAAGGGAAAAAAAAAAATCAAGGAAATGCCATGGTTGAGAGAAGAACAAAAAAAGCTAAGTCACAAGGTTTTGTAAAAGGTAATTACCTCGTACTGTGAGCACATGAGAAGTTTTACTTGCTCCTCCACATTCATGGATTAAACCAATGCAGGCTTCTTTTCTTCACTAGCAATTTAGAGAAACTATAGCACACTGAGACAAAGTGAAAAGCGGGGAAGTTCATCTCCTGAGGCTGAAATCCAGAGGACATTGAGCAGCAATGCCAGGATGCATTTGGAGCGGTCATCTTCTCTTGCTCCCACCTTCAAAGCAGATCTTCTGGTTGTTCTCAGCTCTTGCACATTGTTTCACATTGCAGGGCAGCCTCAGAGCACCTAAACCAGACTCTTCTAGGATGGAATTAAACTGACTGGCCTGGTCCTATCACCACGGTGAGCTCAGACCCCAGGAGCAGACTAGAGCTAGTCTGAGTAAAGCCTGGAAAACACGCACAGTGCACAGGTCAGGTCTTCAGCGCCCACCACTGCTCTCTGCGGGGGCTCTGCCCTTGTGCCACCTACCCCGTTAGTGTAAATGCAGCCCTCACAGCTGGCCAAGAGGCTCTAGTCAGCAACACAAGGTACACCAGCACTGCAGCTGCTTTGGGAGGACAGACTCATGCTCTGGCCAAAGAAAAAGCCTGTGTCACCCTCTTCTGTCCTTCTCACCATGCGTTATCTTGCTTGGTACCCAGAGCTTCTCTCTTAGCTTTTCCTTGGGATCAGCATCATGTAGTGACAGCTGATGAAGCCCAACTCCTCCTCCTCCTCATAAACCACCATCCCCACCTCCTCACAGCATTAAACATGAATTGAGATAGGTCCTAGAGAGTTTTTCTTGCAGAATTGAAACAGAAATCACATCATCTTCGATATTAGCTACATTATTAAATCTGTACGACGTGAACTGTATTTAATAACATGCTTGCTCCAAGCAAAGATAGTTAATTTCCCTTTATCAGCTCTTAGCCATCAAAATATTTATACTCTAGCTCTCAGTTTTGTATGGGCTAAACAATAATTAGGAAATTTAAGTAGCATCCAGGAAAGCTTCCTGTACTGTTTTGCATTTGCTCATTGAAGTTTGCAGGTCAAATAAAACTGTTGTTCTGTCATCTAAGAGAAACCTGCTATTTCCTAAAACTCAGTTAGCCTGTGGGAAGACTGATGTGGGTTGAAATGATAACTGTGGAAGGAAAAGCCAGCTTCCACAGTCACTTGAAGTGGCCGTGAGCATGAGGTAAGACTTCTGAGACAAAGGGAAGGAAGGAAGAGCACTGATGATTCCCTTTTGTGCAATTACGTAAATCTTGTCTGGTGAGTGATGAAATACTGTGGGAGACGCAGCCTGCAGCCAGGCATCCCCCATGGGCTGATCCACCACCCTTCACAGAGCAGGAATTAAGCCATGAGTTGTGTCAAGAAGAGATATACATCCACCCCTCGGGGTCCCTGGTGCAGTTGATGTGATGACACTTTGAACCAGCTCTTCCAGCCTTGATAACAAAAGAGCAGGAAAAAAGCAAGGTCCAGCCCATATTTGAGACTCCTCATCTGTGGGGCTGCCTGTCACAGGCAACCAGCTTCCAGTTTCCAAGGAAAAAAGATCATAAAGCACTTGAAGAAAATCATCCTTGTTCAGGCCAACACTTGAGCTAATTCTTCCATCCCGTGGAGATTAAGGCATTTACTGTGGCCCCCAACTGCCTTTGTGAAGGTGAAGTGGAGCAGTTACACAGCTGAGTGAGCCCATGCTACAGAGAAGGTGAAAAATCTACAGAGCAGTCAGTCCAGAGACGGTGCATATTACAGTGAGAGCCATGGCTGTCTGCTCAAGCAGAGCATGCAAGAGTCGTTTACACCTGTGTTTGGCTGTGAACATCACCTGGGGATAGACCCTGCCACTTCTCCCTCCCCCACTATTCAAGCTCTGTACCCCTTCTACAGGCTGACATCAATGACCTCTACCCTGAGCTGATGCCGGTGTCATTTCCCCTGTAACCACTGCTGTTCTCTCTCTCTTTCCCCACCTCCGTGGGAAAAAGGAAGCAAGATTTTTACAAGCAAGGAGCAGAGAAACCAAGACAAAGGCATGCAACATGCTGCTGAACCAAGTCCTCGGTGTCACTTGGCAAGCCTGCACAACTTGCTGTCAATCATAAACATCCCTAACTTCATGGACTCGTTACAAGCTTTTTAGGATTACATATTCTACCTAGCTGATTATATGTTACTGTTAGATTTTACTACACATATCTATCCTTTTCCTAGAAGTTTACCCTATAAACCCTGCAGCCTGGGAACAGGTAGCCTGCTGCTCTCATTTTGGGTTGTGGATCCAGTTCCATTGGCTGGAAAAGATAGTGAAAATATAGTATTGAGTATTTTGCACAAACTACCAAGTACTAAGATAAAACTAGTGTTTGAGAATTTAAAAAGGTACATTTTTTAATGCAATTTTTCAGAAATTTTACCAGACCAATAAGAACTTTATGAATAAAGAAAAACAAATGAGAGAAATGTTCTTTCTCAATATTTCAATGAAAATAGAAGGAGCATCTGCTATTTCAGATTAAATAAACAATCTTGCATGAGAACTAACAAGGTGGTTACCATTTACACACACAAATTTAAGCATCTACTGGATATAGATAAAGGACAGCAGGGTTGGATGGACATCATCCTTTCGGACAACAGGAAAACATAAGCTTTCTGAGGAAAGCAGGGAGATTTCCTGGGTTGTGCGAATAACATCAGGTAAATGGATCCACAGCCTAATACAGAGAAAAGGGGCATCTCAGAAGAGAAAGAAATGGCTCAAGTGCTCTGACTGTAATAGTAGGCAAGAACTGAAGATCTGTTTTTCTACAACCAGGAGAACCATAAATACAGACGTTTGGCACATTAGCACACAAGTGCAGGCAAAGTATTTGAGCCACAATCATGTTTGTAGGGATACAGGAAATATTCAAGCTACTACAAAAACATTAATTAAATAAGCAACTGTTCATCCCTTTGTCAATTCATTTATATCTATCACCTGAAATTGTAGATCAAGCTACCAGTTACCAACTAAAGGATATTTGTAACATTAACACCAGATTTTTAGAAGTAAATAAGCAAACTTCTGCACAGTCTGTGCTTGGTATTTTTTTTTCATGTATCTGTATCCTGCTCCAAGAGTGAAGTTGTTTCAGCAGCCTGATACAGAATTCATCTGGGAAATGCTGGAGGGAAGTATAAGATTGCAAGTGCTTCCCCTCCACCTCCCTCCCTTTCTCTTTAGTTCCTGTTATTTGTCTGCACAATTGTGTCTTAATTTATCTTAAAAGTATTAATAAGCCCATTGTACTTTGTATCTCTATGCAAATAGCTGGAATTCCAGAGAGTGGTAGTATCAAAAAAATGCCACTTTCTTGCCTGGATAAATACCTGCAGTTCTTCAGCAACCGTGCATTGTCAAACTCCTCCTGCAGCATGCTATTTCTCAGCACCAAGAGGAATGTACAATAAAGCTCTACTAACTGCTGCCACCCTCAAGCCATCATACCATTATCTTGGTCTGTATTTCAGGATAAAGTAGGAGGAGGAACATTCATGCTGCTTGTACAGATTTTCCAGTGCACTGAAGGGAATTGCTTATGTCGAATGATAGCAATGGACTGCATTGCCCCACTGCTTGGAAAGATCAATCCAGTTTCATGTTTGCTTTGCCTTTTGGGGTAGGGCGTATTCAATATTGCATTCACATATTCACAAACATATTTTATATCCACCACTTGCTATGGATCCTGTTAAACTGCAGCATTAAGACCAGATGTAGGCTTCAGCAGGCCATAGAAGATCACAGATAATCACATATATGTTAGATAAGAGGAAAACTGTTTTCACCTTGAGGGTAGTCAAATACCAGAGCAGACTGCAGACCTTCAGCCTTGGAGACAGCAAAACTCCAGTGGACAAACTCCTGAGCAAACTCTAAAGGGACTTAGATGACTTCAGGCAGTCCTTTCAGATCTGAATTATACATTTCAGGCATCGGTAGAGGATGCCAAAAGTCATAAGAGAAATTTTTGCAAGAATTATCTCATTGTAAAGGGCTGGCAGATTCTTAACCCACCCCCTTCCAGTCAGGTTTTGAAGAAGTGAAGATGTCTACATAACATTATGGCACCCTGCATGACATGCCGCGGTATGTAGAATATTTCTGGATACTGAAAACACACACTGGCAAACAAATGACCTCTTTTTCCAGAAAATCATTTACAAAATCCCTATTGTCCTGGTCAGCCAAATGTTGGTTTCCTTGCTTGTTTTCATTAGGAGGGTAAATAGGAAGTTGGTGAAGTTTTTCATGTCACTTCAAGTGTAGCTCCAATAGAAAATGTTTTGTGAAAATTCATGTCACCGTAGAGGACAGAGAAACATGGGAAAATTAAAAGATATGGGTCTTTGTTCTCAAGCGTACAGTCCTATACAGACTTGGCAGGCTTGTGTGCACCACTGTTTTTGAGGATTTTGGAACCACTTCGCCCTTTTCTTGTACTTCTGCAATTTGAAATTAACCTTCTCCATATTTCTCCTATGCATACCTGTGCCTACTCAGCTGGTCTCCACCTTGGGAACTGGGGACAGAGAGATGCTGTAATTCTGCATCTGCTCAGCTGTGGTAAGCCTACTAGCCCACTCCAGTCCCTTATGCATCCCACCTGCTGCAGGTAAACAAGCCAAAATCACCCTAGATCTTCTCATACCCCTACAAGGACAGTTCCTTTACCTCTGTTTGGAGACCATCACCCGAACACTCTTACTAAGGGAACTCAGAAGCTAAGCAAGCAGAAAAATCACAACTGCTTTATTTAGATAGGTCCCTGAACCGACCTAGCAGAACATGTTGGGAGACAAAAGATATGTTGTGCAGCAAGATGTCTCCAAATTTCTGAAGTCATCCTTTTTGGGAACTCAATAATGGATTTTCTGCACTCCTTACAAGCTGCCAGTGGGTGCATATCTGCATTACTGTCAGAAGAACGAAGGGAGTTAAGAATGAGAACATTTTTGGCTTTGGAATTGCCCAATTTCCTGGGACTTCTGACAAGTCCTTGGCTTCCAGTCAATTCCCGATCTTGTAGTGAAACCAAGAAAGTAAAATCGAAGAAGTTAACTCATATCTGACAAAAATGTAAACTAAAAAAAAAAAAAGCTAACTACATTTCCTAAATTTTGCTCTAGTCTGTGCTACTGGACTCATAATCCACTTCAGAAAGGATATTTTGTGGTTTTCTCTGTAATATCAGTAATGTCAAAATGCTGCAGCTTAGTAGGAAGCACTTCTAGTAGCCAGTACATTTCTTCAAGACTATACATTTCCCCCTGCCTCTTCTTTTAGTGGCAAACAGCAAAACCAGGGAAAATCTCACCACGGCACTGCTCACAGCAAAGAGCCAACAGGACCAACGGGGCAAAGAGCACTCAACTTCGGCCTTTCTTCTCCCTTCTCTGCCACTTCAAAACACTGCGAGTCTGTCTGCCTGCTGGAATGTTACCACTCAGATGACTCAAGCAAGATGATCTGGCCATATTCCCATAGATTTGGTTAAATAATACTGCTCTGACATCTTCTTCAGAGAATGAATCACACATGTAAAAACAGGCAGCCATTCAGATGCGTAAAATGAAACACAAAGCGAGTCATTCTCCTTGAAAGTTCAGGGAGAAAGGAAATTTGACTCCAAACTAAGCCCTTAATTTGTAGTGTAACCTACAGTCCTCCCCTCTTATAGAAAGGGCAGAACTTTTAATGAGATCATCTGGGAATGCATATTTAGCATATTTTTAATCCATATGCCTAAAAGTAGATTTGTTTACTTAACATGTGCAAAGAAAAACACCTGACATACTACAGCCACAAAGACTGACCTGTTTGCAAAACCACTTTGAGCCAGTGAGAATCTCGACACACACTGCACCGAGGCCTCAGCAATCTTTCCAAATAAAATTAAAAGAGGCAAGATAAACAGCATCACATCAACCTTTGGAAACGGTGATGCACTTCTGGTTTATATGCTCATTTCTCCTCTGAAGAGATTACAACACAATAAAAAGTTGCTTTGCATTCTTTACCTAAAAGTTACTTTATTTGTTTAAAAAGTCGCATTTCTTTTATGTGTCCTGGTGGTGACCTTTGAGTAGGTAGGATTCCTAAATGTTTCTGGGATTATGAATGGAGAAACCTGTGTACTTCGTGTGCATCTAAGTGTTTGAGTATTTCCATTACGACCAACTTTAATTACTTAAAACCTGAAAGTGACAACATTTTTTCTTGCCACAATAACAGAAGAAACATGAAGAAAAGCCATGGGTACAGATCTTACCTTGCTCACTGTCAGGAAAGACACTTTATAAAGCTGGACAGCACAGCCCATTTGTTCCAGATAACATGACTTCCCATTGCTTTCATTATGTACACCTTCTGAAGTGGTCTCAAATACTGCACCTGACTTCTGCATGCATAACAACGATACCTGGACTACTGCTTAACCACTCTGGGTACGTTAGCACCAAACAGGAGGGAAAACTCAGACTAATAGTAAATATTTGAGGAACAAATGGGAGTGTGTGTGAGAGAGTGATCAAGAAGGAGGGGGAAAAAACACTCAAAAACTCAACCCCCCCCATTCCAAGAATATTGTCAAGTGGCAAACAGAAGCAACAGACAGAGGAGGAACGTAGCAGAAATATCTTTTACTTGGCTCATATGAAACTTACCTTGGAAATGATGGCCTAAAAATTGCCTGTGTATATCCTGAGACTTTAGGCATCCCTTGCAAAAGCGTAGGTAAAGTAGCTTCTTAAAGAGCCAGAAGGAAATCACTCTTCAGTGCTCTGCAGTTGAGCATGGTCAGGGCTATGTGCATCTCCTTGGAAATATCTTCTGCTCCACTTCCTGGAGGAGACACAAGTTGAAGTCTGGCTTGCCAACCTGCAGACCCCTATCCCAAGGAGAAGTTTGGCCCTGATGTATAGACATCTTTTCCACCATGAGGAGAGGCGGCAGGGGAGCAGGCTGCATCCTTGGAGCTTTTCAAGGACCAACCAGATGAAGCTGCAATGAACCTGATCTGATGTTGTAATGCAGCCTAAGTGCAAGAAGCAATTGGACTTGATGCCTCTGAAAGTCCCTCCTGCTGTCAGCTCTTTACAATTCTGTAATTTTATGGTTGGATAACAAATATTTGCTAAGGAAGAAGCTGCTAGCACTGTTTTCCAAATGCAGGACAGTACAAGAAAGAACAAAAACCCAAATGACAAATCCCCTTCTATTAAATTCAGTATATTCACAGTTTCTTAGCAGCAGTCACAAAAATAAGTATCTTTGTGAAATTAGAGCAAAATCTTAAATTCAGATTCCCTGGCTCTGTTGCACATACACAGATCATTTAACACTGAATACAGCTCTTGCAACAGAAAGGAAGAAAAACAGAAATAAAATCTAAAAAACTGAGGAAAAAAAAATAATCAAGAAGTTACTTGACTGTCAGCCAAACCTGCCAGTTTTCTACAAGGCCTGGCGTTTATTTCTGAATAACTTTCAGGAACAATATTTGCAAGCTTGATGAAATGTTTACAACTCCTCTTGCAGGGGACTTGCATTTTTACAGACCTTTGTCACAGATTACAGTTGTGGAAACACAGGGTCCAAACACACCACCAAAAAGCAAACAAACCGCAACTAATCAGCATTACAAAGTAAGACAATACCTTATGTGTTATTGTAACAGGCAAAAGCCAGCCACACCATACCAGCTACTTTTTAGCAAACTGCTCTAATTACTCCTTTTCTGTCCTACTCGGAGGGCCAGTAATTGGCCAAAGCTGGTAGCACTTAGCGTCACACTGCTCCCAGCAGCTGGAGCCCTGGCTTCACTTTGGGCACAACTTTAATTAGCTGTGATATTTTGGGTGTAATTACAGCTTAAAGTTGATTTCTCTCTTTTGCCTTTTGTTTGTTGCTATTGTTTTCTATAATTATTGACAGGGGTATTCTTTGTCTCTCCCTGTGAAAAGGGTAGAAATAGTAAAGCTCTCATATTAAAAGGGAAGACGGGTAACCTAAAGCAAGGCTAAGTTGCACAAAGATTTTTTGTGAGAAGTTTTATGGCATGGGAGTTGATGCAGAGTTTGCAGGTTAATGATGAGCAAGCTCAAGTTTTGCTGCTCGTAATTGTACAGTGTAAATCAGGCAAGTGTCCCAAAAAGGTCACTGGAGCTTGTCGCTTCCTTGAGGGATGATGCAAACCATATGCTCTTGTAGGACACAAGGCTTGAGGTCTGGAATGTAAACCCAGAGCAAGCTTTTTGCATTTTGGTGAAATGCAATGTATGGGCCATCTAAACCCACAGGCAAAACACTGGTTTAAAAAAAAAAAAAAAAAAGATCAAGCTCATAATTGTTAAGACAGGCTGGAAATATTGAAAAATACCATTACAATGGCTCTATCATCATTGCAGAGATATGGAAAGCATTTCCCACTTTGAGTAATCCTTACCATTTGAATGAAATTCTTTAACTTGACTTTAAAATATGCCAAACAAATTATAGCCTAACTGCTTCCTTTGGGAAAGAACTGACTGTACCTAGCATCCCTGAGGACATCTCCATCTGTGACTAAATATATCAGCATACAGGAAAACATCCTGCCTTGTTATTGCTTCTACATTCGTGGATGGAGCAGAAAATACTGCTGCCTACAATGAAGTTAAAAGCCCCATGCGTGGAATGAACAAATGAAGCCTTTTTGAATGAGTTACCTCTTCTGTGCTTTGTGGACAGCTGCTAGGAGTCCTGAGCTAACAGCACAAAGTTGGCACAACTTAGCATTCCTCCTAAAAGCCAAATTACTGCTACAATCAAAAACCTGGTTAAATTAACATAAATATTTTAGCAAACTGCTGTCTTTCTATTTAAAATACGTTTAAACTAAATAAGCAAACTTTTTTCTTTGTAAAGCAAGCTGTCAGGTAATAAATAGCATTGAACATTGACAGTCCCAAATGGGCACCGTCTGAAATATGTAATTCCAGGAGAACATCAGTTGTTTGTCAAAGACAATCCCCAGTGAGAAAAGGTATCCAATTTACTGGCTTTTCAATATAATTCTCTCTCGTTACCCAATTTTACTTTATTCTGAGGCAATTTTCCCTGATAATGGTTTGTCACAGCCTTGTGAAAAGGTCACTGTTTGAATATGCTTCCATTTTGTTCCAAAATTTTCACTAAAACTGGATGTATCTATCATAAAAACATAATAATGATTAAAAAAGTATTTTCTTTATGAAGAAATAAGTTAGCATACAACTTCCTCATATACAAGTAGTTCAGTTGCTGGTTAACTGGAGGTAACATCATATTGTCAGCTTCAGCTTCTATTTTTCACTTTGGAAGCCCATTGCAATGATATTACTGCCTTTTGAATCTGCACTGCCTCTTTTTGAGACTAGTAGCTTTGTTGTGACAGCTACATCATGGTGAATTGAAAAAAATCACATTTTTGATGTGGTAAATCTACTGCGTGTAACATGCTCTTTGTCAGGATGCATCTGCTCTACACTTCTAAATAGCACCTTTAGATTTCCTTGCATCTCCCTTCTTTAGTTAAAGTGGCATTGAGCTAATATTTACGAACTTTTCCACTGAAAACAGAAACTCTTCACTTGCAAACACTGCAAACTTTATATACCCACATATGTCTGAAAAAACCTGCGTGTGTATAGCTTAGAGCTTGGTCCACGTTACTCCAATTTTGTATTTGCTTTCATTCTGCTTAGCATCCAAAAAAACTCAAAGGAGGCCAACAAAAATCAGCAGCACTTGTATCAAGAGATTATGTTAGACTTTGAATTTATTCAACCTTTCTGCAATGAAATGAGCCATTGTCCTCGTGGGTGATGCACAATGCAAAGCAGCTTTAGCAGCCTCTAACACGGCACGTGGCAATGGAATACCTGTTTCCACTTACCGAGTGAGTGATAGCACAAAGCCACATGTATTCATCCAACGTATATCCTTAATACACGGCACAGAAATGGTAAAGGCTTCAGGCTTATGCCACTGTTACCTTGGCTAAACAAAGTAGTCGGAGATGAGATGCCTGAGATGGGACATCAGCTTGGGCGGCAGAAGGCTGGCAACCCTTAGCAAGTGATTTTCCAGTAGCGGTGCCAGTCATTGTCACAAGAATAACTGCATGGTTTTGTCCCAGAAAATCTTGGGAAGACTGTCTTCTTGTGTCTTTTGTTGGCTCACAAGCTTGGCTTTCCCTGGATTCTGCTGCCTGCGGGGTTATGAAGTGATTTTCCTAGCTGTTTCTCTGGCAGCCCTGGGAGAAGCAGCAGGTAGCTTCCCACCAAGTTTCCGTAGCTCAAAAGGGCAGTGTTAGGTGTCTGCTTTTCTTGGTTTGTTCCTCACTGCTCAGTGACCATGCACAGGAAGCCTGCAAGGTTGAAATGGCTTGGCAGTAAGGGTCAGTAGTGCCCTATAGATAGGGCTAACTAAAGGAAAATCAGAAAATGAGGTGTCTTTTTTATCATTTATTGCATTTCTTGAAAATTAAATAGTGGGAGAGAAAGGGACCTGAAACAGGAATTAAAAGCTTCAGCTGCCCTTCGACAGCAGTTGGAAATGGGGATGTTTACCCCATACGGGTCACTTTGTGAAATTTCTGTTTGTTTGCTTTTAAGACCAGCACTACCTCTCCTAATATACAAGCGTTGTCCTTAAATAATTGTGGAGTGAACAAGTATCCATGCTCACACCCCTGCCGTGTTCCTGGGATGCCCTGGTACTCCTCGGGCTCCTGTCCAAGCCTGTTCACCTCACCTGCACCACAGAAAACCGTCTGAGACCAAGCCAGCAAACAAAGGAAAGGAGACCTGCCCCTCTGGGCTGCAGGAAGCCCAGGGGGCTGGGAAACGATGTTTTTAAAACGTGGCATTTGAGCTGTTTTCACCTGGTCCCCAACTGCATGTGTTATGCCACATGTGAGCAGTCCTCATCTCAGCGCTGTCTTATCTGAGCTGAATGTAACAGGGCTCAATATGGAAGAAACAGCGATATGGAAGAAATTCCTGTGGGGTTTATTCAGTGTAACCGCCCTTCTGTCAAAAGCTGTTGCAAATCTTAAGCAAAGTCTGAGGCCGTGAGGCTTGGCCGTGCTGCTGGTGTTGATTACGTTGACTTACTGTTTGTCTCCCTGGAAAGGAGCAAGATATATTGAGACACTGGTGTAACAAATCCCTGCTTTATTAGGCTGCAACCCTGAGCTTTTATCCCACCCAGAGCTGGCTGCCGTTTATCTCAAAGTTGCCTGCACAGTGCATAACTCACCGTAAATGATTTTGCCTTCTGAGCTACAGTCACCTCCTCCCCAACCTTACTTCCTCAGCCCTAAAGTCCAGCAGCAGAGCTCTGCTAGTTGTTAACCCGTGCCTTTCCCCAAAACAACATTAAAACCCAATGACTACCACACTCAGAAGTGCTTGTAAAGTATATCTCATGCACAGTGATGCTGTGGCCGGTTTCAGGCATGCTGAAACTCCCTTTTTGTTGCAGATAGTGAAGAACAAACAACTTGAGGTTTTTAGTTTTTTGTCTCTCAAGCATCCCTGGAATAACTCATCGCCATATAATTCCTTCTTCAGTTTCTGACCAGACTGCATTGTTTCAAGTCATGTTTTTCTCCTATCTCCAAAAAAGTATAGACACCAAAAGTAAAGGACCCCTCATCTGACAAATATGTACTCATCAGGGAGTTCCATGCCTAACTCTCACACATCCTTGGCTCTTGTACTTTGGAGATCACCCACATTTCTCTCACTGAGTCATTCAGATCATACTCCTTAACTTACTGCAGAAGATGAGTCTTTCAATGCTTTACATATTTTTTTTCTTTGTCAAAAGCTGAAGTCTATCATTGGGAGTGTGGAATGCAAGGGGAGATTAATCCAAACCACATAATTCACAACAGCATGAAACCTACCTACATCATTTTCGTTTATAGGTAGAAATAGGTCTGTAGGTCACACAACCATCTTCCACATACCACCGAAGCATATCATGTAACAAGACTCCTGATATGAAACAGTTTTGGAATCAGTCACAGTCCAAACAAACACTCTTAGAATATGATCAGATTAAGTTGTTTAAAGTAGGGGGCATGTGGAAGTCATCACAAGCTGACATCAGATGTAAATCAGGCCTCTACTCTGAAGGGGCTGAACACAGGGTAGGTTGTAGTGTAAGCTCAGCAACTTTCCTGGACTATTTCCTGTTCTCAAATGTTTTAGCAAAATGCTTTCTAAAATGTGATAGAGATCCAGAAGGGTTTTACAAAGTGCTGTTAAATGATATCTATCATTTTACTAGATGCTGGGGTTGCTACTTTAGAAAGCAGAATGCAAGTAGGAAAAAACAAACAAACTGCAGTGTTTTCCGTCGAGCAGGAATCAGACCTCAAACATACTTCAGATTCGACAAAGTATGTCAGCATGGAAAGCCTACCCGAAGCATGCCAGGAGACCCAAGAGGACCTTCAACATTTTGCTGAATCAATTTTCCAGTGAAAGCATGCCCTTGACAAGGAGGCATGTTTAGCTTCCTACAGAAAGTCCAGGAGATCCATTACCCGTAGGTGACAATGGCATTTTTGAAGATATCTGTGGATAACGATACTAGAAGAAGCAGTTACCTTCTATAGGCATGCCTGTCTTAGGTGCCATAAGAGACATTCAGAAACACCTCAGAGGTAAAAATATAACTATAATAACTATAATAAACTAGTTTAAGTTGTTTGGGAAAATAACAGCAATGACCTCGCCTACCATGTCTGATGGATGTGACACACAAGGAGACAATTCCTTTGACGTACCTTTGCAAAATGCGCAGTGTGATGATCAGAAGAGTGAAAGCAGCACACACAAACCCTCAGCCAAGTTGAAGGGAAGGCATCACTCACTGTTGCTGTCTGCTGGACAAGAGAGGAAGCTGCTGGACTCTTCCTCCGAGCCCTTGCTGACTTCCCCAGCCTGCGGAAGGGCCCGCTCCTGCCTCCCCACCCCGTTTGCTCCCCGCTCTGCACAGCACCACAACTAGGCTGAGCAGCCCCATAAAGACTGGACTTGGTGGCCTTTGGTCAGGGCAGGGAGCATGGACTGAGAGCAGTGAAGGGGAAAGCTGGTTGTTAAACAGATTTTCCAAGAACATGCTGGCAAAGGAAGAAATACCCTGACATTTACCTTTTCCTTGCAACCTTCCAGGAACAAAACACTCTAAAAGGCAGCTGAATGCAAAGACATGTCTCCTGGCTCTTTTGGAAACTGTCCTTGGCAAATTTGTCAGCAACTGCCTGTACCATTCTGCTAGTGTGTGGAAGGTATGAATTAATTCCCCATGGTTGATCCAACCCTCTAACCCTGCACAAATGTCTGCACTGAAACCAAGAATTTCCTTGCTCCCAGGCAGGAAAGGTTAACTCCTTCCTTGCTGAAACTGCAGCTTTCAAACACACACTGAGTTTCAGAGCCATTCAGCCAGCAGGAGCACAAAGAGACTTCAAACAGTCTTCAGGGTCTGCATCCAGTTTGATTTTTGGAATGAGGGAGTTCTTCAAACAAAATACCACAGGTCTGGTATCACTCGTAAAATATTGTGCAGCAGTGGGGGAAGTGCAGGGCTTCCTCTGTAGGTTGAGGCAAGAGGGTGATTTACAGACATGCCCAAGTGGTGTTTGGGATGAGCAATGAAGCCCAGCCTTCATTTCTTGTCACTAAAAGGCCTGAAAGCACATTGCATCCCCATCAGCCTCATGCAGCTGATGCTCAGAGACTTCCCGTTATTTCTATTCATCTCATTCAAGGACCGCTGGAGAAACACTACCCCAAACAAGCAGTGTCTGAGGAAGACAAACGAGCTCTCCTGGAGCTAAACATCTGGCAGACTGCAGAGGGATGGGGATGCAGAGAACCCCTACCTCCAAGCATATGGGCAGGTACAGATTTGTGGCAAAATCCTGCGAAACCTATTTCCCATTGGCTCCATCACGCATAGCCCATGGGAGCGAACCAGCAGGACTCACAAAGCATTATTTGCAAATGTAAATCAAGCTCCAGAGGCATCTAAATACTTAAGAAGACAAAGATGTAAATCATTAGGAAGGACATCAAAAGCTAAAAAGAGTTTTAGCTGAAGGCAGTCAATCAGTGCTCTGGGAATTAACAGCCTTTACAATGGCTAAGAGAGGGTTACCAGGGGTTCGGCATGAAAATTCAAGGATTAGAGACCTTTGAGCTAACCTGTTCTCAGGATAATGATGACAGGAATGTGGGCATCAGCATTTGCTTACGCTTTGCTATGTGATTTTAAGCAGGGGCAGGCCCAAAAGTCCGACTGATCTTCAGGGCCATTTAAGGTAAAACGCACATATTGGCTTTCCCAGTTGCTCCCAGAAATATCTGGAATGCACAAGAACATTTTGGGATCCAGCTGATAATGAGTGGTTTTCACAGCAGCCACGTGCTGCTGGATTGATGGGAATTTCTCTGCAACAGGGCTGTTAGCCCAAGGAGCCTCCCTAGTGTTTCTCAGAGCTGGCCCTCCTTCCAGCTGCATACACATGCTGACATTGAGCAAGAATAAATGTGCTAAAGCCCACTGAAATTCAACTGGCAAACTCTTTAACATCTTTTTTTTCCCCCTGAAGTAGCGTGTTAAGAACAGCCCGTGCCAGACTTTTGCGCTCAGGAAGCTGGGCAATGTGCTGCTCAGGATTTAGGAGTCACCTGGGGGGCCCTGCACACCACAGTGCTGATGGGTGCCCAGAATTCCTCCAGCCTTCCTCCTGAGCTGAAATATTTAGCACTGCATATTTGCACAGCCTGAAATATTAAATAGCAGCTGGCTAGGGGCTGGGGTTTTGTTGTTGTTTGTTTGTTTGTTATGCTCTGGTTTTCAGATTCAGTCATTTCCAGGGGCAAAGCTAGGGAAGAAAGCTTCACCCACCCACACAGGCAAGGAGAAGCCAGTCCTTCCATGCAGCAGCTCCAGCACATTCATCTCTGGGCGATTTGGGAGGGGAGGAATTTGACATTAAATCGTGAGTGTCAACAACGTACCAAGAGCTCTTTGACATTTCAGTTCCATTCCCCAGATGGGTCTGGTTGTTAAATTCCCAGAAGATGGAGCACATTCCCCTGTAAGTGATACCCGCAGACCACCTTGAAACTGGATGCAGGCTGCAGGGAGGGAGCGGACGTCCCCAGAGCCCAAAAGTCAGCGGTGGGAGGCTGGCTGCAGCTGCAGGAATGGGGCTGCAGCAGACAATGAGCGGAAGAAAGGGAGATAAGCAGCCAGGAAACAGGCAGGAGAAAACTGTGAGGCAGCAGAAAAGGGAGAGCTGCAAGGGGAAGAGCAAGACCAGCAACCAGCAGTGAACAGGAGGGAAGCCCGTATCGGAAAGAAAGCCCTCAGGAAACGTTGGATGAGGTGGCTGAGCAAGGATGCTGGGGGAAAGGCTCCACGAGGAAGGAAAAAGATGCTGGCAAGGGGGAGCAGAGGGACTAGCATTCTCTCTGTGAAGTCTGCTGGCGGATGGAGACCAGAGCATGGGATGGAGGAGCCTGGTCATCCCGTGCCATGGTGACCAACATCCAGTTAGAGAGACTCAGTCTGGAGCAAAAAATGGTGGTTGACCTGTGATGGTGTGATGGTGCCCTTAGTTACACATGTTCTTTATTTTATCCATGGGATCCCAATTTTTCTCTACTCAGTGCTCCCTTTCCCTTCACCAGCAGCTCCTAAAGCTGCCAAGCAGCCACCAGTTGCACAGTGTTTCAGCAGTGGTTCTCACAGGAGTGAATAGATTTGTCTTCCCTGAGAAGTGTTCATGCCATCTCCTCTACCTCCAGGTTCCCACCTTGAGACAGGACGTTTGGGAGGCTGACATGCTGTGTTTCACTGCGTAACACCTCATGTGCCATCCTTGGTAACCACAGAGAAGCTGCCCGTTAAAAAATACTGCTGTTTTAACGTGGCTGAGGGAATTCTGCATCTCTGTCCATTTCTTCAGTACAAGCCAAACACTGAGGTTACTGCTCATTTGGAAAGCTTCAAGCACAGCCCCTCCAGGTCAGGAGCACGGTCCTCGCTTTCCGGTGGTGTGGAAGCGTGGAAAGAACCCAGCACAGCTCACTGCCAGAGCTCAGGGGAAAGGGATGGAAACCCCCAGATGGCAGCTCAGTAGGGTGGACAAATACATTTCCCTCAAGGGAACAAAGCTTTTTTTCCCCCCAAAAGACAGAAAGCAAGAACATGCCTCTGACACATGGCTCACTTGTTTATCACTAGTAAAGGACAAATGCATCTCAGGAAAATTTACATTTTGTTTTCCTCCCTCCGTTCATTCATTTTACTGCAGGCTTGCAAAGATCTGGGAAGAAAATGCTAGCCATGCCTCACATACGATACAGCAATCAGCACTGGAGCCTGCATCTCCCAGTGCTCTACCACCAGTGTCCAAAGTGAGTAATAACCTGGCTAACACCTTAAGGGGGGATTAAAAATTCCTTCCCCAGGGATCACATAATGACTCCTATTGGATGGCAAGCTGTTGTACTGCACTATAGGTGAAGCCAAGCACATTTGTGTGGTTAGTGGTGCCAGGGAGCTGGGAGGCAGCTCAGAGGTCCCAACTTTGTGTGCTCTGCAAATTGTTGGACTGCACAGGGAATAGGAATTACCAGCAGGCATGGCTTTGGTCTCATTTCCTAAGAGTGAAGGGAACCAGTGGTAGCCAGCACCTCTTGCATAGCTGGATTTAAGCACTCCCCAGCTGTAGTACCTCCCCAGCACATAGTGTTCATTTGTTCATTCATCCTACTATCCCATTGCCTTACCTGCCTAATCTGCACCGCATACCCCTCGGGGTGTTGATTTTGGCAGCTCTCTCTGCACATTGTGCTGTCTGGTAAGCTGCTGATCGCACTGGCAGCTCCCAGGCTGGGGTCCCTACAGTCAGCTGCTCCCTAGCCAGCCCCACATTTGTTCAGGGTTTTAACTTGGTGTAGACATACTTATTGCCAGCACAGATATTACACTCTACTAATACTTGTTCTCAGGTTTGATACACCAGAATCTTTAAAAAAACAAAACAAACAAAACCCACCCTGATGCTAGTTAAGTCATTTATATAGTATTACTCTTTGATGCCTTCCCCTCCCTTTGAAGACACTGATGTTTTCCCTTCCACTTGAATCCCGACCCCCCCAGCACACACCCCGAGGATCCTGATTTGGCATTTTTCTCAGAACAAAGACTCCGAGAACAAGAGGCCTTTATTCTTCCTACTTCTGGCACTCTCTCTGCAAAGCTGTTAAAATGAACAGTGCTCTCGTTTGCACTAATTTGAAAGTTGTTTTCACCATATAGACTCTGCTTACTCTTGGCTTTCCTAGGAGGAATTGCACGTCAAAACAACTGTACACGGACTGAAAGGGAGGCATGTTATTTTCATGATGTTTCTAACATGCCCAGCACCTTCTGTGCAGATTTATTAACACTACGAGTGAACCCCTGCCAAAAACTTGACATGGCTCGTGAATAGCAACTTTGGTGTTTATTCCTCCTGCCTTCTCATCTGCCGAGCTGTGATAGGAAAGGGTGCCTTCTGATAAGCAACATGTCAGGCTAATTATCCGCAGGGATTTTAGGCTGCATATTTGCTCTCTGGAATAATATAACCCAGATGTGGGAAAGGCATGGTTTCAATCAATCCTTCTATACATCCCATGACACTTGGTCACATGTGCATGCATAGGTATGTGCATCACCCAGTGAAACAACCGCATTGTACACAATTAATAAGCTGGCTATCACACTTTTTGTTGTTGTTGTTGTTATGTGCACTCCTTGTATACAACTTTAGTGCTGCCTCCAAAAAAAACTCTAAAAGAGAAAGACTTTGCGTTTTCAACTGAAACAACTAAATGCTCGCGGTCATTACAGAGCACTCTTTCCACAGCTACAGAGATTTTCATAGCAGATTGACGACGACCCTCAAGTGATTTCACTGCAGGTAAAAATGGAAAATGAAGAGATACATGCTGCCTCTCTGCTGTTACAGAGGAGCTTGGGAAAAAGAGTGAAAACAGCTTTCTCTCCAGCATCTGGATGGCCATTCAAAGGGACTCACCAGCAAAGCCCCTGTTTGGTGCAGCCCATGATGTGACTGCCGTAACAGGTATGAACAAGCCCCCCCCTTACCTCTTCGACTGCTCTCCTAGCTGAGCAGGAGTGAGAGGTGACCAGCTGTCCTCACGAGCGTGCTGCAGAGAAACCAAACTGCTAGCACCTCCACTCACCTTCACAGGATGTCACGGTGCCCCACTGTCCTCGCTGAAAATGCGCAACAGCAGAGGTTAACAGCATTAAAAACATCTGCCCCACTCTCTGGTCATCGTGTTGTCGACTGCACAAAGACTGGGCACGAGTTCAAGCCTAGCAAATAAAGAAAGCATTAAGGACTTGAAGCTGACCGCAAACCAGCTCTTCTCAATAACTGAAGTGGAGCTACTGCTTTCCTTCTCTTTGTCCCCAGAAGGCATTACTTTCCCTTTGTCCCCAGCTAGTGTGATTAAAAGATGAAGAGCGTATCTTAGTTCCAGAGACAAATGGAGCAGATGCTAGATGGGGAGGAGGACCTTTACAAACAATGTAACTGAGTTAAATGCTACCTGTTAGCAGATGCTGACTTTCTTTGAGTGAAGGACTGAGTTATTGACGAGAGAGTAGCACTAGGCAAAGCTCAGCAGAATTTGGGGACAAAACAAAAAAAATTCACACCACAGAAACTAAAATATGTGAGACATAAATCTCTAATTGAGACTTAATTAAGTAGGGTGCAATACTACAAACTTACTAGCTTTCTTCAGACAGCTCTGAGGATGGGGTTATGAGCACAGCAGCAAGCAGGACTACTCAGAAGTTTGGTTATCTTGGCGTCTTGTGCAACAAACTTTCCTTCTAATATGAACTGCCTACTATTCACTGCATTAAATAAAAAGTCCAAAGCTCAATAAGTAAGTATGATTGATAACATTGGCGAGGGGCCTCACAGCACTTGCTGCTTACTCAACCCTTGACTCTGTTTGCTGCTGCAGTGATGATGTTCGTCCTGATGTACCTGCTGTATCCCACCACAGGCAGAGAGACCTGCTTGCTGACAGCATGGCTGGAAAAAAAAACAGGAGCCAAGCAACAAAGTAGATGAAAAAGAACAACGTCCAAAATAGACCAGAGCAAAGTATCCAGATATTGTTGTTTTGTTTAAATTCAGCTTTTCTTTTGAAATCCCTTCCACAGCTTCTGATCCAGCCTGCACAGTATCTGGAGCAAACACTGAACCAGCTGGAGACTTAATGTCCCACTTCAAACCTTCACAACCCATCTCCTCCCTAAACGACCCCTTATTTTTAAAAAACAAACAACAAAACAAAAAGAAAACCCAACAGATTTCAAATTTTGCAGGACACAGGTCTATGTTTCAACTTGCCTGATATCCAGCCTGAGGGAAAACTTGCCCTGAAACCTTTGGTTATTGACTGCAATCTTAAAATAACATTATATTATAAACATTCCCAAATACTTCTGGGTTTACTTGTTATTAGCACATTTTCAACCTAACAACTGCAGCACTTCTGTGTTAACAAGAGACAGCCCAAATGCATTTAAATGTGCTAGGGTGGCCACAGAAAATACAAGCTGAGAACCCAAAAACCATTTGCATCTTGAGTAGTTCCCCTCTGTAACTGCAAGTGGAGAGGACTGTTATTTTATTTACATCACTTTAATTTCTTTTGAGCAAGAGAGAATAGAAAAACAGAAGAACAGAGTGATAATTTCAAATACGTTGTTACTATCTGCAAAGAATTTTATAAAAGTACAAAAACAAAGGGGTTTTGGTTTTTATATTTTGAACAGCAATATAAAAATATGATGTTGGTTCAAAAGTCAGATAAGGTCCATGTTGAGAACTACAAGATTTTTATTGGACGTATTTTACTGAGCATTGAACACTTGCTTATGTAGGCACAGACTGAAGAATAAAACCACAAAATCCAAATGATAAAGTGCAGACCTGTACTGAGAAGCAGGCCTGGTAAGTCAGTCTATTCCTACAACTCAGCAGAGAGAAGAAAGAAGAGGAAAAAAAAAAAAAAAGAAACTGCCATTATAAGAGAAGAAGTGTATGATAAATTAAGTCCTGGGGTGGCACAACTATGAGGTTTCCTACAAAGTCCAGAATATTCAAATTTTATTTTCTTTTCCATTATTTTTCCAGAAGTGCCATGTGACTTTAACTGTGTGTAAATTAATACATATATGGCTATTTTGTTTCAGAATAAAAAATTATGCACTTACATCAACGAATTCCCCTCCCCAGCAAGGGGTTTCTGCAAACAATGACCATGGCTGTGACGAGGACTGGCCCAAGGAAGCCAGTGTGGGTCATGATTTAAAGATGGGTTGTGCCAAATCTCCTGCTTGCACCTGTTCTTCCCCTAAGAAGATCTGGGAGATAAAATGGCAACTTCAGCACGTCCTGACCGCTCCCCACCTCATAAGGGCAGTTTTTTCGTAACAGAAAAATATCTATATATTTCCAGAGCTTGCACACATCCAAAACCAAACCAAACCAAAAAGGCAGAAAACAAGAGGAAGAATAAAAACTAATATAAGCTAAAACATTATTCTGTAGTAAACAATAGAATATAACGTGCAATAGTGCAATTTCTCCTTTGCTGCTCCAACAGTGAAGTCTTGACAGATAGTCCACTGAATTTCGGCGTAGGGCACTTCACTTCTAGCTGCGAGCTTGCCGGGGGTTGCTGGCCTTGCTGGGCTTGGGCGCCGCATCACTTTGTCCTGGCTCTCCTTTCCCCTTGCCGAGGTGGCGGAGCTTTTGATCCCAGCGCTGCGTATCAAAATGCAGACGGATTGCAAAGAGTTAGCAGAAGAAGGAGCAGTAAGTTTTTATAAATAATAAATATTACAAGTAGGACAACTACGTGCATTTGCAAACAACACTGACAAAAAAAAAGCTGTCATTGTTGCCCTCACAATACTCTACGTTGGGCCCAACTAGAGGAATGTGAAGTTGTAAGTATTATTATTTCAAACAGAGAGGAGCATCCATTTCCTGGCCTGATTTTCTTGTATATTCTTTGAATGAAAGGGCCGATGCAAAGTACATTGGCTTCAGCAGAAAAGTGTTTCACCTTTTCATCGGCTTCTGCACCTCACAAACATAACACAGTCTGAAGTTATCAAGCCATCAATGCCATAAATTCCTAATCAGTAATTTCTTGCCCTTTATACTTTAAATTATACTACTAGTTTCCTGATGCAAGCACCACTGCTGTACCAGAAATCATTTCATATAGTGACACAAAAACCTTCATAAGCCTTATCCACAGCTAATATCTATCAGGACCTACCAGAACTGGAAGTGTGGCAAGAACGAACAAGATTAAGAAATCACAGGATTAGGAAAAAAATTAAAAATGGAGTTCAGTTATTGCTTTTTTATATCCGTGGGCCTCTTCACTGCTGAGGCTCTAGAGCCACCACAAAAACGCTCTGCATATTGAAACCCGTGCTGGACAGAAAAACAACTGAATTGAACTGAAACCAATCCCTAATACAAGGCAATCCCAGCTGTGCAAAACGTGAGAAAATAAGTGAGCTCCCAAGAAAGAAACCATAAATCACCCTGCCACCCCCAGGCTGGGACTGAGCAGAGATCAGCCCACAGCAGCAACGCGGTGTTTGCTCTGCGGCACTGCATCTTGGAAAGTTCTGCCAAATCAAACAGCAACTTGGAATAAGATCCCCATATCTTTTCCCTCATGTAATCTCTGTGGATGTACCAAATCTTGTATTTGTAACGAGAACAATATTTTCCTGCCAGTCACCATTAAAACAGTTGAAGAAAGATTTCAGTGGAAGAGGAGCCTGGTTTGCACAGGCACAACCACTGTGTTAAGACAGCAGTTAAGAAACTGTTTGAAAATAAGAATCTGTGTAAAATGACACTCCTAGCAATGTCAAAATCACCAATACTCTGCTGTGCATCGAAGCATAAAGGCCATGCTTCCAGGACTTGGAAGGTATTAGAATACTTTACAATTAGAAAACATTTGAGTATATTCTCATATATCGTTTACGTTTGTTGCTTCCAACTGGATACTATGCATAAAACGCAAGACTTCCTCATCATGCACCTCCGCGATCTAAGCCAGAGAGACAAATTTACAATATTTGCTAACCCACATAATTTGTGAACTAGATTTAAAGAGTATTAAAATCTGAAAAGTATAATTCTGACTTAGTCTGGAAGACACTTGTAAAGCTTTCTCTTTTTCATTAGCCTTATGATCCCAATGAAGTACATAGCGTTGCAGAAGGCACAGTTTGCCTACAGAGTTAAAACACTCCTATTAATTAACTGGGGTCAGCATGTGCATTTTCTTTCTTAATTTCGACAAGCTTTGGTAGCTGTTTCATGGTATTTACAACATTTGACTTCTGGTGAGCCATTTTCTTACCTTGACTTTTTTACCAAGTCGATCCTTCCATTTCTCAGCTATGGAGCCTTCCACCAAGAGTAACCTGCAGAAGGAGACAATCCAACATCAGCAGGCACGCACAACCTATACAACCCAAGACTCTGCAGGCCTGCAGAGCTCTGTGACCCTTGGCAGTCCCCCTAGCAGAGAAGATGATTATTATATTAGAAGGTGATCCAAAGAGTGACACCAAGTTTCTCTTAGCGGGTGACTCTATGCAAGCTCCAGGGGCAGGGAAACAAACAACAAATAACACCTCAAGGGTAATGCTGCAAGTTACCTGGAGCGCTCCTCATCTTCGTAGCCCATAATGATGTACTCTTCGTTGGCACTGAGTGGTGGGCACAGGCAGCCGGAGTTTGTGTAAAGGTTTACAGTGTCCTTTGGGATGTTCACAAGGGAAGATTTGAGAATCTCCTTTACTTCCACTACTGCAGTGACGTCGTGACATTTAGTCTTCACCTCCTTCACTTTCGCCCGAATGACTGGGAAGAAATGACAAAAAGTATAGTTAACGGCAGTGGATAATGCAGGTCACCCCTGGGCCGTTCTCAGTGACCTCTGGGATTAGTCTTTTGTATGGTCCATTATCAGGAGCTTAGCTGGACTCAAGCAACCCCCTGCCCCCATCTCTTCACTGCTTCACCCTCCACCAAGAGGCTGCAGGTAGCTGGGTATATCTCAAAACAGTGTGGGTCTCAAATAGGAATTATGTACCAGTTGGATTTGTGTCCTATTAAATTTGGGCTTTACTTTTAGCATCCCCTCCTCTTTGCTCTTTCCACTTCATGCATTTAATTCATTCCATGTGTGCCCTTCTTCTCCCTTGTGCTACAACTACTCCCTCTTTGACTGCTTGCAGCACACATGACCGAACTTAATTTGTCACTCTTGGCCTTTCACGAAATGTGAATATGCATTAAAACTTATTGTATCGCTATCTTTACTGGATGACAGGCCCTTACCTTTTTGATTCTCTCTCCACTGACCCAGCACCAATCTGCTCTGTTCTTTATGAACTCCAAACGCTCCTGATCTTGACCTGGTGACCTGATTAATTGTTTCTTCCCTTGCCCTTTCTTTTTGCCTTAAGTTGCATAGGAGGGAAAGTTGCCTTTCAAAGACAACAGATTTTTGGGCCTCTCGCGGTGACCAGTGAACTGATGCCACATGAAATGCAAAGCAAATCCAGAGGTCACACTCTAGAGAATATCACATCTTTAACAGCTTGCAAATGAAAACCATTACAGATCTGAAAACCGTGGACTTGTACAACTCATCTCTTCGCATATATTGTCCATAAAGACAATCAGCCAGCATGTCTTGCAGCCACATTAAAAACAACTGCCAACAATCAATAACTGTTATGCATTTAACATATTTTACCTAGTGATTCGCTTTCTTAAAACCTCTTAAGAGTTCAAAACAAAATCCTACTTCAGTTTGGAGTTCTTTCCAATGCATTTTGAAACCTCTTTAATTCCACAAGTGAGAAGAGAGGGATATAATATGACTGAGAATACAAAGTAGTGAGGGGTCATCTCCACCAGCTCCCGTGCAGCCATCTGCAGCATGCTCAGTGACTCCACCACGTGCAATGGTAGATGGTATGTAAACCCACTACAGAATAGCCTGTAGCAATTCCCCAAACAAATCCACCAAAACAGTGCAAAGCAACTAGTCACCCTCAAATACAACAACGTCTGACTGAATGCAGTTACAAGCTTTTAGCTGTCAGTAGGATTTATTTTTAAAAAGAAGCTTATCTGGCAACAGTTGGATAAATGCATAATCTTAATAAATATTAAGCAATCAGTACCACTGAAATGAATTGTTTAAGTTCAGTGAACTTAAGGCAGTTCACATGAGTAACAGGAGCAAGAACAGACCCGACTGTTCAATTCCCCTAAGTGATACATATTCATCAACCTCCTCGGCTTAATTTGGTTGAAACAAGCAGCATGAATAGAAGTAGCAGAGTGGACCTGTGATAGAAGACCGGGGCAATCTAGGCAACAGAAGACATAATACCGACACCGTGCACTTTTACAGGTGTTACTGCCAGCATAACACAGTTGGAAAGACGTTAATTGATGGCTTCAATGCACGAGAAGGCAAAAGCCTGGTATGTCTGTAAGATGCCATCGTGAGTTTGTAGGCCTAAGAATTGCCAAAAACATCCCTTCCTGTGCAAGCAGAACGCATCGGAGCTGTAAATCCAAGAGGAAGTTCAAGCGCAGCAGCCCACAATGTCACTTCTGCTAAATGACTCTTCACACTAAAGAAGTGCATGAACCCCAAATGCCCATGCTGACGCTGAAATAACTACCGTTCAGTGTCAACAAAGACACTCTTGTACTACCATATTAAGCTAATCCCCTTCATCCCTCTACAAACACTCTCAGTTTTGAATTTGGAAATGTTTCAGGCCACATCTGTAACAAGTACTACTGGATTAACCATCAGTAATTGGGTCCATGGGCTATTTTTGTGAAATTCTTCCCAGCCCCATTTAATTCTCTTACTGTAGCCTTCTCCTAAAAGGCTTGGGAGCTGGCCATGCAGCTGTCCTTACCGTAGTTGTAATTGTTGCGTAGATAAGTCTTCTGGGTAGCTTTTATAGGCTTGCATTTGCAGCGCTCTACAAAACAGAAACTTTTGTTTAGAAAGAAAACAGCATTTGTTCACTGACAATCTCCCCCAAACCCCAAGGTCACACCTGACAAGTATCTCCCTGAATTTACTTAGTTATTACAGAGAAGTTAAATGTTAAAAAGCACAGGGTACTTCTGCTGGAAGATGTTCTGAAACTGACCAGCAGAGGTTTCCAGAAGAAAATTGACAAGATGAAATTAAAAAAAAAAAAAAAGAATGAAAACAAACAGCAACAACAACAAAACCCTAGCCTCCAACAAAAAAAACACAACCATTTTTTTTCATATATGTCCTATAGGCAGTGCTTCATCTAAAATACAGATCCAACTGAGAAATTAAGGGCTACATTCAGCACAGGACTTTGACACATCCCAGGGCATAACTTCCAGGTCTCGTGTCAGTAGCAGAGAGTCCCTGGTCAAGAGGGAGCAGCAAGCAGTGGTCAGGCAGGGTGCTCATTCAGGACTTGGAGGAAACCCACCTGGCACTGGCACTATATTTCATCCTAAAGGTAAAAGCCATGTAGCAGCAAGGGATAAAGGCAAGAAACCAGGATCCTTCAGCGCAGGGATGTTGCTTCCTCAGTTCCCAACTAATTTCGCTTGAAACAACCTAAGGAGGGGCAGTGCTGAATTCTCCCTTAAGAAATTATGAGGACTGAAAATTCCTTGAGTAACAAATGTCTGCGTAGGTGTAACTAAAACAAGGAGCTACTTATGAGCCCGTGTTATGGAGTGTGGGACTGAAAACTGAGAGCCAGAGGAGGGAATGGAGGCATTGACCAGCAGGGCCAGCAGCTGAAAACCTCCGATTCAGGGCAACAACCACCTCATTGAGCACAGAACTCAGCAGATGCCTGCAGCTTGCGCTTTCCAAGGAGGAAAGATCAGCAGTTTCTTGGCAACATCCCCTAGAACCTACTGTGGTTCCACCAGCACACTCGCTGTCTAAACTAGGAAGAGTAACGTGGAGAGGCTGCCATCAGCCTCCTGATAAACCTACACCGTGGGCCATCGGCCCTGGGTATAATGGGAGCTTGTGCCAGACGTGTGGGATTTGGACACGCCTAACAACAAACCTGGGCCTCTTGCTCAGGCTCACTGTATAACATCGTGATCCTGTACCTCAGGTTTAATTAAAGCAGGGAAATTACTAGCCTGTCTAGCAGGATGGATGACCTTCAAAACACAACACAAATGAGCGCTGTCAGAGCAGCACACCCAACGGTATGGCTTCCAGACAGCTAGAAACAATACTGGAGATAAAAACACTTAGTATCCGGAGAGTGCTAATGCTGAAGCCCCGGGCTCCTACCAATATTTCACTGCTGGGTATTCTAATGCAGATATCCATTTCTTTCAAGCTAGCGTGCAATTAGTTTGGTGACCTCTCACTGTCAGACCCAGCAAGAAATGTCACCCATTTCCAACCACAGGTCCCAGTATTACACATGCGTGGTCATCCAGTTTGATGTATCAGTGGAAACAAAATCTAGTTCGGGAAAGAACAGGTGAGCTGTGAGTGTGACTCCGGTGTCCTCACTCGTACTCTGTGTCCTAAATACCACCCCTGCCTCCTGGCTACATTTCACCCAGCATTTGAGTGAAAGAAGACTTGATACAGCCTATTTCTATACATCACTGTTCTAAAATAATGACACAAGGGATTTAGTTAAATCCACCATGAAGAGTTTGGGGAAGAACTTTTATTTTCTTTTTAAGATTTCTGCATTAAATACAAAGATGGTATCTTGTGGTTATGGACTTCTCAAATTATTATTTATTTTGGATTGCAAGGATTTTTGTAGTTGAAAGTACAAAAAATACAGGAAAGAGAAGAACATCTCACAAGAAGAATTGTTTCCTTGAATTTCAAATGTCCTCAGGAATCTATATATAGGATCCTACAGACTTCAGCTTTTGTATGGGAATGTGTTAAAATAATAAAAGCTGAGAAGGGAAGTGATTTTTGGCTTCCCTTCTGCCTGTGGGAGCTCATACATATTTTAGACCAAATTATGGCCCATTTTATAAGCTGCCTCAAAACAGGCCATACAAGAGGCGCTCCTATGACCCACACTCACACGGGCATGTCGGCATTCACATCCAACACGTTTTACACTCTAATTTTCTCCTGCTCAATGACACTTTGCTCTGTGGCACAAGTAGAAAAATATAGTCTAAATTACAGGACAAGAATATATAGCCTCACAATTCCCTTCGTTTTAAAGTAATACTGGATTGCCTTTTAACTTTATTTATTTACTTTAAATTTGAGGAGTGCCTTTGATTATTCTTGGTGTAGAACTTACTGGATAGACCTGCCTGTGTTCTTCATGAAGGGTACCTTCTCACTGTCCTCGTCCTTTACAAATTTTATATTTCCAAGAACTTTACAAAATGAAGCATTGTTTCTAATTACGACTTAGAAATGCAGAGACTGGCACAGGGGCACTTGCCAAGGTCAGCCAGCTGTAGAGCGAGAAGCAGCTCATCTCTCCCAACGCCTGGTACAGTGGCTTTCAAAGGGAGCACAACGTGAGTATTAGAAAACACTATTTTGATTGGTGCATATTACTTGTAAATCTGAGCCTTCCCAGAGCAGGGAACATCCACAGAGGGTGGCTGCAAAAGAATTGTGTTAAAAATGCACTATGTCTCTTGATGCTAAGGGCAGGTCCCATTTGACGTGATTCTCTCCTCCAAAGCCACCAGAAGAGCTCTGAAACTGCAAACTCATTATAAACCAAGACAGGGAGCAGAGGCTCACATCAGTTTGGGCTGAGATCTCAGCTGACTTTTCCATTAAATATTCTTTTTTAATACAAGTCAACACAGTACTAAAGTATACTCAGCATCTATACCATGGGAAACATCTCCCTGTAAATACCCAAACCAATGGATTACAGGGGAAAAGATTCTCTGTTATAGCTGCTACCTACAAACATGCCATCTTAAATACACGTGTGCACAACCTAAACATGTGCTCGAACCTGGCAAATGTTTCCCTGATAAGTTAATGGATAAAAAAGCCTGGAAAAAATGTCTCAATGACCTGAAAAGCATCTCAGGAAGCTGACAAAAATCTAGTTTACTTCCAAGAGGCAAAAAAGACAGCTGAAATGGGTATAGCACATTGAACCACAATCTGTGTTCCTACAGTAAAAGCTAGCAATGAAAACATTGTCCTTCTTCTTCATCAGCTCTGCATCTTCACCCTCTCTTTTGGATGTGCGTTTTCAAGTCTGCATCCCTAAAGACAGGCAGTTCTGAAGATATGTTTAATATTTTTGATATAAGGTGGCAGGAGATCAGTGCTGAAGTTAGCAAAACTTGGTATCTAATTGTACATTCCACAACCATATTTAGGTGCTTACATTAATAAACTGGACATCGGCATGTACTGTAGCTGGTCAGCACCTCTGGAGAGGAAAACTTCCATGGGAATGGTAATAAAATTCAAGAAAACCTATAGTCATTGGCTTGCTTGAACAACAAATGCACCTTTTCTATAATCTGCTAGCTACTGAACTGGGCTTTGCTTTGCACTGCCTGTGAATAGCGGCAGCACTCAAGGGATTTTACTTAGTTCCAGCAAAAACAAAATGAAACAACAACAACAAAAAAAGCAACAGGGGAGCTGTTGGAATAAAAACAGCCTCAGAAGGTCTCATTCTCCATCTCCTCAGGTTAACGAGAGTTTTGCCATTATCTACAGAGAGGTCAGAATTTAATTTGCGAACTTTCAAGTCAGAATGAACAACGACCCTGTTTTTACCCTCAATGACTGAGAGAGCTAGCCTACTCACCAGTGCGCCACAAAGGGAATTAAAATTAAGGAAAATAGGGCAGAAAGTGATATATTTTTCCTTTTCAACTGAATCTCAAACAGCCTGCTTGAATCTAGCCTCCTTTGGCTAAAACGAATAAATAACAAAAGGAACATTAAATCTCTAACTTCTTTCACTTTACTTCTGCAGCACATTACTATGAACATCTGCAACTTCACTGCTTCTTTCCTTACAACTTACAGCAATGGTATTTATACATGTAAAGACATTTCTTTTGGTACGTACAGTCCCAACGTCCTACTGTGTCGCTTTGTGGTTTAAACACTTGGGATTTTCATCATTGCAGTAAGCATTTCTCAGTTAAATAAAAACTCATACTGGTATGCTAGTTAAAGCCTGCCAACGACTACAGCATTATTTTCCTCCCTGCATTTTCAGTTATGCATGGAAAAACAACTGGAAGAGTTGAAGAAATAATGACATTTTTGGTAGGAGGGAGGAAAATTCATGTAATAATCATTCTCACTGTTCGAGACAGAACTCGTCATGAAACCAGCACAGCCACCTTGACTTCATGGGAATTTTGCCCTGGCAAAAGCAGAAGAAACAAGAGCTGGAGGGTTGATTTGGCCAGAAGCACACAGGTTTACCAGCCCCAAATCTCACCTTCCTGTGATGGATACAGGTACAAGTCAAAAGCACAATCTACAGGATCTCAAGACAAAGCAGGGTGTTTATGCATCACTTAGTACTGCTCTTTCTTAAGTATTAAAAGGACGTGCTTATGCAGCTCATTATACAGCTTTATAAAAATGTACTCACCGATGCCGGAGCCTCTACAGTTGCCATTATTAGAATCCATCGGGAAATCTGGCACAGATTTGTAAAATACAGAAAGAAATGTTAGTATGTTTAATAGTGGATTATTTCAACACACCCCCATTGCAATGCTTTCTCTTTCTCTCATATTTAGTATATTAAAACTTAATGAATAATCAGATTGTAATGTTCCAGAGGCCAGCTTGTTCCTGCTAGAGTTGACATCAATTCTTATCTGCACTTCATCCAAACACAGCACACAACATTACTTGCTGAAGCAGATTAAACAGCCCATTTCTAGAGGTGCACAGACTGGCAGGTTTAGGACAAGGAGGGAAATTTATGGCAGGAATTAGCAGCATCTACAAAAAGTACACATAGTGTTTGCATTTCATTAGATGATGAAGGAGAAATTACTTTTGGTTTGTTTTTTTGGTTACTGAGGAAATCAACCACAATCGTATCATTGAAGCAAATGCCAAAACAAGTATTTCAGACCTTCCCCTTCCCCTCAATTTAAAAACATGCTGATTATTTGAAGGACAGATAAAGAACAGGACGAAAAAAACCAGGCCCTGTGCCAAACTTCCAAAGAACTGCTTTTGGATGCACTTGTACATAGAATGTGCCTTGCATTAGTGAAATGCATAACTTCAAATCTATTATTAAATTGCACAGTTTAATGGACTTACACATATACTTGATCTTGAAAAACGAGTATGTTAACGCATACAACCTTGTATAAGTTAAGAAAAAAGATGCAAGAGAAACAAGACTGGGGAGAGAAGTAGCATACTTTATTAGAAGGACAAATAAAATGGGAAACAAATGAGCTTTCAGATCAAGCCCCCTTCTGTAAGCGTTCACGCCCAAAAGTTTCCGCAGGTTTTTCAGCTGTCGAAGCTGGTATCGTACCAACATCATCTTTCTTAGATGCTTACATTGTCTTGGATACAACAACCTTGCTACTGCAATACAGAACAAGTGAACACACAGCCACGTAACAGCAGCTCCTCTCTTGCAGCTGCAGCTGTAAGGACATGGTTGCAATATGGCCTCAGCTGATACTTGGCATAGGTGAAGGATTTCGACGCACAGACTAAATTTTAAGGGCAGGGGCTGTTATTTAATCATAGATTATGTAAATACATAATTAAAATACCTGTTTACGAGAGATCTAGTATTAGTTATTTGATGTTCCAATTTGGCCATATATTTCAAATAAAAAACATACCTTCATCTCAATGCATATTTATCTTTGTACTTTTCATCGCAACATGAAACTTCCCTTACATAAACGGAGATAGGTTAAAGGATAAGCAAGATGCAAGGAAATCTGAAAAACATGCAAATCACTTACCTACTTAATGATTAATTTCACAAAATTGGGACTTCAGAGGTAAGTACTCCTACTCACTATGAAATTTTTGACTTTTTGCTCCTAATGAGCAAAAGATTTAGCAAACAGTCTTGAATGATTGCATAGATGCTCCTTTACGTCCAATACCCAGTTGCTACCTCAAATCAAATGCGCTTTCTTCCAAAAAAAACATCAAACTGCTGTGGTACGTTAGCTTGTGGAACAAAAACAACATTTTAATGGTGCCAGTTTGGTCTTCAGTAACCATGTACTTCCATGGTAGCTGCAAGGCTTTTCCATGCTGCCTTCTAACAAGTCAAGTTATACACACTAATCCTTACTTATGAGTTTCATTTGGATTAATCACCAGGGCTATTCTTGAATTTTAAAAAATAAGTTCTTATCATCAGGTGGTGGTGGAAGATTCCTTCTGGCGTGGTAACAGCATGACGAGTGCTTGAGCCTCCAGCCTGGTACTTCTCTGGCTGCTCCCATGGCAGACACAAGTCTGCAAGAGCTCCCAGCAGCAGCCTCGTGTTGGGTTTCCTTGGCCAAATTCCCTGCTTGCTTTTAGGGCTGGCTGGCTTTGCAAATGCCCTAGACAACTCCTTCTGATGCTTCATGTGACACAGCAAGCTCCAATCTTGACAAGATTTCATTAATAACCATTTGACATGACAATAAATCTGTATGTTAGGGTACAACGCCTGAATTGCAACCACAGCTTATTGAATTTGAAATCGAACCTACAACTGGATCCCGTTTGGTACCACTCCAGCATCAGCTGAAGGTCCAGTTCCCTCTGGTATTACACCTAAACACAATGCAGAGCTATCCTCATTTGCACTGGCTGAGGAACTCTCCTCAGAAGTAACGCTGATGCAATGAGGGTGGTGAACACTCAAGGTGCCTAATATAAGCCTGCCACCACAAACACACACCAAACTGAACTGCTTTCCACGAAACGTTCTCTTCCACTCCTAGTTACGCAACTTAATTGTATTATTATTTTTACAAAACCAAATTCCAGCACACCACGACCTCAGCCCTCTTCCTAATTCTGCACACATTCGTTTGCCAGGCCACACGCCCTACCCCCAGGCCAGTGGCTATGGGTATATGAGGAGACAGCTGGCTGCGCGGCAGGCGAGTAGCTCAGAAGGTGTGTGCAGAGCAGCTGTTCAGGGAAACGGGTGCAATTTCTGTGCTGTGCTCAGGCTGCGGCGCGTGGGGTATTGTGCTCTGCAATTGTGGTCAGCACGCGGTGTTTGTCCGTGAACGACAGAGGAGTAAACAGGCACCTTCGTGTCACTTCATGACTCATCTCCTGACTTTGGAGGGCTTGGGACAGACGAGTACCAGCCTTAAGGCGATGCTAATCATTCTCAGGACACTTGTGTGTGTTGAGGGACGAGTGGTTTCTACTGAAGGAGAGAAGCGCAGGCTTGGGCAGGCAGCAGGAGACCTTCCCCACTACATGACACATCTTGGGAAAGGCTTCCCGTTCCCCGCTCTTCTCCATGGCCATCAACAGGTCAGGCTCTCCCCACCTGGTCCCTTCCCACCTACCAGGGAAGGGAGGAGGACAAAGGTCTGGGCCAGCCCAAGCAGCAGCCACAGCACCCCAGTCTCTGACCCCAGCTGTCGGACAGGCAGGGAGGAACCTCTCCATCAGGCTTGTCCACGTGCTGCTTGGACCTCCAGTCGTCAGAATGGCACAAAAAATGAAAAAAGCTATTTTTAAAAAATAAACAGCTGACTTCCTATTGTTCCTCTTCTCTTCAGCGTGGGCCTCTTTGCCAAGTTTTGTCTATGCAAAACAATCTTTTGAAAGAAATATCTGTCAGCGATGATTAGCAGAACTGCCAAAGAGGAAATATTCTCCAGAGCTCCGATTCAAAGGCTTCCTACTAAATCCTGGTTAAGAGTGGGGGAAAAAATCCAAACTGATTTTTTCCAATAAGCTGTTTTAATTAATCATTTTTCAGAGGAATGCTATTAAAAAACAAAACAAACAAACAAAAAAACACGAACGAAGAGAAGATAAAAGCCGCTTGCATAGTAAGTGCACAAAATAACAATTCTCGGACCACAGGTTTGGGTGAGAGCCTTGGGAAAAAGGAGCAATTTGGCAAAACTTACTTTTGACATCTCAAGTATCTTATCTAACTGCAAGAAAAGAAAAAGCACAAACAACAAAAGTAATGTGAAGATCAATCCCGGTTAAAACTGAATGCAGACCATGTGAGCTCCAAGACCACAGGGCGGCTCCGTAGGCAAACGATGATGCTGAGCCCCTCATCGCCCACTCCCACCAAAATGGAGCCGGTAGGTTCAGAGCCATCACCAGGTCAAGGAGCAGAACGTTTCCTCTCACTTCCATCCCCAGATCTGTCAGGTTTTGATTACATTTAATGGCACAGATCCTGACTCTACGCTTAGACAACAAAAGCCACCCTGGGGAATTCAGTCTCTGAAGGCAGACAAACTGAAGTCAGAGTATAGTGCCACCAGGGGCATCACCATTAACAAGGTCTTCTCCAAGGCTCAAAGCCTGCGATTATTTTATACTTTAACTAAGAAATGAGACTGCCTGCAGGTTTTGAGCAAATGGCTAAAATGAATCTCAGCTTTAAGATGACAACCTCGGAAAAACTGCTCAGCCTTGGCACGGTCTCAAATCCTCCCCTAACACTCTTGTGTGTTTTGACTGCCCTAAGTAGAGCTATGCAAAGCACAAGCAGGAGCAAATTTGATCTTGAGTTTCGAAACCACTCCTTTGGAAATGAAGTTCACAATGTGTGAAAAGCAAGCATGGGAAAGGGTTCTTTCGCTTTTGTTTGAAGTGTACTATGACAAATTCAGATAATGGGTTACTATAATTTCATCTAGGTGTACAGGCAGATGTAGAGGACTTGGACTACATGGAGAAACCATGGCTTCATTTAAGATCTAAGAACACGTCTCCATCAATTAAATAATCTTTCCTTTTCATTAATGTTTAAGAGGTTGTATTTCTGAAGGGACTCGGAATTCTAATCCCCTGTTTTATGATGATCACCCAAAATGGTTCTGACGCTTATTGTACTCATTTATGATGTTTCCCTTTTCTCCAACATCTCACTGATGGCCTGATGTGCCTTCAAGCCACTTTTATGTCTACTTTTAATCCAGGCTGCTCTTCTTCCAGGTCAAAGGGATGAAGTACGTGCAGTGACGAGCAGATGGTTTGGAGCAGCAGAGAGGCCACTTTGACTGATACAGAAACCCACAAGCACTTAAACCAGACACAGATCTCCATGTGATAGGAGCAGGAGGACTCCTGCCGTCTCCTGGGGCAGCAGCATGTGTGAGCTTCCTAGAAGTAACAAAACACTTAAGAAAATCAGATATGGTGAAATGTGACTGCCTTTACCAAGGCACCACTCACAATTGCTCAAGGTAAACATCAAGGACTGCAAAGTCACTCCTGCACCTACTGGAAAAGCTGGACATTCACCTATTTTCCTTAAGTATGGCCCACCGATATCATGACTTTAACATTTGCAGAGCCAGAAATTCAACCGATGGACCTGTTCCCCAGTACAGGCAGCACCCAGTTCCCTCTTCAAAGCAGGGACAAACATGTCAGTGGAGACAAGAACAGCGCGAGAGGCAGCAGCAGGGGAGCACACAGGCTGAAGTGTGCGTGCCTCTGAGCATCAGCAATGAACATTTTGGAGACCAGCACAAGCCCAGGGGTTCCCCCAGCCCCTCTTAACTCTGCCTGCACAGCTTTCCTCCAGCTGAGCCCTAAACAAAGCACTTCCACTACCCTTAGCAGCCTTCTCCATCACGGACATAGCAGTGGCTATTTGATCCCCAGCAGGCACGGGGAGCACAACTGATGAGGAATCTTTCATCCCTTACTGCGATATCAACCGAAAAAGAAACAAGTGAACTTCAACTGATCTTCAACTTGGCATCAGCAACATGAGAGCCAAGACCAACTGCTTCAGTGGTGAGAGGGAGTTTTAGCAAGGTGTGTCCTTGGTCAGAGGAGCCTTTCCACCTCATGTATCAAAGACCCATGGTCTGGAAAAAGAATGGAAATGGGGCTTTCTGACCCGTGTCTCTGCTCTGATCATGATAACCATCTGACCGTGCTGTCCTTCAGGCTGCCACCTTACCAAAAGGACAAGGCAAACATGTTAAAATCCTCACCAGAACTAACTCGGAGACCTTGGGAGGACAGAACAGTCAACTACTCTTACTTCGCAGGCAGCATACTCCTTTATTAAAACAAAAAATCAAGATTTCACTTCCAAACAATAAGAACACCCTCTTCCACAAGAAAAGACTGTTAAAAATGGATTTATGTTTCTGCCTGCTCTATTAGATGGGGTCTGCAAACAGCCTGAGGTCTGGGAGTGCTGAGGAGATCAAGCAAGAGCAGGTATTCTGTGTGCCAGCTGTCCAGCAGCTTGCTCTCCGTGTCTTCTAGTTGGCTGCAATCCTTTATTTGGAGAATTAAACTTGGAAGTGTTCACCTTACCTCTTCCTCGAACAGGAATCCTTCCTTCTGCTCTCTAAAGGAGCATTTTTATTCCCTCAAGAAGGATTCTTTCAGTCTGGTGCATAATGCATCAGTTCAGCATTTTGAGCCCAGAAATGAGAATGTCATCAGGTTCTCATTCACTGAAAGAGAGTTTTCATGGATCTGGCACTGGAATCCCTCAAAGAGGTCATTGTGCTGCTGAGGTCCTCAGAAATAGGTAACTCGGGGGCAATTTTAGCAAAACTTCCTCCCTCCAGGTTTGACTGCGATCGCTTTCGAATCACTGCAGCCTTGCCAAGCCTTGCTGGGTCTGGATCTGTTTTTGAGGCAGTTTTGCAGGCACGTCGGCGCTGCCGAGAAAGGTGCTCGGTATTCGAGACCTTCCCCAAAGTGTCCCCGGGGGTCTGCAGCCTTTGGAGGCGGCAGGAGGGGGTCCGCCGACACGGACCTGTGGTGCGTGGGGGGACGGAGGACAGGCAAGAGGGGCACAGCGGGCGGCAAACACCCCAAGAGCTGGGGCTGCAGGGGTAGGGGCACCACGGGATGGGGTCGGGCAAGGAGCCTGCAAGGTGCGGGGCTCCCCTCGCCAAACCCCGCTACCCCTGGCCCCGGGGGAGCCCCAACCCGGGGCCAGCCACCTGCGCCCGTCGGGGCTGAGGCCGCCTCCCTCCCTCAGCGGGCACCCTGAGGAGGAAGAGAAGGAGGAAGGCTGGGGGCCAAGGGCGGGGGGGGGCTCGGCGGGCACTCACCGGCGCCCTCGGCGGTGACGATGGCCTCGGGGGAGATGCAGACGCCGCGGTCGTAGAGGGGCAGCTCGTCGCAGGCCAGGCTCTCGGGCCAGGCGTGCCGGTAGCGGACGAGGACGGGCTCGCAGCCGGCCCGGGCGCGCTCGCAGACGGCCCGGCAGGGCTTGATGGGCTCCTGCTGGAAGTCGATGGTGCAGATGGGCGCGTACATGGCGCACAGGAAGAAGAGCAGGTCCGGGCTGCAGTTGGTGCCCAGCAGCCCCTCGAACTGCTCCATGGCCAGCACGGCGTTGGCCTGCGTGCTGTGGTGCAGGTGGTTGGGCATCTTGGTCACGTTCCAGGGCAGCGGCCGGCACAGCGGGATGCGCACCGGCTCGCAGGCCGCCGCCCGCCCCGCCGCCGCCCGCCCCAGCAGCAGCAGCGCGGCCAGGGCCAGCGCCCGCAGCCCCCGCCGCATGCCGCCGCGCCGCCCCGAGGGCTGAGGGCACCGCGGGCTCCGCGCACCGGCGGCCGACGGCTCCGGGCCACGAGCGGCTGAGGGGCCGAGCGCCGCCGCCGCTCCCCCGCTCGGCCCCGGGCCCGGCCCCGGCCGCGGGCCCGCCCCCAGGGCAGGGAGGGCGCGGGGCAGGGCCGCGAACAAAGGAGCGGGGCGGGGGCCGGCGAGGCTCCCGGCGGATCCCGGCGGCTCGCAGCGGCTCGGCCCGGCCGGGGACGGGCCCGGGAGCCCCCGGCACGGCCCGGCCCGGCCCCCCGGCGGCGGGGAGGGCGCCGAGCACCTGTCCCGGGCGGAGCGGGGCGCGGAGCTGCCGGCCGGGGGCACGCCGGCCTCGGCTGCCTGCCCGAAGGAAGTTTCAGCGCGGGGCTGCTCCGAGGCGCTCGTTCTTACAAAGCAAAGTTTCGTTCCGAGTCTCAGCACTCTCCCGGTGTGGGTTCGAGCTCCAAAGGGGCACCCCACGCTACAGGGAAAGCCGTGGCCCCAAAGCAGCCACCTCAGGACCCGCACCCGAGGCCCGCATCCCAAACACCTCGCTGCCTGCTGCCTTGTCTACCACTCTAAGATTGTTCCCTTGTAAAAGAGGTCGGCTGGAGCAGCTGCCAGTGACAGGTGAGGAATGCCAGGCACGCTGACACCACAAAGGAGGCAGGAAAGGACCTTTAGGGTGGGTGCTGCTGCTCTGCTAGTGGGATTCCCATCCTCTCCGCTCCATAAGTTTTAAGGAGGGAAAATAATCCTGCTGTGATGTGCAGTGTTAAACCCTCGGGGTGGATGGTGACAACAGTCAGATTCCTGGTCTCGCATAGCAGAGAGCCATCCCCAAAAGGGACCGGTCTAACAGCAGCAACCATGTTAGCAGTGTACCAGCCTGGTGGGGCATGGTGTTAGCACAAAGTCCTTGATAAAAGCAGGTCCAGGGTTTGCTGGGGGGCTGTGAAGGTTTCGTTAAGACCCATAAATCTAAATAATAATAATAAGGGAACAGTATCACACAAAGTCATTTCCTAGAATAAAGCAGTGCTCAGCAGGGCTGACTCCTTAGGTGAGGATTTGCCCCCAGAATAGCTCATAGGAGAAATCAAGACAAAGCTCGTTACCATATCACACAAGAACCATGCTAATCCACAGCAAGTTGCCCTCATTTCTCTTCTATAAATCCATTTAAATTTGTAAAAAAACAGAGAATCAATCAGTGGAGCTGTGGTACCAGCAGGGCAGATTTCAGCGAGCAGTGGCTCGCTAACACAGATGTGGGGGTGCCAGCCTCTTTATTCGGGTACACACACGTAATGGCATGGGGAGGGCTGCCGAGGACAGGAACGGGGAACTGCCATCTTTGCTCTTCTTGCACCAAAAGGAAGCGGAGTTAGCCCAGACGGCTGGGATTGATTTATTCCTCTGTTGGTTTTTCTTCCCCCCTTTCACAGTGTCTGTACACCCCCTCCCCAAGCTTGTTTCTCTCTCACAGGAGTCAGATAAACGGCAACTGTTTGTTTAAGAAGCCAGAGCCGGCTTCCTGAGAGAGGCTGATGTCCCCTTTGCTTGTTAGGAGTGTACATGAGCATGGCTTTGTGGCTTACAGTATCTAAGTGTGTGTATTTTAAGGTGAAAGGAATACAGAGCCGCATGCAGCACACGAATAGAAATACTACATTATAAGCAAAACAAATTCCAATTTGTGACAGAAAGAGACTCCAAACTGCCCTGACTTGCGCTGCAACGTGGCTGCTTCGTGCTGCAATGGCGACGGAGGGACTGCAGCCAGGGCACTGCCCAGAGCATGTCACAGTTGTGTCCTCCCTCCAGTGCTGTCGTCCCGCGGTGCGACACGCGGCAGCCCCGTACGCATGTCGTAGCAGCTCACCCCTGAGACCAGGGGAGGCCCCGGGGAGGCCTGGAGGCCAGGCAGAGCGGGCAGCCTCCCCTCGGCTCTGGGCAGGGCTCAGTAGCCGACATAGGTTTGTCAGGGGAATGACCCCAAACAGGTGCTGTGTACGTGTTAACCCCCTCGGCTGGTAGGACCTGTTGAGAAGTGAGCGCGTCTAAAATTAACAAATTCAGAAAAGGCAAAATTCAGAAAGGGAAAATTACAGCAAGGACCGGGAAAAAACACAAGACAGGTGCACCTTTTTTAGTCTTTTTCCCTGGTGTAACAACTTCCTGCAGAGAGAGGCAAAGTGCCCTCATTGCTGGGTATGTTTACGTTTCAGACACCACAAAACGCATCTGTAGAGCAGGGAATAGCTTGCATTAGGCTGTAAGCACTGCACCTTCCACCTTTCTGCTCACATACTCCCCAGACCCTGTATCTGCTCAGAAAACCAGCTGAGATGAGAAAATACTTATTCAGAACAGGTTTTCACTTTCCTAAGCCTTTCCATAGCGACCTCAGGATTACCTACATTTTAATTTCCTTACATATGCTGCCTTGGAAAATAAAAACACAAAAACCCACCAAAACCCCCAAACCTACAATACTTCTTTACATGGCAGTTACTAAAACCATAAAGCCATTGACTTACAGAGTCATAAAAATGGGATTTATTGTACATTTCCTGCTCCAGCTGGGGTCTTACAACTCCCTCAGGTAGACAAAACACAGGGGACTATTAACTTATTTTAATAATCTCTCAAGCTTCTATGTGGATGACTTGAAAACAGAAAGGAAGAAGAAAAGGTTCTTTCAATGCAGCCTCTTCCAGACTTGTAATTTTTCAGGCTGTTTTTATGAGACAGCTCGTTATTAACTATCCTGTGCCCTCGGGGTCTGCGTGCGTCCCAGAGACGAATTTTTCACGTTCATATTTGCTCACATTACCTGTCGTCTTGAAATCTTAGCAAAAAGCTGTTTGCCTAGCACTTTGCATCCTATTCTACTCTCTCATTTCTATTTAACTCTATTGAAGAAACACAGCCTACAAAAACACACCAATAAATATGTATAAACCAATATGTATAAATGTATATACCAATATACATGTGTGTATCTACCACTGAAGTCTCATTTTGCAGGGTGAATATGTCTGCTGCTTATGACTTTCCCAGCTTTCATGGCCATGCAGAGGCTTACACCTCCTTGCTAATGAAGTTTCCTACCTGCAGTGCTCTCTTCCCATCTGGGCGCTGGCAATTGCACGGGTTTTGCTGCAGAAAACCTGCAAGATGTGTGTGCTTGACAAAGTGTTCAGCCACGCCAGAGACTTGCAGCAGAAGACAGAAAGCTGAGCCCCACGACGCATCTTTTGGACAATCCTCCCATCTTGTTTCAAGTGCAGCAGTCTTTCAGGAGATAAACTGTGCAAATTTAGGCATGGTAGATCCCAGCTGAAAGAGAAATGCTCCTGTTTGTTGTTCAGCTGGAATTACGTCCACAACTTGCCCCATCCCAGGGTCTGGCATGCAGTAGGTGCACATTGGAGGAAAGCAGTGGCTGGGACTCCCATCTTTTCTCCTGGGGGAGCACAGCTTAAATTCAGAGCATTAAATGCTATCTTTAATCTGTAGCCTCTCAAACCTGTGACCATTACACAAAGTCAAAACTTACACCAGAGAGCGTTTCATTGCTACAAATTTTATAAAATGACTGAAATACCATGTGCGCTGTAATTCTTGTAAATAAGTCACCTACAGCCTGTGATGGCACTCAGAACCAGTGTTTTTACAGTACACAAGTGATTTTTCTGACATATCACCATGTATACAGATCTCTTGCCATTTAAGAATTCATACAAAGATAATGTTTTTGCAGTTGTGCATGTTTATGACTAAAAGTGTAAAAAACAATAAGCTAAAAGTGTCAGATAGGTACTTAAAACTAAGAAACATCAGAAGAGCTGACTTTTCAGAGGCATCAAAAACTGAAGTTAACGGAAACTTTGTCCCCAGTTCCACAAGTGTGCCCTTCAGATAACAACACTGCAAGTGCTGTGGACTACCTTGTTTGCCTAAATATTTACAGAATCCATCTACATTGCAGAAAACATGAAGAAAACAGCGCGAAGGAACTAGGCTGAACACACACCCAAAGCAGTCAGCTGGGCAGCACCCGGGCTTGCAGATTTAAGATTAACAAAGTTTTTTTGTGTTTTTAAAACTGCTGCTCAAGTATTTATGCATATGAGATAACCTCCATGGTAGCATTACGTACAGATGTTCGGTTTAGATGTGCATTTAGTTTTGTTATTCTAGTGCAACAAATGCTGTACACTGTTACAATGATTGTGCTGATAACGAAAAAATACATCCTTCCCTCCCACTGTGGCCATACTAAAGACACAACAGAACCCACTTAACCCTCTCAGAGTTATAATCACCTCCAGATGGGGGTATTTAAGGCAAAAATTGCAAATCTCTATAAGATCACATACATTATGAAGCATTTCTATTCTGCCCTCTGTAGAAACAACCTGAGCTGCCTAGCTTCAATGCCATAACCACTCCAAATTTAATTTTGTTAAACCATAAATTTGCTGCTTGAGATTTATAACCTCTCCGGTTGCACTGCCGCAGTCTGCCTCTGCTCCTGCTTACAGAGATTTATTAGCAGCGTGCAGCAGCATTAAGTACCGAATCACACCCACGCCTAAAAATAAAACCTGCAAAAACAGTCCAGTTTTACAGCACCGGCACCACATTGCCAGGTGCTGAAACGCAGACTTACCACTGATTTCAGTGGGAGCTGATTGGGTTTGACATGTTCTAGGATCAAGCTTTTCTTATAAATAGGAGCCGTGTGTATTTTACTCCTGTTTTTAGCAACTAGTAGTGGGATGACAAGGGGTCTGTAGTGGAGCCTCAGCAATTTTAGGAAAAGAAACAGTGCCTTTCCTGAAAGCTTTCCCTCACACACCTGCTAGACACACAGACAGCAAATGATCTAGAAAACAGAAAACCATGAAATCTAATCCTGTAAAAGTAACTGCATTTCAAGTCAACCACACTCGCAGACATTTTAACTCTCCCAAGCAAAGATTTCCAGGTTCCCTGATGCCGATTTGTTACGCTCTGAGCCTTGATAGCAGGCTTTCTCCACCAGCCCCCTTACAGAGGTTAGCAGTGTGCACAGCAGAGGATGCTCCGCACATGTAGCTGCCTGATGCTTACTTCTAGCTTCACAACTGACATTTATCGGCCCATTTCAGACTTACAAGAAGTCTAAAAAATTGTGCAAGTTATCAAGGCTGCTGTCACTCTGTGAGGGCATCCACGTTTTTCTGCTGTATTTCTATTAAACCAAGCACAAAGGTAGAAAATAGGTATAGACTCGTAAGAATTAGGGAAGAGCTGGTGATCTATAGGGTGGGGCTGAATGCAAATACTGGGACTTAAGTGAGGCCCATATGCAGTTGGAGTTATTTTGGGAACTCTGTGACTTTCAGATCATCATTCTTAATCCCACGACGACTTTGGTGGTGGCAGATTAAGAATCACGCCCAGGGAACTATTGAAATGTTTATCTCCTAGTTCCCAATGGTATTATTTAACCAAACATAAAACAAGTGAAACAATGGGATGACAGCGTTGGTAACTAAAATGTTTTAAAGCTGCTTTACTTCTCCACTCAGTGAACTTCCACAGCTCAAACACTGCCAAGGGAAAGAGTTAGTGGCACTCTTCCAGACAGTATTTATAGTTTTTAAACGCAGGCCATTTTGTTATCCTCACCTAGTATTACTTTCACGAGGTCCATAAAACAAACCTCCCAATGAGCTTTTTGTCAGCCTAGTTTTTCACACATTTCTAGACTGTTGCTATAAGAACGCTGCTTTTTCCCTCCCTGAAGCCACAGGCTTGTTTACTAAATTCGGAAACACAAATCCTTTTATAGCAGTATAACTCACAACCATAGATAGAAACATTTGGCTAATTTAAATGGATAGGAATAGATTTGATTAAAGTTTTGTGACTTATGAAAGCTCATGCTCAACCTGCTCACTAATTACACCTACAATGACCCAGTCCCCTGTCCGTGGGGTGGACTGTCCCCCCGCTGGAACCATTGGAATACAAATTCAGAGAAACGTATCTTCCAACACCACTGGATTTTTTTTATTGGCAGCTTTCCTTCGGGAGAAAACAGCAGTGCTTTTGTCTGCTTCGCATCTCAGCTCCAACGCTGCTGGAAGCTACCCGGCCTCTCACCGCCCTGGCCCACTTGTCTCAAAGAGCCTATGGGTGGTTTTACACTGCTCCTGCATGGTTTTCCCTGCCTTGAATTTCATTCCCCCCTGCCATCAAGGGGCTTGCTAAATGCTCAACAGCACGCAGACCTAAAAGCTGAGGTGCAGGCACCTTGATGCTACACCAGAGGCTACATCCTTACTCACTCTTCCCTGTTCCCAACACCTCCTTGCAAAATAACAAAACTGATGTGCAACTTATTTTTTGGCTGCTCGGATCTTCTGCAATCGCTGGGATTTTGAAAAGCTCCAAGGTGATGTTGGTTGGAAAAGATCCTTCTTGAAAGGCATCTGAGGCCTCGGGCAGCTGTGCCTGTGCCAAGGGTCAGCCCGGTCCCACAATCCACAGGCCAGTGTCCATCCCCGCCAGCTGAAGAGATTTAACATCAAGAGAACTGACTCCACGCACTTCTCTGGAAATGATTGCGACCAGTTTCAACTGGCTTCGGTGTTATCGTTTATTAGCCATGTCATTTTAATACTGTAAATTAGCATTACAGATAAAAGTCAAACAGATGTTCCAGGGTAATCATTACAATTTTCCTCTGAACTTTCATTAGGTAACAGTTCACTTAGCACTCAAACAAAAATCCTTATGGAAGTAGTAGTGCAATTATTTCCCTAGTTTAGCTTAAAGCAAGTGTCACAGGCTCAGACAATTCTAAGAACTGCTTCTTAGCCTCTCCAAGGGCTTTGCTATGCAAGATAATAAACTGCTGAGACAAACCCTTTCGCTTATCTGACCCCACTGTAGTGCTATCGCTAAGCATCACTCCTGCTATCTTCCCCTTTAAAGGCATAAATGGAACTAAATCCAAACAGCAGTCTTTATGGTTTCACTGTAACAGAAATGACAGAGATGTTCCTATCCAGTTTTGCTGGCTTGGGCTTTCCAAATACATGTTCACTCAAGATGCCTCACAATTTTACACTTTAAAGCATCCTTTATTTACACACGATCCTATGCTTGGACAAATTTGCTGCTTTGTCTGTGGAGTGGAGAACAGATGTCATCTCTGTTGAGGCTTTTAATGCAATTGTGGAGTCTGAGAGATACGATCTGGATTTAATGCTTAAAGTGTCAGAATGAAGACTTCAGTTTGGAAATGGACTCGGAGTTCTTGAGCAACATTGTCTCTGACTTCTCCAAGCACTCTGATAACTGCTTTCAGCTCCCCTCTTACCTCCCTTTTCTTTTTACTCCTCCTCTTTCATATATCCCAAGACACATTTACAGGGCATTCTAACTTTCATTCTTCTTTCCTCTGTGTGGTTCTGCAACGAATGGATTTGGTTTTGTTACTGTTGTGTCCTTACTATTAAAGAGATTATCATTTAGGTTTAATTTAGAAATAACTGCTTTTACTAAACATGAGTCTTCTTCTCTCTGCACTGGCTGCCCATTTGTGTTTACTTCAAATGTAGCCAAACTCAAAGCCCATACAGCAACAACCATAGAGGGAAGGGCAGGGAGGGAAAAGCAGAAAACTTGGCTGACACCATGTGCGAATGCCTTCCTCGCCTTCTGGTGGCAACGTCAAGTGACCAGCAAAAAGATAGGAAATTACGTTGTTAATGGAAAATGAACAAGACTTACTAGCACCGGGCTTTCAAGCACTCAGCTCTAATAGCTTTGCAACTCTCATCTGTACTCACAGGTGTCGGTATTACTATTTTTATTTAAATACCTTTATTATTTCTGAGAAAACACTTCTTTAAAGATAACTACAATCATCATCAAGGTAAATATCCTGAATGTCAAAGCAAGAAACTATTCCAATCCCCGTGCTGTAATGCTAAGCAAAACATATGCTTTTGATTCAGAATTTAGTACATTTTCAATTAATGAATTGTGTAAGACACACTGAGACTATATCCAGACAGCAGGTCATTTTAACCTCCTAGCACTAGAAACAGCATGACTAATAGCTAATTAGATACGGTTTTGGACACAGGCCTGGGGGGTGGTGGTGGTACATTTTGTTATGCATTAGTACAAATGTCTACAGACTTCATAACACAAAAAACAGCAAAAGCACACAAGAAGTGTTCGTTTTCTAGCAAAAAAAAATTTGTCATTTTAGTGGGAGATTTAATTATCATAAAAATGATTCAAAATGTGTACTTAAAGAAGAAAATAGGCAGAATTAGAACATTTTTGAAAATTGGTTATTTGACAATCCTGAAAACAGTGGCTCCCATTCACAAAACCAATCAAATGTGGGTAGCTGTTGTTTAAACTACCTTGCTTTGCACAGCAAGCCATGTCAGTGTTTCAGGACTAGCCAGAAGTATTCAAGTGAAAGCAGCTTCCCTGTATTTATTCAATCCTTAATTTATCAACCAATAAAACTAAAGTAAATTTCTGTAGTACCCAAAATGCACTATGGAATTAAAAGATGCTTGAATTTCTATGTTAAAACAATTTGAAGAAAAAAATAACTGATTCAACAGAATAAATTGCTACATCTATAAGCCTAGCTTTGAGTGTGGTTCAGCTCAACAGAGTGATTCACCAAAAAATATTACAGCATTAGTGCAGACATAATTGTACTTACAGGATGTGTAAGTTACTGGTAAGGCACCCAGCACTCACCCTTCAGTATGTGCATCAGTGCTGAATCCCAGGGACTGGGGAAAATTTGGCAAAAACACAGTTCATCAACAAGGGATGTTTATTGGCTTGTGGTCGAGAAGTCTTGAATCCGGAATAAATAAGCTATGAAGTCCTACAACAAGCTTATGATGACCAGCTGAAGGCTCCTGTCTTTCCTCAAATCACCACCCGATTTCAACATTTTCTGGGGAGAATGCCATTCTCCAGTGCATCAGAAGAAGTATAGCCTGAGTGTCAGTTGGACTACCGACTGCTTTTCCTCTCTAGAAAAGGAACTGCTAAAAAGGTTTACCAGTAACCATTATTTTTGGTGGTAATCTTTTACCCAGATGGACACTTCAATTGAAAAATAGTTTTCTGGGCAGCAACAGGACATTCTTCTTCCATGCTCTTTCCTGTGTGTTACACACCTACGAGTTACACACCCAATCCAAACTGGCTTCATGTGGGACCAGCTCAGCCACCATGCTTCATGCTTCAGAACTACAAGCGCTTGTGCAAATCAAGTGCCACGTGAAGTGACTCAATATACAACACCAACAGACGAGAAATACTCCTTCTCTAACTTCTCCAATAATCTCGGTTCAACAGAGTTATTACTGTTCACAGAGTGCACAGACACAGGTTGCCTCGAGGAAACCAAAATGAAACCAGAAGTAAGAGCAATACAGTAAGAACAAAGCAAGAATAACCCCTGCCCCTAAAAGACAGCCCAAACCTCTCATGGCTGAGTCCAAACCTTGGGTTTGGTTCTGAGCTTGCTCTGAGTCCTCTTAAGGAAGGATAGTTCAAAAGACATCTGACATTTGCGTGCCAGACAGTATAGCACAATCATAGAAGGGCTCCTAGAGAAACTACCAAGTCCAAAAAGTTCGGGACAATCTCACTGGACTGCTTTGGAAGTAGCTTCCTGCAGAGATACTGTACTTGTTATCTATTCGTTACACATTAGCTATTTTCTAGGATTAGTTCAGTAACACCTTAGGATAGTGGAAAGCTAATAAGGATCGGAGGTAAATGACCAAAATACAATTCCTTTGAACTTTAAAAGATAAAAGACAAAAAAGGTTATTTCTTAAACCACAAGTAACATGAGTTTTTCATTGGTCAGTCTTGAAAATAGGCATCGTTTTTTCCACAAAAGGCTACTTACAATCAAAATCTTAATAAGACATCTGAACGTATTAGATTTTAAATATAGAACAAAACTCTCAGGTCTCACATTTGACCTAACCTCTTTATGAACAAACCTATTTGTCATGTTACTAAACTATTAATTTTAAAAACAGCTCTATAGTTCTAAGACAAAAAGCATAATTAGGAAAAATATGGATGTACTGTCTTGCTTCCTTAGGACAATTTTATTCCAGTACTTTTTTCCTCCGGACAGAGGAAGCTATTGTAACTGAGCTTACAACAGCTCTTTCATAATAGAAAAAGTTACCAGCATGCACGTAAGTTGCATTGAGAACAGGGGCTCTATACAATGCCCAGAGCCCGTGCCACTGAGAGCCACGCAGCTCTCTCCCGCTGTGGCTTAGACAGCACAGCCAGCCGGTCAGCTTTTGAGCTACACGAGCCAATGCTAGCCCACATGCCAATTTGCACAATCGATTAAAAATAGGCCTTTTGTGTATCTGTCTCGGTGATGTTACAGTTTTAGCAACACTGTTTTATGGTTATTTCAGGTTTTATACTTCAACAATTCACTTGTTTCTACGGGTATAACTGGCGTCGCTACGTACTGCATAAATGCTTTTCTTGTTTTGTTACGTACACGTAAGATTCAAAGGATAATGGCACTAAACTGACACTTTTTACACTGGTTTTTAATTCCTTCTTCCACTTTTTACAAGATTCAGTATCACAGAAGCCAAAAGGTGAAGGATTAAAAGAAATCTTCACATAAAAGCTCCAAGGATTGATATTTAATGAACTGTGAGATGTAAATCAATGCACAACAGCACAGTTTAAGCTTAAAATACTAGGATAACATTTATATTAAAAATAATTCACCTACAGATAATACAGTCTAGTGTTTATTGTATGTTATGGAAGGTACACTTGAATTTCAAAAATTTAAAACATATAAAAAGTGGTTAAGGGCTAACATTTTATCAACATGTGATAAAGGTGTAAGAATGTTTATTATACAGCAGGGTACAATGGTAGTGTTAATGCCAACAGGGCACCACAGAAGTTAGTTTAAAAAAAATTTCCACTATGCTTTATACAAACAACATCACTTGCTGTTGTTTAAGGGTATCAGGAGAGGACTGCTGTCCCAAGGATAAGCAGTCCTATAACATTTTATGTTAGATAGTGTCATAGTACATAGATTGGTGAATGTTTCAAAATAAAACTAGAAATGCTGTAATTACTTCACAGAAATGCACATCCAATATTTGTTTTCAATAAGAACAATAGGTACAAGATTATAACTCTCCCTATATGAAATAATTTACACACAGATGAAAGCTACACTATCTAAAATAATCACTAAATACATTTTTCTTCTGGGAAATAAACAAGCAATTTTTGTTTTGCATGATCAATATCAAAAACATATAGCAGAAGTAGTATTTCTTTAACATAACTGATGCTCTAAAATAAAAAAGGAAGAAATGAGAAAAAAAAAGATTTTTCCATGAATGTGCAACCTAAAATCAACCAAGCTTATATTGTAGTACAACCATATTAAGAAACCACTGATCAGAAATACAACTTTATGGAAAAAGTTTATAATCCACAAAACTGTTCATCAGGCCATAAAGTAAAATAGCTCCACAGTTTACAGATAAAACTGAGGCCACAGAGATGCGTGCTATGTCTTATCTCCAGAAAGTAGATACTTAGGCAGAGGATGTGACACTTTGTTTGTAGACAGCATGGTATGCATTTCTCAGCAAGACATAAGGGAAACAAGACTCCAAGAGATCCATTGTCAGGAATGGAGACTCCTGCACAATCTGAAAAACACCAGAAACACAAGATTTTGCAGAACACCTTCTACTGGTTGCTGCTGATAATCTCTTCAATATAAGTATCTCTGGTCTGTACCACACCAGCGACATTTTTCATAGCAAAAAGAAATAATACAAAGTTTGGGGACAGACGCGAGAGAAAAAGACTACTATAAATTCACTGCTCCTCAAAGCTAGTCATATGTATACATAAAACCATGCATCATTCCTTCAATTTTCACAATATACAGAATATTAAAAGGAAAACCTCCCAGCAAAGAGGCTTTTACCCTCAATGATCTGAACAGCACTTCTTTAATGCAAAGTTTTATTTTAATATTGTATATACTAAATCAACAATGCAAATCATCTGAACAATGTGATACAATGCTCTAGGCAACAAAGACAATGGTAAAAATGTGTCGGTGCTGGGGGAACAAAAAAGATTAATTCCTGACATTAGAATGCCAACAAGAATGACATCAAGTGTTACTTCTACTAGTTGATGAACTACAACAACAAACGTGACTGTTGAAGCTCCTTGTTGAACAATGTGATGTGGAGACTATTTTTTCAGTTAATAACACAAATAAAATGGACAAACGCTTACCATGTCTAACAGTAGGTAAACAGACTCTCTGTTCCTCGTAGTAGTTTTGTCTGTCTCCTGGCCAATCTTCAGTAGACTAGACGATGCAAGCTACATAAATTGAGTATTTCAAAGCAATAAGAAAAAAAAAACAAAACAACAACATTGATCAGCTTCAGCTACTTTACTATACACACGTACACACACACACACACACCCCCATCTGAATACATTGATAACCTATCCGATAGCACTGCACCTTACTAGCAACTACAAAGGAAAATAAACCTGAGGGCACTAACCATCACCGGGTTTCACTCTCATGGAGACATTTCTGTTTACTTCTGGACTGTTTAATAAGCAGTTTGTGCTATTTTAATATAAGAAAAGCCAATTCGTTTATTGTGAAGAACTTGTAGTTGTATTCAAAATAGCTAAGCTGACTGTAGTCAAGTTTACTGAAGTCAGTAACAGATGCCTCATGGAACAAGATCTCACTTGTTAAAAAAAAAAATCACTTTCCCAATATGCTTATAAACTTACTATATTAGAAAAGGTAGAGTTTTCACTGTTTGAAGTTATACCATTTTGTAGCAGAATGAAAAGCTGTTTCACTTTCAAAGCTGTATGTTTAATTGAAGAAATGTCACCCTGACTGTAAATGAATCATGTTTTTATAGACCATGAGCAACCTCACTTTACTAGTTTTTATAAAGATATCCTAGAAACCAGATATTCTAGAAACTTATACATAGAGTCAGCTATAAACAAGCTCAGGATTACAGAATACTGTAAAATACATAATCTGCAGATGATTTTGTAAACCATGTTTTCATGCCTTACAGAAACATGAAGGGAAAAAAAACACACCTCTTTTCAACTTTCAGATGTACAATCTTTTATGCACTCATACCAAGCAACAGCAATATGCCTAAACCGCATTTATCAGAAATGGATTTAAATTTAAAATATTAACTTGAACATCTAACTCAGCATTCCTCTGGAACAAATATTCACCAAAATCTGTAGCATAAAGTGAATATGCTTGCTTCAAAAGAATCTTAGCACATACTCATCAGTACTAGATAACCTAGGAAGTTTTTTTCCCCATTTAACTAACTTTGACAGGAAAGCAGATCATCTCCAGCAGCACATTTTCTTCTAGAGAGATGTTTTCCTTTCAGAATAACAGTAAGTGGTACATAAAAGGTGTCATAAAAGATAGATTAACAAAATATCTGAACCATCAAGTCATGGTCTGTGCAGCAAAAGCAGTGGTCTGAAACCAGTTCATGAACACTGAAAAACCTCATACCAGAAGTGTTTTTATCACATGAAACTATACTGGTTTCCTTCACTTGTCAAATGTACGCAACTTGACACGACCATCTCTCTTTCATCTTTTACAGCCAGCAGTTGCATTAGACAAGGTCAATGGCTAAAGGTTTTTTCAGTTTAACAAAATGCAATGAGCTTCCAGGAGGGAAAGATCTTTTGAAGGAAAAAAAATGAAAACTGCTTCTGTGGTCTTCTTGTTACAGGAAACTACCATTACCCAAACCTCGTAACTCTGTAAGGCACCAAAAATAAGAGGTGGGGGAATGTTTTGTCTCAGTTCGAGGACAAGCACCCTAAAGCAAGAATCAGTGGCTTTTTAGAAAAATTGAAGTGAAGCTGCCATTTCAGCCATTTCAAGTAGTGGGTAATAAACTTTACAAATTCTATTTCTAGTTAAGAAGCACACCAAAATGAATTTAAAACACATCTCCAGCACCTACGGGCTTCTGGCTCTTTTCTAAGCAGCACTAAAGATTTCAGAAACTTTGATCTTCAACCTACACTAAAGTGTAACAAATTCCTCTCCCCAAATATCCTTGTAACGTGCAGCTACCAGACAGCTACCATGTAAGGAGGGCTGACAAGTCAAAAGGTACAATGCAAAAAGCCACTCTGGAGTTACCTTCCATGAGAAGGTAAAATAAACTAAAAAGAATCCAATACTTCATGGGAAAAGCCTGCTAGACAGAATCGTGACTTTATCTGCATTGCTCATTTCTTTTGCCAGTCCCCAGACTACTCAATGCAAAAGATGGTATGTGCTAAAATGCTAATAAACAAAGGGTTATATTGAAAAAAAATTATGACACTAGTAGTCATTTGCCACTGTTACTTTCTAACATTGAACACAACTGACTACTGCTACAGGACTATCACTAGATTTAATTTATGTATACACTGCTATTAACTAAGTGTTTTGTGTTTTTTTTTTTTGTGCACCAAAACCAACCTTTTACGAAATTAGTTGCATTACATCCCAAATTACAATTTCAACTTCTACGTGAGTTTGGAAGTGCTTCCTGAAGTCAACAGGTATTTTTCTTAAAATATGAATTTAAACCTATCGCTAGACTTGAAAAAAAGTAACTTACATCTGATTTCCTGCTAATCAAAATCAAGACTGCATAATACAACAATCTCAATTTCTCTGCAATCTGTAACTACGCAAAAACAGGTAACATTGCAGTATGAAACAGTATTGCTACTGCAATAATCGTTGTTTATCAATATCCATCCATGCTAGTCTAAATCTTTATAGTATGTACTTGTGATTAAGATCACTCATGGCTGATTACTGCAGTCAAGACAACACTTGGAATCACAAACACATCGACACTTTAATGACAGATCTATGAAAGATGAACTATGTATCAAATGGATTGGGGGGCAGTGGGGAGCCAGAGTTCCTCTTTTTAGAGAAGCTATCTTTAGAAATTAAATTATACATACAGCCAAAAATTCTTTTAGACGGTCTTCAATGCTTCCCTTGTGGATGGTAAATAAAGCTGCAGCAATCTGGTTGATAGCTTTTGCCAAGCAATGAATGTTGTTGCAATGCCCTAAACAAAAACATATACAAATTACGTCAGCATTGTGTTCGAAAATGACAGTGTTTTGGAAAATATTACCAAAGAGTAAACAGACTTGTCACAATGAAAGATCAACTGCTAGCGCCTTACACAACAGCAGCCAAGCACTCGTTCACTGAACTTGGAATCAGGAGAGCAACCAGAAGTACGGATCTCCCCTCCAAATGCTGTAATGGTCACAACAACCTGACAAAGATCCTCGTGGCTTTTAGAAGGAAGGAAAAACATATACTGGGAATTTATTTGGTTATTACAGAATTTGAGAGTATTACCACTTGACGAGGCTAAAAATCCTGTACAAACAGGATTTTCTCGAGGTAATTGGCTGTCTGTCTCCCCTTTGTGTAAATGAACAAGTCTCCAGGCTTGGATGGTATTCACACAAGAGAACTACAGGAACAAAACTGGTGAACAGAACAAGGAGCAATGGCTTTGAACTGAGAGAGGGTAGATTTAGATCAGAAATTATTTACTCAGGGGGTGGTGAGGCACTGGCACAAGCTGTCCAGAGAAGCTGTGGATGCCCCATCCCTGGAGGTGTTCAGGGCCAGGCTGGATGGGGCTTTGGGCAGCCTGGTCTGGTGGGAATTGTCCTTGGTCATGGCAGGGGGCTGGAATTAGTGATTCTATGAATTCTGTGATTCTATGAATTACTGACTGCTGTATATAACACCTTGCCAAAATTCACCTAAGCTTCAGAGGACTGGAAGGTGATTAGATGACACCAGTTTTCAAAGGGAGCTACAGCTGAAAAGCAAGAAGAACTGCTCATCAGTAAGCCTGCTACCTCTTCTAGGCAACTTAGTCAAGTCTGCCACTTTAAAACAACATTCATACATACCTAAACAAATACCTTGGGAAAGTGCTAGAGCCTGAAAAGGAAGAGGTCTTTGAAGGAGTTAAAAAGCATGGATGCATGCAAATAATGCTGACAGGTTATTCTTACCAACCCACTTTTTGACCATTGCTGAGGACTGAGCTCATTTTTTTATTCAGTCATTTACCGTAACTCCAAGATCATGCTCAAATAGTGAGGTCAGCTAGACCCTCTGTGGTTCTCCCCCCGCATATTACTGTACTCATTTACAAGGGGTTTAACTTGGTGTTTTATTACCCATTTTACTCAGTGTCAGGTTATCTATCTGCAGCTCCTCACTCCTCTAACATCCTCAAGAACTTCACAGACACAAAAACTCTCACCTCACCCTTCACCACCGTTTCCAGGTGGACTATGAATAGGCTGACCTGTAGGTCCCAGCAAAGATCGCCGTGGTTCTCCCCCAGCAGGCCCTCTTACTCATCTGGGCAAGAGCCAATACTCCTACTCTGTCTCCTATTTTTTAATTAAATAGGCTGTGTAAATATGCTAATCAAGAAATGAATAGTCACTTTGGATCAGTCAAGAACACATGCTCAGTTTAATTCTGCTGATTTAAATTTACATTACTTTCTCAAGTGACTTGACTTCTGTGATGAAGAGACTGTACAAAAACTATCAGGAAGGAGAATTCAACCAACAAACTGTGGTCTTGCAGTCTGTGGCAGGTTTCAGGTATTCGGAAAATGCTGTCTCTTGTAGACCAGTATTCTTGTCTAGCCTCTAGACAGCGAACGAGCATTCTAGTCTGGTATTTGACTAAATTCGGATTTCTTAGTGGGAACAAAAACAACGGTCTGTTAGAGCCTGAGCCTTTATCTGGAGCTAGTGGAAGAAACAGCCTTGATCTTGAAGAAGGCAGAGAGAACACAGACATTGCTAAAGCTATCCAAGAACTGCCTGTAATTGGGAGGCATGTCTTGCCAGAGCAGAAAGCTGAAACTCCTTCAAATCTGTGGCTTCTTGATGGTAAAAAAATTCAGGATTTGGCCAGAGAATTTACTTCATAAAAAGCAGCATTTATTAAGTTCCCATTTGGCAAATAGTATCTATATTTAAAGTGTTTAAAGCCAGATGTTCTACAATACGGGGCAGAACAAAAAAATATTATTATGCAAGGAAGGCAGGACTGACAAGGTCTATTCTGTTTGTTCAGTTATTTTTGTAGAGTGAACATATTTATATAGTTCTTTTGCCAGACTATTTTTCTCTTAATAAAAAAGAGTCTACTCAGTAAAGAATTACATAATACAGGGGCCACATCTCATAAAATCAGTGCCAACTCCTAATACAGGCTTATTTGAGTTCTAGATGTAATTTCTCTCCAGTCACAGTTTTATGAGATTTTATTAACTTAAGAAACCACTTATGAAACAGGCTTTGCCTGACTTCGCAGTAAGAGTTACCAAATATAAATTAAATTATAGAAACTGGAATATTTAAGCTACATCATATAAAACAGATAAGAGATAACCTTATCTACTGTTTCAGCCTGCCAGCAACCTACAGACTAAGATGGTCCTTAGTAGAGAGGGAAATTCAAACAAAACAAAACCACACAAGCTCCAGCCTTCTGGGGAAAGCACATGGGCAGTAACATCTAGCGGGCTTGACCTGGGTTCCTAGAAATAGATTTTTAGAGGGCTGGGTGTTTCTCACAGACTTCTCTTACAAATAAATATTAAGAAAATATAATCATAATAAAAATTTTAATACTGTCCCTCTGGCAAATAGTATAAGCTTTGAGACTAGTAGGTAAGATGCTCTTGAAAGAAAAACTGGTATCAAAACGTGCTTCCAGCTGATTTCTTTTACAAAACTACAAACAAGAAATATTTAAGAGATGTGGTCTTAAGCATGCATAAGTGAGTTCATTTGGATGAAGTTAAGAAAACCACCCTAGCTGTGCTTTAACAAGCAAGTTTCTCCCTGTCCCTACCGACCATTTCATAGTCCTTCTTGCCTGCATTTTGAGTTTTTCCTTCAGCCATCATGACTTTGAAAACACACAGAGCGATAGAAATACTGAGTGCAGATAACATGAAACAACTCTGCAGGACACAAACTGTTCTCCCTGTTCATCAGAACAAGCTGTTAACTTCAAAATTCTTGACCTTTCAAATTACTATTCAGGTTCTACTCACAGCATCAGAAATTTATTCAACTTCTTCATAATGGGCAAAAGGCTATGCTGTTTAAAATGAAACTAGAGTTAACAAAACCCTGATCTGCAAATTGAAAAAAACGTTTCCCTATCAAGAAAGATAATTTACACATATAATTACAAAATCTTTAACCCCATTTAAAACACCAACCTTGGGTGGGGAGCGGTCTCAAGAAAAAAGCGATTTGGATACCACAAAGTGATAGAAGGCTTTCAGAATATTTGTATTTTATATTTTCAGAAGTCACTTTAGACACTGCGTGAGTTACACTTTGTCCTGATTTACAGTAAAGCAACTTAATAAATAGGAAAAAAAACCTCCCACTGTATCCGGTAAATGGGTGCAGAACAAATGTGGTCTTTTATGCAAGCCATGCTACACACCACATCAGAAATAGTCTGATCAGCTAAAAGGTGACTTTTGTATGTACTGGAACAGATTTGTCAGTCATTCTTTTTCAACTGAGATTTGTCTGAAAGAGCCTTTTTTTGGTGGATAACATGCAAAGAATTTCCTTGAGGCAAAGCTTTCTCTCTCTTTCCCTTCAAGTTGAACTATTCTGTAGGATACAATTCTGTCCATAGCTCATACCTCCCAGATCCCGTCTTCAAAATGTTATACTTAGTAATATGAACAGCACATTAAATATATAGAAGATACCTCATATGAGTTTCACAAAGCCAATAAAACTATTGCTAAAATATCTGTACTGTTGCACTAATTAACAGAGAATATATACTCTACCATTTCCACATATTAGTCCAAGATTGCCCCCTACAGTATCTGAACTGCTCTCAAAATCTCAAGTAAGAGACTCACTTCTTACAGAAAGTTATCTCAAACAAGAGTTAAGTAAATGCTTTTCAAAGTACCTTTCAAAAGACCTTTTCTGGATTGGGGATAGTTGAGCTTTAAATTTTCTTCACTGCAAAATTTAAGTAAATATTTACAGCAAAAGTACTCAAGAAACTCCCACGACTACTACGAAGAAAACATTCATAGCAAACAGTTAGCTAACTCTACATTACCTTCAATGGCAGGGCTATACTGAGACATCACGTTGCTAGCCAAAGTCGGCAAGGACACTGCCACGAAGACCATGAGAAGGCAAGCGATTTTGTATTCTTCTTCTGGACTAATGTTTTCTGAAAACAGAAATAATAAAAGCTCTTTAATTCAAAAATCATCTACAAATGTGTATTTTCAGCTGTAGGTTGTTTAAAGTGTTTGACCAAACTGAAATTTAAAACCAAACCAACAAAATCAATGGCAGTATTGTGAAGGAAGGAATACTATCTCAGTTGTGCCAGAAGACACAGGGTGGAGCTTCAAAATGTCCAGCTTGTTATCTACAGGGATGAAGACTGCTGCCAGTCTATTACTGCTAACTATTTAGTTTGAAGATTTTAATATGTTGAGTAGTTTTCATGTAGTAGTTTTCATGCTGGTGTAAATCCGGTTATCACTCTGAGGAGAGCTCCTCCAGCACTCTTCCGTTGGTAAATGAGCAGAAGGCGGTAAAGTGCACTCATCACAACTCACACTAAAAGGATGTCCTTTCAAAAACATCATTGCCACCACACCTCAGTGTTAAGTTTACTTTAAAAAAGTCAGTGGTTGGTGAAATGCAGAACCTAAATCTCTACAAACTCATTTACTAGAAGTAGAACACAAACAACAAAGAAGGTAAGAATCAAAATACAAGATCCTAACCAATCATGAAAACACAGAAATTCCCTGGCCTGTTCACACAGCTTAAATATTTCAGGGCAGAACAATGAAAACAATCTATTTAAAATGCCATTTCTGAAACTAGCTGCCTTCCAAAGATACACCTATGTATTTTACACATACGGTGAATATAAACAAATACACATTTATATTTTAAGGTATGTGAATATATTGTGCTTGACACATTTAAGTTTTAATGCTAAATTACCCCTTGTGAGTTATTTGTATTTTCTCCTCGCAAATAGCGACTAAAGCAAAAAAAAAATCAGGTTAACATTTAAAATAGTCACAATCTGATTAGAACATTAACTATCCATTACACATGGGAACAAAAGCAATAAAGTGGTCAGTAAGGAAGACAGGGAACAAAGCTGAAGACTGCCAGAAAGCACTTAAGGATCTTAATTCATGCCTTCAAAACTGCCAGTGTAAACAAAACTGAAAAGCTTCAACGGTGGTGCTTTAAAGCGAGAGGAAGCACTATACATGTGAGGACATCAGTATGCTTGTTTTACATGTTTCCCCCCTGTAAGCTGCATGTTAGCACTTGTATAATAAAGCAGTAATAATGTTGTGAAATTCACAAATTCAGCTGGCATTTACCTTCTAGTGCCTACTTAACATGACACAGACTTGTTACAGGCCTATAAAAGGGAACTGATCACATCTGTAGCTGTTCACAATCAAGTCCTACTTTCATTGTCCTCAAATTATTGAAGTTCTTAACCATTAGGCATTAAACTCCTTCAGCATCTATCCATTACCCTTCTCTAGGTCAAGAAGGTAATTTGTATGTGGTTGAAAAGATTCTCAGATAACATCTGCGTATTCTAGGCAGTAGGCACAAAATATTCATGCTATGTCGTTTATGAAGTTCATCAAAGGAATACAAAGGACCCAAACATACAAGTCTCCTAGCTCTCTAAACACTTCCATCCCTCGGGCCGCTTTTTTTTTTTTTTACTTCTCCCGTGATTTTTTCCCCACTTAGATCTCTTAAATTGTAATTTCTTACCTGATTTTTGGGAAGACAGTGCTACAACCAAGGCAGGATCAATCTCACAAGGCAATCCAGCAGCTGATGACAGTTCGTATACATTCATTGCCACCTGAGGACCAGAAGAAAGATAATTACAAGGAAGACAACACTTTTGTGTAAACATGGTGAAGCAGTTATGCTGACATGCTTAAAATGTTTATATTAGTTTGAAGCATTAAGGGAATTTCAGCTTAGCTAAAACCAGGTAAACAGCCTCTGCATTTTTTTTATTTTTATTTTTTTGCCTCTAACCTAGACTGAACAACTTGGTCAGTACTTTGTGTGCTAGATTATCATTTCTTTTTGTCAGGCCAAACAAAGCTTGTATACTTTCCTACATCACCTCCAAAGCAAACATCCTGACTTCCAATTAGCTGTTTTCTGCCCTTCTTTACTGCTCAAAAAACTAACAGATTTTCTCTACCAGATCTATCAACTAACATCTATAAACACAGCATTTTTAGACAGAAGCCAAAACTCATGATTTGATAAAATATTAGAGTAAGGCAGAAAAGAAATCTTACAACATTCAAATTTGATACAGATTCGGTGTCCAGAGATTCCAAGTGCCAGGATCACTTACAGTCTAATTCTTAACAGTTGGAGGAACTAAAAACACCTTGAAATGTAGTCCATTTTCAAGCATGCCCAAGGCTGTACTTTATATTGTCACTTGCAACTCTATTTCTTTCCTTCCCTAATTTAGGCTTTGAATTAAGTACCTGAACCTGTAGCTCAGATCGAATCTCTCCAAAAGCAGGTCTCTACCAAATACAAAGGACCGTGAGAAATGCTGATGAAGTGCCTTACTGACATTAACAGTTGAGAAGTTTTACACCTCTCCCATAAATTCTCACATAGAGTTGGTTAGCTGCAGGCAGGGGATATTGTGCAGACTGTATTTACTCATTTTGCCCAGCCTGGACACCTGAGGGCTAGTTCTGATATGAAAATACACTGCTTTGTTCACATGGTGCTCTGCTGCCAGCAGGACATAAGATAACTTGAGTACAGAGCTGCATTAAAACAGTTACCAACATCTGAATGGCAGCTAGCTCACAACAAAACCGTTAAGGAATACAAAGTGGATCAAGAATAGGCCTGTCTCTAAAAGCCTATATAGACATCCCAACAGCTTAACATTGAGAATAACCAAATAAAGGGAGAACAAATCCTCATTTTACCAGCCATCCCAAATCATAAATTGGAGGGATGCCAAAAGAAAAATAACATTTCATATCAAGTATGTATTTCATTAGCAGATTTAGAGCTATTTATGCTTTATAGTAAATTCATCATATAGGATATTATTGTGTTACTATACCCTAAAATATGTGATTGTTCTAATCCACTGTACAATGACTTGTGAGATCTGTACACAACTAGACCAGGGAGAAAGTTCAAACAAGGAACTGCTGATTTTCTACAGGGCTTAATTGTTAGCAGGCTCGTAGCTCTGGCTGCACCAACAAGCTGTTTTCAAGACAAAGCTCTGGCAGAGTTACGGGATAGCACATGCCAGAGTTCCCAGTATTCCCAGTAGGCACTATGGATAAGACTACACAGGTTTGGCTCCTTCTCCATGCACAGTCCTCCGACATTAGCCTTGCAAGCCTGTACTCTCAAACAAGACTACATGGCATCATGCCACACCACAAGATGTGATATCTAAGCTGATACCATACAAACACCATACTGGTGGACTGAACTATAGCCCTTGTATTATTTTAGACACTTTGAACTGGAAAAAATGCACACAAAATAGGTGTATCTAAGAATCATAGGGAAAACAGACAGGGCCCAGAAAAGGCCAGCAGCCAACTATCATATAAAGCAGGGGTGACCAGGTGGTGCTATGTGGCGTATGAGCCAGAGAACAGTCCTCAACACGGTTTCATTTAGCAGTAGACAACCTTTGTTGTTGTCATCTAATTGTTCCAATGACTGCAAGTCCCTCTAGAGACTTCCAGAACAGAAGCAGCAAGTACTATACGTATGCTTCACTGTATATGCTAACACAAATGAGTTCAGTGATGTCTTTAGAGATCCATTTAGATGTTCAACATGATCTAGAATCACCAACTTTAAAACGTCAATAGTAAAAAGATTATCTTCAAGTATTTATTACTGTTGCAGCCTTTATCCTATACTATTTTTCAGTACTTCTTTGGTATCAGAATTCATAAGATGCCTTTTGAAAAGATCAGGCACAAGCAAGCAGTGAACTTTCCTTCTCATCTCTTCCACATTCTTGATTCCCCAAGTTCAATAAACATGATACTGTTGCAAAGAAAATAATTGATAACTGAAGTAGGTGAGAATTTTTCTCTGAAAAAGGCTTTTCTTGAGAACTGCAAAGGCAACTTGCATCATTTTAATATAATTACCATGAGCCAGCATCCTGGAAGTTCATTTTCCATAGTATTTCCACAGAATTTCTGTTGTGCTATGAATTTCAGTCTTCTGTGGGACATCAAACATTTATGTCCAGCTTGCCAGCATTAGAAGTTTCAGAAAGCATGTGAAATTTTAATAAGTTATATTCTTCACACAACCTCTGACATTTTCAGAATGCATAACTGTGCCTTGTCAAACGATGATGTTCACTGCAGTGGGCTACGAACTGTTTTTGTCATCAATACAAATATGCACACCTACGTTTTTTGTTTTGTTTAGAGGAGAAGAATTTATTTATTTAATAAATTCCAATAAACAACAGAACTTTTGCACAAAGAATAAACAGCAAAACATAACCTTCAAGTTCAGGCATAACACATTCCAGCCTTTAAAAACCATACTTGACTCAAGAGGAGTTTTCTAAAAATTGCTTCTGTCAAAATGAAACTCTCTGTCAAGAGTTGTGCAAGGTATGGCTGCTACACACTTTCTGCATCACCACGATACCTTTAAGAAGGCTTGCAGCCCTTCACGGGCTCCAAGTGGGAATGAGAAGGTGAAAACCAAGCTAAGCTGCAGCTACTGTGTATCCAAAACGAGCAGCCATATAATATACTAAGAAGGATTTTGGAATGGAAGCATACTACCATTAAGAAACAAGGCATGTAATCTATGTTGCTAGCTTTTTTCAAACATGTCAGAGACTAGGTTCAGAAGAATTTTCAATTCAATGTGAAAATCCATGCCCAGACCTCCAAACACGCACAGAGTCCTTGGAACGTTTAGTTTTACCAGTTGCACTGCTCATACTGTGAAGAAGCACAGCATTCTTCTTATTGCTTAGTCATGTTTTAACAATTGATAAATTTTGTTCTTAACTCTTTCCATGAAAGTTCTCAAATGTGATCACAGGCAAATAGAGACTCGTGCTCATCTCATCAGTTTTTTTCCCAGAACATCAGTAGACTGCAGAAGCACAACTACGTAGCTCTTCGGAAAAAACGATGTTCTTTGTTTCAACATTTATCATTTAAGTAAGGGGCACGAAAGTCTTGCCCCTTAGGTATTTTCAGTCACCTCCAAAAATGACTCCATCACCCATTGGACCCAACATTACCTTCATGTCAGTCTCTCTTGGAATGTGATCTTTGAAGTCCTCGATGGAACTTACAAGGAAAGGAATGTGGTAGGACAAGACCTACAAGAGACAAATGCAGAAAATGAGAAAACAATACTTTCAGTGTTAATGATCAATTAGACGCCACCATTATTTTACTGCATTCATTTTTTGATGAGCTATTTTATGCATATTATTTTATGGATTTAAGACATAAGTCCAATAAACCCCAAAATCAAGCTGTTGGTGAACAAGCAGAAAGCAAGCTTTTAAAGCTTACTAAACACTGAAAACATTGAGAGACATGCTTGAACTAAAACCTGAATGGTTTAATGTAGTACTTCTCTGAGCAGTACTCAAAAAGTAGACCTTTTTTCTCCCACAACTTGCAATTCAATGTTCAGTTATGACAGAGTATTTTACCCACGTGCCAACCTTTTAAGTAGCATCATTTCTGAACACTGAAGTTTCAAATACCTTATTATTAAATTTAATGAAAATTATTTGGAATATATTCAGTTATTTCTTACATCTCTAAGTGCTTCCTGTGCCAGCGACCGGAAAGACAAGATTACACCAATAATTGTCATTCTCTTCAAAACACTGTCAACAGCTGCAGAGAAACAAGAACAAAAGTTTTCAAGAACCTCTTGATGATTACAAGCTAAATTCTTAAAAAAAGAAAAAGGAAAAAAAACACTTAAAATACTGAAAGACACATGGTACTGAGAAGCACAGGCATTCCTTAATGCAGCCAAAAAAAACATGTGCTTAAGCAGGTTTTTACATCTGATCTGATGATGGGATTTCCAGTAGAAGACATTTCCTGTTAACCACTTCATGGAATGACCCCATTAGATACAGTTGACAGTATTTGACGCTAACACTAGTTCTGCGTTTTCTTGAGGCCAAAATGTTCCACTACAATAATAATTTGTTAAAAAAAATACTACTTATTAGTTATTTTGCAAAAATTCTTTCAATAAATGCAATAATTAATTCACTGTGGAGGAATCAGAAGTACGTGCGTCAAAAAGACCAATGCTTCCTATTTTATAACTATGTGTTCATCTAGATAATTGTTGTTATGGCTATACATTATCAGCCTTGGAGGAAAAAACAATGCTAAAAGCTCAACAGTACTGTACTGCCTGCACTGAAATCTCATTTTTGTCTGTACATGAGAAGACTGGAAAAGTTTGAAAAGGTGCATCAGTTTATGAGTTCACATATAGTAACTAGCGTACATTCTGCTGCTTCTGTAAGCTTTATACAGCAACATTAATTCTTCTTAAGTTCTTTACAAAGGTAAGGATAAAAACAACTCTGTACCAATAGTAGCACCCTGCTAATTACCCACATGATAATCTTTTAAAGAGTGCTGCCATCTGGTCTGGCTTGTCAAAGCTGGTCCTCATTTGTGTTAGAACTTCAACATTCTCCACCACAAGTTTCTAAAGAGAAGCAAGGATTCAGGTCAGCTATAGATTCAGACACGTTAGCAGGATAAATGCATGATTTCAGTTTGGCAGAGAATAAACTGAGCTTATGGAATACAGACATACCCAGTGCATTCTAAATGGCACTACAGCATCAAAATTACCCTCAGGACCCGCTCTACACAAAAGCAAGCTCTGAATCAAAAAGCAGAAGATCAGATAACCCTTTAAACATTTTTATATTCAGAAAAATGTACTTAAAACAAAGGAATGAAACTCAGTAAAACTAAGCAGTAACTCCTCATGTTATTTAGATTTTTATAAGAAAAATAAGCTTGTGTTAACAAAAAGGCAGATTCCAAAAGCAATTCCTTCTCGTGGGTTGCTCCTTCCACTGGATATAAATTTAAGACTGGCCTGACGTCAGGACTACAAATTTAATGATGGAAAAATTGAAAAATGGAATAAAGAATGCAAGAGTCAGATCGTTAAATATTGGTGCAGTTTACTTGGAATTTTCTTCCATTACAAAATAAAAGCATAAATAAAATTTGTCACAACTCCCACATATGCATATTATAGGATATAGGTAGAAGTAATATCTTCCCTGTAATCATTCTCCAAATATGTATCAGATTCATATTTAAATTACTAAAATTGCATAATCAGATCTATAAAATGTTACATCCAAAAAGCATTTCTTGCTAGCTGAGAAACTTATGCTTTGCCAAGTAGCATTTTTAAACTCTCTTCAGGCAAGAAATAGGTACTTTATTCTTAAAAATAATGTTTTTGCAGTTTGATTACCAACTACTCCATTTCAGAAATGGAAAATATGATTCTCTCTCTTTTTATAGAGGAAAACCAGCAGCTAAAGAAGTTTAGAAAACTAATGTGGTGTGTGCTTCTGAAGATTAAGTGAGGAAAACTTTTCCCTACTGTTGAAGAGAACATAATTCAGTGCTTTGTGTACTAAACAGTAGGAAAAAAAATTAAGGATAGAAACAGAAAACAAGATATTCTGGACCGGGGGCAATCTTTCAAAGGGATTATTACTAGTTTTATTTTTTAGGTGGATGCATCCCAGCTCAATTACTTAGCAGCAGAACCAAAAAGGGCAATGGGGAGTGACCAGGAAAGCTAACATTCATCAGACATGCAGGTCATTATAGGCCTGGAGCTTAATTTAAGATACACCACGTATAACCTAAAAGAAGAAACGCACAGGAACTTACTGCTAGGGATCCAAGAATAATTGACCTTTGACAGTTCTGCTACCTGCTTTAATAGCTTTATCTTATTCAACCCATGCTGAAAACAGGGCAAAACATAGCAACTGGCAAGCAGTGAAATTAAATATTAGAGTAAATATTCCTGTGACCACAGGAAGAGAATAAACAAGATGACTTAAACCATAATGCTGCTATGAAATAAACTGTGGTCTCTGTTTACTCACACCCAGTCAAGTAGCCCATGCAAACCAGATCTGTCCAACAGCTTAGACCTCTCAGATTCCAGTACATTGTGTCATAGTTGTGCTATTTCCATAACCTCTAGTCTATCCATAATTCACCCAAGTCTTCCCACTTTCACTCTTATTTTAAACGAGAAGCAAAGAAAGAAAGAAGCTACAAAAGATGCAGCAAAACAACTGCTTCCAAGAATTTGCACGTGTGTGCACATAGAAAAAAATGAATTTATGAATTTCTGTGCTGAAAGCCAAAACCAACAAACAGATCGATCACTGGTTTGCACTGAAATCAAGATGGGCAATTTTAAACCAACTGATGTATCAGAACTTGGCAGATGTGTGACATTTGAATTTCAATCCTTTAACGCTCCAGAATGCGAGATTGAAGGCAATAGCCCACACACTGTTATTGAGTCAAGCTTTCAGCTTCACAAAAATAACCAGCATACTGGTTTAAGATTTAAAAGGGACAGGCTGGATTACAGTTCAAACAGTTAGTTAAATGAGGCAATATCCAACACCCCTCTCCCTCGTCTTAACCTCCAGATATAAAACCAACACCTGGTCCCCACTGCGGGAAGCAAAGCAAGCATTTTGAACCCTCTTAATGAATTCCCCATTCTATCCTCTTGGTGTTTCCTTTCCCCCAAACACAGATGTTTCTCCGTGCTCTCTGCAAAGCCAACTGCATCTGAGCCAAAGAGATGAACATTTTATTGCTTTATTGTCCTCCTCCAAATATGTGGTCATGTGCACGTGGATCTACCTTGTGTTCTGCTTATCCTTAGCAGCATCAGAAAACAAACGTCAGAGAATTTAAAGTTGTCTTTTTAAAAAGCATATACGGAGCTACAATAACAAGCATGTTGATTTTAAGGAAGACAACCTAAGAGTAAGCGGAGAAAGCAGCTCCCAGAGAACGTCTGTCCATTGGCTTTGTGTTTTACTTGAAACGTGACAGATGTCACTGTGCATAGCCAGGACCTATTTAATTTAACCTTCAAAATTACAGCATTCTTAACTAGCAACCCTCATCCTAAAACTCAGCAACTGGAAGGGGCACAAAGAACCAACTGCCCTGTCCAGCTCTGTGTTGGTCACTTGGGTCAGGGTTGCTTTTGTGGCGCCTGGTGAAAAAGCACCCTCTCTCCTTAAGGTGTGCTAACAAAAGGCTTCAAATCTTTTAGGGCATCGTATGTCCTAACACCTCAGCAGCACTAGCATTCACAATGTTTACAGAGAATGAGATCTTGGAAAATATAACATGGGATGTATTAAAAATACACAAGGCCAGGTTGGATGGGGCTTTGAGCAACTTGGTCTAGAGGGAGGTGTCCCTGCCCATGGCAGGAGGGTTGGGACTAGATGATCTTTGAAGTCCCTTCCAACCCAAACCATTCTATGGTTCTATGACACACGCTTCTAAAGGCTTGGTGTGCTAATAATAGTAATAAATAGTTGAAGAAACAGTGAAAGTTCCTTATATCCATAAGTACTGAATGTGCCTCTTTAAAAAAACAACACACATGAATGGATACGAAAAATATTTTTTGCAATTATTGGTTAAATAAATTAAAGATGAGATGTAGTAACTTGGAAATGACTCTAGAAAAGTAAGTCATGAAAAACAAATATATGCCTATTAGTGGCATTTTTATACCATGACTATCATGGGAAAGTAGTATATGCTGTTGAGTTTATTAAAGCATGTTTCCGGAAAGAGTTAATTACACTGGCACCACATGCTTCCCTGTCAATACACACTGACATACATGATAAAGAAAATAAGTCCTTGAAGATGCCTGCAGGTTTGTTTAAGACACACGCGAGTTTTTCACACTGAGTTTTGGAAGTCAACAGAGATAGTGAAGCTCTCTGCAAGCATCTGGAGGTCTTGAAAAGCATTTCTCTTCCCACTTATGAGAAGAAGAGACTTGTCTCCTAACTCAGGGCATCTAGCAAACATAAAGAGAGACTGCATAAAGTCCTGACCATTCAGCTACTGAAGAGTGTGGTATACACATGTACTACATGGACAAGGGTACTACAAAGTAATGGTAAAATTCACAGCTTTATCAGTTTGTGTGATGCAGTCACTTCATATGGATGGCATGCAGAAACATAGCTATTAAATATCCTAAAGGAAGCTGAAACAGAAAATTCCCCTTCTTCCCACCCAGTCTTGGTTACCTTAAACTCCCCCTCTTCCCACCCAAATTTCCTTGGTTACCTTAAGCTCAGCAACCTGAGATGAAATGTGCCACATCAGACTTTCACTTAGGAACTTCATGCCATATGGTCCCAGAAGTTCTGAAAGGGCTCTCATTTCTGAGAAATAAAACAAACTGTTCTACTTCAAACGTTTCTTATTCAGTTATATGATGTTCGTCATCTACATAGCAATAGCATTTTAATTACAAAATTATTTTACATCTAAAAAAAATTTTAGATACTAGAACTTGTAACAAAACTGGAGCAACAGTCACCAACACATCATACTCCCATTGCTGTAGCTCAAACGCCCAGCTCTTTAACTTTTTTAAAAAGAAAATAGGAAAAACAAGCTCTCTCGAGGCACAAAGGCAATAGGAATAAAAAGAAACTGAAATAGTACTGAAAATTAACAAGTGCTGTCTATGATGTAATACAATACCTTAAGAGTTGCTCTAGTTCCAATTACTCAAGCAGATAACTATCTCTGAAACATTCAACAGAAACATCGCACAAAGTTTACCTGATATGTCGGAGTATTCTTCAGCATTAAATGTTAATTCATTTTCTGTAGGCAAATTCACAAAAGCCTTCATGGCTGGAAAATAGGCTATGTGACCATTGCTGACTTGTCTTAGCAAAGTTTCCAAATACCTTATCAGAAAGGGAACAAGTTTTAGATGAAGACATTCACAGATACCTCTATACAAATGAAATGCCCTTGTGTGATAAAGCGACAGCAAAGCCTGTAGACTTCAGTTTTACTTTCATAGTTCAAGTGAATACCTGTATCTTATGCTACATCTCCCCTGAGAAAGACTGAATTTCACAACAGGCCAACTTCAAAGTGCTTTTATAGAAGGTACTGGGAGAAGTAAACTTGAGAAGTCTGGAACTTAAGAAAATTCCAAACACCTAAACCACATACAACTCCAGTTCTCCAATTCCAGCTTTTTATTTAAGTAAAAGTAATATAAAGAGCTTGTAACAAGTATTCATATAATTACTTACCAATTTGTGTACAGACTGGTAATGGTTGGCTCACCATGACTATCTAAATGCTGGGTTTGCTGAAGCAGAACATTGTTAAATACTCGTGTGATGTCAATCTGTACATAGTTTTCTATTGACTGGAGGACTGTCATATAGGCTCTTACGCTGGTTAACAGCTCTGAAGGCTTTGCGATCTCTTGTGTTGCTTGATTATACATAGTCATTCCAACAATTGACCTTTTAAAAACAAAAAATAGGAGTTACAAGCGTTTCTCAGTGAAATTGAAGAAGGATGCAGCTATTAAAATCATCAGTGATTATCATTTTCATATTCATGATTACAATATTACTCAAAGCTTTTAGAATTCTTCCTTAATCTGCAAGTATGAAGCTCTAAATCATGGCTACACTACATCAGCAGTTTTAAAAGAAGATTTTTTGGAAAAAAAAAAATCTAGATGAAAATCTTGGTTGCTGTCACAGTTTTAGTTTCAAACGAGTAGACTCAAATACCTGAAACAAAGCCAGAAATGGTGCAAAAGAGTCTCTATAAATGCCTAAAAAAAAAAGTATCACCAGTGCCTACAGAACACACAGGACTAGGAGTGCAGGATCAGGCTGTTAAGTAGGTGATACTAATTTCCATATATTTTAAAGAACTAACAACTATTTATGTCTGCACATATAAACTTAACTGTAACGTCAGTAAGAATTCGACCTAAGAGTTTTGCCATCTACCTTTAAAAATGAATCTTATATAGTAAGCACACAATACTCCTAATGTCAAACCAAGGATTTATCTTGTTTATGAGTACAACTGTCTTTACAATATTTCTTACTTGGTAAAGCGGATTTCCAGGTGAGATGTTAAATATTCTCTTGGGGTAAATGTGTGTTCCCAAACCACCATGTTTGGTACATAATTGATTGAGAAACAGAGCTCAGAAAGTGCAGTGTGCAGTTTGTCCAGGCTTTATGAACAGTTAAAAAATAACAACAAAGAAATTAATTTAACATTAGAATATATTATCGTGGAAAGCATACACTGAATGGAAGATGCCTCAAGACCACCCACAGCTCTAACTTTCCTTTCATCAGCTTTATCTGCTTTCATCAGACATACAACTCTAGCTTATCACATCGAAAATCAGCATTTTGGGTAAGAACAGAAACCTACAACTGTATATTGATCTGCGTTATGCACAGTGATGTAATGTATGTTTTTATATAGTTATACACATACACAAACAATTTCCCTCTAAATGTCTGTTAAGGTGGTTCCTTCTTAACTGAACTTAGTAATAGAAGTAATGCTTGCTACCAACCAGTACTAAATACAGGGAAAACGAATCTTAAGCTATAAGTTATTTTTCCTCAACTTCTCTAGTCAATTATAGTTTTCTGATGTTTGACTGTTGCAACTGTAACTAAAAGACTTCCTTTTCAGCACTGTGCATTTAGCAGCTCCCAGCCACAATACCGAACATTTATTGTCTCCTTTTCACAGCTTCCTTCCTCCTCTTACTTCTGTTGCTCTACCAGCTCGTCCTGTTATCCTTCCCAAGAATCATCTACCTCGCTGTTTTTCCTCTCCTATTACCTCTTACACCTCAAACTGGACTTACTCATCTTTCCCTTTCTTTTTCAGGTTGGTCTTATTTTGTTTTGTTTCTAGTTTGCTCTGATGCAGGCACAAAAGCCTCAATTCTGCTCCAGCAGATGAAGGCAGCAAACTGCATTTCAGCAGCAACAACTTCCGGCCCAGCCCATACATTATCCTGATCCCAATGTTAAGCAAAGCAGAATTAAGATGCCATCCACACCTTCAACTCCCACTTCCTCAACTGATATGACTATGCAGGAAACCTAACTACAGCACAGGGACCCTTTCTGTTCAAAAAAAGGAAAGAGTCAAGGTGATTAATAAATGAGATGTACATTCCTATTGCTCTAAATACATTATTTCGGGCTCTGTTCAAGCTATAGAAGGACCACATGCTCACAAACTAGAAACTTGCCATATTTACAGTCAACCTTACTGGAATAGTATAAGCAAGAAGTATTTAACATGTAAAAAACACAAGTTTTGACTTGGGATTCATGGTGAAAGGTACAGAAGAGGCAGCTTACTTTGTCACAACCAATCTGTTTTTTCTCATGCTTTCTACTCCTGGTTTCTCCCTTTCAGGTTCTCCTTTCTTTCCGGTCTGTTTTTTTGACTTTTTGTTCACTGCTTGACTGATAGTTTTGGCACAATGCTTTGGCAGCAACTAGTAGAAGGAAAGAAATCCCCCCCCAAATTAAAATACAACTTCTTTGCAGCCATGAGATACAAAATAAGCTTATATGTAGGTGGAGACTTCATCACACAAGTAACACCTCCTTCGACTACTAACTATACCATTTAATATAAAAAGTCTTCCTCGAGCCACTTTCCACTTCATGAACAGAAAACTTTCCGAAGTCAGGGGGAGAAGGAGGAAGGGGAAACACAGCCATAATTCCGAAGGTCAAACTACCTAGAAAAACTCAAAGAAGAATTAAAAGAGACAGAACAACACTCACCTGATCACTCAGCGTACATTGTTCTGTGCAAATATCTGTGATAAGATTCCGAGCTTGCTTAGCCATTTCATCCAGGAACATGTTACATAAGGAAAGACTACGATCTCCAATATGATGTCGCTGTTAAAAATAGAAATAAGCAAGTCTGTTTTTCAGTTTCCTTAGTCCTATGCTATTCATAAAATGCATACACTGTTCTGCAGGTAACAGTTCGCTAAATCACAGAACTGGGGTAACAAAAAATATTAATTAGTCCTTAGTAACTTCAATGCCTTTCATTCACCGTGGGTTTTTGTTGGTGTTGTTGTGGGCAACCTGAACTGTGAAATCTTCAGTCACTGACACAGCATATTAAAAAAACAAACAAACAAACACCTTTGTTGCAACAAAAATCCTCTAAAAGGAGGCAAAAAATCTAAAAGGAGGTTTTGATCTTCAATTTTGTACTAAATCTAAAGTGTCCAACACTCAAGGTTTCTGTGAATCTCCTCTTAGATTAAGTACTGGTACAAATTAACGAAGAGAAAGAGTATGCAACTCAAATTACAGCGAAAGCAGTGTCATTCATACCCCTGAAGGTCAATAATGAAGCCCCGCTTCATACGTTTCTGGATTCAGTTCCTTTGTTACTGGATCTGCACAAGTACAGCATTCTGTCTTAATGAAATCCTTCTTTCACCACTTATGTGTACTTCGTAACAGCTACGCTACCACACATTGTACACAGTGCAGTGAATATTATTTTTCCAAAATTATAGTAGCTACGAGTTAGAATTCTTATACTGAATTCAAAGTTCTGTTGGCTGTGGCAAAATATGCTTGCTACAGCTGAATTCTCAGTAACTAGCACACAGTGGACTTTGGCTACAAGATTCCTTACTGTTACTAGAATGGTTCTGAAAGACATCTCTTGTCCTGAAGGTACGTTTTCCTGGAAACTTTTTAGTGGTTCTCTAATATAAATAAAGTTTGCAGCTGTTTAAAGCAAAGTGTACGAGGAAAATAATGATATAGACGTATATGGAAATGAAGCTTGGCAGAAGAAGATTTAATTTTTAACTACGAAAAACCCACACTGTGCATACTCCAGTATATCTTTTTCATCCAATTATTTCAGATTAGCACTCAAGAATGAAAAGACACTTTCACAAGCACTACAGAACATTGGCCAAGTCAACCCCTGGAGTAATTCCAAAGTCAATGGACATACAGGCAATGTACTAAAAGATCTATTTCATTACAACATCACAATATAAATAATTTTCCAAAGTAACAAAAATGCCACAATTTGTTTGTGGCAGCATTTTGAGATCTATGGACGAAGCATCATATAGTAAGGTGCCCACTTGTTTTACTTCCCTGAATCTTATACTGCTATAACAAACACCTTCTTGCAGCATTCAGCACTAGTTCTCTTTACTTTAGATGAGAGCTGAAAATATCTAAAGATGATGTATTTAAAAATTACCTCTTCTGGGCATAGTTCATGGGTGCAGCTCATAAAATGAGTACAAAGCAGTGGGAATGCAATTGAGTATCTTGATTGAGAGGGAAGCTCCAAACACTGCTGAAACATCTTCTCAAAAGCACGACTATAAAAACTGACCAAAAATAGACAATTTAATGTAACACATGCATAACTTTACTGCAAATGAAGTCTAGTTCATACAAATCAAATATGCTAAATTAATGCCAGGTCTGTAATTATAACTTATCTGATACCAAAAAACACATCATGCTTTCAAATAAGTTTTCCACATGCAATACTAATGCATTCTGTTTACATCTCTTAATTAGATCATCTTTGTTCTGATGTTTGACACACAGACGCTGCAAAAAATTTACAGCTTTAGCAGGTATTATTACAGAATCTGCAGTTGACCCCAGATCAGTTAAATGACTGCTTGAAGAATCTGTCAGACCTTCAGAAACACCTTTATTAAATCCTGATGGAACACTTACACAACTCTTGTTCCATGGTTGCTTCAAATAATCTTCAGAAAAAAAAAATTCTTAAAACACAAGCAAAAGAAATAAATTACATTGAAGTCTCCTTTCAACATAAACTTGACCACCATATAAAGACTGGCCTTTCACCTTAAAATCTAGCCCCTATAAATCATTGTGTATGCTTCTCCACCGGAAACTAAAAAATAAGAACCTAAAATAGGACTGAGGAAGTTTCTCAAAGAACAGTACTCTCACACAGGGACTTCCGATGATTTATTTCAATGACTGCTTATTTATCTGCTGATACTGCAAACACTTAATTATTTCAGCTTAAACAGCCGCAGAAAGATTCCTATCAACCTGCTTCCTGATCCTGTTTTCACAGACCTTTTCCAAGAGTTAAACGTTTTTGCTTTACTTTTTCCAAAGCAACTAATGCTAACAAACTAAACAAAAAATAAAGCCTACTACGAAAAATCACTATATGGAAGTGGCAATGCAAAGCTAGGTCTTCCTGTTTGGAAACAGGGGAAGAAAGAAGGGAATCAACTGTTTTTCTTTGCTGCTGCAGGAACTCCACGGATCTTTTACAACTACACTAAAGTAGTAGCAAAAAATTTCATTTCTTGCTTAAACAATGTAATTGTCTACGGCTTTAACTTCAGCTGGGGACATGAGCTGCAGACACATAAAAGAACTTCAACTGCTGGAAGAGAACTCCTATTTTAACTGTTGCTTTGAGGGATTTATACTTTGTTGTGAAGCTCTGAAGAATCAATACTTAACAATGGGAGAAGAAAATTAAAATTCTTTACATCAGAAAAAATTATACACGTGTTGATAGGTAGACTTTGCAAAAAGACTAGTATAAAAGAAAGTAAATAAATAAATAAAAATAAAACCCAAACCGTAAAACAGCAACTCTTTCGAAGGAAAATTGCTGTTAACCAGATTCTAATTGATTCTCTGCTGGATCATTTTCCTACAATTCGGTATTTAAAAGCTACACGTGCAAGGACAAACAATAAATTAAAAGCTTCTACTGTCAGGTTAGTAACTTACCAAAATATAGAAAGATCTGATGTTTCAACCAACATCTCCACCAAAGAATCTACCATTTTTGTGTGGAAAATGATTGTGTTCATCATTTTTCCTAGTTCTCTGTGGTCTGCAAGACTAAGTGAGGCTTTAGAAACACTGGTGTAGGCCTGGAAAAACAGAAGAAAAAATCTGTATCTACTGTTGCTTTTTTTTTTTGCAAATTCCATCACTATTGCCAAACATAAAGGATAAGTACTGCTTATGCTGTGCATAGAACAATTGTTTTTAAAGACTCTGCAAAGACTTATTTTATCTTTCTACTGTAACCTAAGAAAAGCAAACTGCCTTTCAATGAAGTCACCAAATGTCTTAAGTACAACAGCAATGCAGAAAAAAACTGCAGAACAAACGCACTGACAAAACACGTATGCAAGCTAGTGGAATCAAGTTCGCTGAAGCCACTCCCTGCTCCTTTTAATAATCAGGTTTGGGTATGCAAGAAGACGACTGCATATTTTAAAAATATAAAAATAACATGTCTAATATTGGGACAATTAGTTTACAGTCTAAACAGTACTCCCCCTTATCAAGTTAACTGAAGGCACTATTACTGCAACACACCAAACTGATCTCACTGAACATTATCTTCCCTTGGCTGGGAAGGCTGAATCATACTCTGTACAGTGCCAATAAACTGCTCATCCTCAACACATTCCACTTCCAAACTGTTATAAATCCCTCAAAGACTTATTTGCAAAAAGTATGCAATGCAAAGGCAAAAACAAAGTTACATCAAATTATTTGCTTAAGTATTTGTTTGATTTTAAATGCCAAGAAGTTACCCTTATACAGCCTGTGATCCACTTGCAGTGTGAGAGTAATCTAGAAGAGCAGTAAGTTATTACTAGCTTTAAACCAAAATGTGCATTAACTTAAATGTCAAGCAGATATTCAGACATCTTACCTGCAATCTAAACCAATCTAATCTCATTCCTCTGAAGTCAAATACCTCTCCATCTTCAACTGTAGCATGGAAAAAATACAGAACATAAAGCCTTTAGGGAAACAACTACAATTCAGAAATACTAAATCAGATCTTCTAAAGAAATCAAAAACAAAAACAAAAACCACCAAAGTACTTGAAAACTTAAAGCGTTTGCTTTTATCGAAGAATTTCAAACCAGCACAACCATGCTAATAGGAATTTAAATAGTTAGACAAAATATGTATAATATACTTTCTAAATTAAAAGGTAGGATTATTTCAAAATAGCATCCTTCAAAAACCTTATCTGTACAGACCTGCCCAGGAAAAGGGACACAGAACAAGAAGCAGATATCATAACAGAAGAGAAACAGGGGAATAAATACAGTTTATGCAAGTTATCTGCTACCACTGATTGCACAAAACAAAAAGCAATGAAGCTTTCAAGGAGAATCTTTCATTCAGTTACCATTTTCCCAAGTTCATTTGAACAGACTTACCTTGTTTCACGCTTAGTGAAGTCATAGTGTTTACAAAAGAGGACATGATGATTGATTCATCCTCTGGGCACACTGAAAGATTCTAAAATAAATGTTGTTACTATTTCAAACTTCATTTGTGAAAAAGTGTCAAATCCCACAACCAATTTATCAGCTGCAGTCTGAAAAATATTTTATATAGTTTACGCAAAGGAACTTTATCAATGGATTATCGCAAATAGTACTATTTCACAACTTCTATTTTTTTAATTCATTGGTTGACGAAAAACACCTAAAAAAAGGCTGCTTCTAAACCAACATAGACTCAAAAGAGAAAAATCTGTCAGTAAACATGCCCACACATTTTCAGGCTGCAGTCATTTACAGAACGGACACACAACATGTTTTTGTTATACAGCAGACACCAAACATTTGCCTGACCTCTCCAGGCATCTGATCTGTCTGCACAGAAAATTTAGCCACGGCAAAATATAACAGAGCCGACATGAGCATCACTTTGCTTCCCGCAGAACCATCTAACAGATTTCTACTAACACTGAATTGAATGATTTCTAACACCTGAAAAATAGCCCCTCAAAAGTCCTACAATAAGCAATAGTTCATGAAGAAGCAGTTTCAGCAACTAAGATCACATTTCTGTCGAATAGAAGATTCATGTAATTACAGATATGACTGACATTTTTAACCTAAAGGTTGAAAAAAATCCTAACTATCCCTCGTTTCTGTCTACTCTTGTATTTTATACTTTTTATGAGTTAACTACATCTAAAATGCAAGCCACTCTTTCTTTTTTCCCCTCATTTCAGTTTGACCCTAAGGATTATCCTACAAATAACACAATATTTGTGCCATTTGTATAACTTTTAGAATTCTTTCACTAAATCTAGAAAACTGTTTCAGGAATCGATGTCTAATCTCAAAAAATATTTCATTTTGTTATCAACAGAACTGTTAACGTGTAAGTATATAGTTACGAGCAAAAAAAACAAATAGAGTTGTTTTGGCATTAAAAGTAAAATGAAGGATTCATTTATATTTAATAGTTTAAACAACTGTGATATAAATGGGTATTTAAACTGTTTCAATAGTTTGTTATATAACAAACATGAACAGCAGAGTGAAAATAATAAATGAACAGCACAGTATATAAGTTCCACCTTCTGGTCATCGATGTATTACTGTTTGACGCATATAAGTGATTTCTGAAAACAACATAAAAGCTTAAAATTCAATGTAAGTTTGTCCAGTTTGAGGAGCTCAAGTTTTCACAAAATTTGGGCTCCACCTAGTGGTCACTAGGGAATCAAATCAAAACAGTGCACAAGTCCTGTCATTTCCTTGTCAGCGTAGACAAGAAAAATAATTTCTGCACTGCTCCTTCAGCGGCAGTATCTGTTTATCTGGATTACATCAAATCAGTCCTGAAAATTCAGTTCATGACCTCAAATAATTTATACTGCCTTTACTTTAGGAACATCTTCTGCTTAGCAATAGGTGCTACTCAGTACAGAGTAATAAAGACACTTGCAGCTCTGGATGCAAACCTACATGGAACAAGAGAGGATGGTCTTCCATTAAAAACCCACCACTCTCTTCTCTGTAAGAGCACCTCCCTACTCTTATAGAGCCACACTCCATGATGTTTTCAACAACCTGGGATGTCAAATCTGATGACTTTAATACTGTTCTCTTTCACTTCTGTTTAACTTCTCTTTTTGCACAAGTTCATTATTTCCACATTCAACCTTACCTACTATAAAAGATAATGTCCCCGTCACTCTCTAGAGCAGGAGGTTTTTTCTGACATGACACCCCGTCGAAGTTTATCAAGTTTGCCTTTAACTTCAGTGAGAGTGGTATTTCATGTCTGAACTCTTCTCGCAAATGTGTGTGTTTCTCATGCCCATATACAAGCGTAAGTTAACTGCAAGTATAATTCACTTCCAGAGAATTTAAATTGAAATAGTCACTGAAGACACATACAACTTGACATCCTATTTAGGCTTAAGAATTTCAAACTACCTCCATTGTCTCTTTTTTTTTTTCCTGGCAGCACACAAGAATGCAGATTCTCAACCATTAGCTTGGATAACCAATTCTGACATTTGGTTTCTAAATGGTGCTGGCATGATACAGTACTGATCCCAAGTACTTAAACTGCTTCTTAAACACAGTGATGCTGAACAAGGGAAATCATCCATTCGCAGAATATGTTAAAACAGGATACCACGAGATTCTAGTTTCTCTCTTCGCCATCATTTGTTAAACAACACAGGCCATGTTTTCTCCATCATGTCAGAAAGCAACATCTTGAAACAGCATTAAGGGTATTATTCAGGCAGCACTGCTGCTTTCAAAAAAATTCAGAGAAGAAACATCCTACATAAAAGAATCACACTAATCAAGATCAGCTCGGTGCTCCTACAAGCACAATTACTTTTTCTTTTTTACTCTCAAAAGCATGGCAATGCAAAACTGTAACACACTTAAAGAATAAAGCAAACAATCGCAGGAATTCCTGGAAATGTTAAAAGGAACCTCAGACCCCCAAGAGAAGCCTTTCATAAAATTCTTGCCAATCTCTATAGCCTGATGTTAAAATAAATTATAGTTTCCTCCTTGAGGAGAAAGGTAGTTTAATTGTCTCTGAAGAGAACATTGCTTAATAACATTTAAGTATTCATATGGCAACCAAAAGCACAACTCTATATCCCAGAATTAAACAGCAAGCTCGGTTAATTTTGCCTTATTCCATAGGGTTCACTAAAATACACAAAACCAGAATACATTTCATGCATTTTGGACAAAAAGCCCTTCTTAAAGCCTGCAGAACTCCAAACCATTGTCTTGCCGTACCTGAACAAGCTCATTTAAGACCACTGCATCAAAGCCAGAGAGATACTGCACGTAGTATCTCTGCATCACTGGTCCATATTTCCGCACGTGTGCTCGGAGCTCCTCCATGTAGAATATTAGCTCAGCTATGTGCCTAGCCAAAAAGACAAGGAAAAGCTTACAAATAGGAAACATGTAAAATATGGAAAATTATTTCCATCAGTAGAATACTTCCCATGGAAATTCCCTCCTGTACCTTGCTTCTATTATTAATACATAACTCTTGTATTAAAATATTTGCTCACATTATAAAGTAAGTTTACATAAGAAACTTTCATCTGTAAAGTAAAATACATTCAACAGGAGATAAGTTAACAGGACCCCCTCATGGTAATACTCAAAGGTTTGTACAACCCATGTATTTTCTGAAGAAGCCCTTTTGTAATGCTCAATTTGAATAAGTGTATTTTCTCATGAAGCAGTTAACAGAATTGTAATAATTGCTTTTCTGAGCTCATGTCAGTAGGCCTTTATTCTTAAAAAGACTTTTCAAGATGGTAAAATTTTGCCCTCTGTTGAAAGCGCTGTACAGAGGACTTCATACCACCTGCTGGGCAGACATGAAATAAACTAAAAATAGTTAACACAGAGCAATTTTCTATGAGTAACTATCAATATTCTAACACCTGCAACACAAACTGAAAGCTTAAAATGCAGTTATTAGACCGACAGCTTCTTGGATTAAATCCCATACTGCCTGAGCAACAATCAGATGGCTTGACAAACTTCTCCAACATGCATTTTCTTTTGGCAGAAAAACTTCACTCACATTTCACCTATTTAAACAAGACCAAGAAGAATACAGCCTTCAGAAGACCAAGAAGGCATAGTGCTAGCATTTTATGATGATTTTTAAATCCAGGATTATGACTCATGACATGAAAAGGAAACACCTTAACAGTGAGTTTTTTGATCCCCAGGTTGTAAATAAAACTGAGCAACTGTAATGGATGCTGACCACCCACACTTCGATCCAAGAGCATCACCAGGGAAGCTGTATAACAATAAAGATGGCTTTTACAGTAGAAGATGTACACAAAAAAATTTCTGTAACATTTCAGAAAGACAACGTATTTATCTGTGGTAACTCCATCCCTAGCACCTAGTCCAGTGAAGGAAACTCAACGTTTTTCTGTTCCAGCTCTAGAAATAGCCTTGTGATTGACTGTCACTTGTTGTCACATGAATACTCTTTAAGATTTCTTTCCCCAGATTGAACTGATGTGCTCTATTATTTTGAGAACAACTCAAGAACAACCAGTACTCTTCTGCCTACCCACATTCCTAAGGTTTCTTAATCCCATTTCTCATTTCTGACCTGTTTATGAGGATGCTAATGCTGTATTACATGAATAAATCTTACCTGATTTTAAAGACAGTTCTGCTATGATAAAGGAGACATTTACAAACCAATCTTTTTGACAGTTTCCTTCCCAACTCATCATTCATTTGTTCAATGCAAATAAAACTTTCATGAAATCGTTTTTATTTTAGAAATAAACTCTCTGCAGAAAATCAATTTTCACCAATGGGCTCCAGTTTCTAACACAATAAATACCCTAGCTTTCTGTTTTTGATGGAAACATTAAGATTGTAAAGATTTTCTGAATAGTCCCAATTCTTTTTATCTAGTCATCATTTCCTGCTATTTCTTGCCTTCAAATGCATTTCCTCCATGAAGTTCACATGAATATTTAAGGTATCACACTGAAAATTGTTAACGTACTTATCTATGAAATCATCTGCACTCTTCTTCGGCATATTGTCTGCATGACGAAGAAGCCAAATAATTTCATCACGAGCAAAGGATAATGCCATAAATACAAAAAGTGCCTGAAAAAAAAAATCATAAGATATATATAACAGTTGGACACCTTGTGCACACTAAGTAACAACTAGTCTCTACAACTAAACAATCTTAAAACCTAAGCAGGTTTTATCTTAGAGTAGGGGTTTTGGGTGGGTTTTGCCCTCCCTCAGACAAACTGAATGGCACGGTATCACTGATGAACAAACTGTACCATTACCTAAAGATGAAACTCAAGGACTGTAATTACCTTGGGGCCCAGCAGGCCTGGCTGATCAGACAGGACAGTAGCCAGTTCTTTGAGTGCAGAACGTAAAAACTTGCGCCTCTCTCTGTGCATTGAACCACTACATCAAAAGAATAAACCAAAACATCATCCAATGTGCTAATCACAGTCATTTAATTTTTTCCCAGACATTTAAGGCCAAGTGTAGGTAGCTCACATCATACTAACTTCAAAAGTTCAGTATTTCAAAGGACATGGTTCATACGAAATTGGCATCTCCACCATCCATGCTGTATATTCCTGAAGTAAGGTTAAATTTAAAAACTGAGTCCTCTGCCTCTGGTCTGTGCTTTGCATTTGACTTCACTAAAACTTTCCTATTTAATTAACATTCACATTAAGTAACTAGACAAGAAAAAAATGGAAAATGCATTAATGCTTTCTCTCTGACAACTTAACAAATAATCTAAGACTTGGGAAGTTAAATCAATAATGGTATACCATTAGGCAAATCCAGAACAATCAGTGTATGGCCTCACATTTGAAAACGCATAATTAGGTCGAGATTCAACAAGTCCTGTTTAGTCATTCTTTATAACTTCGAGAAGAAAAACACTAAAAACTTACGCATGTGAAACAGCAGCTTCTTTACACTCTCTGATGTCATTAATACGTTTGTTGTAGCTGCAAGTAAACAAATAACCCAATGTGGTTAAAAGTATCAGTAGCACAATTCAGCAAGAGTTGGGACTTGGGAGGGGCTGCAATTCCATAGCTAGCAGGATACAGCAAAAAGCTCACCCTCAGAACAACTCAGGCAAGACTTCTTTCCCTGATCAGATAAATTCTAAAACCAGATACCCAAGCCAAAACCTCTCTCTACTGAAGTGCTCCTGGTTTTCTCTGGTAGAGACATCTCAACTTCATTTTTGCCTGAGTTTTCTTATGATGTATTGCAGGAATCGTGACAAATGCTTGCAACTTTTCAAGCAAACCCTGCATTCACAACATCATTTCTCTTCCCTAGATTAAGGTTTGTGGGCAAGATCATTAATTTTAAACATTTGCCATTTTAGAGACTGATTCACCAACATTTTTCAGAACTAAGATAAAAAAAAAAAGCATGATGGTTATGAATCAGGCTCCTGGAAGATATGCATTAAAGAAACAGTAAAGCCACTAAGCAAAAATGTTTTGGTATTGATTATCTGCAAGTGGATCTTACATGAAGTACAATTAACATTTTCAGGACAGTTCTTAAAGAAATGATACATTTTTAACAGATGATCTGAAAGGAGAAAAAAAAGACAAAGAAAACTTACCCTCGTATGTTTACAAACAGGTCTTCTGCAGCTTTGTGAATATGAAATACTTCATCTCTAAACAGAGCCAAGCAAGAGCTGCTTTGCAGTGCAAGTTTCCAAAGGTTCAAAGCTGTAGCATCACTATTCAGGACTCCATGGCACAAAATAAATCCAACTTCAGAAGTTCACAATCACCGTGTGTCACAAACAAGATGCAGAGACAGTAAGAGAACAGTGAGATTATTATGCATTTTCTCTTAAATTGTTTAATTAGCTTACTGAAACTCTGTATGGATAACATAATTATCCATCCGTATATGTATACAAATGAAAATACCCCACACTATGCTGCAGTAGAGGAATTCTTAGATTGTTGCACTATTCTTGTAATGAATTACTTGATACTTATACAACTCAACTATTTTCATCAGAATTACTAAAGCCACCATTTTTTAGTTTAAGTCACGAATAAGTTTATGACAAACTCCATTCCAGAATAAGCTGAATTCTAGCTTCACTGTAGGAAAAGTATGATACATATACCCAAGGTTTAATCAAGTTCTCCAGAATCTGTTTTGAATCCAACAGCTTTTGTATGGAACAGGAAAACAAGTTGCCTTTCAAAAAAATTTTTTTTAATACAACCATGAGCTGTTTCAGAAGATTTTACTCACAAATAATCCATTTTTCCATTGCATCCAGAGAGAGGTATTCACATGGCATCTGCAGGAAAAAACAGTAATTTGTAGCAAACTAATTATATCCAAAACAATACATTTCATGAGAAGTACTTTTTAGAAAAAGAGACAAAGTCTTAAATGCTGATGAATCACAGAAGACTGCTTCTGATTACTAACAAGTCATTGTTTCATCCCTTTAGAAACTAAGAACTTGAACATGAGATTCCATACCCTCCTATACCATGAACAAAAGTTGGACTTGATAATCCTTGTGGGTCCCTTCCAACTCGGATATTCTATGATTCTATGAAATGTTTTGTTTCAACCAACATTGTATTTAAGAATATTCAAGAACAAAAGGCTGCTGATGTATTTCGATCACAACCTGACAGTTGTTAATGCTTGATTATCTCCCCTCCCCCCCAAAAGATAACCGTTCATATCCCAAATGAGACAGCAAATGTAAATAGTTAATTTTTAAAGGATGTATCAGTTCTGATTTTCAGTCTTTTGCCCCAAAACATCCAGAGTACACAGGATTCCTTCACTCTACACTGCAGGAGTAATACCGCTTCCCTTCATCAGATTATCAGATACTAGAAATGAAGGCATGGGCTAATATACCAGAAGCTTTAATTAATGCAAAAAAATCTTTCCCCTGTATAAAAGGATGCAGCTCTACCAACAAACCTATTAATTTCCCTTTTTCAAAAGCCATGTAAAGGTTAGCAAATATAAAACGAAACATCCCTACGTTGTTTCACAGAAAATATTGCTTAACTTTATCATATAAACCAAATTAAAAGGCCATACTGTGTCAGACTGTGCAGGATTAAGCATTGTACTAGGTGCACTGATGAGGCTCAGTAGTTGTGCATTTCTCCACTGGTCCGCTGAGAGATTTCTTCGAGGATAGACCATCTGGAGTGAAATCAGAGCATCTGAAAGGGACTGAAAAGACGACAGACAAAGGAGGTTGGTTAGAAGCTATGGTAATGCATTAGCACAAGAGTCTTAATTCACGAAACGATCAGAAATTGAAACTGATGCAAATCGCTACACGCTAACACTATAGTTCAAAAATTGGCATATTCCAAGCACAAAAGAAGCTAAATACTATTTGTTCATTACTTATTCAAGCATCTTAATTGGGTTATTCCCTTCTCTGGCACTTCATTTATTATGTCCTTCCCACCTTGCAAGCAAACTGCAATGGTTTTGAGCAGATACTACAGGAGAATCTTCATAACAGATTGAGCAGATCCAAGTAAGTGTGGTCCCATGCTTTTTCCCTATCTTCTGTATCAATCCTGACGCTTGCATGAGCCTATGGGGAGCCAGGTCGAAGCAATAAACCAGCAGATTAAGATCACTCAGGGAAAAGAAAAGTTCTCTGCTGGAGCTAATATAAAGCGGTAAATGGCATGGCTACTGCAAAACTGGGGGATGATAGAAGGACAACTTATGTGCACTCTTCTGTGACAACCTAACTAAGGATGTACTTCTGCAGCATGCTGCCTGAAGGGATCCCTGACCCCAATTTATACCTCTAGCAGAGAATCAGCAGAAGAGCAGAAATTGGCCTGGAAAATGGCTTCACAAAACATTTCAAGGTAAAGGATTGGTCCATTATGAAAGGCAAATGCATAAACAAAGATGATACCAAAAAGTGGAGCATCTTTGCTACAATGCACACGAGAAAAGATTACCTGGAAATCAGATCTTTAGCAACTTAAGTCTTAACAAGACAGGAATCATGCACAGGAAAGTGTAAAAAAAAAAAAAAAGTAAGATTACTGATTATTTAGACAAAAGTATTTAAAACCAGTTCAGAGCACTTAGAGAAGCAGCTGAAAAATTCTCTGAACTTCTACTATCTTCAAAAGTTTAAGGAAATGCATTAAATCTCAAGAGGACTACAACCAGTACCCAGATTTCAAAACATGAAGACAAAACAACTTTAAGACTTTAGGCAGTTACTTAGGATTTAACTTAAACTCCTGCCAAAAATTCCAAAATAAGGTGTTAGGCAAACCATCTGCAAGCACCTAGAGAACAACACCTGCCATTACAGGTTGGTCAGTACTGATCACATCAAACAAATCTAGTTTCCTTTGACAGGGCAGCACGCCTAGTCAACATGTGGGAAGTGATAAACAAGATATACATTGACTTTGGCAAGGCTTCCATCACTTTTCCAAAGGTATTCTCATATGAAAACACAGTTTAGATAAATCACCAGAGAACTGGTACACAACCAGTTGTGTAAGAATACTGGTTTAAAAACATTTGTACAAAAGAGGCTAAAGGCTCATTTAACTTGGCAGGGTCAACTGAGCAGGATACACAATGCCAGCTTTTGCATACAGGAGATATTATTAAAGAGGTAGTGGTGATCAACCATTCTCCACGATGCCCAATTTAAGGGTATTCCAAAGAAAAAACCCTCAGGTTACAAAACAGAAAGAGAAACTCAACTAGGATAGTAAGCCGGAAAAGAATAGTTTCGTAGAAACGTTACAAATCTCCTTCATTTCAAGCTACAAAGCAAACCAAAACACAGAATCAGCCATAGCAGATGAACCACAACTGATTTTTAAGCAATTTTTACTCCTTACTGAATAAACTGGAACCTTACCAATGGGTCCTAGCATTCCTGTATTTCTATAGTTTTCATTTAATAGGGTATGAATCCTCAGCACCATCCATTATAATTAAGATCCCCTGTAAAATTTATACCTAATAGTATTGGACAAAAACTCCTGTGTATTTATTTATTTATTTTAATCTCTGCTTCTCTCAATTAAGGTTACCGCGTTCCTGTGAAAAGTGGTTACATACTTTACTGTGAGGTACAAATTCCTCCATCATTTTCTTTAAAGGATTTTCATAGTCCACAATCATCTGGCCAAGGCGTGGATATTCTCTGTCGCTAAAAGCAACAACAAATAATTCACGCAGGTGTAGTTATTTATTACGTGTTTTTTTAAATACGTTTCCTACACAGCAGATTTTTACCTTGCTCCATGTGTCATTTCATGAGCATAGTTATACAATCCAATGATAGCCTTCCTTTCTTCAATTCGAGACAGCAGTATCATTAGAGTCGTGTAGGTTATAATCAAATCTAGGTAGTTCTTCGTTAAATCAAAGTTTACAGTCTAAAGATTTAAAAAAAAATATCATTTTGAAACTCTTAGAAATAAGCATAAAACTTTCCTCATCTCTCCACCCATTTTCAGCCTTTTAAAAATACAATGGACTGTCTTGACCAGTACTTTTGTTCTGTTTGCACATAGACTTTGTATGATCTTAATTTATTCATCCAAATCCCCAGAACTGCTTGTATTTGTGAAAGCAAGCATGCAAATAAATCTTTTCAGGCCCAGACATCACAGCCGACAGACAGAAAAGCTTTTCTTGGGTGTTACTAAGCACTCAACAAGTGTTGAACTGTATTTTAATAAGACTGTCTGAACTGTCCTGTATTAAGACTCCAGTGTAAAAAACCAGCACACAGGCACTGACCTGCTACAATCATTCAGTAGGATACATGCCTGCTCCTCTTTTGCATTATGAAACTAAGTCAGCCAAAATTAAGAATAACTAAAACTAACAAGGTGGCATTATGAACAATAGGAAAGAAAGCTGAAACCAAAAGGAAAAGGTGTTTGAGTTATTTTATTTTAAATATAACACTCAGGTGTTTGTTCTTGCTTTAGCCAACAGAAGCGATGCCCACAAACATCCCACATATGCTAGGGGGAAACCGTTAATATTCTTGTTTTTGAGCCTCACATGACTTAAGCATGCAGATTGCGGTAAATCTCTAAGAATTAACTAGCAGAAGCAACAGTGCAAAAAATACAGTCTGTATTCTGCTGTTACTACTGTCCATAATTAGCCTGTTTAAAAGTACTCAGGAGATTTTACAATATTTATGAAAGTTAGAGATGTGAACATTATGATACTTGTATTTCTCTTGTGTTTATAACTGGAGATGTCATGTTTCTTGAGCTAAAATAAACGTCTTTTTTAACTGTCCATGCAGAACTTGGATCAGAAACATTTTTAAGTGGCTTTTGAAAATTTAAACCCAGAAACTTACAATATCAAAGAAGACTTGGCAAGCATCAATAGTGTTCAGCAGCTCACAAACATGGTCCTTGGAAAACAAAAGGGATCATTTTAAAGAGATTTAAGTAAATCACTTTGCTATGCTTAGTGACCAAGACTATGTTGATTTAAAAAAAAAACAAAAACATAACTACGAGTTCAAATGTTTCACTATGAAGTATTCATTAACAAATAAAAACCAGAAGCCTGATGTGACATACGTGCTGTACCTTACCTTAAATTCCATTACATCAACAAACGTGAAGTAGTATAATGCCAGGTTCTTCAAAATCTCTGATTTTTCTTTCTGTAGCTGAGCAAGCTGTTGCTAGAAGAGAAACAGAAACATGTTTACAGTTCTGAGATCTTGAGAAGACAGCTGAAAAATAATACCTGAGAGATGCAGATTAACCACCAGGACATATAAATAAATCTTAACATAGTTTTCTAAGCCTGAGGTTCTGTGTGTCTCTTAAATGCACACAAACTTCTCAAAACGAATCATTTAATAGCTGCTGACTATACTCTGCAGATAAAAATCAAATTAGTACACATTAGTACCAAAGTAATATTGTTTAGCTCAACTAGAGACGAAAATGGACAGTTAGGAAAACAGTGTTATCGTGTGTAAAATTAGCAAAAGCAGAACGGTACGTGAGCACAAATCAGTATGATAAAAAAATAATGACGTTACTTGAGGTGGGAAAAAAGGTGGCAGGTTACAAATTTTACTACAGAAAAACATTATGCTTTTAAAGTCTGAACTTACCAAAAAGAATATCCAGGCAAAGCCACGTTAAGCATGCAAAATAAAATGTAGATACAAACATAAAATACAGTAACGGTTCTTTGACCAGTTCCATATAACACAATAATACAATCAAACAAAAGCAACAAAATAAAGAAACAAAAAAGAAGCAAAACACTAGCATTAGACACTGGTGGATAAAATGGAAGAGGCAAATGTGAATACAAAGGCGCAAAATAGTCCACATGGATTATTATTATTTTAAATCTGACGAAGAAATCTCATTGAATTTCCTTTTTTTTTTTCATAATTTTCTTGCAGCCAGACTGCTCACTTAAATGATTACAATCCAGTTACTAATTACTCTCTTGATATGTGAATTGAAGTGAATAAAAGCAATCTTATAACACTTAATACAAAAAATTGCCCTAAGTATCTGTAACATTTTAAATTAAAGACTGGTCAAATTAAACAGGGTTGTATTCCGAGCAAGAGCAATCAATTATTTAAAAAAAATAAAATTGTTCTGTTTTCAAGATTGAATAAAATGAAATGCATTCCTTTTGTGACTTCTCCTGATACTCACATCTACTAGGAAATAGGTTATTGCCATTCAAACGGCAGTGGTACAAGATCTGTTTTCAAACAGTCCTTTGAGCTCTACTTTGACACTTGGTATGAATTTGCTACCAACTTTACACTTTAGCTGTCTTGTGCTCAGAAAATGAAGCATCCATAATCATTGTACGTAGAGGAAAGAGAACGTTGTACTTTCAGGGCTGCTTCATTAGTCCACAGTCATTACACGACCCAAGTGAATTGCCTAAAATGTTTGGGTTTAGTCTTCAGCTTAACCCAAGATGCTTAAAAAATTTATTGCAAATAATCTGCATTTAAAATACTAAGAAAAATAGGGTTTATTTCTGTGTAACTAACACAAGTGTGAACTGCATGAATCTGAGGAATCATTTCATGAATTTTCAGCACCAGACTACAGGATACTGTTCAGAAATAAGTGTACTTGAGTGCAGAGAGGAAAAAAAAGTGGCATTGCAAGTGCACATGTGGCTTAACACTTTTTTCCTAGAGCAATCCTAACTCAGCCAAAGGAAGGGGGCAATGCTAAGATGAGACCATCACGGCAGCAGGGTGCTGTATAGGGCACCTACACAGTGTGGTTAGGACAAGACTGCTTTGAGGCCGCACTGCCCGGAGCGGGGAGTTATGGCACTACAGGAGGCGGTGCTGGAAACCGTGCTTGCAAGAGCAGTAAGTTATTTTCAGAAATTATCTGAAGTTGTTCATTAAATAAAAGTATATCGGGAGGTATTAATTACACTCCCCCACAAATTAAGGCATTGCTGCTGTGTGCTGTTAACTAGTTACCTTCCTAGTTATCTTCTCAAAAATATTTAAAGAAAACTACGGCATCCTTACAGAGTGAAGCTCATTGTTCTTTGAGCTTTGAGGCTTAAGAAGGTAGGAGCAAGTTTTTCTTTGCAGTATAAAAATCCAAATAAAATAATATGTCAACTGCAATCTGTTAGGTAAGGATGGTGCAAAAAGTGCAACTCATACAACGCAGACCCAACAGTGAGATTTAAAAGTAGTTTACAGCATGTAGTGTCTTGGATGCCTATTTGCATTTTTATCGCTCAGGAATGCGGGTGTAGCTCTTTCCACACCCACTGCAACAAAACTTTCCATTACCAATTCTCTAACAGCTGTTTAGATGCATCGGGTGCTATATGATTATGTGTTTGGTTTAAGGCTGTTTTCCTCAGCTTTAATTCTCATTTATCAGCAAACGCTTTTGATTGCAATATTCAGCAAACATTTTAAAATAGGATAAGCTGAAGAAGTAACTCCTAAAACATTACTATCACCACAAGATTGTTTTAACTATACATAAATGATTTGGTGATTGGTCAGATGTAAGAGTTTTACTTATTCTTACAGAACTGGAAGTACAAAACCTACCCAAAAGGATAACAATGTTTTCTTGAAGAAGGTTAGATTTAAGACATATGAAAAGCTGTAGAAATTTTAGAACTAGAGCAGGATCAGAAAAAATTTGAAACCATTTATATGAAATCATTTCTGCTGACAAAATACCACCTCTCCAGTCATATTGGAATATTACTTAGAAATTGGAATTTTGAATACCAGAGACTGAAGCTGACAGTTTGTGAAGCACGTTATCTGCAGGAGAGGAACTGACCTTTACCAAGTTGTCTTGTGTTTTTCCTTCTTCATATTAACCCCCCTAAGTCTTTATGTAATTGATTGTGTTCACAGAGAAAGTATATTTAAAGAAGCAATAAACAAATCAGGAATTGCAACATCACTTAAAGCTTGTATGAATGCTCAGAGACAATAGTAACAACACAGATGTTGGCATATTAATGACATCAATAAATACAAATTTAATATGAATACACAGGAAAAATATAAGACAACTGGAAAGGTTGTTCAGAGAGCTGTGTGTGGAAAAACAGAATAACTGTCCTTCTGTAACTATTTTATCATATTTATTTGACTGGTAACAGCAGCATGTGAACAAACGTCTTATTCCATGATCCAGGAGTAGATAGTAGGGAAGGAAATTTTCTGCTTCTTACATCATTGACATTTTTCCTGCATTAAACACTATTTGTTTTCTATAAACCAACACCACAGATGCTACAATCCCCTCAGAGAACACACCACCACCTTCATCTTCCCAGCTGACATGTATGTCCCAAAAAGCACTATTACAAATTCTGACTGTTAAAATTTGTGGGATACAGGGAAAGAAATGTCTGCCAGTATTCTTGCTGTCATTTATTTTATTCAATATGCCTGCCATGTGTAGGGTTTTAGACTCAAGACTTCAAAGATTCAATTCCTTGGAACAAAACTCTGCATCGACAAAAGCCATAGCAGAACGATGAAGAGAAAGAAGGATCTAACTAAATGAAGAAAAAGTTTTAAATTATGTAAATTAACTGTAGAATGATGGACGTGTCCTTGATTTTATGATCTCCAATTAAAAGCAGGCTCTAAAGTGGCAGACTGCAGATAAAAAAGATGTAACAGAATATTTAACATGTTTACTAACTAATGCATTTGTACCATATGATCTACTTTTTGTTTGTTCTCATGCTTCTAGCACTAAAGCAGCTCTTCTGGAAAGGAAATAACCACCCATGACCCTCCACAACTGTTACTGTCCCTAGGTTGACCACCTTATCAATAATGACAGTCAATGTACCTTGGGGGCAGTGAGGCTCCTCTTCAGAAACCAACCAACCAGTCAATCTTAAGGGACAGTTTCCCCATTCCCTCAATTTTACATTAATTCCTGCATTAATTCCTACAGTAAGCTCAATATGTATTACTGTATCACCCAAAGCATGGTCGCAGGTCTTGATGTCACTGTGGCAACTGTCTGTGGAATAAAGTGCTCTGCCATGATGTTGTACAGATAAATGTTTGGGACAGAAGTCTAGCTACTTGCATACTTATATTTATAGCATAAAATCATGAAGGAACTCTTCACTCAAAATGCATGATAACTAATTTTGAAATGCCATTTCAGTAACACTGAATAACTAATACAGTGTTTAGGTACTAATGAGTTTGTGGTGCCTTTTTTTGTTGCTTTCTTTTTAATGGCCAAGCTGTTAAGTTCTCAATCATCAAATCAAAATAAGATTTTGATGTGAATGGATGAAGCAAACAGTTTAAGTGTTACACACATTTGTTCTTTTGCAAGTACTGCATATGCTATTAAGCAACAAGAGCCACATTACAAGTTCGGCTTACCTTGGCAAGTGACTCATAAGGACTGATTTCACTTACAGCAGCATAATCCAATGATTTATTACAAATAGTGATAAAATGAAATTGTGTTTGGACGCTGCTCCATCTCAAATTCATGCACAATCAAGGGTTAAACCACGAACAAACATCAGTGCTAAGAGGGCTTACAGTTTTCACGAAAAATAAATTACTTTAAAATGTTCACCAAAGAGAACTGTCATAAATAGAAGTTAACATTTCACATTACTTGTTGGGATTGCTAATGAAAAATAATCAAAATGTTCACTTTCAAAAGACTTAGTTTGAAAATTAGTACCTAGTATTTTCCGATTATGTTAAAGCCTAAGCCACTTTAACTTGTGAAGTCGTGAGAATTGAAGACATCAGACATAATACTGCATAGAAGACTACAAACAGAAGGCAGGAGTGTATCAGAGTACGGCATTAGCAGAGAAATTCATATTTGAATGATTCTTAGGAAATACATAGATAAAATGTTAATTGTTGCAGAGAGTATACGGTTTCTTCTGAAATAGTATCATCACAACCACCAGTAGAAAACACTATGGCTAGTGCAAAGCTGAAGAGAAAGCAGTTGTTACTCGGATTACTTTACTCACACAGGGCATCTCCTGTAAGCTAAATGACAGCGCTGGGGAGCTCAGGGAAGCCCATCTCATTGTGGTGCCTCCAGCGCTGCAGGCTCCTCAAGCAGCACAGGAGCTGAACAAGCAGCCATGCAAGGAGAGCACAGCATCCTCTTACCCAGAAAGGGTTTCCGTCTTCCTGGCCAGGAAGCCAGGTAACTTTGTGGTGGCATACAGGGACTTGTTTTTTTTATTGCTTAGACAATAAGGTTTTTTAAAAAAAAAATTAAGTCTCCCAGGCAAGAAATCCAGCACTTCAGAAAGCTGGAGAAACAGATTTAGTCTTGAGTTTACTGACTAGGGGGATTTAAGTTGCCTGACTTTTAAAAAAACAGCTGCCGTAGGTGTTAATACCTTACCATTTCCTGGAAAGTGATTAGTTTTTCATGAAGAAGTATTACTAATACATGAGGCAGCAAAGCTAAGACCTAGAAATTCCCTTGCATGAAAAACTACTCCAGGATTATCTTCATTAGCACTGTGCAAATGACAATACTAAGATCTTCATTAAAAACAAGCAACCAACCAACACCTGCTTATTGGCACTGTACTCGCAGGGCCTGAAAGAAGTAATTTTAAAATCAAAGTTAAAAAAATGTTTTTTATTTGTATTGTGTTTTGAAAAGGAAAAAATATTGGAAGAACCTACCACAAATTAATATCAAGGTTGATTATAAAGCCCATATTTAAACAATTATACAAGAAAACATTTAATAAAGGCATGCATTAATGTCATCTAGTAAGCTTCAGCCAAGGAGGGCCAGCCACCCCGTGCCTGCAGCACCTCTCCCACAGGCTGTGCAACCAACTTGCTGTGCAACCAGGTCACTCCAAAGTGAAAGTGGGAAAGGGACAGCCAGCAGCCCAGGCATACCTGTTGGGATCTAAAAGGAAGAAGCCAAAACACCAAGGGACAATAAATAAAAATCAGAGTGAACTAATTCACGTAGACAGACCCTAACCCACGCAGGCCAGAAGCGGGCTCACCACTTGCACTGTGTTCTCATCTGATCTTATTTCCAGTCCCCACTGGCACAAAGCAGCAGATACAGTTGGATTGGTCAGCTGGGAGGTATTCCCCTATCTCAAGAATTTGAGTGGGCAGTCAGCACAAAACCCATCTGAAGAGATAAGCACAGTACTGGGAATGTAGCTACTAGCAAATCTAGATTAACAGGAGCTGGAAAACATGGACATTCCCCCCCATTAAGCACTCCTTGGGAGGAAAGTCTCGCTGCTCTGCTGGCTGTTAAGCAATGACTAAGGCTCAACATCACCAGAAGACATTTCAAAATATAGGAAGGTTTTCTACAGGAAAACTGCTCAGGAGCAATGTGAGTAGAACAACATATGTTCGGGAAAAAATGCAAAAATCCTCACTACTTCCCATATGTGCTGTTTTGGAAATCAGAAAGGAGGCTAGCTTTATTACATAAAACAGAGCTTTACCTATGCAGACAGTAGATTTTCACTTCCTACCCACAATCTACAGAAAATCTATGTCTTTTCTCCCTCCACCTCCACTACCTGATTGTGAAGTGCTTTATTCCTGCTTTGCAATGTAATTAAATGTTAGCACTGGCTAAGAAAAGAGTCATTTTTACGTCCTCCTACACTTTTGGGAAGACCGGGATGTTCTCCTTGGATTTGTCTACAGTGAGCACTTAGCCCATACACCTTGTAAGAGGATACATCCCTAAAACACTTAAGAAAAATCAGACCGCTTCCATGTCCCTTACTGAGGAACTTCTCTTCTGAAGCCAATCAAAGAAATTCAGTACAAATAAATTCCCCTGTGCCAGTTGTAACACAACCAGCTCACTGATCTGACCCAGAATGGTGGAGCTGCAAAGCTTTGGGAGGGCTTCTCCAGTCTAGAAGACTTCTCTGAAACAAACATTAAGTCAATTTAAAGTAAGTATCAATACCAGGATTTCCCAAAGACAGAAAGCAGATATTTTTTGTTATATAGTTTCCTTTTCAAATACCACTCTGAAGTGCTCCAGCTTCTCTTTGTCAATCCTTCAGATCACTATTTACACAATAGCATGTTTCATACTCTGTAAAGCAATGCTGCCTTGCTGGCCAACAGCTGTAACAGTTAATTTAAGAGCTCAGTCTTCAACCTACATGTTTACAAGGTTATATGGCTCAAGACAGTGATTGGAGATTAAAGGCCAAGTGTAAGATCACTGGGACTGCCCTCTGACAGAAGGAGAGAGAGAGAGTTATGAACTGATGAGCTCCACAGTTATCTATAATCAATCTTTTGGAAGACAGACTACTCCACTTAATTTTCCAGCCTGGTCAGCAAGGATTCACTGGATGCTTCATTTTTATTTTAACTGCTCAAACACTCACTCTTGTTGCAATATTGAAGCTACTGCAGCGATTGTCAGGCATGAATCTAGTCTGACTCAGCAAGCCAAACGCTGAAGGTGGATCACAACCAGAAGCCATGGATTTTACCAATAAAAATGTAAAAGCTATCCATGGTAAATGTAACAGAACCGCTGGTTACAGAGGAATAAAATGCACACATTTGAAGATCAGGCATCCATTTAATTACAGTGCAGACTGCTCATACTCCTTAATAAAACATGTTCTTCACCTCTGACACACACAGTACTATACATGATGGAATGTGAGAAAAAACAATCTAACAGCTAAGAATAGGTTAAAAAAAAAATCCAAAAAGCAAGTACTTATGATTCTCCATCTGAATGCAAGCTTGTTTGTTTGGCAACATTACCTACTAATGTATCAGTAGGCATTACAAACTGTGCAGATGCACAATGCTAAGCAATAGCAACTGCTGCAATTGTACGTACAAAATCCAAAAATCATCCTTGAAAGGCTGTCCTGGAGTTTTCATCGCAAGGACACAGCTTGTGATTTCTCAACTATTTCCCCTCTACTTATCCTCAATAATATGAACTGATGTTTCCCTGTGCCAATAAACTTTTTGCCCTTTTCAATCCCTAAGCGTGTTTCCCTGCTGAAGGAACTTACTGGTCTGCCTTTCTAATTTGTAGTAAGCTGGTTTTTGGCCAGTGGGAGAAAGGAGACAAAGAGCAAGGAGGGAAGCTCAGCCTCTTCCTGACTCGGAGCTAGATGCTTACGCCTTTTTGAACCTAAGCTTTATGAACGAAAGTTCATCTCACTTCAAACTTGTGAACCTTCCCTGCAACATGACATGGCTTTTGCCTCAGTAGGTACCTCTTATGGGTAAAGGTTTCTTTTGGAAGATACAATGCTCCACAGAAAAATGCGTAAATAACTTAAGAAAAGCAAACTGCTGTCTGCTGAGTCCACAGGGAGGGAAAGCCCCCAGTTGCCTATTGCTGCAAGACAAAATCCAAGGTTTAAACTGTGCTCAAAGATACAGTACAGGCTTTTGATAACTTTGCTTAATAACATTGCTTTTGTTAAACACAGGCCTGGCTGCCTCATGGTAAATAAATGCAAGGCAACAAGGAAACATTATGAGTGTGTCTTATTTTAAAAAATGGAATTGTCAAAATACCTCAAATTAGCTTTCATCAACTTCCATAAACTTCACCGTAACAAATCCTTCAATATCATTATTTAAGCTCTAAATTCATAGTCAACAATTGGGGGACTCTTAGAGCATACACATTATTGCACTGAACAAGTTCTTATGTACATAATAACCTTTTGTTTTTAACAAGTCTGCCACAGAAGTTTAGAGAACACAGAAGCACTTACAGAACATGGTTTGAAGTATTTACTGTTCACGTAAATTTGATAAAGAATTGCCTGCATTTGTTAGCAACACAATCATATTCAATATAAAGACAAGCAATATTAAATGGTACAAAACATGTGTAAGTTCTAAATGAGAAAGCACATTGTCACTGAAATAGTTCCACCATAAGGGAGAGTTTTTCTGATTTTGTGTGTTGGCATTACTGGAGACATTGCATGGGAGTTCTAGAAGGTATTATAAAAGAAACTAATTATTCCCATTGCTACTACCACTACCACTCTGCAGAAACCAGAATACTTAAAGCAAGCCTAAACGTCTCAGGCATACATGCAAGTAACTGCATGCAGGGAACATGCAAACCCCATCACCTACCTCCACTTTCCACCTTTTGAAAGAAATATAAGCAGTTAAAAAATCCTTCCCTTTACTTTCAAATTGAAACAGAGAAACTAATGTTCATCACCTGCCAAAAGACACCTGTAAACCTGTAATCTAATTACCTTATTAACCTCCCAAAGACTACAAAGTCATATTCAGCAATACTGGATCACTCAGAAGGGTGAAGTATGATTTTCTATTGCAACTGAACTCACCACATCTGAAAAGGAAATAATTATATTTCCTCGGGATCCGTGTTTTTGTACTTTGCAAGGTTTCTCCTACATACTAACACATTCTTTATTCCCATGGAGACTGCCCCCACAGGCAAGAACACCTGTGTGGTACATTTTCCCATTTTTCAGTCAGTTGGTTTTTACTGATCTGCTGGTGAGGTCTCATCACAAAATGTTATGCAGCTTCCAATTTCCACAATCAAAATGTCACCAACAATTTCTGGTATCAAAGTATGGCAGGACATAAATTTAGATCTTTGTGTAGGATTATTTCCCATTGATAATTCTTTGAAATTGAACAAAAAGTAAAAAGAAAACCCTAATCAAAAAGAAGACAGAATTACAGTATAATAATCTAACTTTGCAGTTAATTCATTCTATAGTATCTTGTCAGACATCCAAATCAACAACTGTTGGGCATTTGAATCAACAACTGTATTCCAAGTATGACTGTCAGTGTCAGATGTTTTCTAAGAACACACAAAACCTCTAAGATCCAAGCAACATATATTGAACAGTACCAAAAAGAATAGTATTTGTATAGCCATTTAGTTACTTACATTGTTGTTGCGTGTTTCTACTGCTGGAAACTTCCTGACTATGAATTTGACAGCAGATTCCAGGTTTTTGTCAATAAGATAGGATGGTTTGGCTTTGGGGTCACCACATGCCTATAAAAAAATACAATACAAAATGAAATAAAAAAACACAATCATCCACCTAAAGTAAAGTGATAGTTGCAAATCTGAAGACAAACTAGAAAGATTTTGTTTTGTTTTGCTTTAAGTGAGCAGGTGATAATGAGAGGCAAAGTGCAGGGACTGTCACAGCTGAAATATGCAATGGGAAACAGTACAGAGATGCTCTTCTACTGAAAAAGATGCATGGAAGTATCAAAGCAGTTAGTGCAGAACAGCAGTGAGGGAAAAAAAACTCAATCCTAAAAGAAAGAAAAATACGTTTTCTTTTTACTGCTATTCCTGGTTTGAGGTAGTGTTGTATTCATTCATCTGGAGTTAATAAACTGTTAGAAAATTCAATCATTTCATCATCTGTGGAGGACTATCCTTTGTGAAACAAAACTAAAAAGCCCCACCACCAATCTGCGTTTAATTTTTCTTTAAATTGTTAACTGCAAGAGAGCTTTCCATCCCACAATAAAACCACCAGTACTTGCCTAAAATGCCCTATTTCCTTAAATTAGGAACTAATGTTTTGCTCATTCTCTTTATTCCTACAGAAGCATAAGCTGTGCTTTAAAAGCAGCACTCAAGAAATTTCATTAAATTTCGATTTGAACAGAAGTCACAACTAAATGTCAAGTCTTTTAAAGAGCCTACGCGGACATATCAGAAGAACAGGTTCAGTGAACAAGCAACTGATGAAGAACCTACTTTTGCCAGCTGCAGTGCATGCTGTCAGACACACTACTTATTCTCAACTACCCTAACAAGCCATGCTATATGCTTTAGTTGGGAGAAACATATTTAAAAGCAGCTTTATTAACCTAACAAAATTGGTGCTCAAATTGTATTTTCTTTCAAACATGTGTTCAGCTTTATAGTCCTCAGAGGGATTTGCAAAGAAGTTCAGTGTCTCATGCAAAACTAAATTACATGCTATGCGTTTCTACGCAACATAGTGAACTCAAATGGCAGCTCATTTAAACTTTCCACATCGATTTCTATGGCTGAGTTGCAGACCGTAGAGACAGAAGTCATGGAGTATGAGACCGATTCTGAAAGCGGGCAAGCGGGCAAAGGGAAGGTGAAAAGCTTTGCAAACCTTCCAAACTTGTCCTTGCTGGGAAAGCATTGTAATAAAAAGAGAGAAAAATTACATATAAACAAATGACTCTTAAATTCTAAAATATGTTACAGTTAAGTGAACTAATACACTATTACCTACATCCGAGAGAACATTAAGACCGTCTGTTACTATAGACTGCACATGTTCTACTGGATAGTGATTATTTTGGTACTCACAAACACATTTACACGTACTTTTTAGTTACTATTGTAAAAAGCTCTGAGTATATGCTGAAACATGTAACTGCTAATAGTACTTCCAAACTTAAGTTCAGGTAGGGAGAGAAAAAAGGAGTTAAACATCACATGCATCTACAGGGGGAAAAAGGAGAGAAACTCAGTGAAGTTTTACATACCTGAAAAAGAAACGGTAGCCAAGAAAAAAAAACAAAACAAAAAGAGTCATTATTGTAAGTTTCTAAAACTTCTGCCTGCAGTACATGACCATTAAAATATATGCTAATGTACTACTCTAATACCCAAAGTCTTACATTTGCTAGTTTTTTTCCCAAAACGAATACTAAATTTTGTTAAAAGTTACATCCATAACACTCCAAGAGGAATTTATAACAAATTCAGCAATGTTCACATCATTGACTAGATATGAAATAGTTGCTCTCATGTTCTTGCAAGAGCAAACAATGTGTGCCACGAGACTTTTCTATACACACTTTAAAGTCTTGACACAATTTCTAAAGTAAAGATTATACTATAAATAGGTTTGAAAAATTAAACAACTCGCTCTTCAATGAAGTCTTAATTAATTAGATGTCATGGATTTCTCAAAAGCTGTGTCAGATGAATGCAATTTACCAGCTTTGCCACACACTATGTAACTTTCTCTACCAAAAGAAGTATTACAAACTACGAAAACAGCTTAGCAGACAACATATACCTGTGTTCCAATTTGAATGTGCTTGCTCTCATACAGGAGATGAAAAATCTTCATCTTGCCATTGCTGACTTCCTAAACTTTTCAGTCTGAATTCCAACATTACTTCTACATACACTATTCCTTAATTCTTCCTAGCAACAGATGTGCTTTCCTCCTATAAATCAAAGGTTTACTATTCTAGAAATGACGTTCTATCCAGGCCCTTGCATTCAGATTATTCACACGGAAACAAATATCTGAAAATACTAACACCAACATCCTCACAAGGTTTCGGGAACTCGGTTCTTTGCAGTGACAAATATTATCCACAGCCTAAGTGGCGAACCCCTAAATACATACGAATATGTGAGAGACAGCTTTGTTCCTTTCCATCGTGTGTTTGCTGTCGTCGCACTTAGAGCAACCGTAATTCTTCCTCCAGTACTCTACTACACAAGATTAATCCACAGAGTAGAAAGAAGACTTCTGCAAGATGAGAGGTTGGAAGTATTGTTCGCCCAAGCTGCACCTGCAGGAAGCTGGGCGAGCCTACCCACGCGGACTGTTCCAGCAGCTCAGCCCACTTCTAACAACTCTATTTACTTATTTGATTACCAGCTTTCTTTCATCCATACATTTTCCATCCGTGCTGTTACCTGTATTCAACATGGCTTGTAAAGTCTGTATAAGCCAAACCTTTCCTAAACTGCATACTGACCTACAAGGCTCATGCTCAGGACACTTCACTCTAGAAAGCATACAGGCATGAAAAGACAAACCCCCGTCCTAGAGGACGTACTTTTCTGCGCAAGTGTGGAAATGTGGTAAGGCACCTAACCACAGTTTTGCACTGTAGAAAGAACAAAGACATTGAGGGCAATGGTCGTGGGTAGAATGCAGATAAGAAGGGTGGGTTTTGCTTTTATTAATACAAATCCCTTGTCAATATTGCAATAGGCAGGCACGCTGTGGTATGACATACAAAAATCACTTTGCCACATACAGATCTCCAGCAGTTCAACAGGAATACTGCACCGACACTCAACGTTCATTCTCAGCCTCAGAAATCACTTCTTCCCCCAAGTGGGCTGCAATAACCTTTTTTTTTTTTTTTTTCTTTTTTAAAAGCAACAGAATGGCTACATGTCTGAGCATTAAAAAGAAATCCAGGAGTTGAAATGGTCTTGGTGGTGCAACATTCATGGCATACAGCTCTCAGAAGCTATGGGATTCCAGCCCCTTCAGGCCCGAAATACTACACGCTCAGAATCTCCCCGCAGCCATCTCCAAATTCTTTTGTACATTATTCAACAGCTGACAAGCAGTTATGATAAAAAAGACGACGCAAAGCTACCATTAAGACTGATCTACATAATTATTTTTTTAAAAAAAGGACTCAGACACTGGATTTCTATCAAATTAGGCATTATTTCTTTCCACAGCACTTCAGAACGGTACCCTATTATGACCAGCTCTGAACCAAGTAAGTATCTTTTCTTGATCCGACTCGGTGCATCCAACACTAACAACACGATTTCTACGGCTAAAGGGGATTCATTACCCAGACTACTTCTTTGCCATCATATGCACAGGTCATCGTTCCAGACAAGGTGGACCAAATTCCATCAAGCGTTCAGAACTGTTCCACTATGCCATGCCATATGAACTAAAGCAACATTTTCCTCTCTCAGGAAAACAAGGTATTATTATTATCAAACAAAATTGAGGTTATTCTTCACTTGAGGCTATTAGAGTTCTTCTATACAATTGTCACTTTGAAAATGAAGAATACTACAAAGCTTCACTTTCTAGGTGGCACTCTCTAAGAGGCACCCTACGATGAAGCACCCAGCAACAAAAATGTGCTTAAGTTCTACATTTAAGGTAAGCAGTCCCTAAAGAACGGCCCAGAATCTAGTACAGCTGCCCAGGGACCACAGTATACCTACTTTAAGAGGCATACCAAAGAGATCTTTTGCCCCAATACAGTTAGAGTTACCACTGCAAAAATCAAAGCCTAACATTTCACTTCCTTGTTGAGGACAGCGGGTGTTGGACAATGATGATAAAAGATCCAGCAACATAATTCCTACAGAAAGCGAGCTGATATCACGCAAATTAAGTTTACGTTCAGGCAATCGTCCAAAGCCAGTGGCATGGCACAGCGTACGGGTGCAAAACTGCATTGCAAAAAAATGAGCTTTGTTCTTGCCTTTTTTGCATAGACCTGCGACGTGCTCACATGAGAGCATAGGGAAACACACCTGAGTTACACCATGAATAAAAAAGCCTAAGCTCCTGTCATATGGAAATCACTTTTATACCTTTCTTTTTAGTGCTAAAGCCAACCTATTCCAAATAATTAGCAGGGTTGTTGCCCCCCCCCAAAAAAAAGAGAAACGGGGCCAGCAGAGAGTTATCATTTGAATTGGTATTTCCTATTTTTCATCCTCCAAACTGTCAGCATCAGAAGACAATCATAAAACAAGTCATATTTTGCAGCAGTTGAACATGGTTTTATTACTTTAAGAGAACTAGATTTTACTGTAACTGCGGACTTGATGTAAAATACTCCTGAGCACAGTTCTTTCCACTGGTAGCAACAGACACCAAAGTAATCTTGGTTAGCAAATCACCCCACCTTCAATTTTCATTTATGAGTGAATCTGCATTAAATTTGCAGTGTTTCTTAACCAGCAAATAGATGGAATTTCTGTGACAGCAAGAAAAAAAAAACAACCTTCCATCCCCGAGCTAGTAACTTTCATTAGAAAATAGAAATACACTAAGATTTCTAGCATTAAGAAAGGAAAAACTCCTGTGTGAACCATTTACAGCTTACTACAGCACATTCCCTTGACACACAGGAAAGGCATGTGCAGTAAAACCATTCTCCCCTTGTACTAGCTGCTGACATTAAAGACTTCACCCTAAAGTTTATCTGTAAGCTTGAATGCCTGGTTTGTGGCCATGCATCCTACAAAATTATACTAACACATGGCAAAGAAGTATTCAGAGACAGGTTCATCAAAAACTTTGTTTCTGCAAGCTAGCAGGTATTATTTATTCTCCACTTATGTCATGCATTTAAAACAAATGAGATTACCACCCGACAATCTCTAATTTTGAAAAAGCAAAACTATTGAGCACAGAGAGGTGAATAATCGATGAAGAGCTGCTTTGAATGCTGAATACATTAGGAAACAGTTCACACTACGTTTGCTTTAACATTGCTCATGAATCCTACCACAGACACTTTGTTGTATTTTAGCTTTTCTGGAAGCCTGAATTTAATAATACACAGGCTTGCCCCAGATAAGGCCTTGTGAATGAAGCCTTGTCCCTCTTAACAGCTATGAAAGAAGATGCGAAAATTAACTGGTCACACAGAGACAAATTATTATAGTTCAATATTTTGATGGCTAAAATTTAACTGTCCTACTCTAGTATCACTTGGGTAATCTTGTACCAAGTAAATTCACTTACTGGCATTTGCAATTACATAAACGGTGCTCGTACAAAATGTGAACCTATTCCGTACATTTCGTATGTGTTGTTCCCATGATCCAACTAGGATCTGGAATACAGGGGAAAGGCTACAGTTACCTCATTTCAGGACATATATATAGGCCTTGAACTTATCCAAACTATGGCTCAAAATTATTATAAATGTAATGGCTATTTCATTTTCACACACAAAGGTTGAGTTTGAAGGATACTGCACTTTCACCCCACAGTATATACTTCATTTTGAATCCCGGTATCTCTGTACTCAGAGATCCAACCCATTAAATGTAAGCTCATGTGAAGCCAGAAAAAACAAGGCTAGGACAGACACCAAAAAATTGCTTACCCTACTTTCCTGTTCCAAAGCAGGATCAGCTATATCTCTGTTGCTCCTGGGAGATATCTGCTACATCTTTACTTACAGGTCTCCAACGGACTATATTCAAAAACATCCTCAGACAGCCTTTTCCATTATTTAACTAACTTGATCATCAGGAAGTTCTAAAATATAACCTGCACTTTTCTTGCTACAATTTAATCCAGAGAACTTCACGTTCTCTGTGCCCATACTGACTTGGACAAGTTATTTCCCTTCTCCTTACAGAAGTGTTAAGTACTTAAAAACCTGCATTAATCATAATTTACTTTTCAAAAAAATCCCCTGCTTTTTTTTTTTTTTTTTAAAGGGATCTGCATCTCTGGTCATCCTCGCTTTTCTTCTTTGCACTTTCTGCATTTTGTCCACATCCCTCTTGAAGAGCATGTTGAATCACATACTTTAGAGCATGTTGAATCACATACTTTTCAGATGAGTCTTCACGCACGCCACATACCTACTCATACATTTCTGAAATCTCCCCTTATTTTTTTGCAATTCAGCCTACTTGGCTGAAGTTTACCCTACCTTCTCCCAACTACTTTCTGCAGGCTTACTGCCTCATTACTCTTCATCTTCCATTTTACATTTCAGTAAGCACAAAATAAGTTAGATTCACACTTGCTCAGCCGCCTCCAAAATTCGTTAGAGCATACCTATGATTTGGTAGGCTCAAACTGAATTCTAATTACATTTTTCATTATTTCTGCAGCTCCTGCCAGTTTCCTACCTGCAAAGTTAATAAGCAGGCCGGATTCATCACCTAGGTTGTTAACGCGGAGACTGGCTGGAGCAGAGCTAGGGGACAGCCCAGTGAGACCTGTTGGACTGCAGTCTGACGACAGGATCTCCATAACCGCTCCCTAATATGGTTGTCCGTCTGCTTTCATTATTACGATTTCACCCAGGCTCTATTTCCTCAGATTGTTCTTACGAACAATCAGATGAGGTAATGTCAGCAGCCTTGCTAAGGTCAATGTGTAAAATATCTACCCAGTTGTCCTTACTGGAGCAACCTGTCACCTCACCGATGAAAGAAATACACTTGGTTTGGCACTATCTGTACATGACAAACTCATATCTTCTGTTTGTAGCACCTGTTTAAATAAGCAGTTAGGTCTATTAATCAAATACATGGCAGGTGAGATGCAAACAAAAAAAATGAAGAGGAGTTTCACCACCACAAAAATTTCCTTAAACGTAATTTATCAAGTAAGACTCTAAAAAGAAAAACAAGACAATGGGCACGTCCAGTCCATTTGGACTCTAGAGCAGGAATTGTTACGAACTTTCAGCTGCATCTCCTCTGCAGACAATCTTAAAAGTCTCCTGCAACTAAAACTGGATTTGCTTTTGTGTCAGCACACAGTAGGGCAAATGAACAGCAGCTGGGGGGGAGGGTGGGCAGGTAATGTTCATATTCCTAAACAAAGAAAGAATGCAAGGTGATTTGGGGCATCTATAAGTGATGCAAGAGGATAAGCCCATCTGGATTTCTTTCTGTATATTTGAGAAGATTCAATAAGATATTTTTGAATTGTATTAAGAAGTATCATTGCTTCCTTACAAAATCCTAGAATGGCTCAGGTTGGAAGGGACCTTAAAGCCCATCTGGTTCCAACTCCCTGGCATGGGCAGGATGCCACTAACTAGATCAGGTTGCTCAGGGCCTCATCTAACTTGGCCTTGAACACCTCCAGGGATGGGGCATCCACAGCTTCAGTGAGCGGCCTGTGCCAGGGTCTCACCATGCTCCAAGTGAAGAATTTCCTCCTAACCTCTAATCTAAATCTCCCCTCTTTTACTTTAAAACCATTCCCCCTTGTCCTGTCATTATCTGAACGAGCAAAAAGTTGTTCTCCATCTTCTTTATAACCCCCCTTAAGTACTGAAAAGCTGCAATGAGGTCTCCATGGAGCCTTCTCTTCTCAGGCTGAGAGAGCTGGGGCTGTTCAGCCTGTTCTTCATAGGAGAGACTGAATTTTAGATCTGAAAAAAAATGTGACATGATACCACCAGTTTGTTTTTGCTTCCTGACCAAAGCAATTAGCTTTTTTGCTTCACCAGGACTGATCATGTTTGAGGTTTTCTCCTCTATTATCAGCTGGGCAGGACCATTCCTCTACGATTACAAACGCAAACGGACCAACATATACTGCCATCTCAACCTTTAAGGAACCGCTAGTATCTATCGCACTAAGAACACTGCCCCACCCTAAGTCACTTCCTGAAGCCTGGAAGACAATCTGTTCCTTCTAATACCAACCTTTCAGTTCAGAACAAGATTATCAGTGAGCTTCTCCTCTCAGCTCGAAGCTCTGCACTCCCGCATAGAGCCCTGTGTCAAAAAAGTGATCCAGTCCTACACCCTTCCGGACTTAAGAGCTCTGCAGACTGGAAATTTCTCCATGCTCTGCCCGTCACTTAAGAGGCTTTTCTACTAAGTTTTGGTTTAGAACGGTAAAGATAAGGGCAATTAAAACCCTTGCAAATATTTTTCTCTTCTTTACCTGTTATTTAGGTTTGGTTTTGCGGTTTGTATTTAAGAGTCTGTTGTAGAGTCTCATTTTTCAGATACTATGTGATCGTAGGAGTTGTGAATCTTGTACTAATGACTTTTTAAGAAAAAAAATGCACAAAAGTTAAAACCTGTATCATAAATAACAGAACAACACTGCTAGCAAAGCAATTAACACTAAGTAACAGGCTCATCATTTTTGATTAACATATACTGTAAATAATTCAAAAACGGTAACTTTTATCCTGAACAGTTCAGAGTACCATGACATTCTGCTCTGACATTCACCAAAATCATACTCTCTTGATTTGATCTAAGTCTATGGTTCAGGTGTTTTAACATGAAATCTCTTATTGCAAATACTTTCTGTTATCCACATAGTTTATAAACAAGCAAACCCTGACTCATAGAAAATAAGATTATTTCTCTGCAACCACTCTTGAACAACACGCTCACTTCACAGTACTGGCAGCATTACACAAAGCATACCAACATGGTCTGTCTGCTCTGTAACAACAAAATTCAAGTTTCACCCAAAGCAGGATGGCACAAAAAACAACTGCGTGTGATTTATAGACATTTAGTTGAATGCTCAACAACAAGAGTGATAATACAATTGTTAGCCTGTATAAATGAGGATAAATGCTTAAAAAGCAGAAGGAAGAAAACAGGAGAGAAACTGCAATAATATCATTTTCAAATTCAGGACCAATACTAGTCCCAGTACAAAAGGCAGCTGAAAGCAACAGGCAAAGGGTTATCCTTTAAAAAAAAAATAAAAAAAAATCCACCTCCATACAGATCAAACAGGAATTTAGTCTCATCATCCACTATTACTTCAGTAACTCTACATCTCATATTTCCATGCCACTCTCAAAGAGGCAGAAAATCATGCCTTCAGATACTCTATCTTAAAAGCAAACTAAACTGTTTCAGAAGACGACAACAGCACAGGAGGTCAGCAAACAGGAAATGATGAGCAATCAACAGTTATAAGCAAAACGAGATCAAAATTGAATTCTTTATAGGAAAAGGAAGTATAAATATCAAGTTTCTAACTGCTTTTAACAATTTCTGTAATTCCCCACGAAGAAAAATTTTCCAGCAGTCAAGAAAATTCACAACCCTTTAAAATCTCTGCTCCCTAGACAGCATCTACAGCAATCTGTAAGGCTTCACCTCTCACTTCCTCTTACTAAAAAGAGTCCTAACCATTTCCTTTAACCGCAATACCACATATTGTGTAGTTCTCTACTAACTTGAGTTTTGATATTGTCTTCTGTGGAGGAAGCTATGAAAACCTTAAGCAGCAGTTTTGAAATCAACTGCTTTCAAAAAGGGTAAAAGTGGGGAAAAAAGAGGAAAAGAAGAAAGTGTTGCAGGAAGCCAGCTATGCTGAAGCTGATCTCCCAAGAGATAAAACAATTACCAATCTCAAGACTTCTAGGTCTCGCCATTAGAGCCAGCCAGCCACCACTGTCATGCAGTGTTTACTGCAGCTCAAGAAAATAACTACTTGGATCTCAAACCACCATTTGAATACGCAGTGCTGTACGTGGGGCAGCTCCAGATTTGCCCAGCTGTACGTCCCGCAACAGAGCTGCTTGGACATGCCTCCCATCTGTGTATTCAAGACCTAAGCAGTTTTGGACTCGGTTCATGGCATTTGCAGGAAAAACTGCTGTCACCTCCACTGCTGACGCTCCCACACTGAGAGCCCATCCACTCGCATCACTTCACCGACACCGGCAGAGCTTCCATATGGACAAACCTGTGCAGGGCTCCGTCAGCCAAACACGGCAGCGGAAACCTGCCTCCAGGCACTGGACCACGCACCGTAAGCACCCCCAAACCAGTAATCAAACAGAGCCCACACTTACAGTTTTCAAAACACAGCTATATGTCACAAGGTCTGGCTTCTCCTGCCTCTTTTCCTGCCTTCTTCCCATAAAGCACGGCCACGCCGGCCGAGGGCCTCGCTCAGGCAAAATTCCACTGGGCTGGGCTTTTTTTCAGCTGACATTTCTCTTGAAGCACAACAAATACACACATCAGTGACTTCAACATTTTGATGTTTCTCCTCATAAATAGGGAACCATTACCATTAATAAGTTGCTGCAGTTTTCTAACATGAAAAACTGCAAGCTAAAAGGAACCTCATTTCTATTTCTGGAAGATACCAGATAGCAATATTTTAGTCGGAATAGCTGATTTATGCTGGTGAAGATCTGCATAAACACTTAAGTGCCCCAAACTAAAGGAATTGCTTTGGATTTGCACTGACTTTGGAATACCACAACCCTTCTTTTTTTCTTGGAGACACCAGCTTGAGTCAGATCAGCCTGGTGCTTGGGACAACCAAGCGGCCCTCCTGGAGCAGAGGTCTCCCCTGGGAGTGGGGCAGCCCGGCAGAGCACAGCCCTCAGCCCCAACCCGCTGGGAAGCGGGGTGCTTAGCTCTCAGTTGGTAAGCAGGAGCTGCAACCCCCTGGGCTGTCCCTGACGGCTGATGGTGCCCAGCTCGGGGCCTCTTCACCTGCCTCACCCTGCAGCAGCGTTAACGGCACGCGCATTTTGACTCGCTCAGCCTACGAGGGCTCGCTCCTTGCTCGACCGCAGCGGCTGAAGTTTTCTTTGCCGCAGGATGAACAGCCTCGGAAGCGAGCACCGCGTCCGAGGCCGGCCTGCACAACCAGGGCTGAAAATCCCCCGGAGGAGCCGCATTACGCAAACGCGGGCGTTCACACGGGGCGCTGCCACCGGGGTACCGAGGCGGGCAGGCCGGGCCGGGCTGGGGCCGGCGGCCCAGCGGGGCCAGCCCCCTCCCGCGGCCTCCCCGGCCGACACCGAAGCCGGGAGTCCCCGGGGAGCCCCGGGAGCCCTCCCGCAGCCCCCTACCCGCCGCAGCCGACGCGACGGGGCCCGGGGCCGGGCCTAGGCCCCGCGGCGGCGGCTGGGGGGCTCCGGGCCCTGCGCTCCGGGTCTGCCCAACGCCGGGTCACCGGGCCCGGGCCTCCCCGCCCTGCCCTGCCCTGCCCGAGGCTAGGCCGCGCCACCGCCCGGGGCTGCCTCCTCCTCCTTCCTCCTCCTCGTCCTCCTCCTTCCTCCTCCTCGTCCGTCCTTTTCACCGTCCTCTTCCTCCCGCCCCTCCCCCGCCCCGGCGGGGCCCCCCGCACCTTCTTGATGTTGTAGAGCCGGGTGAGCATGCCGACGCCCCGGTCGTTGAGGATGGTGAGCTTCTCCGCCAGCTTCTGCTGGCTCGGCTGCAGCACCGAGCGCGACATCCTGCCGCGCTGCCCGCCCGCAACGCCGACACCGCTCGCAGCCCCGCCGTGGCGCGGCCGCCGGCCCGGCGCTGCTGCTGCTGCTGCCGCCGCCGCCTCCTCCTCCTCTTCCTCCTCCTCCTCCCCGCCGGCCTCGCTCGCTGCCTCCGCGAGGCGCCGGCCTCCGTCACGCGGTGCCGCTCTCGGCCGCCCCCTGCGGCCCGGCGGCGGAGGCGCTGAGAGGGCCCGGGGAGAGGCGCCCCCTGCCCGCTCGCCTCTACCGACCTGCGGTCGTTTCTACCCCTTCCACCCACTTGAGCTCGCTTTTCGTTGGTGTTGATTTCAGAGCCGTGAGTTACAATTCCAAGTCGCACTTCAGGGCAATGCAGAACGTTCTTCAGAGTTCATAATGAAAAGTGCTTTTCCCTTAACCACCTGAAATCAAGAACTGAGGCATAGGAGGGCGTTGTGTGCCGTGCGCTGTCCCTATTACACCTACGCTCTGTGGGGTACCACACAAGTGCACCTGTGACACACCTGCAGGCAGGGACAAAGTGCATAGAATCACAGCATCATTTAGGTTGGAAAAGACCTCCAAGGTCATCTGGTCCAACCCTCACTCTACTACCGACGTCACCCACTAGACCATGTCCCCAGGCACCACGTCCAACCTTTCCCTGAACGCCCCCAGGGACGGTGACTCCACCACCTCCCTGGGCAACCCGTCCCAATGCCTGACTGCTCTTTCTGAGAAGAAATGTCTCCTAAATTCCAGCCTAAACCTCCCCAGGCACAACTTGAGGCCACTCCCTCTAGTCCTATCACTAAGTTATCTGTGAGAAGAGGCCGACCCCCAGCTCCCCACAACTTCCTTTAGGAAGTTTATCAATAAGGTCTCCCCTGAGCCTCCTCTTCTCCAGACCAAACACCCCCAGTTCCCTCAGCTGCTCATCACAGGACTTGTCTTCCAGGCCCTTCACCAGCTTTGTAGCCCTGTTCTGGACACGCTCCAGGGCCTCGATGTCCCTCTTGTAGTGAGGGGCCCAAAACTGAACACAGCATGGCCAACCCCCAGACCGAGCCAGCCCGCATATTGGCGGCTCTCGGAAATGGAGGAGGCTTGGGCCCTTTCTCTGAGCCATGGCTCTAGATTGCCACGCAGCAAATTCAGAGAGATGCCATTTCACCAATTAGATGAGTCACATCGCGACTATTTTTACTCTCAAAGCCATGAGAATTAAAAGCATATATTTGAAGTACGAGTGAGGTTCCCATGCTGTGAATGTCAGCGAGAGGCCTCCATGGGACCTGCCCCTTACTGCCAGCCCTGCTGATTACCGGCTCTGAGACTGTGCTCTGCTTAGCAGCCAGCACAGCCAGCTGGCATGAAGGGCTCCCTAACCTAGTTTATGGGAGAGAAGCTTAAGAATTAACCTTCTAATCTAATTTTTTAAAATAATTGCACCACCATCTGTGCTTTATATATATATATTAATACTTACGTTTAATTTTCAGTTTGTATTTTTACATTATAAATCAGAATCAGATTACCTCAGTCTTTCAGTAGTTTTAAACAAATAGATTTTAGAAAGCATAGAAATGAATGTGAGAAGCCTAAATGTAATTAAATTGTTGCTGACCTTCTTTTTAGCAGTTACAAGATAATTTATGATTCAGAATGAAACCAGGAAGCAAGAACTTAGAGTTCCAATCTTAAGCCTGCTATTGACTCATTTTTTGGCCTTTATCAGATAATTTTCTGTCCCAGCTTTGTGTCCAAGAGTTGGGAATACCTAGCAACAATGCTGTACTGATTAATTGGGTTAGACCTGACCTTTCAGTACTGGAGCCTATTGAAAACATCAGAAGCATTCAAATCAGTCTTTAAATTAATAAAGCATAAAATGCTATGTAATGTCAAAGTGTTTAATGAAATGTCTATAGTAATAATCCTTCCTTTGCAGGATTGTTCCTTCTATTCTGAATTCATTAAAAATAAATATTACTATTTCTAGTTACAATAAAGATGTTTCCCATGTAGTTGCACTGCAAAGTAAGAAATACTATCACTGAGTGCATTTTTTTTCCTCATCTACAGCTAAAACAAGTAGCAGCCAATTTTTAATTCTGTATTCAATTATTTCTGAGCCATATTCAGTCTTCTGGTAGTTTCAAAAAATAACAGTCACAGAATATGTCATTTATATATAGCCTAGCAAGTAGAATGACAGTAACATCGTGACAGTTCATTGTGAGTTTTTGGGTGTCATATTAAATCATCTGTGCTCTAATATCCCAATCTTTCTCTCCCTGAAATGAGTATGTAAGCTATGGATTACGATGGAGACCAGGTCACTTGGTTTTAATAAGGTTTGTGCTTATAGAGCTTGCTGGAGAGCTTTCAAGCTCCCTGTAACTACTAACATAGTTTTCAACATGAAAGCAATCACAATTGCTCTCCATGCTGCAAAGATAACAGCAAGCTGAGGCAGAAAAGGAAATAATGACTGACTCTTTCTCCTTTGTACTAATGGCAGAGCATCCTGGTTTTAAACTCCCACGCTATTCATGAGGCTATTTACAAAATCCTATTATAGAGAGCACCCCTGGTTGCTATAATTTTTAATGCAAATGACGCTGAGTTAGCTGCATTACTTGAAAACATACTGTATAACAGAATAGGGAAGGGATCAACATCCGTAAGCAAGAATCTGTCATACTTACACGGAATTTTTACTATCTTGCAGCTGTACATATCTACTACTAAATAGAATATTATCTGAATTATCACTGTAACATGTTTAGTTGGACTTTTAATGATTTTCTATTGATATTTAAGCAGATACTTTAAAACAAAAAAGTATCTCTTTGTTAAGTGAAGCCTGACCAAGTAGACCAGATGTTTTCAAGTACAGACTGTCCCTTACAAACCTCGGTAAAACAAGGTTTTTTCAGCAAAGGTATCAGCAAGGTGCTGAGACCTGATTAGAAGCAGTAGGTGTGTCTAAACTCTGCTCAGAGGAAGATGTGAAAGGCGAGTTCAGAACTCAGTGACAGAAGATGTTACTGCCCACGCAGACACAAGATGCTGCTGATCACATAACTGGCAGCATCTTGCTAATCAGTGTCAGGACTGGTGTCAAGTTTGGAACTACAAAGCATGCATTTTTTCCTTTTGCTTCAAAACACTCCACTCCTTATTAGAGGGAGAAAATGTGCACATCTCTTAGGGACCATAGGATGTAACTGAAAAGTTACATTTCATAGAAACTGCATCAGAAAGAAAAACAGCTCAGAAACCTTCGATATATGTGAATGGAGAAATCACAGCTACAGAAAGCAGATGTTACCGAGATCAAACTTAGTTAACATGATTGTATACACTTAAGCAGTCAACAGAAATTTGTCATTGCTTTTGATGGCTGTACATATTGTCATACTACTTTTGCTGGAACTTAATGTAGAAACTGCTGGCCTATGTATAGGTTTTCAGTAGGAAGATCTATTGCTTATTGGATTATAATAACATGTCTCCATCGTACAATCTGGGTTCACCAGTCTAGCAACAAGCATAACAATAAAGTGGAAATACAAGCTTTGTCAGTAACAGCATAGCTCTTACAGGTGTGGCAAAATTAAATGAAGGGAAGGGGGAAAAAAAAGGCTTTACGCAATTATTTTTAAAACACAACTATTTGTTTGACATTTGATTAATGATTAACATTCAAATGGCTTTCTACATTACAAAATTACAAATTTAGGTAAGTTTCAAACAACATTTTAGATTTGTTTTGGGCTCAGCTCTGGTCCTTTTAAAGCCAACTTTCAGTTCAGTCCAGTGTTTAACAGTGCAATTCACTATGGGACTTTCAGACAGTAATGAAAATTTTGTCTGAGAACTTTAGACAGAGAATCGCCACAAGCCAAGTAGCTCCACATGCACCAAATCCAGCTGGTGTTTTGCAAAGTATGTAAATTGTATGCATACTTTTCTAGCACTGCAACTTTAAAATATGCAATGGGCAATTCATTACTGCAGAGCAGACAGGATTGTCACCTAGGTCCTTTCTACTCTTCCAACTTATATTTCTCTATATATTTCCTTACCTGTCTGCACTTTATTCCTGGTTAAACTTCTGACTTGGGGACTGTTAATGACTCCACAAACACTGTGAAATGGCGGCCATAAGGAGCTGATGGCAAGTGATCTAGCACGGTCCACTGCAAGGCTACTGCCAATTTGGCCAACAGAACTCGAGAAGCAATTCTTACGCAGACTCATTTTGTTCAGTACCTCCTTTTCAAACAGAAATCAGAACAAAGCCAAACTGTTATTTGAACTGGCTGACTAGAATTTTTAAATGATCACCAGTGTAATCCCAATTATTTAGTTTATGTCACAGTATTTATTGGTTAGTAATAGCAAATATTTATTGCACAGTTAATCTTGCACCAAAAGGCAGACAGGCTGAAAATTTTACCATACAAAGTCTATACCATTTGTTAGATCACCTGTAAAAATAATAAATAGCATGGAACAAATGCTATCGAACAGGCTTTTGTCCAGAGGGGCAACAGGTTCAAAAGACCTATCATCCTCACTAAATCAAGCTGACACAGATTTGTTATATTTCAATCTGCAGTTTCCTTGATGAATCTCAACCTTTTTCATTATTTAAACTGTCAGGAAGCTACCATGTCTGCAATTTTCCATGTCCTTTTTTTTCTTCTCTTGAGAAGTATTTGGACATTATTTTAATTTATTCTGTCATTAACATCTGAGCGTTGTCTGCTCCTTGCTCAGTTTTGTGCACATCTCAGTAAGTCCTAGTAGCTGAGCTGGTATATGACACACAGCAGTTGCTCAGGGTATACTAGGTTTTTGAATTCTAAAGAAAATACCTTAAACATTGGATATGGAGGACACGAAAGGTGTGCAAAACTGGTTTGAAACAGGTGAAGAATACTGTAACAGCTGTTATCTAATGAAGAAACCTGCTGGTTTGAGAATGCATGAGCCCTTCTGCTCATACTGGAAGGACAAGTATAATGAGCCTACTCCAGAACATCTAGTCCTACACTATGCCAATGAGCCTTAATCAGTAGAGAAGCAGGTTGTTATCAACGTCTGAGAGAGAGCGTTCTCAGCGTGTCCCAGGTCCTTGATATACCAGTCATAATTGGCAAATCAATGTCAGCCTGGTGCCTACAGAAGTCTGTGACAGCAGAAAGAAAGTTGTTATCTGTGAGCTACCAGTATGGCTAAACAGAAGGAACTTAGAAAGTTTTGGTGGGCTCGGATTTGTCTTGTTTCAGAATGAAGCACTGGCCACTTTAGAACAAAGGTAGGATCAAAGTGCTAGCTTAGATCTAATTGTATGGTTTCAGAGCTAGGGTTACAGTTGGCTCTTGCAGAACCCATTGAACAAATGGATTACAGATTTTTCTCTCTGGCTATCAAATAAAGCCCAGGAAGCCCGTCAGAATGAGTCACCCAACTAAATTAAAGCCCTAATCTGACATGGGCGTAGACCTTAAATTAGGTTTCTAGGCAGAGGTTACATCACCAGGTTTAAATACACCCTGGTAAGTATTGAAATCAGAAAGGGCACTGGATTAGGAGTCTACCTAGAGCAGAAAGCAGATTTATTTGCAGTTTCCTTATAGGCTGAGAAGTAAAGATGAACCATCAGCAATCTCTGAGGTGTCCATGCAGCTACCAATTAGAGACAATGCCTAATGGGCCTGCAAATCTTTACCATAAAGATGAGTTAGCCTACATTAACCGGTCACTGGCTAGAATAAGTCACAAGTGATCAGTTTGCAAGGAACGATCTCCATCCCCTTTGAAACTGGGATGTGGTCAGAAAGTAATGGGTTGCTGCTGGAATACAGCTGCCAGCTAGTCAAACAGGACCCATCAAGGTGGTCCTGCACACAAAAACTGTGGGGCTCCTGCTGTCCCCACAGTCTTTTTCCAGTATCTTGCTCTACCTACAGAGCCTTCTCTGGCAGGCACGTAGAAGTTCATGTGCTCTGACCTACTTTCTTCAGACTGTGTCCTAGACAAATGGAGTAGCACCAGGGACTAATGTGTGGCTGCAGCTATAAGTGTACAAAAATAACCTCTTATGGGTTTCTTTGTCTCACCCCTTCCCCCAAGAGAATGCTGGGGAATAGCACATATACCTTTAAATACAATAGCTTTTATGGTCTATCCAAAGATTGAGAAAAAAAAACCTGATGCATTAAACTTACCCTACGTTTAGGGGTAGGAAATTTTAGTCAGGGAACAGCCAAAGAAGGAAGGGCTATCCCTTGCTGTTTCTAGGAATCACGTTTACCGACCAGTGGGGACCTTGAATACCAACTATAGTAAAAATCAAGCTAAAAAGTTTTAGGTTTACATATAACAGAGCAATCCAACAGTAGATTTTTATAGTAAAAAAAAAAATGCGTGGAGAGAAGAAAGCTAGCAGGGGATGACACCAGCATCACCCAAATTGTCACACCCATGAGCTAGCATCAAACTGGGGAAAAAAAAATTGAAAAACTACTACAGTTATCCTCTACATCTCCATCTGTAATGTTTTCTTGATTTGACAAAAATATGAATCACTCGAGGGTATAGAAAACATAACACTTGTTTCACACAACGCAGAAATATACAACTCAAAACAGAAGTGGAAGCAATACTGTGATAGATATGACAAAAGTATATCTCTAGTATGCAGTGTGAATCCATATGTGTGGAGAAGGGCAGCTCGACAGGATAAGGCTATGAACACTAAGGAGTGCTCACGCTTCAAATAATTTTAGCTCAGATCTAAAGTTCAGTGATTATTAAGATTGCTACGATAAAAATGATGTGATCATCACTTCAAATTCAGATCATTTGAAACACAGATGGGATGAACTGGCATCTTAATATTTGCTGTTCAAACAGCATAGTTTGTTGAATTCCTTGAAATAAGATGCAGAAGGTGCTGCTTATGGGGAAACCAGGTACGATAACTTTACTACAGGGAACATAAGTACTTCAAAAGTATTTATTTCCTAATGCTTTGATTCTCTAGGGAAACACCGCATGATTGCTTTCACTGAAGTAGAGGACTAGATATCAAAGAATCTGGTTGTGTAGGTTACTGAAACAACTAATTTGTGTATTTTTATTTTTTTATTATTTTCAGTTTATGTAATAAGAGTGATAAAGCAGAATGTTAAACAATACAAACAATTTTAAGGAAGTATAAAAGGTGATAAAATCATTAAGATCTATACAGATTATTTCTAGTGGATCTACTTAGATTAGTTCTACTGCATTTAGAATATTTCACATACATTTCTCCTTTGGTGATAAAATTTTCAGGATTTGTCAGGTTTTGTTTGATTTTTTGTTATATTTTTAAACATATGTTCCCCTGAATACCTTTAAACATGTCTGAAAAAAAGTTTGGCTTACAGGTATAACTCACCTCTATGTATCTTCCAGTTTTGTTCTTTTTTTTGCTTTTTTTTTTCAATATTTCATGACATTGATAACAAAGCTGTTAATGGTCTAGCATGTACTACTCACAAACAAGTATCATTTCTAATCCATAAAAATCCTGTCCTTTTATAGGTAGTGCTAACATCTCAAATAGCTTCTTGTTGAGGTTCAACTTTTTGAATTATGTTTCAGTAATAAGGGATGCCATTAGCACACCAGCATCAGAGATTTCATCTGCTTGAATTAATGAAGCTCATTGTTTAGGGTTGGACAGAAAACAGCTATTCAATCTTTGGAAAAATTGCGAAGTTTCAAAATTAAGGCAAAGCCAAGAACTCCAAATGCTACTCACAAAAAAAAGTCAGTGACTGGTACTTAAAATATTAAACAGCCTTTTTGGTAGGATGCTTGTCCTGCCAACCAAATCTGAATGGATTTCTTTCACATTCAAGAACAATGTTATTCAGTAATTCTTTTGGTGATTTTGAAAATGTGGTTAAAAGATGTGGGGGAAACAGGAAGAAAGGGAAAAGCTCATCATGACTTGCTCTGACAAGACAGTCCCAAAGGTAAGAACTATTCCTAATTAAGATGTTATCAAAGTAGTAAATTAATTTAAATGTATCCCCATTGAATTCCAAATTTGTAATTTTCTACCATAAGTCTAAGTCTAAATGATTGACATGTTTTTTTTCTGAAGTAAATCAGAAAATCATCTAGAATTTCAAAAAAATATTGAATATATGACTTTTTTTTTTTTTTCAATGAGCAAACAGAATGGAAGCCTTTGGTTACTTTCAGTCATGATTAAATAAGATAAAGTTAGGAGTAACTTTTGAACTGAAGCAGAATGATTCTGTACTTTTTCTTTTCTGAAAAGAAAAAGAGAAGGAAGTTAAAAAAAATAAAATAAAATAAAAAGGAACCTTTCAACCTGTCTGCTTATTAAAGAATAAAAGGGAAATATTAAATACACTGTACGAGACCTCTTAGGTCAATCTGGGTCATTCTTTGACAGTGCAGTATAGCAAAAATGATTTTTTTTTTTTCAGATTGTGTGTGCATGTGTGTATTCCAGGATCTAGCCTCTTTTTCTAGAAGTGTCTTTCCTTTATGTTATCACTTCTCTTAGCTTCTTTGAAGCCATGGTTTTCAAATAGTTTCAGCTATCACCAAAATATTGATAGATACATCTATCTCAGTCCCCATAATGAAAATAAATCCCAGCAGCATCACTTTCTTTGCTGACACAAGTAATACCACCACGTTACAAACTTAGTTACGATGTTTTTTTATCCAATAAACATTACTGACTAGAAGGGCTTTACTCCGTCATCTGTGATTTCTATTCCCTTACAGTTCACAGATATAATCTCTGGGGTCAGGGGGGTTATGTAATTAAAATATTACATGAATTTATGAAAATTTTAAGCTTTTTAATGTTTATCATATTCATTTTTATTATTCACTTGACAAGGAAGAAGATTGGAACATGTGAACTTCCTCAGATCCAAAGTAAGTCCATCCATCCTCAGTATCCTGTATCTTACCTGTGGCTAAAGAACGGAGCCCTGAGGAAGTACAAGAACAAAGTGCATTATCTGTGCTTCTGCAGAATATACTCGCAGATTCCCAGCAATTTGTGGCTCTGGGATGTTGTGAGCCAGAGACACCATCTTGCATGTAATAGCTGTTGATCTGCTCTTATCTGAATGCGTCCATCACTTTCTGAACCCATGCAAACTTTTGCAATTCTGTTGTAAAGGCTCACTGAGCTTAATCTGTGTGCAGGAATTTGAAGGAATAATGTAGGCCCACTCCTGCCTCAACATATTTGTATTTTGAGAGGGAAAGACAAATCAGATTTCTCCTTGTTAGTGGGACCGAAGTTATTAGGAAGCTCTGCTCTGGCTAGATCAAGCTATAGATGTAGAATGAGATAGGGCACAGATAGCTTTGTTTTCCTTCCCTGCCTGCAGGGAACTTCTTCCCACACATGAACATACAAGCACAATGCAATATTAGCAGTATGTAGACAAGAAAAGGGTATGCTGAGAAAACATGTTCTCTGATTTTATTTTTTTTTAGCAGGAAGTGAGATGCTATGCTCATGCATGTTCCATCTCACCTTAACCCCCACTTATAGAAGACATACCTTCACGGTGAACAGTAAGAACAGGTCCTACTTCCATGTCTGACTAAGCTAATCTACAAAATAATTCTCTTACTGCATTTGGGTTTTGATCCTGGCATCAAATACAGCTAGAAGCTATAATGATTTCCCTCTTGAGCTCTGAAGCTAGAAAAACTTGTAATGCGTCCTTGTGCAAATCTGAATATTTTATTATGCCTGTGGAACTACACGTAAGCAAAACCTACACATAAGATGCTACGACAGTTGTGAAATTAACTTTGATTTGATCTTTTTTAACTTCATCTTTCCAGGCTGTAGGCTTGGCCTTTGCTGCAAGAGAAAATTTTGAGAACTTTTATTCTTAAATAACTCTTGTGTCTTTGAATGACCACTGAAATAAAACTGTACAGAAACAAGGTTAGGAGAAAGATTAATTGCTTTTATGCAGAAGCAGGCTGCTAGAACCTGAGGTGCAGCATAGATGTTGCTCTTTTGAGTGTTCTGGTAGAACAACAAATTGCGAATGGTCTAATGATCAGCTATTGAAAAATTATATATATATATATAAAATTTCATTTTTTTGACTGGAGAAGGAAAGCTATGATACGGTTTTCAAAGGACTTGAAAACATTGCAGAAGTTCACCAATGTTAACATTATTTCTCCTGAAAAGCTCATTTTTTCTCTTCTTTTCGTGAAAGTCCTGAACCCTACATGTTCTTTTCAGGCCTTTCTGCAAAGTTATCTTTTCTAAAGTCACTGTTTCTTAAGTGAAGGCATTCTTAAAATACAGTAACACAAACAGTGGAGAACAACTGCACAGTCTGTGCTAACCGTATAGTTAGCCATCACTCATTTGCAGAGCAGGGAGTATGGGTGGAAAGCATTTTGTATGTGGACATTTCTGTTAAAATAAGTCATGTTTTTGTAGTCTCCCCTTTCCCTGCTAACTGACAGACTGCCCCTTCCCCTGATTAACTATGTGTCATTACTATGAGCTCACACAGCCCGTGTATCTTTATATATTTCTTTGTATATCTTAGCTCATAAATGACTGCACTGAAGCAAGATGGAGGGCTTCTGCAAAAGAGAAACTTGAGTGCAAATGGGAGTGGAATTCAGATTCTACTTATTTTATACAGAAATTAGTTGTGCCAGAGCTTCCTCACACCAACACGTCCCCAGGGATATGGCTTAAACTTTTCAGCTCTGGAGTCTACCCTGTTCCTCAGTGCTCATTATTCAGCACAATTTCTGACACATTATAAAAATACACATCTTCAGATCAGTGAATCAGCCTGCTCATTTGCATGGATTGCTCACAAAGTGTGGTGAGAGCAGAGAGGAATGCCTCGATAAGTGTTTGTAGGGCCATGCCTGGTTATGGGCACGGCTTTGCTTCTGGGGGAATTTCCCTGCAGCAATATGAGAAGATATCCAACTGGGAACACCATTGGTTCAGGCTAGCTTTATAGGAACCAGCAAACAATACTGCCTGAATAAATAATATAAACTGCCTACCTCTAGTCCATAGACATAAGGTGGTGTTTGGAGCAGGTCAACAGATCTGCCAAGATTATTAGGAACTAAGGCCTCTGGTTGTCTGCAGTTTTCTGCAGCATGAACTGGGCTTTCATTTGTGCATTTTTGGAGTCAGATCACCAATTTGGCATCCTGGGCTACAAACAGCTCAAAGACTTGAGGAGTCGGCTGTCTTTCCGAGATTGACCAATATCCATCCTCTGTTTTCACCTAAAAAAAAAAAAAAAAGATATGTAAGTAAAGCTGGTCAAGAATGACATAGCCTACTCCAGAAGCATAGCTTTAACAGAAATTTTGATTTGTATGTTAAGGGGTATAAGAAAAGGGGATATACTTATTGTGTGCTTCAGATACATACTACCCCCTACAGTGGGAAACCCTCTGTAGCAGTAAGTGAGCACTACGGATACGCAGAACCAAAGCACAAAGAAGTTTCAAGAAGGCTCCCACTACTTCTGGTCTCACCCCATTCCCAAGCACAGGCAACTGGACATTGCTTGGCCAATGGCATCTAGTGCTTCTAATGCATTACAAACAGGCAGCCAGATATCTGGAAACAAACACCTTACACCAAAGCTTAACTCACTGACAAGCAGGTCACAGTATGTGCAACTGCAGCAGTGGGTAACATGCAGGAATGCCCTGGTAACTTGTGCTAAATTTCTGTACAGAGCCTTCAGCACAGTTTGGCTACCCATAACTTTCCCTCTTTAGATCAACTACTATGGCAATATTTAAATGCCATATACTTACCAACCCACCCCTGCCCTTACCCCTTCTTCCTATGTTCCTAGGGGAAAAAACAAACAAACAAAACCAACCAACTAACCAATCCAACCCAACCCAACCCAAAGCAAAACAAAACAAACCACCACCCACCCCGCCCACTATCCCAGAATCACAGAATCATAGAATGGTTCGGGTTGGAAGGGACCTTAAAGATCACCCAGTTCCAGCCCCCCTGCCATGATCAGGGACACCATCCACTAGATCAGGTTGCCCAGGGCCTCGTCCAACCTGGTCTTGAACACCTCCAGGGATGGGGCATTCAAAGTTTCTCTTGGGCAGCCTGTGCCAGGGCCTTACCACCCTCTGAGTGAAGAATTTCTTCCTAATATCTAATCTAAATCTACCCTTTTTTAGTTTAAAACCATTCCCCCTTGTCCTGTCATTACCTGCCTTAGAGAAATGGGGACAGGTAATTCTTAAATGACATCACTGACGCTTTGCTGGTACCCCAGTTTTCTTCCAGAAAATTCTTTTCATGCCTGCTTTGCCTCATGCCTTTTTCATGGATGTAGATTCACCTCTAGTCATGACAAGTCTTAAGAAAGGAAACAAATGGATGAGAACAAATAAGCAGTTGTCTCTCAGTTAAAACCTCTCTACATGAGGGATATGGTATGGGATGCAGACTTGTACCAAAACAAACAACTCAAAAGGGAAATGGGATTTTTGTCCTCTTTTTTTTCTAGAAGGAATAAAAGCATTTCCTCCGTCATGCTCTAGACATCCTCCCATGTGTCATCTTGTCCTTCTGCTTCGGGTGTGAACAATCCTGACCTTGTTACTCCAAACTGCTACTTCAGTGATATGAAGGGCAGCAAGAGTAGGCATCATGACCTGACAATTTTGCAAAGCTGAAACTGAGACTCTGCACCAGATTAGGGCCCCTGCACTGTGTGAGGCACACCATTCCGGAGTGTATGAAGCAGGGAGGTCATTGCTAGAAGTGCTGGTGTGTGCAGTGGCACAAATGGTGGGGAAATACCTACTATGCCAGGGGGCTATTCCTGCTCGGGTTAGTATGGACATGAGCTGCCTGTCCTAAGAGGTCATTGTACCACTGAGTGCTTTGTCAAGTGTCCAACACATACAGAGCAATTTAAGCTATTCTGTGCGCTTGTTTCATATATCCTTTTAAAATATGGTCATCCCCAAGCAGCACAATGCACTTCAGAACAGGCTTACAGAACTTCATGCAATAGCATTATCATTTCCCCCTCTCTACTTCAATTATATCTTGATGCATTCTACGGTCACGCTTGCCTTTCTCATCACCACAGTACAGTCATGATTCACAGTCACCCTGTGACCAACTGGTACACACAGTTATTTTCAACTTCTCATTTATTTTCTGCTATTAAAGTTCCAGAGTGCAACAGAAGTTTGTATTATTAGTTAGATATGAGCTAACTAACTAATTAACTAACTATATATGTGTATATATATATATATTTATTTTTGTGTGTGTGTGGGGGGTCATTTCTCTTACAACAGTCCTCAAAGTCATCTGGTTACCTCAGTTTGAAATAACTAGCATACTAGTTATGGTTTAATTCTCTGCTTCACTTAAGTTATTGATATAAGCAATCTATGTTCAAATTTTGGTGCATTTTGCAATCAAGTTCAACTCTCTACCGTACACATTCTTTAGAGTACAAGACTGGTTTCTCAAAGTCAGCTATCTGGAATCTCTGATTATCATTTCAGATAGAAGCTGGCTCTTTTGCATGGATGAGTAAGAGCAGTATCTAGGCCAAAATGAATAGTGGAAGGAAATGAATACAACAGAGAGATGATACATATTGTCATATGGTCTTTCTGAATGTGTAAAAGCTGTTTTCTGTAACAGTTGATAACTACTAGAACAGGTTCTGTTGAATTTCTTGACAGAAAACAGAAGAACCGTGAACTTAAAGACAACTTCAAACTCTACTTCATATGCATTGGTAGGTAGCTTATTCAAAAACTGAAGATTCAGCAATACCATAAATGCATTCAGCCAGTTAAGTAGAGACAGTATCCAACTCCTGACATATCTTTAGAGAATTCTTCTATCTTCAGAAAAGCATGCAAGAAAAGAATGGACTGAGATCCCAATTTTAAACTCTAATCTCACAATCATCTTTTTTTTTTCATCTTGCAATGTAGAGCATGAACAACTTGACAGCAGCATGTAAATGCCTGCATGACAACAAATTGTTTGTCAATATTCAGGCTCGATCTAATGCTTACAATATTGACACATTAATAATTAATATACGAGTTCCTTATTAAGTATCTGCTGAATATTTGCTTTTAAAGAGATAAAAATAGTGCAGATTTTATGTCCAGTAGTGACGCCTGGTGGCTAAGATAGTTATAGCAATGACAACCATTCCTGGCAGAAGATCACAGAATCATAGAATCATTAAGGTCGGAAAAGACCTCCAAGATCATCTGGTCCAATCCTCACTCTACTACTAATGTCACCCACTAAACCATGTCCCTAAGCACCACATCCAAACCTTTCCTTGAACACCCTCAGGGACAGTGATGCCACCACCTCCCTGGGCAACCCGTTCCAAGGCCTGAGAGATCTTTCTGAGAAGAAACGTCTCCTAATTTCCAACCTAAACCTCCCCTGGTGCAACTTGAGGCCATTCCCTCCAGTCCTATCACTACTTATCTGCGAGAAGAGGCCGACCCCCAGCTCCCCGCAACTTCCTTTAGGAAGTTTATCAATAAGGTCTCCCCTGAGCCTCCTCTTCTCCAGACCAAACACCCCCAGTTCCCTCAGCCGCTCATTACAGGACTTGTCTTCCAGGCCCTTCACCAGCTTCATAGCCCTTCTCTGGACACACTCCAGGGCCTCGACGTCCTTCTTGTACTGAGGGGCTCAAAACTGAACACAGTACTCAAGGTGTGGTCTCACCAGAGCAGAGTACAGGGGGGATGATCACCTCTCTTGCCCTGCTGGTTACACTATTCCTGATACAAACCAGGATGCCATTGGCCTTCTTGGCCACCTGGGCACACTGCTGGCTCATGTTCAGACGAGCATTGACCCAGATTCTTTTCCTGTGCACAGCTTTCCAGCCACTCCGCCTCAAGTCTGTAGTGTTGCATGGGGTTGTTGTGACCAATGTGCAGGACCCGGCACTTAGCCACATTGAACCTCATCCCCTTGGCATCTGCCCATCGAGCCAACCTGTCCAGGTCCCTCTGCAGAGCCTTCCTACCCTCTGGCAGATAGACACTTCCACCCAGCTTTGTGTCATGTGCAAATTTACTGAGGGTGCACTCAATTTCCTCATCCAAATTATCAATAAATCTGTTAAAGAGGATAGGCCGTACAACAACCCCTGGGGAACAACGGTTGTGAATGAGAGTGAGATACTTTGGAATGAGATACTTTGGAATCAGCTCCTCTTCTGTGCCCACATGTATTGCAGACTCTTCCTCAGAGATCAAGGAACAATATACAAATGTATTATTAAGTTTTAATCATAAACATCTTGCAGTTCTGTCACAGTTTTGTCTTGCAGACTCCTACCCAATGTGCCCCATAGTTGTATGGTGCAGAAGTCAATTATAAGGCACATCCTAGAGCCCTGCTACTGCAGTGGCAGGCTCCTGAGTTTGGACTGCAAGGAGATTTTGCTGAGGCCTTGCCAAAATTCCTGACATAAGAGGCTCTCTGCATTCTTGTGGGATACCCTACAGTTGTTGGCCTTTCACCATTTCTCAAGGGCAGCTGTAGCAAGCAATGCAACCTAAGTATAGCCAGGAACTACTGTGTAATTTCTGGCCTAACCCACAGCCCCCCATTGCTTACAGCTGATCTATTTCATCAAAATTATTCAGTAGACCTTAATAAAAAATGAATGATCTTCTATCTCACTGTTTGAACGTAACTGCTATAAGTCACAGACCACGTTCAGAGAGACTACAGAATACAGAGCTATTGTGCAGAACATTATAAAACCTGCTGCTTGTATTTTGAATGTAAATTTAGTTGTAGAAAATGATTGCTGAAAGCTATGTTTAGTCCTGGAGCCTTCTGTTTGGCACCTTTGTTACCTTGGTCTCTTCTCTGCCTTCCTGTCCCCATCCTAACTCTTTTCCTTAGTTTTATCTCTCTGTTTTCACTGTTGCTTTTCCCGACACCATAGCATTCTGCCTTTCTCAGATGAACTTAATTTTACGTCTAATTCCTGTGATAAGATTGCCTCTCTAGTCCCTACAAATAACTTATGCTGTTGCAGCTCCTAACACTACTTTATACTTCTTGAGTTGACCAGGTATTTGTAGACCTCCCTATGTGGAACTAAATTGCCTGTACTTGGTTCTGTACTAGGGAACTATCAGAAGGATCTTTCCAGTCATATCCTGTCAGCACAAGGATATTTATGGATATTTTAACATCAGAGGGGATGTACTGTAATTTATGCAACTTTATCCTATTAACTGATATGGAGGATTTAAAAAAAAAACAAACTGACGTGAATTTTGGGCACAATCTAAGTTAATGGCAATACCATGTAACTTTATGAATAAAAATGTCACACATAACACTATATTTACTGTTGTTTATAACTGTATTTAGCGTTATATGTCATGTATATACTATATGTACTGTCTAACACTAACATAGAGTACAGAAACACATGGGCATTAAGTGGCTTAGGAACAAACAGAAGGGAAGAAAGCTTTCTGTTGCCTTCTTCATTTGGCTCTTCACATAAGAGGCTGATTTTGATTACTCTTTGGTTACTAGCCCATGATTTCATTCCCGTATTTCCCATTTAACCGTTCACGGTACGTTTTTCTTGCTTCCCATGCAGCGAGGCAAGGTTTAGCCGGGGGAGGCGCACACATTCCCTCAGCGCGGCCGGGCGGGGCCGGGCGGGCGGCAATGGCGGCAACGGGGGCGGTGCAACTGTGCGCCCAGGCACCGCCCCGGGGCCGAGCCGGGCCGGGTCGGGCCGAGCGGCGGGCAGCCGGGTGCCGGCGCCATGCAGTCCCTCGCCCAGGAGATCCGGAGCTTCTCCAGGGCCAACCTGCGGCAGCAGCGCACGCGGGTGACGACGCTGACGGGCAGGCGGCTGGTCGAGACGTGGCGGGGCGCCTGCCTGCAGGTGTCCGAGGAGGAGGAGGCGCTGCCGGGCGGCGGCTTCGTGCGGGACCTGAGCTGCGACCTGCAGGTCGGCGCCGTGCGGCCGTGGCTGCTGCTGGGTGAGTGCGGGGCGAGGGGCGGCCGCGGAGGGGGCGTGAGGTGAGCGGCGGCGGTGGCAACGGGCTCGCTCTCTTCGCAGGGTCGCAGGACGCCGCTCACGATCTGGACACCCTCACCAAGCACAAGGTAACGTCGCGCCAAGGCGGGCCGGGGATGGTTATTTTCGAGTTGGAAATGCTGAGGTGTCCTCGAGTAACTTCGAGTTACTAGTCCTTGTAAAAGGCAGTCGCTCGCAGCTGCTCCATGCCTCAGGGCTTCGCAAGAAGCCAGAGTGTTCCGCTACACAACTTGTACTCTGGTGACAAGCGAATTCCTCATTGCCCTGTGTGTGTTCATGGTTTGGATGCTGAGCAGAACCAGATCCACGGCCTTACAGCGGCTGCTGGAACAAGAAAAACAAAGCAATAGCTCCAAGCTTGTCCTCAAGTCCGGTCTTTTCAGAGTAACGGGGTGATATGGCCTATGGACAGTTCAGCAGGGCAGGGAATGCACCAGTCTGGCATCTATTGCCATCTAAACATCAGTTTAGAGTAAATTAAAATAATCCACAAGCTGGCCTTACCCTGAACAGAGCACAGATGGCAGGAGGCCAGACTCGGTGTCTTCTGCCAAGTGCAGGTATAGTTTACTTGGAGATCCTTGTGCTCCGGCAAGCAGTGTGGGTAACTCAGCACAAACATTAGGCTGATGGGTTTGGGCAGGCTTTAAATCTGGGGAATCATTGGGTGATCTGTGCTCTCCCATTGCTTTCTGTTTTATCATCCACCTGTGGACTGACATCTCTCTTTTCTGCTGAAAATCCTTCCTTCAGTCTCTGTATTTGGGTGAGCACAGATCTTTTCATGTCCTCTCATTTGTCTTGAGAGGGAAAGGAAAACTCTTCAAGCACATGGTTTGTAGCAGGAGGTTTAAAGCTCACTGACCAGATTGACAGCAGGTCTTCCTTGCTGTGGTACTAAATGTTGAGGTGTTAAGAGTCATCTGTGACTATTGAGGTATTTATGGTCACTTGAAATTTCTTGGCATTTCCCCGCAAAATGTTGACTGTCACATTCAGTGTACCTAAAAACTTTTTTTACAAATTGATATTTATTCTTTTCCCGTTGGACAGTGTGTCTGTACTGTAAAACAGAACTTCTGTTCCATCCTGAGTTGTTTAAACTGCAGTGCTGAATCACATGATTCCTACTTGTAAACTGAAATGGATCTTGAATACCCACACAGACATTAAATAAATGAAAACTAAGACTTGAAATAGCTTCAGTAGGTATGAAGACTTGAAATACCCCTGTTGCCTGGATGGCAATTGACAGTTTGTTTCAATTAAAGTGAAATTTAGCACAATATACATATATATTTATGTGTGTGTGTGTGTTGTGCTATATTTTAACTCATAGTAAAACTTGTAGAAAAGCACGTCATATGTATGTAAAACTGACCAATGTGATTAGACATATGCAGATTGTAACTTACACAAAGAATTATTTACCATTGTTACTGCTCATTTTGCTTGCTGTCTTTAGAAAATGCCTTTTTTTTTTTTTTAACTTAGGTTACGCATATTCTAAATGTGGCATATGGAGTCCAAAATGCCTTCGTTAATGACTTTATATACAAGACCATTTCTATTCTGGACATCCCAGAAACTGATATCACCTCCTATTTCCCAGAATGTTTTGAGTTTATTGAGAAGGCCAAGATCCAGGTACAGTATGTCAATAACTAATGCTATTAGTTATTTATTTCCTTATTTGAAATCTAAAGCGGCTTCTTCTGTCAAAAACCATGCATCCACATACAGTTATGTACCAAGACTGTCAGAGAATGCATTAGTAGGCTTGGAGCCAACCAGCGATTTTAACTGCTGAAAAAAAAAGACATAGCATAGGAAATAACATGATGGGACTGCATTTGGGGTTGCTTGGCAGCCCTGCATATAGCCGAGACTATCCCCGACTCTTACTTGTTATATTTGGGTTTACTGTATAATTTGTAACAACCATTGTTTGTTTTAAACACAATGATGTGACAACCAGATGTTACTGTACCTTATTTTACGATATCTACCATATTCATTACTTACATAGCTTGAGATAAAAGAAGATAATCTTGCCCCAGCTTGCTTTGTGTCACACAATGTTCTTTCCTCTCATATATCATTCATAAGCTATGTGATACACATTGTCAATGACCAATTCAAAGTTTCTTGTTACGGTTTCCACTTCATTTCTAAACGAGACTTGCCATTCATAACTGCATGGTGTTGTTTTCTGCTTCTGCTATTTATGTTCCAGTTACTATTTTGTAAACTAGGCGGTTTTCCTGATTTTTTTACAGAAATATCAGTAGTTTTGTAATGAAAAAGTTACTCGAAAGATCAGGTAGTTGATGGAATAGATGTTCTGCAAGGTCAGTTCATGAAGCATATGACAGTAGTGTGGGGGCAAATCTCCAGATGTTTTTGAATCACTTTATTTGCTTTGTCAAGCTGGTGTTAAAAGTCCTTTTGATAAAGCGTAGCATGAAGTGCTATTTTGTGTAAGTAATTACAAAGAGGTACTCCTGTTTCATCTCCTGAGGTGGCAGAGGAAGAGACCCTTCTCTGGTGAGAAAACATGCTATATAAGAAATTATTACTAAAATATTGTTAATAATAAAGTAGTGTGAGAGCATTTAAATTAGAGAATGTAAATAAAGCATGCACTGTTCAGTAAGTTGCTGACAGCTGGTACTTGTAACAGGATCGAGTTTTCTAAAACTGTTAACTGCTTGAGTCTGTAGACATCACGGTACAAATTCTGATACTGATCAGAGCTCACCTCTTCCTCTAGGCTGCAAATTGGCAGGCAGATTTTCCATGACATGGTGACCTGTGTCAAATCATATTGCTCATATATAATTCAAAATTAGTCAAGAATTATGTGCCAAATTCAACTTCATATAAATAAGCAACAGGGTTTAGCAAGGAAAAATGAATGTGCTCAGTATTATATTTGATTTAATGTGATTGCCCATGTTTTCAAGTCTACTCTGTGGATATCATTATATAATTTTTGGCAATGTATAACAAAGTAGGCATAAATAGAAACTTTAAAGCAATGTGAACGTGGAAAATAAAGCATGAACTCTACAAAGAAAAAAAATGGATAACTTTCAATGCTTATTTTTTATCTTCAGTGCCACTGCAAGATATTCATCTCAATTATGGTAGGTTTGCCTGGAAAAAAAAAAATCAGTAAAATAATATTTTTCTGAGTAAAATCACTAAAAACTGATTAAATCAGTAAAAACTACTCCGGATCTACAGTGGTTAAACTGGAGTAATTGCTTCATTAGCTGTAGCATAACAGTAATTTTAATGGTTTATTTTTGTAAAGGAGACAGTGGATTACAGGTTGCCAGTGACAATTCCTACATGAGGGGAAGTACATGCAGAAGTCTGCCTTCTACTGTGCTACAGTCTGTGTGATTAGGAAACACACCCCTATGAATGTGAGCAAGTGAATGAAGGTTACAGTTTCCAGCAGGTGATGTGAAGGGGATGTGATTTCCATTGCGAAAAAAGAGTGGGTTTGTGATTCATTTTGCTGGGATGCACAAGCTTAGATTCAGTTCCTAGCTCCACCATAATCTATCTTACTGTGTTAACTTGAGCAAGTCATTCCTCTCCTCTCAGCTTAGCATTTCATCAACAAGGATAATAAAACTCATACTTGGTCTTATTTTTTAAACTGGAAGATTTTTGGAGCAGGAACCATTTTCTGCTCTGTGTGTACATTAATACACCAGGTAACTGGAACTCCCAGCTCTGTGACATAAATCATAAAGTTCTTGCAGCCCTGTTGGCTACAACATCTTTTTTTCCTTTGGGCAACATGTCCATTGAATAATTTGTGCATGTTAAGGACAGACAGAGCAGGCTGCTTATATCTAGAATATATTTGTGTAGCCTCAAATATCTGAGCAGGTTGTATCGTGTTTTAATATTTTTATTCAGAATATGGAGATGCTCATGATTTTGTTGTTGTTGCTGTTGAAAAGTGGTGTTTGGCAAACAGTTCAGGCCAAGCCTTTGCCAGGCCATAGTCTGGCACACAACCATGACAAGGTCACAGAGCCTGGGTACTGGAAATGTGTATGAAGCCACACTAGATTATCTAGATGTCTTTGTGTTCAGTATTTTGTAATGGAACTTGCAGCATCTTTTTAGAGTCATTCAGGTGTCTCAAAGATTGTGTGAGAAATTTTTAAGTAGGCTAATAATACTAATTCTGTATATAATACAGGCTAAGCCTGATTTTAACCACCAGGAGAAACATTTTTGAATTGACAAGAAGCTCAGTAGTGTTGGATTTTGCACCTTAGTCCCCAGGCAAGGGACCATAGTTGAGCCAGCTGTACCAACCACTACAATTGTATCAGCAGTGCGATGGTGAGGTGGAGATCTGTTGCAAATCACACGATATCTTTTCTGATTTTTCTATTCCTATGCATGATCCTGCTTACCCAGAATCTTCACTGAAGAAGTCCAGAGTATGCAAGAAGCGTGTGACTGAAACTACAGGATGTTCTAGTATCTGCCTCTGTGCCTAGCTGTTTGCTGCCTTTCTGTATTTTTAACCTGGTAACAAGATAGAGTTAAGTTCCTTTCCATATTGCAAATAAAATAAATTGTAAAGTTAGCACCCAAGTAGATCAAGGATCTTAGTATCCCAGATATCTGTGATTTGGTTTTTACGTGAGGGGGCAGTTGGAAGGTGTTGGGCAAAGGGACACAGGAATGTTTTTTAGTTCTGAAACATTAGTTAGATCTGAAGTATTTGGTAATTATAAAGTGGCCTTGATTACAGAAATATTCAATTTGGGCTCATATATCTGTTTTTTGAGTTGTCTGTATATATATTTGCTTTGAGCTCAGCAAGGAACTTTTAATAAATTTGAATAGATTGTAAATAAAGTTCCTCTGCTATAATGTTTCTTGTTGTTATCTACTTAATGAATATCCCAACTAATGTTTCATTTATTTTTTGAAGGATGGTGTGGTGCTGGTCCACTGTAATGCAGGAGTCTCTCGTGCAGCAGCAATAGTCATCGGTTTTCTGATGAATTCAGAAAGACTGAGTTTTGCTAGAGCCTATTCCTTGGTGAAAAGTGCAAGGCCTGCTGTTTGTCCAAATCCTGGCTTCATGGAACAGCTTCACAAGTACGAAGAACAGAATATAAAGGCAAATGGAAGCATAGATGATCACGACTGATCAAAGGGTGAAGTGAAACAATCTGTTCTGACTATACAGTACCAGATGCTGGTTGTACTTCAATCTCTCGTTTTGCAGTCCCCTTTCACAGGTGCATTTTAAACTCTTTATGTTTTTTTTTCCCCTGTGTTCACCCTTCTGTCCCCGTTTTTCAGCATCTAGTCTAAAGGCCATATGGTACTACACTGATTTGAGAGATGATTTAGCCCAAGAGCAAGCTTTTCCTAGAGCAAGGATAAAAGATAATTTTTCTTTGCAATAGTAGAATAAAGAGATTTTTTTTTTTAATTTTTTATTGAACCATCAGAGAATGTAGGCAGTAGAGAAAGGAAATAATATCTTAACTGAGATAATAAAGTTGCCCTATTTTCTTTAATGCTAAACCAAATCTTTATCCATCCTAGCTGGTTGTAAAATCTAGATAATAAGATGTTCATATAATAAAGTACCTTGCTATTGGATCTTAAATTGATAGTGCAACTAAAAAGGATTTTATTACTTTCTGTGGGCTAGCCAACCATTAAATATTTTTAGAAATTAAAACAGATGGTCTTTTGATGGAAGTAAAAAGGTGTAGGATGCTTTAATGCTTCATTTCTTTCTACTATTTCCTATCAAGCAGTGACTTGTGACGTTTGTGAAGTGGTGGGAACCAAGCTATCAGTTTTTTTTTTTTTTTTTGGTAATTCAGTGGAGATATGAAGAACATTTATATCTCCCTGCTACTGCCTTGTCTTTGCATTCAGTCCTCCACTGCTGTCCCCTCACTCTATTGCACGTCACATATAAAGTACAGACACCATAGGATAGATGGCACTGGTTTATTTTTCTTCTTACCATCCTGACAGATCTCAGGCTGGAAAAAGCGCCTTAAGTTTATGTGTGGAAAAAAAAAAAAAACACAAAACCACACCACAGAATCTGTTAAAAAAAAAAAGATGTTATTAATAGCTGTATTTTTGTGGCCTTCACGCCAGTTCTAAATGGTTGGATATGTTGATATACAATAAAATAATAGAAGAAAAGCACTGCGTGTGGCTGTTCTGTGTTAACGAGCTGAAGGCGAAGGGACGCCCGCCCCGTCCCTCAGTCGGGAGGCGGACCCGGCACAAGATGGCGGCCGGGCGGCTCGGAAGTGACGGCGGGAGGAAGGGCCGGCCCGTTTGAAAGCGCTGCCGCCGCCGGCCCTTTCCCGCCGCCTCCGCCATGGAGCCGCCGACCGCAGGTGAGCTGCGGGGCTGCCTCCGACCCTCTTTGCTCCTTTCCCTTCTCTCCCCGTCCTCTGGGAGGCTGCGGGGGGCCGCATGCCTGGCCGCGGCGGCTGGGCTGAGGGGAAGCGGCGAGGTGGGCGCGGTGGGCCCGGGCCAGGCGGAGTGGGAGGCCGGGCTCGTCAGGATTTCACTTCGTGTAACAAACACCCCTAAAACAACGTGCCACCACAGCGATGTTTGTTAGGAACAGAGTCTCAGCGCGGCGGTTCGTGCTGTTCTTAAAAATAAAAGACTGAGATAAGTTATGTTTCAAGTAGGCGAAGTTGCAGCGCCTTACTCGCTGTATGTTCTTCTATTTTAAATAGAACCGCTGGTTAAGCAATGCAATGGTCTAGACCATTTGGCTTCCTCAATGTTTTTGACTCTCGTTTGCGTTACAACAGGAGCTGAGCCGATGACTCTGGGCTCCCCCACGTCTCCCAAGCCAGGAGCCAGCGCTCAGTTCCTCCCCGGGTTCCTGATGGGAGACCTACCTGCTCCGGTGACTCCGCAGCCCCGCTCCTTGAGCGGCCCTTCTGTTGGCGTAATGGAAATGAGATCTCCTCTGCTTGCAGGTCAGGGCTCATAAAATGCTGAACATTTATCCCGAAAGAAAAAAAAAAATCGGTTCATCTTACTGCTCAGCATGACTGTTGCAGGCTTTATAATTTGCTTAATGCTGAGTTCATGTATGTTCAATAAAGTTTGTCAAAGTTCTTTAAAGTAGACTTAAGATTAAAAAATGCTTTAAACATAGAAGCTTTGGTACCAGAAACAGTTGCTTTTACAGGGAAGGTAACATGAGCCTTGCCTAACATAAACTCAGTTTATATATCTCTTTACAGGTTGATTGTATGTAGAGCTATCAATGTTTTCTTTGCTTGAAGCAGAAAGATGCGCTTGCTAACTTGTACAAGTGGCTTGTGGAAGTAGCTGATTTCTTTACAATGAATTCTAGAAAGCCTTTTTTTAGTTTTCAGACTTAAAAAAACTGGAAAGAGAAAAATTAAGAAATAATTAGGATGTAGTGATTTAATTTTACACTATTAGTGTCTGCTGTAATTGGGTTGGAGTAGTGATATTTCCCAGAAGTAGATGCAGAAGAATTTTTTTTTACCTGTGCTTCAGGGATGATGTCATTACATGTCAGTTTCATAAGGAATGAAGTAATAGTTGTAACGCTGTCTTCTGTATCATGGGTGGTGTTGGCTTTTGTAATGAATTATTGGGCCTAATATAAATATGAGGTGGTCTTAGTGTGCTGGTTCTTTTGAAAGAAATCTAAGGTGAAAGTACTCCGAGACGATCTTTTTCTTTCAGTTTCATAGTAGGATTGGTTGTCTGTTGTTTTCCTACTTTTGGTTTGTTTCTTCTCCTTGAATACAAGCCTCTTAGGAAACTTGGGCATATGATTATTTTGTGTGTATTTGGCCTAATAATTTTTTAAAAGGGATTATTACAGCCACAGAGTTTCAGTTATAGAAAAGGAGGAATGAATAAGACACTAACCAAAATGAGTGGTTAAGTACATGGTTTGAACTTAGGCCTTGAGGGTGGAGTGCTTTATTAATGCAGTATAGCAGTTCTTGCGTGTGTTACACTATTGAGAGAGTACTGAAGCTCAGAGTTAAGGATTGAAAAGTACTTCTGAAAAGCATAAGTGACATATTTTTTTTTCTGTAAGTAAAAACTGTTAGTTCAAACTGCTTTTTCTGGGGTAAACCTACACAAAGTATTCAAAGGTACATACAAAAATATTTCAGTCAGTGTAATTCTCTGGTATGCTGGAAGCCCTAGGATAAATATAAGAAAAAAGAGAGATTAGTTTACTTAACTTCATCCTGTCCAAATGCAAGGTAGTTCCTGCTTTCAAGAGCTTACGCTTTTCTTTCTAATGAAGTTTCATATTAAATATAGAGTTTGGACAGCGGGATTGTGGTGGCATGTGCAATATTTGTGAACTTCTTCGTATGATTCTTTAGCATGTAGTATGCCCCCTTAAGTCTTAAACCATGCTTTTTCATCTCTGCTACAAGACATCATTCTTTGAAACAATGAAGCTCTATTACTAATCTGCCTCAGAATAGAAAAATGTAGCTATGCTCAGAACTGCTCATAAAGAGCAAGTGCGTACAAGTAGTGAATGTGTCGCGTTTAATCAAGTGTGGTTGGTATCCAGAGATCTAAAAGTTTTAAATGATATTTCTGTAAAGAGACAGTTTCTGGTAAATAGGTGGTATTCTCGCACAGAACATTCAAACATGAACAGTTTGGTCAGCTTGTATTAACTCCTAGTGAAAGAATCAAGTCTGTCATGACTAAATTTCTGTTGAACTTCCCAGAACAATTAGCCCTAGACTAAAATTACAAGTTTTCTTACGTTTTTCATTTTATTCTTTTAATTGCAGGTGGCTCTCCCCCACAGCCAGTAGTCCCTACGCACAAAGATAAAAGCGGTGCTCCACCAGTTAGAAGCATATATGATGAATTATCTAGTCCTGGGCTTGGATCTACACCGCTAACCTCAAGAAGACCAGTAAGTGTTTTAAGTACTGCCTTTTTCTTAGCAGAAGATGTGAGATAGCTCCATGACTGCATCTATCAGAGTACAGAGGAACAGGCACACAAAATAACTGAATTAAGTAACAGCATGATCTGAAGACTCAGCAGACACTTTTCTAAATTCTCAGTTATATAAACCGTTGTAGTAAAGTGAAGTAATAAGCTATCTCCTGTCGTTAAGGTTTTTCGATAGACTGCAGAGAAAGAAAAATAGGAATCATTCTTCTGTTGTGCTTTGTATGTGACAAATGCAAACTTGTTACAGCTTTTCACCTTCCTGTCAATTTATTAAGCTGCTGATTGCCAGAAAGGTCCAAATATGTGTTCTTTTTCTTTTAGTAGGCAACAGAGGTAATGCTACCAAGGTAGAAGGAAACTTATGCTGAGTAAAATATCTGATCAAAATTTGGGTGAGGGGGTGGGGTTAACTTCAAAAGAACATGAGTAAAATTTCTAGAAGGTTATGCTAATAATAAGCTCCGCTGCTTACCTCAACTGAGCAGTCAAGCGTTAGTGGGTTAGCGTCAGTGAACATGCATCTGGTGATGCAGGGAGAAGGCCTTTCACTGGTTGAGTAGACCTTTCATTGAATTTTGCCTTCTGAAAGTTTTCCAAAGAGGGAGAGAATCCTTTACTGTGTTAAAGGACTATTTAACTTCAAAAAAATAATGAGAATGCACGTGGCTGGGCTGACAGGTGCTGCAGTTCATTTGAACTTCTTTCTAAGATATGCCATGATTGAGGATAAAAATATGCTAAAATTGTTTCAAAAATTGAAATTCTGTGTTTCTGTAAAAAAAAAAAAAAAAAAAACAAAAACAAAAACACAAAAAGCAACCCCTCAAACTATTAGCAATTAAAACTTGACACTAAATAGTTTAGAGGGAAAGTAGTGATGACTACAATTGTTCTTAGCTGTTTAGAAGGTGAAAATCAGATGCTGGTAATTTATGATACTGGCATCCTTTCCATGAGGATGTACTTAGTGTGAATTGCTGGCTGATAGCAGTGGTGAAATGCCTATTTTGAGAAAGATGAAGTATAAGATTTCTGAATATTGATACCAGAAGTTACTAAGCTTCACCAAGTACATGTGATTGGTGTTAAGCGAAGGGTTTGTTGACCAAATTTTCCAATGCTTAAAGCTTGACCTAAATTTAAGTAAGCCTTTTTTCTCGTCTAACAGCAGTGCTTTTTTGTTAGATAAAATACTCTAGATGCTTTCAATCCTGTTGCTTGTGTTGCTTGCCTTATGTGAAGTAGCTTGGTCTGCATTCCGATACGCTCTAATACTTAACTCTTGATAAGAGGCTTAAATTTAACTGCATATTTTAAGGCTTACTAATCAGTTGGAAACTCCAGAATGTAATAGTTGAGGCCTACTGGGTGCTGGAATGTAAAAGGTGTCAAATAGCTTCTTTAGGAACTTTGTGTTAAATATAAATGTAAATGTCTGCTATTACTCTTAAGTTACTCCTGACTTAAGGCAGGCTTAATATTCCCGCCTGACACTTAAGTTGCCTGAAAAAGATCTCCTCTAGTCTGAAAAGCGTACCAGTAAGAATGATTTGTTACTTTCTGTGTTTTTAATGCAGGCCAGCTTTTCCCTAACACAGAGCCCGCTGGTTGGAAATATGCCATCAACCCCTGGAACAGGTAGATATTCTACCAAAATAGGCAATCTACTTTCTTAATTCATTCCTTAGTAGGCAAAAATCATCAATGTCCAAACTACACCAACTCCTTGCTAATTTGCAAAGGACCTGCATCTGTTCTTTTAACTAGCTTTTCAGATTGTATGTGGATGTGGATAGGAAATTCTTTTCCACTCAGACTGGTTGAGTTTCAGTCAGCTTTACTTACTCCTTATATAGAATCTTTCTGAAGTGAGCACAGAGGTGTTTATACTTGAGTTAAACTGCAGAGATTGACTGGTCTTCCATCTTCATAGTTTCTGTATGAACCTGTGGCTTCTTGCGAAGCTTAACTCTGGGTGCATTGTTCCTATTTGATACCTGTATTCATCTGCTGCTGTTTAGGGGTTAAGGAGGAAGCTAGGTAACTAGTCACAAAACTTAGTAGTATCTTGTCAGTTATGAAGTTTGGATTGACTTACTGTCTGTCTGCAAATAAACCTCTACCAAACCTCTTTCATGTACAAGTGAAACACTTGATACTGAATTTATTCTTTTAGTAGAGGCTTTTAAGCTAAGTTGTCTTGCAAAAATAATTTGTTAAACAGTACCGTTTCAATTTAACAGCTTCAAGTATGTTCAGTCCTGCAAGTATTGGACAGCCTAGAAAGACTACTCTATCTCCTGCTCAGCTAGATCCTTTTTATACTCAGGGTGATTCCCTAACTTCAGAAGATCAACTTGATGACACATGGGTAACTGTATTTGGGTAAGTTAATATCTCAAATATTAGGAGAATCACAGGCAGAGTCTTGGCAATGTATGGGAACAAGTAGCACTTGGACATTGTTACTGTCTGGCAATCCTGGGTTATGCAGGAAGTACAGCTGTGGTTAAAGCCAGCGGTTGCACATATCTGTTACCTTAAACTGCATTATCATTATTTTAAGTTGAAAAGGCACCATTCTACAATTTTGTGTGGCAAAGTAAAATTGCCTAGAAGATAGCATTACACAAGTTACTGCTTCTAAAACAGTTTTAACGTATTGGTCTGTTCTGGATTTCTAAAAGCCCTTCACAGAGTTGCATTTTAGCACCAAAAATCCTAAACAACTCAATTTTTGGAGAATTCTTCCTGTCTTTCAGATTTCCTCAAGCGTCTGCTTCATATATTCTTCTACAGTTTGCTCAGTATGGAAACATATTAAAGCACGTGGTATGTCTTTCGAAACTTATTTCTGAAAACACTGTCTCGTTTAAAAAGGCTAAATCTCACAATTTTTTTTCATTTAATCGCATGTAGATGTCCAACACAGGAAATTGGATGCATATTCGATATCAGTCTAAGCTTCAAGCCCGAAAAGCCTTAAGCAAAGATGGAAGAATTTTTGGTGAATCTATCATGATCGGTGTCAAACCTTGTATAGATAAAGTAAGTTAACAACTGCTCTCATTTAAATGTAAGGTACTCTGCTTTTGAGATTCCTCTTTATTTCTTCCACTCCCTTTATTTTATTTTTTTTTTGTTTGAGTAACAAAGCATTATGTAGTTGTTACATATAGTCTATTATACCTTACCTGAATTTTCTTACTTAGTCAACAAAATGACCTGCTGAGAAGGATCGTTATGGGAAATCTGTGATGGATGGAAGCTATAAGGCATGGAGTTGTGTTGCCGTGTAAGATAAAGTGAAACCGTAACATAGAGACAATTGAGGGACTGGGGTAGATGTGTGAGGGTGGATTAAGACTGCTATTGCTCCCAGCTGTCGCTTGAATCTTCTGACTCCTTTTTATGTGACTACTTGCCTGATGCTGACTCTTTAGTTTATCTTAGTACATTAGGCAGAAAACTTGCTAGCAACACAGTTCTAACCCTATTTTTCTTTTGGTCTACTCTAAGGATAAGTGACGCTAAGGAGTAATGTAAGCTTTCAATTGTAAACCTTCTGAGAAGAAGGTCCTAGAAATTGAGCTTGAAATTACTTGATCTTTTATCAGATTGAAACATTCCTTATATTGATTTAAAATTCAGAAACAAACATAGTTCAGTGCCACTTTCCTCCATGGGCTTCTAATGGTAGAGGTTTTGTTCTCTCTTCTTATTAATTTAATATTTTGCTTTCTAGTTTGTATCACTGACTGAATTTCCTGTAAACTGAAACTCTACACGTGATGATTTGGGACATTTGTCAGATATCTGATCTCTTCTTTGTTTTTGAATTCTTATTGCCTCTTGTGTATAGTGTCTGCTTTAAAATATGAACAAACATAATCTGTACTGTGGAGGTACAAGAGAATTCTGGAGACTAAGCCATTGAGAGCTTGGCATTAGCCTGTAAAACTTTTCCTTTCAATTGAAAAGTAAATAAGATGGATTTGATATCAGTATGGGCTTCTGATTTAAAAGTAGATATAAGCATGAGGGGAACACATGGAAATGAGTGAGCAGTCAGCAGCCACCTACGCTAGATGCTAATCCTACCCAGTATTTTTGGAAAGCTTTCTTCTGCCACATGTGTTTCTGGATTACTGCTTTCCTTAGGCTGGTTGAACGCTGTGTATGAATGCTCCACTGAGACTAAATCCAATAAATCAGGTCTCTCCTGATTGGTTGTCATTTTCCCATCTTGTCTTCTCTGGATCCTTCTTGGAATTCATAGTTTACATCAAGTTGCTTGCTGTCTCTTCCATTCCATGTGCATTCCCTTCTAAATGTGAGCTTAGAAAAGGAGCCTGAAGACTCCATTTTGTAGCATTTGCCAAGGGGAGTAAATGAAACTTCTTGGTAAACTGAATCTGACCCAAAAGGTACAAGTTCATAAAGACTTGGAGGCTCTCCTAAACAGAACAGGTAAAATATTTTAGAAGTATCTAGGAGGAGGATGTTATGCTACTTGTATTCAAATGGGCCTGAAAAAGACGAGGCTTGCTGCAAGTTTTACAGTATTTTCTTCTATATATGATTTCAAACTTGGCTGATGTTTAGTAAGTGCAGCCAATGGATTATGAGCTTTACTTTGCAGTGGCACATAATGCAACATGCACATAACTGCGGTTAGGAAAATGCTTGGAGTTTTATATGTAAGCACCTTCTGTGCTCTCTACTGACAGGCACTTTAAGTGTACTCATTGCTTTCTATGGCACATGAACGTTTCTATCAACTCTAGATAAACTTACAAACGCTGCTGTTAAATATTCGCTTATATTGCATTAACCTTCTTTTTAGACTGTGATGGAAAACTTTGAAAGAAGCTCTACATCTTCAGTGTCTTCAGTTTTCACTCCACCTACAAAATCTGTAGGCACACCAGTACAACCTGCAAATACTACAAGAATTTCTACAATGAGACCTCTTGCAACAGCATATAAAGCTTCCACTAGTGACTACCAGGTATTTTAAGGGAAACGGAAATGTGTGTTTTTTCTGTTATGTGTGAGGCGTGACACACATTGACTTTAATGGGACCTTGGGCCTTTTTCTTGTCAGTTCTTATAGTGACTGGGTAAAGATGTGGCACAGGTACAAACTTACTCAGTTTGGCCTATAAAATCATTTAAAAAAAAAAAAACAAAACAAAACTCTTCACTTTTCCAGAGATTGAGAACTACTTTTGAAACTTAGATATCTGTCAATATATGGTAACACTTAAATTACAAAAAAAAAAAAAAGTGTAAAAGGAATTAACTATACATGAACTGATTTTTTTTTTCTCTTGCTGTTTTTCCTTGCATTCTAGGTGGTTTCTGACAGACAAACGCCTAGGAAAGATGAAAGTATTGTATCTAAAGCAATGGAATATATGTTTGGCTGGTAATATACAAGAGGAAGTAACATACTGAGTTGGTCAGGGTTTGAAATATGCTGCTGTCATCAGTGGTTAGTTGTATAACTACTGGTGTCAGTATTTTAATTTGCATCTCACCTGTTATGCCTTCAAGGAATTCAGCAGACATGTAGCTTGCACTTTAAATGATGGCAATGTACACATGGTTTTAAAAACTGAATCTGTGTAAATAAGTGCTTGTTTCCTGTTTGTGCTCTGAATGCATGATTGTAAAAATATAAGCACTGACTTTTCCTCTGTGATGACTTTCTGTGAATTACTTCCCAGTAAAGATGATGGGCTACTTGCAGGAAGAATGCTATTTACAGCTGGCTCCTGGGGACAAGGACGGTTCTTAGTACATGTGATTTTAATTCTTTTTTAGTCTGGATTCATTGCTGTTTTACTATTATCTGACATCTTGTTCTAAATGTCACATCAACATTTTAATTTTTTTATTAATAAAGCTAAGTAAAGTTAAGTTTTCTTAGGTTCTTTTTAGAGAAGTATGAGTTCTAGTTCTTTTAGGAAATACTGTTTGCATTACTCTTAATAGTATGATGCTGCTTAATCTTTATAGAAGTGTTTATCAGCCGAGCAGATGCTGTTGAATCTTATTGAAGTACCAACCTGTGTTAAAACTAGTTCGGGTTTCAGTATTTTTACTTGTAAGAATGCTTAAACTACATATTCCTATGTAAGTTATCTCCATGGGTATTTCCTTGTGGTATGCACTTCATAAGTTAACACATTGTAGCACCTTCTACACTGTAAAATGTTGAGCTAAAATAACTGAATAGAAAAATGCAGTATGTTAGTGACCAGAGCTGCGTTCATTTCAGGACCCTAATTCCTTCTAAGATATTGTGTGAACGATGAATTTTGTTCTTACAATTGAACACTTCCCCTTCATCCCCCATCCCCCCCCCCAAGTGTTTTCTTGGAGTTGAGCCACTTGAGAAATCACGTTCATTGTATGAGCTCATAGTCTTTGAGATGGCTGGGAAAAGAAAATATTTTTTTTCTGCAATACTTGGTAAACTACATGCAACTATTACTGTTTTACGATTTTTTTTGGCTGCTTTAGGGATGGCCATTTTAGTTTGGGTCAATAGTGTATGCTCCTAAAGTGAAGCTCCAGTCATACCTAATCATAATGTTTTGCTTCATACTGCAATGTGGTCTCAAAATTCATCAGCTGCACTTTTTGGATTATTTTAGCTGAGAAGATTAGTCCACGAGTATGGCTAATATACTCTGGATGCTAATGGGCATTCAATTTATCGGGTTAAGCTCAAGAAAGTCCTGAGTAAAATCCCTAAAGTGCTGAGTGAGAAGCCAAGTTCTCTGCACTTACTGTGGTTGGGCTGCATGACTTTCTTATGTAAGTTGACTTGATGTACTATGCCTGTGCTCCTTACGGCTGGGGGTGGTGGTGGAGGAAGAATGAAGAGGAAAAATAACTTGAAGCTGAAAGGCTATATTTATCAGATGTGGTTATAGTCTAGTGAAAACTACCTTTCCACAGATTCTCATAGGAAGAACTACTGTAATGGCTCTTGATCTTCTGCCTTTTTGCAGATGGTTGGAATTTAGGGAGAGTTAGAACCCGAGTCTGATTTGGTTCAGGTTTTAAAATGAGTTTAAATGAATCATGGTAGGCTAGGGCGGAAGAGAGTGAATGGCTGAGTGAAAATAAAGAACTGTGGTCTAATTAGAAAAGTGGAGTTTATTTGTAGATGCACCTGGGGATTAGGACCAGTTGTGCCAAGGTATGCTTCCAAAGCTAATCGATTAGCCAAGTGTGGAGAAGCAGGTTTGTTTACCACACAGAACTCCAGCCAGACGCAGCCATCAACAGCACTTCCGAGGCCTTAAACTTTGGAAGTCAGCCCAGAGATCTCTGGGTCTAACAAGCTGTGTTTCTACTCTGATAGTTCATTTAACAATAGTTGTGGGACATACTATAACCCCATTTGGTTGGAGGTTGTCTGTTAGTTGCATGTTTACATAGAATGTGAGTAAATCTGTTAGTGCATGTCTTTTTTTTGCACTGTCCTTGTGCACTTCAGTCTCTCTTTTGCATGAAAGCAGCATGCCTGTATTGTTCCTTTGTTGCAGTACAGCTAATTAGTCCTCAGTGTTGGCAGGGCAAATGGATTCACAATATAGCACTGTGCTGTACTATTTCCAGTTCTGATACTAACTTGTTCTTTTCTATCTCAGGGTGCTTTGTACTTTGCTTTATGGTTTAAAAGTAACCTATGTGCAGGCAGGTTCAGAAGGTTTTTGAGATGCATTTAACTGTATTTGCTGGCTGACACTTTAAGAAAGGAGTTGGAGACAAAGTTGTTAGTTTGGTTGAACTATTATACCGTTAGGTACCAAATTTAAAACTGCTAGTATTTTTTTCACCACTTATTTAACTTAGTCCCTTGATCCTTGAAGCTGTAGGGATGATTTTTCTTATAAGTCATTGTTTCTTATAAGTCACAGTTTCCTGTTCAGTGAAAGCACAAGGGAGTACTGGATGTAGTTTACTTTGTTCTGAAGGCAGTCAATAGGAGAAGACAAATGAGAACAGATAACATCTGTGTCCTTGTGGTCAGTAGCATTAGCAGCTTCTCTTCGTATGGCTTCTGCTGGTGAAGGCTCCCCTTAATATGTTGACTTAGTTTCACGCACTAGGTAAGCCCTGATGTCTGGGTTTACTGAATATGAGAACATTATGGTCCAACACTGCCAAAAGCACAGCATGGTTTTGTTGCAGCGTGGTCCTCATGGTCTTCATTAGTCACATAAGTGTACAGGGGCCATGTGTGATGAAAGGGCTGGGGAGACAAAAGTGAAGAATCCCTAACACACGTGGGAGATCCTCAAGTAAACCTTTTCAAGGCTGACTGCTGTTGGTAGGTAGTATTGCATCTAAAAATCCAGTTCTGCCTCTTTGTTAACTATGTATCTGCTGCTTGATAATAAGGAAGGATTCTCTTCTAGCTGCAGCTACCAGTGACTTGCATTATAACCAAGGCTAAGGACTTCAGCTACTGATGCATAATGTTCATGAAACTCTGTTCTGGTTTCAGTTGTAGGGGGCTTCTTGAAAGATTGCAGACTGTTTTTCATGGGATCATTACTTTAAAATAAACCTGTCATGAATATTTGCTTTCTGTCTGACTCAATTTCAAGCGAGTTACTCAGGAATCTAGTCCATTTACCTAAATCGACAGTTTTTTAAATTCTGTAGGGATTTGTTGTGTTGTTTCTATGGTAACTTCACTATTTTTTTGGTAGGGGTTTTTATAGCTAGCAAATAGTATTCTTGTCTTCTCTTTCTTACAACCCCTCCTCAAACTAGTTTTCTAGTAACTTTGAAAGTGAGCGATGTTTATTCGGGTAGTATGTTTACAGTAGCACAATGATGAAATGTTAGAATGCATCATCATGTCTACCTTTCTATTTTAAACTAGTTTCAAGTTGTAGGCATCTACCTCCACCTTGTGGCAGTTCATCAGAACTTCATTAGGAGGTTTAACTGATATTGAGTGGGCTATGGTATGTTAATAATACTCTGGTTAGGCAGTGCATAGACAGTCCTGTGAGAAAATAGTACTTAAATGTTTCTTAGTGCTTACATAGTAAAGGAAGAGATCAAGATGAATTTATCCAGTATCTTAATGTAGGGGTAATTCAGACTTCTAATTGTTGCTTCAATAGAATAGTTATTAAGCTTTATTTCAAGTATTTACTCATCTTGTTGTTTTGTGATGGATAAACAGAAGAAAATTTACTTTTGTGGATAATACAGTAAAATCCATTTTGTGTGAACGTAATAGGCTTTTTTTTGATACTGGATACATGTATAAGTATACAAGATTTTAACCAGTTTAATTTGACTGTAAATGTCTGGACCACAGATGGGTCTTCATAAATGTTGTGCTGCTTAAATATGTTTTTTAAAAAAGTAAGCTATTCAACTGTTAGATAAGTGAAAACAAAATAAACTAGATTATGAATAACTTGGAATCAGGAGTGGGTTTTCTAAATTTCAGACTGCAGGTGGTAAGGCACTGGAATAAACATCCTAGATCTCTAGTGAAAACATCAGTCCTCAGGCAACTCTGTGGCTTTGTGGTAAGCTACTTTTTTATTGTTTGTTTGGGTAAGAGTAAAAGATGTTCTTTTCATGTGGTGCATGTCTCGTTATTCAAGTGCAAGCAGCACTGACTGTCAGACATTTATCAATGTTCATAAATGAGAGTTCAGCCTTCCAAGGTGTGTGTGTGTGGGGGGGGAACAAACCCACAGGTGTATGTTAAATAATGAACTGGAAACTGTCAATAACAGCCTGATGTTGGTGAAGTTACCACTAAAGAACAAGTGTGTAAATATAAGCTTAAACAAGGATTTTATTGCTCACATAAGCAGATGCTGTTAAAGTGACCCAGAATTCCAGTCTCCGTAGATGAAGCACTGTTTCCTGCTACACTCCTTTTGTTCATAAACATGGATACTCTGCTGATTAGAAACAGCACAGAGAAGTCGAGAACTGCTTTGAACACTGTTTTATTTTGCTCAGTTATTACATGGTATTTTGGTGTAGCTTTACTGCAAAAATCTGCTTAGGAACATGTTTCCTTGGAGGGATGAATTCAGTTTTCAGTAGGAAAAACTATAGAGCTTTTTCCATGTGTTGTTTTCCTTTCTGTGTATGTCAACTACCTGATTACCATCTTTTTTGGCTGCCCTGGGAGCCATGTGTGTTCTGTGAATCTTTCCCTTGCTGCAGAATTATGTTTCAAAAAATACAGTTTTCTTTTTTTATTTTTGAAGATCTCTGCCATCCCTCTGGTGTTAAGAAGATATCCTTGCTTCAGATATTCAAGGTTAACCTGACAAATGGATGTCTGTGGAGAGTTTGGAAACATTTCTGTTGTGTATTATCCAGTTCGTTTTAGTAGATTATTTGTTTGAAACCTGAAGAGAGTTCAAAATATTTTCTTCTAGACTAGTTATCAGGTAAAATGCCATGGCTGAATATTTTGATGACAACCAAGACTGCTTTTGTTTTGGTTTGTTTTTGGATTTGTTTTTGAGTGCAAGTAGCTAGATGGCTCTCAACCCTTTACCAAACCTTTGTTTTCCTCCTCGTAACTTAATGTTGAGCTGGCTTGGAAAAATCATGGTTGAAACACTGTAAAATGAACTTATTAAGCTGTTTAGATAATGTTAATAGCACACACAATTAATTTGAAGTATTGTCAGCTTCCAGTCTACTGCTCAAAAATTCTCAGTGATACAGACTACAGCAGAACTCAGACTTTGCTTTCCAGTCTCGTGTGGTTATGGTTTGGTGCTGACAGCTTTGGTCTTCACTATCAAACTGCATCAACAACTTCCTCTTTAAAAACAACAGAAAAGGACTTTGCAAAGTGACAAGCTTCTCTTGCACAACACGTTTCTCAGCTGGCAATTACTTTGACTTACTGGGCTTTCCCTCTGAGCATGCTCAGCTCCTGAGGTGAACACATTTGCTTTGTTTCCCATGTAGGACTGATCCCCAGATGCACCACTGGGGACAGGATTATTCTGCTGCCTTCAGTGAGATTGAGCAAAGGCCTGCAATATTTTCTAAGCATGCAATATAATAGCACATAGGGTCACATTTCAGTAGATGAAATAAAGTTAAAATTACCCATCATAGAATAGTGTAATGGGCTATTGATTTTAGGTCTAACAATTTCTTTCTTTGAATTGTGTTTGTAAACATATGAAAATGTTGATACAGCAGTAGCAGTTGGCATTCTGTGAAATGGAAGCAAGTTTACAGGGTAGATGAATTACAGCTGTAACAGCATATCAAAATGGGATGCTGGCACAGCTGCATAGCTTGTTTATTTCTAGAAGAATTGAGGTATCTGACTCTAGATGGGCATATAATGAACCTTGGGAAATATCCTGAATATCTGGTATACACACAGTACCATCTACAGTATATATTGTAACAATAAACAAACCATTTTTTCAAAAACTAATAACAATCTTAAGGAATGAAGAGTAGTTTGAAAAAGCGATTGCGAAACGTTTCTGTTGCATAAATATTTGTCATGGCGCTACTTCAAAGTTCAAGTATTGGAAGGTTATGTTTTGTTATCTTCTGTTTCAGATGCATTTGAAAAGTTTAAAGCTCTAACTTAAATTTAACTTTGCAGAACTGTAGCAATGATGCATTTATCTCAACCTTAGCACCTTGCATAGCAAAATGAGGTTATGTAAATTTGTCATTTGCTTTCAGGCCTACTACAGCATGAAGAGGAAGAAATGTGGTTCAGGAATATTTCCCAAACATTATTTCTCTGCCTCTTTCTTGTGCAATTGAAGCAGTGTGATAAGAATTGCCGCCTCTGTTTCTGGAAAAAACTGCCACCTCTGCACTGTTTGAAGTGGCAAGTGCATGAAATATGGTTGACCTAGCAATGATGTAGGTGCTTGTAGTGAAAGGACAGCACGGTGTTTTCTATACCTACTATATTTTTTTGACTGGTGCTATATGCCAGATCTTTACTTGCTGGGTGAACGATTTCTTTTTCACAATTAGAAGTGATCTTGTGGGTATCATTCTCTGACCATCTGGAATTGCTGACATTTGAGTCCCTGTAGGATGTACAGAGAACAACTCTACACACAGTTTGTGTGAAGTCTTTTGGCTGGGAAAATACTGTGCAGGGATTTGATTCCACAATCTCTGTGTTAAGTTCTGGTACACTTTTTTCTCGCTCCTCTATCAAAAATTCTGCACTGTGAATTGGGAGAGATCAGTTCTACCGAAAGATGTGCCAGCTTTGTTAGAAAACTGAAAGAAGTGAGATAATGTTGGGTGTTGTCCTTTTCTAAAGAGAGAAGGAGCTGGAAGCTTGACAAGCTTCCTTGCAGCAGTGTTGCTGCACTGCTATTTTAGCCTACTGAAGTTTGAGCTACCAGTGTAAATAACACCTTGCAGACACCGTGGTAGCTTTAGGTCAAATGTTCCTACCGATTGGAAATAATGGTCCCCAAAAGATTGTGGGGCTTCCCTGTAATTATATATTTTTATATCAAAACACTATATTGTGGTAAATGGAGAAGACAGTTTGGCTTAAACTTACTGGCTTATTTATTGGAAGTAGTGTGTATGGACTTTGTTTTTTTTGGATAGAACTGATTCATAAGGTTGTTTGCTCTTACTGCAGTTGAAATTGCAGTTAAGGGTATTTTGTGATTGTTCTTTTAAGCCATTAAACAGCCACAAAATCGTTTCACTTAAACTGTAAATCTCAAGACTTACAATACCATATTTTAGACCATGTGTTCTTAATAAGAAAGTTTTCTTCAAGCTTCTTTATAAGTCAGTGGGAATCTTAAAATTGAAATTGCCAATTCTGTAATGACAGGACTTAAATAGCCAATGAGTTTGATGGTGTGTTAAATGAATTGCAGGTATATTTTGCTTTTATAACCTTATACAGAACAAATGTACTAATGACAAAGCAAGTTCAGTAGAAGCAGTGTAAGCTTTTATGCAACTTGTAAGCTAATGGAAGAAGGGATCATGTTTTCAGCACTGCCTCCTAAATTGTCTAAATGTTCACGTGAAATGTCTTTTCCAACAGCAGCCCAGGACTGTTAGGCCTCCTAGTGTAGACTTCGTGATTAACAATATACGTAGAATATAAAACTAGCTGTTTTGAAAACAAAAATGAATGATTTACTGCAGCAAATTCAAGCAGCAATATCATCTGGTATACTAGGTCAGTGCTTGCTGACACAGGATCTAGAGTCTCACAGTAAGGTTAAATATGAACATCTTCCTGTAGCTACTTGCAGAATAGGAAAGGATCTGTTATTAATCTGCATACTCTTATAATGGATGATAATATGATTATCTTGATCAATATCTTCTATCCTATCCATTATTTTTATCCAGCGTTTTTCTTCCCAATTTGTTGTATACAAAGTGTAAAAAAAAAAAAATAAAATAATTTGCATTCCACAGGAAGCAAAAATGTTCTGCAGTAGAAAATGTAAACAACTATTTCACCATCTTTGCACACAAGTGTACTTAGTGGACCTATGAAACTTCTTTTCTTCGGTGTTGTCAGTGTTCAGATTCTCTGCCTTCTTTTCTTATATTTCAGGTTGAACTTGGCACAGCAGGAAAGGCTGTCTCAGTTTAAAAAAGACCAATAATATAATTCATATGCAAAAACCAGTGAATTATTATTTTTTTCATTTTTATCTGCCAAAATGTTAGGCAAAGAAAAAAGCTGCATGGTATTTACAGTGGTGGGAGACGAATATGATGGTTGTCATGTTAATGGCAAATCCCATAAAGCATGATGGCCTAGAAGCTTCAGGTTGCTGTGAAAGTATGTTACCAGAGTTACACTATGACATGGAAAGAATCTTTCTCTTGCAGGAGAATCTGTGTGTAAGCCAGGGATCTCCTCTTTTATGCTGAAGATTGTCCTCAGCAGAAATATCTGGAATCATCTGCATGGATGTCTGGGGCCTGTTGGAACACAGAACTATTTGTTTGGCATTTGTACATTTTGGCATTTAGACTTCTAATCTTGTGATAGTGCCTTTCCTCAGCACTACGTGGCCACTTCATAAGTAGGTACTGCCTGGCAGGACTTGCAGCCTGTAAATATGAGATTGAACTGCAACCAACAGTACACTCTACCCAATTTCTGTCAATTTATATATCTGTAAAATGAAAGATTAAGTGACTGATTCCAGATTACACGGTAGATTTGGAGCAGCATAACACATGCAAGCCAGAGATTGGTTTAGCACTGCAATAGGAAGAAAGTTCACTTTCTGTTGTTCCTAATGTCACTATGGAACTAGAAATTTTTTTTAAGAGACCTCAGTGCTGGGTAGCTTCTGCTAGAAAAGTAATATGATTAAAACTATTAAATCACCCATTCTTTTGCTGCATAAACATACAGAGATGAAACTACTTGCTTCCCTCTCCCCATCCTGCCTCTTTGTTTGCGCAATATTTGCAAATAGGAAGCCAAACTTGTTGAGAAGTGTAGAAATAATGCTCTCAGGCAATACTTTTTACCTTGTCCATATGCAAAAACAATAGAAATCTGATGTTACATAGAAAAGTAGAAAAACACTTCCATATTTTAGGTATTAACTGCATAATAAGGCTTATGTGAGAGGAAAGAAGGCTTGCTTTTTTCCCCCAGCAGAGGCCCTGTCAGTTTGAGAGATTAATTTTGTGGGGTAGTCTGGGTATTTATATCTTTGCAAATATCAGGATATGTTTACTAATATTTTGCAAGCATAAGCTTGGTAGGGATATTTTAGTGGATTGAAATTTCAGTGACAAATAGAAGTCATAAGTCACTAATATTTTCCTCCTTGTTTCTCCCATTTTCAATAATCAATTTCAGTAATGAGTTGCTGTGTATATTTTCTTCATAAGGATAAGGATTGTAAGCTTAAAATCAGCATCTTGGCAGTGGGAAATGTCTTATATATAGTCTGTATAAAAGCAAAGAGCAAATATGTCAGTATATCACAGGCTTTGCAAGCCTTTACCTCTGGAGGGGCTGTATGGGTTTGAAAAGTTGGCAGAGATGACTGCAGAGAGTAATAAGCTCATGACCTAGGCTTTTGAAGCAGTGTATTGATCCAAATGTGGTAATTGGGATCTCAAAAGTGACTGCTGCAGCTAAGATGTTTGCTAGATTTCATCTGGTCTTCCTACTGGTAGCGTGGTTTTAAACAAAAACCTCAGCAAAAAGATACTCAGGATGGGAAAGAACTTAATGAGATGCCGTTTGGAGTAGTATTGCCAACTAAGTAAGTATGCAATACTTGAATATTTTCTGGTGAGACAAATTAGTCTTGCTTCTGCCCCCTAGAAATACGAGGGATGCTGCTTTGTGCCTGGTGGAATTAGAAGTCTGACTCACAGTACTCTAAAATTACTTTATTGACTTTGAGATTTAGGCCCTATTTATAGCAGATATAGATACATTATATTAGATTGATATTAGATTGATTTTTGAGCTATGTGCCGTATTATCATTTAGAAGAGACAAATAATTGAATCAAATAACCAAAATTGTCACTGTTTAAAAAAAAAAAAAAGCTGGAAATAGATTGGTGTGAGAGTAATAATTATGATATCTGCTGTTGTATTGAAACTTAACTTTTTTGCAACATTGAGCAAGTCAGAAACAGTAGATCTCTATTACAGTGTGATCAGTATAGTAATGTCACTTAGTTTTATATTTTGTTTCATCAGATGTTGGCAGTGTAAGCTCTTGTTTTGCTTCTGCATCAGCATGAGGGTGCTTGGAACCTAATTCTTCAGGGAACTGAATGCTTTCACAGGCTTGCTGCTTGGGTAAGGATGTTACAGTAGACAAAAACAAACCCTGAAGGAGAGCGTTAGATAGCCTGTGTGATGTCACCTTACAAATTCTCCGTCAAGATGACTTAAAACAAAAAGAAAGGAATAGTCAATTTGTTTTGCTGGTCTTGTTTGATGATAGTCGCTTGGTTTAAACTTTCACAGTATTGTTAGTGTTTGCAATATAGAATTTATAACGTTGAAATGGGAAATCCACTTGTCCCAAATCAGAAGTCAGGTATTGGATTCATTTGTAATTGGAGTGTCTACTTGTAAATCCTTTGCCAACAGATGCAGCCTTACTGGAGACTGGACGCTTGCCTAACTAGTTGTAATGTTGTCCTCCCTTATGTAATGAGGTTGAGCTGTACCTTCTCTATTTTAGAGCCAGAAAGAGAATACTTTTATTCACTGAAGCATCAGGTAAGTTTATCAAAATGAAGCTCTAATTTATTCAATTTCAAAATGTTTTCACTGTGCTCACAAAATAGCCTGTAATTCAATATATATCTGCTGTCTCATGTCTGTCTTAATTGGTTTGTAAATACAGTCTACTCTGAGTAGCAGGCTGGCTTTGTAGAGCTGCCATTGTCCATCTGGGTTTACTAGTTCCAGTGTCACATTGTGTTAGTACAATTTGGGACCTGAGCTGGCTTTACATGTTCATGAGATTTGCTGAAATTAGGAAGTTGTCCTGGTGCAGGGGAGCAAGGCACAGAGGCCCTATCCCTCGTGGGCTCTAGAGTGTAAGTTTGGTTTATCCCAGTTGCAAACTGTCCCAAGTAGTGGAAAAGTAATCATGTAAGAACATCAAGGTAAACTATATCATGTTTTTTATAATACAGAAATACATATTTTCATATATATATATTGTTATTAAATTGCCTTTCATGCACACTTAGGTGTTTGTCCTGTTTTGTCCTAAGAAAATTGGAGCAGAAGAACCAAAGCAAATGCAAGACAATAGATACAAATAAAAGAGGAGGAAGATGGCACTGGGACTATAACTATAACTAGGGTATTTGATACTATTGAAATGAACTGTTGAGTACTGCTAAACTGTTCGTTTCGTGTTTAAACTGTAGGACAGCTTGACAACCATCTTGGATAATACTGTTTCTTGGCAACGATCAGTTCAGGTTCATGTTCACCCGGTCTGAGGATAAGGGTCCTTATTCAAGGAGTAATATGTAAGTTCTTATGAAATCCCCATTAAGCAAATTATTTGGGGATACATTCCACCTAACCAGGTACTTAAATACCATTGACTTAAATGTAAGCTTCACAGGAGGCCTAAAGCTTAGCTTATGCATCAATACCGTACTGAATAGAAAAACAGAGAAAGTCAGAAATGCTTAAATATAATTTTTTGGTAAAAAGGAAATGCATTAAAAAAATCTTCATTTATGTTTACTAACTTAGCGTTGTATTACTAGTACATAGTTAAGCTTGCATGTGCTTACGTGCATCCATATACAAAACTTACCTGTTTTGTATTTTTCAGATGTGAAAATATATGTAACAATGTACACAAAGCAGAGATTTGGTTGTTGTCTTTAGTGAAAACTAGAAAGAAAGGCATTTTAAGTTGATCTTGTTTTCAATCTGAATGTTAGATGTCAAAGATCAAAACCTGTTTTATTTCTATTACCTAAGGAATGCTATGGCCTAATCTGCATGGAATGTGATATGTTTTCAAGGTAATACTTAAAATGCATTTTTCAACAGCTTAAACTAAGCAAGCTGAGAATGTAGAAGTAAACTCTGTTCCATCATTAGCTCTCTATGGTTCATTAGTTCTAACATTTGGAATTGGAATGCCACCTGGGTAAGAATGCTTTAGATTATTTTCTGCAGTGCTGTCTATCTTGATATAATGCTGACTCTGTTATTCTTGCATCTAATGTATTCAAGTTGGCATGAATGTGAAAGACATAATTCTCATTACATGTGCTAAGCCAGGCAGCAAGGGAAACAAGCTTGACTAAATGCTTAAATTTCAACCAACGATGCAGCAAACTAATGTTGTTTCTGAAAATGAAAACTGTTTCTATATTTTCATGAGTTGGAAAAACTGAGTTTTGAGTGTTTTTTAAAGAAACTGAGGACACAGTTTTGGCAAGGTAATGCTTCTCAGTTTCAAAGCATCAGAATGAAAATTCCTGTGAATAATAAAGGTACTTGTTACTAATAAATTGGTGATTTTATGCTGAAGGACGTTGTGTGGCACTTGTATTTTGAGTTGATGCACTCCTTGGCAGCAACAGACAATAAAAAATGGATAAAATTTTTGAGTACCAGTAGTTGCTTCAAGAACTCCTGTAGGTCAGTTTTTCAGAATGTTTTAAAGCTAAGAAAGTTGCATCAGCAGAGTTCCAGTTGTCCTTGAGAGCTTGCTACCAACTTTGAACTCCTTGCTTTCACTGCAGTATGTAATTGTCCCACTGTGTTTGTGTACTGGCAGTGCTCTCAAGAAGAGTACTGCCCTGCTCTTGGAAACAGGCTATTCTCTCTTACACAGCTCAGCTTCTTCCACAGCTTAAAAGCATTTTCATCTATTTTTTTCTCTTCCAAATGCGTGCAGAGTGCATGGCTATTTATTAGCACGTGTGACAGCTTAAATGGCTCTTGTCAACAATTACCATTTAGAAAAGTGGCAGTCTTCATTTGTGGTGCTGTAACAAACGTGATCTCTGAAGAAAAGTCTTGTGTGACTCTTAAAATATAAAGTGATATCTCTAATGTGTATTCTGTGTGAGGCTGAAAACAATTCAGACAATGTGTTCTAACAGGTCAATATGCAGTATAGTGCTAAGATTTTTTTTCTGTTTACGTTTTGAAGACCAACTGACTCATGTGTTTAATAGCAAAGTTATGGCTCCAACATTATTGCTGTAGTCAGTAGAATTTGTTTAACAAAAGTATCAGGGATATAGGGTAAAGCAGGTGGCATTATATTTGTGTTAAATGTAAAATAAAGTGTGTGTGTGTGTGGGGGGGGGGGTTGTATTTCTAGTGGTTCCAGCAATACCTATATTCTGGAATATTGGCTCTTTCTCAAAATATTTCAGTGTGTTTTAAATATAGCAAGCAATTCTGTGACCATTGAAACTGATGCTTGGTAAAACTGATTCCTATGTGGTAAGGGTTTGACCTTTAGAGTCCTCCTCATCCACTAGTTACCGTGCATTGTTTCTGCAAACTAGCAGAGATTTGCCAGTGTTGCTAAATAGCTGTGTGAATAACTGCTGAAATCCAGAATGGATTTAAGATCAGAAAGTTCTCAGTAAAAAATAAATGCATCTGTTCCAACTAATATGAAGCTTTAGTAGGGAAATAGAGAAAATCATGCTGTGTGATGACCATACTTCCTTCGTCTGAAAGCATACAAAAACAGTAGCTGTGACTTAACATAAATTAACAGGGAGCACTTTAATGAAGAATATAGTATATGTGTGCCTCTATCTCTGTAATAGCAGCCACCTCTCAATTGTGTGTGTAACTGCAAGGTGTTCAGTCTCTCTTCTCAGATGTAAGCAATTCTGTAGAATTCTAGGCATAAAATAAATAATTGAGCAAACTTTTATCCATCTACTTTAATGTAAATCTGTTTGTGTTGTTGAGATGAGCCTCAAACCTGTTCAATTTTTCTCATGTTTTTTCCAGTCTTTCACTTGACAATGACTTCAAGCTGTTTATAGCTAATTCCAGGGCAGATAGATGCATTGCTTGCATGGAGGGAGGGCGTGCATACTTCCAGAGTATCTGTCTTTCTGAAGCAGGTAACGCAATTGAAATTATTTAATCATTATAATTTATGTGCATAATTACATGCATAATATGTATGTAATTTATGTGTAGACAAGGGGGGAAAATCCTTTGCTGCGGAACTAGGACTCAGAAAATTAAGAGGTGAGTTGTCTCAAGATGAGAGAAGATTGCAAATTTTAGTATCACATTTTTTCCTTTCCATTTTAATTGTTGCTATCTTATGGGCATATTTTGTGTGGAATTCTGTTTTGAGGAGAAACCTGAAAGCTAAAGTGGAAGCCTGATAGGTTGTGGGGAAAGAATTCGAAATATTCTGTGTCTCAGGTATATCTTGCTGCATACTGTATGTTTGTAGCACAATCGGGTTTACTTGATACTTTTTTCAAAACTCAGTGGTGTAATTGCTATACAGTAGCTTCATGTTAACAATTGAACAACCAAATACATGAGACATCTTGATCTCATGGATTTATGTCTCTCTAAGAGTGCCCCTATCGAGGGAGTTTCTGGGCATAACTAAAAATGCTGCTGATATAAAGCCCATAAATTGTTCACTAACCTTTTCTTAAACTGCAAGAAAAGGTGACCTACTTGATGAATAACGAATGGACTATACTAAGTAGCCTGGAAACAGGTCAAAGAAAACTATAGCTGTTGTTCTTAATCATATTAAAATACTGCCCTTGAGCACTTCATTATGCTAGCCTGTAGCACAGGATCAGAGAACTGTAGCATAATCTTTTTTTCCCCATCCCACAGTTTTTGTCTTCCTTAGCTTGTGTGGTTTTCTTTTCCCTGGAGCCAACTGTTCTGTTTTCTTTCAAACTGTGCAAAATAATACTGTAGGTAAGGTGGGAATCCATGCTTCATGAACAAAGTTTCTGATTTAGGAAAATATTTTAAGAGGTAAATGCCTTTAATTTCCAGATATACTTGTATGGAGTCAATGTTATGGGCTACGAATAATGTTCCTGATTGTGCTGCGTGGTTTTCAATTAACTTTGTTTTAAAACAGATGTTTTCTTAAGTACAATTACTATACAACAGAAACATGGACATCCAAAAGTAACTGCTTTAGATTTAACAAATATACAGACAACCAGACTGGGGACATACTTTAGCCTTTATATATGGTAACAGTAAACAGTGAATATATGGAGAATTCAGATTTAAATTCTTTTGTGCCACTGGAATTTTTAGAGAAACATGAATTCACTAGGCATTTTTATTAATAGACACTATTATCGGGGAAACACGCAGCCATCCAGGTCTTGGGCTGCAGGGTGTGCCCGAGTCTTCTGTCGGTATCCGACAGCAGCAGTGAGGGGTATGCCTGTGGGAGGTGTGCCCAGGTTGAAGAGCTGCTCAGCCAGGTAGCGGAGCTTCGGGAGGAGGTGAGCAGGCTCAGGAGCATCAGGGAGTCAGAGAGGGAAATTGACTGGTGGAGGTGTACTCTACCCTCTCTGAGACAGACTCAAGAGCCTGTCATAGCACAAATGTCTCGTGCTACGCAGAAGACAAAAGTTTCCTCATCCCGCCAGGCAGTAGGAGGAGACCTAGGCCAAGGTGGGGAATGGAGGCAGGTTCCTGCTCGGGGTGGTAGGCGAGCCCTGTCCCTGCCCACCTCACCTTCCCATCTACCCTTATATAACAGGTATGAGGCTCTAGAACACGACGGTCAGAACAACGAAGTAGACGAAAGCCCGTTCCAGTTGGAGAGGATGCCTAAGGCAAGGTAACCTATCCCCCGCATTGCTACATCAACTGTCAAAAAAGAAAGAAGGGTTATTGTCATGGGGGACTCCCTTTTGAAAGGGACAGAGGGCCCAATATGCTGACCGGACCCAACCCACAGGGAAGTCTGTTGCCTCCCTGGGGCTCGGGTGAGAGACTTCTCTAAGAAAGTCAAGTGCCTGGTATGGCCCACGAACTACTACCCGCTACTGGTCTTTCAGGCTGGTAATGACGAGGTAGCAACGAGAAGTCCGAGAGCGATCAAAAGGGACTTTGGGGCGACTACTTAAAGGATCAGGGGCACGGGTTCTGTTTGCCTCTGTCCTTCTTATAGGGGGGATTGATGCTGACAAACAGACTCATCACATTAACGTGGCTTTGGGACTGGTGCAGCCGGCAGAATTTTGGGTTTTTCAATCACGGGAAGGTTTATGCGACACTGGGCCTGATGGCACCAGATGGGATGCCCCTCTCTCAGAGAGGGGTGAGGATTTTTGCTCAGGAGTTGGCAGGGCTGATAGACAGGGCTTTAAACTAGAGTCGAAGGGGGAAGGGGATAAAACCAGGCATGCTGGTGATGAGCTAAGGGATGGTGTGCTAGAATCAGAGGGACTGTGTGCTAGTGAGGCCCTTCAGTCGGCTACACAAGGTGCTGCGTGTAGGGAGGCGCATTTGAAGTGCTTCTACACAAACGCACGCAGTATGAGGAATAAAATGGATGAGCTAGAAGTCTTGGCCCAGTCCCACAGCTACGACATCATCGGCATAAGCGAAACCTGGTGGGATGAGTCCTGTGGCTGGTGTGTTGCAATGGATGGTTACAGGCTCTTCAAGAGGGACAGGCAGGGTAGGCGAGGTGGCAGGGTGGCAATGTATGTGAAGCATGGGCTGGACTGCATGGAACTTCAAGTTGGCGATGGCAAAGTTGAGAGCCTCTGGGTAAGGATTAAGGGACGAACAAATGAAGGGGATGTCGTTGTGGGAGCCTATTACAGACCACCTGGCCAGGACGACAACACAGATGAATTATTCTTTGCAGAACTAAGAGATGCCTCGAGATCAACTCTCCTTGTCCTAATGGAGGATTTCAACTTGCCAGACATCAACTGGAATCACCACATGGCTGACACGAGCAAGTCCAGGAGGTTCATAAAGCACCTAGATGATAACTTCCTGGTGCAGGTGCTAAGAGAGCCAACTAGGAAAGGTGCCCTCCTAGATCTGTTGCTGGAGAACAGAGAGGGTCTTGTGGGAGACGTGGCAATTGGCGGCCATCTTGCTCATAGTGACCATGAAGTGGTTGAGTTTAGAATTTATGGTGACAGAAGGAAAACTGCCACCAAAACTTCAGCCCTGGATATGGGGAAAGCAGACTTCAGGCTGCTCAGGGAACTAGTCAGCAAGGTCCTCTGGGAAACTGCTTTTGAAGGCATTGGCGTCCATCAGTGCTGGTCAATCTTTAAGCACTGCCTCCTAAAAGCACAAGATCGGGTGATTCCAAAATATCGGAAGTCAGGGAAGCAGGGCAGAAGGCTGGCCTGGCTGACCAGGAAACTTCTACTGGAGCTTAGGTGAAAAAAGGAAGTGTACGGCTGCTGGAAGGAGGGTCAGGCGACGAGGAAGGAATACAGGGATGCTGTTCGTGTTTGTAGGGAGAAAATTCGTGTGGCCAAAGCCCAACTAGAGTTGAAGCTGGCCATGTCTGTGGGAGACAATAAAAAAAGTTTTATTTAGGTATGTGAACTGAAAAAGGAGAACCAAAGAAAATATAGGTCCGCTACTAGATGGGGAGGGTCTCCTCACAGACAATGACATAGGCAAAACAGAGGCGTTTAATGCCTTCTTCACCTCTGTCTTCAACACTGATGATGGGCTTCGGGACCCAGGGTACCCTGAGCTGGAGGACCATGATGGTGGGAATGACAAACTCCCAACCGACCCTGAACATGTGCGGGAATTGCTTCTCCACCTGAATCCATACAAGTCCATGGGTCCGGATGGGATTCATCCCAGGGTGCTTAAAGAGCTGGCTGACATCATCGCGGGACCTCTCTCAATTATTTTTCAACAATCTTGGGAATCTGGAGAGGTTCCATGGACTGGAAGCTGGCAAATGTTGTGCCAATTTTCAAGAAGGGTAAGAAAGAAGACCCTAGCAATTACAGGCCTGTCAGTCTCATGTCAGTGCCTGGTAAAATTATGGAGAGGATGATCCTTGAAGTTATTGAAGTGCACCTGGGGGACAATGCAGTCATTGGTCCCAGCCACCATGGGTTCTTGAGGGGTAGGTCCTGCCTAACAGATTTGATTTCCTTTTATGATAAGGTCACCCATCTAGTCGATCAAGGGAAACCAGCTGATGTGATCTTTTTGGACTTCAGCAAAGCTTTTGACACGGTTTCCCACAGGATCCTACTGGACAAAATGTCCAGCATACAGCTAAACAAAAACATCATGCGGTGGGTGAGCAATTGGCTGACGGGCAGGGCTCAAAGGGTTGTGGTAAATGGGGCACATCCGGCTGGCGGATGGTCACTAGTGGGGTCCCTCAAGGCTCCATTTTAGGGCCAGTCCTCTTCAATGTTTTTATAAATGATTTGGATGTAGGACTAGAAGGTGTTTTGAACAAATTTGCCGACGACACCAAACTTGGAGGAGTTGTGGACTCAGATGAGGGTGGAAAGGCCTTGCAGGGAGATCTGGACAGATTGGAGAGCTGGGCGGTCACCAACCACATGAAGTTTAACAAGAGCAAGTGCTGGGTCCCGCACCTGGGACGGGGCAACGCTGGCTATACGTACAGACTGGGCGACGAGACGCTGGAGAGCAGCCCCGCAGAGAGGGATCTGGGGGTTGTGGTTGACAGCAAGCTGAATATGAGCCAGCAGTGTGCCCTGGCAGCCAGGAGGGCCAGCCGTATCCTGGGGTGCATCAAGCACGGCATCGCTAGTCGGTCGAGGGAAGTGATTGTTGCGCTCTACTCTGTGCTGGTGCGGCCTCACCTTGAGTACTGTGTGCAGTTCTGGGCACCACAGTACAAAAAGGGCGTGAAACTGTTGGAGAGCCTCCAGGGGAGGGCGACGAAAATGGTGAAGGGCCTAGAGGGGAAGACATATGAGGAGCGGCTGAGGTCACTGGGCCTGTTCAGCCTGGAGAAGAGGAGGCTGAGGGGGGACCTTATCGCAGTCTACAACTTCCTTGCGAGGGGGAGTGGAGAGGCAGGTGACCTATTCTCCATTATCACCAGTGACAGGGCCCGCAGGAACGGTGTCAAGCTGAGGCAGGGGAAGTTTAGGTTAGACATCAGGAAGAGGTTCTTCACTGAGAAAGCGGTTGCACACTGGAACAGGCTCCCCAGTGAAGTAGTCACTGCACCGAGCCTGTCTGAATTTAAGAAGCGATTGGACTGTGCGCTTAGTCACATGGTCTGAACTTTTGGTCAGACCTGTGCGGTGCCAGGAGTTGGACTCAATGATCCTTATGGGTCCCTTCCAACTCAGGATATTCTATGATTCTATTGTTCTTTGGTTCTAATGGGGCAAAATCTAAACCTGCACTTTACTGCTGCCTTCTCTACTATTCTTGGGCTGTCATGATGGCTTTGACAGAGAACAATACAACTCAAATACAGCAGTTGTTACAGCACTACTGACAACATCCTAGTTTAAGTGTTTATAATTGCAGTTTCGGTACTTCAACTTTGTCTTCAAAAAAAAAAAAAGTGAAAGCTACGTGATAGATACCTTAGATTAGGAGACAAAATAATGTGTTTTTGTTCTGTTTTGAGATGTATTTGGCAGGGGTGATCTTACAGAAGTATTCACTCTCAGGTTGGAATTTGTGTCACTATTCTGTACGGCACTGACAATAACGAATTGGTTATGTAGTTCTTGAGTTTCTTGCTGTTATGGGTGAAAGAATCATAGATTATCTCAAGTTGGAAGGGACCCACAAGGAGCATCGAGTCCAAGCCCTGGCTCCACACCGGATTATCCAAAAATCAAACCCTATGTCTGAGAGTGTTGTCCAAATGCTTTGTGAACTTGGGCAGGCACCAGGCTGTGACCACGGCCCCGGGGAGCCTGTTCAGTGCCTGACCACCCTCTGGGTGAAGAACTTTTTCCTAACACCCAGCCCGACCCTCCCCTGTCCCAGCTCCACGCTGTTCCCTCAGGCCCTGTCACTGTCACCAGAGAGCAGAGCTCAGGGCCTGGCCCCACACTCCCCTCCTGAGGGAGCTGCAGGCTGCCATGAGGCCTCCCCTCAGCCTGCTCTGCTCTGGGCTGAACGAACCAAGGGACTCAAGCTACTCTTCGTATGTCTTGCCCTCCAGATCTGTAACCATGTTTGTAGCCCTCCTTTGGGCACTCTCTAATGGTTGTATGTCTCTTAAATTGTGGTGCCCAAAGCAGTATGCAGTGCTTGAGGTGAGGCCGCACCAGTGGAGAGTAAAGCAGGAAAATTTGTATGCATTGAAAGGCTTGGAAAAGTTAGAGCACTGTCATCTTAGAGTAGTTAATTTGCTGTTTTGGTAGAGAAGGATCAAAACCTGTATAAAAAACAACCTATCTATATACTTTTACACATGGCACGTTGAGGATAAGACAGTATAGTAGGAAAGCAGACCAGCTGAAACAGGACAACTTTCATCTGTGCCACTCAAGGCAGCCGCACAGCATTGGATTGATTTATGATAACTTTACCTTTGAGGTTCTTCTTGAAAATGTGGTAAGCTTGTTGGAAAAGCTGTAGGGAGGATTGTGAAAACCAGAAATATGAACTAAACATGAATGGTTACAGCATCTCTGCAGGGGCAAGTGAACAACTAAGATTTGTATGTGATGAAGGAGATGTCCCCTTGCTCTTGCCCTAGAACTTTGCTTTAGGAGGGGATTCTGCAAAATTCAGGATCATTTTTGGAAGTGCTAAGAAAACAACTTCTGCATGAAGTTTGTATCTGAATCACCTTTTGGAGATGAGAATTTCCAGAAGTAGCTCCGACAGACTTTTCTATGAATTGTAAGCAAAAGGAGGACGAGACTGATTCTGAGAAGGAATTAAAGGTTTAGTTTCATTCTTAAGAATGTTACCGATAATTGCACTGTGATTACTATTTAGATGCTGCTTGCCAACAATAGAATACTTGAACTTCAGAAATGTATTGATAATGACCTTCAGAATACTTTTCCTTGGCCCTGTAGTGAAATAAATGCTTCCTGTGTAGTGGATCAAAGATATTAAGCATTACTAAAAGCTGGGCTGTGTGCTACAGAACTTATTTATTCTTTATGTATAATGCATTTGCCTCTTTTGAACAACAGTGTATGATGAAGAGTTGTGAACACAAAACAACCAAGTTACAACAGAGTATCTCGGCTCAACAGCTGTAAGCACCTGCATGTTTGAGAAGACCAAAACCTTAAAGTGACAGATGCCAGGGATTATGAGGTACTAAACTTGTACAAGTAAACAGTCATACTTGTGGGACTACTGCTTATAAAGTTTTCAGACTAGATACAATATGGGCAACAAAACTGAAACTATCAGTGAAGGCCTTTGAAAGAGGGGAGGATATAGTCCATATAACCAATTCAGTTAGTGCTGTGTCAGAATATTAAGGGTAAATGTGAATAGCAAAGCTATAGCTTTTCACAATAAAAGCATAATACTGAAAGTAACTGGGTAGAAACAATGCAGTGTGTCTGGGGGATAATAAACTCTAACTATTGGAAACTTTAGAGTTTATTTGGAATGGTGGTAGATGCAATCCCATAGTCAGTTATTCTTTATAAAGCTCCTTCTCCTTATCTTATGCATGCAAACACATTCAAATGTTTGTTCTGCAGATGTATGGGTGCATAAAACAGGCAGATAACTTTTTTTAAAAATTAAACTTGATAATAAGTGCTATAAGGCATTCTTGTTAAAGTTTGACATAAAATAATCTCATGATTTTTCCAGGTTAAGAGTAACTTGTTTATGATAAGGCCAGGGAAAAACTCAGCTTTGAGATTGAGGGCATCTACTCTTTTGTTTGCTGTGCTACTTACTGTTTGATGAAGATTAATCAATTTGCCCTGTGTTCTTTGCTGCAGATATAGAGTCTATGAAAGCCTTTTAATCTATGTCTGAAATAGTCTTGCTATTACTGAAATTGAATCTGCTGTGACCTGTCATCAAATAGATGCACCAGACACATTCTTCTTCACTTTAGAACATGTAGCTTTCCCATTAGCTAAACTGTCCAAATGCTTTGCTGTGTCAATTTGCTTAGGACACTGAGTGAACTCCTTTCCACGTACACTCTTCCACTAGTCTATGCAGGAGCTGGGGAGGTGGAGGTATTGGGCATGTGTAGGGACAGCAGAATTAGTCATCAGGAGGGGTAGTGGTGTGAGGAAGATGAAAGTGAACTGGGAATGGCAGGTGAGGAGCTGGCATCTTCCCTTCAGATATTTTCACTGTCACATAGCCCCTAAGTTCTTCAGAGACAAACTCAAAATCTAGCCGTTTGCTTTCCTTTTTGTCCAGGCAAGGTAGATGAATTAAAAAATTGGCTGTTGCTTGGCCAGACTGAAGGTCTTTGGGCATTAAAAAATAAAATAAAATATATGTAAATATATATATATATAGAGAGAGAGAGAGAGAGAGAAATCAGGGATCTGTACCAATTTAACCTAAGAAAATAACTCTTCTCTGTGACACTGCGTAATGTGTTCCACACTTGCTGTTTTAGGGAAATACTATTTATCACTGGATCTGCAGGTTGCTTTTGTTCTGGGGATCCTTTGAACTAAAAGGCAGTGGATAAAATTGGTTTTGACTCTTATTTTTTGAAACAGCATTTTGAAGGAGGACAGGAGTGCCTGCATCTGTGGCCTCAGTGTAAAACCAAGAGCTTCTTGGAGTCCTGAGGAGAGCAACAGAGCAAACAAGCACTTGCTCTGTAGCCTCAGGTCTCTGTCAAATGAGAGGAGAGCCATGAAGCAGCACAGCAAACTGGCAAGAATAATTTTCCCAATAGCAATGATGCAGTCTTTAAAAGAAAATAAAAATTATAGCTTAAAAAATAAGCTTTGAAAACTTCTTTGCTAACTGGTTAAAATTAGTACAAAAATACTGAGACGGGCATGGTGCTAGAGGCAACAAGATCTTTTGTAGTCTAGCTTCGTTGTGGTTAGAAATACTTATCTGTGAAGAAGAGACTTGCCACCAGGATTTTGTTTGTCAGCCTTTTTGAGATAGAGGCATTAGCTGTAGAAGGACCTCAGGAGAGGGCTGTTGATGGTGAAATAGTATTCTTTTCTTTTCTGGTATTTATCGGAGGCTTCAGGTCCATCACTCTGCAACTGAAGAGCTCATGCTTCATTCCTTCCAAACCAACTGTAATCCGTAGTAGCTCGTTGAGCTAATTGTTTGCTTGTTTGAGTGTTTGGAAACAACAAAATGAAGAGAGAGATAGAAAGAGGCAGGCTGCCTTCTTAACAAACTCCCAGAAGTAACAGTCATTTTCAGTGTGCTGAAAAAGCCTGCAGCCCAAGTCTCTCTTGTCTAAATGTGACATATTAGTCAGAGTTCTTTGGGAAAGAGGAAAATTACTGGCCAGTGGGGCCATTTATTTTTGTTTCTGTGTGTTCAAGGAAAAAAAACGCCACAGTAGCTATTGCCTGGATCAAAATGAGTTGTTCACTAGATTTTTTTCGCCACTCCAGATTCAGAAAACAAATACCCATAGTGAAATTCTAACGATCATGTTCTGAATTTTGATGCCCTTCCAGTTAAAATACTAAATTTTGAAACTACTAAGGAACTGCATATGCATAAGTACACAAAATAACAGATTAATGGTTGAATTTCTAGCTATTTCTCTACCACTCAGGGTCTCAGCTGCATACCTAAGAGCAGAAATTTATACTTAAGTTATTTTTTTGACCAAGTTCCCTCCATTTTGCAAAGCAACCTGTGAATGAAAGTAGATACAATTTGTGTTGGGTGTTAGAGCAATGGCCAAGAAGGCATTAAACTCTAAATTTTTAGCAACTCTTGGAACCAAGAAAAAATAAAAGCTGGCTGAGAAACCTGTTCCTGCTCTTGGGAAGCTCCTTGTGCAAATCCACTGATGCTAGGAGGTAACCCAAAAACAAGATCTCTTACAGGAGCTTAATGGCTACTGACTCTCAATTAGTTATAATCCTGGCAACTAGATTGCAAATATGTTTACTTCTTAATTTTTAATTGTGACTATTGTAATTTCAAAGCAGCCTTTTTATGCTTTAAAAACAAACAAAACTCACTAGTTTTAATATTGGATTAATTACTCATTTTGCTGCCTGCACGTTCCTTTTGTGATAACTATCATTAAGAATTGTTTGGTTATAGTAGTAGCTAGAGGCTTGAACAGACTTGAGGGTTCTTCCATACCTCTACAAAATTAGAAACATGAGAGGAAGAGAACGGATGGGGAAAAATATTGAGGTAAATTAACCTGTCTCGATCTATGTAGTAGTTAATCTTTGAGGTTGGCTGAGGAAGTCTAAAGATGTAGGGCTCATTCTCACTGAACAAAGATATTACTACCCTTCGGCTGAGTGTTTCTGTCCCCACTGCAGGTCAAGCTCATAGTCCTGCATTTCAGTGTGAATTGCTTCATCACAGTGCAGGTAGCTGGGGAGCTGTATCAGGTTGACACCCTGGATAGCAGTGTTGACCACAGCTTGCCTTGCTTGGAAGTCTTTTATTTGATCATTTTTTCTCTCCTGAGTGCTTGCTTAAATTTCCTGACGAGAATGTGGTGATATGCTGTTTTTTTTTGTAAACTGAAGTGATACATAGTGCTAAATGGAAAAGTGAAAGCTACGTGTATTTTATCTGCAGTGTGCAGAGGTTGAGCTGTTACACTTACTCAGATCTTAAGTGGTCATTTGGATGAGGCTTCAACAACAGTTCTTAAAAAAAACAACACAAAACAACAAAAAATTACAATGAAACAGTAGTTTGGAAGGATTCCATTTTGTGCAGTGCTTGTTTTTTTCCTAATATTGAATTTTTAATCGCATAGAGTAGCAGAATACAGCAGGATGGAAATGCTGTGAACACAGTCCTTTAGGCTTATCCTTCCTATTCTTGATGTGCTTATCTGTCTGTATTAAAACTATCTGGGATCTGCATAGCTGTGAAATTCCCCAAACATGAAAAGCTTCATGCAAATATAATTTCCTTAATAGTCTAACTTTCATCTGCTTTGATTTATCAAGCTTTCTTGTAATTAGCGGAGAAATCTTCCACTCAGTGTGTACATGAGAGCAGTGTGCAGGATTTATATGTCTATTTGAAAACCTGTTTCTGAAGTCTCTGAACTTGTTTGACAAATCAGTGGAGCAAAGTAGCTTTTGTGGAATTATTCCTATAAATAAAAGAATCAGCCTGCTATCTGGAGAATTAGATCTCGGAATAGGTTTCACTGTGAACTTGTACTGTTTTTGCAAAGTCAGGTCTAAACGTGGTTAAAAACACCAAGGGCTATGTTATCCTCCTAGATATATATATATATATATATGAGAAGTAGTCAATGAACGGTGTGTACATATCCAAAGGCTAATTTACTTCCTTGGGGAAGTTATGTCTATTCTTGGATTTCAGGATTTTTTTTTTGTAAAGATATTGAAGAAAGAAAGCAAAGAAAGAATTCCCTGCTGTGGAAGACCAGCTTCTCCTTGACTGGTTATGCTGGCTAGCAAGTTCTGCAGTATGCCCAAATGCAAACCTTTAATCTGTTAATGCATTTAATGCATGAAACAAAGTACTTTTCAGAGCAGTCATAAATGAGTAAGTGCCTAATTTGCAGCATTTTTTAATTCCTACTTTGTTGGTGTAGCTATAGCAAGCATTAATTTCCTTTTTTTTTTAAGTCTGGTTAAAATGATTGGGCACAGCACTTTATGTATACACAAACTTGCCATCTTGCAGTACCTCCTCTGCATTGGAAGCACCATAAATGACAGCAGTAAGTTGCTAGATGTGGGGTGTCACAGGGAGCTCAGTAAGGTGCTTGGAGTGTGATCAGCACAGATTTGTTCTGGAGGGGATGCGGCTTCCAAAGGTCCTACTTATACGTGCAGGAGACCCATGGGGTTTTAAGATGAAGGAAAAAATCCAACTACTTAAGGTAGGGCTGTGCTTGACTAATCCTCAGGACTTTCCCTGGAGGATTTGCATAGAGCTTTCATGCTAATAAGACTCCTCTACATGCACAGGAATGCATTACAGACATCACATGCTGTGCTCATCCTATTTGAGGTGACTGGTGGGGGCACTGGTGTATAACATGCTTTTTCACACTTGGAGACCAAGGGCACCATATATCTCTCGTGGAGCTTGTTGCACACAGGAACGTGAGGCAAGCTTCTGCTGATTGGAGAAGAAAAAAAAAAAAGAAAATCAGACTTTACCATGCTGCCCTTGTAGTCTTACAAAGTCTTTGCACTTTTAGCTGTGTAGCAGCAAGAAAAAACATTACTTTGATTACTAAACTTACATGTGAGCAGCAGAAAGGGTCTGTTTCCTGCTGCTGTTTTGAAGGTCCTATTTTGTCTTCTTCCCCTCTGATATTAGAGGAAGGGTAGTCTTTTGGAAATCAAAACAAACCAGATATTAAACTCATGGTAAAATCACAGTTGTTGCTGTTTCTTGGTGTTTGTGCTTCTGGTAAAGAGACTTTCAACAACTGCTTGCCCCTGTGGGTGCTGTGCCCCTTAGGATGATATAAAATGCCTGGAGAAAAAACTCACTGATGTATATTTAAATGTGTTATGTGCAGATTATGTGCTGGATGTTCTAAAGGGAACATAGGGGAAGCTTCAACAGAGAGGGTTTTTGGGGGCTGGACTTATTTATTTATTTTTTAAATGGTAAATGTGAAGAATGGAAACCACGATGATGATTTTCTCAACTGATTAATAATTCCCTCCCATGCTTCAACAAAACTATACAAAATGCTACTTTATAAAGATCCGTCTGTTAATTTTCAATCCTGCTAGTTTCCATTAGAGGAAGCAAAGCCTCTCTGTTCACAAGACTTGGCTTTTTGGAAGGGTGGAAGTTTGTACTTTGGATAGCGGAGGAGGGTTGGATTCTACTATTCTTCCCTTTCTTTAAATCTTTTTTTGCTTGAACTGACAGCAAGATTCTGTCCTTGTCCTTCACGTACATGAGTCTCAGGAGAACAGCGCATACCATTTCTGTGCTATTTTTATTCCTTCCTCCTGGTAATCTACTGGTACATTCAGCCTAAATCAGGTCACCTTGAGGATTAAATAATGGTGGTATGGGAAGCCATTTCTGGAAGAAATTCACTTGTTTTATTTTTTTATTTTGTTTTGCTGTATGAGGAAAAGGGATTTTTTTTCCCTCTGGAGAAGATTCTTGAGTAGCTTTTTATTTTTGGTAAATTTAAGCTATAATATAAAGGTCTGGGGCACTTGATATGTTTTTCATGCTAACAGAATAATTAATCTTAATTACACTGTTTATTTTACCATACTTTAGAGGGTAAGTGATTAGAAATAGCTTTATATCATGTGACAGAATAAGGTGTCTTATCCAAATGTCTCTGAGTTGGCAAAAAATAGCTACCATTTGGTGCGTGGAAAATGGAATTGCCTTGGCTATGCTGCTGTAGTGATACAGCCTTCTACATCCTTCTCTTTAGCCTGTTTGTGTGTGGAGCTACCCCCATGAAAGCAGGAGATGAGCTATAGCATGTTTGCAGCTCTGCTTTTCCTGGGTTAGGGGTAATCAAAGCATGGGTTCAAGCAGTGGCTCTGGTTGAAGAAAAATTGCTCATCAGATGAATTCTGCTGCTGAGAGTACCAGTTTTGTGTGTATAATATGTATGTTTTATAGATACCGTGCTTACGTTCTGTATATATAAATGATATATGTATACACATATTCAAGTCTTATAGAGAATTACAGCTAAATGCAGCCCTTCATCTTTGATCATCTTTGATCTTCAAATACCAGAGGCCTCCCCAGGATGTAATGGGACCTCTGGAAGCTGGCTCTCCCCCATGTCTGTGCTGATCACTCTGAATACCTTTACTGAATGCGCTGATATGAGGTATGTATAAAAACATCAGAAGAACAGAAAGTCTGGAAATCCATGTGGAAATTGCATGCAGGCTCTTGGCAAGCAGCCAGAGCAAATGTGAGAGGAAATATTCATATCTTTTTTTTTTCCAGGTAGCTGGGCAGTGATACTCGTCTATCCCAGACAGTTTAGGGATGCATTTACGTGCAGTAGAGCTGTAATGATGCATATTTCCCCATTATGTTTATCTCTAAACTTGTCTTCCAGCAACAGTGCTACATGCTGAGAGTCAAGTGGGGCTTTTGACACCCATATTCACGATGATGTCTATTCTAATGAATTACATTGTGTACTTAATACTTTTGTTTTAGGGCATGAAGTCATTAGTAGGAATGGATCCCAGTTCTCCAGCCTTCCAGCAGTGTATGTACTTAATAAGCCCAAACCAACGCTTTGTCAGCTCAGATCAGCCAAAACTACTTTGTATTTTATTCTATCTGGCTGTAATTTCTACCTGGATCATATTACTTAGTGTCTAAGCTGTACCCATGTATTCTGGTATACATGTGAGGGATGTCGCCATAAAAAATGCCTGAAATAACCACTCATTTTTCCTTTCTGTCCAGTTTATTTCCTAGAGGTTCTATACTTACTGACTGCTGACGCATTGCTCTACAATTTTAGCTGGATCCTAGGTATTTTGAGTGCCCTCAGTCTTGTAAACCTTGGCAGCTGGTTTGTGCTTGCAACAGCAGTACTCTTTCAGCCTCTGGAGACCTCTCCATGTATGCTTCTGTGTCAGGGCTAAATTATGGAGAAGCCAATTAGGACCTACACCCAACAAATTCTCTGCTGAGGTAAAGCAGTCTGCAGAGAGGTTATTTCTGCTTACAGAGGTGTTTCTTAATAGGATGCAGCAGGTCCAGAAACTATGTGATTACTGGGGAGTTTTTTTGAGAGGGCCCTTGAAAAATTACAGAAACCTGAATTTTCAGGATGATTTTCATGTTGCCTTGTCTGAGTGAGGCACAGTCTGAGCTGGGATTTTTTTTTTTTTCCTGGATACTTCTTGCTTTAACTCCTCCTTCTCTGCCATGAACTTGGTGTAACTGAAAGGAGGAGAGGGCAAAGATTTCAGCAACTCAAATGGCAGCAGAACTCGGTCAACTACATTAAAAACAAATGTTAGAGCTAGTTTTACTGCTGAGACGGGAGGGAAGAAAGGATTGTGTAAAGTGTCACTAGGGCATGAGAGCTATTGCGGAGTCCAGTTGCCCCTGAGCTTTGAATTCCCTCAAAGTTTTTTGAAATTGTATAGTGTTTCATGTTTGCTTTCAGCCACTTTAGCTTTTAACAAGGAGGAGGAGGAATCAGGGCAATGGTGTCAGCAGAACTACAGGTGAATAAAATTACAGGGCTGGAGCTGGAAGAGAGATGGTTTTTGGTGATATCTCCTAGAATAGCCTTGGATTGCTGGGCAGGACACTGTGCTTTCCATTCAGAGCCCCTCAGAGTGAGGACAATGGGTGGCTCTCCCCGAAAGCCAAGGAAAAAAATAGCTTTCAGGTACTTCTGTCACCAATAACCAATGTAGGGGATAACTGCTCTGTTCACTTTTTTTTTTTAAGTAGTATACAGAGCTGCTGAGTTTTATACTGTGGCTTGGATGAAAATGTGATTTCTCCATAGTCTAGGAGAATCATGGGGTGCTTGAACACAGGCTGACTTTTTGAGTCCCTGACCACCTGGTTAGGAGCAAGGAAGAAATTTTGCATGAGATTTCAAACACGTCCACCATAACTGCTTTATCTGTAGCATCAATTACTGATGCACAGACAATTTTACATGGAAATTCAGGCTCAGTGATGTGGTCTTTGGGGGTTCCGAAGTGTGTTTTGTGCTCATCTTCCTTGTTAATTGTCAGCTTTTGCTATCTGCTGCTCAGAAGTCTGAATTTAAATGTAAACCTTGTGAATATAGCAATTACACTTTCTTCATTTTGTTTTCAGACTTGCTGAGGAAGCATTTGGGGACAGAAAAGACATCAAAAGAACAAGTTGATGATAAGCATATTTTTAGGCATTTCCAAGTGCTATTGTTTCTGTCAGCTGAAAAAGTCTGAACTGCTAACCAAAACAGCTGGACAAATTTAAATGTAGAAGTATAATACTCCTTGGTCCCTACTGTCTTTTTTAAAATAAGATGTTAATGTGGTCATTTGTAGTGGATGGATTAGTTTTATCTCTGTCCATTGGAACTGGGAGTTGGAGCCATGTAGGGTTTCTCTAAAGTCAACACCAAAATATGAACTAGAAATCAGCTGAAATTTTATCTGGCAAAATCAGAATCATCTGTGTGACAGTGGTGGGTTTACTTCTGAAGTCAAGCTGCTTAGCCATATAGCCCATGTAGGATTAACACTTGGGGTTGGAGAGTTTGCTCATGCTTCTTTTTATGAGGCTGGCATATCAAAATGGAAAGTGCTCAGAAGAGCTGCCCATGGTGTTGGTAAACTCCAATTTTTTATAACTTATCAGAAATACTGAAGCTCAGAAGGATTTTAGAGATTTGCAGTTACTGCCTTTTGACGCAGTGCTTGTGCCTGAGCTGAGAGTCTGAAATAAGCAACATACTATACCTGCGGATAGCAGCAGCTTTTTCAGAACGTGGCTTAAAAAGTGTCCAGCAGATGGCGCAATGCGCTTTATTTAGTTGCAGAAACGCTGAGATCGTGAAGTGTCCTTTTGTTTGAAATTAAATGAAGAAGTTTTATATGCTCTGGTCAGAAGTTACCATTTGAAAGAACTGAATTTTAGAAATAAATATACAGGTTCTGTACTGGAACTTAGCATCTTTGTAACGTGCAACAAATAAGAGACGCTTAATGCTTTGTTGGTAGGAGGGTAAGTCTGTTCCTTGTATAGTATGTTTGTAGTTTAAAACCAGTTGGCAGTTAAAAAAAGTTACTTTTTACCCCCAAACAGTAATTTCCTGATGTTAAGTGCCAGACGAGACCTTTCCAAATTTCTAGTCGATAAGGATTAGGCAACTTTTTTTTTTTCCCACAGATAAATACATGGCTTGGCTGTTTGCTATTGCTACTTCTCTTCTCCTACAAAATCAAAGGGTTAATTTGCTACTGGGAACTACAATCTGGAATGCTGTCAACCACCCGAGTAGCCTAAGATGCCACTGCTTTTTATGAGTTGTCTGCATCCCGGACCCCTTTACAACTGTAACTCAAGAAAACAAAACAGAACAAAAAAACCTAGGCCACTCCCACCCTGGCAAGTGTATGTATGTATATTTACATCTGTAAGGGTCAAAACTGGTAGAAATCACAGTAACGGGAATTTTAGCAGTGCAAAGACAACGTGAATTAGTTTACCTTCTCTGGTTCTCTTAATGTGCCCCCAACTTCTTAAAACTTCAGAGAGGCTGTGATGCTGAAAAATGCAGGCTGAAAATCAAGAGAAGCTGTAGAGCTCTACAGAGTCTTGAATTCCTTGCAGCAAGTGCTGTTTCTGTGTGTTCTGCTCCCTTTTCTCAATTTTTGCTATACAAACTTAGGTTTGGAGCCACAAGTGATGCGGAAGTACAAAAATGGTCTTGTTTTTTGGAGGAAAAAAGTCAGTGCCTAGAAAAGCATGCACAAATTCCTTCTAGAGTTGTATGGGCTTGCTTCAACAATTTCCTCATAATGTTTAAAAGCCATTAAATTACTTGGCCATCTCCTGTTAATAATGGAAAACTTATCATAGAACTGAAGGGCTGAACAACAGAGATAAATCGTTGATTGTCCCAAAAGTGCCATAGGTTTTACTGTAATCGTGAAACCACAGTCTATAAATATTTTAAATCTCTTAAAACTGTGTTTCTAACTCTCCCTTCTGTGGGCTCCTGAATGCAGCACTAATGTAAGTGAAATGCTTCTGGGAAAGCCAAGGAAATGCAGTCGGATTTAATTTAATCCCTACCTACTTCCTTGTGCCTGCTGGATTTTGGCGGTAAATCAGCTGTAGGCCACTTAGCGTTTCTTTCTGCAAAATGTGAGTACAGGGAGGAATCCAGGTTGACTTCTGGACTTCAAACGCTAACTGCATAAGCTGGTGTGGGGTGGGAACACTGAAGAAGTGGACAGCTTAGTTCTTGTAGGAGGAACTATAGCTCTTGTTGTCATTTTATAGAAGTTTTTTTCAGTTTATTAGGCACTGATGCAAGTCCCCTGGCTCTGAGCGATGGGGCACTGAGTGTGATGTGTCCTAGCTGGAAAATCTGTATGGCATGGACATGAGGAAGCAGAGTAGTACCTTTGCCACATTGTGTGGGCTGGTGTGTGATGTTTCTGAATTCTGAAACACTCTTCAGCCCTTAATTGTGTGGCTATTCCCAAGTTAGGGAGTTTCTTGTATGCCGTGGAGGTTAATTTGCAACATAGCATCAGCCTGGCCTTTCACTGAGAGGCATGCTACTGTCAGATGTGCTGACTGATGTGCTTTCCAAAAGTTTCCCTGCTAGACTGCTCCTGATTAATAAAATATATGAAAGCAAAAGAGAAGTCCTCCATAGCTTTTTTCCTGTATTTAAGACTAGCTTACATGCATAGAATCATCTTTAGGACCTATATGGTCTGTCTTTCAGCTACGCTAAGATTGTTCTGCCTGCATTTTAAGCTGTTCAGATGCAGACCTGGTCTATGCTGGACACTGTTGATGCATCAGCACAAGTCTTTGTCCATTCTAATAGCCCTTGGTGAGCAGCAGGCTGCTATAGTAATACAGTGTAATGGCTTCTTGATGGGAGCTGCTGAAGGTCCGACTGATTTGGAGGATAAATTCTTCCACAGACACGGCCAACAGGCAATAGACAAGAATGCTGGGATTCTAATGACAGCTATGAAAATATTTCAAAATCCGAACAATGCACTTTTCAATATGTAGTTATTATCAAGTCAAATCTCGAAGCCCATTGACTGTGTTTTGTCTGCATAAAGACACAATAAACAGCCAGCACTACTAATAAACTAAATCTGAAAAGTCTTCAAAGTTAGTCCTTCTTTAATAAAAGATGAGTCACTATTTACTCCCCTTCTGTTTTCCAGGCTGGAAGCAACACAAGATTTATGTCAGCAGGAACAACATGTGGCTGATCTGCATGGTATTCACAAATAGGCAGGAGCACTCTCTTCCCCCAAGCGTCTCATTTCTCATTCCTTGGATGATCTTTCAAATAGATATGCAGCATAGCTGGAACTTCAGAAATGTTTAAACAGGTGAACGTCTTCCTCTAGCAGAGCATAATGGAGCAGAATTAATAAGGATAATAAGGTGTTGAAAGGCACATTGGGCACTCAGTGCAAGTAAGTATACAGTACCTAAATGGGCTGTCCAGTGGGTGAATGGGTCTGCCTTCATTTCTCTGTCCTTTTTTGGGAGATACCCTCTCTTTTGCTGCTGTTTTGCCACTTGACTGGCAGTCCCCGTTTTGCTCTCCTGGGACAGGATTATGCCTGTGAAATGCAGGTTGCTGTAGATGATCTGGATTTCTCTTTTGTGAATGAGGATTCAATGAATTGTTCCATTTCATCCTCATCCTGAGAATCTGGGCACAAGACGTTCATTTGGGGAAGTCAGCACAGACTGGTTGGTTATCAGACCCTTGCTTTTCAACTCATCCAGCATGATTACATCAGACACTTCTGCTATTTAAGCCCACTGGAAGTTTATGGACTCATTTACTGCACAGGCTGTTCTTGTTTTCCCACTTATTGCTGTGAGCCAGAAGGCACTTGCTGTTTTACATGCGGTGCAAGCAACATGGGTCAGTAACAGAAGCAATTGATTCAAGTAAGTCAGGAGATGTAAAACCAAGTCAGTAGCTTGCAGACTTGTGCTGCCAGTCTCATACTCAGAAATCAAGTCATCTACTCTCCCATATTAATACCCCGGACAAACTCTTAATTATTAAATCTATTTACCTGTTTCATTTTAAGGTTTAGGGATAGCACTGCTGATTTATCTGTCCAGTGAAACAGAGGTATATACAGCCTATTATTTCCTGATAAAAATTACATGCTGGTTGTATGTGAAACATGTAGCATTTATAATTTTAAGCTTGCAATTGTCACTTGAACTCAACTTTCTATCACACCACACTTATGGTAAGGAAAGCATGTCCTAGATTTCACTACAAACGAGTGGTAAGTTAACATAATGGTAGCATAGCTTTAAGTACATTTTACTTTGTAAGGAAAAGCTGGAAACAGATAATGCACAGCAATTACTTCTATTCTTTGTCTTTTTGCACTTAGTAGTCTGACTTGAATTCAGAATGCTTTGACTAAGCAGCAGTGCTGGTGGACTTGGATCCCTTGTTTTCCTTGCTAAGGATTTAATTTAGAATGCTGATTTAAAATAACTTTTAATGGCAACTGAGCTAGCTGTCTCTTTAAATAAATTTTCACTAACTTTTTCTGGGTAAATATTCTAAGATGCTTCCCTTCTGAAACTGTTGTGTATATATCCAGTTTATTCTGAAACCTCTAATGCATTCACAAAATCCCCTTCCCTTTTTCTTCCTTCCTAGGCAACAGAAAACTGCCATCTCGCATCTTAGAGTAGAACGCTATTAATGGCCCCTTTAGGTTTTGAAAGATGATCATTGTTCTTTTTACTCAGGGCTTTTTCCTATATACCATTTTTGTGGCCTTACACAGAGGGAGAATGTGGCTCCTCAACCCCACCAGAAAGGGAGTGGAGATGGGATGCACAAAATGATCTCTCAGACTGGGTCTTGCTTGACACTGTCTTTTACATGTGCTGTTGCCATTGCAGAACCTGGTGGGAACAAAGCAGAAGAGATTTATTGGAGAGGCTTACAGTTAGGGCTACACCGATTATAGCAATAATCATAATGAATTTGCTATAATAAGGATTTCAGAAAAGGGTGAATATCTAATCAAAATAGCATTGAATCCCAAAGGAAAGGTAAAATCGGTGAGATAGGAGGCACAGCTTGATTTTTTTTTTCAGGATTTATCACCTAATTTATTCAATTCAGATAGATTAGAACATAAAACGTAGCTATCATTGTGCAAACATCAACAGGATTAAATAATGTAGTCTTTGGAGACAACTACTTAAGTCAAGTAATTTAGCCAATCATTTAAACTTTTCCTTCCCAAACATGCATTTTAGCTCTTATCTGCAATGCAGATCACTTGCATTCTGCTCAGCATTTGGTGTGTATGAATAACTTCCAGTAGGAGTTCAGGATGCAGAATCAGGTGAGAACGCATGTAGAGCTCTGCCATGGGGTAAGGATTTTTAAATTGGACATCTCCTTTGAAAAGGGCAGTTCTGTATCTGCAGCCATGTGATCCTATATATGAACCTATATGTAAAAAATAAAACCCTGTATTTCGATCTTCAGTTCCACTGCAGAGTCAATCTTGCTTATTGCTGCATCCATTGGATTGGAGGATGGTCAGGTACTTCTTCCAAGTTCAGGCCTTTGGCTGTTTCAGGTCAAAGAGACAACTATCAGAAATATCTTGCCCTATCAATAGTTTATTATAACCTTTGCAAAATATGGAAAACAAAATGCTAATGTAAGCTGCAATATAAAGCAGGCAACAAATGAAGCCTTTGAGACCTTCTGAGGCATGTCTAGACCCTTCTTCCTTGTGATTTTTTTTCTTTTTTTTGCTTAAGGGTCAAATTATCCCATCTAGTGATTCAAGTGGCCAACCACTTTTACTCTCACTTTCTTTTCTTCCTAACGCTCCTTTGGCAAACTCTTCACTGCCAATGAGGCAGCCCCAGGGCTTGGGTGAAGATGTAATTCTCAGTACGTGGCACTTTTGCCACGGCCACATCATCTATGTGGGGAGCTCCAGAATTGGTACACCTGCCTGTTTTGGCTCGAATATGAATTTATTTTGCTGTTTAGTCTCAAAGCAGCCTATCTAGCTGCATGTTCTTAGCTGAGAAATGATCTGGGGAGGGAGCTGCTCTGGCTCCAGCATTTCTGCTCCCTTCTTCCTGTTTTCATCCCTGAATAACTTTCACTTTTCTGAAGAAATCATCTCCTTTTAATTGTCTTCCGAGTGTTGCAGGTTTCCTTTTTCTCCTGTGTTATTCACATTGTTGCTGCTCTGGTTGGCTTTGTTATTACAGCTGTTAATATTGCATGGTAAAATGAAATGTTAATTGCTGAACCTCTGAAGAACAGGCAACAGGCTGCTTATGGCGGGCAAACCTGCCTACAGGAAATGTGGGAGGCTGTCTAGTGCTGTTGGGACCTAGTGTCAGATCAATCACAGGCCGGAGGTTTACATCAGAAAGTAGTTTTGAAAGCGAGAAAGCAGCTCCGGTGTTAAGAATATACCTCAAACTGATCGGTTCCTCCCTGTTGCTGAAAGGCGCTCCTTGAAGTGTCAGTCCAGCTTAGCTGAATTACTTGCTGGATGTAAGCAGTACTAGCTCATGTTAGTACTGCTAGAAGCTCCTACAAACTGAATTTGCACTTGATGTGGGAAAAATTGGATATGTTTTTCTTCCATAGGTTTGTCTGAATCTGTATTCCTCATTGTAGGAGTTATTTAGAGACATGGACACAACAAATCATAGCAGTGCGTGAGGATGCTGATTTTTCTCCTTTCCCCTCCTTACGTCAACAGGGACCAGCTGTCTCTGTGAGCACTGCTGCCTGCCATTGTGTGACTGCTGTTATTTAAGGAAAGTTGATGCAGATTTGTTGTTTTCACTTAGTTTTATGAGCATGTGAGGATATTTTGCTTCCTAGGCAACACAATTTTTTTTCCCGGCCTCAGCTCATTTTTAGCTCTCCCCAAAGTATTAGGGAATACTATTTAGAAACACAGAAGAAAAAAAAATAACACAAGAAAAGCTGGAGAGCAGCTTGCTGAGTGGGTCCTTTAGTTTGAGATTAGGCAAATAGTTCCATATGAATTTATGATGTGACATGGCAGCATAAAGAGCAAATGTAATTTCATATTGCATTATTATTTATTGGATTTATAATAAAACTGCAATTACATGCGAACCTGGCTCATTCAAATGTACTGAGACATGATCAGCATGCACACTAGAAGAAGTTTGTATTATTGCAAAGTATGCACAAAAATGTGTTCTTCAGAGATAGAGGTGAGCTTTTGTTGGGAAATAATGAAACTGTGACTTAAAAATGCAAGTTCCAAAAAAAAAAAAAAGTCTTGTGGTGGCAGTGGTCTGAGAACAGACTGGTGGCAACAGACTTTCAGCACTTGTGCTCTTTGAGTCACTTTTACGAATTAAAGAGACTTTCCACAGATGGATGTCCCATCTATTCTTTTGGCTTCTGCTTATAAACAGTTGGTGAAACTTCTGACCCACTTTCTACCTCTGAAAAACAAGCAAACAACAAAAAACCACTATAGTATATATTTGCTGTGGTGACAACAGAAAGGTAAAATCTTAGTAACAACTCAGTACAAAGGTGGCATGAATTACTGTCTTCCCTGTTTTCTCTTAATTCTTGTAGAACTGGTGGTTATATTTTGAGAAGCCACAGTGTTGGAAAATTCACAGGCAAACAGTAACTTGTTCTTGTAAATGCCAATTTCCACTGTCTTCCATTTTTTCTTGAATCTTGTGACAGGACCAACAGAGGAAGGATGGAAAGGGTTACTGAGAAAGGTCCTGGAGAAGGTCAGTCCAACAGTTCATCTTTATTTTAATCTGTATTGATTCATTACAATGACTTCTGCAGAAATTAAAATCGTACTGATCAAATACAACAATGCTATCTGGTAACCAGCATTTGGGAAGATAGTCATTCATGCGCACAAAGGTGGCATGACGCTGAAGTAAGAGGATTGCTTGCTAGTCTATTCCTTTTACTTGGAAAAAGCTGTCAGGATGATACGCTCTGGTGTTTTTTGGAGAAATTGCACCTGAAGAATATGTTCACTTTGAAGTAAAGACAGTAAGAAGCTGGAGGAGTTCAGGGACAGAACACAAAAGGCTTTCATGACCAAGGTTATCCATCTCTCCCTATTATTCTTTTCCTAATTTACAGTGATGTTGGGTAGTTAGCACAAGCACAAAAGCAGTGAACATCAGGTGTATAAGATCATTCCCACGTTCAGCTGACAACTCTGTGCCAGAAGTGCAGTGCTACAGGATGCACCTTGGTGGACCTTTGCGGACACTGTTATGCCTGATGACGGCAGATAATGCTCTCTGGGCTTTTTTTCTGTGCAGTTCTGTTCTTGCTGAAATAATAATAATAATAAATTAGCCCAATGTGTTTACTGGAAGAGAGGAACAGCAGTATGAAGGAAGAGTAAGGCTCTGCTGGAACTTGTCCATATTTTGCAAGTATAGGCTAATGATCAAATGTGATTGTAAGGGAAACTCATTTTCTTGAGAGCATACATTTAAAAAGAGATATTAATGCCGTAGTGTGGTAATCAGACACTGCAATATCTGTGGTAAAATGCCAGCCTTCCAGAGATCTGATAAACTCAACATTTGTTATTTACCTATCCAGAAATCTTGGCTTTGAAAAAACAGTGTTGAGTGCCAGCAGAAGGGCGATCATTACAAATTCAACACAACGTGCAGTCAGCTGCAGCATGGAGCTAACGGCAGGGGGTTTCTTTGGCGCTGCTTATAGGATAGAAAGTATATTAATCTGTCCATAATTCAAGCTGAAATAAGAACAGGAGAAAGTGAGAGAGGATGAGCTGTCAAAGGAAATAGCTAGGTGATTTTTAGGTAACAAGTTGAGGGAAGGGAGCACCTACCCTTGAGAACTGTACAAAATCATTTGTAAAGTCATTAGTCTTGTGACTTATTTTGACTGCTACTGTTATTAATTATTTGTGCTGAAGTAGCACTCAGAGATAAGACTTATGCTAAAAATCCTACTGTACTGACTGCTGTAACAGCACACAATAAAAAGGCAATCTTTCCCCTGAAGAGCTTTTAATCTGAAAGCCACTCATTATTCACACTTTTTTCTTCTGATTTTCATCACTACACTTGGTATTTCATTTGGTACTTCCATCCTCTCTTGTATTCTGGTGAACGGCATCTGAACCTCTTCCTCACAGCTGTATTGGTGTTTGGCAAACACGAAAGTCATGCATCTGCACTCTCTCTGACTGTTCTTTGGTGTTCTTCTCTTCAGTTTGCATTTCTCCCAGTTAATTTCTCGTTATTTTTTCTGTTATTTCTTTTATTAGCAGTCTTCCTTTTTTAAACTTTCTCACACTTCAGCTTTCTATCATCTTTGTGCACTCTTTTTCTATGACATTCTTCCCTCTTGGCTTTTTTTCCCAATTTCAGGGGAGACTTGGGAAGAAATAATGCTTATCTTCATTTGTCTTAACTGCACTTTCTCTAGTGAGCTGTTCCACCCCTCCTTACTTCTTACATCCATCAAGAATCTGCCAACATCCGAATTTATTTGGGGAAAGCATGCCTTTTAACAGGACAATATTGCTTCATGACTCAGGACAGTGCTGGGTATCACCAACTGCTGAAAGGTCCAGCTGGAAGATTTTGCTTCTGGAGGGCCCTCAGTAAGGGACAACTGCACTAAATGCACTTGGGCTATAACCTAGTTATGTTTTTTTATAAATAAGTTTACTTCATGAGCACCCTAGCAAAATTCCAACATGATCTCTTAGATCATGGTGAAGAAGCAGAAACCAGGGGAAAAGGGCAAAGTTGGCTGTTGGCAGCTTGTCCTTCTGCTCTGCTTTTAATTATTGTGGTTTGTAATAGTTTGCTTGCAATAATTACAGCTACATTGCCAAAGTAGCCTTTAAACGGGATTGTTGTTGTTGTCATAACTGTTATTGTTCAAGAACTGCATTTTTCAATTAGGGGAAATACATGAGATACATTATCTATAACAATCTCTTTTAATGATAACAACGGATATGGAAATTAGTCCAGAGCATAAAATTAAAGATATTTGAATAATTATAGTGTAATCAAGTCAAAATTACTGATGCCTTTATTTGAGGCTAGATTATGTGGAAAACAGCGCAAGAAAATACGTGCTTTGAAATCTGAAAGGCACCAGTATTTGACAGCACATTTGCATGTATTGCACCAAATAATAATTTTGCTTTATGTCTGTCAAATATTTAAAACATAAATAACAGTCACTACGCTACTTTTCAGATGCTTGGGAGTGTTGACAAACTCCCTTGTAGTTCAGTTTGCTGGCATGTCTCGGGTGTTTTGATATGGTGGATTTGCAGAATAAAGGTGAATTTAAAAATGCTCAGCAAGGTGGCTCAGAAACGTCTGCATTTTAAATACCTGTATTGGATTTTCTTGGAGAAGTTTCAATTTCTGTCAATTCCTTCTCCCCTTCCTTACCTAATGCTACACATACTTTTTATTTAAGTCAAATAAAGAAAAAGGCCAGGGAGCCCAAGGGAGTTCAGAGATAAAAGTTCTAGGGATAAATATCTAATTTTTATTGTAAATAAATATATGCATATATATACTTTACCCTCTGTGGGGAAAAAAGCCCAACACTTATTTTCAAATTCTTTACCTTTAATAGCAAATGCTGACTCACCAAGGCAGAAGAAATGGAAGGAACAGTTGAAAGCTCTGCAGACTACCAGCTGGTGAGTCTCAGACACTGTCTGTGTCAAAGGAAAACTGGAAATGGAGCTGTGAACTGTGTAAAAAGGGTGATAAGAAAAATATTTGTATTGTTTGACTCCACTGCAGTAGGTGAAAAAGACGAAATTTAACTTTATTTGGGGATTTTGATTTCCAATTGTAACATGAAAAGTTGAAGGCAAAACTTTTATAAGAATTCTATATCCCTAAGCCAGCTGGTAGATAGTCATGAGCTTTATGTGAGTGGAAAGAAAGGCATTATAGTTCAGTTACTTGTTAAGACTTAAAATAGCAGCACTAAGAAATCTTTTGGAAAGTTGGTGCTAAAATCAGTGAGCACTGGTTTTCATGCAACTGGTCAAGCATAGATGGGTAATTCAGGATTCTCCAATTTATATCTATTTTAGATAAGAAATAGGTGGAAATAGGCCAAAACAGCTAAGAGAGAATTTCCTCACACCATTAAAGTACTGTTGGGAATAACAGTGTAGTTATTCTGACATCGGACTCACAAATCTGATAAAAATCAGAACTGCAAAAGGTAGGAATAAACATGGACGGCAGTGGTCAAGAGGCATTTTACTGCTTTATGATAAGCTTGTGCTGCATTCAAACAGTGTTTTGAAACAAAATCTGAACTGTAATACCTAGTGAAAACAAGATTGCTGTTTTTCATCTTCATATAATAAGGAAAGGTAGAGAATGAAGAAGATTTGGGGCTTCAATTCTTGATGCTGGCTCTGGTCCAGAAAGCGTAAGAAGAATTTCTTTGGGGATGGCCAGGCAGAAATTATGGGCAGTCTTGGTTAGTAATGGGGAGAAATATTTTCACTGGCAGTTAAGCATTACTGTAGTTGAGCAATTTTACTATAGTGCTGCCTAATGAAACTTTCACGAGTTGTGTAGTGATCTCTGTGTGTAGTCTTGTGCTGCATGGAGAGTTCCACCATCATAATGCTTCATAACCTGTAACGTAGGCTCCTCACCTGCAAAATCCCCGGAGTATTGAATCAAAAATGTGCAGGAAGTATTCTGTGTTAATAAACTGTATGACCTATTTTTATAGCAAGCAGAACAGTTTTCAAAAGATTAAGTAGCAAGTTTTGGGAAACGGATAAGAAACTTAATAAAGCCGAGTGGTTCTTCAGTCTGGCTGAGGCAGCTAATGTTGCAGATGTATTATGGAGCTGAAGTTGATCCAAATGAGGCCTTTGGCATATGCAGCTAATGGGAGGGGGGGAGTAAGCAGCACTTCCAAGTTCAAGAACTCAAGAACTTGAAGTTCTTATGATATTGTGTATATTTAAATCTTCCAGCTACTAATTTTGGGAATTACTTGTTTAAAACTTTGTTCGTTGCCAGTTAAATTAATTCACTAATGAACTCAGAAGTGAATCTGTTGTGAATTGGACTATGGGGTCTTAAACCATGTTGTTGTTTTAGACCATCTGAACCAGTAGATGTTTAGTAATGCCTTGCAATATTGCCTCTAATTTGAAGAACAAGAGAAAAATGAGAAAAGATTTGATATTTCTATTTAGCTTTTAGTCTCTTAGAAGAGTTCAGAGTCTCTGTGCAGATCAGGCATATCAGGTATGACCATATACTAGAACCAACTCTTTTCCTGAGACCCTAGGAGATGACTGTAGTGAGTTACAGAAGATCAGAGTGGGATTTGTGCAAGGCATGGGGTGTTGAACCAAACTTTGCTTTCAGTTAGGGTTATAATCAGGGTTCCTTGAGTTGTAAACCAATACCTTGTGTGTTGGGACCATACTATTGCCCCTCTCCCCTGCTCCGGCCCTGAAGTGTAGCCAGCCCAGTGTTAAATCAAAAACAGATTTATTGAAGTCAAGGGCAAAATTTAATGCAATCTAATGTGAGGAAACAGACTCCTACAACTAAATTATAAACAGGAGACAGTACAAGCAAATACATCTGCATTTCTGTTGATATTCAGGCCAAGCTCGGTGCAGCTTCAGGTGTCAGTTCCACCACCTTTGTGGTATCATGGTAGGCTTGAAATGACCAGGAGAAAAGGGTTCATTACCTAACCTACTGGAATAAGTTCAAGTCCATTTTATAACCTCTCATTACTTGTGTTTCCTCTGTCACTCCTGCTATTATTTCATTTGAGCTGTTGACAATTACTTGTGAAGAGGTTGGGCTTCTGCTGCTTCAAAAGGTTTTTCATTCTAAGAAGGGAGGAACGTGTTTCCAGTGGGAAGAGTCAAGGAAGAAAGGAAACTCAGTTCTGCTGTGGGTTTTCCTTAACTACTACTAATCCAAGGCTATTTAGTTGTCACTAAAATCTTGTTTTTCTTCTGAATGGAAGTTGTTGTTAAGTATTCAAATTGCATCCTCTAATACCTGCATGTGGTTAGAGATAGTGAAAATCATTTCAAAGTTCTTTTGTTCTTGAAGAATTCAAATGAATTAATTTTTTTTAAAGAAAAACAAACTGGATTTGCTTGGAAAAGGGAAGGGTTTGAAAAGGAATATAGCCTGTTTCAAAGAAAATTTGTTATTGCTTTGCTCGAGTCTAACTCTGAGTGGAGAAAAATATTGCTCAAAAATCATGATTCAGTATGTGTTCTTTTTGGGTGAGTGAAGGGGTTCTTCCTTAAACCCCATTATTCATTTGAAATGCATTGACTGGTTTTATGAAATGTTAGAGTTAAGTGCTGGGTTTTCCTGAGAGCCTTGTCTCACCGTCAGAAGTAGAGTTCCATGAAGAACAGTGTTTAACCATCCCATATATAGTGGTGTGCCAAATAGTCCTTGAGACCTCCTTCTAGCTTAACCTGTAGCAACCACTGGTGAGCATTTACGGAGTGAACTAATTCAGAATTTACCATTTCCTATTAAATGTGTTTTCCTTACTTTTAATGGATTATACAAATGAGACAACATTATTCCTTCCCAGGAAGAAAACAAAACAGAAAAATAATGAAACGGACTAAAGAACTTGATTCTCAAGATGCGCATGTGATTGCCGGAGTTAGAAATATAATTGACAGATCAATTATACTTTCATTTCCTTGAGCCATTCTTCCATGCCATTTCAAACCTAGAGCTGGCAGGTCAGAGAAAATAACTGTCAGCCTGTGTGCTGCAATTGGGTGTCTGGCAAAGCCCTCTACCAAGAAGTCACTTTGTAGGAGGTTTTCTTCTCCACTGCATTTGACAATAATGTGAATGAGAGCTTTGACTCTTTCTTGGCTTATGATGGTGAGCTACTTATTTTTTTCAGGCGGTCTCTTGTCAACTAAGGATCTACAAAATAAGCTCAACAAATAGTGCATAAAAATGTTTATCTAAGATATCCTTCTTCCAGTGTGTCAAACATGAGACGTTCTTTAAGCAGTGCCTAAATAGTAAATGGATCTTCTAAGCTTAAAGCTAGGCCACTTTTATTCATTTAAAGTCAATTTATATTGCTACAAAATGCCTGTTTTGCATTAACGTCTAGGAAATAATCAAGGCTCAGGTTCAGATCTTGCAAGCTCATTTTAAATTAATTTTCATACGCACACGTGTGCTGACTCAAGGCAGTGGGTTGTGCACACCCAAATGAATCTGGGTCAGACTATTAAACGAAATCAAATTCTACTCTTCAGTGGAGCTGAACATGCATCTGGAAACATTTGATGGACTTAAAATCCAGTAGTGCTATATATTCCTATTTATAACAGAAATTGTGGAATTCTTTCCTTTGTGGGAATTTTTCTTTCTCTCTTACAGAGAGGAAGGCTGGTCTTCCTCATCTGAAGACCAGAGGCTGAAGGCTGAAGACCAGCCTTTCTTTCAGTGCACAGCAGGCTGGTGTTGGTATAGCTAGCTTCTAGGCAAGGAAGTGGGCTTTCTTGCAAAAGGTACTGAGGTGGACCAATACTGTTATAAGAAAATTACAGATCAGTGCTATACTGAAATGATTGGAAACATAGAACAACCTTTCTCTTAAAACTTGGATGACTGCAGCGGTGCTACAATTACAAAAATGGTACCGGCATGCAGCAAAGCAAGTACATGTTTCTATTTAAACTGAACCAAATCTTACTGAGCTGTACACAATATCAGTGATGTGCAGATGTTTGTTTTGCTCATCAAAAATGTCTGTCTTCTAAGTTTAGAAACAAAATTCACTCATTTCTTTTTGTCCCTCATGGTAGATGCTACTTATAAAAATATAGTTATTCAGTGTAAAAAATAAATGAAGCAGCAACTAAAACCCCTTTATACTTTCTCATTTATTCACATATCCATGTTATCTTGGTGTATCTTTACATTTAGTTTCTGGATATATTTAAAATATACAGATTATTTATATTTATGTTGTAGTTATTCTGTAACTCAAAAAAGACTTCAGGATTGTATTTTTCCCCACTAAACCTAAATATCTAAATAACAGAAAAAATACTGTAGTTATTTCCTGAAACCATGAATGGTTTTGTGATGATCAGCCGACCATAGCTGCCACGTAGGAAAAGTCAGATTCAAAATTCATTCATGCAAAGGGTTTCAATTTACATTCTGCATAGAAATTTGATGTGTTTCACTAGCATTTGTCATGCTTTTTGTCCCCTTTGCCTAATATCCATGTTTATAACAGTTCCTAAGGTTTGAGGGTACCTTTTTCAAATTTCCATCTATTACAACAGATCCCTTGCCATATGGTGTTGCTTCAGTTGTACACAGAAAAAAACAAATGCAGTAGTGCAATAAATCAGTTATGTTCAGACTGAAGGGAAAGAGTCTTAAGATGGGTGTAATTGCAGAGTCTGAAGCAGAAACGAGCAAGCTAGCAAGAAGTGAACATACGAACAGACTACAATGTCCTTCTGCAGCTGGGCCCTTCTTGAGGTTCTCCCTGATGCATGGAACCCATTTCTTCCTTCTCACCTTGCCAGGCTCTAGCACTTACCCAATTCAGGATAACGAGCCTGTTAAGTAGGTCAGGTAAGACTCCCAGCAAGGGTTCTAGAGGTTGGAGTTAATGCTTTCTTTTCCTTCAACCCCCTTCTGCAGTGGATGTCAGCGCTGAGGATGCCTGTGGGGGGAATACAGATGTCTCCTGGGAAGCTGTTGGTTGAGCTACTGTCTGCTGGATTGTCAAAACATTTTATTTTTTTAATTATTTTTTAGCCTGATCATTGATTTTTCTTCACCAGAAAAAGTAGCAGAGTGCAAGGAAGGCATTTATCATATACCTAAGTCTCTAAAATGTCAAATTTTACTTAAATATAAGCCCCTAATGAAGTGTGTGGTTTCTAAATACAGATGAAATACCTTATACATTAGGGGCTTGTGGTATCAAAAGGCCAGCTAACTTCCTATGGAGTTTATTTTAAATCTTGGTGTGCCTGCTGGGTATTACATTCCCCAGAGTCTCTGTAAGAACAGCAGGAGAATTTTATTATGAAATAAGAACTAGGTGGCTCATTACCTTTGTAGTGCATCATTCCCCATAGGATCATCTAATTGTTTCCTGAATGATTCTAATAGTTTTGCTCCAACACCCTTGCCTGGGAAGAGGCTTTCTCTCAGGATTGATGATTAACTGCATGAATGGATTAACTTTTTTTGTATTTTACTTATGTTGATTTTTTTTAAAAAGTATCATATTTCTGACTATACTTATTTAAGTGACATGTAGTGCACTTAATTCCCATTACCTTCGTCCATTTTTAAATCTCTTAGGCTGTCTGTAAATGCTTGTACTTGGAAGGTGACTCTCTTTTAAAAACAGTGTAGTTCCACTGTCTGAGGTGCTCTTGTGCTGAACCATGACGAGTAACTTTTCTGGAGTTTGTGGAACTATACTGGCATAGCACCTGACCAGACTTACTTGATGACAGATCATGAACGGGATGTTAAATGGAAGAGCATGTCAGACTTGAGGACGGAAAGAAAAGCAGAAATATTTGCTCCTCCCAAGATAGGCAGAGGAGATACCTATGACTCACGTGATAAGATGACTAGACAGCATTGATGCAGTTTCCATGACAATATTTCCTTACAGCTTCAAAAGGATGGAATCACAAGGAAAATTAAGTGGAGGTGAGCAGGGATTCTTCTAATTATTTGGAGAATACTGGATTGCACAATGCCTTCCCAATTCCTGAGGCAATGTGTGCTGCCTGGATTCTGCTGTAAGAGCAGGTTAGATGTTGTTCTGTGGTATACATCTATGTCAGGGACCCTACAGGGCTGTGAGGACAAACTTTGGTTAACAGTTTTTAACAGAAATCCTAAGGAGGTCTTTGTTGTCTGAGCCACACCCTAATATCAGCCACAGAGATGACGTCTGTGGTATAGTAAATACATTGTTTGCATGTTGCTGATGATCTTCCTATACTCATTCCTTGTATAAATTGATTTATCTTTTAAGGTTCTTTTTTTCTAGTATGTAGCCTAAATCAGTTCCAGTTCAGGGAGGATTTGTCCCGGTATTTCTGTCTAAAACCTTACAGTATAACTTTGTGAAAACAAAGGATTCTGACATGACATCATGCTGGCAAAATAAGTCACTTGGATTGAAAGATTTTTCTCACTAGAATCCTCTGCGATGAGGAATGTAATGATACATTTATATTCTGTCCATGACAGATTGAGTAGGATGGCAATGGTGGAAGGCTATCTCTAGGGGCAGTCCAAGGAGTAAGCTATGTAAAATTGCTTGTAATCAGATCATTTCTGTCAGTGGGTATCCAGAGAAACTCACAGGTTGCCTAACTTACACAGACTCAGAGATGTCTGTAGCCCATCTTAATACCAGTGGGATCTTATGTTAACAGCATATAAGTGGTTAGAGAGAGAGCTTGTCTAGGACATATAAAAACATTTTTGCTATAGAGAAGGCTCTGTTGTGTCCTACTCTGGCTAGATGAACCTGCAGTAGAGGCAACTTCTGCCTGTAAACCACCAGGCACTTGCATGATAAAATGTTGAGGTCTTTTCAGGTGCTTTCTGGAGCACTTCTGGAGCTCACGTTGCAAGCGCAGATGAGATGGTAGTGGGTGTTGAAGGTTGGCAGGTTGCAGAGCATTGCTTCCAGGTCCTCATGACACTGACTGTGGTGAGACGTGCCCTCAGCTTTTAGGTAATTGTATAGGAGTGGTTTTGAGCTTGCTACTTCCAGTCTTTCAAGCAAGCCTGCCTTGAGAGGGATGGCTTGGAAAAACTTTACACTCTACTCCCATTAATATACCTCTACCCTGTATTGCTCACAGGGACAGAATTTTGACCATGGGCCTTCAAAGGTAGTCGTCTCATTGTGTCCAAGAAATCTCTAGTGGCAAACTAAGAAAACAGTAGGAGATGTGATTTTTAGACAAATAGCTGTCTCCTGTCCCTGTCAGTCTTTCTTAAAGTCAAAGCTTGATGTATGGCTTATGAGCAATGACTAGGAACAGGAAAGTGTAACTGTATAGTAGTACGTTCTGCTATTTCTGTGAGTGATTGGATATATTTCAGACAGCTTTAATTCACTTTAAAATAACACCACTGAGTTGTTTTCAGCTGTTACCTGTCAGCTCCCTGATTTCCTTCTTGCTTTATCTTTGTCTGTGGGTTGTAGAGGTACAGCTGGAGAAAGACAGCAGAGATAGGCTTTTGGGATCCTGTTACCTGTGAGAAGAAAAGAAGCCTCAACCTCGGAAGCACTAATGTATTTGCTTGATTGTATACACTCCAGTTGTTCCATTGACTTCACTGGGAGCACTCATCTATTTTGAGTTGAGCACGTGCTTAATTTTAATTACCTTACTAAATCAGGGCCTGTGTGCATAAAATTAAGTATATGTGTAAGTGTCTGCATATTCAGGGCCCTAACGGAAACCAGAGTAAAATACAGAGTTGCATTTTACATTCATTAACTGAGGAAAAATCTCCTTGAAGTCAACAGGCATTTTGCCGAGTAAGGCCAAGAGGCATCTGGCCCATACAGCTTGCATCCCCAGCTGTGACTCTCCACGTACAAGACTTAAAATACAGCGCTGATGCACCAGGCTGCAAGTGCAGGAAGAGGGGCCTGATCAGCAATTTGCCATGTTTGCGAGAAAAAGTTCTAAAATAAGGCTTTAGAAGGGCACAAAATACTCGGTTTAGTCAGAGGGATAGAAGAAAGCAATTTAATTCATGGTTTACTATGTGCTTCTAACAGAGATAGAGCCTGATATTGTTGCATTGTGAGCGATGGGTGCCTTGCTGAGGGACAGCACAATTGTGACAAAATACATATTAATGTCATGTAAGTTTTAAAAAGAAAAAGAAAAACCTAAACATATAAAACCATGTGGGACTGTGTAAAACCACACCTAGCAAGCAGTTATAATCTAATTGTTTGAATTATAACAGGCACTTAAGGAACGCTCATGGAGGGAAGAGTCCCAGATGTGATTTTTATGCATCTCCGCAGGTTTCCCTTAACAGGAAAAAATATCAAAGATACCAATATCAGTTCTTGACACCCCATTCTTCTGCATGTACTGAAAGAGAGCTTTTCTCTTTGGGAAAATGATGATACTGGGAGAAGACGACCAAGGGCTGATCTTTGAACTGGGGCTGGATGCTGAGTAAATCCTTAATGGAGTCCTTAATTAAGAGTCCAAATGGCTTAGGTCAGTAGGTGCCACCTCATTTTGCCTGATGTTTAAACCATGCTACCAGGTTATAGAGTCCTGCCCAAAGGAAGAACAAGGTCTCTCTTCGATTTAGGGCTTACAGTTAGGTACCTGGAGGTGCTGTAGATAGTTCTGAAATATTCTGATGTAGATGATTTCTCATTCTCTTTCCTCTTTGTTAAAGCTGTGTCATGAGAAAAGCCTGATTTGGGTTAGCTGTCTTTCTCCAGGACAGAGTTTGCTGATGTCAGTCCTAAGGAGGTGGTAGCATACTCTACCAGGTGAGCACTAGGACCTGAATTCCTCAGATGGTTAAAGGAGGATGGTGTCTTATCACTTAGCTTCCTGGTATCTAGTTTGAATAGCCCTTTATTCAGCCTACTGACTCTAGAGAATTGATCCTTAGGTTTCAGTTTCTCTCCAAGCAAAAGTCACTGCAAAAGAGGGCAACAGTTGCAGTCTGAGATTTGATGAGTTGTAGAGAGGCTGTTTACATCACAAGTCTAGGAAAAAAAAATTAGTTGAAATGATGAAAAAGTCAAAGACATTGGTTTAAATACACAGTAGTTTATATAGCATGTTATAGTGATTGTGTTTTCTATACTATGGTCATAATAAGCATGCAAATTTAATTGCTAGTTTTCTTAAAAACAAACTTTTCAACAATGCAAAATAAACCCTGTTGAAAAATCATCTCTGAGAAAAACCAGAAGCAAATACTTATTAGATTCAGAGTAGGCTATGGTAGTTCAAAGACTTGTTTATAATTGATAATCTCATTTATAATCAGTAATTGACTTAGTAAATTGAAATAATTTCATTTTTTGGACCTAAGAAGTTTCTGTAAATTCTAGGAATCACAATTTATTTTTATTTTTTTTAAATCTGAACTTCTAGTAGTTCTTAAGGTTTTCTTCAGGTTTTCTGCTTCTAATACTGGATTAAAGTCATACAGTTAAGGCAGACCAGAGCAATAACTGAAGGTGTAATGCAGACCACTGCCGTAATCTATATTTCCAATCTGAAAAGCAGTTTATAGTCTAGCTCTTGTGACTCTCAACCAAACTACTCTCTGTCCTCTGGTCTGAGAACTGCATTTCTCAGTTTGACTTGAGGTGGTAAATGTGGTCAGCTTTCCTTGGAGTGGAAACCTCAAAGCATCTTGGTGCTTTTCCCTCCTGTAGACTGCACAAAGGAGAAGATGTGTTTCAGCCAGTAAAAGCTTTGAGCGCTTCAGAGGGCAAAGGAGCATCTCATATTGCCGATGTTATCGCAACCTTTAGCTAAGATATTGAGAGGGAGAGGGACAGAGCCTGTGCTCCAGCTGAGGTAGCAAAAGCACTGCTTGCAGCAGTGGGCTTGGGAAATATCTAGGCATTAGGTGTAACCTGAAGGATTTAATGGGTGGTTGAAAGTCAGAGCTAATCAGACAACATGGACAATTTACTGAGAAATAAAGAGGAAATATAAAGAAGGGAGAATAAAAAGTCTAAGGGAGATTGCAAAAGAAAACTCTTGTTTCATATTTACATGGAATCAAAGTGAAAATAGATAAACAGCAGGTTTGGAAGGAAAAGAAAGGGTAGGCTACGCAAGTAGAAAAGTGATGCATTTGGAGATGGTGGAGCAAGAAATAAAGCAAGAGATGATAAAAGGTAAAATGCAGTCTAGGGGGAAGAGATTATTGCTGGGAGTTAAGTAAACCAGGAGATGGAGTCACAGAGGAGGGGCCATAGGAAAAAACAAGACTACCAGGGCACTAGCAAGAAGCATATGAGGTAGAATTAAATAGTTAACTGGAAGAATTGACTGAGACTTGTCCTTATATGTATTCTTTGTAACTATATTTCTCTTTCTGCCTGTTCCAGATGTTTGTGGTTTGCACCATTAAAAGCCCAAACTTGCAGTCCTGGCTTCTTCACTTCTCATGGGGTTATTTAATGCACAATTTATTGTGCAGTTATTGCTAAAAAATAATTGCAAAATTGAACAAAGAACAAATAGTGGTTTATGGTATCCACACTGAAAACAAGCAAGAACACAGATTCAGGAAACGAAATGGAGGTTACAAAGCAAGTTGCTTCTGCATTTAGGCAACTGGGGGTTGTTTTATATGAAGATCTTTCTGCAGAGTCCTATTTTTTTTGCAAACAATACGTTTAACTAGTTAATAACTAGCTTTCTCTCTAGACACTTCTGTAACTTTCCCTAAAGACAAGTATACTCCTAGAAAGCTTTGAATCACAAGAAGTGGTAAATTAGATGAAATTTAACTTAAATACCCTTTTCTTCAGGTTAGAAAATGTATACCTAATTTTTGGTGTGTCACACAGAATGAGATTTGACCTGTTAATGACTTTATTTAATGCAGTTGAATAATTTCTACTCAGAGTTTATTTACTTTTTCATTGTCTTGCTTAATTTGTTTTGTGAATCTTCCTCTCTTTTTTTGTTTGAAAGTCAGTTTTTAATTTCAGTTTTTCAAATGCCTCAGCGGTAACTTCTGTTATCCTTGACATTTCTGTGTCACCATAATGTGAATTGCTGCAGTGGGAAACATAATCCTCTAATCTGGCTAGCTCAGACGCATTGTTCGTATAGAGACATTTTCCAATTCAGTGTATTTATTAACAGCTCTGAGCACTCTGTTTGCTTTGGCATCTGCACTGGGAACAGTCTTCTGAATGGAAATTGTAGTCCAACAGTGGGTTTGTGCCTATGACTTCTTATATTAACTAGAATAACAGTGCTGGCTCATATGACAGTAGTACCCAGATCTCTGCCTTTAGCTTCAAAAAGCTGTAAAATATGCATATGCACACATGCACGTGTGTGCGCATACATATATATATACATGTATGTACTCAGATTGCCAGTTAATAAACTCTTTTATTGAGAAAGCACATCTGAATATTCACCCAAAACTTTTTGAGCAATCCTGAAAATCACATGCTGTATCGAGTTGAGAAAGCAAACTCTTTTAGCCATTTTAGGTTTTCAGACGAGTGTTCAGTTTTCTGTGGAAACGTTCCATGCTATTTATTCAGAACCTCAGTTTTAGAAAACTGAACATCTCTGAGCAGCTTTAGTATTTAATTACCTTAATTTTCATCTATTACAGCTAAAGCTTACATTGAGTTGCTATCTCTGGGTATCCTAAGCATGAGCCTGACATGATGACTGCATTCAGTTCTAGCATATGCAGACATTTGGCCTGTGAGATTTGTCACTGCTTCTGTGAGACATGTTTTGTGAGTCCATGTTGTGCTTTCTCTGTCACTTCAGGGATGTTGTACACAGCTGCCTGCAGGAGGCACTTTTAGGAATCATGCCCATTAATGAAGAGCTTGCTAGCGGCCACTGTTGAAATCAGGAAACTGGTGTGGATGATTCTGCAGTATAACCAATCTGCCACTTAGGTTTTCATTTGAGTGCAAAAAAGGACATGCAGCAGAGTGAATATATAATATATAGAAATACTCTTATAGATTTAAATAATACCTGGATATGCAGTTACTTTTAGTAAAGTCAAGGCAAGCTGCTGCTTAAATATGTAGAAAATCCCAGGGTGGGGTGGAAGATCATTAATGATATGATTTAATTTAGAAGGTCATACAGTTGAACTAGAGGTTAATGGCAAATACCATCATGATCTTTAGACAGGAGATGGAATCATCAATATAGCGAATTACCGTACTGTATTTCCATGAAATTAAGATTTGTCTTAATATGGATATGATATGCTAGAAGCATGGCATATGTTCCTGTAGGTGCAAAACTTTCTTTGCTCTCTCCTTCCCCTTGAAAAAGCCAAAGGGGGGAAAAAATTAAATTTACACGTAGTTTCTCAGAATAAAACAGAGGATAAAAACATTGCTCAAGCTGTGAAACAAGAAGGAAGGCCCTTGGAGCTAATGATGTTTTCTATTACCAAATGCTCTGAGATGTGAAAATTAAAAACAAGAGCAAATATTATTTGTATTTATCTGTATGTGCTATATTAAACACATGCTCAAAGGTTTAATGTTTTTTGAATAAATACTCATTAATGGCTGTGATTCATTGTAAAAAAAAAAATAAAATATATATATATAAGCTGATTGGGAAAAAGATTAGTTTATAACATGCAGTTTTTGAAGAATGGGAAATGAATTTTCTGAAAATTGGGCACATTTATTAGGATGTTATAACAACTAGCTTTTGGAGAAACAAATAGTGCTAGTTGGTTTCATATTGACACTGGCATTTTGGATTTGGACAGTTAAGATTTGGCAGTGTATGGAAAACTGTTTTCAGCTGAAGTTGATGGCACCATCACTTAGTGATGCTATCATTGTAAAGAGAAAATTAATTTCAACCCTACTGAGGGTTGCACTGAGATCACAGAAAAGATATCTGTTCAGGTTGCAACGTAACATGCTAAAAAGCTGCAAAAAGGTGCATTTTGACCATGTTGGAAACAAAGGGAGTCTTCACTAGTAGTGTTTCCATTATACTGTTATTGGGTGCTCTTGTTCCCCAGTAACTGAAATATCCGTCTTGTATCCATATGTATTGCCCACAAATTATTCCTTGTTACTACCTGACCTTTTGAATCTTCCCTCTTTAGGTCAAGATTTCCTCCTAATTCTTCCCTGTTCGCACACTTCTGTTTCTTTCTGTACCTTTGTGCTATTCCTTCCATATGCTAACGACTGGAAATGTCAACCATGTACATGTGTATTTAACATCTCCATCAGCTTCCTCACTTAAAATTTCTTGGAAAGCTGTAAATCAATGTTCCTAATAAAAACTGTTTGAAAAAGTCCTGTGATGTCTACACGAACTAGAAATATGTGATTACACCTGTCTATGTATTCGATTTACTAATGAGGGTAATTTTGTACAAAATGACAACCCCGAAGTTACTGAATATATTTAGAAAAATCTGTTGTATATCACTGATATTTCCTTTTGCAGCAAATAAACCCTTAAAATAGCTGCAGTGTGAAATTCAGTGAGCCTGACTACTCTCACCTGCCCATTGTATTTATCATTTCTGTTCTCACTGACCCTTTCTAGGGAGTCACTGAGCCCAGTACAATAGTTTGCTGCAAGTAGCTTTTATTCAAATGAAGGATTGCTCACAAGAATTATAAGTTCATATAGTGATAGTTCTTACAGGATCAGATCTAATAAAAGTTCACCTGATACAATTTCTTATGTAAACGAGTTTTCCACACCATTTCTTTCTGGTTTCTCTGTTGCCAATGCTTCCCACCATACTCCACAGAAATTCATTATTCCTCCATTTCTTTACTTTAAATGAAATGTTTGCTGAACTTAATTGATATTGCAATGTCTCTTCTTGCAGGGCAAAAAGAATTGTGCAAGAGTAATTCAGTCTATTGAGTTATTCACAGTCATTGTGTTTGACTGTGCTCTACTGACACTGTATTTTTCTGAAAATATTGGAAATCATTTTCACTGATGGAACCAATGGGAAACAATGAGTCAATCACATGAGACAGTGGATTCAGAAAGCTCAATGCAAATTACTGTAGAAAGTTCTAAGTGCCTTAGTCCATACACTGTCAGTGTTTTTTTTTTTTTTTTCCTTCCTCAAGGTTACTTGAAAGCAAATATTTGGAGGCTACCACACATTCTTGATTATTGAGAGCCAGTGAAGAAAGAAAACAAATATCTGCAGTAAGAGAAAAACATTGGCAAAGACTAGAAGTGAACAGAAGTGCAGCCAGTTCTGTGGACTTCGGGCATGGTGGTGCAGGTTTTTGTCTGTTCCTGTAAGGTAGGAACTTGGGGTCTTTTTCTTATAGACTCTGATGAGCCACTTAGGTATGAGGGTGAACCACAGAGCATTGCAAGTTTCTTTTCCACCCTGGCAATCCACGAGAGCAAACGTGTCATGCCAGTCAGCAACAGGTCCTGTAATATGTTCAAAATACAAATGCGTAAGTGGTTAGTCAGACTATTCTATGGATAATTAATTATTTTTTTTTGGCTAATGCTAATGTACACTGCTAGATTTGGTCCCATCAGTCTCACATTGAGCTCTGCTTCTGACGGTGGCAGTGTCCTAAGGCCATGCACATATTTCCTCTTCTGTGTGAATGAACACCTCTAATTTGTTTTGGCAAGAGTTTGCTGGCGTGGTCTCAGTCCATGAGCAACTTGCTTTCTTCTGCTCTTCAAGAGCTCCATTCATTCAGGCAAAAAAAATGAATAATTTTCAAGTATTATTTTATCTTGCATTAATTTAGCATTAATTGCTTTAAAAATATGGTAGGCATTAATTTTGAATGTTAGTTGATTGTACCGTGTTCTTGATTTTACTGCTTATCTTCGTAAAGTTAATGGAGTGCATTCCTCCTGTCTTTGTTTGACAGCTTATGAAGAGTGAGCATTAAATATAAACTGGTTTTAGAGTGACATTACTTGATAAAAGAAGGGTTTTTATTTTGGTGAAGAGACTATGTCTAAGGAAACAGATTAAGGAGGAAGTTTAGATGTGAGAGAAATACACTTGTGTTCATTTTCCCCTTTGTCTAACACAGCAATCTTTGTGGTCTTGATTACTGTACTACATTCATATGCAAGGTATTTCACGGTGTGAAATTTTTATTTCCTTCTGATTACCATTTCTCTTTTCTTTGTAGCCTTGATAACTTTAAGAAAAAACAATAACAACAAAAAACTGATGACAATCAAAGTATAGAATACGTGAAATGCTTAAAGTACACTGCTTTTCTGCCAATTGCCCAACAAATGAGATCCTGTACTCTCGAGTCTATATTTTTCAGACAAAGGCTGTGAGAACAGCAAGTGGCACAACGTGAGTCTATTCTTGTGTCAATTACTGTAGTGAAAATGGAAAACAGTGCTACTGCAGCCCGTGAGTACCCTTGAAATGGTCAAGAACTGCAAACGTATTAGCCATTCTGCTCAGCGCAGCTGGTTTAAGTACGCACACCATCTCCGGAAAACTGCTCTGCGGAGCTCAGTAATTTTCTTCCCACTGTGAGGGGATGTTATACAGGGTTGTTTATTATAAACTTTAATGGAATTGAAAGCCAAAGTATATAGACACCTTGTATCAGAGATGGCCTTATGATGAAAGTGCACAGCATGCCTTGCTCTCGAGACACCTCAGTATAGACTCCGATGTTCAGGGAAAAATGTAACAAGGCTGAACCGCAAGAAATAGCACAGCTCTCCATCTATATATATAAAAATAAAACTAAAATTATCTACAAAATACATAAAAAGCAGACAATTTAAGTCACTGTCTGACTCCAGATCTAGTGCTATTCCTTTATGGTAGCAGGTTGCATACGAATAACTGAAATTAACTTGCTGTTAAAAAATTTTTCACAGCTCATCTTTAGAAATGACACCAGTATCAACTTAGTTGTGAAGCAGTCTGCAAGCCTGTAATCTTATTGTGTTGCATAGCCATGTAACTGTGGTTGGAGCTCCTTTTTCTTGTCCTCTTGCTTAACAAAGACTGCAAGTGCAACATGAGAAGCTTATCAAGCCTGTTAGCAATCCTGTTGATATATGCAATCCATGCTTTATTTTTGTAGCCTTCTGAAACAGGGTATGTTGTTTATGAAACTCTTCCTAGCCTGTCAGAAGTAAATGCTTTATTGGTGATTTTTTTGATATACATGTTGGAAATCGAGTCACAGTGAGCGCTAGGCAGCTGAATGAACACTTGTGCTACTAGTACCTAGAACTTGAATTTACTGAAGGAATATTTTCCCAAATATCTTCAAAAAAAGCAATCCTGACAGCAGTTCTATCTGCCCTCCTGCTTTTTATTAATCCAGATTCTGTTCTCAAAAAACTTCCAGCACAGATTCAAACCCCACCTTGAAGTTCAAGTGAAGTCCGTGGGCACTTGTGAAGACTTAGGTACTTCAATTCTAAAATCACAGATCCATTAAAGACAATTTCGGAATTACCCTCCCAGCAACCGCAATTTTCTCATCTTTCAAAGCTTAGCCAGCTTTGTCCTCAGCTTGAATCTTTTTTTCAAAGCTTTTTCTGTCTGTTGTACAAGATGAAAAGCTGCAAAAAGAAAAATGCGTAAGGAGAGGGCACAACGGATAAAGCGTAGTTACACAGCAGTTGAATTTGAAAGATATGCTCACTCTTTTAATGTCTACTTTCAGCATTGTAAAAGACTATCCTCCACAATAATCTCTTAAGTGCTTTATCTAGTGCTGGCACTCAGTGCTCACTGGTACAAACTGTGCTAACATCTTGGCTAAACTGATAGTTGGCAAGTTCTGTTACACATGTAAGTTCTCTATTGTTTATAGAGCAGCAGTGGTGGGTCTCTGCCACAGAAACGCTTATTCTAACAAGAAATATTGAACCAATCCAGAAAGTTCCTATTCTTAAATTAAAAATAGTTTTGAACTAAACCCAAGCGGCGTGTGGAGTTTTCGCTGAATATAACTCTTGCATACACGTGTCATGCCCTGCAGCACTGCATAAATGCAATTATAAAATTGAATTACAGCATTTTGGTTATGAAGAATTGATTTTAAGCATCTGATTTCTGATCAGAGAGCAAAAGTTCTTGTGAAGAATTCATTTATGGCAAGGAGGAATTTTATAAATAAGAACTTTTTCCTTCTCTAATAAGGCAAATTTGTTTGTGCTGTTTTAAACCAAGTTCATTGTAAAAGGAAGACAGTTGAAGGGATTATAAAAAGTCCCCCCGCTTTTTTTTTTTTTTTTTAAAAAAAAGTGCAATTCCAGTCCTGGATGTGCTTACAGACTTCTGGCAAATTTTTTTAATAATAAGTAGTTCATGCTAAATTCTTCTTTGTGATAATGTCAGGCCAAATTCTCTGTTTGAGAATGTAGCAGGGAATGAAGGTTCCCTGACAACTTTATCCCATCAAGGATTGCTAAAAAAGCTTACTGAAATGTCTACATCTAAATGTATGCTTTAAACCTAAGACTTTATTATGCCAATAATGGTTTTATACAGTTTAAAAATAAAAAAGTTCCCCAGGGTCTGTTCAGTCCTTTCTTCTTAATGATATTATGCCAGTAGTGTGTACTGCTGTTTGAAAATAACTTATAAGAGCTATTTTATCAGAAATTATGTTCTAAATAGAGAAATCAGGACACATTGAATAGGGAAGGTTGATTTTTTTGTGCAGACGTTTTTCAGTGTAGTTGGTTTCACGGCATGAGTCTATGGTAGACAGAAATAGAGGTAAATTTCACTTTCAGAAATTTGTTCCAGATGGAGGTAATCCACTGTTTAGCAGAACTGAGGTCTGGGGTTTAAAAAACTGGTAGTGACTTGTACTTCAGTTGAGACCTACTTTCTGTTTGGAGGACCGGGATTTTTGTTCCATCTTTAGTTGGCTAGGTCTTATATGTGCATATCTTAAAAACACCTATGTGGCTTTAAAACTGTCCTAACTGAATTAATTGTGATAATGGTGAAATGGAACTGTACAAAAGAGAACAGGCAGATCAAATAGCTGAGCTGCACAGCATTATATTTTTGGAGCACTTCATCCTTTTATAACACTGCATGCTTTCCTTTCTTTTCTTTGTAGCTGACGTGTGTCTATTCTGCTTTAGTCTACAATACATCTTTTGAGGCATGGTGTTCCAAAGAAGTCCTTGTGCTGTAGATATTTGAGATCAAAGCAAGGACCTATCAAACATGCTAATGAAAACACCTTAAAGCCAGTTTAGTACATAAATACATTTCAAGAAGTGGAAAAAAGTTACTTGGCTAACAACAGCAGTTTTCATGTAGCATGTAATGGAAGATGGTTGATGTATCTACAGCACAAATTAATTCACTTTATGAAGTGGACAGAGTTAAGAGACGTAAAAAGAATTGCATTATGCTATTGCAGTGAATATCAAACAGTCATTTCAGGTAGTTTGCATTTGTAATTCTACTTAGAATATTAGACGTAGGAAATGTTTCTGTTGCTCAATTACATTTAATATGGCAAATTAATTCAGGCAAAATGTGGCCGCCCCATTCAATTCTAAAGTTAACTTTTTATGGAGCATCAAGGTGCTGCAAGTAAATCCAGACTATTTGGTCTAATGCATATTAAGAGCTGTAACACTGTGAATAGATACATGGTTTAAATGTATCCTCTAACTAAGGTATAGCTCGTTAGTGTTTGCTTAACTATAAACTAATCTATCTCAGATGAACAGCAAACAAAGCAATACTGCAACCACTACAAGATCCTAAACCGTCACCCAGTGTCTGGACAAGAGGCAATGGGCACAAACTGGAGCACAGGAGGTTCCGTCTAAACATCAGGAAACAATCCCTTACTGTGCAGGTCACCAAGGGCTCGAACACTTGAGGTTTCCTGGAGAGGCTGTAGAGCCTCCCCCCTTGGTGATCTTCAAAAGCCACCAGGATATGGTGCTGGGCAGCCTGCTCCAGCTGTCCCTGCATGAGCACAGGGCTGGACCAGATGACCTCCAGAGGTTCCTGCCAACCTCAACTGTTCTGTGCTTCTAAACATTTCTAAATGAGGATTGAAGAAAAAAAATTACATGTACATCTATGATAATCTCTAGATAAAATGTTCTCAAGTTGAAAATGTAGTTTCTTTCAATTTTTCTAATCTCCTGATGTCTCTGTGTGTGGCACCACACAGACTTCTCATAGAAACCACACAAAATAAGGGGTCCTTATTCTTATGCTGTGAAATGTTTTGTTGCACATATTGATCCTAGGGATTTCAGTGGGCTGTGCTCTGTTCTTCTCTGGTTGCTTTAAAGGTCTCTGGGTAGGTATTAGCTATTAGCTCCAGGGGTGAAATGGCAAACCAGAAAATGAACTGAAATGCCTGCTTTTCTGTTCCCCAGCTCTCAGTGCACTGAGCCACATGGTTCAGTGCAGGAGGAGAGTGAAGGACAGTTTATGGGAGGAGTGGGTAGTATGTGGTCTCCCTTAGATGTTCCTATACGCTTACCATACGTCTATTAAACACAGAGAAATAAGGGAACTTCTAATGCATCTTCCTGGACGATCATAAAGCACCACTCTGAATTTAGTCTAGAAAAAGTGCGTCTCATGTCAGACAAGGAAGCATGATCATCCAATCAAAAACAAGAGAGAATGTTATTAATCTGTGTTAAAAAGACTGATGAAATGGAGTGTGATATCCTGCCAGCTGTGGTTTAGAAATCTCCCTTCTTTATTTGCATTGTGAAGCAGGAAAATCCGTAATCAGTGCAGGGCATGGAAGTGATGGAGAAGGAAGTAATTTAAAAGTGTTTTTTTAATTTCCCACATGTATAGGCCTGGAGGGACCCTTTCAGTTCTTCATTCCGATAAGAGCAGACATCTGACAGGCTGTATCCAGAAATCACAAGTCAAAGTCTGGGCGGTGAGAATAGAACACATGAATTTCTTCTTATGTTTTGATCCTTCATGTGTAGGAAATTACTATTGGAGGGAGATTTGTCCTGTGCCTGGTAGTAGACAAGTTACCTGGGCATATCAAAGGTCTGATCCTGCATCTGCAAGTCTGCATGTTCAGAAGCAACAGTTTCTGCAAGTTTTGGTCACTGCACTTCATGGTTCTTCCAATCTTCTATAACATTAAAACAGCTGAGAGATTTTAATAATACTGGACTTAAGCTGTGCTTTGCGATCAAATAAAAATGGCTTTCTGGAATGGCAGCAGGTATGAGGTGCCGGTATAGAAATTGTTTTCTACAAAAGAAGTCATAACATTGCCCCTGAAAATATCTGTTATGCATTTTGAAGTGCACTGAGCAAATATTCCAAAAGGAAAAGGGCATGTTATTGCAGTCCTGGGGCAATAACCAGAGTTATAAGATCGATTTTTATCTGATATTTATTCAGCTTTTCTAAATGAAGTGCATCATCACTCTGCAACACTGCATTATGTGAAGCCCTGAAATCCTGTGCAGTTTCTGTCAAAATATACCTCAGTGTATAATTGTGTGCTGCAAATAAGGTCAAAATGTAATGCCACAGGTCAACTTCACCTGTGAAAAGGTGCACCAAATGTAAACTTTAGGATTCCTAACCGCAATTTTGTGGGACAACCTCTTAGGTTTCGTGTTTTGTTACTATCAAACCGTAAGAATAGTGTATTCCTAGTCCACTCCTATACCTTTTCTTCTAATGTGTTGATCACTGCTGAGATGCATATAAATGCCTGGTAAAGGCAGGCTGGCTGAGCTCACCAGGCTTAGTCCGGGCTATTTATGTGGAAGAGCATGTACAAACAGGGCCACTGAAGTCCCCAGCCCTGCAGGGCTCACCTGTGTGAGCTGAGCAAGGGAGCTACCACTCCAGAAATTAGCGGTCCTTCTCTCGGAGTTAGGTGTCCACAGATAATTAAGAGGACAACATAATTTTGTGGCAAAATCCCAGGGCAGGTAGGACAGCAGAGGGGGAAAAGGGAAACCTGGAGGTAAGCTTGCAAATGGACTTACTTATTTGTCTTGTGCAAATAAGTAGTTGTTCAAGCACATAAATGGTCATTCAGAGGGTAATATCCACCCAAAATATTGTAGGTTATCACAGTAGCTGTGTTTATATGAAGTTGTATACCAATTAATTCCAAGCTTGCTTAGTGAAACCTTTGTATAAAGATCCCAGAAAGCAAGTAGCATCGCCTCATTTAAAAAAAAATGAAGATAAAAAAAAAAATCAGATGACTGTTCCCCTCTCCTAACACATTGAGCATCGTATTAATGCTTAGAGCTATCAAAACTACAGTAGCTTGAACTAGATAGATAGATAGAACTATGATTTTATTACTGCAACAGAACATCATACTACAAATTTGGATAAATTCTTAATGTTTTCCTGTGTAATCCATGACATTTATTACAGTTCAAAGGGTTAGGACATATGTGAGAAGACATTTTATCAGCATTTAAGAAGAGAACGCATTTCACTGGAATATTGAAATAATGCAGGAGCTGATTAGACATGTTTGCTTTGTCACCTAAGCATGAACTTGAACTAAAGGAAACCAGGGAAGTGTAACGCTACTGACATTGTGCTCTGCAATGTTGTAACTCAGAAATTAAGTCTATACGCACCACTTGTTTTCAAATTCGGTGTCATCCCTTTATCTAGAGTATAATTAGTGTTTAAAAAACAAGCACCAACCAACCAAAGCCATATAAATATATAATTATTTATATATAAACTTGAAGATGTTTATATTGAGCAAAGAGTTCTCCACAATGTGTTGCTTTTTTTTTTAGTATCCAGTATTTCTTAATTCCACTCAAATCTGAATTTCTGATATAAATTACTTAGATGAAGTAAACTTGTGATTCCAGTGGATTTCTTGAGGAGCAGGGCACGCACTCAAATGAGTAATGGAGGGAAATTTTTAAAAATTGCAAACTGACCTTTGAAATGTCAGATCTTGGATGTTTCCTGTAATCAACGTTCTGTGATAAATGAGAGCAGTAAATGTAAAGATCCTCAGTTCAAAAGTGTGTGTAATCGAAACCCAATGAGGGATCGATGCCCTTTTGGTGACCTTTTCTGAAAAGGTCAGATGACAACATTCATAGGAAGCTTTTCTTGTACTTGGAGGATGATGATAAATGGATTTGTAGCGTTTTGGTGTCCTAGCTGTGTAGAAAACCTATGTCTGTATGTCTGAATTCCATATATTTATATAGGTATGAATCTATAAAATTCACAGAACTGTTTGCTTTCCTCATGAAAATTCAAATGGAGGTCTAAGAGATCAGCGGAATCGTTCTCTCCTTTTGCATCATGCATCATTAATGATCTAACATGGATAATAACGTAATTACTCTGTTCATAATAAAAAGGTTTGATGACTACAGAGTCAAGCAACCTGGTCACACACTTTGCTATACAGTTTCTGTACTTGTAAGATTAAAAAAAAATAATAAAAAAATAGGAGGGGGGCTTGAGGAAAGAAAAACAAGAGATTTGACTATGTAAAATAGTAAAAATGACTGGAGGTAGAAATAAATCTGTAGAAAGGTAAACAATTTTTACTGTGTTCTCATAAAGAGTTGAACTGCAGTTTAAATTGCATGAAGACTGCTTCCATAGGAGAAAATAGTAGTATGTCTTAGGTGACATATTCCATGAGTATGCAAATATATAATGTCAAATCACGGTGATAAAAAGCACAGGTGCTCTGATTTCAAAGTGGTCTGTTCTATTAATACTTTTTTACAGTACGCAACTAATTTGGGAACTATTCGAAGCTTAAAGATGTCCATTATTTCACAGCATTGTTCTGCGTTCTGAAACTTGAACTACAGTTTTCAAGTGTTGTGTTTTTACTTGCATTGCCAGATGGTTTGATGTTGCAGACAAATGGGAAATTGAATCTAATTCTCCTGCGATGGCTGACTGATGCATTTTATACCAGATACAGTAAGTAAAAATGGGCTGGGAATATCTCGTTTCATGACTATTACAACTTTGATTAAAAGATGGGGTACGCTAAGACAGTTTTGTCACAGTCTTCTTTTGAAAGGCAAGCTAAATATCTTTAAGTTCAGGCAGTATACACAGCATGTTAAATTGTTGTCTTTCAAAGTAGAGTGGAAAGAATTACTTCCTTTCCTAAGCATTTTAGACTTAACTATGAAATGAGTTTTCAGTAAATGATTTCTCTAACAATAGCATAGATGAGAATAGCAAATTAGAATAGTAGAAGTCAGTGAAAAGGTCAAGAATGCAACCATTTACTCGCTTATTTTTGTACTTCGTGTAAATTTTCAGCACTGTGCACAATGCACCTTTATTATAACAAAGAGACCTGGCATTTTAATTCACTGCACATAGCAAACCTTTATAAACCTTTCTGTTTCACCAAAAACGATAAATGCCAGAACCTTGCATGCTCTAATCTATTGTTTAACCACAAAGGTGGAAACGTATTAAGACCTTCAATCTCTCACTATGCTACATACTTTGTTACGAACAGAGAAGTTAGTAATAGCGATTGTACAGAAGATGGCATGTTGTTTGGAGACTAAACCCTTGGACATCCGTGTCACATAAGCAGTAAATATTCAGAAGAACAATGACTTTCTTCATGTGAGCTAATATTTCACCTGCAGTTTTGCACTTATCTTTACAAATCTTAGTTTGATTCTAAATATAAAAGAGCAAATCAGGCACTTGGAGACGCAATTACTGAATTTTGTTTTCATAACTTAGTTTGTAAATGTACATTACATTTCCAGGTAGTGAGGTCAGGCCTTAATTTCGCTGTAAAAACACCTGTCATAGTAAAATATTTGTCCTTGTAACATGAAACAATTTTTTAAGCTGTAACTGGAGAATATTAATTCAAAGACTTTTTTTGGCTGGTACTTTTTACTGATAAAATAATGTGGTGTTTACCTGAGAACACACTCCATCAGGGATGTATTTTTTTGTAGAAACAAAGCGTTCGAAGACACTTTGAAGCTCCAGCTAGCGTTATGAAATCTGTTTGAAAGTCCTCAGGAAGTTGTCTCCATTGATACATGAGAAAACCTGATCTAACTTATTTAAGTATTTATTGTTATCTTTTGTCCTCTTGTCTTCTCTTCAAACTAGATCAATTCATAAAGTTAAACTTGTCATGATGCCCCACGTGAAACTTCTGCTGTGCTAGAAAAAGCACTAGTTGTTTCATTACCTGTGTGTGACAGCTGGTTTTAAGAACAAACCAATTCTGTTCAACAAGGTGGGTTTTGGGTTATCAAAAGCTGCCAATAAAGAGTGTAAGAGTGCAGCAATAATATGCAAAGTTTTAAAAGTTTTTTTCTTTTTAAGAAAGTCTACTTGCCTTGAATTAAGATTTCTCTCATAGAGTTACAGGCTCTTGATTTATTATTACAGTGTGTATTTTGTGAAAGTTCATCTAAAGAAACAACTGCCACCCAGTTGGCTGTTACAGCAAACATATCTGAAATACCATCAAATGCCATCATTTTGACCTCCTGTCATGTGCGTGTCCTTTCACTGTGTTTGGCCAAAGATAACTATGATGATAGAGTTATTTTTTGGGGAAAGATGGTAAAGCTCTGTGAACTGGTATAATCATAACATTTCTGCAGCTTTATCTGATAACGATGTTCCAGTAGAAAAAAATGCTGTGGTAATTTATAAAGGAGACTTTCTACTATCATTACATTTTCAATTGCTGAAAAGATGTATGGCATTTATAAATGCCAGTTTCAAAAGAGAAAGCTAGCATCAGTTTTTTCTTTTCAGTGTTTCTTTAGATATTTCCATAAAGAGTTTGTCATTATCATTTTCCTTTCATGAATAGAGCTCAAAATGCTGATGCTACCAACTTTCAGCTTTGTAGAAATAAACAATTCATGTTCATACAACACAGTCCCTGACTGAGGGAGTGTAGAGATATATAGATTTGTGGTGACTTGCTATTTGGTTATTTGGAAGGGAAATAAATGTATTCAGGAGACGAAATAAGTTCTCTCAGGGCAATTTCATAAGTTTGAGCCATAGAAAAATTTTTGGGAAAAAAACAAACATAAAAATCCCACACTTTGTGGCTCTTCTCTGCTTTGTGGCTCTTCTCTGCTTTTTTTTTTTTTTTTTTAATGTATTAGTCTCAGCTCTGCTCAGAGCTTACATCAATGTTAGACCATTCATCTTTCCACGGAAATGATCTTCTTTAGCTTGGACTCATTTCTGTAGCATAACACAAATGCTTCCTATTAGTGTGAACTGGTTCTAACCTCAGCAAAGATGGGGAATGAGCCTGATATAATACAAATTTTCCATTGGCACAGAACAGTTGAAAAAAACTCTTATGCAACTTCTTATAGGTACATCAGCACAGAGAAGCAGCATGACTGATGCAAAGGGAAAATGTCCAACTGCAGCTGTGCCACAAAAAGATTTTGCAAATTCATAGCTATCTATTTTCAGCCCAGGTTAGTACATACTTAGTTTTTCCATATTTTCTTTTGTGTGAGTGTCAGTCTTGGTGGGTGAAAGCATGGATTTTATTCATGTGAAAGGCAAAATGAGCTTCTCTGAGAACTGTTAAAACCATGAGGTTTAAGTTTGGCTTCAGGAAGACAGCAGCTCAGGGGTAAGAGGTGTAAAGCAGGCACAAAAGAGCACACTGCTCTATAATAAAAATTTAGCACAGGCAGTATACTTCAGTGTGCAAGGAAGTGCAGTTGTCTTTCTGAGTTTTAATCCCCATTCATGAATTGACCAAAAAGGCCATAAGTGACCTTTCCTCCCTTTTGCTTCTCATTATTGGAGGTGAAAAATAAATAAAAAAGCAAATAAACCACACTTTTGGAAATCAGACTGTCAACTCTGACATTGCATTTGGTGTTTTTACTAGAATCTGACTCAAAGAACTAGGAAACGTTAACAAAGTTAGTAGATGCTATATAGTTTTAGGAAGGAAAAGTAGGATTCTTAGCATTTTTATCTTTTTCTTGGATAAGGCATAACCACTGCTTGCGTGGAGTCACCTGTAGCTGAACTAGGAGGTGATGGTACAAGACTGGCTGCTGATGGGCCACTAGGAAAGAGAGGCGGCTTGAAGGACTGTGGACAGCTGCAACATGATCAGTGACTAGTGGTTGGTGATAAAATACTGCCAGTCACTGTGTGGGAGATTTATAATGGTTTCCTTCAAGTACTCACATTTCAGACCTGGTGGCTGAGTGTATGAAGCAGATGTTTGACTGCTCCTGTGATTTGAGACCACGATGGTGATAAACAGTCTGACATCAAATGAGCAGCAGTAGATTCAAACCTGTTGCATGGGAGATAGACACAGTAACATATTATATGTGGGATGAGCAATTTACTGAAGATTCAGAGCTTGAGTTATGACACTAAGTTATCAATCACATGAGATTTGCATTGAGAGGTGTTTGCTTTCTGCCTACAGATAAAAATCTCCTGTGAATAACTTGAGAAATTTGCATGTAAACCTGCTCTGCAATGTAAATGTGAGTCAGGGTCTTTTATTTTCTGTTTTGTCATGAAGAGGTATGTTTAAAAATATACTTAAAGTGTATTTGTATACTTTTTGTATTTTGTACAAATGTACAATGTACAATTTGTATTGTGTATACTTTATATACATATACTTCATTTACATAAAATAAATCTCAGTTTGGGCACCTAGATAACTACAGTGCTCTTTGTACAAAGCACTGAGAAATTTTTAATTAAATCTGCAGTTTTTCTAAATGTTCCACCTATTGAGACATACCATTTTAAACCCTCAGTTATTGTTCAGGGGCTCTAATGTTTTCACATGAAACAATGCATCCTGCTTGTTGGACACTGAATCTGAAAATATAGGAAACTTCGATGTTTAATCTGTCTATATCCCTATAAAAATCTGGTATCAATATACTGATAACTTTGTAGGATGAAATTTAATTTTGTTGTTGATGTTCAGGGCTATTTCTGCTTAGAAGGGATAAAGTATTCTTCTTCAATTCACTGTTGTTGTAATTCTTAAGTTATCTCTTTGAATAATTGATTTTTTATTCAGATGTTGTAATGAATCTCACTGCAATAGTCCGTTATACTAGGATTTTCCTAAGATAAGCAAGAAATTACTTTCTGCAAAATTTTTATAAAAGGTTAACCCAGAGCCTGAAACACATTTGCACTCTATCTATCCATTGAGCCATTTGAAATAATGAAATCCAACAACAGAAACTTCCAATCTTGTCCACCAAAACGCTGCATGGGAAGCAGAAACCACCTGTACAAATCTGATCATTGCACCAACACTTAGCCTCATAAACGTCACCTCATGCCATGATTTTTTTTTTTAACAGCAAATAAGGTTACAATCAAAGCTGAACATATTTTAATCAGCTCTAGATAACTCATTCCATAGAAGAAAACTTAAATAAATGGGAATCCGTTGAGGCAGAATTTAGGTCTCATTCTGTTTGTGTTTAAATTGGCAGGAATTTTGCAATCAACTCTAATTAGATCTGGATGCAGAGCTATTCCGAGTTTCCTATGGAAATTTTACTGAATTGCATTTCATGAGATTCTGCTATCTCCTGGTAAGTGCTGAAGACACATAGATGGTATTTTTGTCTTTTTGAATACAAGAGGAGCTTTGTCAGATGGCTCTTGATAGGATTGTGAGACCATGGTCTTTTGGACAGTAATTTTCCAGAATTCAGGTCTCTGCCAATTTGTTTAGGAATCAGGTTGCACACTCCCTCTCCCCTTAGCACTTAATTGTGTTCTTGTCTATTAGCTAGACCACAGGGCCTGGATGCCATCAGAGGGGAGGCCTCATATTCCAAGGCCTTAATTGTATAAATAACAGGCGTTAAAGGGAGTGAGGCAAGAGGTCAGGCTTCACCACAGTCTGTAGATAACATAGGAATGGTGTCAAGATGACTTTTCCTTTGATTATGGAAAGAGATGAGGCACCATATTTATTAGATAAGGTGGTTGATTTGTAGTCAGGTGCCATATTTATTAGATAAAATGATTGATTCGTAGTCAAGATCAGATTCCATCATTACTTACCATGAGAGATTTCATGGGAATAAGCTCTGCCTGGGACCCTGTTGCTAACGAGCTGTCCAGTTCAAGGAGCAATAACATGGAGGCCTGCTATGGCTCACAAGCCTGAGTAAGACTTATATGAAGTACAGGAGCAGTGTGTGTACCCATCACACTTCTGTATCAAAACCTTTGCATGCAATTGCATGAAGAAGATGGTGTCTTTAGCAGCAGGTTCTGTTTGAGAGGTCTACTGCCTAACAGGCAACTGTCATTGGAAGTATCCCAGAATTAATTTTTCTAATTAGATTGGTTGCTTTGCTTCTTTTAACGTATAAAAGACCATATATTTTCATTTTTGTTAATGTCCATTCATTCCTCAAAGACATTTTTAAAACTACCTTTTTTTTTTTTTTTAAATAACTAGTACACTCTTGAAGATACCTTATTTATGGTAAGAATTTTGGCTAACTATTTAAGCTTGCCATCACTGGATCAACGTCTACACATCCCATATAATCTGAACACAAAACATGAAAATTTTTGTTGTGTACTTATTCCTACTTCATAATATTATCCACTTTTATTTCTGCTGAACTACAAGAAAATAATAGGCTGGCAATTCAAAGTGGGTTTGGAAGGGAAAAAAAAACACAGAAGATATAACATGCAGAGGTCAAGGCAGTCTTACTAATTTTGTGTGAGTTAAATTTTTATTACTTAGATCAATGATTTAATGGTCAAATGAAAAAAGTTGCTATTTAGGTAACTAACTACTTAGATCTATGTTTCATACTTCAGTAAGTTTTAAGTGCTGCAATTACTATTTGAAATTATAAATAGGTTTTTTAAAACATATTCTTTAGGTAGGCAACCTAGCAATCAGTACTGAACTACAAAATGCTAGAATAATGGGTTCATTGCTCAGTTCAGCTCACAAAGAAAATAGTTTTTTCCTCTAGCTTTTTTTTTTTTTTTTTTCCATAGGAAAGGAGATAATGAAAGAAAAGGATGTCAGGTGTGGGAGTAAACTGGGTAAAAAGTATTTTAGTCTCTGAAGAGAAAGCTTCATATGCCAACACTAAGCAGTTGATCAAAATGGGATAAATGATCACTTGTATATAATATCTTTTGCTATTTATGCTTGTGAAAAATCAAATGAGTAGCAACGTTTTAAAATTTAGTTTGTTAAACATTTAATTTTTTAAAAAATAAGTGCAACAATATTAAAAATCTGAATGTTCCCAGAACTGGGACTGGGGCTTTCTTTTATCTTTTACCTGGCTGACATCACTAGAGCATATGAAAAATGAGAAATAGATACAAAAAAAGTATTTTGTGCTTATATGTACAAAAGCTCTGGGAGAGATTAGGGGATCCATTTCCTGCAGAAAAAAAAAACACACAAGAAACATCATTAATGCTTGGTGGACACTGAATCTGAACACAATGGAAAATCCAGATGTTTAGCCTGTCTGTACCCCTGAAAAAACTGGTATCGATGTGCTGAAGATTTGGTAGAATGAACTTCGAATCTTTTTCTTTTATTCTGGGCTATTTCTGCTTAAAACTGATAAAGTATTACGTTTCCGTTCTACATGACTGCAGTTTTTAATTCTTCTCTTTGAATAATTGATTTTATATTTTATTGCTCCATATTTTATATCTGTGTAAAGGATAAAGTGTTTGAAGCACAAAGCATTCTTCTTAGATACTAATCTATGGAAAACAGAAGGCATTATATTACTAGATTTGCTATAAAGAGCAATGACATTAATATTGGACCAAAGCTAATACAAAGGTTATTTTCAATTTTAAAAGCTAGTAATTGGCATGTTAGATACTGACTATTAAAAAGCACTATAAAGAGGAAGGTCTGATTTGAAGACTACCAGCAAGGCTGTCTACAAAAAAAAATGCTGTGCAAACGGAAGGATGTAAATGGCAAGAAGAGAATATTCTTTTATTTGATATACAGTCCAGGAGTACACACAAATAAAGAAAGCTTTCTGAAAGCTATGGCAATTTGAAGATATGCCATGAAGAAATCTGGATGAGAGAGAAATTTATATACAGACCTGAGATACTAGACTGGAGAGGGTATTCATTTTCATCTCTTGCACCTAGTTCAACATGATGGACTATGAAAGTCAAAAGCACAGACTGTGACTTATTTGATATGAACATTTCTGTACCTTTTCTTGATCTTTGTCTTAGCACATCTTTTTCTAACTGTCTGGATTCCTCTGTATTCTCATGCACACATTTAACAACTTTCTTGGGTCTCTCCTACTTTTATGCTATCTTAAGAGGTCTTTGAACTGAACCCTTCTAGGCATTCCCAAAGGAGTTAGGCACTCCTAAGTCCTTTTTGTATCTTCATGTGGAAATACTTTCTTTTGTTGTTGTTCTTCTAATCTAGTTTAGGGCTGTGATTCACAAAGAACCTTTTTATCTGTTCTTGTGCAAACGAGGTGCTGGATGAATGCAGGCTCTCTGCAGCCTCCAGTTCCACTCGCCTCTATTATCTCTTTAAGACCCCAAGGACTTTTTAAATCCAATCTCTTTTCATGTATCATAATCATTATCTTGACTTTATCCCATTAATTACTATCATACGTCTTTATTGCAGATTATAGCTTGACAGTGAAACATAGAAAAACATGTGGGCATGAGCACAAGCATGCATGTAATTTTTCCACGTGATTTTCACTAAATTTAGAATTAGATGGTTATTTTCTTTTTGAAATAACTTTTCAACTGGGGGGGAGAAAGTACCTAGGCTTCCTGAAAAGGTTATAATGTTATTTTCTGGATTAGTCCCGAAGTCTTTTGTTCCAATAAGTCCCTGGAGGTTGGATAACCAACAGAGCTTTGGATTAGCTGTCTGAAACTAATGGCATTAAATCAATTGCTACAAGAATATATTTAGGCTGAACATTAATAATATGGCAGGCTGGATGGCATAATGATGGAACATTGGCCTGGGACTCAGGAGTTCTGGACTGTGTTCTTGGCTCAGCCAGTAACTTGCTGGGCGACCTTAGGAAAGTCACTTTACCTACTTTTGCCTTATTAAAAAGTTCAATGTGGAAAATGCTTTGAACTCCCATGATGTCAACTGTTATATCCCTGCCATATACATTATAAGTGAAATCTGTTAAATGTCAATGAAAGTGGTGAGTGCCTCTGGTTAAAGAACCATTTATGGAAATGCTTTGGACTCCTGTCAAATCTTTATTTCTATAACAATCTTCTAAAAGACATGGAAGCAACATGAAGATGCACAAGACCCTTGTTTTTTTTTTTTTTTTTTGTCTTACAAATAGCCCTTTATGCTTCTAAGAGTGGTTTAATAATGAAATAGTGTATAATGTAAGATAAAACTAGAATGATGTATCAAGGGGGGTTCTGCAAGAGTTCATCCTAGTTATTGTAGTAGTCAGCATTTTCATTAAAGCACAAAATAAGACACCAGGAGGAAATATAGATAGTATCAACACTGGAGAATGCTGATCTATTGTTTTAGATAGCAATTTTATTGATAAGTAACTGAGAAAACCAAAATGCTTTATACCTTCTTTATTTTCTTCTGGATCAGAGTTCAAATCTCTGTAGGAAAACCAACTGCACATTACTAGTGGCAAAAAGGCAAGATTTTGGGCTATAGCTGGGGAAGGACTCATCAGAGAGAACCAAGCAAAGTTCAGTTTTTTAAATAGGATGAACTTGGTCTCTCTTCATTGGGAAGCCAGGAATGAGGGGAATCAAATGGTGCCATTAAAGGCTATCTTTGAGGAAATGTAAAGGATTTCCAGAGTCTGGAGAAGGGAAAATGCAATCCTTATCTTTAAAAAGATTAAGCACACTTACACACAAAAGCAACAGGAGGATCAGGAATGAAAGACCAGTCAACCTTCCCAGAAAAAAAACTACTGAAGAAACAACCAAATAAATCATTTGTAAGGAGGAGAAGAAACCAACCAACCAAAAACCCAACCAACTAAAATAACCAACACAAGAAAATGTGAAGCAACAAGGATCCATCAAAAAAAAATTATCTGAGTTTTAAGCCAGTTTTTTTTGCTGTGAAAGCGTAGAGTGGCTACAGGAGAAGTAGTCAGTGTCACGTACTTGGACCTTTGTTAGTGTAACATAACAGCTTCACTGGGAAAAGTGTATCTATAAGTCAAGTGCCCTAAGATTAGTACAAGACTGTGTGAAAACTGTATTATTAACAGAGAGGTTATTAATGATTTACTGCCAAGCTCTCCAGCAGGATCACGTGTGTTCTGGTTGCAGTAGTTCTTAACATCTTCATCAATAACTTGGATAATGAAACAAACCCTATGCTTATTAAATATGCAGACAGTACCAGCCTAGGCAGCTTCAGACTTGTTGCAAAAATAAGAAAAAAAATCCCAAGACCTTGATAATTTAGATAAGTGGCCTAAAAAACAGAATGGAATTGAATAAGGACAAATACGAGGTTTTGAACTTGTGCAGCAATAACCAGCTGTGCAGCTTCAGGTCAGGTGGGTGGCGGATCTGCAGGAGGATCTGGAGCCTTAGCATCACTAGTAGGAGGCTGTCAACTCTTGAGTGAAATGCAAGATGAACAAAAAGAAACACGGTCCACAGGATCAGCGAAGATATCCTGCTGAAATCCTATGTCCATTTTCAACACTATGCATCACGGAGGATGAGACTGGAGAACAGCCAGAGTAAGGCAATGAGGATGACTGTACTAGCGAAGAGTTAATGAGCTGGTTCTATTTCATCTAAAGAGAAAAGAAGACAAAGGTGCTGTAAAATAATTGCCTTCAAGTTCATTAGGAGAGCATTGCAAAGATGGGGGGAATAATTTTTCTCCATGTTCAAGGGAATGAGACATGAAGTAACAAGTTAAAACTGGAGCAACCAATTTTAGACATCAAGAAAAAGTTCCTGACAGTACAGGCAGTCCAGTGCGAGAACAGATCCTGTGCTCTGCCCAGACAACCTCTGCAACTGGAAATTGCTGAGAACAGATTAGACTAGTGTCTGACAGAGTGATCACTGTTTTGACTCAGCCCTAAAGCAACCACACTGCCCAAATCTTACTGCTCTTTGAGGAGGGCAGACTAGAAGTTGGGACAGCTACCTGTGCTATGTAGGGTTTGGGGCTTTCATTCCAGTCCTCTGTTTCTTTTCCTGTGGCATGTTTTCTCTTCTACTTTTTGTTACCTCAGTGCAATTTATATACAGCTAGTCTATGATAGTTTCATTAGAAGGACAGTGTAAATAAAAGTGGTGAGAAAAATATATTAAAGTTTGTAAAGCACTTTAAGAACCTCAGATGAAAGGCAGTATATAAGCACAAACATTATTATGGGAAATCAATGAATAAAGTAATAAATCAAATTGAATAAAAAACGAAACAACCCTCCCTCCCCCCAAAGTGCTGAATGCTGCACACAAACCCCATAAACTATATATTAAACTTAAATAATAACAGTCCATTTTCAGGATTTTTTTAAAACTAATTAGGGCTTTTTCATTTACCAAAGATCAAACAATTAATCACAGGCCTATGTAATCAAAAGTAAAGTTTGTTTCTTATTACCTATTCATATTGCAATCCTAGCATTTGAGATGATTACATGCTATATATAAACACATACCTGGTATGTAATCATTTAAAGTGCTGGGAGCAGTGTATAGGTAGCTCGAAACGAACACCGTATGTGTGGCACAAAACATTAATAGCATCCCAGAGCACGATGCATTATGAGAGAGAGTCTAATCTGTCCCTGAAATGAATTTGACTTATTCATTAGTGAGATGAAGAAAACTGATTACGGTGAACTATTTTCTTGTACATCAAATAAGGGATAATCTTACCCTCTAGATTTTTTTCTTTAAAGAAAAAATATGTTTTGATGAAGACAGTGTTTTTAGAGCTGTAACCAATCAATCCTGGATCCTGTGGCATTATTTTTATTGATTTTACTTAATCATTTAATTCTAAGATGACCTGCTCTGCTTTATAGCAAATAAATATGATTTTCCTGTTTCTTAAATGATAATAGCTTCTTTGGCATTAGTCCAGCACTCTTTGGGTAGTTAAAGAAAAAATAAAGATGCAGAAGCATTAATTGAAGAATTGTTTGAATTGGAAAATGAATGAATAGTTCAGGCAACAGGGTTTGGAGGAAAAAGTTCAGGATCATAGCCTAAAACGAGCAAATGCATTAATCACAAAGAACAACATTTGTTTGTTCATTAATGTTTACAGGATACATAAAAGTGCATAGGAACAAATAAAAAAACCTGTGAACAGCCTGTTTGTTTCCTTTCATAACCAGGTTATTCAAATTTGCACTTCGTCTAACATTAATCCCCAGCTGCAGTTGGAAAGAGTTCCAGAGGCAGCAGCACCTTGATAAGGACATTGGGAGGAGGTCACAGAGGTAGTTTATGAAATGCATTAATTAGACATAATAATGTATTCTACATTTACAAGTCCTTTCATCTAAGGCTCTTAGAGCAATTTATAAACATTGCTGCACTGCTGCAAAAGAATAAATAGTTACTGCATAAAACTCTCAAGAGTATTTAAGTATTACTGATCTGCTGTAGTAACTAGGCATCAAAATGACCATGTCACCATAGAAAATACAACTTCAACACCTGAATTTAGATGCGTTTAATAGCATCTAAATGTTTTTAATTCATCCCAATTTCCTTTATTTATTAAAGACTATACAGGCACAGAACCAGACCTCTCATCCAGTTAGGAGCTGTTGGCGCCAACAAAGCTTGAATCCACGAAATGCTGAATTTCTTCAGTTCATAAAATAAACAGCAGGAAATGGATATATCTTGTATTCGCAGCATCTTAAAGGGTTCCTCTGATCAGAATCAGGCCTGTAAATGCAAGGTTGCCTAACTAATGTTGTGTAAGGAGTCAAGTAATTGCGGCCAAGTATCAAGATTGTAACCATGCCTGTACTTAAACCACAGAAACTATCTACTTGCAGTCACAGATTACTAAAATTCAGTGAAGTGCTTGCAGAAAAACAACAAACCAATTAGCTTTTAAGGATAATTTGTTTTCCGAATGGTGAAGAGAAGCAGCCAGAATAGGGAAAGAACTGCACACCAAGCACCAGGCTCAGTCAAAGTAATAAAAATTAAAACCACATTGGGACATAAGAATTCTAACTTCTCCTAGGAAGTGTTTCAAAACCGTACAAAAGTCTCATTTCATAATTGCTACAAATGAAACGTGATATTGTATGTAACAGGATATTACCTAGGTACAAAACTGAAGAATTTTAGGAAAATCCTGCTGCCCCACCTTCAAGCAGTGGGACTGAACTGTGACTCCAACCTGGCAAAACACTAAGCCAGCCTAAGCTATTTCTTCACAAAAATGTGCAAATGCACCAAATAAACATACCACTGACAGTTTGTGTTGATACCTGCTTATGCAAATTATTCTTGATTGGGACCCAGAAACGCACACCTCCACCTGAAGAAGTACATGCCTGAAGGTAGGTCAAGTGTTTTCTGCTCACACTGGTGTTGTTTGGGCTACAAGTGCACCGAAGTTTCCCTGGTGTGAAGGAATGGCCTGTGAAGAAATGCCACATGGAGAGGGTGGGATAGGAGATGGCCACCAGCTTGGTATAACACAGGATCTTCTAATTTTACGTAATTCTGCTGTTAAAGACACATCAGTTATTTTGGCTCAGCAAAGCGTGCTCTGAAATACTTCTGCACAGGGGGCTTTGTGTGTGGGCATGTGTTTGCAGACAAGCATGTGTTAACAGCTCAAGATGATGTTTGTCTTCAATTTCTCTTTTATTGTTTTGTTTTGTTTTGTTTTTGTTTTACCTAGTGCTCAGACAGAAGATTGAAGTCTGCCAAATGTGATATAAACCACATTTTTACTGCTAAAAAATCAAGGTCGCCCAATGTGAAGTATATAGATGATAACATGATCACAGTGCCTTAGGAAAAGAAAGAATGAACATTTTGAAGGGAGAAAAACATCACACACTCCAATAACTGCATGTTAGATGCAAAACACTGTACAAAACTTTATTACGAAACAATAAATCAGCACCCTGAGGCTTCATTAACTTCAGTGGAACCAGACTGATTTATGCCAGCTCAGTACATGGCTCTGTATGTATGTCTACATAAGTCAAAATTAGCTATATTTGGAAAAACGGCAGATTCTGGGAATATATCCCAGCAGAGATGATACGTGACCAAAACAAGTTTTATAATTCAAGAAATAAAATGCGATAAACAAGAATGAAAAAGGAAGAACCCAAATACAAAACTTGCACTATGTAGGCATTTTCCATTACCAAACATAGGAGAAACTGCATTGTCCTTGGAGAAGAGAAGACCAGACAAAGCATTTTACTTTCTTTGTTTTCTTGTTTCTTAGATGGTATTTGGCATGGGCTTGTGTGCCTTCCTACAGGACTCTGAGCGACACAACTGTCCTGAGGTGGTCATTTGCCCTCTTGCATGGAAAGAAACAGGTACAGTTAAAGCATCGTGATACTTTGGCTGTTTCTTGAGACAACAGAGAACCATGGGATGGATCATCACTTTTTTGGTTAAAATTTCTTCAAAGTATCACAGTTGCTCAATGAGTGAATACAACAAGCTGTGTGAGCACAGCTGGCTTTTCAGTTGGTGGAAATAGGCAGAGGGGGTCCACACTGTCTGAGGAAGCTTCCCCCAACGTCTGAATTCCTTAAGGTGAAATAAAATAAGATTTGTTGGCAGTATTTGGTGTTTGGCACTTAAGTAGAGTACAACTTCTCAGAACTGATGGTTTTATGGTCTCAAACAGTTCACTGGGATGCAATTTGGCTGGTTCAACAGAACTTGGCTCAGGAGTTTACTGTGTTACATCATGTTTGTACCCAGTTCTTGCTTTTTGGCATTTAGCTGTAGTTTTTGCCCTCTATCCGGTAAAGGATGAGAGGAAATTGTGAAGATTTAAGTGGTAATGAATCAGCATCATTGTCTGAAAGGTTTGAAGTTGCTGACCACTGCCTCAAACAGCATAGTCTCTGCAAGAGGGTGACTGGTTGATAGATATCTCTACATTTAGACAGAAGACCAGGCTTGGGTTCTCATTTGTCTTGTGTGTTTGAGTGGAGATGATCAACTCACTGCTCAGGAAGAAATGTGACGCAAGAGCTTTTGGACCTCTGCAATTTCTGATTTGTCTGGTTGTGAGTCTGAATACTTCATCCTAACTCTGACGTAGTTTTCGGTGTAATAATCTGTGAGTGAGTGTAACGTCACTCCATCTAGCTGTTTTCACTGTCAGATGAAAGGATTAGAATGAAATGGCTTGGCTTAGACCTCTTTGGACTTGATTTATGCAGAGAACACAACCAAAATTGATTGAGTACGACAGCATTAATTTCTTCTTCTGATGTTAGATCCAAATCTGAATCTCACAATTATCTTTTAATTTGTATCAGTGAAAAATGGGGGAATCCACTGATTTCTTAAACTAAGATGCTATATGTCTTTGACTCACATAATGTTCAAGCTTAAAAAAGAGGAGACTGTGCTTAGTATCTCTAAGTCAACCACACCACAATCAGTCTGAGAAAGGACAGTTTTATAGTTCAATCACAAAAGTTTTATGAAGAATCAAACTTTCCTGCCAAAATGTTTTGTCTAGTGCTTGCTTTAATTCCCGACAGAGTAAAAGAAGGTGTTCCTATTTGATAATATTTGGATCTGACTTACAATGAATCATAGTATTTCAAGTACCGCAGCACAGGCTTTTTTTCTTTCTTTTTTTCTTTTTTTTCTTTTTGATTATTTTGTAGTTTCCTGTCCGTTTGTAATGTTGACACAGTTCGCCTGAGTTCGTCTCAGATACGCACGTCCTCTGCCAGTACTCCACATCTCCAGCATTTGGACGAGGTGCTCTTGCTACCTTCCTGTTAGACCACATCCTAATACAGTCTTCTCAGTAAGAGGAAGAGAGTTGTGGAGAGCAGAATAGTTGTGGTTTCTCCTATGGTATATCAGAACTGAAAAGTAAAATGTCATCCATGGGCTTGAGTGAACAAATAGCAGCTCATTCTTCAGGATCTTTCCCTAAAAATGCAACACGAGAGCTGTCATTAGTGTAGCCCTGACTAGTGCCCATCTGAAATGTGATCGTATACCATTTTATTTGAGATCCACTCCAAGGAAATGAAAAACCTCTATTTTTCCAGTTTAGGGAATTTGCCAGTAGATGGTGCTAGCAATTGCTCCATTCACAATGGCAGCATGTGGCACTGACATCTGAAAAAAGCGATGTTTTATGACAGCAGCAAGAATTACTTCTCTTTGTGAATCTATATTCTGTCAAAGAGTTTATATTTGGCCTTGCTGAAGTGCTGTCATTTTCATTTAAGCTAAAGGTCCTCTGCAGCAGTCAGCTCCACAAAGGGTCTCACCTCGTCAACAGCAATTTTGTACAAGTGTGAGATTAGCAGAGAAGCTGCTGGAAAAAAAGATACTTGTTAAATACAGCAAGGGTCAACTACACGAGGGTGATGCTCGATGTTTCAAAAACAAGGCCTCAAGGTGCATGGAATAGGTGCAAACTCTTATTAAGAGTGACTGCAGCCCGTGCTAACTCGTGTGCTTTGCAAACTGGAGGTTTGGCAGTGGTGCTCCACAGCTCCTGCACTGGGCTTGAACAGGAGTGGAGCACAGTTGAGGGAGATGCGCTTAAATCAAAGTTACAGGGCAGGAGTCTGCTGATCATCAAGCTTCCTATTAATAGATGGCACCTTTGCAAATCTGGGAGGTGAGTTAAGAAGCCTAAAAGTCTCCCATAAGTCAGTAAACTCAAAACTGGCTGAGACAGACCTTTCTGTGATGTACTCGGAAAGTACTCAGCCAGGTCTGTTACATTCTTCTCAATTTTGAAGTCTTAAAACAAGCAGAGGAACCAAAGCCCACAGTCATACTTTCACCAAAAACCATGGAACCATGTTACTTTGCTTATTGTTGGTGTACATGGAACAAGGTGATGTAACATACTGCCTGGAGGACACCAGATTGGAAAAAAATGTTAATGGCATTTTACAGGTGGAATTTCACAACAGAGTGAGACTTAGGTGGGAAGCAAGTTGTCTTAGACCTCAGTTTTAGCTTCCTGTTCCTCCCGTAAGACTGCCAGAGCTGGACTCTCCAACTAATTAGAGAATTTTCAAAAACTACCTCTTCATGAAAAACTGAAAATACAGTATCTGCCATTAGCTGGCTTGGTTTTCCAGACTGCATAGCATTCATCATTTCTCTGTTGTTTCAGTGCTCAGCACTAAATCAAGCTTCTTATTTAAGTTTCTGAAGGTTAGGGTCCTAGTTTTAGACACATTGCTTTGAAGATTGTGGTCAGCAGCTGTACAGACTTCAAGAAAAAGTTACCCTGACAAAGCAGCTCTCCTCCTGAGTTTTAACCCTGAAAAGTTTTTAATTTCTTTTGTCCCTCCCAGGGAAGGGATTCTCTAAAGATACAAAGCACTTTAAAGCTGTCAGATCAGATGCATGAAATGTATAATTAATGACATAGAACAAAGAGATAAACCCTACCCTGAAAATCATATATATATATATATAATATATATATTTTTTTTTTATATTGCCTCCTGCTTTCACCCTTCCAATTTCTGTAGAACTGTGTAATGTGGTTTAGATGAAATCAGTTACTTCAGGGTAAGAAAACAGTACCAGTGTTTTAGTTTTCATCTGCACAGAAACATTTCTAAACCTGAGAAAGAATCACTGGCTCGTGGCTTTCCTTTGGCCCTGATGTTACCTCTCCAGTTTTCAAAGAAATACTTGCTTGCTATGTGTTGAGCTGATGATTGCTTTGGCGAACTGTATCACAAAGGTCACTTGCATTCCCAAATCACGGTATGATTCAGGCAAATCAAAAGTGAGGGGCTCCTATCTATGGCACATTTGACAGGTATGGTAGAAAATGCAGACATTATGTTTTCTTGAAGAATTGCTGAGAAAGCAGATGATGGTTCTGGAGCCTACATGAAAGCCATAGTATAAGCTTGTCTTAACTTCTTTCATCTTTAATTAGCAAGTATTCATGTTAAGATGCAGGATGTAGAGTTTGCATAGTTAATTTAGATAATTTAGATTTAATAATTTAGATTTTTTAAAAAAATCAAACCTTAGTTGTTTTAGAAATCCTTGTTTGTCAAGTTACTTTGGAAGGCAAAATGGGGCTTTCTGATTCTTTTGGAGGTCTCTTGAAAAAGATCCCATTTAAGGGACAGACTACGCATAATCACATCTGGTAATTATAGGTGCAGGTACTACTGGATCTTTATTCTTCTTTGGCTTCTTGCTTTTATAAGCAAATTTAAATAAAATATGGTAAAGGAGAAATAATTTACACATAGAAAAATATCACAAAGAAACTTGAAATATAATAGCCATCAGAAATAATTACCTTAAAACTACCATTCTGAGAGTCAAGATACCATACTCCGTAAGGGGAATCTTAAAGTTGAAATGCTCGCAATCTGCTGAGCAGTTACATTTATACAACCCCAACGTGCCTTGCAGACAGCCTAAGTGTTAAGGTTGAGGCCCAATAAATCATAGAATCATATACAATCTACGGGGCAAAAAATCCTGTAGAAAGTATTTAATGTGGCCTGAGGTTTTAATAATCATTCTTTGGGCCTCTACAGAATCACAGATCGGTTGAAGTTGGAAGGGACCTCTGGAGGTTATCTTCTCCAATCCTCTGCTCAAATGGCCACACAGAGCCTGTTACCCAGGACCATGTCCAGATGGCTTTTGAGTATCTCCAGGGATGGAGACTCCACGACGGTTACACTACGGTGAAACTTTATGAACCAGGTATCGATCACATACTGAAGAAATACTACCTTTTCCTGACATGGTAACTGCTGAAAGGTCTAGTTAGTAGTGTGCAAAGGCATGGCCTGACCACAGCTCCCTGGCACAGTAATACAGCTGTGTCTTTGGGTATTCAGCTTCCGTTTGAAATTATTTTTCAAATGCATCAGATGGTAATTGTTTAGAGGAATAAAATAAAGAAATCATAAGGATGCTTTCGATCTCCTTCAGGCAACAGAATGATTTGGCTTTCATCTCTGAGGGAAAATTGGAAAGTTTAAAAACTTAATCTTCAAGTGAATAGTTTGCATTTTTCTTTTGGCATGGAAACTATGATATGCACTAAATGTATGTCAAACAAAATGTTCTGCATGTCTGAATATTATTGCTCATGTCAGGAAAGAGGACTCCTTTTCAGAGAAGGACTCCAGGGAGTTAGTTGTCATTGGAAAATTCTCTGTATTTCAGTGGAATTGGGTATGACATGGAAAACCAAAGATGACAGAGGCAATGCTGCGGTAGGGGATTAAGTGTCTGTTGTGATGGCCCTTTGGCTCATAGGACACACAAACTTGGAAGAAGAACCACCATCCATTCTGTGAAGTGTGACTAATAAAAGTTGCTGACTTTGGGAATAATCAGGAGTGGTTTATACAGAGATACAGCTGGCATTGCTTCCTTCCTTACAGGGCCTAACTGCAGGGAAGAGGCTGACCTATGGAGAGGTAAAACTAGAAAACTTGTTAGAGAGTGTTTGATGTTTCTAGTATTTGCTAAATGTGTTGTTTAGTGTTTCTGTTGGGTAGCAGATGTACAAAGTAGAACACATGAGCCAAAGGGAATGCTTTCTGATGCTTGATGCAGGGAGAACAAGTCTATTCTACTCTAAAAGTCTCAGTTCATGCAATGTCCTTTTGAAATCTGAGCAGGTTTCACTAACCTGCTGTGTTTAATCTCAATATGTACTCTGTCATTAAAGAGCTGCTTTGTTCTTTCATCTGTATTGAAAATTACAGTGTTCTCATGGAAACTGCCATCGCCTCTGGAGAGGACTATAGCAAGTCTTCTGAACCTTTCTAAGTGGACATTAATGACTTTATATGTCTTTAATGTAAAATAAATAGCAAAATGCCACAGTTCAGCACAGGAAATGAACTGAAGCTTACAGTGATTTAGTTTCCAAAAGTTTGCTCATGGAATTTAACTTTGTTATGGTGTCTATTTTAGAAGTTAATTTTTGAGAGAGAAATATAGAACACAGAGAAGACTAATAGCTGTTTTGGTCAGGAATGCTTGAAAAAAGCCATCTGCTTTCATAGACATATGAGGAGTGGCTGAGGTCCCTCTCTTTGTTCAGCCCAGAGCAGAGCAGGCTGAGGGGAGGCCTCATGGCGGCCTGCAGCTCCTTCACGAGGGGAGTGCGAGGTCAGGCCCTGAGCTCTGCTCTCTGGTGACAGTGACAGGGCCTGAGGGAACAGCGTGGAGCTGGGACAGGGAGGGTCAGGCTGAGCATCAGGAAAAGCTTCTTCACCCAGAGGGTGGTCAGGCACTGAGCAGGCTCCCCAGGGCCTTTGGTCACGGCCTGGTGCCTGCCGGCATTCAAGAAGCTTTTGGGCAATGCTCTCAGACACAAGGTCTGATTTTTGGGTGGTCCTGTGCAGACCCAGGACTTGGACCCGATGCTCCTTGTGGGTCCCTTCCAACTTGAGATATTCTGTGAGCCTGTGATTCACAGACTTTCATTAGAGATGGTAAACGGAGAGACTGGATTTGTGTGCCTGAGATGGTATGTTCTACCTATATTTTCTGAGGCAAAGTGGCAATATAGTTTTCCTTCTGGCAGTATTTGTATTATTAATTTATGGAAACTACAGGCAGAGAGGAATCCAGAAAAGTGTTTTTAAATGCTTGTAATCCAGGCATCTAAAAATAAAACATAACAGTTCTTTCTATAGCCTGTTGTTTTGTGACTTCTTTTTAGTTCTTTCTTGAGTGAACTCCTTTCTTTTTCTGTTTGGTAAGGCTACTACTTCAGTATAACCCAGTATGTATTAAAAAAAAATGCTTAGAAACATCTGCTCTGATTTTGTTTTTTTATTTAGTTAACAACTAAATGCTCTTCTGGTTGTGGTGGATGTAGCAACCTGAGTTGGCTTCATTTGTTCTCTTAAAATTGAAAAATTTGAAGATTTCAATTTCATCACTGCCTTCGTCCTCAGACAATTCTGAGATGATGCAGTTTCAGTTTGCATAGTGTCTCGTAATATTTTGCATGTTTTTAATATGAAGTTCCAGTTTATTAACTTTGCAGTGCTACAGTATGCTATTAGACAACCAGGTTATAAGGACAGAACTCAGCACACATTTCAGTTTCCTTACCCTTACAAACAGGGCTCCAGGTACCACAGAGATGTATTCCTCCTTGTTCTTTCAGACTCTAAGTCTTTATACTCTGTACTTCATCTTTATTCCAGACACCGCTAGAGTAGATGAGCAAAGTTATGGTAAAGTCTTTTCATAAAGGGCTTATCTTCCCTCCTTTATGTCTGCAGGTTGTATCATACATCAATTTGTGGTCATAAGGTACAAAACGATATTTTTGCACTGAAACAAAATTCTTGACTTGGTTCAGAGCAGGGCTCCAGGGTACCTCTTCGGGTTATAAGTTATAGGCATCCCCTGCCCAATGGGACTTTCTTTTGCCTTTTCTGCATTTCCAGAGAGGTGCAATGTAGCAGAGAGGTGTTCAAAATGAGGGTCTGGGGCTTTTCCACCTTTGGTGACACTGGGCCACCTGGGGTCATAACCAGCAAGAGCAGCAACTGGTTCACTTGCCTGGCAGCAGAGCCCAGTGAGCACCTGCTCTGCTTGCTCTGGTGAATGCATTTAACTATGGATTAGTTAATTGGTTACAACACATGAGATTGTGAGGTGTTCCTCATAGTTCCTTCATCTTCCTTGTCCCAGAATGGCTTTTAGGTAGGACCCCTGGGGACTGAACCAAGCAGTTTCATGTTTTCTTGCAGAAGAAGAGACTGAAGATTTATAGTCAGCTATGAAATGATGAACGAGGCGGCAGTGGTCCCTCCTCCTGCTATTTGGTGAAATCTAATCTTGCATTTCAGTCATTGAGTGCAGTCTGTTTTGTTCCAGATCAAATGAAACCTTTTTTGTGGAAATGACCTTTTTGTTTAAGCAAGGAAAATAGAACAAATGTATTTGTTTCAGATTGAACTGATTTAATTTTTGGTTCAGTTTTTGATCTAACATCATGGTATTGAGGACAAAATATTAAGCAGCTAAGTAAAGAAGGTTACACTGGAGTTACAGCTCATAGCTGAGACACCTCAGTTGGTCTGAAATAGTACTACAACAAATGAAGTGTTAGTGACCGGAAACCTTTCTAGTGACTTTCTGAGCCATTGATTTGGTGTGCTGTACAGATCACATATGAGTTTCTTATTTTGTGAGGTTCTGACTTGGTTCCTTGTCCCATATATTTTGGTGCATAATAAAATTAGAGATCTAACAAGAGAGCATGAGAATGTATTTTTGAGTATTGGAAAATACAGCCCCAGTAGCTAGCCCTTTGGGAACTATTTATTTATGTATAGCTAAGGTCTGCCTCCTGCATGTGTTATCTGATGACTGCCTGTATGGAAAATGCATAATTTTATACGTAATGAAGTAGTGTACCATTCATACAAGCAGACAGGCTAGAAGTTAAACCATGAAAGAGAGTATTTCCATACACTATTCTCAATGCTGTTCTGGGAACATACGATTTCCTAAATCACACCTGGTCATCTCCGATAGGTACATCATTAGTTGCTTCATACAGAACTTAGTTGGCGGTGCAAAATAACCAGAATATATCATGACAAATGTAGCTTCAATTATTTTTTTAAAAAACAAAAACACAGTTTTATGTTGCATTATTTTAAATTTATTTTCAGTTTTTAGTATCAATAACAATGAAGAAAACACTTTTTCTTTAATGCACTTTTTTTTTTTTTTAGCTTCCTCTAGACAAACTACCAAGCCAGCGTCATGGCACCATCCTTTCTTGTGAGCACACTAGTTAGCTGTGTGCAATACCTTCATGAGGTTTTGGAAGAAGGAAAGTTAATGATATGGTTGCCTGCAGAAATATTTATTTATTTTTTCTCAGACTGAATATGGGGTTGCTTTTTTTTTTTTTGGTTGTTTTGTTTTTTTCATCTAGGACAAGTGAGTTTCAAAAAATGTTTTATTTCTATTCTTTTGCCAGTTTCTTTGAAAAAAGAAAGCCATTTGGCACAGTAAATGTAAATGGCTGAAATAAAAGGTATCCCAATATGCTGCCAAATAATTAAAATGCATTATCAAGTGATGCATACAGAGAAGGTTTTTTCTTTTTTTTTTTTTTCTTTTTAAATCTCCCTTTCTCCCTTGCATACCTCATCACAACTAACTACTTCTGAAGTATGCCAGATTGATAGCCCTGGAGACAAAATGTAACGCTGCATGGGCCAGAACAGTGTTAGGTACCTGCCTGTTAGGATGCTTCAGCTACAACAGGAGTGATCGCTTTGGAAGTATGTCATCTCACATCATTAATCTTACCCACTCGGTCCTTTCTGAGTTGTCCAACAAAGACACCTTTGTATCAGTTACTACATCTGCTACCATCAAAGAAGCTTTTGTAATGCGAATATACTTTTACTTACAACTGAGTGGAGAGAAGCTCATTTTTTTTCTAAATTTAATTTATATTCCTGCTTTTATTTGTCCATTTTAACATAGATTTAGAACATTGTAATTCCAAAAATACTCCTAGCTTGTATATGGCTCTCTATAGCTCAGAACAACACCACAGGACATTGGAGGGACAAAATGAAATACAGATAGATGTGGTATTTCTGTATCCTGCCAGTATATAATGAAAAGGTCCCTACTGATGAAGAGTATTTAATCATACTTTATATTTGAGTGTGTCCATATACATATGATCTCTTTTTTCCCAATTAGATGGAAAATAGGACTATTCATATAGTAAAGCTCTTTTTTTTTTTTTTTGTTACATGAAGAACTGCAGGTAGGATAATCTGGGTTTAGTTCATATTCTGTAAAACTGACAACTCTGTAAATTCCATTTTTTTTCCTGGGAGTGCAAAGCTGCACTTGAAGTTACTATTAATGAAGCGGTATGTTAGGATAAAGAAATCCTTACAAATATTTGATTTCTTCTGGTAAACAGACTGTGACTGGGATTCCTGGAGCTGTTCCTACACAGTCCTTTGTGTTCAGCCCTCTCCTAAGGTCCAAAGTGCCCCTTTTCTGGCTAAATGATTTTTTCCTGCAGACTTTTTTTGACATTCCACGTATACAGGCCACCAAATTAATTGTAGATATAATTTGCTGGAATTTTCCAGTCATTCTTCTTTTCACTTTGTTTTGCTTCCATTGAAGGTCTCTCTCCTATCAGATATAGTTTTGCTAGGCAACAAAAAGTATGTTTTTTCAACGGGTGTATGATGAGAGTTATGAAATGTGGTACTGATTTTTAGAAATGACAGTCATCCTTAATTCCAACTGAGGTCTGTGGGTGCCGCAGAAAATGAGACCTGTGTGAGCTCAGAAGAGAAAGCAAAATGCTGTCTTTTCCTACACTGAGGAATTCACTATTTCTTGAGCATTGACGTGGATTTGATGATTCAGGTCAATGCAACATTTCCTACTATCTTTTTTACTTAAAAACTTTTTTTTTTTTTCCTTGAGAAATAACTGTCTTTGTTCTAGACGTGTTTGTACAGACATCACTGCTGCACTGGACCTGATATGAAATTGTTCATAGTTCAGTGAGAAGCCATTTAAAAATCAGTCCTGGCTCCACAGATGCTATAAACATCCATTTTGATCCGTTAGAAAACATGGTTGCTTTTAGTAAAAGTACAATCTGGGATGATTTTGTTTTGATTGTTCAACGCTGTTGATGTTGAAAATAGGTATGTCAGCATTCGAAAGATGGTCCTGAGGCACTCAGATTTTTTAATAGCAAGCAAAATTCTCATTAACAGGCAATTTTAAAAAGCAATAACATTCATTTTTTGGACTATTAAGCATACAGAGTGTTTATATTTCCAGCAAAGAATGAACTAATGGAAAATAAAATTCTGTCATGCACTAGTGCCACAGCATTGCAACATAATGTATGTGAGGCTGATTACAATTCAGTCTTTCAACAGGATTATACATGATCAAAGCTTCTGGAGTGAGAACTATGTAACTTAAATGATCGAAAACAGTTTTAATGTTTAATTTAGTCTTCTCTCTCCTTTCAAATCAAAGCTCATTTCTTGTTAATGCATTAAACTAAAAAAAACAACTGTCGATCTATATACCTTCCTAATTACAGGCAGACGTGTTCAGTGTCATATCCATTAGATATACAGCCTACGCAGGTGCATGTTACTGATAAGATTAACTGTATTTGCCTAAAAATATCTGCCATTCTTGCTAAGTAACAGATCAGTGCCAGTTCACGCAAAGGCAAAATGCAGTGCTTCAAAGTCTATTTCCATGCCGGTGCGAGAGAACTTCCCAGACCTCTTCAGAAGGCTGCACTTCCACCGAGAAGTACGGCCCAACTCTTTTGCAGTGACATGACTTTCTGTGCTCACCTCCTGCTACCTGCGACTTCTCTGAGAGTGATAATTCACTTTGGAAGGCCTGGTAGGTGGAGTAGTTATCCATCACGATCAGCACATCTCAAACTGTCAGACACACTTCCCGTGGGACTCTGTCAGATGTTAGCTTAATGATTTTAAGTCACTGAAGTTTCTTCTGAATTTTTATGGACATTGGCACAATGCCAATGTCAAGAAAAATTCTGTAGTTTTGAAAAAAGTAGCAATGAGAGCTAGCAATGAACCTCTTATTAAACCAACTGTTAATCAGTTCCCAAAAAAGACTCATGAAATCAAAAGCAGTCTTCTGGTTTTGATACAGAACTCATGAAGACGTAAACTCATTCTCTTTATTTTCCTACAAGCTGGTATCCACATCAAGCAACTTTCTGAAGGGCCTGGTACCTGATGCTGTTTGATGCTCGGAACAAAACCAGGGCTGCTTCACAAGGACCAGAATATGTTCTCTTTCATGACTACTTTCACAATCACATTGATACATCTTCTTAGCAAATTAAACCTTTGTTTTACTTGCTTTTATTTTAACTCGTACCAAAGCCCACACAGCAGAAATCTCAATTCATCACTGCAATCCCTGTCTATTAGTTAATTATCCCAGACCCAGATATGTAGAGCTTCTTTCAGTCTTTACAGGTAAACTGCTAAGCTCTCACAGTGTACAATGCCCTTCAAAGACCCTTGATATCAGAATATTCAGATAATCTGTTTCACCACACTCACAGCTTGGCTGCACAAGTGCTAGAGCACAATCAGCTGATGTGGCCTAGGAAAGACACAGAATCAAATGGCGGAGAAAATCTGCTCGCAAGTGTAATTAACAGACAAATCAAATAAAGGAACGATGTATGTAAGTACTTTTCTTGAAGAGAGAACACTTGTCAGGAAAATTTCAAAAGCAAAATAAATGGAAACATGAAAAAAGATTTGAAACATGCAAAAATATTGTCCCCTTTTTTCCCCTCCTCTTCTCTTTTCCCCTCCAATTTCATCCACCATTCTAATGGATGAAAATGCAAAGTATTTTAGCCATAATATATCAGTTAATTGGGTTGTCTGCTCTTCTAGAAATATATACTTTTTTAATGAAAAAATTATTTTTCTTATATTTGATGGTGGCATTGAATTCTTCCAAAAAAGAATTTTATGGTTACCTGAAAGTAAAGAAAATGAACTATTTTGCTTTAGAACTGTTATCAAATGTCTTATCTATATCATCATCAGAGTGTTTTATCTGCCTACTAACACAAAATTATGCTTATATTAGAGTAAAGTGACAAGTTCTGTAAATTAGCACTTCAAAGGAATTGGCTGATGTCAAAAGAGATGCAATTTGCACAACACTTTTTCCATCTATTTTCCTTGCTTCCAGATCTCTTTGGAAATCATTATGGAAAGTGTTGAACTGGCAATTTCTGACATTGATATGTTGCACAACGTCTCCGCAGCATATTAAAACTCTGTGTAAGCTTCTAGCGTACTGATATGCATCAGCTAGAAACAGTAGACTTTGTCATATTCTCATGTTTTTCTAGTGAGACTGCCCTCGAGGCAATTTACAACACTGCTGTGAACATATGAAATCCTTCTTCCACTGAGATGTCAGCCTGCCACTGGACTTAACGGAGCCAAGACATCATATTCATTCAGTGGAGTGAGGCACGGCTTGGACAACCAATGGTGTAAAAATCAGAGAGTCAGCAAATTTTTGGTATGTTTGCAAATAAGAATCAGACACAGAAATTCATGCCCCAATTTTAAAAAGCATATTAGGAAAAGATTGGCCCTCACTGTTGTAGCAGCAACATAACATGTATAACCAAGTCCTAAAATCCAAAGTAACATTTATCAGCCCATCAGCCCTTGCAACAGCATACATCTACTTTTATTTCTGCATTTAAAGTTGTCCTCGCTTCTTTTTCTGAAGGCCCCCAAGATCCTGATTATGCCTTTCAGTGAATGTCTATATGAAATAAACAACATTTGTAGCCCAAGACAGGCAACAGCATTGAACAACCTTTTTTTCAGTTTCTTGTACAATAACAATTAATCGTTAGATAAGAATGTGGGTATAAATTAATTTCACTTCTTTTTACTTTCCTTAAACAATTTCTTCTGCTAGTGAGCTGATAGAACTTTTGTTTGGTTCATTCCTATTTAAAATTAGTAACAGTTTTAGGTTACTGATTGTTTAGAAATTGGTAATGTGGAAGAAGAATGCAATAATGCAATTCCCCGTGCTTTTATCTACCAGTTGTGTGTTCCTTTTTTTTTTTTTTTTTTTCTTCCCCTGAGTCCACAGATCTGCCTGGAAAGTGCAGTAAGACCAGGGAGCTTATGTTGTACTAATGACAGGTAAATCCATTTCAGGAAAGGCTTGCGATTGAACTGCCATGGAAATTTGCTCCTACCACTGTTAACAGCAAATCACAGTCTGGAACCGTCAATGACCTTAACTGCATTAGAAGCTACTTCTTTTTTTTATGCAAATTTGAAAAACAAAAAACAGTGACTTAGGTTCCATAACCTAATTCTCCCCCCCCCCCCCCCCCCCCCCAATTCCCCCCTCCCAATTTCTATTAGTTACTGTATGAACAGGATGGAAAGAAACTGAACTTAGGAGTTTTTAAGAGTTTCTAAAAGTGTTAAAAGTTTTTATAGATAGCTCCTAGCAGCGCTGTCATGAATGCAGAATGTCCATGAACTCAAGAAACAACTCCATTTTAATGAAGTCCATTTTCTCATCCAAACTGAAATAAAACATTGCCTCCCTGTCATGTAATAGGTTTCTCATTTTGATTGCTTGTTCAGATGCCCTCGTGCTACGGCATGAGGGCATCTGAACATTTACCTTTCCCTCTGCTTATACTGGTCATCAGTGTTCTCTTCCAAAAAAGCAAGGAGAGAGAAAGTCGTTAGGTACTTTTAACAGGTACCAGCCATTCACTAGCAAGGAAATTTGGGGAGGACCAAATAGTGTTATCAAAGGCAGAAAAAAGAATTTCTCTATAACATTTTTTGTGTCTTCCCAAGCTGCTCTTCACTCTTCAGCACACCGTAATTTTTACATGGCTTTGTGTTTCCCCCAGTTTACCAGAAGGTCGACAGATTGAATGGTTATAGGTTTTCATGGCAAGAAAGGGTATTACAAAAGTCACAAGTGAAAAAAGCAGCACTGGAAACCTGTTTCCTTACGGATGCTCCAGTCGAGCTGTTATAATTTCCAACACAGTCATAATTATTTAAGGAGGGAAAACATCACACACTAAATACGTATAATTATTTGGATAATTTTCTACTTTGGACAGATTGCGACAATCTTACATAAACACTGGCACAAAGCATTAGGGCTGTCTGATTTTTGACCCAGATCTGATTATTTTGCAGTACACACAACCGTGCTTCCAGTGGTAGATTCCCCCATGTAAAGTTTCTAAATGTGGTAAATAAAGCCATCTGTTGTGGAAGCTGGGTTTTTAAATTATATGCCCCGTTAACCACTGGTCTGCATATGGAGCTATTCATGTCTTAAAACACAACTGTGTGCCTTTCTAAAAGGAGTTTTGTTCTCCTCATTTTACATAGTTCTGGGTCAGTTATCAGATATCTTTATTCTTACATTTACTTGTGTCAGACTGACTTCAATCTTTTCCCTTTTTATTGACCTTTTTACTTTCTTTCCACTTCCTACATTCTGTTCATCTCTATCATAAATACAAATTCAATAAAAAAATTATCAAGAGTTTAATTAATGAAACTGGATATTTATTTAAAATTATAAACACAGCATACATAAATAGTAATCAAAGAAAGTATCTCATATGGAAGTGATCTCATCAGCCTCTAGTCCAACTTAAACATCGTCCTCTCTGTTGAAATGAGTGAAAAGCACTCTAAGTAAGGGGGAATTTCTATGGTAGTCATGATTTTTCTGAACCTGTTAAACAGCTGTTTAATAAAAATAAAAACCTTTGTTTTCCTCTTTGATAATTTGTTTAGGTAAATTGTTGTTGGGTGAGCGAGTGATTAAATTGCTATTTCCAGTACTACTCTTTTGCTCCAGTCATTCTCTTTAGTCACTAAGAGTACTAGTTCTGGTTAGAAGAGAGGGATGAATGTAAGTTTGTGCTGCAAATGGAATGCATATGGAAGGAGCATTGTGTGCTGTTCCATCAAACATTTTATCACCTACACAGTCTGTATGGGTTATTTCAATAGGGATAGTTTAGTATTTGTCCTGTTTTTTATTCTTATGGGAGTAGACATAATACATCACACTGATCTCTCCTTAAGGAAACTGGGGCAACATCTGGATTGATGACAGCTAAGATTCTGCTCAGCTGGATTTATTTTTATCTAAGTCCTAGAGATTTTTTTTTTTAAAGAAGTACTTTTATATGGTTTTGCATGGTTAATTGTTTGTGGAACAATAGCACGTTATTTCCTATGCCAGAGTCTTGCCCTATTAGTCTATGCCAAGGCTTCATGGCTCTTGGTGATTTTGGCATTACAAATATTCCACCAGTCACACAATTTGCAAAAAGGAAGTTAAAACTACGGAATTGTACTGTGGGTAACAATAAAGTGTAAACATACATCCCAATAGTATATGTTTTTTTGCCAATTTTTAGATCTCTGGTCTACCTTTCAGTAAAGCATACGCTTCTGTCTGCCCTGATACCTGTGTTTGAAGTATCAAATACCCTAACTGAAGTTGGAAAGACTAAGTGATGTTTTTTTAATAGTTACTATTCTAATAAGGCAAATCTTCCAGCATTGCTCTGAAGATAAGGATTTGAATTTTTATCAATCAATCCACAGCTTATTGGAGCTTGTTTCAGTAGTCAATTACCCTTGTTGTTAAAAATCCGTGCTCAATGTCTGTGCTTACTTTAAAACTTCATTTTCTGTCATATCTATTAATGAAAATACAATTTTATGATGAAAATTAGAAACAGGGATAGCTACAAGAAATACTGAGGAAATGAATTGGAAAAGATCTGAGGTAAGTCTTGGCTATTTCTGAATCTCAGAAGCGGCCAGAAGAAAACCAGAACTTTTCACTTGAACCAAGAACTGAGCAAACATTTCTAAATTATTCAATCAGTTGAATTAAAAATACAAATTAATATCTTTAAAGTGGAATGTTTTATATAGTAGCTACTCTCACTGACCCCTACCTTAAAGATTATTTGAGGATGAAATACATATTTTTTTTATAGTCTGAAAAATGTTTCACATTAATCATTTCAGAGGGCAGATAAACAAAATCAACACCTTGACAGAAAATATAACGAAATGTTCTGATTAGATAGATGTAACAGAGTATTTGAAATGCAAACATTGAAAAATGGCTAAATTATTTGACATCCATTTTTTTTTTCATATTCTTTTTCTCTGTAATTTTGCTTTTTTGCTAAAGGCTTAATCCTGCTACTTTTAAAATGGTACATTACCCACAAGATCAAATGAGATCCTGAGGGAAGTATTCAAAAAGAAGGAAAATGGGGATGTTTCTTCTTCTTGCCATTTGGCAATTAACTGAAATGTCTGAATTAGAAGAATAGTTTCCCTCAGTTTACCACACGATTGATATAGAAAGGACATTTGAGCACACAATTCAAAATGCTAACCTAAGTTCTTGCTATGAATGGTCTTTTGGAGGTCCTGTATATTTTCCCCTAGACTGCATAAAGAGCTTACGAAGTGTAAGATGATTACTTAAATTTAGGGGATGTTAATAGCCCTGAAAAGTGTTGGTAGACTCCTGAACAAATAAATGCCACCTGATACCAAATGCTGGACTATTATGCCATATGGGCAGTTAATCTAGAACTGCTTAGAATTTATTGGTAAATAAACTAGTTAGAAGTGGATATAATTCATTCCAACTTTTTCTAGGAATTTAGTGCTATAAAAAAGTACACTGAAAATCTATATAGAGAACATTTTGCAATTAATTACAATGGTCTTCATTATTTTATTATTATTATTATTCTTTATTTATTTATTATTAATGAGTAATTTACCCCGTGCCTGAAAGATTGCAGGCATCTTAAGAAAAATGTCTCATTTGCACAGAGCTGAGATGGTCTGTTTAGTTAGATTTTCTGCATGCTCACATCAGGAAACAATTTCCTTAGGCCTTCAACTTTGTATATATTTAAAATATTTCATTTCTTTTCCTTTTTCCATTCTTCTCATTTTTCCTTGTGACCGGCTACAGCATTCTTCTGAACTTCTTCATCATGGTAAATATGCTGCAAGAACAGCACAGTGACACAGAAAACAAAATGGATCCATCATTTATTCAGCTTTACAGGGACAGGCACACAGACATCCGGATTCACTCCCTGTTAAATCAGTCTTCTCCATACTAGGAACACAGTTATAAAGCAAAACAGACTAGCTGCAGTTTAGTAGGTCATTAACTGTTTTGAAAGCTCCATCATGTCTCTCTTACTGCCAGGCAGTTGTGTGCACTAACGGAGCACGAATAAAACTGATGCACCACAGAACACGCAGGGGAATGGGTGCATCTCCCTGCTGTAATCCACCTGTATCTGCAGGGGGAGAGAACTGCATCCTCTCCTGTTACATGACATCTTCATCCTTTTCCTGCAGGACTATGCCCGTTTTGAAAGAATAACCTATCTAATATATTTTTCATCATTGAAAATACCTTTAATTTTTTTTTTTTTTTCAGACTAGTGAAACTATGTTATTTCTGGTTTAACTGGGCTTCTCTCATTGGTATTTCCTAACATTTTAAAAACTGCCCCACTTCTCACTTCACAACCGGTCTCAACTTGAAGGCTTCTTGTCTTTCACCCTTCAAGCAAGACCTAGTTTTGCATAATCTACACGCTTTTGCAATTCAGAAGCTTTTTGTATGATATCCCATAACGATGCTCAGCTCTTTTGTTTTAAAGACAGCTTGCTACTATTTGACAGAAACATCAACAGAAGCCCATAGCAGTGAATGATCATCACTAACTCACTTTGGAAAGTATGCTCCACAGTCATTGTTAAAAAAAAAATAAAAAAAAAGGGTGTTAAGAGTAAGAATAAAGACAAGGCAATGATGCATAATTAAATTAATAACAAGGTAAAAAAAAAAAAAAGGTAAATTATTCCTTGATATAACCATGATACTCTGGATTGACTGACATGAAAGCCGTAGCTCCACCATGCCCTATTACCAGTGATAAATATTTCGTTTTGTATTAGGTATGTTTAAAGGACTCCACGCTGAAACACAAAAAAATACTAAATCTAACATTAACTATGAAGTTAATATAGCAGAATGTGTAGATTTAAATAACTGTCAATGTAACTTCTGTTTTTCCTTTATCATATTTTTATGTGCGATCTACCTGATTTTAAATGTGATGCTTATTGAAAATGCAAAGTATGCCATACATAAAACATGGACATGTGTCCATGTTTTATGTGAGAAATTTAACTTTGCTTCGTGGTCACATATAGTATAGCAATATGTATACTGTCCTCCCACTAGATGGATCCGTTCTGTTCCCTCTCCCATATGTATTCGCATCTGCCATAGTAGGAGGTAACCAGTTTAGAAATGGAGAGCAGATCCTTGGACTTAATTCTGATCTAATTTACATCACTTAGTAACAGTGTTAGCAGCCCTCTGTGCTGAACATCCACTTTAGTTGTGATTTCTAACCCCTTCACCCAATAAGGATTTATTTTTGTCAGGTAATTCCCACATACATTATAATACAGTTTCTATATGTATGGACAGTGGCAGAGGCAAATCTGCTTTAGCATTTTGAGATGCATGGAAAGATCTGAAATATTTTTATTTTTGAAATATTGCCTTCTGTGTCTTCTGTTGAATACAAACAACTCCATCTTTAAGTTTCTTTCCAAAGGACAGCTTTTTCTGTCTTAATCCCTTTTGCCGCATAACTTTTCTGATACGGATCAGTATCGAGCACAGTATTACCGCTGTACCTAAGAGCATTATAAATACCATTGATGTTAGTCTCATTTCTTATACATCTGAATATCTTGTTCAATTTTTTGGTTTCATTGAACAGAGACCTTCACTGAACTATCCCTGACAGTTTTGTCCAATTTCAGAGCTGTTACAGTGAACTGAATCCTGTTAAATCCTACGAACCCTGAAATTTGTAGGAAGTAGACAGGTTGGTCATAAGCACTAGCTTCTTCGGTCCCTTTTTGGATGTTTTTAACTGCATTGCTGTTTTTTTTTTTTTTTTTTAATGTTCTGTATAATTGCATTTAGCTTCCCAACAATTGATTACGGTCCTATATAAAAGGACACAAAAAGCACAAACAAATAATTAAGTCTGTAGACTGCTTATTGAAAACGAGAGAAGGATGGGGCACTAGATGTCACCTTGTACAAAAAGTGGATATTGACAGCAGCAGACCAATGGAAGTCAGAAACATGGAGCATATCAAAAAAGATTAATTCTCAGTGGAAAGGTGATTTTCTCCTAAGAAAATGCTTAATGCTTGCTGTGAAGTTAAAGAAGAGCACACAGCAGAAAATGATACCTGATAGCAACCACAACTTTGCTGCTCATAAAACTGTTAACTAAGCACACACAGTATTTGCAGCTCAGAAATGTGCAACTTTCCATAAAAATTTCAATCTGTGGGAAACTATGTGTATTGAAATTCATAGAAATGCTTGCTCACTGCAAAAATGTTCCACGTCCAAATTAGATGCCTTTCGTGAGGCGCTAAAATATTACAAATTCACTATCTTTACCTGCACGCTTTCAAGTTGACTTTACACTAGATTTGTAATAGTATCAACATTGGCAGACTTCTACCATTTAAAAAGTAATTAGTATATGAATACTGAGGTCCATTTCTAAGTTCACACAGACAGTCACAACTGTGCACTGAAGGACACCTTACAGCTGATCTTTCTTCCCTCAGAGGCTGTGTCTTTAGGTAGATGTCAGTAACACAAATGACAGCAGTGACTTATTTTCCCTATCTCATGTACTTAGTTGGGGAAGATCAGAGTCCACAGAGGATCTTGGAGGCTCTGTGCAATTTTTGTTGTCCTCAGGAGGTACGCTGCCCTATACACAGGATAAGAAAGGGGAAGGTGAGGCTTTCCTTCCTGCCACCCCCATGCTGAACAATTCTTTCTGTGATGTCCTCCTGCCTAACACCCCGTGTGTCAGCACTGCTAGGTGAGCACTGATTCCACAGAGAATGCCATAGGAAAGCAAATGCAGAGCAGAAGGAGGACACTGAGGTCCTTCGCATCCTTCCAGCACTTTCCACAAGGCTTTACCACCACACATCCTATATCATTTGCACCTGCGCCCTTGAGGGCCTGCAGCACCCACTAGCTGGTCCCAATTAACCAAGTGATGGTTCAGGTTCACTCTGGCAAATCAGAGCAGGGATCTGGTCTATAAAATCAGGGGAGAGAGGGTGCTGCTCCTCTGGCAGAAACGTTCCCTGCAGCACTAAGTGTGGAGGAAACAGGATTGCATCCCTTACTCTCCTATGGGGAAAAAAAAAAAAAAAAGCAGCCTATTGCAGCTCAACCTGGAGAAAGGTATCATCTTTGCTGTGATTATTAATGGATGATGCTCTCCGGGTTTTGTGCTGACTGGATGTGCTGACTGAGCTGCTTTTATACAGTGGGGCTGAAGCATTTGCTGCCTTGGCAGGAGGGACAGGTGCCTGCCCTCAAGCCTGTGCTGCTTGCTTGGTGGCTTGCCACCGCCCGTAAAAGCCAGAGGCTTGAGGCTATTTAATCAGCACAGCCCACGTCGTGGCGGTGACGCGTAAATACATAAGCCTGCACGGGCTCGGTGCACATTTAACAAAATGGACGCCTCCCCAGCCGTCCCCTCAGGGCGGCCTCGCCCCAGGCCGGCCATTGGCCGCCACTTCGCGCCGCTGCTGCCGAGACAAAATGGCGGGCTGGCGGCCGGCGCTGCCATTGGCTGCCGCTAGTGGCGGGGCGCTGTTGCTGGGCGGACTTGTGTTGCTAGGCGACCTGGCAGTGCGCGCGCCCAGGGCCGGCCCTCAGGGTCTGGGGGAGGTGAGCCGGGGGGTGTGCGGGCGTGAGGCGCTTAGCTCGCGCTCAGAGCAGGCTTTAAGGAGAAAAAAACACCCTCTCCGGGGGTTAACCGTGCTTTGAAGCCCGGTGTAGGGGCTTGGAAGCGTCATTCTCCCTGGGGAGGTGTGTCCTGGGGGTCTGTGGCATGAGCCACTCCTGAGTGGGGCCTTCGGGTTCCCTGAGGCAGAGGGGTCTGCTTGTGAGGCATGCCTCTTGTCAGAATATCTGCCTTAATACCATAAAGATACTGGGTTCCTTCAAAGAAAGTGCTTGAGATGCTGAAGAAGTCTAGTGTTTGATGATTCTGTTGAAAGCTCGCATAGAAGCTTACAGTTTTAATTCTGTTCTAAAGGAGTTTGAAACAGTTTTTCTCCAAGAGTCTTTATTTCAAGTTAAAGCTCTTTACGATAATATCCGCTGTATGTTCCAGCTCTGCAATTCCAGTTCAATTTCTCCCTTGAAGACCAAACCCAGCTAGAGATAATGCTTTTGCCTGCATGAAGCTTCAATAAAGATGTGTAAGCACAATACAAAAAGCAGTGTTATTGTATATTACACTGTGGTGAGAGATTATAAATGAGGATCTCTCTAGAATGCTTGGTGCTGCTCAAGAGATGTTGGTGCAGACTGAGACCAAGGCAGGGCTGAGGTGATTTTCCCAAGGCACAACACCCTAGCCAGTCTGGTTACCTTTCTTTCCTAAACCTCACATACAAGTTTATACATGGCCCCCAGCTATTCAGGGCAGGCTCAGTTGGCTTTTTAACTGTGGCACTCCTTGTTACAAACTAGGAGCTATTTCTGAAGGGAAAGCTTGCCTAAGAGAACGTTACATTGTACTGCAGGATAACTGGGGCTTAAAGAGGTGTCTGGAGCTCATCAGCTCCAGGCTTGTGCTTAAAGCATGGGCCCGCATCAGAATTGGTCCGTGCTGCCCAGGAGGATGTTTATTTGAATCCTGGAAGTCTTGAGATGTGGAGGCTCCTCTTTAGGCTGGTGATGCCACTGCTTAACTATTTCCACCAAGAAGTTCTTATTTTCTTGTGTGTAGTTGGAATTTCCTCTGCTGCAAGTTGTGGTTACTCCTGCGTGTCATTTTGCTGACACTGTCTTAGGAGAGCTTGCTTCATGTCTTCTCTGTAACCTCGTCTTACATTGTTGAGGACAGCAGTAATATTTCCCTACTATAGGATATCTCCACGGTGAACAGCACCTGTTTGTTCAACCCCTGTCTATAATTACGTTGCTCCAGCCTCAACATTAGTGGCCTGTTAGAGGTCTGTGCCATTTTGGCCTCCATTTAGAGGGCCGTTTTAGTGGCCCGGTGCTGGGTTTGTTCCAGTTGTCAATTCTTGAGTACAGAGGCTCAAAGCAAGGCAGGGCATTCCAGGTATGGCCTTACAGCTGCCAAGGAGGGGGATGCAGGCACTTGACTTTCTTTATCCTTGCCATGCTCGCTAATCTGCACACTATCAACTCGAGTTGAAATCCTTGGCCAGATGAGACCCCACAGGTCCTTTTCCAGCCTGTACTGTTTGATGGGGTATTCTGTCCACGGAGCAGGACTCTGCATTTGTCTGCTTATTTTATCAACTTCTCTTTCTACTCCTTCAAAGCAATAACGTAGAGCAGCAGTGCAGAACGAGAGCCTGCAATCTTGATACTGGGTATTACAGCTTCCTTACTCTCTCATAGCAGATGCATCTGGAATATCTGAGTTAGCTTTAAAGTTTTGTGCCTCTTAAAAAATGAGGAAAAGATGTCCCTTTCTCAAGTGTCTTCTGGATTACTTTGCAAACTGCAATAAAGTACAAAGCAAAATCTGAAATCTGGTTGTATGAGTTCAGGATAATGTGCTAGTCACTGTTATCTGCTGTAGTGAGTGGAATTGAAGGTACATCAGCCTGGCACAGATAATGATTCCTTCGTATCTCTTTTGCTGAGGTACTTGGAATATCCACCCTACCTTCAAAAGACTGTAAAATCTGACAATTTGCAGGTTTACATTCTGAATTTTTATCTTTTGGCAGGGTCTGCCAGCTATATTGAAGTGATATTGTATCATGTATGGGGAAATAGAAAGCTATCATCTCAAAATAGACCATAATATTGCACCTTATTAAAAAATACAAGTGGATTTTCTGCCAGCAACCATGACTTATGATAATGACTGTTATCAATATGCAATTACTTCTGTTACCCTAGAACATATTGACATTCATTTATTTAAAGATAATGTAACACATTTGTATTCATTGAGGTAATCTATGGATATGATTAAATGTGAATGCCCATCTTATACCAAATAGTAAAATGGAAAAAAAAAATGTAATCAGACCTTCTGCAGTGCTAAAAATAGGCTGCATTAAATTCTGGAAATTGTATTTGAGCTTATTTGAAACGGTGTCAAACAACCATAAAGAAGGAAAAGCACAACTTAGGTGATTACTAATACCTACATTCATCTGTAGTAATGATGTAGGGAGAAAGTTGGCAATAAGGAAGATTTCCAACTGTAATTCTCTGTTTGTGGACTACAGAGCACACAGTGTAGGACAGAAGTCCATTTAAATGGTGAATCAGTAGTGCTGTGCGAGAGTGGTTCTCCAGTGTCAGGTTGTTATGATGATAACTTTGAGGTCCACTCCAGAGCCACAAATCATCCTGAATATTTTGAGCTTGGAAGTATTTTGGTGGTGTTTTGAGAGTGAAGCTCAGCATGTTTGCTTCTCTAATTATATGGTATGAAATGTTAAATGCGTTTTTACAGCTAATTATGTATGCTGTTAGCTGAGACTAAGATTTCTGGACAAAAGCCTGTGTATTGTTTCTGGTTTCTTGCTTGAAAATTACAGGTATCCCAGTAAAAAGTCAGCTACTTCAGAGCCAGATCGCTGATCAATTGTTATTTCTTTCCAAATAATGAAGCAGCATTTTGTCAAGTATCACTAAATGTGCGGATGCATTGCTCAGGGTTTTCCTGAAATGTGTACAGATACAATACGGACGTATAACCTTGAACTGTATGTCGCGGAAGGGCATGCTGCCTTAGTAGGTATTTCTAGCTTAATATGATTAAGAAGAGAAAAGAAGAGACTGTCTTCGCTTCCTTGGCTGTCTCTGTCAGTAACTGCAGAACAAAACAGTGATTTCAAGAGGTCCATCTCCAGAATGTCATCGTCCAAAGCTGAAAAAGAGAAAGTTAAGTTTCTCAGAAGCCTATTTATTATAGACTGGGCATAGTGGACAACAGCCAAGAACTCTCATGTGCACAGTAATCACAAAGCTGTGCCTGTCAAACTAAGCTTTTAAAGTGAAGTTAAGCATCTGTTGCTTTGCATGGGGCCTCACTGCAATACTACCAACGCTGTTAACTGTTTCTCTTCCCATTTATCTGACTATCAGTTTGTTTTGTAACATGGTTCAGGCTGTCACTGAGAACTCCCTTCACTTAAGGGGATTTTGCATCAAATTGGGGAAAAAAGAAGTCTCCCACTCGACTTGGGGCTGATGACTTGTTTGTCCTGTGCTGTAGGGATGTCTGTTCTTCCTATGAATAATTCCTTTTGGATGGGTGATGCTTATCTGTGCTGAGAGCTCCCGCTGGAGCTTGCAAATGCTCATGAAGCGGTTTCATCCATCAAAGGCTTTATATACCTCTGTGTAAGCCAGTGAGTGGGTTCTGCTCTGTGCCCTGACCCTAATCATGGACACACATTGATGAAGGGACTTCGATGCTCTGGGGCAGCATTCACAGTCTGTTAATGTGGTCAGGCTCGTGGTGCCCCACTCCCTGTAGGTCAGCCTTTCTATCCAACATCCCTGTGTGACAGGAAACCCTGCTATTTCCACTGGGCAGTCGTTATGAGTTAGTGAATATGATTGACTTAGTTTGCTGTTCAGACCCTCACTACACTTAAAAAAGATAATAAGTAATAATTAAAAAATCCCCTTCTGTTCCCTTCCAGGAATTCCCCATACTTGCAGGTAGACTCTTGCATGTAAACCAGGATGCAGCTTTGAAGATGGCTGTCAACAATGCCAGGTTAATCTTCAGAGCCTCCAAACCCCAGGGAATTTGGACACACCAAGAACTCTTCTCTAGAGCTTTGCTCAATGTCTCCCAGTTGCTTGCCCTTGCCCTCCTTGAGGGTTTTGAACATTTAGACATCAGTGGAAGCAATCCAGGGTTTTCTACACTCTTCCATAACCCATACCATAGTCAAACATCAAAGTTGGGGCCTGTAGTCATGCTCAAGATGATGGTTCTAATGTTAGCCCTCAGCTGCCGTTTACAGCTTGTTCCAAATCTTATTCCTAGATTATCATCTGTATTTCTTCTGTCTGGAGCCTTTAAACCTTGTCTATTATTTCTGTGCATGGGCTGTTGCTACTGAAAAGGCACGGTGTCAAGCCGATGAACCTCTGACATGGGGCAGCTCCAGTAGCAGGCGTTATTCCCCAGGAGGAAACTGCATTTCCCTGAAGGGCATCTCCAGGCAGACAGTATTTCTTGAAGAGAAGGCTGTCCACTCTTCAGAAGCTCTAACTCTAATGCAGCTTGGGTCGGAAGAGAGATGGCCTAAATTAATACCTGTCTTCTGTAACTTTTCCTTGCAGAATACTTAATTATATTCTTGCACGTGTCCCCAGTAATACTCCTGGAGGGAAAAATCAGATGATATTGAACAATACAGAAGTGGAGACTTTTAAAATAAACATACTAACAAAGTCTCCTGCCAGAAACTCTTAGAAAAAGCTTGAATGCTGTAATTTATTTTAAAGTGGCCAGATCTCTACATATAATTTTTCATCAATTATTGTATAAACTATTTTGGATTTTGAAAAACTGTAGTAGGTTTGACAAGCACTTGACTGACATCATGTTGATTAAATATAATTTCCTCTGACAACCCCAGTGAGACCTCCTACTCAGAGTAAATGTGTGAGCTAATAGAATCCTCTTGTTAAATCTACTTTTACATTTGAAAATACCAAAGTGACACCAGGCCCCCTCCGTCTCCTGCACAGCTCAAATATAAGTCTTTCTGGTGGTTCATTTTGGCGTTGCCACTTAAGCAACATCAGTGTTTGGGCAAGTGCATCAGGATATTTATACTCTGTTCAGAGTGAGAAATTTGGAATTACAGGTTTGGGGTAATTTTCTGGGGAAAGCTAGGCTGAGTTCAAGCACAGAACCATCAATTTCCAGTTCTGTGGGTGATCAAAAGCCTGCAATAGCGCAGGTCTATAAAGACAGCGTGACAAGGTTGGATTGATTTAGCAGTGATCTTCTTGTCTCAGTTTCAGTGGAATAAAATTCTATTAGGTAATAGGGTTGCTGGGAGGAAATAAGGCTCTGCATACACCTTATTGCATAGTTTCTGTAAAAGATGGATTTTTTCCTTGTAGAACAAGAATAAATTTTTGATATCGAGGCATGATAGGAATAACTTTTCTCATTTCATAGGAATAAATCATTAAAAAAAAATCCTGGATACTGTAGCTTTGCTTTAAAAGAAGCCAATATGTTGATGTTTGAGCACACATCACTGATGCAGCCCAGGTTACCTGGCAGAAGCTACCTGGTCACACCTGGATATTGATAAAAGCAGTGAGTAAGGTTGAGGGAGGCACTACTGGGTACTTGCACTGCTGATGTTCATGTGTAACAAAGTCTGCATTCCGGTTGCAATTCCTAATACTGACAGCAATAATTGAGGAACAAAGTGTGAGAAACAAAAATGTGTTTTTGCAGTGGAAAATTCCACTAACCTTGCATGTTCAAAAGTCATTGTGCAGGCGGAGAGTATGTTAAGCAGCTAAGGGGAAGGTCCCACTGTCCCAAAATAAGGAGGATAGCTAAGAAAAACAGGACGAGCAGTGCAAAATCAGTAAAAACAATAAACACAGGCCCTGTAGTCACAAAAGAAGAAGGAAAAAAAAAAAGGAAAAGGAGAAATTACTGGTTGGTCAAATACAATTGTACATATATGGTATAGTAGTAAGCGTCGAGTAGTTTGTGAACCTGTAGTACTCAGTCAATGAGGAAACAGGGGAGGAATCAAGCGTCGGGTACTAGGGAGTATAAGGTTATGATGGACTTCTACTGGGCGCTCCTGCTTGCTGAACGCCCGCCATTGCAATTGTCAATAAAATAGCTTCAGAGAAGACCCTGTCAGAAAAAAAAAAAGGTTTTTCTCACAAAAGATAAACCATTGTAATGACTACAGTTTTTTGAAGATGCAATCTAAGAAGGGAAAATAGGGCCTGTACACCTTGAGTGCAGTGTATGCCACTGCCTGTCTCTTTGCATTCTGCTTTGTACAGAGCTGGGCACTCTGTCATTACCTAAATAACACGGCACAACATATTAACCAGAACACTTAATGGAGGTACATCATACTCTTCCAGCTCTAACTATAAATTAATTTTATTTCCGTCTACACTTAGGAGTTTATTATCCAGACATTAATGGTTATCTGGGGAATTCTGCTGGCATGGGCGTGATACTCTCGGAAGTGAGATACTTATGTTCTAATGTAAAACTGCTTTACAATAACAATTTATAATAATAAGTAATAAAACTGCTTTACAAGTAAATGGTAACTGGGAGTGTACACAGATCTCCAGTTTCCTTCCCCAGCAGGAACTGGCAAAAACTTTTCAAACATTTAAAGAAAAATGCAAATATAACAGTGCCATTTCACTGTTCACAAGGAAGTGAAGATTCACACATCTAAATACAGAGTTTAGAGCCTGAATGAATGAGTAACTCACAATAGCAAGTAGCTTTAAGAAGCTGAGTTACTGTCGTCCCTTTCTAGTCACAGACTGTCTGTGAGCAGGGTTCTGGTAGCTCGGAGCGATGAGTGGCTTCAGTGGGTGTTGGAAACTTGTGTGTGTGTGCTGATTGACATAATCTGAGCCTTAATCTGTCACATCCGGAGAGGTCGGTGTTTTATGGCACAGCCTGGTTCTCTCTTGGTGTGTAGCAACAAACTTGCTCCACCAAGAGAAATACCTCTTGTCTCTTGCCATCAAGCCTCATTTCTTTCAAGCAAGACCTTGATAATCCTGTTCAAGGGCTCCAACTGGCTGTTAGTGTGGCTCTACGTGTAGCTATGGGAAGTAGCTCTAACGTTGAGCTGAATACTTCCACAAAACCCATGTCAAAATGCTGCAGTACTTTGGTATTCTCTAATGGGGGTAGGGATGAGGGTGGGTTGGGTTGGGGGTGTCTCTTCTAATGCTAATTTAATGTCTGTAAATTGAAGATACATTTTTTGCCTAAATATATTCAACTCCCACGTGAACTGACCAGTAAATGAACATATTAATCTGCTAATATTTGGAAAACATGGTTGCTTTTCCTTAAGATAAGCCTAGCTCCAGTGTTGGGTAGTGCTTGGAGTGGGTTGCTCCTGTATCGTTTTCTTATTAGAGACAATGAGTGGAAACTTGTTCAAGAGATTAAATTATGTAGTTATTTTGACATGTCAGGTGTTTCCCATTTTCATTTATTTTTTTATAGCATTGGGCTGCAAAACTTGGCTCACCTGAACTTCTCCCCTTGTTTTGTAAATAAAATTTGGGATTATCATGAAATAACTTGAACAGAAAATTGTATTTTATACCCTAGCATCAATTTAGAAGTGATTTCCACCTCAACATTTACTGTAATTTTATGCACACAGGAATAGAGGTAGTAATTGCAATGAGAGTTTAATGGTCACACTTTATGATGGAAGACTACTATATTGCTGTGTTCCAGCTAAAGTATCTGTAGCAAGTCCAGCTAGTTTGGTTAGCACTCGACTACAGGAAGCTATTTAATGGCTCATTATAAGTTGACTTAACTGCCGGGGGCATGCAGAGTTTTGCAGTATCTTTCAGCTTTTCTGCTATCGAGTGCCTTAAAGTCTGAGTAGACTTTGAAATACCAAGCTAAATTTTATTTCAGTAACTTTGATATCAAATTCACCTCCTGTTTTTTTGTGTGCCTTTCAAGTAGCCAACACTTGATCCCAGTGTCTGGCTCATGTCACCAGCAGTGGTCATTGTCACCTTCCACACTCAGTGGCTGCGTTGCCTATTGAGGCTCTTCCACTAGGATCTCCCTTCCCTTCAGTAGGTGACGGGAATCCTGGTGGGTCCTGGGTGTAGCTGGTCAGTGTTTTAGCTGAACCCATTTCATTTCATCCCATTTCAGTGCATGAAGAGGGGTGGTGAGGATGGTTGGGAGAAACAAAGTTGTGTTTTTGCAGTGGAAAATTCCACTAACCTTGCATATTCAGTGGGGAGGATGTTAAGCAGCTAAGGGGAAGGTCCTACTGTCCCAAAATAAGGAGGATAGCTAAGAAAAGCAGGACGAGCAGTGCGAAATCGGTGAAAACAAAAAGTCATGAGAGAAGAAAGGAGGAAAAAAAACAAAAGGAAAAGGAGAAATGACTGGTTGGTCAAATACAATTGTACATATATGGTATAGTAGTAAGCGTCGAGTAGTTTGTGAACCTGTAGTACTCAGTCAATGAGGAAACAGGGGAGGAATCAAGCGTCGGGTACTAGGGAATATAAGGTTATGGTGGACTTCTACTGGGCGTTCCTGCTTGCCGAACGCCCGCCATTGCAATCGTGAATAAAATAGCTTCAGAGAAGACCCTGTCTGAGAAAACTGAGGTATTTCTCAGTGTCACGCTGGAGTAGAGAAATGGCAGGTGTTAAGACCAGCTCTACAGACGAGCAAGGCTGCTCCAAGCCAGTTGTGTCCCCTTGGGTCTTCAGGAAATAACAGGCCTCCCGGGTCGTGTTCAGACAAAAGCAGGTCAAATCTCTCTTCCCTGACATCTCTCCAGGGAGTTGAAGCGATACCCCAGGCTGGTGTTTTCTCAGCAAACAAGAGCAAAAACTGAACTCTTCCTAAACATATGAAGGGCTTTGTTTATGGTGTGTGATATAACCCAAATACAAGCAGGCTCTTGAAAATTCAGTTCTTGAAAGTATGATGTATGCGACAGATGGCAAGGCCATGGAAGCACGCTGGCTCGGGAAGGTGCTAGACGTAACAGCAATGTGACCTGCTCACTGGTTTGGTACAACATGTTGCATGGTGCCCTGAGGAACATCGTTTCTGCTGGGTGGCTAATGGATGGTTCCAACAGCCCACAAATTAGCAGAGGCCTTGCTAGCTCCTTTCTTTATCAAGCAAAGAAAGGCTTGCAGTATGTAGTAAGAATAGCTTAGAATGATCAAACATTTGGTATGGACATTATTGAGATGTGACAACTCAGACTTTAAATATCAAGCTATTCTTGCAGGAACTGATGTGCAGGCAGCTGCTATGGGCCCCACCTGCAGCCCCTGGGCTGTACTGCTTGACCTCGCAGAGCAAATGGGGATTAAATAAAGCTGTAAAGAAATGTACTGTACTGAACACAAACTTCTAGAAGGTTGCTGTTTTGGTATAATGTTTATGTATATCAAAAATATATCTAAATAATCTACTAAAGTAAAGATGTAAGTACTGCCTGAGGTGGTTTGTACCACTTAATGAAACTTATTTAGAATTCAACGTTGATCTTCAAGGTTTCGTTTCAAAGCACCCATCCTGCTTTCTTGCAGGCGATCTTCAGCAAACCTTCCTGACCAGTGTAGCTAGAGCAAGTATGGCTGTAGGTGCTCCTTTGCATTTCTGAGCATTGCATCTTTATTTGCAATGACTTTGTGAAAACTTGTCATGTAGTTTTTTTTTTTTTTTAAATCTCAACTCTGATAAAATTATGTGGGTGGCCTGTGCTCGGATGGAGTTCATGTCTGCAAGGACACCTGGCTTGGTCCTGACAATGTCCACGTCTGGAGCTGTTGCTGCAAACTTGTGAGTTCAGGCACAGCTTACTGTAGCAGGTGTTTAGTACCACAGGATTATATTTGCTCAGTCTGAGTTGTGAGTCAAGGCTTCCTTATCAAGTCTTGCAAGAAGTGACATTATCTGAGAATCTTGGATGATACTGAGGTTTGGGGGTGTTTGGTAACTTCCTTCTACCAAAGATTTCTCTCCAGTTTAGTTTCTGTTGATTGTGCTGCCTATCCATTTCAAAATTGCTTTGTGGTCAAAGCAGATCTATACTTTAGAGAACAAATTTCTGTACTATTTCTGTATCTGAATCCTACAAATACTTGTAGGCATCAGTATTAACTATACCAGTACTTCTAGGGCAACAAATAAAACTAGTTTTCTGAACAAAAGTCAACTCTGCAGGCTTTTCTTAAAAATAAATAAATAAATAAAAATAATGTTGAACCTCATGTAACTAAACCCCAAGTAACCTATTCCATATGTAAATGTCAATATATATCCATACTCTGTCAGACTAGAAGCAACTTTGAGATGATTCAGGGATATTGGACTTCTAGCCTTTGCTGTAGACAATGTGCCGTTTGACTTGAAAGGGAGTTTTCACATCAGTTTAGCGTGCTGAAGCACCTCAGTTTCTCAAATTTCCAACTAGTTTGTTCAAGATACTGTCACATCTTCAGGTTGACATTTTTGATTGCATTAAATGAGAGCTTTCTTTAGGAGTGTTATGTAGCATTCTGTTCAGCATTGGCTAGAAAGTAACTTTGGATATTTTTACATTAAAAAAATTGTCCAAGTTCTAGGGGATCTTGAGCAAAGCTTGAAAACGAAGAATACATATAGGAAATATAACTTGAAATTAGAAATTGAATTGCCTATTCACAAAATTTGTGGCTCATTTATTAAACTTTATTAAACCTTACCCTTTGAACCAGTTAGCAATTTTCTATGGATTGTCTTTTGTATTTAAGAATTCAGATTTCAGTTGAACCTCAGTGTATGCAAAGATGAGCTTAAATTTAGTTTGGTATTCGTAGATTTTATCCTTACTTTTTTTTGGAGAAACTTGCCAAGTAAATGGGTATTAAGATGGTGATAACTGATGCGTTAGTGTAGTTACTGTAGCCTGTCACCTGTGTTGATGACAAGCTACAGGTGGAATATTAATTGCATAAGAAATAAACTTATATTTTTTGAGATGTTAAGGTCCCTTCCAACCCAAACCATTATAATACCAGGTTGGCTTTGTGGGGGCTCTGTCACTCCACCTCTTGGCCACTTATGGGTCACGAAGAATGGGACTAGGCCATGGCTGGTGTCTTTCCTCTCCTAATATGTAACACGGAGGAGACATATCCACCTGGAGCCCAGGGTGGTTGTAACTCCTGAGAGGGTTTGTCAGCTGGGCACAAGCTTGCAGTACTGCTTTAGGTAAGCGCACACGGAGACTTGATACCAGTGCTGGAGGCTCTGGGTGACTGCAGACGCAAAGGGAAAGAGACTTCTCCATCGATTAGCACCAGCAGCATCTCACATTATCTCTATTTATATAGGTATATGGTATAAGTATAGGTATATGGTTATAAGTATATACTGTATGCCTATACCTGGATAGGTATATGGTCATTAGTATATACTACAGAACTCCAGCTAGGGAAGGATGTAACTTTTAATATATACACTTTCCTAGTAGTAATCTTGTACTAACCTTACAAGTTACTACTATGAAACGGATATAATACAGAAATTCAGGCCTCTGTGTCTTTTGTGCGTGATGGGATCTCGTGAACCCATGGCCATGACTTTACACTCCCATGGTCACCCCCAGTTATGGCCAGAAGAGCGATACATGAGGGAAAAATGTTGGCTGGAAATATTAGCAAGTTGATGAAGACTTGCCTCGTATGGTTATAAGCAACATTCCAGTATTGGCTTTGAAAAATGGTAGCAAGTGCTGTGTATTGGTGCTTGTGTGTAGCCCAACTTTGTTTAACATGATTTGGGAAGAAAACACTGATCATTATCAAAACTGTGAATATGAAGGTGGTGTTTACAGAAGTGTTTTTAAATGTCTGAGGGAAGTAAGGCTGTGTTTCTTGGGACCACAATGAGCATATTAATATAGTATAAATGGTGTTGATAATAAGTGGCTGTGACAATATATTGCAGGGATGTACAAGGAAGCCCTGATCTTTAACATAACAGGAGTAATCACCAAGGTTTCAGTATGGATGGGAGGGAGAGAATTGACAATGATGTGCAAGTGATGAGCTTGGAGATAGCACAGCATCAGCTTGCATGACTAGGAGAAGAAGAGTTAACTTGAGTGGGAAGATCAGGATTTCCTTTTTTGCCTCATTGAGCTATAGCTGAAATGTCAACAGTCATAAGGAGATAGCAGAATAGGAAGGTGAGAGATGAGTCATTCCTTCAAATGATGGTTGTATCTGGATTTCCAGAGAAGACCAGCCTGGGGCATGGTACAAAGGGAGGTAAAAGAAGAGCAGGTGGAAAGTCCTGTACCATTGCTGAAGTTCAGATTCCCCCTCTGGAGCAGAAACTTAGAAGGTTGTCTGACCTTCCTTAAGGAAGATTAAAAATCCAGAGAATTCAATTTATTATGTGAATTCCTCTGGCTCCTTTATAGAGGTCACTTCCTCAAATTACTTCTCTTTTTCTAGTTTCTTTGAATACACTCCTCTGAGATCTTTTAAAGGATCATCTTAAAGTGTGCCTTGTCACCATGCATCTGTTTTACTTTTAAAGCCTTGAGACAATTTCTCTTCCATATATCACCATTATCAACAAGTCAAACTAAAGAACCTATTGCTGTAACAATGCAGGTATTTCATTCCACTGTTGTAGTTGTACGTTGCTTGTGTGGTTATCCTTTTCATCTGAAAATAAGCAGCCATGTTTGAAACATGATCATATTGCCTAATGGCAACAAGTCATTTGAGCTGCTTTAAAAAAAATACATTGTGGTACTAGCTCAGAGCTATTTTGCAATTAGCTACCCCAGAAAGTGGTAATTTTCCCCATGGAATGGGTAGGGGAAGGTGGAAATGAACAACTGAAAAACTTGCTTATGTAAATCAGCATCTTGTCACTGATGGAACAGTAGTGGTTCAGAGCAGTAGATGACATGCTGACTTTCTTCACCTTGTGCTGAAGTGTGCTGTTAAACCAGAGAAGAGAATCTTCATGCAGTAACAGCCAGGAGTTTTCTTACATTTGTTCCTTGGCAAATTGTTTGCCTTGAGATAAGTTTTTCACTTATCGCTGTGTCTTAATAGTTGACCTTGCTCCTTTTGAAATACTTGAAGGAGAAAACTCTTAATACAGAATAGGACAGGGAATGTGTCTTGTGCTATGTCATTGTATGTTAGATATGTGTGTATCCTGTATGTACTTTATTCTAGCTAGCCTGTACTTTGCGTCTTATTTCTGCCAAGATATGTGAATCTAATGCAGTTTTAAAATTCTCAAGACCTCATGAGGTCTTGTAGCCATTCTCCATTGGCTGTCAGCTGGCTGGTCAAGCCATGGCCTGAGGGCATACTCATCTGCACTTGGGGTCGCTCCTGTATGCAGATGGACTGACAGTTGAATCTGCCTGTGATTAAAAATGGACTTTGCAAGGAAAGTTGAGAAATAAAAAAATGGGAGACCCAGAGATATTCCAACTATTTTACTGGTTTACCTTATTAGAATGTTTTTACTGACTCACTGAGCCGAGGATTTCTGTTCCGATTTCAGGGACAGGAAGCTTTTTTTGAGCTTTTTCCATCTGATTCTCAATATTGGACATTGCTAGATTTAAAAAAAGGCACAGTGGTTTGCTTTATTCAGGAATGTGTGCCTACAGTGACTCAGAACACTTGGGCACATGATTGCTGAAGTCTAACTTTGAAAAACGGGCTCATAATTCCACTGCTGCCTTCCGCGCTTAGGACGCAGTGTGGGACAAAATGGCGTGCGTGCTTTCCACAGGCGACTCAGTGTTGTGGTGAGCACTGAAAATTGTTTCTGGCCTTTTTGTTGGGGTACCACAGCACTTGCCTCTAGGGTATGTGTAGTCGGTATGTTTTGTGTGACTATATCCTGCCGAGTGTAGGACTCCTGTGAGGTGAATATACTTGAAGTCCTCGTGCATTCCTTCAGGCCGCGGCCTACACTGAGCGTTAGTGTAGTGGCACGTCATGCACTGTAACTACACCACAAGGAAATGGCCTCCTTAGGAACAGGCTCTGACCGTCACCTGGAGAGATGTGCTGCAGTCAACTTAGACCTTGATTCCTGTTAAAGGTCAGTATAAGTTCATGTGTTTAAGTATTGTTACTGGGTATGAGTAAAATTCAACATTTTTTTGTCGTGCTTTCAAGGAACGAAGTGATTTCTTCTGAGTTTTAAGCAGATTAGCTTAGATTGTGACAAGATTTATCCAAAAGGTTTGTCCTTCTGACACATGTGAAACTTCTCTGTAAAAATACCTTTGAGTACATTGATATACTGTAAATACCTTCTGCTCTGAAGAGCAGAGTCCCCACTTAACAAATTACTGTCACTTTTGCTATCAACTATGGTGGTCTACTTAATTTCTCCAGTCATATGTTGATATTCATCAACAGCCTCTTCTATGTATAAAATATTTTCATATTGCAGAGGACTTGAGTCAGGCTTGCATATTTTCCCTCAGGAAAAAATATTAAAGCAGTCTGCTAGGTGTTAAAGGATGTTTTATGGTGTCTGTTTAGAGTAGCTCAGTTGACTTGTTGCCATTAGGCAATATGTTTTAATACTAGCTTAGAGCTATTTTGCTGTTAGCAATCCCAGAAAGTGATGATTTTCCCCTGTGGAATGGGTAGGGGAAGGTGGGAATGAACAGAATGGTTACTTCTTGAACAAATAGATATAATTTTCTGCCTTTATTTTTTTTCCCAAAATCATAAGCTAATGAAGAAACAAGTCTGTATATTGTAACAGCTCTTTACCATTAGAAAGTAAATGGGACGATTATGTAAGTATTACTGATAAATGAATGTTTACCTAAGCAGCTTGAGTTCAGTAGTAGATAATGGGGGAGTAGATGCTATTGCTAACTATCACTTTCATGAAACAATTGTAAAGATGAGCAAAACTTTATTTTAGAAAAATATTGCCGCACCAAGTTGGTTTGCGTGACTTGCTGTTTTGTCGAGCAGCACTGATTGATTGTAAATACTTGACTTAAGTTGATTACTGAGCAATTATATGCTCAGAATAAATTGCAACAGCGATAGCACAAGCATACCAAGAGGCCAAGCCATCTTTAGATCCACATATGCCAAGACATCTTTGTTCCCAGAGCATTATATTGAAATGCAACATAGGACAGCACAGCATTGCAGCAACTTTCTGAGACCTCTGCCATGTGCAACACTGATTTGTAGTAAAGATCACATTTGGAAATGCATCTGCAATCTTTGCTCCAAAAAAAGATTTCTTGCTGGAAAAAGTTTGAAGGCATATCTCTTTGTACAGGTCCTCCTGGGTGTCAGATGCTGACTGTAACCGAGCAGGTGATACAGTGCAGATCTGTACTCCTGCAGTAGGGAGGTCCTGTCATTACGTGCTGGATTATGTTCAGAAAGACAAATTCTGCATATGGAGCAGAACCTGTCATCCACTTGTACCATGTGGACGACTTGATTATTAGATGAACAGGTAGCTCCACAACAGTGCTTTTCTATAGCTCAGAAGAATGAGCAGCTACTGGACAAAGCTCTTTAATTTTGTACTTTGTGATCCTAATCCAAGCTTAAGTATGTTTAACTTGAGCATCCTGAGAGGCCAGGATGCTCAACATCCTAGGCCTAGTACTGGAGATCTGGTCTAGATGTATTTTATAGTAAGGGTGGGCTTTCGGGGTTAAATAAGTGGAAATGACAGTGTTTGTCTCAGATAAAAGGTTTGTAAGTACTTCATGAAGCTGTATTGCAGTGGGGCTCATAGAATGCAAAGAAGAACACAGAAGCACTGAAATAACCCTTAACCTGTAGCTCCTGGGCATATTTTGCTGGAACCTCTGCAAATGGATGGGAGCTAATAAGTAAGTTAACTTCTTAAGGAAAGCTGTGCCTGCTTAAATGAATAGTCTAATGAATTGGACTAACATCCATGAACTGGCCAGTACACATCCCCTGCCCAGTACCAAAGCTGTTGTGAGCACACAGGCATGCTCGATGTGTCCTAGTTGGTGCTGAGCACACTGCAGGTGAGTGCAGGCACAGGCAAGGATCTTGCCCATCACCTTGGCATTATTGCCTCAGTCCTGGGAGCCCTGCTCCTTCAGGTGCTCTTCTGCTTGTGTGTGTGTAGTAAAAAAAAAAAAAAAAAAAAAAGTGGCAGTGCTGCAATTCAAACAAAAGAACCTAAAATCACTTAAAATTTCCCTTAGAATTCTCAGGTTTCCCAAACAAGGCTGCGTTATTTAACTGGTTTGGTGCTCTTTTTGTGGAAGAGATGGAAAACCCAAAATCATTACATAATCAAAGATGCTTTAAAAAAGCATAAATACAGCCATGAGAAATGGTAATGAGTAGCAACAGATGTTTTTCTCTTTACAGCAATTATGGGAGGGTAATTACAGATAGAAATAGAGCCTCACAGTGACAGTGAGCTTTATCAGGGAGTTCTCAAGAATGAAGCAAGAATAGCTTTGAACATAAAAGAAAAGAATGAGAAGTTAATTCTTAAGTGAGAAAATTGCATGTGGAAACATGCGCGTTTTTTGTGATGACTGGACACACTGTCACCAGATATCCTCTGTTTGTTAGCTGCTTTTTAGTGTAGGTTAATAAACAGGGGTGTTTAGGAGGCAGTAATCACTGTAAAACTTTAATGATTTTTTTTTAAAGTAGCTTTTATGCAAAGGTAAAAGTGGTTCTACTTGCTGTGCTTCCAAAGATTACTGATATGTAACCTTTTTATTTTAATTATCAACATTTCTTCTATTTCTTCATCTGTTGGTTTTTGTGAGGTATGAAGTGTTAATATAGCTTGCTAATTCTCACATATGAAATCCTCCTGACACCAGATGTGATGTCACACGTTTTTCCATATTTGTCTTTTTCCTCTAAGTTGTTAAATTAATATGAATTCATATGAAAGAAAAGAATGCTCTACATTAGTACAGACTTGTGGACTTCCCTGCTCTTGTGTCTTCGGTCAGCTAATACTCCATGCAGAGGAAAATGCGAGTTCCAGGAAAAAGAAATGTAAAACTGTAATGTAACATGGGTGAGAAACACCTGGACTGAACTCTGAAGTACTCAGTATGAGAGCAACAGGACCTTGTGATTTTTTTTTCATATGCAAGTAAAGAAAAAAGTGGTTTCTGGTTAAAAGTACTTACCTTTTTCTTCAAATTCTTAGAAAATATTTATTTACCAAAACAACTTGAATAGGTAAGATTTTCTGAATAATGCTAAAACTGATGGTGGGTTTCTGAGTGTTAGCAAAGTTACTTGTTGAAGAGAGCTCTTTCTCTGTAGGTAAATTTGGTGTCTAAAGCTCTTATATTGTAAATCTGCTGTTGCTTGTGGTGTGAGGCACTTCATTTATAGCTAGTCCAGCTTTTTTAGAAGCAATGACTCTGGCTCTCTGAGTAAGCCAGCATTTGTAAATGGTCTTGCGTTATCTCAGCTTGCAGATCCAATGCTTGAACAAACTCAGAAAAGCTGGAAGCTGCTCCCCACAGACCATCAGTTTGGAAGTTGTCGTGTGGCTGGTCGTTACAACATAAGCACTGGTTTGATTTCTCTGAAATATCTGTTCATCAAGATCCACTCTGATTGCCTGGGGGAAATGTCTGCTTTTTATACATTTTCAGTGAAAATAAGCTCATTCTTAATATCTTATGGTTTTGAACTTTGATCCAAAAGAGTGACAATCATTTGAGAACTGAGATAACTTAAAAAACAGGATAGATACTAATGATCAGTTATTATATGGGACTCTTTAAGTATATTGTTTTTATTGGCCTTATCCTAGGAATTATGCAGACTTTCCTGATGTATCTGATACTGAATATTTTTTCTATCTTGTTGTTAATATTACTAGATTAGTGTATCAGTAAGAGTATATTATTATAATTTGGTCTGAGGAAGGGGTTCAAGGATGCGCTAAAACTTGCTCCAGTTTTCTTGTCATGTTTATATGAGAATCTTAATTTTGTCTGTATTTGCAATCAATTTCCATGTTAAATTTTACAAGTAATAGTAGTAGAAGGCCAATAGTGAATTTGCTGGTCCCAAACAGCAACAGAATCTTGTTAATAGTCGGAAGTAGAGGTGGTGACAATCCTAGCAGTCCAGCAGTGTATCTGGCTGAATGGAGGACTCTCACCCTCTGAAAACAGACACAAACTGTCCGATAAGCTGTTAAGAACTATGCAGTCCCTATATATTTCCCTATCACATTTTTGTAAGGATTTCCCTGTCATAAATAACCTGAGATGTCTGTCTCCATGACTAGTTAAAACATCATGCACCAACATTTCTACTAGCACAAGGTATTACCTGCAGGTTTTATAGGAATAATACTTTCTTCTGTCTTGGCATGGAAAAGTGCTTTAGCGATGTAGGTTGTTGCAGGAAGTTCTCAGTCAAATTTCAGTGAGGTGTTATTCTGCAAGTGAAGGGTTTTTGTGTTTCCACATGATTTCTTCATTTAAGTTTTCCTTAAGATGGTATGTTATGCATTTTTGGTTAACGTTGTTGCTTTTTTACCTGTTCATCTGTGATGAAGGCTGGCAGCATCTGTGATAATCAAGGATGCAGCACTCAGGAGATGCCAGTGAGCAAAAAGGGAAGAAGTTGAGCTGCTGAGCGACTAGAGGCCACAATTTCTGTGAGTTCTTAATATTAACGTTTAACAAAAGGTCAGCAAGACTTCTGCACCAGCATGTATTTTCCTGTGAGCCTTCTTACAGAAAGCTATTGAGCTATTTTTCCTCATAATTCTGATATTCAGGATTTGGATGTCTTCCCTTCAGTGAATGGCCTATTGAAGGAAATGTGATTTGAAACCCAGCTTGAGTCAAACTCAAACAAGGAATAAGCTTTCTGTTTTAGAATTATAAATTACAATTACTGTGATTTACTCAAAGTCCTGAAGTGATCTTAGAGTGTTTGAGTGAGCAAGAATCAGTTTCTTGTACTACCTGGAAACCCCCCTTTTTAGGAGAACTATTTCAGACTCCATTCTGTGGGGTTTTCTGTGTCGTGTTGAGTCCTGTCTATTAATCCTCATCACCTTCATGTCAGTTATTTTGCAGGAATAGAAACCTCAATGTAGGTAGTCTGCTTGCAGTGTGACTGCCTGTTGTGATGAAAAAATAAAGCTTTCTGATCCTCTAAGGGCAGGCCAGTAATTGTTTGCAGGTGCTTTGTCAGCAGTGTGTATATGCACCTTGGTGTTGGATTATCGTGACCATTAGAAATACAAAGAAATTCATTTGAGCTTGTTTGTCATGGCATTTTGTTCACAAGCTTACCCTTAGCTGACTTACTGCAAAGCAAGCAGATGGCATGTATCATGTTTATCATCACCAGTTTGTGATGGGAAAGTAGTTTTTCACAGCGTGTGATTAATGACTTTGAAATTGTTTTGTGTATTGAATTCTGTATCAGAGTACTTTACAAACCTGTTTTACTGCTGAATAATCTCTAAATCTCAAGGCATTTAGGTGCACAGTATTTGCTGTTCTGTCTAACTACAGTTGTGAGAGGAGAGATGATAATTTCATTTTCTTCTTGTCTTCTTGAACTGCTTTGCCCTGTTGGTCGCAGTGCATAAACGCATGTTATCCAGGCTGGTTCATCAGGGATTGCATCTCCCCTGGATAAACTTATTTCTGACTCCATTTAGCTGCTTAGCAAATAATGTTCATGTTTATGAATTTAAAAAAGTGAACTGTGGTATGAAAATAGAAGGAAAGCAGATGATCTAGAGACACATCCCTTTGAGGTATTATTCTAAGAGTCGGAGAAACACTGTTCACGAGTATTTTCTGTTCAGTGAAGATTCTCTAGACAGACTGCGCTGAAGCAGAAACAGGTAAAATAATCAAGCAGCTGAGGGATCTCTCTCTTGTTCCATGTAAGTTGATAAATACAAAAGGCTTGGGGGCATCGGAGGCCTGGTGGGTGGCACAGTCCTTGCTGCCAGGAGCACTCTCAGTGGCTTTAGAGCCATATTTGGGAGGAGGGAAAATCAATTTTGGTACTCGACCCCTAGGGCTGAAATCAGCATGACAACAAAATCTTCACTAAAACATAATTATTTCTGTGAAGGAGGTAAAAGGCAAGACTATATTATGTCTCTTTTTACTCATTTGACATCTGGGCATGTGTTGGTTCACTGGAAAACTGGGAAGCGACTGACACTTGGGAAGCTGGATAGTTGGGGAAGATGAACATGAAATAGTCAGTGTACATTAAGGCTTTCTGTTCTCCCTTCAGGAGAAAAGGATAAGGCTATAAAAATTAAAATGGGACTACATAAAATAGCTGTGGAAAGAGATACTATATTACCGATCTGTTTTTATAGGGAACACTAACAAAGATAAAATATGATGCTTTATGAAAGACAAAAGTAAAATGTAATTTATTCACATCAACTGTTCCTATATATCCACTTCCAGTAAAAATTCAGCTGGTCACGTTTGACTTAAAGAAATCCTCACTAAAAAAATGTAAACTTCAATTTTTGCCCTTCTGCCTAGGTAATTTAATTCATAGAAGTTGTAACAGAATCATAATGCAATTGCATGGCTAGGTTCAGTTCCTGGGTAACTTAAGTGGTACAAACCCTGGAGCAAATGGTGCTTCCTGAGTAACAGGGGCTGGGTTTGGGTGAAACTGAGGGCATGTCATGCTGAAGACTCTGAATGGCAAGCTACTGCAAACAAATAGGCATTTAGAACAAACCTATTTGTTAATGTAGAACTGGGGGGAGTGTTGATAAATTGAGCAGCAGCAATCAGCAAGCACGTGTGCGTGCTTATATGGCTAGGTCTAGTGCTAGTTTTTGTTTAGGTATTGAGAAACAGCTTGATTCCCCTGATGGCAAGGGATGTGGTACATGTCCAGCTGTTAGAGCTGTCCTGTGTCACTGGTATCCTCAAGTGTTACACAGCATGCACACGCGCTTCTGAATAGACAGCCAAGGCAGACGTTTGTCTCCTAAAGAAATTATAGGGTAATTCTTCATTGGTATCCAGTGATTGAACAAAACTGCTGCCTTGATTAATGTTGGCCTAGCTGTATTACTGTCCTTTAATACAGGATGCCACAGATGCCACAGAGGGGGGAAAAAGTACTCCTTTGGGGGGAAATATTTATTTTAGAGAAAGCATGTCACACACTATGGTATCCTTTTCATTTTCCCTTCAAGCCTCAGTGTTTAGGCCAGCGACCAAGCAAGAAGTGATCAGACTGGATTTGAATCAGTGACTCATTTTGGTGTTGTCCACCCTTGGAGCAAAACAGAGGTGTAGCAGTGAGACTGGTGTACACTAAAGAGCCTAGGAGATGCCAGATGTACAGGTTATATGTGGATTTAAATAGGATGGAAGGGTGTTGTATGCTGTGCTGTTGCTGCTGGGAATGTGGCTTTACCTGAGGAGGGACTGCAGACTTGTGTTACATAGGTTAAGAGAATGAGGTATGCCGATGGGTTGTCCTGGGTCTTGCAATGTACTGCACTGGGCATAACTGGGAGGTGAGGGAACTCGAGTGTATTATCTATAGAGTCTCTCTATTTCCAGAGATGTACCAAAGGACAACGAAGTGTCTCTTGCTATTTCTCATGTGTATGATTTGTGGGTTATAAACTATGGTAGCACTTCTGAAGCTTAGCTTATAGTGCCTCTTGACAGGGTGACATACCATTGTCTTGGTGATTTCCTGAGTATCTCCTGTGTACAAGGTGATATGCAAGCTTTAGAGAATGTGATGGATGACTTTACAGAGCCTCACAAAGTCAAATGACATATCAGAGTTGATCTAAGTCACAAAGCGACTGAATGCTGCAGCCAGGTTTTTGTGATAGATGAGATGTGTGGGTGATTTACCTACAGGGGAAAGGCTGACGGACATGAAACTTGCACTCCCTTTTATTTCCATCGCAGCTATACCTCATACTAGGCACATATTCCAGCTAAACTGATCTAAGTAGCCGTTGCTGTCAGGGGATATTTTGTTCTGAAATGCAGTCAGATTACTGTTTTTCCTTATTTTCAGTGATACATCAAAATAAATCCATTTATTGTTGGAAAAGATTGGATAAAACTGACTTCATGCAGCTTTCCATTGCAAATGATGCTAGGTAATCATGTTGTGAGACAAAAAAATAACTTTTGTAAGTGCAACCGTTTGCAGACCTTCAGTTATTTCCCTCCAAGTTCTGCAATCCAGCGTGGTTTCACTGAAGTTGTGTTGGTTCCAAGAACAGTCATTTCTGCAACACGTCCATTCTTGTCTTCCTTGCTTGCTCCAACAGGGAACGTAGATGAGAAGGGAGGTGGATCTCTGAGAAACTTCCCATTGCCAATATAATTTGCCATACGGAAAATATTCAGGCAGGTTTTCTTGAGGCTGTTAATGGAGTCTGTTGGCTATTTTGACTATGTGTCAGATGAGCGTTTGCCTGGTGCGGGGTCTCTCATAGTCTAATTTTCATTAGAACATAGGTGCAAAAGAAAGGGGGGGAGGGGGATGTAAATGTGAGAATGAAGCAGTTCTGTCATCTCTGCTGTTCATATAAAAAGTAGCAAATATCACTATTTTCTAAGTAGGCAATAAAACATCTTAGGATAGCTACTTCTGTTTTGGCTTGTATTCCTAGATTTCCATGGAATTGCTTGCAAGTGGCTTGCAAGTGCTTTCTCTAGTCTTCCTTGGGGGAAAAAAAAATACTCAAAGGGGTAATTGTATTTTATGGAAACTGTAGGACAACAACTTCAGTATTTTGTTTGATAATAACTGAAAATCACTTTAATAAGTAGAAAAGCCAACAGTGCTATCAGTATTTCCAATCTGTGAGACTTTAAGCACAAAGATACTGCTCTGGTGCCTCCAAACAGATGGATACAAACAAAATGGATCCTTGTGTCCTTTAAAAAAGGGGGGTGGTGGTGAAATCAGTTGCCAAGTAGAGCCTTTGAAGTTACATATATGAAATGAATTGCATAGATCTTTTATCCATATAAGTGTTTTTTTAAGGATTGATTCATTAATCTTATTTCTTTGATTAGAAGGTGTTAATAGAGAAGGTTCATAGTGAGGATGGAATCAGTACTGGTCTTTGCTGGCTTACTACTCTTTTAATACTTGTTCTGGAGAACAAGTCTTACGAGGAGCGGCTGAGGGAGCTGGGATTGTTCAGCCTGCAGAAGAGGAGGCTCGGGGCGACCTTATCGCTCTCTACAGGTACCTTAAAGGAGGCTGTAGCGAGGTGGGGGTTGGTCTATTCTCCCACGTGCCTGGTGACAGGACGAGGGGGAATGGGCGAAAGTTGCGCCAGGGGAGGTTTAGGCTGGATATTAGGAAGAACTTCTTTACTGAAAGGGTTGTTAGGCATTGGAATGGGCTGCCCAGGGAAGTGGTTGAGTCACCATCCCTGGAGGTCTTTAAGAAATGTTTAGATGTTGAGCTTAGTGATATGGTTTAGTGGAGGACTTGTTAGTGTTAGGGCAGAGGTTGGACTAGGTGATCTTGGAGGTCTCTTCCAACCTAGACGATTCTGTGATTCTGTAATAAAGACAGACATAGATTAACAGTGAGGTGGTATGGGAAATAAGTCATTAACTGCAATAAAGTGCTGGTAATATGAGGAGACACATTAATAATGACAATGGCAATGTCACTGATGAAAAATGCAACTTCTAGACTTTGTAGAAGTATTTTTTTTTGGGGGGGGGGAATTGCTATTAATTGTCTGTTCTGTGGTCTCCCTCTCTAGCTTTTTTTTTTTTTTTTTTCTCTGACTGGATTATTTTATTAACAAACTAAGAGAACAAAAAATTAGTAACAGAGGAATCGTCTGGTGAGTACTGCAAGCATGTTGTTCACAGGTAGTACTAAACCCAGGAATAAAAAGCTTTCCTGAGGCATAAAAATGTTAATAGTTCAGAGCGATAAACCTCAAGAATTCTGTCCAAAGTCAATTAATACTTTAGATGGAATATATATCACTGCACAACTGGAACTTCCCAGAAGTCTTTCATAGCTGGGCATTGAAAACCTCATTTAAGTGATGCAAAGGGATGTCACAAAGTCTGTGCACTAGAAAAATCCAGTTGAAGATGAATTTTACCTTCAGAAAAGTATAGTTTAAATTCATAGCTTAAACTGTTGCTCTTTGCACTAAGTGTCCATGTATCACCTATTTATGGTCTATAATTCATTGCTGAACATGTTGTTATTCTATAAAGAGATTTACACTAGAAAAATAGAAATTAAATACAGTTAAAGAATGATACAGTAAGTGGCTGTTCATGCGATATTTATTGGTGTTCATTGTTAATGTTCCATAAATACTCAGTTATTTGTATATTAGCACTTCATTAGTCAAAAATGACTATCCAGTTATAGGAAACTGTTACTAAGAACATTATGGCTGTGCATTTTAAAATGTTTCTCAGACTGTACTGAAGATTGTGCTGGGATGGAGTGAAGAGAGCTCTGTGCTTCTAGGGGTGTGCATTGCCAGAACGTTGTGGATTGTGATTCAGGAGGGAGACAGGCCAAAAATGGAGTGAGTCTCTTACAGTGGAGTCTGCCTTGGTTAAAAATCTATCAATATAAGTTTCTACAAGGTTGCTTTTGTGTGGAAGTGGCATTTCCCATATCCTGTTATTTCATAATTTCTTGGAACTTGCAAGCAAACCCTCAGACATCAGGAGCATTAATGCCACGTGAGGTACTCTTGCTATGTTACTAAAAGCATGGAAAAATAAAGATGAAAATAGCTTTCTTAGGTGGATTATTTATCAGAATTACTTGAGAGTGACACAAGTTTTGCTTTTAGCTACAAAGGAGCTGCAACCCAAAGAATGTCTTGTCAGACTTCTGGGAAGATGGCAAAGCAACCAGCTCAGTGGCAGTAACCTATGATCTTTTAGAGAAAATATGTGGGTGAATGCTTGTTGGACACTTCTTTGGAGCTTTTCCTTCTGCAGTTCACAGATGTGGTGTAACCAGCCTTCAGCTGTGGGCAGTGATTTTCCCCTTGCTGGGATGGGCCTGCTCTTGTCTCTGCTAGGACACATAAGGTGCACATGCTCGCTTGCTGTCTCCAGGGCTCTCTTTTGCAGAGCTGTTCCTGGCCAGTGTTGTAGCAAGGGACTTTCTTACTAGGGTGGGACTTCACGTTGTCCTTCCTGAATTTCTGGAGGCTCCCATCAGTTCATTCTTCCAGCCTGTCTAAGCCTCTCTGGAATAGCAGCCCCTTAAGGTTTTTCCAACCTTAATGAGTCTATGATAATTAGCTTTTTCTCATTTGTGTCCAGAAATGTGTTGCAAGAGGACCTGCTCCATGATTTCAGTCAAGTTAGTGCATAACCTAAAAGCATCAGACTTCATGTGGCAACAGCAGCATGGTAAATGACATGCCTAATGTTGTATTTAATGAGTAATTGTGTAAAAATGATTAATGGTTCAAGCTGTACTATTTGGGTTGGGTTTTAATTGAGTAATTAGCAGCATTAGTAAAAGATATATATACTCCGTGATACACTTCCAATAAACTTGCAGGGGTAGTTTCTCATGCACTGGAGATCAAACAATATTTTGTTTCACAATTAGTTTAAGTATTTTCTACACTTTTGAGTAATTGTTTTAGATTTTGACCTAGTGAAATACTTATGATTATTAATATGGGCCAAAATGAAAAAGAATGAGGGTGTGGGAGAACATCTTGTCTTTGTTTTGGCAGGGTTCCTAACAGTCTTATTTACAGTCCATGGAATAATATTAATTTGCATGGATTTGGGAATATTGGTGGAATAAAAGACTATGCTAATCTGTCAGAAAAGAGGAAGAAAGTGCTCTGATATAAATTGCTTCATAAGTAAGTCTGGAGAATCAATTTCATGACATTAGGTTCTGTATCTCTTGAGTGCTTTTTGCCTTTTTTGTGTAACTGGACTATATTAAAAGTGGATGCATTCTGACTGCAAATCTAGGAAACTTGGTACCATAGTATTTCTTTAGCATAAAATGTATTTGAGGGTGGATTCTTGACTTGCTAAATGCTTGGAAGTTAGTAAGAGCCTCATACTAGTTAAAAATGACAGATCAAAGGTGCCAGCCTTGCAGAGCTGTCTGAGAAGGGTGGAGAAGAGCATGTAGAGGACAGACTTCATATTTTGTACAAAGTGATTGCAAGTGAGGTAATTGCTTTTCTGCTTGTTCACCATTTGACTTTGGGTTGAGGCAATGTCTGAAGTTCTAACACGCGTGATGATGAAAAAACAGTGGCAGTGACAGCGTTTATCCTGCTGTGTTCAGTGACAGTGTCCCCAGACAGTTATATTCAAGTTATGAAGAGGAGCATGGTGATAGTGCTATAGGGATGTTGCTTCAGGGCTTTGTGTTCAGTGTTACTAGAGGTGATGATGAAAAAGATGCGCTTGAAAGGGGCCCTTCTTCCCGAAGACACGGAAGCAATATAACTGGAATCACATTTATGTCAAAGTATCAGTTGAAAGCCAAAAAGCAGTCTTGGAGATGGTTATTTACACCCAACATTAAAGTATAGGTGATATTCACTTGGATGTGATGATGCAACCCCTCCCCAGCCCTGGCAAATACTGTGGAGTATTTAATGACGGCTTTTCCAAAGGACAAGCCTTGAGGGTATCTCACAAAGATCTGTCCTGTCAAACAGGTAAGCATGGTAATTGTCTTACCACTGTAATCAGTCTGTGTTGTCTTAAATTATTTTTATTGAAAAGGGATACTTTAAGTAATTGCAATAGATTTTCACTAAAATAAATGTTTATTTTGTAAAAATCAATGCGTTTTAATTTGTGTTGTTGCATTTCACATATGCCGGCAGACACTCTGGGCTGATATGGGAGAATATAAAGAAACAAAACAACTTTCACTGGATCCTGCTTTCTACTTCATCACTTTTCAGTGCCTCTACCTTGGTCATTCCCTCTTTCCAGGTCAATTGCATTCCTCTTCTGATAGAACTTCCCAAGCCCTTTTCTTGAGTTCTTTGTAATGGGTCTCAGGCTTCATTTCACATCCAAAACATGTTTAAAGTATAATTGAAAACTTGCTGTACTTCTGCTTGGTGTGCCAGTGCAGAGCTCGTTTCAGTGCAGTCCCTTGTACAGCATTTAGACTGGGAGTGGTCTGTTTGAAAAGTATAGTTCTGTTTTTGTTTTTTTTTTTTCTTGAAAGTGAGGACTGACCCTGTGATTCTTGCAGTGTATTTTACTGACACCACTGGTCAGTCCTATCATTGCCTTCTTTCTGTATAGAACAGCTTCTCTCTATCTGCCTTAAAAGGTTGTGATTACTGAGAAGGCAGCTGGCAAACTTCTCCCTGAAATGGGTGTTACTGTTGGTGCTCCTTCTTCTGCTTCAAACTGAGTAGTGGTCTTCTCCTTCCCCCCTATGGCAGGAAGTGCTGTGCCTTGGTTAAGGCAAGAGAAGGAGAGGAGATCCCAGTTCTTTAGGTTTTCAAGCCAAACTCTTGGGGTTGTTTGTCTATGCAAGTAGCCACTGTATGAAACTTTGTGAGATCAGCCACCCTTTTTGCCCAAAATATGGTTTGGAGTAACACAATCAGTGGCGGTTTCTTAATCTTAGGAGAATAAGAGGATATTTCTAGCATAAAGTATACAAAGTAATGACTGCTAGCCAAAGCTCTTGCTAATTATTTGTAATTGAGTGCACTCTGCACTCGGTGTTACACCTCACTGGTGCAAGGCTTTTGCTGGACTTGAAAACCTGCCTGTAAGTGTCAGGTCTCTGGAAATGCATAGTTGTCATGAGCAGAGGGGAAAAAGGAGTCACCTAAGGTAGTTCCTACAAATAGTTTAAAGGGATCTTGTCACTTGATATGACTGCAGACAGCCGTCTTAATTCCTAGATGAGTGGTATTTTTCTTTTTCATAGCAGGCTCTTTAATTCAAAAACGATGTTTCTAACTTCATATTCTCGGTGCATTTATTTAGAGCAATGTTCTTTTCTGCTTCCAAAAGGAAACTGGAGGTGGTTTTCTCTGTGGTGTCTTCAGCCTTCAGTGTGCCAATCGCCAGGGAAGAGCAGGCTGACAGTAAGAGCTGTTACCGCATTTGCTTATGTTTTGCTGTGGACAGTTAGTGTGGAAGAGCCAGGGTATGAGTCAAGCTCATTTTTTAGATGACACGGCATATGCTGTCAGTGGTTCTGGTGTATTGCAGTAGGTAGAGGTGGTAAGGAGAACTGTGAATAAAAGTGAGCCAGTTGTTCAATAAATCACAGGGCTAGACCTTAATCACTTAAATGATTTATAGATTAAATGCAAGGGAAATAAAATCTTTGTAGAAGAAGGATGGTGACTGTTCTTGTTTTGCTTAGTACTTATACTGGAAAATATGACAAAACACTACAGTAAATATGGGTTTGACAAACCAATTTAACTTCCATATGAGTCTCAGGCTTGTGATGCAGATGTTTAATGAAGTGAGCTGATTCCCCACTGACTTTGCATTACCATTTTGAGTCATTTCCCTAACTTGTAGTGCTTTGTAGAATCTCTTCAAAGGAAAATTAACAGCTGTCTAGTCTGGCATTTTTCCTGTGTATTATGTTGAGGAGAAAATCACTTTAGTTCATGCAAACAATTTGATAATACTGTGGTGGGAGAGAAAAACCTGAAACCCAGTGTTGCAGCTAATGTGAGAATGTTCTACTTAAAAGCTTTCAATATTGAGAGTCTTAAAAGAAGTGTACAGTTAAAGCTTTGTGGGGTAATAATTCCATTTTTTTTTTAACAGTAGACTTTCATGGTTGTGCGTTTACTTGGTATACTGCGGTGCTCAAGACTTTGCATCTAGGAGCAGAAATAAATTTAATAATCTTGTAATCCAAACAATAGTTTAATATAGCTAATATATAGTTAAGTTTCAACAGTTTAATGTAGCTAATCATTGATACTATATTAATGTTATTATAAGTAATCATAATAATGATTCTTAACCTATTAATAATACACTTCCAAAGCATTTGTAGAGTTGATGCTAAGAGGGGAGAACAGTCACTCCCCCACAAGTGGAATGAAGGGACCAAAAGACCTTTAGTAAGACGTAGCAGTCTGTCTTCTGGGAAACAATTACTGAAATGCATTCAGCCAGGAGAAACTAAAGATTCTTGGGGAAAAATGTCTTGCAACCCAATTAAAGCAATTCTGAAAGTGTTTTGGATAAAATCCGAGATACTTTGGCTGAAAAATGCAGTCTTTACATGCAGAAGCCTATAAAAAAATTAATTGTATTTGAAGTACTTTGTAAGGAACCTCAGTATGCATTGAGGAGAACTGGACTTTAATGGGATGTGATCAGTTGGAACTCTGTTTCAGTGAGCTTCAGAAACAGTAAGTGGTGTAATCCTTTTTCCCCAGTGTTACTTCATAAAGGACAAAATTGGATGTGGTCTTGACATTACGATGGGTACTTGTCCTTCTTTAATGATGATATGCCATTCTCATCAGGTTGAAGGATAAATGCTAATGTGCGAAAACTCCTTGCTCTAATCACCTGCTAGTACCTCAAATGTTTAGAGAAGCTTGAGGTCAACTTCACAATATTGGATCACCATGGGATGTGTAAATATAATGTTATAATCAGTTTTCATTGCACTTTTCGTCCTGTGACCATTACTCTTATACACCTCTTCTGTTTGGTGTTGCTGATAATATCCTAAAGTGAAACTGTTTTGGAAGCAACCCTTTGATTCTGTTCATTTGTTTCCTTGTTCTTTTATTTTTTCCAATAACAAGATAACTGTTTGAAACTTTTGCAGATGAAAACCTGCATCTGATTCAGTTACATACTTTCTGTAACTGGATTCAAGGTGCAAAAAAACCAACAACCTAGGGTGAAGTTGCAGGGTTGGGATGGCTGCGCACTGCTGCTGACAGCAAACTGCTGCTTTTCAAAGTGAATTTCAAGTAACTGGCTAGCTCATTAAGATGCTCGAGTTGTCTTACCTGTCTTAGGATACCTGTTCTGCAAAAGGAGATAGCACTTTGTTCAGTTTCACCATTACTGAGGATATTTGATACAAATATTTGAAAATGCTTTGCTTCAAAACAGATATGTCAGCACTTGATTATTCTCCCTCTAAACTTTTTTTCTCTTCACTCCTGGTAAGGTTTTCTTTACAGTCACTGATGTGTTCATTGCCACTTTACCGTAGAGCTGTGAACATATTTCTAGTAGTCTGTGAATGTGTCTAGGAGTAATCTTAAATATTGTATTTGATTTTTTGTATAATGCTGAAAAAATGGAGAAAGGCGTGAGCCTACATTTAGTGGTTTGGTTCTGATTCTGCTCAACGAAAGCAAACAGCCTGTTTTGAAATTGACAATTTTGCTGTGATGTTGCAGCCATGAAGCTATTTTTGGGTGCAGCCCAATCCCCACTGGTAAGTATGGGCTGAGAGACACGGAGGGCGATGGGGAGCAGACATGATGACACATGCTGTTGCTGTCCCCAGCAGTTTGCTCCCTCCTCCTAAGGGCTGTTTCTGGCCCCAAGGCAGGTGTACTTCATCAGGTCCTGAAGAGCAGCAGTTCTCAATGCGGGGTGCTATGAACTTCTATTTGTGCTTGCCTCACTACAAGGGGCTAAATATAAAATATATCACTTTATATTAAGTGATTTGAGACTGGTTGATTACATCAGAAATAAAGAGAAGCTGTGTAACTATTGAAGAAACACTTCCTTCAAACATCTTTTACATATTTCTTCTTGCCATATGCTAATTTTAATTTGTTAGTACGTAGTTAGGAGTTCATGCATGTTGTTTATCTTCTTACAAAACTTCTCATAAAGGGCCTAAATGTGCCAGAGCACTTCTGAATGTATTACTTGGTGTCTGGAAGAAGAATCAAAATGCGGAGTATGACAGGCAGTATGACTCATAGTATTAAATTTGCTGCTTTCGCAAGGTTTAGCAGGTACCCCACTGGAAATGCCACAAGCTGAGATGCAATGGTCTGGCTTTCTGCTCTAGTGGGACTGGGTCAGAAAAGCTTGTGAGCACGTCCTAACTCTGTCCTGGATGCAGCTGAAGCTATTCATTCATTCCTTTGTTTTCTTTTGAACTTAGACCTGAAGCTGTTTTTTAAATAACGGCACATGTGATGACGTAACTAGGATTTGGTGAACTTTCATACATTTTTAGATGAATATTAGACTTATTACTTACATTTTTTTTTGCTAGATAGCATTTAAGTAATTTTAAGCACTTCTAATTTTGTTAACTCCAAAGACTCAACAGGGAATAATACTTAAGGTAAAAGTAAAGTGTGAATTTAGTGTTGTGTTTTTTTTTTGACCTGCGAATGATTAATTAGTTGGAGATAAATTTGCACACATTTGCTGCATTTTTTTGGTCTGTAATGTTTCTCATTAGCTCTTTCATAAAAGCATGACTAATTGTGCAAAATACATTGAGAATACAAATCAAACAATCAGAACAGTCTTATTTATAATTGGTGAAGACTTAATGAATACTTATGTGCTCTTAGTTTTTGCGTAAGCAAACCTGTGTTGCATGTCTAGCATGCTATGAAGTTTGTAATGCTGGCCATTTATTTCACCTGACACAGACGTGCACACAAACCAACACATCTTAACATTGTTTTAGCATGGAGGCCATGAAAAAGTAGGAAGCATTGCAACCCTGCATTTAGAGAAGAGATCTGGGAGCTCCTTGTTTCTTCTGCCACCTTCTAGCAAGCTTGCATAGCTGCAGGAGCGTGTGTCAGCTCCAGTGCAGTATTTTACCCTGAGACAAATGGAAATGAGATGCTCTGACTTGATTGTTGCTGCCTGAGGTGTGATGCTCCTAATTCTGCAAGGGAAGGCCACCAAGCATCCCAGCTCACCTCTTGCAGCAGGTGAAGTACAGTGCATCTCAAGGTGTTACCTTTTAACGTCCTCAAACTCAACGGGTTCCATGTCGTAGGCCAGGACTTTGCACTGTACCTGAATATAAACTAAACCCTGGTGTCACAGACTGTAACAACCTTGTGTATAACGCCTAATGTGGGGCTAAAATGGGTTTTAATTAATGAGGGATTTTAAGAACATAGCAGTATTAGAGGCAATACTTCCTGGTTGGCAGGTGGGCATGGTTTAGAGATGTCTAGCTTCTGTGATGTTAAAAGTGTGCCATGGTATAAGCTGCAACCTCAAGGATTCAGTTGGGAAAACACATGTCAATTTAGATTTTGACTTGGCTCCTATTGAGGCCATGTTCAACGAAGCACTGTAGTGCTGCAGCAAGTGTAACGTTGCTGAGCTCTGAGATTTTCTGGAACAGAAAGCAGGAGAAAAGGCAAAATGTAGGAGAAATGATAAAATGAAAATGCTGACAGGAAAGACAAATAGATGAGATTTAATCTAGGTATACTCAAGTTTCTGGATTACATGTAGTATGCAGGAAAAGTGCATTGTACTTAATTACTTGAAAATTTGGCTATTATGCCATTACTGTCTTTTTTCAATTGAAAGGAATTTTAGTTTTCCTCACTGCATCACTTGTCTTTATCAATTCTAATGTTTTAATTGTTACACTTGCTCCTGTGTTCTGCAGGTTCTTGTTTTTAAAGTGAATGCTTTGCTCTCCTTACTAAAGGTGCTTTTCATAAAGTATTTGAAGGTAGATCTATAGAGGGGAAGCATCTGCATCTTTTTTTCCCCCTTTCAATTGTAGGAAAGGTCCGCATCTGAATTGCATGCTGTGTTTGTACGCACAGAGATCATAGTGCATCAGAATACACACGAGTTACTGAGTGGAAGTCTCTGTTGCGGTGCTGGAGTCATCTAAGCATCACGGATAAATACAACAGCAAACAGCCGTGGGGTTTGTGTGCAGCCAAGTGTTACAGTTCACTCCTCTTGCTATTGAAATGCTAAAATGTCTACTAGTAAAATGTGCTCTACTCCTCTCATTGAATATATAATAAAAGAATGTTCTTAAAAAAAGCTTTTCTCACAGTAGGTAACTTCTGACCTTAAGTACTTGTCAAACCCGCAGTGAAACAAAAGTAGCTTTGTGGGTTGAAATCAAACCCAAGCATGGAGCTCATTAATTTTTATCTAAAAAATCAAAGTAGATTTTCTCGTGTTTAGGTGAAGTCCTGTTTACCTGTTTTGTTTTAGAATTGCATTACAGCTTGGCAAAGAGATGTTCCTGTATTTAAATGCAAGGCCAAGAAGTGTGCTCTATGCTGTTTGACTCGGGCAGTACTGCTGGTGTTACTGGCCAGTGAGTTCCTCTGCCCTGGTGTGAGCATCAAATTTGTGCTGCGGGGAAATGCCTTGAAGGCGTCAGCCTTGGGAAATCATGTGAGTAGGTTGTAGCTGCTTTGCCCTGTGCCTTCTCCACACTTCATGCAAGTGTTGCTCCAGCTGTGTGTATGGTGCGAGCGTGGAACCCTGCAGTGTGCTACTGCCACTGCCATTTTGCACTGCCTTAGTTTTGCACTCAGGCCTTGGGATGGAGGCTTGCCAGGTGTGCCTGGTGTGAACTCTTCCTGAGCTGTCTGCAGCTTTGTTTCACCTGGCGTGGCTGCAACAGTGATTTCTCCAATTGATCCACTGAGTGGATGCTAGAGTGAGGAAGAACAAACCATCCGTGTGGACATCATCTTCCTCCTGGCAAAGGACAAGGGATGCTGACAGCTCTAATGCCACCGGCACCAGAATGAAACCCTGGATGTGAGGACCCAGAGGAGCAGGGGAGGGGTAAGCATAACATCATAAAAAGGTGGAAACTGTGCTTGTATAATGAGTTTTATTGTTCATTTTTCTGTAATAATTAGATCTAAATTAACAAGGATTAAATGGTTAGGATTTAAGATGGACTAAATACATTCTTGGCGTATGTTTTAGGATATCTAATTTGCATAAATGATGTGCTTCTTCTTTGCCCATGAAATGAGATTTAAGCATAATGATAGCATAGTGGCTTTCTTTCTCAGGGGAGACGTTTCTGTAGACTTGAAAGCTTTTTTAAGTCGTCTGCTTTCATGCTCAGATGGGATGCCAGGTTGTGATTCTCTAATTCCATCTTAAAAATCAGATGAATAAGCTATCAGCAATCATGAATATTGTGCCAGAACCACATATTGAGTACAAGTGTAGAGATTGATTACTCTGTGCTTTTGCACCGAGGTATTTTGCAGGAAATCTACATCACAATACACAGCTTCCTATTGGATTGGATTTAATAAAACAAACTAGATGTTCAGCATTTTTATACGTTCCACTTTTGGTGATGGCCAGATCTATTGCTCTCCAAAAATAATGTTATTCTGCAGCTGAGGAATACAGAACGTTCTCTCAGTTATTGCAACATCAGTGTTTTGCCATCTATTTTTCTAGCACGTGTTAAAATGATCCCTTTTATGAATCGCAATGTGTCAGCATTATGGATGAGAATAGCAGGGATGGACGTGAACCATAAACTAAAAGCCAGAGCCCCCTTGATTTAAAGGGAACACTTTAAAACTGGCCAGGTTAAGATCCTGGCATCAAGTACTCCTGACTCTGATCCTCTGGCTTCATTTTAAGTAAGTAATTTCCTTTATTACGGAGAAAGGAAAAAAGGTTGCCATTTAAGTGGTAGTTGTTGGCTAACTTCTGTTAGATACTGGGAATATTTTTATGTAGTAACATAAAAGCTGTAGATCCAAATCATTTGACTCTACACCAAGGGACTGAGATGAGCAGACATGAATAGAGCCATACCTAGACTTGGGCGCTATGTTTTGGGGCTATGGCTTTATAACTGGACTCTGAATGCCCAAAATATTAAGTCCGAGTGGGATTCTGCAGCTGTAATCCATTTCTGTGAAGTACTGTATTGCAGTGGTGGTGATAAAAACTACTTGAACCTCTAGTAGCTTGTGGCTCTGATGTACATGCAGCAAAAAATATTGAAAGCATTTTCTCTGTACTGTAATTGAAGTCCTTGGTGGTTGTTGGCGCATCTCCGGAGAGGGCTATCAAATCTGATCATGAAGCAGTTATGGGATGACTGCGTTTTTCTGCTTGTATTTGGAAATTTTAACCATTTTCCCTAAAAATGCTGATCTGAAACTGTCATGGTCCCTGAGGCGATGGAGGTCAAACAAACCTGCCACTGGGATGGTTTGTCCATGGAGCTGAGCGCGGGGACAAGGGGTGGTGAGTGTCTGCTGCCACATGTCTGTCAAGGCACTGACTCCCCTGGAGATCTGTCTGAAGTGGGAGATAATTCTCCTTTCTTTCCTCTTGTAAACCAAACAGATTGGTGTGCTACTTCTGGTACTCTGGTTATGGCAAGTCAGAATCAAACCCAGTCTGATTTTGTTTTATACTGTTTTAGTCCTGTGTCAAAAAGGGATCCTTGTTCTGTAGCCTAGCTTGATGGCCAACTATTATAGGTAGATGACTTGTAGCATCTTACCTACCTGACTGCATGTTTATGAAACCCAAAATGCCACTGAGCGTAAAAATAAAAATTCCAGCTGAACTTGGCAAAGGAAAATGTGCAAAGTGTTGAGAAAATCATCTAATTTTGACAAGTTGAGAGTTTTAGAGTGGGAGCTTGTAGTGCATCTAAAAAAAAAAAAGAAACAAACCCTGTGCCTCTACATCATATTTTCTAACAGCTTTTCATCCTGAAAACACATTAGCATTCTTTGTGGAGAAAAAAATGTTCACTATATATAGCAATATCTCATACAGTTTTATTGTGTTGATGTGTGTAATGAGCTGAAGCAAAATACACAGAGCGGGGAAAAAAGTACATAATAGAGGATGTTATAAATACAAGATTTTAAGTCTGCTAATATTTAATCTGTAGTTCTTCTGACAAGTTGAAGAAAATGCCCTGATGAGGTGGAATTTTAAGAAAGGAACAGGTGAATTTGGCACACCTTGCTTTTAATTTGGGAAACAATAACTTGGTGTAAAGCTTAACCTCCCAACAATTGGTGTAAAACTTGTGACAGCCAGTTGTATCTGAAATAACATATCAAAAATCATCTCTGTAAACAAAGGGTAGGAAAGGACCTAATGATGTACTGCATACTATTCTATAACAAACTTGCATTGCTTTGACATGAAATACAACCTCCTGAGTACATATGTGCTGTCTATATGATGTGTGCATGAAAAGCAGGGCAGATTGTGGTGGTTGAAATATAGCCTTGGTTCCAGTGCAAGCTTCAAAAAGAAATTTGTTAGAATTCAAGAAGGGTTTGCACATCATATCTTTGTGACAAAGCAGTCGGGATTATGTTATTTCAGAAATGACATATAGCAGTAGTCTCTACTTCTGCAGCTGCTGTTTTGCAGAATGAAACGTGGAAAAGCTTCATCGTGTTTGCCACTTCTCAGGACTCCCCTGAGGCTGCTGGGCTTGTACACTCATGGCCTCAGTTGCTTTTAGGAATCTAGATCAGGAGGAATGTAACTTCCCATGGTAGCAAGTTTTTCATGGAAGGGAATAGTTTAAGGTAGAAGAGGGTGCCTGTGAACACTGCTTCAAGCAGAAGTACTATCAAGGGTGCACTGTTGGTTTCCCTGATCTGACAGCTCCAGGCCAATGGCCGCATTCAACTCCAGGTGAATTGCTCTGCAGCTGCCAGAACTGACCTTTAAAAATACAGCTTATTCATTGGTCCAATCAGAAACAAAACCAAACCCCCCAAGCCTACATACTACAGTCCTTTTTGGACTGAACCAAATAGCTGTGCGAGTGAGAAGGGTAGCATTCCATACAGGTTTCTGTCTCCTTGAGAGACAGAAATAATTTTGTCATTGAAATAAGAGGCTTGTCAAAATATTGTTTAATCGGCACTATCAAGTCAGTCCAGGATGTAAATAGTATGAGTCCAGCCCCGTACAGCTCTGTTGCGTTGCCAGGAATATGCTCCTCTCGTGCTTCTACCAGTGGTGATGTGGTGCTCCTGTCTTCACAATGGTGTCTGGTCTGGGGACACAGCTGTGCTGCTATTTCTGCAGGAGAGTTGGATGAGACGTCTGTTATCTGGGAAATGCCTGACTAGTATTGACTTGGGAGATTTTGCTCCACTAGCTCTAGTGAAGTATAAATAATATCACTCAGTGTACACTTCTTGAGGTTTACTCTTGCCTTGTATCATCTTTCATCTATCTACCTGGCCATCTGAACTCTACAAGGAGCAGTAGGAGAGCTGAGGAATGTACCTGTTAGGCAGTATGATCCCAATAGAGGAGCACGGGGGGAGTGAGCTGCAAAAAACAGATACTTGGAAAATTTTTTAAAGCTTTCATAATATTTTTTACTTAAAATGAGCCATCTATGGTATGCCACAACAGATTTAGTAGCAGGGTAAATGGTATTATTAGCTTTGCTAGCTTTCTGCTCCTGAAGGCGAGTGTTCAACTTGGTTTTGTCATATCAGACAATTTGTTAATTTTGGTTCAGCTCGCATTGACTTGTTGGAAAATACAATGCTCTTGTGCCTGCAGCAAAACGCAAATGAATGCATCTGCAGAAATTTCCTGTTGAATTTTTCAGGTGTCCTTAAGACTGACCTCAAGGATATGCATAACCTTTTGGTATATTTACTTGGCTGATAACTTGAAATTACATAGGACAACTCTCTCTAAAATCATGGCAAGAATCATGAGGTGTTTGCCTACTGAATTTTGCACCAAAGTGTTAAAGCATTTATGTTGATAAATTGCCGTATCTAATCAGCAGGTCTTACTCTGTTCGTGTTCATAACTGTCTAATACTGAGAACTAGTATAGCATTTCAAAACCAGGAAAATCTGGAAAAGAATTGATCCTCTAATGAAAATCACAGCAAAACTTATGCATTAGATCTGGTCTTGGAGTAGAACACTGCCAAATTCATTTGGGTGATGTGGTCTTTGCACCGATGGTAGCTTATAAAGACAGAATGGGGGGGTATTAAGTGTTAATACTCCTCAAAATCGGCTTCATCTGGTTGTGTAATTGTTGAAGGAACTTAAATGACTCATCTGGAAAAGAAAAGCAAGCAACAAAACAGATTGAAAGAGCAGAGGTAACTATCAGTTAATTCGCTAGACAGAAAAATCCTTCTAATACTTCATATGCCATAATGTACTCAAAATATCTTGAGGAAAAGGTATGAATCATGATGGCACTCAAAGTACAAGCCCTGTTGAAAAGGGATTGCACTCTATTTTTGGGTAAATATAATTTAGCTAACTGTAGAAATAACTTACCATCAGGCTGTCAATTGTCTCTGAATAGCAGAGGCACCAGTGTTCAGTTGAGAAGTGCTTTATACGAAAAGCTGTGCTAACAAAAGCAGGTGCTTAGGTGTAGATCCCGTCTTGTGGGAATGCTGTAGATGAAATTCGTTGTCGCTGTGGCTGCTGAGTAGGAGTCCGAGGCTGCTGTGGAGGCTTGATGCTGCTTTATTCTGGTAGTGGTGTCTAGTGGCCAATTGAAATTAAGGCATGGAGATGCCAAACACTTCATGAATTTAGTCTTTTCTTAGAAATTTTATAATCTTAAAGGATTAAACTCTGGAAGGATGTGGGGAAAAGGAGATAAATGTCATATGTACGCATTATCTCTAGAGGTGCCTCCTTAAACTGCTTAGTTAGACTTATTCTGCTGCAAAAGCACAGGAACATCTTGGGAGAGGTCTGCAGGAGGGTGGGTTTTTTTTGGGAGAACGTTCCCTGTATAGGGGACACAGCAGGAGATGCATAAAAATGGTGAGAAACTAGGTAGAAATGTATTTGTCACTTATGCCTCTTGTTTCTTTTCTACCCTTCACCATTGTTCATACACTTCTTAGGAGGCGTACGGTGGTAGCAAAGGAGAGAGGAGGTGACTGCACCATAATACCACCTCTCTATCAGGTTAAATATCAAGCTCATTGTCATTGAAATCAGTCCAAACTGAACCTGCTTTTAGAAGATGCATAGGGGATCCCTAGTGGTTCTGGTGCTTCTCCTAGTTTCTGTGGCCATAGCTACTAATTCTCTTAGAGGTGCTGTTTATACATTCATACTAATATTAAGGAAAAAATATTTTTTAGATATCTCTGGCCCTTCAGATATGAAAAGAGTCATTAAAGTCAATCATATCTAGGTAATGTGTGTGTCAGTAATTTGATATGAGGTTAGTAATTACTAGGAAACTATTTTTTATCCATAATGTCACTACATTATAGACCGGTAATCTCTTATAATCACTGATAAACTACCAGGAATATACATTTATCAAGAAACAATACTGTAGCTTGAAGTAAATATGTAGCGGTAATATATAAGAAACAAAAACTGTTTCAGACTGTTAATTAAGTTGTTGAGTCAAAACACCAAAACTTAGGAAATGGTGAAGTTGCAGTGGCCTAAGCAATACTTATTTATTTTGAATCCAAAACCCACTAAATGAGGTGGGAAGCTGGGTGGTGGTGGTTATGCAGTTAAGGACTGTTTCATAACATATCTGCAGAGTGGGGAAGGAAAAGACTTTAAAAAACAAAACCACTTTAAATCCTAAAGGAAATCCTTTGTATGGAGAGAAGCTGTTCTTTAAAGTGATTCAAGGTGAATTATCAGGGGGCTGCTCCAAGCAGTGGGGATGTAAAATGGTTGTTTCTCAGCCTATTAAAATAGGAATTGTCACCCTCTGATGAAAGGCAGGTGCTGTGATAACCAGAATTAGTGAAGTGTATTTTTCAACCCTCAATCTTGGTTTTGGTTGCATTCAACACTTTCATATGGTGTTTTCCGTTCCGGTTATTATCTTCTGCCTCCCCCTTGCCCTGCAGTTCATTCGGCATTTCCTGGGTTGGTGCAACGCTGAACACATCTGGGTTGTGGTGGATTGATGCAGGGTGCTTGTGGAGAGCCCCTGTCCCCATCTGCTTGAAGCCCACAGGCTGATGTTGCCCCAGCCCTGCAGGTCAATGTGAGCTGTTTCTGCTGCCAAAAATTAAATATTCCCATCCCCTGTGGTCTCTACCCACTTGCCTGTGTCCAGACATCTGTCCTTTCTTTGCCAGCCATGAATACTTCAGCTGTCTGGCAGTAAACAGTATTAGTGCAAGTGGTTTGTTGTATTAGCTAATTAACTGAGCTCCCCAGCGTAGTTCATTGCTTGGCATGTAGTTGGCAGCATAATGAAGGAAAGCAAGTGGACTATTGCAATTGTACACTGAACTATGGCAGAGTTGTCGCTGTTTTCAATGAGCTTTTGCTGTGGGATAATGAGACTTAGCTTAAATCAGTGAAATAACACAGCATGTCACCTAAAAGTAAGGAATAAAAAGAAGGAATAAATTTGAATAGTTATACTAGAACTTTACATTTGGTGATATATTGATTGGGTAGGAAGGTTTTAGGCTGCTGAACAGTTTTGCCTAATTGTCAAGGAGATGCTAAGATTGGGAGGGCTGTAGGAGGAACAACAGAGGAAGCAATTTACTGATACCTGGGTCTAGAGCTTGTCTGTGGCTTTAGCTTGGCCCTGGGACTTACAGTGTCCTCAGGTTTCTCCAAGAATGCTGTTTGGTCTGGTGCTAGAAAATAACTTGCATTGCAGATATGTAGGATTGCATTGCAGGACTACGACCTAAAAAAGAAAACAATACACTCAACTTCCAACAAAATAAACTTTAATTAGTTCTGGGACTTACCACTGAATCTCATCTGAGGTGTTGAGCTCTCTATTACTAGCACCAACTTTTCAAGAGCCTTCAACAAAGAAAACCTTCCACCTCTTTGTTTCTGTGTAAAGACCTGTATACGAGTCTGACATTACTTATCTGGCTTCTGCTTTAAGCACTGTTAAACTACTAAACTGCATTGTATTTGTACCTGCATTTTTGTAAACTGCATTTATATTAGTATATGAAGGAGAGCTTCTGAAGGTTTTCTAGTAAATTAGTAATTGGAATTATTACCGCCATTGGACTGTCAGGACAAAATTGGAATGGCTTTCGGGTAACACTTATCAAAATATCCTGTTGAATTTCTAACCATTTTAAGAGATGCAGATGAATAAAGACATACTTTTTGTTATCTTTTATGAAATTAGAGATGGAAGGTCTGGCTGCAGCAGCTAATGTTCAGTTTTAGTAGAAGGCTGAGGTTTTTCTAGTGCATGCAAGTAAACAATTTGTTTATGGTGTTGTAGAATACTTTATGGCTGTGCTGTTTTATGTAATTATGGTACAAGTTTTGTGCTTGCTGGTGCTTCCCTTTCAAATGGCAGGCAGGCAACTCCTATGTATTCCCAGTCTTAGCTATAGTGCCAGATTTTCTCTCGAATTGCTAGAGGAGTCATATTGGTCATGAAAAGCCCCAACTTGTGTTCATCATAGCAACTTGAATCAAGATCATAACTATGCAATCTATCTTTAGATGGGGGTGGGGGGGGAGTAGGAAACTGCACAGCACTATTAAAACATAGTCAAATGTGGTGCCCCAGATTTTAGAAGTTACTTCTGGGAATAATTCCAGTTGATAATTGGTATTTATAAAACTTCTGTTAAGCCACTGCTTAATTACCCTTGTGAATATGTATGAGAATTTTAAAATACTATCAATACAGTAAATATAAACTGGGAATGTACTTATTTGCAGATATAACAAAAAGGATTGTGTTGTTCTGTTTGTGTACACAGTGCTAAAGAGAAATCTAAATAATAGCAACAGCATTTGTGATATTTTAATGCTGTTTACCCCTAGTTTTTGCAGGTCCTGGTTTGGATCTTGATGTGTTTAAAAGAACATTCACTTTTTTGGGAATGTTTGTTTTGGCGTTGCTGAAAGAAGAATGATGAAATAGCGTGTGTATTTGATGATGTTTCTTTACTGCAACTGGAATGGTGTAGGCAGGTGCATTTTAAAATATGTAAGTACTGGAAACTGAAACGAGCGCGTTGTAGTGAGGGATATCTTTTGAAATGGATGTATATGAAGCATTTTATAAACAAGGGTTTTTTACACATGGCTGCAGCTCATGGATTGAAGGCTGTCTCAGTTTTGCAGTGAAAGGGGTACTCACGTAGATGCTGTTTGAGAGAGAAGGGAAAAAGCATAAACACTGCTTGTCTAGCAGAACCAGGTCCCAGCTGACTGGCACTTCAGAAATGATCTGGGCTTTCTGACCTCTCATCTATGTTTTGCTTCTCCATGTTGATCTTTCTGTTTTACTGTGTCTTGCTACAGCAACATTAGCCATCCTCCCTTGGCTTCTTAGCACACCTCACTTGAGTTAATGCTGAAATAAAGACCATCAAATTCAATATTCATGGGGATCTGAAGCAGTATTACTTGGACCTCAGAGCTTCCATGCAAGTGTAATTTGTCTAGCAAAAGGTTAACAAGATGGAGGGAAAGAGGCTGTGGAACTGGACAATTTTTGAGGCAAGGTGCCAGACATAATAGGAAAACTGCCAGGTTAAAAGCATTGCTTCAGAGTAATTATAATCAGCGTAAGCTGGTTCAACTTCTTATTGTACCCTTCCCTTTACTCTGGCATGCTTCTCTGGCCCCCGTTTTCAATAGCTGGAGCCCTTGGCATCTCTCCCGTAGCTTTTCTGTTGTGGGTGTAGGTGACATCATCCAGGTGAACTGGAATGCTTTTGTATGGGATTGGTACCCCCTGTACTTAATAAAGGGTAAACCTCTGGAGTAAAGCATTTGGAATATACAAGGGGCTTAAACAGTACTGATTCTAGCCTAAGGATTGCCCTCCAGTGCCAAGTTTAAGCTGTCTGACTTTGATAGTGTGACACTGTGTGTCATCACGGCGACTGTCACCTGCCTGGGGCAAGGAGGAATACTGGTCGGGCTTCCGAGAGGATTATCATCATGGAAGGGCAAACCTTAGCATCTCTCAGTTCACATCCATCACCAAAAGGTCAAAAAAATAAAGTAAGTAGAGCCTAGTCTGACTTTTTTAAAAGCATTTTAATGGCTCTGTGCCCCCCTGTTACACAAATCCTTAGCAAACAGGCTGAGCACCAGGGATGACTTCAGTAGCAGAAGGGCAGCAGAGCTGCCTCTACAGCACGTCAGCTGGTCTGGTCTCTGTGGCGTCTTTAGCTGCTGTATGAGAAGGGATTTGGGTTAACTGAAACACCTAGGGTTAAGAAATGCTCCGTTCGTGTCTAATCTATTCTAATTGCTCTTTCCATGGGTTTTATATGTAGCGCTTATAAGGACTTGTTTTGCATGTCGTGATAGCTCATGTCCCATGTGAACCTGTTGCATTGCTCCTTTCCCTTTGAGCAGATGCTTTTTTTGGTTAAATGTACTGATGAAAGCAGGATTAGGGTGTAGCTGAATATTTGTCTTACAATTAACGAGCAGATTCTTCTCCCCTATTCTTAACACAAAAATCTTCAAGATAGGGAGAGTCTGTGTTAATACTGAACATGCCAAAGAATGGTTATCATGGGAATAGCTTGTGACCTGGTTAAGTGCCTTTAGTCTTTTTTTTTCTTTCTTTTTTTTTTTTTTACCATATGCTTACCTGTAATTGAGTCTTTTAATGAATACCTCAGTGAAAATAAACATTTTTCCCAAGACTATTTTGAAATCATTAAAGAAAGAAAAAAACTACAGAAATGTTTGGCTGAAAACAGCTCATAACCAGAGACGAGAAAGATGTGATAAAGTGTGAAAGGCAGAATATGAGCAAAGTATCCAATAACCTTTCAATCCTTCTACAAGGTAGAAAAAGTAAGGTAGCAATAAAGATTTTTAAGTCTGATAAAGTACCTCCAGAGGACCTAATTTCTTTGTAATATTGTGGTTTTACTAAATCAAGGTCAGAAGAGAACTAGATTAAGCTACGTGATTAATGTGCATATGGGGCCTAGCACAGCAAAGTCAGCCAGCATATTGAGGGAATTTTCTTCATAAAGATACTTGCGAGTAAGCAGTGATGTTGAGCCATGCAGTAGATTTGACTGAAGCAAAGAAGTGCTTCTGAAGTTTGTAGTTCACTCATTTCAACAGAACTTCATTCACAAGAAACAGGCAGCTTGTAAAATGTTTTATTGGGAGTGCAATAAACAGTAATAACTGATTTTGAATTGTTTTTACCAAGAATTAACATCTCCTGGAACAATAAAAACACTGTAAAGGTTATAGGAAGAAAATGTTGCAAGTGTGCACAGACTCATTGTACATCTACTGTGCTATGCTTCAATGTGAGTCACCTGGCAGGTGTGCAAGAGTTGGTGTGCACATCCAGCAAATAAGAATTAACCCCTAGGGCCCCTCTATTAAAAAAAAAATATCCAAATTAAGAAAAAAAAAACAACCTTTAGATTTAACTCCTTAAAAGGATAAAAATGTAGGTTACCTGTTAGTGATTTTTAAATAGTTATTGCTTTAAGTATAGTCAGTCAATATAGAACTGATGTAGAAAATATTGATCACCCTTTTTCCTCCCAGAAGAAACACCTTTAAAATGACAGCATAAGTTTCTCTTAACTTTCATCAGGCTTTCTGACATTGATGTAAATTACTAATCAAAATGTCACTTGTGGATTTTTAATTTAATGCAGATTCTAGTTCTTTGAGTGTGTTGTATGATGTCCATTGGCCAAGTCTGAGCTGTTAGAAATGCATGTTCTTTTGCTGGGCTCATAGGATGCTTGTAGCTACAGCCAGTGGTTTTGTTAACCCAACCTGGGAAGCTCCCAGGAGGACATGGAGCATCAAACCTGATTTGATGGGCATCAGAAAAGCCTTAATTTATGGACCAGTTACTTTTCTTGCTTGCTTTAGACTGAATGCTTGTGTGAGTGGAGGCCATGTGATCCAAAAATTAAGGCATTTCTGATGCTTTTTGAATAAGATAGATTTTGTGCATTTAGGATCTCTGGCAGGAGAGAATTTCTCTCTTGGAGATTGACAATGAGTAGGAATTTCTTTATTTGATTTTCTGAGAATAAGATTGTTTCTGCTGGTGTTTGGACAGTCAATACTACCTCAGTGTCTATGATAATGACAAGCTATTCAGAAGGTTGCAGTGTTCTGAGATAAGGCTGGCACAATAATTAACTTATCAATCAAACTCAGTGTAGGGTACTCCAGAAACAGTGGTGAACCTGTGAAGACTGATAAATGTTACCCAGCAGAAATTCCCCAACACACCACTGGAAAGGATTGTGAAGAAAGTTGTGTGTAAAAGCCTGTCTGTCTAGAGGCATTTACCCCTGAAGCAAGTGCAACATAGCTCTGCTGTGACAGAAATGATACATGTAAAAGTGATTTCTGTCAGTAAACAACAGCAATAACGTATACCTAATATGCATAAATTCAAACGCCTGCATATAGGCCTGCATGCCTGCATTTAGTGTTTGTGTCCAGTATGGACGTGTTTTTGAAGTGTTCCTTCATATGGCATCTGTTTAAACTTGTTTAAAACAGGCTGCTCGAGCATGCTTGTAACTGGTACTTCAGAGTAAAACTCAGGCCCAGAATTAGTGATCTGGATCCCCAAGGTGGAGAAGTTCAGAGGCAAAAACCTGTCCATGACTCCCAATGGTGTCCCCTAACCTGTGGCATCCGGAATTTCTGGGTGCCATTTTGTGAAGGCAGAGGAGCTGGGCTGCTGCCCTGTGAGGGCTGGTGGCTCTTCTGCCCGCACCCTTACGTACCGGCAGGCTCAGCATGGTATGTGGCATTACGGCAAGGTACAACTTCTCAAAGTGCCTTTTATTTTGTGTGTGATGGGAGAAATGTCTGCCACTTAGGTACCAGCCTCCAGATCAGAGCAATTACCCATGCAGTGAGAAAGCGGATTGTAAAGTTTATTCTCAGAAATTGCCATATTTCTAACAAAAGGACAAGGTGCTGACTTCAGGACACCCCCCTCAATCACTGTTGGCTTTGAAATTTCTTTTCATGTGCTTAATGCTCTTTATGCACAGTGTAGGGATTTGTGGTTTTAGGGATGATTATTGTAGACTGGACACCTAAAATTGGGCATTGCAGGCCTGCATAGAGCCCAGAGCAAATTTGGTGAATTATGTGTTGACAGTTTGAGCAGCAGGTTGGCCTGTATGCTTTCTGAAGGTCCCTTGCACCCTGAACCAATATATGATATAAAACAGGAAAAATACGTGTGCTGAAAACCTCAATAGGAAAGGGATTATAACTTAATGCCTATCTTTTTGCAACCTCCCCATGTAGATTAGTCAGCCTCAATCAGGTGCTGCTGAAGTTTTACAATGGTAAATTGCCCAGGTCTACATTGGAAAAATCCATGTCCTTGTTAAAGGGTTTCTTTGAGTACCTGGAACAATTTTAAACTAGCTTAGACATTTTTATAACCAGCCATAGTATAGACGTGTTCAGAGATTCTGAGCTATATAAATTTTCCTTCATTTGGTTTGAAAACAGATGAGGAAGAAACTTGGAAGTATTTCTTAATTAATTTTCAGCGGAGTTTTCCCTTCCCATGGGTTTCCAATGGCACTGGATTACATTGTGCCCCTGGTAATCATTGAATAAATATGTTAAAAAGTGCTCAATCATTTTAGCAACTACCCCCCTGTGGCTTCTACAGTGCTTTGTTTGAATTTTACAAGATGTTCAACATTCTCTGTGCCTTTTTGGTTTGACCTTTAAGTATTATTTAAAAAGTGGTTGTGATATAATCTGCTACCGGCAGATAGAGGCTTACAAGTAAAGGACAATAGATAGAGGCTTACAAGTAAAGGACAATATTTTGTTGGAGGATTGCTATATTTAAGTAAGAATGGAGTTGAAGGTCTTGTGAAAGTGATAAAATTAGTGTATTTTGTAGTAAGAAAAAGTAAAAGGTTGAGTGGTAGTTTGACTGGAACTTGCTTGGAGGTTTTTCCACCCTGGTATAAACTGACTTCTATTTTCTATTTTGTTAGTTGCATGCTTTGCAAATATGCAAATATATGATTATAGCAAAATAGTTTAGATGTAGAATATACAGAAAAGTTTGTCGTTTCACTGTTAATCCAAACTGACACAGGATATTTTATACGGTTTTAGGGTGCATGTGAAGGTCTTGCAGCTTCTTAGAGGATGCTAGATAATGAAGACCATGAATTAAATATGAAAGATTTGATCAATTTCATTAACTTAAAAATATGTTAACCACTGGGTAACAATTAGATACTTCTATAATATTTATCACTTCATAATTATTTGGGATTTTAGTGCCTTTTTTAGGCTGTTCAATAACTGTAAAACCTGTGGTTTGCAGTCTGACTAGGCTCAGGTCTATCACTGTCTTCCAAAAGGAGGTCAGAAGTGTACTTTTCCTGCATTTTCTCGTGCTGAAACACCTTGGTTTCTGCTTTGGTTTTGCCCATGAGAGGCTGCTACTTCTGCTGCAGAAGCACCTAGCTTCACTGAAAAGCCATGTTGTGGTAAGGGGTTTAGAAAACAGAATTTATCTGATGTGGTTTGGCATCTGCTTGGTGTGGTGTGTGGGCTCTGACTCCAGTTGCTCCAGCTGGGAGAGCCTAGAGTATACAGGGGCTGTGAGCAGGATTTCCTGCTCTGACCTTGATCTAGCAGCAGAATGACAAGTGTGTAAAATACAGATTATTTTAAACATGACTATTATCCTCCATCAGCCTCTGGTATTTAAGAGAGAAACATATGCAGTGAAAAGGATGTTGTAAGTGGTGGAGGCGGTGAAAGGTGGTTTGGCTTTTTTAACCTGCATAAAGATTAACAAAGTAATTTGAAACATAAAATACTTAAAACAGAAAGCAACAAGACAACAATAACTCCCTGCCACCACACACACACACCCTCTACATGTACTGAAGTCAGTTTTCTATTTCTCAATCCAGTGTGTTCAGTTTGCTTAAATGACAGCTGGTAGGAAATGAGTTTGTGTTCACCACAAGGCTTCATCTGTTCCCCTCAGGTGGGAATTGAAACTCTTTTAGGTTTTGCCCATGTTGCTAAATGTTTACTGGGTCCCAAATACAATTAAACTCCATTGTATGGAGTATGTGTATGAATATTGTGTATGAATTTGAAGGAAAAAGGGTGTGGTAACAAATGGCATGGGGCACAGACGTTGACAATGTGATAGGTCAGTCTCAGAGGCTTAGGTAATAAAAAGTCTTCTATATTCACGTACTCTCTTGGTACTTTTCCCACCCCAGAATTACCAACACATCTGGATGCTCCAAAAACTTTTAGTCAGAATACTTGCTCTATTTTACACTCCTCCAAATTAAAAACATTTAAGGGATGTTTCATTTCAGAGCCATTTTCTGCAATCCCAGGTACAAGGAAAGGTGAAAACTCTCACGCTATTGAAAAATCTAGGAATGAAAACTAGAATAACTAAATAGTTACTCTAAAATACCTGAAGTGATGCAGCTTTGGTAGCTGTTTGTCACTTGTGATATCCACATGCAGTCCTGCATGTGTTCCTGAAAAGGAGGAGAATGTTATGGCCACACATAAAATGATCTGAAAAGGATTAATGAGTCTTGCAGACAGCCACTGTGGGAGTCTGACCATCCTTAAGGGAAGGACTCCTGCAGATGAGGCTCCTGTGATGAGAGATTTTTTCTTTGTGAGGCTTGTCACATATCCGTGCACCTGAATGTGTCTTTTTGGCTGTCATGGACATCAGTAAATGCTCCCTAATGAGAAATGTGGTGACAAAAGCTGTACTTCTGTAAACAGCAGGCTTATTTTAGTAGTTCAGTCATTCGCAAGTTCCCTTGGTGTTTCTGAAGCTATTCATTTAGAGATGCTTTCTTTGCAATCAGTGTTTTGGTGTCTCTGGCAACAGAAGGCCACATGAATTCAAAAGGATTGGGACTTGATAACCTTCTGTTTGCTCCTGCCATTGTTTACATGATGCTATGCTGTTCTTAAAAATCAAAACCGCACTGGTACTTAAAAGAAAGCCAGGAAACAATCCCTGCTTCCTACTAATCTGAGTGGGATTAGGGCATTCAAATTTGCTCCTACTTCCAGGAGGGGAGAGCTCCAGCTGTGTCCTCCAAAACACATGCTGCCAGCTATTTTTCTGCCTTGCAATACTGCAGATGGGCGTGGTACCTTTTATTTTTAACCAGAGCAGCATGTAATTTATGTAAACTTAATGACAACATTTGTTATTCATAACTTTACAGTAAGAATACTTTTATTGATTTTTTTCTTTGTGCTTTTTGCTCTTCTAAGAAATATGTAAAACTTCAAATGAGGGTGCCAGCATCTTGAGTTGTTTAGGTAAGCAAACATTTAAACATGGTTTATTTTCAGCAGTAACTGCTAGTTTGTCACTTTACCCAGAACAGGGAAACATCATTAGCGTCTTTTTTCTTCTCAGTAATCTCACGAGGATGTTTCAGCCATGCCAACATGAAGAGCCTTGAATTCCAACATCTTTAAGATATTTATTGGTATCTTTAATGATGCATAAAAAGTACTTGATGTATATTTCTGATTTTGGTTTAAACACCCTCAAATCTTGGTGGGACACATCCCTGCAATTTAACTTTTGTATTAATTCTGTAGCATTAGGTGTGTCAAAGCAGAAGTGTGAGCCAATGAAGGGTAGATTTTGTCCCTTTTTGGTTCAAATGCAGACATTTCTTATTAAAACTAGTAACTATTTTATAACCACCACCACCAATACTGATAAAAAAGCATGTTCATTAATGCTAGTTATTATTTAAGTTTTTATTTATGGATGGCATAATGAAGACTTCAGCAGGCTTGAGTTTACCAGAGGGTAAAGGGGTATTTTCTCCTCCTCTGTTAGCTCTGTCATTCATAGTATATTCATGTGTGCTCTGTGGGTGTCTAATGGAGCATTTGGGCATGCTGGGGACCTCAGAATTGGGTCTGTCCCTGGAGTATATTACCTCTAGGTAAAGACATGACAGCCATCAGTGAGCTCAGACTGGCCCATAAAAGCTGTTAAAAAGGGAATTAGAATTGTGGTTATTAATTTATAATTTAATTCCTCTTTTATCTAGTACATACAAAAAAATTTAAATTGGATGCTAGGAAACACCAAGCAATGATTGACACAAGCAAATACCCAGACGTTTTGCCTTCTGGAAAAATCAGAATGAATTCAATGAAATGGTTGGGGTGATGTAACTTTCTGACCCAGTTTTGGGCAGCATATTGCATTAAGAGCTTTGCCATCATGTTGTGTGTCTTGGCACCTGAGCTGTACATTGACACTTGATGGTAGTGGTATTGTGTTGAGTTAGTGCTCTACACGGACCGTGGTAGAGATTTTTGGACAATTTTCTATCCTTAGAGTGGCTAGAGCACCTTTAATTTACAATGCAATACCTGCTTGGGCATTCAGCAGTCACTTAGGAGACATTGTCATCTTTCATTACTGCATTAACCTTTAGAACTGACAACAGTGTGCAGGCTTGCAATAATTGAGCAGAGGTCCACAAAAATGAATTTCTTGCCTTGTGATTGCACATATGGTCAGGTCATTCACTTGCTGGAGTGATTTTGCCAATGACATTCCTCTTTCACTAAATTTAGCTTCATTTTTTAATTAATGGTTTAGATAGTTATGTTTCTAGAATACATATCCTAGAGCACGAGGGAGTATAATGGAGGAAATGCCTCTGCATCCTTTGAAACTTACAGCTTACAGCTTTTCCAGCACTGCTTTTATGAGATTTAGTAGAGCATATATTTGCAACAATTCCCATTACTTTGTTTTCAGGGGAGGAACAACCGTTTGGGACGTTATGCGTTAAGGAATAGAAAGATTGTAATTTTATATTGCATGGTCTGTCTCCTGTGCCTCCTTGCTTGTGCCCTAACCCAAACACCCCTCCTCATGTAATAACCTAGACTTAGCTATTTTTCCTGTTTGTGGTGTGGCTTTCAGGAGTCCTAAACTCACAGCACGTAGTGGAAACTGAGCATGTGCAATATCCATAATAACAGGGCATTTCTATTGCTTGAATACATTTATTTTTAATTAGAAGTAACACCATAGGTCTGATGTGAAAGCAGAACTTGTCCTTCTAGGGATAAATTCCCGGTGAACTCCAGAGATGATGTAAAAGGAAGTGCAAAGCTGTGTAAGTGGGTCTGAACAACCTGAAGAGCTGTGTGAAAGAAGCAGTAGAGAAATAATCTTGCATACCAAGCACATTGCTTTGAACTGCATGCTGTTAGAAGTTCTTTCAAATTGGACAGATGACTTTGGATTTCTGCTTTTGAGAGCTGTTAAAATGTACAGTTATATTGTATCCCTTGATTTCTGACAAAAAATATATATACGCATTGGGTAGCTTTTCATGCTTGAATTACTATTAGCAAGTTCTAAACCAAGAACCACGTCATACTACTCTTGCAAGGAGCTATGCAGAGTATTCACATCAAAAGTGCTGAAAGTACTAATATTAAGAGAAATTTGTGTAAAAGACTGATATCTTCCCATATCATTTCCCATTGTGCAAAGTACTTGATCAAAGCTCAATACTACTTTCTTCAGTTATGGATTATTTTTTATTATGTTACTTCAAAATTGAGAGGTTGGAAAATTGCACATGGTGATTTTTGTTTTTCAAAACCTACTTGTTTGTTTGTTTATTATGGTGCTGATGAGTGTCTCAGACATTTAACAGGAAAAATCAGGCAATTTCACAACGTACTTCTCAACTGAATTAGAGTAAAGTTGGAGCTGCCAATAGGATGATTTCACCTCTATTCAAGTAAACAGTCTTAATTAAGGAAACAAACAAAAAAATACTACTAGTGTCCAGCCCAACCTCAAAAAAAAAAAAAAAGATTTTTTTTTTCCCCACTTACTCAAGGAGAGAAATTAGTGATTTGTTTGTTTTTGCAAATATGTTAAAATCACTGATTTGGAATAACTTTCCTGAATAATTGCTTTGATGTAAACTTCCTGTGCAGGCGGTCATAATCCAGAAGAAGAATGATGTGATTAGTTTAACTTAAGAAAAAAAGTGTGTTGTTATCCTAAGACAAATGTGACTTTATGGAATTTTATTTCTAAATAATTCTCCATATTAATTATAGAGTACTGACAAGCTTAAAGAGTCTAAGCACTCTCATAACTTATTTAATGGTTTTTACAGAATTTAAGGCAGGTAGGAGCTGCAAAATCATCTATTCTGATGGAGCATGTGTCAAAGTCCCTTAAACTTGACCCTTATCCCTGTAATTTATTGCCCTTGTTTATAGCTAACCCGACCTTTTTTTAGGATGAAGATGAATCTCTACAAAGGTAGGCAGCTTCTGTGTATTCAGGAGATGGGGAAACTACAATCCCTGGAAGTCTGGATTATTGTCTCACTAGATGTAAAGTTCTCTTTGCAGCATCAAGGGAACCAATCTACGGTGCAATTCTGTAAGGGAATGAAAGCTGTCCTTTGCAACTCTCTGCCATGCCACTTAGGAAGCTGGTGTAGTGTTGACCTGTTTAAAGCTTAACTGGCTACTTTGAAAAGCCTTATGCAGATGTTGTCTGGAAATGGCACTTCAAGAAATTTTGTATGTACAGCAGATGATCGTATTCTCAATTTTTCTGTTGCTAATCCATCTGCTTTCAGTATGTATATATATATATATATATATATATGTCGTTCCTAACTCTGTATGCTTACCTATAAGCCCTCAATTTCTAATGTTTGTTTCCCCAAGTTATTTTTGACATTTGAAAACAAAGTTTGAGGAACAGATGCAGCTTTCTCAAGCTTGTGAGCAAGCTTCTACCTTCAGCCAGTACTTCAGTTTTCTCAGTATCTATTTATTGCAATGCCTACGGCATTATTAATGAAAGTTCAACCTCTCCCAGATGCTTTTAGCGAAGTATTACTACTGCTTCTGATTTCACTAGGTAGCTGATGATTCCGTTACTTTTGATGAATACCTTTTTTTTAGGTCAGCTTTGCATTTTCCAATCCTCTTTGTATATCTGAATGCTAGAAGTGACATGAACATGTGTGATGGTGCCGAGGATGTTGTGAAACTTCTGTTGTAAGTTAGCTATGTTTTTTTCTTTCAATTATGTATAGATTTATAAAGGATGAAAAAAGAGTTTTTGGTATTGTAAGTATCACTGTGGATCCTCAGTTGTCTCTTTTGCTGCAGGCTGCAAAAGCTACCCAGAGTGCTGAATTGTTACTGAATTTATGTATCTTCTCATAGCAGTGTCAAATTAGGAAATGATTTAGAGTAGCCATTTTACCAATAAACTCTTCTGTTTACAAATAAATAAATTCTAAGCCTTAGAAAGCCAATAGAAGCCAGAGATGGCCCATCACATTAACGTCATCTGCTACCCTAATGCTAAACAGTGCTGAACTGCTTCGTATTGATAAACATCTCGGTGGGGGCCATTGATCTGGGCAGCAGTATTTAGATAAGTGTTTGATGTGCAGGGTTTGTACCATGCTTTAACGACTGCTTACTGCTGGACTGGCTGTGTAAAAGATGAAACGTGTGATAAAACTGATTATAAATAGTTGAAAATTCCTCAGTGTGGTGGTTCTGTGGGTTGTTATTTTCAGTTTGTGACAACAGGCGTTTGTGGAAACAGAACCAAGAGATGGCAGAAGCGTAAGGGTCTAATGTAAAGCTCATGAAAGACTGTGGAAAGCTTCTGGTTCTCACTGGTGTTGAAAGCTTTGGTATGCTTTATACTGAAGGCAGAGAATAGGGAATATCTTCTAGGAATATAGGGAATATAATAGGAGGTCGGTAAGGTTTTGTTGTTTGTAGGATCTGGCATGGACAGGAAGAGCTCCTTGGAGCTGCTTGAGGTTTTCCGTCAGCAAGAGTGTACTTGAGCAATGTTCAGTAGAAAACTGTGTGTGTTTTTTTTTTTTTGGAAAGCACTGTAATACACACAGTGATTCCAGTCTTGTCAGTTACTCCTTCAAAGGCAAACATGTTTCCTATTCTTCTTGGTGTAACATATATATGTACATCATTATTTTTATATACATCCTATTTTTAATGATTTGCTTTTTTGGAGCTTTATAATCAGACGTGAGAAGTATGCTTCTAGTCAGACTGGGATCTATTTAGCAGGATTTCTTGCTTAAAGTCGCACATGTTATTTCTATCTACTGTTTAGAAAAAGCACATATACAGGCAAGTTGCCAGTGGGGTGAGAATTTACAAAGGAATTTTCTAATTTGGCAGACTTAGAGTCAGAGTAGGTTGGTACCTGCACGCTGGTTTAGTGGTTCTTACTGAGAATCAATTAAAATATCAGTATCTAAACTATGTGTTAGTATAAGGTGCTAGATACAACCAGTACAGCTTTGATATTTTACTATAATTAGATTTGTTTAAACGTAAGAATGATATTTTGTTATTCAGAGTAGGTGAAGAATTTCCACCTTGAGTAACCATTAACTAATTGGCGGATTGGGAATATTTTGAAAACATTTTCCTGCTTTGTAATGGAATGGTGCTATGAGGTTTTCTGTAATTATCCTCCACACTGTCCAGCTATAAATGCACACCAGGGTATTTCTTTGTGTTGAATCCAGTACCTGTCCCAGTTCAACTATCACCACACACTGGTGCAGTTCATACATTTTCCTGTACATACATGCAACAAATAAGTAACAATTGTTATGGGCAAACCTTTTTTATTTTTCTGTGGCAATAAGCAAGTTTATTTCTGGTCTTTAATATAAATATAAGACCTATTTTATCATTTGCCAAAGAATAAATCATGAAAATACTCTATGGCATTAGTTACCTAAAAATACCTGCCCATGGTCCAGGGGCTGTTTAGGATAGTGATGATGTATGTTACATTTTTTCACTTGTTGGGGATTTCTGAAAAAAAGGACTAATTTATGAAAGTCTGTCGATTATATTGATCATTGTGACTTGTGAATTTTAAGAGGAATGGGGTCACATTCTTTACAAGTCATACCGAGAGGGTGGTATTCATCTCCTTTACTTTCGGATGTCTGAAAGTTGTGTCATTAGCTTCAGATAGTTACCTGGACTTCCTCTGTGCTTAAGGAAGAAAATGAGGCTTTTCAGGAGGTTTTCTCAGTCTGCCTATTGAGTTGATCTACTGAACAAAATGTTGCCTGGTGTGCATCAGCCTCGACTGACTTGAGAGTGCCTAGGTAATAGGTTTGCCTATACCTAACCTGATATGAGCAGTGTTGCTTGATGGATCTTACTCTGCAGTGTCTGTCTGAGTTTCACACTATCAATTTTGTAATTGTCTGCATTTAGTGGAATAATCTACTTATTCTAGTTTAGCTAAAATGAGGAAAAAAAAATATATCCCTGTCATTTCAAACCAGAATTACAGTTCTGAAGTTGATGGGCAATGTACCCAACCACAGCAATGAAAGTTTGCTGAAGTGAAAGTAGAACTTGCTGCAAATATTTCTGACTCCATAAAATATTTTCAGGTATTCACTAAAATTCAGAACTTCTGATGTGGGGAAAAGAAAAATAACAAAACTAAGAATGGTAGAAAGCAGTAGGAATAAAACCAAGTTTAGATCCAGATTATACTTGCAATTATCTCCATAAATTGGTGAAAAAGGGTCTTAACTTTCATACTAGATGAAGAAACCAAACTTGTAAGGAATACTGTTTGAGAGGAAACTGTGTACATCTAGTTTGATAGAACAAGAACTGGGCAAGAATAACTAATGCTGAGAACTTGTGCTGGCTCCTGCAGATCTGGGCAGCTGTACTTCACAAATACTGATTCGAGGAGAATAATCCCTTATCTCAACCTCCTGGCTGTGGCCTTGCTAATAGTTGAGTAAGTGGTCAGCCCTTGTTGCACTTCTGTTGCAAATAATACTTTCATATCACTTCTGCAAATTGAAAAATTCAGGGACACACAAAGTATTTTCTTTCATAAGGAAAAGGGCTTCCTGGCTTCATGTTAGTTTGCAGTTCTGCTATTGCTGATCTTGGTTGCAGCTTTATTCGAAAATATCTAAATCATCCATCAAAAGCCATGCCAATTATCTAGAATTGCCTGTTGTTGACCTTCATCTCCCCTGTGGAGCATTGTAATGAACTACCAAAAAAAGCCAGCACAGTTTGAGTTGCTGTGGGTATTATTGTAATTCATAAATAGCTACCAAAATGTCTTTTTAGCTCCTCTAAATACATGCCAAATGGCAGTGATGATGAAGCTTTCCTATGCTGAAAACTATTCGTTGAGTCTTGATTTTGTTATACAGAAATCCTAATTCAGTTTATTTCCACACTCAAAATTAAGTATTACTTTTAGGCATCAAGACCATGCTCAGGTCACTCTTATGTATTTCAGATGCTTGTTTTAGTCAAGGCAGTAAACCAGCTGTCATCTGACCCTAAACCATACCCAGTGGCAGTCAAAACAAATATCAGAGCTTCAGTAGGACTGATATTTCTAATGAATAGAGACTGTCTACTTCCTGGTGGACGCATTTTCCACGTTTTTTTAAGGGTATGTTCCTTATGGATAATACTTTCTTTCCCATGATTATATTCAATAGTAATGAAAACTCTTATTATCAGACTACAGTTATTATTAGAAATCAAACCAAATATGAGTTTTTTGATCTTACTTCTCATACCATTTTTTTTGTATTATCTGTCTCCTGGGAATTAGTGTGTAATAATCAATCCTTCAGCTGGGTTTTGGGCATTAATGAAACACACTTTGCAATACATATATTCATTTTTCAGAGGCAGATGAGGTGCACAGACACTGTCTGAATTTCTCAAGAGAATGAGAGAAATAAGAATCCTTCCTGTAGCTGATGGTAAGTTTCCAACATGCTGGTTCTGGGCCTTTGGTTTAGTCAGTTATATGTTCATTTTTGAATTAAAAAGCTCTAAAAGTCCTGCACTTGCACCAAAAAGTTATGCTCTTCCTGAAACTTATCATACATAAGTATGACATAGATTCAAGCATCTCAGTGGGTAGCTTTTTAGTAAAAACGAAGTTATCAATGCTAAATGCTTTGAATTGAGACCTTTTTTTGTTCCTCCTTAATATCTTAGTCTGTACTTTGGGTACTTTTCTTTGGATGTTGTATCAGTGTCAATAAGTTCTGCTTACAGTATATCTGAAGCTCAGTTGGCTGCTATTGTTTATGAACCCATGATGATTTTTTTTTTTGCTTCAGTTAAAATACAATCAGGATGTGAATGCTTGTGAATGAGACTGCCAATTACGAATATCTTTAAGGATGAAAATTTAAATATGCTGCATATTCAGCCACATATATTTCCAATGAACAAAGTAAAGTATATTTAAACTTTGAAGCTACTAAATTATGTCTACAATAGTAAAAGTAAGCAAGAGGGAGAGTAGCTTCCCTTATTTATCAGATCATAGAGAACAAATAGCTGGCAGCAAGGAAGTTATTCTTCAGATTTAAATGTACTTATAAGAAAACAAAACAATTATATCAGATTCTTCAAACCTGATTTAAAATAGATATTGAATGTGCTCCAGAGTTCCTTTGAGCATCACAGTGGCCAGCAGTGAACCCACGATTTTTTTTATGGAATTCTTTGGTTCTGTGCTGCCTCTTTATGAAATATTTCTTAAGTAGTGGCTTATTGATTTTCATATTAATTTGAATAATGCAGAAATGCACTCTTTTAGTGGAATATCTAAATATCAGGTGAGGCTTTTTGGGGCCTGATGAAACTTATTTTATTGAGCCAGCTCATTACTCATGTCTTGGTTGTTTCTAAAAATAATGTTATACTATTTGACAAAAACTTATCACAGATGTAAACATACTCTATGGCTTGTAATCTAGAATATTTTAAGATACCTTCTCACATATCTCTAATAGAAGGCCTTTCAGTTTTTAATAAACAAAAGATAAAGGGATCAAGTAGATACCAAATTTCAAGTATGTGGGATCAGAGCGTAAATGTCTTTACTCACTAGTTTTGCTAGGACTGCAATCAGAACAGCATAATCTAATATCAAAAAGGCTTGTGGTTTAAAAGACTAGTTAAAAATCTAAAACTGTTGTAGGACATACAAAAACCTCAACTAGAAATCATCTTATATAAATAAATCACTTCCTGTCTTTTGTCATAACAATCACTCCTTCTTGTAAGTGTGACTTACTCTAACAAAGGATGTGCCTGCTGTGTGAAATTGCATAAATTTGCAAAGCTGAGCATCTCAATTGGAATGGGAGGTTGTCCTTCAGTAATTTATACAAATGATACACTCTATCATTTGATTACTCATTTAATATGCTTTTTTGATCTGCCAAAGCTGATCAGATATTCACGTGGTGGTACCAGTCTTTCAGTAATGAATGCATTTTCATGTCTGTGAAGTAGTAATCATGGGGACCTGTCTTTTAATAACTGGTAATTAATATAAGTACATATTCAGTCTTGGCTTTCATCATAATCATTATTTGACACTTGGCATAGAAGAAAATACCATGTGGAATATATTGGATTTTGTGAACTTGAAATGGCTCAGGACTGGGAGATGCCCAAACAGATGTCGACATGAATTATGTCAACAAAACAAAGGTCACTAGTAAATTTTCTCTTTAATATCTTTCTCTTTAATATCTGAATAGTTGTCCTCATGTCTTGATTGCTCTACAATTTTATACTTGTATCTTGAAGTACATTTAGCTTTCAAGTCTTAACCATGCAAGCAAAAAAAAAAAAAAAAAATTGAACCAAAAAGGTGAGGCAGATGAAAGGAAGATGAAAAGAGGAAGCTTGCTCCTTTCTTTGAAAATTCAGGTTGTTCTGGGGACTGACCACGAGTCCTGACAAGTATGCAAGTGAGCTTAACCAACAAACTCTGGCCTTGAGTAGCCCACAGTTACTTCAGTTTTATCTTAGTCTAAAACCACAGTACAACCACTTGAAACCAACAAAAAGGAGAGAAACATGTCATATGGGAGGAGAAGCTCATCTATGAGAGTGAATTGAGTGCTGTAAGCAAGTCTCCTGTGTTTTTTTATCAACGCTGTTTAAGCAAGCTCTGATTTGTCTCAGAATCCCATTGCAGTTCCGTACAATTGCTCCTATTCTCTTAATTTTTGGAACTGACTCTGTTCCTGGCATGTTAGCGACTTGTTAAGGCCATGAATATACAAACAGGAGTGGTAAGAAACATGAGAGAATTGGAGTTCAAGCTAAAATTTTCTGCTTGTGTTTTTATAATCTGGAAAGCAAGTGAAGACCTTGCTGTACTTTCCCTAGATATGGTATAAACAGTAGTGCGTTTGTTTCCAGTAGTATCTGTAATGTAATAGAACTTGTAGAAACATGTAGCAAGTCCTTTCCATTTCTGATGATTTTGCAAACAAACATTGAGGTTGTAAAGTTTCGCTGGCCATATGTTTTTCTGTTTGTTTTTTTTTTCTGATGTGTATCACCCATGTAACAGTAAAAACATTGTCACTGCAGAACATGATTCAGTTATCAAACACATACAGAGGTGCAAAACAATTTAAGACTCAATGTCAAAGTTTTTAGAAATTCTCAAACTATCAGTTTTGAGTTGTCTTTTATCTCCAACTGCAAATGCTACCTGACTCATCTCCAAGAGTGCCTCCTGTGGCTGTTTGACATTCTGCTGCATTTGTACTTTACGCAAAAAAGACTTGTAGAGCCATGATGCTTATGGAACGATTTTTCAGTTCTGTGCTGCCCACTGCAAGCACACATTCTGTAGGCTCCCTTTCCAGCTCAGTAGGATGGCAGCATGAAATTATGTAGTTATTCTAATTATTCCCCTTTGATAACAGGCCATCTTGGCTGATATATGGCTGTGTAGCTGATGGCAGTCACTTGAAGGAATGCTCATACTAAAGACATGTTTTAATTAATAGTCAACCACTTCACGTTGTCACCTCCATTAAGTGCTAGCTCTGCCTAGTGACAGTGTTGGAGCCATGTGTCGTGTGCCAGGGATGTGCTTGGAGCTGTGTGATGCCAGCAGCATTGGTACCCTGAGAGGTGCTCAGCTCCTCAGCAGGGATACCCCCAACACAGCAGGTGAGTACCATTTGTAAGTGCTGCTGGTCAGTGGCCGACTCTTGGGAGACTCAGTAACTGCAGGTCTGGGGGGAAAAACAAACTACAATTACTATTTCAGGTGTTAATTTCTTGACTTTTAACACTGCAGTTCTTTGCTGATTCAACAAGATCTTAGTTGTTCCTAACCAGCACTGTTACCATTTCAGAATTGTATTTCCCTAGGTTGAAATAACACCTTGTATATAAGCAGCACCTCAATGTCAGTTAACATGGGTGATGTTGGTGTGCTTATTTGCCAGACACCTTCCATTAATGCAATTGTATATTAACAAATCCATCATAGTTGTATGCTTGGTGACATATTAGGGGGTAATTTTTCAGCTTCTCCAATGAACTAGGTGGTTGAAAGGCTGTTTATTCAAAACTTTGTAACCTTGATTTTATACTGCACATGTAAGTTAAAGACTTAAAGAGAAAATCAAAAATAGCTACAGCCCTGTAAGATTTTTATACAGTGACCCTGACTTTCAGGACAGCACGTATGCATCAGAGGGATGTATTCATGAGAAGAATCATCCAAGTTATGTAAATATGACTCCCATCAGGAATATTTACCATAGATATCTCACATAGGACAATATTCCATAAGTTCTCCAGAGAGAAGCTTCTGTATGAACCACTGATATATAAGGAAAAAAAACCCACAATCTTCAGAGTATTTATGGAAGTTCCCTGTAGAGTGTTTTCCACGGGCTGCAGATATTTCCAATATTTTATAATAATCCATCCTAACGTGACTTGATTCACTTATTTTACATTGAACAAATTAAAATGTTTTTAGAAGTCCCCTTGGCACACTGTTGTTAAACTCTTGCATTTTTTGTGGTATGTATTATCAGGCATAAACAAACATTACAACTATTTGCCAGACGATCATTTTATGATTTTACACTATGCAATGTTTTAAACTCGGAGAAGCAAATTAATTTGCATATATCCCTGGTGCATTATAAAGGATTAGCTAAAGCTATTTCTGTGTAATATAATTCTTTTTAGCTCATTTTCGTTTAGGGGTAAATCCAGGCTAAATTTGATGAATAAATTGTTCCCTGCAAATAACTTGCTCAAGCCTAGCTGTGCAGACTATTAAAGACTTTTCAACAGAAAACTCATTTTCTTAAGGCACCCAACATAATATCTCAAGACTTTCTCTATTCACTTTGTGTATCTTTAATCCCCAAGGAAATTTGTGAAAACTTGGTTATTCATACTTTATCTTCTCAGAAGTAAGGTGGAAGAGGCCAAACCCTGTACTCACCTCCATGTATCTTTGTTGTGAGTTGGCTATGACTATTCAACTGAGACATCTGGCAGTTGCTTATCTTGGAAATTCCTCTGTGGTTAACAGGCATAGGGTCACTGTCCTCTGGTGATTCCCAGCTGTGTCCGCTTCACTCCTCGGTGTGAAGAACTGACACTTAGGTGCTTAACTAATTTCTCCGGGCTTCCTTCTGTCAATTAGTTTGGGAGGAGGTTGACACTTTATGTCCCAGGCCTGCTGTGTCCATCTGTATCACTAAGTATGGGTGATCTCTGGAAAGATGCCCTCCTCAAATGGTCTGGTTAGAAGAACCTAGGGTTCTTCTGGAGCCCTTCACCGGAAACTTTTCCTCTCTGGATGGATTTGCTTTGGTAACGCTGTGCAAGAGGAGAGTAGCATGCATCGTGGCTGGGAGTGCAGCTATGTACTCCAACCAGAGGCTGGACTTGTCGGGTGTGGGATGGACTGTGGTCACAGCCTGTAGTGCCATCTGCACTAGTGAAAAGGGTGGGCAGGCTGCTTTCAGGTGTGTTCAGGCAAGTCTAACATCGGACTCGAACACTGTATTCAGAAAAACTAATTCTGTTGCTGAGAAGGTAGTCTTTCTTATTGAAGTCATCTGCCTTTAATCAATGGTGTGATTATGGCAAGTGGTAGGTCAGTAACCTTTTTGGTTTTCTCACACTACGAAGTATCACATACTTTATATGCTTTGCAATTTCGGTACTAATTCATAATTGGGTTATGATTTCATTTCCATTCTCTTGAATGCACAGAGTACCTGGTTTGAAAATTATAGGATGAAGCAGGTTTATCTTATCATCCTGTCAACTGATACCTATGCATTAATAAACATTGAGAGTTGATGAGTAATTGCAAAGGTGGATAACCAACAGAGCAAAGCTGCAAAACACGGGCTCCCAAGCTCCTTGGAGCAGCATCTATGGTCTCCTTGTCCTTTCCCTTGAAATAGTTAAAAATATCTGTAGAAACTAAGTTTCCAATATTTTAAATGCCTATTTTTATAATGAAAGCTAGAAGAAAAAGAAAACAATGAAAACACAGGGAAAGAAAGAAAACAACTGAAAGAGTAAGGCTTATCCTGTCAGTAGAAGTTGAAAAAGTGGTTAAGAAAAAAATGTTGGGGCTGGCAGAGCTTATAGAGGACAGCCAAAATAATCATCAGTCTTTACCCAGGGAATAACGTAGTTTTATCAGAGGAGAAAACATAACAGGTGAGTTCAGTTTGCGCTGTATATTAATGAAAAGCCAGTCAGTAACTACTTTGGATTTAGGCTCCTCATGTTTCATAGGTATTCTTTCAATCATTTGGTTGCATGGTACTTGTACTCCCCTAAATTTTAAGCATAAGAAACATAAGCAAAAGTAACTTCTCAGGCATTGCATTCATATCTTAAAATGTACTTAATAAAAGTGCATCTCTATTATGATCAATAAATACTATGAGGGAGCTAATATTGTATGTTAGCGGTGGTTGTTTCCTCCTTGATTGTCATTTATTTTAGATTTCAACATGTCAAGTGTTCTTAAATACTTTAATGTGTTTAATATAGAGAAAAATTCCATCTTAGAGCTGGGAGAATTTTCTTTTTCATACTTTCCCAGTGGAAAATCAAGTTAATTAAATTTTACTTTTCCAAGAAAGAAGAGGGATTTAATTAAAAGTACTTTTTATAACTGCAGTGAAATTTTTTGATTGTCCAATGAAAACAAAACTTTTATATGTGAATTAAGATGGATTTCATCGTTTTACCTCCAAACAGTGACATGTTGCGCCTCTGAAGGTGCTGCCAGTATTTCCCAGTAAAGCCTGTGACTCTGCACCTTGAGTGGCCTGCATCTTCTCTCTGGCGTAATATCGACCAGAGCAAAGCTCCTTGTTGCAGCCCTGCCGCAGAGCGTCACAGAGTTCCCAGGGACACCAATGCTCTGACTTCGCCAGTTCCAGCTTGTATGACAATCAATATTGCTGGAAACGCATTAGGAATGTCTGAGTGAGTGTTAGTCAGCAGACAAAGCTTCAGAGAGCATTAAAGGCTGGGAGCAGTGGTTTTGGCTGGCAGATCTGAAATTGAGCCTCCCCCAAAATGCATTGCCTCGGGAGAAAGGCAGAGGACTGAACAAGAGTATAGAGTGTCAGGGTGTTTGGAGGGAAATAGTTTATTCATGTGAATTCTTCTTTCCTTGGGCAGCTCTACTGCTCTCTAGGGAAAACTGTTTTATTGCTGGTTGACATTTTACTTGAATAAATTGAGAACCAGACTACATGAACTTGTTCTTTGGCTGGTTTGGGAGGCTGCAAACACATTGCATTAGACTGTGTCTCTCTAGAATTAATCCCAGGGAAAACCGCTAAGTTTTATCACCTGCTTGCTAAAAATCAGTCACATGAAGCTTATGCTAGGCTGAGTCCCCTGTATTTTTACGTTTTTTTCTGTATTTGCTCACCTCCTAGGTATGCTTCATCAAATTCTTGTGACATCCAAATCACTATCGTAATCACCTACTGCTTTCCCAGTAAGTTGACCAAAATGTTTGTTCCACTGTGTGCCTCTCAAGCACGATACTTTATTTCTTCACCACATATTTTTTCCTTTATCAGTCTCCAGCAGTTATTGATATCAGTGTTCTTTCTAACTTGTCTTTAATCTTTTATGCCTTTTACGTTTCCTAGAAATATTTCAGCACTTTACACTGTCATGAGATAGAATAAAATAAGAACAGAACTAATGCTTTCTCTGCTCACACCCTCTCCCTGCTTCTTCTGACAAATGTGGAACATCTCTGAGCTGGGTGATACTGGTGCTGTGAAGCAGTGGTGATAATGAAGCTCTCAAGAATAGGTTTAGCTCTTAGCAATGCCTTTGCTAAGAGCTCCTTGCATGAGTTACTATCGGTTCTTCCAGAATTCCCTCAACTCCTTCTTTAAAAGGTGAGAAGCTGTCCCAAATACGTGAATGTGTAGATGCTCAGTGAGAGGTCTGGTTGCTGCTTTAACTTGCTGTTATGTACACACTATGTTGCTAAAATTCTTTGACTTTGTGTTAAATTGCATGTTTCTTGAGGAAAGGCTATATGACACGCGATGTAGCCAGCCCATATTTCTGAAATATCTCGCCTTTCAGCTGATCGAATATGATAGAGTGAGCAAGGAGCTGATTGATAGAAATGGATTAAGAAAAGGAGTACTTGTCTCAGAGCAAGGAAAAGAAACCTCGGCGTAGCTTAAATACTTCTTTTTCCTTAAAACTGAGGTAATCCCTGAGTAAAGTGGGTTTTGAATTTTAGCTGTTGTGTGTATGTTCAAGACTATCATGTACAAAAAACCATAAGACATACATGGCAAAACATGAAATAACTGAAGTAGAATAATGTTTCATTTCACTTGCTGCAGGTGAGCTTTATAATAGACATTTTTCAGTGCTGTGTTTTGAATCTACTCGTTGCACTGAAGGAACATGAGGTTTCCTTTTTCAGTTTTAAATAGAATGTGCGTCCATTGGCCATGTATCTCTCAAAACAAGGAAATGTAACCCAGACCACAGTTTGGCTGGCGAACTATAGGATTCATTTCTGTGTGTGCCATTTGCAAGGAGAATCTGGGTACTGTGATGCCTTCGTGTCCGGACTTAGTCCATTGAAATCACAGATGAAATAAGGAAAAGATTCACAATTGGGCACTGTCTTACAGAAACTGCGTGGTGCATCTCTGAAGATCACCCATAAAACTGATAGTTCTTTCTTCTCCCACTTTATTGATATTTTTAGTAGTAAATTTGAATCTTTATTCTTTGATTTGACACCGTTTTAAGATTACTTAAACATTTTTTTTTCTTTAACTGTGAAATTCATTATTTTTAACTGCATATTGACATTTTTCATGTTTGGAGAAATGTGTTCTTGAATAGCTGCCAATAAAACTTTTCTCGTAGATGCCATTCCTGTCATCAGTTATTGTTCCCTTGTCACCCCAGACACAAAAATAACTGTAGTTATCCCATCACCATTTGTGCTGGGGGTTTTGACCTACTTAACAGAATGTATTTCCTTCAAGATATTCTGGATTCGTGCAGGGTTTCTCTCCCTCTGCTTTTTATTTTTTCCAGGCTATATATATGGCTAGGGAGTTTGTGACCTGTCTTACTTTGGTGGAGCTTCATTATTTTTTCTATTCTATTGATTTCATAATTTCAGAACCAATTTAACTTACATTTTTTGTTTATTGGATGGGAGAAACAAACTTAATGGATTCAGTGTTCAGACAGTATTTGTTGTTTTACATCAAAGGTGTCTCCAGTTGACTCCTGTATAACTGCATGCCTACACAAGATTAAGTTTTATTGTTCCTCTAGTTTTGTAACTCTGTTTTTCTTACTTTCTAGCATATAATTGAATATCTACAAGATCAGTTGAAACATGTCTAATATGAAAAAAAAAGCCATAAATAGTCTCTCTCTTCTGATTTTCATCACTTTCACAAATGATCCTGGATGTCAGTTAGGTTCTTCAAAGCAGGTCTGACCACCGGTAAAGAAAGAAAGCTTTCTATTGCAGGAACTAGATATTAAAGTCCTGGTAACTGCAAATGTGAATGAGCAGCCATTACAGAACTGTGAAATTGGTAATGTCAGACCTAATGGAAGCATTTGCATGTTTGTAAAGAAATGCTTTGAAATACCATCTATACTTGGATAAAGGCATGTTTGACTTGGGGAGTAACAGGAGCTAGAGACTTCGAGTCTCAGAAGGGCAGAAGCCACCAAGCTGTACGGACACTGTAAGGCTGCCTGAATGCCTATGGGAATGCTTTTTCTCCCTTTTCTCCCTGTTCTTGAACTGTGTGGCTGTGATGGAGAATGCACTCTGCGTTACGCTGTTCAGTTCCTGCCCTTGGGTGCCTGGCAGCAACGTAGCGTCAGGAGTTCATAGGAGACCTGGGGGCAGAAGGGATGACAGGAGGTCATCTGCAATGCTAGTGTAGTCGAGCGTATTTAAAACCATCTCATACTGCTGCTTCTTATCTCTTTTTAGATCACAAATACTTTGAATTCAAGGTTTTGCCCTTGCTGTGTATATCTGAGCTTTCTGAATCTCAGGTGTGGATATAATATACATGATAAATAATGATGGGATACAGCATTTGTGTGCTTCCAGCTATGCTGTTTTCCCAAAGACATCTGAAGAATCAGATCTTAAATTCTCACCTGAATCTCTGATGCCTGAAAGAGTCATCTCTTCTTTAGTGTCTCCTGATGAAACATTCTCTGAAGCATCACGTATTTGGGTCAGAAGAAGCCCAAGTCTGAAGCTTTTAAGCTTCTTATACGAAAAGAAGATTGAAGGAAGCAAAAATGATGGAAATAAAGTAAAAGTAATACTGTTGCTCATATGAAAGTGCCAAATTGTCCAGTTCTTAAGATACAGCAAATACCTAACGTGAACATACTTGTTCTCTTGCCTGGTTCAGTGATAATACTCTTTTTATTTTTTTTTTCTTCTAACTGTGGGTTTGGGGAAATTTCTGTTCATCATTTTTAAACAAAATTCTCTATATTCAAAAGTCTCAGCTTTGTCACTGCCATAGTCACTGTCAATCCTGTCAGCGTGTTGGTAGCGCTGTAGAGATGAGCCCACCGGTGCTTTATGTTACATGTGCCCTGTACCACCGCAAAGGACTGAACCTTGAACTCTTTGCAAACAGCGTGCATGTTTTCTTGGAGTTAAGGCTTGAATACGACTGATATTTCTGCTGTGTGTAGTGGAGAGAGGTGTGACTTGTAAGCTGTAAGGCCAGTTCTGCTTCGGTTTTAGTTATTTTCTTTTATTGAAAGTACCAGACTAACCGTCCCTGAAATCAGTGTTTAGATTTGTCCTCTGATTGTAAAGATCCCATACTCGTCCTTGCCTGTCTTCATGCAGCCTTAATAACAAAATGAATTTAAATATTTTCATTTCCACATAATTTCTTCATCGTGTTTTTCACTAGAGGGAAAAACAGTTTGATAAATTGCTTTGATTTCAAGATGAGCTTAATGGTACAGCCCTGTGAGGATCAGCACTGGAGGACTCCAGGATCCAGAGACTTTCTACTTCAGTGCCCAAGACCCACTCTCAGATCAGCGGAGGTTAGCTATCAGCAAGCTTCTGTATTGAAAAATATTTCGAAGTGTAAACACTTTATTCTTGAAGACGGTCATTTCAGTCACAGGTTTCATGGTTAAACTTTACTTTGTGTTATTACTTTTTTGTCTGTCAACTTAAAACAAAAGAAAATCAACATTATTTAATCAGTAGCTCATTTCACTCCCTTGTATATTTGTATGAGTTTTAGCTTATTTTCAGTTCAAGAGGTCTATATAGTCTGGTAAGTTTTAAATTTTACAAAGAACATTTTCTCAAACTAAACCTGAGTTTTTTCTGAACTAAAAACAAGCAAACCAACACCAAGATTTTTAAGACCTAAATCATATTATTTCTTCATGGAAGACTTGTAAAATTGCTGGAGGGCTCTCAATTGCATAGCAGAGTAGTAATTTCAGTATTTATATAATTCTGAACAAGTTTTCAACAATGTGTAAATGACCTGAGTTGTTATTAATTTCATCAAGCACTAACATCAGAAACCTTTTCATGTTCTTCACCCTGCAAAGCCTGCTTCATTAGCTGAGCTTTTCCTTTCAAATGAAACAGTTATAAAACAGTTAATGCTGTAAGAGTGCTGAAACTTTAAATTGTTTTGAATTCTGGACTCAAAGGCTGATGGCTACCTGTTGCCATACCTTAGTGTATGATGGAAGGAGCTTTACAGAGAAGAAAATACAGAATTTCCACTGAGCTTAACGGTAGGGGTAAGAAAACTCAGCCAGAGCTGAAATACAGCTGTATCTGATTTCAAGGTCAGGAGAGATGGAGTCAGTTACTAATTAGTTCAACAGCAAGAAGTCATCCAGGACTTGACCAAGGAAACTAAGCAAAGAGGTCTCTGGGGAGCTTTCTGGCAGTAGTTTTCTATGTAGGTGTTCAAGGACCAGTCCTACTCTAATTCAGTGACTTTATTCAAATGGAAACCCTTCATAAATTTCATCAGTACCTCTTATGCTGCTGAATTTTAGGCTCTTGTCTAATGCTTTTTTTTTTTACATGATGCCGTACAGTTTCTAATTCATGAATTTTAATCCATCCATCTGAAAAACTTTAATTGCTCCAGTATCTAAAACTTTATGAAAACATTATTTTTTCTGTGTAAATTACTTTGAATTCAGATGTGGCCTAATTTCAGGGGAGGCTTCCTTTTTGCTTCTGTCAAGGAATAACAATAACGGCAATGTTGCTGCCTCTTTAATATAATGAGGGCAGAATTTTCTAGATTCCCTGGAGTCTTCGGCCCGGATCTAGTTACTGGAGGAGGAAGATGCCCTGTGGCGCTCACCAAGACACCAGGCCCTTGTGCAGGCTCAGTGCTATGAGCTGCAGTGCTTGAAAGCTGCTCCGAAGGGGTGGCAGCTCCGCTAAACAAAGAACGGGTGTTTGCAGGTCTAAAAAATGAAAGATCTGCCAACCTGTCAATGCCTGTGAATGCTGCTTGTTAGAGGTGCCTGAGAGGAGGAGAAGGAGGGCAGGTGGAGAAGGAGCCTTTGACAAAGAAAATGTTAATTCAGCTCTTTCTGAGTCACGTCAACTTTGATTTCTTCTTTATCTTTGTCTGCATTTCTAAATTATCTGTCACAACTGCACAAGTGGTTTGAATGAATGAAGGCTTTGCCTAATGAAATAGTGAAAGGCTAAAATGCAGGTATAATTGGGTTATCCAAGCAATATGAGAATATGAAAATAACATGCAAGCGATTGCTGTGACCTATTGAACCAAAATTTAGCTTGCTAGTTGTCTTACTGGCCTTACTGCTTTGAGTAAAATTGGCATTGCCTTGCATATCTACAAGATGGCACAAGTAGTTTTATCCTCCTTGTAAGATTATGATCATCAATTAATATTTGTAATGCACATCGAGATCTTTAATAAGCGCAAGAAGTCAATTAATAGCCCCTTATTTTTTTTTTAATTTTAAGAAGAAATATTAGGAATCTTTTTATAGTGACATCCCTCCATCTTTCACTGCATCCCTTCACGGTAGGGTGGTTCTGATGCTGGCCCAGAGGCCATTACTTCACTGCTCAAGTACTAAGTTTTAATATGTGATGATATCAATGTCTCTGGATCAATTTTCAAAGCAGTCATATTAATATTTTAATTAATCTCTTGTGATAAAGTATTTTAGTGAGAAAATTCAGTGCTTTGTGTCTGTGGGAGTGGGGTGCAAAAGAGGAAGGGCCTAATTATTCAGCCCTACAATTAGGGGCCAGATTCTGACTTCTTACTGAATGGGTACTCATAGTGACTCAAGTGAGATGCTTCATAGAGTGAGGTTCTATTCTGAATCATTTCATATACATAAATATGGCAGAACCTGGATGAAATAATTTTACCTTTATCAAAATAGTTTGGATTTAAAGTGCTGAAAGATGCGCTGGAGTTCTTTTCTGACTGAAATATAATAAATTAATAAATTGTGGTTTTAATGACTGCAAGATAATTATTCCTTGATTACATAGCGTAACTGAGATCAGAAATGTGTTTTCTTCCCCAGTGATAAAAGCAAACCTTAGAAGTTTTTTTATTCTCTGGTGGTTCAAGGGAGAATATTTCAACCAAATTGATGCAAAAGATACTTCCTACTGGGTAAATTATTTAAATTCAAATGTGCAACTTAATTTAAGATGGATCCTGTTGCACTAGGTAAATATATGAAACCAATATACAAATCATTAGTTTTTTTGCTTTCCCTTATTTTAGCTGGGTTTAAGAGGTGTTCATGCTGTTGATCACCATGTCTTATGTAGGATCAGGATTATATGTATTTGTATTAGATTCTGCACTGACATACATGATAGGAGGGAGACAGATGTTTGCATTGTGAGAGTGTAGAGGGTGGCTCCTTCTCTCAGGTCTTCTGTTACTCGGCAGGAATTTCAGTAAAGTCAAGGACATAGCTACAAACCTATGTTATTTCTCCCAAAGGTCTGAATTTACACCTCTGAGACCAAGCAGCACCTGCCAAGCACTTCTCAGAGGAAGAAATTCATTCTGCTTGGGTTCTGAATGAAAAGCACACCGTGACCTTCTCTGCCAATGTGCTAACTAGGCTGTTCTGTCCTGGCTGTCCTATTGCATGGTACAGTGTTGGGTGCTTCTCGTGTAGTCAGTTCTGATGCAAAATGCACATAAGCATTTCTTCTTCATGCTTAAATTTCTCTGTTTAATGGATGCATAGTAGCTTGGGTTATTCTAAGGTTACTCAGGGGGTAGAATAGCTTTCTTTGCTGTGCTCTCTGCATTTTCCTGTCCAGGGTTTCTGCCTGGTAGGGGAACCAGCAAATCACTTTCCATGTGAGCCATTTCCAGTGCAATTTTTGCAGTGTGGTCAGTGTAGCTGGTGAGCTGTCCCCACAGATCGGATGGTATCTCTTGTGTCTTCCTCTCTGCCTGCATGCCACCTTGTTTCCATAAACTGCTAATAGGGCCATTTTCTTGTAAATGTTACTGTTCAGTTGCTCTGTCCTTGAAATATACTTCAAATCCCGTGAATCACACAGCATAACCTTTTCCATTTTCTAGCAACGAACACAAATAGTCAGAAACTGCTGAATGAGTGAAATTATATTACATCCCTCGTACCTTATCTGTGCCTTCAGGCAGCAAGACTCCTACGGACCCAGCATCTCAGCTTCATGCGATGCACTTAAACACCTCAGTCAAACTCCGACCTCTGTCATGTGCATAAGGCTATTGGGCTGCCTGTGTGTCTACAGAATTAATTATGCCAACCAGAGACAGGCTATTGAGATAAGTTTGTTTTATGTAAAGGATTACCAACTTATATCTGAAGAGATTGTTTTTTCTTCATAATTAAGTAATTTTACTTCTGATGACAGAAATGTGTCTCTAAATGTGTAATTAATTGGAAAAAAATCAATTACAGTTAAATTCAAGATTAAAATAAATTACATTGATTTCCTTTCAGAAAGCCAACATATAGTACTGAATGCATCTCTGTGAACTGCAGATTTAGATGTCTGACTTGATCATTGGCCCAGAAATTAAGATCCTTTTGATATTTAAAAGAGGAAAATAGAAAAAAAACCTTTCATTGCATACTGTGGAAAGGCTTTTCATTTTCTGGCCTGAGGAATACAAAGGGAAGCTTCTAAATCCAGCTTCAGCAGCACAGGATAACTTCTGCTGTGTTCAGGGAGGATGCCAAGGGCTGAGCAAAGCAGTCCTACCTGCTTCAGAGTCCCATTTTGAGCATTCAACGTCAAAGGAATTATAATATTTGATTTGCAGTCTAGCTGCCTTATGTTTTCTTTGCCCTACTTTAGAATTTTCTTAAATATTTTCTTAAATATTTGGTTGGAGAAATCACGTTCATAGCATAGGTCTGGGCACAGACTTCGTATTCAGGCCTGATATTCTTTGTCTATGCCAGAGCAATTAGAGTAAGTGAAGTGATGGTGCAGAGACCAAATCATCAACAGTAAAACATTGGAAGTCTTTAACTTTTTAATGCCTGCAAATTGGAACCAAGACAAACAAACCTTTTGGGCCTTAGTCATTCATTGGCAGTTTCATATTACTTTACATCTTTAATACTATGTTTTAGAGTAATCAGGAGGCAATAACACTTGGACGTTATTGGCAGAAGAGAGTGCAATCCTATTTCTGATTTGAATTGGGGAAAAAAAGTAACAGCTCTTTTCAAAATTATTCCATTGTAAGTTATGATAGATAACTATCACGCATGGTGTTGATTGAATGCATATTTGAATAGCTAGTAAAGTATTGATTCTGCTGTTTTTTACTTCTTAACTTTGTGTAGCCCTCTGTATAAATGCTTTTGTGACAAATGTGTGGGGAAGGCAGAGGTGTTAGTCTTAACGGTTCTTCTGTTGAGTCATACGGATCCCCAGAGACTCCTTATGTCTATAAAGATATAAGACTCTTTACCTTTTCTTAAATAGACTGCTACATTGGTTATATATATGTGTCTAACCTAAAAGGGAAAGAAAACAATTTCAAATAGTTCTTTTTTCTATATACTTTTTCTCAAAGCAGAAGTCAACTCTCACTTAACGTTGCATCAAAATGACATACCTGCTTTGTAAGTATAAAAATTGCAATTTCTGAGTGTAATTCAAAGCCGCCGAACATGTGCAAGGAACGATTCTAATGCCAGTTTGTGTGGGGATTATCTTTTCCAAGATTATTCTTGCTTTAAAACAATCATTTAAGCTTCACATAATTTTCTTGGTCCTTATTTGCTCATGCATGAAGAAGTAATCTCCATCCTGTTGACCTTCTTCAGAGCAGAGAGAAAAAGCACCTAGCTTGCTTGATGTAAATGTTGATACCCAGACTTTCAGCTTTCAGGATATAAGCTATCAGAAAATGCTTATGACACTGCAAGTGCTGCTTCTGATGTACAGACGCCACATATCTGCTTCTCCCCACACAGCTCTCTTTTCAAGGATGATTTTCTCTCAGCTGGTGGAAACGGAGCAGTTGGTAGCTGCTTTTTAGCTGGGAAATAGCCAGGTTGTTACTGATGTTAGAAAGCTGAGTTGGAGCTTCTGTTACCCTTCTGCTCCTCAGTAGCAAAGGGTCTGGCAACGCTGATTAGCAAATGTTGATATAAACTGATTTTCCAAATTACTAACTTATTCTATGGTTTGCAGTATGCATTTATTTCCTATGTTTATAATAGCAATGCTAAATGCTTGGTTATGTGCTATTTATATTTGACATAATATATTACTTAAAATAATGTGGAGAGATGAAGAGAAGAACTTAGTAGTAACTCCAGAACAGTGTTTCTTTCTAGCTCCTTGTAGCACATTGAGAAATGGAACAATTATGAAGTCTGTACCAGAGCCCAAGCGTAGCTGGCTGATTGCTTTCAAAGTTAAGGGGTTACAAGGTGGTTTGTGTTTCACTGCGGTTTTGGTTTTGATTTTTACTTCCCTCTGTTGGTAAATGTGTGCCCTTAATCAATTCATATACATCAGGGAAGATTCAGTGCTGCGTTACGGGGCAGCACAGCACTGAGTCACAGCCTCTAGTGGAATGGATAGGGAATCTGTGTTTCCAAGGTCCCAGTTCTTACCCCAGTCTTCAGCCCCGTTGAGAAGTTCTCTGCCAAGATACTGAGGTGTGATTCCTCAGCATGTTCAGAATGTCTAAGATTATGCAAATGTGAAAACAAATCACACATCAAAGCTTTGATGTTTCCAGTCAAAAGTGTGACACATGGTGCATAATGCATTAAAGCAACGTGGTTTTGTACAAAGGCGTATATCATCAAAAAAGGAAAATGGAGGAAATTTGCAGCAAACCCCCAGAAGTAAAAGGGATAAATGTGGATTTGCATTATGTTAAAGGAGGGGGGAAGGAGGGAGGGAAGATCTATGCGTTTTAAAGAACTGCAGGTCTATCTCTTAGTTATTGACATTTAAATAAAGTAAGAAGCTGTACTTAGGGTTCTGTTTTGCTTTAACCAGAGGAATGGTGAAAGCCAGTCTGCAACCAGATGCAGCTGATATGTGGAAGGAAATGGTGATGTGACTTAGCAGAGAGGGGTCATGTTTTGGAGGAGTGTCTGAAAGTGCTGAAAGTGTTATCATGGCAAGAATTCAGAGCTGTGCACTGCCTTCCTGCTCACTACAGTGGGGCAGCGGGTGTAACTAGATAGATTTTGACTGTCTGGTGGATTATAGTTGTATAGATAACAGCAAATGTGGTAATGGTCTAAGAGTGTGGCTTTATCTTCCCTGTGTTATTCCAGCAGCTGTTGGCATAGAGGGAGTATGAGCTGCAGGAACCTGCCTCAGCTCACGTACTTAGGCTGAAGACTCAAACAGCAGATGGTAACAGTACCTACGTCTAAGGCAAATTTGTTTGGTTTCTTCACTTTCTGCAGGCCTTGTGGAGAACTTCATGGCTCCACCCAAAACTTCGGTAGTGGGAACACACTGGAAAGACCAGAAATCCTTCCCAAGTCCTTGAGGTAAACAGACATAAAGTGTAAGAGTATAAATGTAGAAAAGAAATGCCTTCCCCCCAGCCAAAAACAAACACAAAAAAACCAACTGCTCCTTTCCACTCAGAAAAAGGTAAAAGGATATTTGCGATGCCTGCTTTTCCAGTAAAACCCAAGCTTGACTGAGGTGGTCTGAAAAAAGACTAGATCTAGATTTGTAGTTGATACTTGCATGTCAGACCTAATTAAGCAAACTGGTCTGTATGAGGCATTAAAAAATGGAAGTTTTTGAAATTGAATGATTTATGTCATGAAGTGAAGGACAGACCTCTGTTCAGAGTATAGAGCTCTAGAGCTGTGCTGTCAGTTCCACTGTAGTGTTCTAAAATAGCCTAGAACCTGCTGGCTGGTGGTCATTAGTGACCAAGAATAAAATGTTTCCCTCTGAATAATTAGAGACCAATTAAAATCTACCGAAATTCAAGTGAATTTTTCCCTTCCTGACAGCAGCAGGTGTATCACAGCAGTAGCCGCTGTCAGACTTGGCATGTGCCTTCTGTCTTAGGTAACTTGTCAGGAGCATTGTGTGGTAAATAACATTTATTTAAGGGTTAACAGAGTTTGAAAAGGAACTAAGTTTCTTCACACATTAAATGTTTCTTAAAGTCAAGCCTCTTTTTGAAACCATAGGATGTGTGGTTTCTTCTTTCCATATTATATCATGAGGTTCTCTTCAAATGAGGTTAAGTGATTACTGTCTTGTAACAAATGTGATTGACTAGAGCAGGCATTTCCTGTTCTCTAAAAGATAAACTTTTTAAGATTTTAAAAGTAAAATATAGGAAGAGCTAACCAGTTTCATATCTACTTTTGAAGTTATTCTAAGAGTATTTTTTACAAGGACAGATAAAAAAATATTAATACTATTTTTGTGCTTTTTTTTTTCTCTTTTTCTAATGATCTGTACTTGGAAACTTCAGCATTCAGGAGATGTTATTACTAGGCTTTCCTCAGAAATTGTTTTCTTCTGAAATTTCAAAATTCTCGTACCTGTATTGGGCAGCTTAGATTGGGATCCATACTCATTTTTTCATTGTCACAACGTAAGCTGCTATTGCTACTCTGATCATTTAAAAAATATTACTCCTACAGTGCTTTATTTCAGACATAGTCTTAGTGATGAAAGAAGTGATACAGAAATCATTCACTAATGAATAAATCATTAAGTATCTTTTAAAAAGTCTTAAATTTCACAAAGACCTTGGGATGTCCTCCACTGTATTTGTTATTTGGCAATCTGTATCAAGCAGTTAGTGTGGAGAATTCTTGGGGTATAAATTGCTTGTGCATAATTAATTCCAAGTAGTTGTCATTTGAAACTGAAGCTGTTTGATAGGATACAGGAATCACATGGAGATTTTTTCGTCTTGCAATGAATCTTTGTCTTAAAATTGTCAGAATACCTAGGGAAAGCAATTTATCTAAAAGTTTATATTTGTAGAAACATTCCAGAAAAAAGTTTGCCAGAATATTTGCATGAATTAAATCTCAATGGGTGACTGTAGAACTAACGTAAATGCTTTTAAGAACGCAGACAGCTATTTGTAATTCTTTCCATATTCATCTAACTGCAATTACAAATGTGAGCTATGGATCCTTCATGGATACAGGTAAAGCACCTTTATTTCTTCATTATCCTTTCTGATAAAATAAAAAATATGCTGATATATGAACGTCACTTGAAGCTTTATCACAAACAGTTGGGAATTACTTGAGCTAACACAACATCTGTGCATAATTACGCGTCTGTCACTCTTCCCTGGGCTACTCCACACTTCCTATATTAAAAGTGTTGGGGCAATGTTGCAAGGATAATGGTGTTCGTATGTTAGCACAGACATGGTAAACAAATCTTCATTATCACAATTAGAAGAAAACACCTTAAAACTGCAATTTCAAAATAAGTTTATTTTGTAAATTAAATAAAATATTCTTAACATATTCCTAACTCTAGATGTATTCATACATCTGTTTGAGTCAAGAAAGAACTTTTGGTAGTCAAATGAATCTTCTGATCACTGTCACCTTCTTAAACCATTGCTTTATGTATTTGAAATGTGTTCAAAAACACTTGTAAGAATTTTTCAGAGAAACTTGCTACAGGTAAGTCTTAGAAAAATGGATCAAGTCAGAAAAAGTATTACTTGTATTTGAATGAAAAAAGCATTTAAAATACTAGCATTTTATCAATATACACATTGATCATGTTTTTATTTTGTTTTGAATTCTGGAAACATGTCTAAAATGACATACAAGCCATCTTATTGTGGAAGAGAAAAGAAGGGATTGGGGAATTAATGATTGTTTACTTCACTTTGTTGAAACTTTCCAGTGGTTGCTGCTGGAAATATTTAATTATGCTGAAGAGTTTAAAGAAAATAAAGAAATTGTACAAAAGAATGTTTGTATAACCTGAGTGAAAACTGTACAAGTCATGGAAGATAACATGATATTCTACTTCTAGAAATACAATGTTTAGTTGTGCTTTTTTGGTGGTGCTCCTTGTGTTGTAACTTATCATTGACTACAAATCTTTATGGTTCTAGTGAAGTGAACAAGGGTTTACACCTTTATGGTGATACATTTTTATTTTGTTGAGTTTTGAATGCTGTAGTAAATATGTAGATATTTCCTGCCTGGGATCAAAACCTCAGCTTTGTATACGAGTTTAAGCAGTGAGCAATAGTTCTAACTGTAGGAGTTCACACCAGACCCATGTAAATGCAATGTAGTATTTCTCATTGTGTGTGCCATATACTTTTAAGAGCGCCGTGTTCTTAAGTTTCTTGGTAGTGTGTGTAACAATTCTGGAAGGCATCACTTTCAGCAGAGATGATAGTTTTCAAAACTGCTTTTAGCAGGAGGTTAGTTTCACTTCCTCCCAGCAGTTAGGACGTTCACCTAGGTGACACCTGTCACTTGATTCTGCTTGAGGAGTCTATGGCATCACCCTCTTCAGAAAGCGCATGGGCTACATGTTAGTCTAGGGTTGAAACTCCTTACCTGGTGTGCACAAAGTGCTGATGTATCTAAAATATTTAAATATTTGTCTTTTAGAGAAATGGAGCAAGAGAGTGAATATGTTTGTTATCTAAGGGACTGGGACCCATCTTAGTACTTATGCTCTCCACGTAGCTGGTCTAAAGAGGAGTTGGTTGTCATTACCCTTCAGTGTGCAGTCACTGTCTCGTGTATCCAAATGGTTATTGAGAATCAGGGAGACAGGATAACTCCATATGCTCATGTCTGGCTCTCGTGCAGAGGGATAATAAATATTTGTGACAGGTATTTTGAGATAGATTTTCATGTCAGCAGAATGTGTTTTGAGAACCCATTCCAGAGGATGTGAAATGTTATTCTAATATTCTCTTGGAATAAGAATGCTAAGATTTCAAATCTCTTCACACAGTACATCCTCTGTACAGATTTACTAGGGAAACAATTTCCTCTGTGTGCAAATCGAAACATACCTAATTTGTGATTTCAGCTAAAATTTGTATTTTTCAAGATGATAGAATCATTTTTGAGTAAGTTATTTTGGAAAGGAAAGAAGAAAGCATCCAGGCAAATTTAATACTAATAGTCTTTGTTCCTTGATAAAATGGTTACAAAACTACCAAATAATTTTAGAATACCTATTCAGTTATCTGAAAGGGAAGGGAAGTGTCCTTTAAAAATGAAAATGATCTGTCAAATTTATTCACTGATATTGAGCAGATTTACAGCTTCCTGCTTGTATTCCTTTTACACCAAAAATTGTAACAGAACATAATCAACTAAGTGGTTCTCAATGGCATCCTTTAGAGAGGATGTGGCTCAACCATGTCTCTCTCTACACTGTTCATGTTCTACACGTTACATTTTGTTGTAGTGTCTGTACAGAGGACAAAGAACAACGGAATAAAGTATCTGGTTGTTTAAAGCTCTTCAACAGGTAAGATTAAAACAGATTATTATTTTTTTTTTTTTTGACCTTGAGAGGTGAGTGTCTGGGTGAAGAATGACAGACAAAATAAGTAACAAAAGGTAATTCCATATGAACAGGTAGAATGCAACATAGCATGTTCTTTACATGACTGATTGTAGATGTACTAGGCAGTTGGCTGTTTCAGCTTTTCTTTTAAATTATGAGCAAGAACTATCCAGTACATTCTGCATTTGAGTTAAGACTTACAGGAAGTGCTTATGATAATTGTAGTGTTTGAGGGGGAAAAAGATCTTGAAAAATAAGGATGGGAAATTTTAATACTCTATGGATAATCAGCCTAAATTTCACTTAAATGCATAAACATTTTCCTGAATTTTCAGAGAAAACAGGATTACTTGCAAAAATGCTAAAACCCAATTATTAGCAAATAGGATAATATACAGAGACACTGCGAAAAAACCTCATGTGATACAGAATAGGTATTTGAATTCAGCACTATGGGAGAAGGTATTTCAAAAGTTGAAGAACAGAATGCTTTCCTAGGACCACTCAGCCACTCAGATAAAATGACTCCTTGAACTGTTTATTCAGGTGTGCTAATGTGCATTTTCTGTATGTTGTCTTACAGATCTAGGAGGCTGGATAATATAATAGGGGCAAATAGAAGGAATGTTTTAAATAGCTAGTGATAAGCTTTCCATCAGCTTTACTTAGAAATTTGCTTCTCAAATTTCTGTTCTGCTTCTCTGTTTACTTACAGCAATGTAGCAACTTCACCTAAATATCCTGTGTGACATGCTGTGAAGGTGGTTACTTAGGTGTCATACTTCAGTTAAAGGTTTCTAAGATCTTCCTACATATCTCATATAAACAAATACAGTTTGTCAAGTGATGCCTCCTATCATGGAGGTTTACATATGTATAATAAAGGTGTTTCCCTCCCCGTGAGTCTTCTTAACCCTAACGACAGCTTTTAAATGACTTTCAGTTTTTTTTTTTTTTTTGGCTTTTATTACATATTTGGTAGTATAGATTTCAAATGAACAAGTGATGTTGTATGTTCCATTTATTTCATTGTCCCAGCCAGCCGGTTGGATTTTACTGGGAGTTAGGTAGGTGGATGAATGCATGATGTGGTGGATAGAGAAATAGGAAGGTGTACAAACCATGTATTATGTTGCTCTTCACCAGCACAAAATCATGAATAGTAGAATAAAGTAGAACAAACATTGCATGCGCTGCTCAGCCTGTTGTTTCTTGACTGTAAAGTAAAATTGGCTAAACTGAATGCTTGCAAGCACTCTCGTGATAAAATAATAAGCTTCTTAGTTATGAATGTATATGGAATTTACCTCAAAATGAGCTCAAAGTTCAGCATCTGGAAAACAGTTTTTCCTCTTCTCCGTGCCAAGAATTTCCATTTCATAATGTCAAACTAAGATAAGCACATTGCGGTCTGACCATTGAATGCTGTGCTGACACTAAGAAACAGGTTTGGGAATGGATTTGAGAGTCTGCAGAGCAGCAGATTTCACAGAAGGAAGCTGCAAAAGAGAAAGGGAAAAGTGGTGTGCCGGAGTGTGTAAAGTTTGGATTTATAAATGCTATGATAAAATTCCATTTATCCCTGGTGTGAGTTTATCAAAATAATTTGTATCTTATTTCTAGTGTAAGAATAAAGAGTGGAGTGGTATTTTGGGAAAACAGGGTCTTGGAATAAATACCTTAAAGAGAACTGGCAAGGTGAAAAACGTGAAAAACTTCATTCTTTTACGATCAGACTGAGTGGCATAGTGCTAGGCGAAGGCCCACTCCCAACTGCTGATGCTCAGCAAGTGCATTCATCTCAAAAAAAAAAAAAAAGACATTATGTTGCCTGTACCATTAACTTCACTGGGACTTTGACTTCTGAACGATAATTTTTTCTGACAACAGAAAATAATTGTTAAAGTTGCATTGTCTGACAATAGGCATTTTACCATATTGGCCTTATTTTTTGGCTTGTCAAGCCACAGATGCTGTGGTTAGCATCGATGCTGTACAGGACGGACCTCAGCCCTGTGCAGGCTGCCTTATTAATTCTGCTCAGACCTTGCGTTCCCAAATCAGTGCAGCCTTGTTTTCTCATCTCTAACCAAATATTCATCATTAGTCTACTTTGGAATACAGCATGGTTTGTGAAATGACAGTAATATATCTGACATAACCAATCAGGTGAAACATTATTGTAAGGCAAGCGGGCCGAAGAAGCGGTTTTAAAAATTAATAAGGGAATAAAATATGTGCATTTTATATCTGTTTTTCTTCAAACTGTTTAGAAAGAAAGTGTTTTTGATTTTGAGAGATCTCCTGCACACTGCTTGTAATCTAAGTGCACCTTGGAAACTGCTGTCATTCTAATGGTGGAGAACTGATTAAGTTACACTTTTCAACTTTTTAGAAGAGCACTTTTACTACTTCATGGAGAATTATTTGAGCAATGGTGGATAATCTGATCCCTGTGCAGCTAGTTGATCAATTTGGACTTAAAGATAAAGTTTGGAACTTTTGCTAACCAGGGATAAACTCCTGTTTTATTAATTAATATTTTTTGTCACTCTGAGCCAATGTGTTTTTTTTTTTTTTCTTCAGTTATTTTCCCATTTTTGATGTTTTTCAACTTAAAGTTGATCTCTTGGCCTTAAAAAGAATACTCTTTAGCATGTTTTGGGCTTTTTTTATGAGATAGAGTTAAAGCCACCCAGAATAAGAAAAGATGGATTCTACTTTGGGGTAAATTTACCAATTTTCATTTTGGAATCAGTTTATAAATAAAGTATCCTCATTTGAGGACATAGACATAAGGTAAATAAGTTTGTAGTCTGCTCCCACAGCAATAAGAATTCATGGAAATGATATGGACTTCAGTAGTGTTAATGATTTATATCAGCTGAGAATCAGTTATGTGTTAATACAGTAAAAAGACAAAAACTTTTATCATACATTCATTGACTAGTCTCTTCTGGATCTATTTATTGTATTTTGCCTTCACTTCTTTATACTATACACAGTTTTTTTTTTTTTTTTTTTGAGGAAGGAATCAGCAGAAGGGTAGGTATTGAGATGAAATGACAGATACTATTGCTTCTTGTGCTTTTAAAACATTATTTGTCATACAGGTATTTAGAGATCATGCAGTAGTTTCTTATGGTATCAGTGGAAAAAACTATACAACTATGAAGTACTTCTAATCTGGGAGATTTGAACCCCAATCTGGTTGTTTTTTTTTTTTTTTGAATTTTGTGACAAAGGTTACTGACTATATTTCCTTGTCACAGTAAATCTCTGCCTACTCAAATTGAAATTACTACAGTGAAATCAGGGTTCTTTCGGAGAGGAAGTTTAAATTCAGGCCAAGGAACATATTCAGAAACAAACACTTGGAAAAAAGAATTAAATGAAGATTTGTCAGTGTACTTGCAACTACTTTTTATATGCAAACTTATGTATGGAGAACAGCTGGAGCATATCTTCCTGTAGCCATAAAAGGATTCTTAGGGAAAAGTAATGTTAGGATAAACATATATGGTCCTTCTGCTCCCTCATACTCTGAGCCTCTATTTTCAGCTAGAGGAATTCCTCAGCCTTGATGGGCTTCTGCTGTTTGACATATATTATATATTAGTGCCACTTGTTCTTCTTAAATACTGTTAAGGTGGGGAAAGACAAAAAAAAAAAGCCTTTTTTTTTTTTTGCGAGAGGTTGGCAGCAGCTCGTTCATAAGTCAAGATGCTTTGTTTGCAAACAGATGCTGCACAGTGTAGCTTCTCTGACCTGCTATTAACTAGATCCATCCCTCTCACAAAAACTCTACACAATATATTGCCTTTCACCTCCATCTGTGAAACCATCCAAATCTTCACCCTTTTTCTAGTAGACCTATTCACTTACCCACAACTTGTGGAAGACTAGTTAGGACCCCTAGGATGACAACCCAGCAAGGCTTTTCAGGCTTGTCTATGCCTGAAGTTTCTGAAAACCACTCAGTTTCTGTAGAGCTTCTGCTTCAGCAGAATGGGACATATGCCATGGACAAGGTGATGCTGAAAGTCCCTCCTTCAGGCATCTTCTGAAAGGTGTCTACATCTTTGTTCCCTCTGTGAAAAGCATGATTTGATCTGCACAGCAGCTGCAACTGTGATCTACTTTGCCAATTCAGTGCAATAACACCAGACTACTGTCATTTCTGTCAAGGAGCTGGTACCTGACCAGTGCTGTTTTGTGCCTTGGTGTTTGGAGGAGCTGGAGCTATCCTGCCATGTAGGGGTGTGTTTGGTGAGTGGGATGGATTGAGTCTGATTGAAATTGAAAATTTAGCCCCAAACACCAGTGATACCTTGTATGCGTAAAGGCAAATGTGTGTTTTAGGTAGGCGGCCCACTGAGGTTTAGGTGAACTCTTGGAAGATACCTCCTTCAAATGAGAAATTGATTCCAAGTTGGATGTGCGTTGCAAAGAGGGGGGTATGTACGTTTGACTTTCTGCCTGTTGGTTAGATTTCTGTTAAAAATAAGAATCTTGGAAATACGTCAATCATGGAAGGAAGCTGGTCTAGATAAGTTTCAACCCCTGGTCTCTAAACTGTCCATCTGTGTTGGGCAACAAGCAGGCTTTCTGAGCTGTATGTTACTCCATGGCCAGAATACTAGTTTAGAAAGTCAGCTTTGATTTCAAATCTGTGGTATACACATGTACAAATATACACCCCCAGAAGTGTGTTGGAGGAATCCTACACTTCTGCTGTTGAAAAGATGGTGCTCAGTGATTATTTTTTTTTTCAGTACTGTTTTTGGAATACCAGTAGTGATGTTTGAATTTGGTTTCTTTAATGTCAGGCTAGGGGAGTGGTGGAAGGGAATAACAAAACTGCTCTTTGAAGCTGGGGACTGATAGGTGCAATAAGAGCTTCGTAGGATGTGGTGTTTGCAATGGTGGCAGGATGGTCTGGGTGTGTGAAGGGTGGCAGCTAGCTCCAGGAGCCTTTTTTCCCATTGGGAAAAGGACTACTTCTGTTGTTTAAAGGAAGGTCTTAACACTCTAAATCTGTGTTTATGTTGTAGTGACTTAAATGGGTGAGAAAGGAGGTTTGTACATCTCTAACTGTGAAGAAGGGATGGCGGAAGAAACTGTTTGTAAGGGTATGGTGAGGAGATCCACCGTTGTTCACTTATTTTCTATTTGGAGAGCCATTATTGGCACATTACTTTATACTGATACTTTGTGCTATAACACATGGTAATGGGGAAGAGGTATCTTTTGTGGTTTTAAAGATAGTTGACTCAGTAATTTTTCTTTTGGCCTAATTTTATTTTGGGAGGCAAAGGTAACGTGTAGCACTGCATTTCTCTGCAGGGACTTGTATGTAGTGGTTATTTGTTTCTCTCTTAATCTATTTGACTGCGACTAAGAGTTCATTACGTGACCTATTTCCCCTGCCTTATTCTATGTTTTCCTTATAATATTTAGCTGGAATATTCAGATTATTTTAGTGAACAGCATTAGGAACAAGTGCCACTTGTTGTGGGAAGCTTGCAAAGTGTGGGAAGATGTTTTGACATATGCACCTGTATGTTTTACTACAATGTGCGAATCTTTATCGTTACTAAACTTATATAATTTTTGCATATTAAGCACTATCAAATGTAGGATAGTGGGATGCGTTTTGTGGGGGATTTGTAGACGGCACTTACCCATGTGATAAGGTGCATCTTGGTATTCAGTAACACTACGATGCATGTAATCTTGCAACACGACAGATGTTTGCTGTGTATAAAGGTAGATGATAAAATGAAAGGTGATATTGCTCCCAGTTTTCCATGAAGTTCTCTACAAAGATTCTGTTTCTCTTTATATGCTTCTGGTACTTCTGGAATATGTTCCTTGAGTTTGCCCTATTTCTATATTAACAGTTCCATGTTTGTCCTCCAGTGAGGTGAGCTGCTTTTTTCACTGCAGCTTGTTTTTCTGCTAGAGGTCTAATTTGGCTTCATGACTTTCTTTCTCTCTATTGATGAGGGGAAGGTTGATATATATTACTATATTGATCTTTTTTTCTGACATTAACACAAAAGAACTAAAAAACAATCTCTAGAGTTGAGAAAAACCATTTCCATTTGTTCTCTTCTTCCTATGAAAGTACATGATTAAGAAAAATGACACTACTTCTAAAAGTAGTAGTTTTCTTCTATTCAAGTCCTCTTGATTTGAATTAAAATACCTTTTAAATTTATGTGAAATTAATCTGTCCTCTTTCATGCTGTAGTGTTATTATGGATGCAGCCTCCTTACACATTTATACCTTTGAACTGAATGTTTGAATGTTCTGCTTTTATTTATAAGCACACACACCTTTATTTGGTAAGAGAAACATATTCTAAGAGTAGACTGTACAGTAGTATTTTAATATTATTAAAATGTCCTTTTTTTTTTTTTGTAAAAGGAAACATTACATTCATACTACTTATCTCTTCAAAGAAACATTACAGGTGAGAACGTGCCTTTAAAATGTTTGCATTATCTAACTGTCCTGTGTCTGTGTACCTCTTATACAAGTTATCAGTGGCATTACAGTTGTCCAGAGTTTCAAGGATATATATATATATATATATATACATGGTCCATTTTTAGGATAGTTTTCTTATTTGTAAATTAAGTGTAGTTTAGACTTCTGTTGTATAATTGAATGTTAGGAAATATAACGAAGCATTTGACTTAAATACCTAGGAGTTTCTAGAAGCGCTTAAAGGTTAGGAAAACATGTTGCAGGAATGGGACGAATATAGCTGATCTGCCCAGGGAAACCAAATGGACTAAGTGAATTCTTGACCTTTTATATATTTTGCCTGTGATTCTGCTTTTTAAACTGATATGAAGAATTTTTACAATCCTATTCACATTTAGCTATCTCTTCAAAGGACATCTGAAGTGACATTGCCATGTCAATTATTATCCTCCATCTTGTATATTCAGAAAATCCATTTAATTTCAGCATGCCATAGTGCTGATAAGCAGTCTTAATGGAGGCAGAATGGTATCCATACACTGGCTATAGAGATACAGGGTCGGGCCGCACAGCTGAGTTTTCTTCACTCAGTGCATGAGCCCTTTAATCATATTAAAGCTTTTTCTACCCACCTGAGTCTCTCTAGAACCATCTCAGACTTTCATGGAAAGATATTAATTCACTCATACAATAGAAAATAGCTGTGGGTATATGTCTATTACAATAAAGTAGGTAATGAATATCTAATGATATTCAAATGATTGGAATAAAACAATGTTGGTTTTTTAAATGTAGTGTGATATAGTGTAAGCTGAATAAAGCAACATCTAGAAGTCACCAAATACATACAAAAATATACTTTAATCCATTCTTTTTTAATCCTCCATGTACTTTCACAAATTGGATTAAAAGCATACAATTACATGCATTGTAATCAGAAATAATAATGTAGTTTTAAAAACGTGTTGAAAGTAGTATCTTAAATCCTGCATGAGATAAGAGAAGCAATGAACCTCTGAAAGTGGCAAAATGCCATATAGTGAAGACCCTGGATTTGACCTCAAAGACAAAAGCTAATCAGCAGGTATCAGCAGGAGGGTGTTTGAGATACAACACATACCCCTCTGGCTCATTTTGTAAGCATGCAGCCTCAACCCTGTTAAGTCTTCTAGTGTATACCTTAACACAAACGATTTATTTTAATACGAAATTCATATATCCAATAGGGGTATTTCATATCATATGCACAGAAGAGGAATACTAGCCATACAATGAATGGGCTCATCTGCCTGTGGTTTTTCCAGAACTTAGTCATTTTGCTGCAGACTGAAACTCTCCCTTTGCAAACATGTTTAAATCACAGAAATCTCTAAACATTAGTTTAGCAGAACTGTTTAATTACATCTCTTCCAAATGAAGGGATACCATTAGTTTTCTTTTACATAGGATATCTCAGTCTCTTTGCGTTCATTTGTTAGCCAAGTAGAAATTCAGTTCAGCTTTTACTGCATACTGCTTTCTGCTGTTCATATGTTAGTAGTTTGAATTAATATTACTTTTGCCTTCGTCTTCACATATGTTACCTGAGAGAGCTACAAACTGTCTCCTGCTTCCTTCCAATCTGATCAGCAGAGTTGAATCAATTTGCAAATGTTTCATAGGATTGTTGCTGGTAGAGAACCATAATCATTAAGAGCAATGTGTGTGGTGTGGAGGTGTGTGCAGTAAGGAGGTGGGACACCCTTAAGTCGTCAGTTGTTTCCCCATCAGTGTTGATTCTTTTAGTTGGGACTTCCGCTCTTTCTTACTTTCTTTTTTTTCAAGTAAGCCTGCAGCAGTAGACCTGCAAGCATTAATCCATAAGGAGGAATGTATCAGGGTCAAAACACTTCAATCACTTCTCCAAAAATGCTCATTTTGTGCTAACAATAGTGCTGCTTGAATGACTTGCCAGCTCAGGTTGAAGCCGTGGCATGTCACTTATCTTGGCGAAGGTGAGCCAATGTGGTGTTCTGGGGAGACAGGCCAGTGGGGAGAAGACATCTAATTATATCCCCAGCATATTTTGGTAACAGTGATGGGCACCACCAGCTCTACCAGAATGATGAGTTTTATACTTCTATTTCTTGCTTGTAGGATCTAGGAGCACATTTGCTTGCTGTAGCAAACTGAATCCAATCCCTTTCATATTTGGAAACCATCAAGGAGAGAGCATTATTTGCCCTTGTGTCTGGCCAGGGTCTTTGTGCAGTCCCTTTGCCATCAGACTATCTGATCAACCCTGCATATTTCCTGTTCTGGAGGCATGGCACAATCATGGGTGACTTGTTAAACTCTAAACATTATTTTAAAAGTTTGGACAAAGTCACAATTTCCCACCTTTTGGCATAAAACAAAGCCTTTTAGTGATGTTACTGCTTTGCATAACGCATGGTGGAAATAAATATCTCATTCCTTGAACTGAAATACATTCTATGTATAAAATAAGGTATCAACATTTAGTATACATTCTTGTAATTCAAGAACAGCTCACTTGTTTTACCTGCTGTCTCTAAGCAAATGATGTTTCCTACTACAGAAAACCTCTTTGTTCTTCCCTGCTAGTTGTAACAATAAATGCTGTTTTGCTAAAGACTGAGAACAAGTCAGAAGGGAGGAGTTTAGGTAATAAATATGTGTAAAGAGTATGGGATTTCTTGTGCTTTACCAGTTAAAATGTGTGCTGTTGCAGATTAAAATGAAATGTAGACTCTGCACTGGGAAAAGCTATTTAAAGAAAGCTCGTTTTTGCTCTGATACTGTGGGTGTAGAAGTAGGTGAAGACTGATCAAGAGTAATTGGTTATGAATATTTTATCCATGAAGAATGATTTTTTGGTGTAAAAATAAGAAGCAGACATGGGTGAAGAACAGAAGCCTTGGGACACTAGGAAAGGGATGTTGGGGGGGGGGGGGTGGGGGGGTGGGACACTTCCTTATATTGGAAAGAGTGAGTGGGGCTGATGCTATAGGTAGGAAAACATCATACCCTTTAGCTTCTGTATGGAGCCTGCACATATTTCAGGTTCTGTTCTACTCCCTAAATATTTATCTGTTGGTCACTACCCACAATAACAATAAACACAGTAAAGGAGAGATCAGTGTTTAGTTTGTTCTCCAGATATAACTGGATTTTACTTCTTGAGATGACTTTTAATTCTGTTTCCTCGTGGTCCACTGGATGGCTCCCTGATCACTCACATGCTGTACCCGAGCACTTCTCTGCAGCTACAATCATTTACTTAATGTTGTACCAGTTCCGTGGTTTCTAAGCGTTGAAGGCGAACGCTGCTACTTTCAGCAGCAAGAAAAATTAATCGAACATCATTTCCCATACCAAGAGCAGGCTGGGACTCGTGACTTGCAAGTATTCCTATCTGCACTCAGTGCCAGAGCTGCTGCAGCATCCGTGGTGGGGATGTGCGGTGAGGATGGGAAATGTGAAAAGCAGGGAAATGAGTTGGCAGGTCCATGTTCCCCCATTTGTTCCCTCGGTTTGGGAAGTCTTCTGTTAGAAGGGGAACGGCAAAACAGATGTAGGCTAATCCACACTCTGCAAAATCCATGTTGTATCTTAAGGAGATACCTAGTGGGGAAGTAGATCGAAAAGGCCAATGATGCTGTAGTCAATTAAAACTGAAGAAAGCTGGAGCTTTTTAGAGCTGTCTCTTGCTATAAATCACCTACTTCCTCTCCTTGGGAAACTGCCAGCTTAAAATCCAAGAATTTCTTGGCATTGCTGAAATCAGAAGAGACCCAGTTTATATTCCCAGCACTGCACAGAGTAGAGCTGGAAAGTATTTCATTTCTGCACCAAAGCAGAATGAGCTTCTTCCAAAAAAAAAAAAAGTACATTCACAAATTAGTCTAGCACTATGTAGTGACACTACTATAAATTGTATCATAGGGAACTACTGCTTAGGCGCTGTCTCTTTAGAAATGATTTAGAATTAATGCATAGGAAATTCTTCTTTTCTATCCAGTTTTGCTTCAGTGATTATCTTGAGCTGTGCCTGTATTGCGTTAGCAAGGTCAGAGTGCACATGAACTGTACCCCAGTTGTCTGCATTGCTTTCCTCTAATGTCTTTTGGGCTTTGTTTTTGGTCATTCCTTCCAGTCCTTGCCAGAACAAAGGTCGGGAACAGTCCAGAGGCTGTGGTTCTGTGGGGCCCAGCACTGAAAGCCTCAGGGATGGGATGCCATTAGGTTTGCTTTCTTCCAGATCTTGCTGCACTGCCTCAGCAGGCTGTGTCCTCCAGCACAGCCATAGCAGGGGGCTGCAACACGGTGCCCACACTTTCTCTGAACTAAAAGCTTTCAGCTGCTTTCCCCTGTCACTGCCTCAGTGGCGCTAAAATGAATTTAGTGTTTGGAGACTGGAGGTTACACAAGGTGTTACGTTCTGTAGTGTGGACTTCATACCTGGCCTTCAAGCTGTGGCCCATTTGGTCATTTATAGTTAACGATTAAGGCGCATAATAGCTCACTTACGTACATGTTTTTCCAGAATAGTGTATTGAAATGGCATGTGTCAGTGCTGAATGCTAAGCTAATATAAATTAATTGGGCAAAACTTGTTTTCCTCCACATCTGTAAGGTCTGCAGAAGCTGATGCTGCAAGCAAGGGCAAAATGCAAAGAATTGAGTGTTGTTTTCTCTAGTAAATGTGACAGATCCAGGCCTGAATTCAACTTTTTTAGCACAACCAGTGTTTTCCATGTCCCTGCTGTAGATAAAATATTTAATAAGGCTTCAGAAGAAGCTTCGCTCTTCTCAGTGATTATTGATCCTCTCAGCCTTAGTGAAGTTTTTTTTTGTTTTTTTTTTTTTTTTTTTTACTGTGCTTTTCTCTGCTTTTAGTTCTACTCTGAATATTTTACTGTATCAGACCTTTTACCCGTGTGATTTGGGAGTTGGAAATGTGTGGGGTTCATCTACTATAAAAGTGAAGGAGGCTAGACTGGTGGAACCATGCAGCTGCCATGCAGTAGATGGGTGACTTAATGCAGTCAAGTAGTCTATTTATAACTGTTTGAGAAGTGTTCAGTAGTTTTCCCTAATTGCTAAACAGCCTGAAAATAGTTCCAAGGTCTTAAATGATAGAACCTCTTTTAATTAGCAAGATGACATTCTCTCCTTGTCTCAGCAAAATTCTCTTCAGGATTCTTTGAGGCTCTTAGGACCATATTGTGCTGGAAAAAAAATAAAATCCCAGAAGTCAGCAATGTTTTGGAAGGTATGAATAAAAAAACAAACAACAACACAAATGTGCACACACACCAGCAAGCCCAAGCAGGAATTCATGCTAGTGCTGTATGCAAATAACATTTCTGGCTATGTGAATGGAATTATTCTAATTTCCACCAAATCTTTCCTTATCTGGGTTAGACGTAGCTTAATCGTAAATAAAATAATTCATTGCTTGGTAGCTGCTAGAGCAAAGCTAGTTTTGAGTTGGCAAATATTTTGTTGTAAAAATTGACCTCATGTTTATATATACATGAAACATTTTTTCCCCCTTGAGAGGCAGACATGATTTTTGCCTGGTGGGGTGGAGACTGCACAGGCTGTCGGTCCAAAGCAGGCTATGAAGCTTGCTGAAAGAGGTCTGTTGCTCCATCTCTTCAGCATAGCATAGACCTTTTTGTGGCTGCCTCCTCGCGCACCAGCCTGCTGCTCAGGAAGACTGCCCTGTGCTAGTGTAAGGAACCTCTGTCCTCTGGGTGCTCCCTGGACAACCAATACAAACATCAGGCAATGCTCCTTCTCCTGGGAAGATAGATTAACATTAGCCACAAGAGTATTTCTGTCTCAGGAAATGCCCTCAGCTTCTCTATTTCCTTCAAATCAAAACCCACCATCAGTTCCCAGATGTATGACAAACACTCTGGAGGAACATTTTTTTTTCTCTTTCCCATGATGCGTCTTAATGATCAGTGTTTCTGACTGTCACAAAGACTTTAAGCTGCTGACCAAAAAAGGATTCTGTAACCTAAACCACAGAAGCAAAAGAGGTGATTGAAAGATACATATCAGTTTACACCCAAAATTAAAGTATCTAGATAGTATTCTTTCATAGAAGAGAATCTTATTTCTAGTTCCAGATGGAATGATACTCACAGAAGTGATTCATGTCCTGTCTTCAAGTGCTGGCTAAGCTGAGGCTCGGGAAGGGGAGGAGTAGTAAGAAGTGTAAGTCATAATGAGAAAAGTCTTAAAAAACGAAAAACTTATCTGGGAGTAAGAACGCAATCATAAAATTAGAAATATGAAAATATAATTTTCTTCCTTGGCTTCAATTACTCTTGTTTCACTTAAATTTTAATAATTTAATATTTATGAGGTATTTTTGAGCTGGTACCTTATCTTGTAATACTCTGGCAGTGGTAATCTAAACCGGAAGAAATTGCCAATTAACTAATATACTGCTAATAACTTTTAGACTGCTAAGCAAAACAAAAATAAGATTATTACAGATGGATTTTAAATTATGAAAACATAAAACTATAGAAAACCATTAATATGAAAGAAATGAGACCAATATTGTGGCTGTTTACAAAACATGACAATTAGAGCAAATAGGATTGCTCTTGCTAGGTAATAATTTTTAGGGGCATGTAGGTACATGGAAATGATCTGGTTTTAGTGGTTCATTTTCAACACAAGTGTATACATCTCTACCCACATTTTTTTTTTTTAACAGATATGTATACTTAGGCAGAAAAGCATCTGTTAATTGCAGATATAGGAAATCCATATACTCGTCTCTGTGAATGACAGCCATCTCTGATTGTTTTCCTCTCTTTACTCTACTAGACAGTAATCATTCTGTTTCTACCTGTATCTATCTACTGTTGCAGTGTTTAGAAAGTGAGCAATCTGATTTTGCCCTAGAGACATAATTTAGTTTCATATACTGCTGTTTTAGATTCTTCTCTCACAAAATCCTGATCTTTGCTTTTGTCTTACACTATGAGATAGTAAAATATATTTTTCACATTTATGCCCCTGCTCCTTTCACTGTATATGAACTCAGGTACTGAAAGTAACAATATGTGAAATAGAAGGAATAAAGAATTTTGAAAGTTCTTACCTAAGAGTATCTTAAATATATACTAGAAAAAGTAAGCTTGCTAAGATAAACATACAGTTTATATTTATTATGATTATTGTGTAAAATATTGTAAGTCTTAAAATATTTTAAGACTTCACATGATGTCTGAGTGCTTTATTTAATTTGTTAGCTCTAGGTATTTAAGGCCTTATTTATAGTAAAGGGTACTGGAGAAGTCCATATTCTAATCCTAGGATTTTAGGAAGAACACTTTTTAAAGTGCTTGGTGCTACTCCATCTCTGATGGCCAGTGAGTGAGGAAGCAACTTGTGAAGAGAGAGGGCAGAGATTTCCGTATTGTACCGAAGAAAAAATTGTATTCAGGTTAAATTTCTAAAAGCTTTTTTGGGCAAGTCAGCCTCTAGAGTGACAGGCAAAGGGACCCACAGGAGAGGCAGGAGGGACGGGTGTGTTGATAGCCCCGGCTGACCTCGGAGGCTGTGGGATTTCCAGGGCCAAGATGCGACACAAAGGTATTCTTAGTAATAGGTAGCAGAGGTTTCTAACTAAGCCATCAAGATGTTAAGGCTTGACTGCAGTAAACTCTTGGCTTTCATTTGAAGCTTTTGTAATATTTAAAGGGGTCTGGCAAAAATCTCTTCATTTTCCTCAAGTAAAGTAAAATTGTATGCAGTACACAAGGCAGTATAAAAATACTGGATAACTGTGGTGTAAGCGTGAGATCTTGATGTGTGCTGTAGTTACCATGCTTCAAAAATCAGTCTGAGATGAGGAATTTTGGGGGAGAAAAAAATTGTTTCTCTCTGTAAGGAACAGAAAGTACAAAGACAGTTCATGTGGTCTGAAGATTACTCCTACAACCTTAATACTGATGGTGAGTCTTACTGCAGTTTTAAAGAACATTTTCCAATTGAATCGGTACTATGCTGGTGTAAGAAAGGATCAAATGACTAGTACTTGGGGAATATTCTCTTTTTGTTTAATGGGAGACTTTATTGAGAGCATCAGTGCGCTGGTTCACACTGATGTTTGAATACTATTGTGGTCATACGGCAAAGAAAAGTCAGATCTTGTCCACTCCATAAGACTGCAGCCTTCACCCTGACCACTGCCATAGCAGCTCCATGCAGGAGATTTGTTTAAAATAAATAAGAACTGGTAAAATATATAGTTTTGTTCAGAACCAGTGTGATCTGTCAGCAAAACTAAATGACCAGAATTCAGGTCTGCATACATGGATTGGTGACGGAGCAGCAAGTGAATGTGGTCCAGTAGTAAGACAGCAGTAACTGTTAATTTGGGAAACAAAAGAGGAAAAACATCTCTTAGGCAGCTTGGACTTGAGCTAAAATAGTACAGCGAGATGAAAACCAGCAATTGCCAGGGCTGTTAATTAGAAACGGGACCACATGTACACAGCGTGTCTTGTGGAGTGTTCTGAAGCAGTCAGGTTACAGAGAATATTGGTTTTGCTTTGGCATATCTCTTCATATTAAATACTTTTCTTCTTCCTCCACACGGTGCATGTAGTCATCAGGGAGCAGAGCTTATTAGAACTTAAATCACAGCCAGTATGTCTACCTGGATCATCTCAAATTTTGAACTCCTGTTTGGTAGCTCCAAAGCTGCAAACTAAAAGAGGTCACAGTATTAAGGATATTGGAGCCCCAGGGCAGTGATCCAGTGTTAATGGAAATTTCTTCATTTTCTTTAGGTTATTTTAAAATTCCTGAGAAATCAAATGATATTACAGAGCCTTCTTATTAATATTTAGCTCAATTTTGTTAATCCTTTGGTGGAATAGAAATATTTGATTATTTAAAAGGAGTGGGAGATGAAGAAGGTGTTTACCTATGAGCTAATTTAAGTAACAAATATTAATGCACAGAATTTCTTCTCTTCAAAATCTCAGCTCTCAACTGTGAACTTCCAAAAATAAGTTTGTTGGTCTTGAAACATGGAGAAAGACAAGCATAGAAAACCAAACAACTCCTAATGCACTGTCAGTTCAGTGTAAAGGTTTCTATGTTCTCCATTCATGTGGATTTCACTGCTAATGAGTGTTTATATACGAAGTTCATTTGCAGTAATCTTCCCCACTGTGGCATTAGATTAAAAAAAAAAAAAAGTTTCTAGATGTTAACCAGCTTCTTTTTATCCAAAGAGTGTCTTTTTTTTTTTTTTCTTTTCCTTTTTGCAGTTCCTGGAAGAAATCTTCCCCTGCTAGCAGCATCATACCATTGGTGTGCCTTGCATGAAAAAATCCAAGGGCTGAGATGCCTATGGCAATGGCATGATGGTGCAGATGTACCCGTTCCTGGAATCAGTGGGATTTGGGAGCGCTCTTAGGCTAAGGAAAGGCTAGTTGCAGGACCAGCTTTGCCCCTCTGATCCCAGAAGAATTAATGAAATAAAATTCCGCTGAATGTCACTTTTTTTTTAAAATAAAGCTTTTTTTTTTTTTCTCCTCTTTTTCTTTTGCTATTCTAATGCAAGCCTGCATTACATGAAAATGTTTAGTTTCTTTAGCTGTTAATGCATGGTTAAGTAATATTGATACATTAGTGCAACTTGCATGCACTCAGAGCTGGTTTGAGTAATGATAACCTCTGTGGGTTGTACAGCAGGAAGAAAGCCAACTCTTCCACCCTCAGCAGCAGCACCAGCCTCTCCATTTGCATGCAGAGCTTCTGCCCCATGCAGTCCCTCTGCGTGGAGGTTTGTTTCCTTACAGACCGGGATAACAAGATCAGAGCTCACATCAATGCTGCTTTTGATCCTGAAGTGTCTGAGATTTGTCTAGCTCCCTTTTCTCTGCAAGAGAGCCCTGACCGCAGTGTCATGTTTTTTTCAAGTCAATGAGACTATTTATGTGGCTTGGTGTGTGGCTGTTGCCATAACCTCCCAAAGAGGCAGGCCTAGTCTGAATGACTCTGCATTGCCAAAGCAGAACACTCTAGTCATTTTTCTGAGAAAATAAGAGAAATGGCTACCACACCTCTCAAGGTTAAGCCAGTCCTGTAGCCAGCTGATGTACTGATCTCAGTTGGGGTGCATGAACCTGTGTAAATACATTTAATCCAGCTTCCTATTTGTGGTGGGAGCTTAGTTACCTGACTCAAAGTTTGTCCATTGTGTGCCAGAAATGTGAAGCAACAACGTTTTCCTTCCAAAAAAAATATTCCTAGTAATGATTCCAGTGTTAAATCAAGTTCCTATTCTTCCTGTTGGCACCATGCAGTCGGGCATAAGGCAGAACCATATGTGCTTCCCTTAAGTGCTGATTTGCTGAAGTGTTGTTAGCCAGATTTGTGTTCTCCTTTAACTGTTAATAACTGTGTTCTGGGACACTCAGTTATGGTCCAGAAAAGCACATTTTTTCCATTATTTGACAGTCTGATTTGATTCTATTGTAAGAAACAACCATAATGAATTAAGCATTGTTTAAAGGTATATTTTGTGTGTAAATTCACACATCCATACAAATCTGTATAGTATACAAAGCCTGTAGCTGTAATATGTGAGAAGAGGAAACTACATGCATCCGGTACAAATAACACAATATAAAACAAATACACAATATAAAATTCCCAAATCAGATGCTTCTCATCTGGTAGCTTTGGTCAGATCCTGACCAGCCTTGTGCACTGTGCAGCTCCTGTTCCCAAGTCTTCAGTTTGCTGAGCACAAACAGTGCTCCAGCCCAGAGGTTCAAAGCTGCAGGTCTCAAATTTTCAGGAGTTTCTGTAACCTAGCTCTACGTGTGCTGAATAGTGTGCTAAGAGTAGGTCTTGATCTACTCTACTTATGTCATTTTATCCAGTATCTGCTCTGAATTATCTGAAAATCTAATATATGAAAATAATGCTTTTGGTCTTCACTGTACCATAAGTGTCACAGGAGTTGGTCAGCCTTTTTTGACCAAGCTCAGGAGCCACAGCCTGGTAAATAGCCAGTGGAGCACATCTTTATGAACAGCTGAATTCGTATCAATAAGACTAGCTCAGAAAAGAAGTATGCTTTAACTTTTACGAGCCCTGTTGTGGGAGGAGGTATTTCTGAACTTGAGAAGAAGGAAGCATGGACAAGGGAGAAGGGGTCAAATCAGCGTGGGTTTGGAGCAGCAGTAGATAAATACGTGGAATGTAGGTTGAGAGCAGCATCGCAGAACAAAATTGGGAATCTGGGGGAAAAAAATACTTCCCCAGTCTTGTTTTCTTTCAAAAGAACAGGTAAGAAATTTGGAGCACAAAACTCTGAATTTCTTCTTGAAATTGAACTGCAATCTGTGCTGCACATCTGTGAATGCAGATGGCCATTGTTCTTAATAATTAAGCATAAAAACAAACACTTGAGTTGACTCAGGTAAAATTCATTTATTTAGCTTCTGTTATTCACTCAGCTGCCTTGGTACCACATTTAGGAAACTAGCAGCATGATGGCTATTTTCACAACAAGAAGAATCTATGTTTTAGTATAATTTAGTATAATTTAAACAGCTCTAGTTTCTTATAAAATACAGCAAAATGGGTGCTAAATCTTTCAATTCAGTTGTTCGTTTATTCTTAGTCTTTGGCTAAATGATATGTGGTGGTGGGTAAATAAATAAATAATAAAAAAAGAATTTGTGATGATCCTATCAGCCATTAAAACTTTTTTTTTTTTTTTTCAGATTGCTTTTTTCTGCAGATATGTAATTTCTTTAAAATATGCTTACAGAAAATTTAGGAAAAATGAGTTGGCATTGAATTGGACATTCTTTAGCAACGTCATCCTAATACAGGAACTTGCTAACTTTGTCACAGTGGTTATGGTTAGTTTTCCTCATATGTTATTTCTTTATTGCCATGAATTAGAAATAGCATCAACAAACTCTAGAAGGCTATGGTAGTGTAAAGCTGATACAGTGAAAATGGAAAAGAGGATCTGTCAGTGCTGCAAGAAGGTCTTTTCTCTTCAAATCGTGCATTTCCTTACACCCAGTGATTTTCACTACCTATCAGCAATATATTTTCTTTTTTTTTTTTTTTTCCTAAGTCTAAGAGTAGTTTTATTATAATTTAGATTCATGTTCCCATCAGCGCTATCTTTAGAGGAAGGCATACTTTTGACTTGTCAGGTAATGTATGATTAAACCTATGGATAAATACTTATTTTGGCCTGAATGGTTTCTGCAAATCTATCACTTATTCTGCTTCCTTTGAAACTCTTACACAATTTCAGAGCCTTGGGAAGATATTGCTCTGTCAATAATGGGAACACAGCCCTCTATGTAGATAAGAAGTGAAATACACCTTCACTTTCCATGTAACTGCAGATTCACCTTTATTTACCTTTGAAAAGAAATCATCTGCTCCATAAAAATGCTGGTCTAATTACTTTTCTGCGAATAGAGTCCAAAATTTCTCTAAAACAACATGGTGCCCATACAGGTTTTTTGTATTTTCACTTGAACTGCTAAAACTTGGGCACAAAGAGATGTGAGTTTCTGCCCAGCCTTCCTGGACCTCCCCCTTGGGAAGTGGCCTTGTGCCTAAGGGTGCTTAATGCTGCAGTGGTGCAGGGAGCACATGTGGGTGCAAGTACAAGCTCCTGCTCCTTCTGTAACCTTGATTTGTTACGTGCAGATATGTATCTCAGCCATGTTTACCCCGTTTGCTTCCGAATCATTCAACCAACATGCAGCCTGATGTATAAGGGGAATGTGTGCTGAAGACTGGAAAAATTGCCTGAAGGTACGTGGCTTTTGCCACAACTTTGTGATCCAAGTTGGACTAATGATGATAAAAGATATCCTAGACTAATCCCCTCTTAATGGATCTCTGAGATCTGTGCTACTGCATTTTCCTCTATTTGCAGGAATCTTAACCATAGTCTAGAGATCAGCTGGGGTTGGCATGCTGCAAATGTGGGGGGGAAACCAGACTCTTTCTACAAAGGTGGGTAGATATAAAAATGGACATTGATTTATTGTGGAATTCCAAAGTCTTTGGCCATGTAGATTTATACATGCACACTTCCAGAGATACTTTAGGTGCAAATAAAAAAAAAGAAAAAGTGAAGTAAGGAAACGTGCAAACCATGGCCAGCTTTATTTGGTGTGCTACAAGGTATGAGTGAAAAGTATCAGCCTCGTTTCTTCTGCTTGACAAAAGATGAGGGTAGAACATAAACTATTTCTTTATTATGGAGTATAGAAATATTGTTTTTACACAATTGTTGAACTTTTTCCACCTCTCATATTTGGTAATAAGCCTGTAGTTACTCTGAGCTTCAGCATGCTTTAACACAGAGGTTAAACAGTTTTACTGTGCCCTTCACGCAGACTGCGTTCTGAATTCAGCTTAGCTGAAAGCTGTGGGTTAAGCAGGTAAAATTTTCAAGCCTTAGAACTGCAGATCAGGAACTGCAGTTCTTTCGAGAATGCTGCACTGCAAGGCAGCTGCTAGAGAGTGCAGTACCCCATACGATTATAGGGCGCTAAACATCCTCAGCCCTTTTTGTCAGTGATGTGTAAAAATATATGTTGGCAGCTGCTACGGCCCCATAGAATTGGGTCTGGTATGGTGGAGTAGCTGGTCCTGAGAACATCACATCCACATTCAGTATGCTGGAGGAGAGATTACTTTGTAGCATCTGTACTTGTATCTTGTCAATTGAAAGAAGTTTTCTACTTTGGCTCCTGGTTGCTACCTCTTAGCTCAATTTCTTCCCCAAAGAATTTTCATTGTGTGCTACAAGACCACTCTGTTAGGCAAATTAAAACATGGTAGATAGAGGAGTCTCTATTAAAAAAACAAAAACAAACAAAAAAAAACACTCACAAAAACCCTTTTGATCTGAAGCAAAAATGGCAATCTGTTATCCATTATTGTGTTATGAAGATGTGGCTTCTATCCCTTATCTCCTTGTGCTATTTTCATTTTGCGAGAGGTCAGTGTACATGGTGGAAGTTTAAGCTGGAGCTGTACACCTGTGTTGTAAGGATGGTGTGCATTTCACTGTGTGGTTCAGTATGGTGTGTCACTAACAGCACAAGCGTTTATAACATTGTTTGTCATCTTTCTGTGCCGGGAAAATGGTTTCCGGGAGAACGGAGAAATCTTCTGAGGTAAAATGAAACCCAGGAAATCTTCAGGCTTTGTGTTGGTGGGTAGAAGTGGGCTTTCTTCCCTGTCCTGATTATGCCTGGCATGAAGGAGTTGTTGTTCTGGTGTGGGTAAACTGATGTTTGTGGGACCCTTCCACTAAAGATGGTGCTAAGATTATTGCGCGAGGACTTAGTGACTTTTTAACATCATTGCTATCTGTTTTGAGGAGCCTGATACTTAGGGGGGAAAAAAAATCGGAATTTGGAACATCATAAAGTACTGGTTGGTGTTGATTTTTGTATGTAAGGAGTCTTTGGTTTTCCTGGTTTATAAATTAATTTTGCAGGATTTTGTTTGGTTGCTTTTTTTATTTGTTTCTATCTTTGCTGCGTGTAGGCTATCCTTGCAAAGCAAGTCTCCACTCAAAATCGTGTGTGGATCACAAAGAAAATCCTGAATGTGTTTCGAGAACGGCGCTCCAAATTGTTCATTTCATTCTCGCATCTTTGCTCAATAGAATTTGGAGCTTGCAGGAGATACTGCTGTTGCCTTTGGCTTTTAATAGCAATGTTTTTGCTGGCAGAAGTGCACCAGTTTGTAGTACTGGACTGTTTTCACCTTGTTGGACATTGAGATCTGTAATGAATAATGCTTGTCTGTGCCCCCTCTGATAACGTATTCTTTAAAAGACATTAATATAACAGTAAGACTGGGTAGAGTTAATAGTAAGATGTAACAGACTGATTCTGTCACCTGTTACAATAATGATTCTGCTGGATGCCACATTGTAATTATACAAATGAATGGAAGATGTCTGTCTTGGTTGGGGTTTTAATTGATTGCATGGTACAGGTGGTTAATCAAGCTAGAGGGAGCATTAAAAGCCCTGTGTGGGAGTATTTCTCGTACTGTTCCTACTTGCATGTTTTATTGACATTTCTTTTTTTTTTTTATTAATTTCTCTAAAGACTAAAGGATAAAAACCCAGACCAGGAGAAGCAGAATCTTCTCACTTCCATTTTCCCGTCAAATCAAGACAAAAACCAAATGACCGAGGCTGGTAGTCTGTTTAAAAAAAAAAAAAGCATATGCATGAAGTGTGTTTTATGTAATTTTCCAAACAAATCTCTTACAAAGAACATAAAGTGGAGAAGAATATATATATATATATATATATATATATTTCCTTCCCGAAGAATATATTCATGCAACAAAAATGGGGATTCAGGCAGGCTAGAAGTATTTGGAGGTCCCCAGAAATTCAATTCCTTAGTCTATCCCAGTGCAAATTATTTATGTAAGCACTAAAGTAAATAGGATCAACTCCATAACAATATAAGCACATTGCTCAAGTTAGACACCTTGCATAGATTGGACTGTCAAGCATTTCCCTTGACTTGAGCTATATGATGAATATTTCTCTGAGGGTAAGAGGTTGTTGGTATCTCCCAGTGGTCTGGGCATTTTGCTGGAAAATGGAAGACCAGTGTTCAGTTGTCTGCTCAAATATACATTCAGTTATTTATATAAGTTGAACAGCTCTGGGGGAGGTATGACTAAGAAATAGCTTTTAGTGAGCCACTTGATACTGAAAGGAAAAAATAATTTCCATTTCCAAGACAGTATTCCCTGGGCCTTTTGCTCAGGTGTGCAAAGAAACGTTCTACAGCCTGGAATTATTTGAAATTCCTTTTACTTTGGAGGGCTCGTCCCTGTCTGAGCTTAAAAGACCAGTCTTGAGAAAGCCCGCTAATGGCTTCTCTCTAGTATGGCAGTTCTCCTTTTGAAATGGCCTTCATTTGGCCTCTTTTTGTCCAGTTTTCTCAACATACCAGTTTTTAAACTTAGTTCCCAAGCTATAAATGTGATTCCGTTCCCTGAATATTATAACAATCATTAATTTATCACCAGGACTTGGCAACTGCTGCCAACCCCTTTAGAGATGGGGGTGGTATTTCTGTCTTCTACTTGTCCTTATCCTTTGCCAACCTTTCGCCATGAAGAGCCTTTGACCCATTCCGTGGGTGGATGTTGTGGTCCATGCTGGATCTGTTTAAGTGCTTTGGGGTCTCTCTGAAGGACAGGAAATGGGGAAAATTAGCTGATGGGGGAGTGGAAGTCAGACTGAATGCACCTTCCTGCTCACAGTGTGTCTTCTGATCCGCTGCAGCTGAAATGTTAATGTCTAAGTGGGTTTTTATTAGAAATAGGTCTCTAAGAGTCTAATTCAGATGTCAGAGGTTGATGGCAATATCCATAAAAAGCTAGCAGCATGGCCTTTATCCCATACCCCTGTGCTGACAGATGACAAAAATAAGCGTGATAATTTTATAGCTTCTTTTTTTCTGCCCAAAACATAGCTACATTAATCTGAGAGACAGCTGATTTTTCAAGGTCAAAAGTGCCTGGCTACAAATTGATGAGCTATTATGCGTGTCTGTGGTTTCTTTGATGGTTCTGTATTAATAATATGCGTGCAGAACAGGCCATAAAAGTTCCATTTAAAGGCATTAAAACATACTGGGACATTTAATCAGGTTAGAATTCCTGTCAGTCGGCTGTAGGCACGGTGTAGTTCAGTCAGTCATTAACACAGTGTGCAGAATGTAAATATGGGTGCCTGTTCCATCAGTTCAGACCGCTCTGGACTGACCTTTCAGTTTGGGGAGTCCAGCTAATGGTTCAGCAGAAATGTCTTGCACAACCGCGGCTGCGCTAGTGACTAGCAGAGTCATCTGCAGTTCCTACTGCAAGCAAACTTAATGCAAAGAAACAGGGTGAGAAAATATTTCCAATGCCACTTTTGCAGCACGCACGTTTTGCAACAAAAGTTTATTAAAACGTAGATTGCTTCATCAACTCACACCATTCGGTATTTCATTGCTAACTTTGGGGTATAATGCACGTGACTGTTTTTAAGCCACCTAAGTGTTAAAATTCAAGCTATGTTAGAAAATGTTGCTGTTTAAAATAGTTACGAGATACTGGGAATTTTTGAGATACTGAGAATTTGTTTGAGATACTGGGAATTTTACTTGAAATAAGGTAATTCTACCAAGATTAGATCCTATGTAAAGTCTGCAAGATAATGTTGTGCGTTTAGTCCAATTACACTAACTCCAAGTTAAATCGTCCTTTATTGTATTGAATTTGAAGTAACTGCAAAAGTAAATCAGTCTGGGAATGAAAAGAAGGCTTAAAAAAAAATAAGTGCAATCCAAATGTCAACATACTTGATACTTTTACATGTAGTAAATGCTTTTGCAATTTAAGAACAAAGATTTTCATAATACAATGAATTCCAATTTAGAACTGTTTAGCAGATTAATTATTTTCAGCAGGTGCTTTAGAATAGGCAAAAGAAATTTTGTTATATACCGTAAAGCCTGAATACAGCCTTCGCTTCAATTTTTGAAGCATAATACCAGGACGACTTTGCCATTTTTGTTTCTGACTGTGATAGTCTTACTTATATGGATTCACTTTAGGTTCAAAACATTCAGCTTAATAAATTAAAATAGATACAGTTAATGAATGTTTAATCTGTTTCAGTCTTGCTGAGAATGTATGGTACTTGAAGATTCTTTAAGTTTTGTGCTTATGTGCTTTTGTGTATATATGTTTAAAGCCACAATTCCCCCTCCATTGTGCAATTGCTTATGCTTTTGTTATTTTTAGCCAAACTATGTCCTTCACCTTCATTTCTTCTGCCTGCAGTTCTAGTAATGCCCACTAGAAACACATTCTAAGTTCAGAACTGATTCACAATTTACATTTTAATAGTTTTTTTTTCCTTTCTCTCTCCAAAAAGGAAGAGAAGTAGGATGGATGGGTTTCTTTACGTCATGCTTAGCTCAATGTCACTGCCTTGGAAATGTTCCTGGGGCTGGTTCTCCTCCTTTACAGAGAACAGTTCGCCAAAGGGTGAATAATGCTGCTGCCTGCCACGAAAAGGACTGCTTATACCCCAAAATACTTGTCATCCGAACCTGTGGTCAGTTTGGCATTGAGCAAAGTTCAATGGAGCAGTTCTCCAGCACTGCCTCTTGACAAATGCATATTGTGTGAGCTGTACCCGGGCTGAGGCAGGGGTATTCTATTCACTACTTCCCTGAGTAATTAAATAATTGCAGTAGGGCTAAGGAAGCAGAAAGAAGAGCACAGATCTGTCTTTAAAGGCTCCTCTGCTCCCAAGTAAAGTCCTGTTCATCGCACATTTTTCTTGCCTTAGTGGGCAGAATCATTCTTCAAATTGTTGGGGAAAAAGGAAAAAAAGATAAATGAGAAATTGGGAGGGAATGAATGGTATATTACATCATGGGACCTTGTGAGGATAGCTGGAGCCATGCTTCAGCTATTTGCTATAGGATGTGCCCAATGCTCCCTGTAAAGGGCATCTTAGAAAAACGTGTCTAAATTGGAAGGATTGTGGACATATCCCTATGGTCCTCCATAGTATACAGGATGAGAGAGGAGGAGGCAACGCAGGAGAGTATAAAAGGCTTTGTGTTGAAGTGATACAACTCCAAATAATTCCTTCTGTTCGTGAATATAATAAAAGCTAAAGCTATTTGGCAAGGCAAATCCTGGAAAACTGCTTTAGTTCTGAGTACCTGAGGTGCTTAATTATGTGATGTCAGGGCCTTGCAGAGGAAAAAGTGTCTTGATACTCCTTGATAAATATCGGGAGACATTTTGGCAAAATGCAAAGATAATCTTTCCAACAAAGGGCCTCTGTAAATAGCCTGTGGGTCTCCAAAACTATAACCTTTTTGCAGGAGGTGGGCAATACTGCATTGGGGGATGAGCAGTTTTCACTCATTCCATTTTATTACTTTTTTTTAAACATGCTCTCTATTATAAGCTAGCTGTTGATTGCTGGTGATATATCAGACTCTTTGATTTTCGCTGTATTTTTAAATAATCACTGTTAATCTGTTAGCAGTTACATGGTTTAAAATCTAGCCATGGAATGGAATGTTTATTATCAGTTTTCTCTCATCCTGATTTAACTTTTTTGCAGTGTGTGACAAGTATCATTAGAACAAAGTAGTCAGATTTTCCTGCATACTGTAAGATGCTGCAGAGCTGTTGGTATTAACAAGTAGTAGCAGTACGGATAAGAGCAGCAGTCTGTCTCCATCACTCATCGTAAGCCCTGAGATTTTCTGTACAACCTTGAACAGAAATAGCAGTGAGATTAGTCCAATTACTACCTTGAGTAATAGAGCTTTTAAAAAATAGTACTATAGTATTAAAAGCACTCTTTTAAATGCTGGCTTAAGACTTTTGCATTACTCCTGTGTGCTCTTCTCTGTAATTTATGTACTCAAACCCAATGTTTAAATGCAGTTTCGAATTTGGCTTAGGCTTTCAAACTTTTTGCTGTTTTTAAAAATATATTCAGAGCTGATTGGCTCCCGCTGTTATTTGTAGTAACAGCAAATGTGTTTCTAGATTTAGATTGCAAGGATAATGCATGCCATGTCACTTGTAGCCATCAAAAATATGCTAGTGTCACTTGGAAGTATTGCAGCATCTTAAAGAAATGTGCTCAAAGCACTGTGTGGTGAAACGCTGGACAGTAGCACGAGGAAAATGTCCATCTCCTCTGGTGTTTGTTCTTGTGCATTATAAATAATGCTGCAAAGAGCAGTGAGGTGTGTTGCTCCTCCTGCTCAGCGTGTGAGCAGTGCGGGATCTCCTTGCGACCCGGCGTTTTTGCCCGGGAGACGCGCAGGTCAACAGAGCCCTGGTGGTCCTGGAGCACTGGCCCTCTGTGGGTTTTAGCTTCCTTCTGAAGCTCCTAGGCAGGAGTTTGGCTGTTGTGCAGGCAATGATAAAGGAGGTCTTGCCTCCTGCACCACTTCCTTCCCAGAAAAATATGCAAAGTTTTTCTGATTTAAATGTCCCTATCTTCAGATGTTGTATTGATATCTATAGCCCCGTCTTTTTTCAATTATGGTGTATTCAGATACCAATTCCACGTATTTACAAGTATGCTCATAGGCAAAGCGAATATTGCTGAAAGATTGTCTATCTAATGAAAACTGAATTATTGCAGCAGGTCTGGTAACATCTCGTCTAGTTGTCAGCATGCCAATTTATGTTCCTAATGAATGCATTTCTCAGTAATTTTTATATGTACAACTGCAAATAGAAAAACATTTCGCTATCTAAATGTAAAAAAAATAAAACAAGAAATTATTGTGGACAACTCAAAATGCTCGGAAAGAACCATGTTATCTGCAGACTGCTGAATAAGGATGGAGAAGCTAGTTAAAATTCTGCTTCTCAAACAAGACAGCTGTCACTTAATACAGCGTTCTCGGTCTTTTGTAGAAACAATTATAACATGCAAATTCTCATTCACTTATGTAGCCTGTACCTTTACTTCTACTGATAGAAACATACACGTTACCAGTATTCTAGTTTCTATAAATCTACCGGTTCATAGCCACTTACGTTGTTTAACTCTGAAGTCTGAAAAGTATCCATTTCTTCTTACAGCTACCAAAATATTTGTTTTGCAAGTTGCTTGTATTTAGACTCAATTTTTTATTTTTAAGTACATTTCATTTTTTTACCTACATTGCTAAATTCAGTTTCAGGTTGTGTTCCTTGCTGGCAGCTTTTATTCCCTAAGCATGCCGGTGTGGCACAATGCAGGCTCCTACCCCCGGTGCACACAATTTTTTGTGTCTTACTGTTTGTTGTTTAGATCTATCATAAAATACACAGCGCAGCAAAGCCTGAGCAAACATTGCAGCGCTCTCCATTATGGGCTGAGCCCTTGGAATTTAAATGGCAATTAAGCTGCGTGTGCCAGGGGCTGTGTTGGTGGCACAGCTGTCCTTGGAGCTATGCAGGGCACAGAGGGTAGAGGTTCCTCTGGCTGGGCCCTGAAATGCCCAGGTAGTTTCGTGGGAGAAGGATGTGGGGAAGGAATTTGTATCCGATATGTGGATGCTCTCAGTTCTTGGTGACTTGGAAGGAAGGACCAGTGCTGAGTAGTTCCTGGGGCTTTTGAAGTGTGTTCAGGAGTCACACCTTGATCCGTATGGATTGTCTCCTTCCTTGTCAGGTGTGGCAGCAGAGTTGTGCTGGAAGATCTTCAGATACTGGGAGCTAAGCCCTTCCTGGGGAGGAGGCACAGGGAAGTGTGCCTGCAGCAGGCTTGTTTGCCCATGCAAATGCTCCAAAAGGATAAATACAAACCCTCTGGTTTCTTATGCAACACCAAGTTAATGGATAGATCCTTCTGAAACAGAAAAACCCTAACAACAAAAAAAAAAAAACAAAAAACAAAACCACAGCTTCCTATACAGCAGCTTAGCATCCAAAAATTGCAGGCGTACATTGATTTCTATGTGATACTTCATATTTCCAGCCTCACTCATTGCCAAGTATTAGAAAAACATACTGTACTCTGGTTTCTTATAAGTCACTGCAATCTGGTACTTGGAGCCATTGTATAAGCCAAATAGCATCTGTTCCTCTGAAAGATCTTGCGTTTTATGATGCAAAGCATTTATGAGATGGAAGCTGGTGTATGGTAAAGCCAGGCAGCTGCAAGGTTTTGGTGAATCGCTGTCCTCGTTTTTGAGGACAGATCCTAGGGAACTGCAGAGTGTGCTGGGACAGACATACCTGTCCAGTCATACCTGTCTGGATCCTTCTTGTTGGCGTTTCAGAGGTATTGTGTAAACAGCGCAACCTTGTGAATGTGCGTGCCTCCAATTTGCCCACCTCTGCATCTGGGAGGACGGGGCTGGAGCCGTGAGCTTTCAGTTGCCTGTTAATTATGGGAGAATAACACTCCCCAATTATCTAGCAATTCTTAGTTTCCTACCACAGTCCCAATCATTGCTTTCTTAACACATCAAAATGTTGAAATTGCTCTAGAAGGCACCTTGCCAGTCACTGCCTATGCCTCTCTGTGAGAGGTTACCGTATGAGCAAATGTTACAGAAATTGTGTCCTTATTGGCATTCAGCATTATAACAACCTGCTGTTTTGTTGTGGGTTTGGAATTGAATGTATCTCGCATGTCTTGAAGTTTCCAGGAAAAATAATTATGAGAGGACAGTTTGGAGATGAACGCAGTGAAGCTGGCTGTCCAGGTACAATGAATTGTGAGTTTTTTGCCTTATCTTATGGACAGTCTGGAGAAGTGAAACAATTGCCAGTGATCTCAATGACTTCAAAACTTCTTTTCTGTTGCAATACTGTTTCAGCATGTAGAGGAGAAAGGGGGATGCTGGTGACGCAGTCGGATGTGTCATCAGGTCCCACTGCTCAAAAACTGCCTCGGTGCATTTCTTCTGGACATGCAGTGTACAGGATTTCACTCTGTGGCCCTGTTGAGATCTGCTCAGCAGATAGCTGGCTATGTGAGACTCATGCTATAAATGATCCCTGTCCTTTACCTAAATGTAGTCAGGTTCTGTCAAAGCTGTGCTTTGGGTAAGATCTCTAAAGTTGGCATCCTCCTGGCTGCCTTCTGGAGGCTGTGCAAGCCCTGAGGACTGGCCCAGTGTCCTGAGCAGGTCGTGTAGAGGCTGGAACCCTGCTGGAACAAGGATGTTCAAACAGTTCAGCATTGAACAGAATTCAGGTTTTTCAGTCAAGGTGCTAATTCTTAATATGTCATTTTCTTCCTGTTCTGATTTATGGGTCTAGCATTCAAAAACAATGAAGGTATTCTGGAATAGACTTACTCTGTTCCATGAAAAAAAGATAACTTCTTTAATATTACGTTTCTGTGGGATCTTGCAAAATATTATATCAAATGATTAATATTCTATATACATAATTATGAAAACATATTTCCAAGTAGATATAGTGCTATGCAAAATAACTGGAGAAAGCGGAAGAGAAAATGTAGAGCAAAGAACACATTCATGAGTTTAGCTTTCTCTTGCAAATTTTTAGTGGACTCATCCTGCTCTCAATTATTCGTTGTTTTGACTGCGTTCTGAAGATAGATTTCAGGCAGTAAGTTTTTTCAGGTTCTTTACCAGAGGAATTGCTTCTAATATTCAGTATTCATGGTTTCACATGTGAACTGTTTATAATGTGCATAGAGATAATAAACTGATCTGAAATAAATGTTTTAAAGTACTTTCATGAATATTTTTGTATGCAGTCATTTGCTTGGCTACACTTACAATGTAAATGACTTGAAAATGGGGGAGAATGCAGTCAAAATGCATTTGTTAAAAGATGTGGAACAGAATGCAGGAATAATAATTTTTCTCTATTTATCTATTTATACCTAGAACACTGCCAGCTGATATGTCCTTCATCTGAAACTTGTTTAAAACTCATTTCCAGATAGTGTAACTTACGGAATTTGGTGCACATTTGCTAACCAAGGATGCAGGAACTAAAGCTGGGTGATGAAGTAAGCCACTGAAGGTTCAGCTACTTGCATACTTTCAAGTAACTTGAGACTATTTTGGAAACACAGGGTAGAGTTCTCTTCATCAGAAGTAGCAAGACTACTGTTCAGAGCTTGCAGTTAAGCATCTCTGTATGTGTATGTAACCTTATGCAAGTGCTTCTCATCTATAACCATGCATGTATTCTTGCTGCTTTGTTCAGCTGAGATGTTGTAACTGTATGCAGTCTCAAACTCTCATTCTTTCTACTACTTGTAAAGAATTGTAATTGCCATTAGGACATTTGCACTTCCCTCTAATCCATTTACCTGACTTCTGAATCGTTGGTAATTTGGTGTAATTAATCTTGTCAGGATTTGCTCGTTTTTGAAAAATTAGCAGACGTACCTATGCATTAGATGCAGTCCTCTCTGAAAGCAACTCCTGGCTTCGGAAGCACTAAAGCAACCATGGCTAGACCCTCAGGGTGCTCTGGAGGAACTGGCCTTGTGTTCTTCTTTGCTTCTTGCATGCTTTTCCAGGTGCTTGTTGCTGACAACCATCAGAAACCGGGGACATGGCTGCATGGACTTATGGCTCAGTACAACCCTTGTGTGTTGGTTTTGTTTTACTAAACAAATTAAATCTAGCTGCTTTTGCTAGATTTAATTTATTAATTGCCTTATTGCTCTCTATTTGTTCTTAATATCTCTTCTCCCCAAGAAAATTGTTGAAGAGTTAGCAGTTCATTAAAAGTGAGAAACTGAAGTACATTTTTGCCATATTTAGTTACACTGTCACTTGTTTTTTCAAGCTTTTGACTTCGAGAGTGCTTGAGATGTAATCCACTGGTGAGAGATGGGTTTGTTAGCTGGCATCTGGAAACCTGGTGAGCCCTTGTGAGGGGATGGCATTCTCTGCTGTAGTGTCACGGAAATCGTTGTCAAATGACACAGGATGCATGACATTAAGAAAATGATTCTGCAATGATAGTTAGCAGTCAAGGAATATTATAAAAGCTGTACAAACATCTTTTTCCTAACAAATAGCAGCAATTTTAAGGATGGGGTTACATGCGCAGCAATGCCTTGCTCCTTTCCTTTGGCTTAGTTATCTGTTTGTCTGCTTAGCAGTATAAAAACTTATTTGACATCCTCCTCTATTTAATATTGCACTATAAATAGTGTATAGAGCTTTTAGAAAGATAGCACATACAGGTCTGAATTGCATGTATGACATGTCTGGGAAACGATGTGATCTTTCCTAATGGTGTCTGGTTGAAGCCACCAGAGATTTGTGTTGTCCCTCACCCTTTGGGGAAATCATAGACTCTAATGGCCTTTCTGGAGATGGGCAGAAATAAAAAAGGTAAATGCACATTGCTATAAAGATACTAACTCTGTGAATTCTTTTTTTATGTGATGAATACATTTTTACAGTATTGTAGTTGAGTCTTTTGAGCAGTATCTCTTCACTCTAATCTTTTTGTGGAGAACCTGACAGCAGCTCATTTAATTTATAATAGCCTTAAACTTAAGTGTTTTTGAAGCATTTAAGAATTTAAAGATAACAGATGACTGCAAACTCCTTGTAACCACCCAATAAAGACATTTCCCATGTTCTTTGCTTATCTAGTCTTCTGGAAGATCTGCAGATCCAAAATTCACAAGTTTGTATGAAAGGTGATCGGCATGAAAACTGTTGCCCACTGATCACCTGGAGAAAAGCTAATAAAAGTCTAGAGGATGTTGCCAAGGGTGAAGTAAGCAGATGATTCTCAAGGATGAAGGACTAGAAGGTGAAATGAGCATGTAATGAGCTTTTAGTGCTAGTCTGGTCAGTGGCTACATGGTCAGCAACTTTTTTTTTTTAATAGCTGTGATATATTTATAGCATTGCTTTCTTTGAGGTAAGGCAAAATGATCCAGGGTCTTGTTTTAACATAGGTGAATTTTGTGAAAAATGTAGAATTACAGCCTTCAGCAACGGAAGTGTCTGAACATCATCCTAAAAAGCTGTAGGAGCTGAAATCTTCTCTCGAAGGACTGTTCTTCATATTTATGTGATTTAGCTTGCTTCATCTAACAGCACAGTTGAACTAGAATTAAGATAAGAGTTGTAAGTATGAATCCATGGAGTTATCAGGGGAGAAATAAATTCTTTTCCATCTAAAATTTGTAATGACTTACAAAACTGATACATGTTGAGTGGAAAACCTATTTGTCACATTGAGTTTTTATCATGAGGGACTGTTACTCCCTTAGTGCTATTACAAAGTAGAAAGTGGCATTTTGAACTGCTTTTTATTTGAAAAACTGCATTCTGAGTCAGGATGGTGTCTCAGAGTCTTGTTAATTTGTACAAGCCCCTCCCGAATCTGCTCTTGTCAGCTATAAAGGAAAATAATAATAAAAAATCACTTTTAGTGAAACTTCAATTTTCAGATATGACAAAGGACGATTGAACACATCTGCACCAAAATGTCAGGAAATGTTAAATTTGATTTCATGTACATTTTTGGGTTTTGATATCTGGCTTTATTATAACTTGCTAAAAGAAATGTATTATCTGAAAAGACCCAAATAGCTCTAATTAAAGCTAACAGCTCTTTAAAGGTGACATACTTGAAGGTCTTTTAGCAATAATACTTTACAGCCCAAAGGAGGCCTAAGCAAATTTTTTGGTCAGGGATGCCATCAGAATGAATATCAACTACATAAGAGTAGTGTACAATTAATGCATTTTAATGGAAATATACACCCTTTTGCTTGAAGTGTTTTTTTTTTTTTTTTTTTTTTTTGTTTAGGGGGGAAGTCGGGGAGGAATAAGCATAGTATAATGTGCATTGGTTTAATTAGTATTGGTAATGTCATCTGAATATAGGTATTTTTGCTAAATAATTCCATAGATTAAGTTGGCTCTTTACTTTCTAAAGCATCACACTGCTTAAACTTATGTTTTAGTGCCTTCCATGAATTCAAATTCCAAATTCTGTGATGGTTTAAACACTGTATTACTGAATACTGTATTATTAGAAGTACTATCATTATTCTGTTATGGCCTAGTAGTGTATATTATATTCATTAATTCCTGGAAATTATATATTGCCAGGAAAATAAATACATACATATATAACCAAACTTCATCCAAGCTTATGTATTAGTCCAGATGGAGTTAGAGTTAGTTGTCTATGACTTTGCAACACCCGAGACACATTTTCAAATATGTAAGAGAAAACCAATGTAAAGCATCATCATACTGAAAACAGAAAAATGACAACATGCTAGGCTACAGCATATGCCCTTTCTTTCTTGTTACTGGAAAGTTGTTTAAACAACTAATCTTCTTATTATATCTCATTTAAATAATGCAGTGGATCTAATGCTTGTTTTAAGAAAAGTTTTAAAACAGGATGCCTTTGCCATTCATTCTTTACTCTTTCATTGTGGTTCTGGTAATAATAAAAAAAAGAATTAAAAAAAAGTTACTTTTCACTGTTAAGTACCAAAGCTAAGTGGCTGTAACCGGTGTTTAAATATATCCATTCTAGCAAGAAGCATGGGAGAAGGGAAATGGATGTCTGACACACCTCAGGTTTTCCAAACTCCCCTTGTTTTTTCTTAAAATACATAAGCAAATGGGGAAAGACTTGGTACATAGCACTTTTCAGATGAGCAAGCACAATGTGCTATATCCTTGTAAACGTGATTATCCTTCAGAGCTTTCAGAACTTTGCTAATTCTAATATGATGGAATTTATCTTTTAGAAGCATGTTTTTTCTTGTTATAGGCTAATAGGTAAATCCTGAATGTTAGCTCCTGGGTATCTTGTAAATCAGTATAACTGTTGATTTTACACTTTTTGCTCTCTTAATCTTTAGAAACAATATCGAATTTTATTTCAACTCTTGTGCTTTTTTTTTTTTTTCCTCTGTGGTGTCTCTAAAGGAAATGCAAGATGTCTCCTCGAAAAAATTTGCAGGCTCAGGCCTTTATGTTAATACAGGATGAGGAATTTGAAAGCATAAATGCAGAAGTGATGGCTGATGCTTGAGTGATCACAAAGCCTGAAGTTTACAGTATTTCAACCAAAACAAATTAGAAATGGAAATGTACAACAGGGTTAAAAATGAGCAAAAAACTTACTAGAGCAGTGTACGTGTTGTTATTCAAACATCTTCTGTGCATGACATTTTTAAAAACATGATTTAATTTAAATGAGTATTTTCTATTATAAATGCTAGAGTTTCAGTGATAAATTGGTGATAAAAATCCCTGATTAGCAAGTATAAAGCAGGAGCTCAGGCACTGTAATTTTTTATAGGAAAGGTACACATTCACTGAGGAGGAACGTATATTTTCAGATATGCAAAGTTGTAGTTGTACCTAATACCATTTAATAGCTCCCACCTAAAGAGAAATTGAATTATTTCTTTTTAAACAAGCTCCTTATTTTTCCAAGTTCTTGTATCATAGGCTGATTCTTTTGACTAAAGGCATTAAATCAGGTTTGAGTTAGCAGAGAGCCATGGGACAGGCCAAAGTGATGCAGCTGCAGGCCAGTTTTAGCCTCCGATGCAGTGTAAACCTGGAATGCCGATGTAGCTTCTCAATTGCAAGCTATTTGGCCCAGTCTGATGCTTTTCAAACTGGGGCTGTTAATTCACAAGCCAAAAGAAAAAAAAACAACACAAAACAACAAAAACCCCTCACTTCCATGCTTTTGATCTGTTTGATAGCTGCCAAATACTTCTTTCCATCGTATATGGGCTGGAGAATGTTTTTGAAGCTATACACCTTCTTCTGACCCTCTCTGAAACTTGGACTGAGATTTCATTTTGTGTTTGGAGAATTGTTTTTAAATAAAGTAGTTTTCTATCCTGCTGATATGTTCTGACAGAATATGCTCAGCTCTGGGGCAAGAAAAGATCCTACAATATTGTACCACGCTGCTTGAAAATACCATCCTCCTTCATTTTGTGTTGTGGGAAATCCTGGAGTTTATCTACCTGATGCAATTGTGTTTGGGGGTGAGGTTACCCCAAGCGGCCAGTTTGGTGCAGAAAGGAGGGTGTAGTGATGCTGAGCTGGAGGGGTGTTTACCTGAATGCTGGCATATTGCAGTGGGGCACTAATCAGTCTAAAAGAATTTTCAGTTGTATGTGTTTATTTTTAAATTCTAAAGTGCAAAAACTTAGAAAGTTTAAACTATTTAGAAAGAACAGAGGAAGATGGAAAGAGAATTAGAGAACAGAGGAAGATGGAAAATGAGGAAACGCCAACAATATCCTTTCAAAATCAGACATAAATTTACATTTCAGGGTCTTAACCTCATCAGACTAATAGATTTATATTTAAACAGGCATTTAGCAGAGCAGAAATGTTTTTCCTGTCCAATATATTTATAACCTTGAAGGACTTTCCTCTTTTTTCCTTCTTTCTCTTGACCTTTTATTAGAGCACACTTTCAAACTGTGAAGTGGTGAATGTCGTAGAGCTTTGCTGGAGGCACATGAAGCCTGCTCAGAGCACAGACGTTACCGTATAAAGTTCACAAACTTCCATTTATTTTCTGCCCCAAGAAGAAAGGTTAAATGCTCTTCTTTTTTAGGGCAGTGGTTGGACAGTGACAAGTTGAAAGCCTGTTAAATGCAAATGACTGTTGAAAAGCAGGCTTTGATAGTGAATGGCTATCAAACAGGTTGAGAAATGAAAACGTTCAATTTCCATGTCTCCAGAATGTAATGTTCAGATTTTTTTTCTTTTATACAGTGTTTTTGTGCAAGAGTGAAGTGGTTCAAATCCTGTTGAAATAGGCTTTTGTTACTGTGAACTCACTTTAGTCAGGCTTGAATGCTTGCTACCAGTGGAGAAGCTTTACATGCACTTCTGGAACTCATCTCTTGCTTTATTTCACCCTCCGAAAAATCCAGGTTGTGGACTCCATGAGCACGCCATACAGGACATGAAGCGTGGAAGCCAAATGTGGATAATAGTGAGCTTGCTTTGAAAGCCTCCTCCTGGTTCCAGCTGAAATGTTCCCCTGACAATCCCCCAGAGTTTCAGTTTTGTGAACTATGAGTTGGGTGTTTGGGTCCAAATCCCATTTTTATCTGAATCACAAGAAAGATTAGGTTTATAGAGTACTGTTGTTTATTGATTAGAATTCAGTTCGAGCAATCAGTAATACTTTTGAATCTGTGTATCCACACTGGTCATTTCTTCACATTTGGTCATTTCTTAAGTGAGTGTCTGCTGGTGGTTTTAGATGATTTTTATTACATTTGATTTTTCCTTTTACACTGTCCGTTCCATTCCTGCTCTCCGGGCTCAAATGCTGAGTTCCCATCTCCGTAGTACCCCGTCCAGGGTGTGAGAAGGACGTCTCTCTGCACTTAGTGCCCACTAGAGTGGACTTACAGAAGATCTGAAATGGCTTTGCATACGGAAGCTAAACCAGCCTAGGACCCTGTTTGAAACTAGTTTTCACCAATGCAGAAAGCACTGAACAAGTGTGTTGTCTTCTGTGTGTGACGCCTTGGATTTCTTTCCCATTTTATTCTCATGGTTTGCACTCACTCTGACAGAAGGAACCACAGTATTTTTGTACTGTTACTTTCCTTCCATCCTTATCTTCTTTACGGTGTTTGTGCTCCCCATGTTACACGCAGATCCCAATTCTAAATGGCATCTGTTATGTCCCCAAACGCAGCAACACCATCAGATGTCCTCACCAGTTCTCTCCTCTTATGGGAGTTAGTAACAGCTGGGACGACACGCTGGATATCATCTGCAATTGTTTTTGAGGATTGCTGTGTTTCAAAAGTCCTTTGGTCATTTTCCTTCACGCAAGTGCTGTGGAGTGTTTCCTCCAGTATTTCCAGTGCTCTCCCATTTTTTCTTTTGGTCAGGTTTACTGGAAAGCTGGCAGTTTTGACAGCTGTGCAGCAAGTTCAGCTTGGAGAGGGTCAGTGTTCCTCAAACAGCGTCTGTTTTCTGTATATCAAGCTGGTCATTTTGTCTGAACGATTGGGCTTGTTTGACTTATTGATGCAGTAGCTGCCGTAATGAATTCATGAAATATGCATGTGGTGGACTAGAGAAACCTATCAAGACTCATGCATTTTGCATGGACTCGTTGACTTTTCTCCTCCCACCAGTCTCCTCCCTCCTGGATGATGCGGCTTACTGCGTGGGAGGCTTAGATGTTCAGTCAAGGTGTGCGGGGAAAAGGCTCTCCAAGAGCCTTGTTCTTGAAGACTTGTTTGTGTTTTTAAGTGTGGGTATTAGGCCAGATTTATTCCAAAACCTCAACATCATGACAAGGCCCCCTGCATTGGCAATGAGTTGCACAAAACAGCTACATTTTGCTGTGTGAGGGTTTCCAGTGTGGCTCAGATGCCAGCCGGCAGCGTTGCAAGTGAGATTCGAAGCAGAATATTCAGCAGCACATGTCCTGTGCTGTAACTAAAGCCCTGGTGCAGGCTTCCAACTGCAGTCGCACCTGGTGTGGGGTGCCAGTCTGCTTGCCCAGCGCTTCCTCCTGCCCTGGCTGTCCTTCAGCTTCCCTGCTCATGCTTGAAGGTTTCTCCTGCTCTTTTGTCCAATGCTGAGAAAAAAAATAGATCTGTCTTGGGCTCTGCTGTGCCAAGGATGGGGTCACCTTCTCTCACTGCAGTGCTTAACCCAACAAAGACCACAGAGCACAGGGCAGCATTTTTCAGGGAGAGCAAAGGAGGGGGAGGAAGAAATCTCTTCCTTTTTCCAGTCCTGTAGTCTGGAGAATTTGAGGACAGTGTGTGAATAACAACAGTACTTGTCTGATATTGGTCTGGTTATGATATTTGATTCTTAATTTCTTTGTTAATTGAATAGGAAATCTCTTTTACTTGGGAGCAAGAGCTGTTTTATTTATTTATTTATTTATTTATTTATTTATTTATTGTTAAAAGTTGGGTTTTTAAATGAGAGTTTTTAGTTGCCTGAACAGGGAACTCAGCTGCTTCCAAAGCTAAACTACTGGTAATGTAACAGTTATAGTTGAGCTTGGAGAAAAAAAAAATAAATATTAACCCTAAATCAAAAATAAATATTAACCCTAAATCCAAATTTCAAACACTTAGAAGAACTTGGAAAATGATAGTAAGTACAGTTTGGTATAAAATGGAAGAATGTGACTTATTCTGTCCTGCCTATTTGTGCTATATTTAGTATTTGTCTAGCACCTGTATTTGTGCTATGCTTAGCATTTTTAGCTTTGTCTCTGGAAGGATGAAATGTCATGGGGACAGAAGGGACTGCATTTGAGGAAAAACTGAAAGAAACACAAGGGTAAGCTAGGCTCAGACTTCTAAATGCTGATTTGCAAACACAATGCAATAAATTATCTCTTGCATCCAAACTTGGGAAGAAAGCTGGATTCTTTTCTTGTGCCTATTGTGTTTCTGCACTTAAAGCTTGCAGTGATGAGTGTTCGTCCAAATGACTTTGCCTTGGTATTTGATATAAAAATTTCACTCAAAATGATTGATGTGCATAGAGTTAATGCGTGATGGTGACATACTGCTATAACAACAGCCTGCAGAAAACCTTGAGAGATGCAATATGATGACTTTGCTACTTCATTTATTTTGCAAATACTGTCTAATCTGGTCTGTTTGTTGTTGGTATCTCTAGTCTGCTCTTCATGTCAATGTTCAGGTGCTGATGGCTTGGATCTAGTCAACTTCTTACAGGGATTTTTTTTTCCCCCGTCCACCCTTGTCTTGCTATTAGTGGAAAGGAAAGGAAAGCTGAAATATTTTAAAGGAAATTTCTAATGGAGTTTTGTTGAGGGTCTAGCGACAGTGTTGTTTAGAACATTTTTAGGTACTCATTCAGATTAAATGGGAACTGGTAAATGAAAGCAAATAAAATTAGGAGATTAAAACTGTGTTCAGTTTTGATTTATTTATTTACCATGAAAAAAGACGTCAACTTATCCCAAATCTTGGGCAAAGTTTGCTTTATCTTTACTGTGACGAATTTCTGCTGCTGTGCTTTGTGCAATTTTTTAAAAAACTGCATTGCTGTGGCAGACTTGTCACTTGAATGCTATAGTATGTGTATCTACACTGAGCAACAGCTGACATTTTGAATCCAGGCCATTTCATCACATGAAATGTTGAGCTTCAAGCAGAATTGCCGAGTCCATGGAGCTGTGTTGTGTGGGGAGCGCTGTTACTGTTCTATGTATTTTGGCCTAGTTTTAAGAAATGCAATCACGTTGCATGTTCTGCTGCACTGTTACTTCTCCCTACCATACAGAAATCTAAAAAGTTTTGAAATGTGTTTGCACCCACGTTCTGAATGATACAACCAAGATTTGAATGAAGAATAAAAGTCTTTGGGTTCAAGATCTGATTTTAATATCTCCTACTTCAGGGATGTAATGACCTCTTTGTTCATCTGTGCCTTTATTTATAAAAAAGGGATAGCAATACTCTTATAATTAAACAGTATTATTAAATGCAGCGAGCAAGGCTGAGATGACGAGAGCAGAGATTTTCATGTGCCTAAACGACAGTGCTGCCAAATGCTGCTTTGAAGGTTATGTACTACTATTAAGAGAAGTACTGGACTCTGATGAAGGAAGTTTTTGGCTAGTATTAACGTGCTAGGAATTATTTAATTTGAGACTGAGAACAGTCCTGATTAATTTTTATTTATTTTTTAAACTTCAGTGAATGGAGACCCTTATCAACTTTTGTTTGTTTTCAGAATAGAGTCTATAGCAGATAATTCACCTTTTATCTCCCTACCCCATCTTCTGAACATTTTTGAAGTGCAGATGTCCGTGGGTTTCTGTCTGGTGTTAATCTATGGGACTTTGAAAAGTTGACTTGTGAAAAGCAAAACAAGCCTCTCATGCATTAGAGGCTTTAATGTTTTTTTTTTTTTTGCTGGCACCCTTCCAAAACAATAGACTTCAAGGACGCAGCAGGTACTCTATACTTAAAGGAATATATTTCTTTCTTTTCAATCCAGTGCTGTTTTCCCGTGTTTACATTGCTCGGCAAATTGCCATCTGTGAAATGCAAAATGGATTATTTGATAATTAAAATATTTCAAGTTTATGAGAGAGTTTGAGATCAATAAAATATTCTTATTTCAGTGGAATGGAGCTATATGTCTGTTGGCACAGGATCCTGTAAGTTATAGAGGAACGGGAGTAAAACTAATAGGTGCTTTCCATCTCCTTTGGGATTGTTTTCTACTGTATGGTGTATTTATCACCAGTTTTGTTTCCCCCCTCTAATTTAAATATCCCAAGAGATGGGCTTTCTCATAATCCCTTCTGATGTACCTATTACTTTTAATATGCAACTTTAAAAAGTGCCTCTCTTTGGTGGAATCATTTAGCATTACAATTGTCATTTGTGATACGACTTGATGTTGGAAATGCAAAGTGGCACTGTGCCTCTTAGCACCGAGACCTGTGGGCAGCCCAGCACCTCTGGCCGAGGGCTGTAATTCAGAGAGCTCAATAACAGAGCTGCGGAAAATAAACATAAAGATTTCTTTTAGTGCTCTGAGATAACCCATTCTGAAAGCAAACATGAAAGAGAAATAGAAAAAATAACCCTTCATTTTTTATGTATCTGTTACCATAGTAATTCTCGTCGTACGTTTATATAAATGTCATCCACCAGAAATATAGCAACTTCCTCTTTGAAGAGGAAAATAATTTGAGGTGTATAATTTTATCAACAGTAATGTTTGCATTTATCATGGCCAAGTCTTTGCAACTGATAAATATTATTCTGTTTCTCGTTTTTCATTTTCCCCTACTGACATTTTTAAACCAATATCCTGTAAATGTCAGTATTGTTAATTTTTCATCTTGAAAGGTGAGAGGTTAAAGAGTTACATTTTTGTTATGCAGAAATATAATAGAAATAAATCGAAGTCTAATGAGTCTTTCAGTAGAGTGCTTCTAAGACTGCTTTTTTATGGGAGGGTTTTGTGTATGTTCTTTATGGTGCTGCAGCATTTATGCCCACAAAACCTTCCTGTTACCTAATTTCCTGATTTGGATTTTTTAATAAGTAAATATATCTGTAAAATCACAAAACTAGCAATCAATTGAAGCAACCTTTCCAAATCATATTTAAAGATGATGAGAACACAAGTAAACTCATTTGAAAATGACTGTAGGGATATAAAACACGAGGAGGTAAGCACTGAGAAAAATCATAGCTGTATTGCACCTACTGGAAAAGTTTTCTGAAGGGAAAGACTTCTTGGATAATTTGAGGGAATGGCATCAACAAGTAGACTTCACTATATTAATCACAGACAGGGACACCCACCAATGGGTTAGACAGAAGTTCTCTTTCCTTGGTTAAGAATAAGCTTCTTTCCATATTTGTTTTCCTCCACCCTTCCATCTAATGTGGCATGACCTTACCTCCCCTGTTTTTGATGCACGTCACCCATGGATGAAGGGTTAACATGCTTGGAGGCTGAAAGTGAAAGTTTCTGGAGGGTGAAGTAGGCAAACACCCTTAATTAAAAACAATCAGAAAAACTGTTGCGCTACAGTTTGTATTATCTGTCATTTTGGAAATGCAGCTGTGATTTAAAAAAAAATAAATCCTATTTCACTTAGAGATGCTCTGAACTTTCATTAGAATAATTTCTGTTGGTCTTCAATACTAAAAACGGGACGAAGATCAATTGATTATCACAGCATGTAAATGTGAAACAGCTAAGATTTGCAGATGTAATGCGGCATAAAGTTAGTAACTTGAAGACATTTTTGATGTACTATCCTGTAGGAATATGTAAGCATCCAGGTCCCTTACTCGGTGTTGAAAATACTGAAGGGCAGGAATGACTAATGAACAGAAAGAATGAACGTTAATACAGAATTACCTGGGTAGCTGGTTGGGTTGGGAGTGTTGTGACAGGAGATGCAGAGCCTGAACAGGAGACAGGCTTTTTTTTTTTTTTTTTTAATTTATTTTAATTTTTTAAAAAGGCATCTGGAAAGAAAACCAGAGGAAGTTAGTGTTGCTACACAGACCAGAGAGCTGCTTCAATAAAGGCCTGAAATGCAAATGTTCGGCTAGAGGTTTAAATCCAAAGTATCAGGGTGTGCTACTCATTTTCTCCATATTTTGAGACTTGTGCCAAGAAATGTTGCTCAAAATGTATTGTGTTTTACTCAAGATATCTGCAAAAACAAAACACAAGACACTGTTTTTTCTTTTCATAACATTGTGTAGGGATTTTTACTCATTAAGGATTCCCCTGCTTTTTCATGGTTATGAATTGTTTTACTTAAGAAGCTTAAGACATACTGCTTTAGTGCTTTCCACTTGGTTCTTTGCAGCTGTAAAACTTTTGGACTGATTTCTGTTTTTACTGCTAATGCTGTAACAAATTTATGATGAAAACCTGTAGTTCTGGGAGGTGGGGTGCTTCTGACCTGAGTCTTTGTGGTGAGGTAGTTGATATCCCATTCTGCCAGCACGGTGGGGAGTGAATTAGTGAAGGAAAAATAAAGGGCTGGATGCCGTGCGTGTGCTGTGCTCTGGGCTTGTGCTTGTACCAGGTTTCTACCCATCTGTGGTAGCCCTGCCCCAAGCCCAAGGCAGCAAACCCCAGTGCAGCCCCACTCTGGTGTAGCCCTTCTGCTTGCCTGGTCTGCTCCCTACCACTCTTAATTACTAGAACAGTAATTAAGACTGTGACTAGCTTCCCTTGTTTTTAGGATCTATAAATTAACAGGAATACAAATGCCTTATGGTATTATTCTAGGGTTACAGGCTGTAGCAATCCCACTGAGAGTAACATAAAAATGAAAATAATTTGGAGTCAGAATTCTTCTGCTGGAATCTTTGAAGGATCCCATACCTGTCCTCCTGTTGAGGAGTCTCTTTTCACGTGGGAGAATAATACTTATATTTCCTGTTGAAAATTATTAAAATGTTATTTCCTTTTGTCTGCTGAACATGTATGGGAAATATGATCTAGGAAAAAAATCATTTTAATATTGCAGAAATGCTAGTTTTATTTCTTCCTTTCCCAGTTTCAGACTTAATCCCTGCATTGCAGAAGTTATTAACAGAGCAGGAAGAAATGTTCCCAACTACTAGTGTGTGTACGTTAAGAACCTTCCAAGCATTGCAGTGATCAGCATCTGTTGAGAAATATCCCCCGCACCCCAATGTCAGTTACTTTAAGAAAAAAAAAGCTTGCTGACTAAATGTGTAAATTCATTTGACCTTTCTTTTTAAAATGCTATTTCAAGTCAAACCTATCCATTAAAAGCTATATCACAGGTTATCAGTGTTTATGAAATGTTTGAGTATGCGCTTGGTATCTTCGCACACATCTCAGCTTATCTTCGGTCTGTCTGCAAGCCATCTGCTCCTTTCCTATGGTCATTGTTTTCCATATTAATTAGTACAGAGTGTCTGCTGACTAAATAAGGATTTAAAGACTTAATTCCTATGTGCCTAACTATTTGGGAAAAAAAATCAAAAAAAAAAAAATGCAGCAATGCTGCTTGGAATTTGCAATCATTAATATAAAGCTGTGAGTGCACTTCTGGGTGTTTAGGCAGCTTGAATAATTTAGAGCCTTTATATAGAGCTGACTTGTCTCATTTGATTTATCTTCTTCACATAGGATTTTGTACTATTTCTGGGTATTTTATTATCTCTATTGTCTCTTACATTCGTAATATGGATAGAAGCAGAGAGAATGAGCAAAGATGGAGTGTAGCATCTGCTTACCATCAATCGATTTAGCAATAAGTGATATATAAGCACATTTAGCCTTTCCCATCAAAAGAGAAAGTCAGGCTCTGACTAGGAGACAACAGAACCATACTTCCTCCTTTCACATTTCTCAGCCTGCTATTTTTCCAAGTTTTTTTCCACTTTTTCAAGTTAATGGCATTGACGACCACAAAAGGGGATAGCTCTCTTAATAGAAATCCTTTGTGCTGGTTCCTGTGACCATTTTTCTCTAAGGCGTATTGCTGCTCACTTGGATCGTGGCTCCTCACAGCAGGAAGCCCGTGTGAAATGAAAGGCAACATTTGGGTTGTGGGAAAACTTTTCACCTCCTCTGTCATGTGAAAATTATTAGCCTTTTTGCCACAGAAAGTGGTCTTTTGTTGGGAGGGAAGCTGCTGCGTTGGTTCTAACAGCAGCTGATGCGTGGCGACAGGCTGCGCACCTTGGAGGGTGCTGGTGCGCAAGGATGGGACTCTTGAAATAGACGCTCAAGGAATACAGGACACAGACCTGAGGTAGCAGGGCTAAGAGCTGGCCCAGCTTCAAGCTGAAATTTTATTGTCATGATTACAGCAGGTCTCAGGTTTTTTTTTGTGTTGATTTTTAAGTTGCCTGCTGGAGTTTGGCTATAAATGATTATCTCAGAATTCCTATCGTTAAAATGCAAGTCCATCGCTTTTCTAGCTACTGCATCAGCTTGAAAACATGCTACATAATTGTGTTACCTATTCTCTAGTCTTGGGATGATTCTCTAATCTCATTCTAAGTGACCTAATGATTTTGAGGACTGACCTCACACGTGTTGGATATGACCGGACTAGGGAGCGTAATAGAGCAGACAAGCGATGGTACAAGGCATTTGCTATCATTGCACCGGTGTTTGCCCTTTCTGGTAAAGAGACATTACAACCCTGGATGTTGAGATGGTTGCCCCATTTGGAAATGCGTGTTTTTAGTTTGCCTTCTTTAGGAGTTCCAACAGAACTTGCACTGCATCCACACTGGCAGTGCATCTTTGGTAAGTGTATCCAACGTGCAGCATTGAAAACCAACAGCCATTTATTTCCCCAGGTACAGAATAACTCGCTGCTGCCCTGTTGCACAGTCATGCTTTTCTCCTCAGTGGTTGCTGAGATTTCCCTAAAACATGTGGGATGGCTGTTAGGACGGGACCCCGAGGCGGGCAAAGGCTCTGTGGTCAACCACATATGGGAACAGACATGGCTGATGAAGAGCTTTTTCCATCTGCAAAAAGATCAGACAATAAGCTGTAGGTAAGAAAAGCTCCAGCCACTTCTTTGTGCCTCCTCACAACCACGGTTCTCACTCCGTGAGGTATCTATGGGAAAGAAACACTGTCTGTACTGAGGGCCTGGGGTGTGATGCCACTGTTCTGTGATAAATTCCCTTTGAAGGGGTGAACAGTTTGGCTGTGAAATGGTACATACTGAGAACATGCAAAATGCAGCAGTACTGGGCAAACCCAGAAAGCTCCAAGTCTCTCTCTTGCATGGCTGTGTACAGCATGCGTGCCCAGTAAAAACAAAAAAGCTTAATTACACCAAATCTAATTTCATGAGCCATTTGAGTGAGAAAGCACATCATTTTTAGCATGTAAACCTATTTTATCATTCTATCCTACATTTTTGTAGATAATATTTTTTTACGCGCAATTAGGTTTTGTGTCCAAAATGCAATTGAAGGCATATAGGTAGCTATTGGAAGTTTTTGCCTGCTTTTGCTGACACATAACAGGTATTGGGAATGCCTCATGTAACAAAACAAAAGCCGTGTGTTTATTTGGTTCCTGTAAACATTCTTCCAGTCCTGAAAGACCACTTATCTGACAGATTCTAATTGAAAAATGTGCTTTGATTTCAATAGTGCAGAGTTTCTAAATGCTTCTCTTTAAACCCAAAGTTCTCCCATTCACTTGCAATTGCTGGCTTTCGGTGACAAAGTGATCATCATGATTGTAATTAAATATTTATCACACAGTTCCCTTTTGTCATTTGGATGTTACAAGGCAGGCAAAGATATACTTTAAAGGCTGAGTAGTAAGCTATATTATGATAGTATATCAGGCAAATGAGTGTTTGATGGGCTGCGTTAATGCGAGCTAAAAATAAAACCCCATCTGTTCACCTTTCAAACTGCATCAAGACACTGCATATGGGTTGCAGAATAATTTAATGAAACGCAAATGAAAATATGTTTATTTCCATCTCGATGAAACAAGTGAAACAGGCAACTTGTTAGTAAAGATGTTTTAACAAGCAAGGAATTGTGTGCTTATGGTTTTTCTGGAATACAGTAGCACTGCATTAATTTAAAAGCATAAGTGAGTAGACGTAGAAACAGATACTCACCGAAGGCACTGCCTCTGATAATCATATAAAGCTCAAAATCTTGATATCTGGTGCCAAGGATTTGAATTACTGCAACAATTAAGGATGTGTGCTGTTAGCATCACTTCTACAGAATGTTTGTGTATCGTATCTTCAGAATTACTATTTGTCAGTGCTCATTTTTCTTACAATCTAATGAGTTCTTTTAATTTATTGGTAGAATATAGAGAAACTCGAGCCACATGCTGATTTACTCCAGCTAATGATCTGATATATGCAAATCAGCTCTCTCAAGGTATAATGCGTGCTCTGCGTCATGCCAACATGCTGTGTGATGCGAAGAGATAAAGGGAGATGCTGCTTTCTCTGGTTCTTGTGGATCCTGGTGGAAGTTGAAGCTGCCAGAGCAACAGTAATTTTTGTGTACTGAGGACTTTTCACTGCTCTGGCTATCTTAATACTTTTAGCTGAGTGATTTTTTTCACTTTTTCTGACGATTCTATCTTTGACTTGGACAAAATTGTGTTTTTTTCAGTGCTCTTCTGTGTAATACTCACACCAAAGACTTCGTCCGTTGCTTTAACTAAGCATTTCCCATTGATTCTCCTTTTTGTTCAGCCAAAGCTCAACCACTTCTAGTGAGTTCAAATCACACATCTTCTTTTGCTGGATTTCTGAAAAAAAAATTGAAAGACCCCACATAAGCTGTTAACTGCAGTTGAAGGGCACAGGAGGATTTGGGTAGTTGTTGAAACGGGTGACTGATGTAATCCTGAAATAAGGAGTTAGCTTCCTCTGTACATCTCTTACAGGTGAGGAAATGCTTAGCTAGGCAGGGTGAAGTATGAAGGGTCAGTCTAATTATGGAAAAGAGAAATAGGAGAAATATAGAATCACGGAATCATCCAGGTTGGAAAAGACCTTCAGGATGATCAAGTGCCACAGCCACATATCTCTTAAATACCTCCAGGGACAGGGACTTCATCACTGGCCTGGGAAGCCCGTTGCAATGCTTGACCACTCTCTGTGTGAAGTTCATCCCACTGTCAGGTCTGCACCTGGAACTTTTTTTGGTGTGTAATCTAAACCATGTAAACTGATAAGAGGAGAAGAGCTTGGAAAAGAAAAGGGCTTGGCTAAGATGTGCCTTGTGGTTCAGGCTACTGGGATGTGTCAGGTGTTTTCCCATCACGATGCTGAATGTCATTATTTCTTTCCAGAGGGAAAACTGATGTGAGTTTATAGGATGCTTCAGCAGGGTCACTGGAGGATGCTGCAGACCCTGCTACCCCATGCGCTCTCTTTCCTGACTTCAGCTTAGCAGTTGCTGTCAAAAGGAATATATTTTTAAAAAGGTGTGCTGAACATGCGAGTCAGAAGGAGTGTGAGCATATATAGATACATTAAAAAAAATAAAAATAAAATAAATCATAGTATTCATGTGAGTTGAACAGATTGGCTTCCCAAATAGCTGGGATGTGTTAGAACAGCTCTGAAAGCCATGTGCAAAAGCCTTATGTTAGCAGGGAAAAACTGTCTGATTGATCAGATTTTCCAGGTCTCAGACCTCTGAAGCTGTTTGATGGGATATGTTAGGCAATTGCTTTCTGTCAGTCTTAAATGTAAACTTTTAAAAAATTATTTTAAAGATTTATCCATGCATTATCTTTGGATACTGGGAGGTACAGAGAAAAGTGATGGAAAATACTTTTTTCCCCCTGAAAAAAAATCTTATTCAAAAATCAAAGTATTTTCATGGAAAGCTTCAATGAAAAGCAGAAGTTTTGAATTTGTGAAAAAGTGATGTTTCATTCTTTGACTTCTATACAATGGTAGTTTTCATAAAACTTATTCAGAGATCAAAGATCTCTGAAGACACATCTTCAGCCTGGTGTTCAACCACCTCACGTTAAATTGTGTCCACTTTCCATTGTACTTTCTGTGCCTAAGAGACAAATACTATGTGCATAAATAGGGTAACTTAAATACATTAATGTCAATCAAATTTATGAAAGCAAGCCTACCCACGTTTAACTATATATACAAGTCTGCCTTTCCTGGAATCATAGCATTGCTGTCTAATGGATCAAGCAAAGGCTAAGCTACAAGAGCGGTCTAGGAGAGGTTCACTTCTCATGTTCTTGTTCTGTGTTGGTACTAAATGTCATTGTGTTTGTATGACTGTTTTTTGGAAAGTGTTTTTCTTGCTCTGATTTTGTGGTTTGTTGAGTTTTGCTTCTATGCACTTTTGTGGCACCCCGTGCAAAAAATGGTATCGCTACTGTTCTTGAAGTCTAGAGCCTTATAGATCTAAAGTTGGCAAGGAGGCAGCCCAAAAATGTTCAGGTAACCAACATAGATTAATGTAACGACGACTAACGTACAAGTTGATGCAAGTGTTATTTATCAGCTATTTTATGCATTACATGTCAGCTAACTTTTTTCCTAATGAAAAGCCCAAGTTTCTTCATGAGTTTTCTTTTCTCTTTTCCTCTTCTTTCTCCCACGACTGACCTGTTGAGAAAATGAAATCTATTCAGCATTCATATTCCTTTTTCCCATTGTTCTGGTGATGAGTTCAGTATTGTATTACATGTGCGTGCTGTTCCAAGTACTGTTAGGGTTTTTGAAGTCTGAAGGGTTTTTTATTTTTGATATGCAAGTTGAAAAAAGTGTGTTACATTAAAGATTTCTTTTCTTCTGAAGATAGAACCAGGAAGAATCTTTTCTTGCTTTACAGTGTTTCCTTCTCCTTCTCCCTTCTCCTCACAACCTCAGGGTTAGATAATTCTCTTAATATTTTTTTTCCTCACATCTACAACATGTTTTCCTCTTAATTTTGCTTTTTATATTGCTTGTTCTCTTCTGTACGCTGAACTTTCCATGCCAATACAGATGCACGTTAATGCAGTGGATTGAATGTATTCAGAATAAAACAGACATTAATAAGTGTGCGAGAGGGCTTGCTGCTGGCAGGCTGCTCGCCTTTTCTAAGCTGGAGACACCCGCTTTGCACCATTCTGGTTCTCTTCCTCTATACAACCAGAATGCAAAACAGTGAGAAAAACGTGCAACTTGGCATAGGTGAGCATTCCTCGAGTTTCTTCCTTAGCCATCATACAGATTGTTAAAAATCAGCTGACAACAAGTTGTTCTGAAACTGAAACCCTTGATTTACTTTTATATACTTCAACCATTTATTTCCTTTTAAATCCTGAAGCCAGTGCTAGATGCTTCCCTTTGCTAGATGCTTCCTGAGAGCTCCAGCCCATTAATAACAGTGGGCGTTCTGTAACATCCGAGTAATGGGATACAGGCTGGCACTTTGTTTCCTGTCTTGCCATCACTCCTCACACCAGGAGTCAGTGTTTCGGGAGACGTAATGAGCTGTCACGGCAGTTGATAATGGACTATGAAAAATTTAGCTGGCAATCTAGGGGACGCCTGCACAGATTTTAGTTGAGCAGTCTTAACTAAAGCTCTAAGCAGCTTAAAGATAGCTCAGTTGCTTTAATGGGAAACCTTGAACAGAAGAATCTGGAGGCCATGTACTAAAGAACTGGATTAAGGAAACAAGTTGTTACTGAAGGAAATACTGAATGCTCTTTCAAAGTAGTCAGCACAGTTTGGTGCTGTGGTGTATCCTTAATTAGAAAATACAAGATTTGACAAAAATGATAAGTCATTCAGGGATACAATAAGAGATGTGAAAATAGGAAAACTAACTTTGTTCCTTGAATATAAGCACTTAAACATTACCAACTTCTTTATTCTAGGAATGTAGCCTTTCCTGATTTATTACACATCATCCAGTTCATAAGGTGGAGATGCTATGGAAAGTATACATTAAGTTACTGAAAAGTATGCATGCAAATATGATTCCCATTTGTCTTCCAGAATCCAATTAATGTCTCTTTCCCTCTGGTACCAGGTAGCCTTACTGGCTCATCAACATAATTAATGCCTTGGAAGCAATATCTCATGGAGTCTGATATTCCTTTTATTTAAGACTAAACATTTCCAACATTCAAGTGGAAAAAATCAGGTTAAGATTTGTGTTCCCTGGAGATAATTCAGGTGCTTTAACTTAATCTGCTTGTATTTCTCCCGGAGGACAGGTTGGTACCACTGATGTCTGCAGTGACAGGGATTTTAGACAACTCAAATATCAATATGTCACAACTTGCTGCTTTGGTGCAGGTTCCCGTGTAATTAAGTAATCTTATTCCTTGGGTCACAGTGTACAGAAAGAGGTTTGGTGTTCCACTTTTAAAGCACAACGAGCAGTAAATAGCATAAGCAACAATTTTCCCAGCAATATGTTCCTCTCTGTGACACCCTGTGGTAGCACTTAACTCATCCCTGGTCTGCCACAACCACTTGTGAGTTGATTGAAGATGCTGTACTGTAAAGGAAGAGTTATTTACCCCAGTAGTGTGGTTTGAATGGGATAGTGGGACAGTTCTGGTCCATGTGCATAGAAAGGGACAAGATCTTCACCAACAAACGAGAAATGGGTACTTCGTGCTTGAGGATAAAAGCATTGATGTGCATCTACCACTGGCAGGTCATTTTTAGAGCTCACTGGTCTCATCGTATGAATACAGCCCAGAATTTCTGGAGCAGGAAGGCAGCTGTTGGCAGTGACTGCAGGTGCACGGCTGGTCATCTGCTATGCATTTACCCCACTGAGCAAACACCGCAGGCCCAGAGCAATGGGCAGGCAGCTCTTAGATTTCAGTGGAGCTTAGATTTTATCTAAGTACGATCCATACTTTTTTAAACGAGAGGAATAATCAGGAAACTCTTTGGGGTACTTCAAGCCTGTTGTAACACTGCCAAATTAATTTTGTATCAAATATATTACTTGTTAAGTATCTGATCTATTCTGTCAACACACTAAATTCTATTCTAATGCAAATGAAAACCAAATTAAGTTAGCCAAACACCCATATCCTTTTGTCTCCTTTCTTCTGCGTCTTTTACACCATGTTCTAGGGTGATTATGGCAGGCTTATTAAAGGATTTGATTTCAGTGAATGCCACTGTTGTAAAATGAGAACCTTTATTCCTCCACAGCTTGAAAACATCTCGCAGGTGAAAAGACATTAGTACAGATAAATCCAAATTACTCCTGAGTACATGAGGTGTTCCCTGGCTCTGTGGACCTTCTCTTCAACCCTTTTGTAATTTCATCTTAAATATTTCTTTGTTCTCTTTAGATGCTCTGATTCTTTTGTTACAGTGTAATCTCTTTAGTCTTCCCCAATGTTTGTTTGTAGGTAGATAGGCGTAACCTATAGGTACTACCTCCTGTCCTATGAATGTTTGCAAAAATAGGTGGCGTGAATGCTATGATCATGTAAATGCAGTAAAACAAAGCTTAATAGTTCAAAATGTTTGATGTATATGAAAAACAGGTTTTAGTGTGTAAAATCTGCAATACCATTGGAGGTCCAAATTTGCAGAAAACCTATTCTTAGAGAGTAGCTTTGAATGAACTAGTCTGTTAAAGATATATATAAGCACTGGAAGTAATACTCATTGTACAGGTTTGGTAGGAAATATTTACTAATTGGCAAATTAACTCTTAGCTAGATCTTTTTTCAAGTTGTTATTTTGAAATTGTGATTTTTGACTATAAAAATAAGCTTCATAGCTTTCTGCAAGTGGAACATGCAATCATATAGCATAGAGGAAATCTTGAGGCAAGCAGTGCAAACTATTCACAATGAGACATCCTCTCGGGGGTGCCCCAGAGTCGTGGTGCGGAGCCGTCCTGTACGTGTGGTCTGCAGCCTGGCCACCAGGGTCCTTTGCTGTACGAACCGGGGAGCAGGGCAGAGGCAAAGGGAGGAGGAGGAACGGGAAAAAGTAAAACTCTGTTACTGGAAATTCAATACAGCAAATGGATGCTTGACAACGAAGCTACTCTTTGAGACAGCATGGTAAAGCAGGAAGGGGACTGTAGCTCTGTCTTTATAGGGAAATGTCTGGGGCAAGTGCAACAGAGGGGATGAACAGGTATGGACTGGGAAACTCCATGACTCTTAGGAGTGAAATGCTTCCTAAAGTATCCATATTATTTTTTATACGGTTGTTCCTGTAAACTTCAAGTGAAGTTTACTCTGAAAGGGAAAGAAGCTGTAGAGGATAAAAGGCTGGAATGTATTTGTAGAAGAGAGAAATGGATCCTGCTGCCTTCACCCTCCTTGCAGCTGCCTGTATTTCCTGTTCCCAAACCACCAGCCCTATATGGGGCAACAGAAGCTCATCCAGTCAAACTGCCAGACCGATTCCACGGTACCCATGTGATCAGTCATATACTAAAACCGCTCAGAACTTAAGTCCCAGCTGAAGTGAATAATTTGATTAAAGAAAAATCTTCAGGTTAACCTAAATATTCACATCAAACCTTAGAGCAGTTGCAAATACCAAATATATTGGATGAGCATAAGACGGCAGCAATTTTGAATCATTTGCTCAGCTTTACATATCAAACAATGAGGGCTGAGATGCACATTGTTTAAATGCTTATTGCTAAGTCCTGATCTCTAAAATCTCCTGCAAAAGCAAAGATTTTATTTATTGGACAGAAGAAGCCCATTTCCTCTAAATGTCACATAACCCCCTCCACCTTAGACTTCTTCCAGTCCCAAGAATGTGGAAACGATAAGAAGCGTTTATATAAACTGAAACCCTATGAGCAACTCTCTCCTTCTCATGTCTCAGAGACCGAGTGCTTAATTTGTTAAGAGTAGCTTGAAGCAGTTGACAGGCAAATGGAAGGGGCTGCATTGCCATGCATCTCTAACTGCACATTTCATTTGGTAAATAAGTAACTGCTGAGAATGTCCAAATATTAAAGTCTCTCTACAATGAAAAAAAAAAGAGAAAAGATTAAGAAAAAAGTTTTCTAGTAGTAGGTACTTGAGATTACCCAGATTTTGATTTTCTGTAGGGAAAATTAGCACTTTGAAAATTGTTTATTTCTGCTATTAATACATAGCCCAGAGCTCAAACCTTGATCTTCAGAAAAGTAAAAGAGAATAATTGTATTAATTAGGAGATCGGAAAATAAGTTTTCACTTCCTGGGGAAAGAAACAGATTGTGTTTCCTAATGATTTTGCATTTGTTCAAGTAATTTTGTAGTCTGTTTTGGAATGGATCAGAATTGTATCAACATTTATTATTATTATTATTACTAATATCTGGACTGTAATGATCAAAGCAGGAGTATAAAAATGCTCATGAACTGTTGATAGTAGTAGGGGGATGGAGTATGTGCCCCCCCCCCCCCCCCCCAATTAAGAATTTATCCAAACGTTCCAGCCAAAATGAGCCGGATCCTCCTTAATTTCCTTTTGTTTTCTTCTACACAAACCATGCTTGAGAGACACTGATTTAATTTGGTAAAGAATGCACTGGCTGCCTGATGACTTGCTTTCTCCTTGCTCTTGTCTTGTTAACAATTATCTTGTCAAAAGGTAATGTAGGCAACAGAAGCAGTTAGAAAACTTCTCATAGAGGGAAACTTTTCTTCCTTGTAGCAAAACTTAATACAAAAACAATCAAGTATTATTACTTAAAGATCGTACCAGATTGTTTTCCAATAAAGCAATCGCTGCCTTTACATCTTAAATTTTCTGAACCTGAAACCCTGCGCAATAACACAGAATAGGGCACAGAATAGATTTAGACCTGAAATTATGTTAGAGAAATGCAGTGTAGAGCTGGGTTTGTGCTGTTCTCCTGCATGATCTCCTGAGGATGACATATTTGGAGTGCTCCTGTCCTCCTGTGATGCTGGGACATCACGTTGGTGCAGCACAAATTGCTGCCTCCACTGGGTGATACCCGCAGGAAGCAGCAGTCTTTCTAGTACACTTTTCTTGATTAATCTAATCTACTTTAAACTCTGAGCAATTGTTCTCTACATCTGGTTTAACTTTTAAGGTTTCTGTTTCTAGCTCAGATCGAAGAAAGTTTTAGTGCCCAAAAGATATGTTTCTTTCCAAAAATATTAATTGAAAATATCTCTCCTTCTAATTCCTTGTGTTATTTATATCCTTAAGTCATCATGGGTAAAACACTGCTGTGATTTCTGGTGTGTATGTGGCTATTTGCCAGCTGCTCGGGGAGGAACTGGGCTTTTGTTTAAAGTCTGGGCAACATACACATCATGTACAGATGCTATAAATACACATCTGGATCAACAGAAAGCCAAAAATCCCTTTAGACATCAGATTTCTTGATGCAGTGATGTTTTGGGCTTGGCTCTTCTTCCACCTATTTTACAAGTTTAGGGGAGAGGAGGAATCCTCCTGTTGTAGGTGCAGCTTCAAGTGCTCTAGATCCATCAGCACAGGGGTGAGGATGGGCAGGTTTTGCTGGGGTGCAAAACTTAGTCTGTCACTGACTTCGGAGCTGCAGAACAACAGTTGAAGGCATTATTCTTAGCAGCTCGTGGCGAGCTTTAAATATTTATAAAAAAAAAAAAAAGAAAAAGTTTTTCAGTTCTCAGGCAATGTGCTAGCTAGTTTTGGCTTGAAGATGTCTTCCACATTCGGATGCAGTAAATTTAAGGATTCAGGCTAAAGGTAGAATCAAATTGAATTTACTGCCTAGATTTTTCTTTCAGGAAGATCTCGAAACTGATTATACATTTAATAATGCAGAAATGCACGCTGGCTGAAAAATAATTTTCATTCTTTACTTTTGTAGTTCTTCTGTAAAGGTTACAATAACAACTTTAGGAGCAAGTTCAGGCGCTTCAATTTTTTTTACATTTACTTTAACAGCAAATATTGAAAGTATGGTAATGTTATTTGCCTTACATTTTGGGAAGGAACACTGGTGTTTAGTAATAGAAGGGAAAGGTTATATTAGGAAGTTTGTATCTGTTGATACTTGTAATATGTACAAATTTAAAACAACTTTTTATTTCACCTTTTTATTCAATAAAGAAGACACTAGCAGGATTGTAACTAAAATATTTTAATCTCATTTACAAAGTTGTGATTTTGATTTTTTCCCTAACAAATGCAAGTGAGAAAAGAAAATATGAAAGGGAGAAAATATGAAAGGGAGAAGAGTTGAAGGATGAGAGGGAAAGAAAAAAAGGAAGCCTTGAAACACTAGTTCAGTCAGAGATATCAGTGTCCTATCGTTAGCAAGGTGATTAACATTGGCCTCCCCTTTGGTCTGGCAAGTCTTGAGATGTGAGAGTGCACTGGCAAAATAACACCTAACTGATATGTATATCATCATAAGTCATTTGCTGTGGTGTAATCTTGTTATGAGACTTTTAAGAAAATGGGTTTTTACTACATTTGTATGCCTGTTGTATTTTCTTTTGGTATTCTGGAAAACTGTTTCCTTTTTTGCTGCCTGGGTGTTTTGGACTTAAATGACAGTATAATTGTACCAGGTCTGCACAGAAAGCGTGCTCCTGTCCCTTCAGATAGGGAACTGAATTGTGACCTCCAGTGCCAATTAAACCAAATCAGTTTTGAATGCGTGATGTTCTCCAGTAGCACCCTGATGATTAACTTGTGACACTTGCCAATGTACTGGGGCCACAGCTATCTTTCTGTTCTCTGTTTTTGCAGTGTCTGCTGCAATATGACCTTATCCCACAGTTCTCGTCTCTACCTCGTGGCTGTAATTCAAGTGCATTTGTAATAATATCAATTATTTGTTAAAAAAATAATCTGAAAATAATTGTGACTAATGGGAGGCTCTAAGAAAATCTTGGTCCTACTCATTAACAGCTCATGAGTTGGAAGAGAAGTAAAACATTCTTGCAGAAATGTTTTTGTCGTGTATTTTTCCACCTATGCTTAAATATTCCTGAAAGTTTGGAGATGCTTTCCGGAGCCTCATTGCCATGGTGATCAACTCCATGCATGACACAACAGCATGAGTCAGTGCAAAGGAGAAACCCAGCCATGCTTTCAGCCCCTGCATTTGTTTACATCAACATAGGCTGGGAAGGAAATGTTTTGCCTTCCCTCTTAGCCCTGAATAGCACCTAGTAGCGGAAGCAGCAGGAAGATGTAAGGGTGGTAGACAAACACTGGAGGAAGAAAATACAGAGGTAAATATAATCTTTGGTTGTTTTTCACGAATTATGGAAATGCAGGGTGCAGCAGCTGTCAGAACAGAGGTGCTAAAGACAGTATGTTGGCTGGAACAGAAGTCTTTCTGCTAGCACCAAGTATGGTGTTGCAGTCTGTTTAGTGACTGAACCTCAAGATCAGAAACTGAAGATAAGGTTTTTATTTCAGACATCTTTTAAATTTCCATGGGGGTCCCTTTGTCTAGAATTTGGTTTCTGCTTGAATTCTCGTCTTGTTTTTTATTTTTTGCCTGTTTGATTCATTATGTCAAAAATCTGCCTGAAAAGACTTTAAAATACATAATAGAGGTGATGGTATTTTTAATGCCGATGGAAAGGCTAGTTAAACTGGGCAAGGTTCCTGTTTGCTCTGGGTCTGTCTTTTCAGCTTCCCTCCCTTCTGAGATGTCAGGTTGTTAAATAAGGATTGTGTTCTCCAGATTGATTCATTTTTATTTTTTTCCTTCACATACTCTTCGAGAAGTATTACAAACAGCAGGAACTAGTGGAGTTGAATGAAGGGACAGTGGAAAACAGATTATGCAGTTCAATTGCCTATAAAACGTAGAGCAGCATGCTTTGATCTCCCTTTACACAAAGGAACAATTTGGAAAAAAGTCTGATAGCTCTGTGGCGTGGGAGGAGGAAAGGGCAGAACAGCATGTGGTCTTGTCCTGTCTTCTTCAAGTGAACACTCAGTGGTAACTGGTAGTCCGTAAAGACCTCTGCTGAGTTGACTCGTGTCCCCATCAAACGTACAAGTCAAACTCAACCCGTGTCTTCCGGCAGATAATTTCAAGGAAACATGAACAATCTGGTCTTGTATTGTGAGTGATTTTACACACCTTGTGGAACACCTGCACCCTTTTGAATTCTTCAGGCAGAGAAAGGGGTTCCTGGCTGCCTTGAGTATTGACATCTACTTCTTGTGGGGCAACACTTGTAAATAAAACAGAAGCTGGCAGTGTTGACAGAAATAGAAATGATCCAAATAAATTATTTGGATGATTTTTATTTTATTAGTTTTTGTGTTGTAGTGTCTACTGTCAGACCACTGCTGTCTCATGCTAACTTCTTGCCACAAGGTCCAACAGTTCTGTCTCTTATTTTTCCTTTACTTTTAAAAGTATAAAACCACATGAATTACACTACACTTAGGTTTTTTAATAATTCTTTTTTTTTTGAGTACTTTATCCAACATGGGGTTTCACAAAAGGCATGCCATTCAGCATCACATGAAAAAGCTTTGAGGATGAAAGCACAGCAGCGTGCCCCAACTCCTGTAGCAAATGAGAGGTGTTTACACAAAGAATACCTGTAGCTGTTTTCTTCCCCTAGCCCCTTTTTATGCCCTTGTGCAAGCAAGAATCTATAAGCAAACTCCTGGAGCACGCTGCTCATAAGGACTTCCAGCTCTGCTTCTAGAACACGGCTCCAGGGCCATTTGGGCATTTGAACTTTTGGATGTTTATTTGGAATATATTTTTTTTTTTTATTTTCCCCATTGGCAACTGTACAGTACTGTGTAAAAAACAATGGCAGTGCCCAAAATGTAACGCAAAGAACAAAAAGCTATGAAACTAATGTGAGCTGATGTAAGTTGCCAAGAAAAAGAGATAGGGTTTTAAAAAAACAAAAAGGATTTTTTTTTTTTTTTCTGACAAAAAATAAAAGGCAAACACAAGGCAGAGGGCTGTGCAAGACCCCTCTGTACTCTCTCCTGGATGTCTGCTTCATCCTTATGCTTGCAGTAAGATCTCCCCTGGCAGAGTGTGTGAAGAATATTTTTAGTGAAAAGCCAGTTTAAGAACTGAAGCGGTAAGGGAAAGTGGAATTACCATGAATTATTTCTCACTCGCTCCCTTCTGATTCCATTTCTCTCTCTGGCAATGCTGCCAGTTGCAGAGCAAGGCAGACAATTTTTATTTGAAGATGTAGATCTTCATTTTATGCTGAAATTTAAGTTAGAAGTAAGAGTTTAGAGGCTTGCAGTGGGTGAAGTTCACCTGTAGGCAGTTGGATAGTAGCCATCCGTGCTGTTTTTCATTGCCATCCATCCCCAGTTCCACCTTATCCTGTAAAACTCATTAGTAGCAGCACGGTTTGCAACACGTAGGGAATACCAGGCAAGTTGTGAGAGAAGAAACTTGCTAGTCTTAAATGATTTGTCCTGAGATATCCACTTCGCTCTCCTACTTTACTCCTTTGTATCATGGAGCCTTTGCTAGATGATGAAACCACCGCCTGATAGGAGAGCTGATGTTTCTGGGGGTAAATGTTATGATGCTATTTAAAAATTAAGGATAGAAATGAAATAATATTACTTCAAAATATTTGAAGCCGACTGAGCTCATGATCTTGACTGAAATATTTTCCTCTCACTTCATAAAGCAAGAGTAAGTGTGCCTAGAGATGGGTTCCTATCTGTAAAGGACATGCTGTTTGCTGCTCCTGTTTGTACTAGGCAGTGTAGGACTGATCCAGTGTGTGTTGGATCGTTTTGACCCTACTAATGTTCCCGCCTGTCTTTCATGGTCACATTCAAAGCTGAGGCACTCACAGCCTCTGGAAGTCTAATCTGATTTAAGCTCTTCCCGGAGATTAAACAAACACTTGGTGATTTTGGCTGTTCATAATTTCAAAAATACATTGGCCTTTATAAGTGTCTTGATACGGGCGTTTTAAGAGTTTACTGGGTGCTTTTGCAGTATCTTGTGGTAGGTGCCACTGTAGGGCTTACAAGCTGTTTGAAGGAATATTTGCTATATTTTCATACCCTAGGTAAATCATGCATGTTGATGGGTGGCTTTGATTTGACTGAAAATAAGTGTTCAAGTAGTTATTGACCAACAGAGCTCTCGTGATTCCCTGCCAGGTCTGCCAGTGCTCTGCCACCCATTACTTGGGTCTATGGACCCTTTCCAGATGTCATATACAAAAAGCTGAAAGCAGAAATATAATTTATATTATCAACGATCCATTGCTGACAGCCATCGTGATACAGTTCAGGCAAACAGTGTCTTACTGAGCTGGAAGGTAATCGCCTGGAAAGCTGGATTTCAGCTTCTCCTGTACGTAGGAGTGCTGAGCTTTTAGCATGAAGATGCAATAGAGAAACGTGCAGCACAAGAAGGAATAATTAAGATAATACAAAATAGGAAAGAGGAAGGCATGAAGAACTGAGAGGAGATGTTAAGAACCAGACCACTCTGCTGTATCTATAAAAGGAATAATTTTCAGAGCGACTCAGAGGACTGCAGTTTAATTGAGCCTAACAGAACAGGCTAATAGAGAGTTGTAGGTGGACAGGCAGCTGCCCTGTGAAGGAAGAAATCAGGAACTAACTAACTAAATAAATAAAAAAAATCAGAAAATCAGCAGAAATAAACTACATCCCATCACTGAAGAACTGAGGCAAAAATGACACCTGGTTAGAATGATAAATAGCAAATTAACTCTTTGCTCTTGTTTTTCTTCATAGGTCTTGAACGGGAACAACAACTTGTTTCTCCAGTTTTTCCTTCACATGATCTGACACATTTTCTGTGTGCAAGTGAGTACTAATTCGTCACATATGTTGGATAGAAAATTGAGAGTACATAATAGGTGAACCAGAAAATGCCACATTTTTTTCAGCCTATTTCATTTCAACATCATTTCAGTGATGTGCAGTCCTTAGGAAAATTTGATCTAAAACTGTTACTATGCTTTGTTAGGAAAAAAAATGACTTTATCAAAGCTATTTAAAGTATGGGTATAATTCACAAATCCCCATATTTAATCAAGTAAGGTCACTTTTCAATATGTGTTTCTAGCTGGTTTGTGCACTGTAGTATGTTATGCAGCTATATTAGGCAGCAGTTAAAACCATCGATATTTATATAGCACAAAGAGAGAAAAGCATCTTTGGAAGCAAGCTGCTTGATGATATGTAATACTAGGAAGGTTCTAGTAAAAATAAGTCAGTCTAGTTTGAGGAGCTTAAATTTGCCACATAATGTTTACACGCACATAATGCAGTGGCATTGCACTGGAACTGAGGAGCTGTGGAGTAATCCAGTGTTTAGTAAAATTGTAATTAGCACAGAAAACAGTAAGCAACTGTCTTTCCAGTGGGGCCTTCGATTATTGTAATCAAAGGGTGAAGAAACTCCAAACATGGAATCAAAATTTGGAGCTCAGTTTTAATCTCTACAGAAAAACAGCTTTTCTAATCCAGGAGGCTTTTCTAGCTGTTGGTTTTTAACCCCTGTTTGGAGTTGCCCATTCTCTGTCCCGTTTTCTATTCTGAGACCCTGCAGATCTCTAAATAGTAAGTATCCCAGATTCTTTTAGGAGAAATCAGGCTGTTCGGTATTTTTTTTTTTTCCTCAAGGGAGTCCTGTCAGAGCTCAAACACCTCAGCGGTTTGAAAATAGTTCATCCCCAACAGCTCTAGTGGTGTGTGTTGCAGGGTAAGAATGATCTTGGTATCTTGTCATCTGTACGTTGTTGGTAGAGCCCAAAAAATTTTCAATTCACAGATAGATTCACAGGTCCATGTAATATGCGTTTCCCATTAATGAAAATTATGGGACTTGAATTGTCTAAAAGCATGAGTATATTTTAAGTAAACGTGCAAGCTGTACATAACATATATATATATTTTATTTATATGCTGTGCTGAGACAAACTGAAGGAAATCAAAAAGTTTTCTTCCGCAGTTACTCCTACAGAAATCACTGCAGGCTCATGTCCACAATGCCAGCAGTGAAGAGGTAACAGCCATATGAGGCACTTTTTGCTGCCAGAAAGGTCAAAAAACAGTGTCTTACAGAGTTTGGGAAAATCAATGTGCTTAGGAGGGGTTAGCCACTCTCATAATTTCACTGCTTTCCTTACTGAAGGACTGCATTGCTGTACAGCTGGGACAGACACTACAGGGGCAGGAGATCTGTAGACTTTGCAGTTCTTCATTCAGCTGGGCCTTCTGCTCCAACTGCCAGCTCCATCCTGGAGCAACAACTGCCCTTGCAATAATAGCCAGGATTCACAAGTTTCCACCAAAGCCTAATCTCTTTAAGATCTACATGGATTTAAAGTCTGGGCTTTTCATTCCACATCTCTAAGGTATTGCCAGAAACCATAATAATAATAGCTGAGGTAAAATAGAAAAAGAAAGGAACAGTAGGAATTCCTTTAAAGGATGCTTTTAATACTGCTTTTACTGCAGATGCTTTCCGTCTCACAGCTAGGTGCAAACAAGACTGCTCTGATAAGACTTGTATAGAGGGAAGTGACTTGTGTGATGAGGGCAGAAATTTTAATTAGAGAAATGCATGCTGCTTTACTCATGGCTTTGCTAAAATTTACCTTTATTATTTTTGTAAATATAAATGCCTTTTAGACAGTCTTTATATTGATTGTACAGTAATTGGGAACAAAGTTTTCCCCATAATGGAAATGCTAAGAAAGAAAAAAAAATATTCTGAAGTAGATAAGGTAATGCTGGTAGTTTCAGGTGCATCTTACCATAAACCAGCAAAGTGAGAGAGGAACAGGCTTTTTATGTCCTGCAGAGTAGATCCTGCCAATCTGCATCGGGACAGTTGACGTAAACCCTAGGGTTCTGAGAATTTTGTATGTCCCATTTCGCTTTGCTTAGGTCTCAGGCCTCCAGCTGAAGAGGTCACCAAGCACTTCCTTTGGAAGATTGAATCAGCCACTGCCACATTTCACTGTCAAAAATAACTCTTGCCATTTAGCCTGCATTTTCACTGTCAGGAGCCTTTCTTGATGCTCATTATATATTTGCACTTTCTTAAGTTCCTTGTACATTCTTGAATACTCTTGAAGAACTTTCCATAAATAGGCTTCCATAAATCTTTGTTCTTGGTGGTATTTTTTAAAGTCTCGCCATCAGTAGGTCGTATTTCTAATTAAAGAACATAACTGTTTTTGATCCCTTAAAAAATGTATTTGTTTTTGGAGGGAGACTGTATAGAACATGTGGAGCATAATTGCAATGTGTGTGTGCATACATATAGGATAAGAATCAGCTGTAATAAGAGGGTGTTTGGGGTGGGATACTTCCAGGGGTCAGTCTGAATGCAGCAAGTTGTATTAAAGATTTATGAGTAGCTTGTATGTCCAGAATCATTAACTTGTTTCTGACCAGTAATAAATGTGCAGTCTTGGTCATTTGCTACTCCACGAGACCAGGAAATAAATTTGCACCATCTCTTAGAAAGCACGGAGCTCATAACCAGTTTCAGTAGAAAGCAGAGGTAGATGTAATTTTTTAAATGCTTCTTGTCTGGACAAATAATGGCTTGTAATTGATCACTAACCGTGTTGGTTAATAACTAATAATGTTTCATTCCTCTGAAATATTCCAAGCAAATGGCTCAGGCCAGTTAAGGAACTTGGTTTATTCATCTATGTCCTGTCCCTTCATATTGCTGCAAGTCCCTTCATTCTTCTCTTACTACTGGTATTCATCAGTTTCCATTTACATCTGTATTTGCAGATGACCCTGAAATACAGGTGCTATATTTCTTGAAGGTTGCCAGGTGTCCATGGGCTTCACAGTGGATAGAATCAGAACTTGTGCTTGGAGGATGCTGAGGTTTCTATCTCTGTTCCTGCAAAGTGATTACTCACATAATCAGAAACACTTAGTGTATGGTTCTGTAAACTTCAGTGCCAGTTTTTGTTTGGCCTGTTTATTCCACCAACAGCAAAATATAGCCTCAAAGCAGCAACAACCACCTTTTGTAAAAGTGGAGATTTAAACGGGTAAGAGCCAAGCTGCAAGTTAATGTGTGTGGAAATATTAGAAAGTTGCCTAAAATACATCTGGGACGTTCAGCACTTGTATCTTTACATGAGCAAGCAATTGTTGCTCTGGCTGTTTGCATTTGCCTAACCTTCTGTTATCAAATAAAATCATGAACAAAATAAAATTTCTGTCTGAGACAAATATGACTGGAATCCCAAGAAAGAATCCAAAGGTCAGATCAGCTGTTTTGAAATATTGTTTCCTGTTATCTACAAAACCTTAGTGACATTAAACAGTACAAAGTGGAGTTTGCTGGAAGGTACTCGGGTGTTGTATATTTAAAGAACAAGCTGTAACCCAGAAATAATAATAAAACAGTGGTGCAAGACTTCTAACTCTGACCCGTATTTGCGGGGTAAGAATGTTGTGAAAACTCTTTTCTTTTCCAGCAGGTGAACTCCAGCCTTCAGGTGTTCCTGGCACTTTTCTGGTTTGGACAGGCACTGGCTCTCAGAGTCCAGGGACTGTTGATAAAACAGAATTCCACGCTTATTTATCTTTGAAAAACAAACAAATAGAAAAACTGATTGCTGTATGCCTAAATGGATAAATATTTGCATTTTGTAATTGTGTACACAGATTAGGAAAACTGAATCATAACAAGGCACATTTCTTCCTTTGAAATGGAGTAGAATTTTAATTAGTCTTATTTCTCTTATTTAGGGAGTATGGCAGCATGGGAGAGTTGCTGCTCTTCTTTTTTTTTTAAAAAAAAAAAAACAACAACACTTAAAGTGAGTTTTACCAGGAGGCTTCTTAAGTAATATTAAAATCTTGTCCTGGGCATCTACTTAATTTTAATTAGAAAGTAATTTAATCCTAAATAAAGTAGAGAAAAAGGCAAGTTTATATAAAAACATCAATTTGAAAAGAGATTTTTAGAGCTTTCTATATGGAAAAGAGAAAGATGGTGATTTTCATATTTACCAAATACTGCAAGCTCGCTGCACACACAATTTACATAAATCTGTCTACTTAACTAAATGTGAAGGTTGTACTATAACACGTATGATTATTAGGATGAAAAACAGGTAAGACAAAATCTTTGGTGATGAGCAAAGCTGTGCAGATGTTAAGCAACTAATTTCTTTGGGACAAAAAAGAATAGTTCTGGAAATCAGTGGAAGTTGGGCATCATGCCTTTGAAAATGTCCTTCCTGGAGTTAATGGGAAAATACGTGAGAGATGGGTTGAATATGTATATGTAGGTAAAAACAGGCGTGTACCATGTACAGATACAGCTCTCATACACCAGTAAGGCAGGATGACAGATGAACAGGGGAAGAGCAAATCCAAACAGCAAGCAGAGCTTGTGTGTGGGGGGTGTGCCTCTGCCCATTAGAATTAGGGCTGAATCGAGGGAGGTGTCTGTAAGCGACTGCTTCCATCTTAGCACAATAAGATTATGTTTAGTTTCTCAGGGGAGACTTTCTCTGATTAAATTTTACTCCTGAACTACCCTGGATTCAGCACATGATGGAGTCACCTTGAATCCAATGATCATTTAAATGAGAAAAATCATATTCAACAGTAAAATAATCATTTTTACTCCGTGTAACTCATTTATAACATGCCTCTCTGTTAACACACTGCTGCCAGAAACAGTTCCCAACTGTTGAAAAAGAAATAGGAATTCAGGTGTAAATGACATTTTACTGCTCTTAACTGTACAAAAGTTATATTTTAAGCATATTTGTTTAGGGGACTTTTCAAAACGCAGAGCAAATCTGAGACATGATTTTAATGTCAGCATACCGAGATATCGAATCATTTGATTGCCGCTGTTGGATACACCTATGCTGGTTTTTAGTGGCGTCATCATTCAGTAATGGATAACTACCTCTGGTGAGTGGGTTAGGATAGCAAAACCCACGCATTTTCCACATATTTATAGGATTTCTTATAGCTAGATAACAATCTGCTGTGTCAGGTGCTGAAGACCACCAAGCTACAGAACTGGCTGTGTCTGCTGAGGTCAAATTCTGCCCCTTGTTATCTTCTAAAGAAACTCCGGAAATGGCCTGAAGCTTAAACTAGAAGAGTTCCATTAAATTGGAAAAGCAAACCTGAGTCTCCTGGTGTTGATCGCAGGCTTGCAGAATGACACATTGGGCTGTCACTGTGCCAGGGTTAGGATCACACTCCGGTAGATTAAATTCCTTGTTTTTACTCGCTTTTTTTTGTGTATCTCTCTCAGCCTAATTGAGTTATGTCCTAAGCCTAGACCTCTAGTTTACCTGTAACAACAAGAACAAAAAACCCTTGGAAGTCCGAAGTCTTATCAAGTTTTTATCAGTGGTGCAAGCAGCTTGAAACACAATTAACCTGTTACCAGTATCAGGTTTTATTTATCCTGGAGCTCAAAGCATTGATGTTATTGATCTGCTTTAGGGCTAATCGCTCCACTGTGTAATCTCGGAAGTTGTTACATTACTTCTTATCGTGGCACTGATGGTTTTTGAGCAGTAGATGAGGACCAGTGTAGTCCAAATGCTAACAATTCCTGTGGTAAGGTTGTGTGCACCAGGGAGAGGAGGACGCTTTGTCACTAAATTTACCTCTTTCTGGCCATATACCCATTTCCACTCCTTCTATTACTTTAAAAGAGGGAGAGTAAGAAAGCTTGTCCTAATGGTATTTCAAAATCACTAAATGTTTTTCTTTACAACTATGAGGTAAAGTACAAGTGAAACGCACTAAGACTAGACGAAAGATGTTGAATCAGTTTTTCATCCAAAGTATAATGTCTTGTGGTATTTTTTTACGCATTATATTTGAGTCTTCAATAGGTAAAACACCTGCTGAAATACTTTTGAATCTTGAAATCAGTAGATGTGTTGATTTTTGGATGTTAATAAGATCCCTGCAAAAGAAAGAATGAGAAGCAGCTAATCATGGAGGGGGAGTCCTGAAATGAAATATTGAAAAACTCCTTGCCAGTGCTCCTTACTCCCATTAACACTCAACATTCATTCAACAAAGGTTGACGTTTTGTAATTAAACTTTTTTTTTTATGTGATGTTAGTAATCAAATACTGTCTTTCATCTCCCACTGAGGATGTGTATCTAAGGTCTTTGATATAGAAGAACAGGTCATAAATGCAGACTACAGCACTAAAGGAAATAGATTTATACGAAAAACTCAAAATGTTCAGTAGTCAAATGTAAAAACCAAGGTAGGTCATTGAGTTTTCAGTGAGGAACTGTGAATCGAGGTGGCCTCATCTGAAACAGAGCCCAAACAAAGGCTGAGCTTTCACTACTTGTATCAGCAGGCATTTAGAGAGCCAGCTGTGCTTCTGAGAGTAATGGTAATGTTATGGATCTGTCTGGGGCACTATTAAAGAGATGCATGATTATTATCAGGGGGCAATAGCTGCTATCACACAAAGGTTTTTCATTGTTGACATTCCATTATTTTAAGAGGTGGAAAAGTAGCCATTGAGACGTATTCTTACCTAACCAGCAACAAAATAGTTTTCACACACAAAATAGTATAACAGGATTGCTGCATTTTTTTTTTTGCAGGTGACTCAGTGGCCAAATTAAAAAAAAAAAAAAAGAAAATCTAATTTTTGCCTGCAATAAAATTCATAATTGTAGCTGAAACTAGTCCAACACAAAAATAACTGCTACTGTTTTATTTGAAATATCTGATTTTTAGCCAAGGATTTTTATTTAGCTTATATTAATGACCCTAGACCTGCTGGTGTTAACTGAAACATGCTGGGCATATGATACTGATTGTCTGTCAGTCCCTTCCATATAGGTCTGTACTGTATCATAGGATCGATAGGTTTTTATCTTCCTGGTTACATTTGGTGTTGAACAGTTTAATGACAGCAAGGGTTTCTTTGTTTCACTAAATACTAACACAATTTTTAACCTTAGAACCCGAACATTTAGAAGCAAGATTCTATTGTCCTATAGAACAGAAAATGTATGAAAATGTGTGGCCATTGAATTTAAGGAAGGTTTTAAAGCAAATTAGTGTTGAACTAGTGTGAAATTATTTCATGAGAAAAGTGAGCCAACAGGAGATGCAGAATATTAACTATCTGTTCGGTTTTGGTTTTCCCATAAAAGGTTAATAATTTTTAATACAGTTAAACAAGAGGGGACAGAAACAGAATACAGTATAGGTCAGAGAGCTGGGACATCATCTAGATGCTTTCAGCTAAATAGGATCTGATGAATTTTACTCTCAGTCATTCAGAATTAGCTAAAGCATTGCCTGCACTTAAAATTGGGTGAAATCCCAGAGAGCTAGACAAGGCCCAAAATGCCTTATTTCCAAAGACAGATGGAGTACAGAAAGTCTCAGGAAATATTAGGCACCATAATTACAAAATGCAAAGAAAATACTGTTAAATGCTGCGTATGCAAATATGCAGAAAAAGAATTAAGTACAGATACGGTGGACTGTTCAGAACAAATCATAATTCTTTTTTGACTCCCATAATATGCTCGAATGAAAAGGATGGGGGGTCAGATAAAGTAGCAGATGTAATATTTTGGCAGAGCTTTGGATGTAGCCCTCTCTCTGGCTACTGGTAACTAAATTTTCATGTGAACTGAAAGTGGTAGGACATCTGCAAAACCAGAGGTGGTATGTCCTACAGCAAACATTCTGCCTTAAATGTTTTCCTTATATTGCTTTGCTTTTATGGTGTGAAGATTCTTTTAACAAATTAGGATAGGCAAATAGCTGACAAAGCTGACAAATGAAGCACATTGCTTCAGTTTTTTTTTTGTTTGTTTGTTTTTGTTTTGAGAAGCTTCCATACTCCTGGAATTCATTTGCAAGACTGTCATTTGCAATCCGGAATTTTTCTTTTTTCTGCAGTGATAGAGGATTAAAGACCAATTAGGTTTCAGTCTGAGCACTAATCCAAGCTTTGGACAGCTTTCCATTTTTCAGGCTTATCTTCAAATGTAAGCACAGTTCCTTGTTCCAGCTTTTCATTTTAGTGTGTCTCCACAAAACAGATAAGATTGCCATACTTCATATTTTTTTAAAATACAAGTTAACTATCTATTTTTATGACACATGGACCTATAATATTCTCTCAAGCTGAACCTTTAGTGTTTAAAGACAACTGTTTAAGAGATTTGAGTAGCAAAAAATTATTAAAAGCTGATTTTCAGCATACAGGATTTACACTGCTTGTCTAAAGACCTAATTCTCATTGATGTAATTATCTGGTGGTAAACAATTTTGACCTTGTATTATATAACATTTTTTGGGAAGCAGAATGGCAATGAGTAAGACAAGATGACACTCATCATTAATTGCTTTGAGTCCTAACTTGTAGGCTGCTGTGGAGTGGGTGGGGAGGTGTGCACTGAATCCTCGAGCAATGGAGCACTGCACCAATTACCTGAACTAAGTAGAGACCTTCAAAGAAATCTTTGGTATTTAAACCACTTTTAGTTAGTTATGAGACAGAAATATCATCCATACGTGGACAAGGGCTAAGCTGCTTTGAAATGGTTTCAAGCATGCTTGGAAAAAAGTATGAGGCCCCTGGAGTTCATCTCTTGCCTTCCACCCTGAATGTAGTGTTTGCAATGTCCCTCAGCAGCAAAGCTGAATTTCAGCAGGAATAGGATTGTTTACCATTCGGAATCCTCCTCTGCCCCCAGTTGCCTATGGTGTTTATGATTTTTCTACTTTAATGTAGTATTATTTTCTCAGAGCTCAGTGAAATGGTTGATCTGCAGGTATATCCCAAGAAAACCTATGGGAATACTTGTTGGGTTAGCAAAAAGTTCTCTGAGACTTGCTATCCATTTTGGATAATGGTTATCATTATAACGACACCCCATAATTGTATTGTTTTGATTCCACTGGGCCTTGGAGTGGTGCAAAGGGAAGGGGGCAAATTTGGGAACTGGGAATGAGTCTCATTACTTAACATGTTTTTCTGCTTGCAGCAGAAGCAGTTTGCCAGGAAATTCTTATTGTCTTGTAAATCACAGCCTGACTTATGAATTTTAACATTCAGCTGCTGTGGTCCCAGGAGAAAATCCCATTACTTGTCTTGCAGGCTGTAGGCTGGGCACATCTCTTGTATTGGTGGTACGCTTCAGTGAGAGTCTCTGAACATCCTAGCAGCAGGAGAACTTTGGTCTTCTAAAATGTGCCTACAGGATTAGTCTACCAGGGTGTGTTTCCCTCCCATGGGACTGATAGGGGCACCACACCGTATCTGTGCAACTAGAAACAGGGGTTAGAGGCAGCTGTGACACTCACCTACCCACCACATACACTACTTTTAGACTAACCTTTCTGACAGTCCTTTTTTTCCTCCTTAAAATAGATTTCTATATTCTCAGAACTCTATGTACAAAATAGCTAAATAAAGTTCCCATAAGTAGTAAGAATATAACTTCTAAAGGCTGTACCAGGCCATGTGCAAAATCTTCTAGCTGTTTATGCTGTCACCAGCAGTGCTTGCCTGCAGATTCCTGGGGAAGGACATAAACACATCTGGCCACTTCCCAGGCACACCCTTCCAGTCTTCAGTGGTTAGGACTGAGAGTGAGACAAAATGTTATTTATGAAAATTTTTGTGCTGTTCATTAACAATTCTGGTAATTAGGCTATAATGTCAGAAACTAGATATGCATCAAGATATCCTATTCCGCTCTAAAAATGCAAATCATCCTCTTAGTAACGCTTTCATTCAGTAACACTAATACCAAATTGATAATATTGCGCAGTAATTGTCAAGGTTCTTCTCTCCTGTGTGAGGAAAGTTGGAAATGACATGATTATAATAATTAGTACTGCCATTTTACAAAGGAGAAAGCTGAAAGATAAAAAAGTGAATTCCCTGAACCTGCATGATACGGTGGTTTCCAAGAAGCATTAAAATCAATAACCATTGGCCTTGTAATCAGTCTATCGCAGCATCCCATAAACTGGTATTTGCATAGATTTGAATGTGAGTACAGGAGGATTTGCATCCAGCAGTTACTGGCAAGATGGATATAAAAAATCTCAGGCTTATCATGTCTGACAACAGGAGAAATTCATGAGACCAGGAAAAGTCCACAAGAAATTGCACATTTTATAGTGATGTTGCATCATTTAGGGCTGTAAAAGTACATTGGGTAATATTGAAATTAAGACATAGTTTCCAAAAGTGTTTTGGAACGTGGTTACCATCGTGCTATGGTTTAGAGTCAGAGGTGGGAAAGGTAATTCTCAACAGCAGCTTTGAGAAACTACTCTACCTGGGCTGCTTCTTTCTTGAATTTAAGAGGGTAGCTAAAATTAAGAGCCTTCAGAGTAGTTTAAGACAAAACCTGACTCTGAACCTTCTCCTAAAGGAACTCTCTACTTTCTGTTATTTGGAGGGGGAACGTAGACTGGGAGAGCTAAGCTAAAGTCAGTGTTTCTGAACACTTCTGTATGTGCAGAAGTTATTGCATGTCACAAAGTATCTGCATTACAGTAAATTAAATTCAACCTTCCAAATTTCTGCTGTCACACAGCTATAGAAGGCCTGATTTTCTGTGACCTCAGCAGTAAGTGACTGCAGCAGGCAAAACAGCTGACTGCACAATTCTGCTCTTGGCATAAAGCTGGCAGAACAGCTTTATACTTTGTGGCGGGCCCCAGTGCTCTGTCATTTTAGGAGTAGAAAAGAGCTGGGTGTTGGGATTGACAGAAGTCAGAAGGAGGACTGAAGCAGATGTTTTCAGAGGTGAGGACAGGGTGGCAGATGCAAGACCTGAATTTGTACTGGCGGAAAGCCAGGGCACAAGATGCTCCATCTATTGGTGGTTGCACGTGGCCCAAGCAGCAGTGAACTCCATTTTATATGTAGTTCACCTCTAGGGCAGGAAATCCCCCTCATCGTAGTGGATGAGAGCAATTAAAAGGAACAAGACAGGATGGTGGGAGAGAAACTACAAAGAAAGCAAAAATTATCAGAGGTGGTTGATGAATCACTGACTGAACGCTGATTTATCTTTAGTGAAATGTTCTCGCTCTCTCTCTATATATATACATAAGCAAAAATATATGTTTCCCCCATTCCCTTGTTGAGGAATGAAATACGCTGAGGAGATGAGAGAGTTATACCTGGGGTGTCCAATGGGATTTTGGATCATTGTCCATCAGCAGCAGTAGCATGCAGCAGGAAGCTGATAGGAATGGGGTTCATGCTTGCAGGAGATGAGCTTTCCTAGACAGCAATGCACTTCTCAGTAGTTTGTCAAAAACTCAAACCTGTATGTTTTTCTACAGGAGGGTCTGCTACAGGGGAATACATCTCTGTTTTTGTGCTCCAGCAAAGACTTCGTGAAGTCTTCTATGTTAGGCAAAAAAAATTCTAAAAGTAGACTCTCTTCTTGAATGCTGTTCAGCTTCCTTCCTTCCAGACTGCTTTTGACAGAACTAAAATAAGTCACATTTAGAGCCTATCCAGATTGCATTTTTCTTGTTTTTGCTGAAAGCCCAGACACCTACTGTCCATTGGTAGAGAGAGAGCAGAACTGAAGTCTGTTTATGGGAAACAGAAATGTATGCCATATTTTACAAAATGCTGTGGATGTCCTAATATTTAGCACTCTGAGAGCTTGGCTGGCTGGCTGTGATACCTCACAGAAATGTGCATCTCCTCTGCTTGAAAAATAAAGGCTGCCTCCCTAGAATGAAAGGAAGTTTTATGATAGGAACATAAAATGCTTCTATATATCCTAATATTTCTCAAAGACACAAGAAGCAGTGTAAGAAACTTCATAATAACAAAAATCTTGCTGTCCTTTTTAGTAGCAGAAAACTTTCAAGATGATTGTATAAAAATTTTCAATACCTTTTAATTGACCTGAACAACTGTGCAGCACAGGGAGATGTCAATAGATGGTCTTTTTTAATCAATAGTCACTGTAAGTAAGAAGAGATGGGCCTCAAGGATGGCTTTATGTTGCTTAGAGAAGGTCTGGAAATGAAATATTCTTTGTTGCTATAGTGTTAAAGGAAGTTTACATGAGTGTGGAGGAAAAACAACAATCGCAAAGGAGCGAGTGAGATACTCAGGCATTTGTAAAATAAAAGCATCTGTAAAAAGAGCTGCTAGGTGATGAGGTAAAAGACAAAAGTGTTTCAGAAATGTGGATTAAAGACTGAATTAATCAAATTTCTGATTATGGCCGTGGACACAGCTCTGCAGCTTCTGATCTAAACCTGCTAGCTTCACCTCTGCCCTGTGATAAATGCAATGCATTCCTTTGAGATCCACTGAATGATAAAGCTTCTGGATGGTAATTAGCAGCAAATCCTGAAATAAATTCTAATCTAACATGTTACAATTGTTCACCATAATTGATTACATTATTGGGAGTGTAAACATAATTTCTTCTGCTTTATAGCAGGAAACTTAATCATTGGGAAAAATAGTCTAGCAGTACTTGGATGCTGGTGCACTTTAGTCCATTGCTGTGAGCGTGGTGATGATCCAGCTGTCCTCTACTTTTTCTGTTGTATTCCAACAGTGACATAAATGCTCTTGTAGTTGGACATCTCTCTCAGCTTAATTTCTGCGGTCTTTTGGCTTTTTCCTTTCTTATCTACGGTAATGTGGCAACTTTTGGAAAAATCTTGATTAAAGTGAAGAAAGGATGTAAAATCCAGCAACTTTTAGTCCTTTTCAGTATTTCTTTGATTTTGAGGTTCTCCTCTCATTTAGAGCATTAGTCCTGAGAGACTTTGGTGTCTGAAAGGAGACTGGCTTGGATGTAACTGTGTAAGTCAAAAGAATTTTATTTCATGACTCAGTTTGTTTGTCCTTGTACCATAGCTGCTTTACTATTCTACCGTAAAGTTCACAGGGATCTGGAGTTGCTCCTTCCTGCATCTTCACATTCTCCCTGAGGGCTCTGACAAAGACTGAAACCAGGTGGGATTTGGAAATGTAGGTGACTTCATAAAAGAGCTCAGTTCAGTCATCAGTCTCACAACATGCCCCCTCTTTGAGGGATCCCCATCTTGTTGAGTCATAAGTACTTCATGGTCATCTTGTGGTTTTGGGGTGGGGGACCTGACTTCTGCTTCAGTTCTAAGGGTTACAACCTACATCTCGCAAGAGATTAGATAGTATGAACATCCAGGACCTCAACTACTTTGTGATTCAAATATTTTTGCTAGCTTCTATTGAAAATTTTTGAAGATGTTTTTTCTAAAATTGGACTTTCACTGCACCACTGCCATTATTCAGTCACTCCAGACTTTCAAGTATTAGCAAATAATTAAAGTTGGAGAGCTATAAATAAAGGGTAAACTCAACAGCTCTATGCATATATACCTTATTCAATACAGTAATTGATACACCTATAGCACATTAGCTCAGTTCCATAGGTGTGAGGGGAGTGGAAATTCTGACTTTTTTTTACGTTCTTACACAGTAAATTCATATCTGTTTTCATTAAGAAAAGCAACAAATACTGAGCATCTGCTTTTACTGTACTCTGTTTACAGAAAATCTCAGGTATCATATATAAAAAATTGAATAAAATAAGCATGAATGTGACTGAATAATAGGTTATTAAATTTGCAGGAAGACAATAGGTATTTAAATTGAGGAGACATAAAAAATCTGCATATAAAAATGTTTAGTGTGAAGAGTACACCATCTAACAAGATGAGACAAGCAAGAGCTCATCAGCAGAGGGTGGCTGTAATTGGAGTGGCACAGTAAGAAAGGCAAAGAAAACAGACTTTTGAACCTAAGTTTTTGGAGTTTTTTAGGGAATGAAATCTGTCAAGAAACCTAGGAGAAATCTCATTCCACTATTTACTGCTGTATCATCAAGGTAACAGAACAAAATGTGTTAAAAGACATTCTGTAAAAAAGAAATAGTCTGGGATAGTTGGAAATGCTCCCTCTGAGTTAAATCAAGCCTTAGAGCAGAATAATAGTCTCTAACATGTTATCTTCATTAGCGACTATTCTGTATCCTATTTAACAAGTATTTCTGTGAGTGGCAGAACGTACGATGCTTGATTTTCTCCAGTGCCATCTGTTGTGTGGAATCTCTAATCATGGCTGAATCTGCTCTGCAAACACTTCTTTCAGTGGGAGAATTAATCTGGGTCTCTCTTCTTGGTCATGCCGTGCCACCTTCTCTAACAAACCTGGGAGTTGAACACCTTTGAAACTTCTATGTGAAATGGGGTTGACCTTGCCCTAAGTGTGGATGGGAAGGTTGTGGAGAAGGATGGATAATGGGAATTTATAAGCTATGTTTCCCAAGAAAGGAGGTGATCCGTAGCTGGGATTAGTAACTTCTGTAAAAGGTTCACACTTCGGTCTTTCTACACAATCAACTGATAACGCTAAATGACTGAGCCACATTCAGGAGGCCCAATTAGATCGTAACAAGCTGACCACATCTCTGTGCACATTGCAGCACTCACTGCCATTAGTAACAACTGCTTACACTCGTAGTAAATGTGATGCTAGGTAACCATCTGTCTTTCCACAGACCAACTTTCAGCCTTTACCCAGAAAGTTCCCCTGCTGAGAGCCTGATTCAGTTGTCACATACAGCAATGTAATTCCATCAGCTCAACTGCAGTGGAGTTAATCCTAATATACATGAGCATCAGCAAGAGAAGAAAGCCTTCTCTGCCTCATCTGAAAAATGTAATTACTCTGCACGTATAGAGATTGACCAGATCCTCCTGGAATCGAGGAAAAGCCTCCCACTGATTTCCCTAGTCTTTGGGTCCTTCTTATAGGCTTCTATTTCATTTTGAGGTACAAATATAAGTTCTTAACAGTGGTGATCAAGCAAAGCTAGTCCAGTTCAGAAGATGAATTAATCAGTGAAGAGAAATGAAAGCTTATATGAGAGGTACTGTAGTCTAAAGGCTATAGCACTGTTTTCTTAACAGCAGTAGTTATTTTGGTGGACTGTACTTTCATCACTGAATAACAAACCCTATTTAACTCTCTGCTCAAAGTTGGCTGTCACAAAAATACTGGTAATGCTTTGAGCAGGTAGCAAAACATTGTCATTAAGGTCAAGGATCACAGCCTTCTCTTTGGTAGGGAAATCTCCATCATGTGAATATGTCTCTATTATGATAAAATAAGGAAGTAAACTACATGGAGGTCATTGTCTACAAGAAGCAATTTTCCAGCTCTTATTGCTTCTGATACTCTACAGTGTAATTCACAAACAAAAGCATAAATCAACAGCAACCTTTTCCAGCAGGTTAGTGGAGAATCAGGAGAGATGAAGCCACATAACACAGGATATTAAATTGCCATGACCAATTTCCTGTAATCGTTCTTAAAAGAAAGCAGAACACTTCTTCCTTACAATTACAAAGATATTTTGTAAAACCCTGCATATTTTAGAGATGTTTCAGAGCACCCAATATAATAAGTCTGTCTGCTGTAAAAATAGGAACAAGCAAACAAACAAATGCAAGCATTCATATATATTCCCCCGCCACGCTAGTGAATTTTCCTATCACATGCATGGCTGCTCGCTGTTCTGGCACTTACTTTATCACAACATTTACAAAGGCTTCTAGGCCACAAACAAGTAGTTTCAAGAAAAGTATGTGGAGGCTGCCATGTCTCATAAATACAATCCATTTTCTTTCATTTCTTGATAGTGTATGCTCAGCTATAATAATTCTGCAGGCTCAGCGATTGGGAGTGTTTATGAATTGTATGGGTTTGTTTCCCAGCATCTCTCAAAGAGGAAAAATAGTCCAATAAATATCTCAATGTTTCTTCAGCGTGCCATGCTGCTCTGTCCTCACAGACCTGTATGGTTGAGGTTAATCCTTAGCTTAATGCTAAATGTAATGGTAGAATTGTGACCCTCAGGTTTTGTTTTTAAATTGAGAAAACTGTTAGCTTGATTTCAGTAGGATTTTTATTTTTTTAAATGTCCCAGAATCACACCACGACGTAGCTGCTTACATAGGTTCATTCACTACTATTGCCTCCCTTGACTTTGTCACAATATGTGGACCACGTGTGCTTTTGTAATACCTTCAGTGGCTGATGAACTAAAAGCTAGAGTGAAGGAAAACATGGTGAGCCTTGAAGCTTTAAAACTGTAGTAACAGAGGGAAAAGATATATTTATGCTTAGAACAGGAGCCTGAGATTAAGGATTTGTAGTTGCTAGTCAATACTGCCATTGACTTTCTATGTGAAAGTGATAACTTTTGGGGTTTTATTTGTTGAATTATTTTGGTAAGGGTGAGTTATTTTGGTAAGACACTTTCATCATGAGATAGAGATGTGAAGTACTGTGGTGCTAGCATAGCAATTCTGTGACTGAAGATGAAACTCACTTGTTATTCTCAACTTGATGTTTTGGGGATATATGTTTTTAATATCTCCTTCCTCCATCACTTCCCTCCATACCTAACTTTCTTAGAAACAGTCTAATATCCCCTCCCCATATGCAACATCTTATAAAAGGTACGTCAGAGAAGTCCAGATTTCCAAATGGCCTTGCTATTTCCTTTTTCAGTGATATAGTACCTTCAATTCATTATGTTTAGAAAATATATATATATTTTTCCATAAACTAGGCCTATAGTTTGCTTCTTTTAAGTAATGCTGAGAACAACTATTGACATTAAGATTTTCTTTGGTATCTCCTTAAAATGTAGTAGATTCCTCAATGTCTGTCAGCTGGCAATGTGTTGCTGTTAGTGCAAGAGATGAGGTTTGTGCTGTTTTGGTGGAGCTTCCCAGACCATTAAGGAATATATACTTTTCAGGGGGTGCACGTGCACATATGGATGTAATTTTTTTAAATAAACAGACCTTGCTGTAAAAATGTCAGAAATAAATTGCAATTTTAGAAGCTCTCAGTGAGGGAGAAATTAAATGAAAAATAGAATATAGAATTTAAATAAGCTATGTTGCAGGATCATAAATAAAAATCCGCTCCCATATTTTGAAATTAAACTGTGCATACTCTCCCATTCTGTTTACAGAACTCAAACTGTGAACAGGGACATTCATAATGAATTTTGCCCTTTAGCTGGTAAAATAAGCTATTTGTAATTGAATATATAATTTTGTTAATTTGCTCAATGCTAGCATTGGAGATAGCATGTTTCTCACTTTTTGAAAGGAGCTAATGTGAAAAGCTGAAGTTTACAGAGGGGAAAAAAATGGTCTGAAGTGGAAGTGTTTCAGTATGCTGTTTGTACGTAACTTCCAGCTCCCCAGAGTGGGGATGCCCTGCAGTGATTGTGCTTCTGCTAGTGATAGCCCAAAGGCTGCAAAGGGCTGAAGTGCACCCAAGGAAGGCACGCTGATGTTATAAGAGTTGTTAATGAATATTTTATGTTCCAGAAAGGAAAGCAACAAAATAATTGGGAACAACCTGTTAGTTAGCACGTACTAATTACGTGTCTTCCTACTGCAAACATGCCTTTTGACACAGGTGACAGGAAAATGAAAAGGGCAGGGGATCCATGTTCTTTGTTCCGTGCCGGTGCTTCTCTCCTTCTATGTAGTCTCTTAATGTTTTACTCTTCCCAAATAGCACTAGCGTTTTCTCCATCTGCTTGAATCATAACTCAAATTACAATTAAATTCAAAATTAAGTGTCATGCACACAAAGTGAAGTAGCTAAGCAGGAGCAGCTTTACCACTCTGTATCCTCACAGCACTTGCAATTATAAATAGTTGTAGTCAAAGAAATAAGCAAACCAAAAGGAAAGAAATGTTTCTTTTGCATTCCAGAATCTTGCTTTCTCCCCGAAACCAAAATTTGCTCTATTTGGTGGGTGAAATGTTGAGAAGAACCTTCTTCATTCCCTGTAACAGACTGAGTTGGGTGTAATTTAAAAAGCTCACCTTTTTTCAACCTTTGATTCCCTTAAAGAACCATTTCAAAAAAGAGGTGATTTTTTATTCTTTTTCAGAGGATATTAATTTCTTTTCCTATGCTAGGAAAACAGTGCAGAATATTTCACTTGTGAAATTAAAGTTGATGAAATAACTAATATCAGCAATATTCTGTGAGCAATTTTGTTGTTTGATTAGGACATGAAAATTGAAAAAAAGCCCACAACTCACACAGATCTATTTCTTTGGTATTTGCAATGTGGTTTTGTAAGATAGAAGTTCTAAAAGAAACTTCTAGAAAATATAGAAGCATTTTTCTTTTAATCTAAAGGAGACTTAAACTCAGATAGCTGTGTAATCTCTGGATAAAGCCTTTCTAAATATTAGATGATGAAACAAATTCAGCAAAAATTAATGGGCAAACAAAACTCTAAATGAAAGAATGTGATCCCTATCAGCTTTTTCTTCTTATCAACATATCAATTTAAAATGTAATTCTAGTAATAATCTTTAGTTTAGATACATTTAAACCTATCTCTTTCATCTCTGTGCATTTGTAATATGTTTTGTTACAACATTCAGACCTACTTGAAACTACCATTTACCTCTTGCTAGATGATACTGTTTTACTGCTTTATAAAATAGTGAAAAACTTGTATTGTAGTTTTAAAATGCCACTGGTTGCCTTTGAAAACTTAATGCCTTTTGTTGTGGGTCAAAGCAAGGTGCACCTTACTGATACAGAAGTTATATTTCTTAAGTAGTTTTGATATTGTATTTCCTTGTGTATAAACAGAAGGACATTGCCAGCAGGACCCCTCTTTTTAGACAAGAATCTCCTCTTATAAATTATCCCAAGCCTGAATAGTAATGAGGCCATTTATATGGAAATAGATGCGCTACTCTTCTTTTGCTGGCTCTCGAGCAATTCATGAACTGCATTTCACATTATGAGAAGTGCTTCATGAATCAGATGAAAAGCCAAATTGAGACACTGGTAATTTCCAACTTCCATTGATAAATACTGCTCCAAACACGAATTCAGTGAAAGAGCCAAGAGGTGCAAGACAGAGGAGGTGTAAGTGATAATAATGTCAGTGGAATCGAATGCTATTGCAGGTAATGGTCTCTTCTTCTTGGGCTGATAAATACAGAAGGACAGCCGAAACATTTATCAAAAGATAAACAATGAGCACAACTGAGGATGTTTATTTTCACAGAGGGAGATGCTTTTTATCTTCAGATCTGATGATGTATTAGTGATTTATGAATTAAACTCAATAGTGTCTCCCAGTACATTAGCAGAGCAGGAACTTACCCAACTGATGGCTACTCCTTCTAATTTCTTTAGATAATGAAGATTTCTGAGAGAGAGGCAACACACTATTCATAAAAATATAGTTTAAATGGGAATTGCTAGCATGGGAGCATAGAGGGAAAGTTGACTTAGATTTTCTTTTCAAGCAACTCCTAGCAGCTTTCTAGGCAAATGCAAGTAACTTCAGGCAGACGTAGCAAGTATTTCAGGTGTGTTAACTCCAGTGAATAGCAATAATTGCAACAAAGTCATGCTAAAATCTTAGCCTGAAAGAATTCGTTTTGAACTTCAGCATGTAATAAACAAAGGCTAGAATTGGAGTAGGGATGCCCTGGAGTGATAAATCTGTAAATAGGTAATTTGAAACTAATTTCTGATAAAGGAGTTACTGAACTAGGAATTTGCGACCTCATCTCACCTACCAGCTATTGAATATCATAACCACTTTAGGTAATTTTGGCATCACATACTGAAAAAATAATAGTCATATGTAACATTTCATATAACAAAAGAATGGCATTACATATACCTGCATGTTGTCAGCTTTTGTCATTTTAAATTTGACAATATTGCTTTTGGTTCTTAAAACTGTTGTTCTTTGAGTCTTGTAAATTATTTAAAATAAATTTCTTCATGATTGAAAGGAACACAGCTGGAAAGCAAATCAGTGAAGATAAGATCACATTTTAAGTCTCAACACTGTAATGGAGAAGAGACTGGCTTTTTGGTGGACTGAATTACAATGTATTTATAACTCATGTTGGTACTGTAAGATTTCTTTTATTATTATTATTATTATTAGGTTAGTGAGGACTTGCAGGGCGTAGATGTAAAATAAAAGGGTGGATAAGTATTTCTTGTATTTTACTAGTGATATTATTAATGGAGTTTTGAGTATTTGTGTTAGAAAGGTATGTTGGGCTGGCTACCTCGGTTGACTATGGTTGAATAACAATTTACCAAATCCCACGAAGCTTGAATTCCTGCTACCCTGTGTACTTGAGGGTACTTGAACAACATATAGAAAAGATTCAGGGTCATTCTGTTTCTGAGGTGGGAGGTCAGCTGTTGGAACTGTTGGGCTTTATTTATTTATTTATTTATTTATTTATTTTCCTGTAACTGAAGAAATCATGTTTAGGATATTCCATATTTTCTTTGGGCAGTGAAGGAGTTTTACTCTTACAGCAAATGCTCCCAGAAAACAAAATGAATTGGAAATTGGAGGAACAAGGAAGAGGGGGAAAAAAAGAAAAGGGAAAGATTATGATGATCCTTCATCAGTAAAACTAGCAATGCATCTGTTTCATGGCAGCCTGCTCCCTCTTGGAGCTCCTGAACTCCCGGGAGGAGACTCTCTACCTGTTCTTGGTAACGTGGTCTAATCTCTAAGGGGGTATTACAGAAGAAGCATTGATTTGGGGGAGAGGCTTAACTTCGCTCATCAGACTTGGAGAAAAAAGCTTGACCAGCACCTCCAGTAAATATAGCGGATGAACTTGAGAATAAACTCAGTGAGTGCTTAGGGATGTGAAATGGGGCTGTATATCTCATGGGGCATTCCCCAACCACACTCTGCTCCCATTGTCTTCTGTGGAACCAGAAAGTTCAGCTTGTCCAGGGATTTGTGCCTGTAGATATGAATATTATTTTCAGCAACTTAAAACAAAAACTTGCTTGTCTTTCTCAAAATATCGGTTGTCTGCTTTTTAGATGAGATCTTTATTTTCTAGAAAGGTTTATGTATGCAGGTGTACACCAGTGTATATTTATACAGAGATCTGTCACAGATACTCATCTTGAACTTTGTCCACTTGGTTATTACTGCATCAAGATAAAATATTGGACAATGGATTTCCTTCTTAAAAAAAAAAAAGGAAAAGGAAAACAAAAAAGAAAAATGCAAAGGCAAGAAAATAAGTGGAATAAAAGTGGAGATTTTTCTAACTATGTCAGTTCTGTATTTTCTTGATATCTTCTATTTCTTCTCAAGGAAATGAAATTCAGTATGGAGTGTACAGAAAAGATGCTTTAAAGAGTCTTTAAAAATTGGCAGTGCATTTATTTATACACATTTCACCCTGACTCATTACATATCATCATGAGGCTCCCCAGGCTACACATAAAGAGAAGAGCAGCCATAAATCAAACTAGAGGCAGCTCTTCCATTTCTTCACTGATTTTTCAGATTATTTTCTTTTAGTAACACACACAGAACACATTTTTTTTCCTTATTACTCACAGAGGGAATAATATTCCCTATATTATTGTCACTCTTTCTATCCAATAATAATGGTAATAATGATAATCCTCATTGCATATCTGTTTTAAAGCAGGGTATAATTCTGTGGAGATACAAGTACGTTATTTTTGCCATTGTTCATCTAATCTCTTGAATTTTTTTTTTCTTCTTTCTAGCCAACTATTGGTTAATCTTAAACTTTTCTGTTAACTTCAAAGATTAAAATTTTCTACTGAAAAACTCTTGGTTAGGTGTTTTATCCTTCTGATTTTAATTATTTGGAAAAAAAAATCTTCAAAATGTGACATACAAGCATCTTTTTTACTTTTATGTAAAAACGAATCAAAAAAATGTGAATATTTGATTGCAATCAGAATTGAATTCAGTGTTTTCTGAGCAATCTTTTGCAACCTGTATCTTTAGTAATTTTCATTGTTTCCCTGTGGGTGGTATTCTTTCTGCCTCATTTTAGGCTAGTCTCTTGAAACAATCTGTCTAGACTCTTAATGCTCAATGAAGTGAGAAATGCTGCTCTGAAGGATGCTGCACAGTACCTAAGTGAGGATTCTACTCTGAATTGCTTTTTGGAGAAACAGGACTATATTCCTTGTCAGTGTAGGAAAATGTCTCACTTCCCTATAGGAAACAGATGACTGTCATTAATGAGTGTAAGCATCTTTATCTGTGTTGTTGTTGTTGTTTTTTCTCTAATTGAGATACTGATCTTCTGGGTGTCCGAAATGCATTGCAGAAGGATCTGTCAGTGCAAGCCAAGAAGATAGGGCTCCATCAGACTTTGAGTAGTTCACCACAAATATGAGAGTGTGCTTTCAGAGGCCTGAAAAAGCAAATGTGGGTGCCTGGGCAAAATTTCAGAAACCATAGTTCTTGAAAAGTGGCAAAATAACTAGTGAGGCTATGAGGCAAGTTCATACAAAGGGTGCAAAAGGGAACTCTGGGCTTGAGGCAAGAGTCAGCAAGATGCTGCTCCTGAGGATAGTCTGAAGCATAATGAAGTGAATTGTCTTTTCTTTTTTCTTTCTTTTTCTTCTTCCCTACAGGGTTGTTTAGTCCAAGTAGGGAAGAAAGTAAAGATTTATTCATGTGGGAAAATAAGCAGGGATTGACAGGTCCGAGGGAGGCAAAGTCCTCCTTCAAATCTGGTCTCTAGCTGTGACATTTTTAACTTCTGAGTTGAGCACGTGTAGAGGAGTTCATTAAAGCATGATGTGTTTAAGATTCAGGCTTATTACACAAATAGAATTATGTGAGAAGGGAGGAAGGGGCAGAAATGTTAAGAAATAGCCCTTCCGCAAACCCATCGTAGTCATCTTTCGATAAAAGATTATCTTTTCCTGAAGGAAAGTCTCTTGGGACTTTTGCTGGGACATGTTTGTTCAACAGCTTAAAGATCATGCCAGAAGGTGGCTGGCATAAATTTTAGATGTCAGTGGAGGTGAGAATTTAATCTCACTGATGTTCAGGTTGGCAAAGATCATCCAAAATGGTAAGTATTAATTAACATTGTTCTTCACCCAGTGGAATACCGATCTTTATAGATTAGAAGGAATGTTTTCTATTTCCAAAGAATATCACAAGAAAGGTTTTTTTGGCACTGCTTTTGGTACATTTTAATAATTTTTGTTATTGTAAGTGATTAATGCTGTTCTTAATACTAAACGTTTTACATTTCTTTTCCATCAGTTTTTGGAAGTGAAAAATAACTGAGCATTTCTTTCCAAATGGAGCACAACAATGATTTTTGATCCATAGAGTTTAGATAAATGTCTTAATCAGGGATTAAGAAAATAAGGGATATTTTTGGGATCACAAATTTCTTAGCTATTAAGACAGATCACTTCTTTTTGTAGCTCTGTAATATACTGCCCGTCTCGTTGGTGTCTTACTAGAATGAATAAATGTACTTCAAAAGGAATTACTGCTGGGAGGGAGAGTGCTTCTTTCAACGGCTTCTCGTGCGCTCCTCGGCTGGAAGAAGGATGCTGATGCTACCACAGCTCTAATGGTTGTTTCAGTGAGCTACAACTGAGTGGCAAGGCTATGTTAATTTTTAGAGAATAAAGGGCAGTGGAATAGATTTCTGTATCTTGGCGCAGAAGCACTAAACTTGTGAGGTGAAGATTGTACATGAAACCTCACAGGAGTTATTTGTAGAACATTTCCAGTTCGACTTCTAGCCTGCCTGTTGAAGGAACGTCCTGGGGACGTCCTTTCCTTCTCCTTTTTTAGCACTGTTTCTGCAGCTGAATGGGATGTAGCCTTCATCTGTAAAAAATATATGTGACTTAAATAGTACCCTTGCATAGTTTTATATTAGGATAAATTATTTAATTTTTATTATCTGTGTATATATAAACGTTACTTAAAGGGAAAACAATGTAGCGCTCTTCAACTGTGATTTGTTCTGAAAATATTTTTCTTCTATGCTTGATTCCTTGTTTATGAACCCAGTGCGTTACAAAGCATGATCCCACTATGTTAACCAGTGTGCTTCAAGGAATGGTAACTTACAACTGTTTTAATTAATTATCACATTACGTAAGCCCACCAGATGTGAGCTTGGATTTCTGGAACCAAGTATGAACACTGATGCTTAACCACATTTCTGCTTTTCTGGTAGCATAATTGTGGTGGTTTTACTCAGCTGGGCAGCTGAGCTCTACCACAACCGCTCTCTCACTCCCCCTCCTCAAAGGGAAAGGGGGAAATTTATTACCTATGACTAACTAGCTAGAGCAGTGAGAAACTAAAACCCAAACAAACAAACTAAAAACACCTTCACCCTATCCACCCTCTTACGTCTTTCCCCAGAGCAGCACAGGGGAATGGGGGCTGCGGTCAGTCCCTGCAGCCTTATCTCTGCTGCTCCTTCACGGTCACTCCCTGTCCCTGCTCCACGTGGGGTCCTTCCCGTGGGATGCCGTCCTTCCCAAACTGAGCCTGCGGGGGCTGCCCACAGGCAGCAGCTCTTCAAGAACTGCTCCCACACGGCTCCGTACCACGGGGTCCATCCCCCAGGAGCAACTGCTCCAGCATGGATCCCCCATGGGCAGCAGCTCCCCCCAGGCCCCCTGCTCCTGCGTGGGCTCCTCTCCACGGGCTGCAGCTCCGGCCTAAGGTCTGCTCTGTCAGAAGCTCTCCACAGGCCGCAGCGTGGAGATCTGCTCCATGTGGGACCCGCGGGCTGCAGGGGGACAGCCTGCTCCACCAGGGGCCTCTCCACAGGCCGCAGGGGAACTGCTGCTGCATGCCTGGAGCACCTCCTGCCCTCCTGCACAGACCTGGGTGTATGCAGGCCTGGTTCTCACTCATTACTCTCCCAGCTGATGTTATGCCTGGCAGAGAAGGACCTGGGAGTATTGGTTGATAGTCGGCTGAACATGAGCCAGCAGTGTGCTCAGGTGGCCAAGAAGGCCAGCAGCATCCTGGCTTGCATAAGAAACAGGGTGGCCAGCAGGTCTAGGGAAGTGATTGTGCCCCTGTACTCAGCTCTGGTGAGGCTGCACCTTGAGTACTGTGTTCAGTTTTGGGCCCCTCGCTACAGGAAGGACATGGAGGTGCTCGAGAGAGTCCAGAGAAGGGCAACGAAGCTGGTGAGGGGTCTGGAGAACAAGGCTTACGAGGGGCGGCTGAGGGAGCTGGGCTTGTTCAGCCTGGAAAAGAGGAGGCTCAGGGGCAACCTTATCACACTCTACAGGTACCTTAAAGGAGGCTGTAGCGAGGTGGGGGTTGGTCTATTCTCCCACGTGCCTGGTGACAGGACGAGAGGGAATGGGCTAAAGTTGCGCCAGGGGAGGTTTAGGTTGGATATTAGGAAGAACTTCTTTACTGAAAGGGTTGTTAGGCATTGGAATGGGCTGCCCAGGGAGGTGGTTGAGTCACCATCCCTGGAGGTCTTTAAAAGATGTTTAGATGTAGAGCTTAGTGATATGGTTTAGTGGAGGACTTGTTAGTGTTAGGTCAGAGGTTGGACTAGGTGATCTTGGAGGTCTCTTCCAACCTAAATGATTCTGTGATTCTGTATTTTTTTTTCTTCCTTAATTCTGCTCTCACAGAGGTGCAAACAACATCTCATACTGGCTTGGCTCTGGACAGCAGTGAGTCCCTTTGGAGCTTGCTAAAACTCGTCCTTATCTAACATGGGGCAGCTTCTGGACTCTTCTCAGAGAGATCACTCCTGCAGCCCTCTGCTAACAAAACCTTGCCGTGTAAACCCAATACAGTAATAAAAAGTGTAGATGTAGGCAAGATAAAGGCTATGCGAAGGGAGTGAAAATAGCCTGGGGAAAGTCTTGGGAAATAAATGCTGGTTTCACTTAGTGATTTTAAGGTTCAGTGTTTTTATTTCTAGGCCCTTTTAGTAAGGACCTGACATCTTCTCATGCTCTTCTCGTGCTTTTGTTTTAGGAGAAATAAGAATAAGCATACTTTATAAAGAAGGAAACCTGTCTACATGGGGTTCAAACCAGTATTACTGGAGGATGCTTTCTGGAAACCCCTTTATGTTCTGTCACAGCATCCAGTTTCTTGCTTCATGTTAAATAAGGTCCCACTAGTTTTAGTTGTCTTCCCCATTGTTTACTGCATAGCTCACCATTGCTCTCATTGGAAAAGCTCTAAGATCTTAATCATAATGGATATGTTATATGCTTTATATTCAATTAAAAACAAAGCACAACCACCCTCTCAAAATACTTTGAAGTAAGCTTAACATTTTCATGAATAATTTAGTACACTTTTGTATGATAAAAATAGGAGAACTAATTTCACGATAAAAGTGCTGTTTCTGGAGATCAGCATTCATATAAAAATAATTAGAATATTTTAAAATTGTGAGGTCAGATCCTATCTATTGATGTTATATTTAACAAACTTTCAGCTAAAGTGTGGGTGAACTTACGCTGCTTGTGTTGAAGCTGTAAATGTGTTAATGGCCTTGCAATACCTAGACAGAAAATATTTGCCTTGTATACATTGTTCCCTACTAAATGTCTAGAGAAGGCTATTGTCATAATTCTACTCTCTTTTCAGTATTGTTTAAGTAACACTAAGTGTTCTTAACTGTAGGGGATCAAATGCTTTGCTTCAGTAATGCAAACTGAACAATGCATTAGTCTTTATCTGTATCACCTGGCATTGTGCTACATATAGTACAAAGTTTTAACAGTTCAGTGATCTAAATTTTCTTCAAAAACCTTGTTTGATATAGTATGTATTAATGATTTTCTATTATCCTGAAAACAACTTTTAAGGAAACCACTCATTATAGATGCTTATGTCCCATCTTTCCATAAGCTCTGACATTCATCAAGTCATCTGATGTGACTTGATCTGACTACTTATACTATTTAAAAGCATTTAAGGTAGTATGCTTCCTCACAGTTTGTGATCTGCTGTGATGCAATCCAGAAGAAATAGTTGACATTCCACTAATTTTGCAATGATAGGCTGTCATCTATATTGATCAGTGTCCACTGCAGATGTCAGCCCAAAGGTGAAGTTATTTCTTGCCTTTAGCGCTGTGCAAGGAAGGGGAATCCTCTACATATTTGGTGCCACATTAGACCCATTTCTCATCAGTGAGAATAATGAGTTTTTGACATGAATGTGCAACAAAATGATACGGCAAACAGTGCCAATTGTTTACAATCCTAAGAGATGGTAGATTTGGCAAGATTGGAAGGATGAATATGAAGCGGGTTACACAACTGAATTGCATAAACTTACTCATGTTCTTATCTAGTTCCCAATCAACTTTGTGCAAATAAGTTCACATTCAGCAATGAGGAGACCTGATTTTATGCTTTGATGTGACCACAGGCAAGAAAATGCAATTTTTGCCCAGTGTGTGAGCATAGAACTTCCTACATGCCCTTGTCAAATGCCATGGCAAGATTAGAGAGTGGTTAGGCTTCTTTTTTTTTTTTCACATTTTTTTTTTCATTTCTTTTCTACTTCACTATTCTTTGGGCTGGGTAGAATGAGTCTATTGTAAATCTGTTTGGGAAATTAGCACCAAATTTAGTTTGCTGACTTTACAGGTAAAGGAAAAAATTGTGCTTGAGTATGTGAAGAAAATGGAGGTTTAATTGCACTTGTTTTTGTGGCTATCAAAGTTCAACTTTTAGAAACTATCATTGCTTTAATAGTGCTTGGAAGTGATTTACTGGTGGGTTGTTTTTTTTTTTTTCCCATCAGCAACTGCCAACATGACTGCTGCACAGCTGACAAAGTGGAAAAAATCAGTTTTTATTAATGTCGCTGAAAATTCCAAATTTCAGGCATGCTCATATTCATTTTTCTACCCTAAAAAAAGCTTCTATTTAAAGAGGTGGTTGGGTGAGATGATATGTTTGCAGACAGGGAATTGTGTTTGTATACATCACATAGGAAATCTCCCATTTTCTCAAAATTCCCATTTCAAAGCATTCATGAAAGTAAATCATTTACATTGCGGATCTCTTGAGATCATTTAGTCCAATGGTATTGTTCAACAGGGTTTAGTCTAAAGGTATATGGTTAAGATTACCAATTTAATTTTGTCATCTAAAAGTTTCTCATTCAAATCAAATGGCAGAAACATTATATGAATAAAACTGTTGTCAATAAATTATCAAAAAATGAGTTAGTGGATGGTTTAAATTACATAAAGGTTGAAAAATAGCACTAATCCATGTTATTATCCAATATTTAAAAACAGCAAACATTAGTATAATCAGATTATCAGGTAATATTTAATTGATTATCCATACCTGTCATAAAGAAGCAAGTGCATGAGAAATAGTAAATGAAAAAGCCCAGACATGCAACTAGGGAAATGCATGTTCCCGAAGCTATTACCAGGACAGACCCCTAAAGCAACAAGATGGGTTTTCTTTAATTGAATTCCACTCCCAATCTGGTTGGTGTTTTGAACCTCTATTTAAAAGACTTGTCTCCAGGGAAACGAGATCTATGTGGGCCTGAGAGACTCTGACTGAGAAATTAACGTGTGGTTATAGTCAGAAAAGTGACTCTGGAAAAATGACATTGTAGGGTTCCATATTTTTCGTTCTCTAGGACTTCCAGATCAAATTTGCTCAGATGACAAGTCAATCACTGCTTTTCTAACTGGCAGCATTTCAGCTCAGCGTGGGAACTGAAAATCAAGCTGTGTTATTTCTTCCTCTTATTTCATGGCTTGCGATGCCAGCCATCAAAACCGAGATGGCATTATTGCTTACGATCTGCAAGCTGAAATCCAGCTCCATCTCACACAGACCGGTGCAGAGTGTTTCTGATCAGCAGCAAATTGATAGCAAGTGCTTGGGCCTGGGTGTCAGGAGGACAGTTCTCCAAAGCTGAGGTGTTGAGCCACGGTGCGGGTTGTGGTCTTACTTGATTAGTCTCATTCTTATCTTTTTCAAACAAGAAATGATCCCCTTTCTTTATGGGTCTTGTACCTACTATAAGGTGTCCACCATTCAAATTGGGGGACTATATTGCCAATATATTGGTGGGACTATAACTTCATAAAAGTTCCCATCTTGGAGCAGGTTAAGTATGTAACACCTTTCTCACCAGGTAACATAGCTACTTATTCTTAAATAGATTTTTCACCTTTTGCTGCTTTTTAATCTCTTTTGCCTACTTTCATGTTGTAAAGGTAGAGAGTAACTAGAAATGGAGAGCAGGAATCTGCTGAGAAAGTTGTGCAAGATGTTAACTGGAGGATATAGAAATGTCATCTGAGAATACACACTGTTTCATAAGCCAAAAGGAAAACTTGCAGAGAATCAGTTTGGTTATAAATTTATTAGAGATCCAGAAGAGGGCCAAGCTCACAGGTTAGCAGACGGCTTCACAGCTGAAGGAGAGTGATTAATATGTTATTATTCAGACTCTTCCTCCTAACACCCAATGGTGTTGCTGCTGTGATATCCAACCACTTCCCAGAACTGCATTAAGATCTCCTGGTCCAGCTGGTGGCCAGAAAGCTGGACCTGCCTGCAGGATGCTTCTGTCCCACCTGAAACTTCCCTATGGGAGCAGATGAGGAGGGGATGACTGTCTGGGCAGGACAGTGGTTGGGAAAGCCAAATGGTTCCTGCAGCAAATGGCAAAGTGCTTGGAAAGAAGAAACAGATGGTGTTACATTAATTCTTCTCCTATGTGCGTGGACACGTCTACGAGCTCACGTTTATGAGGCACTCAGTTTCTTTTCAGGGAGAACAGTTGGTAGTGTTTCCAAACAGAACAAACTTCAGAGGTGAGACTATTGCTCAATTAGCAACAGTACAAAAGTCTGTCTTGTTTGTGGGCTGACAATTTTCTTTCTGGAAGAACTGTTTGTGCAGGATAGCAATTTATTCTGATGGTTTGGTGTTTTTCACTTTTATTTGTATTTCAAATATTTTTTTTTTTTAAAAGAAAAAGGACTAGGCCGCATATCTTGTATTTGGACTGGAATGGCATGAGATTTGTGGAGGCCAAATGGGAGCATATTGCTCCGTCTTGGGTCAGTGGGGCATCCATTTATTGAAAATGCATTGTGCACTGAACAGGCCAACTTCACATCAATGGTTAAAGACTGTCCAGAGTTGTCTCTGCATGATCTCTGCTGTAGCAGTCTACTGGATCTCTTACCATACGGACCTCATTCCAGTAAGCATGCTGGACCAGAGGATCAATATTTCATGCTGAGTTGATATTCAACCTTGCCTTGATTTTCTACAGAAACAAAGGAAAGATGTGTTGGGAGGCTTATCCACTGTATTGCTAGTGGGTGAAATGCACCTTTATGCACTAGCCGATTTCTCTCACTCTTCTCGTATGTAGTGGGAGTGGTTAATATTTTCACTGAATACCCGTGCAGTGACTTGCCCTTTCCGGAAAACATAATATAATTTTAACACAAGCACTATTTTTAATGCTTGAGTTGGGTTAAACTTTCTTTTTACTTGACCATTTCATACCTGAAAGTATATTATCTGTAAAATTCATCCAAATCGATATGCTTTCTTTGCACCAGTAGTGCCATTTAATGATAGCAATATTGTTTCACTTTTTACTTGTTTTGTAATCTATTAAAATAAAACCACTTTTTAATATTATTTTCCAATCAACCATTGTCAGGCATTTTATGTTTCAAAATTATTTACATAAGTATATCATTATTCCAAAATAATCCTTTTTGCAGATGAGTGCTGCACTAAAATTTCCTCTTATTATTACTTTTGACATCAATACTTTATTGAATTGGCTGTTTCCAATTTAATTATACTTGCTTCATTGTCTAGGTCACCTTTTAAACAAAATTCATATCAGTATGAAATTGCTGGTATTACTAAACTGGATTGTGATGTTTCTGTTCTCATGAAGATAATTTTTCTTTTTCGCTCATGTTTGTGGAAAGCTAAATTAACATTAATTTATTGAAGGAGTTTAGAAATTTATTATTGCTGGTAGTAAAAGAAAGATATACATAATGCTTGCTTGTTTAACTTTCAAAAATATATGGGATACATTATTCTAATTAAGTAATCCTTTGTTTAATTACTCTTTGTTCCAGAAAGTGAAAAGATGAGGTAATATTCATATATTTTTTACTTTTTCATTTCTGAGAGATGTAATCCATTAGGACTTAGAAACAAGCAAAAACAGTGGTCTTTACTCTGAGGAATATAAGGTAGTGGGCATCTCTCCAGCACGTGTCTAAGCCCCCAGGCAATCCTACTGGGCTTGGATGAAAATAATTACATTCACAGTTGTTTTAGGATTAGGTTCTAAACTCAAATTTGGCACAACAAATAGTGGCCATAAATAAAAGAACTCAAACGTAGGAGGCTGGGTTCACTAATGGAATAGATATAACTGTGATGACAAAATAAATTTTGACTATAATAAGACCATGTTGGTATTTCAGACTGCTTATAAACATCTGCATAGTCTCACTATCCTTTCAAGTTGAGACATGTTTTTAATGACATTGTTTTGAGGATAGTATTAACTGCATTTTATTAACAGAAGCAATACTAAGCTGATCACCTTTCTACTCATAGCTCTTCTACTAAATGGTTTTTGTTTTTCATAGTAGATGTCTTATTGGCAGGGCTATGGGGCAAACAGAATATAGGTTTGTATCCCTATCACTTTGTCAGTTTATGAGAATTTGTATAAATACCATTGTTTAGATTTGACTTTTTATTTCAACAGTTTTCGTGGTAATATTCCTATAGTTGGTGCCATTTTTTTTAGTGGCATAAGCATATATACATGAATGAGTATACCTGTTTGTGGGATGGTACGTATGTAAAACAAGCCAAGAAATTTGCCTTTCAGCCTAGTTGCCTAATTTAGTACAGAAAAAGCTTTAAAATCTTTTAATATAAGGTCAGGCTATGGAAGAAAGGTCATATCACTGAGTTTCTTCTGCATGTTTCTCTCCATCTCAGATGTGTGTTGTTTTTTTTCAAAGCACAATATGAATAGGTTTGTGGTATAAAATCTTCATTGCATCTGGTGCCCATTAGCTATATGCAGGTGCATGCTGAGTGCCTCTGCAGAACGATGACCCATTAACTCATGGCGGAGGCAGACTGTCCTCCTCTACGGCTGGACTTCAGAGTTGTGAGTGCCCATCCAGCAGGCTTGCTTTTGCTGCTTACTGCCTTTATTCACACACCAGGAAAGCATGCTGGAAGAGACCCAAACATATCTATATCAGGACACCTGCAGCGTCCTGCACCAGGGTTCCCATGAATGCGAATGTCTCTGAAGGCCAAAATAACGCCTGTGCTAGGTCACTGCAAGTGTAGCAAACAGATCTGATCCAGGCTGGTTTCTCTAGACATGTTGTTCATCCCCATGAGATATGCAGAATTACCTTGTTGCATTATACCGACCTTCAGTCAAAGGGGATATGTGCTTACCATCATTTGTCTCAAGTTATACTTGGCAGAAATTTTCATATGTACCCATGTACCAATATGTAGTTGCCAATGCTATTAAAGAAAGGTACCTTGGGACTGATGTGCACATTCGTGCCAACTTGATCTTCAGCATTTGCTGTACTTTCAGTGAGCTAGGCAAATACTTGTTCCTTCTGAAGCTGTTTTTCCATGCTGTCAGAGAGACAAATATGAGATGATCGAACCAGGAGCTCAGCAATAATTCTCGTGCTCAGTTTGAGAAAAAGAGATGTTGGGAAAATCTCTGTGTGCTTCACAGGAAACGCTGACGTTTTATAAACAATAGCAACTATGCCTTTGCAAAATGTCTCAATTCATGAGAAAGTTTGAAGAGTGGAGGAAATTTCTTTAGGGGGAAAGAAATCCAAATGTAAAAACAGCATTTCATTTACATTGATACAATTCAGCCATAATAATAACCTATGGTATGCTGTTATGTTATGCCAAATCATGCACAGAGTAAAACCTTTTAAGTAAACATTTTTATTACCTCAGTCTCTTCATTTTGCTGTTTTCTTCTGTAGATGCAGGTTATGCTCAAACTGACTTTAACATATTTTTGTTTCTGTCAGCAGCTGCTGAGGTTTGGGGTAGCAAGTTCATTTTGGAAACTGAGTGTGTTAATGTTTCCAACATGAATGTGTTACAGATCGTCTGTTTTGTGCAATATCTAAAAATGCTTTATGTTATGAATTAAGAGAGAACCAAATTTCCAAATGTCCAAATCTCATAGACTAAAAATGCTCCCTGTCAGCCAGCTTTATTCAGTGCACATCTTCTGACTTTTACAGCAAAAGAGCCTTTATCGTGGTCCTGAGCCCTCATGCATCAGCAGCAGCGGGCAGGAGTTTGTTGGAATCCCTTGTGTTTGTTTGGAGTGGTGCTCTAATTTCCCTGATGGAAATATTGAATAAAAACACAGCCTTGACTGGTTGCCTAATGTTTCCAATCTTATGGAGAGGTTTAATAAATGAGGCCCTGCAACTTTTATTTAGTGTCTTCAGGTGGTAAATTAACTACAAGAGGGCTTCCCTATTGTTCCCTGAGAGCAGTGAAAGCACAGTGAAAATTAAAAGCAAAACACTAATTTAAATCTGAGTGTAAGGGCTAGAGAGTTCAAACAGAGCCGATCCTTGGTTCGCACTAATATCCATACGGAGGCAGAACTTTATAGAAACTAAATTTAAATATAGAGTATTCATTTCAATATATGAGCTCATTTATAAAATGTAGGTAAATGCAAAGCATTTTGAATGATGGAAATGAATCCAGTGATTTTCTGATATAAGCTCTGTCATGCGGTAGTAAGCAGCATACTTTCAGTACTACTTTTCAGGTAGGTGTGTTTTGTGGCAGTTGGTCTCGCTACCAGATCACGAACCAATGCAAAGAGGCGCCTGTCCACTGAGGTCTGTGCTGGCTGGAAGTCTAAAGCAATGGAATACAAGTCTTATGGGTTTTATTTTCATGATACATGCTGGACAAGAGCAAAGAGAAAAATTCCCTTTACTTTGTCTCCTGCTTGTTTTCTCACCTGCCTCTCGTTCTTGGCAGATGCGCAAAAGAGGCCTTGGAGGAGAGGATCAACAGCTGCACGGCAGAGGAGATCTAGCCTGGCTTGGTGGTGGATGGATAAACATGTAAGCATTGCCAAAAAGGCAGGACAGGGAAAATACAGAGGTAAAAGCTGTGGTAAACATTTGCAAAATATATGAAATACTGGAATACGGTAGGATCTCAAAAACTACTAAGGTCTGTTACTTGTAGCGGTTCCTGACCACAGCAGCGACAGCACATGTGATGCACTCACTTGGGGCTTTTGCCCATGTGTCCTGAGTGCCTGTGAATGGTCTCACGGAGGAGCTTCCCACAGTAGGAGCAGTAATGGGACACCCCTGAGACATGTTGTGAAATTCACAGGAGTCTAATGATTGAGGGTCCTGTCCCTCCATCAGATTGTGTTGTGCCATGGCATTGAGTTTTTATAAGGACCAGGGCAACATAAGCGTTGCTTACCAGGGAAGCTGAGCTAAGAAAATAACATGGCAGCCAAAGAAACAGAGGAGGGTGCAGATGGCACCAAAAAGGGTGGGGGGGGGGGAGACAAAAATACCAAAGTTATCAGAAGAGAAAGAATGCCAAAGCCTGGGAGAGTTGGGCCATCTGCTTATGTTGCAGCATCTCAGTGTGAATATGTCTCCTGTCTTTGTCTCTCTTTGTCAGCAAAGAGGGGGTGAACTATGTGAAACTTAACATGAAGGCTGTGGTATTTGCTTTGTAAAACAGATGATGAAGTAGCCTGCATTAAGAAAAGCTCATTTTATTCACCGTGATTTGCAGAGGATCCCTCTGAGCAGCGAGGGCTGTGGCAGCAATTTGCTCTGTGCAGACTTTGCACAGTAGCAGTAGCTGTTTCCAGCCTGGTCTGTGTTTTCACAGGGCAATACCTGGCAGTAAAACATGAATCCCTTGAGCAAAGCAGTGCCTGCTATCATTTTCCACATCTCAAGTCTAGCTAAAGCTAACTTCCACTGCTATAAGTACCTCAGCTGAGTGCTTCTTCTAACCTGTATGAATCAGGATAGCCGAGCCAAAGGTCGCTCCTGGGAACTGGGCTAGTTTGGGGAGTTCATAACAGAATACAAACCCTTTCGCTCTTGGCTTGTAGATGTCAGTCTGGAATGACAGGAAGAATCACATTTGCATGGTGTGCGTGTTAAAGCCAGGCTGTTTTGCACCTGCTTGCAGTACAGCTGACACATGGTGGCAAAAGCTACAAGGAGACTAATGATCCTGTGTTCATGCCACATAAACCATCCCATGTGACCTCTTTATTTTCCACCAGGTCATGATGGACACACTTGGGCACCTTAGGTAGGAGTTTGCAATGCTCTTGCCTCTTCCGGAGCTTCTGGGGAATAAAGGAACTGTATGTTGTGGTCAATCTGGCACCTTTAATGGGCTCTAAATTGACTTAGAAGTACATAATAGACCCAAAATGAACACCATGCGCTGGATCTGGAGTTGGAGTTTCAGTGTTTCAGCAGAAGGAATGTTTTACATGAATACAAATTTTGGGTGATACAGCCATGGTAAGAGTTTAACACACTGTGAACCTGACGTGCTGATGGGGGAGAGAGGAGAGCGTGCGAGTCCCTTATTTAATTAAATAAGAAGCCTGCATGACGGTTATACCATCTCTGCGAGAGGCTCTGCAGTTTTTAGTTTGACATGCAGCACTTTAAATAGGAGAATGGTTAAATGACAGCCACAATAACATGTTATACTGTTCATAGCAGTCAGGTGTCAGCAAAATGGATTGATTTCTATTAGGCAGTACTAAAAGAGCATTGGATTCAATTGAATGAAGTAAATGTGCTGTAATCTCTCTCTGAAGTTTCTTTCATTTTCCTGTAGTTACCTGAGAGAAGTAAAAATGTATGTGTACGTACAGATATTAAAGAATTAGCAGAGTAAAGACACTGAAAATAATGTCCAGGAATCTGTACTGGAGCCATATTCCTGTCTAGTGTTTCCAACACTTCTGCACAGGATGCAAATTTCTACACCCAAGCTTAAAATAGTATTTTTCCAAATGCTCAAGGAAAGATGCAACTGCCAGAGAGAGTGCAGTTCTTTATGTCAGATTAACTTAAACCATACTAGGGCTATAGAGACCAAATGTATTGCTGTAGCTGTAAGTCAGGGTGGTTAATGTATATGCAATGTATTTGTTATTTAGTACTGCTAATTTGATCTGAGTTTCACTCACTGTATGCTTGTCTTGAAGTCAATAGCAGAGAATTTCCATCCTTGCAGGGATCCACTGGACACACGGAATCAGAACAAAAGTTTATCTCCTTGTATAACCTCCTCGTTATAATTACTGAACAAAATAACAGCAATAAGACACGACAAAAGTTGAAAATGAGTGCTTGCCGCAGGGACTGCTGTGCATTTTCTGACCCATTCACAGGTAGGCAGAACTTGGAAGCTGGCTGGATGTCCACAGTGTTCAGCTTTACCTAATGGACACAGATGCTTCTCTTCAGCTTGTGCTTGTATTGGGCTGGTTTTCAATTTATTTCTTAGTGAAAAGAAAAGCAAATTATTGTTCTCCATTTAAAGCCTGGGTCTTGCTGTGTGAACAAGTTCTTTTTTTTTTTTAATGTATTTATTTTATTTTTTTTTCTGATAGCGGAGATTTTTTTTTTTCTTCCCACTTCCCATTCCTGAATACTGCTGTGGTAGAAGATGGAATGTAAACTCTCCTTTGATTTTGCTTCTCTGGTTTGTTTCAAACATTTGAATATCCTGTTATTAGAAAGCCAAATTGCCAATGTTTGTCACAGTGTTTTATCTGTGATCTTATTTGTTTCCTGAGTAGAAGAAATAGATATTTGATGTTGTTATTGTATATTGTGATTCTTATCATGCTTTTATAGAGGTGTAACTCAGTTGACTCTAGTCGAGATGCTTCTGATTTATACCATGGAGAAAGGAGAGCAGGAATAACCAGGTCATGATGTTTTAAGGATGATATCTGTAGCGGATGGTAGTAGTCCACATAGCAAACTGGATAGATGCAAGATATTAAATCAGAGGAACCAATATCTCAGTTTTATTTCTTTTGAACTTTGGAGCTTTCTTTTGTCACAGTTATGAGGAAAAAATACTGTATGCTCACAGGAACGGAGGAAGGAAACTGAATTGTTTGTATATCATGAACACAAGTGTGGTTTGAGACGTTTTTTTCTTAAAATGATCATGAGGGGCATTACGGATGCATCTGTAAAAGCTCTAAAGTGGAGTTGTGTGCATCCTAAATAGCAGAAAATTATAGAAGTAGTAGTGCTATGATTTGATGGCCTCTTCCTGAATCAGCTCCAAACTGAAACTGCAGATGCCAGAAGAGACCAATTAGTACGAATATCAACGCTGTAACTGAGCTACCCAAAATAAGTAACTGAGAAATTGTCAAAGAAAGATCTGAACAAAATGATGGCAAGATTAAAACAGTCATTAATACTGAAAAGCTAAGATAGGGGAAAGGGGCGATGAGCATTACAGTGCAGCTAACCATGCAGCCTACAACAATTTTGTAATTAAGAAGCCATTAGTGGTCTGCATGCTGGATAGCATTATCCCAACTCCCACATCATGTCAGTTAAAACACTGTTAATGTGTTTGATGCGTTATGAGGTAAATCAGAGAGAAACTAAGAAGATACACTTGTCCTCTATGCTTCTACAAGATTTCTAGGGTTGGGGAGGTTTTCACTACAAGTGCTCAAGGGGAACATGATGTCTTTTTATCTGGCTTCCCAATTCAGTGTGTTTGGGGCTGACACTCTGGAGAACAAGGGGTCGGTTCTTGGTCATACAACCAAGACATGGCATTTTTTCCTCCAATGAGTCTCTAATTTTTTTTTGTTTGTGGAAGAGAAAACATTGGGATTACTATGCTTATAAAAGTAGTCAGAGTATTAGAGGTTAAAAGTATTGTGTTGTTAGTGTGTGTGTGTTATCACCAAAATCATTCAGCTTCACACTTTGACAATGTGCCCATCTGTTTCCTACTTCCTTCATTAAGATACTCTCATTTATTAAGACAAGAGGAAATGGAAGCAATTGAAGTGCTAATTTTAGCTTAAACATTAAACTGATTTTAAGTGTTCTATAGAACAAATATCAAGGGAGTCTAAAGCATATATATACACCTACTGGATTTCCACAGTGAATAGATACCACAGAAGATTTAGAACAAACATTAACATAAATTAAACATGGATCTAAAGATTTTTAAGTCCCAAAGGTCCGATCTATGATAAATTAATAGAATAGTTCCAAAGCACGCACAGGAATACTTCTCAAAATTGGCTAATGTGCTAAAATGATCTTAAAGGGCAAAACAAGTATTTCAAATAGAAAGCAAGAGAAAAACAGGACTCAGAGACTTTTCAACTGTATTTTGTAATCTACTGCATGCATTTTAATATATAAAAAAATGAAACCCTTGTTCAGTAAGGTACAACAGAAAATGGATGAAATGGGATACATTTCACATATGTAAAAGGCTTTCAGAACGGAGAGGTATTTCTCAAGCCTTTCTAGTGGCTTTGAGTGGGAAAGGATGACAACATTTCAATAGTCTTGAGCTTATGAGATTTATTTCTCCATTTAACTTCTCTGGTAATTAGTCGATTTTACTAACTAGCCATTTATGTGACAGATGATTCCTTAAGTAAATGCAACAACAGTCATGAAAGCTTGGGAATGCTTTTTAAGCAGATCTGCCAATATTGCATTTAGGGGTTTCAGGAATTAGTGATTAGCTGATTAATATGTACATTTTTGCTCAAAATGATAACAGCCGAGGATGTTGAGATGTCTGGTGTTAACTATTGGTCTTTCGAGCTGGAAAATTGCCCAAAAGGCACCTAACTTAGCACATTGTCAATAAGTAGGTATGAGGTCTTGTATATTACTTGAAATAATAAATATATCACACAATAGTCAATAGTTAATAGAAGTGGAAGAGACTGTATAATTGATTGTAAGAAAATATATGTAACTCTGCTCAGTTACTGCAAAAGGAAAAGCAAACACATGAAGTTACTTGTGCTTTCCTGTGTAGCTAAAAGCAGTGTTTTGAAACCCCTGTGGCTTCACTGAGTGAAAACCTGCACCGATGGAAGTCAGTGGGAATATTGTCATTACTTTCAGTACAACTAGGATTGCACCTAGGGTTTGAGCAATAAGAGTTTAGCAGGGAATGGAGACATTTTACTCTTGATTTATGAAATACATCTTGCTGTGGCAGTTTACTGAATTGTTGTAGGTTTACGTTAACAAAAACAGGGTCGTATCTCTCTGCTGCAAATGCTCTGATTGCTGCCGTTTGATCCAAAAAACATCTCTGTCCATTATTAACAACATGGGATTTATGGCGTGGTTCCCAGCAGTCATTATGCTTCTACATGAAGAGCATTGACACCAGAACAGATATCACATTGCAGCACTGATGGAGTCTGTGACTCCTGATGCTCAGAAGCAGGGAGAGCTCTTTAGGAACTAAGGAGACATCTTTTTTTTTTTTTTTTTTTTTTAATTTATTCTTTCCCTAAGCATCCACTGGACACTGTTGGAGATCTCGAAGTTGTTTGAGTGAACATTTTTGGATATTACATTGCAGTTCTCATCGCTATAAGCTTTTGAGAACAATATTCTTCCTTCCTTCCCTTTCTCTTTCTTTAGGTTAGAAACATGGAGAAAAAGAGCAAATGTGTAAGTCATATGAACAACTCATTCTTCCTGAACATGGAGAATAGCCCTGTTCTCATGCATGTGATATAGAGAAGCTGTACACTTTTAAATGCTGGCAAAGTAGCAATGCAGCTAAAATACTCCAGATAAGAACAAGAAAAGCTGGAGAAAGTAAAGGTGATCGATCATTTGTTTCTAATTGGCTTTCTTGGAACGCATCTCCAAAGCACAGGCCTGTGTCAGCCAAGTAAAGGTCAGTGGTCTTCCTGTACTTGCCACTATGCGTGCACATGGGACATTATGCAATCTGAACAGTCCCTAGGATCTATTTTATTTGAACGTTGACCTCCCAAGGCAGGGTCCCTGCTTTTCTGCCCTGCTGCTTGAAAGCCTGCATTTACTCTCTAATTTAGCAGCCAGAGCAGCTCGTATGCCCCCTGCCCAAAGCTGCTGTGCTTTTGTAGCACCTCTGTGTCAGCACAGGCTGCTTCCCAGGTATTTTTCAATATTAGCTAGTTCTCAGCTTCAGGAGCGCTTACCTGATGTTACAAGGCTCTAGCATTAAGACACAAAGGAAACATGTATTTTTGTTCAGTTTTATGTGTTAGGTGGCAGCTGGAAGAAAATGCCTGCCGTGACTAACTAAAAGATAATGAGAATAAATACTTCTGGTCGACACAGCAGTAGTTGGTAAGCTTATGGACACCAGTTACATTGCAACAGTATATTAATGGCATTTAGCAAGTACTTTTTAAGTCCTGGAGACTTGTTGCATATCCTCTCAGGTTAAATTCAGCTCAAATTACAGCATAAAACTAAAAATGCCTGGTAACTTGACGTGATTACATGTGAAGCCATCAAACACAGAAATAATAAAACTATGCACTATATAAATGTAATTTAGTGCTTTGAGAGTGACAGGGAGCACAGGTATGAGGCAGCGCATACAGTGACACAGCGAGTTGCATCCCTGCTCCACATGCCCTGAGGCTAGCCTTCGGGCTTTCAAAGATGATGTTGGATCTAGGGAAAAAAAAAAAAAGAATAGGAAAAAAAAAAAGGACTATTTCTCTGTTTGTAAGAAGAAAAACAGAATTTTGGATAAACCTAAAGCGCTTTGTTAGCTTGCAATTCTGTTTTGGAATTAGTAAACTCCAAAATAAACATTTTCGCTGTTCAGGTTAATCTGAAGTAGAAGAAATACCTTCTTTCTTGACCTTTCAGTAGAATCGTTGAGATTTTTTCCTTTAAGAGCCTACAGATAGAAATGCTATAAATATGGAAATATTCTTACAAACTTAACGTATGTTTGTATCTGACATCAAAAATTCTTAGAGCTCTTTACTGCTTCTGTTGGAAGTATCACATTTTGGCCCAGACAAAAATTTAGCATAACAGAAATAAACGTAATTGACATCTCTAAAATGCCAGGTGTCTTACTCATGTATTTTCTTTGATATGCATATAAATTGCAAGTGGATCAGAAGACAATTATTGTAGTAAATTATGAGTCAATAACAGATACCTGAAGGATTTAAATAAATGATGATTTTTTTTCACTTTTATGGAGCAAAACTGAAATGATAAAAATGCACAGTACTCCCACACATTTCTGTGGTCTCCTGAAATTGCCGTATATCTGATTATTTTCAAAATAATAAACAAGATCTTTTCTAATAGGAAAGGAAAGTCATGAATTGTGAAGAGAATCTTTGTATGTTAATACTGGAATATTAGTACGTTGTTTATTGCCAGAAAGGTTATTCTTTTTAGATTTTTAATGCTTTTTTTTTTTTACAAGGGCTTTTTAGTTTTCTTATATAAAAATGGAGATTCCAAGTGTTTGAAAGATTTTTCTCTTTGTACAGATGGCAATATCTCCTTCAATAATCAGAAATGCTGTCTAGGAGAAGAGTTTTGTGCTAATATGTTGTAGAGATAGAACACGGGATAGGAAAGAAAGAAGATACGGTACAAAAACTTTAAAGCCGATTTGTAAAATTTGCCTCAAGGGATTTGTAAAGACTTCTGCACAGTGTTTGCCCAGACCTATTTGTTCTGGCTTGTTTCATCATTTTACAAAGTCTTATCAGTTAAACCTCAGTACTGATGTGACTCTTTGAAAACGGTTTCTTCTTCTCGAATTTTGCAGAACATTTCATCCTCCGTGTCAATCTCAGCATGACGCACTGGAGTTGACATTAATGGTTTTCTGTACGTAAAAAAGCACTTGGTAATTTATATGAGAAAGCCACTTTGAGGTATGAATTCATGTTTGATAGGCTCAGTCTGAAGCTGTTTTCTCAAGAAACTAACTGAGATTCAACCTATCAGCCCACTGTTTTTGTACGTATTAAAGGCCTGTATGTAGTAGATGATGCATCTGTACCCAGAAATCAGCATGTCACATGAGGGATAACTAACAGCGGTGAAAATAGATTCTGGAAGTGTCTGAGAGGAAGGCTGCCCTCCACATTGCAAAAGTGCTGCAGCCTCCTAGCAGCACTGAACAACAACAAGAAATTCAGTAGTACACCAAGGAAAGCTTGAAGTTCAGAAAGCATGCAAGATGACACATGCCAAGTATATGGAGTCTGTTGGTCCCTAGTTATTAATGTGGTGCTCAGGAGGACCATTTGCATCCTCCTCTTAGTGATTATTTTTGCTACACTCCTCTCCCCACACCATTCCCTCCTTATTCTCATTTTGTTGAGCTATGATCTTAATGTTGACAAATCTTTTTTATTCAAGAGTTCAAAGAGAAAGACTGTTACGTTCCATAAAAGTCACTGGGATTTTACCTAGGCACAAGCCCCAGGAGAGAGTCATTAGTTTTTTTGGTACCCTCACAACTGGGTCCATCTAACTTAGCCCACTGGGAAAACCGTAAGTGGCCTCTTTTGGGCCATGGCACCTGGGCTTCATTTTCTCATGTTGCATTAAGAAAGGTTTGCTGTCAAAACGATTGACAGCAACTCAAAAATAAAAAAAAAATTCTGGTTGTTTGTCCTTGATGACCTGCTTGTACAATGCTTGAAGAAAGTTTAACCTATAATACCGGTTTTCCTACAAATCCTATATAAAACATGGGGAAAAATGCATAATTTTAAAAACAACCCTGTAAAGGATTTGATAATGTAAACAATTGCAACTGATAAGAGAAGATAGTTAAATGGAGCATGTGTAAAATTTTTTAATATTAAGGAAGTGGTAGCGCATGTAAGATAATTTTATTTCGTTTCTTCCACTGAGTCTTGCTGTGGGACACCTTACAGGTAGATTTTGCTGTCATCTGTGGCTGGGTAAGGTGAAGTGACATCATAAACATAAAAAACATCACATATAAAATCAGAACAAAAGATTTCTCTTTCATAGTTCAAATCCCAAAACAGCATGGGTTCTATTCCAAGAAAAGGATGTACAGTTATATATATAAAAATATATATTAAGGTAAAGTTCATTATCATATAACCAGCTTACATAAAGATAAATGGAACACAGACACTATCCATTTACTGTTTAAAAGTTCTCTGCTGAACTTGTGTTACATGAATGTAGGCAAAAAAAAAAAAAACATTTCACATGTACAATGCCTATTTTGTGGTGTTTACACATTCTGTGGAATCTCATCCACTTTCAGGTGGTATCATCATGCCAAACATGTTCGTACACAGTCCCCATGCACTATGAGAGAGAGGAAGGAAATTTGTAATATTACTCATTCTAGATGGATTGTACCCATGAAAATGGTGGAATGAAAATTCAAGACATTTCCAAGATACTCTAAAAGGTATGACACTGAAAGCAGAGTCTTTTTGCTCTGTTTTGGGAAGAAAAAAAGTAAGAGTAGGATTTAAGATAAACAGTAACTGTTAAGATAAACAGTAACTGTTACTCTGTTTGCATTTTTCCCTCATTCTTAGTAAAGGTAATAAAATCATAAAAGTGTAAAAATGAAGGGAGACTCTTTAAATTTATTTTTCTCTAGTGGCTCCTTACTTCTAATTTCCATGTTCTGAACTTGCTTAATTAAATCCTGGGAAGGTTATGTTATTAAATGTGGCCACCAAAGATTGTTAGCCAAATGATACTGTAATTTATATATCTTAGGCTCTTCAGGGACATGTATGGGAAATTAGGACAGAATATGACTACACAGCTTTTAATTGTATGCAGATTTCTGCTGTTCTCCACATCTTGCCTTTATGGAGTTTTATGTACACGTTGATAGAATGTGGTTCTTTATAAATCACTCTTGTTGTAAGTAAGAAAATCTTTTACCATTTTGGATATACATATATATATTTGTATGTATGTATTTTTTTCAATTGGGTGCCATAATTCCTGTAATTTCCTCAGTAGACACAAAAATCAAAGACCTTTTTTTTCCATTCTTTCAACATTTTATTTGACATGCAGTTTCTCCCAGCCTTAATCAAAGTAAAAATGCATAATAGATTAGTGAGTTAGTATTAATTATGTATTTTGCATGAAATGGTGTGTGTGGGGCAAATAAAAGATGAGTTTATTTTTACTGAGGTATGTTTACAGATTAGACTGTCCTGATGCTGCTCAAGTCAGCATAATTTTGCAGCTGAAGGCATGCGAGCTGGCACTATCAGATCAACACAGAGAATTTTCAACGCAGAAGAATTAGGTACATCTAGTGAACAGAAATAAATGGCTAAAAGGTGGGCATTTCAGTGACATGGGGAGCTACCGCAAGTTTGAAAATCAAACAAGGAGGGTGAAAACTAATGGCACAAGATGTCTCTAACATAGCTTAACAGTTAGAGCACATAAAATTGAATTGAAGAGCTGTGGAAAACGATCTGAAAATGTTATCTGCCCTTTTTATGCTTTTACTATTTTGCTGCTGAGGCTCTTGGGGGGAGCTGCAGAGCTCAGTGTGGGGTGGGCAGGAGGGTGCAGCACTGGCTGTGATGGAGAGGAGCCCAGGAGTGATGGGGAAGGGTGGACAGTGAGGAGGGAACTGGGGCAGGGATGCTTCCTACAACCACGGTTGTGGTTAATGGAAATTCAGTTGTCAAAGTCAGCCGGAGGGGAGAGGCTCAAGACAAGGATGAACAATGTAATAGCTTATCTCTGAAAGCAGAAGAAAAGATGTTTGGAGGGACTGGAAATACCAGGAGGAGAAGTAAAAACCACCAGGTATATGCTGGCTGTCCCCCAAGATGCTGTTCCTAGCCATTCATCATGATCAGTTACTTGACCTTCAAGACACAGTCTAAAGTCTTCATCTTCATTTAAGCTTTCCCTGGTTATAAATTGAGTGTAAAAGGCAATTAAAGGGTAATTTTGTGGCAGTTGGCAAAGGAACTCTAGCATGCTTGTTTTTTATGATATTTTTATGGTAGCTAAGAAATGGATCTCAAGGAATTCATTTGTTGACAAAACTGACTGTTGGCAGCCTGCTATTTGTGCTCTAAATTATGATTACCTATTAATGTGAACGCACCCAAAAGCCTTAGCGATGGATGCCTATTTTCATAAATACAGATATAATCGTAACAAAGCCCTTGATCTGGGTACATGGATTAAGGGGGCTGTGTGTCCCTGAAAATGGATACTTAACAATGTGCAGTACAGGTGATGGACTGTTTACCTCACCTTCTGGATTCATTGGACAGTGATTTTAAAAGGTGCACTTGAATGCTGGTACTTTTGTGCTGATTTACAAAGCTAGCACAGGAATTTGTCCTGAGTAGGGGTTCCGGGAGCTCTGAGAAGTTGTCACTGACTGGATGTAATTACTATCCTTAAGGAATTAAGGATATTCCATAGCTTTAGTTCAAGACAGTGCATATTTCAAATGGCAAGCATGTTTACAGAATTGCCTAATAAAATATTTTAATTTTTTAAGTAGAAAGCATAAAATTGATAAAACTATGTCTTTTGATCCTGGAAACAATTCAAAATGGATTATAGAATCACAAATATGTGGAACACATCAGTGGAAATGTTGTTGCATTTGGTTTGGAGAGATTTGCTGACAGTCATGGAAAATATCCTCTTCCTCCTGTTGCCCCACCAAGTCAAGGAAGACTTAATTTGTTATTTTTAATTTCTGTATCTGTCTAAGATTCACTCAAATCCAGGGCAAAAAATGGTCGTTTTTTATGCTGCTGAGTTAATTACATACTGAGTCAAGTACTGTGTAAGTAGAATAAGGATATCAGAATGGCGTCTGTGGTTGAAGGGTGTAAGTCATTCCAGGTGCACAGAGCTATCTGTAAATGGCAAATTTATTTACTTGGTAAATCTACATGACACACAAACTAAATGAAGATCCTAATTTTAGGATAACGAAATACAACAAGTAGTTCCTCTGCTATACAGGCATGAAAATCTCCACAATCATAATAAATATGCAAATTTTATTTGTCCTCATTTGTTTAAGAATTTTCTTTTAAGCCTTTATCTTTTTTAACATCAAAATGAAATCTGATTACACTGCAATATCCAATTGCTGCCTTAGTTATTTCCAAACTCCTATTTGAATAGATTAATAAAAATAATAGAACTTAAGATATGGTGTAGAAATTGATTTGGTTACAAAATTCCATGCCCCTTGTGAAGCATACTAAAAACAAGCAGCACATGATTTAATGCAGCTTTCATATCTATTTGCCTGTAAGCATTTCATTCAAAATTAATCTTTAAACCTGATGGTTATTATTTCCCCTATTGCTTGAGAAAGTCACAAAAATATGTACTAGCCTATTTTATTGACTTTTTTTTTTTTTTTAAAATCTGGCTTTCAAGCTCCCTGAAGCAGTGATAAAAGTCAAGGGGTTTTACACCGAAATGGCATCCCTTCACCTGGAGTACAATACCTGCAAGTATAATAATAACAGAAAATAGCATTTTCTGTCTTATGAATATTAGATTGCTTGATAACTGAAGATCAGAGCAAAGATGCTGAAAAAAAGAAATGCCTCTCTGGGTAGCTGCCAGTACTTGAAACTGCAGTAGCCAAAACTTGTTACTTCCCTGACTAGTAGCTCAGTGGTCTTTGCTGGATGACATTCAGTGAGATTACTCAAGTGTCTGAAGACAGGAGTAGGTCTGTCCTGAAGACTTGCTGGATCAAAGCAACATGACCATCTATTTCAAGGGATTCATGCTTCTGGTTCTTCCCAACAAGTCAGTGGTTGCAATGGTGAACAGTGTAATGCTGGCTGCCTGTTAGTTCTCCTGGTGTCTAAAAAAAGAAAAAGAAAAAATTCTTTTAAGAAAAAGAAATTTCTTTAGAATATTTCTATCTAGATAATTGTCTTTATAGTAGTGAAAATCTTTATTTTTTTTTATACCTGCAGTCACAGAGAAGTTGAGGTTCTTTAAAACAGATGCTTTTTATTTGCTTGTTTTATATTTTCCTTGGATTGTCTTGAGCATGAAGACACTTCAACACCCAGAATGTTATTACATCAGGCTTTTTATTTGCCCTGATTATTTAGTTCATGGTTTCCACTGCCTGCAGTTTCACAGCTCAGTAATGCTTTCTTATCAATGGGACCAAACATTTATAGGTCAGGGTGGAATACAAGAAAAGTAAATTTGGGGTAAAAAAAATATGTAAAGAGAAAAGAATGAAATACAAGAAGTCTCAGTCTTACCTCATGTTAAAATTCTATCATGGCTGGAGATTGGAAGTATCTTATTTTCATGCTTTTCTACACTGCTTTTTTCTTCTCTGCCGCACAGTGCTCATCAACAATGCCTTACCTGCATTTTACAGTTTTGCTGTGCCTTTTAGGTATGAAATGATATTTCCATCAGAGAGATGGATACCTTGCCCAGTTACTGAACTTCACATTTCTAACTGGAAAGACAAAGATCTGATAAAGTGAAATAAGTGTTGGAGGCCTCATTGCTCCCGATGCTGTACAGAAAGGTTAGCACTCACTGGCCGTGAGCTTGTACCTCTGTGCTTAACAAAACCTTAGTCAAATCTTCAGACTTCTGAAGTTTTATAAGCACACTCTGTTACATTACTTCAGAAGGTAATGTTCAGTCTTCATACTAAAGGCTAACTCATTAGCTTCCCTCAATTATACAGAATTACATGTTATCAGAAGTATATTTATATTACACCAAGCTACTATTCCATTACGTTCATTTATGACAAAAGTATCTTAAAAAAGGGAGACAGAAGAGTTTTTTTTTTTTTTTTTTAAATGTTTTGGTTATTAGCAATGTTATTCTGCTCTTAGGCCTTAGTGTGTGCTCTTTCTCTTTGTAGCTGTTGTTATGCACAGTCTAGGAACATGAGAAAAGCTGTATCAAAGAGCCGTTTAGCTCAGTACCCTGATTCTGGCACATGCCAGAAATGGATGCCAGAGGAAGAGTATAAACTTAAGACAAGCGATGCGTTGTGGTCAGAGGTATCTCTGCACTCGGGCCGACAGCAGAGTGGCTCAAAGATTTCCTGTGCTAATGGCGGTCTCTTTAAAATTTAATAACATGTAATAGGAAGTATATGCATAAAGTTGCTTCCCAATAGCATAAGCTCTTGCATGATTATATGCAGTAGAAATTCAGATCCAGACTCACCTTACTCAACCTCACTTACCACACTGAAGTAGTTGAGTTTGGGGCCAGCAAGGAGGAGGCATACCAGAATTTTCTGTGGAGAGAAGAGAGCTTTTCAAAAACGTTAATCAATAAACCCAAGGAACTGGTCAGATATATTGACATGTGTTGGGACTCAGTAAATACATAAAAGCAACTCTGTCATGGATGACAAGAATAATATCCTGCTGTCCTCACACCACACACTCTTCTGTTGGGTTGACTGCCTGATGCCTGGCTTAGGAAAGCAGTCTGCCTACAGCAGAAGGAGGTGTTAGAAATATTAAAGCTTTGGAAATAGTAACATAAATGTAAGCCACAGTTTCACTATGGATAAGTTTTTTGTTATTGTTTTTGTTGTTGTTTTTAAGCTGAAGGTTTATATTTTAAGTAGAACCAAATTATCAATAAGTTGTGATTTGTTCAGTTTGTCAACATTTTGTTCCCAATGCAAAAATTAAATGTCATTTGCTATGTGCCCCTTATGCATATCTTTCATGCTATGAGGAATTTAGCTTTTCAGAAGCTGTCGGAGTGCTCTCTGTTTTGCCCAACCCCAAATCCATCAACAACTTTCCTTTACCCCAGAAGAAAACAGCTTTTTTTGGATGGTTTGCATTGTTGGATAACGATGTAGAAAAGTTGCGTATCTCATAAAGAGACAGAAAACCTAACAAGAAGATCATTTAAAATAAAATCCTCCCTGAATTTTACAATATCACTTGAATATCTCTGCATAAACTGATCTACAAAATAAAGAAATAATAATGACAGGGATTGCATAATGTTTTCAGAGGATAGCTTCTGGTATGCTGATGTTACTGGGCCTTTTGTTGTAGTTTCACCAAAAAATGGGCATTCAGTCTGTTATTTGCCCTAATGCAAACAAAGTGCTAAATGGGTGGGAGAAGAGTTGCATGATAGTGCTACTGGAATGAAACGAGCTGACCCTGCTAAAATACAACAGATTTATGTAGTGCCTACCAGGATGAATACCATCTTGTTAGAGTGAAAAGCCTACTGTGAGGATGCAGGTATATCTGAATTCACACACAATGGAGAAAAATCTTAAACATCGCCCTAAACAACACATAGCATTGTACAAAGTAACTCAATCCTAATAATGACTTTAAAATGACCCTATTAATTCCATAACTGCAAATACATTCTGTATGATCTTATTATAAAGCTATTCAAAGGCCAAGCAGGGAAGCTTTAAGTCTCAAAATCTTAATGTGATGAGAAGCTCCTAAAACAAGCTTTGTGTAGCTGTTTGCAGCTGTTTACCCAGCTGTCTCCAGCGATTACACCAACCTTATGAGGTGGTTGGCATCTGATGTAGATTGAAGCCACCTTGCAACAACCCTCATTTACCCTGGTAACACCACAGGCTGGTGGATGATTGAGTGGGCCCAAAAGTAGTGTGGCAGTGCTGCTTGAGAATTAGTACTCCTTTGTTACTGCTTGCAATGTGGTTACACTGGGTGTTAGTGCATTGGTGATACTTGCTGGAGAACTACTTTGAGTATGTATGGGGCTAGTTCACTGACTGCAAGTCAACAGCTGATTTTTATTTTTATTTTTTTCTAATTAGTTAAAGGAAAAAAATTTTATTTTTTTTTTTTTTTTCAGGGACAGGATTTGGTACTAGGGCTGTCGACATTTTGTGTTACCTTTCACATAAGACACACAGTTGTTAAAGTCATCTGCTGCTCATCTTCTCTACTGCCACAGCTACCTGGTGGGCACAAGGCAGGCTTGAATGATTCAGAACAGGTGAGTCATGTTTGTTCTGTCTCTCGCAATGCCCTCACTCTTTGATTTATGTGTTGACTATGACTCTAATTTGGGGTGAGTCAGTGGGTTCACCAAGCAGATAAAGTGTAAGGATGGCCTTGCTGCAACTTTTCCTCAAGGAAGCAGAGATGTGACTAGCTTAAGCCCCTTGTCTCTGAGTGCAAAACTGAATTCACTGTCATATTACTGATATAAACAGTGTTATCATCTGCTGATAGAAAATATAATTACCTAGATAAAAGCTGCAACTATTCGGCATTCAGATTTCCTCTGCATAGCGTTGGGGACAGGGGTTAACAGCTGCTTTTTGTACCCTGTACTGATGGTATGTTACTTGTGCCAAACATGGCCTACCTGGATACTGTAGTCTTAGTACCTCGGGCGTGTCAGACTCTACAGCTATTTCTTCTGCTGTGACCTTTCCTTGCCAAGTAGACTGTAGAGCAGCATCCGATGGAAATGCTCTCTATTCCTCTTGTTGAATGTATGCATTCTTGGGAATGAATGCAAGAGGTGAAAGAGAGCAAGCAAGAAAGTATCTGGTTTGTGCTTCAGCTGTTAGAAAATACTTTTCAAGGGAAGGTGGACGTTCTGGGATATTTCTCTTCCTAAAATAATAGTATCTAACATCCCTTTAATGCACAATATGTAAGCAGGCCCTGGGTGGAATGCTTTGATGGATGTCAGGTTACAATATGTCTTCTAGGCGTGTTGAGATTTTCTTCCTGAATAAAAATGAAATACTGAATTTAAGTATCACTATGATATTTTGCCTTGGCTCCCAAAACATAGCTCAAGGTGTGAATTCCAATGGTAAGTTTTGGATTTATTTGAACAGACATAGTGCTTGGCACTGCAGCTGCTAGTGGAGCACAGGGGTAGCTAAGTGCTAGGTGCTTCTCAGCTGAGATACCTATGGTGATATGAATAGCTCTGCTGGATATGGCAGTAAATGCTTCCTAAATGAATGTATCTTGAACAGTGTGGCATAAGCTTTAACCTCTTCTGCTTCAGTGTGCCCAACAGTAAAATATTAACAATACCTTTTAGTACCTCTTAGTATCTTTCCAAGAATAAATGATATGCTTAATTTCTGTAGTTATTTTAGGAGAGCATGAGAGAAAGAGGCAGTTTCTCAATTCTTTCATTATCATGATATGTTTGACATTAAAGCACTTTGTTTGAAAAAGTTTAATTTTATTAGTGCATAGATTCAAACAACTTAGAAACAGGCACATTATTCTTACTCTGTAAGAATAATATTCTCCCTGCTATTATTCTTGTATTGTTAGAATAATAATAGGAAATATATTTTTTTTGTAAAAGAAAATATACAGAGAAAATATACATTTATATTTCACCAAACACTTTGAAAAAGGCTGCCAGCTTTTCAGATCTAAGTGTTTAATATCATTGTTGTGTTCTCAACTCTGTACCCTGAGTTTATCCATTTCTACTTTATCCCAGCAGACCTGTTTTCATTCAGTGAACAACAGGACAGGCGTTTCTGAGGTTGTCTTACTTATTAGTTACTTGTATTAACTCTACTTTATGTACATCCTCTAAGTTTTCTAATTATGTATGGAAAGTGGGTTTTAATATTTAAACATTTTAATATACAAATGTCAACATCACTGCTTCAAAAAAATTAGGAAGGAATGGATAAAGTAGTAGCTGTAGCAGAACCTCCAAAAAGGCTAGCAACGCAAACATTAAGCTCCTACTGTGACTTTAACTCATCCGTGCAGTTGTGAATAGGTACTTAAAGCAGCGAGATCAACTTGTCTGCTACAGAATCAGGTAATGTAATTAATGTTATCCATAAATTGCTTTTATTTACAGGAAACCATCTGAAAAAGCGTTTCTTCCTGAAGTTTATCATTTGACATTTAAAATTCTATGAAATAAAAGTAGGAAACGTTAATATTACACCTATAAATGGTGTGTGTTGATGTCCTTGACAGACATTTCCATCTCAGTTCAGAAACGGGAGTATACTTAAAAGGACACAAATTCTGAATTTCCTTACCCTTTATCGTTTGAAATGAAGAAAACTAACATTGTGCTCACAGTTCATGTGTTGGCCTTTCTTGATTATTTGGGGGTGGCACTGAGAGGAAGAAAAAAATATAAGCATCCTACCTTTCCATAAACATGTCAAAGGAAAGATTAGCCCAAAATGATATTTTACGATCGTAACAATCTGCAACAGCCACAAATAAAGTCTTGCTGAAAATGTCAGAGAAAGTGTTATTCTAGGATAATCTATCTGCTAGATACAACTGACATTTGATAGTTTAACAAAAAATAAAACTGCGTAGTTTGAGCCAGTGACATCCTCCATCTCATCTTACTTGGTGACTAGAGCCTGGAGACAGACGAGCAATTTCTAAGTCCCCTACTGGCACCAAACTGTACTGTCCTGTGGCTGGGAAGTCTTCTAGGGGAGGTGGACCCCTTCTCTCTCACTAAAACTCTGCTCCACTCAGCCAGAGGGATTGTGACTGTTTAGTATAACATTGCCTTGTGCTTTACCAAGTCATTAGGCTAACAGGGAGCTCCCAGGGTGATGTCTGAGCACTGCAAATTCTGTCCCAACTATTCACAAGAATTAAGAGGAGGATAAGGTAGGTTTGGGATTTTCTTTAGGCCAGATCCTTTCATGTTGATTGGCTTTCAGGAATAACTCATCCAAAATCTTTCTTTGTTGTTTTTATAACAAGATGCTCAGATATTACCATCATGAAGAATAGCAGCTTTGTTTTATTATTTGCTGGCAATGAATTAGCCTGTTCCAATTACTGCCTGTGCACTTTACGTAACTACAGAGCCACGTAGTCTGTGGCACTGCTCTTTGTTTGGGTAGTAATATTGCACTGAAATCTGGAAAATAGTTTAAATGAAGCATCTGCTTCTGATTACACCTTATTCAAATAGGGCCAAGATTTAGCTTGAAATTTAAAATCGTGTACAAGCCAGTAGTGAATCAGATTAAATTCCTGTAAAGCAATGCATTTGTGGGAATTACAAGCTGGGTATGATAGTATACTCGTTTTCTTACTGTGGGGTGTTATCGTACTACAAATTGCTTTAAACTTTCACAATTGACGTTGAGGTAGACCTGAGAGAGGCTGGGGCAATACTTTGCTCAAGGATGATAGTGTTATCAAAGCCTCTGTTTGGGTATAAATATTTTAATAATGTAGTATTTCTTGTCATAGAGAAAAGATGGCTAATGAATACTTCCCCTATTTCAGCTGCTTGGCGAAGCTCCCTTTTTCTTGCAGCAATGCTCATTAGCTTTCTGGCCATATGGTAGTGGTGTATAGATTTCCCTTTTATTCCATCTATTTTCTTCTTGCTGCAGAGACACTCGGCAAGCATGGGTTAATAATGTTGGGCTGAGTCGGTGTTCGCATGCTGCTGCCCTTATATTTGCAGTCAGGCCCTTGGGAAAAGGGTGAGAAGGTGGAGTGAGTCACTGCCCAAGGCACCATCTACAACATCTTCTCTGCAGGCAGGTTTTACAGATAGTTTGTCTTTTGGCAAGAGAATCATTGAAAAGAACAAGTGAAAAAACAACCAGCTTTCACAGCAATAAATTCTTCAGATGAGGTGGTTTAGTAGATCTGCCTCGAGTCAAGGCAATGCAATGGTGCTGTCTGTTGACTGTCAGTTTTGGAGCACTTGCATAGTCTGAACAGAAATAAAACTCTTAAGCCTTTCAGATCTATGTTTCATGCAGTACTGGCAAGCAGTAATTGAAATAGGAGGCACCATTACGTGTTTCTGAACACCAGAGAAAATGGCAGAGTCAAAGCTACTGGGGACAGCTGGGTGGGGAAGCACAGGAGACAAGAAAAGCGCAATGTAGTCAAACAAGGCATAGAGGACCTACTTCAGGGTAAAGTTGGCATAATCTAATAATAAGAAAAAAGAAGGGATGTTGTCTGAATGTTGTATTCCTTCTGTTTGGAAAGCTGTGCAGGTAGCAAGGATAGTCAAGTGACACTGGTGATTACTGCTGATGGAGAACCCAATGCAGGGACTTAAAAAATCGTGAGAATAGGGGGTGATACAGCCACTCTGGTGGGTTGTTAAGGGTTGAACTTTAGGAGAACTGGTGAAGCAGTTACAGACAACAGTATTTTTGCTGTAGGTGTGAGTTTTTTTTCTTTTTCTTTTTTTTTTTTTTTTTATAAGTTCCTTGCACTGAGTTTATGAAGTGCTCTGGGAGATTTGATCTAGTAAGAGATTGTGTCATGGCAAAACTTATGCTGAGGAATTGGATGTAGCTCAGGTCTGGCAAAAACACTGATTCTTTGCTGCTTTTGCTATCAAGTGCTGCTAAGATGTTCCTGACAAAGTACCAAAACACCCTTAACGAACCTAGATGTGTCATCTCATTTGGAAGAAGGCAAGAAGGTGGCAAAATATCAAGACTGTACTTGACAGTCTTAAGTCTTCAAAATTTTCTAAGAAATCCTGCAGGGAGTGGGACTTTCAATGAGCTTCTCAGTACCTTCTGATTAGGTTATGCCAGAAACACCTCCAGCTCTCCTCCTTTGGAGTATGTGCTAATGCATGAAAAGTCAATGAATGCACTGACCAAATGATACAACCTTTTAAAACAGTCCTCTAAAATAAGACTGAAGCCTACTTAAAAAAAAAAAAAATCAAGAGAGATTCTGGATGTTATTTTCCTTTTTCACAATTGAACCCTTAATACAAATTATCTCTTTAATATATAAAGCCTGACAAGTTTACTCAGTTTTCTAACTGAATTAAAGTATTTTGCCTGTTTAATGATGTGTGGCTTTTGTCTTTTAAAATGACTTCTATTTATAAATGCTATTCATAACTTTCCTTTAAAGAAAACAAAATGCAGAATTACTTCTGGACTGCATTTCTTATATTAACAAAAAATAAAATGGCTTCTAACTTTACATTTGAAAATTTGTTAATACTTTGCATGCTTTTGATCAAGCTAATTATTTACTGACAACAGATTGCGTATAAATGGTTAAGGAAAATAGCATTGGGACAGAATGGAGGGTGGTAGAAGATACAAAAGAAATAACTTGAGGTCATCAAGTTCTATATGTAATCAAAAAGTGGCTTCATTTTGTCACTTGTGGAAGATAAAATCATTCATTTATGTTCATTTAATGTGGAAAGCTTGTAGTTGCATTATGGAGTATAGAAAGGTTTTATAGAGGTCAGCTGATAACAAAAGCACATTTACTTAAAAAAACCTGTAACGATCTTTAGCTAGAATAACTAATTTAGGATAGAAAATCCAATTTTTGTTTGTTACACAGCTATATATTGAAATTCATTTTGTTATAGTGTATTAGACTTTAATGTGGTATACTGTTGTTGAATAACTCCTTAAGTGTGTGACCAGTGTATTTATAGTCTTTTTTGTTGTTGTTGTTACAGGCTAACGTCATTTTAAAAGATTAATATGCTATTACTTCCTACAAAGCTAAGCACTAGTCTGATCTTAATCTGTCTACTCTGGAGCAGTTTGCATAAAAACACTGGTTGATCTTTTGTCTGTGCATTTTCTCACAGGTGGTTAGAGAGGAAGCAAGTGCTGTAGAAATCTCTTGTGCTTTCTTGGTGAAGTTTGAAGGTTTAACATTTCTAGGTGTACTATCCTTTTCCCTTGTTGAGATAATGCAACAGAAGTAGGGACAGAGTTTGATTTTTATTTTCGTATCTAGCAGTGTCACTTTTTTTTTCCTTTGTGTTCTTGCTTTAGTTCGAAATCTAATGCAAAGGAAATTGCAGTATTAATAACAAATATTAGATTTTTCTTGGCAAAATGTTCTTCATGAGGGAAATGATAACCTGAAGAAACTGGAAGGGACCAATCTAATTTGGCTTTATTATGGCAAATATCTAAGGGGTATTTCTATTTTAGCCACATAAACCATACCTCTTACTTTTTCAGCAAAAGTCCATTTTGAGTCAAATTGCCCATTAGGCAGGAAAGGAATATTCCTTCTTTCAGGCGCTCATCCTCTGCTCGCGTGTCTGAGAGTACACAAAAAACGCTGTAAATGATGTAAGCAACATGTTCAGTCTTTCTTCCTTTGTGTCGAACTGATGGGACTTGCTCAGTGTATCTCTGCATAGCATCACCACCCAAAAGAAATCGCAGTGACTTTCAGAGCATGCATCTTTTTCCAAGCAGGCCTGGGGGAGTCAGTCGCTAAGTAGTTCAGGCAGAGAATCCTGATCATTCAAAAGACCTGCAAAACTCAATTTCTTAAAGTTTTACTCTTTTGCATTCTTCTTGAAGTCTATTTGTCTTCTATCTGAGCCTGCTTTTCATGTTAGAGTTCAGCCAGATGTTCTTTTTGGCACTTCTTTGCACTGGATGTTGGAATATTTGCTTTTTCAAATATTCACCCATGTGCCACTTGTGCTGTGAGGAAAGCTTTCCCGATGGCTTCCTACAGGTGTTGAATAATTTCAGTGAAAAATGAAACTTGCTGAATTCCACAGTCAGTTCTAAGTACATAGAAGAGTTGCCAGTAAGGGTGACCTTTTCAGAGACGGACTTTCAGGGAGTTTCTCTTCATCCATGCAGCTTTTCAGAGGCTTATTTGTAAGATTTCATTATCTCTTTAAAATGAATAATAAAGATTGATAACATTTTAGTAACACAATACTAATAACCCTTGATAAAGATTGATAATGTTATTAACAGCAAGATTAAATAAAGTAATGAGGATGTGGTCATCAGAAAAAAGAAGTCTTTAAAAACAGTTATTTTGGACATCAACACAATGATGTTTCTTTTTTCTGATGTCATCTTGAAGTCTGTCTTCTCAGGACTTGGCAATCAACTAAGTTAAACTGTATTCAATCCTGTAAAAACGTCTCTATTATTATTCCCTACTTTTCTCCTTAGGCTATGTGTTCTACAGGGTTTATGATACTCAGTGGTAAAAATTTGCAGTGAGTTAATAGAATGGAGGGTCTGTGCCTTTAAAATGGGGCTTTCAAGGAGAACAAATGGTCTTTTTTTTTTTTTAATAGCTTATAATGCATGAGATGTTCATTTTTGTTATGTTTTAAAATGCTTTCCTAAATATGACTTGAAACCAGCTTTGATTTAAAAAAAAAAAAAAAAAAAAATCAAAAGCATGAATAGAAGTCCAAAACTTGGCATAATTGTTTCTGTTATTTTGGTTTGGAAAGGAGTGATGTCATCCACTTGTTGAACTACATGCAGTGCTTATCCTTCATAAATGTTCTTGATATGCTACATGTGACAGTTTTCTTAAATCCCAACTTTCCCTATTTAGAAAGTAGACTTACAATTCCTTTAGAGCTGCACAAGATGACAGTCCTCACTTTAAAAATATCTGCTTTTAACTCACTTTTGTATAAAGCCTGTTGCCGTGTGCTCCACTCAGAGAATCAAATAGAAATTAATCTGCACAATAAACTATTCATCATGAATGTGTCAGCTTCCATAGCATCTTATGGATTTTAAAGAGGTGTTTTATAAGCTACATTATAAAAGATATAATACACTTCTTCTGAAAGAGAAAGCAGAAAAAGATGTTCTTTAAATGGTGCTGTTGTTGTGAATTATGTACTTACAGTCAGACAAATCCACTTGCTTTTAACATCCATGGTTTTGATAGTGTCAGTTCTGCTAAGGTGAAAAGGTCTGTGCTGATGGATGTGATCGTGAGATCGGAGCCACTTCTACTAAGTGTGTCTTGAACCCCTGCTGAATAGGTGTGGTGCGATGGCAGGGGCACCTGAAAAACCCACTGCTCCCTTTTCTCTGCTGAACTGCACAGAGCATCAGTGTTATGGAGACCTGAGCCGTGTCGCTAGCTCAGCCTGTCCACTTTAGAATGGGTCACTTCCCTGCCTGTGCTATGGCTTTTTTTGAAGGATAGAATAGGGAAAAAAAAAAGTCACAGATCTCGCTTGTCAGTGCATTGAGGTCTAAGATTGAAAATCAGGACTGGAACTGATGGGTAATGAAACATCCTTCTGTGTGTACCGACATTGTAACAACATCCCGCATGTGGAAATACAAATTTTGGCATTCACTGGCACACATAGGAAACGAATATCATGAACTAGAAAGCTGAACATATTCTTTTTCATCTGGGGTAGCAACCTACGTGCAGACAGATGCAACAGGGAGTGTTTACACTACCACGGCCATATGGTTGGCTTTAGGGAACTAACAGCTTTACCTCTGAGTTGAAATACAGCCATAAGATTGTATAGTAAAAGCAAGTAGCATCAGTAGGGAAAAATGAGCTATCTTTTACAGAGGAAAAGCGTGCTGAATTAAAGTTGTCAAATTGGTGAACTGACCTTTGAGTTGGAGAAAGGGAAAGGAAAGAAATGTTTGCTGCTGTGGTAGCAAAGTGTTTGGAGTTTTCTTTTTATTTTTTTTTAAATTTAAGGTTTTGTTTTAATGCCCATTTGAATTGGGTCTGACTACAGCTAACTGTAACATCTGTAGTACAGTGCTTCTGGTGGAAGTCCCCTCTGGAGGGTGGGTGGGAGCAGCCTTGACAGAGAACATCCAATGGCTTGGCACTGCATTAAATATTTGTTAGGCTACTTTAATAACATTGTACCTTCATCTGTCAATGTAAAGGATGTCTGAATGCTCTCCCTGGCTTCATTCTCCTGGGTCACCTTATTTTATCGATGACCTGTGATGAATTGTTACGACATGAGGAAAGGTGGCTCTCTCGCCTGTGCTCCCATCCCAACTGACTCGCTGTGGCATGCAGGCATGGAAGTAGAGCAATGCAGGAAAGTGCTCCTCACTTACACACCACAACATGCACAGAAATCTCATCTGGCAGAATTACTTGGGCTTATTAATTGGATAATTAATCTGTATTCCCCCTCTCGTTTGCAACCAGAACTTTTTACAGTAAAGAATTGTGGCATTATCCTGGGGCGCAGACTTGAGAGGGCTATTTGTCAGCACTGAGGTAGATTAGTATCTCCAGCCAAAACAAAACCTAAATCTTCTCTCTGCTGAAGCTAAACATGAGAGCAATATTTCCATGTGCAGTGTGGGAGTTATGCTGGAGACCTCCGTAGTTGTTTAAGGCCAGAGAAGAAGACGAGTTGTTGAAAAGTAAGAAGAATGTAGTATTTCTTATCATTTTAAAAAATCTTCAGTGTCTCTAGTATTGGCAATTGTGTGATGAATGAGGATACTGTCCTACAAATCATTTGCAACGATAGTGGTAACAATGGCTGTGATAACCTGCAGGGGGTGGATTAATCTGTGTGGAAGCAGGAGGAAAGCCACAAATGTGTGCCTACCAGAGATACAGGCACTGTTCCTCTTGCACTGTCCCATTTTTTTCTAAGTTTTGGGCAACAAATCCTCTCTTGTCAGAGACTGCTTTTGCTCAAAATAGCAGGAGCCTGTGGATGGAGGTCTCTTCCAACCTGGATGATTCTGTGAAGTGTTGACAGGGCTGTGGTGTGTCTGGCCTCCCGATGACAGAGAGCGATGTCCCTGGCTGCCTGGCCAAGCTGGCTCACTGGGATCAACTGCCTGGCCTCTCTGAGAGGCTGGGTGGCACAAATATTAGGCTAGAGAAAACAGCTGGCACATTGGTAAAGTCCTTGGCACTGCCAGCTGAAGGAATGTGTCTCTCCTCCTTGACTGTAGTTTAGCATGTGGACATCTGTGCCAGTCATGGGTGCTCAGGTGTGTTAGCCAGCAGAATTTACTTCCAGGAGCTGGAAGATGACACATTTTTCCTTCTAATGTGGAGCTTGTTGTAGTGTTCAGGTGCTTCTCTTGGCCTGAAACCTTGCTATTGTAGCGGGGGGTACAGGTCAGAGGGTTTGCACAGCCAGCATGCTGCTTGGGAATCAATTCCAATATTGTTTGATCCCTTTTGGAATTGAGATTTATCTGTCTTAAGTGAGATCCAGAGTCTGGATGGTGGCTCTGAGACTGCCCGGTGCCAGCATTTGAGAAGTGATTCCTGGTGTCTCCTTTTGCAGAAGCTTACGCTTCAGCAGTTTCTCTCCTTTCACTGCTTGCTCATGCCAGGTACCTCTCCACGCTGACTTAATTTGTCAGCCTGGAGCTGTGACTTTGGGGACCCCAATGTGGCTGCAAGAAGGCAGTTCTCTCTCTCCTATCTTAAATGGTCATAAGACCAAACCCAACTAGCAGTAATGATGTGATGCCAAATAAAGCCAGGCATTTATTGAGATAGAGCAGGCACAGATAAATCCCCTATCTATTTCTTCTTTTACTATAACAGATAGATAACCAAAGAAACAGATTTACTAATCTGCTTTCTAATTACTTCGAATATCAGCTGTATATATGTAGTGTTGTTTTTCAAGCTGCTAAAAATCTGTATTGCACAGCCTACTGTGCAGGTCACGTTGGAGTCCCATTCTGCTGTGTGCTGCAAATAGAAGATGTATTTATTGCTCAGCCCCACAATGCCATTTGTATTTTAGCTCTAACACTTCAGCTGTAAAAGATCAGATAGAAATGTTGCAGTGCAACTTAAAGATTGTTCTTTTAAAATTTCTACTAGAGACAGTTACATCTCTAATGCATCTTTCAGCTGCTTTTAATATCAAATAAATCAAGTAGTATTATGAAAATTACAACAATATTGCAGGAGGGTCTTTGGGCCCAAGTTGTTAGCATGTAGCATTGGAAATAGACTAATCTGGTTAAACTTTAACATAAAAATAAATTGTGTTTGCAGTTTATTAAGACACTGTTCCTGGGCTGATACTGTTCATTGGTAGCATCCTTCAGAAATGATCTTTATGCACAGCTATATTTATTCAATAACATGGCCAACTGGAATAATAATAAAGCATTAATGGTAGAAGAATCTGTGACTGTAACTGTGCAACTCTGTGAATATTATTTTCATTGATTTATTTACTTATTTTTGCTGCTTAGAGCTTATGCCCTTGACCTCAGGAATACACAGTTTTCATAATATGTCTGATCTTTGAGTCATCAACACCATAACAAAGAATTACCTTGAGCTAAGAAAATGTAAATCAAGTGGAAAAGCATCAGCTGGTCCTGATCAGTCCACGCTGCATACATTGTCCCACACTGATGGGTTTATAACGATGATGCTTTTAGAAACAGCTTTTCCACCAAAAATACCAAAGGTGTAGCAATGATAATCTCCCTCAGAAGGGCTCCCCAGGTGATTCTCATTTTAAGACTATTAACAGTAATTACAGTGAGTTATTTCTACACTGAGATTGCTGTTCTCCACACAAATTCTAAGCTTAATGAAAGTTTGGTGAAATCTAAGTTTTAAGATCAGCAAAATCAAGAGACTGTCAACACAGTGCTTGCGTAAAGCCCAAATGCTAGCAATGTGCCAATGTCAGTACTAAGCTTCTTGCGTTGCCGAATCAGCAATCACTTGTAGGTACACAGAACTGATTTTTAATTTTAGTTTATTTTTTTTCCCTCGCAATTCCCCTGCCTGTGGTGATTGGATGCAATGGGGGTATTTTACCTTATCAGCAATGTTGACATAACTGCTAAAAATGAAATGAGAACCCCTTCATTTCCTAGTCAAGTTTAGAAGGACCTTTCGCTGATGTGGGAGGAAGCTGAGTTAAGGTCTGATCTTTTATGGGATTCTCCAAATAATCCTGGCTATTCAGTTGCTGCACTTTTGACTTTTAGCTGAGTACTGTACAGAAGAAACACTGGTAGGAATGGCTGGATTCAAACAGTAACAGTCATAGCTAAATCTAATTATAAATATTGAAATTCTAATTCAATACCAGTAAATTAATTTAGCCAGTAAAGCTAAAATCCATCAATGTGTGGTTTTGAAAAGCACAGTCATTTCGACGGCTTGTATTTGATATCTTTTTTTTTCCAGATGCACATTTTGTCAGCTCCATCACACCCTGTTTGTTATAACTTCTCATGTCTCAGGTTAAATCTACCATATCAGCTGCACTGATCAAAAAATTGAGTGCCTAAAGCAAGTGATGAATGCCACTGTAGCAAAACTGTCACCACTGCTTATTTGGGGAGGGAGGGAGAGGAAGCTTGCTTGAGACGTGCAATCCAGGCAGACTAATCTGTTATTTTGGGTAAGCCAGGGTAATTTTTTTTTTTTTAGCTTAACATATTTAATATTTCATAATTGAAATACACAGTAGGCAACATCTCATACAGGAGTAGAAAAAATATGTGTACACACTTTTTATTTAGTGGAATGAAAATATCTCTGAAGTAGGGCAGTTGAATATCAATGTGCAGATCTGTCACATTTTTCGTGAACTTTAGGTGACAACTTATGTTCAAGACAAAAGCCCATGGCTGCTTTTGTTAACCATCCACACAGAGCTTTCAAACCTCCAGTATCCTTCAAGAGTCTTTTACAGAAGCTTATATGAATGACTTGCTATTAAATGTATAAGAGTTACTAAAAATATCCTCTTGATGTGACTGGAAGAATCAATTTGTCTACCACAAGATCATCCATATCTGAGTCAAAAATAGTTAATTTCTGTAAATTTTCATGTGAATATACATTCCTGCTGTTATTATGTGCATTGTATTTGGGCTGGTAGAGGGCAGCAGCCACAGGAAAGCAAGCTCTGAGAAAATGAACAATTTGAGGAAACCTCAGTGTTATTTTCAAATAGTTTGTTTGATGACTTCAACTCTCCCTATTTTCTTTCTGCCTTTTTTTTTGTAGAAGCAACCTTTTAAAATGAAAGTTGAGTAACATAAAAACAGGTGCCATGTTCTAATACCAGAAACACCTTGTTTTGGCTGGTGCTTAACAAAAATAAAAATAGAAAAGAAATTTCCGAACAAAGAAGCCCATTACCTCAGGTTTTCTTGGAGTTGACAGAACAGCCTAACTTGGTAACTTGGAGCTGACTTGCTTCATCAAACTGATGGGTGGTATTTGGGCACAGCTGTTATGTTTGCCAGCACAGCACTTCTACACACCAACATCCACTTTTGCCAGGTTAACTTTTACGGTTTATTTTGATTAGCTTATGCAAGATAACTTCGCTTGTCAGTTGAGATTTTGTCATACTAGCAGTTGTAATATACAATAGTTGTAATACAATACTTAGTGCATCATTTATCAAAGTTAAGTTCTGCTTCATAGGGTGGATACCTACACCCTTTTCTTTGAGAAATGAAAACTGCTCTGACATCCTAATGCAATCAATTCAACAGCCGTACACATGGTCTAGGTCGCTTTCCTGTCCCTCTTCCCACCTAAACACTAGTACTTACACTGTTAGTTTCTAGCCATGTGAAACTATTCATAATTTTTATAATTTGTTTAAAAACAACAACAAAAAATAACCATCTTCCTACCTGATAATTTCTACCTGTAATTTCGTGCCTAGATTTGTGGATTTATCACGCTCTGAGTTTTGTTCATCCCTTCAGCTGTAATAATATCTTTTTCATTTTTTCCCCTTGTTTACATTATTTCACCCACTTTTTCTCCCGAGATCATCATCTTGATCCTATTGAAATATGAAGCATATGAAGGAAGTTACTTGCCTTATTTTCACTGCATGATTTATCCTATGCCTAATAAGCATAAAAAGTTTCTCCTTTCATTTATGTCAGTCTTATAGAAATACTCATCCCCCCCCCATTGTTTTTCCTGCATTTCTTTGCAGCCCCCAGCTGATGGTGACTCCGGGCATTTATCTGTTATCCCTACGTGGCATGACTTATGTGACTAGCATTTCAATTCAGTTCTTTTCTACTACTAGCTCCTATTTAGCCCTCATTTCTTTCTTGATGTAGCTATTCATTCACCTATATCTGAAACTTCTTCCCATAAATGATTTTCAGAAGCAGAGGGATGGGACCTGCAGGTAGGACCTTCAGGTTTACCACAGGCAAGCCTTTGAATTCCCAAGTCTGATTGTCTTTGTAAACTAGTTATCTTAGCTAATGAACTTCTTTCTTTTTAACGTAACATCCCCTTGCCCCAGACCTGTTCTGTTTAGGCTGTGCATGGTATGACTGCCTAGCTGATAAGCTATTTCCACGTGGCTGATAGGAGATGCTGCCTGTACCCACGCTCCTTCCTGCAACTGTCTTCCAACAGTTCAAATCTGGATGCTGTATGTGTGGTTTCAGTGTCAGTGCACCAACTAAGTCAGTTTCACTGGATCTAATTAGTTTCCACGAGATGCTGCATGATGTGGTTTTATTTTTCCTGGTCCCAGGCTGGTAAGACCGCGCGTAGATTTTATTGGCTTTGAGTGCAGGGCACTCTGCACCACTTCATAACAGATATTTAGAGATCAAGTGCAGGTATTTAGATTTTTGTAGGATGTCTTACAAAGATGGGCATCACTTTTGTTAGTGGAAACATGCTAGGAACTTATCTGAGGGACCACTGCAGACCCATCCCATGCAGCCTATAAGCATAACGGTAAAGCAGCACAACAATGAGATGTGAGTGCTTAAGGAATAGGGGGTCTACAGGGAAGGATCAGTAAAATATTGATTTTAATTAGTGCAACTAATTTGTTAAACAATCACACAAACTTTTTAATGAAGAAGTGTACATCTTTTCAGACTAGTCTTGATGTAATCTGAATAAAGGCAGGTTGCTCTGATGATTATGGATCTATGATTTACCTGTAGGTTGCATGACATGTGAATTAATAGTTTAAAAGCAAATTAGGTGATCAATACTACAGAAAAAGAACAGTCCTGGGAATGACCTTTATGGGGGGAAAAAAAAATTCAAAGTAAAGAATTATAAATTATGAAGTGTGTTTTCAAGAAATTCTACTATCATTGGGGATTCTGTGGTTATTGAAAGCCATGGTAATGAAACCAAACAATCATGCTAGGCCACATTAAAAGCCAGAATAAAGAGTTCACATAGTTTTTAAATATGTGGTGTTCTGTATTTTAATATTTTTCTGTGGATGATGATGGTAAACAGGTGTGAGTCATTACTGAGGGCTGAAGAAACACTGGTCCAGCCTTAGGTGTACAGTTTAGAGCAGCTATTATAGAGAAACCAATATGAATCCTTAACCCCTCTTGAAGCCGAAAGCATAATGTGAAATCCTGACAGGGATAAAAGAGGGAATGTATTAAAGTTGCTTTCTGGGTTTATCTTTGCAGTTTAGATTGTTCCCATGTTATCATTTAACACAATATTAGAAATTAAGTATCTTTCTTGCATTCAAAATTAATATGTGCTTTTTGAGGGATGATTATAATGTGACCAAAAACATTAATGTGGGAAGTAAACATGGATCAGGAGAAGTTTATTTTTAAGCTTGAATGAATACTCTCCTCCCTTTCCCTCCTGCCCCCTTTTAAATTATTTTGGTCAGTTTCTCAGCTATGTTGATGCATTAATCAGAGTATCTAAAGAATTCATTTTTGTACAGGACAATGCAGACTATGTGAAAAATACAATACTCCATCTATTTTGTTGCTACATTGCACAGGGATACCCCAGCAATTTTTTTATTTTTTTTAAACTAGGGATCTTGCTTGCGTCTAGGTTATTTTGGGAATGGGGAAACGGTTATTGTCATCTGAAAAACATCATTTGTTGTATTTGTTTTCAGTCCACCACAATAGCCCAAATCCTTTTCATCTGCAAATGACCCAAAATAATTAGGAACTGAGAAAACTACATTTTTTTTCCCAGGCAATAAGTGTTTGGTATTTTTGAGTGTAATATCGTGAAAACAATCTGTTCTACCTGCAGAGCCATGTTCTTCTATTTAGATACAATTTGTGTTGTCATTTATTTTTCCAAGTTTGCAAATATCAAGCAGTCTCCTTAAAGAATTTGGCTTCTTATCAGACTTGAGATAGAGATATTTATCTTCTGACATGACACATTAAAAAAACCCTTGAAAGTATATTGACTGGGGTTGCTTTGCAAAATAGCTTGATAGTTCTCCCTTTGAAAGGATGGGAAGAAGGAGATGCTATCAAATTGTTCAGTGGAATAACTCATTAAAAAAATATGTTTAAAATGGAATGAGCACTTAGGTGTCTTGGTTTTAAAAAAAACCAAAACACTATTTGGGAAAGGGATATGATCATGTTGTTATTGCTTCTAAGAAAAGGAAAAACTGAAACTATTCTTTCTCTTGAACCTGATTTCTTCTTTTTGTTCTGCCAGAATACTAGTAATTTTAATTTATTTCTGTACTCTGAAACATATTCTTCTAGTCTCCAAGACAGGCATGCAGAGCTCTTTGTTTCCTGCAGGATGAAGTATTGATTTAAAACGTTTTGATTCTTTGTCACTTGTCACCCATATATTGCGCTCTTCAGGTGTATGGGAATGTATGAGGGAAGAATCGGGCAATCTTTCATCATCTATAAGCAACATGACACTGCTCTGTGCTGCGAGCAAGGTCTGGCAGAGAACTGACAGCTCTGCGATGGAGTAATACCTTGGGGGAGACCCTGGGCCTCCTCATGGTTATTAAAACAAGAATGTCAAGTTCATTACTGCATTTCCTGGCCCTGGGGAGGGGTGATCGGGAATGCCAAGTAACAGGCAGCAGTGAAGTGGCAGTCAGAGAATCACAGAGTCATCTAGGAGAAGACCTTCGAGTCATCAAGCCCAACCATCAGCATGACCTGCTGAGTCCCATCGCTAAACCATGCCCCTTAATGCCATGTCCACAAATCTTTTAAATATTTTCATGGATGGAAACTCCACCACTGCCTGGGCAGCCCATTCCAATGCTTGACCACCCTCCCTGTGAAGAAATTTCCCCTGATGTCCAATCTAAACTTCCATAGGTGCAACTTGAGGCCATTTGCTCATCCTTTCACTCATCATTTGAGAAAAGAGAAAGGTTGCTGGTGGTCTTCCAGGTTGCAGCAGGAGTGATGTTCAAGATGCGCAGTGCTTAGGATGGTCTTAACGCATAGGCTACTTTCTGGCCAGAGCAGGTGGACACAGCCTGAATATGTCACCCATCGTTGATACTGATGGGTATTGCCCGTCTTGGAGTGCAAAAGCAGCACTTCCACAAGAAAAAAAAATGGTAAGGAAGCATTGTCCCTGACTGAACTACTTACTGGCTATTTTCTTACAGGGATGATTTTTTTTTTCTTCCCCTCTCCTCTGTGTTCCTTATCTATGACTTTTTTTTCCTTAATCTTCTTAACCTCAAGGGAAGCTGGGACATAAGGACAGCTCTCATGTACTGAGTGTTTTCTTTCCTTTTTTTATTTTTTCCCATTCAATGTTACCATTATTTCCTTCTGCTGAAGCCAATGAAAGAGTTGCTGGAGTTATTCCTATGCTGAGCACCTTTCATGTGTCCCCTACTGCCACATATTTTCAAAGTAAGAAATAAGAAAACAATCCATGTTTCTCCTCAGAATGTTTTACTGCCCATTTTCATTCCACCTTATTTCTTTTAATGTTCCCACTTTAAACCTTTACGGGCTGAGCCGTATGACCTTAGTTTTTCAGTGAATTTAAATGATGTGATCCCATTAGATTTTGTGACAGTAATTTGAATTTTTATTTTACAGTGTAGATAATCTAAATGTTAAAGGTTTTGTTTTAAGTAGGAATGTAAAGTCAAACTGAAGCATTCTCCTTAATAAGAAGGTCTCCCGAAGTGCAGAAACAGATAAATATATAAATGGAAGAAGTACGAAGTCTAATATAGAGTATGTCAAAGTGATTAGAGTAATCTTTGGAGGTTATTAGCAAAATCATAGCTACAAATTAGGTATTTTAATACTGATTTGGCCTACTTAAGTCTTGCATGTAAAACAATGCGATGCAATGCAAAACTTGGCAACATCTTCCTACCTAGTGTGCCTACACCTTCCTTGTTCAGACTTTCTTTTTACCAAAACCATATCACGAAGACAAAAGGCAATTCAGAGGATCACTCACTGTTTTGCTGATTTTGCTGAGCGCAGAGGATAGACACCCTCTTCTGTTGATATCTGAAACTGTTGGGTGTATTTGACGCAGCAAAGCAAACACTGAAATTATAATAGCAAGCTGAAAAATTGTCCATTCTGTCCTCATGGGTAATGTGAGAATTGCTGTCACTGTTAACTTCATCTGCTCCATGAAACTCAGATAGATGCCTCCAAGGGTATTTTTCTTCTCACATTTTCCTTTCAACTAACTGATTGTTAAAGGTCCTGGGGACACCCATGAAGTACACCAGTTTGGATTGCTGCCTCAGAACCGTAGGAGCTAAGCACAAGTGCTGACATGAAGACTTGCCACTGTGGGTGTGTAGGGAAAAGAATGGGGATATGTGACTTGCAAAAAATAAATACTGCAATTCTTCTGTAGTCTGTTCCCTATTAAAAACATACCCTGCTTGTTAGCAGAGAGGGAGTAGTTCTCGAGATTGCTGTCTTACAGATGTACTGTCCGAAAAACAATTGCTGCCCACTGTGGGAGTAGAATGCTGGATTCGGGCATAATACTTTGCCCTGCCAATAGCTGCAGAAAGAGCTAGAGGAGTTGCAAAGTGTGCAGAGGTGGCTCGTGTGATATCTAAGTAAGGTGAGGTGAGAATGGTATAACCCAGTTTGGGAGGAGCTGGATCATAAATGCATAATCTGCCTATGTGGTATTTTGAAATCCAAAATACTTAGCTTCACAACAGAGTACAACATTGGACAAAAACATACAAAACTTTTTCTGGCATTTAATTTGATAAGGTGCTGGACAGCTACAAACTAGAGCTTTTATATATGGAAATACAATGACGTTTAACTGTGCAGGGGTGGGGAATGGGAACAAATACAGGTAATTTAATGTTTTGGGGAAAAGGAAATAAACATCTTTGTAAATGGCTAATTGCTATTCTGGGTATTTTTAATATAAAAACAATTTGGATGGGTTTTCTTCAAGAGAGTGAAATTTCATAAAGTTTCTGAAGGGAATATTTCACAATAAGGAATTACTTCCATCTCTGAATATGCGCTATGCTCTGACCAGTGCGTTAACATAAAAACATCACAGGTAAGCTACCTAGCTACTCCCATTATCACCATAACAATGGTGCATAATGATATTTTCCATTTATATCTGGATTCAAAACACTGAATAAGCTATGAGAAAAGAACTCAAATATCATTTCTTACAGTACAAGAAGAAAAGAGAAGGACACCCAGAAAACATTCACAGGGAAAGTGAGAAGGACAATACCTATTATTACAAGTGCAGCTGAATTGGTGTTATTTTCCCCTTTGCGACTGTGGAAATGCTAAGTACTGTATTAAAAATGCCTGGCAAATCAACAGCAGCAGCTAGCAGTCTTACTGGTTATAAAGCTGCTCTAGCCACAGCGACTTTAACTCTTAGCAATCTATCCTGAGCATTCAACCTATTTGCTGAAGTGCAAGACAGAGAACTTGACTATTTTACTGAATCATTTCTCTGTACTACCATTACAGATCCACAAGATCTAAAGCCTGTATACTCTGTTTTGGGGGAAAAAAAAAAAATCACTCTCTGACAATGTCTGTCTCAGTTAGCATGCTGAAACAAAAAGAAACAAAAGCATTTGTCTTGTCCTTAAGATATAGCACGCGAGTTCAGCTTTTAGACAACATTTGGATATATGATCAGTTCAGAAGGGGGAGTTGCAGGAGATCAAACACTAATCTTCAGTGTTCATCTATGGGTTCCTTGCTAAGCACTCATATTTGCTAATGGTGTCTGGGAAAAAAAAAAAAAAAGGAAAGAAAAAACACCACTAACAACAATATAAACACCCAAAACATAAATATTCAATGCCCAGAGACCCTAGCTGAGTAACAAATTTGGATTTGGTTGCATTTTCAGATGTTGTGTGCCAGGCTATGTCACACTGGGGGCCTTCTGTATCACTGGACTTTGTGTTCTGTCTACTTTTTATTCTGGTAATGTGTAAACTATAGTGTCTCTCCTCTTATGTGTTTTAGCTGCCATTTGGAGAGCGCACTCAGAACTGCTTGGAAATAGCACTGGGAGGAGAGAGTTCTGTGCAGCAGCGAGACATTCGGGATGTCCAGGTGGGTGTGTTTTGGAGTGCTGTCTGCCTGTGCAGCCACCTGAAGGTCAAGCAATGATTCAGAAAGGTACTATGAAATAGTATTTTATTCCAAATTCAGCATTGCCACCTAAAACCAAAAATATTAATAGTGGTGGGAAAAAAGTCTAAATATTATCCATTGTGAAACTATTTAATTTACATTATTATGAGAATCAGCCCAGTAGGATGGTATTTAGCTACAAGTAGCAGCCAGAAGTAAATAATTCTCTGAAGCTTCTTTCCTTTGTGCCTGTAATTACATCTACATTATGGCTAAAGGAGTACATCAAGATTAGAGGCATTAGTGTTACATGAAAGAGTGGACGTTATTGGAAAGGCTTCTGTACTAAGGGAAGAACCATTTTCCAATTTCTTTTCCTTCCCTCTCTCTCCAAATGTATATCTCTTCTAAAATATATATATATACTAAGGCCTACTTTGGACTAAATGGATATTTGTGCTTTCCTTAACATCTCTGCTGAAACTTCATTACTATGTTTTTTTTCGGAGGAAATGAATGGTAAGTAAAAGTAATGCTTCTAAGGCTAATGTGGTGATGTTGAGTCTGGTAATTGTTGAAGTAAACCCAAGTGCTGGCCATCAACAACACATTGGGATGGCTAAAACCTTGAAAGTCTTACAGGCTGTATGCCTGCTCTGGTTAGTGTTGTAGGCTGCAGGAAGGAAGCATCAAGTGCATGCTGCTCCTACAGAATTGCTTTGCAAAGGGCAAGGAATGCTGCCTTCAGAGTCACTAAAGAGGTATACATGGATGGGCCCTGCAGGCAATTTCTAGACCATGCCCTCAGTGGGCATGACTTGGTGGGATGTTAAAAAGCCAGTGCTGCGTGAGCAGCACACCGAGGTGCTGAGTGTCTTTGGGCAGGAAGGCCAGGATGCTCTCGAAGGTTGTCCCTGACCGTGAGTGAAACCACCTAATTCTTTGTAGTGACTTGCTTGAGAATGATACCCAGCAATGAAATGTTCCAAATATGCCAGGAATTAAAGCTGCTGAAAACCTGTGATTCTTAGCCATGCAGATCTTGAGCAGGAAACTGAGCTGAGAATTAAGTACGTGGCTCTTCATAATTTGTTTGTGGCTGTAAAAACATTCAAAGCTGGATTGAGTGTGTCTTTATGAAGTGGTTCATATGATCTAGAAATTCTAGTGGAAGTTGCTTGACCTTGTTTTTCCTCATGTGAAAAGGTAAGGGCAGATGCCGCTGCTCCCCCAGGGGGTGGTGGCTCCACTCCACTGATGACAAATTCCTAGGGACTGGAAGAAGCTGAAGCATCGTTTGATTTTTGTGGTTGTCAGAGTGGAAACATTAGGTATCTGTTCTGAGGGGAGTTTCTCACCACACACAAACACATCTAATGGACATTTTCGTTTGTATCTCCACTTTTCCTCCATACAAGGAAAAAAGGGCACTAGTGTGCCCAGATAGATGCTGTATGATTTCTGCCATTTCTGCCTTCCACCCCTCCCCCCCCCCCCAGTCATGTGTAGGTTTGTCTTTTTAGCTAGGATTTGCATGGGAGGCTGTTCCCACTTGATACGTAAACCATTTCAAAATTTCAGAATAGGTACACAAAAAGTCCTTTTCTTACAGATTTCTTCAAGGACATAGATGAACTTAATATACAATTGGCTTGTTATCTTTCTTTAATAATAAAAATCAAAAGCAGCTTTCACTGGACCAAAAAATTACCTGTTGTGTATAGGGACATGAACAGATACCCAAAGACAAGGAATAAATGTTGTGATTTTTATGGCTATTTCCCATATAGATATTTGCTAAAGTACTAAAACTTTTGAAGTAATACACACATCCATCCCCAGACAATGAATTGACTTAACAATTTTGTTGCTGAAATGTCTCGCATTTACGGCATGAGGTAATTATGTTTGAGTCTCTGGGGAAATGGATTTATGGTAATGTGGGAAAGAGAAAGTTAATTTGATTATCAGACACGAGATCAAAAGACTTTCACTAACGCAGAAGATGGTTGCTGCCTGCTTGGAAATGTCTTAGACTGTATAAACTGAGAGAAATGTAAGTCTGAAGCCAAAAGACAAATTTTGAAAAAAATAGTAATATCATTGTTATTAATTTTCTAATATTTCTTAACATGTTCTATCGAGTTTTATAGCTCCATAAAACATACACATGAAGAGAGTTGAGTGACTTATTGAATTGCTTGTTTTATTTTTCCATTTTTTAAATCTATATGTATAGACAGGCCTTTGTCAGTGGAAATAACAAGAGGGCAAGAGGTCCAATTTAGCATCCTAAAATTGGAGGAGAGGCATTGTCTAGCCTGTATGCTTGTGTTGTGTGAGATTACACTGTTCCTAGACAATTCCAGATAGATGGTTATCTCCTCTAGCTTAGAAATCTAATAGAAGTGATTATTCCATAACCTCCGAGTAACCTTTCCTAGGGTATGTCTGCAAAGGGGGTTCTTGCTATTTATTGCTGTAGGGGTGCTTCTACTATTTTCTGGTATTCTGGGAATTCAAAAGTAGCAAACGTTTAGTTAATCTCTTTTTCACTGATATCCTATGTACCTGATGTGTGCCATTGTCTCATGTTCATTGCAAGTAGTAACAAAGTTGCTGTTGGAATATTGGTTTGAAAAATTGGAAGTACATGGATGTTAACGTTTCTGTTTGTATCTTAGGTTATAAAAATGAAATGCCTGTTGTATTCAGTTTAATTCAATTTATCAGTTTAGAAATGTGATAAGTGTTGTTATAGCTCATCATTGCTTTTCTCTGGCTAGGAAATGTTTCAAAGATGTTCACTGATAAAATATTTTACAGTCTGATCATTTTAACATTGGTTAAATATGCCAGCAGTGGAGAAAATTTGGGGATGATCAACAGATTAAGGTTTTGATCAACAGATTAAGGTTTTTCTCCACATCATCTCGAATTAAGTCTAACTGCAGTTTTAACTTCATTTGGGACTTCAAATTTACAGCAGCTCCCCTTCCATTATAAATTGCTTTCCCAAAAATACTTAGTGCCTTTTCATTTCTCATATTGTGTCAGTCCTTGTTTTTCATCCTGGATTTAATGACAAGCCTCATTTATGGAAGATATTAATAAAATGGCAGCATCTGTCTTCTTTCAGACTTGTGGAGCATTTGTGCTGGCAGCTTTCGAGTTGTCTTAGAGCAGTCACTTGTTTAGGCTGCTGAGGACTGCCCAGACCACTGCAATCTGCACTCCACTCTGCTTTTTCAGTGTGGCATTACTTTTAATTTTATTTTTTTAAGTAATATAAAAAGGGAAATTTAATTGTGCATCACTTTGGACATGAGGGAGTAAAATGTCTTAGACAGTAACCAAGAAAAATGATAAACAGTGACATTGCTTGTTACAGGGAGAGCTCTTGAGAAGGAGCAGGGAAAAAAAACAGGAATATTTAATTTTTGAGGCTGTTTAAAATCAGAGTTGTTTGAAAGCAACGTTTCTTTCAATGAACAAGTGAAAACCACGAACATATCCAGGGAACAAGGACAATTCATTCCCTTTTATTCCACGATAAAGAACTAGTTTGTTTTCTGATTCCAAAATCTCACTTCAAAACAGGAAAAACTGATAATTTGTCCAAGTCAGCCTGTGTTTAAAATGACAGGGAATGGACAGCATTCTGGCTGCTGAGGTTCTTTCAGGAACCTTTGGCAAGCCATATGTTGACACACTCTATGGTGTCGCCCAATGATGATAAAAGAAAGAAGCATCTTGTCTGCAGGAAACATTGGGCAGGATAACAACAGGTCAGGGCCCTTCACTGTTCCTTGAAGGCAAAACTGCCCACACCACCTTCATCTGCCACAGGGCATCCTAAAAGCAGCCTGGGCTTGTTTATGTTTGCAGCCTTTCACTGAAATTTAGAGCAAGGTGATATGCACATCCCTTTGGGAGCAGTTGGCCACTTCAATCCAGAAATGCAATTTCTTTCCACTTAAACAGCTCGTTCTGAAGGCTTGAGCTACAGAATCTCAAATGTAAAACCTCAGTGGTGCGGGCTGTCATGTAGCTGTGACCGGTACTGTGGCTACGTTGCTTTAATTAAAGTCTACACCAGAGTAAGCTGCCAGTAGTATTCATCACTGCAAGATTAAAGTTCGTTTATTAGGTTGTTATTGATGGAATTAAGCTGACTGGCTGGGAGCAATTCAGAACTGAAAGAATTAAAATATCTGTGATACAAAGAATGCAAAGGAATCACTAGTAATATCAAAAACACATATACTGAAATAATAGGATAATGCTAATTTGACTACAAGTGGACAGAAAAGATGAAACTTTTAATGTGATGTTGCCTAACAGCATCTCTAGACCAGCAGATGGACAGCTATCATACCTAAGGTCAGCTGTGGCCTCAGGAATCTTGCCGGCTCTGGTAAAGCACCAAAACAAATGTCAGACAGCATTCAGGAACGTGGGCTCCTGCCGGAGACCTGTGCGAGATGGGTAGAGCTGCGGGCTGCTTCTCCTCTGGGAGAAGGGTGCAGGCTGTGAGGGAGATGCTGGGAGGAGAGCTGGGCTTGGGGCCATTGCCCCCCAGACCAGAAGAAGGACTCAAATTGTTCTATCGTCTGCTCTCCGCTCCTGGCTCTCACCAGGTCGCCTGAAGTACACAAAATCAGAACACGGTCAATCGTTTGTTTTTTAATTGTTTTTCTTTCTTTTTTTCCTATTCACGGCTGTCTATCTGCAGGTGATCTGTAACTGAAATGTCACGTTTGGCAAACTTTTGAAGCCATCTGGTAGTCGTGCAGGGAGGACGGGAGGTGGGGTCGGGGTGGTGAGGCCGTGCTGCGCGGAGGGCAGGTTTGCCACTGAACCCAAGTCAGGATGTTTGTCGCATCAGCTGGCGCAGGGGTGGTGCGTGCTTGAGAAGATTTCCAAAAAGCCTTTGCTTTTTTTGGGCTGAATCATTGTGATTTTGGTTAGCAGACTTTCTGATATGCTCTAGAAAGATGTAGTTATTGCTTTCTTTTTTTCCCCAGTTTTTCTTTTTCCATTCATAGTGATTAATGCCACTGGCTTTTCACAATCCCTTTGCAATGAATTTTAGTAAAAGAAACTCTGCTGGCCCTGTATATGAATTAAACTTCATATTAAAAGATTATTTAAAGGATCTTAGGCTAAGGACTGAACACAGAGCTTAAACTCCAAACTAGCATTCATTGTGAGTCACCAGCAACTGCATTTCTTCCTCAGCATGAGTCATCCCACGATGTGCTTTGAGCTGTTGGAGCTTAGTGCTGTCACCAAGTCTTTCTCCTCCCTACACCTTGCCAAGGTCTACCTGGCCACTCCTTGCTCTGAGGGTTACTGGCAGCCTCAGCTGTGGAAGAAGAAAAGGAGGAGGTGCTGTCACTGCCTAACAAATACCCTGCTCCCAGGGGATGTGGCTGGAGGGGAAATAAATGGGTATTTAAGTACTTTCAGTGTTGGGGTGTGGCTGAACAGGAACTGTGTTGAAACCCACACTGATCCCCTAAAGTCTGGGAGACATTTTGTCTTTTTAAGAGAAGAAAATGTTTTGTTCCCCCTTTCCTCAACTTTCCTCAAGTTCCTTTGATACCTGTGGCACAATTTTACAGCATCCCTGGTAAGGAAAGAACTATTGGCACTGATGAGAACAACGCTGTCTGAACCCTGGCCTTGCTGCCCCACAGCTATTACCATTTTCTCCCTTCCCCAAGCCATAACATGCTCTTCAAATACTTTTCATGTTGAAGAGCAAGACAACTTTCTAATTGCATTTTGATAATTATACCATAGGAAACCCCATGTATGGCAGTGTCTAAAAGAACAGCAGCTAACAAAAACCTTTGTAAGCTTAACTGAGAAACAGAAAATGGTGGGTAGGCATTTATCAGCACTGTCTCCTGTAGTTTTATTCTATTAATGGCCAAGGTATAATACAGCCCTAAAATAGCTGATTCATTCTTACACTGCTGTTTGAGAGATGTGCAAGCAGCTGCAGAATGGGACACCAAGGGCTGGCTGCTGCTGTCCTGAATTCAGGCTGGCAGTGGGGAATCGTGCTGATTTTCAGCCATAAGTGGGGACAGAAAGGGAGGAACCAGCTTTTTGAAGCTTTTTGGCTTTCCCTGAGGATGTAGGGAGGCATATATGATAGAAAAAAACCCTCGGGATGGAGAGAATTGGGGCTGAGAAGGGATTCCAGGTTGCTGTTCTTTTTTTTTTTCTTTGACCTAAGTATATCTTGATTTCGTGATGCTTTCAGTCACTTAGTCCCTTCTTTCTAGCTCCTCAGCCACCAGTGGGGAAGGAGAAGGATACATCTCCCTCCTGCTTTATCTGTATCTCTTCTGAGACTCTTATGCTGAGAGATTACAATAGGATAAAAAAAAAAAGTGGGAAAACATTATTAGCAGCATACAAGCTATGTTTGCCTGAGGAAAAATGAATGCTGTTATTGTTTGTTCCGAAGCAGCTGATGCCGCTTTATTTTCAAGATTTGTGAGAGGCAGGAGGAGAACAGGTTGTCCTTTCATGGCAGGCAGATACAGCTTAACCGCAGAGAAAGCATGCCTACATCTGCTGGTGGTAAAGGTTTATAGCTGATTTGTTGTGATCCATTCACTGAGCAGAAGGAAAAACTTATGTTCCACATGAAATATAGTGTATGCACTTTTGATGCAAATAAAAAGCAGAAGCTATTGATCATTGCTTTAAAAAAAGTTTTCCATTTGGATTGAATCTTGAAGTGCTCTGCAGAAGGACAGCTCTCTCACATGATATTAGAGCACTCCACGAGGTAAATGTGAAATTCAAGTATTGCAGGTGCACAACAGGAGTTGTTGTTACTTGTAGTCTACTCTGGACAAGTAAGGAGTGGAAAAAAATAAAGAAATGTGTCCTGTATAACACAGGATGTCTGTCATAGCAATTGAAATCAGATCTCTGCCTCAAGACTTGTGGAGGTTTCACAACAGCAGCTCTTAGATGGCCACAAGCTAAAAGGATAGTCCCTCTGTGCATCTTCTCTCTTTTTGGGTAACTTCTTGTTGACCTGAAATCCTGCAGGAGAATCTCCCTTTGTACAGGATGGAAATTTGGACATCCGTAGTCCAGTGGGAGCAGGGAATTATTATGACTTCAGACGTTGCACAATAAAAGATTACATAAAATGATCATGTTATAAAGCCTCTTATTGTATGCTATTACTATTATTCTGTTGAGTCAAAGACAGGATTCTTGTTTTACCAAAGACAGCCCTGATCAGATGACTAAAACAAAGATACAGATGAAGGGTAGCTATACTGAGATACAATCCCGCAGGGAGAAAAGTGGGTTTCACACAAACTCACCTGGCTGTCAGCACACTAACAGCTTAGATGCAAATACTGTGAGTGGGCAAGGTTAGGCTGAGCTTGTCTTGTTAGGAGACAGAGAGAGAGAGGTGGGGAGGAGGGAAGAACTTGCTGATCCTGAGTAATCAATTGATCCCAAGAACCATACGTCAGGGCTTCCTGTACATAGAACTAGACAACAGCTTGTTGTATGCCAAAGTGTTTCAGGGCCATTCGGGTTTTCTCACTCAAGTGCTAGACCCAAAGTCCATGTGTCAGAGATCTCCCCATTTTAACTGGTTTCTTTTACCCTGAAACAAGGAGGAAGATGTGAGTTGCAGGTTTCCAAGTCAGAAATCTGAGACTTGATTGCTTTGAGAGCTTCTGCAGCTATTTTGTGGCACTAAATCTTGAATAGGAAAAAAAAGTCTGGTTCCATACCCTGTTTGTAACTTTTGATTATTCATTCTGGATGCAGAAGATCTTTTTTTTCCCTGTGAAATTACTGGAAAAGAATTGAGGCAGATTTGAAAATGGATGCCTGGAAAAATGTCACCTGTTTTTTTTTTTTTCCAGTTATTTGTTAACAGATGCTTTTTTAAAAAGTGTTCCACCCAGATGTGCGACATACAAAACCCATTTAACCCCACCCACCATTTATGATCCTTTTTATCAGATAGCATCTTCAGCAGCTTTTATACTCAGTGGAAATTTCATTTGGCATATACAAAATTAGGGCAAAAAAAATGTACTTTTGCCCCTTCAGCTACTTCTGTTCTCTCCCTAAATACCTCCTGCTTATAGGCAACATCATGCAAAATTAGTCTGCACAGGTTCAAATCTCTTTCATGATCTGTGGGCGAGCAAGGGATGTAATACAGATATTGTGTGATTGGGAAATGGGTTTGTATATTAGAAGAAGCTGAGAAGGAATTATATTAACAGGACACAATGGAAAAAAGGGAACAGTTGTATGTCTTCTGCCTGCATTAGCATTGTGTGACTTAGGTATGTGGAAAGATTGTTTTCAACTTTTAGCATTTGTTTTTTACATTATCCCTACAGAATCACGTTTCACGAAAGTGACCTGTTGGAACATACTTACTTGTAAATACATATATAATCCTATAGTTGCAATAACAATTTCTGCAATAACACTGAGAATGCAGTGTGATGTTTAAGTGTCCTCTGGGATACAGTTTATCCATTTCCCATTAGGTCTGACTTCTTACTATCAGGAACTTCCTATACTTCGACATCAGGAGATGATCTTGGAGGGATTTTGCTCATTTAAGCGTACACTGAGGGAGAGCAGTGCAAGCTATCATCATTTACAAAGGTAAAGAGTGGACCACAGGAAAAGTCAGGCTGCTACTGTGCTCTGTGAAGGCAGAGGCTTTCTGTTACTTCTGAGTATTGACTAACCAGCCAGTTTAATTTTATAAGGAAAATGGCCTTACAATAACTAAAGTTTTTCATTAAAATAACTGAAAAAAACAGTGACGTGGCTGTCAGAAATGGCTTATTCAGAGGTTGTAAAAGATCGAGACCACTTAGGGTATGCATAAGGCAGTCCTGAGCAAAGTGTGAATGATGAACTGCTCAGAAGAGATAACGGGAAGAGGAACAGAGTGCACTCCTCCCATTGATTTTCCTTTTCAGGCACATTTGTAACCTATTTGCCTTTTCTTTCTTTTCATTTGGTTTCAATAATAAGTAAAGGCAACTCCTATGCTACCCAGAGCGATTTCTCCAGAACCTTGTGGAGTTGAAGTTGGTGTCACGTAGCTTATGTCATTGGGGCTGGTGCGTGTTTTTCCCATTAAAACCACATTTTTTGTCAACAGTAGTTGCTTTTCTTTAAACTGTGTGATTCTGGATAGCTTCTCCTAGTCTTTGGGAAGAAGACCCAAGCTGTATAGTCCTGACAACAGTGCTGTTTGACTCATTTTCTCAATTGTGTTTGAAGACTACTTTTTAAGCAGTATTCCAGCTTATGTAATTTTATTTTACTTCTGTTTGTAAAAATCGATCTGGGGTACATGGCAGGGAAAATTACCAACACGAGCAGGAGAGAGGTTCCTTGAGCAGCACCTTATCCATATCCTGATCAAAAGTGCACTGTTCTTTGCCTGCCTACGTTTACAGGAGCCCATGTGCTATTTTGGATCTGTTGATTGGTATAAAATGCTGAATTTTCCACAAGCAAGCTGCCACGCTGTCTACATGTCTCAGATTCTCTTGTTTATAACTTCTTAGTATGTTAATCATAATACAGTACTTTATAAGACTAGTAGTGTGATTATAAATTATGAAATTATTAATATTTTATGCATTGCCTGGCAGGCAAAAGTTCTAAAAATATTTATACTTATATCTAGTGTGTGTGTATATATATACACACATATATAGATGTGCATATATCTATCTATACCAGGTTAATATTAGAAACACCTTTTTTGTAGAAACATTTCCTGTAGTGCTGATTAATTCCAAGAGCACGAGGATGCAATGAATGTGTGGGCGTGTACCTGAGAAGCAAGCTTCTTACTGACTTGTGGTCTGCACTGAGATCCTACAAGAAATAACATGTCGTTGCCTGTGGCCTACAGTAATATCTGAACAGTAGGAGACTGAATAGCATCTGCATTGCTTTCAAACATTTCAGCTGCTGGAATGGGGCTTTTCAAATCTCGCTTGTTAGGGAGAAGTGTGGGCGCTGGATACCTTTCTAGAGCCATACATCCATCAGTCCTTGGCTGTATGGTTGGTGCTTAGCAAGATTTGTGTCTTAATGCTGAGGAGGAGGGATATCACAGTAATTAAGCTGAAGTCTTTAGCAAAGTTTGAGCCTACCATGATATTGGTGCCGAACAGCTCATTTCTGAGAATACTGTGGATGGTTTTGTTTTTGTTGTTGTGGGCAGCAAGTATGACAGCATCCCTAAATAGCTGAATTGGGTGCTTAACTGCCTTCCCATTGCGGTGTATTTCCTAATCTTTGCTGGGTCGTACTTCTTGCAAAACAGTGACACTTCTTACTTTCTATTTAAATATTATTATTGGTCAATGGCTGGTACTGACTGCCATTTAAACAAAAATAAACTCTAAGGCACGTAGTTGTTTTCTGATGTACCAAGCTCTGTCAATAAAGCATATATCCTTGTTCTTAGGCGAGTTCTGGTTTAATCTTAATTTTAGATCAGTCAGCAAAGCCATTCGGCTTTCCATTTTCTGACTCTGTTTATTATCGATAGATGCGCATTTATGTATCTCAGCTCTAGCAAACTCGTTTTCAAGGTTTCAAGACTGACCGACCTAAATGTGTGTGGATTGGTGGTCTCATTGACTTCATTAGGGCCAGTTGCTGGGGTAAATTTAAGATGCAAGAGCCCTTTCTAGATGTACAACCTCAACCTCTATATGGATTGTTAAATGACACTGTAGAGAAGGCAAACCCAGCAAATGCAAAACTATTCCCAGCGTAAATGTTTCAGAAGCTTTAAAAGAAATATGAAAAATTTGGTTCCTATTAGACTTCAAAAGGATTGAAAACAACAACAAACAGGAAATAATAATAATAAAAAACATACACATCCAGGAGCTACATCCAAATTATACTGAAATTAAGCTGGAAAAGGAAAGGTAAAGACTGTAGCCCAAGTGCTATATGTTTACCCAATTCCAACAGAAAGATCCCTTTTTTTTGTTGAGTTTTGTACTTCATGCTTTGTGTGGTAATATAGGATACAGGATATCAATAAATATCATAATTCTCATTGTAGTTTTTACTTTTATTCTTTAAACAGCTCCAGAAAATACATGCCTATTGAATGAAAGATGTTTGCTAGAGGGTAGGATTTGAAAATTGATTTAAAATTCAGAAGAAAAATAATTATATATTCTCTATATACTCTGTTTTATGTATTGTCTGTGTGAGGACTTGTTCCTGCAAAGCTGTGCAAGAGCCTTACTATATATGCTAGGGTTAAATAACTTTTATTATTATTATTATTATTTTTAATTTAGCTTCCATTTGAAATGAAGCACTTTCACCTAGCCATTCCTAGGGGGAATGAAATATATTTACCATAATTTAACTGTAGTTTAATTTCCTTTGGTACACTGTAAGCCAATGATCTCTGGAGAATGTGCTGCTGTTTAAGAGGCTTACAAAAAGAGGAAAGCATTAAATAATCACACAACTTCCAGATATTTATGGCTGCAGTGAGATCACCTGACTTTCAGGACTTTCTTTGTTTTTTTAATCTGAAATAGAATTAATCCAGGGTACGCATGCACGGCCAGGAAGCCAGACCATGGTGCTGTGGCTGTGCTGTGGCAGGGCTGTGGGGAGCTGGGTAGGCCGCACCAGCAAGATGGAGGCGCTGGAGCTGTGGCACTGTCCTGCCACCCACCATGGGCTAGAAGCCCGTGGGCCTCGTGCTGCCTTCCCAGTCTCTGTTTGGCCCCAGGCCCATCTTAGGTCTGTATGTGGTGAAAAGTGGCCACAGGCATACTGCTTTGGCTATGGCCTGCCTTGTCGTGATGCCATAGAGCACCTACGTGCCTACCTCATCAGAGTCTCCTGCGAGCTCACAGCCTGGCAGAGGCTTAATCAGTGCCATGCAGACGAGCAAGCAGACGGACAGATGCTGGTGCTGAGGGCAGTAACTGTTTTCTGACATACCTGGTTTTCACGTTCAGCCGGCTGTGTTGGTGGAGCAGAGTTTCCTCGTATCGCGCTTTGGGACACGCAGGTGATGGTAGTCGTGGCGTCCTACTGAAAGTCTGTGCTGAATGGACTCGCATCGAAAGCTACCAAAGGGGCTGTGAAAACCATAGCTACCACCTTATGCCACTTTATATATAAGGGCATCCCACAGAGAAGCACAGAATTGAGATGTGACCACCCTGTTTAACGAGCCAAAATTTCACCTGTGGTGTAGGTCTGTGTGCCAAGGACCTCTTTCTAGTGCGTGGGATGTGTCACAGAAATGGGACCCAGGCAGCAAAAGCCAGGCTTGCTGCTTATTAGTGTCTTTATTACCACGTGCCTGTATAGCGATAACACCATATAGAGGACTGTATGTCAAAATAAGGACTATATGAAGAAAGGAAGTGCACAGGATGTGCTTTACCTCCTCTAATCATCTTTAAAGCCAAATAAGTGAGGCAATGACGTAGTTTGCTTGTACCGTCCTCTCACAGAAAAAGGTAAGAGGAAACTTAACATATATAATGTGCCAAAAAGAGAGGAAAGCTAGATGTAAGGTTATTTAGGAATAATTTTTACCAAACACTTCCTGTCAGCTTACAGTCCCCCTTGCCATCTGTCAGGAAAAAAAAGCAAGAAACCACAGCTAAATATAACCCAGTTTTGATCTGGTTGTCCCCTTCTTCAGTATGACCATTGTTCTGGCTGTTCTAAAAGGAAAGTTAGGAAATGAGTTAGCTGCAATATTAATGTGGCAAGTTACATTTGCTGAGGCAGTGGAGAGCTTCACACAGTGTTCTTCAACACCGGAATTCAACCCCCAGCATTTTCCAAAGCTCTATTTTTATTTTGTCTTCATCTGATGCTATCAAGGTTGTCCACATTCCAAAAATGGATGAGTTTTAGCAGTAGTTAGCAGTTGGTAATAGGAGTCAAGAAGACTGAGGCTTTTAACACATTCAGGGTGTTTAATTTCCCCTCCATCTGATGATAATAATTTAACATGTAAAAAAAATATATAAAATTATGTGGGTTTTAAAAAGCCTCCCACACACCTTATGGAAATCAAATAGTGTGTGGGCCTGAAACCACGAGTATGTTCAGTGAGGATGATCTCCAGGAGCATGTTATATTTAAGAAAAAAAAATTAAATGAAAAATTAATTGTAGCTGTTTTATCCAAACACTCTGCTTTCCTAACATTTTTCTTGTGCCCATTAGGCAGCCATGCCATTTATGTTTAACTAAGGAGTTCCTTAGGGTGATATATCTGTAAAACTTAAGTATTTGCTTATTCATTTGGGGAGTTTCTATTATGGGAACATAATGTGACGATGGGGCTTGAAGTATGTCCAAGGAAAGGTCATGGTTTGCAGAAACCTTTAGAGCTGAAGCTTTTCCACACCAAAACATATATAATGGTATAGTCTGCTGTGTGTTTTCATAAGGTCAGATGATCTTTACTGTGGCATAAAGAGCTGGCTGGAAGTCTGGCTTCCCAAGCAGACCTGGCACACAACCAGGATGTATACTACGCTTTGCAGATTCACAGAACAGGCTGACGCAGAAGACATGCTGTAGAGAAATGTGGGAAACCCTATCTGCTTCAGCATCCAGTAAATGTAGGGAGGGGGGAAAAAAAAAACAAACCAGCCTTTTCTGAGACATTTTCAGGAAGCTATCTGACGAATATATAGTATAAGCTTTTTTGTAGGGTTTTTTTTTTTTTGGAAGCATGGTAGGTGGGCCTCAAAATTAAGACAGGTTAGACAAAGCTTTAGTGTGTTCAGAAATGCACGTACAAATTTATTCTATTAACAATTTACCTTTTTTAATCAAAAAGTAAGACCAGAGAAAGCTATTTCTTTAAATAGTACAAGCAGTGCTGTAAAATGGGAATACCGCACCTGTCAGTACAGTTAGAATAGTAAGTATTCCCATTCTGACTGCTGTAACAATTATTATAGCTTTTAGTCTCATCATTAAAAACACAAAAACAGTAGGAGGTGGAACTGCAAAATAATCAAAACAAAGAAAATGATGAAGCTGAGGGATGGAGCCCTCACTTCCTAGAACCACTCATCTTAAAATGCTGCCCATTACACAGCAGAGGAAGTACTTAAATTCAGAGTGCTGCTGATCTCCATTATTCCCAGAGGACATATGTGGATGCTGAATATGCTTGTATCATTTGTAGATCTCTTTTGTTTTGGTCCTGCAGTGTATATATTGTAATATGCAAAGTTTAAAATTTGTGGTTAAAATTTGTGTTCTCTAAATTAAGAGGACAACATTGCTCACAGTTGCCTTTTGAAATCTGAGTTGATATGGAAATAATCTTGTAGCTGGCAGAGCTTAGAAGTGTAATAAAAGGTATTTTAAAAAACACATTTAAGATACAAGAGTGAAAACATTAAGAGTGAGACAAAAGATGCACGTACAAAAAATATACATATAAAATAGAGATGTTTCATATAGTAGTGGTGGTGGTGTCTTGTAGTATAGACCTCTTATGATACAGATAGACTATAGCGAAGGATTACATTACGAAGAAGTTTATCAATGGTATTGTTGTACTATGTGTACTTTGACAGGTTTCATTCATAAATCTCATATACTAACCACGTTTCACAAGTTACCATTATAGAAGCACTAAAAAGACACTATTAGTATGAGCAGATTTTGCTTTAAAAAAAAAAAATAATCCTGAGGAAGACTGTCAAGTATAGCAAGCCAGAAATATGCTATTTTTGAGTCGATTTGCGTATGGAAAGCATCTTCAGGACCACAAGATGTAATTTTACCTTCCTCAGGTATACTCCCATTGTTAAGGTATTTTTATCGCGTACTGCAATCTAATGTTAGATTCCATAAGGGGGATTTTGCACATTCCTTTCTCATTTCTGTTAGGAAATTAAATCCTGATAAGGTTCTATATGATGTCTCTTATCGCTCTGTTGAAGAGCAATTTAAAGGCCAGAAATACATGTAGTTTTTCATCTTTATGAGCCAATTCTGACCACTGGAGTTGGTTTCCTGCTGTTGTTTTCAGGAGGTCAGAAAATGCTTTGTCCAAAATTCACTTAAATCACTGCTAGCCTTCAGTTGCAGTAATGCTCTGTTAAATCCAAAATTCAAGGTTGAAATATTGTGCAAAAATTGGCTACTTTCTAATAAATTAAAACAAATAGTATTTGGTTTTCTTTCAGGTCTCTCATTAGTTCCTCACATGAATGGTGAATAAACTGCAGATGAGAACTGATAAGAAAACATTTTGCAAAAGGCAGCATCAGTTGCAGTCAAAGAGTTTACTGAAAATTAACAAATTGTGGACGTTAGGATTCTGTGATGTCACTACGAAAGAGAATGGGGGCTTGCCAGCCCTGAAAAAAGCTCGAGGGTGGGCCGAAGTGTCCATGTCAACACTCACCAGACATCCTGTGTGAATATAAAGTGAGAAAGATGAATCAGCTATCAAAGATAATTAATTATCAAAGATAGTTTTTTTTTTTTTTTATGGATTTCTTTTGGAAGCATGGCAGGTGGGACTCAAGTTGTTAAATAAAGACAGAATATACAAAGCCTCAGTGTGTTCAGGAATACAAGTGAAACTGCCTTTTATTAACTATTTACCTTTAAAGACAGATGATAGTTGAAAGATGAAAGACTGTCAAAATCAGTAAGCTTCCTCCTACTGCAGACTGAAGATCCAACTTACCCTGCCTAGCCTTAGCCTAGAGGCTTAATTTGTAGGTGATGGAAGTATTGCGTAGGCTTTCATGAATCATAGAAAAGCCAGGGTGAAAGGGACCTCAGAGATCATCTGGTCCAACCTCTCTGTAAATCAGTGCAGAGAAAGGAAGGTTGGTCCCTGGTGCAGTTGATCCCACCCCCAGAGTTAGGAATCAGGCTCCCAACTTTTAAATGGCTACAGTTGAATGGGGGCAATGCCCACCCTAGACGCATCAGGAGTAAGGTAGATGTGTGCCCTGTATATTTATATTCAGTCTTATTGGGCAGTGGCATTACCTGAATATTACTATCATTCTCAGTCTCTCGGTGAAGCAGTTTTGTTGCAACTTCATTTTTTCAACCTTTATGGTGTTATTATGAAATTCATCTGTGTTTTGCTTTCTAAAAATAACATCGAGGATGTGATGGAGACAAATACCAGCCAAAGGATTTAAATGGATGTCTTTAAGAGCTGATGTTTAAATATAATCTGCTTGCAAGTAGATTACACTTTTGATCATTTCAATATAAAATATATTTTCCTAAGAGAATTTTCTGCTCTGGAAAGTGAATGGAGAGAGTTTGCAGATGGTATACAAAAATGACTACAAAGCTCAAAGTATTGATTTGTGATCAAGAATCAAACTAATGGTAGTAAGGCTTTACCGTCAGAAACTACAGAGATATAGGGATTTCACTGTCTTACAGTAGCGCATGAATATTTGTAAAGATGAAGAGGGAAGCTTGAAGGTCATCTGATTTCTGTGTTGGGTCACATAATTGATGGGGATTTCAAGTTGACAAAATGTAGCAAGGAAAATGCTTACAAGAGGCAAGTTTAGACAAGGTAAGGTGGTGAGGGACAGTCCTGGCAATGGCTGAGTCTACCAGGCTCAGTCCCTTGGGCCCTTAACACAGATGCTTTATCTAATGAGGATGTTTTTAAAATACATTGGACAGCATTCTGGAAAACATATTAGAAGGAGAGATACAGTTGTGATAGTCAAGTCATCTCTCCACTTGCTATTTCAAATTCTCATCTTTTCAAGCAAAAGGGAACCTGTGATTTGTCTTAATAAAGGTAAGCAGCAAATCTCAAGGTCTGCCTCAAAACAAGTAGGGTTTTGTTTGTTTGCTTTGCCTGGTTTGGAACTATTTCCAGATCAGCAGGTTTAGCTTGCTTTTTTGAGACATGAGAATTTGAATGCAGATGATTTTTTTTTCTGCACGTTTTCTACATTTTATTTTTAATTTGCATTTTCCTGTTTAAAAAAAAAAGTTTTCAATACACCAGTTCCCAGGAAATAGTTGATTTTTGTTTTTGTTTTGACTTTTAAAGCATTTTATACTCTTTTCCTCTTGCTGGTTCTTGCATTTCAAATACATTAGTGTCATTGGTTCTAATGGGAATGCCAGTGTTACGGTCAGTTCAAGGCTAATTCAATATACTTAAGAGACGTTAGTATAGAAATTCTATGAAAGCAAATATACATAATTCTGGGTGTTTATATTTTATTAATAGATCTCTTCTGTTAGATTCAGGTCTGAGTGGAGGAGGAGTAATACACAGTTATGCAAATATGTCGTGACGTTAGAATGTACGTAGCAATAATAAAAGTGGAAAAATAAGCACCTAACTTTGTATCTACATATTATGCAAAGAAGGAAGTGGGAGATGGTCTGTTGGAACTGAAGACAATTTATTTTTTGGTGGCCCTATCTATGGACTTTATCACCAGGAGCTGTTGCTCTGAAGGGTTACATGAACGTGGCTGTAGAGCAGAGAAATTATGAAACTACAGAAAACTTTTTCCACTCAAATAATAAATGAAGTCAGAGTGCATATTATTTTAATTAAATTAATTACGTAATCATTAAAAGTAGCAGCATTCATCCTCTCTTCCATCTTGGAAAGAAGGAGGACTCTTTGAACTCAGGATTGAGCAGCAGAAGATCAATAGAAGTCTAAGGGGACTAAAAATTTGGATTAAATAAAAGCTGCTCATGTTGCAGCTTGAGCACAGGTTTTCAGATTATCAATGGCAGTTGTCTTGGTGTTGCTATTAATAGTGTTCTGCTTTGTCTTCTGACTACACAGGTTTTACAGATACCCAATAAAATGTACATTTGGATAAAATTTAGCACGATTTATTTAGCTTGAGCTAATGAGGAAGTTTTTCCTTAATTAAATGAATTATGTAGACATTTTTTAATCGTCAAAATGCCAACAAGAATATACCGGATTTTGGAAATCCTCTCTATTTTTAGAACAATACTGACTTTGTTTCTTACAATGAAATTTTTCAGGCTGGTAATCTATAATATGCTTGAGGCTATTTTGATATGGCTGTTTTTAATTAAGCACATAAGTTAGTCATCTTTTGGAAGGTGAATAAATTCTTTTGATGGTATTTTTAGCATCAAAAGATTTTGCCTATTTGCAATTATATTCTTTCTCTGCAGTAGACAGATTGGTAAGTCATTAGTTATTAAGGAAAAAATTATATAATTGTTCTAATGAGTAAACAGGGCCTTTCCCACAGGAAGCTGATAGTGTTGAGCACCACTCAGGAGGACCGTAATGAGCACTTCAAGAACTTTAGAGCAGTGCATGTATCTACCTGTGCTTAAATCATAGATGGTAAAAATTGTAGGCTTTTAAAATTATTATACAGTGTGGAATGTGGCTTATGCATACTCCAGCTGGGAGTCCTACTGCCTTTTTAAGTTGTACAGTAAAAAAGGGAAATAAGCCATAAAAGTCTGTTCAGATAAGATCAGGAGACGAAACTCCGGTGCAGAACAGTAAGCGAATGCAGACATAAGGCTCTGACCACCTCCAAACCTTGCTTCAGGTTCCCAAGCAAGCCTCGCAATGTTACTGACAAAACATGTCATGGGCTCTAATGCCTGGGAGCTGCAGGGTAAAGATGTGCCTCTCTTAATTAGCGTAACGAACTTCACCACTGTTGAGGGTTTAAACCAAACTCGTGGATTATATGCCATGGTTATTACAATATTACATTACCTGCTCTTTGTATGAGCTGTGGTGTAAAGGGGTGCGATCTAACCTGTACGCAGCAATGTGTCATATTGTATGGAATTAGAAGTATCCTTCCCTAGCATGTACTTGATATTCTGCTGTGTGTTGGTATTGTTAGAACAAGCACCCTGTGAAAGTGAACCAATTAATGTCTGGTTTGATTTATGGTGTCTTAAACTGAGAGGTTGTAACCATAAATATTGTAGAGGGTTTTGATTTTCAGATGATGCCAAATGTTCCCCCTCTAAAAATTAGATCTCTCTGCAATGTGTAGCGTTGAGGAAATAAACACATTGCTTTGAATTTTAATTTTCATTTTTTCTGACTACTACAGATCACAAGCTAAAGGAAGCCATAACAGTGTGTCATACGTTGAACTCGATGAAATTTATTAAAATATTAACCACAGTTATTTTCCCGGTGGGTCTCTAATTTATATTGGCTCATTCAGGAATAATATAGTTCTACTTTCTGACCTGTCATCAGTGTCACAGTGTCACCCCAGCTCTGCTCAGCTTTTACATTGAGAAAATTATGTTGGTGAACTGAATACTAAAGAAGCAAACGGTGTTTAATTATAGAATGTGCACCAACCATTCCAGAGATGTTTTAATATTCTTCTTTTGTGCTTTGAAATACTTTAGAAACTATTTTACTCATCCACTCATTAGGGCGGCATAAACAGGAATGGACATACACATTTTCAGGGCTGTGTACGTATACATAGCCATGTATGTGTGTTCACACACCCACAAATAGGTATCTACGTAGAGACCGACAGAATGAATCAAGGAATACCGGTTCTGTTCCGAGTGCTTTTGTAGTTTGTTCTCCTGAACTTTTTGATCTCATTACCACCACCCAGTGGAAAAGATGGGTTGCAGTGCCAAGTCCTGGCCTGAATTTCGGGACTTCTTGTGGCAATTCCTGCCGCTGATGTAAATCAAGCAAAGCTCAGCAAAGGTGGTTTCCTATTGACTACGTAAGACTTTTGATCGATTCTTTAAACTCTTTTAATTGTGGAAAAAGTTATGTGGATGTGAGCATGGGAAATAATCTGCTTCTGATAAATGGCCACAACCCACCTGCTATCCTAGTTCTCTAAATGTATGATTTTCCTATTTATTCATTAATTTGCTTTTATTTGCTGGGTTTTCTCTTGGTGCCTCACTTCTTTTGGATAAAAGCCTTTTGCTTCTTCAGTATCTTTGAAGTATTATGTATTTTTTAACAAAGCAAGTTTTTAACTGCTTAAAATTTAAAAAAAAATTAACTGGTAAAAATTAAAATGTGGTGCTCATTAGCCAGCTCTCATTTCAGGAGCATACGAGACAGTGAAGGGCTGCTTGAGATCTCCTTGGATATTGCTTTCCGGGATTAATGTCCTGTTGGCTTTAATATTGTGCAGGCTGTGTAATTTTTGTGCTAGAATGTTGGGGGCTTTGGCTGGTGTCTCTGAGGAAGCACACCCATTCTGCGGTCTTACTGCATTTGAGTTTTGATTTATGGAGGGGTATATTTTTGTCTTTATTGAGTTTTCCAGTGCTATCTATAGAGTATTATTCCTTGCACTGTTGTGCTAGATTATTACGGGGTGAAGCTGAGGAGTGTTTTCCATAGCAGTCGGTCATGGATCGGTCTCAGGACTCATCAGGTGTTGGTGGCTGGCTCTGTGTGCTTTCCGTGTAGAGCTGCTCCACCTGTGTGCATGCTGGAGGGTTTGCTTGGAGGACCCTGCTATATGGTTTAACACAGTGAAGCACATCAACCTCTGGATGTCACCTTGTATCTGGAATGCCTCTTTCCCCCGGTTTGCAAGTTGAAAGAGGGGGATGAAGCAGCAATGCTTGTGGTCAAACTGTGCCAGCATCTTCAATGCTCCTCAAAGTGCGGTTTGAGAAGTGTGCCAGGGGATCTAGCACAGTTCTCAAGCTATAAGCTTTAAACAATTTTATTTTTGAGGGGAGAGATTGAATGGGGAAATAATTTTAGGAGCTTACGTACGCTGCAGTTTCCCTGACAGCTCAGATGTTAAGAAGGCAAGCCAGAGAGAGTCGCGTATTTGACTTATTAAACACCAAAAGGTTTTCCCCTACAGTATCCTACAGCAGACAGCGGTAGTATTGGTGATTTGGAAGAAGAGGGGAGGAAAGGTTTTGGCATCTCTCAGCCATGTGAGCTCATTCAGGGCTGGACAGAGATGCTGTGCGGGCATGTGAGGGGGCAATCCTCACCAGGCTGAGGCTTCCTGTGATGCCTTGCAGGAATGGCAGTGTGAAATGACGCGCTTCGCAGTGCTGGCAAAGCAAAGCACAAATCTTCTATCTACTGCAGGGTTTAATAAATTTCTGTTGCAGCTTTTCAGATCACAGTCCTCTTGTTGCCACTATTGAGGGCTGAAGGATGCAGCCCAAGAGCTCACAGGGCTCCAAGATGCTGTTGCCTTTCCTTGGCAATGGTGGCAGCAGCTCTCCACGTGGCTTGTGCCCCAAGACAGGGAGGCCACTGCGATGATCTTTGCGTGTGGTGAAGGATGTGCTGAGCAACCAGGCTACAGGAGTGTCCCAGTTTCCTTTATTCTAGTTTCACCACCCCCATAGCTGATGAATGAATGCATTTGTAATGTAGCGTATCATGTGTGTTTCGCCACTATAACGTGCATTACGTCGTAATGGCCTTTAAAAGGCAAACGGGATACTCCCATTTTGCCTTCTGCTTAATGAATGGGTGGAGGGCATCTAAAGAACGGGGAAAGATGGAAGGCTAACTGGAGGAAAAAAAATATGAAGGAGATCAATAGAAAGAGACTGAGAAAGTAAAGTAAAATAAAAACAAAAAGGATAAAGAGGTGCGTCTCAGCAGATTAGTTAGAGGGAGAGATTCTTAGGATAAACTGAATTATATTGAATTCAGTAAGAAGTGCGGTGGGAGCTGAATTGGGTTTCTTGTGACTTACTGCACAGATACTTCTTTCTATCCTTGATGGATATGTTTCAGCAGTGAGTGAAAGGACTTATCAGAATATATTCACTTGGTAATACGTATGCCATGGCATGCTTTGGAGATTGTTAAACAAAAGGGTATTATTGATACCATCGAGTATTTTTTTCTGAATTATGCCAGGCCTGTTCCTTAAATGATGAATGTTACAACATGTTGAACTACAGAATATTATTATAATTGTCACAGGAAAAACCAACCAACCAATCCCCCTCCCCCTCCAAAAAAAACAGTACAACATATGTGAATTAATGTAATTCATTCACTGGCTTCTAGTTCAGAAGTTCTCCACAAGGTCTCTCAAATCCATATCCAGTTCCTTGAGCTGATATTTGCAGTTTTACACAGGAACTCCTTGGAGATTTTCCTGAAGAGGAAGTATCAGGTAGAATAAGGGAATGAGTAAATCAGCAGCACCACACTTGCTGTGTGGCAGAGATTTGAATGAATAGTCTCCTCAGCTCAAACCCCGCATATTTACTCAGGGGAATAGGACAGAGACAGAAATAGGTAGGGCTGAGGGTATGTAGAACCATGAGCTTAGGGGCTTAGAAAATTAGCAATTTATTAAGATTTCTTTTTAAAGGGAAAAGATTTGGGAGGAAGAAGCACCTGAGCATGAGTGACCACAAGGAAAATTGAAGATAGCAAAGTGTGAGAGAGGAAGCAAAAAAAAAAAAAAAAAAGAAAGGCAGCCAATTAGATAAAGTAAAGACCTATATTTTGCTTATTGGGTGCTCTCATTTCCCATGGCCTTGTACTCCCAGCAAGAGCGTGTTAGCAGTGCCTGCATGCCTCCCACAAGCCCTGAGAGCAGCCCTCTGGCCCTGCACGTGGGAACCCCTGGTTTCAGAAAGCAATTAAACACCTGCACTATGTAACAAGTGGTCAGTGCAGGCATTTCCAAGACGTTCAAACGTTGCGATTCTTTGCAAGGGAGAATGCACAGAGGAGATTGGCTGTGAGGAGCTGGCATAGCAGGAACATTATGTTCAGAAAGGTGGAAAAAATTGGTGTTTTAGTCCAAGAATGAATGCGCGTTATGCCCTATTCCCAGAAAAAGAAGCTGAATATATATATTTTTTTTTGGTTACTGTTCTCTGTCTTTTCATTACTTTATCCTACCCAAATATGGGATGTTTGTGAAAGACTTGCTGCCCAGGGGAGCTTCTCGCCTAAACCTTCCAGTTGGCAGCTTTTCCCTTGCCAGCACCATCAAAAAGCCCACCACAAAAACTAACGTTATAGCTTCCAGCAACCTGTAATATGGAAGGGTCCCATCTCAGTGTTATTTACACCTGTGAGACAGGCTGGGGCTGGAATTGTGCCATAAATGTGGGATGCTGTTAAACCTATCAAATATTTATGATATTGACTCCATGTTTATACTGTACTGAGCCCACTGATTATTTTTGGCTGTGCATGTACAAACATGCACACAAAACCAGTGGGCTATTACGTGTGCCTACCTCTTTCACCCTATTTTTGGGGGCTGTGACAAGCAGCAGCAAATTCTGGTACCTCACCTATCTCCGGGCTGTCAAAACTCAGTGCTTTTGGCATTTCCAGGATCCCTTCCAAAGTACTGCAGCTTCAGAGGGATGAACGACACCTGTCAAGTCGTGCTGCTCGCCATAGGGTGGGAAGTAGAGCAGATAGAAAAGTCTCCTCGGAGCAAGGCACCTCCCATGATTTGTTGCTTCCTTTATCAGGGATACAAACTGCACAGATTCTGGTAGGAAAAGTGTCTGTCCCCCTCCCCTGCGCCCTCCAAAATTTCCTGGGTGCCTTTATTTTTGAGGGGGAGAGAGATAGGATGGTGATGTTTTGTTGCCAGCAGCAGCTGCTGACTAGGGGACGGGTTTGGAGGTTACATCGCGGCTCTGCGCTTATTTTCTGAGGCGTTCCCTCTTTCAGCACCGGACTGTGGCCCCGTAAATGCTCCTGTTAGCTATGCAGAACAAAGGGAGAGCAGGCTGGAAGGTGAGCCGCCTGGGGATGCTTCGCGTCCTATGCGATGAGGCTGCAAATCAGGGCTCTCTTGGGGAGGGGAAAAAAAAAAAAAGCAGGACCCGAGCATCTTGAACACAAAAACCTTTCCCAAACCGTGCCAAAAGCGGAGGAAGGCTCCCGGCTCCCTGCCTCGCTCCGGGGTGGGGGCAGGCGGGGACCCTTTTTTCCTGCATCCCTCCCCGGGCGGGGGAAGCGCAGCGGGGCCGGGGCAGGAGGCGAGGGAGCGGCGGGGGCGTGCGGTTACAGAGCCGGGCTGGGGGGCCCCCGCCCTGAAGCCGCTGACCCGAGGTATTTTAAAAGCAATGTTCAGTGTATATATATATATATATATATATATATATATGAAAAGCGGGAGGGATGGGGGGGGAGGATGGTGGGAGGGATGCTTGGCCATCCCACCCCGCCCCGACCCACGGTGGCGCTCCCCCCCCCCCCCCCCCCCAAAAAAAAAAGAGGGATGCGGGGGGGGAGCTCCCAGCCTTTACCTGCCGTGGCGGTGTGGTGTGGCCGCTGTCCCCCCCCGGCAGCCGCCGCCGGCCCGCTGTCTCCCTGCCATTGGCTCCGTGCAGCGGAGCGGCACCACCGCCCGCTATAATACCGCTATGCCCGCCGGAGGCGGCACCGCACACGGCTCCGCCGAAGCCACGGCGATGCCGCCGCTCCTCCTCCTCCTCCTTCTCTTCCTCCGCCACCACCTCCTCCTCCTCCTCCCCCGCCAGGCGCCGCGCCGGGTGTAGAGGCGAGCCGTGCCGGGCTGTGCCGAGCCGTGCCGGGCTGTGCCGAGCCGTGCCGGGCTGTGCCGAGCCGTGCCGGGCTGTGCCGCGCATGCCGGGGGGCTCCCGAGCGGGCCCCCAGCGCCCGGGGAGCCCCGGCCCCATGGAGTGCTACTACATCGTCATCAGCTCGGCGCACCTCAGCAACGGGCACTTTCGCAACATCAAGGGAGTTTTCCGAGGTCCCCTGAGCAAGAACGGGGACAAAACTCTGGTAATGTCTTCTCCTGCCTCCCCCCCCAGCCTGTACCCCCCCGCCTCTCTGCGCTCTCCTTCTCCTTGTAGCGGTGGCTCCGGCGAAATGGAAATTGCTGCGTGTGCGTTAGCGCCTGGTGCAGGGAGCTGGAACCCTGGCCGGGCTTTTCTTTTTAATTTTATTTAATATTTCTGTATGCAAATGGGCGTGCGGCGGGGCCGGGGCTGAGCGCTCTGCTCCCTCGGGGGAGTCCTGCGGGTGCTGCTCCCCACTGCGAGCCACCGGGGCTCCCCTTTGCGGGGCTGAGCATTTGCAGCCCGGCCCTAGAAACGCTGGGAATGGGCACCCCAACCTGGGCGTGGGGTTACAGCCCCCGGCGTGGAGTCCAGGAGGGGCTGGGGATGGCTGGGTGCATCCCTTGGCTACCTGGAGCTGGCGAGGGTCTCCAGAGGGCTGCCAGCTCCCCGGGTGCTGGGGGCAGCCGGAGGTCCCGTTGTGCGCGGCGAGGCAAGCGGCAGCCCAAACTTGCTCACTTACTTGGGCAGGAGGATTCGCTTGCTCGCAGGCAGCTGCAAAAACGAGAGGCGTTTGTGCTGGCTGGTTGGTTGGCTGGCTGCTCGGTGGGCTGCCGAGTGCTTTTTTAAAACAAACCCTGGGTTTGGATGGAGTTGATCAGTTCTGACAACCTGGCGCGGTAATTCCATGAAGTCCACATGGATGCTCAAGCATCCTGGCTCTATGCGTGCTCGGCTGTCCTTGCACCTGCGGGCTTTGCTGCCTCGCAGCTGGTACCAGACGTGGACGGGGCAAGTATTGAAGGCCTCAGCCCCACGCTGCCCGAGCCCTGTTGCCCAGCAAGGCACTTGTGTGGCCGAGTAGGGCGGGCAGGGGTCCGCAGCGTGGTGCGGGGCTGAGCTGCGCTGCCCACTGCTCCCTGCCCTACTCCTAAACCCCCCTCGCAGGGGATGGAGTGGGGCTCGCTCCCCTCCCTCTTCTTCCCTCGAATGCATGACCTGTGTCGACGGGGAATTTACTGAAGTGCTTAACATTTTGCTAGAGTTGGCAAGCTTGCAATTTCTTCCTAAATAAAGAGATTAAAGCAAGGCTGAGCCAAGTCGTAAAAATAGTAACTACTACGAGAGAATCGGAGGCAGATTTTTGGACCGTTTCAAGTGTAAAGTTCCTGCTTTCATGCTGTAAATCTTACAGCAGTTCTCTTTGCTGTGGACTCCACACATTTCTCTGTAAGGAAGTGCATTCTCAGAATTTTAAACAAATATTTGTAGCATCCATGAGATGGCAATATGTGTGTAATATCTCCCTGTTACAGTTGCAAAACCCGGTATGCTTAAAAGAATTGCACAATACGTTGTCTTCTTTCTACAGAACAATTTCAGTCGAGATGCATTTGGCAAGGCTGAGAATGTTCTGGTGTAACTTTGGGACTGTGTATCATCCTGCAGTTCCTCGTGGGTCCTGTTTCAGTAGTGTTTTGTTCTTGCTTTGTAACTTATTTTTTTTTCTTTTCTTTTTTTCTTGGTATCAGGAAACAGTCCAGATTTGTATGTTTCGGTGCAAACATTAGTGATCAAAGTAAGGCTGGTGTTATCTTAAACTTCAAATAAGCATATTGCATAGGCTTTGAAACACCCTGGAAAGAAATCTAACTCAACCCTGCTTTGCCGTGAGGGAGAATAGATGTTTGTGGGGGAATAGATAGCACTGCTTACGGCTTGGCTGTTAGAAACCTTGCCTTTAAAGCTTGTGCTGTGGGCAGCGAGCGGTGTAACTGGCAAAGTTCTCGCTGGGCTGGAAGGGGAGGCCTCCTGATGCGTGCTCCATTGACAGCATAACGGAGTCCCTGGCTATAAGATAAAGGGTCTATATGCAGACACCAGGATTTATTTGTGTTTGGGTGATTTCTAATATCAAGCAGGTAAAAAGGCTGAGTTGCAACGTGGCATGATTTGATAGCTCAAACTAACAGCTCTGAGGCACCAAAGTAGGTTTCAGACAACTGCTATTGGAAAAATCAAACGTTAAATCTTTTCAGAGGCTTTCAGCCTTACAAAGATGAAAATCTGAATTAATACAAAGTAGAGCACATTTTTGGAAGTTCTGATAGGAATACAGCCTTTTTAACATGCTCTTGGTATCTTCCATCCTAGAGTAAGCTTAAAAGAACGTCTAATTTGTAAATCTAAACACCAGAAATTTTTCAGCAGCTCTGACTTGGGCACATCTCCCCAATTCACTTTCAGGCTTTTTGTCTGTATTCATCTGTGCTCCTAATCCACGCTTCCTGAAGATCCCTGCTCCATCATAAACTGGGTAGAACCTGAAAACAGCCTTCGTTTACACACCGTGGAGTTGCCTCTGTGCAAAACTTGGCATATTTGTTTACCTTTGCTTCTTTTGGAGAGCTCTGACACTGTACTCTAGAAAGAAACAAGACTCTGTGTGCTCTGGCACTTTCGTAGCAAGTGGGAAAGTGCTGCTCCTAGTCGGCTGATGAAGTTGGGTTTTCTGTTTATCCCCCCCCCCTCTCTCCCCCCCCAGCTACTGCCCTGAAATGTTCGACAGCATCTGTGCTTTTGCATCACCCTGATAAAGTTGAATCCAGATAGTTTCTTGTTTTGAGATGGTTTAATGTTAGCCTGTCTGCAAAATCAAAGCTCAGGAGTTTTTGAGAGACGAAGGTCCTTGGGGCTCTTGCCTACTGTCCTGCTCTGCAGTGGCTGGGGATTCACCTGGACCTGCTTTTTTCTGCCCTGATCTCCACAAGAGGACACTGAGAAGCACTTTCTCCTGATTGTTTGTCTCTGCAGGTGATCCTTGTGTGATTGTCCTTTGGCTGTGTTCTGTTTCACACAGATTTAAAGTCATTTAAAGCTTTAAAAAGTTTTGGTTCAAAGCTCCTGCAAGGTAACAGGAAGAAAGAGCTACAAGCCCCTGCTCCCCAGGTAGGGAACATGAAGCACAAAGCTTTGTGCTTTCTATTTTGGTTTAATAAAAAATGAGGAAAAGAGAAAGGGGTGGGGGGAGAGAGCGAAACTCTGCACAGATTTCCCATTAATGACCCTGAGAGCCCTTGTCCTTTGGATGCGCAGGGAAGTAGGAGCCAGCACCCTTCTGCCCAAGCCTTAGTGAGGGGAAGGGGTGAGAGCTGCACAACTTACCCACGGAGGTGGGGAATGCGGAGAACAGTCCTCACCGTTCTCAGTGGCGAGGGTCGGAGGGCCCCTTTTTTTGTTAAAAAGGAGGAAACAGCAGTGTTTCTATTGCCTTATTGACAGGCACATCCTTTCCTGAAGTTTTGCTTTGCTCTAGTGCCCACTGAGTGTAGGTATTTGAGATGGAGTCATTTGGGAGGTGGAAAGAAGTGGGTGAGGGATGGAGTTATGAAGTTATGAAGAAGGGGAAGGCCACGGCTCTGTCAGTCAAGGCATACAGGGAAAAGCTGAGCATGGAGGGAAGGCACAAGAAGGAACAAATCAGAGTGGATTTAGGCAGTCTGAGGAAAACAGGCTACTGTGAGAAGCATTTCTTTTATTAAATAGGAAAAAAACACTTGTGAATGAGCCTTGAGTGAGATGATGGGCCAAAAGGAAGGAATGCACATCTCTGTATGGTCCTGGCTAGCTGCTGGTACAGCTTTGCCATGTGTGTGCTCACTAACGGGCCTGAATAACTGCTCAGTGTGCGAAGGGCACACTTACTCAGTTACAATCCATTGCTCCGTACCAGGAAAATAAATAGCAATTACAAATTGACGTGAAAGATGCTCAACAGATGTGGAAGAACAGCATCCAAACTCATAAAATTTCTTCAGAAAATGTGGGAGTTTCATTAAATGAAATTGGTGGTATCTGGGCTCTTGAATAAGGCTTTATTTTCCCCATGGCAGCTTCTGCCATCTGAAACAGTCTTCAAATAGGTGCAATCTCATAATGATAGCTAATCTGCCAGTGGAGTACTCGGCGTCGTATCAGCTCCCGAGGAAAGATGCTGTGGTTGGTTTTGTTGGTCTGCACAAACAGATCGCTCTGTCTGTCACGTGGCAGACGTGTTTTGAGGAAGAAACTCGCGACTTATGATGCCAGTCAGTAAAACGTAACAAAGGCAAACAGAGCTCTGACGCTATTCCCATGCATTTATGTAATAATGCTCATGCCTTGGCGTTTCAGCAGTGAACGCAGGCCTGATTGCTTGGCCATTTATTATCAGGCTTCACACTCAGGGACTTTGAAGCTTTTCCCAAGTCTCCTTTTCTTAGCAGTAGCAGTTTATATACCTTGCCACTTGCTACAGCTCTTCCTGTTGTCCATGGATCTCCTAAAGTTTTCATACATGTAGCGCGTGCTTCTTTATGCCTTGTGTTATAGAGGTCAAATGACACTAGTCTTTCATTGTAATTCATCTTCCTTGCTGTGGTGCTGTCTTGCAGTTTATAATCTCAAAAAGCATTGAAACTTGTGTGAAAGAGTAGCTCTCTGGAGGGAGAAATTGGTTGTTTGGAGTCACAGCCACGGGTGATTTGCTAAATCTTTAAAACGTCTTTCAGAATATAAACCAAAAGATAGGTTTACAGTGATGGAGAACTGGCCATGGAGGGCTTGTTCATAGTTTTTAATTGGACATTTTCTCTAATAGCGATCAGAAGAAGTAAGACCCTATTATTGCACAAAGGGGTCTGTGAAAGAGTTAGACCTTTGGATGGTATCAGTGGCTGCTCTAAGTCCAGTTTTAAGTCAGTCTTGTTGATGCTGATAGAAAGGGGGTAAGATAAAAACTTTCCTGTTGAGCACATAGTTCGAGGGCTGGAGTTTCAAATGGATTAAACACAGAAATCCATTATGATGTATAGCAGTAACATGCTTGTCCACTCTCTATGTCTGTCTGTATGCACATACATGTGTATACATTTTGGTTATAAAGATGTACACTGGGTTATAAAGATGTAAACAGATTGTACACAATACATATATTTAAGTTCTAGGCTTTAGTTATGCTTTTATAAAAACTCGATGGAGTTCAGGAATTGATTACACTAGTGTATTCTGAAAATGCCATCTGTTGTTCAGGCTGTCTGTTGTCTTTCTTTTACATTTTGTGGAATACTGATGTATTTCCAGATCCACTAAAGTAAACATGTGGTGGTGGACATAAAGATGTATTTTATGAGAATGTATATATTTATGTGTATATGGAGAGAGCTCCCATACCATGAACAGTAAGTATCTGAGTAACTGCAAAGACAGGAGCAGGAGGTGGGGCAGTAGCTGGCTGGGACCTTGTACAGCCAACCCTTAAATGTGGGTTTGCATCCTCATCATCTGACCACAAGGAAAATTGAAGATAGCATTTGGGCATTTTGAACTGAACCTCATGTAAATGGGTATTTGTATACAGCAGTTGTGAGCAGTCAGTGGTACCAAATGCGGTGTGCACCTACAGGCTTGTGCCAGTGGAGTAACATCAGTGCCATGGCCTTACCTGGGGTATGGCTCTAACAGTTGTATGAGAAGTTAGGTGGCAAGGCAACCTGCAAAAAAAATCAAGCCACATAGTGAAGTCTGGTGGAGCAGGACAAGAAAAATCACCTGTTACTTCTATAGCTTGTGTCCTGTGGAGATGTTAATGGCTTTGGTATTTTGTTGTGCTCATGAGCTGAGCGTAGAATGTGAAAATGTTCATGTCTTTTCTATGAGAGAAGCTGAAACTCACTACAATGTTAAAAATAAATAAATTCTACCTAATTTTGATAGTTAATCAGTGTCATTAAAATGTTTGAAAACTACTGAGAAAATAAGGGAATAATGTAATAAAATGGAAGTAAGAGTAAAATTGTATCTTTATTCTACTTCCTGCATTAATTTGTGTGAAGGCAAGTGACTCCTTGCATTGTTTAAGGCTGTAGGTAAGAGCACTGGTTCTGAGCATCATCAACAGGATCGGTTCAGCCAGTTGAGTGAACAGGAGGTTATTATAACTTAAGTGCTTCTCTAAAGCAACTCGAAGAGGTCACAAGTCTCGTGCAGTGAGTATAAAATACTCTTGCTATTCTTGTTTTACTGTTTTCAAACCCAAGGTTGGTTTATATGAACAGTATTCAAAGTAGAGGAAGGTGCTGACCTGCAGTGGTTGCTCTTGCTGTGAGTCGTTCTGCTTTTTTTTTTTTTTCTGTAAGTGCAGTGTGTGCTCTGCACTGTCGTCTACATCAGACTCTGTACAAGTGCAGGGTCTGGTCCAAAAAATAGTAGGAGCTGGAGTCTGATGTGTAGCAGATTTAAACTTAGACTGTGTCTGATTCAAAGAGAGTTACGACTGAGCTTTTGTGCTGTAAAAGCTTATTAAATGCATGGTAAACTTCAAACACATTGGTACGCTGTGGAATGTAATTAGCCTATTACCATGGTTAAATTAGTACACTTGTTCAGTTTTTTTTTTCCAGATCAAGGCCTTAAAGAATAAGTCTGAGGAGGGCCTTTGCCTTGAATATTTTCTGATGCAAATGTCCGTAGTGATCTTGCAGCTCAGAGACACAGAATATTAATTTTAACATGCTGCTCAAATACACTGAGTGGAAAACAGCAAGTTGGTTCCTCTATATTCAAAACCACTCGTATTTTTGGACTTGTTAGGCTTCTGAAACTGTCCTACTGAACTTTTTCAATGTGCAGGTTGCAACTCTGAAAGTCTCACCTCTTCTGTAGGTGGGGGAAACATGCTGCTCTGCTGACTTTGCTGCCAGGAGGGATTCACCGCTGAAAAAAATGCTTACAGGGAGGAGCAGATCTGGTGGACACCGAAATCAAAAGTAGTCTTAGTTTAGCACAGTGGGTTTTTGAGCAGGGCTTTTGACCAAGTGTCTGCAAGGTCTTGGATGCCCCTACCTGGTGACAATTAAAATAATTTCTTTTCTGCATGGCACTTAGGCACACCAGCAGGAACAAGGAGCATCTGCAGAAACCAGTGCTGTTGAATAAGATGCATCTTGGGATACAGGAATGGGCTGGATAACCCCACAAAATCAATCCACTGTATTTTCTATTATGTAATGTCTTAATACAGATAATAAGGATGGCAGCCTTCGTTATCGCAAAGACTCTTCAACATACCCTGGTGGCAAAAGTAACTGAGCTGCTTTTTTTTTTTCTTTTTCTCACTTGTTATTCAAATGCACGCATGGGAGAGGCATCGAGCCTTCCTAATTTGGCTGTATTGGGCCAGTTGCTATGAACAAACACTAGTCAGACCCTTTTATTTTTCCATACAGTTTTGGAGAGAGAACAAATGCTCTTCCTCCAGCATCCTTGAGAGATGGTTATATGATGAGCTGTAGCATGATGTTGTTTAAAAGAAAAAACAAAGTAAACAAAACAACATTTACTCACAAGGAGGCACAATATTTGTCATGTTTAACCTTGTTTTTCCAGTACAGATAAGAAACTGCCTGGAGGCATGAGGGAGCTGGAATTGTAAACTCCTACTGTAATTAATTTATTTTGTTAAAATGTATTTGCAGTTCCCTTCCTCTGAGGACTGGCTGTGGCAGGGGCACGGGCTGGGCAGAGGGTTTCTTTTTGCCCTTGGCAGAGAATGTTTTTTCCAAGAATCCGAATTGTGTGTGGACATGAATTCCCATGCAACCCTGTTTATATATTAGTTCAGAGAGCAAATTTCCAAATATTTTCAGTATGGAAATGCAGGTTCCAACCCCATGGTGGATACAGAGATACAGGTCTATACAGAGAGAGTTGTCAGAAAGGAAATGCCATTTCTTCTCCCACTGCTGTAGGAGCAAATCCTCAAATAAGCCCTGGGGAGCAACACTGGATCCCCAGCCTGGCATTGCTGTCCTGACAACAACCAGGGGGTTCACTTCAGATTCTTAAAAAATGCCTTGGAAAATGGTTAGATTTAGAACCGGGAGAGATTTTTTTTAGTCTCATCAGTATTCTCAGTTTGTACAAAAGACTTAGGAACATAATTTGGACTGGTCAGGCTTTTTGTCTGACCAGGCTCATTTGCATTTCTTTAAAATGACTTTTTTTTTTTCTGTGATATTTTTAGAGACTCTCCTTTCCGCAAATAGAAACTGATCAGGCTCTGGGGCCCAGCCCAGCTCCAATATTTAAGTCGTACATTTCGCACATCTCACATTTAGCCACTTTACTTATGTTGGTCAGGTCTTGGCCAGGTCTTCCTCTTAAAACTTTTTTATTAGAAAATGTCTGGTAGAATTTGTCTCTTCACCTATTAGAGGTAAGTTTCCTGGAATAGGAAAGCTGCCTCCTTTCCAGCTTACTGATAACATCCTTCCACGGCTAATATGAATCAATGCGTCTGAGACTGTAATTTAAAAAATAATTATAATAAAATTCTTTTACTGTGTGTAGGTGTCCATAAAGTTATAGTAAATACACTTATAAATGGATTTACACCGTGGAATGTAATTGCTCCTTTAGGATATCTGTTTAAATAGCTGCAGTTCCCAAGTATTTAATTTCTGCTGGGAGTGTCTGCAACAGGAGGCCCCAATACCCATTAGTGGATATCACGGTGACTGCTGCTTCAGAAAGTGGAGTTTCATAAAATGTCTGGACTTCAAATTTGGGGACAATCCTTGGTCTGTGTGGGGTTTTGAGTATACAGAGGGTTGGCCAAGCAGTCAGTGAAAACCACCTGAGCCTACATCTTTAAAGCCAAAAGCTTTTATTTTTTTTTACTGTACTTTTACTCACAGCACAGCACACTAGACCACAGCGTCCAATATATATATATATTTAAAAAATACTGTATTTTTACAAAATGTTATTTATTTAAAAAAAAAAGTTTCAGTTTGCTTAAAATTGAGACTTAATGTAATTACAGGAAGAACATTATGTTCTTTTACATGAGCAGTAAACAACTTTAAATGAATCAAACAGACTTTTGATAGACACTGCACTTTAAAGAGCCTTTCATGCAGCTTATTCTTTCTTAAAAATGTAGTTGATGTTTTAGAATATTCTCGGGTTAACAGAATACTCTGCTGAATAGATTTGGATTTTGCTGGTTCCTTGCATTGAATTTTCTAATAGTGATACTGATTTTCTGATAGTGAATTTTGAGGGGAAAAAAATCATTCAGCAGGGAGAAAAATCAGGATAATATTTGCTTGCCCTTCTACTGTGCACATGAGCCTCTAAATCATCCGGCAGCTGTATGTTTGGCAAATAAGTGAACTAGGAGGTAGAATTAAGGATTAGAAAAAGATTAAAAGAGTTTTAAAGGAATACTTCTGGGGGTTTATGGAGCTGTAATACTCGTGGCCTGGTGAGCAGAGAGCTTGCTACCAACAGGATGTCAGAAGTCCTTGAGCTTCTTTATGAAACACTTGTGAGTGCTCGTGGGTACGAAGGTGTCACGGCACCAGAACTGGAAGAAGTCTGCCGAAATGTGGTGGCAGCTGTAGCTACAGGCTGCCCAGGGTGGACCTGCAGAGGAGAGATTTTCAGTGCACTTGTGGTGGAGGGGAAACCACAGCTAGGTATGGGAAGGTAATACAAATACCCACGCTGTTTGCTACAGAGAAAAGGAGGAGTTACCAAGGACAGCAAACAAATTTACAATAGTTGATGATATGAAATCAGCAATGGAGAGTACCTGCAGCTCAGTGGCAAAGTTTTGCGTATCACTTTGAGCATGTTTGTTGTGCCAGTGGTAGCATCTGCTCTGTTCATTGAGGAACTTGAGAGATATGGGGTGTTTTGCTAAGGCAGATGCCTCTCAGAGTTGTGTGGTGGGAGGCAGTGGGCACGTGTGGGAATATTGAAAGTTGTGATCAGGTACAAAAGGAAAGAAAAATTAGCCTGAGGGTGGTCAAACTGCAGAGAGGCTGTGGGATTTCCATCCCTGGGGGTACTCAAAGCTTGACTGAGCAGCCCTAATCTGCTTAGCTGTGCTTTAAGGACAGCATGGGACTGAACATCCCTCCCAGCCTCAGTCATGGTATCAGTCTGCGTTCAGTTTGTAGCAGAGTGGCTTTTCATTTATTCTGCAGTAAGGAGGTTCCTTGGGGAGCCGGGCATGTCACTGTCACGTTCTGCTCACAGCTTTTTGGGATCACTGGGCACTCTTGTCTCCCCTCGTCCCAGATGACGGGTAGCTGACAGGAGTGACATCTCCAGCTTTCTCTGGGGACCTCCTAAGCGATTAGAGGTCCAAAATATAGTGCTTGTTTTAGCTCTAAGAAATAAATCAAATGCAACTGTTCAATCTACTGATGATTTCTTTTTAGGCATTCCTGAGCTGAGTCATGCAATTCATAGCCAGTGACCCAATTTATAATTAAGAAAGATGATGGACTCGGAACTCTTCCAAACTAATTCATATTTAATTTCCCCCCCTGCAAATCATCTGAGTTATCAGCAGTATTTTATTGATTACACTTTTTCATATTAAAAAATGCTGGCAAGTATAATCTTAATTTGGAAAGGCTTTTAAAAGGCACCCAAGAGGATTACCGATAAAGGAGTTGATTTGTTTTCAGTAGAACAGCATTGTGCAGAGGCAAGATAGATCAAACTGAGCATTTTCTATTGTATGCTGATTGTCTGGCACTGACAGAGATGAGGAAATCCACTATCATTCATCCAGAGATACTCTTCATGGGCAGATGCCTTCACTGTGATGGCAAAGAAGTCTGGGAAGCAGTGACCTGTGCTGATCGTTGTATGCTTTCCAAGTCCTACAACAGAGAGTATTCTTCTCCAGTGGTTTTTAAAGAGGGGAGGGAAGGCTTTATGTGCTTTTGAAGTAGGAAGAATAAAGAAGTTTTAAGGTCTGCACTCTATTCCTTTATCTATTGATTCTATTCTCCTCCCAAAATAGGTCAGTCTGCTAGGTGGGTGTTGGGGTCTAGGAAAGCATTAGGAATGTTCCTGTGCTGACCTTTTTGCTAGTGTGCAGTAAACAGGTGCAATTTTTCGTCTTACTGGAGGTGCAGATTGTGGCAGAGCAAAAATTAAGGAAAAAGCCATAAAGCTTCTGCTCTTCAGCCCACAGAGCTGTCACGCTGAGGGATGGATAGTGTGCGCTTCCATGGTTTGAGTATCTCTGGGAAATTGACCGGGTATTTTGCACCCCCTCATAGAGTAGGAATGAGGTGGTTGTTGGTTGTCTCTATTTTATATAAATATTTACACATATAAAATACATATATATTTATGTTTTCTCTATATTCTGGCCTCTTCTTTAACTCAGTGATGCAGCATCGTACTAACTTCTTGTAGTCCATTATTTACTTAGGGTAAATAATGATCCTGAGGGAAAGGCAGTGCCAAAGCACAGCTTCTCCCTATTTGCAAGTGGCAATCTCTTTTCTGTAAGAAGGAGCTATTTAATACAAACAGACAGCTTCCAATTCATTCGATGGGAGAAGACCAGCTTTGAAGTCCCCATAGAGCAAGTCTGTCTACATGAAGACTGTTTATTCTTCCCTACCCCCATCACAAATAGCAGAAGTTTTGAGCTTACTTTGAAGTTTTTGGCCACTGCAGGCTGGGTAAATGAACATTGGATTTATTTTGAAATCAGTAGAGTAACCGGAGCCATATATAATCACCTTCCGAAAAGATCTATCAGAAGTTTGATGCATAATAAATGTGAAAGCTACAATATGGAATAAATTATCAAATGGCTCAAGTTCAGTGTCTCTTTGAAGACTACAGGGGGGATAGAGGAAATTACACTTGTATTTTACACCTGCCAGATTGAATTACTGCTACAAATCTGTATAATTACAACTCAGAGACCATGATTTATTCTCAAAGTTAGGTAATTAGAAGCACAGATACACTTGAAGGTTCGAATCAGATTCTTAGAAAGATTCCTTTACATTAATATGACCCGTGCAGAAATCAGTGTTTTCATCTAATCTATTTTAGGAATTTTGAATCATAATGTAAAATGACTCATCCATTATTTCCTCATCTCTTCATCAGCTAGACACACAAGAAATTGTTCCTCTGATTGTTTCCCTGCAAATGTGAAATCTTTACAGTTTCTTCCCTTTTCAGTGGGCATTCATAAATCCAATTAACATTAATAAGTCTCACATGTGTGCATTGAGAGGGAAAAAATGGACCTTTTGTCTCTTAAAGTATGTGTTTAACTCAAGGAAAAATGAAGAAAGCTTTTGGTGAATTATAGGGTACAAAGTCAGTAGCTTTTATCTCATTTTCGCAGTTGCTAACACATTTGCCTAGTTCTCTCTCCCCTGTCAAGGGTCCTTGTATTAGCTATAAATGCACGATGAGTAGTGCTGTCAGTGAAGTGGAGAGCACTATATTACCTCCAGTTCTAAGATTAATTACTAATAGGCCACATTTTCCAAGAAATGTCAGGATTACAATAGGGTTAATATAACTGTATTTCTGTTTCACGACATAACTCAGTGAAACAGGGACAGTAAGTAACAAATATTAATATGGCAGCCACCTACAAAGAAGAACTACTCAATGCCCCATTTCTTCAAAGGCTCTCCTGCCGTCCCTCAAAGTAATAGGACTGGTGTTAGAAGAAGTTAGTGATGTGTATTATTCAGTGAGATTTCTTGTTTGCTTGTGGGTTGTTACGGAGCAGATCTGACTTTCCTCATGAGATGGGAGAAATTTTGAGGGAGCTCAGTGCTGTTAGCGGGTGGATGGGGTTTTAATAAATGAAACGCTGACCTCTTGAATAGCAACTGCTCCTCTTGCTGGCAACAGTCTCTCAGGGAATTTTACATAATTTGTTGCCAGCTACACGAACTTTTGGTGACAGATTTTGGTCTTGGGCTGGGAAAGAATACAGGAATTCTTGAGGAAACACCTCCTTAAATATGGCAGTGGTGAAGCTTGGGTGGGATGGGCAGCTCGCAGTTGCACCTCCCACCCAAACGTGCCTTATGAGCCCAATACATATCTTCTGTCATGGCTCACCTGAAAAAGGCTCCAAGGAGCTCACTGCTGTATAAATACACTGAAGCCATATGGTCCATCAGAACGGTAATATCACTTCAGAGGTGTGTTTATTTGCTGTAAGCACTTCAAATTTTTCATTCAAATGAATAGTCATAAGTACTCAGAATACTTGTATTTTCATGCAAACCTGTTGTGCAGTTTGGTTGCGAACAGAAGGTTTGTCATTCAAAGGAAGAGATCGTAGAAGGCTCTTTGGTCAACTCGTGTTAGCAGCCATCTGGTAGGGTCATGACTGCACCCTTATGGAGGTCTAGATTACCACTGCACGCCGTGTAAAATGACCTGATGTGCACATCAGTGTAGGATGCTTTAGGCTTTAAAATAACTGTTGTTGCACTTTTCTATAATTAAAAAAAAGGCATCTTCTGATACACGTATTATTTTTGCAATTGTTTCCCTTTCATTAATTAAAGCTAAGCTCATTTTGTCCTGACTAATTACCATCCCACTTTGCTGGTTACATCCTTCACATATTTATAAGCTGTAAGAATCTGCATTACTTGCATCTTTTCCAAGTTTGGAACGCTTTGCTATTTTCTTCTTTCCTCACACACCAATTCCTTTAGTCTTGTTTATACTGAGGCTTTTTATGTTTTTGTTTTTGAACTCACTCCAGCATTACAATACGTATCTATCAAAATGGTTCCCAGTAGTCCACATAAAAATGGAAACTATAAGAATACCCTGGATATTGCTATAATGGTTCCTTAATGTATGGATATACGAGGGTGGATCATGTGGTCTGTGTTTATAGTGACGTGCTTATTCTATACATAGTCTCATTAACATCATTGGGACTGCTCACTTTATCCTATTTATATCACTTCCCTATTTCCCTCCTCCACGCATCAAATACCTTGCTGCTAATGCAGTGTTTGGCTATGCTTTGCTTTTTTTTTTTTTGGCCTTTTTTTTTTTTCTGTAGTCCTTACTTGTGCTGCAACTTGTGCTGCCTTTGATATATCAAATACAACTTTCCATTTCTCAGGAAGGTGCTTAGATAAATCCCCTTTTATAACACTTGTAAGATAGGCTTGTTTGTATTTTGTAAGAACAGTGAGATCCTTGTCAGGAGCTGACAAATGAATTTCTTTTCCGCTATTAATTGCTCAACTTTACATGTAATCCGTTGAGTGTATATATATGTTCCTTCCCTTGTGAAGGAACAAATTAATATGAAGCATTTCTACACAGAGACATAACTGTTTTATTTCTGACCCCTTTAAATCATTGTCTTATCCTCCCCTCTTTTTTCCTTTGTCTGTGGAAAACCTAACTGGCTTGGATAGCGCTGACTCATTTTGCTGTCACCTTGCTCCATGCCAACTGAACCTCGCTGTAGGCTTCTATCCTCTGTCCTGGCTCTTCGACCTCGCAGCCCACTCCAGCTGACCCTCCGTAGGTGCATTTTCTGTTTAGTGAGATGACCTGAATCCACTGAGGTTCTTGAAAAAACATTGCCAAATTTGCTCCTTTCACTGCAAATATTTGGAAATATCAGCTTTGTGCTGAACTTGGATCTCACTGTTGGTTCTTAAGCAGTTGTACAATTCAGTTTTCTAAATTTTACCATTCTGACCAGATTTCATTCTCATCACTTACTGTCTACCAGGACTTCAGGTTCTTTCATCATTTTTCATACACTGAATTTTTAAAATGACAGATATAGATGGAATGAAACTGAGCTTCAGAGAAGATAAGTATTTGTCACCACTATGGCTAAATGGGAGGTTGGCTGGGCAGTGGCGTGCTGCAGCACCTGGCTAATGGGCTAGCATGAGTAGCACGGCTATGTTGCTTTCACCTCCCACTAGACTACTGAATTTAGCAATGAAAGGAAGGAAGGAAAACATCATTAAACTTTCAAATACCATGCTGACAAGTTAATATGTGTGGCTAAACACTTAAAAAATAAAATAAAAGAAAATCCTCGGGGTGCTGGGATTGTCTTGTAAGCGATCGTTTTGATGACAAAGCCCTGGATTTGAGAGTTAGTTAAAGAAAGTTTACAGATTTAGTGATTTAATTTTCCTTAACATCATATAAATTTATAACCATACAGTTAAATTTAGTGTTATCTTTCTTGCTGCCTTTTTCTTTACCCATGTTCATTTCTTCTATATCCATCAGCTGAGGGGAGGGTTTGCCTATGACATTACTTGTAAGCGAAAGATGATTGCGTAAATACAGCTCTCTACCATGGTGTCTGTCTCATGCCGCTACCTTTTTTTTTTTTTCTTAATTCCTCTTTTTTCCTTTCTGCCTCTACTTTCTTTTTTTTTTTTTTTAATTATTTTTTGAGCTTTGTTCCATTTCATATCACAGATCTTTGCAAGTTACTTCTCAAAAAATGGTGCCATTTGAGAAATAGATTAACTGCTTTTGGTCAGTCAGAAAATGAGAATTCAAGCTCTGAGCTTTTGTTTTGACATTTTTCTTTGTTAAAAGTAAAGAAGCATTTTTGATTGTGTAGTAAGAATAAGGTCTCTAATACAGCCTTAATTGTTTTCCTCATTAATTTATTAGATTTACTATGGATTTAATGATATTGTTGCAGCTGGCATTTAGTTGATTTGGAAAACACACATTTTTTGTATTTAGTGCAGATGAGAAATGGTAAAAATGGTTTATGCTACTCTATTTCTCTGCTTGTAATACTGCATTTATTCTTGGGAGCAGTTACAAGTGTGAAAAGTCTTCTTAAAGCCTGAATAAACAGAAGTCAGAAGTTTGTATTTCTAAATGATTGCGTGGTTATTGTGAGTATTTCTTTTGCCAAAAACTGGCAGGACACTAAGATGAGTGTGGTGTATACGTACATGCATGTGTGTGCATCTATATAAAATGCATTTTGATGGACACCATTCCTTTCATAATACAAACACCATGGCGAAGGCTGTGTTTACTCAGGTAGAGCTGAGTAAACAGGCTGTGGTCCCATGAAAATGAAGAGATGTCTTCTAAAGTTTTCTTGCAATAAAATTCTTATGTTCTTGCATTACCATGGCAAAGCTTGAGTCTGTTGTTTTAAATGCTCTTTCATCATGGTGCCAAACATTTAAATCAGATGTGAATTCACCTTCAGGTATTTAAGAAAGACCTGAACTGCTTTTCAGAACAAAAAGATGTCAAAAAGTAATGAAAAAGTGATCTTGAAGGAAAGAGGAGGGAAGTTGAGGGGGATTTGTCTGGTGACAAAGAAGGAGGCATATGGAAGCATTAGACAGTAGTGCTAAAAATGCTACGGCAGGTTCAACTTTTGGTAGCTGGAAGAGGGCAACATTCATATTGGCAGAAAAATAGACTTTAAAGAGAAGTCTGCAACTCTGGGCATTTCTTGAGCAGATCCAAAGGACCCATGGCAGCACGAACCTTGCTCCAGTATGTAATGAGCTGTGTTGCAAATTGCTCCTTCTGTTGTACTTGTGAGCTATGTAAGTCAAAAAAACAAGTACATGTTCAAAAAGCGTATACTGAAAAATTAATATTGCTTAAACATGTTTTCTGAAAGGCATGCAGACTTGTTTAAAACGAGACTGTGAAAACTTTTGACTCCTGTCAAACCTCATTGAGGCTTTCTTGAAGAGTTTCCCTTCTCTTTTCTCCAGCTTATCTCCCAGAAGAACAGTCTCTCTAGTGTCCATAATAACCAAATACTCTAATAACTCGGTAATCATGTGCTCCCTGTGCATCCACAAGCATGTGCTCATTGATATATAAGGGGCTATTTTGCTCAAAAAAGCCACTTAGTGAGGCATTCAGTGAAGAGGTAACATCTTTAAAAATATATTTACTGCCAATTGGGGCCTGAAAAAGCAACTTTTTGAAATATTTAAAGATCAAAATCTTTCAGGGGAAAGACGAGGGGCTCCTTATGCAATGAAGTTATTATCTTTAATGTTACAGCCAGTCCATTGATAGGAAAGTTACCTCTTGATTATTTTATACCTAGGTCTACTTACTGCCTTAAAATGCAGCCTGTACTGAAATATGTTAATTGTTTAAAGGTGTCAGATATCACGAAAGAAATGGCTTCCTTACACTGTATTAAGCATGTAGAATAATAATTTAATGTGCTCAAATTGCTAGGCAGGGAGGAATCGTAAGGTTTTCTGACACAATGTTTAACACAGAACTCCCGACTCTCTTCACATGAACAAAAAGTAGCTTTCTGGAAAGGTTCCTGCTTACATCCTGTATATTTTACTTATTTGAACTATTTTAAATGATAGTTTTAATTGTAATATTTCATTTTCTGAGGTATGCTGTAGATATGTTGTTTCCTTTAACATTACCTGCATTTCAGAGGTAAATAAAACAAATCCCATAGTACATTCATTCATGCACTCAATCCTGTAACTGTCGAGCTTATGGTTTTAGTCTTTGAAAGACTTGTTTATCATCAGACTTGTCAAGTCTCATGATGAGACCTAGACACATATCAATGGTTCCCATCTCACTCTTCCAGAGTCAAACAGCATATCTCACTCACCTTAGGTGTTCCGAACAACCTATTGCAAGTTGTCAGTAAGCAACATCTTTAAAATAGGGTCAAATATTGCTGTTCCACTAATAAAATATACAGCAAATGAGATATCTTGTGTGTTCTACTTTAACTGAACAGTAGTGGCTGAATCAGGTATTTCTGTTTATTGTGATGTTAGTGTATAGTATATACGTGCCTTTGGATAATTTATGCTTTTCTGACCTGCTGACTAGCCTGGAGATTGATCTAGTTTCTCACCATCTCCACATTGTCTTCACTGTTCAATAACAATGAATAGAAGCCAGAAAAGACCCACTTATGTCTCTTAGGGCAATAAGTAGAGAATGCTTCAGTTAATCATGGGGATGTAAGAATGATCACATTACCTTGGCTTGGCTGCACGATATCTGAGCGTGCTTTTAGTCTGAGAAATGCTGGGTAAATTGATTCAGCTTAGCTTTCTTTCCTTCTGCACTAAACTAATTTGAATCACCTTACATTGCTTATGGGAATGGACAAGAAAGAAGACGGCTGACAAATGCCACCTTCTTAAAGGTATTGCCTGTTTGAGCCATACAAGCTGCAATGAGGTGGCTTAAGTTCTGTAGAAGTAGTTGGCCTTTAATTCATTTCAGAAATACTGTAGTTTCAAAGTCAGTTGTCTTTTCCCCTTTACCACACGTTGGTTTGATGTGCATGGCAGTGCTGGGGCTCGTGAACTGGATTCCTCTTGGAGAAAACTGCCCTCCGTGAGGCTACCAAGAAGTATGTTCATAGCAAACCAGTGACTGGCCCTTGCATAGCTTTGAAAGGTGTGTTGAGTCTAGTGAATCCAAATAAATCTAGTTGGAAGTAAAGTTCCTCATCTGCTTAGGGTACATATTTATGCTGACTGCATCACTCAATGCATCCATCTTGCTGTGTCATTTCCTTTTAATGTAGATACAGCCATTACTGTCTGTCGAAGAAACTGTGCTATTTCCAGAATCAGAATTTTACCCTCTAATAATAAGGTACACGTTGGATATTATGCTTTTAATATACTTAAACTACATACTATGTCCTTTCTAGTGTATTAGGTGATAAAGCAAGACAAGAATAAATTATTTTATTATTATTATTACTTTTTGTAATATGTGCTTGTGTGCAAGCATTCTGTTAAGCACAAATGTGCACACAATTTCCTCGCCATATGATGGCTATGTCTGCTTTAGCAAGTAACAAGGGACAAACGAAGCCGCTCTGTAGAGCAAGAGCAGCAGAAACCATGTGTGCACAGGGTATGGACTTCCAGGGTTTTTTCTTCATGCTGGCCCTCCTCTGCTTCAGCAGACTGGAAGGCCACGAGCAGTTGGAGTGCATTAGGCAAGTCCTGGAGTTCATCTTCCAGCATCACTTGTGTGCTCCAAGCCTTCTCCAATGTGTGAATCAAAACTTCATAAATGAGAACGGTTGGGATATTCACAAGCACACGCTTTGCGAACTGAGCTACTAATGCAGGTATGTCCACTAATGTAGATGTAGTTCTGCCAGAAATAAAAGGATTAGAAACATTTTTTTTTTTCCTTAAGGCAAGAGAAGAAAGTGCAGGAGAAGTTTGTGCTGCGTTTATGAAAGCATGCAGTGTTTTTATTAAGTCAGTTTATATTAGCTGTTGGTTTTTGTTTTTCTCAAGCTGAGCATTCACACCTCATTTGAAATTAATTGGTCTGCTCATCATTAAAATCAGTGGAGATATCATGAAACGTGCAAGCTAATTTCAAGTGTTTGAAGGCTAAATCAGCCCCCCAGCCTCCATCAGATCAAGGAGATGGTCCTTCTGACTTCATTAGGAGTAGTTGCATCAGCAGGAGAAATTACACCTTCAGTAGCTCCCCATTTTTTAGATTTTCTGCTGTGATTGCATTTTTAGTAGTTTATTATTTTTATTTGATTCTATTGAAATAAGTTCACCAAAAAAACAACCAACCAAATAAAAGCTCGTGATCCTATCACTGCCTAAGTTTAATTCATAATCTTTTTCAATTTAGGATTGTATGAACTGGGCCAGAGAAACAAAGCATAGTATCTAGAAAATGCATTTGAAGATAGTTAAAACCTCAACTGCATTTTCATCTGACACTAGGAGGAATTTGCTGCAGAAGTTCAGGAATTAAATTGGATGCCGTGCTTCACTTACAAGAGTAGCTTGGCACCAACACAGCAAAGCTGCCCTCTCTCATTTCTTTAACAGTTGTTGCAATATTGTGACAGCAAAATAACTCGGTGCTTCTGTTCAGCCCTCTGCAATCATCTTTTGCTTAGATCTGGACATGTGAAATAGCATGGGGAAACACTAATTTAGCTTTAGGATTTAAATAAATCCTGATAATAAAAAGGTGCCTACAATTCTGCTTCTCCTCTGTCTCTTGGGATGTCTAAACTGTTTGCACTTGCTCTTTCTTTCCTATCTTCCTTGTGCTGTTCTATGTATTGCATGCCTCTGCCAAGGCATAGCCAAGGCTTCTCTGCTCTGTGGAGCAAAACTTTGGGCGGGCAAAGGAGTTGGTGGGACCAGGCTGATGGACTCTTGTTTCTCTGTCTTTCACTTTGACAGCCTGAAATGCAAAGGTGGTGATGTTGATGCTGGTGGCAAAATTGCAGCTGAGCTTAGTGCTGGAGCTCATATTTTTGACTGCTTGCATGAGACTTTTTTTCCTATGTAAAATATTTGCAAGTGTCTGCAGTAGTCAGTAAATGTATACAGCAAGAACTTTTGGGACGTGATTGCGCTATATTGCTGTAGCAAAATGCTATAATGTCTATAAAAAGGCTACAAGAGTTAGAATCATCATGATTTCAAGAGATTAATATTTGTAAAATTAAGGAAGGCTAATACCTCTGTAGACTCATGACTTTTTTTCAGAGAAAGTCCAGAGGTATTTTGCACAGGGTTGAAATTGTATCTTTTTCCAACAGAATGACGTACATGTAGTTCCCTCTGTATGAATTTTAAACTACAAGGCAGCCAGGTTGGTGGTGATGCATTTTCCTTTTGGTATGAATGTTTAACCTGAGCTGCCAGCTGCCCATAACAACTGGACATGATGCTCCTGAGTGGGGTGACTGCGACCTTCCAGCCTTGGGTCCTTCTGTTCAGCTGGCCCCTGGCCCTCTTAGAAATCCCTCAGTAAAATCTGAGTTAAATGTACGGGTAAGTAGCAATCATTTTTAAAATCCCTTCCAACTCCCTTCTTTTACCTCTAACATTTACTGATGTTCTTTAGCTCAGTGCTATCTGCATAGCTGAAGTTAGGGGAAGAGGAATTAATGGACTTCTCTCAGTTGCAGAGAAGTGCTGATTTTCAAATAGATGTGTAAGGTAGGATAATAATGTGCAAATTTTAATCTTAACATGGAAATGAAGAGCGGTGTTGCTGGAAACAGTAATTTTCAAACAAATAATATAAATTGGAAGGCAGGTGGAATACTGATTTTTGAGAATGGCAGCTATCTGTAATTGTGAGTCTTGTTCATTCTTTAAAAAACAAACAAAGAACAAACTCATTCCTTTTGGCTTCAGTAAATATTGTGCAGGGTGTGAATGCACATTTTCAGGGCATAGAAATAATGCTGCATGCGTCAAGACGTTTTGGGAGAAGTGTGACCACTTGTCTCCTTCTCTCTCCTTAGGTATTTTTTTTACCCCTTTTTTGTTTCTAGCTTTAGATTTTGATGGAAAAAGACTTGTGTCAGGGCTTGCTTTTGCCAGGTACATCCAACCAAGATGAGTTGGCTCTTTCTCAAAGTGAGCATAAGGACAAGAGTAGTTCAGCACAGCTGGGTGCAAGAGTGGGAAGCCAAAGGCTGGAAATAGCCATTAGCGAAGTCCTGGCAAGCACGAGCACGGATCAGATGACTCCAATGCAGGATGGTAGCGTCCAGGAGCATTTGTCAGCATACACGACATTGGAGAAACCTTCAGCTGATCTAGTTTGCCTTGCCAAAAAGGGGTTTATTGAAAGGAGGGTATTTTTGTACTTGTGCATTGCAGCTTCTTGCAATTCAGCTAGAAGAGACCTGTAATTGAAATGAAATAACTTTGGTCTGTATCCTGAATACATCTGTTTGATAATCAGTTTGGAAAAAGGGGAGAGGTGGTTGGCAGAGGAGATAATTAGAGGAAAACAAATTAAGTTTGTTGCTCTGTATTTTTTGATGATCATACTTTGGAAAAAAAAACCCAAACAATAAATATTCTTCCCTGCTGCCCTCTTCTCTCCTGCTCTGTGTTATTGTATTTCAAAGATACAAGTATTTTATGAGAGGAGAATTATCATTTTTATTTTTTGTAATTTGAGATAACTGTGAATACTAATCTGTTCTACCAGCTGATGGGACTCAAATCTTCCTGAATACAAGTTTTGATTAGGGCATACAGGTATATTAAAAGCAAGGGATGTATTTAAACTACAGACTCCAAATTAATTTTCTTTGCATTTCCCCATCTTACAAATTTCCCGTATCTTTTAAATGATGGAACTTTATTTGGGAGAACAGGAATTTGCAGCACCTGATCAGCGGCTGTGGCTGAATAAAAAGCCACACAGTGCCTCATGTTTGAGCAAGTGCCTGGCAAAGGACATGGAGATACCTCTTCCCCTTTGAAGTGCTCCTAATACTCATGTCTTTTTGTCCTCATGGAAAAGGGACCGAGTACATGAGCACTTATTTTCTCTTTATCTGTCAGTGTTAGTTATTTTATTCCTGTTATTTTGTTCTGTCCTGTGTTTTTTGTCTTTTTTTTTTTTCCTTCTGCTTTAATGGTGGTATGCTTTTAATTAAAAAAATCTACTTGTGGAATTTAGGGCATGTAGCATTTATACAGTTTAAAATTACAGCACTTTTCTGCTACCTCCCTCCAGATTCCTCAGTAATTACAGGAAGGAGAGATTATTTTATCTAGAGCTTTTCCAGGCATATTAAATTGGTTAAGAAGGTCACCACTGCACTCCTATTGCAAAATCAGTTTTTGCAACTTTTGACATCAGATACTCCCTTGGGAATTAGCCTAAGAAGAGAACTACAGGTAAAATCTCAATGATTTTGAGAAGGTCTACTTAGGAAGGAAGTTCAATAGTTAATTAATTTTTAAGACAATAGTGAATATTTTGCATTTATAATATCTTCTTGACAACTTGTGAAAAAATCAGCCTGAAAGTAAGGTAATCTTTTCTTTGCAAATTGAAAGTTAAGTATTCCATGAAACCTGCTATGTGAGCATAGTTCCACCCATCTGGGACACAGTTTCGGAACAGATGCTTGTGTCTTACATTCCTGTCTTCTGTTACTGAATAATGAAGACGTATACAACATGCACCTCTTACACAGATTTCTGCCTACGTAGACTTTTTACTTGAGTGGTGATTTCTGTTCGAATATAATTTCTTTAAAACACAGTAGGTATGGATAATGGAGTGGATGGTACACTTCTGCAGTCCAGGAGAAGATGGGCGTTAACCAACTTTGTTCAAATAAACAGAGAACTGAATGTCAGTATTGGGTGGAGAGTGCCATAGGGGTCTCTTTCCAGTTTGTTTACGCTTGTTTTGAATTAGCTACCAACCTTAGAAAGCTATCTGGACCCAGCACAGACTTTGCTCTTAATATGCATGTGTCAGGCTGGCACTGGCCAGTAGACTTTGCACTGAGTCATGCGTCGCCTGTCTGTGCTGGTGTTAAATTAGAGCTTCCAGGAGCATGAATCCGGCATAAAATCCATTTCCATGTGTTTGTATCTAACATAACTCAGCCTTGCTGTTCTCCAGTGACTGGGTAGCGGGCAGGTTCAGAATCCATAAGTGCATGGATTGCTGCATAATTGGCTATGTAACTGAAAGAGAAAATATACATCCATTTATGCCTTTTTTTTTTTTTTTTCTTTCCCTATGCTTGAAAGCAACAGGCAAGGGACACTGTTTTCCTTTAGGGCTGTTGAAAAGGGGCTGGGAGTCTGCCACACCAGTTTAATGGAGGTCTTCTCCATGGAGCTGGCAGGAAGGAGCTGGCTGCAATTTAGGGAAGGACCGAGTCTAGCTGAAACACCTTAAGGGAGAGGAGAGGAAGAGGTCTGTCATAGGTATAGGGTTTTTCCTTCTATTGTGCAAGTCAGTGTAGCATAAATCCTCGGTTGATTTGGGTGTGCGTGTAAAGGCGGCTAGGTATCTGGCTTGGCAAACCTAAGGTAAACTTACTGAACAGCTGAACTGGGAAATAAAAGAAACGTGCATTTGGGAGGTTCTGTTTGTTTTCCAGCAGAGGGGAAATCTGACATGTAACAGTGTTCAGTAAGCACAGTATTCACTAATACGCATGTAGAGGTTCAAAGAAAAACACAAGAGAATGAAGGAATATGAGAGAATTTATCACAGGATCATTTTTTCCTTTGTAATCCAAATATTTACGTTTGTTAAAGCATGCACCACACTGGGGCAGCAGTTAGCAAGCACAGGTTGCCTGAGCTCCAGCCTAATGTCATGGGTGTTGTTTATTTGGCATTTATGTGGAGACTGGCAATTGATTTTGATGGGCTTTGTGCTCGCTTTTGAAAGAAAGTCTGTAGTTTCTGCCTTCTGATCGCGATTAAGCAGCAGACACTAACTGCTTGTGCTGATTCGTAAGAAGAGGGAAAAAGGTTGAAAAAGAAATGTGTTACTGATTGATGCTCCTGTAAGCATCTCGATTTCTTGCTCTGATGCACATTTTGAAGAGAGAACATTTTGTGAATATGCACACAGTAAATAGCTATGCCTGCTTATCTACTGATGGCATTTTCACATTTTAGCCCCCCTTTCCTCCACCTTTTTAGATTTCTGATGTGAAAAAAAGTGATTTTATCACTGTAACCCATGTTTAGGAGGGGGAGGCCATAGAGGGTATGCCCTGAATGATCCTAGTGTGCCCTGTCTCAATGTCAATTCAGAGAGACAGCTCTTCTCATCAACGTTTTGCTAATTTATAACGAGTTATTTCTAAACAGCTTTGATTATTGTAATCTGCTTATTTCATGTATTTTGAGAAAGACCTGTTAAAAAAAAAAAGAAATTTTATGAAGCAAGAAACTTTATTCAGGGGGAACTAATTTTTTTTTTTTTTGGTTTGTGCTTCTGCTCGTACTTACAGATAACTTTCAAGTATTGTTCCTTTGTGTTTTCAGGATCGGGAATTTACCAATAATGACAGTAAAAGTCTGTGGAATCAAACATTACAGGCTACATTTAATTTGATTTATTTATTTATTTATTTGATTTATTTATTTATAATTTATTTATTCACTCTCCCACTCCTCCCCCCACCCCAAGATTCAACTGCTTTCACAGATGCAAAATCTTTCTATTGGTGACAACGTAAATGGCTTCTGTGCCATTGAATGTTTAGAGCAAATGTGGCAGGAATCTGGTAGATAGTAGATGCGTTACAGACTCCAGAGCTATCCAGAGGCTTCTTACCTTCCTCTTGCTCTTCATCAAGTCATAAACCCCACTGAGAAGGGCCAGGATATGAGCCAAGAGCATTGTGTAAGTTTTATAAAATTATTTTTAAGGATTGCTAACATTCTGATAGCCTAACTGATAAAGTACTAATTTATTTGAGATTAATGGTGTTATTTTTGATCTTTTGGGAACTGTTTTTAATGGAGTAAAGGTGACTTCGCTTTCCTAAAATAAATAAATAAATAAATAAAGATCCACAGCAAATTACAACTCTTCATCATGTAGTATGCGCCTTAATACAAGAGAGGCTTCTATAATGTTTTAAATGATTTAAGTTAAGATTAATAATTGCCAGAGAAAAAGGGCTTAGGTCAAGTGTTCTATAACATGTGCTTTCTGGTCTGAACATGCCAACACAGGCTCATGAGTATGCTACTTAGGATTTACATGTGGATTGAAAGAGTTCGTTATGTATCTAATGACCAATTCACTATCAGCTCCCTTTTTTTTTTTTTTTCAATTTTTATCTTTTATAGACTTAATGTGTTCTTTTCAGATATTGAGTGACAAATCCCATTAACATGACAATTATGATATAATCTGTGATAACTCCTTTCAGAAACTTCACGCTTATACCTGATTTTCCTCAGCTGATAAACTGGGTTATGCAGTGGAAGTAAGTCAGTCAGGTAAAGGAGCGAAAATGAATAAGAATATGAGAATTCATCTGTAAAGTTAAATATATCAGTGATTACTTGAAGTACTGACCATTGACTTTGCCCACCAGGAGAACAGCAATACTTTTGAATACTGCAAATGTAAAATATCACAGAGAAATATTTAACTGAGAGCACTTGCTTATGCTTTGTGTACTAGGGAATACGTGTATTTTAAATGATACAATTTTAAACCTAAAAGATCTATTTGTGTCCTTTTAAAATAAGTAGAAGTGATACATATTTAAGTGACAAAAGAAAAGATGTAATTGGCTACTAGTAGGTAATGCAGCTAGTTCTATTAAAAATGTTTAAAAACTATATTACCCTTTCAGTGAATGATGAAAATCTTGTAGTAAGTGGGGTTGAGTCAACCCGTTCTGTTTTGTTTTTACCTCCTGAAGTAATTATGGAGTGAATTCAAGCACAGTTTTTCAGTCCAGTGGCTACAAATTTTGCCATTGATTAGCATTTGTCTTCATGTACTCTCTGTGTGCTCATGTATACCTAAAATATATATATCAGTGTGTGTGTTTGGTTTTAAATATAAACCTACATTTCCTGCTCAACTTTTAACATTTATCTCTGTAGTTTAGATGCAGGGACCTGAACTATTCATACAAATAAATATATTTTATAGGCCTACATATGTACCAACTTGCTTTATTTTGTACGTGTCAAGATCGCAATGCTGAGAGGAAGAACCAGGCCTGTTGATAACTACGCGTGTCCTGCAGTGGTAGTGAGGAGCCTTTTTAGCCATCACTGCAGCTGAGTGGTAGTGTTTCACCCTGCATTACTCTCAGGGCTCAGCTGCTCTACACCAGGAGACTCGTCATTAATTCGCTTCCTGCTGAGCATAAGCTGCCATTACATTCAAATGGTCAACGTACGTATTCTTCCTGCTATTTTTTTTCCTTCCTTTGAGATGAAATGGGACATAAGTGCCTGTGCCCATACAAATAGTGTACAACAGTTGAATTTTTTTCCTGCCTTAAGTTTTAAATGATGGCCTACAGAATGTCTGAACTATGAATCAGGCGTAGAAACACTACATAATGCATTTCTTTTCTCTTTTGAGTTTTATATATTTCAAGTGGGTTGTGTGTGGAGTTAACGTCTGTTTTCAGGATGCAGTGCTTTAGAGGAAGGAATAGTGGAGATTAGTGAGGAAAGGATGAAGACGTGCATGGATGGTTTAATTTCATTTTTAAAACTACTGACTCATGAAGTGAATGACTTTTCTTTCCTAATCTGCCAATTAATTGTTTTCATTGTTTGTATGGTGATTTACCAGCAGGAGTTGGGAAGTGCCAAATAATGAACATAACCTCATTGAAATGAGCTTACAGATGATTATTGTTGAATATGGCTCTGGTTGAAGCCTTGTAACCAGCTCTGTTTGCACGCCCTTGCTGAGTGCTCTGGAGCTGGACGATTCTGTAGAAACTTAGGATATACAGAGAGATATTTCAAAGTACTACTCAAATCAGTAAAAGAATATACTTGCTAAATGTCCTTTGGTGCATTTCATTACTCCTTAGAATGTGACTTAGAAATAAAGCCAAAGCTCGAGCTAGTTCAATTATAAAGCGCATTTTTTTTGAGGGTTTTGTCAGAGGATCTTTACTGTCTATTTTTGAAATGCATTGTATAGTACCATTGATTTTTAAAATTATATATTATTTTCTTTTTAACAAGGTTAGAAGTTCTGTGTCTGCGGGTCTCTATGTGTTTCCATAGCTCTTTCTGCAGCATAGCTCAGCGGATACTACCAAATTCTGATAGTTCCAGTTATTGTTTTTTTGTTTTGTTTTGTTTGTTTTCTCTCCACTAGATTATTAGTTTTGCGTGTGCTAGAATTAACTCTTTTGCCCAGAAAACCATCCATGCACAGGATTATGTGCATCCTGCAAGTGGTACTAAATGTTGATAAGATGCAAGTCCGCTGTATCTTTATGTGAAGCTTCTTAAAAGACATAGAACTTGTAACCATATCCACAATATGTAACCCAGCATTTTACCTTCTAATTTTAGGATGGAATCTCCTTCATACGCCCTCACTCTTTCATGCTCTCACATGCCATTTAATTTCTGAGGCCTTCTTGATGTGAATGTAGGGTGCTCCAGGGCTCTTCAGTTGATAGAATCCCAACAGAAAGTTTTGGAGTAGAGTTGTTTGTGTGTGTATTTTTGAAATGTTGACTGATTAGAGCTAGATTTTACTCCTTTACCTGCATGAGATATTTTATGGTGAGTACTTCCATTGCAAATAGTGGGCCATCTTCTAGAAAAAGAAATGACTAAGCTTAGCAGAATAGTAAACAGCATCTTACCAAGGCTTTTTTTCCTAATTTCCTTTATTGTAGCAGTTTCTTCAGGCTTCTTAACAATTTTCCCCTTCCTTTGAGGGAGGGAGGTAAGGTGTCAGGAGGAAACCTGTTCTGCTCTTGATGATGCCTGTTGGCTCAGGGAAAAGTCTTTAAAATATGTAGCTTCAGTGTTATTCCTCAGTTATGCTTCCTGGTTTTGTTATTGCTAATAAAAATGAGGAGAAGAAAAATTTCATCCATTTTTTTTCTAAGAACATCTGAGAATTTTTCTTATTTTCTGGATTTTCTTATGTGCTAGTGATGATACACAATCAAAAGTATGCTTTTATTATGCTTGTTATAATGGGTATTACATAAATAAATAAATAAATTAGAGCTTTCAACTCCGGACACTTATAGCCAGTATTTGGAAGTAAAACACAACTGTGGTTTTGAGTGATTACCTTTAAGATTGTTTTTTTTCAGGGGGAACAATAAATGCTATGTTTCAGGAGAGTCTTCAAGGGCTGATCGTGTCATTAACGCTCATGTTTCAATGTGTGACAAATATCTGGGGTACTTTACTTCAGCAGTAGTTGGTGTACACAGGGAGGAATCCTTCCTCTTCAGCTAGCAATGAAATGGAAAGCGTACTTACTGTATTCGTGCCAAAGTTATCTTAAATATTGGCTATATGGTTTGGAAGTTTCAATCTGCCTCATGGAAGAGTAGGTGGCTCAACATCATTGCTCTCGGGGAAAAGATTTCTGGCCACTCAGTCCTGTTTTTTGTCTCTTCTGATTCATGGCAATACTGACATCCTATTGAAGCTGATAGGTGCATATAGAAAGTTGAGACTGCTTTTTACGGCAGTGAATGGATGTGATCACACATTTAACTGGGGTTATCTTGTTTGCTACCGTTAAGTTTCATTAAAAGACTTCACATAATCTGAAATGCAGAATTATGCTCCATTAGGTAAGTGATGAGATAGTGACCTTTGTGTTGCTTGGTTCTGTCATCTAACTTATTCCAACCACGTTAATAGGCATTGCAGGGCTGTGCACCTGTGAATTTGAATTGGGTTCTATAATTTTCATGTTAATAAATTGGGATCATCATTAAGTGAGGACAAATTTCTGGACTTGGTTGTTGGGAAGTATTTACTTACTTCAAGGCCTGATATACCCAATATAGCAACATTATTACTGCTGTTTACAGCTTCCCAAATACTTCAATTTGTAAATTTAAATATTGGAGTGGTCCCTCATTCATTTTTTATTTATTTCTAAGAAAGTGTTTCCTGAACATTGCTACTTTACTGTCTGTCTTCGAACTACATTGCATAATGCAGACTTCAGGGAGTTTGAATGTGCACCTGGTTTTAACATAAACAGGAAATGTTACGGTATATTTACCTGTGTAAACATTGATCTGGCAACTAAACAGGTATTAGCTTGCCTGAATTCACTTGGAATAGCAATTTAGAAAAAGGCCGCAATAGATGTCACTCCAGGGATGTCTTTTGTGTGTGATCCTCATGTTATAGAGAAGATTCCTTGGTCTTTGTTGCTGAAGAAGCTACCCCATTCTGGTCTTCTGAGAGTCGACAAGCCAGTACTGTCCATGGATCAGATTCAGCTGAGGTGAAATCAGGGTACAGTAAACATTGCTTCCAAGAGCAGGTAGTTTTCTGAGGCCTATGAGATGTGGCAGTATTCTGCTTAGCTGATAAATTGCAGTGTAGCAGGAAGGATGCTACAATGAGTATTGATTTCTTTTGCGCATAGAACTCATTTTGCTACAGCTTGTGAATTGCCTTCATGAGCTGACAATCCATTAAGGATCACTTTGTGTGTCTCTTCCTTCATTATTGCTTCTTTTACTGCTTTCTGCTTTACTGCTTTTAAAATACATTGTCGAGACAAAAATAAAATAGGTAAAGGAGAGACTCTAATAGTAGCAAAGCAATTTGGCTCTTGGTAAATTACTTTATTGCAAAAAAATATTTTACTAGGAAACTATTTACAGAGACAATTTCAAGAAACTAAACATATGATATTAAAATTATTTTATAGTAGGGTAACTCACCTAATGATTGTAATTTTGTGTCATGAAGTAGACCTTATATTGTAAGATTGTGTCCACATAAAACTTGAATTTTTGTCCTCAGATTTCAAACAAAAAATAATTTAGTCTTAACCATTCTGCATGGCCAGCCACTATCTCATATTCTGAATACATGCCAATAATTCCTTCACAGATGTAATGCTCATTTTTGTTTTTGTCCAGGGTTTCTTTTTCTTGTTCTGAATAAGAAGGGAAACACTTATTTCTATATATTAATTTGATGCTTTTCTCAAGGAAGTAGTCCAACTTCTGTGGCACAGTTACTTTAGTTACTAACAAAAAAATTACATTTTTTGAAAGAAAACTCAATACTTTCCTAATCCCTTAATTGCATTGATTAGACAATTGCATTTTGTTACTTCCATTCTGGGAAAGACTGGAATTAAAAATCACTGGATTAGGCTATCAGTTATAAGGCTAGCAAAATAAGAGGACCACCATACCCCATTAGGGAAGAAAGGTGGTTATTTTTCTCACCAAGATTTTTTATTTTTTACTTATAATAACATCTCACATGCCTTTGTTTTGTATCCTTTTCACATCATTTTGCTTGGTATTAGACAAGTCATATCCTCTTACAAATCGTCTTCTATTATTCCGCTCTTAGTCTCAGGGATGGATATTGACCACATGCATATAGTTTTGTGATCTATTGATGGAAAGCTCTACTGAAGAGCCAGACAGTATTTTTATGAAATATATGTTGCTCTTCAAAGCTGCTTTGTAAAATGTCCAGTGATACTAGCTGTTTAAATTAATTTTAGCTAGTGGCAGGCTGGCTTTCACTTTGTGGGATTTTATTATTTTTTCACTTGGACATTTGTGTAAAGATCTGATTCATCCAAAATCTATAGTTTCTGGCAGGTCCCGAGTTCTCCTGCCAGGAGTTTCAGTTCTGGTTCCTGCCAGGACTTCTCCAGTAGACAGTGTCCTCATTAATCGGATCTCCTGGCTCTCTCAGTGCAGTGATGCTTAGCTATTTCTACCAGGGTGACTCTAAATACATTAAACAAAGTTGTTTTGTGCAAGTGGTTGGCCAGACACTAGCAGTTTTCTTCCAACTCTTCTTCCTCAGATTTATGACTTCAGCATTGGTTGATCAACAGTATTGTATTCCCATGCTTATTTTCCATTGGCTTTGATTAGTTGGCCCTGAGGAGTAATGTTCTACTCACTATTTCCTTTTTTTTTTTTAATAATAAAAAAAAGATAATAGGCATTAAAAAACTTTTGGAAACTGTATGATTTCTTTGGAAGACTGTGGCAAGGGTATAGAAGTAAAATGAATGTTTCTTTTCTGTTAAAACACATGGTGCCAGCTGGTGCACTTCATGCCTTCAGTCCCATTTCAAAAGTTTGAGAAATGGTACGTTGGATAAACCTCATCAAGGTGAAATTTTCTTTAACAGACTTGTATCTGTCTTTCAAACTGTTGCATAGAGGAATTTGAGATTATTAGTAGGCATACAACTGAAAAAATTTGGTAATTCTCATCCACACATGACAAATCATGAAAACTTTATTGTAGTGAATTACTTCGATTGCTGCTGTTTTCCCAACTTCTTTCCAAAAGCTCTTTTTTTGTTGTAAACCATGGTATCCTCCTGATAGGTATAAATGCTGTGTCTTCTGGACTCTGGAAGTAGATATAACTATCCCTGTGAATCCACTGGAAACTTAATATTTTAAAATACACATGAGACAATCTTAGTAGCATTTGTTTTCTATACTTATATAGACCTGACGTAATTGTCTGGATTTCTAAATAGCTTTTTTTTTTTTTTTTTTTTTTTTTTCAGGGGAGGGCTTTTTATTTTTGGGGGGTGGAGAGGGGTTGGCTTTTTTCAGTGCGTACTACAACGTTCACTTTTTTTTATTTGTTTAGGGTCAAATCCTTGGCCATGTTCATGGAGCATCAAGAGACACAGAAATAAGAGGTTTGTGCCATTTCTGCATACCATTGAGTGCCAGGGGGACTGTAGGCATCTGCTCCATGCTCAGTTCCGACGCCAGCAGACACTTAACAAATTTATTCTTATCCTTTATGACGGTTACTCAAGCACTCAGGTGGGCAGCTGGATTTTACAGGGTTTGTAATTTACTCGAAATTCTCCCAAGACATCTGTGAAGGATTGTTATGAAGAGCCCTATCTTTCTATCTCTTTTTCCCTGTCTTCATTTTCCCGCAACCCTAAACCCTCAGTGTTTTACCCTGCCATGTTGGATTATAGGGAAAGATGGGAATGTGTGAGTTTCTTACCACACATGTAACATGATGCTTCGAAATCAGAAGGTTGTAGTGCCTTGTGCACAATCCCCTTTCCCTGACCAAAATGAGTTGGTTTTATAGTGTTGTTACTATAAGCACAAAGCTTTGTAAAGTAGTCTTCACCTTTGTTTTTTTGCTGTTAAATTAAATACAATAGTATGTACTATGTAAGTACAGATTTATCTTTTGCAATGTTTTTGGCAATGAAGGATTTGGTGTAGCTCTGGGAAGCTGTATAATCTCAATAGGGATATTGGAGGTTTTTACTGTGTAAGCTAAATGAAGTGCTAAATCCCAGCTTTCCTCCTGAACGTATTAATCTGCCATGGCTAGATTGAAAGACCATTTTTCCATTTAAAATATGGGAAGAGAGAGACCAAATTTTATGTACATAAGACATAACTGTTTTGTTTTTGTTTTTAAACAAAAAAAACTTCAGAACTGTAAGCTCAACATATGGGTTCAAAAATGCAATAGTAAGTGTAACACTAATAATAGTGAGCATAACAGTATCCATAGAGGAAAATACTTTGCAAAGAGCTTGGGAATACTTACCAGTCCATCTTATTTTTATCAACATACTTGATAATAAGAAAACCAAGTGTCTTGTGCTTTCTTCACACTGAATAAAAGCTTTCTCAACAGAGAGACAAGCTGAATTTTATGAGGCTTTTTATGAGCTCCTACAGGCAGTACCTGAAAGTTGGTGGAGCAGTGGGGAAAAAATGTTTTTTACTTTAGGTGAAAAATGGTTGTATCTTATATACATATATGTGTGTGTATATATATATATATATAAGCATATCACTTGTCTCCAAAAAAATGTGATTGTACCCTTTTTTGTTTTTTTGTAATTATAAACATCTTTTTATTCTGGTCATAGCAGAAACAATTTTAGTATTCAAAACATTAGTATGCTATCAGTTTAGTTAAACAGTATTTTTTGGTTTCTTCTAATGCCAACATTGAAGATCTTTTATACCAATGGTTCAGTAAGTATTCCCTTATTTTGTTAAATTCTGTGATGATTTACAACTTGATTCAAGCTTAAAACTCCTGGAAGTTGCTCTTGCTGTCTTGGCAAGGAGTGATTTACTCAAGCCTGATTCTACTCTGCTGAAGTTGATAAAAGTTTTGCTGTTGCTCTCAGAGGAACCAGATATAGATACAGTTTTGCCTGCAATTCCTTTGTTCCTCTGGTTAAACTGTGGAACAGAGCAGCGTTGGCTGCCTGTGCGAAACAAACTGCAAAGTTGCTTTGGCAGCTGTCTATGTCCCTGGCTATTTAGGTTCTTTGTTGTGTGCTTTATAAATATGAAGCTTCAACTAGAGATAACTTGGGTCAGTTCTTGTGCATCCACAATGGATTAGTTTAATAGCCTCTCTTTTAGATAATTTAAAAATTCTCCTTGGAAGTGTTTTTGCACAAAGTGGTTCACGTTCCAATTCTTACTGTCCCCAGCTATAAGTCTTCAAGAATTACATAAAAAGAACAAATTAATAACGATGCATCTGGTGATGTGGTGGTTGTTGTTGTTCCTCTTACAGACCTTAAATCTCCTGTAAGTTTTGGAACGACAACTTCTTTTTTTATTATCTCTTTGAGTAAAGAAAAATCACTGCTGAAAGATATAAGGAAAATGCTTTCAGTACCACACTTGGACTAAATAGGTCTGGTTTTGCTCTGTAATTTATTGAACCATCAGGAATAAATAACATGAGATACACTTTTTAAAAACCCATTAGTCTGATGTGAATTTTATTTAGTTTGCCTTGAACTCAAGTCTTTCTGTAGTGATAAACTGATCTCCTACACTCATTTTTATACAATAGTAGTTTAAAATGTTTTGAAGTATAAATTGTTGCTTTAATGTCACAATACTTGAACATGAAATAGGCATAATTAGGAAAAACTTGAAATAATTGGAAAAAATGAAAAGGGCAGACGAGTTTTGGGGAAAAATGATGATGTCAGTAACTTCCAGTAACAACATACTTATAGAGTTAACTATTCTCACCACAGTAGTTTGGAGTGATTTAACAGTAAAATGAAGAATTTAATTGAAATGAATCTTAAATTTTTACAGTATTTATTGTGAAGTACTTTCATTCTGAAGACCTTCCAAGTGTTTTAGGGCTATATAGGTAATTAAATCCCTTTTAGGGCTACATAGGTAATTAAATCCCAATGTGCAAGTTCAGTTTGTAAGGGAATGCTTGAAAGTTGTGGATGAAGAAAAATACTTTTTTCCATGTTACTTTATCATGGTCTATGACAGCATTATCAACATGAAGAGCACCTATAGCAGCTGTAATGATGATTTTATTGTTTATCATGAGCCAAAAAGAGGTGTGTGTGGGGGGAAATTACCCAGCCTGTGGGTATACAGAGATTGCAGCCGAGGGTTTGTGGGATTCTGTGATACATAAGGGCACAGGTTTGTTTACTAACATTCCTGTTTTTTACAAATCAACAAATCACCACTAGGAAGAATACTATGATTAATAAATAAGGTGAATTTGTGTGTGTGACCATCCCAGGACAGGTCCCAGAAGGGAACCAAAATAAATAAGTAAATTCCTTTTCATATCACTGAGACATAAGAGGCCATAGGACGCTGTCATGTAGGTAACGAAAGGCTGCTGTTCATTTGTCTTCCTTGGACAGCCAATAGATAGTGTTTCTTGTTTTCCTTTATTTCTTTTTAAATGCATTTTATTTCACATGTCGACTCCCAATTTCTTGGGAGAGAAGTGGTCCCGCAGTTTCTCATTTAGTCTTACCCTTGGTACGTTCAGGCAGTGCCACGTGAGGTGCTCAGCTGCACGTCAGGACCGTGCCAGGCTCCCAGCCCTGAGGCGGAGGTGCCCAGGCCTGCTGCCAGGCAGGCCTCAGGCCGGCAGCCATTTTCTCTCTGAGGTGTTCAGCCGCCATTTTGTGACAGAACTTGGCTCGTCACAAATGGGTCGCCTCTGTAACTGCTCTGATAACTCAACTTCTTACCAGGTCTTTTATGCTTTAGTATTGTCTTGTTGAATCAAAACACTGTACTTGGTCATTAAGGCATATGGTCAGGCTTTATTCTGGTATAATTTTTTTGATACCTGCTTTTAAAATAATACACACATGTGGGTGCTATATTGCAATAGCACAGAGTGAAGGCTCGTACTAACATTTTAACAGTCCACTGGAGCTTTTGGCCCCATATGACTGTTCCGTTCTTCACTGAGGATTTTGTCATAAAGGGCAAAAAAAAAGCTTGGTGGTTTAACATGGATGCAGGAGGTCTGGATACAACTCCTGAATCTCTTTTGAACCTTGAGCAGCAAAGTTCAAAATAAACTAGATGTGAACACAATTAATGGCTATCAATAGTCCTGGAATGTGCCTTGCTTCAGGTATCTGTGGAACGAAAATGAAGAGAAACGCTTTTATTATTTCCTTTTACATATTTTTGTTTTGTCCTAGACATTTGGGAAAGCAAACCATTTGTGGCATACTGGTATAAAGATTAGAAGAACCATGTTTGCTATTGACTTAAGGAGCTAGTTTGGTAATTTCTTATGTGCAGTATAAAATCATAGTGCAATGATGGTGTTTTTCATGGTTAAATTGTGCTTTTTCAAAAAAAAAAAAGAATATACTGTAAAGTAATTGGGAAAGAAAACAGAAAGCTCTAGAGCTATTTTTGTCCAACCAGAAGACTCATTTGAGGGCCTGTTCTGTTACTTTTCACGTTTTCAGCATCTATTGTGAAAAAAAAAAGTGCATATAAATATACACTGATAAGCATGAAGCATTTTTCCCCTCTAATCATTTTTATTTCAAAGCTTTCAAAAATGAGTTACAAAGTAAGAACAAATGTGCTAAATTCATCTTAAAAAATAAGACTTAAATTATAAGCATCTGAAAAATGATCCCTTTTGAGTGATGAGCTGCAATACAGACAGCTGTCATTGGTTTTGGCTTTATATTTATTTTTGTAGTGTTGCGGCACTACATTTATCCCAGAGAAAATACCCTCACGGTGTGGGCTGTCAGGCTGAGGCTGAGGAGCAGAGGCTCCATTTCAGTGACCTCTTTATTCTTTGCTCCTTCCACCTCCTGGCCGCAGCTCTCTGTGGTGGCCAGATTGCTTGCCTCAGGCCAGAGGTGCCATTTATCCAGCTCTTTGCAAATAGTCGTCATCGTTTTGTGCTCATGGTCCGTTCCTCTCTGGCAGGCTTTCCCTCACTGCAGAGCTGCTTGGCAGCAGCTGTGTCCTTGTCTGTCCCGATGCTCGGAGATGGCCAGTTACCTTTGTCATGGAGGTGATCCACACAAGTGGATTGGCTCTAGGTATCTAGACAGCCATTATATAAACAGTGCTTCTGGGGATAAAAATCACACATTAGTTACCTTGGATTTCTGTGAAGTGTAGAGCTGAGGAAAATTCATAAATATTTCCATCTTCCAGACAATTTCACAGTTTTCCCTTTCTCCAAATGTATATATGTGTTTTAACATTGCTGTGATGACACTGTTGGAGGCAGGAATTAAATATTTTGATGTTTTCAAAATATAAATGATTTAGTTGGGGCTGTAGAACAGCTGCTAAAATGCTTTGTATTGAGCTACACTTCCCCCCTAGGCGTATTTTTGCCAGCAGTCACAGTATCACGTGCAGGTGACACAATTTTTATATGAGTAAACTACTTTTCCAATAACATATCCAGACCTGCAACTCCTCTGCATGTAATTCATCTGATATATCATATAACTAAAAAAAGAACAGAGTTCTTTAATGGAAGTACTCTTTTTCCTGAGCGACCCAACCCACAGAAAAGTGTAAAACTGAAAGGCCTTGGAAGACAGAGGGATGCTTTTCAATGTTTTGTTAAATTCTGTTATAATGAAATGCTTTAATCCCTTTTGTAGGTATTCCTGTTTTAGTACAAAGTAAAAGCAGATAAAATTTGAATTCTGAGTTTGAATTATCTGATGGATACTACAGAGAGTTCATTTTCTGTCAGAAAACTCAATCTGATGGGGAAGTTGCTAATAGCTCTATCTCCTAAGAGAGAATGTGGATTGGACTCAACTATTCCATACATATTTTGCTTAAAGAGCTTTGGTTTGTATTTTGCCAAATCAGATTTTTCTTCTCAGGTTGTGGGTTAATTTTTTCAATATTTTCAAAAAGCAAATGTTCATCTATATATCGGTCATACAGAAATACTACATAATAGCAAAGGGATTGAAACAACAGATTGCTCTTGAGCCTTGTACATGATGTCCAGATAATTTAATAGGAAACAAAATTTTTGACAGAGTATTTTAAAGAGATTACAGCATCCTACCTACTACTAATCTACTGCCTCCCAAAATGTATTTAAGTTTTAATGAAACAAACTTAAATATTAATTACTAAATTATGAAGCTGTTTTTTCATAATTTTAATCAGTGTAATTTTGTTTTCAGATAGACACGCTGCTAGTTTGGGATTGTTCTGTTCTGCTTGAGATAATCCTCCTATAATATCTAATTCAATGCAGTGATCAATTCAGTTGCGGATTAGTGTAGCATTCAGTAGTAAAAATAAATATCCCCGAAGTGTACATGCCCAAAGCAGTGTTTAATTCTAATACAAATTGCACTGAATGTTTTACAAATTTGCATGACTTGTTTGCAATCTCAGGGTCAAAACAAGATAATGAGATCTAAACACCATGATTTAAACTTAGGTACAAATAACATAATGTCTATAAATGCTTTAAGGCTGCCTTATTTTAACATATTCATCTCTTTCATATTTTTCATCTTCAGTCCCTGATAAATGGGGATTAAAAGATATGAAAAGAGCTTTTCATAAGAGAAAGAATGCTTCATTTATTGTATTGGGTAAAGTCTTTTGGAGGTGATCACTTTCTCACTGAAACACTGTGCTCAGCACTCTTGTGGCCCAGGCATCTGTCATTCAAACAGATGTCATCCCATCAACTTGAAAATATAACTTTTTTTTTTTTTTCCCCGATTCTGTGTGGCCAAGTGAAGTCTTCAAATTGATGTACTTGGTGACATTTGTTTAAGTGACAGATGTTCATGTCTAATAGCCCTCAATGGGGAGGTGACCTTGTTTTCTTAGTGGGGGTTCTGCATCAAGTGCTGTAATTATATGTATGCAGAGAATATACGCCTTTATGAAGCATTACATTGGTAAGGAAGCTTTTTCACTTCAAACTGCTGTGTGCATGTAATGGAAAGGCTTGGCAAAAGCTAGCGAATTTTCAGGGCTTGACTCTAACCTGTCCTAAATACAACAAGCTTAACACAATGAACTCAAATTTAACAGTGAAGAATGAGTGGAATAAAAACAGGCCCAAGACTCAAATCATTGAGCCAGTTCCTTTGTCGTGGATGATCTAGATGTTATCATCAGTCCAGTCTGGAGGACTCAGTTGCTGAGGAACACCATTAGATACTTCTCCACAGAATAGAAGAGTCTTCTGGTCTGGAGAACTGAAATCTCCACGTCTGGGTCACTCTAAAATTTCCTGCCTGGTGCTGTCCTCACCAGGCAGATATTTGAGTACTGTTTACGCATAGCTGAGCTTTGAAAAGGTGATGGGAGCTTCTCAACAAGCTGGTTTCAGCTCTATATTAGATCTAAGATGAGTACATTAACTTGGGAAAAATGACAATGCAGTTAAGTACACCTGTGATAAAGGCTGCCATGTCTTCACTGCTGCTAACCATCGTTGGTAGCTGTACTAGCTTCTACGCATGCGTTCTGAATTTAGTATTTGTTATAATGATATTTATAGTCTCTAAAACGTTCCCTTTGGATAGATAATGTCTACCAAACTCATCCTTTCTTTGCATATTTTGCTCTTCTCCGGTGTACTCCCTTGTGCCACCTATGTTGGAACTGTACTCTTGGGCATTCAGCTGTTTCGTTTCCTCCTTAAAGATATAAAGTTATGCATTCATTTGGCTGTAAATTGGTCTAATGCAGTCTCCTATCTCCAAAGGTACGTGACAGCTGGGGAAGGGTAGATAGAGGAGGCTGTAGTGACATTAGTACAAAATAATTCCCTGCTGCCATTTTTGGGGATTTCCTTGGCTGAAGATTCCTTGACTGATCTTTTTCAATAGCCCTGATTTGATTTACTTTTTGCCTCCTCTCCAGCTCATTTTTTCCTAGCTGTTTTTTAAACCTATATCACTTGTAGTACCCACAATATTCTGTGACAAATTGCCCTACAACTTAATTGCATATACTCTCAAAACAGCCTCTGCATTCCTCTAATTTTATTTCATGCTCACTAGTTTTTCGTACCAGAAGAAACTAAACAGTAGTCTCCTTTTCACCTTTTCTATATCATTTCATAGTATGCAAAATCATTAAAAAAAAAACAAAAAAAAAAAAACACTGAAGATACTTAGGATTCCTGAGATTGATATTTAATTAAAAATTCAGATACAGTTTCTCAGACATCTTGATCTTTATGTGAACTTATTGCAGGCTTTATTCCCAAGAGTCTTTTTAAAGTAGTACAAACCTTTCTTTCCTGATTATATTATAGCTGAAAGCTGTAAGCTGTATTTTGCTAATGACTTTTCTTAATGGTGAATTGTTAATTTCAGCAAGGAGTTTTGCAAAAGTGACCATATACATATAGCATGTTCCTCATGTAAAACATGGATCTTTGGGTCTTAGTTTCAATAATAACATCATGTTGGAGGGAATCTTCGTGACACTGTATGAATGACTTCAGCAAGAATTTTTATTGGCAGTGTTGTCTACAAAGAGAAGGAAACAATTTTTAATTTCAGAGGTAGGATAGCAAGTGTTTCTCTGTGACACTGATTTCTGTATGCATTGTTTTAAACATGGAGAAGTGACCAAGTTGTGGTTTCTGGGACAACAGCACTTTGAGTATTTCCTCCTTTTTGGTTACTGTGATAACTTTTATATAAAATATTTATAACTTAAATTTGTTTCCTTTAGTGATAGGAGTCACTAAACTAGACTTCAGAAGAGTAAGAAATCTGATGATTTTGCTTCTATAACCATTTTATGCCTTTTTTCCAATTTTTTTTTAATCTTTTATTTTTTTTTGCCACTGCTTCTTTAAAGTCTGGGTTACAAGTCTCAAAGAATTTACATGTGAACATTTTGCCTGCATATGCAGTTTAATCAAATTAGCAAGTCAGTTTTCGTAAGTAAAATGTCATCCATTTTTATATGCCTTTTAGAGGGCCCCAACTTAGTCTGGGTTGTTGTATGAATCATACAAAAGTTGAATGCAGAGTCCAGCAGTTGTATTTCTCATAGATCAATTTAATTATTCTGGCAACTGGAATGTCTGCTAAGAAATGGAGGGAGGCAGGCAAATTATGTGCTGCCCACGCTCCTGTGCTCTTTACTGATCCTGGGAGAGAGCTGTAGGGTAGATACTTTTGCTGTGGTTTACCTAGCTATCTAGTTCTCCTTGTTAAAGTACTCTAGTTACACTGCATAGTGTTGTTGCTGTTCTATTCGTCCTTTTTTTCTTTTTTCTCTCTTCTCTTCTCTTCTCTTCTCTTCTCTTCTCTTCTCTTCTCTTCTCTTCTCTTCTCTTCTCTTCTCTTCTCTTCTCTTCTCTTCTCTTCTCTTCTCTTCTCTTCTCTTCTCTTCTCTTTTTTCTTTTTTCTTTTCACTACTATTTTGCTTTTAGTAACAGGAATGCATCTCAGAACTGTTCATTTGCTTGAGGATGTAAATTCACTTCTGCTATTGATGAATTTGCCCCACTCTGCAACAGGTAAATAAAAACCAAAACCTTACAAACAATGTGACAAAATAAAAATGAAGCCAAATATTTGTATGCTTACAAAGAACATTTATGAAGTTTTGCTATATAAGATCGCTTATAGTTTTCTCAGATCTTACTTAGTGATGTCTGAATTTTATCAAAACCAAAATTATTAAAACTAATGAAATGTTGACACAACAGATTTGGAAGATGCAAACATTGACTTACTATGTTTTTTTTTTTAAGATATTTTCAGTGCAATGAAAGGATGATAAAAGTGAAGCAGCTTATACAAAATAAATTCAGTGCTTTTTTGGAAGGTGTTCTAGTCCAAATTTATTTTGATGGATTCTCATTTTTTTAGCTTGGAGTTTGCATTTGGCAAGGACAGTATCTTAATGAATTTCATCAATTACAGGAAAATTAGTCAAGTTAATGATTTGCAAGCTTTTTACTTTTGGGGATTGCAGCAAATTCTGTTCCAGGCCTAGCAGTGAGCCTCCTCCGTCTCAAGTGATTCTTCTTCAGTCTGCTTGGGTATTTGGTCCATGTAAAGTCCACCTTACTTTGCTATCTTTTATTTTTAATGGTGTTTCTCCCCCTACTTTTACCAACTTTTTAACATCATTACTAGGAATGTGTGTCTTGTGGTTAACAGCAATTAGCAAGCAGGCTGACATCCAGCATTATGGGCAGAGGAGAGGTTACACAGGTTGTGTGATGCTGGAGACTGGAGGCTGTGGTGATGCCGAGCTGCTGTTCAGGGCATATGCTGGAGTGCACACTCTTGTATGCCTTAACTTGCCATGACAGGACCTGATCTATGGCCTATATATGAGTTGCAACGCAAACTACTTTCACAAGAGAGATTATTATTTATTTTTTTTAATCTTTCAACCTGCTATATTCACTTTGCACAAGTGGTACGACCCTGAGCCAATGGAGCCTTCTGTCCTGCAACTTTGTGTACAAAAATACTTGACACTTATTTTTTTTTTTTCCTACAAGGTTGTTATCAGGAACTAGAAGTTGCACACATGTATGTGTCTTACCAATGAAAGCTAATTCAGTGTGACCCTCTGGTTTGAGTGTGTAGGCTGTCAGTTACTAGTTCAGGTATTAGATTTGTATTTTGGCAGGCTTTTGGCAGAAGTGAAGTAAACTTTGTTATCATCTGGGTGCTAGTTTTTGGACTTTTGTAAATGTATCCCATTCTTTCCTGTGAGCATAGTAACCATCACAACGCCCCCAAACTTGATTTATAATGAGAAGGAGAAAGCCAGTCCTTGTCCTGTACAACTTCACGGAAAAAAAGAAAACCCAACTGGAATCCTCTGTCCTTAAATCTGAAAATCTCTGGCATAATTTTGCTAATCTAGTTTCTCTGTGCTTTCAAATAGACAGAGTGACCGTATTTTCTCTCTGTTGCTTCTTTTTCTTTTTATAAAAGAGTCATTTTGTAATGAATTCTGCATTTCCACAACGTTTTTTAACTCTAATTTCTTACATGCACATTCGCTATTCCCTGTCACCTTATGACACAGTGCTGTCTCTAACATCCCGTTATGTTAAAAACATCTTGAGCAACTAAGGAAAGACCAGGATTATGAAGCACTGGAAAGTCCGAGTATGAATAGTTCGTTTTGCTTTGACTCTGTTCCATATTTGTTTAACCTTGTGTTTCTTAATATTTTGTATTTCACACGTTTAAATCTGGAGATCCATCTAGATCCTAATTATGTAAGGTATATGCAAGCTGATTTTCATGGCAGGTGACTGTGCAGAGCTCAGAGAATATGCAAAGCTCATCTCCTGGGAATGTTAAATACCAAGTTGTAAATGCTGATAGTAAAACAGCTCACAGAAAGAACATAAGTGTGTATCTTAGAGATGTAATTGTGTTTTTGTTGTTGTTGTTTGTAATTTTTATAATGTATATGCTTTGGATATTGGGATATTTTAGTTTCTTGTATTCCACTTAACGGAGTTCTGGTTTATTTTTGGTTATTCACTCGAAGTATAGGGTAGCAGTACAGATGTTGTAAAGTCTAATGAAATGGATTTACTTACTCAGAAATATATCAGAATATTGTAGAGTAAAGCATATAATGTTTGTAAGGTAAAACAAAGAGTAATGACTGGAATGATTCTGCTTGTGGGAAATGGTTGTTAATACCCCACGATAACTACACTGCATGAATAGTTTTGATTCTTAGAACAAAAATAAACAGGGAAACATCATATATACCATTTCAAAATGACACTTCCCTAAATAATGGAATTTTGATATAGTTTACTGTCAGAGAAAGCACCTGTGGTTTCCTCTCAAAATTGTATTTGTATGTCTATTGCACTCCCATCACTGCTACTATTTTTATTTGCACGTATAAAAGTAGACAATACAGTGTAGGGAATCCATCAGAACGGTCATATCAAATTTCTTTTTTTTCCACTCCAAATATCTTTTATGTATCCAAGGACATAAAAATAGGAAAATGAAATTTTTGTTACTGTAATCTAAATAATTTTTCAAGTTTCATCTTCGCTGCTTCACAAATACATTTGGATCTAATTGCATTGTAGCTACAAAAGCAAAGTTTTATGTGTCAACCAGTGCTCACAGGTATACCTTGAAGAAGGGAAGGACTTCATTGCTGGCATTTAAGTATTAAACTTTCAAAATAATAATTCTCATGGATTACTTTCTAAAATGAATCTCTTTCCTATCAAATATTTGTATTTGGATTATTTTCAAATATTACTTCAAGTCTTTGGGAAGATGCCATTTGTTCACTCTGTCATTTTTCATATCTTCCTGTTTTCTCTTAATAGAGTTTGACTTCTCTAATTTGTCTCCCTTCCCCCAGCTATTACCAGCTGTGAAAAGTAATTTTTCAGCAGCCCTATGTGGCTTTTGGCAGACCTTTTATACAGTCAGTGTGTGTAGGGTCCTGAGGGGGTTGCTTCTACATCTGTCATGGGATTGTGCTACTCATGGCTTACATAAGTATTTATCTCTCAGGGCTTGTTTTTTGGTTGGTTTGGTTTTTTTGCTTTTGAGTACCAGGCCTTTGTTACAATTTTCTTTAGATGTGTTTGGGTCTTTAGCTTATGAAATTAAAGCAAAAGTGACTGTTTTATGACTCAACCCAACAAACCAGACTGTAACCATTTCCAAATTTATGGGTCCCAGCTGCTGTCAGTACAACTGCTCTGGCTCCGCGGGTCAAATGATTACAAATAAGTTATTTGAAAATAATATAAAGTAATAAAGAAATTCAGGCTACGCAGAACATGCACCTAATTGAGCTTTCTTGTATGTTGCCTTCAAGACAGAGAATACTGCTGAGTCCCAAAAGGGGGTATACCCTGTACCTCCCACCATTCCCACACACATCCCATCCCTCTGCTTGTTGTGTTCCTTAGTGGGGATGGAGCTCCTGAAGCAAGAAGCTTCAGTGAAACAAAGTTGTTGCATTTTTGCTCTCAATGGATATCATCCCATTTTCTGAAGCGCTTTGAAACACCTCAAGTTTTACAGCCTTTTCAACATAACCTACAAGTGCAATGTTGGATATCATGGATTAGATATAGCATTTTAAAACTATCCTCTAGTGTTTTGCCAAATGTTTTCAGAGTCTAGCACATCTCTGCCATGCAGATGGATGCCAGCAAATCTCTTACAGAGTGATGAAGGCTGCATACAGCAGGGGACTCTGAGCTTTAAGACAGCCCTGTGCACATGTAGAGCAAACCTCTTCACTGTCATCCCCTGCACACAGGCTCAAATTATCCCACTTTGCTGTTAAATCCCATTCTGTTAAAAACCTCTATGCAGGAATGGTGAAAGTAGATTAGGATAATTATTAATCATGAGTCCTCTGTCCACTCACTTCCTCCTTGGGAAGAAATTATCCCCTGCTTAAGTTCAAGTGTGTTAACTGCTCTGCAACATAACAAGCCATTAATCTTCAAGCTTCTGAAAGTGTCCTTATGTGCCTTCAAATTTTCATCATCTTTAGGCTGCTCACATTGCTTTGAAAAAAAAAAAACACCAAAAAACAAAAAATAAGCTCACTAGCAGATCTTTCGTATTAAAGGTCCAGGAAAAAAAATCAAACACGTTACAGGACTGTAGTAGGTGGCTTGTGAAATAAATATTTACCAAGGATTGATCCGTCTTAACACAAAGTGAGTGCTACTTTGAAATTTAGTGTTTGGTTCTCAGAATATTTCAGTTCTTTCTAAAATAATTTTACTGATGTACCACTCTTTCTTCTCTAAAATCCTTCTTCTGACCTGTTCGACCCTTGCTTGTTTTGCGGTCTGTACGTTTGCACAGAAATGTAGATTTCTCTGTTATTTAATATTTATATGGGTAGTCATCTAAAATTCAGGTTGCCTACTGCAGGCTATTATGTCTAATAGCACTTAGTGTATTAGGAAAAAAATACCATGCTCCCTTAATCATTTGGTATATATACATATTTAATCTGTTAGATTAGGAGACCAGATTGTGACCATGGGCTGCGTAGAGCCATCAGGCCAAACCAGTGAAGGCAGCCAGAATGCACAGAGGACTGGTGTGATACCAGTGTAAAGTGTTGTATTATTAGTGCCCTGCTCCTGGTGCTGCTCTGTGTGTCATCAGCGTGTCTGCTTTGGGCAAGATCAGAACTCAGCTTGCTCCCTTTGTTGATTTGCCATAGGGTGCTTCTGCTGGACTGTAATACCAATTTGCTCCAGCAACGTGGTGTAAAATTCTCTTGGTGTACTTGCTATTTGTTATGTTAATGTTCTTACAGTTCAAGAATAAATGCATCGTATTGCAGTATGCCTTCTTCTAGCAGCTAGTACATAAATTACACTTACAGTTCATAATTCTGTAAACAGGCATAATTCAAGAAACTCATGGTCAATTAAATGTGTCAAGCCTATTGTTTGTTTTCAGTGTGTTTTGCCAAATTTCTTTTGGTGCATCAAATTAAAGAACCCAAGCAAATTTATGCTGGGGAAGAATTTAGTCTGGTTTTAGAGTGCTCAGGCAGACGACAGAAGAGTTTCCAGGTAGGGTTGTAAGCACCGTGATGTGCTTGACGACTGCGTGCCAGGACATAGCATGCATGTGAGGGGAAGGCAGCTTTTAGTTTGCATCTCCTGCATACGTGGGTTTGAGTATATTGGAACCTTTCTTGCTCAACATTTTGATGATTTGGTAGTTAAATAACAAATAGATCGTTTGTGATGGAGAGGGATTAAAGGAGTTAATGGCTATATTTGCTTTCAGAGGCATGTGTGCCTTCTATCGAAGTGAATTAGTCTCTCAGGCTTCTGAAGAGAGTATTAGACCTAACATCTTCTTAATATATTCTAAAGCTGTGTGTCTCAGAGAAGCGAATTAAAGGATTTTAAATTTCTAATTACTTCAGATGTAATTAATTTCCTCTTTTTGAAAATAAAGTTGGATAGGAAAATGTAGTTTAAAAAAGCAGAGAGACTGTGAAGGGGAATAAGTTACACTGTGAGAACTGCTGCAAAGCACTGAATTAATGTTTTTATTTTGTGCGTGGTCATTAGTCATAGCAGGACTTTACAGATACCAGGTCAGCACTTTCTGTGTGAGAAGCATCTTGTCTTTTACTATAGTGAGGTTGGCAGCATCCTTAGGACAAGCACCATGTGTGGAAATACACTGCAACCTTGCAGAAGATACCAGGAGAGCTTCCTCCCAGCTGCCAGCTTGCTACTGCCTGCCCACACGAGTCTGTTCAGCCCTGCTGCCTGTGCGGGGAGATGAAGCTACCCAGCAGAAATAACTCATGACACTGCAACTAAGCCAAGGAAGAATTATTCGGAGTTGCCCTTTCTGTAAGTTTATAGCTTGTGACGTCTGACGGTAGTTTTGTGGCAGCCCTTGAGATTTATAAGGAGTATCTTATCTCCCCTTTATATCTGGCAATAAATTCAGAGAATTCACAGCTTCAGACTTCTGTCTGCATTGCTGGCACCAAATGTCAGTTTTACTGAGTTTCCCGAAGATGTGTTTTACTCACAAATCAGTGATGAACCCACTGAACAATTACCTCTGCTTTCATAAATTAAAATCATGCTAAAACTAAGGAATGTAAGTTTTGTAAAAAGAGATTCTGTGTTGCCTTTAGATACGCCCAAAGCATGGTCAATATTATCTTCTGCACAGCAGCTCGGTGCTGAGTAAGGGCTTGAAAATGTTAGATACTGCACGCTGATGCTGTAGTAGTAATTGAAGGCCTAACTGCAGGAATGCCTTCTGCATTTCAGTGCTTCATTTTTAGGAAAAGAAAGGGTGAAAGAAACATGATTTACAGGGATCAGCCATTCCTTTGACAAATTTTAGAGCAATAACTTGACATAAAACCCAAGTCTACTTACGAAGTTTTTAGCTTCGGTGCATTAAAGAACACGCTCAAATTAAGCCATGGGCTGTAAAGGCTGATTGCTTACTCTTCTATTTTTGTGCCAAGAGAATTAACTGTACTCAATTAGACTGGAAGTGGAGGTCAACAGAATCAGATTTGCAGCACAGCCTTCCCTATCATCCAGAAGTACAAAAGCCTCTTTATTTCCACTGCTCTGGGTTTGCAGGCAAATCCATGCTGATCACAGAAGAGATTTTCTGACAAAACTAGGTCCTTTTCATCAGCATCATCTTATGCTGTTAGCCCCATCTGTTGGGGAAGATCATTGCTTTCAAGTGTAAGGCAAATAAACCTGAAGCATCGACAGTACTTTCCAGGCCAGACATACCGGAGGTAACATCAGAGCTCTGCACGTCAGGCTCAGGTGTGTTGTTTGAGCCTGTGAGGCTTCTGCTGAAGGATGCTCATGAAAAAGCACTTCTTCCAACCCCTGCTCAGGCACAGCAGTGAGGCAGAAATGCGATCAGTCATTTTTCGATGAGTTCCTTCTCGGTATTTTGCTTAGTTCTTGGAACTGAGATCCAAGATGTTAATTGAATTCTTTCTCTCCATTTTTGTTTTCTCTTTAGCGATCTTTCTCAGATAAAAATCTTTCTCCTTGATCTTACCATCTGTATGTATATCCTCCAAAAGGGATATTTAGAGAATGAGCTGCTGATACCAATGAGCATGTAAGAAACATGAATGCATTTACTTCTCGGTTGTTTGCTTTTGTTAAATTTCCAGAGATAGCAAAGTGCGTCTTAACTCCAGGGTAATTTCCTTGCAAACTTTTGATCACGATCATCAACTATAAAGTAACTTGAGTTTCCCAATGAAAGAAATCTAATCGTTCTTTTAATATGGACAAAATAAGTTATTTCCCCTTAGCTTTGTTTGCAAAAGTAATTCTACATAGCTCTGAGAACCATTTCTGTGGAAGCTTTCCAGAAAGCTTTCCATACGAAAAAGGGTGTGTGTGTGGTGTGCTTGTGTGTGTGGGAGGGTAATCCTAAGAGTGAGGCTTTGCGAAATCGTGAATAATGGAAAAATAATGGAACGTGTTGGGGAAACTTAATGATAGTTTGCAGCCAGCTTTCACTGTTAGCTATTTTGCTGTTTTGCAGCTGGCTGATGTATTTACGTGGCATTCACCTAGATTCATACATACAAAGACTAAATATCGGGAATGACAGGATTTTTCTTGCTCGAGACTTTCTTTGGAGAAATAATTTGTCCCAAAGGAAGTGTTCAGCTATACAGAAATGGAGATTTCTGACTGGAATTCTGTACTATGACTTTTTCTCCCCAGCGCATTCAGCTCTCATTTCTTGCCAACGACTTTTCTCCTTTCAAATGATCTTGTTCTTATTCGAGTTTATGCTGCTGTCCTCAGCTACTGAGGACAAGTTACTCAGAAACTACAAGTCACTGGAATAAAGTGAGGTTAATCTCTGGTGTTTTTCTATAGCTCAGTGTAAATGACAGTGTTTATAATCTGCTTCCAGAAAAATAGAGCTAAAGCTGTAAAGGAGTGAGGATAGAAGTATAAAATACAAAACTAATAAATGTTGCATAAGGCTTTTTTCTTTGCAATGTTACATCTGCGTTCTCAATTCACTATGGCAAATAGCAAAAGGGAAAACATCCATTTAACAACCTTCTCTTGCCACCACAAATCTGCATTTGAAAGCATTTATTTGTGCCGGATGAGGTGGTAAAATAATTGTCAGAGAGTTTAAGTCAATAGAGTCCTTGGTATAAATAATGATTCCTCAGCAACCTGGGAGTTTTGCTAGCAGGCTGGGGACCTGGCCAAGAGATCCTGGTACTTCCACTCATAAAGCAGTAACTTACTTGTTTTGGAATAGGGAATCACATCATTCAAGTGAAGGACCTGGAAGCTGGTTTAGTTTTAATTAGTCTAGAACTGCTTTGCTCTACAAATCATCTATTTTTCAGTGTGTTTATGAGATACGCGAGTAATTTGGCTTGCTCTCACAGATGGGGATGAGGCACAGAAACGAAACCCCATGGAAAAGCTGGACACCATCCTGAACAGCTTCCCAGACACTAATGTTCAGGTGTCCTCTCATCCGTTACTAGTCATCTGACCTGGTCCTGTACCCTCTGATCCCATAACTTGACAGGGGTGGGTTCCTCAGGTCAGCATCCCCAAAAGCCAGAGGAGTGTAGTATGTGGAGGTATTAAATATCTTGAAACTTGTGTAGTTTTTGGTAGCCATTTATGGTTTAAATAGCTTAATTAAAAACACTATAATATTTATTAAATACTCAGTCCATGATGGACTAATTAAGATGAAATTAAAAAGAAGAATTAGAAACATTGCTTGTGTTTAAAACAAAAACAAACAAAAAGGTAAAATTACTTTGTCCTTTGCAGTTCAGGAATAGAAATGAAATCCAATGAAACTGCAACCCCATTTAGGGGCTATAATGTAATTTGCCATGATACCCGATTGATTGGAGGGTCAGGCGTTATGATCATATAGTGAAATGAAGGTGAACTGTGTAATGTGGCTGGGAAGTGGAGCATGGAGGATCATGGTAGGGATCTTTCTTCTGGGAATCTAGAAAGCGGATGAATTCTGTAAGGGACTAAAGAAATGTAAGTAAAACTCTGGGGTGATACAGAAAAGCTTTAAGCACTCAAGGCTATTATTTCTCAGGGAACCATTCCAAGTGATCCGCGGCAGCCAAGGAGAATCTGCTAACTGTGCACTTTACCTTGGAAACTCGACAGTGAGCCAATTGCTAATTGCCTGAAATACCCAGACTGAAATGAGACTTGATAGAGGATGGCTCCGAGAGTTGGTGTACGTCACATCCTGACGATTTTAGATATGACTGAGATGAAGATGTTGATGTTCCATGCTGATGTCGAACTTCCACATAACTTAATCATACTGTATGATGAGCCCATGGCAATGAGGTGGAATGGGCATATTTGAAAGATAGGGAGCCCAGTCAATTTTTATTTATTTTTGTATTGCTTGTTTTAAAAACTGGGACAATCCTGGAGTCTGGTAGACTTCACGTAGAGCATCAGATGTCACAATCTCCCCATCAGAGGGTTTTGAATAGTCAGCCACTCCATAAATACACTTTCTGAACAGTATGAAGTTCATAGTACAGTGTAGAAGGAGTTAGTGTTGCCAATACCCACTGGAAAAAATAGCTCTGTATTCAGAATATTTTTAGTAGTTTCAATTTCTTTTGGAAGGACACTAGCTATGGCTGAATATATGACTTAATTGTACTGGCAGCCTTCTGATTAATTATTAGTGTGAAGTGGAAAGTTTACCACTGGTACAATTTTGCGTAATATTGTATTGTATTAGTAACATTATTAACATTCTGAGAGTTGCTCAAAGACCTAGATGCAAAGTTTTTATGCTCTTTAGAAAAAGGGCAATTAATTTCTTTGTGCTCAATGAAGTAAGGACATCTGCAAATTATAGTTCTGGTATATAATTGCATGTTTTGAGTAGAGCACTGAATGCTAGTAGAAATATAAACTATGTGTAGCAATAAACATATCATCCAAGTCCTGCAAAATAAGTAGACATTAGTTATTGCTATTTTAGTTACATGTAATTGAATTATTTATTCTGTTTAAGTTTTTCTGATCTCTTTTTGTAGCTTGAAGAGAAAATTAGGAAGGGAAAAAAATAAACAACCTTGTAGTGACTGAGGGAATGATTGAGACCTTGCTAATCTTCTCATATGTGGTTTACAGAAGTTGGGCAAGTATTATCAAAATCGCTAGTAATATTTTAAAATTAAGGCATATCCAAATTCTTTACACTTAGTATTACCTCCTTTCTCATTTTGAAGGCTAAACACTTTGTAATGTGGTAGGTAATTTTGACTGAAAAGGCTAGAGGAAATCTTTCCTTGCCGAGAATTTCATCTCTGCAAAGATGAGTTGATCTCAACAAGACTTCTTGTGGGCTCAGTTGTATGCAGATAAGTCTTGAGATGGCATCCTGTGAGTCAAATCTATCTGCCTCCAGTGAGGTCATTGCCACAAACACCAAAACTGACAGTGAAACAGGTCAGACAGATGGGTGTCTTGCTCTCTGGAATCATGCCAATACTTTATTATATATATTTATTAATATATTATGTGAAATTTGCAAAGGAAGCATTGGTTGAGAGCAAAAATGTGTGTATTGTTTATTGATATTCAATTGAATGCACTAAAAGGCCCTATGAGAATAAAGCAGTATTTTTCTCTTTTCCATCTTACGTGGAACAGCATTCAGCATTAGTCTTTCTGCATGGAAATGCCAGGCATGGTTTTGGTTTGCATGACTGACCTCCTATCTCCCAGAAACAGTTACCACCAAAATGTTCCTTGTTCATCTGTGTCCTTCAAAAGAGAAATTTAAAGTATTATTGCAGCACCTGTGGTAGCTTTTAGGGGTTACAGTGTTTTGTAATCTTGGGTTTTCTGCCACAGTTTCCATTGCAGAACAGTTTTTGATAGAAATTTAAAATAGGTAATGATATTGATAGATTTATATCACTCCATAATGTTAAAATACCCATGGAAAATGATGAAGGAGGAAATAATTAATTGTAAAACAGTTTAAAGCTGAAAGTATGATGAAAACTCTTCAGATTTTATTGCACTGGACATGTTTAAAAGTGCTTCAGTGGTATTGCCTACATATACATAGCACACTTAGGGATGCTCCATGTTTCTTGCCAGCAGAACTGTGAGAATATGGGAGGGTGTCTTCATGTGTAAGGATTCAGCAGTATTAAAAAGCAAGCCTATTTTTGAATTTGGCAATTCTGAACTCAAAACACAAGTCTTTCCTTGAATTATTTATAATATGGAACTGCTAGACAGTGTGTTTTAGAAGTAAGTGATGAGGCTGAACAAAAATGAATGTGGTACCTCCTTGTCTGCACATCTGCATTTCTAAAGATCAGGCAGAATTTGACAACAGGCTAAAGACTGCTTCATTCTTTGAGGATTCCTTCTCTTTATCTATATTATATTTCTGGAACTGGTATCCATGGCAATTTGCAAGGATGACTTGGGAGCTAGGCTTTAAAACATCTATGAGTTCCTCCTCTAACATATCTTGCAATGTGACTTTGTGAGTTCATTTATAGAGGTAAGCTGTTGTAAGCAGTGTATTTAAAATCCATTTTTTTTCCCGTAGTGCACACAGAATGTCCATTTTTAGTGCAGTGGAAAATCCCTATGGATTTGGTTCAGTTTCTGTAAAAACCCTGAAATCCAGATACTGCTGGATACACCTGAATGGCTTTTATAGCTTAGAATAAAACGCGAATGGGTTTTAGGTGAGCTGTAATGGCTAAGGATGGTGATTTATACTTCAGCGATCTTTATCAAGTGATCTTTCAGTAACTGAAATTTTGATAAATCTCCTATTTACTAATAATACTATTTAAAGTTCTGAGCATCTTCAAAGCCATGTACACTAAATCTTTTGGGGAAGAGATGAGGAATGACCCAGGGTAAATACTTTGTAATGCTATTTTAATTTTAGAAACCTTTGGAGCTATAGAGCTATCAGTATGATCCAAAGCCAAGGATTGAGATTTAGTAAACCGTTATTTCCCCAACACCATCTTCTATTAAAACAAATTTTATCTGTCTTTTGCTTGGAGCTTTTAGAAGCTTCTATGCTGTTCTAGCACATTTCTGAGTCCTTTAGCCCAGTTCAGCAAGGTTTTGGTTTGATCAATAGGTCTGTGTTGACATGAAGTTACATTTGTTCTCTATTGGAGTTTTCACTGGGTACAGGGTATGTAAGGTGCACGCCTCTCTCTTACTATTGTTATTCTGTCAGCCATGGACTTACTATTTCATCTCCTGTTTCTTCAACTCCTAGCTCCCTTAGGAGCTGATCTTAAGACTTAGCAGTCTGAGAGAAAGAAATAAATAAAATTCTTGACTGAGCTTGTTAACTTGATTATTTGACATAAAACCTACTTAAATATAAAGCAAATTGGGATTTCTACCTTGGTTATTACATTTGGTAATTTTAATGTACATTAAATGCTTTAAAGTCAATTTAATGTTATTTTAAGCTCTTAGTGGAGTTGTATTACAGTCTAAACTTGATCAACAACCGTAATACTGAAATCCTTAGACACAGTGGAAGGAAGCATAATTCAGGAATGCAGTAGATCATAGTACTTTGGCTTTTGTAATCCTTCAAAATTGTTAGAATTGTTGGATTTTGCTCCAGCTTTTGTAATCCTTCAAAATTGTTAGAATTGTTGGATTTTGCTCCAAATGGGTTGTTTACCTTAGGGTATTTTTATATATTGTGAAATAAATTTACAAAACTTACAAAAACTTACAATTGCAAGCCCAAAAACCTCGTTCAGTTTTAATGCTTGCATCAAATCTAGGAAGGTGAGGCTTTGCCTCCTAACCAAAAATGCAATACAATATCCTTGTATGAATATTTTTGTCTCCTCTGGTTTTATATTCAGTCATCTGTTACATCCAAACATTGTAGACTGTAAATCAGAAGTGAGTTTTTTCATTACGGAATGTAATGGGCACAATTTTGATTTCAATTACCTGGCTGCTAAAAATAGACTAATTCCTTTTGCAGTTTACATCTATGAAACTGAGCTTAAAAAGTGGTTCTTTTGGAGTAGCTGATCAGTACTGGAAGTTAGTGAAGAACTGAAGTTGGCCAGGACCTCCCGAGATCCTCCCTCAATCTGCTGGAGTTGCTGTACCTATTGCAGCCCAGGCTGCTGCTCGCCACTGTTGCTTCAGGACCTTGCCAATGGCTTTGCAGTCAGCTTGGTGACCACCAGGAGCTCCAGGTCTTTCTCTGCAGAGCTGCTTTCCAGTCACAATTGGTATTTTGCTTTGAAATATTCAAATGAATATTTTTACATATTATAGAATATTATTAAGTTGAGAACATAGACATGTAGGTACTGCTTAGATAAACATCTTTCCTCTTGTCATAAGAATTTTCCCATTGACTTGAGTAAGACCATAGGTTAAAAGGCGTCCAGTGGTCTATCCTCACTGTACTCAACAGAAGGCAGGAGCAGTAAAGTGAAGTGGTGGAGAAGAAAGGTTGAATCAAGTTTTAGGAAGTAAGAATGCAGTTATCCAAGCTAGACCTTAAACGTGGCCCTAAAGCATTTTGTACTGAATGTCTGTGGAGTAAGCAGAGATCTCAGAGTTCTCCTTTGGAGTTGGCTGACATAAATAGATTTAGGTTCAGATTTCCCGTGCAGCTAATGGGCAAAAATGCTTTAGGAACTGCCCGGTTTGAAAAAGCTAAGAGAATAAGCAAACATGCAAAGAGGACTGGCTTTGTGGAGGTGACTCTTGTTGCAGTTGGAAGATGTGCCAAAGTGATCTAAGTGCAGACTAGATGATATTTAGCATAAATCAATAACATTTAAAAAAAAATTAAATTATTCAAGTGGCATTGCTTTTATAGGTTGGCAAATGCCAGTTTTTGGAAACATTGTTTTTCACTAAAGTTGATCTATTGAACTGTAAAATATTATGTAGATGTAATTGATTAATTTAAAGATTTAGTTTGCTGTATTTTGGTGTCTATTTTGTTAGTTAAGTTTCAAATTTATTTTTGAAGTACTGTGCTGTGAAAGTAATTTCACTTTGGTGGATATATTGTTCATTGATTTCTGAAAACAAAGCTTTTTTCTTTATTGGATTTTCTTTTTTTAATTTTTTTAAATGATGTTATTTACAGTATATTCCATATTACAAAGCACTTAAAACTTTAAAAATGACCTTGCTTTCTCTGAAGTTCTTTTTAATACAAATGGAAATTAAAATCTTAATTATAAAAAGAATTTAACTAGCACCCTGCGTGATAAATTAATTAAAAAGTTATGAAAAGGTACAAGGAAAATGTACAAAATGCATTTCTTGGCTATTTAAAAAATAATTTTGACACACTGTCATGTTTCAATGGCATACATGCCAGTAGCAGCATCTCCTGTTGCTCTCACGAGTCTTTTCACCCTTAGGCTCAGTTTGCTACATTTCTGTGACGTTATATCCCTATTGCAGTAAGTGTGCATGAGGTCTCCCATGTGGAGTGGCCAAGACCCTTTGCTTTGGGAGCATGGTGAGGCTCTGCCAGCCCTGCAGAGCTCCGTGACCTTCTTTCTTTTCTGACTTAAGAGTCCTGGTTCAGTCATCTCTGCAGTGTCACAGAATATCACCATAGCAGGCACCTGCTGGCTTGGCAACAATAAAATCCTCAGTTTATCCAAGACCCTCCCTTAAATCTTGCTTTACTAATAGGACTCCCGGAGAGATGTCCTGGAGCACATGGGACTCCTGAGCCTACCTGGTGTCCCAGGGATAGGACTTCTTAGATTCTTTCCTTGGGATCAGTAGAAGCCTGAGTAGAAAGTTTAGGAAATGCAGCTCCTCTGTGGCACAAATCCTCCTTATTCCCCACTAGCTAGGGATTATCTATTGTGCATTCCATTTTGCTCTGAGTTCAGGTGGATGCTTTATTCATATTAACCTGTAATTTGAGTAAAATGATTCCTGATGCTATACAAATGTGAAATTTTATTTAGGACTAATTAAAACACTAATTAAAAGATGATGATTACTCTGAGAAAGTGTGTATTTGTCACTTATTGACTCAACAGAATCATAAGTCCCTGTTTTTACCACTTAGTGTTAATATTTCTCTAAAGGCAATTTAGACATCTGTGCATTGTGAAGCCATTCAAAACTGCTCTGCTAGACTGACTTATTAAAAACATGTTATCTAACTCAACAGCTCATTGCTCCAAGCAAACCAGCTGGCATAGCACAGAGCTAGGAAAAAACAATGGAAGATAAATTCAGAGGGCAGAGTTGGTTGTATTACAAGAGATCTGTGGCAGGTAAGAAGTAATATATTTTTATTTTCTGTTTAGTAGAATAATAACAATTCTGTTGCAGTTGCTTATCTGCTGCTTCAGTAAGTTGATGTGGAAGATCTCTTGAATCAGCAAGAACTAGAAAGCTTACAAGGCTCTTGGAAACTATTTGTCAGTTTGGGTTTTAATATGTTCAGCCTGTGCCTTCACCAGCTGGTGCAGATGTGTTGAAAGATGCAGAACAACCATGGCTCTGTTTTTAAGATCTGTTATGGCTACTCTGGAATTTCTCAGCCTGGTGTTAATGTAATAAATGGGGTTTTGCCTGTGACGGAAGTTGCGCATGGCCAGTACATTGGGATAGAAAGCCTAATATTTGCAGAATTAATCAGATTTTAACAGGAATGTGTGCCCAAAACTAGGGGATAGTGTAGGCCCTGAAGACTACAAAGGAGCATGTAAATACTGGAAAAGATGGAATAGTTATTTGGATTATGTTGACTGCTTTGAGGTTATTGGAAGATGCATTAAGAATGAATTTTTAGGCGTCTCCACATCACCTAAACAATGTCATTTTGACATTTAAAGGTCATAGTGCCGTAATCTTTTCAAAGTCATGCAGGTTCTGGTAGTGTACGTATTCTATACTACTGAACTAGGACACTGAAGCTACAATGTTTTCCAAAGGCACTTTGGATGGCCTAAGGAAAAATCTGTGTGGACCAAAACTGTATGAAGTAGGCCTCTATGGAAAACAGCAGTGGCTGCAATATAATCTATAACTTCCATCTTAACTCTCTTTTATAAACCAATGTACATACTTGTGAATGTGGCACGGTGAACAATTCAGGGGTTTTCTTAAGAGAAATACATCCACATAACTCACAGAGCCCTATATGTGATGCCAGCATAATAGTAGTAGATTGGCTATCTTGAGCAATAACAGAATGATACATGCATTCACAGCATATGTTTTTAGTAAACGAAATCCATTTTTTTCACTGAGCCTTTTGGGAAGTGTAGCTGTGACTAGAGGGCTCTGTCCTATGTGCTTCAAGTTTCCAGAAATTTCAAGATACCCACTTTTAATTTTTATTTTTTTCTGATAAATAACTAATTTGTCCCAATTCTGTTGTATTTGGAAATGTTTCTCTTGAAACTTTTGGTATGGTTAGCAATAAGTGTCTAGTTCTTTTTCCCTAGATTTATTGGCTAAGAAGGCAAATATTTGTCAAAGCTACTGATTGTCTGAATGAACCTTTAAAAAGGAAAGCATTAGTCTTTGCAACATGTGTTTGCATCTGAACATGTGTACAATATCTCTGATTAATGGGAGAAGTCTGAAGTAGATTTTCACGATATTCTTTGTGGAAAGAATCTTAGTAGCTGCGTATGTGTAGTACATCCCAGCTTCATTTTATGGGGAAGGACTAGATCAGCAGTGTTAAATGGCAGCTGGTTTTATTTGGTAATCCTTTACTATTTGCTCTTGGGTTTTGTGAGTTACAACACTTGAACAGGAAGAAAAAACTACTGTCGTGCAAAATCGAAGTTAAAACCTTATATTTGTACGTTGTTCACTGAAATATTGATTACCTTGGAATCCTGCCAGTGTCCCTCTGACCCATACCTCTGGCCCACTACTGAGGAAAGGAATGTGCAGAATTAAAAGGATATTTTTATTTTTAATCGTTACAAATGTCAATCAGTGCTTTAGTGGGCCTTCTCATAGCTGGTGTTTTTCTACAAGAAGAAGAAAAATATGTTACTCTCTGGAGCTGTTCAGCATGGTGGCTGTTGATCGGAAATAGGCTAGATTAAAATACCCTTTCTACCCTGGAACCGGTACAGACATCTGTGTTTGTACATATCCATATTCCTTCAAATTGATTCTGTCTGTCTCTAAAAATACTTTCACATACTGTATTTGTCTTGCAGAAATGAAATTTTCTCTAATGTCCAACATAATGAAAAATTGGATTAAATATCTTAGGACAGATTTGTCTTTCAGATGTTTCGCCATCATTTTCCATTATAATGACTAGTAACATCAGGCAGAGATGTTACCTTCATCATTTGTCTCTTTTTTTCCTTCCTTTCTGCCTCCATTTCTGTCACAGAATGATAAACATATCCATGCTCATTATCAGAGATTTGAAATGAACAAGTAAGTCTGAATTTCAAGTAGAGCTCTTTCAGGGCAAGGTAGATGAGCTTTATTAACTGGTCTGTTCCATTTGGCTGTGATTTTGTTTTGATTAACTTAAAGTCATAAAGGAAGAGGGCCAAATTGGCTTCCACGTTTCCTGAATGTCTGCTAGGAACATAGTCATTAAAATGTGATAATTATAGTGTAAAGGAGCATATTTTATACTTTCTATAGGAACTGCCTTGAAAGAATAGAGACTCTACTCGTCTTTTTGTGTTTCTGCCTTGTCTGTTCACAGATACGGTCTGCGAAACAAACAAAATAAACACGTAGTAGCTGGTTTGATAAGTGCCACTTACAACCTAGATGCATCCAATAATTATTTGAAGAAAAAAATGTCGATATTAGGAATAAAACTAACCACTGCCTACCTATTCTGGGGTAAGCGTAGTTCAAAGTTGACATCAGAAATTGGCCCAGGGCTTCAAGGCTCTACAGCATTAAAATTCCCTTTGTAAATCAAGTCCGAGCTCCACTCTGGCATTTTCCCACGGCTAGTTTAGCATCTTAAAGATCTAGTACTGAGGCAATAATAAAGGTGTACTGTGGATTTCACTGACAGCTAATTACTGTGTTTCTGCTCCCAGTGGGTCTTTGAATATTTGGGAATGTAAGCTACCTTTTTACACTTCCCTGCAGTCTTACACTTTGAGAAATGCTGCTGTCTACAGATGTTAGCCTTTGGACATGTTAGGTTTTCACTTGATGCTTTTAAACTAAGGAACTCAAGATTTGATGCTTGTAATTAAGAAATCAGTAGGGTGATAAAGATGACTGTGTAGCTGACTGTTATTGATGTTGATGAAGTGTAGACACCATTTCCCTTGGAACTTCCCAGTTTTGCAAAACCTTCTTAAAGCTACCTGATAGACAACATTTGAGCTGTTCAGGACACTGGTTGGCAGAGTCCCTTGGGAGGAGGTTCTGAAGGGCAAAGGAGTCCAGGAAGGCTGGGCACTCTTCAAGAAGGAAATCTTAATGGCTCAGGAGCGGTCTGTCCCCACGTGCCCAAAGACGAGCCGACGCAGAACTAGACAGGCCTGGCTGAGCAGAGAGTTGTGGCTCAAGCTTAGGAGAAAAAGGAGGGTTTATAATCTTTGGAAAAGAGGGCAGGCTACTCAAGAGGACTATAAGGATGTTGCGAGGCTGTGCAGGGACAAAATTAGAAAGGCCAAAGCTCATCTGGAGCTCAATCTGGCTACTGCCGTTAAAGATAACAAAAAAATGTTTTTACAAATACATCAATGCAAAAAGGAGGACTGAGGAGAATCTCCATCCTTTACTGGATGCGGGGGGAAACTTAGTTACAAAAATGAGGAAAAGTCTGAGGTGCTCAATGCCTTCTTTGCCTCAGTCTTTAGCGGCAAGACCGGTTGTTCTCTGGACACCTGGTACCCTGAGCTGGTGGAAGGGGATGGGGAGCAGGATGTGGCTCTCACTGTCCATGAGGAAATGGTTGGCGACCTGCTACAACACTTGGATGTACGCAAGTCGATGGGGCCGGATGGGATCCACCCGAGGGTACTGAGCAAACTGGCGGAGGAGCTGGCCAAGCCGCTTTCCATCATTTATTGGCAATCCTGGCTATCAGGAGAGGTCCCAGTCGACTGGCGGCTAGCGAACGTGACGCCCATCTACATGAAGGGCTGGAGGGTAGACCCGGGGAACTATAGGCCTGTTAGTTTGACCTCAGTGCCAGGGAAGCTCATGGAGCAGATTATCTTGAGTGTCATCACGCGGCACTTGCAGGGCAACCAGGAGATCAGGCCCAGTCAGCATGGGTTTATGAAAGGCAGGTCCTGCATGACGAACCTGATCTCCTTCTATGACCGAGTGACGCGCTTGGTGGATGAGGGGAAGGCTGTGGATGTGGTCTACCTTGACTTCAGTAAGGCTTTTGACACCGTTTCCTACAACATTCTCCTCAAGAAACTGGCTGCTCGTGGCTTGGACTGGCGTACGCTTTGTTGGGTTAAAAACTGGCTGGATGGCCGGGCCCAAAGAGTTGTGGTGAATGGAGCCAAATCCAGGTGGAGGCCGGTTACTAGTGGAGTCCCCCAGGGCTCAGTGCTGGGGCCAGTCCTCTTTAATATCTGTATCGATGACCTGGATGAGGGGATCGAGTGCACCCTCAGTAAGTTTGAAGATGACACCAAGTTAGGTGCGTGTGTCGATCTGCTCGAGGGAAGGAAGGCTCTGCAGGAGTATCTGGATAGGCTGGACCGATGGGCTGAGGTCAACTGCATGAAGTTCAACAAGGCCAAGTGCCGGGTCCTGCACCTGGGGCGCAACAACCCCAAGCAGAGCTACAGGCTGGGAGAAGAGTGGTTGGAAAGCTGCCTGGCGGAGAAGGACCTGGGAGTACTGGTTGATAGTCGGCTGAATATGAGCCAGCAGTGTGCTCAGGTGGCCAAGAAGGCCAACAGCATCCTGGCTTGTATAAGAAGCAGTGTGGCCAGCAGGGCTAGGGAAGAGATTGTGCCCCTGTACTCAGCTCTGGTGAGGCCGCACCTCAAGTACTGTGTTCAGTTTTGGGCCCCTCGCTACAAGAAGGACATGGAGGTGCTCGAGAGAGTCCAGAGAAGGGCAACGAAGCTGGTGAGGGGTCTGGAGAACAAGGCTTATGAGGAGCGTCTGAGGGAGCTGGGATTGTTCAGCCTGGAGAAGAGGAGGCTCAGGGGAGCCCTCATCGCTCTCTATAGGTACCTTAAAGGAGGCTGTAGCGAGGTGGGGGTTGGTCTGTTCTCCCACGTGCCTGGTGACAGGATGAGGGGGAATGGGCTAAAGTTGTGCCAGGGGAGGTTTAGGTTGGATGTTAGGAAGAACTTCTTTATGGAAATGGTTGTTAGGCATTGGAATGGGCTGCCCAGAGAGGTGGTTGAGTCGCCATCCCTGGAGGTCTTTAAAAGATGTTTAGATGTAGAGCTTAGTGATACGGTTTAGTGGAGGACTTGTTAGTGTTAGGACAGAGGTTGGACTAGATGATCTTGGAGGTCTCTTCCAACCTAGACGATTCTGTGATTCTGTGATTTGAACTGGGAGAAACCAGGATGTTAAGGATTCTCCTCATTTTATATTGAACTGATACTTTTGCTAGGGCCAATTTTATTTATTTTTTATGTATTTTATTTGAAGTGTTTGTGCTTCTTTTAATGTCATTTATCATTCTTATATCCCAGTGCATAATGGAGACCGTAACTCTCTCCCTGCCTCTTTTCCATCTTCCAGAATAACCCTGTCCTTCCCTTGAAATTTTGGGAAGAGCATCAGGAAAACTTAATGGATGTAATTTATTTTGAATATCTGGTAGCATAGGTTTGCCTGTCCAGCTATCCATGTATACAGAGATGTATAGTTTCCATAAATCTGTGAGTGTTTATGCAATGTGACACCCTATGGGCATGAATATGCCTATGTATGTCTGTGCATCTACACACGTGCACCCCTATTTTTGCAATTAAACTAAATATACAGTAATGATTCATTTTACAAAACGTCCTTCCAGAAAAATGAAGTTCCACTGAATGATTTATAATTTGCTAGGAGATGGGGAGGTTCAGACGTTTCTAGCTACAAAAAGTTGATGAGTGATTAATGATCATCGTTTGTGGACCCCTCTATTTTTGGACTCTTTGAAATTATCTCAGTAAAAAGGAAATGAACGGTATTTCTAGAAGCTTATGTCTGTAAAAAAATCATTCTATAAAGTTTCATTAAGTAGATTATTATGCTTTTAGAACATGATTTCTTCCATTTTTATTTCATCCCTTAACTTTGAGAAGCCTTTCTTCAGCCTCAGCAGTTGGTAACATTTAATTTTGTGTCATTTTATGTCTTTAGAGATGTGTTGACATTTCTGGTTTTCAGAATCACATTTTTACATTCTGTCATCAGCCTGAGTGTTATAAAATTCTGCATTAACCTTTCTAACACACTTAGGTGTTATACAGAAGATACTTTTTACAGAATAATGTGTTATTCATTAACTAGGTAGTAGATATTCTATGAAAGAATTGTCTGAACACCAAAACTCAGTGAAGATAATCATACATATATGCATTAATAGTTTCTGGGCACGGCACATAATTATTATCACATTATTCACATAATAGTGAACCTGGAATTTCCTTCAGGAAAAAGTCACATCTCCAAATATGCACTTGAGCTGTGCAGGCAGTGTCCACTCATCTTGGCTTCCCACAGTTTTTAATAGTCTCTGGGTTGGTTTGAAAGAGCCCGCCAACATTTAAAGGACTCTGTGGGGAAGAAAAGAAAAACGTTCACATGGAAAATTGCTCACCAGGCCTTTAAGCACCGTGGATGGTTCTGATGTGTGAATGAGGGATGTTCTGCTTCAGCGTGTGAGAAATGATGAACTGAACTGAGGGCAAAAATGGGTCCCGATGTGTCAGTAGTTGTGTGTTGAAACTGAAAAGCACAGAATATTCATTTGTCATATAACTTCATGTACTTCTGTAGCTATTTAAAGGTTAGTACCAGAAATTGTCAAAGTATATTCAATCTTAGCATAATCCAAACATATTACATGTTTTAAGTACAGATTTTAATGTGAGGAATAGCTACAGTTCATGAGGACATGCCCCAAACTGATGAATGTTTCCGAGAGTATTCGTACCCACACACAGTTTTAAATGTTGAAGTGTTTAAATGTTGAAATTCTGGGTCAGGTCCCACAAGCAGTACATGTGCATCAGTGTGGGGTTGCCTTTGAGTTTCAGATGCTCTCAGAAGGGTTTATTAGCTTGGGCACTGAGTCACGGTGACCCAGCTCCACTGCTTTGCCTTTCAGAGCAGCCTTGGATGGCTGCAGGTCAGAACTGCTTGCGCTGCTCTCTGCGGTGTAAAAATTGCTGCTGGAAATCGAAACAAGGCTTACCTTGGTAGTGTGTCACTCTTTAGATAGGGTCTTCCAAAGTCTCTGCATTTTTAACCTGTGGCAGCCAGGTTAGAATTCTAACTTTGCTCTCTGTCAGTGATCAGGGATTGAAGAAGTGACTTTTTCACGTGTTTCCAATCATAATTGTACAGTTAATAATTCATAAAATCCAACCACTCCATGGGCATTTACCTCACCAGACAGCTGATGTTCTAATACGTCCAGAGAACAAAGATCCAGCAATCAACTTTTATTCCTATAATTGTGTAACAAAAACACACTTAGAGAGAGACAAGGAGGAAAGAGAGTGGTAGAGTCACAGTGTTTGTTCTGCTAAAAATGTAAAGCAAATTAGCAGGATTTATTCTAAATTGAATGCATGGGGTTTTATTTTACATTATACGATTCCAGGTAGCAGAATTATGGTTGGCTTATGACCTAAGATGGCACACCAAAATATTATGTGGGCAGAGTGTGCTTGAGAATGTGGTTTTCTTAGGATTTTTCTTCCTACCACTGTATTGCTGTGCTCTGTACAACTGGCAGGCGAGCAAGGAGAATTTAGGCATGGGGTGTTTGCCTGTGATAAGTAAATTGCATTGTTCGTGTGCCAATTAGTCTGGAAGTCATCATGCTGTCCAGAAATTTCATAGTGATTGTGATTATTTTGTTAAGCCATGTTTGTCTAGATTTTAATTTATTTTTTTTTTTGACAGAACAGGAAATTCTGACTGCATCAACATGAATTATAATGAGAGTTGATAGTAATCTGATTAGTGATTTATCTAACCAATGAGATTATACTTTAACATATTTAGCTGAAAAATGTTTGGGAAACAGTACGCCAAGTAGATAACATAAGGTATAAACATAATTTTTAAAATGGATCTTCACAAATTTTGCCAAGTTAATGCTTCTGAACACTGCACTTATTTTCTCACATATTAAAGAAACATATATATGTGTGTGTATTTATTGAAACTACTTAATTTCTGCTTAAATAAGCAAAACTGTGACTTTTTATTTGAATTCCAGTGGTTATGGTTAGAAACAATCCTGGCAAGAAGTGCAACATTTATGTTTGTGGAAATTAAAAACTCTTCTTTATGTCACTTTGAGGTCAAAAGGAACGTATTAAACAAGTCACTTTCAATCCAAAAAAAGTAACTTGATCTTAGTCATTGCATCTTAATTTCCATTCCCAATCAGATCAAGTAACAGATCCCCTTTTCCACCTTTGTCTCGTTTCTTGATGCTAATATGTAGCTCTGAGGCATTTGCCTGGTTCTGTTTTCTGTGAGATATAATTGCATTTTATCGGAAGACACATCTACAATGATCTACTGCAGTTTAGAGAAGATTTTGCCAGAACGTCACATTTATCGAACAGCATGCCATAGAAAGCAGATTATTGAGAGACACTGGATATAAAAACTCTGCCTATGACATATAGAAATGGTCTCTGGTTTTTGTAATAATAGGTCTGACTGCAGGCTAGATACTAAACTTTATTTTCTGGTCCCAGATGGTTCCGAAAGCAAATGTCAGAGCCTTATTAAATGAGTTAACATTATTGTTAGTCAGAAAAAGTCAAGTGGCTCTTTTTTTTCCTTAAGTTTTTTTTTTTTTAAGATTTTTTTCCCCATGTGTGTTTGCTTCCTGGACTCGAAAAGTTGGCTTCCTTGTGGAAATTTTGCCCTCATTCAGTCTTAGCCCTCATCCTGGGAACAAGGGAGAGATGCAGTACTGGGTGTCATGGTTTGTCATGCCTGAAGTATTCTCAACCTTTTATTTAGGGCAAAATAAATCAAATTCGGTAGATGATTTTCAACCAAAAATAGTCACTATTTCGTATATTTATTATTACGAATTTCCTTTCATCGTAACATAGGGCAATTAAATTTAATCCCAACTGTGGAATATTAATACTGTCAGAGGACAGCAAGGGTGAGCAAGAGGGGTGTCAATTTAGAGCTGATGTAGTACTACCACTTCTGCTTGAGAAGGATGAGAAGCACCAGATGAAGGAGAGAATTCCTTGGTAACACAAATAGGCTCAAAACAATTGCAAGATAATTATAAATGCTTTGAACACGGGTGGCTTCAGAGACACCAGTTCACATTTACTATGGCAAATGCTTCTCCACATAGTGTCTCAGCTGGCCTATAGAAGAGGCTTTACTTAGCTAGATGCAGACCTCTGAATCCTCTCTGTCCTCTTTCTCCTGCTTAGCGTTATGTATGTGGCTGTCAGCACAAAGATGGAAAGTTCTTTTTGTTTGTTTGTTTTATTGATTTGTAAGGAATGAGAATGAGACCTTTGTGGTTTTAAGATGTTTTCTGTTTCAGGTGAGGAATTCTAGCGTGGTAATGGTTGTGAATAGCTAGTAAGTGAAGGCATCATGAAAAGAAATACTGTCTGGAAAAAAAGTAATTTAACAGTAACATACTATTAGTTCTTTATTTCATGGATCTCTGTATTAGTGAATTGTTATCCTCTCAGAGTTCTTGGATGAGACATTCATTATGGAATTCAGGACACTTGTAGCCAAATAGGAAAAGAGGTATACATTCATTCATATTCATGGGCATGAATATTCATAGCATTGAACTTTGTAAATTTGTAAGATGGGAGTGTACAGTTAAGGAAATAGACTTACACTCACCAAAATATAACCTTGGAGTAGATTTAATCACTGGATGATAATTTGCATAACGTCTGCATATGATAAACAGGTTGTGTTGGGTATTTTTTTTTGATTCATTGGTAAATATTGAAAAATGGGAAATACATTATTTTCGTCCTACAGCACCAAGTCTTGTTGAGGTTTCAGGTACTAATTAAAGTGACTGAAACAGTGAACCAGGAGTTGGATTGCTGCATTGAACATCTGGGATGCCTAGTGCTCTGAGCTGTTGCAAATCACTGATTTTTTTTTTTATTTTTTTTAAGCTGAAAGGTTTTCATAGCTCTTTTTCATCTACCTGTCAGTGCAGAAAAAAAATCTTGTGTTCCTGCATTTGTATGCATAAATGCTGTAATAACATTTAGTAACAATGAAAAACTTTTGGCAGTAGTGTAGGATAAAGATACAGTGAATACTGGAAAGCATGAGCACATTTCAAAATGCTAGACAGAAATAATGACTTCAAATTGAATGAATATGATTACAAACCATTCAAATGATGCTGATTCAAACACCACTGTTATTTAACTTCAATTATAAATAAAAATATTTTTTTATTATTGAGAGAAAAAAATCATTTTTATTGAAGAATTATAATAAACATTTTTCTTTATCTTGTAGTTATTTGAAAGGATTGTGGAGAAGTTTCTCTTCTTTGTTTTTCTCTCTCCCTCTTAGATTTTTTTCCTGGTTCTATTAGCGGCTCATTGATTTCTTGCATTCTTTGAGTGTTAGAGCCTAACTGAAACCCAGCATATTGGAAGGCAAACCCACAGTTCCTCATGATTAAATTGCTTCAGTTCAGATTCTGATGCAAACTTGACCCAACTTACTGGAAGAACTTAAGATTCTTATGAGGAACACTTCCTGTTTTCAGGATGGAAATCAGAACAGTAAAAATCTTGTAAAAGAAGATGCTGGTATTTGCCAGTACTTTCCTGTGTAATTTTAGCCCATGACATACAGCAGCTTAATATGTTTCTGTGGCCATGTGTCCTGGCACAGGTGTTGGGGGGTAAAAGGACAAACTAAGCAAGACCACAGCAGCTGAGCAGAGTTAGAAAAGTGTCCAGTTTAGGTCTGATGAAGGATGGACTATGTCTATGAGAAAGTTGAACTTCATTTGCATTTGTCTTTGAGTGCTGCTTCTCTGAGTAGTTAGGTAAGCTGATGATTTAGACCTCCTGGTACTTACTGCATAGAGATAATGGTTTATAATAATTTATTTCTTACTCCCTCCATAGTGTCAAACACTTCATCTGCAAAAGCAGCATGTTGGTCAAGTTTGGTGATTGAAACTTGAAATATAAAGCCCAAATCTGAGCTTCATAAGTTAGTTTTTATTTTAATCTGGGAAGATTTTTTTTCCCTGGGGAAAAAGCATAAAGAAATGTTCTGTTGTTTGGAAGAGGGAATCCAGGCAAGTGGTCAAAGAGGGCCTTATGCCTTAAGGGCAAACATTAGTGCACAGCTGCAGGTCACAAGGGAGAGTCCCCTTCCCCGTCTTTCTCCCCTTCCCCTTCTTCCCTTCCCTTTCGCCCCTTTGGTGCTGGCAGGGCTGTATTGCAACAGTTTATGTCTGAGTGAAATCATCAGGCAAGCCTTTTAAGTTTCTTACCTTCACGACTGGTAGCAAAACAAGGGGGGGAAAAATCCTCTGCTGTGTAAATATGTTGAAGAATAGGTTGTGAAGTCCCAAACTGGCAAAAATGTTATCAGGCTAGGCTGACTCGATGAGCAAAGGTGGTCTTGGGTGTCTAAATAAGTCCACAATTGCCACCTACAGCCTCTTCTGAAGGAGTTAATAACAATTTCTGAACACAAAGAAGCCTGCATAAATAATAGCCCTAGGCAAATCAACAATTACGTATTCTGTTTACACTAAAATAAAGATTATAACACTTACTAACAGGTTTATGTGGTAAATTTTGCTTTATACTTGCACTGATTATTGCAGTGAGTATCTGTCAGGGGAGAGGTGTCTTTTGGAGACAACTGTGTTCCTGACAGCCCACATATGGCAAATATATTAGCTTTTTTTTTTTTTTTTTTTTTTTTTTAGTTCGTGTCAGTAGAGTTGCTTACCTGCTTAGGAACAGCCAGCTAAATCTAGAGTGTGTTTGGTCTGGGCATCCTCTGTATGAAGTGGGAATCAGATGAGAAATTTATTTATTTGCTTTTTTATTATTATTATTTTCAGGTCATTAAGACAATCTGTAAGTACCCTAAATTCTCCATTCTGAATCGGTTAGATAAAATGATGCTAAGGTATATCACTTCCATTTTTTCATGTTTAGAAACAAATTTTCTTATGTGTATTACACTTTTCTATGTTTCAGTCTTTCCTTGTAAGAAATTTAAGTTAGTTGTGAAAATAAGTTGAAAGACTGAAAAGAGCATTTCAGTCAAAGACTACAACGACTGAAATTTTCATTTATATGTTCAGTTAGGAACAGAAATCTTTGGTAGTTTCTTGGTTTGATCCCTACCTTGCATTTATCCTAGCATCAGGCTAGAAATTGGTGTTCCATTCTATTTTCTCTTCAGGTAGCTTAATATTGCATATTAAATGTTATTCCATAGTTCACTTGCATATGAACAAAATTCAAAATGTGAAATAAATAATTTTCCTCTGCAAGGTCTGGCACTGCTATTTTAAGTGCCCTCGCTGGAGTGTATTCCTGTCCTTCCAAGGTACTGTTTTCTCTTTTTATCTTTCTTGCTACTTGTTCTGAATGGATTTATTTATTTATTTATAATTCACAACCTGATCCCTTGTCTTAAATGTAACCTACATCCCATTAAAGTAACTTGGAATCTCACACTGTATCTTATTTGGAAATTGAAATGGGCTTATTATTTTAAGGACCATATATGACTGGAAAAGCCTGGTTCGAAGTAGGTTGGGAAATGCATTTCTTGTCGTGTTAAAATGGATGGGCCTTCAGGATGACTTTGGTTTTGCTCACATCACAGCAACAGCCACAGAAATGCATCATCGGCATTCTCTGTTTCCTTGAGGTACCTGTTGGAACCACCCCGGCAGTTCTGCAGGTGTGCAGCTCTAGCCCGACTGCAGTTGTCGGGTGGAGTCATACATCGTAAAGTACAAAACTTGAAGCTCAAACAAACAATTGGATTGTCTCAGGCAAGAGTGTAATCAGTGTTGTGAAAGAAGGTCTCTAAGTTTCTTAACGCAGCAATGGTGATTTATTTTCCTGGTGGCCCAGCAGTTTGGAAGGGAGCTAGATGCAGGAGTGCATGCTGAAACACAGTGTTGCTGGTCAAGCAGCAGCTGTGGGCTGATCCTCCTTTTACTGTTTCCCACTTCCCTGCAAGTCAGCAGGTCCAGCTACCATGTGTCTCTTTCCCTTCCAAGTAGTGTAATCAACCTTCTTGGGACCACTGCTAGCGAGAATGCCCTAGATGCAGTAGAAGTAATATAATGCTTTAACAGTTTTTTTTTATAAGATTTTTTCAGGCCCTATATTATTCATTTCATTGATGTTTTCTGCAATTTAATTCATCATGTAGAATTGTGTTCTTAAAACTCTCAGATGGTCCAATATCAAAAAAAGATTTAAGGGAAGAAGACGTGAGGGAGATAGGGCAACCTGATAGCAGCCTCTGGCATAATATATCTGGTGGGAAATTCTAATTTACCATCAAAGTGACAGCGACTCACTTGGTATGAAGTGCCAAGGAGACAGATGGCAATGTTGAAATGTTCTCTGTTGTGCCTACCATCAGTTTTAGTGAAAAGAGAACTCAGGAGCAACAACATGTTGTAGTAGAGTAAATAATATTTGCTTTCACTTTTTTTGAGGGAGGGGAGTTTGTTTGTTTGAAGCTGCTGATACAAAGCTGAGCTGAATTCTTTAGTGGAGATGGAATAGAAATGTTTTTTACAACGACAGTCTGTTATTAAAGTCTTACTACCCAGCACCAGATAAATTAACTTTTCCTTCCAGTAGAAAAGCATGAACTGCAATGTTCAAGGTCAGTGGAGAGAAGGTGGGAAGCGTGTTAGCCCCAGGCTGCCAGTGGGGATAACCCTGCTTCGGGGCGTTACTGGAGAGCCTCTGTCATTGTATTTTGTCTGATTCACATCTTGTTATTCCTGCTGCTGCAACGTGTGCCAGGCAGATGCTGATTTGTGGCAGTTCCTTGTGATGAGTTGTAGCATATGGGATTCTCACTTCAAATTTATACAGTAGCAAATGAGGCTCCATGTTGTCAGACTGGACTTCGAAGGCAGCGTGCCATGGTTTGTCATAAGAGGCTCTGAAAGGTCGTACAGACACATCTGTCAAGTGTGTGTATCTGAAACACCTTTATCTCAGTGGGAAGAGGAGGTATTGCAAGAAGATCCTTGCCAATGTTGTTCCTTTGTTTCTTATCCTCAGAAGATCTTAATAATAAAAAAAAAAATCTTCACAGGAGTAGCTTCTTTGTGGGAAAATAAAAGAAGAATGTTTAAGAAGCTTAAAATGATATCATGAGTTTTAAATGGCATAAATTTCTAATATAGATAGCACATATGTTAATCTTAGTATGTTTGGTGGTCAAGTGGCTTGGTCTTTGTGTTTTTTTGACTAGGTTTCCAGCCACAGCAGTAAGGTCCAACTGGACTTCTGAAACTTGAAGGAAATGTCCATTTTATACACAGAGATTCTCTTACCTGCCTTGGTTTATTCTGGGACAAAAATATGGGGAGCTACCACTATTTAGTTTCAAATGAAGTACTATTATATGGCAAGTATTACTTAGGTCTTGAAAGAAATGTATTTTCATTTGTATGACATTTTTTCCCATCTTCTTTCAAAAGTCATACTCTTAATCTATAATCTTGATCCGCTACACATTACAAACTTCACGTTGTCTTCATTATTTTCTACATATTTTTATTTCCTTCTAAGTACTATATTTGTTTTTGCAAGGGAACAGAAAGCAATCCATGAACATATGCTTGACCCTTTGGAGAGACCTTTTCTACTTGCTTGCTTTGGTTACATTACCATCTTGAGCAGACATCAGGGTTTTTATGTAAGCACTGTAAAGGTTCTAATCTGTAACATACTGTGCAAATGAATGATAATTCTTCTTTTATGGCTTCATTTAGAGCTACTTAAGATCCACAGATTTTCTTGTAGGGAATAGTAGGTGAAAAGCTCAGCTTCTTTGTAGGTGTGCTCACTACCTTCCTCTATGAAATAGTTTATGTTGTTCTAGACAAAACATACACATACTCTCTCTGAATGTTTCTGTATTATATCACATCCCAAATAGAAGGGAATGCTCCAGAAAGTTAAACATTATTTAACATCAGTATATAAGACGTTATAGGTTACACAAATTGAAGATTGGAAGAAGAAAAAAAGTAAGTAGGAGTAACTGACAGATTTAAGTGATGCTTAAATAGCAAGGTTCTGGCCTTTGTTTCTGAAAAAAATGGTAGGTACACAAATAATTCATATTCCATGGACATGTATTATTTGTTCATGAAAAAGGTATCAATAGTGCAGCTAAATGCATTCCCAATTTAGTTTAGTATGTTTTCTATAACCAGGCAAGTAAGACAGAGATGTTCTGCATTATAACAAGCACATCATTAAAATGGCAGATGACCATAAAATTAAATCTTGCTGTCCTGTGGGATATTTTTGAATGTTAAGTGAAAGCATCTGCAACTGATTATTTTGTCCTTAGTAAGCTCAAACTGTCCAGAACCTTGAGCTCTTAAATGCAAGTTCATCTGCTTATGCTGTGTATTTGTGATGAAGTAATTGAATAAACAGGAGCAATATATTTTTAATAACATAGACTTATCTCTGATTGATCTTGATTAAGGGCTGGATTAAGGTCTTCCTATACGTGTATTGTTTTGATCTAGCTACCCAGCTGTTGGTGTCATGTCAAAGATATTGCCAGGGCATCTTTAAGACTACTTATTGGGTTTGGTTCATATGGAGCTATGGCATCCCTTATTTTTTATTTGTAAACCTGGATAAGAGTAGCAGGTGCAAAAGTAAGTAAGAATGTATATATTTATTCCAGTTGTGATAGAAGTGTTGGAAACACCAGGAGGTAGAGAGGAAGAAATTGGTTTGACACTAAGCCTCTAGGAATCTTCTTATAAGCTAGCAAATCTTTTAATATTTGCTCTGTGCTTCTAAATCATGTGAACTTAGCCACTCCCAAGGTTGTGTGTTGCCTATATGGCATAATTCACTGTGTATAAATACAAATTTAAAAATAGGTCTTGTTTTTCAGGTTAATATGCTTTGTAAGAACTGGTTTACAAATATGCATTTATCCTGAAAGCCACTTTTCATAAATGAGAGTAGCTGTATTGCTTACAGCATCGTTTCTTCCAATATCTGTGGGGTATAGCAAGTGTTCATGTTTCCCTGCTTTTGTGATGCAAGACAGAGGAGTAGGTTTCATATTAGATCCATCCCTAATGACTTCCATATTTCTGTATTGCTCATTTTTGACCAGTGATTTCTGAAAGTATTAAATTCAAAATGTATGAAAAAGTCATGGGAATTGTAATGACTACATCATTTTATTTATATACATAGGAACTTGAGCCAACGGAAAAATATCATAAATGTAAAACATTTTTTTAAAAAAAAAACACAAAACAGCTTATTTTTATATTAACCACCAAATTTCATACACTGCATATAACATATTTTAAAACTACATGGTAACATAACAATGGTGTCTTTAACCATTTAATTTCTCTTCACTCTTCTAAGCCATGTTCATTTAATGTAAAAACAAACCTGAAGATGGGTCTCAGAATTTATTTATTTTTTCCTTGAGAGACTATATTTTACATTAAAATAATGATGCAGGCTTTTCTTACACACCACTATTAGATTTTAATGCTGTCTTGTCCTTGGGGTGCTACTCTCTGTGTGTGTATATAGCATAAATTTTTGTGTTTAGGAAAAAGATGGCAAAAGTAAAGGACTTCATGAATACTGAAAAAGTGTTGGTGCAGGAAAGTGCTCTCTTATTAGTATGATATTAAACTATCTCAATGGACTGAGTAGAGCTGTGCAGTTAAAATAGTCCAGATAAATCTTACTTTTAAAATTAGTTAAATTACAAGCAAGTTTTGTTCAGGAATGACTATGGAATCAAAAAGTGAAGAGTGATAGTATAATGCAGGTGATGTGTTCTGACCTGATGACCATTTGCTGCTGTTTTATTTATTGTTGCATATTAGGAAAAAATCTAAAACATATCAGCAAATAGTACTGATGGCAGTGGTTTCTTGCAAACTCAGATAATGTGTCCATGTGCAGGCTACAATCTCTCTATTTTACAACCTCCTTTAAGAGATGGTACCTGCAAAAGCAGCAGCTATATGCAATCAATTGATTGCTAAAAGTTATTATCCCCCTAGGATGCTTTCCTTTTTATATGCGCTAGAACATTAAATTTAAAAATTAGGCCTGCTGTGATGCTAACAACAGTCTTCACTGAAAAATGTCAATCCACTTGAAACAATTTTGAGAAGATGCCTTATTTTGCCCTTCACTTAAAAAAAAAAAGAAAAAAAAAGTTTGAAGCAGCTGTGTAGAACATCCTCAGTCTAGCCCAAATCCTGTCTTAGTGTGGGTAGTAAGGAGCTTAAAGGTGGCTCTGTCCCTGCACTGTGTTGCTGTATTTGGGGGAAGGTTGGAAGATGCAGTTTTGGATGCTCACCAGGTTCTCTTGGGAAGATTACAGGAACTGAAGCACTTTCTGAAGTGGGCCTCCAGCTGAGCCCCTTCCTTTCTTCACGCTGATTGATGATTTACATGCCAGACTTTGGCAAGACTAAGCTGTTTTTTTGTTGTTGCTGGGATTTTTTATCAGACCTTCTCCCAGCCAGCACAGAAACAAAAGGCGTCTCCCGTGAGACTGCTGTTAATAAACCTTTAGGATTAGGGAATGTAAGGAAATGTTTGCACCTGTTAAGCTGATGCTTCGAAAGCTCAGTTTCTCAAGGCAGTGCTATCTAATTGGATAAAAATAGCAAAGACAGAAAACCTGAAAAGGAGTGCCATTGAGTAGAAGAATTTGTGTTGGAGTTATAAAGGGAAAAAGTTTCACTGTAGGGAATGCAGTTACTAGTTAGTGATGGGTATTTTTACAGGTCAATGGAAAATCAAAGCAGTAGGATGCTTTGGTTTGAAGTGCAGGGGACTGTAAGAGTGAGCATTAAAGTACTTAGAAGATCTTGGGTCAAATTTTGCTTTACCTTCTCCAAAGTCATGAGTTGCAATAGATAATAACAGGTTGCAAATTCTAGAAGCTTTTAAACTTTAGGTTTTAGAAATTCTGCTTTTATATGGTATTTTCTTTTCCTTCCAATGTTATACCAGTTCTAGTCTTGTTTTTTGTATTTCATGGTCATTTCCTGCAATTCACAGCTGGGCTTGTTCTCCTGTCCTGCTTTATTTCTATTGTAGTTTCCATTTTGCTATCGAGAGTTTCCAAATTGCAGGGACTGGATATCAAAATACTGAATTGTCACGAGTCCAACTAAAAAAGGAGTTGGAAAACTCCTCACCACACTACTGAGAAAAAGAAGAGCAACCTAGCATATGTTGAGTCAAATCCAGCTATATCTTCTACAAGAAGCCATGGAGCTGCATTTTGTAAGATCACAATTGATTTTTCTAATGCTTATTAACTTCAGTATTTTGTGCCATTTTGAATAAATCCAAAATCATTAGGGATCACAAATGGAGCTGTGATAATTATAAATCTTTGAATCAGTCCTGTTTTCCTTTCCAAGTGTAACTTAGTTCTGTTTGCTTTTCAGTGATGAATAAAATAAGACAAAATTAACTCGCAAGTGTTTGCAGAGGAGAAGTGTAGTGTTACAAATATATGGCTGTGCGTGCAGTGGGTTAGAGTCATCTTAATTAAGTTTAGCCAGCTAAAACTTGAAGGTGATTTAGCTTCCATTTCATGTGCTGTCAGCAGACAATCCATCCCTGCAATTTTAGCCATATGTATTAGTGCCAGAGGTCTGAATTTATTCTTAACTTTTTCCATTTACTGTTTGGGGGAAAGGCTTAGAAATGGGGAGAGTAAGGAACTTGTTTGGTTTTGGATGGAAACCTTCAAGAAGCAGCTTTCTTTCTGATCAGACAGCAATGATCTGGAGAAATTTAAAAAGTTTTCAGTAACTTTGGAATTCAACTGTGATTGTGATGGAAACCTTGCCAAATATAAAAACGGCATAAGGAGTATCACGCAGGATGCAAAGAAACAACTCAATACTTGCAGTCTGTCAAGCTTGTAACAGTAAAGGGGAAAGCTAGATTTACTGGTAATTGGCTTCTTATGAGGTTTGTCATCTTCCCTGGTGGATGCCACTCTTCATTTCCACACTGAACTGTATTCAGTCAGACTATGTAGCAAATACATGGAGGTTTATTAACTAAATCCTGTTAGAGTCTTTGCAATGAAGAACGAGAGATTTAAATAGCAGCACTTCATAAAGGCAGTATGTGCGGTGAAGGTCACTGCTCATACAGAAGAAACAGCTTGATTAAAAATCTTTTTATAAATTTAATCATTAGAAGAATGAATTATATTTAAAAACAGAAGCTTTTTTTTTTTAGTGTGAGAAGGTCAAGTTCCGTCTACTGTTTGTATTTACAAGCAAATTATTTTTTGGCTTTGACTGTTTTTTTGCCCTTTTTTAAGTTGGATCGATTTTATTCAAAGACAGCATAGGATATAATGCAATTCTGTCAATGCTCAAGTGCACATTAACTCATTTATTAATTTACTAGTAATAGTATCAATTTCTTTATAATTTAGTAATAATAATAGTTCCAAAAATGTATTGTAAAACAAATAAACAGGAAAAAGAATCTGGAAAAAGACTGCTCTGGATCATACCACAGCATAATATTCTGCCTCTAGCAGTGACAAGAGACAATTTCTCAAGTCCAGCCTCAAATTCTTTGCAATTTATTTGCTTCCCAAGCCACGTATGGAAACTTTATCAGATTTCTCTTACAATAATTTGTCCAATCTGCCCTCAGATGCATAATATTTAGCATCCTCAGCATCTTGTAGCAGGAAGTTCATGGCTTAACTGAACCTTGTGTGGTGAGCTACCTCCTGTTTTTTTGGTCTTAAAGTGGTCTAATGCTAAATTCATTTAATGATGACTGGTTCCTGTGTTAGAATAGCTAGTAACTGGTCCCCATTCATCCTCTCCATGTCATTTCTGATTTTATTACTCCCTGATTATAGGTGGAATGACTACAGCACAAATACACAGCATTTATTTATCTTAAGGCCTTGCTCTGTATTCTGTAATACATATTGCCATATACTTTTTTTATCCCATTTCCATAAAGAAAATGATAAGGTTGAATTTTCTTTATTTTTACTGAATAGTTTGGATTTTTACATGGATAAAAGTGACAATTTTAGAGTGGAAGTGAACAAGACACATATGGGGCTGTTATGCTTATACAGACATTCTCAATAGCAGGGAAAAAACAGCTATAAATATTTTACAGTTGAAGAATAAGAAAATTCACAATTAATAGGCTCATTTTTTCGGTAACACATCTTTTATGTGAAAATAGCAGAACATAAGGTATTTGAAAAACGTATTGAGTCTGAAAAAGAAACATTTCAAATAGGTCTGAATAGCCTGGAGGCCAAATAGCCCATTTCTGCAGTTAAATAATGATTGGATTTCATAGTGTGTTTATTTACAAAGGATAAACAAGTGCATTTATGCAACATTGGTAATGCAAATCTTGGCTCTATATGAATTAGTGTTTTTCCTGTTGGTGTCTGTAAGATCTGCCATCCAGAGTTAGGGTGTTGGTTTTTTTTGTGTGTGTGTGTTTGTGTATGTGTGTGTTTAGTTTTAAAGAGCAATTTCTCAAATAAACTGTAAAGTATACCTCGTATTCTGCTAAGAAAATGACTATCGAAAAACAAAGTGCACCCTTAGCTAGCATTCAGTAAAGTAATATAAGAAGAAAAAGAGTTTTTGCAACACCTGGAATGCTAACTCTCTCCATATGTGTTAGTAATAAACTCAACAACTCCCCAGGAGTAATATTTCTACTTATATAGTGCAGTTTTCTTGCCTTAGGTTTATCTAAATAAATTGTATTGGCGATATTCAAAATGTAAAATCGTTTGGTTCGATCATGATAGAACGTGTGATATTTTAAATGTGTCATAGCTTTTTTCTAAAGCATGTGAATTGGTTTCTCTCTGCTTATGTGTGGTCTAACAAGATAGCATTTTTTCCAAACACATGCCCTTGTAGTCGTCATACAACATGTACTTTTGCTGTATCAAAATGCTTCCACAGCACTTCTGAATGCCTGGGGAATCCCTGAAGCGGCTGTGCTTATACTGAGAGAGAAGAATAGTGCCCTTTTGCTTATGTTTTATGCTATATACTATACAGTGCTCTCTCCATAACAGTTTGTGGTGGAGCTGGAGAAAGCTATGAAGAAGATCAAAGCGAATGTTGTAAAAAGAAAACAAGTGAAGAAAGACGCAAAAGGCACTCACTTTTTAAAAAAATATTTTGAGATGGAATGTCTGGTAGTATCAAATACTGAAAGTTTGCTGTGCCCCCAAAAAGATAGATGCAGTGCTTCCTAAATTGGGCGAACTGCAAAATCTTTGCAGGAACAGCTATTGTGATAAACAGTACTCAGTAATGCTTCTTCATAAACACTGATTTTGCCATAGAGACACTCGTGGAATAGCATCTGTGGAGCTATTTGTGGAGAAACCTGTCTTGATGTGTTGATCTCTGCATGCGTTGCAAACCTTATTTTGTAAAGATGTTAAAAGTTCAGCTACTTCTTTTGCAACCAGTATGTATTGTATTAGCCTTTAAGAGAGGATAGATACACCCAAAGTATTTTTCTTTTCTTGGGAAAGGTATTTTAGAAAAACATTTAAAGTACTCATTATGGGCAGTATGTACTAGGAGCTGTTGTGGGTTTATCAATCTTAATTTGTATCGTACAACGGATCAGTACCATAACACCATCAATGCTGTTTTCTGGCACCATAACTTTTTCATGTCATTTGTATCCAGCTTACAAATACAAATCACTCACTTGACTGAATTGTTAAAACATAAGACCTAGGATGGACTGAAAATGTCAGCATTTCTTTGAATGCAAATTGTTGTTTTCAAAGTTTTGTTTTCAATTAAAATCTATGGAGTGCAAGTTGATTTAAGCTAATGCTGTTGTCAGGGTGTTAAACAGTTCTGACTACAGCAGGTTTTGAATATTTTGGCAGTGTGCTGCAGAGGTGCATCAAGCTTAGTGTTTTAGCATGGATCAGGAGTGCAGTTTTGAAGTCAGGCTTTCATCTCCACTTGCCATGTATTGGAGCAGTTTTCAAGAGATTTTTCTCAGGTGAGTCCTTGTCTGCTCTGCTGGGCTATATACACTTTCGTGATATGAGCATGCTGACTGGGAGAAGACAACAATTAACTCTGAAATCAGAGATCTGTTCCTACTGCACCCCATTTACTCATTATGGTATAGGCAAAGTTAAGTTGTCTTTGCATCCTGTGTTTTGACAGAATGAGACATTTGCACAAATGATTTACCAAATAAACGTGAGAATAGCACCTTTCCTAATTCATTATGAAAAAATGACCAAATAGGTTTCCAAAATTTCACTAGTTTGCCCTTCTTTTTCCTTTTTTCTTCCATCTCTCATTAAATTGTGCATCTTCTGTGCCACCAACATGGAGATGTTCCTTACAAACTTATTTAATCTTTTTACTTGCCCGAACTGTTACCTTCTCCCCCTTCATCTCCTTGCACTCTCATTCATGTCCTTAGCCATTCACTCGCTTTTCACTTTTTTTCGTAAAAGGAATTACAATCAACTATCCCATCATCTTAGAAAAATCAATGAAAAAGTATAATAAATCTCTTTTCCATCAAGCTTCAATTTCCCCTTCTATTTTGGATCCATGAACTGCTTCACAGAGGACTAGCTGATCTTTATTTTTGTTTTTTCATCTTGCACCTTTTTCAAGACATCAGCTAGTTCTTGTCCACACTGACATCAAAGTTGTTAATGATTTGCTTTTAGTGATTTTTTCATCTATTCTCTTCTCATCCATCTTGATTGTGCAATGGCATTCAGAATTGTTATTTCTCTTTATCCTGTCCTACTAGTGAAGTACTCACTTAAGCAAATACACAATGAAACTGGAAAAATAGCATATGAAAGTAGTGCCCAACCGACCTTTCCTTTTATGAGTAAGGAGAGATTCTTGACATGAACTGTAATCCAAGGCTCTATTTGAAGGTACAGGATTTAGGGTGTGTGGTAGGATTGGTCTCTGATGAAGGGAGGTTTACTGCATGTTGTTATGAGAGGAGCTGGCCTTTCAGAAGGGAGAAAGCATCCAGGGATGTAGTGAAAAGTGTGGATGGAGGAGGAAAGCATTGATTTAGCACAAAATCAAGTTACTGGAAAACAACTTTAACTGATACATCAAAGGAGTTGAAAAAAAGGAATTACCTGCCTTTTGTGCAAATGCTAAGAGCCTGCAATAAATAACAAATAATGAAACTCCTCATTTATAATAAACTTGAACAGGTTGCTAATAACGTGGCCTAATGGGAAAATTCAAATGATTGAAATGGTGAAAATATATCTAAATAGCACTGAGGGCAGAAGAGAAGTGGTAGCTCAAATATGTAATATTTTCCCGTTACTAATAATTTAAGAAGTAATTGTCTTGAATAACTCACAGCTCTACTTTTTAACATATAATTTGCAAAATGGGGATCTAATTCACTCTGCAGTAGACCACCAGCAGAGAGCAACATGGCCAGCTGCTTAAAAGCCTTCTATAATGTGTAGGAAGAAAAATCACTATTATGGGAGACTCCAATTTGTATGATGTTACTGGAATCACAGTGCCTTCCTAAGTACTGTTTGAATTTCTTTCTTTTTCTTTAAAGAAGAAGAAAAAAAAAAGAGTATATATGTAGATGATTAATTTCCTTCTATGGAATTTGATTTTGAGAGAATTCTATGTTAGTCTTCATCTTCACAGATGAATACAAAATTAGTGATAGCTTAAGTACCAAAGGGAGTAATTAACAAAAGTACAAAAAATATGAGCTAGCGAAATGTTGAACTGCAACAAGAATGATAATTCAGGAAGTCTGTGTGGATGTTTATGTTTGTATGCTTGGCACACTGAGAAAGCCAACTTTTGAGAATAATTGTGACACTTCTGATTAAAGAGAGAATTTTTTGAGGGCTAGGGAGAGTGACTAAAATAAATAAAACCAGAAAATGAAAGGGGTAGTTGATTCTAATGACTATAAATCAGAATCTAGAAATTGTAGAAAGCTACTGAGGAATATATATAAAATATATATACAGATATATACGTGTGTACTCCTAAACAAATCAATGATGAGGTAGAATCAACATTGTAAAAGGTTATTTTTTCAGTCGTACTATGTAAACGCAACCTTGAAGTATGATTACCTCATTAGTAATGAAAATAGAAGGTTTCTCAATAATAGCATAGAAAACAAAAATAGAAGAGTTTAAAATGATAATGCAGAGATGTCAGAAATTGTGGGAAAGTATTGATTTTCTGTACTTGGAAAAGGAAGCAGAACAGCATGACAAAATACCTTGCATTTCAAAAGTAACTAAGAATGCTTGATAGGAGATAGTAATGCTGGACATTTTACAATCAACAGATTTGAATTACGAGTCTCGGAGTGTTTTTAAAAAATCTGCTTGAGTCATTCTCTGAGTCATTAGTGTTGATTTTTAGTAAGTTGTAGAATACTGGGGAAGTTCCAGACGGCTGGAAGAAATCTAATGTTGTGCCAATAACAGCATAAATGGGACGACCCAGATAATTATAAGTCTGTCAGCCTGACATTGATCTCAGGCAAAATAATGGAATGGTTTCTAAAGGACTCAATTAATAAAGAATTAAACAGGAGTAATATGATTATTGCTAATCAGCATGGGTTTATGGAAAACAGACCTTGTCAAATTAACTTGGTATCATTTTTATGAAGTTACAGATTTGGCTGATGTAATAAAGTTCTGTAGAGCACTGACTGGGTACAAAATATTGATGGAAAACGTGGAGAAACCTATGTGGTTATTTTGCACTGGAAGGTAACTTTCCTTTTACAGAAGGAAAATGGGTAAGCTCAGAGCTTTATGGTTAACAGCATAATAATAATTGTTTACTGCTAAATAACTTGAAAACAGACATTGGTGTATTTATTTTATATATCAAGATTATAGGTAAAAAGAAGGGCACAGATAAGCTTTGTCATTTAGGAGTTGCAGTGGAAAAATACCTCGTGACCATGTTTTCTCCAGTTGTGGTATTCATTGCACTTAGGAAGATGGTGTTGATAAAGAGGTTCCATAAAATGTTTTTATGGCTACAAGCTGTGAGGAAAATAAATCAGGGATCCCAAAGTCCTTGATATAAAGGGACAGTTAAGGGTGAGAAGGTTTAAGGATGTTAGATAACAATAAAATCATCTTATTGTTTCCTTGTCCTTCATTTATTTTTGCTTTATAGACAGCTGTAGCCTTTTGTTTTCTTTGGGTATGCCAGTTCCTGTGCCTGTTCAGCACCTAGCACAGTCAAGTGGTTCAAGTATACAGGTGGTACAGGTCCAAAACCGATATTTTAATACCACAGCAAACAAATGAAGGTGATGCTGTCTTTGACAGCTATAGATGTGCTGACTTGTTATCAAATTGCAGCATTTGTTTATTAACCCTTGCAAGACCAGAAACCGGGACAGTTTTTCATGATGTTCCCGTATGTTGCCAGTTTTAAGGTTGTGTTCAGTGAAATGTCTTTTAGCAAGCATATGAAGAGCAATAGAATTACTATAAAGGTTTAAGGAAATCTCAGGTGAAAGGTTTAGGAGCAAACCTTTAAAAAAGATTTCCCAAGATGACTTCAAATGAGAAAAAAAAAAAAAAAAGGCCCCCAAACCAAGCTTATAGAAGTTGCTTCTGCACACAACTACTTGTAAAGAACTTTGTAAAATTTTTTGAACAGTATGATAAAAGTAATTTTATTTTTGCAACCTCTGCTATCAGAGAAACCTGTACAGTCTAAAAGATAACAACTTGTAGTTGGCATATATGGAGATAAATTTTAAAATCCCTTTTTACTGGGTTCTACTACAATTTTATTTTATTTTATTTTTTTAAATCTCTTCATGTTATGATGGTGTTTATGCTTTTTAAGGATTGATTAATTAACAGTAAATCAGATTTTTTCTTTTACACCTGTTGCTTGTTAGAGGTTCCTGGAAACATTCATTTCTTTTCTGGGAATTCAGATCTTTAAGTGGGAGTAGAGAATAGAAGCAAAATATCTAACTTACCGTCTGCTGTGAGTGATGAAAAGCTTGTTGAAAGAAACTTTTACACATGTATCATGCCCACAAGTTTTTAGTGGAAGTCCAGCTGCATTCCACTAGACAACTTTGTAGGAGGGATTTGATGTTCCCCATTAGAAAAATCACCGAAGAAAACTTTGGGCAGCTCTTTTCTAATTGTGATCTCTATCAGGTTTTGCTAGTACTTTATGCAAAAATGGAAAACATAAGAAGAATTTTTGAAGTTGATTCGGATCTTACAGAGCTGTAAATTAGGCTTATCTAAGTAGATTGTAGTTGCCTGAATAATTAATTTTGAATAATTGATTTTGCTTCATGAATCTCTTAGATTATTTTTTTCTCTTTTAGTTTATGCTAATCTATTGACATGCAGATTTTTAGGTCTAAGTAAATTTAAGTTGCATGGTAAAATCAATCCAAGGCCAGTCCGTTATCCTAAAGTCAGTATCTTCTTCGTAGACAATATGTTGTGTATGCATTTATAAACACACAGATACATGCATATGAATGGAAAAATTCTATATGTCCTTATCGAGGTTCATGAAGATGAAAGTATTTTCATCAACTTTATGCATTTCTTTTGAAAACAAATAAGCAAACGAAATACAAAGATTGGACAGACTTACTGAAAAACGTAGTAATTCTATAGGTAAAATGGACAGAAGTAGGCCAGATTTTAAAATTTTGCAGGCCTACTTGAGAGGATATTTTCCAGTGAAGCTTTCTGACTGAGCATCTGCTTTAGCTTGACCCTTCAGGGCTGACTTGTTTCTCCATGCCATCTAGAGAGGAGTGCAGGCTTAAAGTGCAATATTCTTGGGATTAGATTGGAAATATGAAGTGATATTGCATGGATTTATGGTGTGGGTTTTTTTTGTTTTTTGTTTTTTTTAGGAACTACTGTAAAAACTACAGTACCAGCATTTTTACATATGTATTGTTTGATACCATTGCTCATTGATGTAAATATTTTTGTCGTGGTTTTAGTCCTGGTACTTCTAATAGGCATTCATTACAGTTTGAGTTCATAATAAAGTGTGAAAGATGAGAAAAGTCTGAAAATACATTTTGATAGGAAGATCTGGAAAGGCTGTGGTTGTTACTAAAGGCAGAGGGGACAAAAGATACCATACCTTCCCCTCATAAATAATGAGGGTTCCTTCTTTTCCCTAGGTTAAAGCAGTTGGCCCTGTTTTAAAACTGTTTAGATTCAGCAGTGAGCTAACAGTCATCAGGTTGATGTTAACTGAAGGACAGGACATCTCAAACTGAGAAGTAACTTAGTGTCATGGAGAAATCAGTATGACAGAATGCCACTAAGGCCAAGAGCATAATTAAAAAAAAACTGGGACATCTCTTACTTTGCATCTCTATTTACAGGAGAAGAAATTTAACAAGGGGGCGGGAGAGATCCTTCATTCTTTAAAAACTAGGTTATTGTTGCCAGCATCTTGGAGATGAGATATTAAATTGGAGGTATCTTTGGTCCATCTTGGTGTGGTTGTCCTTCTGTCCCTTAACTAATTCATTTGGCAGGTAACTAGAGGATTTCCAAAGTGTATAAAACCCACAGAATTTATAATGACAACCAAGAAAAATTACATACTTGTGTTTAACTTTGCGGTTAGCTGTAAGTACTTCTCTATAATATGCGTGCAGCTTATAGAGTATCCACAAAAACCTTGGTCATGAAACAGAATCTAAGCATGTATGTCCAAATAAACAAAGACACAGTTGAAAAATTCCAAGTTTTATATAGTTGTATTACCATATTAGTCTGACCGTAGCCAAATGTTTCTAGGGTGGAAAGGTAAATGTAATATAGTAATGTTTTTCTGGTTTTACTTATGGAAAATTTGGCCAAAAAATAGTCATAAAGGCAGTATGAAATAAAATAGACTGTGCAGTTTTTTAGAGAAGTCTTCTCGTACAGTTTCAGAAGTACATCTGAGCTGTTGCAGTGTTCATACAAAGAAAGGCATCTGCTTTTGTTAGAAGAATATAATGTTCTAAGTTGATTTAGCAATGATTATAATCAATAAATTCTAATCACGCTAAATTATGAGGCTTAGTATGTGTAAATGCAGATACAGCAAAGCATATGGCAGATGTTTGTAAAATGAATAAAGCAAACATTAAAAATGCAGTTCTCAAAGTTTGCAGATACAGCCTTTTTCTCCTCTGTCTCTTTGTTGTTGTTTTGTTTTATAAAGATAAACTTGGCATTATAATTTTGGGATCTTTTTCAGTAGAGTGTATGTGTGTTTGGAAACTGAGGGAATAAAGGAACATACTGCTTTAGAAATCAAAATACAGAATTAAGCTCTTAATGGTAGAGACTCTGGAGGGAAGAGTTGGAAGTGTTGCTGAAGGCAGTTATCTAGAGACTTCCTAAATGCACTGAACTGTTCATATTAAATATACTAATTCCCTAGGCATTAACTCAGCTCAAAAAAGTTTCCTGAGTTCCTCTGTATTAATATTGTTAAGAAGTAAAGCAGGGAAGCCAGGGTAATTTGTGAGACTAATCGTAATAGAATGAAGTCAAAAGAAAAGATGCCTTAATTTTCTCTAATGTGTGGAGGATTGAAGACATTTTTTTCTTTCAACTTATGTATGAGAGAAGGAGGAAGAAATCTTGCAAAAATAAACGAGGAGCTCCATCACAGAACACAGGCTGGTGTCTGTTTGTGCCGTGTTAGTGGGGATGCTAGTGGGGATGTGGGCCTTGTCCTGAGAGCGCTTTTGCTACGGCAGGCGGTTCTTACACCCTGGCTCTGGTCTCTTTCCCATCACCTATTTCTGTTTCTCCCTTCTGTCTTTTCATTCATTGTATCTGAGAATTTTAAAACCAAACTGGTGTTTGCCATCTTGGTAACTCTCCTGTTATTGCTGTATAAATTGCTCTGGTTCTGCCATAGTGCAGGGCTGAACTCTGTCCCATCCAGTCTATTTTTCTCATTCCCTGGCACAATGGGAAGAAAGAAGTGTATGTGTGGCTTCCCAGAGAGTTTCTGGGGTTGTCGTCACGAGTTTCCATTCTATAAAGAGAAGAAATCGGGTCAGAGAGGGTGTCGTTATGTTTTTTTCCTGTTCCCCAGCTACTGTCTGCAGCTTTTAAAGGATCTTCAGTGCCAAGAAGGAATTCGTATCTGTAAAGCAAAGCCACTGCAGTAGTATCGTTTTACCAAAGAAGCTTTTGTCTTGCGAGATAACTGCAGTCTCAGAGATGTTATTAAACGTGCGGCTGTGTTTGTTCTGTGAATAGTCTTCTCCTCCTACGGAGTGCCTCAACATTTACAGCAAAACTGTCGACTTAGGTTAATCTCATCTGCAAATGTCTCATGTATAATAGTTTAAATATGAGTGTATTTAAATATACACTTCATATATGAGCCTATTAAAAACTTTTAAAGGAAATGGCATATGACAAGTGATGTGTTTTCTGTCTACCAGTAACTGGCACCGAGGCTTTGTTTGGCTGTTGCTACACTTACTTATATGTGTGTGATCCTAATGCTTCAGAGCTCTGCAATTTTGGTTTGTATGAAGAGTAGGGGAAGCAGTTAATTGCAGCCAACAAGGTGAAGGAAATATTTCCTAAAATAGCATCTACTTGTGCTACCTACCAGCAGGTTTCACTGAAGGTAAAAAATTTAATTGTCAAACCATCTGTAGAATTTAAATCAATTGATACTTTAATTTGTACCCTGAATCATACTCAGTTCTTAATAGTTCAGCATATTTTTGTGTCTGTAACACTAGGATCCAGCACTAAATAAGGGTGTGATTCGGTGAAATGTGGTGCTGGCCAAGAGTAGGACACTGAACGACTCGCTCATGTTTGTGTAGGGGATGGTGATGCTTTGCTGAAAGGAAGCATCTGCTGACAATGCTGGTGTGGTAGGCTAGGAGGTAGAAGTTGTGACAATAGAGCACTTAAGTGTTTTTGGTGAAGTTTATACAGACTGTAATCTAGGCTAAGTAAAGTCCTCGGAATTTTCCATCGAAGTTTAGTTAAGCCCTTGGTATAACTTTCACCTTAAAACACTCCTGATTTGAAATTGTCATCTAGATACAGTATCTTTATTTTAAAATGCCTAATATGATTAGTTGCCTGGAATAGCACTATAATTAAATACATTTAATAAACTGTATAAATACTCTTCTTTTTATCCATACAGTTTCTTTGTGAGGAGGAGTTTTAAAGCCTGAATTCTTAACAAATTAATCATCTTTCCACAGCAAAGCAAACATAATTTCCTCCCTTGCATATTTAAAGTAATCCAGGCTTGGGGGAAGGGCACGCTCTTTGGTGATGATGGCTTTTTTTTAATTCCTGCATAATTCTAAATCCTTGAAATTAAATATGTTAGAGCAGAGAAAGAAATGTTGCAATGCGCAATGTTTTTGTACCTCCTTTTTTAGTCTGTGCTCAAGTAGTACAAACAAAAATCCTTCCATTGTGCTGCCTTAGAGTTTTCCATTGCTGTAGCTTGGAGACTTAACACGCAGGTGAAAATAAATGCATACGAAAAGTGTGCAACCTTTGCTTCTGGTTGCTTTCTTAGCACCGTAGTCTCCAAGCAGCCAGTGCTCAAGCTTCCGTGACTCTCAGCCACTTTGCTGTGCTGCAGTCAGATAAGCAGAGTTTTATTGATGGAAACAAATTAATTGGTGGACCTTTTACTTGTAATAATTTCTTTCCTCTGTACGGTAATTTCTTTTACTTATGCAGAGACATATTTTCTGCTGATTTGATAGATGGTAGAAACCAGATATGCTGAATGTGTTTGTCCATAGCTGTAAGAAAACAAACTGCATGCTGCCTCCTATGCAATGCAAAATATATTTCCTTCTGTAACCTTGTAAATAATCACTAGGTCTGCAGTCCTTGAATATTTTAAATTGTGTTGTCATTACATTTCTTTATAAATAGATACAGGCTGTGGATCAGTGGATCTGATCTTGCAAACATGTAAACACATTATCTCCATCAAGGATCTCACCAAGACTGGTGCTTAGCAGTTTGTAGGTATCAGACCTGGAGATCTTGCAATCTGCAGGGGTCTGATGCTGATGTATACCTCTGCCATAGCCCCAGTCTCTTGCTATTAAATAGAAAGACGCAAGTCTGGATAGGTTGCAATTAAATCAGAGTGCTGCAGCTGGATTACCTAGATGAAATTCAGCCATCAAATCATTTCCAAGCCCTAATTTGTACTCTGGCTGCCTGTAACAATTTCCATTGATTGTAAAGCTTTGCATCTTCTTTGCACTGCCAGATACTGCTCTTAACCATGTGTTTTGAGTGTTCCACGATGCAGCTCGTCCACTGTTATTCCATCTTAATGTTTTTGAGTGCTAGAGGAGCGAGTGGATGCTTCATTCTTCACCTAGAGCAAACTTACTATGCCGTAAGGCAGTTGTAGTCATTGTTTTGGCATCAGTAGATACACAGGTATGTTGCTGGTTGAGGACAGAAATCAAAGGTCCTTGTGTTTCAATGGAAGAAACATACCTTTAAGTCCACTTTTCATATGTTTGAAATTGCAAGGGTTTATATATTGTGCTTCTCACTCTTTAATGAAGTGCAGAAATACAACTCTTGATTGAACTACCATTCATACTTGTACTCCAAGCTCCAATTCCCTTTGTTACAGGCAGGTGCTTTATATAACCCTTTATTTTTATAGTAGACCTGCAGAATTCATTGAGGGGGAGGTGTGACAGCGTTTTAAAGAGAGAGCAGGTAGATTTTAATATACTGATAACAGTGGATATCATTAAGGTGCATGGATATAGACTGAACTTAGCATTTACGTTCATTGAAATTCTTCCCCATGACACATGTAGTAGGTGAGAAATCAATGTTCAGTGTCTGGCTGAATTATTTATGCTAGCGGAATATTTTATTTGATAATTTTAGACTGGAATCAGACAAATAGGAAGTACTTGAAAATCGGTGTTGAGAAAAAATGGGGATCTGAAATGGGGATGTTGCCTGATCCTCCTGTTCCGGAATGCAGGAGGATAGGTGGAAGGGCATTCTTACCCGTAACTGGGACAAATGCTTGTCTCCTACTTGAGGAACAGCGCATTGGCGGGAGAGGGGAAGTGTGTATCAATCAAGTCTTTGCAGAGCAAAATCGTCACTCTGTCTTGTGTAATTCTTGTTTTAAACCTGAAGTAATACAGACTTGTAACAAAAACACTTAATTCATCAGGCTGCCCAGATCTGCAGCTTTGAAATAAAAGCACAGGGTGTGAGTTTATAGTTCAAATTCATATGTTAAAAATACAGTATTATCAGAGGTGGGTATTATTGCAAAAAAAAATCACATAAAACAAAAGGCAGAAAATCTCTGGGAAGTTCATGTGCAAATGTTTATGTATATGGGCATTAATATATTTATCACAAAAGCTAAGTGGATAATGTATTCAAGTAAAATTTTAAAATAAGGTACCAAGCCTTTTCCCCTAGCAAGGCCTGGCATTTTCTAGTCAGAGGCTGTAGAAGAGTCCAGAAAATTGGTCTAGGCGCAGCAGTCTGTTAAAGAGAATAATCCGAGTTGCAAAGGATTTTAGGACACTGTGCTACAACACCAAGTGACCTCCAAGCTTACACAACTGAATCCTACCATGTGTTGAAAATACTGTGTTTTTCTCAAAGCAGAGAGCCATTTAAGTGTTTTCCTTAGCTGTTCATTACAAGTTTAAAGGGAATAATTAATGTCTGCCTGATTATTTTCAATACAGCACTGAAATACCAGTAACAGTATTTATGCCTGTAAAATATATATATATATATTATAAATATCAATGTATGAGGAAGCAGATAACTTAAACAGAAGTGGTGTTTCATCATATGCAATTCATAATGGAAATGCTACGTTTCTGGAGGCCATGCTTTTGCTGACACATTTTGACTGGCTATGGGTTTTACTAATTTATCATATTGCATATGGGATATGAAAGAGCCCTGAATAATCATCAAAATAGCCAACCATAGAACTTGAAAACTACACAAAAAATAACTTTAAAGTGCTTTTAATCACTTTTCTTTACCTGCCAGGAAAGTTTTAGCATTATCAGAGACAGAATTTTGTCAAGATTGTATACAGAAAAACAATGGTAAATCCTTCTACATGATAAAAAGATGGTTATCTCTGTATTCTGCAGTTAAAGATTTTAAAATATTTTCCATAAGTTACCTTTATGTGTCACTGAGGATTGCTCAACTAAGTTCATTAAGGATGATGAAAATCAGGAAAGATGCTTTCAGTCATGGACTTGTTTATATGCTTTCAGAAGTTGCTACATTTTTATGATACAATCTTGAAACTACACTGATCTTGTGTGTGAGATAAAGTCTGACGTGGTAACTTCAACAAAGATTTATCTGTCCTGAAAAATAGATGACCAATTCATAAACATATTATATAAAACCATAACAAAGCAGACATTTCATTAAAAGGTGCTCAGTGACTCCAAAGTACTCCACGTCCTTTGACTCAAGCAAACAAAGTTATGTGTCTGATTTATTTTAAACAGTATGCCTAAAGTTTGCACTGGGATTGTTATTCTGTGATTCACTTAATTTCATGGGCACTCTTAAAAAGTGGAATTTAATATGTCCATTCACTGTTATCTGAATTGCAGCAGCCAAGTGCACTTCATCTGTAGATGTAGTTGCAGATTACAGAAGTATGCTAAGTATCAAGTCTTTGAATTCTGTGCTTCCAATTAAAGTTATTTTCAGTTCTTGTACCGAATTTTATGAGCTGGTTTCAAAATACAAAGCTGTATAAAAATACACAGCTGGAAAAAGTACCATGTCAAGTATCAAAATGGCAATATATGAAAAAACTTTTTTAAGAGCTGTAGCAATACAGAGCATCTTATATGGAATAGGCATTTCCCTGAAGTGTTCCTTAAAACTAAACGCCATTTCACACTTTGATGTGATGTTACCTGTTTTCTGGCCGAGAAGTCTGCGAGTCAGAATCCAGTTTCTCTGTAAGGGTCCAGGAACACTTCATCTTTCTCGTTAGCTCTACAGCTCAAGAATATTTTACTCCTGATTCTTCTGAGGGCAAATGAACATCATGATTACTGCCTTCTGGGGTCTGCCTCTTGGCTCTTAGGAATGGGGACAGACCCTGACATCCGTGATTCTACAAGTGCCTTGTACAGCTTTCTGAGATCCTTATACAGACTGATACTCCAGAGCTAAAATATGCTTGTGCTGTTGTTAGGAACATGTGTTACTACTCATATTGCTCACAGAGAGCATGACAACGTGGAGATTTGTATGCCTCTCATAAGGTTAGTTCACACCTTTTGATAAAGCAAGTACTGAGAGTCTTTGGAGAACAGCCAACTCTTGGTTCCTACCAGAGGACCTTTGCTTAGTAGATTTGCAATGTGTATAATGGGAAAGAAAACAAAGAGTTAAAACTAAGAAGGGCTAATAAGAAATGATCCCTAATCATTACTATTCCTGAGGCATAACAAAGAATTCTGGAAAAATAAAATTGCAGGACGCAAACCTCAGGTGTCAGCTTGTCACCATGTTACATTTAAAGTAGTTATTAAAATCATTATGCTATCAGCTTGTGAAGTTTAGATACACCGAATATAGCAACCTGGTTAATTGCTCACTATTTTACAGTGAGTGAAAGAAAGGCAAAATGGAGGTGTGGGAGCTCTGTTTTCAAGGCACCCTTAAAGGCCTTTTTTTTTCCTTTTTTTTTTTTTTTTTTCCTGTGGAGTAAATTAAACCCATGTTGTTCAATAAGATCTTACTCTTTGAATATAGAATATGATATTAGAAATGCAGCTGCCTACCTTGTGTTCATAATTTAGAAAAGGTTTTATTGAGATCTTCCAATAATACATCACAATGCTTATTGACATCTACTAATATTGTTGACATTGCTTCTCTCCTGGGGAATCAGATTAAAATGAACCAGTATATCCAAAAAGGGTATTTGAAATTCTTAGGGTCAGGTGTCAGGATTTAATTTCCCATTGGAATAAAGCTCAAGAAACTCAGCTGAAGTTGCTTCAGATTTGTATTTGTGTAAGGAACAGCTTGACTTGAGATTACTAGAAAGACTCAGAAAAATAAGCTGTACATGTAGAAATGACTTGATGAGTGTATTTCTGAAGTCTGTAGAGGTCGCTTCAAATTCTCCTATGTATGTGAAATTTGAGAAAAAAAGAAACCTAATCTCTTTCTTATAAAATCTAACTTAGTAGTGGGTAGAACATTAGAGAAATGTGACTGGAGGTTAGCATTCTCTTAGCGCAGTTTTTTCCTTCTGACTAGCAGTTCTTGACATATCACAATATGATTCATTTTTGTTGTTAAATTTGTTTCAACAGATGCATTCAGTAGTCATTCTTGAACTGGTACCTGAGAAGTCACACAAACTATTAAACCAGAAGAGTTACCCTTTTATTTCCACGAAATAGAGGCAGAGTAGAAGCGCATGGCTGAATTTGGGGGAGGTGGAAGTTATACAGGAAATAACAGATAGTGCGCTGGTACCGGTAAAAGCTACAGGGAGAGCTTTGTTAGTATGGTATGGTGGGTTATATGCATTTAGAGGTTATTGATAAAACATTCAAATTCACTTTTGAGTCTGTTGTTTAGAAAAGAATGAGATGGCTGCATTCCCCTAGCGTTGGGGAAGGGAGAAAGAGAAAGGATAACAAATTTTCCATTTCCTTTTGCCAATTAATTTTACATTCTCCAGTTTGAACATGTATTAGCTGTAACTTGATAGTCATGAAGCAATCTCAAAGCATGTTTGCTTTAGAGCAGAAAGTGTTCTTATAGTAAATTATTCATTTTGAGGGTCAGCTTTCAAGATGCTTGCTCTGCCTCTTGTGCTTAGGTTAGAAATATGAATATTGAATAAATGACCAGAGGTGAGCAGTATTTTCTGAAGCTTCAGTGTAGCTGTCTGAGGCAAATAGCACAAAGTTGCTTGTGTGTATCAGCCTCCTCCACACCACTTGACCCCAATACATTTCTGAGCAGGCAGGGCCTCCTTATTTCATCATTGCCGCTGCTAAAGACGGAGGCGCCTCTGTTTGTTTCTTAACAAGGTCAAACGTCAAATAGAATGGGACATCAGCACGATTGGGTCTAAATTGGTTGCTGTGCCAGTTTCTAGCTGTGTTGTGGTGTAACATCAAGCCTATTGGTTTCTTGGCAGCTGAGATATAAAGGACACAAATGGTAGAGAGGAAACAAAAAATGTAGAAGAGGCAAGTTTTCAGCCAGATGATTAATAATCTGAACTTCCAGACCCGGGAGAGCTGTGGAGGAATGGATTGCAAAGCTCTGCCATTTATTCACTAAATGCACTGTTTTATAATAGAGCTATGTTAACAAGCATTATGAAGGAAATATTGGTGATGAAGGAATACCAGCATTCAGTACTTCTAGGCAATCACAGAATGCCCTTTCAGAAACATTTCAGAAAAATACCAGCATTTCAACACAATCATGTATTTTAAAATAGACTGTTATGAGGCTCCGCAATCCTGTGGGAGAAGATACAGAAATCTGCAGAAATAAAATCAGTTCTTTCTTCTGACTGAGTGCTATATTGGTATGTAATCTTACAGATTCCCAAACTGCAGCTATTTTCCCAAACAGGTAGCAATTGGATAGCAAGCAACAAAAGGGGCTGCATATTGGATCTTAAAATTGCCTCCAGAAAGCTAAAATCGTATGATTGTTAACCTGCTTACAGCTTTTGTGAGCATCATGTTGCAGGGCAGTATTATTGGCCAAGATGCTGTTAATATGTTAGGGTTGGACAGCTTTTTAGAAGCAGAATGTCTTATTCCAGATATTTCCTTCATATTTAGACTAAGATGGAAATAGGCCACAGATTGTACTTGAAAATGGGAGTAGTGTCTGTCTGCCTTCAAAGAACAAACTGTACCTGAGACTTGTGATTTTGTAGGTTAGATGATGACATTTAGAAAGCACTTTCTTCCCAGCATTAGTGTTATATAGACTCCTAAATAGAATCTCATACATACAGAGCTGAGAACAGAATAGAAATATTACAGAAGTTGGTAATCCAACACATCCTGCTCATATAGAGATTGGTGTGTGTGTGTGTGTTTTGCTTTGTTTTTTAATGTATTACAGATTCTATTAATCTGGAGAAAATCTGCTCTCATACACTACACAAGGTTTTGAGGCTACCTGTAGTTCATCAGCACTCTTATTCCACTACCTCTCACAGTGTTCTGTTGAGAAGTTTCTCTCTGCATATCAACATAGACAAAAATCTGTCCTCTACCAGACAATTAAAGTAGTGGATGAGAGAATAGTCCTTCATTCTCTTCTGTTTTATGATTATAAATGGCAAGGAAGAAATGGCTTCAGCTGACTTTAGAAATACATGTGAATTAAAGGACGAATGATTGTCAGTAGATTTTCAAAACAGCTACCTCAGAGTCCACCTATGTGTAAGACTTATTAGGACAGCTATATAGGTAGCTGATTTTTGTGCTTGGATTATATGGAAGGTTAATGCTTTTTTCCGGGTAAGTTTCAGCAGCTGATCAGCCTTTCATTCATATGTTGTTTTCTGTTGTCATTTTTTAAGAGAGCTTCAGCTTCGGGCTCCTTTAAAATCTTGACAGGAAAGTAACAGATGTCTCTAGCATGAAAACCTGCAGAATCTCCTCCACTGTTTTGGAAAAGGGCTTTTTGCAGCCTGTAACATAAATAGCTGAGTCAGATGAAAAGGATCTATTTAGAACCATCGCATCAGCATGAGTAGAGGAGGCTCAATAAATGTTATTGTACGTGCCCCTGCATATGCTAAAGTTCAAACCATTTTTCTGGATGCTATTGAAGATTGTGTGTTGGTATTTACATGTTTTAAATAGACAAAGAAATCTTCTCATCCTGAAGATATCAGTGACAATCAACAGTTGTTAATATATTTAATTCAGTATTATAACCCTGGAGTAAGCCTAGTCTGAAACTGTCTCTGAAATGATGCTAATCTGCATCACTTGAAATCTACAAAGCAGCTTTTCTGTGAAGACTATTAATGTGGATGGTTCCTTTTCAAATCGAGTTGGCATTGAAGGTTTTCTTTGTATTCACTCTGATGTTTCTGTACTGAAATCCATGAAAAGACCACACAATAATCAGTTGGTGGCATTGGCTGTTGTGTAAGCGTAGTTTTTGCAGCACATCGATAGCTTGATTCACGTCAGGGTGGCTGAAGCAAAGCTCTCTTAGCAGGTCTTGTGCCTGGGCGTTTTGTGCGGCATGTAATGCCGCTCTGTGGGATGGTAACTGGTGGCACCTGGGCATGGCTGCTTTTGCAATGAATACTTTCCATTTGTATTCGGAGTAGGTAGATCTGTGTGTGGTGAAACACGTCATGGTTTAATCTTAAAGTAATAAGCAAATCTGAAATTGAATTTATTGTTCAATAAAGTTGTACTTGATAGAGGTTCTGACTTCAACAGTTAGGCAATCAGTGTTTGCTTTTAATTATGTGGCGCTGAAGAGATCCCATACACCTCTTTGTGCGATTCTGTGTGTTTCCAAACAGTTATGTTGATAATCAAATCTGTAAAGCAATGATTTAAATTGGTTAATGAAGTTAAGTGTTAGCACAGCACACCACATTTTATCCTCTGTGCTGTTCAATCAAATCAACGTTATCTGATTTTACAGTGGCTTTAATGCGGTCCCTTTGTATTTACATGAGATTGTTTGAGTTCTTCGCCTTTCCATTGATCTTGCCCACTGATGATACTGGTGTCACCTTCCTGTTCACGTCGGGTCAATACATTCAGCAGTAGATTAAGAGCTGTTCCCTCCTCGCCAGAAAGCGAAGTACAGGACAGTAGGGTGGCTTTGCCTCCTGGTGCCATGTGCATCTTGGCACAGTCACATCCACTGGGCCTGCAGGAAAGTTGGCATCAGGCAGGTACATGCTGTGATGCTCTGTCCAAAAACTCCTCTCCAAAACTCTATCTATTGGCTCAGTGTGGGGAAACTGAGAACCACCAGAATGAAATACCTGGGGCAGAATAACACGGATTTAATTATGTATATGTGTATCGCATTTAGAGAAGAAACAAGACTTGAAAGTCTAAAGCTTCATTGCTCTATCTATATTGGGTTATATAGTCAGAGACGTTTGGAAATGTTGTTTTGATATTCCAGAGCTAGGGAACAACAACAAACAAACAAACAAAACAGAAACAAACCCAGAAATTTCTCAATTTAAGAAAGTTTGTAAATTGAGGCTAGGAAACGCAGTGTTTTGTTGGACAGCAAATATTCTCTGTGATGTTCATCAGAAAGAATTGCGCTGTGGGGCCTTCTTCCTAAAACTGAAGCATGTGCTAGGGAGTGTGCTTGAACTGTCTTTTGTGATTTCTAAAGATACAGTAATAGCAAAGAGAACAGAATTAAAATGTTTATTAAGGTCAATATTTGCTTGTTCTTATGCTTCATCACACTGTGATGTATCTGTTGACTTAAGAACAGTGGTGAGACAAAACTATTTTATATCCCTACTACTGGAAGAATCTTATTAATCCCATTAACAACATTAGTTATGACAACTTGTCTTAAGTGGTGATGGTGGACCTAATTGCTTGCAAGTGATTAGATATGACTTCATTAATGGTTAGGCCCTCCCATAGAGTGGACGCGCTATTTTGTTGGGATGATTTCTGTGTGAGATTGTATCTGCTGCGAGTCAGCTCTTCTGTCCTCGTCTCTACCCATCCCTCTGAGGTGGTTGGCTGTCCAGAATAACAATTGAAGCAAGCAGTGTTAGAGTCAGGGAGCTTTGCAACTGGTGCGAGTGATGCCCACGTCCCCCTTCGAGAAGCCCAGCAGAGCATATTCAGAAATACGGAAAGCGTTCAATACACAAACAGGGCTGTTAGGCACACCCATTTCAAAATTGCTGAAAAAGCAATAACGGCATGGCTTCAACACAAACTTTTAAGGTCCCGTTTTCCATGTGTGTATAGTTATATACATACACATATATATGTATATACCTATTTCTGTGAAAACATAATTTTCTGTTTTGTTACTTTGGGAGTTTGCTGTAATTCTTCAGGTAACAGTTTTCTTGTCATGATTTGAAGTAGCTCTTATTTTATGGAATGTGTTTTGAGATGCAAACAGCTATTTAAATACGTGTTAAAAGAATTTGCATTTTCACTTATGCTGTTGAACGGTTCATAATTAATGCCTTCTGCCTACTACTTCGCACTGTGACTTTACTACTTTTAAATGGAATTTAAAAATACTTTATTCCATAACTATTTGTGTGGCATATAATTATGATATCATTAAGAACAGTTTATGACTAGAATCAAGTAGGGAGGGGGAAAGCTATTTGTTAATGGAAAAAATAAAAGCTTCATGCTAGTAAATATTTCACCAATTTATGAGAGAAAATGGTATAGAAAAGCATTTTAAAAGGTCAATGAATTTCTATTAAATTGTATCCTTCTCATTACATTTAAAATTAAGCATGCAAGGTCGACATTAAAAGCCTTATTTTCAGCCTTTGAACTGCCATTTAAAGCAAAAGTGTAACGCTAATGCCCAAGAAACAGAAAGGAGTGAAAACTTTTTACTTTTCCAGGAGCTGTTATTTGAAGCAATAATTTTAGATCCACCTCGCCTTGTGAGATGCTTCCCAAATGGAAACATTCATTATGTAGGGAATGTATACACAGACACCATCAACGCAAACCTTTCACGAGGCCAGGTGCTGTCAGTGTTGTATAGGTGATTCTCCTAAGGATTCCTGTGATGGTTTGGAGTACTTGATTACTCTTACAGGGAGTCAGTCAGAGCAAATGCATAGCCTGCCCACCTCACGCAATGTCACAGGGCTCTGTACCCTTCCTATCAGTTAGGAATCATCGCCTGCTTTTTCTGTCAGATGTGTTACATGTACACCACTCAACCACTTGCTCCGGGCTGTGGAAGTTGCCCCTGCTTTGGTTTAACGTGGGACACCTCTGGTGTGACATGCTCCAGGGCATTCGTGCCTAGCAGCATTTTTGCAGTCCTAGTTTCAGGTAGCACAGTCCCCTGGGCTTTTATGTGCTGGTCATACGCAGCTGATGGCTAATTTTTGAATTCCAGACAAGTTTTTGAGCATCTTTGTAATTTTAAGCCAATGATCATTTCAGTGTCTTGAGAAGAAGTTTCATAGGTTTTGCTTGGATGCCCACAAAGAAGGAGGTTGCATGTGGAGAAGGAGGGATGATAAATTCCATACCTGAATGCACTTGTAAAGAATAGTGAGAGGGTCTTATAGTGGTCTTGCGTTCATTTTGGAAAGGCATCTGGTTAAAAGGTGCTTTGGGGTGAGCAAGAGCTGGCAGGTGTGGCTGGTGGGTTGGCTGCAGCTGTTCCTGGGGAGCATTATTGGTCCTGGCCATGAGGGACTCCTTCCTTTGTGGTGAGGTGCTGGAGTCATAGGTTTGTGAGTCAGTTGTGTCAGTTCAGTTGACTGACAGAACCATTTTACCTGAGTAAAGACAAAAACCACTATTTCCATAGCTTGTTTCATAATGTTTAAAAAATCAGGTGGTCATGATCACAACTTTTCTACTTTCATTACTTCCCTGCGTGTGATTACTGAGCTATAAAACCCAATTCTAATGTGAGAGGGATCCTAGGAAAATGTTTGAAAAACTCATAAGCTCAGGATATGGGAAAAATAATGTAATCAACAGACTTGTCTAGCGTTCCAAGGAAAGAATCCAAATAAAAACAGGATACGGCCGAGTGCTGATTCTTTTCTATGTACTTTCAGCTTTCTTTTCAAGGACACAAAAGGTTATTCCCTGTCTGCTGAAATCTGTATTTTCTCCCGTTATTTTTGCTAGGGGATCTTTTTATATGAGAAGATTGCTAACAGATGTAGCACCTGTTAACTTCTCCTATCAAAGTTAAAGGGATGTTTAATTCATTTTAGTTTTAATCTGTTTTAGATTAGAATGACCTTTTCTTGGCTTCATATTATAGTCTCTTTCTTGAAAAATTAATGTTTTCCTCCATGTTGCATGTATTGATTATTAGTGGCTAGGCAGTTGCCTGGTATTTATTCATAATTAAAAATGCAGTAGGCAAGAAAACTGGTTCTGAAGGCTTGTGGAATTTCTTTTTCACAGCGTTTTGATTTTAACCCTTATAAACATGTAAATAGAGGACCTGTACTTCTTACAAATCTGTAAGAAAATAAGTATGGGCAGAACTGGTATTAATAGGTCTAAAATTTTGGGCTAACACACTTCAAAAGTGGTCTAGCTGATGGAGGAGTGCAGTCAGTCTTGTTGTCATGGCTTCTGGCAGTCGCTATATAAATGCATAACTTTGATCACAATGGTGTCTGCACAAAGCCCACCCCAAACCCAGCTTTGTTCTGATTTTTAGTGCTAAAAGTAACAACTTTCCCTGCAGAAAAGCAATTCTATTGCATTTTTGAAACGTTACGTAAGGAAGACTTGAGCAGCCAAAATATTAGAAAGATTAGAAAGAAGCAATTAAGCTTAGAAAGAGTTCTATAGATTGTGCAGGGTGACGGAAGATGTCAGTATTGATTTTCTGCCACTTTCATGTCTGACCTTTTGGATTCCAGCGGGTGCTTTTAAGAGGATTTGGCTTGTACCAAATTAAAGATATCACAGCACAATTGCTGACTCATATTATGAGAACTGGCGGAGCTCTTGTGCTCCATCAGTGCAGTCGCATTGCACGTGGGGCCATTGTCATTAGATGATTTAAGGTGCTTCAGCAGATAAAAACAATTGAAAAGCTCTTTATATAAAAAAACCCACCAACATTAGTTGTGTTAAATGCAGTTACCATCTACTTTATTTTTATAAACAATTCATACAATTGTAAACTTTGGTTCGTGAAAATGATTACATGCAAAGCAATCAAAGTACATGCAAACTGTGATAAAGCAATGCTTCAAATGAAGTAAACCATTAAAAATATGCATATAAATTCAACAACATCATTATGGATGAAATTGGAAAAAAGAAAGGTAAGTGCTTTGTCTTCATTTAACACTTCCTGGCAGCATCCAGACACAAAACTTCAATGTGAGCATCCTCAGCTGAGTGCCCTTCCACCCTGGTTGTAAGAAACACATTGCTTGTTGGGACTGGTGAAAAGACTTTCACCTGACTTGAATCAGTAGGAAATATTTTACCATAGGATGGAGTTTAGTTTGGAGAAATGGTTATTTTTTCACTGGATGCCCAGAATACATCCTGCACAGTTTATTATTGCATCCTGCAGTAATAAAAGGTAAACTCCTCGTAATCGTTAGCGCAAATTTAGGAAACAAGGCATTAGTATGTAGTTTTTTCTGTCTGATAAACCTGTGGTGAATTAACATATTTTTAATTAACACATTTTTAAAATCCCACAGGATATATTGATCCAAAAGAGCTGTCTCTGGTGTAACTTCGCAAGGTGGTGAGAGGCTGAGCGTTGGTGGGGGAGCAAAGCACGAGCTGTGTGTTGCAGCATTACCTCCTCGAGCTGCTTCCCCTGTCGTGCTCTTGTATTTGCACAGCATTTGGCAGTAAAGATAGTCCTGACACTTCTTTCTGGTAAGGTCAGCCCTAAAGCCACCCAGATTTGAAACTTCAGCCTGAGACTCTCCACTGTGCTTACATTTTTTTTCTTTATGATGATGGTTTTTGCCTAATTTCACTGTTTTTCATGGGTAACATGCTGTGGGGATTTTTTTTTTGTAAGACTGAGCAAGGCCTGATGGTTTCCTAAATCCACTTCTATTACCACAGGAAACTCAGCAAGACAGTAGATCATTTTAGCTAGTAGGTAGCATATTTTAAGTCCAGTTTCTAAAGTTAGTTTTGTGCTAACGTGCTGTATGCACACAGGTTAATGTACATGTATGTATGCATGAAATAGAAAACCCATTTCAGTTAGAATTAACAAAGAAGCAAAGAACTCAAAGTTTTTAAGTCCTACATGTTTTTGCAGTATTGGAGGATCTAATAAATGCCATGGAAGAGGAAAAGGCCATAGTGTGAGGACATTATCCATGCATGTTGGAGAATCCACGCCTGAAACTCAGGTCCAGAAGAAATGAGTCTTCACTACTGTTGCTGGCTGAACTTGGGTTTGTGAATGACCAAAGTCCTAGAACCAAATACCTTTAAGGTTTGGGAAAGCTTGGTTAGATATATCTAACCTTTGCATTTTCTGGTCACTGCTGCTTCAGGATCAATTTTTTTAAGTGCTTCTCACTGAGCTTTGTATCCAGATGCCAGTTTTCTGAGCCATTTCATCTTGTGTTTAGTTTCCTTCCTAAGTAGCTATACTGTAGCAATATTTTACTATTAACCACAGATAAGCTGCAATGCTGCTAATCTGACTGTTATATCTGCAATATTGCATATATTGTTTTTTTTTTTTTAACACAAATGAGTAGCAGGTTCAGAAATGCTAATGTCGCATACATTTCCCGGATTCTTCCTGCTGAAAAAGCATGTTGTGCATCATGCAGTTTCCATGGCACTGGGAATTTTTCTTTTGTTTATTTCTTCAAGGCAGCTGGAGCTCCTTTCAACTAAAAAAGAGAAACCTTTTGGCTGGGCAGGGATGGCTTAAGGCTAAGTGAGAATTGAATAATCCAAGAAAATGAAGCCTTTGAAAAAAAAAATACCACTTGTATGCAAGAAATCTGTTTCTTTTACTGAATGCCTCAAGCTCACCACTGGTGCTGGAATCTCCTCAATATACATTTCTGTCCAGCACATTGAGCCATTATTTCTCTCTCCCTCGAGTCCTTTTTCCTATTTACATTGGAGGATCCTTGATCCTCCAGGTCATGCTGCTTTTGTATCTGCTGAGCAGTTCGCAATCCTAGCAACTCATTCATAAGGATTAAATGTGAAGATCTTTGGATCTGTAGTTTTATGGAAAGCTAAATGCATATATTTATCAGAGCATAATACGTTAGGAGCCTTGCTTTTTATTACTGGTTTACACTAATTTCTTTCAGACCTTTTGCTATTAGCTTTGATTTTCCCCTCTGTAGTAGAGGTTGGTTTGTTGGTTCCACGTCTTATGCAAACACCCTGTTGTTTGGGCTTGCAGGATGCTGATGGAGCTGAACACCACATAACCACATATGTAAACTGATTTAGGTTTTAATTTTATATATTTTTCCCCAAATAAGTATTTTTAACCTAAATCAGCTTGCTGGTCTACATGAATGTGTGCTGGCACAGGAGGAAGAGTGACTTGGAATTGAAGTGAAACCTTCATGTTGAGGAGAAGCTTAACACTTACACTTCTGGGGACTGTAAAACAGGTTTTGGTATTCTGTTGTGGGTCCCTAAAACAATGGGAACCTACAGGCACTGCTTACATAGAAATTAGCCACTAAGAAAGATAGTTGTAACTGCTGAAGTTTCAAATTGATCTTGATGTTTTTGCTGTTTACCTGCTACTTGGAAAGGTACAGACAAGTGTGTTAGCACTGCTCACATTAATTTTGTGTTTTAGCATTGCTCTGTCTCTGGCTAGCTGCACTGAGCCCTGCAGTGTGTGACAGGTGGGCAGAAATGCTCCCTCCCACTTCAGCCAGGTCCCAGTCTCTAGTCTTGCCCTGAGCTTTTGTGAATCTATATCAAAAAGGTGTTTGTTTGTTTGTTTGTTTGTTTTTAAAGTTTATCTGACGCCATGTCATTCATGCAGCACTTCAGGCAGCAGAGCGGTGCAGGTACCACCCCACTCCTGATGCCGTTTTAAGAATCTCCTAGAAAACGTTATTGGTGCTAATAGCTAGTCATTTTTAGATATCTTCCGTCAGCTCTTGTACACTGTATGTAAGAAACTTCAGTTTCGCTGCCCAAACGCTTCCCTAGATAGGTAGGCAGCAAAGAGATGGATAAAAGTGCTTTTCATGCCTTTTCTCTCTCTGACGCTCTCAACTCCAGAACCATTTACCCAACATTACGTCTTGAGATGTGCCTGTACTGCAGTCCTTTGTTTTCTCCCCGTATTCCAAGGTAAGAGTGAAAAGCATCACATCAGCCTCAACCTTCCCTTCTCCCCTTTGGCCAGGAGGTGGAGGTAGAAAGCAGCGTGCCTGAAGGCTCTGTGTGTCCCTGAGAGCCGTAAGTGGCATTTTTGTTCCGCTTCCACCATCTGTCTTTCCCTTTTATTGAAATTGTCGAGTATCAACTATTCAGCTTTATGACCTAAAGTCTTCAAAACTTAAGTGTTACCATTCTCATAAAGTAGCTATTCTCAAAAGTCACATCTATTCAAATAACTTTTTGTACGAGTGAGGCTCATCACAGTGATAAATGCTGAATCTGCCATTGCTTCTCATAAAATAATAATAATAAATAAATAACTAGGAAAAACTCATTTGAAGTTCTTGGAAAAAATGTATTTGGCATGAGAACAAAGCCCAGGCCCATCTCATCTCTAAGATGATACAGCTGGGTTTAAGACTGCAATAGGGTCACTCATCATTTAGATATTGTAGATCTGCCAAGGTAAATCAGGGCTCCTGCAGGACTCCTTTCTTGCATTGGCAGCTTAACAAAACAACCTCAGAAAGATAAGGACAAGGTCTTCAAAAACAGTGTGGCTGTGGGGGGAAAGGGGAGGTGGGAGTGTATCTGCACATGAGGAGGGAAAGATGTTTGCGTAACATCACTTGAAGAATAACAGTGACTCAGTAATTCTGCTTTTTTTTTTTTTTTCTCATGTATTTTCCCATAAACCTCAACAACAGGCTCTTAGGTTAGAGGAGGAAAAAAGGAAAACACACAAAACCCCACAACAGACTTTTATATTTTAAAAGTAGTATCAGGAACCTACCAATATTTCCCTACTTCCAAGTGGCCCTAGGTGAAGAAATGTCATGCATGTCCATGCAGACAAAATTGACATGTTGGTTCTTACATTCCAGAAGGACAAAATCCCAGACCATCTGCCATCAGCAGCCTCCATTTCACCATTGCAAGCCTGTAGGTTTTTTGTGGGGCTTGGTTTGTTTGTTTGTTTGATTGATTGTTTTTTCCTTCAAGGTATTTTCTCTATGACATATTTAAACTTAATTCTTTTTACCATTTAGGACTGACTGTCTCTGTGGGCTTCAGTGTAACTTTGTGAGGCTCTTGGCCAGAAAACACTGTAAAAAATGGATTCCTGGATGGTAGAGAGAAGATATAGTTTATTTACAGATGCCGAAAGAAATAATACCTTTTTTTTTTTTTCCTCTTGTTTTCACTTTTTCTGTCTATGGTAACAGGATTAATTTTAGGAAAATAAATACATACCGTCATACTGCATAATAATGCAAAATCTTAAGCTTTTGCCTATTCATAATTAGTCGGGTGAAGGAGCAGAGCAGTGTAATTCCTAGTGTTTCTTATGTGTTTTCTAATGAGACAACTCCTAAAATCAAAAGTACCCTGTCCCAAGCCTATGGGATGAATTCCATTTAATATCCATATGTCTGTGTAGTCAGTCCAATGGGATAAGGTGGTAGAGTGAAGCAGAATATCCTTCTCGTTTGCAGCTGGAAGTGTTTCCTACTTGCAGCTAGGACTTCTTAGGCAGAAGCACACAACCCAAAAGTGCTTTAGACCTTGCCCTGCTCTAAGGTATCTTTTCAGTGGCCAGACACTGAAGTGCTTGTGGCACATCACTTCAAAGCACATAAAGTAAGGCTAACAATGATGGGTCCCTGAAGCTATTAAAAGATAGTATATTTGCATGAGAAGGTTTAATGGTCTGGAAAGCCATAGCAAAATGGAATCAGTAAAAGGGTCTGTAAAGAAAGCTCACTGAGCCTGCGGTGAGGGTTTCCACGAGCGTTTACTTCAATAAGCTCCGCTTGGAGCAAACACATTGACTGCGAAAACTCCGTGGACCTACTGAATTTAAAATACGATTTGAAACTTCCTCAGTAGGGTCAATAAATATAGAGTGTGATGTTCATGGGTTTTGAGGCATTGTTTTATGTTTAAATAATATAGTTACTGTAAGTAGAATAATTTGTAATTTTAGTCGCTCATGGAGAAGCTGTGTTCTGGAGAAGAATCAAATGAGAAAGAAATATCTTAATTCAAATATCATTCTATTACCTCCCCTCCCCAAACAAAACAAACAACAGCAAAAACTTCTAAAAATATAAACAGAAAGAAAAAAGAGAAAATTCACGAAAAAATGTTTTGAAAATTTAACCAAGAAATTGCTATGGAGGATTATGATAAAAATCTTATATTTTTAGGAAAAAGAGCTGTCACAGTCAAGTACAGCAGCTAAAGCTAGGAAAACTGAACTTGGTACTCACCGAGGCCTCTGATCCTGAGCATGCAGGTATGCAGGCTTTAATGCATGAGCTGTCCCATACACCGATGCCACGTTCAAAGTTAAATATATTGTAGATGGCATCCAATTTTCTGGTTCCCCAATGCCTCAGCCAACTAAACTGATGATTTTTACCAGGCCGAAAACTAACCGCACAAACAAATTAATGCTTGACAAGCTCTAGAGCAACTTTTAACACAGATTAATAGCTACCAGTCAATTGGCAGTGGGTTAACTTGAGGTGAAATAAATCAACAAGTCCCCTTTCCCTATCTTTTGCCCTTCCCCTGCTTCTGAAACCACTGACACACGTGTTGTCATGTCCCCTTTAGATGGAAGGCTGCTGGGCATAAAAACCGAGATTTGTTCCAGTGTGTGGCTTTTGTGCTCAAGAGTGGTTTTCAGTCTGTTCTCAGGGTTATGAGTTCTGCGGGGTTAAAAGGCACTTCATCTCATTTAGGTTGGCGTTGTAAGGATCAGACACAGAAACCTGATTTTCCAAAGAATCTTAATTGCATTAGACACTTACCTGTCAATGAAACCACGTTAAGGAGCTGTGAGAATCTTTAGATGCCCACATGCCTGCTGCAAGGAAACAAAATGCTGAAAATCAACCCCAAGGTTTTGTGATTTTGTTTGTTTGTTTTCTAAATCAAAATTCTGTTCAAATTAAAGTGTGTGACCGGACTATTTCAGGTAGAGCAGTAAAGGCTCCTCCTTCCTCTGCTTATCATTTGACAATGATAAACATTTAGTGAAAATGGTATTCTTCTTTTAACACGTATCAGGAGGGAACCTTTTCGTAAAACCTCTCTTTGCTACAGCAAAACCTTCTTCTATTCCATCGTCTATGGATTTCAGCAGATGAGTGGTGGTGATGGGGTAAGATAAATTTTTCTCCATTACAACCAGACCTGTGTTGGTTTTCTCATAAAACACCAGTGAAGAGCCCCTTCTCAATACAGGTAGCCAGCAGAAACGTGTGGCCAGCTTTCGTGTCACCTTTTGAGTGCATGCTCTGCCTGGAAATAGTATTTAGAGTGTTAGAATAAATAAATAATTCTACAGATATATGCACAAGAGTTAGTTTTAATGGCAAAAAAGCTAATCAAGTGATTTTATGAGTCCCAGTTAAAAGTAATTATACAGTTGAAAGTGCTTTAAGGAAGTTAATGAGACAGACAAATGTGATAACAAATTGCTGTCTCATCATTAGCTTCCTTTAAAGTTAATTCAGTCTTAACATTGCAGGGCACTACTCTGCGTTGCTCTGCTTTCCGCTGGTCCAGCTTTGTCCCTGCTCTCATCCACCTCATCCATCCATCCCTCAGTTAGTTGGGGGGTGCAGAATCCAGCTATTGGCATCAGTCGGTGTGCTTGCAAAATGTGGCGTTTCCAAAAAGTGAGGATGGTGTTAGGAAGCAGGCAGCACAAGTTGGAATACATTTTGGTATATCCATCTGATTCCACTGTTCTTTATCCTAATACTAGGGTGTGTACCTAAACAAGAATACTGTTCATGAAGCTTAGAGTACAGTTTCATAGTTATTTGCATGTCTTCAGTAGCATTTTCAAGTATGCACACACCAGAATACTGATTAGCTCTCTTGTATGTAATAAGTGTTTTGGTTGCAGTTAGTTGTCTGAAGATAATCTTAAAGAGAAAACAAAGGTGGGGTGTTTTTCTTTTTTTTTTTTTTTTTTCTTTTTCAGCCTGTGATGTTCAATTAATATAGGGGTCTTCAGGGTACTGTTTCTTCCTTGGGCCCATAACCTTGCAGTGCAGCGAAACAGTGAAACCGTGGGGTCACTGCCTGTGGAAGCTGCTTTGCCTGGAAGAACAATGTCAGGAGGGATCAAGAACCCAGTGAAATAACATCTGATGTTTATGGCCTTGCAAGTTTTAGGTAGCTATCACGTCTCACAGATAATGGGAAAGTCTCAAGTATGGTAACTGGGAAGATCTGACAGTATTGTTGGTACTCATTTTCCCTGCCAGCCTCCTTTTCAAGTTAGGGTGAAACTGGAGCTTGCTATACACTGCTTGGAAATGAGTTTGCTAAGATCAATGAGTAATTTGATCAATGTATCTAATTGCTTTTTGCTTTGGCCTCACCGCCTTGATAAGGATAAGAACCTTATAAATAATTAGATTTGGTGCTAGAGTGCATTAATATTACTAATGCATGCTATTTGTTATTTATTCCTTCATTGCATCAGTGGATGATGTATAGACTGCTCACATGAGGAAGAAGTGATATAGGAAGATATAAAAACAAATTATATGTACTGAGTAATATCAAGATAGATGGCAGAGATGTTACTAAATTGTAAACTGTATGGTTTGTTTTTTTTTTCAGTGAAATTTGCTGCTTCACACTGTCCTTCTAACACCTAGCAAATATACCAGAAATGAAGGAATCGTTGATTGTGTCTGTGGGTACGGGTTAAAAGGTCTGTGTGCGTGTCATATTTTCTAAGCAGATTCTATAAATACAGCTAAGATATAGAGTAGTTTCGCCAAAGCAAGAGAATTAGCTGGAGTTTTTTGACAGCGTTCAAAATATGATTTTGCTGTTTTTTATTGGGACAGAAAAAAAAAGCTTTAAATATTTTTTGTCAAGGAAGGTTACACTGGAACATCTGTCAGGTCTAATGTGGTCTAATCCGGAGGTTCAGGCCAGAGCAGTCTAATCCTCTATGGGATGACTGTACCAGTAAATTCTCCTGAAGGAGGGGTATGTTTCTGTAATGTTTTACTTTGCAGTGACTGCGTGCCCGACCCTTTTAAGTCTACAGTAAATGTGAAATAGCTTACTGCAATAAAAGGAGCTCACATTTCTTGGGAAGTAAGAGTATCGACACTGGCAATCACCATGGTGTAGATGCTATATTTTAATTTCACGTTCTTACATGGTTCTTGTTTCCTGTTTAACCATTCTACAGGCAGCAAAAGTATGAGCCTGCAATGCACTAAATTAAAGCATCCCCTAGACTGAGAAATCCAGCCAACTTCCCAAAGTTGTCCATGGGAAGCATTAAATGTTTCTGTAGTTTTCCTTCTTTCTTGTAGAATGGGAGCAGAAAGTCCTGTCTCAGTGGTTAAAGGTAGCACCTCTGCAGATGTAGCCTGCTCTTCATACAATTTGTTAGATGCTTCCAGCAGCGTTTGCACAGGCTTAAGGATTTGGAGGGTGGAGAAGATGGATTTAGAGAAACAAAGCCAGCTGAGAGATGTGATCACATATTAGAGGTCTTTCATATAAATTATGAAAGATGGCTACTGTGAATTATAGCTGTAGGCTTTCAGACAATAAGCCTTTCAGGAAAAAATAATGAAACAAAGTGACACTCAATTCTGAGTTTCATTATCAAACTGAATCATAATTCAAAGTTCTTTTAAAACTTCCAGCATGGTTTGCAATTTTTTTTGATGGAACTGGGACTAAGTTTGATCATAGTTAACTGTTTTAAGTGGGTTTTTGGCTACCACTTTACTCCAGGAATATTCCTCTCCAGTAAGTCAGTGTCATTCCTGTCTGTAATCTGTTGCCAGCACTATCAAGGTCCAGGAACTATCATTTCTTACTGTCAGCTTTTGGGCAGCTGTCCCTCATCAAAATTCATAGCGCTAGCGAAAGCCTCCTCTTCCAAGGTAGTACTCTCCTCCAAATCAATACAAATAGTCTAACAGGCAGGGAAGCAGTAGCCTGTGTTCTCGTATTTCCATTCCCTGCTCATCCTTGACATCAGACTTTCCTCAGCTCCTGATGCCAGCGAGCCATGGCAATTTATTCTCATGTCTGACCCAGCCCAGAGAACTCGCCAGCTGAGGGCAGCCTCCAGATCCCCGCGGTCGATGTTGCTCTGAGCACCGGAGGGCTGCGGGTGACGCAGGAACGGGGCCTGCAGCGCAGTTCTCCTCCTTCAGCAGCAGCTGTGGTGGGACCGGGGAGTGTGCAATGCAAGGGGCTGAAGCCTTGGAAAGGACCAACCTGAAGCAAATCGACAGAGGTTTTTGGAGAGGTGATTTGGTATCCTTTCCCACCACATTGGAATAAAATACGGGTCCCATCTGATAGTTTTAGGTCATAACATGACGAAAATACTGTTTCATATTTCTTGATTGCTTCAAGTAAAATGCAAAATTTTATAAAAATAAGTACTGCTACTATTTCATTTGCAATTCCTTGATGAAAATATATTTCTATTGCAGATAGATACCTCACAGTCCACAATTACTAGTTAATGCTTTTTGCCCATGTTTAGATCACGGTGATCAGGGTGTCTCACCAGTTAGGTTGGTTAACAGCCATTGCCTCTCCTGCAGCAACTTAGGAACACCCTTGTGTTCCTCTGTATCATGCGGAGAATCAACCACCTACCACTTTTTAAAGTGGCATCCCATTCTTCCGTGCAGTGCGTGCTGTCTTTATAATTACCCAATTTCCTGCATGTAGTTCAACAAATCAAATGAAATTTAGTAATTGAATAGAAACCTCTCCTGCCAGCAAAATATTGCTCAGCAGCAAGTGATGTAGGTGATAAAGGAGTTGTATAAAAATGTTGGCTGAGTGCTCTGTGGTGATTTAAAAGTATGTGTATGTTAAGAGTTAATACAAAAAACAATAGGAAACAAAATAGAGAACCTTAATATAGTACTCTATGGCACCACAGTGTATCTGGTTATCATGTTGTCTTGCCAGGGAGGAGATGATAGTTGGAAAGGCCTTGGAGGCTGAAAAAAGGACCAGGACAAGTAATGAGTGACCTGGGTATGAAGGATGACTGAATACACATGCCTGGGAGACTGTGTGGTAGGGGTGTATGTAATTATGAAAGGCCCAGACAGAGAAAATAAAACATGTAAGTTTGTGACCTCTTCCAGTGAGAGAACAAATGAAACTTCAATGCAGCCTCAAAACAGAGAAGAGAATGGTCCTTAGTAAAGGGTCACTTTGCCTTGGTTGTACACAGTAAAATTTTACATGGGTTCAAAACATTGACCTGATCCAGCACAGCCATTCATATGTTCCTAACATCAAATACTTCTGGGTTTTAAACACTTCAATCTTGTCACATAAAAATCCCATATTTTCCCTTCCTGTGTCCATGATCAAATTCCACTAATACTTTCCCTCTACTTATTTATCATCTATTTTAGATGATGTGATGATAGTCTTTATATTGCCTCTGAAATGGTAATATAATATTGAAATATAAAATTAACCCTCCCCACCAAAGAACTCCAGTTGAAGGATTGTAGTAGTAGAAACCCCAAGGTACTGATGAGATTTTCTTACTTTGCAGTCCAGTTGCTCACAGGGTTCCCATGTCTCTGTTCCATTGGGATGTGCTGGGCATGCCAAGTACAATTGCAGAGTAGATCCCATTCAGGTTAGTCCTGTTACGTAATAATTATATTGTTTCCAAAAAGGTGCTTTATGTCAAGAGGAACACCAACTGTATTACATAATTTTATTTAGGTTACTGCCTTATGTTAGTATGTCTTGTGAAATTTTGCTTGAGAGTTATTCAGTGTGTTGGGTTCTCTTTATACAAGAAAGGTTATGGTTTATTTCACCGTTCTTGCCTTAGAATCCATCACATTTGCTGTTCTCCTACACAATTATCATATGTAATATTTCAGAGTTCTGATAATCCCCCAAATCTACAATTTCCTCCTCCTTTTTTGTTCTAACAAAGGAAAATATGATGGGATTCCTTTGTAGACTATGAGAATTATTTTAAGCTATTTCAAGGGAGTTTATGCCCTTAGAGCTTGATGTGCTGTCTCCACTACTTTCTTAAACATAAGCTTCTTAGTAATAATTGAAGTGGTTAAAAACCTATAGTTCCTTACTCATTATTACCAAGAACTAATTATAGAGTTTCCAGGATAGGTTTCCATACAGCATAAGTGTATTTCAAAGTGTAAATATATTTATATGTCTTCAAATAATATGCTCTTTTTTTTCTTTTTTTTGTTTAAATAAAACATTTTATGCAACATCAGTCTAAAAATGTCCTAGAAATGCGTGAGTTCCTCTTGTGTCAGCCAGTATTCAAAACCCAGTCCTGAAGTGATTTTTGCAATTCTTTTAATGGGCAAAATTGAATGAGGTTGTAGCTCTGTTGGGATCTGAATCAGTGGTGTTTGCTAACAGTCTGATCACGCTGAATTATATTTAAGTACAATGTTAAATATGTATCTTTGGTTATTTATATTTTTGTAAACAATATTTGCTGCAGTTGGGATTTTAGGGTCAATTCTCTCTCGGATTTGTCAAGAGCAGGTGGCATTTCACTCAAGTTAAACGTGTTTAATATGTATCTGGTGCTCAACTAATTTGAGATGACGGACCGTTTCCATGCTCTTTCTGAACAGGCCATGTTGTCATCGACAAATTCAGGAAATTAATAAATATTGCTTGTATATAATTCGCTGATAAATAATAAGCAAGGTTGGTTTTAATGCTTTTGCTTATGTATGGTAAATGGAGATGTGGGTCTTTCCTTCTAATGCTGGATGACAAACAGCAAAGCTATGGAAGATATTCATTACATCTCAGCTATGAAAGCATTCATCATGTTTTCATTTTTTACCTGTGTTCAAGAGGGACACAGCAGAGTTTCTTTTAATTTTGTTTTCACTTTAAGAAGCACACTTCATTGTGAAAGCCTCATAACTAAATTATTGGAGTTTGTGTTTCTGTGATTATTCTGCTGAGGCATATTACCTACCAGATCATCTGGGCACTGAATTTTTGGTAGAAATTAACTGGAAAATAACCTTCAACATGATAAATATTTGTAGCTGGAAAGGACCTGAGGAAATCCATCTGTAGCCTAACATCTGACAGAGCCCCTAAGGGGAGCTGGCAACTGTATAGCAAATTGAAGTGTGCAAATCCTGAGCCTCTCAGCAGATACAGTAAATATGTGCAGTGTAACACAGCAAATATGTGAAGGCTTTTAGTTATGGAGGTGTGTAAATGTTTACAAATATGATTAACTGCAGAGCACAAAATCCATTCGCAGCATCAAAGGAAAATACTAAAATTCCTTTTTCCCGCCCCCCTGCAGGATTATGCTGAAAAGAAAAACACGATAGCAAAAGCCCTGGAAGATCTTAAAGCCAACTTCTACTGTGAACTCTGTGACAAGCAGTACTATAAACATCAGGAGTTTGACAATCACATTAACTCATATGATCATGCTCACAAACAGGTAAGAGGAATCTGCTCACTACTTAAACTTAATTCCAGTGGGAATGTTGACATTTTTGGTTTCCATGTCCTACAGGTTGGCTTGAAAATCACAGTTGTCAAATTTCAGATTCTGGGAAGCAAAAATAGGCAGTTTTCTTAGAAACAAGTCATAACATGAAGATTTTACAGCCAAAAATTCTGAGCTGTAAGGAATGGGGAATGCTCTAAGGGAAATGCGAACAGTTATGTGGTAAAAAGGTACAAGGAATGATGAAAATGTAAATGTAGAATTCACTTGTCATCAGTTTAATTTTGCATATCATTAAATGCTGTGGTGTATTTAAGAGATTTAAGGGAAGCATTTGTGTCACAACAGGTGTGGGTAGGAAGCTTGACATAGTCTTTGGTAAACTTTCTTTTCACAACTGCATGTGTGTGAAATGGACCATAATTTTACTTAAATGCACTGCATATAGAAAACCAAGGTAATGAAAAGTTTCTGGCTCAGTTCACAATAAGATAAGTGTAAGCTTTTAAACATTGGTAGTTACAGTTTTACCGCCACGTTTTATCACCGCACCTCCAAGTTCCGTATCCTGCTTTTATAACATAACAGTGAGAGAGGCAATGCAACTGTCTTATAAGGCAATGGCATACCAGTGCAACCTCACGGTCTCCAGAGTGGTCAAAACTGTATTATTCAGAGGAAAATGCAGTGCATTGACTTCACCAAAAAGATACATAATGATCTAACCATACAGAAACTTTCTACTTAGTCCAATTAGCTGGTAGTTGTCCTTTATCTTTGTTTTATCTGGTGAAATCATAGGGTCCTTGATCAGGATTGATTGCTTTTCATTCTAATTGAATCTCCTTTTGTCCTGTAGTTCCCTTCAGGTTGAGGGCAGATGCTATCAGCTTTAGATTTTGTGAGTTTTCGATTTAGTGTTGTGAACTATGGAGCTGTAGACCTTATCAACAATAGCAGTGTATGACAACCTGGAGAGAAAGCAAGCTGTATTAGATGAGAAACTAGCAGGTAGCTTCCTTGCATCCTATAGATACTTATTGTGAGTTGTAAGTATTTGTAGTTGAAACACAGCTGGAACTGGTTCTTCAGGCATTGTCACACAGCACTACCTCACTGATAGAGGGCAAGGGAATAAAGTGATGGGCAGAATTTTCCCCACTTGAACTTTCTTAGAAATGTTTAAAGTGCTCTGAAGCACTTCCAAATAATAAAAACCTGAAGGCTGCAGTAATTGCTCCTCTCTATTCAGTATTGATGAAAAATGGATTTTGAAAGCAAGGTCAGGCATGAGACTTGTTTTCAATGGTTCACACAGCTACTTCTCCTTTTTAATCGCTTTAGACAGGAGATGCTGGGCACCACACCAGCATTTGGAGTGCAGCATGTCCTGCCTCTACACCTTTTGGGTAGGGGCTTCAGTGTCTGTGTTTGTATGTGTCTTTGTGGATGTAGCTGATGAAACCCAAGAAGCCATCCTCTTCCTACACAAGACAACCATGACTCTAACCTCCTTGGTGGGAAATCAGACAAAAGTTTCCAGTTCTCCAGTAGAACAAGTTGTATGGATGCTTGTTTCGACAAAGTGAAAATGTTCTGTAATACTACTGGAAAATAAGGCCATCGATTCCTGAGATTAAAATGTTAAGTCAGATCTAATTCTTCTGGAGCATTTTCTGTGGCAGTCTCTACAGGTGTTATAAAAACAAACCATTCCTCTTTCCATATTTCGGTGAAAGAGAGGGTAGGCAGCAAATGCTGCTATGCAGGCTCCCTCAGATTTACTGATTTTTCATGTCTTTTTTTTGGGAGCAACCTAATTTTTCTAATTTTGCTAGAGCCGTTTGCAGATGCTAATGTTGAATGCTTTGTTCTTTGGTGTGAAACTTCCTACCTCAGTGGCAGTTTAGTGGAGGGGAATGAACAACTGACCTGTCTGTGGATTTTGCTTCATATTTTTCTCCAACTTTCTCCATTCAATCACACCTTTCTGCTAATAATGGGCAGGTAAGGGAAAGCACTTGTAGAAAGTTTCCCATGATCCCAGAACAGTTGTAAGCATATGCAGCCAGTTTGGTTTCACTGGTCCCAGCACCCAACAGTGTCTTTCCAATGATCAAGCAGATGAAAAACTTCTGTCCAAACCTGAGTTCATCCCAGCTCTACTGAAAAGCCTTATTTAATCCTAACTGAGCATTCTGTTATCACACAGTCTTAAGCCATGGGATGCTTTCTCAGAGAAAATCTTAATTCCAGCTTCTGTACCTCAGTGTTATTGTACATATTCTATTTTTTCCATCAATTCAAAGATTGCTAGCACAGTAAATTTTCAGGCTTAAAATACAAGATTTTATAATCATGTGATTTCCCCCTCTTTGGATGAGGGGCCCTGTACTGTCAAGGGTTGGTTGTGTTTTGATTTATTATCTCATCTAGCTTCTGAAACCCTGCTTTCAGATTGTATGTAGTCCAGAAAGAAAGGATAGGGCTAAACTAATTTTATTTCCTGGGACCTGAAGGAGTTCAGACCAAGGTATCTGGGTCTCCACCTGCCTCTATTAGTGCTTTCTTGTTCTTAGTCTAGACAATATGGTTTGGAGAGTAATATCTGTAGCCTTTAAGAATCCTGGAAAAGTAACTTGCAAGGTAAGGTCAGTGGTAATGGAGACAAATGAACTCTTTTATTTGCTTTGAAAACCTAGACATAAAAAAGAAGGAAAACAAAATTGAGTGCAGGTATCTTTAAAACTAAGTGTTCTGAGCCCAATTCAGACAGAAATGTAACTAAGGCTGAACCTGTATGATTCTTTAATGAGAGAATTACTGTTTGATGATGATGGTCTAAAATCATGGACTGCAGCTTTTGAGACCCGTTTTTGAGACTCAAAAAATCTGTGTGATTATGCAGAGTTTCTGAAGTATTTGGAAGCATACAAAGAGCTCTCTGAAGTGCTGTGTTCATGCAGGGTAGGGGAAAAAATCCTGCCTGTGTTCCTAGAAATGCTGTAATTTTGATAAATGTGGCAGAGCATCAAGTCTAAAGCTGTGAATGACCTTCGTCTCATAGCCTTTCAGAGGCAGAGAGTTGTTTTGTCTTGTCAGTGAAGAAGGCTGGATCGCACAGCTGGGTCTCCTGCATCAGTCATTCCTCAAGAGACTTGTTGCTGTGAGAATGAAATGGTTTCATTCTTGAATTTGGAAGTCTTCCTCTCCATCCGAGACCTTCTGATTAATCACCCAATATCACAGCAGCGCACCTGAGCTTGTTCTTTCCTCTCCCAGGACAGCCTTTCTAAATATCAGAATAGCTGTGGTGAAAAATAAAAGTAAGAGCCCTAATGTATTTGCATCCAGATATGCAAATACAATCAATTAAGTAATTTGTAAGTAGGAAACTTTCCCCACAAAATCAGAGGTCATTTTGCAAATGCTGTCTCCCTTGATGAAAATAATCTCCCTGCTCTAAAAATGTATTTAAAATTGTATGGAGGTACTAAAGCACAAATTACAGAGGAAGACTAAATTAGTAGATGTCCTTTTTCCCTATTCCAGCCACAGTTTTCTCCTGTCTATGTTTTTCTCCTCTCTCTACATGTTTTTCTTCTTTGTGCATTTTAAGAGGTTAATACCAAATAGGTCAGCAAATACTGATCTGTAGCCCATCAGAAATCTGACCTTTGATCATCTTGGTGTCTTTGAATAAACATTTCAATGAATATAGGTGGAGAAAAAGAAAATCTTAAGTGGAAGGATGTGATAAGGCATGAAAATAGTGATAATACAGTAATTTTTCTAGATGTATACCTCCTACAGGAAGGATGAAGGATGGAAATGTGTAAGGTGTAAAGTAAGAGCTGTATAGCAGGTAGCACACTTGCAGATTCCAGTATTCTCAGCAAAGATAACTGGATGATGCCAGTTTTCTGACTGCAATTTAAAAAACAAAGCCACAAATCTTTGCAGTTATCATTACAGCCATCATTACAAAAATAAAATTCAATAAAAAGGAAGTGTATATATCCCCCATCCGTTCTACTTGCCACTGTACATTTTGTCTTTTGCCAGTTGCTGTTCACAAAATGTCCGTGTTTTGTTAGTAAACATCTGAAAAAGTTTTTAAGTGCCTTTCTTTAAGCAGCATTTTAATTTTGTGATCCTCAGGGTTTATGTTGTATCTGTCAAGGAAGCCTATGCAATTCGTGTAGCCCTCTTCAGTGCTATGGAAACCTCATGGATGGCCAGAAATCCCTGAGAAAAGATGCTTAAAAGGAGGACTTAATTCCCAGGATGTGCTCATGGTACCTCAGGAAATCTGGGTGATTGTCAGTGGAAGCTGTGTTCTGTTGAAACTTGATCTTAACACACCTCACTGCTCTTTATTCTCTGGAACTTCAAAACAACAGAAATGCATGACAGAAGTAGGGATTTTCTGCCACTTAGTTGTTCTGCATTTGCATCATTTTATGTTGGGTTAGGAAGAACAGAATTTAAATAGATGAGAACAAGGATTGTAGTAGCTCAGTCCCACAGCTGCAGAAGTGAAAGACGTGCACTATTTACCAGGAGCCAGCAGTATTTTGTGTTGCATTTCCCGGGCTGCTTTTTGCAAGTTGAGTCCTGCTACAGCTATTTGAATCACTAAGCCAACAAAGCCAACACGTGGTATGCCATCTTGGAAGTGTAGAAACAACAATTCTCAAAAATGTGTCATCTTCTAGAGCAATACAATTTAAAAAAAAAAAAAAAAGGTTTATGCTAGTTCAGAACAAAACCTTAAGAACTGCAAAAAAGTTCCACAAGAGTTGCTTCATAAGCAAAACAAGCATGATATATGTATGTGACACGTGACATAACTCAATGCTGCTGGCAACAGCGTTGTGTTTTCCTGGACCGTAGTGCACGCTGAGCTGGCCAGAAAGGGATGTTTAAGATGACAGAGTGGACAAGAAGGCTGTGGTGAGCAATTACAGCCATCACAACCCCCGAGAGCGATGAAATAAATTCCTTCTTCAAGCGCCATCGAGGCTAGGCATGGATGAGAAGAATGCCCACACGGTTATATTGGTGTCAAAACCACTGGGTCCTTTAGGGCTGAGGGGGCAAAGCTCCCCTGCTGCAGGGCTGGTGGGACAGACAGCAACAATGTGCTTGTGGTGATGGCTGCTGCCTGCCCTCATGGGCAAAATGTAATCCTGTGCATGTGGTTGGGTGTAGCTTATAGAAAGCAGGGGTGGGAAGCACTCAGAGCATTGTCTTTTCCTTTCCCTGTGAGGGAAAATACCTTTTTGCAGTACATGTCAGTGTGCTTTCTCTGCTTTGCACTTGATGACCTCTCACTCTCGATATCAGAGTCAGGATTCTTGCAGCCAAACTTTCAGGAATGGAGAAATTTTCTATTCCTTCCCTTACTCCAGCTTGTTTCTCAGAAGAAAGCAATATTTCTGTGTGCCCTTATGGGCAAACTTAGCTTCTGAAAGTGAAGCAGTAGGATCCACATAATTTTGTTTGAATACTGTTGTCCCTGTCACTGAATGTAATTTTGCCTCTTCCTATATTTAATTTTTTCCCTTGGGAAAAGATGCTCATCTTTTCATTCTTTTTAAATATTAAGGGAACACCACCAAACGTTCCAGCCGCATGTGTTCCTTTGGATATATATATATATTTGTAGCCCACATACAACCACGAAACAACCCCTCCTCTGCCAAAACAGAAACAGAACTGGAGGATCTCTGCTCCATTGAAATATAAAGAATGTATCCAGAGCATAATGCCGGAGAGGAATTTCCAGGTGGGAGTCTCTTTACAGATGATGGGCTAACAGGAGTGCTTCTTCTGGTATTAACCCTGCCTCCTTCGGTCGGCTGCCGTGCTGTAAAGGCACCTGAAGCTCTGCCTCTGGCATCCAAGTGCCTGGGGCAATGCAGCAGCTGGATGCTGACAGGGAGGGCAGAGTATAATTGGAAATCAAACAGTTCATTTCTGGTTTTTATTTGTGAATATTTGAACGTATTCAGGGATAAACTTCCTACACTGTTTGATGAATGAAAGAAAAGCCGATTTCTTTTCCTTCCAGTTTTTATTTTGCCTGTAAATTTTAATTCCAGAAATTGGCTTCTTGATGGGTATCAGTGTTAGAGTAATTAGGCACTCTTTAGTTCCAAACTTGCACTGCCACTTTAGATTAGGGCATCCTGAGTAAGATATTAATACCACAGAATTCAGTTTTGTTACTAACTAGCATTCTGTTTCTTCATTACCAAAGAAAACATGTAACTACATTCCTGTTTTGGCAATTATAACTGGAAAGATACTGCAGAACTTTTTCTTTTCTTTTGAGTTTAGGAAATTCTTTTCTGTAATAATATTTGATTATCTAATTGACTTATTTTTCCTGAAGAGGTGTTTTTAGAAGAAACATAATTACTGTAGAAAAGCATATACCTTGTCTGGTCCCATGGATAGTCTGCAAACAGAACATTAATGCCATATGCTGGCACTTCTGGCTCCACAAGGAGCCCATTCTTTAAAACAGGAGTAGCCTTAATCAAATGCAACCCCTTCTGAGCTTAGAAACTTGGTATTTACGCGCCTTTTTTCTTTTTCCTTCATTTTTCCTGTCTTGGATTACTGCATCCTTCGCTTCTTTATCCTTTTCAATATTGCGGTCAGTCTCATAACCTGTTAGAGCACTGACAGTACATTTCCATGCAAAATTAGTACAAATTTTATTCAGCAACACATTGTGCTAGAGTCATCCCCAGTTGTGTCTGTGTTAGCATGTCACTCAGATAACTATTGAATATCCTGATAGGCCCTGCTGAACATGCTTCAGTTTCCATGATAAGGTGCCTTTTGAATGTTTTGTTTGTTTGCTTTTTTTTTCTTTTAATAATCATAAACTGAAAACTATGCACTGTGAACATAGGTTGTTAAAAAGAAACCACAGCCCCAACCCAAAGAGTGAGGAATAAAGAAACATGATTTACTTAGTATATCCTGCACATTTATCTCCCCAGCATGCATTTCTGCTGTTGTGTGGTTCACTGTTTTTCTTTTTTAAATTGTACTAAAAATTTTCAGTTGATCTTTATCTTTCTAAATAAATTCATGAAAATTTATGTGTGTAAATTAGCTGAACTTAAGGCTAATTTTAAACTAAGCTTTACTGTATCAGTATAAGGTGTCTGCTGTTTGGCCAAAGCTTTCGCAAAAGAAAATACTTATTTCTGTTCAACACTAAGATAAGAATGGAGATAATAATTAGGATTTGAAAATAGGAAACAATAAAGTGTTCCCATACGTGATTCCTGAAGGATCCTCTATATTGTAGTACATATTTTGATGGGGAGAAATGATTAAAAACTGGAGTTACACAGTCTTTGAGATCAAATGAGCGTTTACCTATCACATGCTTTGTTGCTAGCCTATAGATCAGCTAAACAATTATCTGGAAGAAAAATATTCTATTTTTTGTCGTCATTCACTCTATAACAGAATCAATCTCCCAAAGTTAATTCAAGTGTTATTATGGGTCAAAGTTCAAACCAATCAACTGAATATATTTTCTGTAATTTTCACAAATTCCAAAGGCAGTTCGATTGCTGTCCTGAAAGTAATAGAGTAGAATATAGATTAAGTGTAGGTAACAAATAACATGAAAAGAGTTTTTTTTTACTCCATGCTTTTCAGCTGCTAGTGATCACATAGGAAAATGTTATTCGCAATGAAGTTTTAAGCTTTCTTAAATGAAAGGCAAACATACATTGCTAGTAATGTATTAAGTTCTGACCTCTCAAGGTGACTCATTTTTGTGAAATTAACATGATTTAATTTGCTGAAACAACTAAGTGGTGCATGCGAATGGCTCCATGCCTAATGCTGCAGAAGCCACCTTATGGTTTCCTATTTATTGCCCCATCCCCCCAAAAATGTTTCCAGATTTTTTTTTCCCTTAGGAGCTCTGCTAGAATTATTTTTTATGCCCTGCAGCACATGCATGCTGTTTTACACGTGGGAGTTCATTGGGAAAAACTGAGCAACCTTTTCAGTGCAAGCCACAGTAAATCTTAAGGTAATTATTGCATTCTTTGCTGATCCATGCAAAATCAATACTTCATTCATTTCAGAAAGAGCTTGTTCTTTTTTAAGTCATGGTTCTGACCCACTGGTGGAACATAACATTGCAATCAGCGTTGCATTTTGGGAAGAGATGTGACTAGACAAGCAACATATATAGAAGTGATGCTTGATTTAACCTTGGGTAATGAATCCTGCTCAGTCTACAGGCTGCGTGCAGTAGGACATTGGGACCTCTACAGGGACAGTGTTTAACTGAAGGTAAATCTAAGGAAAAGTTGTAGGCCTTGATCACAGACAACCATTCATGTAGTTTCTTTAGGCAGTCTAATGCTATTCTAGAAATTATAATTACAGTAATTATTAATATTTTAATTATGGATCAGTAACAGCTTATAGAGAATATATTCAGTTTCCAAAACTGTTTTAGTCACAATCAACAAAACCTAAAATTAGATACTTAGATATTATTTTTTTTTTTAAATGTGCAGGCAATGCTGCCTTGGAACAACTCCACTGCAGAGCCTTTTACATGTGTTTGTTGTTGGCTTCTTGGTTTTGAGCTCCAGTGGTTAGTTGATTTTGCTTTAATTTTTTTATTTTTTAATTAACACTACAACTTTCACTGTCCCGTAAGGATCTGAGTGACGCATTAAGTTGAACTTTCCCCACCGTCATGCAACAAATGAAAGAATTAAAATAAGGGCTCCATGGGCACCAAAAAGGATAGATTAAGCAAATAGGACTGCTGTTGATTTTGAACTTCATTGGCAGACAAACACAGCCCTATTTTAAGAAGATTTCAAGAGTTGGTTGAAAAGAAAATCAGCAGTGTGCCCTTCCTGTCAGTCCCGTTTCTATTCTGAGTTCTGCCTAGCCTTTTCCTTCATTTCAAGGATACCATATGCTGTTATTTGAGTAATACCCCTAGTTTCTCACTATGCTTTCATCGATGCTTGTTCATGACAAGCATCCTTGTGACAAACCTCAATTATTCTGTAAAGAACCTTTCATTTTCTTCCAAAGTCTCCATATGTGGCAGAAGAGTTGTGGTTCAACATTGAGTGACTGAAAGTGTTGATGTCTTGGGTGAACGGTTTTTATTCTTTTTAAGACATTCAGTGTGCAAAAGACAGTATAAATACAGCCAGACTTTGTGACTGTCTCTTGCTTGTAGGCATCCTTCTCTTTCCTTGAAGGAGAAACAAGAGCATGTTACATCTTTTCTTAAATTAGAACTGACTGAAACCCAAGGCACACCATAATATAAATAATAAATAATACTAATTCAAGCTCATTCATGATTAATGCTGCTACTTTTAAATGCACAGCTTCTCTGGTACAGCTCGCTGCTGTCAACTTTATATGCTAATACTACCAAGAGTTCATGCAAAAAGTTAGCTCTGAACATGTAACCCATATTCCCTTTTCTGTCACTGAAAGTGAAGGAAATGACAAAAATCTATTAAATGAAAAAACTCACCTTCTTTAATGATGATTTTGTGTGTGAGTGTGAACTACTTTTTTTTTTTTTTGTATATTTTTTGTATGGCTTTTAAATGCTTGCTTGCACTGGCAACTGCATGTTATATCTGGTACAGACAGGATCTCATAATGTTATATCACCTATTAACTACACAGAGATTGTCTGTCTACAAATTCTTTGTTGTGAAAGACAGGAAACCAAGCCTGAGACTCTAAACAAGAACATGGAAGAGATGAATTGCAACAGTCCCAGTTGTTAACATCATTATTACAGACTCTGTTAGGGTCAGCTCTTGCCTTCACCATCTCCGTGCATGTTCTTCCTTTGCTATTCTTGGTGTCCCTCCCCTGGCCAGCCAGACACCGGCTGCAGAGAGCGTTGTAAGAGCAGGGCACTTTTTAAAGTATACTTAAGGTTCTCAATAGTCTGTGTCTCATAGACAAAAGGTGCTGTATGAGACAGGGCTGCCACTAGGTATGATAAAGAAAGGAAGGGTGTATTTGTATGAAAATGGATTCACGCAAATAGAACAAATTAGAAAATGTAAATGAAGCATTAAAATGATGTTTATCAAACTCATCCTTAGCTCTTTTTGTTCTCTTCTGCTAAGCAAGCATTAAAGTAACACAAATGGTTCTCTTTTTTGTCTGTTTTAGAAGATGTAGGCTGCTGCCACCTCTCCCTCCACCTTGTCTCTCTGCAGTGCCACTTCTCTGCCCCAGCAGGAGACTTTTCTTCTCTGCCATCTCAAGGCTCATTTCTTGCTTAATGAATCTTTCTTTTTTCCTTTCTTTGGATGCGAGGATGACACATGCAACCAATGTAGATCACTTCATTTTCTTCCCTCATTCCTATGCATAGTTAACATGACTTGCATTTCTAAGAAATACTGCAATTAGTGTGTTTTCCTGACACCAGCCTACTTTGTAAGGTTTGTAAAAAGGTATTCATTTTATAATGCCAAATATATTAAAAGTATCGTTTAGTTTATATTGGTGTAGTCTAACTGTGAGCATTATAAACTCACTTCTAAGCTGCTTAGCCCACAAAGGCTATAACACTTTTGGTGAGTACTTTGTGTTTGCTTTGCACGGTGAAAGCTCTAGTCTGAGTTACTCCTTGGGGGCTGACACTGCTGACATGTTCAAGTTCAGATGGTCAGACCCAACATGACTGAGTTCAACTCAGAGCTCGAAGAGCAAAGAGAGTTTCTGGGATGCCCACAAAATCACTGGGAGATTAACAACTAAAACAGTACTCTACGGGGATTATTTGCAAGGAGGTTTTTCTGTTCAGATGCTTAGAAGTAGGTCAGGACTGAAGCAGATGTCCATCTACCCCATGCCAACATTCCTGCAAGGCATATGCTATTCCCAAGGCTGTTTTAGGATTTATTTGTTTTTAATGTAATCAAAAATACTTCCTCACAGTGAGGAGGAGTGGCTGGATGCCCAAGCAGAGCTCTCATAACTGAAAAATAGAATTTGCAGTGGTGACAGCTGGGCAGCCTTAAAATGGTAGGTGAGAATAACTTCATTTTTGGTGATAAGGTGGGGGGTTATTTTACTTAAATAACGGTGGATAACATCTTAAATAATAGATAGTCTTTTCCAAATTACTCTGTGGGTAGCAGATTTTCTTTTCAAACACTGCTCTAGTATTTTGCTTTGGATCTGCACACCTGTCTGACTGTGAACAAAGGGATGATAAAATAGCTAATGATTCATCTTTCTGACTTGATTAACAGGAAGATCAACAAGGCAAAAATCATGTCAAATCATTTTCCTTCAGCAATTGTGAGGAGAAAAGATTGTGTATTGAAAAGTGTGGGGTTGGGAAGCTTTTTCTTCTGTCTGTAAGGATTTAAGATAAATCCAAGGTTTATGTCCCCTTTGAGCAGTTTCACTACCTGCTCATCATGCAGTGTGGATTCACCTCTGCGCAGGGGCTTCCTCTATGGGTATGCATGGAGAGGTTTGAATCCTTTGCAAATCCCTTGAGTTGCCATCTGAATGGAGATACTTGATCTGTGGCATGCTGTTGTATCTCTTCTTGGTCTACCGTTTGCTCTGGATGAAACAAATGTGGTTGTTAATTTGGTTCTGTGGAAACAGGCTTGGTTCTGTGGAAACCTGGGGAAACAGGTTTTCTGTGGAAACCTGGGGAAACTCGCTTAACTCTTGGGCTGAGCCTCCCACAAACAAGATCATGGCTCTGTGTGAGGTTGGAGTTGAACAGGGGCTGGGGAGGGCCAGGGCAGCCCACAAGCTCAGTGACTGGTGTGGTGCCCTGCCTGCCCTTGCACTCATGGGAGGAAGAGCTCGTATCCTGCGGGAAGTGGTGGTGGGAGTGCAGAAGTCTGCTTCGCTCTCTGCAGTGGTGGTTGCTCTGAGTTGGGTGCCTTTCACTCCCCGAGTAGGTTTTGTGCATTGCTGGAGGATATAAAGTAGTATGGCATGCCCTACAGAGCACTTCGCTTCAAATACTCATTTGTCTGTGTGTGCTTTGTGGGGGGAAAAAATACAGTGTTGATAATAAAAATCTGTGAGCACAGATGACTTCTGCCAAGTAAACTGCCTGGTACACTGCTAAGGGAAATATTTTCTTGGGCATTTGTAACTACTGTCGTTGACAATAATATTGCTTGGAATATAAAATAATGGTGGTGTGTTGCCTACCATGACAGAAACTGTGAAAGGTTTTGGCCTTAGTAGGCTTTAATGGGTGCTGTAGAAATAACTACAGAACTGACACTTCCATTTATTACCTTGTAATTGTCCAAAACAAATCATGCTTTTTTCCCCCCACAGTAGACTGAAGCCTAGTGTATGTTAATTGTCCTGGCTCTTCACCTGTCTTGACACCTTGTCAGCTCTTGTCAGCTTTTAAAAGTTATTCTCTTATGAAAACTGTACCTCTGTTGGGTTATTTTCCCATAATGGCCTTGCCACTCATTTTTTCTTTTTTCCCTTTTTCTTTTTTTTTAAATTCTTACATCAAGGTTTACACTTAGCGCTGTCCCCTGACAGTAGTGTGTTCTCTAACGGCCAGTGGTAAGTCAGCTCTCCCTCATCCAGAGATGATGCAAAAACTAAATCCAGTGTTTCAGTTTGCAAGTGTATGCCTGGGGCTCTTGCTTCACTATGGCTCAGGTATTTGCTATTCATTAAAGAAATGAGGTTGTACAGTAAACTGATTTATTAGCTATACCACCCAGTACTCTCATCTCATCAAATCTCACACTGTGCAGGTTAGAGCATCTCATAATTATAAGAAAAACTAGGACCGCTAATTAACATTTATGTGCTATAGGATGTGATGCTACCTCAGCGGGTGGCACTTTCTCCTTTGAGTCAGTACTGGAGCAATATAATTGTGTTGCTGGAGTTGCTGCCTTCAAGATATAAAACCAAGACCTTGACCACTGCGATAATTGAAGTTCCAAGGCTGCTTACTTAGGAGCAAGGATAGTATCTCTGGTAGAGCCCTGGCCAAAATCCAGGCAGGTAATTAGATTCTGTTACATGAGTCCCCCCTGTAGCTTCAGCTGATTATAGTGCCTACTTCCCTTCCCATCCTCGCCGTTAGGTGTAATTGGTGTGCACTGTCGAGCAGCTGCCATGGTCCGAGCCAGTGGTGGTTGTATTTCATTGATGAATGAAGTGATACAGGTGTACTCCTCAACTCCAGCACCTGAAAATTAAATCAAAAGACATTCTTATACTGTAGAATTCATTGATATAGGAAAGATAAGTTTGGGGTGAGCAAAAATACTACATTTTTTACCGTAGTATTTCGCCCTCTGACTTTGAAAATGGTGAAGCTTCAATAGCATGGGGAGCACACAGTAACTGGGAGAGACCTCTAAACTGTTTCTTTCCAAGTCATTGACTCTAAAGTATAATAACCTCTGTTAAGATGGTGTAATTAATTGTTTCACTATGTTCAGAATCCCCAAGAGTGAAAGGCAGAACTGTCAAAATTTGTAATAAGAAATTGAGTTGTATTTTCATCTTCCAGTTGGACTGAGCCTGGTAAACTAAGTACTAACTCTTGACTTCCCCAAGGATTAGAAAGAACAGTTCTTAGTAAAAATGTCACCTCATGTTTTCCCATTACCTTTATAATTGAGAGTGAGAAAACAGAAGACAATTCCATCATAAACCCACTTCAGAGAGCCATTGCAAAAGAAAAGGAAAGATCAAATCATTTAACTGTGAAAAGACATATGAAGTAACGTGACTTAGTCTTTCCTAAATTTTACACTACATTTATTTGCTGCTGGTGGATGGAGAGATGGTGGAGATTTTCTGCCTCACCCCAACACAGTTTTTCCCTAACCAGTCACTTTAAAGAATTAATAATTTCTCATCAGTATTCATTATAAGAAAACCACAATAGATTTTCACACTGTGTGAGTCTTTTGTTTGGAGTGGAAGGTGTAGGTTGGGAGGAATTCAACAGAGGTCTTGTCAGCAGCCAAAGCAGCATTGGAAGACTTCACAGTTCAAATACATAAAACTGAGGAACCGCTGGAATCAAATGGCATTTACTCATTAGTTCTGGAAGACCTTGTGGATGATGTAGCTAAATTATTGATGGTGATATCTAACATAATACTTAAAACTTCTCTTTGGTGCTTGAAGTCTTGATGATAGGCAGTTACTGGAAGCTATAATAAGGTCTACACTTAGTGTACACCTAGACTCTTTTGGGGAAGAATCATCAAGTAAAGGGAAATCTTGCTTTCCAAGCATTTAAAAACTTTAGAAAGTATTAATAAGCATAAATAAGTGTGATTGCTCTTGTACAACCTATTTGAATTTCCAGATGTCTTTTGACAGAGAGACGAAAATCTTTTTAAGGAACTGGGCTGCCATGGAAAAAGGGAAGGTCTTGGGATGGCTATCTACCTGCTAAAGGACAGGAAAGAGAGGATACTAGCACTACAGACTCGCACTCTGAGGAGTACAGTTCTGCTTAACATGTAAGAAAGAGGCTCACTGAGGAGACTGGCTAGCTGCTATTTTTCCTATAAGACCTATGGCCATTAAATGAAATTAATGCAACCAGCTTCAAAACAGAGAAAAAGAGGTGGCTCCATATGCAGTGCATAAAAGCATGCAAAGGAAACCCTTGTCAAAGTATACAGTAAGAACTAAAAAATGAGTGGTTTGAGGGGAAGCGTGGACAAGGAATTGAAGAGTTTTGCTGGTGATTACTGAAATCGGAAAAAGCTCAGGAAATATCTGGAGCTAAACATAGTTGGGACTGGGAGAGTGTAAGAGGAAAGGATTCATACATCCTTCTGTATTCCTTCTAAAGGCCACTCTTTTGAGTTAGAAGAAATTAATTACATAAAAGGCAGTAATTGCATTTTCTGTGGCAACAATTGCTAGAAGAGGTGGGAAGTATGAGTGGCAGCAGAGTGGACCAGAAGAACGTGAGCCTGTTAAACACTGATGTGTCGAGGGCTGGAGGAGTTCTCCAGAATGACAGAAGAAAAGGCAATACTTTCACTGTTACTAAACATAAATCAGGTACAGACTGCAGGTGTGCTGCATATAGGGCACCAGCTGGTGGCTTGAGGGTCAGGAAGAATTTCAAACAGAATGACTTATCCCTTGTGATACTGCCACAGGCAGAAGGGAAGGTTTGCATTATCAAAGTGACATGTACTCTTTGTAGGCACATGAGATTTGTTCTGCAACAGCTGTTCAAAAGGAAAGCAAGCCTAAGTTGTGCTAATGTATCTTCTTGTTTAGCAATGTCAGTCCTATATTTTTTAGGAATTTAGTGTCTGTTCAGTTCCAAGGCTGTGAGATTACACAGCGCAACAAAGCTGGACGGGCTCCTGGCTCAGCCTTACCTCCAGCATCCCATCTTTCTATGTCATCACTTCAGTGGCTTGCAGAGCTGTTTCTTCTGGAGATGTAATTGCCAGTGTCACTGTTGAAGTCCTGCACAGGCATCCCAAAGAACAGATCGCCTCCAAACTGCAGCGGCTGTCTGCACAGAGCAGTTGGCAATTCAACACTTAGTTAAACTAAAGGTAAACTAGGCTGTGCATAATCTTACCAGAAGTATTTATTGCATTTTGAAAAATACTAATCAGCTTTCATTGGTGAGAAGTACTGGGGACTTTGATTCCTTAAATACATGTGGATTTGATGAATAGACCCACCTTTTGCTTGTAGCTTATACAGCTGTGTATACATGATGTGTTGGTGAGGGCTTTGAATTTCTGGCAGAAAGTCATTCACAAAAGCCAAGAATCCAAACTTCAGTGCACAGTGATTTTGTTCTTAGACTTCACCAAACTTTGCCCGTTGCACCAAAAGTACATCAGAGCTTGAAGTTTTAACACTACAAAATATTAATATTTTAATTCAAGAGATACTAAGAATGGTGCAAAATCACTTAAATGGCCCTTATATTTTATATCTAGTTTCCATTTTTCCATTCAATTATTTGTACAAGTTTTGGACAGCTATCAGTATAAAAGATTATTTTCTTCCATGAAGATGGTCATTTGCACTTTTCTCACCTAGGATTTGATTATCCCTCTTAATTTGTAGGTTAAAAAAGTGCTAAAATCCTAGCAATGAGATGTTAATTCAAGGCATACCCGCATTCAATTTGTCCCCTGTAAAGTGCTACATGCAAATAAGATTTGATGAGAATGGAAAGCACTGTTACATCCAACTTATTAAAATGAAACTGAATTTTTCATAGCCTTTCTAAGTCTTTTTGTGACTTATGTAGTTGCATCCTACGCAAACAAGCAAGAAATAGTTTTGGGGATGACAATTTGATGAACTGTTTCAAGACTTTAATAAAGGATGAGTCACTTTGCTGCTATTAGGAGAATTTCAACAATAAATCCTAGAGATGTGCAGAAGGAAGAAAGTATCTCTTGTGTAAATTTCTGCTCTTCTAACCTTCTCTAAACATCTTCTGTGGCATTTCAGCAAAAAAAAAAAAAGGAGAGAATGTGGCAGGGAGAAGCAAGCATTTTACGGATCTTTTCCTGTCCCAACCCAGAGGGCACAACTGCTTACTGCTAAGAAATCTTGGAGTGGTAACATGAGGACCTTAAGACAGAAATAATGTTTTAAGACCAGCCTATTTAAGGGATATTGTGAAGACTGAGGTCAGGTATCTGAAGTATTTAGTTTTCCATGGGAGATACCTTGAGCAGAAAGAAGCCAGATTTTTGCTGGAATAGAAGGAAATGTCATGATTCGCTTCTCTGTTTTGAATAGAGAAGGTTGTTTTTTTGTTTTGTTTTGTTTTTCACCCTCTTCTCCATTGGAAAAGAAATATATAAAGAAATTTGACACGAAATTTGTGGAAATGTTTTCCTGTGTTCATTAAAAATGCCCTTAGAAAAAAACAGAAAAAATATGACAATTCACCACTAGGCGAGAGGTGCCAAATTAAATATCACCAAAGATACTTGTTTTGACTCCTGAGAGTAAGACTGCTGCAGAAATAGTCTGCAGAGTACTGTAGTAATGCTTGTGTAGTGCTTGAGCATGGTAAGAGGTTTGTTCGCAGAGCTGGGAGAGTTCTCAGAATAAGATTATTTTTTCTGATCTTTTAAGAAGAACGGACAAGGTTTTCATAGCTATCACTGACAGTTCTTTGTTGAAAAGTACTTTTGCTTGTTTGTGTGTTGTTTCTTTTTGTTTACTGGGGGGAAAGAGTGCAAAGCACTTTTTTTTTTTAACACCTCCCCTACACATATCGTAATGTTGACCTTGAAATGATAAAGCTTCTGCTCATTTTCCATTTTCTGTGGCAGTGTTTTATCCAGAAATATCTTCACACTGAGTTTAGACACTTTAAATCTGTCCTCTGCAGAGATACACAGAAGGTCCACCTGGTTAATTGCACCTGTTTTTTATGTCAGACAGATAACTTCCTTTGTGCTTCTTTTTCTTCTTTTCTTCAAAGCCTGAACATGTAGCAGTGCAGATTTCATAGCTGAGTGCTGTAGATGCTGCTTTGTGGTTTATTCCTAGCATGATGCTCAACTTTTAATCAGAACCTGTATAGTGAGAGTGGATGTATTTCTATCCTGACTGTGGTTAGAGGAATGAAAAGGTTAATAAAAAAAAAAAAAAAAAAGGTATCACCAGGTTTCTGTAGAAATTGCCTTCTGCCTTTAAGAATGCGGACTGAGATTTGGGTACATTTCCTTTCAGTAACGAGCTGCGCTTCATTAGCTAATTATTGTTTTTATTAATTTCCTAGTGCTTCTTAATCAAGAGCCAATTATCTCCTGGAAGGTTGATATCCGATTTAGGCGAGGGAACATTGCCCTGAATTGCTTCTGGATACAGTAACCCAGCAAGCTTGACCTGCTGTGCTGGCTCTCAGTCCGGCCCCTTGTTCGTCCTTGCTGATAGCAGCCAGTCCTCAAGGGGGGTACCCCAACCAAACACCTTCTGCCAGTACGTGGGGAGAAGAAGCACATCCTCTGTACAAAGCCAAGGGTTTGTTGTTAGTTTAGCTCAAGTATTAGCCTAATGAAGGAATTATTATTAGGCCAATTGCAATGATACTGGCACTTACAGCCCAAATTATCCAATTAGAACAGCTCATTGCCGGTAATGACACAGATACACACAAACTTTGCAGTGTTACAGTCCTTCTCCAGTGCTCCTGAAGTAGAAATGGAAGTGTCGTTACATGCTGTCAGCATCATGAGTTCTTCATGTGGGGGTATGATGATGACATTGGGGGTTTCTTCCTCCTTTTAGCCAGGAAGAGGGTGAAGTGAATGGCTTGTGTATCCACACCCTGAGTTTTGCTTGGGGATCATTTTTATGTGTTTACAAACAGAGATATTTGCCCTGTTTATTTGCTCTGTCTTCAGTGGCTCATAATTGTATATTAGTCAGCTTTGATATATAGAGAGATTGTTTTACATATGTTGGATACTTTGTCACTCTCTTTTTATCCCTAAACCCAGTTTTACCCATATTCTGAAGCTGCGTTCCTTTAGCAGGCAGTAGTTGAACAATGGCAAGTTGTTTATAGCCCTGGGACTCTGGTGTCATCCTGTGCTTGCACTTTCAAGGCCTCTGCTATGATCTTGTGCTTGTACTTTTGGGGCCCTCTATTATAGTGCTGTTTTCCTTCAGCAGCCTCTAGGCTGTGATTTACTGATAACTCCGGTAATACTTAAGCATGAGGTAGTGACAGATACATCCTTGCTCTGCAGTTATTAATATTTCACTCTGCAAAAGCAGTGATGCTCTAGAAGACACACATAAATACAGATGTGTGCTCTCGTAACCAGGCGGTGCTCTCATAACCACTTACTACCAATATCTACTATTTACAGCCACGTCACTGGTATGTTATCAAAGTTATGTTACAACACATTTCATTTAGATGGTTGAAAAGGAAAGCATAAGCTAAATTACATTAGATGTAGTCTTTGTGTCTAATATTTTTTCTTTAATCTTGTATTTCTCTTAGAGGAATCTGAATGAATGGTATTAACAGTTGTCTTAAGGGTAACTTAAATTTGGTCGGTACCAGTTACCTGTGGCTGTGAGAAGTGTCAAATTTGCAAAGACCTGTTCTTCTCTGTTTTCATTGCTCAAATTTATGTGTTCTTTGAAGAAGCTTGTCATGGTCTTGGGGTAATTTCTGGCAAGGACCACATCCTGCTGATGAGAAGCAATTTGTGCACAGAGGCTTTGAATGGCTCAGTGATCCAATACAAAACCAGTATGAGAAAGTTATTGTGTTTTAGCTCTGACAGGGAGAATTAAAACAAAGAGCTCACTTTGAGGGAATTCACGTATCTACTTCAGCCCATCACTGTTATTAGGGTATCCTTCAAGGATTAGAGGAACTATCTTTTAAAGGACCTGGCTGTAAATATGACTTCCTCATTTTCAGTCATTGTGCGCATGTAAAGACTGGAAAGATTTAAGATGCGGTAGGCTCACTTCAGTCTCAGTGGCAATCTTTCCTAAAATGTCACTGACCATTTTGACCAAAGAGGCTGAAAGCAGAAAATATAATCTCAACATTTCTGCTTGCAATTTTTAATGTACTTTTAGAAAGGGTATTGTGTAAGGAAGGAGAAATAATCAGAACGGCAGCATGAGCCTACAAGAGACAGAGAGCTTCAGTGCTGGACACGCAGTGAATCATTTTGTCCAAGGTACAAAGGCAGTTAATAACAGTAGCCACTGGTAGGCATTGGAGGACACTGGAGTGAAGAATTCTTGGGTGAAGTTTCAACTCAGAACTGCCAAGTAAGTTATTCATGCAATAGACAGCAGAAGGATCTCCAAAATGAGCGAAAGACAGCTTTAAAGGCTGAGCCATCAACACCTTTGCGTTGCATGGAGCCATCCATTTTGTAGCCTTATCGTCACTGCCTAGAAAGTGATTTTAAAGGGAAATCCAATATTTCCTTTCCAAAGAGGCAGAGGTGACCTTTCTCTAAAGGGAGTTCTGTGCAAGAAAGCTATGGCTCCTGTGAAATGATTTTTAGAACATGAATGGTGTTCAAAGGGGAGAGATTTCCAAAAGCTTAAAGCTTTACAGATAGAGTTTAAATGGGATGTTGTAGAGCTCCTATTTTTTATGTGTGGGGAGCTGTAAGTGGCCAGAGAACAGAGCAGTCCTCAACATTTAGTATGTTTTGTACCAGTGTCTGCCTGAAAATATCAGGAGGCAGCGCCTTGCTGAATCAATATTTGGGCTGCAGCAGAACTGTCAAGCCTGAAGATATTAATATATGCTCAGAAAGATTAGCGTGGATACTTACGTTACCCTGCTGGAGTGAAAGGAAGGTGGGGGATAGTGGTGTGGGGCTAGAAAGTGACACATGCTGTGTGAAGCGACCTGTGCGGTGCAGGATGTCACTCCAGCTGTCACGCAGAAGAAGCAAAGACGAGCTGTTGTGTCCGAGGGCAGCCCCACGCTCAGAGCAGCCTGCATGTTGAAGCCCTTTCTCTACAGCACTGCCCTTTTCTCTAGCATTGCTAGCGTAACCATGTCTTAAGAGGACTTAAAATTTTATGTATGTTGTTCGTTTTTAATTAGAGTCCTAAATGGTGCAGAAGTGGGTGTATAGGTCAAGTGATCCTTAAAAAGAGAACTGACGTGCACCTATCTTCTCTTTAATTTTGGTGACTGAAGAAGCTCCCTTAAGCATTGCTGAAAATTGCCATGCAGAATTTAAAGGCTGCTCTCCCTGAGCTCAGCAGGAGTTTTTCTGTTGACTTCAAGAGAAGCAGAACTGGGCCTAGAGTCATTAAAATAAATACTTTTAAATTATGGACTAGCATATGCAATCACTTTCCAGATGTACAAGCGTGCGTCAGCTTTATGTTCTTTTCATTATCTTGTAACATTAATTTGATAGGCAAGATGCTAATTCTGTGGTTTTATGATGCTTCCTTTGGTCTTGGCCTTAATATTTATGAGGTATTCTGGTGATTTTTGCTGAAACTAACAAAAAATATCCTAAAGCTTGCAGTAAGAGCAGGCTGTTCTTATAGACATGGTTCCTAACGATCATAGGGAAATATTCAGTGTGCAGCACTCAGCAATTCTGCACATTTCTAACAATGTTTTTGCACAATGGCTACACTGGGGCCATTTAGTCAACTTTGGAAAACATAGTTATCTCAGAAACAAAAGCAACAAAAGTTTTACTTTAGAGTCCAGAGCCTGTTATTTGTCAAAGTCTTGGAGCCCTGTTCTGGTGTGAGCCAGAATGCTATCTGAATCTTGCAGGAGGGAGCACTGTAAGGGAGCAGAAGACACACAGGCACCAGAACGATGTCAAATTAAGCATGAGACTTACTATGCTGGAAGGGCATTAATCATGTACTAATGAAGTGTGTGTTTGGTTCTTGCTGATAATTTCCAAAGGAAAAGCATTGAAAAGAGTAGAGAGCAAGGACAGAATGATTATTTTTTTCCTTCTATTGCTCCATGGTTTATCTTTTACAGTTACCTAACCAAGAGCAATAAGTAAGATTTTCATGACAGATAACTAGCTTTCATGTATATTAGATGTGCAAGGGTACAAAATATTGTTTGTTCTGATTTTCCTCATGGTTTTGAAAACAGTTACATTTTGATTTGGTTTTGGTTTTCATTTTAAGCTCATTTAATTTATTTATTTAATTTATTTATATACGTGAACTTACATAGGAAAATCTAACTGAACGCAAGAAAGACGCTTCGTAGGTGAGTATGAATTAGTCTCAAAACCTAAATATATTTCATGCTAAAATAACTTCAGTCCTGTTTTATTCAATTTATTCCTATTCTCTGCATTAAAGTCTAGCAGTTCTTTTCAGTAAAAAATAGGTGTGTCACAAATGTAGAAAGGCCAAAGTGAATTTTCAGTTGTATAGTAATAAGTATAAATTATATTTAATATATATTATGTTTGTAGGATCTGAATGAAAAAGCTAGTTCAACAAATCTTTTTTGCACACTCCACAACAAACATGACCACTGCGTATTGCTTCAGTGCGCTGAGAAGCAAGTATCTATGTAAATTTGCATTACATCATGTGCATTTAAAATTAATAAAAATACACCAAATCAGAAAGAGTATAAAATGTTATTTATAATCAAAAACCTGTTCCCTCAGTAACACATACATTATGCTAGCATCAGAACATCAGTAGTGAAGGACAAGTTAATCCACTCTTACTCAAAAAACTGGACTGACAGAATAACTAAGGTCGGTAACTTCCTTGGAGCTTGCTATTTAGTGCTACTTGAGTGCTTTAATTATATGGCTGTTAGAAAGGACCATTCCTGCCATTTCTACCCCCTTTTCTTCTGTAATCTTCTCTTCCTCTTCCCCAGCAGAAGCAGCAATATTGTGGACTCCAAGGACTTGTTATTTTAAAATCCTACATATATCTATATTAGCATGTTTTAGATTTCTTCTACTATTAAAAGACTGTCAGGAGGATATGGCTGCAATTTGTGGCAGAAGTAAAAGAGGAAAGGGATTATTCACAATATGAATGTTCATTGTCATATGGAAGACTTAATATTTGACCATATAAAATGGGATTCTGTTGTAAATTTGTGGAGCTCCTAATTTTTAGGACAGGGTTTAAATTTTGCAGCCTAAGGGGAGGTACATACAGCCATAGGCAGAGACAATTAGAACTAGCATCTAACTTGCAGCAAACTGAGTTAGAAGGAATTCATTGTTCACCAACTGTTCACCAGCATAGGATCATGAGAAAACATGCTTGTTTGGTTTGGTTTTTCTGGCAAGGAGGTCTTCCCAGCAATTATTAAGAAGAGTCTTCATCTGCTTTGTAACTCCCCTCCAAGTAACTGTAGGCTGCTGTTAAAACTCCCCTTTGTTCCTCTTCTATTACAGGAACATATTATAGCAATTAATTTTATGGTGGTAGAATGAAAACAAATGGATTGTCTTTTAATTTCTTCCTTAGTCTTCTTATTGCAGTGGTTGAATTACCCATTTCATTGAGGAACCTTAATGTTTCTCCTTTCTGTTGAAATAACTTGCCTTGTTTAACTTCTGCGAGGGAAGGCTTGTGGCACTAATAGTGTAAGTTCTTGTATTTTAGTATTTTCTGGGAGCTCTAACTGTTCCTGCAATCTTTCCAAGAGGAAACATTCTTCTTTTTAATAATATGAGAGATGGTCATGAAGAGTATGTAGAATTACAGACAGCAACACAAGTAAAGAGGTGCTAATCTGTCCTGCTGTGTAAAGTGAAGGTGTCTCCACTTGCAGAACAGCAAAATATGTGCCCACACAAACCACCACCAAAGGCAGAATGAAGACTGTCGATTTTACAGCTTGAAAAACAGTTTCTTGTGTTTTAAATGCAGTTTTCATTCCCCAGTTGAGTGTTTACAGGTGTTACAAGAGCTTTGATCTATTCAGGTATTATTTGTAATTGATTAAACTCAACCCTTTTTGCAAAAGGATACTAATCTGGTTTGCTGTGACAAGTGCTAATCTAATGAGTATATTGTCACTCTTTGTCATACTATAATTCATATAAAGAAATAATAAACCATCTCTGTTAACAGGGAGTATTTGTAGAGCAGTCATGTACTATATAGAGAAAGGGGAATATGTGCAGCTTCTAGAATAATCACAAGGAGCTAAGAAATTCCCTTATTTAATCCTTGCATTGATCTGCAATCAGACTTTTTTTTTTAAATGAATACAAGCTTAAAAATTATTAACAATTAAAAATGTTGTATAATGTATACAGATTTAAAGGGAAAAATATTTCATTTATTTTAAATAAATCCAAATGCCACTTTTGTGCCCCTTCCATGGCACGATGAGTAACCAATACGTAGTCCCCATATTATGGGGAAAGTAGTTTGAAGGGGAGGAGGGAGCTAACAATAGTAAAAATGCTAGAGAGTTGATTCAATGGCTGCTGGCCATAAGGTCATTTTTCCTGATTTTATATAAAATAAAAAGACAATAAGGAAGCAAAATTTGATGTCATGGCTGTTAAATTCTGCAATTTATACTTCCATTGATCAGAAAATGAATTTATGGTCTACATATTTTCAGCCTCATAAAAGTCCACATAATTTAATTGTTAATCTAAGGTCAAAAGCAAATTAACATAATCATATCTGAACTGCACTGTCCTGAAATCCCCTGACTCCTGCTATTAGAAAAACTGTTCCCACAGGTTCTTGGCCCTGTTAAAGTTGTTCCTAGCCTGATGAGCTAAGCTTTGCAGGGGCAGGTTGTGACAGCCTCTCTGAATAAGCAGTTGCTAGCTGATGTTTTTGGGGTGGGCAGAATGTCTGCTTTTTGTGGGGGATATTGAGTGTACTGAGAGACCATATATCAGTCCTGATGAATGGTATGATTTCCCCTTCTTTGGAGTCAGTTCTGATAATGTAGAATTACAGGTTTCAAGTGTTTTATTTGAGGCTGGTTTTGTTTTTTTATTTCCTCATCTTATCACTTGTTATCATAGTGTTCAGCTACATTGTATTTCACTATTCAGCCTTACCATGCTTTCACTGTCCTGAGCGTATTTTTTTAAAATTAATGAGTTCTCTATGTTGTAAAAACCTATTACTTTTGAAGTGCTGTTGCAAGTGCTTAAATCTTCAGTAAAAAAAAAAAAAAAAAAGAGAGAGAGAGAGAAGAAAAAAATAAAACACTTTGCAAGGTGTCAGAAGGCTTGTAATAAGAAGTGCACTTAATGCATTAATGTGTCTTGCTTTAGACAGGCTTCCAGGCTTTGATCCGCAGAGGTCTTCAAGCACTTGACTCCTGCAGCAGGATCTCTGTTTGTTGTTCCTTTTATTATGCAGGAAAGAATTAGGAAACTTGGTATAAGCTTTTTGAAGGGTGGAATACTAAAAAAAAAAAAAACCTGCCTTGTGATAAATTGGGAAATGGAGACATGGGTGAAGTAAACAGAAATGGTGTCCCTTTGGACAACCAAACTTAGGGTTTCTGCAGTTTTATGTGGGTATCTTCCACTGCACATCTGCAGACACCCAAGCTGGATTCCTCTGCAGGCTCACCTGGGCCTGCACCTCATGTGGTGTTCTCATGCACCTCAGTTTCATCCATGCAGAAGTGCACAGGGTTTTGCACTTCATGTGGTGTTCCCATGTTTGGTTTTGTCGTCTCATACATAGGAGCTAGTGAAGTCTTCGTTTTCTTCTGGACTCAGCTGGACATGATTAAATGGCTGTGCATCAACTCCCAGCTGGGTTTGGTAGAAGGAGGTGGAAAAGTTCTGCTCCAGGCACAGTTTTGCAGTTAGATTTGTTACAGGAATCCAGCTCGTGCCCATGTGCAAGCAAGCCCTGTTGCATGGCAAGACCAAGAAGCAGGGTCAGACTTTCAGTCAGTTGGTACCAAAATGAGTGCTCTTGCTGTGCCGTGCATCATGATAGAGATGAAGGCATTTAGTCCTTCTGGAGAGATCTAAATTATTCATTGTGGACTGTTGAACTCTGTACTTGCCAGGACTTGCACATTTTGAGCTGGTTCATAAGCAGAGGACAGTATATGAGGGAATCATGTTTAAATACTGTATGACTGACTGCTAATTATTTGCTTACTGATCCGCGGAAGTAAACAAAAATAACAGGAATTAAACTAATCATTGAAGTTAGCATTAGTGAATAGTCCTGCCTTCTGGAAAGACAAACATTTTAAGAAAAGGATGCTTTTGAAGAATAAGGCATGATTTTTTCACTTGTTCCCATTTACTTTGAACAATTTTTGAATGGGGGCCTCGTGGTGCTCAGAATGTGTGGACTAGTGACATTTATGGATAACTGGGTAATATCTTATTTTCATTTCCGTAATACAAGCAAAACCTGACAGAATACAAACACAGTGCAGCGTAAGTGCACTGCTTGTTATCACTAGCATGACTAAGTTCAGTAAGAAAATACAGGTGATGATAATTTAGTAGATGGCTTTATAAAGACAAATGGAAAATAACTATAGTATTCAAGAATGGAGACACATTTTTATACTTGGGTAACCTTTTATATACAGGAAATAGTATTTTTGGAAACTGCCTAATCAGGCCTCAAACCAGCTTGTGCCAGGTACATATTCTGTCTTCTATAACCAAGAAAAGTTCCACTTATATGTACCTATTTGGTGAATAATGGCCTCAGATCTCATCTAGCTATGATTCTTATAGATTGTTAAAGCCCTTCATACAAAAGACAGAGGTAATAGCTGTAAGAAAAAAAAACACATGTTGTATAATGTTGTCTATTATGCTAAGAACAGTCATGCTCATCGCCCTTCTGAACTGGAAAAGGGGGCATTTATTTGACAGGGCATCTGACAGAAGGGAAACTCAGAACAAATAGTTCCAGAAGAGACAAGCACACAGTCCAGCACAAAGGCTGTGCAAATGAAACTCCTGCCAGACTCAACTGTCTTACACATTGAAACCTGCTTGTTACAATCAAGCAGAATGATTTAATTACTTTAAAATTGTAAACAGTTCTTCTGTACCACAACTTGTATATGCTGAACAAATAATGACTTGATTAGGCTGATGAGAGGCTCAGAGCTATAAAATGATATTTACCTGGCAGTGTTGGTGCAAAAGAAGATCTGTTTGTGTCCACAACACTCCACATAGGCATAAAATGCACCTTTGGCATCCAACATTGTGTAAAGATTCCTTTAACACAATTCTCCCTATTCACTATTCTAATTGTTACATGCTTGCTGCCGGTGGGAATTTTATTGTCGGATTCATTGGAAGAAAGATGTAGGGCTAAAAATATTTAGTGAATGCAAACTGAAAAAAGGCACTGCTTGGAGTGAGACCCTACTGACAGCCTGAATGAAGTCTAGTTAGCTTTAGCACTCCTAATACCAAGATGTCCTGATCACTTTCAGCAGCAAGAGTAAAGGGGTCAAAATCTGATTCTGGGTGAACAGTGTCTAGCTCTAATGAGGCTGGTCTATGTTAATCACAAAAATTACAGTAAAATTATCTAGGTTATCTCTGCACCAGATAACCTCTCTTTAGCGTCTCCATGTATTTTGGTTATTCATTTGAAATGTAAATTTGAAATATATTGAATGGATCACTTTCATTAGGTTGGAAAATCAATCTAAGTATGAGTGCTTACCAGAAAATAACTATCATTATAAATGTTAATCATTCCTGGGGTTGTTTTTATGTGTATTCGACTATTTCTTGCAGAGACTCAAGGAACTGAAGCAGAGGGAATTTGCTCGAAATGTAGCATCGAAGTCAAGAAAAGATGAAAGGAAACAGGAAAAAGCCCTTCAACGTTTGCACAAGTTAGCTGAGCTTAGGAAAGAGACAACGTGGTAAGTACATGGCTGCTGAAACACAAAGAATACCTTAAAATAATCCTTCACCTATTTGCTGATGCTCTGGGACACAAGTCTGTTGGAATCCCTCAGCTGGAGCGCAGCACACTCATTTTTATGGCATTTCAGAAGCAGTATGTGTACGGTAATTTGATTCACACTGTGAAAAAATGAATGTTTAACATTGCTTTTCCAGTGGAGCTAAAATGACACGTATTTTTAGTTTAAAAAAAGATGTTTCATATATTTTTCATAAAACCAGGCACATTGGTTGAAAGCTTAGTGAACTAGGTCATGCATTTGAAGGCTGACACTACTCCATTGATGAGGTGAGGAATACAGTGTTGTTCTAGGATATAACAGATCTCTGTGATTTAGTTTTCAAACTGCTTGCCTGGGAAAGCATCCAGAAATCTATTCTTAAATCTCAATAACTGGATTATTTTTTTATATTGAAAGGTAAGTGCTCCTTTTCCTCAGCTCAATGGAATGTTTACTTCTCACTGCAAAAGTGACTCCTTGCTAATCATACATTTTGCTACTGAATCTAGACATACTATTGAAATTAATATTAAGATTGCTGGCTGTGACTTTGTTCTTACTTAAATATGACACATTTATGATACTGAAAATATATGTTCCAACTTGACCTTTCTTCATGGAATCTTGGGGGAAAAAAACAAATGCTGAAATGCAAATGTTTTCTTTTCACCCAGGCTTCATCTCACCAGATGAACTAACAGAGAAGTCAAATCATATGACTTGTAGTTCTTGTTCAGTGATAGTCTCTTCCTCTATTTGTTTGTATGGTGGGCAGCACGCTGACACAGAGTTCACAGAGTCTAAGCAGGTGGACATGACATGAAAATTCTGAAGTCTGTTTAACATGAGCAGTGTCTCATCTAATTTATTTTATTTTATTAAATCTTTTTATGGTAAGTCACGTCGAAACTCTTTTTCTTTCATCAGTGTTTTAACTTTCAAATTAATACTTGAGGACCACCATTTTTTTGTTCCCAGCTTTACATATTGTTCCCCTTAAGCATACTCAGAATATGAATTTGGCATATTAAAGATGAAAAAGGAAAAAGAAACTCATGGCTCCCCCTTTTCCATGTTAGTGAAGCACAGATTTTGTGGGGCTTCTTCTTTGTTATTTTTTTCAATGTTGTCTTAGTTCCTGAAGGAGAATTTCTCTAAGCTTTCTCTATTAATAACTGCTGTATGCTACTATTTTGTGTCCTTAGAGGTATGATATAAACAGACACACAGAATTTAACTAGTATTTTCTAGGTTGGTTTTGTACAAGAGTATCTAAAGGGGGCCTACAAGAAAGCAGGAGAGGGACTCTTTGTCAGGGAATGTAGTGATATGACAAGGACCAGTGGTTTTAAACTAAAAGAGGGTAGATTTAGATTAGATATTAGGAAGAAATCCTTTATAATGAGAGTAGTGAGGCACTGGAACAGGCTGCCCAGAGAAGCTGTGGATGCCCCCATCCCTGGAAGTGCTCAAGGCCAGGCTGGATGGGGCTTTGTGAGGAGCCTGAGCTGGTGGGAGGTGTCTCTGCCCCTGGCAGGGGGGTTGGAAGTAGATGGTCTTTAAGGCCCCTTCCAAACCAAATCACTACAAAGAAATCACCATTTTATTTTTTTACAGAAAGGGTTTTTATGTGTATGTATGTATATACATATATATTCAATTTATGAAGAACTGGACAGGGCAGGAATTTTCATAAGAATGCCCCTGATTTCTAGACCCAATAGATTCCATTTGTCATTCTTGAACTCAGCACTTCTTGGGGTCCTAAATCATGTTTGTAAGTTTTTCCAGTGACCAAGCATGTAGTATTGCTCTGCACTGTAAAACAGAACAATTTGTTTAAAAGAAAAAAATTAAATATAAAAAAAATATTGTAATGTAGGTCCATTTCTCCTTGTGTTGAACAGTTCCTGTGAATCCCAGAAAACTGGCAGCTTAAGCAGTTTTTGCTCTTCTCTTTGCTTCCTATTAAGTCAAATAGAACAGATGGGAAGAGGACATGAGATGAAGAACAGAAGTAGACAGTGATAAATTTTTTCTCAAGAGGGATGAATCACTTATTGCACTACTGTCAGCTGAAACACTTTCCCTGATATTATTTTTCCATGAAAGAAATTGCTGAGATTGCGACAGGTCTGTGAACACAAATAGGAAAAGAAACTGCTGGGTGATTGCCTGTGGGTGGAGAAGCAGTCACTAGGATCATGACTAAGAGGGAAGTGATCTATGAGGTGTTCTCTGTTTTAATATATTTTGAAGCACAAAGGAATTTAAAACCTGTACTATTTGTAGTAATAGTATTGTAACTGTGATGTCCTACTGGGAGGAGAAGCAAGATTTCTAGGGAAATATACAGTCTTTTATTAGGCCAGCCAGTACGTCTAGGAAAAGTGAGCTACTTTATAAGAACAGTAGCCCTTTGATAACCTCACATGAAGGGACTGTGGACACAATATTTACTCTGATTTTTTATACAAATTTTATTATAAAATACAATATTTTAAAATTTTTTTTTTTCACATTCTAAATCTATATGTCCATAGATTCTTCCTCTTCGGTTAAAAATCTTTTAGATACCAGTATAACACCATGTTTATGTCTGCGTTTCTCTGAATGGTGCTTACTTTGAGTTTTGTTTATCTTCCTAGTGCTCCTGGAAGTGGCCCCATGTTCAAATCCACTACAGTGACTGTGCGAGATAATTCCAATGATATCCCACAAAATGCTGCCATAGATTCTGCCAACAAACAGGATTTCAGCTGTACATTAATAAACGATGTGCAGAACTGCAAAGATGCTACTTCAGTTATTTCTTCCACTCCTGAAAATGCATGTAGTAATAAATCTGACACTAACAAATTTGGAGATCAAGTTCAAGGAGCTCAAGGACAACGAGTTGGGTTCTCTTTTGCTTTTCCTAAGAAAGCAGCAGTCAAACTGGAGTCTTCAGCTGCCGTTTTCTATGAATATAATGATGAAACATCCACAGAACATGGATTTAGCAGAAGAAGTAGATTTGTTCCAGGAGTCTGTAATCTTCAGTCTCCATCAGCGGCAGAAATAGTCCTGTGCCCCGAGGAGAAAAATAACTGTTTCCACCCAGTGGTGGAAAAATGCACTGACACAGCAGAAGCTCCTGAAACTCAGGATTCAAAAGAGCTGGCTAGTGAAGAAAGTAGAGAGCTAGAGAGTCCTGTATTAATTCCTGCTGTTTCCCATTCAAAGCAACTAGTGTCTTCTGACATGGATGGCTGCAGTACTGATGGAAATACAGCAGATGTACCGGGTCAAACACTGCCCACAGTTGTGGACAGTACTCATAACCTACCCCTGGGCTGCAGCAGTTGTGAACTGCTGGGAAATGGAACTATCACTCAGACTGTGGTGGAGGATTGTCTATCCCTTCAGAACATTGTAGAGGAAAATGGTAAAGATGGGAACAGTGATTCAGTCACAGGTGAAACTGAAATAAGGAATCTGGAGGCAGATCCATTAGTTCCATCACATTCTGAAGATGGTAGTAGAGCCCCCCAAAGCAAACTGGACACGCACAAGCGATCTTGTGAACCATTTGTTCCTGTTCTTAGCAAACACGGAACAAATGTTCTTCAGTGGCCATCAGAAATGTTAATTTACACAAGTACAGATCCGTCAATTTCTTATAGCTGTAATCCTTTATATTTTGACTTCAAGTTGTCAAAAGCGAGTGACAACCAAGAAAAGCCCAAGCATCAGCCAAGCATACCTCATTTACAACTCACAACTGAATCCAACCATAGCTCAGTCTCAGATTTTACAAATAAACCTACTTCAGAGTGTGGTAATCATGAAACGGAAGTGGATAAAAATGTGTGTGACTACACAATACCCCTTATAAGTGATGTTTCCCACACCAGAAGTTGTGATCTTGCAAAAATTCAAAATAAAGTGTCCTTGGGTGAGTCATTCAGGATTAGAAAATTAGAAAAGTATCACATTTCAAGAAACCACTTAAGACAAAGCACTGTGATAGATGAGAAATATAACAAAGTTCGGATCAAAGAAAGTCATGAAAAGTGGCTTCACAGAAGTAGAAAACGAAAAAGGAGAAGAAAATTATGTCATTGTCATCATCATCATCATCCTTCTGGTGAAGCAACTTTTGTAGAAATGGAGATTTCCTCAGTGACTGAAAAGGAAATTAGTCACAGAGATGAAAATAAATATCTGCACCTCCAAAATAACCCAGAGAAATGTAGATATGACGCAGGGAATATTTGGTTAGCTATGGATGAGGTACAGCAGTCACATCAAAAAGCTGGCCTTGACAATGGTCATAAAAGAAGCACGTCTACATCAGATCACATACATGGGGACAGAGGCTCGTGTGACATTTGGAATGCAAAAACTAGGGACCAACGCAGTGGTTGTAGACTACTGCACAGGAAGAGAAAAACAAGCTCTCGGAGAAAATTAAAGCATCTGTCTCAAACTTCTAGGAGGCACAACTGCATGTGCTCTAAAATGTGCTGTAACTGGAAAGTCAGGAGACTGGTCTGTAGCTCAGAGCATAAATGTTTAGGTCCCTGCAGTGAGGAAAAGAGTATGAGTCAAAATCACTCCGTAAAGAGAGGTTACAACTTTCTGATAGATGAACCGGAAAAATCCCACAGGAAGCGGAGACAGCATACCTATTCCTGTTCTTCAGATGAAAGCTCGTACGGACAGACATTTTTAGAAGAAGAATATGTAAGGCAAACAAGCACTTCAGGTATGCATCACAAAGAAAAATGTAAACACAGGAGGAGGAAAACTAGAATCAATCATGTATGCATTGACAGGAATACAAGAAGTGAGACCTCCAGGCCTTCTAAAGAAAACTCTGCAAATTCTACATTAAACGTTTTGGGAGAATTCTTGACTCGAGACAACATGGAGGAAACTAATGTGGATCCCAAAGCCGATCATGCAAAAGTTACAGATGAAACAATGCAACTGGAGGAAAAAAAGTCAGCCGTACAAATGGATAGTCCACATTTGTTGGAAAAAGACAAGCTGACAGATTGCGTGGCACCAGAGAGCACTCCAGGTGCATCTTCAGAATTTGTCAGACATTCTGCTGCTTCTGCTGCTGAGTGTGGTGCCCCCACATCTGCAAACACACAGGACATTCTGGAGGATGAAAAGAAAAATGAAAATGTAAACGGTCATGAAAATCAAGCTCATTATAAAGCTCCACCTGCCACTAGATCTTTGGAACAAGCTCCTCCTAAATCATATGTTTGCCATTATGAATTGGCCGAGTCTCTGCCGTGTGAGAAGATAAATGAGGTGACCAATGAATGGGTACAGTGTAATTCTGGCATATTTGACAGCCCACCACCTTTGCCATTCAAAGAAGCACATATAAACAGTCACACCTTTTTAACTACCGAGCAGTTAATAGCCCCCTTCACCTTGCCTGACCAGACGCTGATATTCCCTCCAGATAACCATGAAAAATTCAAAGACCTCCCATCCGAGGCATATCAGCAGCTCATGCAGCAAAACATGCTGGCCAACAAAGTGAAGTTTACCTTTCCTCCCCCAGCCATCCAGCCCCCCAGCTCTCCATTGCAGCCCCTACCGTTGCAGCCGCCACTGTGTTCTACCTCCGTTACCACCATCCATCACACTGTCCTGCAGCAGCACGCAGCTGCTGCCGCTGCCGCCAGTACGTTTAAGGTCCTCCAGCCCCACCAGCAGTTCCTCTCGCAGGTCCCGGCTCTGTCCAGAGCGCCTTTACCTCATCTGCCGGTAGGACCTAGGCTTTGTCCAGGAGGCCACGCGGCTTTTGTCGCTCCACCGCATTTGCCGCTGGTGCCGCCCTCGGTCCTGCACCCGACCCAGCTGGCATTCTCACCACTGCCACATGCCGTGTTCCCCTCCCTGCTGTCCCCACATCCGGCTGTCCTTCCGCTGCAGCCCCTCTTCTAGGACAGGTTCTCGGGGGGGAAAGGCGCCTTCAGATAAACAGACTTGTGGTTCCTGTCAAGCCCTCAGCTTTGCAGAATGGTTCTGTGAAATAAACTGGTCGAAATTCCTCTTTCATTGGGAAGCATTTACTGTAAGTATAATGATGCAAACATCCATGTAAAGTTCAGACCTATACTATAAAGCACTGAATAGTCTGATACTAATATGAACTACATATACATAAGTGAAGCTCATGTCTTAGAATATGTATAATGTATATAATATATTTATAGTTCTATAACTTCCGTTGTAAAGTATTCACTTTGTTTTTTTTTATCCTTGTGTATTTGCACCTATTTAATGTTTAGACAAAGCTGATGCACTATGTTTTGTACTATGTTCTCTGAAACTGTAAATCTAGTGACAAACTATCTCTTGCAATAAATTTTTGTTAACTACTTAAGTATATCAAAAATCTTTCATTATAAGCCTCCTGGATGTCATTGCTCCATGTTCTGCATTTGAATAACATCCTCTACCCCTGCTGTGCTGGGATAATCAGGTTTCCTATACTTCAGTGATTTATCACGGAGGCTCAGAGGCTAATACCTTGAGGGCAGCTGTCTAACTGAGCAAGAGAGAAAGGGTAACAGATCTGTTTGTGTTAGCAGTTTGATGTCACTGTGACAAATTTTGCCTTCTTGTAGTATGTGCACAAACTGCTGACTGTTTGAGCTAATCCCTTTTCTACTAAACCACGAAAAGACTATGTAACAAAAATAACATCAGTGGTAGAAGAAAAAAAGAGAATAGATCAACAGCGGTTTGCCTTACAGGGGAATATTCCTTATAGTGAAAATGTACAGCGTAGGGGGGCCTTATTGCCATCAAGCCTTCAGCAGATCTCCATTTTTCATGTCTACTTTTTGCACATCCACATAAGCACATGCTTAGAGGCAGCCCTGCTCTGTGAAACCCACGTTGAGACTTTGACTGAGTTCAAATGCAGTAGTCGTCTTTGTGGTAGGCAGCATAGCTTCACTGCACAGGAAGCCGGCTCTCTGTCCCCCGTTAGATGGGGCGTACTGTCTGCCCACCTTAAGGTGGGTCTCTGATCAGAAGAGTCAGCCTCATACTTCCAGGCTTTCTCTGATTATACACATCTTACATTTACCTCAGTGGGGGACAGATCTGTCAGAATGAAGGTCCTTGCTGCTTGTGCAACATGTGAAAACTAGTAAGAATGTATGAGCATGCAAAGGAGGTCAAGAGGAACTTCCCATGGGGAACTTGGAGTCCCACCAGGGTGTGATTCAGATTCTTACCTCATTTCACTCCCCTATTACCTGCAGCATTTTGGTATTAGAAATAGATAAATTACATAGTCTAGAAATAATAATAACATACTGCCATTATTTCTAACTGTATTTCAGAGACTTCTCCCTACCTCTGCAACCTTTTCATTGCTGTTGAACCTCACCTGGCTTCAGCCAGTGAAATCTTCTCATTTGCTTTAATACAAGATATATCAGGCCCACACCTGTGATGGCCTAAAATAAAACCAGAAGTGAGGCAGAGCCAGCTGTATGAGTTAAAATGAAGTCTAGCCACATGAGTGAAACTAAGAATTTGCACCATGACCTTTAGTGCTAGAAGTAGATCCTCCATAATAAAAGGTAGGGGCTAGCTTTCAAATTAATTACTTCTTTTCACTTTTTTATATATGATAATAGCATTATATACAGTTGAACTGAAGGAATAGTAATTTTGGAAGATTATTAATATACATTGCATATTAATAGTTACATGCATTATCCATTTGAAAAGTAATATTATATCCTGAAAGATATGTAGCTGGTTATTATTTTCTGCACCTATAGCATTAGAACTTACCTATATCAATATTGCAAGTCTTAGTACAATATTGTGTTAAAACTGTAGCAAACATCTTTTCAACTGTGTTGGATACTCAATGGATGTGAGCTTTCCTTGTCATGTCATTACAAAGGGCTAAACTACATTAATAAAAAGTCGATGAGAAAGAGTAGATGAATGGTTTGGTCATGGGCTGCTTCTCATAACCCCTGCCTGAGACTGGCAGGGAGCAGGATGTTGTTGAGCATCTATCCGTATAATGGCATAACGAGGGTATATTTTCTCTAGCTTGTAATTTCAAGTGAATGCCCATTTCTATTTATCTGGTATCTGTACAACGCATTTTAAGTGACTTTATCCTGCTTCTTTATTTCAAGAGTATGCCTGCTCAATCTGTATGTCTCCACTACCTCCTGTAGCAGGCAGGTGTCCCACGCCTGTGTGTAAGCCATGTTGCTCAAGCACTGGAACCTGTATTTGAAACCTGAAGGTGTGTGCTTGCCACTCAGCCTCCTACCTTAGCTGACTTGCGCTGGCTTTTGTATTTCTGCACTCCTTGGCAGGAGTCAGCGTACATGTTCTTTCTCCTGGATCCCAATGTCTTGTCAAAGAAAATGATCTAATACTATACACTTGAAAAAAAGAAATAATAGGACAATTGTGGTTATATGTGATCCATATCCATTTTATCCATTTTTATCTAGCAGGAGATTGACAAATTTCAAATTTTCAGCTGTAATGTTCATTGAAAAAATCCCATCTATAACTTTAGAAGTATTTTTTTTTTTTAAATATGTTCAAACAACTTTGGATTTTACGTTTTTTTTCTACAATTTAAATTAAATTAATTCTATTTTAAGTTGTTAAACAATTTTACAACATTGCACAATTATTTATCTACTGTAATTGCTTTTCATTAGTGTATAAACTACTGAGAATAAAAGACTAATAACCATCAAATGTAGTAATTTTCTAACATGGTATTGCCTTTAGTGCTAGAACTGTTTGTATATGTGACTTCATATGTAAGAGTAAAAACAATATAAAAATAAATCACAAGATAAGTTTAAAATTGACCACACTAAATTAAATGACATAATAAAATATTCTTTTGAGTTTCTGTTTTATTATTAAGTATATAACTTTTAGTAAGTTATATAAAGGTAGTTCTTTTTTAAGAGTTTATCTGGTATTTTAGATCGAATGTGCATTTTTATTCTATGACTTGACAGTCTAATTTGTAAGTAAACATTATTTCAAATGCTAAATAATTGAATTTTATCATTCTAAATAAATTCCACCAAACTTGCTTAATTAATTTACTTTGGAATTTTCCAATTTTCACAAATCTAGGAGTTCTTTTGTGTTTATGTTTCTGACCAGTTTGCCAGTTTATAAAATTACTGGATTGTGTTCCTAATGTAAACAGTAAAAGTGATACTATTCCTTTAATCCAACTGAATCGCAGGAATTAAATCTTCAGACTGCAATGATGACCCTAAATTAGGTTATAGATTTTGTTAAGTGATTTCGCAGAACAGCTCTGCAGAGAAATGATTGAGAAGTTAATCTGTTCCGCTGAGATGAGAAGTGTATCTTTGTCCTTGGAGAGTTGCAGTCTGCCCAGGCTATGACCTTCTTGGAGCCATACCATTTTTCAGGTAACATGAGCCATAGACTAATGTCCTATAGGATCTTTCAGGCATTAAGAATCATCATTGTCTCTTATTGTTATGGGCAATCTGGAGTAATCAGACACCTTTGTCTTGTCTGTAAGTACACAGAATTTTTCTAATGATGCCAATACCTATGAAGAGCAAAAGAATCAAATTGTTCAGTTGGTTTCATTTTCAAACTAGAAAATATGCAAGCTTTTAACTGCTTGGGAGAAAGAAAAAGGTTTAAGATTCTACAGAAGTGAGCGATAAGTATCCATGTACATAGAACCGCTGATGACAAACGTTAGTAAAAGAAATACCTTTTACAGAATGTTATTGAGTAAGAACGATTGCTTTTATCATTTGTTGTAATCAAACAATAATGAAATCATTATGAAGTAATTTGTTGTCTTTACTTGCAATGTTAACTTAATTGGTCCGTGAACATTTTACGCTCAAGAAAACTAATTTAGACGTGGTCTTCAGACTGCTTTAAACATCCATTTGTCTTTAATATGTGCTGTATGTGATAATATGCTCCTTATACAATATATAGTTTACAACATGGCTATATTTTTTCTCGAGTTTATTTTCCATAATTGTGCATTTTTCTCAAAATGTGTTTCAAATTATAATAATGTTTTGATACCCTGCATTTAAAATTCAGTTTTTAAGTATATTTGATATAGATTCTTAATTGGTGTAAATCGATGTACAGCTCCTGGCTTCAGTAGTATTTCATTGATTTGTGCCAACTGAAAATTGCCATTGTTGCAATGTTAAATATTTTGTTAACTTTCTTGGATGAAGGCAATACATTTTGACCATACGAATGTATTTTTAAGACAGTTATTTGTCTGTAACTAAGGTGGCAAATCTTAATCTATTGGATATTTTAACATGGTTCTCATAGTTTACACGTTTAAACTCCATACGTTCATTTTCTGATTTCTATTACTGTACATTGCCTAAAGACTTGATGTACCTAGCAGTGTACATATTTATGCAATATGCTGGCCTCCTGTAAAATTCTATAAAGATATGTTAACTCTTTTTCTTCAAAATAAGGACGTTTTTACTGTGTAGAAATCATTTGATATTTTTAAATTAACATGGCTTACTAAGATGTACGTGATTTTGTAGATTGCTTTGTTTTAATGTTTATAGTAGTTATGATCTTGTATATTGTTTTATTTATGTTCTTCCTTGTCCCCTTTATTTCAGGAACTCTATAAAGTTTTATCATTTTCTGTTTGTCTCTGAGTAAGATTCTCAGTGTTTCTTGGAATGTGTATGTTTATGAATAAGAACTAAGCTTTCTTCTTTTTTATGTTTATTATTTTATTTTTTGCAAAAGTTAGTATACTGACTGTAAGAATTATATAAGACTCCCTATTTTTTTTTAATGGATTTTATATACATCCGGAAGAATTTCTACCCTCCTGAGCCTGAATTTTGCCCTGTTGGTGAAATTCTGAAACCAATGAAGTCTAAGGAAGCTTTGCCATTAATATTACTCAGGATTTATTTTGATCTGGGACATTAGGTCTCTTTATTTATTAAAATGCTCTAATACTTACTGCTTTCAGTTGAATAATAATTTCATAAGGTTTTACAAAAAGCACAACCCAGTAATAGAATAAGAATAGTTAATCTATTTTAAGCTATTTGTACCTTCTTTGTTGTAACGATGTTTTTGTAATTAATGGCCATAAAGTTATCTTTTAAATTTCTGTTATATGTCATCAATGTTTTGAAACACATATATGCACCTTCTATTCTGATACCAAAGAAGAAAACACAGTTAATGAAAACTCTGGGTTTTCTACCTGTACAGGCTCCTTTAGAAGGTTTTCATAAGCAGGAGTACAATATTGAGGTAAAATAATGTATCGGTGGTCTTTATTTTTGCTGGGATAAGATCAAACGTGCAAATCCATGTAGAAAAAACTATAAGTAAGTAAGTTTCAAATGTGAATCCACAATGGGTATGATATTATGTGTGTGAATTAAAGAAGGTTACTGTTAAATCAGCAGTGGTGTTTCTGTTTGCTATGAATGAGATTTCTAAGATTGTTTTGGTTATGACTTAAAAGAAACAGCAAACAGGAAAGTACTTCTGTAAATGGATTTTTTTCATGAATTGTAGATAGTACCTGTGTACCTTTCTCATGGATGAGAAACAGCAAGTAAGTATTGCACATTCCAAATCAAACATTTTCTAAAGAAACATCTTGCATTTCCAGGGCTGTCATATGTCATAGGCTTAATATGTGTATTTAGTCAATCAGAGATCTATTTAAATTAGAGTATTTGCACTACTGTGAATATAGAAAAAGTGAAGCCCAATTCAGGCCCAAAACTTTACTTGAAATGTAATTCAGGTAAACGGCTAAGTATTTTGACCCCAAACCTTCTTGTATATATTGAAACAAAGAAGGGACAATCACAAGACATTCTGAAAGGATGAAACCTGCATCTGCAGTGCCTAAATAATGTTTTTTGCTTGTGGAATTGTAATTGGAAATAGAAGTTTACTTGAATTTTAGAGGTGATACGTATACGTACATGTACAAGTGTGCATGTGTGTTGTGGCATGAACTTACCAGGTTACTGGTTCAGTATTCTTGTTTTCTGGATGCAATTTTGCATCTGTAATTAAGTAATGGTAAGAGTGGCTTGTTTAAAATGCACGTATGAGAACAAAAGCAACTATTGGGGGGGGGGGGGGGACAGTGACACAGAAAAAAATAAGAAAAAAGGGGTTATAATAAACGTATTTTTCTCCCTAGGTTGTAGGGAAGTTTTTTCAAGCTATTTCATCTGAGTTTTTACTTAGCTGTATTTTGTGTCGTGCCCCCCCCCCCCCCCCTTAAATTAGCAGTGCTGATTTCCTTAGTATGCCTTTTGGTAGTTGGTCTGTCAATCCATCACTGTCAAAAAAAGACAGGATAGTGAGAGGAGATTTGCATACAATTTGCTCTAAGGAAAGTCCCTGTTCTCCCTGGAGAAATTATTCAGTAGAAAGAGTTTTCAGCGTGCAAAGCAAGCACATTGCTCTCTGCCACTGCCCACAGCTGCACATTGTTCTCTCCTTCTAACAGGTTATCTTCTAGAAACAGAAGAAATAAAAGGGAAGGTGTTTTCATCTGCCAACACCAGTTTACCCAGAAGTAGGTGCAAAGGAACCTGTTGGAGAACTATCCATGTCAATCACTACCCTTGAAGGACAATAGAAAGTGGTTTGTGAAAGGTTCCCTAGAGGAAAAGACGCAGGTACTTTTGGAGAGAAAAAAATATAATAGTATTGACCCTGGCAATGTTCATAGAGGTAGAAAGCAACACAAAGATATACAAGGAGAGTTAGGCATAAAGGGGTCCAGTTGCAAAGGTTTTTAAAGATAGGAACAAAGAGCTTTAGAGCTTTAATCAACTCTTCCTGGGCCTACTGAGAGTAGTGATAATTAATCTCTAGAAACCTCCCTTCATCCTTTTATGCAGTTCTCCTCGGGAGTATTTTTGTTTTTTAACCCCTGGATACCAAAAGATGGGTTTTTCGGACACTGGACTTTCTGGACTGTGTGGCATTATCCTGAGCAGCGGGATGGATGAACCCTGAAGTACCAAGGGAACTAATTACCTGGAAAGGTAATTTCAGATTGTTTTTCACAGAGAGCAAAGCTGTGTAGAAACATGAGTGGAGACTTATCTGCCGCTGCACATCTAAGAGGTTTTATTTGAGATTTAAACGTTTTAGACTTTTCACTGCTGTGTCACAGTGTGATGTACTGTATCAAAGCTGCTTCTTTCCATCATTTTTCGTTATCACGCAGGGTTATGTAGCTTAACATAGCTGATAGATGTGATTTGACACATCACAAGCAGATGCGTCAGCAGGAGTATCTAAAAATGACACAATTTGCTCAAATGCTGTGGTTACAAAAATATCCTTCTTGTAAGTTATTTTAAAATTAAAGTGTATATATTTTGATGACAGTGCTACAACCCCTTCCCAGAATATTTGTTGAGCTATCAGCTGTTTTGCAACATAACATTACAACAGGAAGAAGAGGGGGAAGATTAAGCAGATATTACCAACCATTTATTTATTTATTTATTTATTTATTTATTTATTTATTTTTCTGGAACATTTTATGTAATTTTAGCAACAGGAAAACAAAATCTATATGGTCATCAGGGATTCCTTGTCTGTGACCACTCAGCACAGACAGATGTCTGAAATCCAGTGGCCTTGTAGACGGAGAAAGCTCCATAGAATAACTGGCAAGCTGTCTTTTCATCTTTTAAATCCATAATGCATGTATATACATATCGTTAATAATTCATACTAATGGAGAGCTCTTGCCCAAGAGCTCTCCCCTATCACAGAAAATAAATTGTTTAATGATGTCTAGGATAGAAATAAGAGTCTGGATTTAAATCCAGCTATTATAAAGCAGTACTAGACATGCAGTGCACACTTCCATAAACAAATAAAGTCATTACAGTTTAAAAACAGTGAAAATAAAATAATAAAAAAGACCATTTAAACAATATGCAAAGTATATCATTTTTAATTCCCCACCCCCCACCCCCCACCGAAGCCAAAATGCCAAGTACTCACAGTATCAAATATTCTTTGATAGTCTTCAAGGCTGGCCCTAGTGCTGTTACAGGCAAGCAGTAAGGATGAAGTTTATTGTTATAGACTAAACCTAAATTTGTAGGGAGGCAAAACTTGTTTTTGGGATGGTAGATGTCTGAACTGGGATGTTAGGTGGAAAAGAGTCTGGGAATGCTCGGTGTGGTGATGGGTCACTAAGTGGGTTTAGGTGGCAGAGTGGGTGGGATGGAGAGTGGCTTTTGAGATTCGAGAGCAGAGGAAGACACCCACTGGGTGTCAGCGCCATCGAGGGAAAGCAGGGTAAGGAGATATCAGTGGGTGTGTTGCAGAGGCGGGCAAAATGATGAGGAATGGAAAGGAGGCCTTTACAGCAAGATGTTGCAAATTGTCTATGCCCTCTGAGCATTAGCTCAGGCAACTGTCTAGTTTTTCAATAAAACGGAAGATGGAATTTTCTTCCTGCTTACAAGTGAATAATAATGAAAGACTTGATAGTGACTGAAATCTTGTTTTTCAAACCCCAGCAACTGAAGTCTTCCTCATGAGAGTGAGAACTTACTCACCTGGATAGTTCCCTGTCCTGCTAGTGTTCTGCCAGGGAGTGTCATCCACAGCAGATTGCTTCTGATCATCAGAAACAAGCATATCCAGGTACTAGATGGAATGAGATTCTCATGTTTTACACATGCCTCAATTTTCCTATAGTTTCATGTATCTACAATAAAAACGGACCATTTCAGTTTAGTGTTGTTTCAGACTGTACTTACTTTTCTTCATGATTTAGTTATATTTGTGTTCAGTCTAAGATAATTCAGCCTAAAATATTTTCCCTTTTCTATTAAATGATTGTTTCTTTTTATTACACAGAATAATCATGTATCCTGCCCCTAAAACTGAATTAGTGGGTCCAGCAAGTAATGTGTGACTCTCTTATGTGATAACAAATATGTAGCCAGGATAGGGGTCTTTTGCTTTTCTAGATTTATGAAAGTATTAATAAGTAGGCACTGGTTTGACCTGAAATCATCCATTTTTGTATGCTCACTTACACCATCTATATCTGATGGAGCTGCACTGAATGTATCTTTGTAGCTTGAACTTTTCTGTGTCAATAAGATTTTGGTTCTATGAAGAATTATTTAGCTCAGAAATCACAAGCCAAGGTCTGGATTTTGGATTTGGATAATTCATTTTCACAGGCAAACTTTTCAACTAGGCTGATGTTTGACAGCTTTGTGGATCTTGGGGAATTTCCAAAGCCATTTAAAGGCTCTGAATGCTCTTTCTGAGTCTACATAAAAAATGTTTTGAATTTTCTCTTTCCACAAATCTATCACGCTGCTTATCAGTCTCATGAACTGAGCCATTTCCTTGGAGTTCTAGCATGCTAAGCTTAAACTCAGTTCTCATTTCCTCCTAACTTTCGGGTCTTCTGATGCTCCTTGCCAGAAGTGTGTTTTAAAGCTAGTGGTACCTCAGCTATCAAAAAGGATGATGAAAAAAAAATACACCTCCCTTCATGGGGATTCATTTTGCATTGCAAAATGCAAAGGAAAATGAACAAAAAAAAAATCCTGCTTGCGGTTGTCATACACATGAGGCATATAGACGTTTAACTGCATTTTTGGGGTTAGGAAGACCTTTTTGTTACTGCTAGACAGTAGTGGATATTCATGCTACAACACATGCAGGATCCTGAAACTGTTGTTATACTATGAGGAGTGGGAGTACATGTACATGAAGACAGATGTGAGAGGTCATTGATGTGATTTTCATCTCAGTCACAAACACGGTATGTGAATTAGGACAGAAATAATTTCACTCTGCTTTCTTTAGGAGACTGAAGCAATTGCAATTACTTTCTAATATAGTGCGTACACTTATCTTCTCAAATAGTACATGAGAAGATGAAATGTATTTTATTAGCTTCTAAGTTTATGACATTTTCAGCTAGAAAAGGAGAGAGAATATTTTTAATGTTAATACATTGATTTTTGATGTAAAAAAAAGATTTACATCATAAAAAATTCTGAACTAATTGTAAACTGAGCATCCAAAACCAATATTAGGTGCAATTAATCATAATTTCTTCTTATTTTTCTCCACACCATTGATAAAATTTTTATTTTTTTATGTTAGGAAAGGGAAGAACAATGTAAAATCGTGAATTCTAATAGAACACCTCCTAAAAGAGGATCTCAAGTCAATTAAAATGGTTGTAGAAATATTTAGGCTTTCTTTGGGTTATTTCATTATTGGCTATAATAAGCTCACAATCCATAGTAACATTACGTAACTGTTTTGATCAGAGAAAGGTAAAGAAATTAGGAAAATATACCTTGTAATTATGGCAACTGGGAGGCATTCTGGAACAGCTTTTATAGATACTTGGGCAGCTTGTGAGCAGTTCCACAAGATGTTCTGTCACCCAGCAAGGACAGAAATATAGAAGAATACTGTAGAATTGAGTTTGGTCCCAGATTCTAATTAGACCATAAACACTGGCCAAGTTTCATAAACATTGTGGAGGTTTGGAGTGATTATGCTCACCAATGCCAATAATCTAACTTTAAATCAAATTTTCAGACCCTGGCTCTTAGCCTCTGCTCAGTTTGAGTAATAAAATGCATAAAAGGGGAATGATCTGCATGAAAAAGCTCTTCTCATTTCACAGGGCTTGAAGAATGATCCAGGACCATTTATTTCTCTAGTGTTTTAGCTAGTGTTTAAATAATTCAACCAGCATTTTGACTATGCACTTCTTATTGAAAGTGCTTGGTTTTAAACTAATCTGTACTGTGAAGACATTTAAGACTATTTTTTACAGTATTCTAAAGCAAGAGCTCGTTCCACTCTCTCTAACAGTAAATAACTCTTTCTGTACATGGATATCTCACTATATCTTAAAGTAAGCACTGTTTTTCTTCTAAATGTGATGAGAAAAACTTATATGGGAAAACAACCTGGAAAGAAGAGTAAAATCAAAAAACAACAGATCCCAACAGATACCTGTGCGCATAGGGATAGGTATGTGTATTTTCTGGAGAAAACAAACTACAAAATCAAGTCCAGGCTTGCTTAGCAGAAATTTCAAAATACGGCTAGTTGTGTGTTGAACCCCAAATTCTACTTAGCAAGACAATAAGGAAAAAGAAAAAAAAGAAGAAAAAAAAGAAAAAAAAAAGAGAGAGACTGCCTTACACTTAATAGACTAGCAGAATTCATATGCAAGTTGTTTCCTTTCAGTAGAATATAATAAATTAAATGAGTTTGCAAATGTTTCTGGGCACTGCAAACAGCTGACACAATGCTATGCACATCTATGTCAGTTGGCTCTGGTACTGTCCCAGGAAAAGTGACTGCATGTGAACAGGGGGGAAATGGTCTTCAGCTTGTCCAAAATGCAAAACCGTTCCTGGTAATTGCTTGGGAAAATGTGAATTGGTTTAAGCTAGGTCTGTGCCAGGCAGTATACTGACCCTTGTAATCAAGCACGACCCAGTCAGTGCTCTGTAACTCTCTGAGGAACACTTAAATTTATCTTCAAGATGCAGCTAAAATGCCCACAACTTTATAAAGTGCAGAATATATATCCATTCAATTATATTTATATAATATATGCATAAATATATACACATATATAAAATAAATATTTATATAAATTATATACATATATAAAATAGCATATATAAAAATATATAAAATAAATATATAAAATATAGGTATTCGATTACATAATTTACTTTTTACCAGGAAAAATACCCCCCCACTCAAACAAAACAAGCAAACAAACAAACAGCAACAACAACAAAAAGAGCTGAAGTGAAAACAGTATCACATGTCCAGCCAGTAATTTAAAGAAAAACAATATATATATTTTTTTAATGAATCTTGGTTTATTTATTGGTAAGTTTATGGCTGCTTGAAATCATAGGGTACTGACTTCAGATGCCCACAGCTCATTTTCAGCCTTGTTTTTGTAGATGCATTATAGGAGAGGACAGACAGACAACAGATCCAATAATGTGTGATTTCGCTGCTAAACAGGCAATATCTGTATCAAATAGATCTGAGCTTACCAAGTGCCAGTTACTCTATTTTGCTGTCACACAGCGATATTTTTTCTCACTGCTGCTTAGTCTACTTCAAAATCAGAAAGTAATTGTGCATTTTTGAAATGCACAATTTTGAAGAAATCTTTCTTTTTACAGTGACAATGATGACCAGTGATTTTCTACCCATCTACAGCGGGTCATCACTGTGTACAAATTTCTTTCAGATTGAAAAATGACAGCATAAGCCACAGCAAAAGTGTAGATACATTGCTGTCGGGTCATATTGAAAGAATGTGAAATTTTATTCAATTATGCAACGTATACTTTCACTTTATCTTGATGTTCTAGGTGGGTGCTGTGTCATGGGAGGGAGTACACACAGTTGCCATAGGAATGGTACATACAACAAAGCTTCTAAATAAAAAGTAGTACATTTGAGTGACATGTTTTGATGTCACTTTTGAACTATTTTTATGTGCAATATTTAAAAGCTAGGTATTTGGAAATAAGCTTTATCCAGAAGAGGTAGAAAAAAGCTTAGCATGCACCTCAACAAAAGCCAAGAAATATCTAGCCATGTGTAAATGCATAGCTTCTTGTCAGTTTGTGCATGATACATAGCTGAAGAGATCTGAACAGGCTTTTCATGCCTATTGCATTTTTATTCATCATCTGGTTTGCTTTCTCCTGATTAATGTTTTCCCTTCCAGCAACCTTAATTCTTTTTTGGAGGTTTAAAAAGCATTATCATAGTCGTAGCTGTAGTCGAATTTAATTCTGATCTGCAAGAAACTATAAGCAAACATTTTCATTTTTAACATTTTAATCAATGGCTTTTCGATTACAAACAGAGAATGCGCTAGCTGGAAGCATTCCTTACCAGAGGGTAGATCCTACCCCTATTAGTTATCCACATTGCCTGTTATACAGATGTCCATGGTTTAAAATGTGAGCTCCAGAAATGATGTGGTATCTGCAAGCACATTTCAAGTACAGGGTCTTTAACTAATGAATGCTAATAGGAGCAGAGAGTTGGGTGACCATTTGCTTGGGTGTGTTGCCATGAAATAGCACTGAATATATGAACAGAGTTGGTATTCTCGTTTCTCTCAGCATCTCTTAGTTGCACTTCATTTTGAAGATCCTTGCTGATGCTTGTCTGAATTTAGGCTTCATGTGCTTCAGAGTCATATCTCTACAGTAACCTGCTGTTCATGCCTTGCTTTTTTTAACTTTTAGAAGTTTTGTAGTTGTTGTTTTCTTTCCCCTCACATAAATATCCTCTTACAATAATGTGCAGTCCTTCCATGTGTGCATCTTGGTGTTGCAGCAGAGAAACCATTAGGAAAACAACAGTTGATCATGGCAGTTTATGAGGCAAAATCACATGTCATTAAAAAATATGTAGCCAGGAGCATAACTTCAATTGAATAACTTAAATTCAGCATCATGTTGTGAATTTCATAGTACAAAGATAAAAACAGTAATGGAATAAAGATAAAAATCTCACAGTTGAAATAATGCCCAGAAATCATACTCATTCAGTGCCAAAGACCTGTGCATGGTTAAAATCGAACAAAGCTCTGTATCAAGTGAATTCAAGTAAGTATGCTTTACATAAGAACAAAGAACATTTTATGAAACATTTCCTGTGTTTCCTCGTAGCTACTTCAGGTTACACTGTAATAATTCTGCTCTCTATAAGTAGCAATTTCCTTCATAAATGGTCTCATGAACCTAGCCCAGTTGCTTTTGGATTTTGGTGCAAGTCCCAATGAATAAATCAAGTGATAGGCATCTGTAGTAAAAGTCATACAGTTTACATGTCCATCAAGACTGTTAAGTAAATTACTGACACTTCCTTTTATGAAATCTGTTGACCTCTATGACAGGGGTTTATCTCCTACTTGACTGCTGTGGTCATAATGGAATAGTAAATGAAATAAAATATGTGTGTGTGTTTATATCTAGATACAAAATTTTGCATTCATTTCAATCAACATCATCATAAACACCTCTACAAATTATTAAAAAATTCAGCTAAAGAAAGCATAACTGCCTCAAAAGAATATATTAAATACCTATAAAACAAATTCCATTTATATGCCTGACTTATTTCCTAGTATAATAGCATTCAGAGTAGAGTAGTATTTCATTTTCCAATTATGAAAAATAACAAGCTAAACAGGATGACTGATTTCATGCAGTTATGTTTATGTCCCACCTTTACAATATTTGAATAGAGTAGAATGCTATTAAGACTTTTTCCTCTTTGTTGGTTGAAAAGTCAGGCACAATATAAAATATATTGCAAGGTGAGTAGTAATGCACTGCAACTAATGCTGGTTTTAACAATTTCAATTTGTCTCTGATGAAATCATTCTGATGGATTCTGGAATGTGTTATATATATATGAATATAATGGAATATATATCTGCAATGTATTATTATATTTGGTAAGCATTTCATATATATTTCTTAAAGTTAAGTACCAGCTGATGAATATTAATGAATCAGTGAGTGTTCGTCAACACAAACATCCCCAAACATGTGAGAAAAGCCAGCTATCCCCGGTGTTGGCTTTATCTTTGGTATGATGTGAAATCATTGCTGAATAATGCAAAGTACCATTCCTCAACAGCATGAGATAAAACTGAAAGCCTTAGTTAGACATGCATGGGGGAGTACAAAATCAATTTTTGAAAAGTGTTATCAATTTATTTTTATTTATTAAAAATATGTATTTCATTTTAAAAATATTTAAAATTATATATATATTTTTTTGCAGTTGCCCAGAAATGACGGGAATAAAGTCTGAACATTTTGATAGAGGTTCAATGACAATTTCTATGGTGAAAAAGCACTTGAAGCTTTGCATGCATTTTAATATGCATGCATAAAATACATTTATTTCAGACAGTAGTAGGAGAGGTTGCTCAGAGAGGGGGCAGAGCATTCATGTTTAGGGGCTTTCAGAAATCAGGTAGATGTAGTCATGGCTAACCTTCCAGCTTGCATGAAAGACAGTTAGATCCTAGTGATTTCAGTAGGGGCACTCTGCTAAAAAATTAGCCCAGACAGGAGTTGGACTTACAGGGTGCAAGGCTTGTCAGAGAGGTAACTCCTTATCTCCATTAGGACCTGTTACAACAACCTCTCAGCAATTCAGATCCAGGTTTGGTGCCTGGCATTCAAATCCCAGGTTATTGTCCAAATTAAGAAAAGTACAGATAGTACTAAAGATAGTACAACTCTATTTGTACTATCCTTCACCTTTTGTCACTAGTACAACAGTCATTCGTGAAATTGTGAAGCAAAAGAATGGCAGGTGGATATATGTAAAGGCAAGTTGCAAGACACAGAATGTGAGGTACAAGCAAAGAAACCAAAATACGTGTCAAAAAAGGAGGGCTAAATTGTTCCTAAATGGCATCATTGCAAGCACTGGAAGATTTTCATGTAGTGAGTATATTTACAGATAGATTTTCATATGATATAAGTAATAATATTCTCAAGACATCCCCCTCTGGTGGTTTAAAGTCTCCTGTTTTACCCCTTCCCTCAGACTCACTGATGTTCCCAGCAAGGTTCTTCCTAACTCACTGAGTTTGGCATTGATACAGTTTACAAAAGGTTTTTTGAAGTCTTGATTCTAGTCACTCTGAGATCAAGAAGAATAAACCCATGAGTCCTTGGATATTTATAACACACCTGTGTGCACTCAAGATTTCATCTAATTGATGAAATGGAAGGTATCGATCAGAAGCTTGTAATTCATTTGTAGAAAATCAATGATCCAGACTACCTCTGTGCCAGTTGCCACCATAAAAAGCAGCAGTAGTTCAAGCATCTGTATGGGACACCCATTAAAGATGGTGGTGATTCAGAGAGTCACAACCCTGGACAGAACCAGTGTGAATCTGGTGAACATACCCTCATACAGGGACTAAGTTTCTTCTTGTAATGTGCTTTAAAAGACACTCTGTTACACTTGCAGTCTTGTTATGGGCAAAAAAAAAAAGAAATGCACTTCATCTGTAAAACTAAAAATTTAGGGTTATGATAATTGAAATCTTATTCAGAGAATTATTATTATTAATCCATGTTTAATGATTACTGAAAAAGAAAAAATACAAAGAATAAGGAAAAAAACACCATTAGAGAAAATCTAAGCAATAACAATACAGCTAAAGTCATTATACATGTGCTTCGTGCTGCCATCCCCTGCCCTTTGCCAGGAGCGATATGAAGTTGGTGTTGGTGCTTCCTTCCTCCTCATTCTTGGCCAAGATAGGGTCCTTTTTAGATGTGTGCTAACATGTTTTATACCTATTTTTTTCTACACTGGTCTGCAAGTCCGTGTGGCCTTCAAATTTACTGTCTGTGGAATGTTTGATATTGGATACTTTTTTTAAAAAATAATTTTTAAAAGCCCTAGAGTAGGTTCTGTCCTGAAGGTCTCCCTCAGGAGACCTTCGGTTGGACCCTGCCCAATGCCCTCAGCACTGCAGCCTGTGTCCCCGTCGCAGGCCGCTGCCTGCCGCAGAGGCCTGTGTTTCACGACGCTGCGTCATTACTCACAGAACAACAGCTCGTGCTGCTATCTGTATAAAACTACAGCTATCCCAAACACACAGAAGAAGCATATACAAGGTATATCCATCTGGCTGTTAAAAAATAAAAAATAAAAATTAGCTTTTACAGCAAAATAAAGACCCAGGAAGGCCAGGATGGGTTCAGACCAAGCACGACTGACAGGCCTCTGTCTTGAGGCCTAATGAACTCTATAGTGGCGCAGGGTGGACTGTGACTGGAAATGACAATAAGGTATTTATTGGGATGGAACGCCATAATCTCACTGCATACATTTTAATTTCTCTTCAGTGGTTAGTGTTATTTTTCCTTTTAAAGCCTACGAATTAAATGAGTTTAGTGTAATAAATTCTTGCAGATTTCACCACGCTCGCTGAGGTAACAGCAGGCGCCCTGCCACAGATGGTGGTTTCAGCCACTGAAAGCCTCAGGCTTGGCAGCTGATGTTTCCTTTCCTTTTTTTTTTTTTTTTTTTTTTTCTTGTAAAGGAAAATTTTCATTCTTTCTCTAGTGATCAGGAATTTGATCTAGTCTTCCTTGGGTTCATTGTTAGGGTAGATCTCATTTCTGTTTATGCTTTTCTTATAATGCACTTTACATTCCTTTTTGACAACTGACATTTTCTAATCTGTATAGATTTCATCAAGGGTTGATTTGTTTTTAATACATCACAATTATGCTATTTATTAACTACAGTTAGTGAAACATTTTCACTTGTAGATGGCAAGGGAATTACTACTTTTATCTATAATTTTTGTGTTAAATTGTATTCTATCAAATAGAATGGGTCAAAAATCGTCAAAACTCTTACTCCAGGTAATTTAAAATACAATTCAGTTATAGTGGCAGGTCTGTTCTGGACTTTGATTCAGCATTGAGAGCTTCTCCTGGGCCCATGAGATTACTTTATCAATTTGCCAGCCATTATTTACAGACTGCCAGCAGCTGTAAGAACATAAAGTTTGTTTGTAGCCATAAAATATATTCCAAAGTATTTCTGTTCACAGGCAAAGTTTTCTCGCTTAGCCTGCTCTGTGGTTTTCAGTCAGATTTTCCTTTGAAAATATTTCTATGGAGAAATAAAAGTTATTTAATGCTAGGTGTGTTTTCTATTGATAAAAAGCTTAGGCAAAGAAATTGGAATTAACCAATACATCTTAGATGAGTAATGTATTCTCCTTTTTATTTTAGATTGCACATGCATCAGTTTTCTAGAAGAGGTAATTTTATTCAGGCTTGTCATTGTACTGTAAAGCTACAATTAGACTTTTGCCTGAACTTGCAAATATTACTTTGCTATGCAAACATCTGAGACAAAGATTGCTGAGCTGGCAGTGTGGAACTGAATTCTTTGTAGACCTTTGTAGCAAAGGGCCCCATGTTTCCTTATCAAGGAAATGTTCAAGTTGCCAGAAAATTCATTAACTCTATCTCCCTTCCATTTCCTACAGCAATTTCCTCTTTGTTCCTCACCTGGCAAAGTAACAGGATATCTATATAAACATTAGAGAGCCTCTCCAATTTTTTATTTTCCAATAACCCTTCCCATAACATCACAGCTTTTAATGAACTCCACATTACTGCAAACTCGTAACTACTTTGTGAAGGGAAAGATCCCAGTCTGCAGCAGAAGACACTGATGGTAATGCAAAATAATAAGAAATTAATTTACCTTGGCGTGAACTGGCAGTTTTAGGGAGGAAATAATACAGCAGATGGTAGTTTTATTCCCAAAACAAAACCTGAAATACAAGGACTTCCACAAGGTCTTTGCCGAGCAACAAAAGCAGCAAATTTACGTTCTCACTTCATCACTACTCACATCACTATCTGATAACCCCAGATATGGACAAAATATATTTAAACAGTTTATGTGTGTTGTACTAGATAGAGACTTAAGTGGAGCAGGATGGGGAGACTATTGTGTTGGTTGTTCTTGACTGATGTATCTTAATCTAGACCCTACAGATCAAGTGTTGACCTACAAAGAAAAGTGTAGTGGCAAAATAAGACTGATAGATCTGATAGTGTTTCTAATACTTATTAGAATAAATGGGGCTCCAAAACTGTCAAAGAAAACAAAAAGAGAAAAAACAGATAGCTATTATAACCAATAGATTTAACTGTAATTTGGGATGAATGACTATGTAAGTTTAACTGGAAAAAACATTCCTTCTTATTTTTATTTTTTTTTTAATTCCCTTCTGAATTCTCTTGTATAACTCAAGGAATAAGATTAATAAAAGGATGTGTCAGTTAATTTACATAGTCTTACTATGCTAAGTAATTATTTGTGGTGAGTAGTATTTTGATAATTCAAGACAATTAGCAGGCTACTTTTTCATTTTTGGTCCTTTTAGCAAATTTAGTATTATTTATCCCTGATGGGAGGAGAGAGAGGCAAAAATAAATTCAGATTAGTAGCATTTTGAACAAAAAGGAATACATTTTTTCAAGGCTGTGTACACAATAAATGATGTACCATTTATCAGTTAACCAGTGACTTTGGCTGTGGGACACTGGTGGGCCACAAAATAATGTGCAAAAGTTAATTTGACTTTTTTCGATACTCAGTAATTGCTCACATTTGAATTAAGCATATATAGTAGTTATATAATTCTTATATAATAATCAAATTAATTGCTTGAGATATGATTTAGAACAATGCAAGATGAATCTTTCAGTAGTTACCATCCCAAAGCATTGAACCAGCCTGACCTTAGAGTGTAAACTAAGACTGAAAATCGTATTTAACATATTCCTTGCCATTGCCCCAATGTACTACTCCAAGCTGTTGGTTCCCTGAGAGGAACCAGCAGCAAGCAGCTGACATATGATAGGCATTTATCCTGCAGTTCCTTGTACCCTCTTCCTGCTTTGAAGTGTTTGTGCTCTCAGTCATTTGCTTCATCCCCTCATCCAGTCCTCCAGTTGTAGTAGCAGTTAGCTAAAAGTCTATCTAGTCAGTTGTAAAAAACAACTAAAGAAACTGTAACTAATACAATAGACTCTCAAACCAATGGGAAGGGTGTGCAAAGGTAGATGGAGAGAAGCTCAGAATCCTTCATCGTGTTATTTTGATATTTCAGTTATGCACTAAATATATTTTCGCTGGCCTGAGCAGACTTAGGAAAAATTGTCCAGGTTCAAAAAGGTTCCATGTATACTCACCAGGGTGAATACACGGAACACAGTATCGATGCACAATTGCACTGAAAACAAAAACAAAAACAACAACAAATAAAGATAAGACAGATATGGAAATATGTTGTATCAGAGAGAGAAATCTGTATGAAAACAAGATATGGCCTGTGGGCTAATAGAAATTATTATAATTAAGAGCATAGGAAATGTTCGGAATGTTCATAAAAATAGGACAGAAAGAATCTTCTTAGAATATATTTCTAACAGTATTGATTAATAATAGAAATCAATTTTTTTTTTTCCTTTCTTTCCTCAAATGAGCAACAGTGAGATCTTGTAGCATTCTCTGGAAGCCAAACTTTTGATTTGTTTGGGGTTTTCTTTTTACTCTTGATGCGAGCTTGACAGGTGAAAAGCTTCTATTTACCTACTGTTGTTGGGCGTAGTCTGAAACAAGATGGAGATTAAAACAAAAGAGGGGAAAGAATTTTATCATTTTGATACAGAGAAGTGGGTGGATTGGGGGGATTTTGATATAGAGAAGCTGGTGGGTTTGGGGGATTCTGGGATCACTTCCATATCTAGCTGTTGGAGGAGAAAAATCAAGTTTGGTTGTGGTCATAGAGTATTGTTATTATTTTTTTTCTTTTGAGTCAAGAAAGGTACAACAAAATATCCAGGGAAGTTAGGAAAAAGAATGCTCTTCTCTGTAGAATAAATACCCTTCTCAGAGCTACAGCGTGGACCAATACTAAAAGTTCCCAATTGCTGAAATCAAGCCAGATGCCAAAAGTACTACAGAAAGAGGGAGGGAATATCAGACTTGCTGAGCTTTAAAGATACAATGGCCAGAAAAATAAAACCTCTCCATCAGTAGTAGCCAGAATATAACTCTAAATCCCATATTTTAAGCGTTTTGCTACTGTATTGCTGAGATTTTTGTCACTCCCCCCGCCCCCAACCCCCGCCCCGAAATACCTATTATCTCGCATACAGAATAGCATTATTTGCCGCGTATTCATGGGATATTGTGTTTTATATGCTGTGCTTAGAGTGTTTCACCCTCCTGTCCTTGTGTTATTTTCATGTCAACGTTAATTACTGTACTTGTAAATGCTTACTACAGCAAAACTATTTTTCAGTGGATTCAGGTTTAGATATACCTGAGTTCACAAAACTTTCTCCGACTAATGCATAACAAGATTTTGATTTAAAAATTTTAAAAGAGGTAGATTTAGTTTTTGTGTGTCTACACCTAAGTATTTATGTAATTACATATGTAACCAGTAAATGCAGCTATGTTTTATTGTTGGTTTTGTTTTTTGATTTTTATAAATATAACTGTATAAATGGCAAAGTGAGTACTAATGCAAAGAGAACATCATGTTCTTAAAATCAACTGGAAAATAAGAGGGAACAACCCTATATAAACAAGTGACCAACCACTGACCAACACCTTCTGTAACAGAGTCCCTGTGTGATAAATGCTTGCACCTAAGCTGAGCACATAAAGAATAGCTCTTCACTGGTGCATTTGTTTGAGAAATCCCTATGTCTAATTGCAATATATACTGTCAGTTTCCTTTGTTAGGGATTTTCTAGTTTTTCTGGGGAGCAGACAATGGTGCTTTTGAAATCTTCAGCATGTCTCTTAGCAACTTGCCAAAATGAAGCTCTGCTGTGATTACTTATAATTCAAACATCATCTGCCAATGGTTTTGGCTGAATTCCTCCATGAAGAACAGGAGCAACCAGACCATGCAGCATGTAGTTTCCCACTGTCCTGTCCCCTATTTGTCTCCTATTTTTTACTGTGTTTTGCACCCGAAAGTGGACTTTTAAGAATAACCCCCATTCCCATACCACTGCAATATGAATTTCTTTCATCCCTTAGGTTCCTGAACCAAGTGTAACACAGGAGTTGGACCTGGGGGCACAGCCAACAGCAGCATCAGGAGTAAGAGCCAGTGTTTCTTACTAACCCGATTCTTCCTTCCCCCTGTCATAGTGACCTATAGAGCATCCTTGAAAGCTTCGGAATTGAGGACTTTCCTGAATAACACATGCCTGTGGGTTATTTACCTAATAATTTTTTATTACTGCTGTAAATGCAAGCTAGTCATTTGAATTTGTTTCTTTCAGAATGAACAAAACAGAATTATTAGGGTTCTTAACATAAAGCATGTTAATTTGTTGTTATTTCCTTAAAAAAAGTAAAATAAAATCCAGCTATCAGTTTTCTAATGGGCTGCCACATGGTTGCAATGGGAAGTATTTCAAGGTATCAGGGGAATTAATATGCCTCTGGATAAATATTTATGGCCACGTTCTCATATTCATTACTGAGAGCTGAAAAGACACTGCCCATATTTTAAGTGTTCCTGAAAAAAAAGAAAAACACACTGTGCTTGGAGTCATAAATGAGTACTTATTTGTCTTCAGCAGTTGTCCCTGTTTTGTGTTCCATTGCAAGTAAGGAGCTTAATTTGAAGATAATTCAATACAGCACTGTATCTTGGAGCTCTAGCGACAGGCGTGAAATTGTTTTATCTTTTTTGTTCTTGGTGCACAGTGCTGATTGGGTGAGTGTGTGGACCATCTGCTACTGAGGTAACTCTTGGGATACTTGTCAAATTGATTGCACTCAGAAACAACTGAGACAGAGGAAAAATAGAGTTTCTAATTACATTTTACCAAGGATCTTGTTTAACTCTAGGAAGTGGTAATTCAAAAATAAATGGCTTTGGTGGGCATCTTAGAATCTTTAATTAACAAATTACTCTATTAACACGCACATTGTTTTCCAGGTGAGTGAGATCATTTGCCCCTGGGGCTTTTTTTCCATATGCCTTCTGTTCCTCCAGCTAAATATGTAGCAAATTGAAGTATTCATTTTGATTATATAAAGCACATGGGTATACAATTATATGAAAAGAAAGATGACATTTGTTTCCTGTTTTCCCTAGGGCCTTTACAGTCTTGCCCTTCCCTGAAAAAAGGCTTCAGTTTATTAGAGTATATATTTTTGTTGTTTTTGAAATTCGCCCCCCCCCTTTTTTTTGTCCTGTATATATGATATTTTTTGAAACAAAAGCCTTTACTGGAGACAATGGGATACTGATTATTTACAAATTGCCACTAAAATACCAAGATTTTCTCCCAAAGGTTTCGTATACTTGCATGTGTCTGTTGTGTGAGCAGTTTGGAGATTTTAGGAGTGAATTTATTTAACGTTGTCAAGTGTAAACAATATATATTCTAAACTTAATAAGCATATATCAAATATTTATGTAAATGTATTTGGCTTAAAGTTTAGTTGTATTAGATGTGTATTAATTATTTGTGCCTTATTGAATAACTAATCTGCATTTGATTTCCTTCTTTATATATTATTTTATCAGGATGCTTTCTGTACAAATTGTGAACCCATTCCATAGTGTATGTTTTAGTGGATGAGCTTCTGTTTTATTGCAGTCTTGATATTTATTGGAGCAGTAAATGAAATAATAGGAAAGAAAGTTAGCTTGCATAAGTAAAATGACAATATTTTCTGTGAACTTTATAAAATTATCAGTGATTTTTTGAAGCTTATTTAAATGGTGAAACATGTAGAGGAATTTATTTGAAAAAAAAATTCAGAAGATGAATCTGAAATAAGGTTAGGAGTATGTAAAAATAGTTTTGAGGCAGTTTCTGTCTAGGTTGCTTTTGTTCTGTCTTTTATAAGGTTTCGAATCTAACCCCTATTGTGTTGATGCTTATCTTACTCCATATCATCAGTCTGGGGGAATTATTTCCTTCTTACGAGACAAGAGCTTATGATTATATCTACCCCTGACCTCTCTCCCACCACTTGTTTCAAATGTCTGTTCTGCTATTTCCTCTGAGTCATCTTGCAAAAATTCAACCCAGGGAGGTTCACTTCTGATTCCCCACCTCTGGCATCCATTGATGAGGAAGATGTGTTTTATCTGGATTCGTTATAACAATAGATGGTTCCTACTGTAGCTTATTTATTGTTGGTAAATAAAAATGACTGCATAAGTCACTGCTTAGGTGAAAACATTGAAACTTTTGTGTTCAGATGTAGGATTTCTAAGTCTCTGGCCTATTAATACACACTGGAAAGCATACAATTTATCTTTCCAATCTCAGGTAGGAATGTGTCATCACTGGAGAAGACTGAGGTAGAAGACGCTGCAATTAAGCAAATGTCATGAAGCCAAACATGAGATTCTGAAAAGTCATGACTGGAATTATTTTTCAGAATCTAAACTTTCCATGATGTTCCAGGTAAAGCATATACAGTGTTTTTTCACTACTCTAAGAGGAGAATGTGCATTTGTATGCATATGCATGTTCAGGATCTTTTGTGTTTATGTATTCCTGTATAAAATCTGCTTCCAACATCAACAGCCAGAGCATGTGTTATGCATCTTACAGTGAGGTACTTTGTATGACAACACCTGCCTCCCTGTTATTTTGCTCTCTGATGGTCATGATGAGTGCTATCTTCTGTATTATTAAATGATAACATGAGCATATGCTGGCGTGTCACTGTAGCAAACAATGACTTGTAGCTCCCTTGAAAATTCACGTTTTTTATTACTGCTTGAGAAAATAGCACACATCACCACTGCAGTTCTGGTCATTTTACTGATTGCTAAAGGATTTCCCCTCTATTACCTCTGCATTTTCTGTGTTGCCAGGTGTGAAATGAACAGAATCATAAAGTCAGGCTGGTTTGGAGAATAAAAACAGCAGAACAGCCTGTGCTGATGAAATAAGCAGCATACTGAAAGTGGAAAAATGTTAGGAGCTATTGGCAATTCAACGTGTGATATGTAGTGTAAAAGATATATTTACAAATTACTGTAATTAAAAGCACTTACAATTTATGTTCAGTAACATGTATGCTTGTAATATGCATGACTCAGGAAAATTTAAGTATGGGGTGAAGCCTTCCTGAGAGCAGCAGGACAGAGACACTGGCTTAAAAGCAAACAGTATTGATTTAAATATCAATAATTCCCTAAATATGGCTGGGCTGTCAGGAACTGCTATATTTGCTAGTTTCAATAAGTGTTTCAGCAGTTAAAAGATCAAATCCTTGATTCAATTCCCAGTAACACCAGTAAGATCTCTTTGAGCATTGCCATTGAGTTGAATTGCAGTTGACTTGGATGAGATGTGGTCCTGGGAATGGGTTTTCAAACTGAATTCCAGATTGAATGAACTTTGAGTGCTATTAATGAGAATAGAGTACAGAGAATATGGTAAGGTAGATCGTGTTGGGATTGTGATCCCAAGATGCAGCAGTTATGTGAGACAAGCTGGAGAATAGTGCAGCTTCAATCTCAGAGGGGAGCTTGTTGGGACAGCTGTGCACCTGGGCTAATTCTCTCAAGGCACAATCAAAGCTGTTTAAGACACAGGTTGGCTGTATCTGAGGTTGAAAGGTTAAAAACAGCTTTTCAAACATAGCCAAAAACCAGGAGAGAGAGAGGAACAGGAGGAGCCAATTGTGCCTTAACAAGACCCTGAACAGCTTCACCTGGACCTGGGTGGAGCAGCCTCATCCCCTGCCTGGGTGGGGTCTATATAAATTCAGCCTAGGGGAAGCTCCTGTTTTTCCCTGGGAGCAATGTGATGGGTTCCTCTTCCTTGAGTTTTGAGCTCTGTAAATGGCCTAGGTGAGAAAGTGGTGAGTAATGTGCTCTGTAGCCTCTGTATGTTCTTGCCACCTAATCTATGAATAAGATAGTTCTTCTTTCAGACAAGATGCAAGCGTTTAAAACACATTATGGGCATCTAGAGTAAAATAGAAGATTGTAAGGCTTGTTGTTTTTTAAATATGAAGTGTTAACAAAATAGCATGCTTTCTCTGTGCTTAAAAAAAACAAGCTGTGAAAAACTGCTTGCAAAAGACCTATCTAAAGTCTAAGTTAGATTGAAAAGTTTAAGGAGAAAAAAAAAATGGCATAAGAGTCAGAGCTCTCTGAAAGATCTAGATATATAACCACCACTAGGGAACAGTAGGCAGCATCTCAGCCTGTGTTTGCTCAAGGCTGGAGCAGACAGGTATAGGGCTAGGTAAGCACTTGCTATGACTCAGAACAGTCATTCTCCTGTTTTGGGTTATGGAATAGAATCAAATAGACAAGAAGGGAGAGGGAGGAAGAACTGGGAAAAAGTAGTGATTACTACAATCAAAGCATCTGAAAAAGATTAGCTTGTCTAGAGTGAATTAATTATGTTCTTGTGTATTGTTCCTTACACAAATGTGAGCAAAATTTTCTGGACTCGCTACCTCTTAAGTGGCAAGCTAGAGGCAGTATCTTTTTCTATTTGAGTCTTTCCCCCCCCTCTCAGGAGGGTGGGTAAAAATAAGTTGATCAGCTGCACCTGGGACATCTTTCTGAGCCTTGTCTAGACAGGGCTGTTTGCTCTTTATGGCGATGCCTGTTTCTCATTGTGTGCATACAGCTCTTAATGCAACAGAAACCTGCACTTGATACGCAAACAATACAATGAACTAACATTTAATTATAATCTATTATGATTTATAGCCTCTGAGAAAAAGAATGAATGCTAGAAGCTAATCAGCAAGTCAGACAAGGAAGAAGTCACAGGGAAAATATATATCAATAAACACCTACTGTGTTTTGAAGAGAGTCCCTAAACGCTTGTCCTCTCCTGCCTTATGAGGAAAGGAAAGTGATGTTTTTTCTGCTTATGAGGTCTGGAATAGCCAATTATTTTAACATGTCCCATTAAAAGGATGAGTGGAGCATTAATAGCTATGCAGACTAATGAAAGACAGGCTAAGGAATTTCCATTGAGGCTTTGCTTTGTTTTGTTTTAATGTGCTTTTGCATTTGAATTGGTTTTACCTTATAAGAACATCCTTAATTCTTCAGCTGTAAACATAACAGAGAACACACAAGGGTAACAGGCTTGCAGGTGCTTTATAGTCCTTCAGGTAGATGCAGAACTGCTGTGGACCTTTTCTCTTTCACTGTTGTTTTTTTTTGGTTCCTAATGTCATCATCAATTGAGAATTGCACTTAACAGGCTGTGGTCTAGTTTAACATCGAGTTTGATAGCCTGTGTTGTTCTATTGGCTTTATGTTTGAGCATAGACAGTCTTTTGCTGAGCGTAAATATGGTTTCCTGTCTTTGCTACCATCTTGTCAGGTATTCTACTCCTGGCTGTGAACACCAGCAGGTGCAATCAAGTATAAAGCAGCATTTGTGCCAGTGGCTTCACAGAGGAGGGACTTGGTATAGAAGAGCTTTAGCTCACAAACTGCACATCCAAACTCATTTTGTTTGGCACCAAGTGAAGCTGGCATGGTCATGGGCACTGTGTGACTGCAACAGATGGAGCTGAATGAAGGGGTGTGTGGGGGAGTCCCTTGTCCAGCCACCAAGGGTGTGTGTCCGAGGGCAGGGTTTCCAGCCAGTGCTGGAGTGGCTCTGTCCTGAGCTCCCAGGGCTAATTTGAAAGGCTCCCTGATAGATTTTGGGGTGTTGGTCACAGTTTCAGCGGGCATAGTTTTAAATAGTTATGTTGTTACCAACAAAATGATTTCAGCCTAGATAGTATGGTTATGCAGGAGAGTCGGGTCTTAGAAATGCAAAATACAGATTAACAGAAGCATAATCTTCATGTTTGCAAGATACCGTAGCTAATATGATTTTTAAAATTGTTTTGAAGCCTACTGTCTACAGTAAGTAAACATTAACTAAAAATCATGAAGAGATGTGGTGGTGGTTTTTTCAAAATATTTTTCCATTGTTGTAAATAGGTGGAAGCTACTCAATAGCAGAACAAACAAAAAACCTGTCTCAAACAGGTGTTAAAAATTGCTAGCTAAATGCAAAAGGGTGTGTTGCTCTAGCCATCACAAAATTCTTGCAGATATGCATATGCCCAAACTTAATGTGTGGCCCTGTTGGAGAAGTTAAAGTTCAAAATCAAAAACTTTGCAATCGACAGTTAGCTATTTTTATACAGCAATCAAAACAATTATGCAGTTTTTTAAAGGAGAACACAAAAGCAAAGTGCTTTGTGAATCCAGTTACCAAGTCTGTGCCCCAGCAGGACTCCAGAATGTTGTCCCCTTTCATCACTAGATAAAAGCCCTGAGCTCTTGTGATGAGTCATATGTTGCCTATTTAAAAGTGGTGACTACTCTTTAAAGAGCCATTGTTCCACAATTCCAGCATCTGCCCTGGTGTGGGTATGGAAGCCATGAGACATCTATTCTACTGTAAGACCAGAATAAAAAATAGCACCGACTTTCTTGGGTGCATACTGCTTTACAAAAAGCGTGATTATTGCTGTTATGTATTTTGGTTACAGCTGCAATTTTGTTTACTTAAACTGCTATAAGCATCAGCTTAGCTTTATGTTGAGACAGGAATGATGGAAAAAAGTCCAACCAAAAGCATGTTGAAATGAACAAGGTACAGGCTAACTCATGGTATTCCTTTGTCTGTGGTTGTGACACAGGGTGGTGTATTTTCTCACAGGAACAGCAATTTAATGGCATTGGTAGCACTGTGGCAACATTATTTGCTCTCCTAGTGTTCTGCCACTTCAGAAAATGTAGTTTTTCATCCCCTCATTCAAGTACTACAAGAAGTAGGATTTTTTGTTTGTTTTACTCATGCAATATTTTCCTGAAAGCTGGAAATAGGCATACACAAGGCCTGATATATAACATTTCTTGATCTGTTCAGATTTTCTTAAATCAGCTTACAAATGTAAATGTGTTATTTAGGATAATGACAAGAGCTTAAATATGATTTTTTCCTCTCTTTTATATATATATATATATAAGTATATATGTGTGTGTGTATATATATATATAAAGGGAAAGCTGAGACTGGCTAGGGTAAAAAATAGTGACAGCTTTTTTAAAAAAACAGTACTTTTTAATAATATTTGAATTTAATTGTATTGCAAAGCAGCATTATTTTTTGTAACCGGAGAGCATCAATGTGTCGTACAAGTCTTGCAGATTGAATGGATAATTAATGCCCATTCAGAGAAATACCTTGATAATATGCTCAACTTTCAGAGTGAGAAGTAGCATGTTATTTTAGGAAGTTTTTTTTTCTGTCCTTTATACTGATGCTGCATATTAAGAATTTTTTTTTTCCTCCACTATTCCATTACCCGATTGAAATGCCACCAGTATTAATAGGATAGCAGAGTAAATGTCACAAGCTGAAGGGACCACAGGAATGTATATTTGCCACATGTAGAAGCAGTACTTTATTACAGCACAGTGTGGAATTTATGAGCATTGCTATAATATTCTAGATATGCCTTTCTGATGATATCTGACATATAGCAGTGCTAAAAGTCAGGCTATTGCAAAATCCGCTAGCTTTTGCTCTCTGCACCTTTCCTAGATGCTGTGGAGCTATCCAGTGCCAGTAATGTACTGTCAACTAGAGCAGGTAAAACTAGCCCCTGAATATTATTTATTGGCCTGTGAATGCAGATTACATACACGCTTTATTACCTGCTAATTTACCACCTGCTGGCTGAAGGATGGGGGAAGTTACTATTTGTTTTGTAGGAATTCATTATGCCATTAACCTTTCACTCCTATGGGCCACGAGGAAGTATTTCTTCAGTTAAATCACTACTAATATTGCTCTACAAATGAAAACAATAATTTATTGCACCTCATAATGTCTAATACACATAAATTATATTTTAATGCTCTGTACATTGCAGATGATTGTATGTACGACTACTTATTCTTTTCAAAGACTGCTTTAGTCCCTTCTAAAACATGTTAAGTAAGAGTCACTCCCATTTTGATATTTGAGGTAAAATTTTCATATTTTGCTTTGGAAAACCAGGGGCGTTGTTGAGGATCTTTTGTTTTACGTATTCTAATTATGTTTTTAAGGAGTGAGAACAAAAAAAAATGAGGAAAAAATGCAGTCATCTTACTCACAGCTGAAATGGCACTTAAATATTGTAAGAAGTCCTTAAAGGAATGCTGGTGTAACCTCAAAAGCAATCTGCAGGTTTTTCAAGCCAACCTGTTTTGGACAGGTATTCTAGAGGCCAGGCTGAACTGCTGGTGGCTTTGATGTAAGACAGGCTGGGTCTGTGCCACCTGCTGTACCTGCTCTGTAGAAGGAGGTGATGCCCTTCATGGGTTATCACTGATGCAAACAGTCGAGCTCATGTGGATGTTCCAGCCAAGCCTGGTCCAGGAGTATTTTAATAACTGCTACTTTTTTGAACAGAGATAGCCATGTTTGTTGAGGCACTTCATCACTGGATTTCCTAGCTTGTGTAACTCATCACTGCTGTTTGACATACACGTTAGAAAAGGAAATGCTTTTTTGGGGGGAAATAAATACCTTGTTTGGAGTCTGTCACAAACAGAGGAGCTGTATGAATTTACACAAAGTCTGATCTCATAACACTATAAATTGCTCAAGTCTCCTTTTTCTTCTCATCTTTGTGTCATCTTAGCTTCCCTCTCTATTTTTAAAGGCTTGTTTTCTCCTAATTTGGAGCAGGTTGACTCTGAAAAGATTTTTTTTCTCCTCTTTTCCTGTAAGTGCAAAATGTTCTGCAAACTTTCCAGTGTTTCAATAAACATTTTGTGGAAGGGTACATCTGCAATGAGTGCAGTGTTGGTGTTCTGTCCCTTCCACTTTTTTTTGGACCTTCCTGAAAATCTCTCATATCCATTTCAAGTGTTGCTAATTAAAAAATAATAATAATAAAAATATTTAATCCTTTGTGGTATCTGTGACATTCACCTCGATACCAGTGACATTCAGAGAGCCTTCTGACTTTTAAACTAGTGATTAAGAACTGTCTGAAATAGTTTCACACATGGTTTGTAAATCCTCAATCAGAGCTTTTATTTCACTGTTGCTGTGAAACATTTCTCCTTGGCTTTGCAGTTGTTTAAACAATTCCTTTGCAGGAACACTTGGTCTTGAAAATTAAATAATCTTTCCTCTTGTAAACACTTACTGCCTACAAATAAGGGAGCATCTAGTCAATGACTATAACATAGCACATTTTTGCGCTAAATAGAGGTCAACCTAGGATGTGACCAAGATAAAGTAAATAATAATTGTGTGGTCTCTCTTCTATCACCTCATTTTTTCTTTGTGTTTTTATTCTTTGTCCAGGTGTTAGTCCCATGCCATTAAGTTGCTTCTTAGCAAAGCCATTCTATGCATCTTTCTTCTGCCCCTCGGTTTAGAACTAGTTCAGAGTCTGAAATAAACACGAACTGTTTTCCCCTTGATGGCATTTCCAACCATCTTAAAGAAACATATTGATTTGCTGCTCCTGTGATTGGCTGGCTTAAAGCTAAGGCATGAATGTCTTCCTTTTAATAGCAGGTTAGAAGAAGAAGAATGAAATGTAAATAACTAGATTTCACATAGATAACTTTAAAAGTGGAGTGAACAAAAGAAACACGGTCTTACATGGTGAAGGAATCATGCCAGAAATTTTCTGCACTCAGGAAAAAAAAAAGATACAGTTCTATAGTTTCTTGTACTTAAAGCACTAAAAGCAATGTTGTAAATGGTCAGAATGTTAACATTTATTTACTCAATTTTAATTGACCACAGAAAGCTGAAATTCCCGGGACAGCCATGGTCCTGTTTAATAAGTGCAATATGTTTGGGAGGAATACTGAAAATAAAGACATTTATTCTAGGCCCTACACAGAAACTATATGCCTTATTTTCAACATCTGTAATTAATACAGTTGATTTATAACCTTATGGCTTTTTATCTGAGGGAGGAGGGGAGACACAACAAAACAAGGGGGGAATTCTTTGATTCTGGGGTCTGAATTGGCCACTATCATGTTCTTACTGATGTTAAGCTCTTTTGTTTATTTTTTTAAGCTGCAGTTAGCTTTATTAATAAGAGGGAGGAGAAAACTAGAAGCAATTCATGCAGATGTCTTCACAAGCAGCAGCAATCACAATGATCTATAAAAGCCATTGACCAGAAGGTAGGCATTGTTTGCTAGAAGGCTATTCTGTTTCCCTGAGTTGCTGCCTGCTAAATGATTTTTTTTTTCTTAGAAGAGTATTTTGCAAAGTGAGCTCAGTTCCCACTTGAAACTTTTGACAATGGCACATGAAGGCAAGGTATAGGCCAATTAATCTTCTAGAGACAGACATAGGTGGGAGAAGTCATTAACCAGCTCTCTATATATGAGACACTTTAATCTGTACGGCTTGTTCCAAATCTTGGCCAGCAGTGAAGGTGTTGGTTTGTAGGTTGGGTCAGATGTTGGCTTAAAAATGTTGAAGTAATTACCCGTTCACTTCTTGCTAATAGGACTAAATGCTATGTTCAAAAATTACTTCCAGAGAGCCCACAGGATGTGTCCATTGTGCAGCTGGATAGCTATGATCAGAGGCTTCCTCAAAGTGTGCTCCCAGATCATTTGATGGTGAATAATCCAGTGTAATCACATACTTGAGATGAAGCAAATGACTTAGCCTGTTTAGTGTGAGTCTAATCAACTTCTGTTCATCTTCAAGCTTAATATTGTTAAAATGGCACTCAATCATCATGATCCAGATATTAATGAAATTACTGTTTTCACATCTATTGGAAAAATAATGATGGTCAGTGTCACAACTGCAGTAGTTCTTATCAGATCTTGACAAATACATACGACTGAGTCAGGGTCATAGTTCAGTCATTGAAAGATTTCATTCTTCTTTTGGTTGCCTGGTTTTCAAAGATTTTTTTTTTGTGCTTGCCTTGTTTGTTCTTGCTCTTTGTGGCTCACTTGTCTAGTGCTTCCTAATAATGTCCACATTTATTGGCATGTTTCAGCCGTATCTGACAACTCCAGCTGAACTGCTGTCCTATAGCTATGAAGCACCCGTGGTTTTCATTAGAATTGTTCATTTTGTGTGTGCATTAATAGGCTTTTTGTGGATGATGCAAACATAACTTACTCTACCTGGCAGCAGTTTGCTGATCCTCGAGTACCCATGTGGCTCTGGACAAGCCACGCTGCAAACCATTCTGCAAGTGATGGACCAAATAAGGGTGCCCAGAGAAAGCTGAGGTCCTGCTGATGTTCCTAACAGGAACAAGAGGGAACTGGATGCTTGGTTGTTCATCACAGTAAGGTGCAGGGAGGTATTGGGTAAGGGTAAGGTAGGAGGCATGAGGCAAAGAAGCTCATTGGGTAAACTGTTTGCAGACAGGAAAGAAGCTGAATGTCACAGATGTGTAGAAAATCAGGGTTCATTAGCTTTGCTCCTTACAGAAAAGCATGTTATTAATTGCCTTTAGTCTCCTGGGGAACCACTAGCCTTGTTTGAAACTTCTCTGCTTCTTATTGTCTGATTGCTGAGGCACACTCTGAACAGAAGAATGTCTTTGATGCTGGTAGATCAAAATCTGAGATGAGGATACCTGAATCAGCAGAGCCAGCTTTTAAGGAAAAAAGAGATTCCTTTCTGAAATAAGGGAACAAGTGTTGCCGGAGACTAGAAATATGAAGTCTATGCATTTTAACAGTCAGCACTCTCTGGGGCGCAGCCAGTAGCCTGGAAGACAAAGGAGAAATTACTTGAAGATTTCTATTGAAGGAGAAGAAGAAAGCTGAATGGCTGTATGTAGGAGCAAGAGGGCAGTCTGACATGCTGTCTGGTTAATGCCAATTCCCGTGCTTACAGGTGTGAAATATATGAAGCAGCAAATACTCTTCAGTACTAGGGAAGATGGCCTGGGACTTTTTCTTCCTTTTTTCTTCTTGAAGCTGAATCTGCATGCATTTTGAATTTATATATTTAATTTGAGGCTTTCTACCCTGTCCATTTGGGTTACAGTTCTGACACTGAGAATTGACTTTTGTACAGATAAAGTCTGCATCAAGGGGTTGTTTCACTTCTTTAACTGTGAAAATCTGGGAGGGGGTAGAAAAAAACTCTGCACTGTGTTTGGAAGAGTAGTTCCCAGTTCGGGTTCCCTTCTTCCCAGCCCTCCCAGCCTTCAACTCACAGTTCACCGCTCTTTACCTGTTTCTTTCACTATAGTCACCTGATACAGGACTGTTTGTTTTTTTTATTTATTTGTAAAGGTAGCCAGTTTGCAAATGTGCCTGTTGAACATGTATGACATAAACGATTACATAGTGATGATTAAAAGGGAAATGCATTTTTATACAGAAACCCACCTCATGTGTTTCTTTGAAGTATAACACAATGCATAACTCTGCAATGTCTTCTGCACCTTCTGTGATGAAATCTTAAACTGGGCTGTTTCTGAGTTTATGCTGCAAGCCTTGTGGCACGGTTACCAAAACCCCAGGCAAACTTCACAATAGTAACTGCACTGTTTTTTTCTCATGCTGCTTCCCAAGGGGCAATTTGAGCAAAACCAATGAAAAATGGGTGAAATCTGGTTTCAATTACTATACCCTTTTACAAAATTCATGTCACCGGAAGATGTTTTTGAAGGAGTGGATAGGCCTGGGTATAAAGCATAACCAACATCTGTGGAGTAATGTGTGACTGATTAAGCTGTGATGTGACTGGGGAGTTTTTGTGAGCTGCCTGATAAAACATATTGCCAGTGAGTTTTATCTATGTTCAGTATTCTTAAGTTACCTTAAAAAAAAAAAACAAAACATAATATAGTTGATAATATTGTTTAAATTTTAGTTGGTACATGATAATTGCGAAATAGGAGAGGTTCTAGTTAAATGGTAGAGTAATAGTTTAGGAGCAAAAGAATTTGTGGAAGATTAGTTACCAGAATTCTTGTTTTGCAGAAGACTCAGAAATGCATTAAAATAGACAAGTGCATTAACAAACTTAAAATAAGCTTTTTATTACTTAATATTTTTTCACTGAAATTCAAAGCTTTGGCACTCTAAGTAAAGCTGGAAGTGGAAATCTCAGCAGCACTGCATTAATTTTTCAAGCCTTAATGTGCCAGACAGGGAATAAGTTATTACATCTGTTGCCCTCTGGGAGGAAGAATGAAAAGCACAAAAATGATTCTCCACTGTTAGGATGGAATAACTGAATAATAGCTGATATAAGCAGTGGCGTTGCAGAAGAAAAGCTTACAGCAGCTTTTGTGTCATCATTAGGGGCGAACATTTCTCTGTATAACTAGTGTAGCAAGATTAGGAAACATGGCAGGGCTTATTTGTTCTTCTCAAGGGGCCCTTTACAATTATGGGAGAATTTCAAATGAGTACCTCATGTGCAGCTGCAGATGATCTATGTGAGAGAGGCTCCTTTTTTCAAGTTAAATTTACAGCCCATACACACTGCTTCCAGAATCCACAGGAGAAAATGTAATTGTCCCCTGCAAGCTTATGAGAGCAATACAGCACTTCAAACTGTGGTGCCTCCAGGCAGGTTAGCGTGTTGTCTGTCGCTGCGAGGAGGAAGCCTGCACTTGGGTGGGTTCCTGAAGGAGAGGGAATGAGTCCATGGAGTCCTTGTCCCTTTGGTAGGCAGAAACATCTGCTGGGTTTTGAGTGACTTGTTTTCCAGGGGAGAACCCAGGAGGCCTCTTATTATCGATTGTCTCGACAGTACACTTACAAGCTCTGTAAGTGATAACCTGGCGAATAAACAGGATACCTTTGTCCACTCAGAAATGATCCTATGGGAATTATTTAGGTGTTCATGAACTCTCCTGGGGGTAGAGGAAGATACCAAAGTGCCATCTTCCTCCTTCAATGGTGCTCTTACGTGTCACAAAGCATCTCGGCCATTGGGTGTCTTCAAGTGGTGTGAAAGACTTCACTGATGTGAAATTGAGCCAAGGATGAAGAGCTACATGATATCTTCCTAGCAGCCCAGCTACTTTTATATGATATTAAAGCCCTTGCTGCTTCTTTTAGACAATTGTGTTGAAAAGATATTCAGAGCGTAAAAGAGGAAAACAATTGTGGAGCCTCTTGGCTTCTACTGGTTATTTATTTCAGTGACTTCAGAAGGCTCTGCCTCTTTCTGGGCTCCTAATTTGAACATCAAATATTATGGCATGTGAAGGAAGGAAGCCAGCAGGGATAAAGCATTTATTTTTGAATCATCTTTCCTTTGTTGAAAACAAAATCAAAATGCAATGTATAGATTTTTGTCTTCATCTTTATTTAATCAATCATAAGTTAGCTTTATAAGATGCTTTGTTGTAGGCTGCCATTGGCTTGGGATCCAAGGAAATCTCATTTCACTTGATGGAGCTATCTGTATTGTCTGAGAGTTTCCACGTGCACTGCTGCTAATTGGTATTGAAGTGATATCATTCCTCTGGAGTGACCAAGGGTTTGTCTGAGGTCTGGGATCCAGAATGCTGTAGCAATTTACTGGACTACAGCACATAATGTGTAAACAAAGGCTGCTTTAGGGCTGATGTGAAATAATAGAGAAAGTGAAAATTAAAGCTGATGGAAGCATTCTGTCACTGATTTATTGCAAATGCTATCTAACTGTATTAGTTATTGAGGCAGTCTAATGACAGCCTTGTACTGTTCCTTCCATTCAATCTTTAGTTTTCTTAATACTTTTATTTGTATTGGACAATGCCAGAGCAGGTATTGGTATGTAGATTTAGCTGAAATAAGCCTTTTTTAAACTTGTTTCTCCACTCTATTTAATTAAGGGTTGCTGGGAAGTGTCTGTGTATGCTGTGTAGACTGGATATGCCTTAAACCTTACCTAGCTGATTTTGACAGCTCTTCTAAATCTTGACAGGTCACATGCTCATACTGTATAAACCAACATCGTCCTTTTAAGACCAACGTAGCAATGCTACATTGTCAGCTGGTTTGAAATGAGGAATCTCCCTGATCATAAGCACCTTATGCAACGTTGACAGTATGGAGCAGTGACACACCAAATGTGAAATCGTTTGTTTGCGAACGTAGAACAAATATGTCTCTTTTGTGTGTAAACATGTATAAAGCCAGAAAGCTCTTTCAATACCCCTGCCTCTGTGACAGCTTGTAATTAGCCCTATGTATTGGGCTAAATAGAAAACCTCCAAAAATCATGTGCAAATTAGTCTTTCATTCTTGAGGTCTGTCTACCTGAGAGGTGAGCAGTACCTAAAGGCAACCAAAGCCCACTACAGAACAACTCAGGAAAAGAAAGATCTGCAAGTGTAACACAGAGTAAACCAATTATAAATAAAGGGAAGATTTTCTATTGCGGAGGGTGATCTGTCTTAGAGGTAGGCTAATACTGACACACCCCCTTTAAACAAGAAGCTCAGAAATGACAGCTATTTGGATTTATGTCTGGAAATGCTGTCAACACCCACACGTCATGAAAAAACCCGTGGTCTCTTGGCTGCCTGCGGTTGCAGCCATCTGTTTGGATGGCACATTCCCGCTCATAGGTTGGTTGGAGTAGTTCACTAGGACTCCATGGGTGCCAAGCAGCTATAGCTTGAAAAGAGCAGGCTGTATATCTCAACATGAACCAATTTATTTATTTATTTATTTATTTTTCAGTCAGGAGCCCTCATTCTGTGTGACTGCAATAGCATTGCAAATATTCTGTGTTTGTTGATACTTGGGTGTCAAAGTCAAGGAAAAGAGATGAGTGAAGCCCCCTCTGGTGGACCCTGCCAAGGTGCAGTGCAGCAGGTACCTTTAAACTATAGAGTGTGGGACAATCCAAATGCCTTTAGGATGAGGTCATCTCCCAAGCTTTCAGATGAATAGAAAAAAATCCCTGCGTTTTTACCACCCGGAGAATCAGCTGGGACTTGAGACATAAAATTGCTCATTCAATTCCAGGAGAGAAGTCAATCAAAAGAGCTAATTACATGACTATCGAATATGGACACAGTACTTTAAAATATATATATATGAGTATTAATTGTGCCTTAAAAATGGAAAGATCTGCAGAACCAGAAGGCACTGCAGCTGTAACATATTTTATATGTTGTGGATTTCACTTATATTTTTGTTCTATGTTTAACAACAAAATTACTTCACTTTAGAAAAAAATGAATGCTGGTTATTAATTCATTAGATATTCAATACACTAATGTTTATCTCAATTAACTTCTTCAGTTTTGTATACAAGCTTTTTTGGGGGGGGGAGGGGAGGGAACAGTAGCATTCTACCCAAATGAAGCAATAGTACAGGTGCTGCAGGTGTCACTGCTGTTACCGTTCATGTCAGTTGGGGTGTGATATTACATAGTATTAAATCCCCACAGATTCAGAGTGGCATGTGTTTCCTACGTCTTGTATGAAGATTTTATGCTCCAGGTTAGCCATTCTGAGTACAGCCTCTGTGCCTTGAAAGGTATTGGCAAGTCTTCAGATCTGGCCTATTTGTTACAAACTCTGCACCATACCCATTTGTTTTCCATATCACAGAATATTAAATAGCTGGGTTATCCATGGATGACGTTAAATTAGATTACAGCCAGGCTGTGGGATTAGTTTGAAAACAGTTTAACTGTCTGCTTCAGAACCATGTATCTCCTATGCCCACCCAGCTGAGGATGTAACAAACACCAGTGCACTGCGCATGCTGGGGAACCATAGAGCTGGGTTGAACGTTGTTGGACCTCGTGGGAAGGAGTCATGTGGAAAGTGACCTCTCAAGCTGGTAGTAGGATGGAAAAATTGTTTTAGATCTTTTGGCTCAGTTTTCTGCAAGCACAAGAGGAGGAATGAAAATATGAAGTATCTACTAAAATAAAAACTAGGCACTTAAGGTTAACATCTGGCATCAGAGATTTCTGAGGAGACACAATAGCATTCCCTTGGTAAGACAGACCCAGGTCTGAGACGTAGTGTCTAACATTGGATGCTAATTTTCCTTTTGTCAAAAAGCAGTTTTATTTTTAAAGTTGTTTTTTTTTTTTTAAAAATAGGTAAATGAGATCTCTATTCTATCTATGGCTTCTGCTCAATCCTTTTTTACTGTAAAAACAAGTGTACTATAGCTAGTCTTCATGTTAAATATCTGTTATTTGGCCTTTTCCCCCAGTAAGCTTCATTACTACTTACATGCAACTTTTCTTATTCATGTTTTTCTTCTAAACACATATTTCTTTCTTATGTATGCTTTCATAATTTTCTTCTTTTGCTAGATCCCCAGTTTTTAATGTGACCAGTCAGTGCGCTCACTGAACATCACATTAATGTTCCCTTTAATGTCACCACTGGTTCACAAACAACTAGAAAAAAAAGGTGGCATGTTTTTGATTTATGTTTTGACTAAATTACTTAAGAGCTATAAAATACAGAGCAGATTCCTAGTGCAAACTCCAAATAATCTGCCTATACCTAGAGGCCTCTACAGCATGGAAACGGAGGATATAAAGCTGCTGGGAATAGCACTCCCTATGTGATACGAGGAGTGGTGGTAGTGGGGAGGATGGACCATCAAATAATTCTGACTTAGCTGCAACACCTACTGATGCACATCAAGAACCCTTCTAAGTCCTCCATAGTGACTAAATGCCACGTGTGTCTCTGTGCTGGTGACAAGGTGACTTTAACCCCTTCCTACGCTCACTGTCTTTCCAGGGTGGAAGAAGTGTGTGCACCCATGTCCAGCTTCCAAGAACCTTTTACCCTTGACGCCTTTTACAAATGATCTTACTTTTACAAAAGATCTTACTGATCTTTCAGTTTCGCAGGGTTTTTATCAACACGTTGGAACAGATTTCATCACATCCAGTAGATTTTTTGCTCCTCAAGATAAGGCGAGTGCCTAGCAGTAGCACTTTTCTCAGTCAACTCAGCTGCAAGCAAATACTCCAACATTTTCTGCATGCCTACTGTGTTTGATTATAGGATTAATCTGAAGGAAAAGCCTGGATTTGTAAGCAGTTAAAAATCTCTTGTAGGAGCTCTTCTTTGTTTCTCTTACTGTAGAAAATAGAGTTATTTTTCCTTGACAGGTTTCCAGTTATAAAAACTGATTGTAGGTTAAAAAACAGGATGTCAATGAGAACGTTAATTTCCTTTTGAGAGGATCATTGTTAAGGCGAAATGTACTTGATTTTTGAAAAAAATATATATAAATATAACTTCATTTTTTTTGGTTCTTAATCTCCCTGTAAAGTTATTTTTCTGCTTTATCCATTTTTCTTTTTCACACTTTGTGAAAGTTGCCATAGCTACACAAAAATTGCTGATAATTTCAGTCAGTAAAGAAAACAAAACACCTTTTTTAAAACTGTATCTTGGTAGTTATGAAGAAAAATGCTGCTACTTGTAACAATATGGGGTGTCCTCCATCCCACTCGCCCATTTGTTGGTTGTGTCCATTACAATAGCACTGTTTTTCTGGCTTCTATTTAAACGATGATTCAGAATCTCCGTAATGAGGTTCCATATTCAGAGATGACCCCAGTGGGTGTTAATATTTGAATCGTGTGTGGTAAAGCCTGGAAATCTGTAATGCCCAACATGTTACATCAGGCTCTTAGAAAGCAAACCTGTTTCCTAATTCTGTCAATAGTAAAGTACCAGTAGATGGACTTATCAAAGCGCATGTTTATTCACATTTTGGTCTTACCTTTACCTTTTTTTTTCCCCAAATCCTGGGACTGCAATTTAACACTTTTAATTAAGTGCTGCAATTTAACATATAAAATATATATATATATATTTCATTTCCACGTCTGTAGGGAAAGTTCCAGAAGCTGTTTTTGATTAAGATGCTAGCCTGTTTTCAGATAGTGAGAATCCCTATATATGTTTTCTACTATGAGATACCAAAAATTGGCAATACTGACCTCAGTCACTCTGAAAGTTAAGAAGCAAGACATCAAAGAAGCCATTTCAGTCATATTGGATGTCATACTGATGAAGCAAACACAGCCTCTCTTGCATGGCTTTACTGATAACACATCACAGCAAGTGTAGCCCAAAATGCTGTTGGAGTGGCTTCCTAAAAGTATTATCTGCACTTCTGAAGTCATGATTTATGCCTGTATTCCCTCAACTTTCAGCAATGAATCAAACATATTGTTTTCCATTTCTACGGAGATAAAGTAGAAGCATTCATAAAATCTGCTAGTTTGTCTTACTGATGAACAGATGAGGGACATCCTGAACTTAATGGCTGTTTCGAAACCAGCACAAGTTGAGTGCTTTACCTCTCCATCTTAAAGACAATTCGCAGGAAGATGGAATTTGAGGGTTGTGCTATTGCCTCTGAAATTGCCCTGGAAACTTTGATTGGTTACATGAAACTTTGCTATAACGCTTTGCTTCGGAAAATGCAAAGACATCTTATGTAAGTGAATGTTACATTTGAAGCAGGGGATTACTTCATACTGGTTTGCCAGCAAGCCTTGCTATGGCTAAAAAGGACACACACAACGTTTTCAGACATGAGGTTTCTGTACATAACTGTGCAAAGAGTACAAACAGGCAAGCATGTCCATATTCCAACATTTGATTTGGCAATTCCTTTTTAATTTTAATTCATCTGTGGTATGTGTTGTTATTTAAATGGTCATGGCTGTAACTTGATCCTACAGCATATATGCAGCTTTTGGAAATGTTTGCAGTGCTTACAATATGTGTAGTATATAAAAACCCTAAGGTAGGTATTAGTGGCAAATAGAGCCAATTCTAAAACGTATCAACTCATACAAATGTGTAATACATTTGGTAATGTAGTATTTTGGGGAGATAAAAGTAATTGACTAAAATGATTGGATTGCATCCTTTTTATAAGTTGAAGAGAATTAAAGCCAATTCTGTAGTTAACTTACATCAATACTTGGCCAGAATCATATCTGTTTTAATTGATTGTTTATTTTAGTGACTGTCATGTAGGTAGCCAAAGGAAACTCGTCCTTAGATGAACATAGCACAGCACCTCCTTCCTATACGTGTTTGGCTTCCCCAGTAAGTAGAGAACATGATCTGTAGTTTGGTACATCTTCTGCAGATATATTACTGAAGCTGAAGCTATGTAAAATAATTCTGGAACTAAACGTATGCTGAAAAATGCCATATTTAAAATACCAGTAACACCACTTCATTATTTGGCTATTTTGTTTTTGCTGGATGCATTTTCCATTCTTCAGATGTGGTAGGCTGAGGTGTTTGGTCTAGACAGTGCCTCCAGTTCTGTCCTTGCCTAAAGAATGTGGGAGTTTTAACAGTGTCATAGTGAAGTTTGGTACTGTCTCATCCCTTTGCTTTTACGGTTTGTGAGTGTTTCATTTGGAAAACTGTCTGGTCCTTAGTCTCTGGTGTATGTTTCCACAAACTTCATTGCTTAAGAAAAAAGGATCCATAAGAATTTTAAAGATAAGTAAGGCTTGTAGAGTTTTAAGAATTTCAGCATACGCTTTACATGTCTGACAGGCTGGAGAATATATTCATGCATAACAACAAAAGGAAATGATATGTCTTTGTGTAAAAATGCTTCATTTTCTGTCTTCTGAAATACTGCCTGCTTAAAATGAGGCTTTTAAAATAAACATTGAAAAGGAATCCTTGTAAAAAGGTTATTTTCTCTTGACAAGTTATAAAGTTGCTGGATGGTAAACTTCCCTTCTTCGTTCTATATTTTTAAGGAAAAGGAACAAATTCATTGTTTTCCTGTTTATATTCATTTGAGGTGGGGCAAATTGAATATAATGACTTAATTCTTATGGCAATTTCTGGTTTTCGCTAGGGGAATGTACCTGTGTATATGAAAACATTTCTTTAATATTAATTCACAAATGTGTGGTAGAAATAGTCTTTTATGTCACTCAAAATATCAAAGTTATTTGTAATATTATATGCAATATTGTTGCATTTTACCCTTCTGGTTTCTACAGCTGAATATCTTATTATGCTTCCTTTTAGTAGATGTTACAGAATCGTTTTAAATGACCTTCAAAATATGAATTTTCAAGCTGTTTTGGGGCATCCGTTTGCACAGATAGGCAAATTGTTTTGAAGTCTGTAGCTGTGAAATTCAGATCTCAGTCTGGATTCTGAATGAAAGGACATTCTGGTGTTTTGGGTCAATCTTTAGTTTCAGGCATTGTTACAATAGAACTGCAGTTGCACAGGCGGGTCAGAATTGCCACCTGTGTGATGGTGTAGCAGGTGATTGCCTTGTGTGCAGCAGGAGCCTGAGATCATGTTTTAGTGGCAATATATCTCTGTATAGGGGCAAGTGGAGTACAAGCCCAGTATGCATTGGTGTATTTCATTCTTTAATTGAAACAGAGCAAAAGCAAACAATACACACAACTATAAATAGAAAATCACTTGCAGTGAGAAGTGGCACACCTAGCAAGACCAACAGTCTGTCTAGCTCACTACAGATCCTGGTGCTGGCCAAAACTAGCACCTAGTGTTCAGCAGGTTCAAAAGGGAATTGGACAACATCACACACAACTGATGGTCAGCCCTGAGGGCAGCAATAAGAGGGTGTGTTTTATTTATCTTTTCTCTGCTTAGGAGGAGAGTAATGGAGTGACCTAATACATGGTGGCTTTTCTAAGCACTAACTAGGATGAAAGTGTCACATCTACCTAAGTGTTTAGATTTTAACTCTTTGCTTTGAACTGAGCACAGTTTCGTGGTAACAGTTGGTGGCTGTTTAGTAGTTCTGTAACACAGCTCTCTTTCTTGGATGAAACGTGAATTATCAGGAACTTCATAGTGAATTCAAATGAAGTGAGTTTAATACATTACAATGAAAAAAACGTAGTGGCTTAGTAGTTTAAAATAAGTTGCGTGTGTATGGGAAAAATCAGAATATCAGACACTTTACACCAAGTTTTTCCTCCTGAAGCCTTTAAGTGTAGCATATGCAGGTTCAATTCACCACCTGCTTAAATGCATCTAATTCAGCAGGAAAGTATGCAACGATCTTTCTCTTCAGGGAGCTGTTTGAATATAAATCATAAGGAGGCTGCAATTGCCCCACTCCTAAATGAGAGGTGCACGTGTTATTCTTGTTCAAGGAGGGTAGAGTTTCCTTGAAAGAGAGCTTTTAAATGCACGCTCTGTACTATCTCATAATGCATGGCTTTTCAGATGAAAACTAAACTGCTGGTAATGTTTCTAGAGGACAGCTTGCCTTTACTGTGGAAACCCTGAGCATCAGAATTGTGGTGGGTGCCTGTTGTTAGCTCTAGGTACTTTAGGAGGTGGCAGGACAGTGGTCAGTCTTCTTTGGGCGAGGCTTTGCATTTCATGGAGAGCTTGTATTGATGGGTTGTATCTTGGAGAGAGGTTGACCAAGGGTTTACTTTGGTGTTATGCAGGTCTAGTATCCAATGGCTGGGAGTGAAGTCAGAGATTTGAATGTGGGAATGATGAGTTAAACAGCTTAAATAAGGCACTGTGGTAGGTAGAAGATAATGGGTTGTAGAAGTCAGAAAGCACAAACAACTTTTCTGAAGCCTGAAGCAATAAATGTGACTGCCTTTAAGTTTTAAGTACCATTTTCAATTTTTTTTTTTTTTTTTTACTGTGTCCTGCTTCATTGCAATTCCTAAATCACTGGTTAAGTTGATTGCATACAACTGAAAAATTCACAGATTACTCCAGAAGGGCTTTAAGAGGGGTTGTTTCTTTTTTTCCCTCCTGAATTATTATAGAGATACACATCCTGTAGTAAATAGATGAAAATATAGTGAAGGTTGTAAGACATTAAACAGGAATATTAGGAAAAAGTACTCAAAAGGAAATGCCTACTAAATTATAAATTAAGAAATATCTTTCAGCTGAGAAAAACAAATGTTTCAACTGAAATATTTAAAGAAAATTGTTCTATGTTAATAGTGTATTTAAAGAGAAAGTAACAGGAAATTTGAGAACTGTAGGGGCTGTTCAGCAGAGAAGAATTATCATTTTTGTATGTAAGAATTACATACGTGAACCCCAAATGAGAAACATTTGGGGTTAAGGTCCGAGTGGCTAGCTAGATCCCAGGATCGGTTGCACCCATGTGGAAAGTCTATTTTTCAAGAACTTTTTTTTAAAGAGTTCCTTCTGAGATTTCATGGCTCTTTATTTAAGTGACAGATTCATCAAGGAAGCTTCAATATTCCTCTTGGTACTCCTTCTAGGAATTGGGGCGATAGGGAGGGGTGAATAGCTGTATGCATTCTTGCTAAAGCCCAAGTATCTTGGACAGTGTGTTTATATAACTTTAATAGCTTTTTGATGTTATTAAGCTAGTTCTTTTCAGAAAAAATGTCAGGACCAATACTAACGGCTTTTAGGGAAAAGTATAAATTTGTTTTTGGGGGGTGGAGGAGTATTAACTTGAAGTGCCATAAATATAATAGACATACTAAGTGAAAAGTAATTTTTGTAAACAAGTGTTAAAGCAAACTTTTACAAGATACACATTTTTCCTTGATACAGTACCCAAAGCTACATTAGACTTTGCATATATTTTATATATACGTGTGTGTGTATATATATATATACACACACAGATAGATACATTGTCTGATGTTTGGGTGGTCCTCTGTGGAGGCCCAGCAGTTGACCTCAGTGATTCTTGTGGGTCCCTACCAACTCAGGATATTCTGTGATTCTCTGTCTTGACTATTTTGCTGTAAAATATGGTATTTCCATAGTTTGTCTAAAATTGAATAGGCACTTGTGTGTTTTGGGGGAAGTAATACGCTATTGTATCATATAGAACAGAATTTGGAGTTGAGAAATCCTATTCCAGGCAAGAAAACATGCATCAAAACCTCTTACAGTCTAATGTACTGGTCTGACATTTTTGAAACCAAGTTGTTTTTGAATTGCACAGTGGTAATTGATATGTTACTTATTAAACAGACTTATAATAAAATCAGAAATGTAATCTCGTCCAACTGGTAGTTTGGCAAACTTATATTAATTAATCTTTGATTAATGTTTTGTACTTAAGGCAATGAAAAATACCAAAGTTTATTACTGCTGTCATTATATCAAAAGTGCCATTTCTGATGTATGCATCCCAGTTGTTTTTCTGAGTCTGTGTCCAGTACTTTATTGCAAGTTATTCAGGAAAATTGAAGGGAATCGGGGTGTGTGGAAACAAAATGCAGGTGAGGCAGTAAAATTATTCTTCAAGCAGCAAAGTGTTACTTGTATAACTTAATGTCACAAGTTAGTGATATCAAGAGTGCAGGGAAAGTGCCTGGCCACGATGGCAAAAGCTCAGGCTCATGTAATTGGGGAATGCCAGAAAGAAATGCTGATGTGCATCATATAGCTGAACTCCAATAAACCCGAGGTCATACACATGTGTGCTGCACTGTGCTGGATGCTGTGAGCTGAACATAGGCACACCGGTTATGCAAAGCACAAGCAATTTGTATCAGTTCTTAGATGTGCTGCAGGTATGGTTTGACTACAGAACACTTGTAGAAGATCAAACAGATGTAGGATTCGACATCTATGCATTATGCAATTATTACCTCCCTGTTGAAGCCCTGACTGGATTACTAATAGTGTGCAGGAATGCATGTGCTGCCTGGGTTTTAATGAAGAGGAAATTATTGTTTCCTTCACCATATTTGCATGTGGAGTTTTTGAAAAAAGGATAGTTGGAATAATAAGAAGCGTTATGCAGTTACTGACAATACTGCTAATTCTAACTAAAAGCTACTAAGTCTGATTGGAAAGACTTTTGAAGATTTGGGAATAGCATCAGGAGGCATCCTTTGAGTTCAATTAGCAAGAAATGAGACAATACTAGCGAAAGAATCTGTCTGTTTATGGGCAGTAAAAATTCCCTCTGAAGAGGTGAGAGAAAAAAATGTAAATATAACTAGTCAGAGAACAGTCAGTAGTGTGTATTTAAAATCCAAAAAGAAAAAAAAAAGAGAGAAATGAAGTTTCTTAAATTCAGGGGA